>NC_137541.1:182482989-184982989 GCF_963082525.1 Nesoenas mayeri
GAACTATGTGCTGTCATTCATACCGGTTTAGACGAGTTACACAATTGGCTTAAAAACAGCATCCTTATATCCCTATGCAGAATGGACAAGAGGGGTTGGAAAAGGGATGTTGTTCAGAGAAGAATGTGTTTGTTGCCCTGCATGTCAAGATGAGTCTGTGTGGAAATCACATGTGCACAGAAGGAGAAGCATTCAGATTCTGCAGTGCCCGGAGCTTTAGTTCTGGTAGGAGTCCCTACTTTAGTCCTATTGAAATACAAAGTTGTATAGTCCTTTGACTCAGAGATATGCAGGAAGGGCTCCTTCCATTCCAAACTTAAGGAAAAGGGGAGCAGAGATTTAACTACTTGTGCTCGCAGTGAAGCCACTGGAGCTGAACTAAGGTTCAAAGTCAAGCCAGGGCTACGACCAGAAAGATGCAGGGCCAGGCCCAGCATAGCTGCAGTCTGTAACGCAGGCAGGGAGCAAGGGAAGGGCCTGAGTGTGGATGCAGCTGCTGAGCCATGGGGGCACGGGGTCTCAGCAAGGCCTCTCATGGCTCTGTCTCACACCGCAGCTGTTTTTCCTGCATCTTAAGCCAGGGTTACAACTTGCATCTACAGACACCCCTCTCAGGTTGAACAGCCACCTCATCTCTCTGCTTACTTTTCTCCCGAAGACACTGAGCTGTGTCTTCAGTTAACTTAGTGAGCCCTATAAAGAAGACTCTAAGAAGGCTTTCCCCGCACTGGATCTCTGTCTTTGCCCTTCAGATGCAAGAGTTTCTAGAATTCTTATTCGGGTGCCCATGACATACAGCAACACCCCACTAGATGGCAGGGCAGGAGCCCGTGAATGGCAGGCCAGCGCTTTCGCCACTGGTGTGGGTGTCACTCCCATGTCACCTGGAATGCCCCAGGGCCAGTGCATGAAGAATTTGATCATGGGCCTGTAACTGATACAGCCTTTCTGGGCTGCTGGCCATTTGCATGCTGCACACAAATAACATTCTCTCCAGATAATTAGCAGCTCCATGTGATGAGCTTGAGTCTGCTGAGTTTTTAACCATTAGAGGGGCTAATCCCGCTGTGCTAAACTCACTTGGTTGCCATTTTTCGAAATAGCATTTGCTTGGTAAATGTTTTGAAGCCTGAAATTGAGTTCTGCCATTTTAATTCATCACTGCATGCTTTTTAGTTCACTGTTATGCAGTGCGAGCTCTCAGTTTTGTCAATAGAGAAATAATCAACAGAGCACGCAGCATGTTAACGGTGTTATTCCTGAAATTCTGGCACTGGATTTGCCAGCAGGTGATAAATAAAGAACATAATCAGCCACATTTGTAAAGCAAGCCTTGCTGCAGATGCTGCAGGGCGATGGCAGGAATAAAGGTGACATTATAGAGAAATGGGGAGATCAAACTTTTGGTTTTAAAATACTGCAGAGGAAAGCAGGCAGCAGGGATAAATGACTGCATTTTGGAAAACAGCTCGTAAATGGCAATCCAGTAACTTGAGTTCGTAACACTTGTCAGCTACAAGTACAAACCTGCTATTATTTTCAAAGAACCCAAGATAGATTTGTTATTATTTTCTGATAAGAATTTTGTGTCTACTCTGTTCCCTCCTTCTGTAAAAATCAAAAAGGGACCTGAGCAACAAAGAATATGTCAGAGGGTTAGCAGGTATCACCCAGCTTCTCTTCGGGTTTATACTGGTTTAGAAAGGTACAGTAGTACTGCAGAAACCATTATGAAATGGGGAATTTTAATGGAAGAATGGTAGAGGAAGCTCTTTGCAAATTGTCACCCCCAAATGTGCTCTGAGAAAATAAGGTCTGATCTGTTTACCTATCTGTGAAATGGCTCATAATCTTAGACACTTTAAGATTAGGGAAGGAAAGGACCTTGAGAGGTCAATCAGCCAGTCTTCTTGCATCAGAAGGATTAGTTAGACGTGCATTACTCTGGGGAGGTGTTTGTCTACCTTGTTTTTCAGATCTGATGATGGAGATTTCCAGCCTTCTCTACAGAACAAATATTTACTGAAAAGGGAGCTGAGGGCTGGGTCCTTCCATTTCGCTGTGAGTGTTGTAAACATAGGATGGATCACAAACTGCGTTAAGGTGGATTTAGGGATCTGTCTGATGCTCAGATCCTTATGGAGCTCAGCGTGACTCATTCTACATCGACATCTGGCTGCACATTTTCCGTATTTATCTGAAAAATTGCTGTATTAGTTGTCAGTACTTTCACACTGGATAAACCAGGATGTTCCTCACTGTTTGGTTCCGTTACTGGGCCAGTGGGCACGTGGAAGTCTATCTGCAGGGCTGTGATACTGTAGGTAGAGAGGAGATATGGGAGAACCAGCCCATGTATTTCTACCAGGAAGCTTTACATATAAAAAGCAGTTTAGCTAATGAATACAATTCAGGGCAGAGTTGCCTGAAGTGATAATAAATACTTCCGTGAAAACATAAGAGCAGTTCTGAGTACTGAGAAGAAAACTAAACTGCTAACAAAATTTTAAGAAAGAAATAGAGACTAAAACCAGAAACATCTCTGCCGTATATAGGTCTGTACGCACACACTCACACACATATATATACATACACATTTTGTATATAACCATTGTATGCCCAAATGTCAAAAGCCGTGTGCAGCTCTGGTCTCTCCATGTCAAAAGGGTATGATGAAAGTAGTAATAGTAGTAAGAAGAGAGGCAAGGAGTGAAATAAGAAGATGGAATAGGACACATCACCTTTAAAAGCAGGTATCTGGGGTGGTGAGTATGAAGAGGGTCTTTGAAATTAGCAGGGGCACTGAGAAAGTTGAAAAGGTCAAGTATTTGCTGTCAGTCAGTGAATGTGGGAACATCAAGACAATGATGAGGTGACAGGTTCAGAAGAGACAAAACAAGGTGGCTTTTAACATCCTGTGCATAGTTATATTGTGGAACTTATTGCTGCAGGATGCTGTGGATGCCAAAAGTTTAGATTATTGTAAAAACAATTAGAAAGAGTCATGGAAAAAAAATGCAGAAAGGTCTATTAAGCACTTCTGGCTCAGGAAGAAGCCCTTCAACCAAGAACTGCTGGAGGCCAGGAAGTGTAACATTGAAATGTTACCTTCCTCTGCATAGATTTGTAGGTTTTGCAGGACAAAGGGTTTGGAAGAAATCTCCTGTATTCTTGAATCCCCTTTATTAACTTATAAATCATGTGCAGCCTCAGGGAGGGACATTTCTAGAAAGAAAGAGCAAGCGATATGGCCACGTGGAGGATAGGGAATAATCTCTGGCAATTTCTCTGTCCTGAAATAACCCTTGGTGAGTGGTGGGGCCGTGCTGAGGTGAGGCAGGACCGCTGCCCGCTCTGCCTCACTAGCTCCCAGCTATGCTAATTGCATTAGCTGCCACCCTGAGGATTCTTCCTGGTTTAATTTTGCTGCCTCATAGTTCTGACCTGGTTTTGACATTTGAAAGAGCAAGTAAAACCCTCACATGTGTCAAGTGGTTTAGCTGCCATCATCTTCCTTACTGTTTAATGACTGTGCCCAAGTGCCCAGCCAAGGCGGTGTTGGATATCCCTGTGTAAGCAAAGGATTATGGAGGTGCTGTGAGGTCAGGCTGCTTTGTTTCAGCCATGCCAAGAGATCACGTCCACCCGCCACAGTCTTGGGGGCAGCCGCAGGCTCCCTCTGTTTGTCTTATTTCTGAGTTGTTCTGCAATGTGGTCTAGACCTACATTCCTCTACGTGTGGCTCACCAGACATTAAATGATACCAAATTTCCTATCTTGGACATCCTGACATATATGCACACCTCAATCCATGAGCATTTACATGTATACAAGCAAGAAACGTGTATTGGGAGATAGGAAGGACACATATGCACAGCCAAAATTGAGCATACGTATTTTTATGTTGTAAATGAAAACCACTGTGGCCATGATGTGCACAGTGCCTGTTAGATTTGGTTTTGTTGTTTTTTTTCCTAAGAGGTTATGCTGTCCTTTACTTTTGAAAAGCTCAACAGCGTGGGAGGCAACAAAGAAAATCCTGTGTGCCAAAAGTGGTGTTTACAGCCACTCTTCGCGCTGTGGCAGCAGTGGGTGTATAACCCTCCTGTCTCAGATTCTCTAGGCGTGAAATTATGCTAGTTATGTTTATCTGCCTACTGTGAGGGCTGATAGAACAAATCATTATTACTCTATGGGGATAGAAAACGAGGAAGAAATCCCATTGAAATAATTAATATATACAGGAGCAAGTGAATGCAGAGAAAAGAAGGCAGCTCGGGGGTGTATGCTCTTATAGCACAAAGCAAATGATTCTCCACTGAGAACAACATGAATATGGAAACCATGCAACAGATGCACTATGCTGAACAACAAATATATGTAAATTATTTTGCTTGCCTTTTTGGTGCATTTCCTCACCATTCTCCAATGGTTTGGTGCTGAACAGAAGTGAGAGAAGCTGTGGAGTTGACTTGTGTTATGGTTGTTGCAGACACATGGTGAGTGCATGCAGGGTGCAGTGACATGGTCAGCCCCTAAGGAGCGGGAGAGACGCTGGCTTCTGCTTTCAAACCCTTCTGTGGTAAAGCAAAAGCGGCAAGCCCCAGCCAGACACTTAAAAGCAACACCGTGGAAATCGGGACAGTTTTTCTTTCTTTCTGTTATTCTGAGTTTATTATCTACTGCTTTGGATTTCTGCTGGCAACCAGTGCTATTTAAAGACTTGGCTTTTATCCAAAGCCTGCACTCACATGCTTCGTATAAGAAATAGAGACAGGAAAAAAAAAAAGGAAATTCTCCACTAGTTCATTTAACAGTTCTGCTGTTGCTGAACACAGAAGGCACCATTTCAGTTTCTCCATGCAGTTCTACCTTATAAGCAAGCTGCTTCTGGGAGTCAGCTTTGCCAGAGGAGCAACCTGACTACTTGTAGGTGCAACATGTCTGTACTAATTGGAGTTTCCTCTGCGCAGACAGAGGCTCAGGGCAGTGATTTTTACTTGCAACTGTTTTTTTGAGGACTTCATGAGAAAAACAGAACCACAAAGACGGGATCTTCAGATTGTTGTGGGCCACTGAAAGGGCCAGAAAAATTCTTCTTATTAATTTCCTTGATTTCTACTGATATTCTCCATTCCTGAAAACAACTGTGACGGCTGGTAGCTGTACTGACCAAATGTGTTTATTCATTAATCACTTCTGTTTTGATTTAATGCAGTTGTGACAAATTATTATGTATTTCTATATGGAGGGAAACAAAACTATAGAGACCAGGGATATTCAAGAGGGATAGTAAGAACCTGAGATACTGACACAATAAAATATTTCAGTGGTACTGCTGCAGGAGTTTGGTCTTCAGAGAGCTGCACAGTTTGTTTTCACAGAGTGGCATTTGGTCTTAGAAAATGTTAATGTGGAAAGAGAAATACAAAAAAGGGATGAGTTTTGGACTTACAGATGGAAAATCCCATGTCCCAGCCCTGCTCTAGTGGTGCTGCTTTCTAGGGTATTCAAGGATAAGCTTGTAAGTCTGTATTTAGGAATCAAAGTAATTTTCTTCTGATTCTCAGGGGAGGCAGCAGCTTCCTGTTGATGTTCAGGTCTTGCTCTTGGCACTCGACTTGGGCTTCCACCTTTTGATTTCAGTCTCTTTGATCATAAAATGTGCATATGCACAGTAACGGAACCCACAAAAGTACCCCAAAGACTCATTACTAACAGCTCAGAAGTGCAGTGTATTGGATGAGGACCTTTTAAAGCCTTGAGGAATAAGGGTGTGTATTACAAATCATGTACAAATTGCACCCCTTTGCCTCTTTTCACTATCAGTGCGATTTCAGTTGTATTCAGAATTTGTTTGGCCTCTATTTGCCCTTTTATACCGTTAATATGAAAGACCTACAAACTTAAAAACTGTACTAGAAATAGCTATGGGTTTATCAGAAGGCACAAAGAAGAGAAAGACAGACATGCTATTCTCCCAATATTTCAACAATACTGTTGTTATTCATATATCTACCTCAATGAATTAGAAGTTGTATTAACATACATGTAATGTTAACTGCTGTTAGCTCATATTTTTTTAAATATGAAAACTAGGAAAGCTACAGACTGCATATACTGCACACATAGACTTGTATATATAACTCATTGAGAATGTACAGGTGATCAGATAATTTAGTCTTAATGCAAATGTCCAGTAGAAATCTGAGAGGTAAAGACTGTTGAATATATGTGTGTTCAGGTTTTGTGTGGTGTGTGATACAGTAGTAATAATAAGATGACTGTAGTTGTTACAGTTTTTAATCATGTAGTTTTCAAGGCAAGAGCTGTGATTTACAATGCAATGTTTTATTTTCCATGCTCTGTCAAGTGACACCATGGCTTTATTTCGACTTAATTCAAACACAAATTCTTATGTTAATAGCGTATAGTAAGAGCAAATTAAGCCAAACAATGAATATTTGCAAAATTTTAGGTACAATTCTTTTATGGTTTCCCACTTGTTTTTCGGTGCTTGCTCTGCAAGGAAGTGCATTTGAGCATATTTAAACTAAGAAAGAGGATGGTCTGAATTATTACTGTGAATGGACACAGTTGGCATAATATTTTAGCTGATGCATCATCATTATTGCCACTGTTATTAATGAACATGTTGAATGTCTTGAACGTATGAAGGCATAGTAATTTGTATTCTGTAGACAAGGCTTATGTTAACAAATGCTTGTGATTAATTTACTGTTGACATAAAATACAGCACTATATTACCAAAAGACATGATGCATTTGCTACAGGATCTTATGCATTCTTTACAAATATATAAACAGCTTCCATGTGCACTACTCTTCCTAGTTTTCTCATGATCACACATTTATTTTGTAAGTACTGTATTTTTTCTCTTTGTATTGCTTGCAGTAACTCAGACATTAATCCATTAGTGCAACTACAGAAGCATAAAGCAGAAAGCAAGGGACTTATTTTTAACACACCAGTGCAGAGCGACCTCACAGTAAGGTCACACTGCTTGCACTGGCTCCTATCTGGTCAGGAGAGGTCTCTTGGAGCTGGATTTGGAACCTGGCACAAACTCACTGTGTCATGTGTTACACAGGGAAAAGTTCAGATATTCAAATCTGGTCTCAAAACACAGGCAGTCAGAGCTGAGCTGCAGTTCTGAGAAAGGAGATTTATTAAATATTTTTACCTGTCCCACAGAGCTCCTGCCTGCTCTGTTGACTGTACCTTTTAAAGTTCATGTTTGCAAGCACCTCTTCAAGTACCAAGTAAGGTTAGGTGGGGGTGGTGAGTGTCTGTATCTGGGTGCATGGTGTTCATTGATGGCAAACATTTCAGTCTACGCTTGAGAGGATTTTAAAATTGAGACATGTTGGAGCCAAGATGGACCAGCGTGGTGCTATGAATAAAACCAGCCAGACTCTGTCATCAAAATTTCAAAGTGACTGCTATTGCACCTTGCCACCTTTGACTCCTCACCCCAATGGCCACAATCAACTAGAATCAACAGAGCAAAGCCTGTATGAGCTCAGAGCAATGTTTGAATATACATCTCTGTATTTGCAGTGCAATACTTAACAACATGTCTTTAGGCTTAACGTCCTCTTTAGAGGATCATCTGCTCTATAAATTCAGCTGCACCTTTTGCAACAGCACCTTAAGCACTAGTGAAATATTTTAACATCAGCATTTCTAGACTAATATTTGAAGATGTGAGGTTAGACCTTTGGTTTAGGATGAGCAGTTGTCAGCATCCTGACAAAAATCCAGGGAGCATATTTTGGTCGATTTTCATTACAGTATCACAGTATCACAGTATGTTTGGGATTGGAAGGGACCTCAAAAGATCATCTAGTCCAATCCCCCTGCCGGAGCAGGAACACCTAGGTGAGGTCGCACAGGAACATGTCCAGGTGGGTCTTGAATGTCTCCAGAGAAGAAGACTCCACAACCCCCCTAGGCAGCCTGTTCCAGTGCTCCGTTACCCTCACTGAGAAGAAGTTTTTTCTCAAATTTAAGTGGAACCTCTTGTGTTCCAGCTTGTACCCATTACCCCTTGTCCTATCATTGTTTGCCACCGAGAAGAGCCTGGCTCCGTCCTCGTGGCACTCACCCTTTATATATTTATAAACATTAATGAGGTCACCCCCCAGTCTCCTCTTCTCCAAACTAAAGAGACCCAGCTCCCTCAGCCTTTCCTCATAAGGGAGGTGTTCCACTCCCTTAATCATCTTTGTTGCCCTACGCTGGACCCTCTCCAGCAGTTCCCTGTCCTTCTTGAACTGAGGGGCCCAGAAATGGACACAATATTCCAGATGTGGTCTCACCAGGGCAGAGTAGAAGGGAAGGAGAACCTCTCTTGATCTACTAACCACCCCCCTTCTAATACACCCCAGGATGCCATTGGCCTTCCTGGCCACAAAGGCACAGTGCTGGCTCATGGTCATCCTGTTGTCCACCAGGACGCCCAGGTCCCTTTCGCCTACACTGCTCTCTACTATGTAATTTCCCAACCTATACTGGAACCTGGGGTTGTTCCTGCCCAGATGCAGGACTCTACACTTTCCCTTGTTAAATTTCATCAGGTTATTCCCTGCCCAACTCTCCAGCCTGTCCAGGTCCCGCTGGATGGCAGCACAGCCTTCTGGCGTGTCAGCCACTCCTCCCAGCTTAGTGTCATCAGCAAACTTGCTGATAGTGCACTCTATTCCCTCATCTAAATCGTTAATGAGTATATTGAATAATACTGGCCCCAGTACTGACCCCTGAGGCACTCCACTAGATACTGGCCTCCAACTAGACTCCGCATCATTGACCACCACTCTCTGGCTTCTCTCCTTAAGCCAGTTTGTAACCCACCTCACTACTCTATTGTCTAGACCACACCTCCTCAACTTAGCAACTAGGATGCTGTGGAAGACTGTGTCAAAGGCTTTACTGAAGTCAAGGTAGACGACATCCACCGCTCTGCCATCATCCATCCAGCTTGTTACATTCTCATAAAAGGCTATGAGGTTGGTCAAGCATGACTTACCCTTGGTAAAACCGTGCTGACTGCCCCTAATAACCCTCTTATCCTTGATATGCCTTGAGATGGCACCAAGGATAAGCTGTTCCATTACTTTCCCAGGGACAGAGGCGAGGCTGACCGGTCTATAATTACCCGGGTCCTCCTTCTTGCCCTTTTTGAAGACTGGAGTGACATTTGCTTTCCTCCAATCCTCGGGCACCTGTCCCGTTTCATTCAAGACTTTTTTTTCCCTGTTTTTGCCTCCAAAACGTATGCCCTGAGAACTTTGCAAAATAATAATCAGTCCTCCCACCACTGCTCTCCGATATAATCAGAGCTCTGTCTTTCCAAGCATTTTCACAGGACACTCCTCACAAGGCTAAGAGCAATCAGCTAAAACCTGGAGGCAAACCTACGTCCATTTAATGAGCCTATCATTCATTAACATTTACATTTCCAGTTGTTCCAGTGCATTTGAAGTAAATAGAATGGGGAAAGTAAAGGAGAAGGAAGCAAATGTCAATGAGAAGCTCTAGGGCCTGATCCCATCGCCACTGGTCAGCAAACAGCAAATACTCCAAACCTGGTAAATATACTCTGGGGTTGCTGAAACTGTTGGGAGTGAGAGCACTGGATGAGAGGAAGAATGTTGTGGCCTGTCTGGACAATTGTTTTCCAGAGAACTGATGTATTTTGTATTGGATTTAGAAGAACTAAGAAGAAAAAAAAAAAATATATATATATATTCAGCTGAGCTTTCTGTGTAAGCTGATTTTGACTAAGAATGTTATTTAAGAAAATGCAAAAATGCTCTCATTGTTTCTTATGTGAAACAGAAAAATAAAAATTCTGTGGCACAGAGAGAACAGCTATGATTGTAAGAGTCCAAGTTCTGGTTTCTTCTGCTATAAGAAGTGCTGCACTTGTGATAACATGCCAGGTGTTCCATTCCTAATGCTGTCTTCCTGCATTTTGAAGTTTTGAAGGTCTCACTGCTGCTGCAGCTCTGTCTCCTATTGCCGTTGGTCGGGGACCACAGCACAGCGCAGAGCTGCTGCAGAGGCTATGTGGGCTGAAGTAAATTCTTGGAACCATTTCTGGGCAGGTATCCAGAAGCCAGTGTCCGGCTAAGCTTAGAGGGCTTTTCAGACACAACTAATCTGGTACTTGACATCCTTCAGTTTAGGGGTGTAACATTTATATTGAAAAGACTCATGCACAGCTACGTGTTAGCATGGTCAGGTGAGAGGGCAGTTCACTTTGGGAGCTGTATCATTCTGTAGTGGTGATGCAGGCAGTGGTTAAACTAAGATTTTTTTTTGGCTGATTAGTGACTTGTTGAGCTAATTGCATGAGCTCTGTTCAGATAAAATAGATGGAGCTGCAGGCGTCTGCACACCACTGTGATTTTTCCCCCCTAGTCTTTAACCACCATTTAAATGCCCGGATGATATGCCAGACAGTATGGAGAGAATAAGATCATCTATACTGTACACTTCATTGCTCACTCTTTGCACCTCTCCCACTCCTTTCTGTTAATCAAAAGCCATCTTCTGGGGTTCCCATACTTCTGGAACTGCTTCTGCTCTCCAAGGTTTTAGAAATACAAAGCATCTTGTTTATAATCTCCAAAATTCAGTCTTACAATGGACTCTGCAGTGACAATCAACATCAGAAAAAGTGCTGTCCTTTCCATGTTGCTGAGAAGCATTTGAAAAAACATTGTGTAGCCTCTATAGTTACCGTGTTTTCATACACATACAATTGTATCCATCATAGAAGCCTTTCAGTAGGGACTGTAGTTTAATATATAAAAATAATAAAAACAGTGGATGTATGACTTTCGGAAACGTATAAAATGCAGGATGTGTCAGAACTACAAGAGCTGGGCTAGTTCCCATAAAATTTATAAATACTACTACCCCCCAATGTTTAACACCATCCAAGTGGAAGTATATAATCTATTGCTATGTCCTGCTCTCCAAGCAGCCTGAAGAATGGCCATGCTGCGTCTCCTGAGGTGTGACTGCATGGTGCTGTGGCCTTCCAAGGTCCCTCAAGACCGCCTCCAGGAAATTCAGCTCAACCTCCAGCCACTTTCTTTGGATCATTTTGGCTCTCAGACTGCTAAAGGTGTCAAGAGAAGTAACTTTCAGCAGTAGCACTTTCCTCCAGAACAAACTACCTAAATGCCTTAATCCTCACGTCAGCTGTTACAGAACTGGCAGCTTATCTGTTTTCAAAAGATCCATTATTGTTTTCCCTTAGAAACCCCTTCTTCTTGTTTCAAACAGTCTAGCACCAGTAGAAGCTTCTTCACAATTTATACATGCCTGTTCTCCTCATGTCTCTTGTCTCAGCTTTCAGTTGCACTATCTTATCTTGTTTATCTATGTCACTCTTAATTGCTTTTTTGTCTCTCTTTTCCCTGTCTTCTTGGTGTCTTTGCATTTGAAAGGAAAAGCAATTAAATATGTAAGCTCGTTCTTTAATTCTGCAGGACTGGATTCCCCATGGTCTTAGGGCTGAAACAGAGCCAGCCCATGTCCTGCATGAATTACCTAGACTCTAGCTGCATTTTTAGCTGTACTTAGGAAGCCATCTGAAGTCCTTAGATGAACTTTTACCTACGGTCCAGCTGGCAGCCTGCAAGCTGCAATATGGCTGTTCCTTGTTTGCAGTCTCTGCTCTCTGACCTTGAAGAAGGTCAGAAAAAGTTGTTAGCGTGCTGTGTGATGTCTGGTGGTTAATGCCACCTCCTGCTCACACTGCAAGTCAGACAGGAGGTCAAAGGCATTAGAAGGTGGTGTCAAAGGCATTAGGAGCTGGCTTTAAAGGCAGGATGCATACTGCAACCCCTCAAACATTTTTGTTGTGCCAGGTAATTGTGGCTGAGTCCTGTGAGATGTTGAGCCATTCTAATAGTTTGATGCTTCCAAAAAGCTGAACCCGCTGCAAATCATGCACTCCTGCCACTTCTGTTACATTGGCACTGGTGCCAACGTGAAACCAATTCAGTTCCATCAGCTGGCAAAAGACTACTTTTGGATGGTACTTTCTGTAAACTTAGTGAGTTGAACCTGCTAGTGTGTCAGACAAGCACTGTCAACAGCATGAGCAAAGGGTCAGAACTGTGTCTGGGAAAGGGAGGGGGATGCAGGAAAGTAAAGAAGCATCCTCTTTGTTAGCAGTGAGCTGCTACATCAGTGCTGCCATGTTGCCAGCATCCACAGAACCCCGTGTAGGGGAGGACAATTATGGAAAATAGAGGAAGGTGTATGAACATCCAGAAGCCCAACATGTCTATCACTGCAGCCTGTGCCCGTTCAGCCCCTGGAAGACTACCACTTTCCCACTCTATCAGGCTTTGCTACTGGAAGAAAGTAGAGATGTGAGTTCCTACCTGTGGCTGCTGCTTTGCAGCATCGGCAAGGAATCCCACTGCATACTGAAGAATCTGAGTGATTTGCCCAAGATGTGTTTTTTTGTGACAGATGACTACTGTAAGGACAAAATCCTACAGCTATTTTCCCCTTTCTGTGCAGAGTAACCTGTCTTGCTCAAGGTTAACAGCAATCAACTCATCTTGGCCAAACATGGTGTTAATTCTGGGATCCTGATGTTGTCGTGCTGTGAAATCAGCAGGCCTGTGAAGCAAGAAATTACTTCTTCAGAAAGCATCCTGTCTTTTTAAAACCTTTTAATTAAAAAAAAAATCTGATGTTACATAAATGCTTAATTTTACAAATTTTTAAAGTACATTTTTAAATTAAATTAAATTTAATTTAAATTAAAATAAATTAAAAAGAAGGAAATGGTATTCAAACACTGATAGGAAAAGCTGGATTACCTAAAACTAGACTGTGGTATACAGAATAAAAGCGGGATTACTTGGGTAATGATTTAATGCATAGGCACTGTGGAAAAATAATCAAAACTTGGGAACTGGGAAAGACAATAGTGAGGCTCCTTTAAAAAGTAACAACAATGAAACTTTGAAATTTTCCTACACAGGTATTTCTGTGTTTTGATCAAACTAAATCCTGTGCTGTGAAGGACACAGCTCGAGGTCACTGCCACCACATCTCGCTGTCCTTTGTCTTGTGTGAGTCACATTTCTGTTTCCGTAGAACTACTTCAACTGCAACTCTGCTTTCACAGGATAGTCAAGTGCAAATATTTATTTTCCCCAGCAGATGCTTTCTACTCTCCCTGGATATTGTGTACTGCCAAAGTAAGGGGTGTACTGAAAGCGGTAGAAGACATACTGTATGTACCATGTTCTTTGGTGTCACACTGGCCTCTCTGTCCTTCATTCAACACATTAAATCATGTCCTCTTGTGGAAAAGGTTAGGCCATATCTTACACCATGTGATACCTGTTTTTTAGATGGGCATAGAGACATGTTTGCTTTTCTTTGTGTTGCATCTACTAGCATTCAAATTGGCATCATTTCTTCCAGCTGTTACTTGTTTAGCTGCAGTGCCATGTTGGACAAATGCCTTTGTGGAGCAATTGTGACTTATCTCTATTTGGCAAGTGGTCAGAGGACAACAGCCTGCTTCGCAGATTGCCTGTTGAGGTTGGAAAGTATTGTATAGTAGTGAAAAGCCTTCTGTAGTGCCTTTCTATTTGAGAATCTTTAACAGCTTTTCATTTGCTCATTCAAATAACATCAAATCCAACACTGTGACACACATAGGAATTATTATCTCTGTAGGGAGTCTCAGAAATGAAGAAAAATCAATTTTCCAGGACCTGCTGAAAGATTGCAACACTTTCAGAAAATTTTGACTGGATTACAGGTTTACATTTACTAGAATTGCCTTGCTGGGAACTCATGCTGTATGACTCTCTTGTCCACTCAAAGCCCGGAACTGCCCTGTATTCCTTTACCCTTTATGCCTTGAAACCAAATAACACAGTCTTTTTATATGCACAAAACTAGGATATGATAAAGACCTTTGGCTCTTGCCAATGCCAGAGCCCAAATCAGGTTATAAAAAAATGTTTATTAACAAAAAGGCTACAAGATAACATTTACTATTATTTCTGCTTTCACTTTCCTTTCTCCTTCTACTCTGCACAGCAGAGTCTGTTGCTAAGTTGGAAACTGTAAGATGTGTTGTCATTGTATGCCTAGATGACATCTACTAGATGCTGGAGCAGGAAATGTCATGGAATACTTACCAAAAAAGGGTCTGGAAAGATCCTTGAGAGTCCATCCTGGTGCTTGGGCTGGGTCATCCAGACTGAAACTACTCCTGAGAAACAGCTGCTTAACAGTTTTTAAAAGCTGGTGATGCCAAAGGCACTGCATACTCCTCAGTCAGTTTCATCTAGCACTGTCCATATCACTAGAAAGTCTGTTCTAATGGCTAATACAAGTGGTGGAGGAAAGATAATTCCTTTCCTCTGTACAACCACTCTTCAGTCTTGAAGATTATGTTATCCTCAGTCTCTTCTTCAATAAACAAGTCTATTTCTTTCAATCTTTCCCTGCAGATTGTGTTTTGTATCCCTAGCCTTACTGTCCCAACTCCTCTCTACAGCCCTCTTGAAGTGCATCACACATACCTGGACATGGTGCTTCAGCTGAGGCTTTGTCCCTGGCAAACACAATGGGACAACTATTTAATATGTTTTATATTTTACACATACCAATAGCATGTTGAGTGTTTCTTTTTTCCTATGGTCATCTGCTGAGGGTCAGATTAACTCCTCAGACAGAATGTGCAAACACTGAGGATGAGAGGTGGCTGTCCCAGGGCAGCTGACTTCATGTGCCAGCCTTGCTTTCACCATGCAGCCAATAGGACTTGAACAAAGCTAATTATGTGTCTAATAATTACAAAAGTTCCCAAGGAACAAAGGAAACTCTTCAGTTGTTATAACTAGCGACAAAACAAGAAGACAGTTTGAATAACGCCCATAACCATCTGAGTCATTTCACTAATCATTCATCCAAGCAGTAGGACACTAGGCAAAACTGTCTTCATCACTGCAGAGAATAGAAGAGAAACTATTTTCCACAGTAAGTAGCAGTAGAAACGTCAAAATAAGAATCAATGCACAAAAAGCAGAGTTCTCTGGTATAATTGAGAGTGGCCCTCTTTTGTTTAAAAAAGAAACATAAAAAATGTGTGAGGAAACTCCGAAGCAGTAAGGTTCGGGGTCTGGGAACTAATTCATTAAACCTCAGCCCTACATAGGCCAGCAGGAAAGAACTGGCTTTTGGACAAAACGGTTACAAGACTGTAACCGGTAGCATACCAATAGCACATGGATCATTCAGAGACATGTGAAAAGATGCTGAGCACCAAAGTCTACTGCTGATATGGTGCTGATGTCAGGCTCAAGGCAGCTCGCCAAAAATAGTGTGCTGGCTGTTGATAAAAGCATTACTTATCTCATCATATGAATCAGGTCGAAAATGCAAGAAAAGAGGTTATTCAGAGGAGCCATCCAAAAGTCACTACAAGTAACAAAAGTTAGCCTAAATTCCTCTTTATTCAGAAGTCCACTGTTAAGTACTAACAGGCACTTAAGAAATTAGGTCAGGTGCAAGCTGTAATGTGTGAGCAGGAACTGGTTTGCATCAGATAATAAAAACGGGCTGCCTGGAGGAGGAGCTGGCCAAACTCCAGGAATAACTCAAGGTTAAACTGGAACTAAAGTCCCCCTTGAAAGGAGATAAATTTGGAAAGTCAGAAAACAGAAGTGGGTGTCCTGCAAAATCACTCAGCATTTGAATAGGTCCAAATGATCTCTGTGCAAAAAGAAAGGAATGAGCCATTCAAAGTTCACCTCAAATAAGATCCTCCTTCTCACTCTAGGTGGAAAACCTGGAAAGTATTAGACAGTTACTAGGAGTTTCAGGAGGGAATCTGAACATGAGTGCTAATTCTAAGGTGTGAGTTTGTACCTACCTTCCAAGAGACCCAAAGACAACTTTGCAACACTGTGACTGAACATGAACTCTGTGGGCCGCCCGAGCCGTAAAATTTGTGGGAGGTCTGCAGTGGACTTGGATGGTTGTAGAGAACTGTTTTCACTGTATGAAGCATTTATAGCACACTGGGACCCAAATTTTGAATTCGTTGTGTTTTATTGACAGATTCATGTAAGGCCATAGCCAGCTTCTTAATGGGAACTGAATGGGCATTACCCCCTTCCCCCACTACCTGGTAAGTTTAAATGAAGTTTCTCAGCTGCCAGCCTTGCCCTGAGATTAGTGAAGGAGGCAGTGCCGCGGGACATTTTGACCTTTCAGGGGTAAGGCATGCTGTCCATTTGCAAGGCACTGGAGTGACAGCGGCAGCAGGGCTGTACCACAGGGGCAGATCCTACAAGCACATGAGGGCAGGTCCTAAAGGCACGTCTGGCGGCTCTTCAGACAGAAAAAGTGCTGAGTTGTCAGAACAGGCTGCCTTTGGGCTAATTTCAGCGATTTTACAGGGTGTCCTGGGCACTGAACCAAGAGAATGGACTAGTTGTCATTCTTGTCTGGTCTTTGAGGGCTGGTCAGTGCCACCTGTACAGTGGATACATGGATACAGAGGAACATAGATAGTCCCAGTGTTTCTCCTCTGGGCAGGCAGCCTTGTGGTGGCCACAGCTGATGTCCTGTGCAGCACCTTGTGATCCTTCTGGAGGGGCTTGGGTTACACATTTACAAAGCAATGTAAAGCTTACATACTGAGTGTATCATTTCAGCATTGCTAATGCAAATAAACACAGAATTGTGCAAAACCGTGTAATAATAATAATAATAAAAATAAATCACTTGTGGAACTATTTAGTAAAAAATATTCAGCGAGGTATTTTAAAGTGCAACATAGCTTTTTAAACCCACCCTGCCACTTTCTGTTCCCCCACAGAGCAGATATCGAAGGTTCCTGTGCCGATTTAAGGAAGCTTAACCCAAATACTGCTGTTGTGTCTCTGGCAGCACAGGCTGTGTGCAACTGTAAACCGAGGGAGCAAATCAATGTGTGTATAGTTAATGATGAGGAGAAACCCCGAGGGGTGAGTGACCTGTTCATTAACCGAGGAGCACTGAAATACCTGACATACCGGTTCCAGTCTCCTGGGGCAGGACTGCTAATGGAAAATACCGCCCAAACCTCCCAAGGCCAGTGGGGAAGGGAGGCTTCTGACTGGAAGAACACGGCGGTTAATTTTTTTCCTTGTTTATTACAGACCAGCTCGGCGACCCCTCAAATCAAACCTCCCCTCACCGCCACGACTCCCCGAGGCCCTTTCAACCCGCACCCCCGCCTCCTCGGACGAGCCCGCCCCTGCCCGCCCGGCCAACGGGCGAAGCGAGGCGGGGCCCAACAGCCACCCCGAGGGAGGGGAGCGGGGCAGGGCTTTATAAGCGGCGGGGCGGAGGCGGGCTGCCCGCGGTCGGCACGGGAGGACGCGGGAACTGAAGGGGACTTGGAGGTGAGTGTGGAGGTGGCGGGTGTTGGGTTCTCAGATTGCGGGAGATGTCATCATACACCCGGCCGGCGTGGGGGCGGGTGTTTTCCTGCTTTAATACCAAGTCTGAGCTGTTTGTCTTCAGTGTAATCCACGCAGTTAGAAATTACTACTTAGATAGCTATCTTATGCATGCTTCTATCACGGGTAATAAGTTTTTAGGACTAATAACTCAGTTAACACAAGCGTTCTGTAACATTTAAGAGTCAAATCCATTTTAACTAGTTAAGACTGCTGTAGCTAGAGTATACTGTGCACTTAGTATTCTAACAATATTGTTAACTCTTAAATAATTTGATATGTGACTGCTCAAGTCTGTTCTCTAACAGGGAAATGTCTAAATATTTAAGTGATGCATTCTTTTATAGAACCTGGGCTTTTGGTTTTGGTTTAATCACACTGCCAATTAAAAGCAATCAAACCTGTTTCTAAGTATTTTTGCTGAAAGAGTGTGGATGAATTGCTGTATTAATGTAATTCAGTGTCCTTTAGGAGGAATAGTATCATCTCTGTCATCTTACTGATGTTCAGGGAACAAAATGTGTATTTGAGAATTATTTCTTTCTAGTAAAACTACAGACCTCAGTTTATTCTACAATGAGGAATAAACTGTTTTTAAGTAGTTTGACTGTTGAATACTTCTAAGGAGATGCTTACTAATAAAAATAGTAAGTGTAGGGAGGAATTCTGGAGTAAAAAGCAAAACAAGAATTCAGAAAATGAGACAGCTGAAGAGAAAGGGCAAAGTTGCTTGCTGGTGTGGTTTTGTTTGTGTTTCTCTTTCATGTTTTGTTTTTTTAAGATAAGCTCTGGCATTCTACTTTAATTTTGTACTGTAAGTGTGGAAAGCTAGAAGGAAGAGATGCAATGTAGAAACATGTGGAAAGACTCAGATGGTTAGTTTGGCCTAAATAGCAGGAAAGGAGACTAGTTAGCTTTTCAGAGGTACAAACGTTGATAGTGCTATGTAAGGCCTTCACCTTAGGCTATGACAAAGGAACAGTGTGCTATAAAATTTCTGCTTTAGGGTGTTCTATACATGTATCAAAACTTCAGCTAATATTACTAAATCTGTGTACAAAGTGAAAACTTCATTTGGCTGAGCTTGCATGCTTCTACACTGTGTCAGTGCCCCAGAATTACATAGAAAAACTGAGTAGCCTTCATTGCCTCAGCAGAGTGAAATACAAACCAAACAAAAGTACAGATATATTTTAGTTTTATTGGTGTTATAGTATTTCTGATAGATGAAAATTTGTTTTAATGTGTTGAGGGGGAGAAAGTTAACTGTATTTTCAATTTTGACAAGTTTCTCAAAATGAAGATCATGTGTGTGGCTGATAGTGGGGAAACTGAGCTTGGCTTTCTCTCTATTAATTGAAAGATAGACTATTAATCATGGCAGGACAGGAATATGAGGAACTTGGAGATGGAAGTGACCTTCCTCTGGCACAGCGCCATAACCATGTGGCTCTGCTGCTTTTATATTGAAAAGCTGCCATAGTCTGCCTGTGGCTCCTGGGCACAGTTTTTTGCAATGTACTGGGTGGCCTTGCTTGCCTTTTCTTTGTGTGTGTAGTGTGTGGTTGGTTTGTTCTTTTTGGTGTTGTTTGTGTTTGTTTGTTTGTTTTCCTTACATCAGTGATGTTCTATGCAGTGGCCTAAAGAGTAACATGGATTTCTGTGCACTTGGTTGTTGAGTATTTGAAATTATATGCTTTTTATTGTATTGAGTGTCAGATAACCTAGGTAACTTTTCATGAAGTAAAGATGATAAAATGAAAACTAGGGCTGTGGTAACTATTCAGGCAAGCTCAGTGCCTGCGACTTCTGTTAACTTCATTTGGACACAGGATTATTGGCACTTCTAGAGGAAGTGACCAAAGAAGGCTCATCTTTACAAAAGGTGGTGCTAAGTAAATGGTGTATTTGCGATATTTTTCCAGTGGGGCAGTACAGGTGAATAAACAAGGTAATGGGGGATGGAAGTGTGAAAGGAAATATTTTCAAGTACAATTATTCTGCAAAGTTAATTGGCAAAAGATAACTGTAGAATCCAATGTTTAGGAAGATACTATAGAAAGTGGGAAATGTATTATAGTATGAAAGTACATAATAATAATATGATATTATATTATGGGGAAAGTATTTATATTATGAGGAAGGGGAAAAAAACTGTGGAGACAGCTACTTGGTTTTGAGAAGGGCAATCTTGTATCAGCTGGACTAGTCTGGTTTTGCAGTTCTTACAACTTGTCTAAAATAGGCAGGCATATGCCAATTATGATTTGCAGTCACTTTGTCAAGTTCACTTAACTGACCTCTAAGTATACCTTATGCACCTGATTACAGTAGTTTCATAAAACCTTCACAGGAATGTTGTGGCCACTGGTGGTGGAAATAGGCCTTAATGGAAGCAAAATGTTGTATGCATCCCTGTTTTCTTTTCAAGTGTACCAGCTCATGTTAATGTTGATAGCAGGAGAAATGGGACAGAAGTTTAGTAATGATTGTCTTAAAGTTCTATTTGATTGCAGACTGTAATCAAGCTAATTCAGCTTGGTAAGAATCATTGAAAGTTATTCATTGCAGTGTTCCTAAAGATCATGCCTGGGAGACAAACTACTTTAACCTTTTATGGTGAGGATAGTGGTGGCCCGAATATACAGCAGAGACATTTATTTGAACCCCAATGCCTTTGTGTGAAGTATTACTGACTTCTCATTATCAAAGGCATGAAATGTTTTTACCCTTAGCGTATTTGGAAGGTCCATCTTAAATGGAAAAGGCACAAAGTTTTATGAAATGTTATCCTATATACTTACATAATGGATGTTTACAGAAGCATTAAATCATTATCTTATTTCACAGAAAGAAGCAATAATGTCAGCACTAAACTGGAAGCCCTTTATCTATGGAGGCTTAGCATCCATCACTGCAGAATGTGGTAAGCTTCTCTGTCAACTGTTTACATTATTTCCTTTACTCAGATAGTTCCTTTTAAAACAAGCTTGGTTACATGTTATCAGTGACACAGTAATACTTGGTAGGTCTACAGCACAGGTGTGTTTTTTTTTTCTTAAATGCTAACTGAAGAGTTGCTCAGCACACTGTTAAAATGTCAGAACACTTCTGTCTGTAAAGTTGTGTTCCCTGTGAGTCTTGTTTTTGTACAAACTTTACCTTTGCATTCTATTATTTGGTGTTTGATCTGTTCCTGGACAGCAGTTGTAAGTATATACAGCTTTTGTTTTGCTAAAGTAGCTGCCAGCCTAGTGCTAAGTGTCTAAATAGCCAAACAGTTGTTTGCTCACCTTACCTTCTCTTAAGAGAAGCAGAGGAAAGAGAAGGAAAGACTCACAGGTTGAAACAGATTTAATAAAATAATAGAAGGAAAATTATACAAAGCAAATACTTAGCCACTAGAACACATGCTCCCAGCAATAAACACCAGAAGGTGGATGCTGTGAGCACAGCAAGGTCAGTAAAGGTGTGGAGAGCAAGAGCAGGGCACAGGGAAGATGCTGAAACCAGGCCCCAGGACTCCCTCAGGGATGGAAGCCATTTGAAGGGGGAAAAAAAAAAAGCCATTCCCAGCAACTTCTCACTTAAATATGGAACATGATGTTCATGGTATAGAATAGTTCTGTTGTTCAACTTAAGTCAGTGGTCCTAGATCTGCTCCTCCCCACATATACCTGCTCACTTGCAAAACATGAGAAACTAAGGGATGACCTTGGCTTTCTTACCAATAATTATCAACATCAGTGCATTCTTTCATGCTAAGTCCCAGGCACTGGAGGGTTACTGGAGGAAAACATTAATTCTGTCCCAAGGTGCTATCTTGATGTTCTCAAACTACATACAAAACAAAGGACTATGCTAACTATCAACAAGAAAGTTAACTAACTTCATGGAGAATTAGCTTGGCTCAGCCAAACCAGCACAAGTTAAGCTATTAATGTGGAAAATTTTTCTGTTAGCTTTTCTGAGCACCCATGTTGCAGTTTACATTCCCTTTTCTTGAATGTGAGTGGCTGGTTAGATTTGAATACTTGAATTTGGTTAGTGTGCAACAAAATAACTGCTGTAGTGAGGCAGTGCATCTTATATTTTAGTGTCAACTCTAAGGACAAACCTGCAACATTAACATCCTTTTAAAGTCCTATCTGAAATGCATGTACGTGAAAATAAACAAAATACAGCTTTTCATAGTAGCAGAATGAAGTCTGACATATGGTAGGCTTGCTTGTGAAGTCTAATTAAAGAGCTGTAATATAAAATTATAGTTAAACTACTATTTTATTTTCCTTTTCTACCTTCTCTTATGAATCTTGTTCAAACTTGAGTTTGAAACCTCTCTTAGTTGACTTGACTGTGGCAAATAATGCCAAAAGCTTCATGAGGAAGACAAGCAGTTCATAAAAGCCTTGCTTGTCTGGTAAACTTTGTTAGAACAGATATAGTTAATTCCAACTCCTTTTAGTGTTTAGGTGAGTATTGAATGCTGGGGGATCCTTTTTCTGAAGATAATCTCTGGAGGATTATGTTTTTCTAAATCCTTTCATAAAGGGAGTATGGAGAATATGCACTTGACATAGCAGTAGGCCACAGGAAGGCAATAACAGAAATAGGTGCTGCTGCTATTGCTTTTTTGGATTCTAGGCTAGAATCTCTTTAGCTTTTTGTGCGGAATTAATTTATTTGCCTTTGGTGAAATGATCTTCCAAGATGTTGGTAGAATAAGCATGCAAACTCTACTTGGTATTGACAGCAAAGTGTGGCTGTTTACAACCAGGCAATACCATGTTGCCTGAAAACACAGTGAATGCAGTACATAGACATAGGAAGTACGTAGGGCCTCTGACAAGCTTTTAAAAGCAACAAGGTGACATAAAATGAACTGCTTGTTTAAAATAAAGTCTTGGTAAAAGAGACTTTTTCTCGCTGGGAGTATTTTTGCACATTTTAATATATAATAAAGACTGCTTTGTCTTACATCATGTGCTTTGTTGTCTTTGGTTAGTAACTACTTGATTAATTTTCTCTCTGATTTTTTTTCTTTAAGGTACTTTCCCCATTGATCTTACCAAAACACGTCTGCAGGTTCAAGGTCAAGTTAATGATGCCAAATATAAAGAGATTCGTTACCGTGGAATGATGCATGCACTAGTCAGAATATGCAGAGAAGAAGGATTGAAAGCCTTATACTCTGGGTAAAATTAACTGACTTATAGTAATGGTTTATGAACAGTATAGTAATGGTTTATGAAAGTGTAAGGCTGTAGTGTGCAAGTTCTTGGGTTTCAGACTTATTTAGTTCAGCCTCAATTCATCTGGAATTTGAAAGCTTAAGCTTAGATTGCTTCAGTCTTTGCTCTCCGCAATAGTACTTCATTTTTAAAAAAACCAAACAAACCTACTTGAAAAAAAAAAAGCAAAGCATGAAGTTATTCTATGCAATGCTGCTATGGTTGTTGCATCTCTCAGAAGAAAAATTTCATTAACCTCTGTATATAAATGGACATGCTTTTCTTCAAAGCATGCAAGATGGTGGGGAAAAGATGTAATCTGCAGATTGAATTTCAGACAAGCTTGCCAGCTATTTTATAGATCACAAGTTGAGGCATGCTCTGATAGTAGCCCTTCAACAGTTCATTCATGTTCTTTCAGGCTTTATTTGGGGAGTGGGGGAAGGAGAGACAAACAACACCTCCCCCCACAAAAAAAAACCCACAAACAAACACAAACAACAACAACAAAAAAACCCAACCAACAAACAAACAAAAAACCCCACAACATCACGAACAACAACAACAACAACAAAAAGCCTCAACAAATCCAAACAAACAACCCAATAACTTTTCTATAGCAATTTTAACTTGTTGATTTGAATGAACAAGCCTTTCTCTGGTAGATGTCTTGTGTTCAGTCTTTCCTGCTCTTAAAAGTATTTGCTAATCAGTCTTTTGCAATTTTGAGCATGAATATCATCACTGCATGTTTTTACAGGATTGCACCTGCAATGCTACGCCAAGCTTCATATGGAACTATAAAAATAGGCACTTACCAGAGCTTAAAAAGAATGTTTGTTGAGCATCCAGAAGGTGAGTGGGGTTTTTTTTCCAATTTAATTGATGACTATTTTGCTTGAAGCTTGTTGTTTCCATTTGGTATCTTACTGTAGGGGTTTGAACAAGTCTACTAAGACATTCCTTGTACCAATTGCAATGAAGTGAGTCAGCAAGGAGCACTTGTCAGAGCAGTTTAAGCCTTCTGTAACTGGCATTCTCTCTGGTTAAAGGAGGGGTGGCATCACCCTGCCCTGATGCATCTTAAGATTTGTAAATCTGCAGCTAAACTCTTTTTGTTTATGGAATAGATGAAACCCTGATGATAAATGTTCTCTGTGGCATTCTGTCTGGAGTAATTTCATCATCTATTGCCAATCCTACAGATGTCTTAAAGGTAATTATGTGTTATGTAGAGTTTGTCCTTAGTGTTTGTCCTCTCTTTGACGAAATGCAGAATCTCCTGATGAATATGGTAATTTCTTGTTTTGTAATCCTATTCTCATCTATTCTCATCTCTTAAACTTAAAAAAAATAATAATCAGTAACATCCTGAATTATTGAAACCACCTTCTGGTCCATAACAATTATTTGGACATATGGAGTGGGAAACTGATGGCTGGGGAGGTAATTGGATCAATGTAACTTTTTCTGGGGGTAAGGAGAGAATAATTTAAGAAATATTTTTGCTACAGTGTTTGTGTGGAAGGCACACTGTATTTCATCTAGCGTTATACTAGGATGTTTCTAGAGCTCAGAATAGACAAAGATCAATTGAAAGGCAGGAGCTGAGCAAGTGCTACTTGTACTGATTCTTAAATCCTGTAGAAAGGCTTTGTAATTCAGTGTTCCATGAAAATAATGTTCCAGGACCAGTCATTTAAAGTGAACTGGTGAAGCCATCATGTCTTTAAGAATCTATTACCTTAATTATAGCCAATGATCTCTCTTCCAGTTACTTAAGAGTTGATGTTATTTAACTTACAAAACTGTAGCATGTGACTTACATGGCTACCTCTAATGAAAAAAAAAATACTTTTTCTGTTCTTCTGGAACTACTAAAAACTTAATCCTTTGTAGGGCTAGTGTGGTTGTGTAGAGACATTTCAAATAGCTTCTATTTCAAGTGTGACTTCAGTTAGTTGTTTTCCAAAATTATGTTCATGTACCAACTTGCTTGTCAGCAGACTTAGATTTGGTAGTTATCAGGGCAGGTTCCCAAGGATAGTCTCAGAATTCCATGAAGACATTAAGGTTTCACCTAGCGAGAACCAATCTTTTTAACCTTTCATTTTAACATGTTCCTGTGAGAACTCAAAGGACATCCTGCAGAACCCATCTGTCAGTCTAATCTAAATGGAGTAGTGTACAAGTACAGAAATAGAAGTGACTTAATGCAGTTAAAAACTATACCACATACTTGTTCAAAATTAGCAGCTGCATTTGGAGAGTTAAGGCACTTGCATCATGGTTATGATAATGTCAGCTGTTAATTTATATTCAAAGAGAAATTGACTTTACTATTTAAAATATTGTAATCTAAAATGTTATTAAAACAATATTGAAGTTTTATCTATTGTATGTTTGAAAAGTATGTATTTTCTAATTTTGTCTTCAAATGAACCTCAGATCAGAATGCAAGCCCAAGGTAGTGTGATTCAAGGAGGGATGATGGGCAACTTCATACAGATCTACCAAAAGGAAGGCACTAAAGGATTATGGAAGGCAAGTTTTTTGAACTATATCCTACACTTGAAGTACACTTTCTTGATTAACTGAATTTAATGTACTTGTAGAGCATTCTCAGCCAAAATATGGAGAACTCAGTAGCTAATATGTATGTAGTTTGTCATGACTACTTCACTGCTGGTGTCTCGGGACATTTTGACAAAGGGTTACTGCTGGTATTGTTCAAGAATTAGCCACATCTTGAAAAAGGGAAGACAGATGGAGGCTTAAATTAGGATGACTGGCTCTAGGACTAACTCAACAACCCTTGGCAAGAGACCTCTGTCTGTATGCTCTGTTCTTTTTAGAACATATGCTAATGAACATTTGTAAGTAAATGTACTAATGAACATCTCCTCTAGCTCAGGAATTCTTGTACTCAGTCTTGCTGGTTGTCTTTTATGCCAGTTAGTGACTGGATGACAACCAAGAACGGACAGTTGCTTTAAAACAGTTGTAAAATATAATGTTTTCCTGTTAGTGTGCTTTTCTCTGCAAAGCTTATTCATTCTCCATTTTTCTGTTCCTCTTCTTTACTTAGTCAGTTTTTCAGCTAGCAGCAAGGGAGCCAGTATCACATTGTTGAGGATTTAGCTGACTGATGTAAGGATTCTTAGCTTAAGCAGAGGTGGAGTAGCATAAAGGAACTGGAATTGCTGTTTAATGTAGAAAAGTGGTTTATCTGTTAACTTGAATATGCATTTTTGGAGCACATACATCCAAAACTTGTATTGATTAGTAGCTTCATTTGAATTAACAATGTTCTTAATGCATTTATGGTGTATTCGTTTGTATTATAAAAGTGAGGATTTTCTAATGGTGCACAAAAGTTAATTTTAAACTTCAACTATATCTGTTCTTTTTCCAGGGAGTATCACTGACAGCACAGAGAGCTGCTATTGTTGTTGGTGTGGAGCTGCCAGTGTATGATCTTACCAAGAAGCATATAATTATGTCTGGGTTTATGGGAGACACAGTATATACTCACTTTCTGTAAGTTTATATAACTGCTTGCATAGCTCATCATTGGTTAGTTCTTGTTATGGGGGATGAATCTTTTTTCTTTTTCCTGTCATCAGTCTATATGTAAATATAATTCTGATGTGTTTATACTTTTTAATGCAATAGCATCCAAAATGGTAGCATGTAGCATGGGAGCTAATTTTATTTAGGATTTGGATTCAGTTTTCTTTTGAGTATGGAATTTTGGTTTGTGTATTATCTGAATCATTCAGCTTTGCAAACTGAGAGGAGAGCTCCAAAGAAACATTTGCTCTTCTCAGAGGCACAAATATCTGTATGTAAGGGCTGTATATCAAATATTGACAATGACACTTTAAAGTAAATTAAAACTATTTTTTAACATCTATTAACTGATGTAATTTTAACTAAAAGCATTGAGTACTCATTACTGCATGTTTTCTGGGAAGGGGAAATTCTTGTGCATCTTGAAATGTGGTAGGTCAGTTTTCATTGAACCTTTATTTTATCAGCTCAAGTTTTACTTGTGGGTTAGTTGGAGCCCTTGCATCCAACCCAATTGATGTTGTGAGAACACGCATGATGAATCAAAGAGGCCAACAACATGGGGGACACTCAAACTACAAGGGTACTTTGGATTGCTTGTTACAAGTAAGTAGTTCATGTGTCAACATTAGTAGAAACTGGTGCCATCCAGCAACAATTTTGGTGTAGAACTCAATTTTTCTAAATTTCCCCAGAAATTAATTCAAGTAACTTCAGTGTGCTTTTTGACCTAATGCTCAAGAGGACTATACTACCAATAATGCACCTGATGTTAAAAGTGTCTGCTATTTTGACAGAAAGGCGGGCAGGAAGTTAGTATGCACTGCAGGCACCTAGTTCCTTTTGGTGCTTGGATGAGGAGATGAAGTCTCTTGGCATCTGTGTCTGTCTTAACTTTATATGATGTTAGATATTGATAGGAAATGATCATTTCATAGGCCAGTACTTGAAGAACAACATCTTCGGTGGCAGATGGTTTTCTCTGTTGCTTACTGTGTGATAGAAAGCCTAGTACAGCCAGAGGCAATGTCAGTCTTTGATTTTGATTATTTTGACCTGGTTTCTTAAATCCTTAAATTGGGTTATGAGGTACAAGCATGATGGCATTTACAGAGTGGACAGGAAACTACCATTGTCCAAACTGTTGACTGAACAGTCCAGTTTGTGTAACAGTCCAAGTTACACTGTCCAGTGCAATTTTGAAGTCCATAAAGCAAACTGAAAAATTCCAAGGTGGTGTTTAATGTGAGCTGCAGGTTTACATGCAGCACTCTGCAAGGTTTTTTTTGGGGGGAAAAAAAAATCCAGGAATGCAATTTGGATGAAACTGGGATGGGTACTGAATGACTGCATCTTTACCTGCCAGGTAATGCTGCAGTCATTACTAATCTTGGTGTTGTCTAGTGAAATGTTTCCTTGTCCCATCATAAATCATGTTTAAGTCAAGGTTACAGCACTAAGCCATCCCCTTATCTGGTACAGAATCCTGTTAGATTAGATGCTGTCTAGATTTTTCAGTAATAAATGCCCCCTGCCACATATACTACATAGCAAGAACGCAGATACTTAATTTTGTTTGTTTGTTTTTTTCTACAGACATGGAAGAATGAAGGCTTTTTTGCTCTATATAAAGGGTTTTGGCCAAACTGGTTAAGGCTTGGTCCTTGGAATATCATTGTATCCTTTTCAAAGGTGTGCAGATCTGTTAAGGTAGCCATACAATGGCAAGTATTGACGGCTTCACAGAATGCGCAGTGTGGAAAGTGGCACGTCAGCACAAATATTCCTGTTTTATGAATGGAAAATTATGCAGTTGACCATTTTCTTAGTCAATCACTGCTGGTCAGATTGAATTATTGATTCACACAGAGTGAATATTAGAATGTGATCTTGCAAAATATTTTTCAGTTCCTCCAACTTCATACCTATCCATTTCTGTAGTTTGTAGCCTTGTTTTAAATAAATTTGACCAGATGGGTTAAGATTGGGAGCTATTTCCAGAACTGGGGAAACTATAGGCAGTTAGCCCTGAAATCTTTGCTTATCTTAGTCTCACATGATTTTGGGTTTGTTTCAAGAGCCGGCTGATCAGAGCCCTGGGAAGTGGGTTGGTAGTGGTTTTTACCATGAGCAAATGCTACTTAAGCCTGTCAAAGCTAAGTGAGTAAAGGTGCTAAGAGATTTCACGGTATTCTCCTGTCTCCTCAGTCTTGTGTTTAAGATTCTGAGGAATAGCAATGGGAATGTAATTGGTATAACCAGCTTAAAGCAAGTTTAATTGTTCTGCCTAGTACTGCACAACAAAAATGGCCAACCAGCAGCATGGCACAGGAGGGAACAAACAGTGGAACAAAGTTTCACACAGATACAGCTGTACTTCAGTTGCAAGGTGAGAATTTTGCACGTGAACAGGAAACAGTTTTCCTTAATCAGTTGCTCCAGTTCTTTCTGACATATGAACAGCTGAAGAAATTAGACTTATGACATGCTGAATTGTGTGCTGAACTCTGTTAACATACTGTTTGAGTTTAGAGCAACTTGTAAGTTGTCTTGAGTATTTGCTCTTTATTGTCTGAGATGCTGGCCAAAGGAAGAGGTCACTACAAGACTGTGAATGAGAACAACCTGGATGTGACTTCATGGCAAACTGGCTCCTGTAACAATGGCTCGCTTGTGTTGTTCAGTGGATGATGTGCAACGTTTTCTAGACTGAACCAAACATGGTGGAATACCTCTGTCAACTTGTTAGGTGTTTTTAAGATCTGTAATGCAGCTTAATGCTGTTCATGCTCAGATGCACAGTGTTTGATAAGAGGTGAAGGACAATCTTTCTGTAAAGGAAGACACGTAGTACTGAGGAGATGGGCTTTCACTGTTTTCAGAAGTGTATCCAATTTGACTGCAATAGTTTATAGCTTCTCATTAACTGGGAAGTGTCACAAGACATCTTTGCAGGCTTTCAGTTCAGCAAAAGAGCTGCTGCAATACAAAATCTGCTGGTTTTAGAGCTTTCCTGTGTTCTAATTCCATGGATGTCTGCATAATCTGCTGGAAATAATCCAGCTTCCTTTGAAAGTGTGGTTGCTACAGTTGTCAGTTTTGCATAGCCTTTTTTAAAAATATTTTTCCCCTCAATGTATCATTCTTGATTTTTTTTCAGCATAAATGATTCAAACAAGTCCATGCTCCTCTGCCTGTTGTGCAGAGAAACTTTCCATGCTTCCACTGTTGGAAAGAACTCCTGGTAATGGTTACTGGCTGTTTTGTATCATCTGAAAGATGCAAGTTTTACACTTTACAGTTCAAGGTGTGTCATGTAGGTGCCTGTGTGAAAAGAACCAAAGCCCTCCAGAGGTAACTGTGTGCCTTGTTTAAGAAGACACCCAAACCCAGAACTACTGAGCACTTTCATGTAGTGAACAGGCACAAGTTGCTCTTACATGCGAGTAAACATTTTATGTAGAAATGAACCACAATTTCCTTTAAAGCATTACCCTTGGACTTAAATGTGTATCAAAACTTCAGGGCCATTAACTAAACTGTTATGTCAAGGTTCTTCTTACAAATGTTGCTGTTGAGTTCCCAGAGAGGAAACATGTGAGATGCAGGTCAAACAGTGGTTCTGCTGTGTCCATAGACGGGCAAAGCTGGATGCAGAGTTTTGGATTTTTGTGGCATTTTGTTAATCTCTCAAACGCTTTTCCTTAATCATACATTCCACTTAAAGAAATTTCATTGAGATTTCAAAATTACTATAATCACTTAAAATTACTAATTTTGAATTCACAAATGGATTTTTAAATGCACAAGGCACTTTCTTTCCCTAAGGCACAATGTTTTTCTTTGTATATGGGTGTGCATATGTGCACTGCTTGTTTCTATGCTTTAATAGAAATATTTGTAAAGATTTTTGTACACTATGTAAAATAAGTGTATGTTTTACACTTCTAAGCTTATTAAAAGTTTTTAAATCATGTCTGAAACAGATCAATCAGCTTAGTTTTGTGTAACAGCAAAAATGTGTTTATTACATTTGTAAGCAAAGTGGATTTCTGGAGTTCATGCATAGTAACACAAATCTGATGAATGCAGCTCTGAGGGGATGAGGAACCTGCCACTTTGGAGTAACACTGCACCAGCTACTCTGTGGGGAAGCTGGAGAGGGACAGATAGACAGGATGGCCTAAATCACCTATTAAGCACCAATCATTAAAACAGCAGCATGGGAGTTCAGGACCTCAGCTGAGGTGACTGCAGCAGTGAGTACCTCACACTGTTTCCAAGCTCTTTAATTCAGACATGCCATAGTTAGGATTTAGTTTATTAGATTTAAGATAACAAAAACTATTAAGAGTATTCTCAAAGTAAAGAGTGAATTCTGCAGCAGGTTCTGAGGCATGGTGGAAAAAGCAGCTCTGATTAATAGGTGGTGCTGCAGAAAACATTAAAACCAGTTTGCTAATGAGGAAGCTGGGTGATGACATAGAAAAGGAACTGTCACTCCCTGCCCTGCTTCAGGGACAGCCAAGTGCCAGAGCTCACACACCAGGGAGGAGCAGAGACAAGGGGGGACCTGGGTCCCCTCCAACGGGCTCACGGTGCTTTGTCACCAGGGTCATGGCAGATGTGATGGCAACAGGTGCTCCTGGACTTCACTTACACGTGCCAGGAGGACGTCAGGTGTCACGTCGGGTTAAACTAGATCGAAAACACTGCTGCAAAAGTGGGGTTATTTTGTTGTTGACACAAATGTTTTGCTGTGGTAGAGTTTGGGACAGAGCTGCAGCCCAGAAGGAGCAGGGCTGGCTGCGGGGCGGGAGGTGGCCCGGCGCCATCACCACGGTTGCCTTTGCAGTCCCTGCCTCCGCCGCCTCCAGAGGAGGCTTCGGGGAATGGAGAGGGCGAGCCCGCTGCCAGCCCCGCCTTTTCTCCAGGCTACCCGGCGGCGTCTCCGGGCGCGGAGCGGGGAGGCGGCGGGGCCGGCTCTGTCCGGGCCATCCGCACGGTGGCCATGCCGCAGCCGCCTGCGCTCCTCCCCGCCGCATGGGGGCGCTATCCCAATCAGCCCCCGCTCTCCCCGCTTCCGCTCCTCGCTGACGCACTTCTCCTCCCCACCAATGACGCTGCTGCCACGCGACGCGGGGCGGCTCGCGCTGTGCCTCCCCCGGAAGCGCCGCCGTGCTCTCCAGCGTTCCGTTCCGTTCCGCCCCGCTCCCCCCGGCCCGGCCCGGCCCGGCCGCCCGCCCGCCGCTGCCCCAGCATGGCGGAGCCGCCGCCCGCCGAGCCGGCGGGCAGGGAGCTGCGAGACCGCCTCAGCCTGTGGGACCGCCGCCCGCAGCCCGCCGCGCCGCTCAGCGACCGCCAGACCGACTCCGTGCTGGAGCTGAAAGCGGCGGCCGAGAACCTGCCGGTGCCGCCCGAGGTGAGGCGGCGGCGCTGCCCGGGCCAAAGGGAGGGACGGAGGGCGGGCGGGTGAGAGAGCGGCGCCGCGGTGCCACGTCGCCGGGGGTGGCGGCCCGGCCCGGCCCGGCCGGCTGTGGCCTGCGGGGCCGCCGCCCTCCCGGTGCTCACAGGGTTTGCGCCCACAGCCGCCTGCCCGGCCCGCCGCCCCGTTTCGCCTCCCCCGAGAGGGCTCGTTTGTCCCTCAGCCTTCCCGAGGGGGTCAGGCCGTGGTACGGCCCGTCCCGGCTGGCGGGGGTTTATGGGCAGCCGAGGCTGCTGCACTCTTAAAATCTGCTGGGCTCTCACCGCCTGTCCCTGCTGCTTCTCTCAGTTCGTCGGAGTTTGTCCTGTTAAAACTGAGAGTTGTAGTCGTGGAGCTACATGGTTTAGGTCCTCTTAATTCGATCCTGGTCAGCTCATAGCCGCTGGCACCAATGTTATTTCCTGGTACAACTCATAGATCATTCAACGAGGTGTATAAAGCCAGAAATAGTGGTAAAAAGCCTAATAAATTGTCATTACCATGGAAGGTGTGGTCTCCCATCCAGTTATAAGATATCAAACTCTTGACAAGATGATTATTTATGAATGCTTCCTTGTTTGCAAAGGGAAGGGGAACAAAAAGTTTGCATTCCATAACTGTGCTTTTGATGAGAGGTTTTGTATTTGAACAGGATGGTAGCGTGAGATATAGTGTCCTAAAATCAACAAAGTTCCTCTCAGCAAGCATCTGAAAGGTCAAAATAACAAAGGGGAGGGGACGAAGCAACTCCTTTCTGAAATGCACCTGTTGCATTTCATGCTTCCTGGTTTATTTTTTTTTGTGTGTGCGTGTGTAAGCTGTATGCCACTGTATTAAAGTAAATACTGTCAGGCATCCAAAATGATTGTAGAAGGAAGTGCTGCTATTGGAGGATCTTCCTATGGATCTAAACCAGCTTTGCAACAAGGCAGGTACCGTATTTGCCAGTCAGGACAATGGGGTTGCCGAGACATTGAGGACTTCAGCTGGTCATGGCTCCTGCTGCCATGGATTGGGACGATGACGTCTCAGCTCTTCTGAAAAAGGAAGCTCTGATCAACTCATCTTTTCCTCAGTAGTCATGAGAGGAAACCCTGATTCCCCAGCAAGGGCCCTGCCTGTTTTGGAAAGATATGTGGAAGTTGGAACAAAAAAGGTCAATCTGTGCTTTCTCAGATATCTGAGAGAACAGATACCAACAGTTCATTCTTTGCCAGACTAATATTACAAGGCAATGAATATTGTACTGAGTGAGTAATTTTCTAGAGGGACACCAGTTTATTTTTAAGTAGTATTTTCTCTTTTTATGGTACTGATATTCTTATCAATAGAAAATATACTGTGCTTATCAAGTGAATTAAAAAGGGTATTATGGTAATGAAGAGTATATAATAATATTTGTTTTCTTGAATTAATTTTTGTATAAGCTAATTAATATTGTCCAGTCATACTTGAATACAACTTCTCTCAAGTTTTTCTGTATTTTTGTTGCTTAAAAAAAATGTGGCCAGTAATTCCTATCCTTTTCTTCTAAAAAAGCCTTCTTTTTTAGTTTTACTTCTTCATTGAAAAGCATTTGAGAGAGTATGAAACACTATTTCCTGAATAAATTCTGGCAGTGTTAAGGCTTGAGTTTTCTCTAAATATCTGGCAAAAAAATCTGACAATTTTTGTGCAGTGGTGCTGCCATGTAGTGTAGACAGTACTGGTATTTATTTCTGCTTCTGCATGTGTTCTGAATTCTTATGTTCTCAGATAACTTTTCTAGTGCATTTCTCTGAGTACAGAACCAGTTAAATTGGAAATTAAATTATAGCTCATCAGTGTGTCAGGTACATGTACATTCAGTTTCCATTCTTACACAAATGTGTATTTATATAAAAAGTTGTATAATATTTTCTGATTCTAATAAAAAATAGGTGTTCCTTAATATATAGATGTGGTAGTTGTTGGTGTGTTATCATATTGATGGATAAAATGTCCATTGTATTTGTGTCTTCAAAAGTAGATGCCTGTAATTTTCTCAGGTTGATGCTTTGGATTGTGTTATTGTAGTTGACTTGAATATACTAATTATTAGTAAGTTGTCTAACTAAATTTTGTGGGTTTTTTTGAGCAGCTGCCAATTGAAGATCTGTGCAGCCTAACATCCCAGTCACTAAGTGTTATGCTGACAGCTGCGGTGCCAGAATCCACAGAGGATGTCCTCCTGAAAGGATTTGCCACCCTGGGGATGGAGGATGAAAGAATTGAAACAGCCCAGCAGGTAAGTGGCGCTAAGTAAACTCCAAGTTGCAGTAATATTCTTCAGAGAATTCTGTGAGTTTCTGTGTCTTTTGCCTGGCTTTTGGTGAGTGCGTTAAAATTTTTGGGGCATTTTCCAGATGCGTGAAGAAACCTGGCGGGGGGGGGGGAAATATCATTGAAGTTTTAGCTCTTAAGTGCCGGATCCTTTTCTCATTTCAGGTGGAGTCTTATGTGAGAGTAAGGCACCCCTTCAGTAAGGTGGTGTTGCTCATAATATAGAAGAATGTCATGCCTCCTCTCCCCCTTTTTAATGTGACAGCCTTGTTCTTGTGCAAATAAAAACAGATGAAATTCAGTCTTTCCCATTTTAATTTAGTGGAGGAATGGAATATTTCAGTTGGAAGGCACCTACAATGAGCAGCTATAGTTTGTTTCCTTGATTAATAATTTAGTTCTGAAACATCTCTTTTTAACAAAAGCTCATCTTAATTTCATAACCTGATTTCTTTTTTTTCTATTGATTGCATGTGATATCTGTGTTTTTCACACTGTAAAATCTCTTGTAGTTCTTCTCCTGGTTTGCTCAGGTACAAACACAGATGGATCAAGATGAAGGTGCCAAGTACAGGTACGTGTTCTCCCTTGGTTCCTTTCACTGTTAAGCATGCTAAACCTTGAAGGACTTCATCTTGTCCCTATAATGTTATTGTGCATTTGGATTCAGCTGGTGGGGAATGGGAGGATATATCAGAACAGCTGCAGCTTTCTGGGGCAGTGTGCCCCTCTCCCATCCCAAAGGCTATTGCACGTGTTGCAGGGCAGTTAAAAGGGACACAGATTTCATTCTGAACTGCACAGTATAGTAAGAAAGATTGAATTAATTTTTGGCTTATAGACAGGAGTGTAGACAAAGGCAGTCTGAGAGTTTTTATATACCTTTTCAACTGCTGCTGCTATTGAAATGGCATCCTCTGAGGGTGAGACTGTGCAAGCAGGTGTGGCTGCTGGTCATTTCTGCTGTCACCGTTTGGCTCACCAGCTACTGCAGCTGTGACTTTGTATCCGCATTCCCTGCATTCCGGGACACTTTGCTCAGCTCCAGTTTTGAGACTTGGCATTCTCATCTCTTTTTGTCTGACATCTCCATCACGTCCAGGAGAACCCCTTCCCAGTGCCTTTCCCAGTTTCCCCTCAAGAGTCTGAAGTACGGCTGAATGGCTTAGCCAAATCTGCTGATGGCTTTTATGGAAACTGGCTGTGTCTTGAGGCTTTACAAACTTGCCCTTGGCCACAGAGAGATGCTGCTGTATTCCCCTCTACTGTTTTTCTCTGCTTTTCTTTGGTCTGCCTCTTCCCCTCTTGCTCTCACATATGTGGGTGTGACAATTCTTAAAAGGAGAGATTTAGGCATATACTAAGACCATGCTCAGATCATTAAGAACCTAAGGAGAGCATCATCTTGGCACTTTGTCAGCTGACATGTTCATAATAGCGCACACAGGTACTTAAGTGTGCCATGGATGCAGGGTGGTTTGTAGGGTGGCCAATGTGGAACTGATTGCAGGAGGCCAGAGGAGAAGGAGGAAAACGAGTAAGTTCTTTGCCTGTTGTACACAACTGCAGAGAATTATGATTTTACTTGCTGCTTTTTATGTGGTAAAGCAGAGCTCAGAAGTTTTAGCTGACATCCAAGAGTAATTGATTTTAAGTGATGTTTTAGTCAAGCTGAATGCTTGACATATGTTTAGTGATCATTTATGAGCCTTAGAGAAACTAAATCTGTTGCATTTAAGCCTCTTAATATACTCACAGTAAGTTTTGAATCCTCTGGATAATTTCAACTACTTTAAGAGAGTAAAAGTAATTTCTAAATGGAAGCTGAAAATTGTATGGAAGTGACCCAAATTAGCACCTCTGTTGGAATAAAGGCAGGTAGAATTTGGCTGCTAGCAGTAGCCTGCAGTAGTTGCCATGTTTGTGTTGTGCATTTAGACAGTATTAGCGTGCTCTAGACCATGGGTGTCAAACTTGTTTTCACCACTGGCCACGTCAGCCTCACAGTTGCCCTCAAAGGGCCGAATGTAATTTTAGGACTGTATAAATGTTGGAGTAGTTAGGAGTTAGTAGTTAGGAGTAGCCCCTGGTGAAAATGAGCTTGACACCCCAGCTCTGTGGTGCATGCTGCTGCTTTTTGGGTAGGCTTGCAATGAGGAATGTCGGGGAAGTGGAGTTACTGCAGTCACCATTCCAAACCCTTTAGCTGTTATTTCTGCAGGTCACAAAACATCTGTTTATTGTGCGCTCCTACTTGGTGCGAGTGGTCTTTTATTCCTGGAGAAGGAAAGGTGGTGGCAGTGTCCATGCAGGCAGCCGAATTTGCAAATATGGAAAGTGAAATTTTACTTCTGTTATCTGTTGATTCTCTTTTTCTAGACAGATGAGGGATTACTTGTCTGGGTTTCAGGAACAATGTGATGCTATCTTGAATGATGTGAATAGTGCCCTTCAACACCTGGAGTCACTGCAAAACCAGTATCTTTTTGTGTCCACGAAGACAGGAACGCTGCATGAGGCCTGTGAACAACTTTTGAAAGAGCAGGTAATCTTTAATAGGAGGATTACTGGAAGTTCTTAAGGTACCATAAATGAATGTTTATTTTTGTTAGGCTGGGAAAATCTGTGAGCTGTGGTGATGATCCCACCATTTACTTTGGAACCTCATTTTTGGTGTGTTCACTTGCAGTTAGGATGTCAGGCTCTGCACAGTAAAATGTTTATTTTGTGTTGATGTGCACTTTCATCAGGATAGCTAGCTGAGCGGATCTTTTGAACACTTGCCTGACAAGTGCAACCTGTATTGAAATTAATAATTTATATCACTTATGGAAGTATTTTGAGCTGGTTATTGTAAAAAGAAAGATTTTTTTCTTTTTTTAAGTTATGAGATTATTTCCCAGATACTTTCTTTCTCCTCCTGAGCTGTTCCAACAGTGGTATAATGAACATTATTTTTTAGGATGACTGTATAAGGGAGAACTGTTAAAGGCTTCAACCCCCAAATACAGTATTTCTACAGTTCTCTGTAATACTGATGGCAGCACTGCTATTTGTGTGCAATAGTATCTGTGGAATGCCGACAAACCTGTAGAATATATGTTTTTAAGTAGACTGTTGAGAGTAATGTGTCTTTTGCTGGTAAGAGAGCGCTGCTGCATTTGCAGCTTTTGTTGTACTTAGTTGCAAGTTATCTAGAGCTAGTTAACACTGGTGTGTGCTGAGAGCTGAAATGGAGGCTGAATGATTTTGTGTGTGTGTGTGTGTGTGTATAAAAATATATATTTAAATTACTTGCTAGGTTGCTGATATTCTTTTATTTATTGATTTTTAACAGTCAGAACTTGTTGACCTGGCTGAAAACATCCAGCAGAAACTTTCTTATTTTAACGAGCTGGAAAACATCAACACAGTAAGTATTTAGAAAATGGAAGTGTACTGATCTTTTGAACTCTGTTGCCAATGCTGAGTTACTCAGGTTCCTTACAATGATGCTTTGTCTTGTTTTCCAAAGAAATTGAATTCCCCAACACTATCTGTGAACAGTGAAGGATTCATTCCCATGCTGGCTAAGCTTGATGATTGTATTGCATATATTTCATCTCATGTAAGTAATTCTGTGTTGTTTTTAGTGAAATCTTTATAGTTTCAAAACTATGTATTCATACTGGTTTTGTGGTGTGGTTTTTTTTCTCTAAAATGTTCTCTGCCAAATACAGTAAGAAAGCAAAGATGAGAGTTTATAAACTTAAGAAACTCTCACTGAATATACTTAATATTCTGCTTAATTTTTATAGAATGTTTTTAGTTTGTACTAACGAGCATTTCTAGCTAGTAAAAGAGTATTTTAAGTTTTGATAAATTTTCAACTCTCTTATTATTCATATTTAAAATGGATTTTTTTGTTTCTTTCAGCCAAATTTTAAAGACTATCCTGTATATTTGATTAAGTTTAAACAATGCCTTTCCAAAGCTATGCACCTTATCAAGACATATACTGTGAATACACTACAGAACCTCACAAGCCAGTTAATGAAAAGGGTAAGGTGAATCAGTGGTAACTTGAGCTGTACTGAAATGTCTGTTATAACAGTATGCAGTTTTCTTCTCTTTTTTGTGAAGGTGGGAGGTGTCAGGAGTTTTGTGTGAAAATAGGTCATTCCTGTACTGTGGTGTTTGTGTAGATTGTCCAAGTTTCAATCGAATCTGACGGAGTAGGGAATACTTGAAGAGTGAATACGGGAGCTTTGTGTCGTAGGGAGAAAACTGTTAAAGCACAACAACTCTGAGTTCATGATGTGACTCTTTCAGTATTATATCCTAGGGAGTGTTTTTGAGTGTTCTTGCTCATCTAAATATTTCTTTTTGATAAATCTGCACTGCTTGGTGTAGCTGCAGAGAATAACTGTGGCAGGTTCCTACTGGTTTTGTCAGTATCTATTGGTTAGTTTCAAAGCGTTGTCAGCCACATTTGAGAGTCACAGGGAAGAGTTAGGTCTTCTTCTCACTCTGGTGGGCATTAGGTATAGAGGTGAGTAGGGAGTTTTTCTGATCTCATTAAAATGTTCATAAGCTTGTGCTGCAATATTTGGGCAGAGGAGAGGGGAATGTCTCTTTCTACCCATTTTCTTTCTCCAGTTAATTGTTGTATGCCTTGTGTTCAGTCTGTTTACAGTCACACTTGGTGTCATGAGAGATAACCAGTGAAATTGTCAGTTCTCAATTCTAGCATCTTTCAGATATAAAGAAATCTTGGTTGAGGATCATTGAACATTTTTTGTATTTGGTACAATAGTACTTTTTATTTTGAAAAAGTATTGTATCTTGGTTTGATGTCAATGGACTGCCATGACCGAGCTGAATTCAGACAGAATTGACCATCTCTGATGATAAACATGTCTACAGAAAGAAGTGAAACCTCATTTCTGGATTTGAATTGCAGCTTAGCAGTTTTAAGTCAGGTAGGGGACCTCTTTTAGGAGTCAGATGGCGTCCTTCTTTCCAGCTTCATGGGGGAATTTATGGATGTTTTGCATATTTTTCTGAAACATAAGATGTCTGCTTCTGCTAGAAGTGCAGTACTGGGCCAGTGATCTTGTGATCGAGTGTTAAGATGTCCTATTGGAAGACAACAAGAAGTCTTGTCAGGACTGGAAAGGGGCTCATGAGATCTGGATGTTCTTTGTTACTCCTCATGTGTGAGTGGGTGGGGATTTTGATCTGTGTTTGTAGGGATTTTGATCTGTGTTTGTAGGATGACCAGGCTGCTCACAGGGATGAAAGTAGGAGGTGTGGAAGGTGGAAGAGTTTTCCCGTCCCTGCCATGTTTCAAGGGAGGGCCATCTGCTTCTCTCTGTCATCACTAGGGATAAGGGGCAGGAAGCCTGATGGCTAAATTGTGTCTCCACTCTGCTTTGTTAGTGCTATAATTTGTCTAAGTTCAAGTTGTCTGCCTGGCTAAGCTGGGGTGCTGTGGGGCGGACCACCTCAAAACTTGACATTCCAGTTGAAGTTTGAATGAGAGCTGAAACTTGGCTTCTCCACCCTGGGACTGGCAGGTAAAAGAGAAATTTTGTTCCATATTAGTACTACAGATTAAGGAGCAGCAATCAGTACTGCTCTGGTGGATCCAGAGAAAATTGTTGTCTCTGCTGGAGAATGCCGTGGTTATTGAAAATGTTACTTTTTGTGTAGAGACTGTTGGTTGAAACTTTTCTTTTGGGTTTCATTCTTCTGTCTGGCTTGTATTCAAGTTCTGAAACAAGTGTGCCTTTCTGGATGGAAAGTGGCAAAGAGCTGTTCCACTGGCAGTGTAAACACACGGAACCAATGCCCAATTTTAGAGCCTAATTATCTCAGCCATTTAATACTAGAAGCTAAATATAGTATTTTCCTTTGTACTTAATTACTCATCTCTTCTTTCAGGATCCTTCAGCTGTGCCAAATTCTGACAACGCCTTCACACTTTTTTATGTAAAATTCAGAGCAGCTGCTCCCAAAGTCAGAGTAAGTAGACTGATAACTAACTGTTAAAAAGGAAGCTATAAAATGGGGTTTGAATTTATTAGCAGTGTGAGTGCAAGGATTGCATTTTGTGCGAGTGTGAATGTCCAAAGATTGCACATTGTGTCCATGGAAAAATACTGCAAACTGTTTTCCAATTATCAGAAAAAAAATCACTTCTGATAATACTTTTTTCTTTTTATTTGGTAGACTCTTATTGAACAAGTAGAGCAAAGATCTGAAAAAATGCCAGAGTGAGTACTTCTGCATAATTTATTTTCAATAATTTAAAGTTTTGATAAACTTTACTTTTGTTTAGATACTGTTTAATACATTAGTAATTTAAAATGTTTTAAAAGTTGAAATTATGTATACTTGAAGAGGGTATTAGAATGAATTTTATGCTTACAAGAAAATGAGCTTCAGGGGACATTTACTGTTTTTAATTTCTTGGCTAGGTATCAACAAGTTCTCAACGAAATCCATCAATGTTACCTCGACCAGAGGGAGCTTTTGCTTGGTCCAAGTATTGCTAGCACTGTTACAGAATTAACCAGTCAGAACAACAGGGATCATTGTGCTTTGGTATGTAATGGAGTCATGTGTTGTGGGGTTTTTGTTATATTTTGATCCTTTCCCCAAGTAAAATGTGCTTATTAAATTCAGTTGTTTACATGCAGAGCTGTCACTTTTGTTTGTGGTTTTGAATCATTAAGATTTTACTAATATTTTTAAGTAATGCATATTTTGTGGAAAATTATTCTGTACAAACACTGGGTATTTGCAAAAGCGTAAAACGTGGTTACTTAAATTTCACCAGAAACAAAAAGGGACGGAAGTTGCACAATGAGCTTTTATTTGGCTAGTAATGTCTTTTCAGTCCTTAGTTTTATAGTTGATCTCAATAATAGTGAATTGCACAAAGCTTCGATTTAATTATAGCTGTAGTAGTAATGATAACAGCAACAACAATAATAATACAGTATATGATATAAGGATATCTGTAATACCTCCTGTGGTACTGATACAAGGGAAATAATCTAATGTTTGCATTTCTGTGAATACAGGTACGAAGTGGCTGTGCCTTCATGGTCCATGTATGCCAGGATGAACACCAGCTTTACAATGAGTTCTTCACAAAACCAACACCAAAACTGGAGTAGGTGGTACATGCTAGTTTTGCTTTACTGCACGTTGTATTTTCCATACTGTGATATAGCAGACATTGTTACATGGCAAATAATATTGAAGTGGTTGGTAAGAACCAGCAAGAAAAAAAACCCTTAATCACTTTGTGCCTCAGAATTGGTTGTTTTGTTTTTTTTCTTCAAGCAAAGCTGATAGCTTACAGTCTCCATGAATAATCTGAGTAGTGTAAGTGCTCTGTACATGGTCTGAAAGAATTAAAGACACAGAGTTGCTTTGGCAGTAGCTGTAGAAGTTTACACTGCTACAGCTCTCGGCTGTTTTTGTACTGCCTCTACGCCAACAGTTTGCATAGTCAGTTGTAGAACTGCTTTTCATTTACTTAAGTGTAAAATTAAGCTGATGTACTCCAGCCATTTTTCATCACGGATTTAGTGAGCTTCCCCATGTGCCAGTATGTGGGCTAAATGGAAGGTGCGGTAGTGGACACCTGACAGTGACCGTATCTAGAAGAGGGACAGGTTGCTGTCTTCACATGGTAATTGCGTTTTAAAGTATTGTGAGTTTTTTACAACAGACCTGCAATATTAGAGCAGTTGAGTAGATTATTCTCCAAGTTGCTGGTATAATGATATTTAATTTTGAAATTTGGGCAGGTCGTGTTGCCTTGCTATGAAGTTCATAAATAAAGTGTATTCCAATAAATATAACTGAGATGCTAGTGTTCAGTGTTGTATTGTCTTAAAATCAAGAGCAGCTTGAGTAAGTGTAACCTAGTAAAAATACTGCCCACTACCCTCCTGTCCTCTAAAGCTGATGGGAAATAAGCACATAAAGCCTCACTAGAAATAAGCCATAGTGCCAGAATAGTAGCAGTCTTTCACTTCTCTCAGAAATTGAGGTCTCATGTGGGACATGCTCAGAATTTGAGGTGGATGATCCTTGTGGATGATCATCTGCTTCTGACATTGAGAGTTACTGTTTTATCGAGTTGTTGCACAGTTGTAGAGTACAACAGAAGAGAGACATTGAAAATGTTTTTGTGAGCTTTTTTTGTCCATACTCTTAAAGGAGCTGAAGTGCTCTTGTCAGCCATTCTTCTTGAATTAGAAAAAAAATACACAGTGCAATAAACTCAACAATCCTACCACACTGTAAATACTGCAATATTTTCAGTGTTTATTTTTCCAAGTCTAATTGAGTTAGGTCACTAAATTGGTTTAAGAACGAATTCAGCTATCTTAGTGCAAATCCTGAAGTAAACATCCCTGATGGAAATCAGTGTAAAATGTTGTTCAGACAGAAATATTGTCACTATTGCTCTTTACACCAAGAATGAGAATAGACTTCTGATTATTTTTGAATCTTGATGGAAAGTAGTTACCTCCTTTTTTAAGAACTTGTTCCCATTTTTTGCCTACATCTAAATAAAATATTTTGAGGAAACTGTTTCAGATAGTAACTACTTTATTAGGTACATAATAAAATAGCCTCATTTTTTTTCTGAAGTGCTGGGGTGCCCTGAGGATATAAGGTAGGTGTCTATGTACAGATAAGAGTTTACCACAAATCTAGCAACGAGTAGAAATCTGAGGTTGAGTGTTGTATTTAATAGTAAGGCTGTTGAAACTTTCTCCTTTGTTTCTGCTTCTGACATTGAGAGTTACTGTTTTATCGAGTTGTTGCACAGTTGTAGAGTACAACAGAAGAGAGACATTGAAAATGTTTTTGTGAGCTTTTTTTGTCCATACTCTTAAAGGAGCTGAAGTGCTCGTCAGCCATTCTTCTTGAATTAGAAAAAAAATACACAGTGCAATAAACTCAACAATCTTACCACACTGTAAATACTGAAATATTTTCAGTGTTTATTTTTCCAGGTCTAACTGGGGAATTACTTTATTTTTCTGCTGCTGACACAGCATTCATGTCTAATCTGTGGTTAGTGAAGGGGGCATTGAGAATGGCAAAAATGTCTGGCATTAATGCTACTGGTGTCTTAACCAAGATATGCATCACTTTGAACAGGACGGAAAAAATAAATCAAAGGAGCATTTCTGATTTTGCGTATTGCATTGATATTTTAACTTTGGTTAGATGGGAAGGTGTGCCCTGCAACATTGGAAGTTGTTACAGAAAAGGTTGCCAAGCTTCTCCTCCTGTGTGCCTCTTTGTGTACTTCTGGTTCTAATTAACTATTGAGTATTTGGAATCAGATGAGTCTTTTCCCAAGGGGAAATCCAGGATGTGATTCTGAGCTCAGCAGGAGCATTTCTTTACACAGAAGCCAGGTAAATTAGTCTGCAGTACTTTCCCTTTGTGACAGGCTGAGTTGTTGGCTGCTTTTTTTTGTTGTTGTTGTTTGATTGGTTGGGTTTTTTTGTACTTAAAAAAATTTAATTCAAAACTGTACCACCATTCAAGCAGTTGGTATCCTGCTTCTCTTAAAAGACTTTGTAGGAAATTAGGCGTTCATGTTTTAAACAGTTGTTTCTCAAGTCTTCTGTGATACCATGTTGCATTATTTTCTCACTCTATTTCTAAAAATCTTTGCCGTAAAATAATCTGTGTTTGTGATAAAAGTGTATTTTGGCATTTCAGGATCCTGAAAGTGTTTTGCTTTGCTTTATTTTTTTCTTCATAGTGAACTCTTGGAGAAGCTGTGTCTTTCGTTGTATGATGTCCTGAGGCCAATGATCATCCATGTCATTCACTTAGAGACCCTTTCTGAACTCTGTGGGATTCTCAAAAATGAGATGCTTGAAGATCACGTACAGAACAATGGTAACTCATGGATGGAATGTGATAGTTTTTAACTGTCTTCCTAACTGGTAAAATTATTAAATTGCGTAGACAAAATTCCTAGTGTGTTTTTTTTTTCTTTCTTTCTAATGGGTCTTAAACATGTCAAATATGAGGTAAAGTTATTTTAAATAAATAATATTTTTTCACTTATAATAGAAAGGTCTGTATTTATGGGTCTTTGTATATCTTCATTTAAATTAATATAATGATGTTATATAGTCCTATTTTCTCTAGATTGTACAAATGCAAGCAGGCATCCACACAGTGTGTATGCATGCTCCAGGATCGATTTAAATGAACTTTTAGAATGATTGAATTGCTTCATTTGGCACTCCTAGTGCATCATCCATGTACAGCTTTCTGCGTACATGATGATAAAACAAAGGAAGGCAAACATCATTTTTTTCGTTCTCCTCGATATAGTGTTTCCCAGACTAGAAATTACAATTTTAGCAGAGCAGTTATGTAGCTGGTAGAGATTTTTGAGTTTTGGAATTGTTCAGAGCTCATAGTGTCATAGTAGTGAGCTGTCCCTCAGGAAGAAAATCCGGTATCTCATTTCTTTAGTATGACCAATGTGTAATGGAATAATTTCATAGTCTTGAGACTTTGCACCATGTGATAAACAGAAGTCATACTAGGTAGCTGGTGTATAACACAGCATAATTCTTTGCCTCTGAAACTGGGCCAACATCATGAAGTATTACTCATTTTCCTGGAAGCAGAATTCTGACACTGTTGGAAATGAGGAAAAAAATGGTGACAACATCTTTCGGCTAATCTTAAGTGTCTTTCTAATACTTAAACTCAGGCTGATACAAGAGTTCTTAAGTTGGATGTGGACTGTTCTGGATCATCTCTTGTGGTAGGCAGGTAGATGAGTGAGCTTGTCAGATCCTGACAGTTTTGCTTGTGGGCATTGGCTGTGATAGAACCAAAGCACGTTGGTTTGGTGTCCAGGCAGAAACGCCACCCGACCTATCGAGGTCTCAAATGATCAGAGTGCTTAATTCTAATGTAGTGTTTGATGTTAGCGGTGTGAGATCTCATTTTCACAATCTAATGAGATCTTAGGGAGCTGAAGCAACTGCAATACACAGTTCAGTAATTCTTTGTTTGTCACAAATTTGCCTGCCTCTGTTCCAAAATGTGGTTTGACTTCATCTGCAGCAAGCCAGTTTTATGGTGGTTCTATATGTGATCCTTCAAACTTTTGTGCTATAAGCTTGTTTTATAATTATATCTGTGCTTTTTTTTTCAATCTTTTTCAGCTGAACAACTGGGTGCATTTGCAGCTGGTGTCAAGCAGATGTTAGAAGATGTACAAGAACGTCTTGTCTATAGGACGCATATTTACATTCAGACTGATATCACAGGCTACAAGCCTGCTCCGGGCGATCTTGCGTATCCTGACAAGTTGGAAATGATGGAGGTATAGTGTCAGCTTTTTTATTGTCCTTGATTGCTTTTCTTTTTAAATGCAGCTTATACAATTGTGCAGTATAGTGCTTGGCAGATGGGGTTTTCCAGTTCTTAGGTGCATTTAGTGTGACTGGCGCTATCAAATTGGTACCTGCTGATCAAATTATGACCCTAAACTAAATGTCAGAGAACGCTTTATGTCAAACTTCATAAAACTGGCAATAGTCGTCACAGTTAAAAGTTTTCTCAACTTGAAGCTTCTGAATTTTCTCTCCTAACAGTAGATTTTTATTTACTTTCATAAGTAGTAGGTATTACCTAGTGTATTTTCTAGTTGAGCTGGAGTTGAAGAGAAGCTTTAGCCAGGCACACTTAGCTGCAAGTTTGTTTTCAGAATTACCCATCAACTAGTGTTTGGTACCCATATGTGTGCCATGCTCAGACAGTGTGAGGGGAGTCTTGCTTGTACTTTTAGATAATTTAATGTGTTGGCAATGGTTCCCAGTAGCCTTTTTCAAGTTCTTATCAGTATTAGCTGTTTTTGTAGTCATTCCAAGCCTTTTCAGTCAATGTTCCTGTTGATAGGAATCAAACTAGTTCTACTTACTTTAAAGGTTAATACTATATTGATGAAAGATTTCAGAATGAAAATATTCACAGGAATAAAAAAATGCCCCATTAAAGACTTTACATTATTTTTTCCCTAGAGCAAACTGCATTTGATATGCAACTGAAAGGTGGCATTGCATGGAAGGGATTAAGCATAATAAAGACACCCCCCCAAATAACTGTTGCCATTCACTTTATAATGAGAGGCTGAAGCAGTCAAAGGATTGAGTTGACTAAGAACTGAAATTCCAACATGGACTGGCAAGATCCAGATTTTATTATTCTATTTTGCTTTCTGTCTATCTACCGGAATAGCTGGTGTTGCTTAGAAAATTGTAGGACTTATTTGCAGCTGACCAGTTGGTGGAGAAGCTGTTGTTTGACTTCAGAATTAGAGCATTACTTATATAAAATGCAGATGCTTTATAGCTATATAAATATATACATATGTTGCTGTGGGCTGAAAGAAATTAACATTGTATAACTGTACCTTATTGTGTTCAGTTCTTGCCTGTAAACAGACAAAACACTGAGAGAAACTTCTTAGTACTGAACTCACATTGCTATAATCTTCTCTTTATACATGTCTAAAGTTTTTATTGTGTTACAGTTTATGCTTTGGTGATTATAAGGGACATTCACAGGCGTTTAGGAAAACATTTACAAATCCTGAAGCTAGTGACTTTGTAGAATACTTGTCCTTCATACTGAAAGCTTAAGGACTAATAAGTTTTTGAAGGAAAAGCAAAAATAGTAATTGAGAAGCTCACCACACAACATGTAGCTAAATGGGATCCCTCCATTCAGAACAACTAGTGATCAGAAGTTTTACCAGTATAACTGTTAGGAGTTTGAAACTTTTTTTTTGCTAAAATTGTGTGGATAGAACTGGATAAAAAATTGATTGTAAGAACTTTTTAATGTTAGTTATAACTTCTATAGGCAAGCAATGCAGATACTTAGTCTATACAAGGCTTTATTTTCTGACTATGGCCATTCAGTTAGGAAGAAGGAGAGAGTTTTACAGCTCATTCTAAATCAAGAAATTACACTGCTCTTCATATGTCTTTGCAAGACTCTAGTTTTTGCCTGGTTTGGGATTCATTTTGCTACTCTATTGCTTTTAAAGCTCAAAACCTTGCTAGTTAGAGAGACATTCAGTCTGAGTAAATGAATTATTAAAATGTTAAAAGCACAGAACAGAAATATTTCTGGTGCTGTTCTGCTCAAATATTAATGCAGTTCTTTGCCCGTTCTTGCTGCCTCTTGTTGCTTTGAAGCTGACCGAGTAGTGAAAAAGGTTGAAATGTTGAGTAATGTTAGGGGAAAGCTTTTTGTTGAACGCCTGCAGGGAATAAACTAGAGAGGACTTTGGGGCCCTCTGCAAATATCATCTATAGGCATAAAACCACCACAAAAATTATCTGTATGAAATCCAAGTGAGTATTGAATTGGGTTCCCCTATTCTGAACTTATATTTCTAGGTGGCTTCAATGGTTGTTGTTCAGAGATCAGTAAAAACAGGCAAAATGGAAAGAGTAGTGCTTTACACAGTTCTGGGTAACACTTGTGCATCTTAATTTGATACTGAAATGTTTCTGCTACTGTTTTGGAAACATCTGTCTTTATTTCTTTTAATATCTTTGAAACACTGGACAACTGAGTGTAGCTGTGTCCTTTTGCAATGCTTTTCTCTATTGTAATCAAAACAACATAATGCTGCGCAGATTAAGGAAAACAAACAAACAAAAAATTTGTGGTATATCTTCCTCTGCAGCAAATTGCACAGAGTTTAAAAGAGGAACAGAAGAAGCTGCCGTCTGAAGCTTCATTTTCAGATGTCCGGCTAGAAGATCCTGAGTCCTGCAACTTAGTTAAATCTGGTATGAAATATATCTCGTGTTGTCCAATTGATGCATAAGGTTCATGGAAAATGAGCATTAACTTGAACCATCAGTGAGAAACTTTCATGTATCTTAAAGGATTATTTTTCTAGAGAAATTCATAAGAGATTTTGAGAGGTGTGCTTTGTCTCAGAGTTCTTAATAACTTGGTTTTTTTAGAATGAGAAATACATAGATTTTGCTCTTTTTGTTGCGTTTCTTTGTGCTTTCAGTGCAATCCATTCTGCGAAGCAACTATTTTTGTAGCTGACAGCATCTATTGTACTTTGTATAAAATGGAGCTTGTGTATTCTCTACTGCAAAGTAGCCCTACCATCGAGATGTGTACTTGTGTTTGTTAACTGTGCTAAGATGAGAAGCGTGGTTTGGTGTGTCAGGCACATCTCTTAAATGAATACTCTGAGCTCCTAGGAGTGTCTTTGTGCGTGCCTTTACCTAAGAAAGCAACTTCTTCCTTTGAATGTGTTTCCACTTACTGAAACCAGTTAGTAATTTAAAGCTGTTTACAGTAATTCAGAATATAGTCCTTGACTTTTTAAATACGTGACCCATGTGCCTGTAAATTGCAGTGCACTGGAAGCAAATTCCATGAAATGTGACTCTCTTGATGATAGTCATTTGCCCTTCAAATTTTTGTCTAAGGTCCATGAAAAATTTCTCCTTTTATTTTATCATTGTTCATAATGACACAGTGTTATTTTTCCTAACGACACCTTTCCCAGCTCTTTGTTAGTTATTTCTTATATTCTTTCTTGCTACCTGGTACTTTTGTGTTTTTGACTTGCAAGGCCTGCAAAGGTCTCTCTGGCTGTTTCTAGCTGGACTCCACAAATCCCATTGAGAGTGGAGTTTGTCTTGCCTCAAGCCAGGTGTGTGGCATTCATAAGTCCTGTAAATCCCACTTGCATTCAGGAGACTGAATGAATCCATATGGTGTAATTTGAAGATAAATGCCTGAGATAATTGGGATTATTGGCCCTTCCTAGGTGCCTCTCTCCCATTTCAGTGCCCCAGGAGTAGCTGAAGTGACTAACAAGTAGCCCAGGAACCTCAAACTGAAAACTGAGATCTTACAGACCTTCTAATTACTGTGACAATAAATTTACTGTTGCAAAAGGTAGAAAGATATTGCTAAATTATTTTCAACGATTCCCACACTGATGACATAAGTATTTCACAAGTGCTTATTCCATCATTAGGTACAAATTTTAAAATTTCACTCTTTTGAATGGTCGCTAATTGGAATTAGAGTTCTGATGCTATTAAATCAGCTGTTTCCCAGGATTTAAGCACAAAATGTGAACAATATAGGACTTCTGTCTGTCAGGTGTTGTGAAAATATATTTTGAGCGTACAAAATTATTACAAAGGTTATCCAGGAGGGCAGCTTTATGTTTACAACCCCCTCATGACAAAATTGGTTTTGCCATTATTTTTGCCATTATTTTTGCCGTTATTAACATGATATTTAAACCCTACACATTCTGCAGCTGTTTAACCCATGTAGGATTATGTCCTGAAGAGGTAAAATTGATGGGGTGGAGGTTTTTTGGGGGGTTTTTTTGAGCTTCTCCTGTAGTTCCATGATCACTAACCTTTTTTCCAGTAATTGTTTGATCATTTCGGTTGTTGAGCGTATTGTGTGGGGCTGTCACTGGAGACATGCCTTTAAAAAGAACTCATTAAAAAAGGTCGAGCTGGGCCATCACTGAAAGTGAATTCATGTCTTTCACAGCCATGTGCTCTATACACATCAGAAATCTAATACTGATCTGCTTAGAAGGAAAAACCAAAACCCCAAACCAGCAAAACCCTAACCTGTTTGGGTGCAATAAAATACGTCTTATTACTGTGGAGTCACTGTAAAGTGCAGTTGATATTGCAGTGTCCTTCTCCTCCGTTGAAAGGACAGATGGCCAAGTTTGTTATGAGCGTATTTTACCTTTAAACAGGTTCGGCAGAATCGCTTAATCCCAGGCACCAGACCACGATTTCACCAGCAGACCTGCACGGAATGTGGTATCCGACGGTCAGAAGGACTCTAGTGTGTCTCTCCAAACTCTACAGATGTATAGACGTATGCAAAAATTTCTTCATCTAATTTTTTAAAGTGAAGTTATGAAGTATGTAGCACAATGTCAAAATATTTAATGTAAATTAGGAATGGACAATTACTGGCCTCTGTTATCTCTTAGTCTTTGTGCTGCTATCGTTATGTAAAACAAGTGAACTGACAAATTTAGGTCATCTTTTCCAAGACAATTTTGTATTTGTAGAATTAGAAAAAAAGCACTGGTTTGTACATTTATTGCTTCTGCTATTGTCTGAAGCTCAAGATACTTATTGCACCAAAGTTGAGGAGTGAATAGGATAAGAAAGAATAGGAAGTCCTGGGTTGGTTATATAGAATGATCTTACTGTCGAAATTACTGGGTGAATGTGTTTCTTGCTATGTGTTTTGCTTACATTAGACAAGGTGATGTTTCTGCTCTCAAAAATGGTGACTCTACTACTTCTACATTTTGGAATTGTTCTCAAAATCTTTTTTGTGGCACATCTTTTCACTTTCCAAAATGGAGGAGACATTTCCAAAGTTTAATGCAGTAGGAATCTTTGTGTGTAACAGAAACAAAAGCGGTGGTTACTGCACAACTATTGTGAGACTTACCCTTTAGAATCTGATTTTTGACAGTCACCTAGTAGCACAGAAGGCTAATAAGTCTCTGAGAAACGTAATGCAAGTGTGTTTGCTTTTTCTGTACATGTTGTATCTTTATTAGATACATTTAATGCATTTCAATATATGTTTGATAGGTGTTATGTGAAACTGCTACCAAGATACTATTTGCTTGAAAAGAAGCTGGAAAATATTAATACTTTATTGTTTAATATATCAATCTCATTAAAGATAAATGAATATTTGCCCTTGTTTTCAGCTAGACCTTTGGAGAAGAGGTCATTTTTGCGTTGTTTGCAAGGCTCATTTGTAGTGTTATCTGCCCAGTGATTGATTTATTTTTTCACCGAGGTATTCTAGCGAAACTGGTATGCTGTGCCTGCACCCTGTAGATAAAATAAATGAATGAGGTGGTACAGGCAAGTCTTGGAGCCGTCAGCGCTGTCAGGTACTATGTTGGAGTGCTGGTGGAGGTGAGCTGTGTTCTTACAGCCAGCTCAGAGCTAGTTGCTGCGGCTTGGTGAGTTTCTCGGTGTCACCTGGGCCATGGCAGCTGTCACAGTTGTTAACTAACCTGGCACAAATGTGAGGTAATTTGAGTTTGCTTGAGGTTAAGCTCACTCGGATGATCTCACATCTATTGCAAGTAAGACTTGCAGACAGGAATGGTTTCCCTGACACATGGAGTGTTTGGGCAGGTTACCCAGTCAGCATCATCCGTGCCATTAACTGTGGGTGCATCTGGTGTCACTGACCGTGTCACTACCTGGCTGCAGATTCAGAGCTGGGGGTGGATGGTGTGTGCTTGAGTGTAGATCTGTATCTAGTCTAACTTATACGAAGGCTCCATCCTGTCTGATTGCACTTAGGCAACCTGTTTGTAGCTTATTAATCTACAGTTTTGTATGCCAGTAAGCACATCCTCACAATCTGAAACTCTGAAATTCTGCTTTAGCTTTGCTGACACCTCTTTTTTTTGTCTGATTTCCTCATCCTTGCAGAGGGCCGTGTTTCAGGGACTGTCACAAGAGGCTTTATCTGCCTGCATCCACTCGCTGCTGGGAGCTGCTGATTCTATCAGCAAAAACAAGGTCAGAATCTGTGCTTTGAGTATGATTTCTTTTTTTCCCTCCCCTATTGTATATGAAAAAGCCATGAAGCAGTTGTTCAGAAATCTATTGGAATCTCAGTGAAAGCATGTTGCTCTGCCCCCAGAGACCTGATGGATTTGCTAGTTTTAGTTACGGTTAATGTGTTATAAAGCAAAGATAGTGATTCACATACTAGTCTATCTGAAAAGGTGGAACACAAATTGTAGCAATTGTGTTTACAGGCTGCTCTAACTCATGTGAATTCAATAAAGTGATACCTAAAGGAAAATTCTGCTGGAAGCCTCTACTCCCTGTATTTTTCATTTATTGTTACTCTTCCTCCTTTCCTCTGCCTCCATTATTTGAGTTTTCAGAAATCTTTTTGAGTATTAAATTCACTGGGTTTAATTCACTGATTTGTTAAGCATTCTCTGCTCAGAACTGTGCTCAGATCTGATGTGATGCTCAAAATTTGATGCAGTTTCATCACTGTTTTAACCTTAAGTGTTACTTTCAGTAGTTGGAGGAGACATTTTTTTTCCTGTCACAGTTCCGTGAATACGAATTCTGTAGTAATTTGCTATTTCCTAACAGCCAGGAAGTGAATTAAAAAACAAAATAGAAGGAAAGCCTTAGCAGGCTAAAATTGTTGGATTTATGTAAGCAGTAAATAGTAATGAAAAGAGTTTTAGTTGCTATGGGAAATGAAGAACTGTTTTGAAGTATTTATTTTGAGCGTCCTTTGAAAAATATCTGTTAATGTGCTATCTTTAAAAAGAAATGCAAACTGATTTTCCTTCAAGCTTGAGCTCGAAGTATTGCAGAGAACGAAAGTGATCCTGCAGCGAGCCCTAGATAGGTTAGGCCTGGACTAGAATCTGCATCACTTTGTTCTTGATTCATGTTAATTTGACACTATCTGGTGAAATCATGCATAGAAGTCTGAAAAAAAAACAAACAACCACACAACAAAAAAAACCAAAAAGAAACAAACTCAAAGAAACTCTTCCACCACTTATCTTGGGCAAACATTTCTGTATGTTAAAACTGCAGATTTAAGTCTAATCTTTTCTTTACTGTTTTATGTAACATTATATCAAGGCAAGTTCCAGCTTGCAAAAGCAAATTTGAATTCTTGAGTCCTCCTCCATTTACCTCAATGAGCCATGAACTTCTAAGAGTAAAAGCAGCATGTGGTATAAAGCACACAGCTGAAATAAGCAGCAGTTCAAAACTGACAGTAGTGTGAACTTGGCCTTGTTTTATTCTTTGTATCTGTACTGTACTGTTTAGAAATTAACTAAACTTTTCATTTAATGATATGAGCAAAATGCCTCGTAAGACCTTTGCGCAATAGCACAGCAAATGTTTCTGTAAACACCTTAATTATCTGTCTGACTTCTTTTTAATCAGCATCATGATTAAAAAACCCTTTAGAACATCATGTTTTTCAACTTTAAAATATATGAATTATGTTAAATGATTCCTGGCTCTTATGAAGAATGCATTTGTATCTTTCAAATAATGGATACCTGTACCTAATGTGGACATTTAGTAATATAGCTGTGCAATCTAATTCATCTAAGAAATGTGAATAAGGTCTACTTCTGTAGTGCAATATGTTGGGAACAGTACAGATGTGGTATTTGTTGATCCCAGAGTGTAGTTAACAGCAGTACAGACTAACAGAAAAAAAGCTTGTTAGTAATATTATTATTTTAGTATTATAGTATTAATATAGTATATAGTATTAATTATAGTATTAATTTTGTTAAAGGAAGTAACTAGTAGAAGTGGAGGTATTGAAACTTTGCTCTTCCATTAATTGTTTTTTTTCATGTAATGCATGTTCTCTCTCTTGTGCTGTAGACCCAGGTTGATGGACAGCTTTTCTTAATAAAACACCTTTTGATTCTTCGTGAACAAATTGCTCCTTTCCACACTGATTTCACCATTAAGGAAATTTCCCTGGACCTTAAGAAAACTAGAGGTACTAAACAGTTGCTGGCTACAGAATGGAAGGACATTGTCCTCCCTTAATGTGCCAGCAAAAGTTCTGGGTTTATTTTATGTTCATTTGCAATGATCTGTACGCTTGTCCTAATCTTTCGCTTTGCTCTTATCTTCTCTGAAAAAACCCCAAACCATTCTCTTATTAAGCACGATTCAAGATGTATCTTAACACATTCTTTATTTTTCTATGAAATGTGTTTGACTGCTTTTTGCTGCTGACCTTACTTATTTATCCAGTCCCTTTTTAAGAACAGCTACGTAGTCTACATTTCTGATGCATGGAGATCTTTCCCCTTTTCTGACCCTTTAAAGGAATATCTTCTGTTACTGCTGTTTAGCAGGTGAATTTGAAAATACATAGTTGACTTGCCTAGAACAAATTAAGATTTTCCAGACCTTACTGTGAGATTTTATTTAGGAAAGGATTTTTTTATGTTGCAGGTTCAATAAGCAGTGTCATTGAGTAGTTTTATGTGGCAGGCATGTCTGTTGTAAGAAGGGAAAATGGAGAGTAGTGGCCATGGTCATGATTTTTAAAATTGTACTATGGTACCTTTGTAAAAATGCAGAAAACCCCCTCTCCATACAAAAGTGAACAGTCATACACTTGTCAGGTTTATAAAGATAATGGGAAAAAATAATTTGAAGCATGTCGAGTTTCTCTTATTCCCTTCCAGAAAAGAAAGCTGAAGAAATAACTTTTCTTTCCTGCCATCTAATAAGTTGCTGTTTTAACTCTGAAGCAAGCAGTTCTTACACTAACCGTTTCACCTCTTGCATTTGAACATCAAGGAAACCTCCTACCTGTTGAGTAGTTTCTAGTTGACTGGAGGTTAAAGGGCAAATACATCCTTTTGGTGTCTTGTCCTGGCTGACACACAACTTTGTTCTCCATCTTCATTTAATGGAATAAATTTTTGTGCCAGCCAGTGCTTTGCAGGTGGTAGTGGTAAGTAACGCAAAACACTTTCTTTATATTGGGTGGTGGCGGTTGTGTTGAAAAGATGGACATTCTGCTTAATTCTTAACATAGTGTAGCATAGGTCAGTGGGGCTTTTCTAATTGGGATGAGTTGCAGAAGAGAAATATCGGGGTTAATATGAGTTTTACTGTGTTCTAGACAATCACACATAGATTTAAGATTTGATTTGGGATTTATAGACAAAAGGACACTACTTAATGTTAAAAGTCATGCTTCCGCTCATATTTTTTTTAAAGTAGTATAGTACTAAGTAACTGAAGTATACAGTAGGAAGAAGTGACTTTCACACTGACTAGCTCATAGGCTTCTCATCAAGAGCTTGGGCTCTTTTTGGGAATCAGTGAAGTTTCTGGGAAATAATTCAGAGAACAAAATGAAACTTTCTCTGCAGTCTCCTCTGACTTCAACAGAGTGCAGGTTCTTAGTTCAGTGTGAAGCTTACATGCCCACGTACCTGGTATTTCATCTTTGTTTAATGCCTTTGACAGCACTTCTGTAACTCCTACGTCTTGTTTCCCTTCCATTGTTTTATACAGCAAGAGGGGTGCAGAGTTAGTTTCGAAATGAAAAAAAGCAGATGGGTGTGTAGGATGATAAGTGAATGACATTGGGGCAACAAGCCGTACTGAAACTGTGGTGATGATTTTATTTTTCCCTAATCTGACTAGATTTCAGGTTGACAACATCCCCTTAATGCTATAGGAATAATTTAAGTATTGTGTGTTAATTGCAGGCATCATTGCAACTTCTTGGGACTTCTAGAGAGACCGTAAACATGAGCTTATCTCAACCTTTGTGTTTTGTTGTTTAATCCTAACTGAAATAATTAAGCACAGAGGAAAAGAGTGACAGTTCTAAGTTATTTCATTCAAATGTACTTGATTTTCCCAGGCAACATGGGTCTTTAGCTGCTTAATTAAATAGCCTATGTAGAAGTCTCTCATTTGCAGATACAGTTACGAAAGGAACAGAGCTCACACAATTTTTGTGCTGATAGCACTGCAGCTGGGATCAGTCATTTGGTGGGTTGATGTAATGTATTTATCTATTTAGACCGTGCAACTCTCAGATTCAGGTTTACCAACTGAAAAATGGTGTATCAAGCCTTGCGTGTTTCTGTGCTTGTGCACTTGTGCATCTACACCCAGCAGCAGTGGAATCATTAATGTTATATTCCTAATCATGCTAGGCCATTTTTTATGGCTAAATTGGTGATTAATGTTCTTAATTCATGGAGCTGAATCCCATTGACTTACAGCGTGAGTGACTTTCTCATTCGCAGATGCAGCATTTAAGATCCTGAACCCTAAGACAGTTTCAAGATTTTTTAGACTAAACAGCAACAACGCCTTGATACAGTTCTTACTGGAGGTAATATGGGCTCTTACTTCATAAAGCAAAATTTGGTCATTTCAGTGGGTGGTGATCTCTGGCAAATAAAAAGGAGAGACTTCTTGTCTTCTGTTCAAGGGTACTCCAGAAATCAGAGAACATTATATCGACTCTAAGAAAGATGTAGATCGTCATCTGAAGTCGGCTTGTGAGCAGTTTATTCAGCAGCAAACCAAACAGTTCATAGAACAGCTGGAGGAGTTCACAACAAAGGTACAAACATGTTGTATGTTTGTTACCCTAACCAATACTGGTAAAACAAGGGGATTAGTATTTAAATTGGGTACAAGAGCAGTTGCTAGTTCTGTCTGATTAGCTGAAGATGATGACATTTCCCATTATAAGGTTGTGCTTCCCTTTAAGTTCCAGCAACAATTTTCCAGGCATTTTTGAGATTAATGGATTAAACAAACATGACATAGTATGGTCTTCAATGAAGAAGCTTTAATGTTTCATTGAGTCGAAACACGTTGTGAAAGTTGGCAGGAGCTTTTCTGTTTGTGGGAAAACTCCTACCATGGCTGAATTTATAAGCCTTCAAAAACGATCTTGGGTCATGTGTGTTCTTGAGGGGATGTCTTAGACTGTAGTTGTGAAGTTCTGTCCTCAGCACATTGTACACTGGTGAGGTGCTGGCTGAGCAGAACTTTACTCCCATGTCCCATTTGTGACAAGTTCCTTATAAAAGTTGCTCAGCAATATTAGGCATCATAGGGGATGGGAACCAAAAGATGTCTTGTTACAATGCACTTTTTTCTGGAACCTGCTCTAGAGCTCAGGATTTCTAGGCATCTTGAGAAAACCACTCAACAGGATCTATTACTTCTGGAAAATGAAGAGTGTGGTGTGGATCCTTGTGTATTGAGAATAGGTGGTTTTACAGCATGACATCTCAGAAACTGAGGCTACGGCATTGCATGGACTTCACAAATATCCCAGCTGCTGGGTCTTGAGACTTTAGGAGATTACAGTGTTACATTTACTGATGGCTGTCATGTTGGGGTGAGATGCCAGTGGCAAGTCTGAAATATATGTGGGGAACCACTGAGATTGATAGATCATCCAAGTGATCCCAATGATCCATTGGGAATCTGGGGAGTTTGACTGACCTGCTTAAGTATAAATCTCTTTTGAGGTTTCTTTGCATCCTTAGCTGTCTAAGCATATTTGTAAATTTAATCTAATTTTGAATATTACTTTTCAGAAGTGATCACAATTGTAATTTTGAACTGCATTTCTGTCAGGCTGCTTCCCCTGTGTGTTGCTAAGTCAATGCATAGAAGAGAGAGCAGGGGAGATTCCGTACACTGCAATATTTAAGAGACCTGTGCAATTATTACTTGATCACTTTGTTGTCAGTTCAACTGAAAGAAACATAATTTTGTTGATTGTACTTGTTTTAGGTGGCTGCTTTAAAAACAATGGCCACTCAAGGAGGTCCCAAATACAGCCTTTCACAGCAGCCTTGGGCACAACCAGGTATTTGCTTTGTCTTGTATTCATGTTACTTCTGAGATGCTTGTGGGCCATGATCATTTATCACTTTGCGACTCCTTCTGGAAACTTCGTATCAAATGGAGAAAAAGACCCTTTCCCTTCACCATTTTTGGTAAAGCAAAATGAGCTGCGTTATATGGGGCTCGAGTATTTTGGAATGTCATTTGTCTACGTGCCTGACTTATAAAATGTAGGAATCTGAAAAGCTGGCCAGATAATTTTGGATGGTGAGACTCTGATTGACTTGGAAAAATTCTAAGTACCTAAGAACTGTCCACCTTTTTCTTGAAAATTCTGTCTGTCTTTTTCACCTGTGTGCTAATTTAAATGTCTTAAGATACTTCTAAATCAAAACCTGACAGACTTGAGAATATGCATTTAATTGGTGCAGTAGCTGAATGACTCGAGCACTTCTCAAGCTGTGACCGCTCTTGCATGAAAACAGCATTTCCGCAACTGCATACAGAATGTGCTCAAGGAATTATTTGATTACATTAAGATAAAGCTTTTGCTTTTGTAGGGAGAAATAAATCTGCATTGAAGTTTTTATTTTCTGTACATTTGGTACTTACTTCCTTTTTGGTTTTCCTGTCACTATGCAAAAATGAAATCCAGCTTTGTTTCCATCTTCTTAAAAATTCAAATGTGAATGCTTCCTAGGAACATTTGGAGTAGTTTAGATGTTCCCTGTGTTGTTTTGCTCTTCACATTACAAAGTTGTGCTTCTGGGCGACACCAAGAAATCTGATTATTCCAGTTCATACATTGGAATGTTCTGTTGCATCATGTTCTTAAAATGCAAACGTTCATTCATAATTCAGTGCTGCTCCATGGGTCAGACATTCTCAAGGGCTAACATGAGCTTCCACTTAAAATCTGCTGCCTCTTCAGGAGTATTTTTAATGTTTGTTTGGCGATTATTATGTGTGTAGAGGCAGATCTAAGCATAGCTTCTGATGTTTCTTGGAGTCATTTGTTTGCAAAGCAGGAATAGGTGAAGAAAAAAATGTAACATAGTATTTTAACTTCTGTAATTTAAAGCTTTGAATGGATTTTGCCCCTGCCCTTTAAGCAAAGATCTTATAAAACCATTAAAATACTTACCAATAAAGAAAGGTGGTCTTGTCTGAGAGAGGATTCCTATCTGGTTGATTCAAAACCCAGATGGCTGTGCATCCTGTCTTCTTACAGACATGGGTTGTGATCACTAAGGAGGATTTGTGCTACACTGTTCTCTTTACTAGCACTGTTCATTCCCCAGCAGTTTCTTTCCAGGCTAGTTTTCTAGGAAGAAGCTTATATAGAACTTTATTGCTGTTGGAAGGCTGCAACTTCAGGAACCTCAGGCAGGCGTTGCTTGCAGAAATGAGTTGGGTGCATTTTCTGCAGGGAAAGAGGGGCTGCTTTCTCGAGTGGGTCCCAAAAGAAAAGCCTTGTCTGGCGTGTTGTGATGATGGGTGGATGCCGCACAGCCCGGTCACCCGCTCTTTCCCTTCTACACAGCCCTGTGGGTATGACCAGACCCAGTAAAGTCGAGGGGATAATCCTGGAGTGTGGATTTCATCCAGCAGAATGCCATTTTAGCCTAGTAAGCATGTTTTCTTTTACTTTCAGCAAAGATCAACGATCTCGTCTCTTCCACTTATAAGACGATAAAAACAAAGCTGCCATCAACGTTACGAAGCATGTCGTTATATTTGTCCAATAAAGATACAGAGTTAATTTTGTTTAAGCCGGTCAGGGTGAGTATCACTAGATGTACTTCTACATGTTTTCCTGTACGTGTTTGGCCTTCATTTAGTTAATGACTTTAAACACGTTTTGTGGGACCACTCACCTTGTATTTCTGTGTGTGTATGGATATAGGTATAATATATCTATATAAATGTATGTATGCATATATTTTTAAGTGTGTATATACAGACATACATACATTTATCTGTATATCTGTAGAATTATTCTAGGCTACCAGTCCAGCCAGTAAACGTGACAAATATCACACACATGTAACAATGAACAGACTGTTACAATCACTGTGGTGTCTCTGATCTGACAAACTTATTGGAAAGACCCATGAAATAAAAATAATTTAAAAAGCAATCGAATAATATGTTTTATAATGATATGTTTAACTTAACAAAAACCCAGACAACCCCAAAAGAAACCAAAAAACCAAAACCAAAACTGTCCTGCTCTCCATTGTACTCAGCCTACATAACACACACATATTATGGGGAACGGACTGGTTCTGTTCATTCTGAACATCTTCCACTTGGCACTTCATGAGCTACTAAAAAGGAAATTAGCTCTGTCTCAGCCAGAACCAGTACAGCTTGGTTGGTTACACATGAACAGAAGCACTGGAGGCAGAGAGGATGATACAGTTTTGATGGGAGACCCACTGTAAACCCACCAGAGAGAACCAAGCTTGAGTTTTAAACTTCCAGATCAAGTCTGTGGGACTTAGTGTTTCAGCTTAGCACATCTCAGCAGAAGTTTTCAGCTCACAGCTGGATTCCTTGTGGCTGTTTTGGGGCTTGTTTTAGAAGAAAAGCTCTTAAAGCTCAACTGCTTCTCCCGACTTGGTCACATCAGTAGCTATTCTGGTTCATGTTTGAGATGCGTGTTGTCTTTTTTAATACTGAGTTTTTCCTTCTTTCCTTTAAAAGAATAACATTCAGCAAATGTTCCAGAAACTCCATACTTTGTTAAAGGAAGAATTTAGTGATGAAGATCTCCAGATCATTGCTTGTCCTTCAATGGAACAGGTATATGTTGAAGCTCCTTGTTTTATCAGTTGCTCTTTTGTGTGACTGGCTCTTTTAAACATTAATTTTTCATTTTTAGTATTTTCAGTGTTCAGAATCTGTATTTATTTATTACCCCCTTAATCCTGAATGATTAAACTCAGGGCTTTATCTGAACCCTAGCTCTCAGATGAAACGTTTGCTGGTTTTTGTTTTTTAATGAATATCCAATGGAGTTTTTAAACTGAAGGTGGTGATTGATGTTGCTGGGGATTGAGTTGTACAACATCATGGCAGAGCTTTGCCATTTCTGGGCATTGTCTTTTCAGAGAGATATCAAAGCTAGTGAATATGCTTTTTAAAAGCCTGTGTGTGTGAAGGCAGTCCTGCTTTTGACAAATACAAAAAGAAGCGACTTTTACATTTAGGAAGCATGAAAAAAGAATTACAAGGGTTCATTTGAAGGCAATTGCATTGGTAAAATGTGCAGATGTTTATGGAAATGTAACCCTACATAATAAGGTCTTTAGTCTCAGAGATGATTTGGGTTAAGAGTTCTCTGTATTAGGATGCTGTGACAGAAACCAAGCAGGTTTTTAAAAATCTGGCTTTGACATTAGTGGCCCAGGGAATGTGGATAGAATCATGATTATCCCAGGATGCCAATATATGAACAGATAATCTAGTTTGCGGATTAGAGGACATTTCCTGCAGTGAATGTGGCCACAGGGATGTGTGATAACCATCCTGGAGCACAGAGTGGGAGCTTTGCCATGAAAGGAGGTGGGGTTATCCTGGAGGAGATGGCTTCCTTTAGTTGTTTGTCTGTTAGTCCTTAGGATCACTTCTACAAACTGAAGTATATGGGGATCCATATTGTAATCTGTGGGAAATAAGTATTGCAAAGGGTCCCAAATGTCTTTCATATATCTAAGATTAATGTTAACGTTTTTTTTGCCAGTGAGCTTATTTTTTTTTAAGTCCTTGACAATGCATGAAGTAATTTAAAAAACTTGGACGCAGTAGGTTGTGACTGTTGAAATGACTAGCCTGCATGGTCAAAAATCATGTTTTCAAAAGCCTGTGAATAGGCATTTGACTGGAAATTTTGGCCAGTTGTTTTGTAGCTGTCTTCTCCTAACTCATCTAAGACTTTATGTGGTTCCTAGGAATCCTGTTTAAAGGTTTAAATATCAGTTCTGAAACTTAGCTGCTCTGTCTAATGTAGGCTTTCCTTTTGTCTCTCAGGTCAACTTACTTTTATCGATGTCCAAATAGCCCAACAGCGAGGCTGCTTGAAATAAGCTTCAGCTGAATGCCAGGCTGTGAAGGGAATGTGAAGACATTTGTTTGAAGTAAACGAGGGATCCCACTGTGCAGTCCAGTCTGCAGCAAAACTCTCCAGACTGCTTAACCCTCTTCTAGGAAAAAAAAACCCAAACAATCAAACAAAAAAAAGCAAGTTTTATTGATTTGTTAAAGGTCTTTCTACTCATCAGTTTGAGAAGTGGGGGGAAAGAAAACAAAACAAAATACCCTTTTCTGATCACTCTTATAGAAGCTCAGTTACTGCCTTCTCCAGATGTTTGCAGAGTTGTGGGGTTTTTTTTAATGTGAAAACCTTTCTTGTTTTCCTTCAGTAAGCTGATGTATGCAGAGAAAAGCCACACTGTCAAAGTCATGCTGGAAATAAAGCACAGGGAATCAAATGGGAGCAGTAATAGGTATTTGCAATGCTTGGAGATAAGCACATTGGTGTGACAATTTGATGTTGGTATGACAATGCTCCAGTTTTTCCTTAACTCCCCTGAAAATCCTGGTATTCCATCACAGATACTCTTAGTTGGGAAAACTTTGTTTCCCTCATGTGAAGCATTTTTTGAAACACTGGATTTGCTGGTTTTCTTACACTGTTCTGACTGGGAGCTGTAAGATCTGACCTGAAGTTTCATGCTTTAACCTTCCTTCATGTAAAAAAAAATCTCGTTTTTTTGAGATTTGCCATGGAAAGCTGTGCAATATAATTTCTCTTCTTTCCGAGGGAACTGCATATTTTCAGATGCTTTACTGCAAAACTTAGCATTGAGATTCTCAGGTACTTACTTTTAGGTTAGAGTTGTTTTTTGGCCTTACCCAAGATCAAACTGTTTAAAGTGAGGACTGGGACTTGTACAGCACTTGTGCTCTGGTGGTAAGTGCTAATAAGGGTGTAGGGGGATGCCAGAAATTGAATGTGCCAGCCTGTCAGATCAGCATTGTAAACGGGATAGGTGCTTGGTAACGGGTCAACAATGCACGGTGTTCAGGATACATTAATTGGTCATTATTTCGGACAGCTGAATGCTGAACACTTGGCCATTCATGGAATGAAACACTACAAGCAGCTGCAGAGTGTCTCAGTGCTGGAAGCCTTTATTGTGCAGCACTGCAAAAGGAGAGTGTAGTGACTTATATAGCAGATTTTTAACTTATTTATAAATCCTGTTTTGTAGTTTGGGAAATGTAGAAATTTCTGTGCATATCGGTGGTGTTCTGATCTCATAACTTTCCCATTATAAATGACGTGGTTGGAGACTGAGGTGGTAGGATTTAAAACTAGCACAAGAAGTGTTGCAGCAGTGGTGCTGAGGTACGTAAATGGTACTCATAGGACCTTACATGACTCCCTAAGAATTAACTAAAGGAACTAACAAAGAAGACAACTTGCCCTTTCTTTTTACTTATGTAGAAATACAGGCTGTAAAATAATGCCCAGTGCATTGTAATATATGTATATTTGTTTTTTATAAAGTTTTACAGGAGGGCTGCATGGTCGCTGTACAGAGCTATGACTGACTTAATGCAGACATTGTACAGAAAAGACGTGAAGGATGAACTGTTGCAATAGTCACTCTTGTGCTTGGAATCTTTTTCTCTCTTAGAGTTCCCAGACAGCTCTTGGACAGCTGGTTGAAAGACGAGAAGAGCAATCAGTTTATACAGCCTGTTTGCTAAACGAACGTTTGTTTAAACATGTACAGTTTCAGATATTTACGTTTACAAATAGTGTAAATACTTTCAAAAGATTAATTTAAGATGCTTTATATTATCTGACTAGAAACTTGCTGTTTTTAATTTTTTTAAATAAAAATGTTGCCTCCTATTTTGGTCCAAGAGTAAAGCTTTATTCTGTATCCTGAGGCTTGTCTGTCAAGATAAATGTAATAGAGAGACAATAAACATTCTGTAAGCACAGGCAGTATGTTGCTGAGAAGAAGTGTTCTTTTTTAGCAGTAAGAGAATTGACTTTATTTGGCACAGATGTATACCTGAGTGCTGAATGTACAGCTAATTGTTGAAGTAATGCCTCTTTATGGTTACAATAAAAGTAAATTTGTATTTTCTTTACTGACAAACAGTCTCTTTGATGGCAATTTTATTAGGGGAAAGAAACCACAACTAATCCAAGAACATATTTTAACTAGGTGGCTTTTACTAGGAGAAAACTTGGGAACTGGTGGCAGAAATCACAAATATTGTATTTGATAGCTGTTCATGTTGCCTGGTTACTGACAGACTCATCTACCTGTAGTTTCTCATTAGCACATCCTGTTCCTCTAGGCCTTAGTATTGCAGAAGCACATCAAGCAGAGGTTTGTGGTTTGTTCCCTGTAACATCAGCATGAAGCTTCCCTTCACCTCTGATTTTGACAATGTCATTTGAATGAACTGACCTAAGGAAAAATGTTATTTCTTGTGGAATTCAGCTTCGATCTGACTGGTGTGGGGCAGCAATGTGTGACCACTACTTCCAAGGTGCTTGGAGCTGCCTAAAGAGGCTTGGCCTTTTGGATTATATCTCTTGAAAATGAAGTGAATGCTAAAGCAGCTGGTCCAGAACTCTCGCTTCTATTTGTACAACAACAATGCCATCAGTGTGGCTTATGCTGTGCTGGGTGTTTCCCAAGCAAAACCCATAGTCCCTTCCTCAAACTGCACGTTTGATGTTGACGAAGTGATGCAGGTAGGAAAAAGGGGAAACTGTTTGTGCTGCTGAAGCAAGTCATGCGGTTACTGCAGGTAGATCCAGCCCTGTGTCTACATACCCTGTTTCCTTGAAAATAAGACAGGGTCTTGCATTAATTTTTGCTCCAAAACTTATTACTTTTTTACATGTATAGCTGCCTGGACACTATTTAAATCGACTTTTTAAATGAACTATAACTAGGGCTTGTTTTTGGGGTAGGGCTTGTATTTCAAGCACCCTCAAAAATCCTGAAAAATTGTGCTAGGGCTTGTTTCCAGGGTAGGTCTTATTTTTGGGGAAACAGGTTGTGCTGCTTTCTCTTACCCTCGTGCATTTTTATCCTCACTGAACCCTAAAACCAAGCCAACGCTGTGGAACAAATCAGATCTTTGAAATAAAGGTGTCTGAATAGAACAAAAAAATACCAGTTGGCCCCTTTCAGTGGTGGCCAACCCTGCCACTAAGCCACAGGACTTACCATCCACCACCAACTGGAGCGCTGACACTCAAGAGATGCCTCATCTTCCCTCTCTCTTGGTTTGTCCCTGTATCCAAGCTGCTGTTCCTCAACACCTCTCCACCAGCACAAGTGTCTCTGGCCGAGGGCCAGAGTAGGCTCATCGGTCGTGCTTGCTTGGTATGACAAGCTCCCAAAGTCCAGTTCATCAGCTGCAGGAAGGAAACCATCTCCTCCTTCACAGCGCTGCACAGTGTATAACCCCACTGATCGATTCATCAAGTGCTTTTAAATGAGTCAGGCTTGGTGTTACAAGGACTCGATGTACAGGAAGATATGCATTGTGAGCTTGAACAAAGAAGCTTTATTTTCATCGCAAAGTGACTCTTACCACCTTGATGAAGGGAACATTGATATGAAATGCTGATGTAACTGCTTGCTGTGAGTCTTAATATCTTCATTTCAGTATTTCGTGCAGATAGAAGATGATGAAACATGAGGAGTGATATCACTGAGAGAGGGGTTGCCAAATGTACTTCAGCACTCTCTGTATTTTGGACAGCAGGTTCCTGAGTTGAAGTTTTTTAGACTGAAGGAAGAGCTCCTCTTTGCTTTCTGGCCACTTAAGTAGGTGACTTGTCTCTGGGTCTTTCAACTGCAAAGAGAGCCCGTGCAAAGCAAAGAGAATTAATGCTGAACCCCCATGAAGGTAGGTGGAGCAGGAGACCATCCCTTTTAACCCCACCTTTCATGCTTACCCATGCAGTGTGTCCAGGCTGCCTGTTCCCTCCAGGCTAACCCTACAACTCGCCTTTGGAGGTAACCCTCTTCCAATGCATGTCCAAAGGCACTGAGGAGCTAAACTCATGGGTAAAGCTTCCCTGGCTGGGAATGGGCTGCCCCAAAGCAGTGGGGTGAGGAAGATGATTTCCTTACCTACCGTAGTAATGGATCCTGAGAAGTCTGAATTTTGGGGGTGGAAGAGCAGGTGCTAGTGCTTTATGGTTCCACATACTGACTTGGAGCTGTTGCCACCTTTCTGAATAGGTCCCCCAGATGTCTGTTTCCATTAGCAATACATCTTTGGCCACATACAGACTATTGCTCTGAGGGCTGTCAACATTTTGTTTGTGCTGGCACCAGAGAAGACAACTCAAATCCTTCACCCTGAGAGCACATCCTCCAACTAAGCATGAGCTCCCGCTGCCATGTCACCTGCATTTCAGAGCTGACCAGTTGTGTTTGCATCCAGACGAGGACAGGGATGCCCGCGAGTCGGCTGGGACAGTCACACCAGCACCAAACAGGACTGAGCCCTGGCCAGAACTACATTTCCACCTCCAAGAAAGAGTCAGAGGTGGAAAACCTGAGCAACAACAAATACCAAAGGATTTTAGTGCTACTCTCCGCAGATGCTTGTTTTAAGTGAAATGCTGTTTAGATAAAATCAGGAGCTTTGTGTTTGTATTGACATTTAATATAAATGCTTTGAAAAGAAATAGTGTTTCAAAATGAATTTGTGAGATGTGCTGTTCTTAACTTTCAGTGACAGCATTTCAATCTTATCTAAATGCTTTCCTGAAAGGGAATTTCATTAAGATTCACACAGCAGGAAATTTGCTTTTGAATGGAATGGTGATTTTTCCACATGAAAATTTGTGACTAGTCTCATGCAGCAACCCCAAACTTATCTGCACTGGGTGGTTTCCCTGCTGCTGCTCTCCCAGGAGCTGGTACGCAGGAACCAGCTGGGCAGGGCGACCACAGCAAGTGCTCACCTTGAACCAGGACCCCACGTTGAATCGAATGCAATTGCTTTGGTTGGCAAATGATAAGTCAATTTGATGCTGAGCCAGGATTCTGATGGTGATGTGGTCATTCAGTTTCATTGTGATGGACTGGAAAGGAGGGCTGTGAGTGTGGTGGCTGAAGTCATGCCACCTCCAGTGCTTCTGGCTGGTCCCTGTCTGGTCCAAGCAGATCCCAGTGCAGGGGTTCAGGGCGGCCCTGGGGACAAATGTGAAGCTGGGTGAATCCAGAGCAAATGACTTTCTGGTCCCAAATGCCATATTTTGTCTGCAGTTGGATCAAACTTCTTGGTTTTGCCATCCAAGAGTCACTGCTGGGACCTGATGCATCAGGTCAGGGAGTGTTTCATAGAACCATAGGATCACAGAATAGTTTGGGTTGGAAGGGACCTTCAAAGGTCATCTAGTCCAACCCCCTGCAATGAGCAGGGGCATCTTCAACTAGATCGGTTTGCTCAGAACACCGTCCAACCTGGCCTGGAATGTCAAGGATGAGGCACCCACCACCTCTCTGTGCAACCTGTGCCAGTATTTTACCACCCTGATTGTAAACAAATTCTCCTTGTGTCTAGCCTGTTTAGCCTGTTTTTTAGTAACAGCTTTTGTTCTACAGTAGAGACATGTCACAGAAGTTGCCTCACCCCTGGGAGAGCAAGGAGTCCCTGAAGGGCAGAGAACACCCTCAGGTGGATTGTAGGCTCTGTGTGTGTGTGTGTGAGTCCGGCTCTTCCTTTTGCACATCTATACCTCCCTGAACATGGTAACTTCTTTCAATTTGTCAGCCTTTATGCTAAAAACAGATCCTCTGTGCGTGCATATATGATCATGCACATGGCTGGGTTCTGGAAATGGCCTTGCAAAGCTATGAAGGAGAGAGAAATGCAGCATGTGGATGGAACCAGCCTGTATTTATGGTATACTGATACAAATCGGTACTGCCCATCCCCCGGCAGCTTGAGTAGGGGACACTGGGTACTGTAGCATCATCCCCCAGCTGTAGCATGTGGGTTGTTTCTGTCATTCATGGAGTATGTTACATTGAGTTTTTCCTGCCTAAGTGTGAAGAAGCTGATTCTCACTGGGCTGTGAGAGCAGCTCAGACTCCCTCAGCATTACCTTGTGCTGCAGCTCACAAAAAGCAGCAAAAAAAAGCACAGGAAAAAACAATATATAACTTTGCAGCTGTCATGTGCTACAGTGCTGGCTGCAAAGAAGCCTAAACCCATCCATATGTGGGACAGACAACCCACCCACAGCCTGTCAGTTTTCTGTTTTCCTCTCATCAAAGCTATTACATAATTTTTACAAATATCAGGGTGGTCACTTAGCATTGCCCTCAATTTACAGCTGCTGGGGGAGGGTGGCTGGGTCATAGCAGCCCAGCCCCGCTTGGTGCTAAGCTGGCAGCCAGCACGTGGCTGATGCCGACGGGGAGCGTGTGGTCCAGCAGGGCCAGGAGAGCCCCACAGTGGGGCTGGCAATGGTTTAGTGCTGCTGGCATCACTTTGGTGCCAGCCTCTAGCAACCTGGCTGCTGCGTGATGGATGAAAGACCAGTGTGTCTGCAGGCGAACGGTAGGGCTGCAGGAGTCTGATGGAAGCATTATTGCAAAAGCTATTTAAAATGATTTGTAATAGCCAGTTAGATATTTAAGATGTCCATTAATTACTCTGAACACAGGGAGGACTTGTAAAATAGAGATGGGATTTACTGATTCCCACAGTTCCTAGTTTTCCGAAGGAAAACTTTGGAGGCTAGGGGGGTGAGGTATCTGAAATTAGTATTTGATCACTCAAACACCAGCAGTTTTTACCGAAAGCCATCCATTACCTCTGTCCAGAATCTGTTTCCTGTAGGCGTGAAAATGTAGCAGGACTTACCTCAAATTTGTCCACAATTAAACAGATGTACTTGCAGGGGTTACACTGTAGAAACCATGTTTTGCGGTCAGAAAGAAGGTAAAGTATTTAAAGATGTCAAGAGATGAACCAGTTGGAGAGGGTCCAGTGGAGGCCACAAAAATGACCAGAGGGCTGGAACAGCTCTGCTGTGAGGACAGGTTGAGAGAGATGGGGTTGTTCAGCCTGGAGAAAAGAAGCCTCCAGGGAAACCTTATTGTGGCCTTTCAGTACTTAAAAGGGGCCTGTAAGAAAGATGGAGACAGACTTTTTAGCAGGGCCTGTTGTGACAGGACAAGCGGTAACAGTTTTAAACTAGAAGAGGGGAGATTTGAGCTAGACATGAAGAAGAAAATTTTTACAATGTGGGTGGTAAAACACTGGCCCAAGTTGCCCAGACAGGTGGTAGATGCCCCACCTCTGGTGACATCCCAGGCCAGGCTGGACAGGGCTTCGAGCAATCTGACCTAGATGTCCCTGCTCATTGTGAGGTGGTTGGACACGATGAGCTTTGAAAGTCCCTTCAGATCCAAATTCTTATATGAAATTGGTCACGTGAGTCATTGTTTAGTGAGGTACACTCACTGGACAGGAGAAACAAACCAAAAGCAATGTTGACCTCAAGCTGACCAACTCCAGCTGTTGAAGTTTGCTCTTGTATGCAGATGATAAGCCCATGTTTTTCCAGCGAGGCCACCTGGGGCTCCATGAGAAGCAGGTAAAGATGATATGCCTTCATCCCTGTACTATAATGGGACCAAGCCGTCTCCATGGTTGTGTGGTTAACCTTCACCAAAATCAATCCTCATGCCAGGGTGTCTGGACAGGTGTCACTGGCAAATGAGATGGTTTGATACCCAAGTGCCCTTTCTCCATACATGCTGCCAGCACCTGATGCCTTGGTGTACAACGTGAGAAGTCACCGCTCTGGTGGGCTGCAGCACAGCCCTCTATCCTTTTAATGCATTTTCACGTAGGAAAAATCAAACTGGAACAAAAACTGAAGATGCTTTTAGAGTGACTTTAAGCCCTGGGGTACCACTGGGGTGGGTTGGGGCTGAGCCAGGACATGGTGTCACCCCTGGGCTTGCACTTACCAGAGATGGCCATCAGGGTAGGAACAGACCCCGTGGCCGTGGCTCCCGAAGACAGCCCTGATCCCTGGGTATTTACTGTCCTCCAGGATGTAATAGGTAAACAAGACTTCCTCAGAGAACATGATGAGAATGGCCACGTTGCCTGATGGGTAGCTGAGAAACAGATAAGGAAAGAAACAGAAAGCCCACAGAAAGCATGCTTTGAAAGAAAACAGTTGTGATTAGGTTATGGTCGGATTCAATGATCTTGAGGGTCTCTCCCAACCGGAATGATTCTATGATTCTAAGGAACAGTGTCTGGGGGACATGACCCAAACCTCCACCACCCTTCACACAGCCAACCACCTCTGTAGAACTCATTTCTTTCTAAGAGTGGCCTGAGCTGCGTAGCTGACCCAAGAGGCTGAGGCAGGTTACCCCAAGAAGGAAGGTGACAGTGACCCACCTGGAGGTAGGGTGCTCCTGCGGCTGCCCCCCCACCTGAGCACCATTGCTAGTGGATACTAAACCTGACCACTTCCATCTGGGAACAGGAGGAAAAACGTCTGTCCATCAGGATAACATCGTCTTGTGGGCTCAGAAGAATAGCAGTGCTGCAAGAGCAAAATCAAGGAGGTGAGAGGCAGACAGGGGGCTGGAGGAATGCTGTGGGGATGCTTGTCCAGACACAGGAGACAGGGATGCTCTGCCACAAGTATCCCTCTTCCCACATTGGTAAGAACCCCAGAGAACTGGCAAGCCACACCGCCACATGCTTTCCCCCTGGAATTGTTTTCGTTTGTTTGTTTGCTTACTTTTTTATTAAACCCTTTTAAATAACTGAGGAAAACTCATTCTCAATTCTGTGTTTTTGCATTTCATGTACAAAGCTCAGCTCTTCTTATTTTATGTTATTAGCTGCTCTCTGACGATATAATTTGCTAAGAACCCTCTTTCCGTCACACACACAATTTATCCTGCCATGTACTGACATGCAAAACAGAAATATTTCTTTGCTACGGGCTTTGCTCCCAGCATTACAAGGGAGCTGGGTTTTATGCTTTCTAGTAGGAATAAGCAGCATTACCACCTGCTTCTTGGGGAAGAACAGAGAGCAGTTGGGAGAGGGGAAAGAGAGGAGACCTTGCTGTTGCTTTTTAACATCATCATTAAAAGCAGCAGCTAATTCTCATATGCAGAAAGGGGCTGTGCTTGAGTTTTGTCCAACAGGGACTAAAGGGACTTGTCCGCAGCAGCTCCCAGGTGGAGACATTTCATACACGTGAAGTGGTTGACTCTAGCTGTAACTGCAGCACTAATTTCTAACCTGAAGATGCAGGTTTTGGCTCTGCAGAATAGCTAAGAATTACTTCCTGGCTGTGAGAGATGGAGGGGAACAAAAAAGCAACAAACCGATGATTCTGTTCCTGCTTCCATTTTTCAGGCTTTTTATGAGGCTAAAAAGACAGACGGTCCCAGGCAGGAGGATTTGCTACCCTTATATTTCAGAAGGGGAGAGCAGTATAATGTGCTTCTATGTTGAAAATAAAAAAGCCAACAAAATCACTGATTGTGTGATAAATCACAGGTAATTTTCTTGCACACCTGCAGAAACTGCAGTGCTGTCTGGTTTGGGAAAGGGGAGGAGAGGCAGGAGAGGGAAGAAAGGAGCCATGCTGTGTGAGGCTGAGCTGGCAGGGACATCCCATCCAGTCCCTGGCTGATGAAGCAGACCCCCAGTGTCTGTCCTCCCAGGGTCACCAAGGCTTGGACAACAGGCCCTGGGGAGCTCATGACAGCTGGATTGGGGGGGACACCCCATCCCTTACTGGACATAGCAATGACATCCCTACTGTTGAAGTCAAGGCTGCCTGGACCCTGTAAAGCTTTGGCCTGTGCTGTTAAATTGTTGGATTGGGGCTTGGCCTGGGTCCAGGAGCCCTGCTCCAGTGATTCCTAGCTGAGAAGCTTGGATCTGACCCTGCCAGGCAGTTTGGGTAGGGCAGCCTAGTCTGGAGGGTGAGATGAGTGGTATGGAAGTGAGTAGAGCAGGGTCTGAGGCTCCAGTATGGGTGGGGATCACTGACTTACTTGGGGACCACAGCCTTCAAGCTGCATAGGATGCTGCATAAGTAAAACCCTTTGTACACGCCCCATTAAAAACCCAGGGACACCAGGCTCAGCTTTCCACCTCAGCCATGAACACCCGACTAAGTCCATTGTCAAACAGCCACAAGTCGGTATGTCCCATCAGTTTAGTGCACCCACTGATAATAATTTTAACATTTTGCTGAATCAGGATCTTCTCTATATCTCATAGGAGATATCAAAATGTGCTTGACTAGAATCGCAGGAGTCTCACAGGATATAAGGAGACCCAACACTATACAGCTCTTTACAGTCCCTGCCTGAAAAGCAACAAGAAGAGATCCCACCAGCTACCCCCACCTTTAAGTGCTCCACAATAAAATCACTGTCCAGCTCCAGGAGGTCTTCTGGAGATGCTGATGTTGCTCGGTGCTTTTTGAAAGGGGTGGTTTCTGGTCTGACAGTGCCTTCCTCTTGTTTTGAGAGTCTGAATGAGATGCTGTTCCCTTAAAAATGTTTAGAAGGTTGTTGTTGAGGAAAAGACAATGCATCGCTGTTTCTCCAAGCCTCACATCATGGATTATTTGGAAAGGAGAGGGGATGATGGGAGATATTGAGGAGTTTTCGTGTCCTTTGCTTTGAGTACAAATAACTGGAAAGGGAAAATTCAACCAATCTAAGATGGGGTAGGCTCTGTGATGCTGCAGGATGGCTTTCCTAAGAGATGTAAGGCATCTCCTTGCTCAAAACAACGAAACATCACGCCAATGAACAGCTAAGAATTACTTATAGTAATGGATAGACTAGACATGAACTAGCAAGTCTCTTCCATACAATCTTCTGTGCCTCTCAACCACAGGACATACGGCTTGGAGATGACAGGCCTTGTAGGCAGGCAGCTATGCAGATCCGTGTTTTTAAAAATTATGAATGTCTCTGGCCAGTTGAAATAAGGATTATGGCACCTTTTAGTACACAAAATGCTGCTGCTCCTCTAGGTGCACTGAAGCTACCATGTGCTTCTGGCCCCAGATCAGGCCCAGCAATGACAACTACTCACCAGCGAAGGTACATACCAGTAACAAATTTCAGATACAGCTGAAGTATTTCCCTGTGGTTCTCAAAGCCTCCTTCATTCAAGCTAAGGTCAAAAAAAGGGAAGTTAGAAATAAAATCAAATTGTTGACTAATGACACTACCCATGTAATCTAAGGGAAAACAACTATCATGGGTTGTTATATCAGGATTCGCCTGAAGCAATGCAGATGCCTGCATATGAGATAGACACCACAGGTGTCTTTTATAACTAAAGAAGAGATACAGGAGATCCATCTCATTGCAAATCTGATGAACTGTGCTGTAGAAATGCCTCTTTCCTTGCCCTTTGGTCAAGGGAAGTTGAAGGTGATGGAGGAGGCATGGGTGTGTGCTTGCACAAGTGCGGTGAGTTCCCAGCGTTTGGGATGTCCTACCCACATCACTCGTCACACATGTGGCTGGGCACCTTGTCTTTCTCTACCTACATGTTGTGCACCTGACTGCCACTCTAGTCTCTCAGGGCAAAGCTCAGCTTGTGTGGCCGGTAGGACCGAGCACTGCACCACATATGCTGCTGACACTTGCAGAGACAGAAGACAGACCCTACCCAAAATGCTCAGGCCAGGTCCTACCTGAAGACCTGAGTGGCACTCAAACCTTGCACTGCTCCTCTGTACCCAAGGGAAACTTTAGTGTGGGCTATTGCTCCCATGAAGATGTGATGGCACTTAAAAGTCACAATCCAAAGGACCAAAATGTTGAAAAAAAAAAGGGGAAACAGAAAAAAAACATGGATAACTCAACTTATGCAATCTGGTCTCTGCCCACTTTTGCGGGGCTAATGTGCCCCAGCCATTGCCACCTGTGGTGTGCCCCGGGAAATATAGGTCCCCGGGGGTGTAAAAGAGGAGTTAGACACTGAACAGCCTGGGAGGTGGCTGGGAAGGCACATCCATGTCCACCAAGGCTGCTGGGTGTGGGGACTGAAGCAGCTGCGATGGGAAGGTGTGAATCATAGAATTATAGAAACATTTTGGTTGGAAGAGACCCTTAAGACCATCGTGTCTTAAGATCATTGAGTGAAGGGGCTGTGCAGTGGGAGGGGGCCCCTGAATGGGGTCAGATGACCTCAGGGTCTTTTGGGAGACAAGTTACCTCAGTTTTGACCAAGGAAAACCTTTTGCCATCTGAGAAAGCATGTGGCCCCAACCACATTGCTAGGGAGCTTCCTAATCTGCTAATGACAAACCTCCAATACCAACAGTGCAGAGATGGAGCAGCTGATGGCTGCTGAGACCTCAGTTCTAGGTGCTCCTCATCCAGCCTTTCAGTGCCTTCCTAAGGGCTCTAACATGAAGATGAGCTGCATGTGGACTCTCAGGCAAGTGTTGCCTTGGCAGCACTGGTCCAACATTTTTTCTGGCACCATTCAGCACTGTTGCCTGCTCAGCACATAGTACCTAGGGCAGGTGATAGATCTTTCCTCCCAGTGACACCATCACAGGATTGACATGAAGGTACCTCAGTGCTTGTTGGTGCACATGGGCAACAGTACAATGCCATAAGTAGGTTCCAGCCAGTGAAATTCCCTGGGATCAGTGTGAAGGAACCTGGTGATGGGGCTTTTCTCCTCCCTCCAGGGCCTGGGGCTGGTTGCCCTCTGTCCCTTACTGTTGCAGCAGTTTCTCCTTCATGTTGCTCCTCAGCTCAGCTTGGGAAAAGTCAGCATATGGAGCAATGTCCAGCTCTTCCTCCACTTCATCTTCTTTCATCAGCTCTTTCTCCACTTCATCTTCATTCATCAGCTCTTTCTCCATTTCATCTTCGTTCATCAGCTCTTTCTCAATTTCATCTTCATTCATCAGCTCTTTCTCCATTTCATCTTCGTTCATCAGCTCTTTCTCCACTTCATCTTCCTTCATCAGCTCTTCAATGACAGTCTCAAATTCTTCCTTGTATCTCTTGCAGCAAAAGAGCTGTGGGGTGCAATGCCCATTAGGAGCAGTTGGGATGGCATGGGGCACCTCAGTATACCATGGACCTCCTCACCCTCCAGCTCCCCCTGCCCACATGCCTCTCCCCTTCTTCTCTGCCTCTGCTGTGAGGTGGTCACCCCCCTTTTTTGCCAGGAAGAAACTTAAGTTACAGACATGCTTACATGATATGGGTATACTCACATTTTTATGGGGTTGTTTCTTCAGATCCACCAGTGTTGGGATTGGCTTTTCAGGAGCGTTGCAAAAGGTGCACTTTGCAGAGTCTTCCATACAGGTGGTTTCCTCAGAGGACAAAGGAAACACACCATCAGCATAATTAATTTTTTAAATGCTTAATTGGGCTAAAGTCTGTACTGTTCCCACAAAGGCAACCAAGCCCACTGCATTTAGTGTAACACCAGAACTCCTTTTCAGTATGTGTATATATACAATGTCAGGAAATGTAGTTTATATTTAATTATCTGTGCTCTCAAATTAATGCATTTGGCATGTTTACACATCCTTCTTAAGAGCTCACTGGAAAGTTATGGATGTTTTTCATATGAAAACGTGAACAACATTTTGATCTGTCCTTCCTTTAACATACTGTGAAACACTGAGTAAGTGGAAAAAAAAGAGCAAAAAAAGCTCCTGTTTCTTCTTTAGAAACAAACCTCCGAGAATCCCCTTTTAAAACCAAATACACTCTGTTTTTAAGACAATCTTGATATGGAGAAATTTCAAGGAAATGAGGACTTTTGCATTTTGTAAAGGAAAAAACCCTGCAACTGTAAAGCATTTGTGATGGAAGCATTTGTGATTAGCTCTCCTTCCTGATGAAAGCTCAAAAGTGGCTTAAGTCTGGTTTAGCTTTAAATGCCTTTTCACTCTTTGTAGTTGTTATAATAGCCATCCGGATGCGTTCTACTGTGATCAGTCATGTCACCTAAAGCCATCCTGTCTTCACAGAATCACAGAATCACAGAATGTCAGGGATTGGAAGGGACCTCGAAAGATCATCCAGTCCAATCCCTCTGCCGGAGCAGGAACACCCAGATGAGGTTACACAAGAAGGCGTCCAGGCAGGTCTTGAATGCCTCCAGAATAGGAGACTCCACAACCCCCCTGGGCAGCCTGTTCCAGTGCTCTGGCACCCTCACTGAGAAGAAGTTTCTTCTCAATTTTAAGTGGAACCTTTTGTGTTCCAGCTGATACCCATTACCCCTTGTCCTATCATTGGTTGTCACCAAGAAGAGCCTGGCTCCATCCTCATGACACTCACCCTTTATATATTTATAAACATTAATGAGGTCACCCCTCAGTCTCCTCCAAGCTAAAGAGACCCAGCTCCCTCAGCCTTTCCTCATAAGGGAGGTGCTCCACTCCCTTAATCATCTTTGTTGCCCTACGCTGGACCCTCTCCAGCAGTTCCCTGTCCTTCTGGAACTGAAGGGCCCAGAACTGGACACAATATTTTTCCCCGCCCAAATCTCCAGCCTGTCCAGGTCTCTGGATGGCAGCACAGCCTTCTGGCGTGTCAGCCACTCCTCCCAGCTTGGTGTCATCAGCAAATTTGCTGATAGTGCACTCTATTCCCTCATCTTGCACCAAGTTGCTTTACAGGTAGGTTTTCTTCTTCCATCAGCCATCTGTGATGCAGGGGTTGGGTGGGCTGGCCAGAACCACAAACCCTGGTGGCCACCAGGACCAATAAATGGCACCCGTACATTTTGGTGTCTTTGTGTTTGAGGTGGCTGGAGCACTTTCCTCACTGAGACGAGGTGGGAGTTGATGGCTGCAATATCAGTGGATCTGCCCCTGGTCTTCTCTTGAATTCCTGTTTTGCTTTGTGGATCTGTGAAACCAGTGGATTTTTCTTCCACATGCAAGCATTTTTTTTTTTTCTTTCCAGGAGACACAAACTCAGGAGACACTTTGTAACTGGTGCCTGCTCTTTTCCTGTGTCATCAAGTGGTTTTCTGGTGTTCAAGCTTAAGTCTCTTCAAGGGGACAGCCTCTGCCCCCTGGACAAATTTTTGCTCCGTTATCAGAGAAGAGACACTATCTTCCTTTCTCCTTTTGCAGCTGCAGGACCATCAAGCTGCCTCTGCAGAGCATTTTTCTGGAAGCCATGTGCCTTTTTTGGAAGGCATCTTGCCAGAGAGCTGGCAAATCCTGCACTGCCTTGCTCTAAATGAAGCAACAAAAAATTACTGGGATCAGGGAGGAAAGGGAAACAAGCTCCATGTGACCCCGCAGCTCTGAGATGCACCATAGACAAGGATAAGGAACCCTCCACCAAAGTTGTTCACTTTCTCACCTCTTTTTCCTTTATTCGACTTAATTTTGTGCTCACCTTCAGCTCTGGAACGTTGCTCAGCCTATAAATAGCAGTGGCAACTCTCCAGCCTCCACCCCCAAACAAGGATGCCCCCCGCAGAAAGAAGTGCCCCTTGTTGTTGCTGCCCCCCACTGAACCCCAGCTGGCACTGCTGCAAGGTGCAATGAAAAAAACACTGCTGGAAAAGTTCTTATCAATGCTTATTTATGGTTTCTCTTGCTAACTGACTGGCTGGGTCTCACCTCATCTGGGCACAGGTCAGTTGCCATCTCATCATCCTCATGCTTTTCTCCCGTGGACAGTGGCTCCTCGTCTGACTCTGGCCTCGGACTCCCTTGGGAAAGCTCGACAGGCTCCCCTGTGGCTTTTTGCAAGGAAGAGTTGTCAGTTAGCTCCTGTTCATTCAAAGTGACCTCTCACAATTTTGTGTGCAGAGGTTTTCTCAGAGAAAGGCTTTGCCATCCATTACTCCCGCTCTGCCCCAGGACTTCTGCACACAGCTTCAGCAAGAGAAAGGGCCACCACAGGGCCTCTCGCTGGCCCTGTCCAGTCTGGTGGAGAGGGCAGACACACATCCCAGCAAGCGGCATTACCCTTCCCCACCCCCCAATCTCTTTGTGCAAGGGGAGAGGGAGACGCGTTGGCTCAGCACAACGTCACCCATCTCCAGGAGCATCGACTGATGAGCCTTGGGAAGCTATATTTATTCCCTCTCCTTGGGACCTGGCACTTCAAATTTGAGAGGGAAAGCTGCTAAATTAGCCTAAGCACAGTCCCATGCTTTTGAAATACTAATACATAATCTCAAAATAGCAGTAAGCAGGAAGAGAAGTTTGCAGATGACACTCAGGGTGGTTGAGGCAAAGGGCTGACTGTGAAGAGTTGCAGAAAGACCCTTGTGGCACTCAATAAAAGGGTAATAAAATCACAGATGAAATCTGATATAGATAAATGTAAAGTGATGTGCATAGGAAAAGACAATCTTAGCTTTACATACAAAATAATGGGCTCTGAGCTGCCTATTTCCACTTGGCTGTGAAATGTTCAGGTTATAATAGATAGCTCTATGCAAATGTCAGCCCGACACTCAGTAGCAATCAAAAAAGCAAACAGAAAGCTAGGAATTATTAGGAAAGGAGGAGAGAGCAAAACAGAGGAAATCATTATGCTGCTGTATAAATCCGTGGGCTCCCATCTCTTGAATACTATTGTGCAGTCCTGATTCACCAATCTCAAATACGATACAGAAGAAATAGAAAAGTTACAGAGGCAGGCAATTGAAGATGATCAAAAGCATAAAAAAGCCTCCATTCAGGGAGTGACTGAATAGATTAAGACTTTTTATCTCAGAAGAAAAAAATGATTGAAGAAGAAATATGACTGAGTTTTGTGATGGGATGAGTGGTGTGACTGGGGAACAGCTGTTCACATTATTCAGTGTTCTTCAAAGGAAGAGAGTGATCATCAAATAAAACTATCAAGTGACAAGTTCAAAATAAACAAAAGAGATTTTTAGCTGTGGGCACCCCTTGCTATGGGGTACAGTGGATGTTTAAAGTTTGTGTTGGTTCAATAGGGTGTAATTGATAGAAGAAGAATCCATCAAGGGCTATTAAATGCAGAGGCGGTGTCTATAGCTCAGGAGGTTCCTGAGTCACAAAGCACTGTGGAGTGGAGGTGGAGAATATTCTGGGAAGAATAAACAAGTGTTTGCTCTATTTTTGTATTGCTTCCTGAGCATCTGCTGGCTCTCATCCAGGGCAGGATGCTGCGCCAGATGTACTTTGAGGACTGACCCTTTGTGGTCATCTCTATGTCCTGCTTTTCACACCAGGCCATGTCTCCCACTAAGGCAAAGCAGCTTAAATGTAGCCTGTTACCGCTTCTGACAAAGCCCCCTGCAACACAGAGATACAGCAGCTTGGTGGCTTTTCAGCATGCACACAGCAGGCATGATTTTCAGCTTAAAAACTCTTCCAGCAGGCAGGTGTATCCCCTTTTAGTTTAGCTCCCAAAGCAAAAGTCTCTATAAGCCAACCACTTTCAGAGCATGGACCCCTTCTCACGGGATACCCCTACTGTGGAAGACAAAACTGTGACTCCTGTGGCCGTTGGTGGGAGCCCTGAAGCAGATCTTAGTGACCAAGGGAAAGCATGAAGCCACCTGAGTGCTGATTGTCCCCAACAGGCACGCTGATATAAAGCAAAAAGGCACATGCTGCAAAAACCTGGCTCACACCATCTCCTCCCATCACCAGGTTGGGGACCTGAGGAAGCCTGTCCAGTCCATCTTCTCCTGCATGGATAAGTCTTCTCTACAAGTCCTCAGTTGGGGGCCAAGTCATTCTGAGACACAGCTGATAAGCAAAAGATGTGCCTCGTGCTCCATGCAGACCTCTGATGTGCAACTCACTGTGTGGTGGAAATGTGATCTAGAGGTGACTGTGTCTCATAACAAGGTTATTTTATGGCAGTCAGCTCACCTTCCCCCAGCCTGGGCTGGATCATCTTGGGTTTTATCGTTCCAAGTCATCATTGAAAGAGAAAGCCTGGCTGTGAATGATAGGAGTTTGAAAAAAGGCAAATGTGTGGCAGTGGCTCAGGCAGTCCAAATCTGAGTTGTTCACTCAAGTTTTCCCCCAGTAAATATAAAACAGACACTTGGATGCTCCAGTGCCACAAGATTTTAAGTGCCTCTTCTGGCTGACAACTCACTACCTTAATGACGGGGACATTTGTGTCCCTGTGCACTTTTCCAAGGTTGTATTAAAAGCCATGCCTTGGCTGTTTTCCAGCTGGTGGACGCAAAGTAGGAGCCTCGCTTTTCACTGCCTTTCCAGCTAGAAATGAGGATGAGGAATAGTGGCTATTACAAGGTAATCACACCCTGGGGGAAATTCCTGAGCTCAGGTATCTCTGTTCCCCAGATCAGGGTAATCTCCACGCACTTGGCTAGCCCTTGGCAAAGCTTGTCAAGCCAGGCTGTCACTCTCAGGCTTAAGAGCCTGCCCTATTTCTGGAGGCCGCTGCCTCCCCTAAGCAGTGTTGTGTTGACATTACATGCTTGGCAATCTGTGGGTGAAACTTATTTTCTGAAAACCTACACTTTTCATCTATAAGGCCTAATTTAAAGGAAATGTAAGGCCAAATTCTACTTGTATTGACACCTGTGCAATTTTGTAGCAGCTCCAAAGGAACAGTGATGCTCTAAGTTGAAACAGGAGGACAGTTAGAGGTCTGTCCAGTCGATTGATCTGCAGGAGAGGGAGTACAAAAAGCTCCATTACACACTCTGAAGAAAACAACTGGATACTGACTGTTATGGGAAAAAATCCCCACCCACATTTCTTGCACCTGTATGTCCATTAGGATCTAGTCCCTGCCGTATTTGGCTCTGTAGGACAGAGAGGAAGATGAGAGTCTTCAATGTAGAACATGAACTGCAAGTGGGCAAGGGTGGCAAACCCCAGCTCTTGGCTGCAACCTGGGGAAACGGGATGGCTTCCTTTTCCTCTTCCTCTTCCACCGGAGCTGGAGGGAATTTTTAGACAGAGAAAGGCAGACCTGGCACCCCATGGCCACATGCCTCATTCATGGGCTGCCGGTGTGGCATTGCTGGTGCAGGCTCCTCATGCCTGCAATGGCCCTATTTTAGTATATTTGCACTGAATAATATGTATTTCTTGTGAAGAAAGGCGGGTATTTCTGTGCAGGGGGAGCTTGGCAGCTCCAGAATACTGAGCAGCCATTTCCTCAAAACAGTAGGATTCAACCTGGTAATCAACCCTATTAGCATTAAAAAGAACTGTCTAAATGTCAAGCCATGTCCAATAAATAAGCACTAACACATTTAGAAATGGCTTAGAAAGGGGAATTAAAAGTTTTGCTGCTAATTATGCTTCTTATTTTAGATTTTCTGTCAATTCTGGCTCTTCCATTCAAATGAGAAAATCATTTGCTGCCAAGATGAAGGAAATGAGATGGACTGAAAGCTGAGAATAGGCAAAGTTGTTCATACCTAATAGAGAGCTAATGGGGACCTCAGCCTCTCTTGCAAGCCCCTGGACTCACTGTAAGGATGGGGTCAGCAGACCTTTCAGCTGGGTACCTTCCAGCCTCCTGTTACAGTGGGTCTCAGATCCTTTGACACCTCTTGATTCCACTGGAATTGGGATACACCAGGAGACAAAGGAGAGGAGGGCAGGCTCCTCTGACTATCTGAAGGCACGCAGCCCAATGAGCAGAAGCAGGAAGCACAGCTTGCTGGAGGCAAATTTCATAAGCAGCTTTAGAAATTAGTGCTGGTTTTACCAACCAGCCCTATTCCTCCAGACCCAGCCACCTCCAATGCTGCCTGAATGGAAGTGGCTCACCCACGTCTGGTGCTTTGATGTGGTAATGACATATAACTGATACTGATGGCAAAGGCTAATCCACTCTGCCCCGTAATGTACCCAGTCAATCATGCAATATTCTGTTATTGGAAAAACTCATTTTGGGCCCTCCGATGGTAATCAGTGTATACCCTGAAGCACAAGGCTTGATAGCCTGTGTAATTTGCAACCTAGCTAAGTGTAACTGCAGATGTTAATCCTATTTATACAAACGCCTGACAAGCAAAAGTAGGGATGGAGGAACAAGCTGCAGGGTGGGGGAAGGCATAGAGATGGGTTTCCAGGAATTCATCCTCCTGCAGATTTCAAGCTGCTGCACCCCAGTGATGGGAGACTGAGAGTTTTGGGGCGGGCAAAGGGAGGTAGCACAAAGGGAGATAGTAACTCTGCAATTGTGCCTCTCCTTTTCCGGATATATATTTCAGAAAATGCTGGAGCAGACCTCACCATGGAGCATGTCCCCTGCTCCAGGCAACCCCTTTCTACATAGCAAATGTGTGACAAAGCTTGTTGTGAAGGTAAAAACTAAAAAAACATGAAAAAAAAGAATAAAAGAAAAGCAATAATATATTTTTTCTGCCCTTTCTTCTTTTCTATCCAGAAACAGAAAGGAAGTGCTTTGCAGTCCCAGGTCTTTCTTTCACAGCCTGATTTGCAGTTCTCGTTCTGCAAATTTGCTAAATTACTCCTCCTCTAAGTTTTGCTTCTAATTTATGTCCACCTCCGCTTTCTATATCCCACTTTCTATTTTTCCACCATCCGCCCTGCTTTGCCTCTCTTCTAATCTCTATTCTTGTTTTTCTCTCCACCCCAGGGTCTGTCCTCCCTAGTTTTTCATTCATGTCCCCACAACTACTGATATATTTTCCTTCTCTAATATCAGATTTCTTGCTGTCTTTCTAAGATTCCCAGTTTTCCTTCTTTCATCCCCTTTCCTAATTGTTCTTTCTCCAAACCACATATTTCTCTTGGCTCCTGTGGTCTCTGACACCCCATGTGCCACCCAGCTGAGATGTGGTAGAACTGAAACCCACTGAAATTGAGGAGAAAAACCATGGAAGGAAGAGGGCTGTGAGCCTTCAGTTTAAGGCTAGTACTCCCAGTCATCCGCTTGGCCTTTTCCTAAAGGCTAACTCTAGTATTCTGACAAAAATGCTCCCATTCACATTTCCCTCCTCATTTTTATTATGGCCCTGCATGAATAGACAGGATGACTTTTCCTCCACAGCCACCAAACAGTGCTCATCTCTGACCCACAGCAGCAAAAGGACTTAAAATACTTCAGTGATTCTTACAAATAAAATGTTTTTTGTTTAGCCTGGGATTTTCAAAGTGTGGCAGACACCTAGAAAACTCAGATTTATCTTACAGTGATAATGATTATTCCAAATATCCCACTGTACCTTGCTCACACAGTTCTGCTTGGTTATTGTCCTCTCCATCCTCGGCTGCTGCCTCTTCCTTGTTCTCTCCAGGCTCAGGGTTCACCTCGGTGTCCCTGGAGAGCATCTCCATGTCTGGACAGAAGAGTACAATTTCACCCCCACATGAGGACAAAGGAGCAAAACTACTTCTGCACTATCATAGCCTCTCAGAGGTGCCAGGCAGGGTGGCAGAGTAGAGTTTCTCTACTTGTCTGCAGTACTGAAAATACCCTCCTATAATAATTGCCTGGTGCAGGACTAAACTGTGGGAGGAAGGGCTACTTAATCAGAGAGGCACCAAATCTTGAGCAGGCACTCAAAACACACTTGCACTGGTGATGGGTACCTGTACCTGAAATATCTCACTACACCTATTTCATGAGGAGAAGGAGGAAGGGAAGTCACTGCTTTGCAACTGCAAGAAAGCCTGAATTTCTAGGAATTTGCACCTTTGGGTGAAATCTCACCAAATAATCTCTCAAGCCCCACGAAAGGGAAAGTTTTAGTAGCAGCAAGCCTGGGCTTTGCAGGAGCCGTGACCGGCCGATGACAATGGTCCCAGCAGGAGAGGAGGGATCCAACATCAGTGTTTCCAGCTGTGGATTTGCCTGGCTCTGCTTCTGTCCCAACAGCCCTGCAACATCCACCACCTGCAACCCAATGTGTTACTGCTGGAATGTTCCTTTGTCCTGCAGGATCAATGAAATAGCAGCATTTCCCTGGTCTTATTTCATATTTAGTTAACCTAAGTCAAACATCAAAAATCCCCCAAACCCAAACCAGGGAAAACCCATCTCCATGACTATTTAAGTAAGGATACCTCTGGAAAACATAGTTTTAGACTACACTGAATTTGTTGTGCTTTCTTTTCCTGCTGTTCATCTCTAAGGATGTCTCCCACTTGGGCAGGAAACATCAGATATGCTAAGAGCGTACACTGGTGGGTGCACCCAGAGCTTTGCCTCACCAACACATCTGCTCTGCCTGGTTACACTGAGTTTTATTTGCTTTTTAGAGCAAGATTGTGACAGCTTGGTCCTGCCTAATGTTTCCATGCTGCAGGAACCCCAGCTGCAGCCAAGAGCCCCCACTTGCAGTGATTCCAACTGCAGGGTCTAAGCACAGCAGTGAGGATGCGCTGGCAAGGGATGGCTATAGCTTTAATTGTATCTATTAATATAGACAGTAAAGAACAGAGGAGCATTTGGGCACATTTGCCGCTTTCTTTCAGACCTGAGCAAGAGTTGGTACAGCCAAGAACACATTTTCCACCCCAACTGTATACTACAATTGGCCTAATAAAAATGTATTTCATTTGCCTACAAAAATCACTGTTCTGGGCACTTTACAGCTGTAAAGGATGCTGTTTTCTCTTCCTGTCTTCCTTTAATAGGCCACGTATTGCTGCTTAGGTTAGTGAATGCATCAGATACATGGTATAGCCAAGTGAGCGCTGCCGTATGAGTCTCCACGTTATAGTTTTGTAGGCTTAATTCTCCATGCACTTTAATTGATTTTACACTCATGGTGCTCCAGGGACACCCAGGCAGCTGCTTCAGGTTTTTGCCAGTTTAAGTAAGATTAGGATCAGGCTCAAGAGCTTGTGGACCTTGCAACAGCCTTTTTGTTGCAGGCACTTTTACCTCGGTGAGCTCACGCCTGTGTTTCCAGAGAACAAAGAGTAGAAATGGGATCCACAACTGGGATTCATGCAAAACTGATTGTTAACTGTGGAAACGGGCAAGCAAACACAGATGAAAACAGGTAAAACTGGCTTAGGATCTGTTTGTGATGCCAGCAAGTAGCATTTGGTCATTTTGGCATCCCTGAGACCATGTGCAGAGGACGATTTGGTTAAAAAAGATGTATTAAACCCAGAATCTTAGTGCCACTCACCTTGGTCTTCTGTGGCCTTAAAGCTACTCCTGCCACCCACAGCCTCTGAGCTCTTCTCCTCCTCTCCTATTACTGAAACAGCTTAAACATCATGTTTTAGTTATAAAGTGAGTTTAGTGGATGGAAGGGTGGGAGGGGAAGGGGGATTAAATTTACTGCTTCAGTGACTACAGATCTGAAATAAATCTCCTATTCAATGATAGATCAATAACACCAAGATTGGGTTTAAATTATTAATAAACTATGAGAAATGAGGATAATTATTCTATGAGTCACAGCTCTCTAATGCACTGCACATTTTTTCCCCAAGACATCTGCATTGAAGCACGACCTGCCTATCTTTTGGCAGAAAGCTGTAGCCAAGAAGTTAATGCTTTTTGTTTTGCTAGCTAAGCATTTCATAAACCCTTAGGGGCTGAGGCAGCCTAGTGACAACATTGTGCTTCTCTCACAGAGAAACCCTTAGGCCAGGATCCCCTAAAACATTTAGGCGTCTAATGTGCCCCTGGAAATCAATGTCATTGATTTCAATCACATTTGTGAATGGTTAAGAAGGCCCTCAGATGTCTTCGTGTACTGGGATGGTTGGAGATGGAGGAGTTGTGTTAGTGGCATTGAAAAGTGACCATGGATGGTTGTAGAGGCCCATCTTGCTGGTGGCTAGAAGGTGGGACCACCTCAGGACTGCAGGATGCAAGGAGAGGAGGAACAGCTTTTGCCCGTAGACTACAATGACAGCATTATCAAAACACTCATGAACTTCAGGTGAAGTTCACTTCACTCCCCCTTTTAGGGCAAAAAGAGAGGGATCCATCAGCCTGAGGAGGCCTATTAAAATAAAGAAGCTGAAAATTAGAATATTCCTCCATTCTGGTTCATGACCATCTCTGTTGACTGAGACAACCCACACTGACACATCATGGGCTGGAGATGCTGAGCACCTCTGGGCATCCTCCCACCTAAGCAGGTGTCACCCGTCATCTTCAGTGTCATGGCTTAGGGTGGTGATGGAGAAAAAGTCCAGTTTCAAGGGACTGCAAAATCAGCTCATCCCCGCTCTTCAACATAACGGGCTGGGGTTGTACAGGCTCAGAGCACTTTTGGTGCTTATCAGCTGCTATGCTATCAGGTGAGGTGCTCAGTGTTGCCCTGGCTTTACCAGGAGAGTACCTTACTTAATAGGAGAGGAACAGAACTCAGGATATTGGTAACAAGAGGCATTTATCCTTGTCAAAGTGCTTCAAGCAAATCAAAATTTCTGCCAAATAAAGCCTACTTTGTGACTAATTTTTTTTTTTTTTTTTTAGTAAACAGATGTCAAAAAGCTCCCTTTAAAAAGAAACCTATGATTCTGGATACTGGAGCTATTGGACAGGGCTGCTTCAAATGAACTTACCATCCTCCCTGGAAGATAGGGACTCATCTGAATAGCTCCACTCTGTCTGGGTCATCTCATCCTCCATGTTGTGTCTTCTGCTGTGGCAGGAGGCAGGACAGCCATCTACACACTGTCTGCAAAGAGGTGACACCAGGTGGGATGCTCATGGGTGGTTCCCGGCCAGCAGGGAAGAGGGCTGTGTGGTTTAGGAGCAGGCAAGCCCTTCCAGCAGCTTCCAGTGACTCTTGGTGGCATTAATCTGGCCAGGGAGCACCAGTGACCTTAAATTATTTCTGCCTCAGAAGATGCGAAAGTTAGGGCTCTGCAACATGCGGAGGGGAGAGGCATGCTTGCAAAGCCAAGGGCAGCAGAGAGGAGAGGGGTAAGTGCCAGCACCCCAAAACAGGCAAGGAATTTCAGTAGTTGCTGTGCACAGAGTAGACTTACTGCTTTCCTTGCCTCCAGTTCACTGGATGAAACAAGGTTGTATCAGTCAGACATTGGAACAGGCTGCCCAGGGAAGTGGTGGAGTCACCACCCCTGGAGGTGTTTGAAAGATGCGTACGTGAGGTTCTTAGGGACATGGTTTAGTGCCAGAATTAGGTTAATTGTTCGACTTGATGATCTTGAAGGTCTTTTGCAACCAAAATGATTCTATGATTCTAAAATCGCTTTCCTGCTTATCTCAGCTTACACAGTTCTACAAATGGCATTAGGTGACCCCACCTGCTCTGCCAGGCGATACAGCATCTCCCTGTACCCCACGGCTCCCTTATCACAGCATCAAATGGAGCTTTCCATACCCCCTCCCACTCTTTGCTTTCACCTGAAGTTGTCTGGCAGGGTATGAAATTGTTCCAAGCCTAAAACACGGAGCTATCAAAGCATCCAGCTGCTTCTATCTGTGTAACACAGGGAGAATTTTTATATTGCCTCTGTGATATACTAATTTACAGATGAATGTGACCTTGGTAAATGAAAAAAAAAAAGATGCTGAACCAAACTTTGGCTATGTCCTGACTTGATCTGATTCAAAGGAGGGAGTGAAGGGCTTCTGATTTTTTTTTTTAGATTTATCTGCATTAGTAATTCAACAAGGCCTTTACACATCACTGCTTTTTTATTAGTTACCTACAAATTGTAAAGAATTCTGGGCACAGTGCACACCAATTAATGCATCGGTGGATGAAAACTCAAGGAGTAGGGAGAACAGTGATGCTCTAGTGCTTCCGTCATGTTTGCTCTCCCAGCTCTGCTGGGGTAGCGAAATGTCATAATCTCCACCTTACACATGAGGAGCAGAGCTCAGTAAATGGCCATGTGCAGGTTAACTGAAACGAGTATCGAACTCAAATATCACGGGACTCAGGGGTTGGTGGGTGACTCGTGCTGTTGCACAGGTCAAGCTGGTGTTTGCTTGAGAGCAAGTTATGCTCAGACCGAGCAACCTGCCCAAGAGGGCTGGGGGTGCAGCCCCTGGTGACAGGTGGGTTGCATGTACCTCAAATCACAGCTAGTCCCTTAAGGACAGCCCGAGCCAGCTACCACAGCAGCAGCTCCGCACCTCACATGAAGACACAAAACTCCCAGATGGGTTGGAAATCTCATTTTTCTTGCATTTGCGTAGTGACTTTCTGTTAGCTTGGAAATTATAAGACAGTTTTCTCTTGATACCAACAACGGAAGTTTTACCTTAGACAACAACATTTTCATAATCTGGGGAAGAAATAGAGCCTGCACTCTTTCGGGCTGCAAGTTATGAATTTATAACCCTATAACAAAAAAACCACCTTGCTGCATGTTCACGTAGCAGTACAACAGCCTTCCCTTAAACAGCCCCTTATATCCCTTTCTCTTTGTGCCAAGTGCATGTTCTAAAAATCTAAGGAAAAAAGCCAAAACATCCTTCAGATATTCATAGAAGGAACGTTCTCAATGAACTGGGTGCCATTTAAAGTACACTGCAGAAGAATTTGGTCTTTATTTGTCTCTTGACAAGCGTCTGCACTCAATTCCTCTTCTCTCCCCTTCTCTCTGTCTGGAAGGAAGATTAGATATGTCTAACGTTTATATTCGACAGCCAAAAGGAGTGAGCTACTTCCCCGGCCAATGTAAAACCACGTTGCTGCAGCAGCATCGGTGGCGTGAAGGGTGATATTACACTGATTTACCGTGGCTAGGGAATCAGACCTCTCTTTCCTCCCCAGCTGGAAGAGCAGCCTGCAAAATAAAAAATCACACATCGCAGCTGCTTTGAGAGATGCTGCACAGAATTTATCTATCTAACAAAAAAAGAAAAAAAAAAAACACCTCTGCAGAGGCTGGCGAGCATCCCTTTTAATACAGCAAATGCTGAGGGGCCCAGAGACAACCACTTGGACAGACATAACTTCCAGTGTATTAATAACAGGGGGACAGCAGTGGCTGCCAGGCTATGGATGTCTCAGGCATACTGTAAATCTCCTGTTGTTAGGTGTTCCTGCTGCTCATCCCCATATGGCATAAATACAGCCTAACGTGACTGAATTAGATAGAAAAATGTTACCAATTACTCTCCTTACTTGGATTCCTTCGGCTTAGAGCCACTGGGCTGAGCTGATGGGGAATCTGTCGCCGATGCTGGAGGGAGAGAAAAAGCTTTCTTTAAAAAAAACCAACCTCCTTTTTTGTGTAGAACAGCAGGGTTTTTTTCTTGCCTTGAGATTTCTTGCCATTTCATTACTTTGTATTTCAGATAAAACCTTCCCACCTTAATGAGGAACATTTTCTCCCATCTGTTTAAATGTTATAATAAATTGCAGGAGAGTGAAGAAAAGCTCCCAAAAATGAGCTGTAAAAAAAAGTTGCTGGAAACTGAGGGCAGGCTTTGCAGAGGAAGAGGCAAGAGTTACAACCCAATTTACTTTGCCTTTCTGTTCAGGTTTCAGCTGCGAGCGGCTTTGGTCTCTTTACTTTACCGAATCTTTGGAAGGGCATATTCCCTCGGGTGTTTTACCTCCTCTGTTCGTGCTGGTGTGGCCGCACAAGGACAATGGGGCAGAGCAGACAGGGGCTGCCCTTCTGTGGGAAGGTGACGATGCTACAAGAATAGGGAAGAAACTGGGAATTTTGGCCCAAACACCTTGTACAGGGAGGTGAAGTGCCCTGGGGGTTTTCTGTCAGGGCAGCACTTTTCTCCTCCAGATTTGCATCGTTTCAGTGGCCACAGGCTGCACGTTTCCCTCTGCATGCAGAGCACAGCAGACCTGGGGTTTGTTGCAGCCTCCAGCTACAAGGTTAATGGTAAAGCTCAGCTCAAATGCTCTATCAGATAAACCAGCATTTAGACAACCCACTTCAGTGCAAACATCCCAAGTGGAGTTATTTCCAAGAATTTCCTTAGAATTACAGCTGGCAAGAGGGGTCAAGGACAGCAAAAAGAACTTTTTCAAATACATAGCAGATAAAACTAATACCAGAGGCAACGTAGGCCCACTGATGAATGGGGTGGGTGCCCTGGTGGCAGAAGATACAGAGAAGGCAGAATTACTGAATGCCTTCTTTGTCTCTGTCTACTCTGCTGGAGGCTGTCCTGGGGAGCCCTGTACCCCTGAGACCCCGGATGAAGCCAGGTCAGTGGAGGAGTTTGCTTTAGTTGATGAGGACTGGGTTAGGGAGCAATTAAATAGTCTGGACATCCATAAATCCATGGGTCCAGATGGGATGCATCCGCGGGTGCTGAGGGAGCTGGCTGAAGTCATTGCTGGACCGTTCTCCATCATCTTTGCCAAGTCTTGGGAAACAAGAGAGGTGCCCGAGGATTGGAGGAAAGCAAATGTCACTCCAGTCTTCAAAAAGGGCAAGAAGGAGGACCCGGGTAATTATAGACCGATCAGCCTCACCTCTGTCCCTGGGAAAGTAATGGAACAGCTTATCCTTGGTGCCATCTCAAGGCATATCAAGGATAAGAGGGTTATTAGGGGCAGTCAGCATGGCTTTACCAAGGGTAAGTCATGCTTGACCAACCTCATAGCCTTTTATGAGAATGTAACAAGGTGGATGGATGATGGCAGAGTGGTGGATGTGGTCTACCTTGACTTCAGTAAAGCCTTTGACACAGTCTCCCACAGCATCCTCACAGCTAAGTTGAGGAGGTGTGGTCTAGACAATAGAACAGTGAGGTGGGTTACAAACTAGCTTAAGGAGAGAAGCCGGAGAGTGGTAGTCAATGGTGCGGAGTCTAGCTGGAGGCCAGTATCTAGTGGAGTGCCTCAGGGGTCAGTACTGGGGCCAATATAATTCAATATATTCATTAATGATTTGGACGAGGGAATTGAGTGTACTATCAGCAAGTTTGCTGATGACACCAAGCTGGGAGGAGTGGCTGACACGCCAGAAGGCTGTGCTGCCATCCAGAGACATGGACAGGCTGGAGAGTTGGGCGGGGAATAACCTGATGAAATTTAACAAGGGAAAGTGTAGAGTCCTGCATCTGGGCAAGAACAACCCCAGGTTCCAGTATAGGTTGAGAAATTACATATTAGAGAGCAGTGTAGGGGAAAGAGACCTGGGGGTCCTGGTGGACAACAGGATGACCATGAGCCAGCACTGTGCCCTTGTGGCCAGAAAGACCAATGGCATCCTGGGGTGTATTACAAGGGGGGTGGTTAGTAGATTGAGAGAGGTCCTCCTTCCCCTCTACTCCACCCTGGTGAGACCCCATCTACAATATTGTGTCCAGTTCTGGGCCCCTCAGTTGAAGAAAGACAGGGAACTGCTGGAGAGGGTCCAGCGTAGGGCAACAAAGATGATTAAGGGAGTGGAGCACCTCCCTTATGAGGAAAGGCTGAGGGAGCTGGGTCTCTTCAGCTTGGATAAAAGGAGACTGAGGGGTGACCTTATTAATGTTTATAAATATATAAAGGGTGAGTGCCATGAGGATGGAGCCAGGCTCTTCTCGGTGGCAGACAATGATAGGACAAGGGGTAATGGGTACCAGCTGGAACACAAGAGGTTCCACTTAAATTTGAGAAAAAACTTCTTCTCCGTGAGGGTGCCAGAGCACTGGAACAGGCTGCCCAGGGGGGTTGTGGAGTCTCCTTCTCTGGAGACATTCAAAACCCGCCTGGGCATGTTCCTGTGCGACCTCACCTAGGTGTTCCTGCTCCGGCAGGGGGATTGGACTAGATGATCTTTTGAGGTCCCTTCCAATCCCAAACATACTGTGATACTGTGAAATCAGTGGGCATTGGGGGAGAGATTTAGGACAGGTGGATGCAGAAGGTGGTGGGAGAGATGAGAGTCACCCACTGGCATTCAGAGGTCTGGGGAAAGAGCATGGAGATGGAGGCATTTGGGGAGGGCAGTAGGGTGGCAGGGGAGGTGGTGGAAAAGAAAATATGGAAGAATAAGACACATAAAAAAAAAAGAGAGGCATAGCTGTGGCAGAAAGCCAGAAAAAAACATTGAAATGAAGGGTACTGCTCAGATTACGTAAGCTACTCTTATGAAAGACAAAAAACAGTGAAAAGACATTGAAAAAGGCCCAAGGAGCCCCATGAATCACTGTACTGTACAAATTCTTGAAGACATATTAAATGTTCACTCTAGGTCCCTAATGAAGCATTCCCATATTTGATTTTCCGTGTGCCTAAATACTAGCAGTCTACTGAAACAGGCTGAAAGAAACTTCATATTTCATCTGAATTTAAAATTGTGATGTGGGAATCCAACAAGCAATTGCCTAGGATAACACTGAGCAAGGCTTCTGCATGCATTTGATTCTAGTCAGTTGTGGCTGTTTCAGAACCTCAGCCTCTCATTGGAGCAGATTTTTCCTCAAGGTGCAGCTCACGTGTATGCCTGCCAAGAATAATTGATTTCCACATGGAAAGCTCTTCAAAAATAAACCTTATGTCTGCAAACATTTCTCATTCTTGGGAGCTGCCAAATTTGCATTGAGAAAAATGCAAAAGTGAGCACAAAACACTACTGTGGCCAGCCCCCAAGGAGGACCAGTGCCTGAATTCTCTAAGAAACAGGCAACCCTTTACTTCAAGGATTAGCCTGGCTCACTCATGCCAGCTGTGCATTTCTGGCTGTGCCAAAGCAGGCTGTGCTAGGGGCTCTCATATAGCAGGTGGAATGCATGTTCATAGCGTATTCAAATAAGAAATACGGAAAAAGTCCAATCTTACCTCTAAACCCCTTATTTATACTGTCACCCTGTCCTACATACAGTCATTTGTAAGCAGAGGGTATGGGCTGTGTCACCACAGGCAGCCAGAACTGAAATGGGGTAAGTTCTTGCCATTCTTTAAAAAGTTTTTCCTTGTAATTTAGAAGGTTTCCCTTTCCATGGATTAACTACATTTTTGTCCCTGCTATCTGCCTCTGGACATTGGCTGGATTGCTTAACAAGCTGTATAATATTATTAAAAGCAGGGTATATATGTAGATATAAATAAAAGTAAATATAACTTGAGATATCTAATAAGAAAGAGAATTGTCTAATGTTAATATGCTAGCATTTACATGCAACAGAACAACTCTGCTCCAGACGAAACTAATCACAGTGTTTGGACTCTGAACATCTTGGAAATTCAGAAGTGCTGCCTAAAATGCATGTGTGGGTTTTCTGGTCACGCTCTGTCCTGGCTTCATTCTGCTCCTGTTTAAATTACTGGTGAAATCTCATTTTTTCCAGCCAGGGCACTTAGACTAGCACCTTGCATTTGCGATGAGCTCTCCGCTTGGGATTCAGGTTTAGGTGCTAGTTCTCCTTACCATGCTCTCACAGCGCAAAATCTTTGCCCCAAACATGATACAAAACAGCCCAGTGGTCCACACAACTTCAGGCCTCACTGGCAGGCAGGGAAGGGCAGGCACATGTTGGTCCTCAAAATCCATCACCATTTTAGGTGCCCATGCACAGCACTCGTATTTACCATATGCAAACAGAAATGTAGAAAAGATAAAGGTCAGCTGTCTTATTCTGTCTCCTTCTCTCTAGCCAATTGCTGAAGAATACCTGTTATTAGCTTATCTTTCCTTGAAATTTCTTCACAGGTCTTCCTGCAAAATCCTTTAGTATTTTTGCTCTGCTTTGTGGGAAAGGATGAGGAGGCTCCTTCTTCAGGCTCTGCATCCTGGACAAGCTCTGTGCTGTTTTTCCTGGTTGTCTCTTTGCTGAAGAGAGCAAGATCAGTCTGCTTAATATAATCTTCTATTCTTTGCTTATTGAAAGATTCTTTAGAAGTCTTGTACTCCTTTTCCAGCCTTTTCACATTCTCCACTGTGAGAGCAGAGCTTGAATCTGATGAACCGGTCCCAAGGGGAAATCTTTTTGGTTGGGACTGGTTACTGCCAGACCCTGACAGCTTGCGTGCATTAGACATATCTGCAATGCATTAAGGAGATGAGAATCCTCAGCAACGGGCAAAGTCAATTCATCATTCTGGTAACAAAGAAAGAAAGAAAAGAGAAATCCCATTAGTCATTTAGTCCTGACGGGCATATTGATTGATGTAGTTAAAATGTTCACACTAAGATAACCTTATTAGACTGAAAATCACTTTCTTTTTGAGAGGATCTACTAGGCTCCAATTCAACAAAGCACTTAAACAAATACCCGATATTAAGGATATGCCCAAGTCCCACTCGTAGGATTCTCTTAAGTAGGTTTCACCTAACACTTAAACGCCAAAGCTTAAGACAGCTAAAAAACCCTGCATAATGCCTATCTGCACTCAGATAGGCCCAAAGCTGAGCAGCCAAATACCTTGCACAGTAACACACAATGGGACCCTCATCCCCACTAAGGCCGTAAAGATTGTATCACTGATTTCATTATTAACCCAGTTTGCTCTGGCTGTAAAACGCTGTAGAGATGAAACTTAGCGTATGCAGGCTGAAACAGAGTGCACTTTGTATTCATTACTAGTACTCAGACAAATGATTTTGGACGTTTGTGGTGCACGCTGATGAAGAAAAAAATGAAAATGTACAGTGGAATCTATTGAATCTGTTTAACCGGACCTGCTGATGGCCATCTGACCATGTCAATTAAATAAAGACAAACAAAAGCAGCTCTCAAAGGACTTGCAGTGAATAAAACCAGGGTAAATACCATATGATTTTTGTTATTGCATTATTCTGTATAGTTGTGTGCCTGAAACATAAAATAGCCATAAAAAGCCACTCTCCCTCCTGTTTGCAATATCTGGTTAATTGCGTCTGTATCTTCCCTTCCTCCACTCAGTCTGTTTAATGTCAAAAGAGAAAGGAGGGAAAAATAATAAGGTTAGTTTGGCAGAACTAGTGCTTCACAACCTCCTCTTACATTTACAGTTCCTATTGGGCATGATGCTCTTCTGCTCTGATTGACTGCAAAATGAGGTAGTTGATTCCAGATGTTTTACTGATGCAAGAGGCCCCAAATCTTCTTGACACCCACCATGGGTGTCAGCTTGGGTGCACTCATGGATTGCGTCCAGACTACACGGTCCTCTCTGTCCACATGGGCAGAGTGGTCCCTGTCAGTTGTGGGAGCCCACAGACACAAACATACCTGGGCACTGCAGATGCACAGGGGACCCAGGGCTACAAAGATTATGAGGGGTCTGGGGCATCTTTCTTATGAGGAAAGACTGAGAGAGCTGGGTCTATTCAGCCTGGAGAAGGCTGAGAGGGGATCCTATCAATGCTTATAAATATCTGAAGGGCTGGTGTCAAGAGGATGGGACCAGAATCTTTTCAGGGGTGCACAAGGATAGGGTGAGGGGCAATGAGCACAGGCTGAAGCACAGGAGGTTCCATCTGAATATGAGGAGAAACTTCTTTACTTTGAGGGTGCCAGAGCACTGGAACAGGCTGCTCAGAGAGGCTGTGGAGTCTCCTTCTCCGGAGACATTAGAAACCCACCTGGACGCATTCCTGTGTGATCTGCTCTGGTGAACTTGCTTTAGCAGGTGGGTTGGACTAGGTGATCTCCAGAGGTCCCTTACAACCCCAGCCAGTCTGTGAAGACCTCTCAGTGGGACATGCTCATTGCCTCTTGGTTGGACTTCTCTGGTGGGACAATTACTGAGAACAGAGTAGGCAAACGCCAAGCAGGAGTGGCACAGCACTATCCATGGTGTAGATACTGAGCAGGCAAGGTTCCAGCTGGCACTGTTTCTGTGGTACTCGGGTCATGGTCATCCACTACAACTTGTTGGGTTCTAAAGACCATAGGTCTGAGACCTGGTGGTTAGTGCATTTTAATCCGCAAAGCTGATCTACTTTAGTTTCTTAATACAAATGCCTGGCAAAACCAACTCAAGTACTATAGAGAAGCACATATATAGGGTATCAGTACTTTTATATTTGTCAGTTTAATTTATAAATCTCACTAAAAGAAATCACTGAGCAGGTCTGGCAAAAGTTGTATTCCCTAATTCTATATTGATTCACTTTAAGGACTATCTTTAATTCTCTCTTTATCCTTCTCCCAGGATATTTTTTTTCAGTTCTTTGAAACCTTTCTTCTGATCCAGGACTTATGAAGACCAATACCAGTGTCCCAGAGAAACCCCAAATGTTTCTCTTTTACTACTGTTTAGTCTGGGCTAGCTGTCTACATCTGATTTTAAAGCATCTAGGCTCCTCCTCAAAGCAAATGAACTAGATCAGGGGCCTTGGGCTATTGCCCAGTCAAATTTTAAATATCTCCAAAGACTGAGATCCTACAGCCTTTCTGGCCCAAGTATTTAACCACCCTGATACTGATTTTTTTTTGGCAATAGTTAATCGGGTTTTCTCATTTGTATCCAACGTGTGTCCATTGCCCCTTTTACAGCTGCAACAGCTTTGAGAAGGGTCTGACTACCTTCTCTTGACCCTCTCATTTGTCATCTATCAGCAGCAATGAGTTATCCCTGAGCCTTTTTTTCCTCCAGGCTGAACAGTCCCAGCTCTCTCAGCCTCCTTTTATGCAGATAAGCTCCAGACTCTACATGTCTTGTTGACCTTTTGCTCCTGTATATCCATGTCTCTTGTACTGGGGAGTCCCAAACTGGACACAGCACTCCAGATGTGCCTCACCAGTGCCAAGCAGAGGGTAATAATCATATCCCTCCACCCATGGTTTGGAAGTCCAGGCTCACTTGGCCATTTTGGTTGCTGCTTCCTCCAACCCAGTGTCTCTTTCTTGCTCTACTCTCACTCTCTACAACTGGCATTTGCCTTGGATTGCAAAGTTCAGAGACTACCCTGGGGCAAGCCAGTCCCATTTTCACAATATCTGAATGGCAAGGGCTGTTCTGGCCCTGTGTCCGTGTATGTTGCTTCTCTTCACCTTTGGCCAGGTGCCACATTTCTCCTGGGTATGTCCCCATGCACTTCTTAAAACTGGCTGCCATGCGTGAACTCTTCCTGCTTCATGAATGTTTTAAAAGATATTTTATAGTGTGCTCTTAACAAGGTTTTCTAAAAATTTTCTCTTGCAACCTTGAAAACGGGGAATTTGAACTAATAAAAACACAACTGAAAAGAGTACTTTTCAAACCCAGGGGAAGTGCAGGAGCCATGGACACACAGGCTTAGCTCACCTGCCTGGCTCCACGCTGCAGCAATGCTTAGTGACAGGATCTCATCCTTAATGCAGATCTTTTCTGTGTTGACTTGTCATCCTTCTTTTCCTGACTTCCCCTCTAAAACAGAAGAGACACATCAGCTTATACACCAAGTGGTGGAAAGTATTTTCAAATGGACTTTCCTGTTCTCCTTCTGCTGCTCCACACAAAACCATATAGCTGACCTAATGGGAATCGTATATGAGGAGAGTAAAGCCTTCAGGACTGACAACCTCTGGCTCTATGCTCGTACTGTACCTGTCAGCCTGAGCTTTGATGCTCATCAGGATGATCCTACTGAGTAATATGAATCACAGTGACTTTTAGAGGACCCTCTCCTTGCACTTGGCACATCAAAGCTGCACAACTAACAGATCTGCAGTTTCTCACAGTTTGAATAAACACAGTACTTGAATGTTCATGTTGAACTTTTCCAGGAAACTGAAGAGGATCAAATTAAGCGTTTTATTGAATTCTAAATAGGGTGGGATTTTTTTTTGTTTGCATGCTTGCTTTCATCAAAAGAAATGTTCAAAACAAAAAGCCCATGGCAAATTAGAGGGATGAAGTGCCATATTTTGAAAGTGCCAAAATTAAAGATTTCTACTTTGGAAGTTTGCCTTCCCCTCCCCATCACGAGCCATTCCAGGATTTTGATATCAAACCATCACATTTTTCACTTGACCTGACATGTATTTTTGTTACAAAGCCCAATCTTTTTAGCAAAAAGTGAATAAACATTTTGCTAATCTGGCCAGATAGGGTTGCCACAAAAAGAAGAGTGCTCTTGCTTTTGTAAGCTCATAGATCATGGGTACAAGTATTAAACAGAAACATCAGCCATATGAAATGACAGGCTTAAAAATCTGATAGACAATGGTGAGCTACCCATTATAATGTCGCAGGAGATTGCCCAGTAAGTATTCAAAGACATCTGCAGCACAGTAACATGTCTTCTCCAATGCCATATCTATCCCTGACATCAGAGCTTGCCATAAAAAGCAAGTGAAATCAAAGCAACATTTATTGGCTATTTCCTCTGTGAAGCTTCACTTTCTCTATAGCTCTTCTGTTCTCATAATAATATGCTGAAATCTCGTCAGAATATTTGAATCTTAGAGAAACAAAACACAGCTGAAGTAGCTGGAAGGCAAAGGGCTCACAGAGGCAATTTCCTCTGATTCACTGGGAGACAAAGGCAGAGTGATGACTGTGTTCATGTTAATAACAGTGGAATTGCCTCCCTGGTGCCATTACCTCCATTTTTCTTTGGCTCTTGCTGTCATGGCTCATCTCTCAGCTGCCCACTCCTCTACTCTCAGCCACAGCTGGGCTGGACGTGTCCATGGGAGGTCATGGCAGGACCTCCTGCTGTCCCCATCTTGGGTCACTGCCCTGAGATCAGTGGAACTGGTGAGCTGAGTTTTCTGAACTCATGTGGGTACTCCCATCACAGTTGCCTGCTTCTCCATTAAAACCTTGTTTTCCTTACTCTGAGCTCTCCCATCATTCTCCACTAAAAATCAAGCTGAATTCACCATTTCCATGACCAGGGCACTTGCGTTGGGGTCCCCCACTGGATGCAAGGATGGCCAGGAAAACATGGGCAAGGTCTTTCATTGAGAGTGGCTGGTGGCACCCAGCATCCCCAGCAACTCCCCTGGGTGCTGCAGACACAGGGTCAGAGAGGACACCTTCCCTATGGGATTGTCCCAGGAGAAATGGTAATATTTGCACAGTTGTAACTCCCCAGGATGCAGCAGAAGTCAGAGTGCAATGCATCAAATGAGGATTAAACTCCACACCGTACTGCAAAATGTCAACTAAATTAATTCCAGCTGTAAGCTCCCTGCACATATCCCAAAAGGTAGAATTGTGCTATGTACACAAAGCTAGAGAGACTTGCCTACACAGACATTGCAGGGGAATTTCCACACTGCAATGGGTCTGGAGAGAATCCTACGTAAACATGAGTTTAGTCAGCCTCTGCTTTCCTTTGTTATCTTCAAAGTATTTGTGCTTGTAGAGGGAATCTGTCCCTCTAAGCAATCCTTGCATGATCCTACGGGATTTATAATCTCCTGCTCTGTAGTCCACTGCAAAGCAGTGCTTCTGCTTTGTTTAGATGTGACTTTGCAGTGGGACTTTAGAATGCGATATCTGATCTCAGGAGCCTTCAGACCCACAGCCCAGGAGGGACTGAGGCCCCAGTGAAGCACCCCTGTCACTGTTTTGTTGGAGCAGAGGGGTCTACTGACACCATGGGTGCTGTGATGCACAGATCTACAGCTTAATACCACTCACTAAGGGCAGCAAGTGCTGGTGGGAGCCTACCTTTCCTTAAATGCTAAAGAAGCAGCTATATGCGTGTTTAGATACACATACATATACATATCTATTTACACCTCCAAGAAGAGTAGTTGACTACTTTCCTAACAGTATGACCATTATGCACACTACTATGTTATACGTATTATATATATAAAGACTTATGGGCTTTAATTGCAGAGCAAGCCCATTAAAAACAAACAAGATGTTTCCTCTATTTCTGCCATTGCAGCTGTGTCCAGGCTAGGTCTCCAAATTTCAAGTTGCAACCGCTACTCTCGTAGAGAAAACAATCTCCTAAAATAACTCTGTTTCTGCACTTTCAAAGACATTTGGAGAACAACTGGTCACTATAAATCACACAGAAGACTCTTGAGTGGTGTCCTGCTGTGCAACCCTTATGCCTATCACATCCCACCAGTCCCACAAACACCAGCAGAGTCAGTAGCACTCATCTCAGCAGCACCCTCCAGTTTGAAGCACTCCATCTGAAAGCCTGCATCTCACCAAAGCAGCAATATTAGCTCTGACTGAGTGGCTGCCTCCCTCTCTATGGCCCTTAACACACATATAGGAAATACAGAAGAATATGGCAAATATATAGTGATCCAAGACCTGATGAGTTCACTCAGCCTCAAGGTTATAAAGACTATGCTGTGCCTGCAGGTGTATGGATGAGAACCAGCTGCCTCTGCTTGCAGCCACTAACACCTGCAAATTAAGAGTTAAAAACATTTATTCTGGTAAATCAGAAAAGTTACTTCTTTTCCCCTGTATTTGTAATATGCTGGCGTAAGAAGCATGCTTAGGAGGGGCATGCAGAACCAAACTATCAACATCTACTGCTGGGATTTTAAAATGAACCTGGTTTTAGCAGATCTCATTGTCTGGGCCATGGAGCAGACAGGAAACATGCCCTACTCACAGCTACAATCCATAAATATTCTTCAGAAAGCCTGGCTCTTCAACAGTATAGCAATTACACGACACAGTAAACCAAAGCTGCTGAAGCTGTAAATCACATTTATCAGCATGTGTTCTGGGATTTGTGTCATGAGAGACGAGAAATAAACTGAAGTTAGATTGTCTGAAAACACAGAAATCCCCGATTAACTCTGCCAGTGGTTCTGGCTCTTCCCTGCTCTGGAAGTGGAAAGGACTCATCTGATGGTGCTGCTGGTGCTTTACTGTGTTTGGCTGTGGGTAACACAGAGCTGAAGTCACTGCCGGATGCGGTTTTGATTTCTGACACTGCAGTGAGCTGCAGTTGGAAACACTTTGTGCTCGTTTCGGCATGCAGGACCTGATCCTCTCATCCATGCAAAGGTCCCTCAGCAGGACAGTTCCTCCTGCTTCATGCCCAGCAGTGCAAGAAGGAAGCCCAGGCACTGCTGCCTTTCACCCTGCGCTCTGCAGAAGTCAAATATTTTCGTAGAGATCAAAACAGCTTTTCTTACAGGTGGCAAATAATGTATAACTAATCCATTAGCCACTAAACACAGAGCTAAAGTTTGTTGTCTTGATACACCCAGTGAAATGCCAGCGGTGTCAATTTGCAGCAGTACTGAGTAACTACCGTTACTGTAGGTTTAGAGCACAATAAATCACAGAATCACGGGCAGTCACACTGAGAAAGAGCTAGGAAGCTCTCCGATGTCCCGTCCTTCCTCTGAAGGAATAAACTACTTCTATTCAACTGACCCTCTTTTTCTGTGCTACTCTCTCTAAAGCATGCGTCCAGAAATGAAATTATTATGGCAAATCCCGGGAAAAAATACATATATTCATGGAGATGTCTATCGGAACTCCAAGTTCTGAAGTAGGAATTTATAACAGCATAATCAGAAGAAAAAAAAAAAAAAGAAAAAGAGATGATAAACAAATGTGAACATTATTTATGAATGGAAAACAGAGTGTGACTAAAGAAGCCAAGAGGTAATGCTGTCAGCACTGACCCTGCTGAGGTGCTGTCCTACCAAATGCCCTTAAAACCACTCTCCTGCATGCTATCCATAGACAACTCATCAAGAAGTCGCCTTCAAGACTGTACAGTCTTCATATGCCATTTGTAGGGTCTGCCAACCCCAGGGTCTGCACCAGTGCCCTGGGACATGGGCAGAGGGGGACAGTGACTCCAGCTCATACCAGGATCAGCTCAACAGATTTTGGAGAAAGAAAGGTGTGGGGTTTTTTGTTTGTTTGTTTGCTTCTTAGTTAAGGTATGCTATAATATGGTCTGGCCAACTATTACTCCTACCTTTCCGGGAAGTCTGACTTCAGGGAGGGCTGAAGGGTGGGAGTGTTGACTCCATATCTCTCCCTGTCTCATCACTCATCCTTGTGTTTCCACCCCTGTCTGCTGCAGTGAAGAGGACAACCCTCATTACACCCTGCAGCTTTCTCTTCTTCCCTTCATAAGCCCCTTAAAGTGCTGGGGTTTTACATGCAGGCATTTAGTTTTCATCTCCCAGGCAAAAGGGAAAATGGGGGAGGAGAGCAACAAAAATGGGAGCAACAAGTAAACACAGAAAAAGTTGTAAAGCTGCATCTGACAGCTACAATGTGTTTCTAAAAATGGTCCCCCACCAATAAAACTCCAGACAGGCATCCCGGGACAGGCTTACCTCTCTTCAGGAGAGTGGGGGAGGAAATTAACCCTCCCAGCCCCACTGCTTAGGACACCTTCTTGATGTTCAGTGGTCCTGAGGGCTGATGGACCTCGTCCCCTTGTCCCATTGTCTCCTCATTCTGTCTGTCCACTGGTGTCATGGTTCCCAGGGCCGTAGCAACAGGGCAGGCAGGGAGATGGGGGCTCCTGCCAGCTTGCAACCCTCCCTGAAAATTTCATCAGGGCTGCAGGGACCTGGCACAGGGCCGGGGGATGGAGGGGACTGGGATTTGCTGTGGTAGAGGATGTGTGAGACCATGTCCAGAGGGGCTGCCCAGCTGTCTGGAAGTGAGATGCTGACCTGCGAGCTTGTTACAACAAATGATCGTTACCACCATCATCTAAGACATCTTGCCCCAGGCAAGCCCTGAGAGGAGGCAGATGAATTGCTTTTGTGTGTTTCTCCATCAGAAGAGCCCGGGCAACTCATGCTTGGACCCATCCATCTCAGTCGCGGTGGACCCTTTCCACCTGAGGGCTCCCTCACTGGTGTTTTTCTGCCATGTGCTGCATCCTGAGCCCTCTCTCTGGCACCAGCTGTACTCACCATCCCCACACACCATCATCCTTGTCCCATCCAGCTACCAGGGTGAATTTGTGACCCCTGATGTCCTCAAAAAGGGGTCTCCAGCTTGGTGGGTTTTAGGTCTTTTATAGATATGCCTTTCTCTCCCCCCATCCAGAGGTGAAATAAAATTTCTTGTTATTCTGGCAGCTGAGAGTCTGAGCTGAAAGTACTTGGGATCCTGGAGAAGTTGCAAAGGCAAATGACTCAGACAAAAACTTCTTATTCATTTATTACAGAGATTTCTTGAAAGCAAGGTCAGGTTTAAAGGGAGGGCTTGCTAAAGTCCAGCTGTGAGATGTACTGATCTCATCAGGAAGTTTGTGGCCCCATCTCTGCTCCCTCCAGCTTTGTTTTACCCTTTGCAACCAGTTCCTTTGAACCCCTCCACCAGACTCTGTGAGATATTTTCCACACCAGCGGCTGTTCTCGTGGTGGGCCCAGGGGATGACTTTATAAAATGCACAGAGATTAATTTGCTTTATGCTTGTTGGTGTCTCAGTGGGTTTTTTTTGTTTGTTTGTTTTAAGGGAACAAATGACAACAGGTGAAACAAACCAAAAGATGACCAGGTCAGCAGCTGTGCAGCTGGGCTGCCTGCAGATCTCTCTGCTTTATGTGCCCTTCAGCTCTGTGCTGCAGTTTCTTCTTCCTCTTTTGCAGAATCAGTAGTAAAAATTGAACCAAAATGTCAGTGAGTTTGACCTTTGCATGCGGGCCAAGGAGTTACAACTGATAAGTTAACAGCTGGAGGGCCGGTAAGGCTGGAGGAACTTTCGTCCTCCCAGCTCCTGCTGCAAATGGTGAGAAGAAAGCACCAAATGATGTTTAAAATGACAGTGTCTGGGGCCAGGAGCAGTACTCGCCCTCTCTTCTGGACAGCTGTGATTGAGATTTTCACCTTGTGTCCCCAGCATTTCCCTAAGGGCACCCAGATGTGGAAGTTTCTCACATGATGGTGCTGTCAGACAGAGGCTGGGGCTCAGCTTCCCATTGCAGAGTGTTTTTGTGGTGGCAGGGGGCATTCCCTAATATACAGTAATTTAAAACAAATCATGTATTGTACAGTACATACCCCTAATATACTATAGATTTTATAATTGACTCAAATTTCTCACAAGGAAAAAGTCAATTCCTGCATGGCAGGGCAGCCAGAGGAAAGAATGCTTTAGTCTGCTGAGCAAACAGGGACCTATTTTTAATCCAAAGGCTCTCCGTTAGTTCTTACCTATTTAATGTAAAAGCAGGATTTACTACACATACAACTTAATCCTCTTTTTATATTTGCGCAGAGATCCCAGAGCATGTGTATGAACAGTTTTTGAGATAAGAGAGGGAAGGCCTCAGGAGTCAAAGTCGTTATTTTTGCATGAAGTATTTAATGCTAAACATAAATATTGAGAGGACTGAATTCCCATACACTTGTAGACTTCAGTCTTGTGCTCCTGAGGATTTTTTGTTTTACATCCAATTATTAAGAGCATGTTTGTAAGTGCATGAAAAAAAAATTACAGGAAGCCTTTATAGCACAGACATTTAGCAGGCTTCATTTTCCAGTTAAAAGGAGAGACAGGTTACAGACAAAATAGAAGCAAAGGTGGGATCCTTCTCATCTCCCCCAAAAGAGAGTGGCTTAGGATGGTTGTGCCAGGCAGTAGAAACCCAGGAAAAGACTTTCTCCAGTGATGACCTCGAAGGGCATTGAAGCTGGAGTTCCTGTGGTGCACATTCATCAACCCTGCTCATTGTAATTCACATGATTTATGTTCTTACAATCATGATTAGCTGGTGAAAAAAAATTATCTACATGCGGGTTGACTTCAGAAAGCGACATTCTTTGTCCAAATCCAATCAAGCCCCACGGCAGGCAATCCTTTTGATTTAACATTAATTTTAATATGTGTGGCTCTGAAAATAACCCTTCTGGCTTTGGAAACCTCAGAGATGAAAAGACTACTGGGTAAGTGCTGGGCAGAAGATTATCTCTGAGACCTGTCATTCCTTCCTCCAGAGGCAGTTTTGCTGGAGTGAAGAACAGGATGCTGTACTGGCATGAAAATAATTTTAAAAATGTAGACAAAGGTGACTTAGTGGGGAAATTTGCTTCTCCAGATGTACAAATGGGTCAAGAGGAACTCCACCAGAATGGCTCATGGAGTTGTGGGCTTGACAGTACGATGCAGTGAAGAGCAGATTTTGCCTTACTGGAGGAAACGTAATTGGATTAATTTTTGCTCTTTTCTTCTAATGGCTGTAATGAGACTGGCAAAATGCTTTTACCTTTGTATGTAAAATCCCCAAGTCAATGTCTTTTGTGAGCACAATGGGCCAAGATTTTATACGGAAGCCTCCTGCTGCTGCTACTCAAAGCGTTGCAAGATGGTCAAATAACAATCTCATTCTTGCCTGCCGACAGCTGGGCTCTTCATTGCATATCAAAGAACAGAAATGGGTAAACTGCATGGGTATCAGTCTGATTTTTGCTCCTAAACTGGGGAAAAACAAGAGGGTAGAAACCCAGGTAACTTCTCTCCATCGAGTCTTTCCACATTGCCTTGCTGTCTCAAACTTCAGAAGCAAATCCTTACGAGCACTAATGAGCAAGAATAGTCTGTGGCAAGTCATTCAGGCAAATACAGGGGAGGAGGAAATCAGAAGAAATGTGTTACTTAACTACTGCAGGCTGAAAGAAGAAGTCTGAACCTAAAACTTGAGTTGGGTTGAATCAGACAGACAAATGAACAAGAAGTTTTTTATTAGCATGCTACATATTGAAATTAAAGAACTGTTCTCTCCTAATAATTTTTTGAAGCCATTAACCAGTCACACTACGCCAGTGACAGCTCTTTCTTATGCTCTTGAGTGGTTCTCCTGCCCTACAATTTTTCTCCTATGAACAGAAATCTATAGTGCTGATTGCAAAGGACAGATACCTAATTATAGGGCTTGTTATTAGTAGAGTCTGGGAAATAAAAATTCTGCAGTTCATATAGTGTAGAGAATGACGAAGCATCTCAAATTGCTAATGTGACTTAATACGGGGTCTGTTGGAATTCGCACATTTTCCCCCATTAAATCTGTGGGAAAGCCTATTTGCAATAAGATTTTGAAGGCTTTGCAGTTGTTTTTCTTGACTTTTGTCAAAACTAAATTTTGAATGTTCTCCTAATGTCTTAATCCCATCAATCTGTCAGTCAGGTTCACAATGCCCTTCATGCAAACCGATCAGTGTGTTCTATAATCCAGTGTTTAATAGATGTCTTGAAGGAAGACAACGTTTGACACCTCAAAGGTTTGAGATCCTGCTGCAGTCAGGCACACCCTGGCAAGTTTCTGGGACACATTGCCCCGTTGCTACCCTTGGTGTATGCTTGTGGCTCTTCAGAACATTGCAAGCTCATTGTCCTCATGTGTGTCTAAAGGGGAATGTCCTTGGGAAGGGACAGGAGCGGGGCTGTTTCCAGTCAGCACACACTTCTGTCCCTGCTAGCAGCCTGCTTTATAGTTGCATTCAAACCAGATATATTGTTTAGACTAAAACGAGGAGAGAGATGGAGAGAGAAAAGAAAATGTCCAACAGTAAAGATGTGAAGTGAGGGGAAACAGGCACTTCCTTCTGTGTTACTGAAGGCTTCGTAAAGATAACAAGCCATTACACTTTATGACTGAGGTCTCAGGGTAGTGCTGGTTTGTTTTTTTTATGCTGCAGTTGTCTACATAAGTTTTGGTCTGCTTTTGACCCCTCTCCTCCCTTCCTGCATTATCCTCCGTCCCCTCTGCCCATTTCTGCGAGATATTTAGTCCTTTGAATAAACTGCACCTATTCATTTCTCATGGGCTTGTTGTCAAGTCCAGCTCCTGTGCCTTATGGACAATCCATTAGACTGAGATAACCTCATTTGGTGACGGTATAAAGCACATCTGGGTTTGTTTCTTCTCAGTGGATTTTCCTAGAAATTTTCTGTGCTGGTACTGGGTTAATGAGTGCTGTGTCTTTATGGCCCAAAATATCCAACTCCAGAGTCCCTGTTACATGGCACATGGTATGCATGGAGGTAAGACTTTGGATTTCTCCACATTTTTAATCTAGTCAAAAATATAGAGGAAGGGGTCATTTCTAATTCCAGGCTTTTTAATTTTCACAAGAAAAAAAGTAGGTGTACCAACCCTCCTTCTTTCTCACATTCTCTTTTGGGACTATTATATCATAGGCTAGTTCTAAATGCTGACTGAACCCCAGAAGAGAGACAACTCATAATCAGAAAATTATAGCTTGCCAGACATAGAGGTATCAAATGCAAAAGGAAAAAAACACAAAAACAAAAACCAAACAAAAATAAGAAAGAAGAATGGTACATTCTTGGAATTGGATGAAAGGAATTAGACTATAACGTAATGTGCAAAGGAGCAACTGAGCAATCTATTTTAGACAGGTGTTCCAACTGAACCCACCTAAATATTGAAAATCTTTTTATTTGTAAGTTTTGTGGGAAACCCAGGGTAGTCTCCCAGAAGATGAATAATGTGATCTTGATGTTGCTAATGAGCTGGTGTCTGTGGGATTCTGAAGCAGCTGCAAATTATATAAAGAATTTATCAGGGCAATCGAAGATAGGAAGAAAGCAGTAAGGAGAGAGAGAGCAACAAAATTATGTTTCAAGGATTCTGATTCTCCATGAAATAACATGTCAAAAGCTGGCAATATCCAGGCATGGGTTGTAAACAGCTTTGACAATCTGATTGATGTGGGCATTAACTGAAGTTATGACATAAAATATATGATCCTGCAAATGCTTGTTTTTCCCATGAAAATGATTACCACAGGCACTTTATGCAGTGACATGTGTGTGAACTTGTACCTGTGGTTTCTCAGACACACTAAGATGTCAGTGTAATAAAGCGCCTCTGTCTCTATCATTTATTTTATATGTATATGCAGGAGATGAGGCATTTAAAACAAGTATCTTTTTAATAAACTTAATGGTCAGACCACATTTTAGTTCAACTCTTGTTACCACATCTGTTTTTTTTTTTTTTACTTAAGTTTTCAGTGTTTTTGTCATTTGGAAAAAAAAAAAAAAGGTTCTATGACGTTTCTTCTCAGGTATTGATGTTTTATACACATAATTTGGAGAAAATGCTGCTTCATATTTCTGTAAGTGTCTGTACTTTCAGTGTTATGTATTTTTCCTCCATAAGAACACAGGTATCCCACACAAGTACACCATTTCACTCAATATTAACATTTTACTGTGTCCCTGAAGCAGTGTCATTAGCAGACCTCCCAGGACATGTGCAGTGCAGCCCAAGCCGTCACCCAAGCGTTGCCTGTGTTGTGGCAGCAGTTGTGGATCAGAAATGACATGGTTGAACAATGTGGCAAGCAATTTCTGATCTCATTTGCTCAAATACGTTTATTACATGCAAATTTTGGCCTATAAACAGTACTACCTGGGGGTTCCTCAAAAGAGGAAATGTAGGGGTTGTGTGTAAAGGGACATGGTTGGGGATGGTTTCTAAGGGCTCAGTGTTTGGTGGCTGGTGCAAAGAGAAAGAAATGGAGATACTGGCAGGTAACAGAGCTGATAGGACTGTAAGGGCTGATAATAATCCTTCTGGCCATAGGAGCTGGAGGTAGCTAGCTGTCTAGTTGCATGTCTGCTTTTCTCTTCTGAAGCAGAGCTTCATGAAATAAAGCTCGTAGTGTGTTTTTTTTATTCCCTGTGCAACAAGAGAGCACATTCTGGGAAGAAAAACATGGAGCAAAAGTAAATACGACAAACAAAGACAAATAATTAGGCAGATGTCTCATTATTTGTAAAAGAGCATCAGCTGTCATCAGAAAGAAAGTAGCTTTCTGTCTCCCAGGGGTGAGAAGGAAATTTGACCTCCATAAAGATTCAGAATCCAGATGTCAAATAAAAAGAATACTTTCAAAAAATTATTTATTTTTAACTGTCTTTATTTTTAACAAGTTTTATGATTGTTGAGTGCTTGGGGTTAGCAAGGCTGAGCCTAGTCAATGAAACTGTAGGGTACAACAGAGAAAGATATCTTTGATCAATCAAGTAAAGCAGATAAAGATGCACTGAAAAAAATTGGCCTGAGAACCACAGAAATATCTTTCTCTATCATTCATCAGTTCTTGGAATGAGACTTGTAGAAATTAATCAGCATTGGGGTGGAAGGTGAAGGAGATATGGGCTGATGACATGTACCTTGTCTGTAAGCTTATGGCAGGCTTTGGTTCAGTCATTTCAGATGAGGCTTCCCAGGTCACTGGTGTGCCCCTTTCTGCCTTGAAAAGGTGATGCCAGGATGCTGTCTTCTTATTAGTGTCAGGTAGAAATCTTTGCTAGAAATAGGAGGACAGTCTCCAGGTGCCTTGTTAGATACAGAAGATGTGACAATCACAGCAGCAAATAATGCAAAGCATTTCATGGCTCAGGAAAGGTTTTGCAGGGTTTGCAGAGATTCTGCAGCCAGGGCAACTGTTCTTTTCTGTGTAGTTCAAACTTGTGAATAAACATGCAAGCAGGGACAGTTTTCCACAAGCTGCAGACTAATGACAACTTGGCTTTAGATGGGAACTACTGACCCATTATTGTTTTCCTATTATGAGTAGGGAAAGCAGTGTCCTTGGTGTTTGTCCATTCAACAATGAGCACCATGGTACTTGGTCTGTGATACCTGCAATGCACTGGCAAGTACAAACAGTAAATCATATTCCTGATATTCTGTCTATGCAGAAGACGACTTTGGTAAGATGGGAAGAATAACATTAGTACAACGTGTGACCTCAGTGTTTTCATTATGCAAAACGGTGTTTCAGTTAATGGGCTGACTGCTACATACTGTATGTTCATCTTGTACAGAAAGTCCGGGTGGATTATCGTTTCTACCACAATGCTCAGGTCAAATACCATGTGAAATATTTTAATGGGCACCACGTATCTCTGCCACCTCATCCCTGCTTACAGTTGGAAAAAGATGAGTTGTCTTTTCCCCAAGCAGAAGAGGCTTGTCTTTGCTTCTTGCACAGCCAGCCCCACGCAGACCACAAGTGATGCGTGGTGGTGTCTCTGCTGGCTGGCACCTCAGCCATATAATATGGTTTGTGTTGTAGGAGTCACCTTGCAGAAGAGACAGTGTCCCTTACACTGTAAATCAGAGGTCCAAAGCTTGTGTATACATAAGTGAGCTGTTAGTGCACATTAGGGTGTTCTGTAATCCAGGGTCACCATATCAAAAACCTTGCACAAGGGACGGTTGCCATCACTTGGGTGCGCTGGAGAAGAGCTGGTTTAAAAGGAACACTGAAGAGGAACCAAGGATATGCACAAGCTAGTGGCACACAGCTAATGTGCAACTGCATGGTCACAGAGCCTTACACTTGGCCCCAGAAAGTAGGGTCACATCCAATACTCTTCCCATCAGTAGCAGTAGAAATCTGACCGCAGTTCACATTTAGCAACGCAGGACAAGGTTACAGCTGTGTTTGAGAAGTGTCTCCCCCCAACCCTATTTCACACCTTGCCCTGCCTAAGCCTTTTTCTCAGACACTGCTCACTGAATCACTGACGTTACAGTAATATGAACATCTCCAGGGAATTTGTTCCTACATCCAGCTGAGATCTGTGCTTTTACTGAGATCTGCACTTTTACTGAGATCTGCGGATTTTTTACTTTTTGAATGCTTAAGAGTGAAATTGCTACACCAAGTGAGGAACAATAGTAATAAAAAGGTAGTATTGTGTTTTATAAAGCCCTGCAACTCCATACTTGCTCCTGCTGGGATACACCTTACTATGAAGCTTATGCCACTGGTGGGACTGTTCATTTGAGTGAGGCAAAGCAGCAGAGACATTATAATTAATAATACTTAGCAAGAAAGAAGTTACTGTACTTGGGGCTAGAAGGGAGAGAACTGTTCTCTATTTTTTTTTGAAGAGTTAATTGGTAGTAGGCAAAGATTTGCTGTATTGAGCCAGCAGGTGCTGCTTTATGACTACATTAATGTCAGTTATACCCTCCAGACACATATGAAGACAGTTTAACCTATTTCTTTCTCATTGCATTTCTCTGGGTGGATGTGTGTTCTGGTTCCAGTTATTTTTTGAGTTCTGCTACAGAGCACTTGGACAGATAGTGACCCCAAATTTGCACAGATGTTTGCAGGTAGTTTTACCAGAACAGTAACTTCTGTAACCTCCAATCACCCCAGGACAGACTTTGCAGATTAAAATATGAGGAAAATAGATAAGAAGGGCTGCTTCTCTGACATAAAATCATTCCTAGGGGTTGCATAACATTTCCAAAATTGCCCATTTAACTGTTCTTAGATGTGCTTAACAATAGTACCTGGGATTGAACTGTTTATTCTCTTTTATTAATGAAACCTCTCTTCTTCTGGCATACCATTATAAAGGTATTCTGGCAGCAATTTAAACCCAGGGATGAACGGGTATTAAAATTGTGTTCCTCTAAGCAAAGCATGCCATGGTCCATCAAAGCATGATACATGCTACAAAAGGTAATCCAGTGGCTTCACAGAGCTTGAAATGGTCTTGTTTCAGTGAGCTCCACATTTGAAGTTTCGTTTTGAGCCTGTATTCTCTCTTTTTTTTTTTCTTCTGTGCTTTTTACATATCTAATTTGGCAAGCCTACGCTGTCCAGCAATAGGCATCAGAGCTATTTATATTTTTCATAAAACACTTGTTTTACACAATCCCTTCAGCTCTAGTCAAAATCAGGGTGCAACTAGAGCAAGCAAAAATGCTGTGGGAAGACAGTCCTTGGAGCTGCATGTGGAGCTCTTTTTGTAAAATCCAGGTGACAAAGCTACTATTAGAGAAACGCACCACACAGAGATTGTTTCTGAAAGCCAAACCTGATTTTTAATAAGGTTTCCAGATGGGTCCTGTCCCCTGTTAGAAGTCTACCCCTTAGATCTAGTGATAACAAAATGGGAGAACAAATCTTGCACACCTGTGAAGACCAGAAGAGTTGTACAAAGCAGGGTTTGCCCATTAGAGCGTGTGTACAGCTCCAATTAAGCTATTTCATAATTTATTGAAGGATGAAACATGAATAATGAGGAAGGGAGGGAAGAACCTTTATAAAATCATAGGAGGGAGAGCAGAACCCTACATACTCATCATTTTTACTCATTTTTTTGGGAAATGGCACCTCTAGGATGCATTGTTGTTTCATGAGCTATAGGAATAGGAGAAAGAGACCAGGACCAGCAATGGCTGGGAAAGGCAGAGAAGAGGTACAGAGTAGGTGATGGAGCTGGGCTGTGGTAAAGTGCTACTAGGAAACCCTGTCCATCCCACAGATCCAAACCTAGTGTTCTGGGGTCTCCAGGTTTCTCGGTAGTCAGCACATACCTGTGAAGCCCATTGACAGTACAACTATCTCTTTGCGGCACACATATGTCTCTATAGAGTGGCTCTGTGTACAAAATTATGACTTATTATTGCTATTGCAGATACACCTTGTTTAATTCAAATTGTGGAGATTATACCAGTCCTGCTGGTGACGTGTGGAGATCAATGTGGTTGTATATAATCAAATTTTCTCAGTGCATGTCTTTAAAAATGTCAGAAAATACACATGCACAAACACATGTCAATTGAACAGTAAAGCTGTAAAGTCAGGCAAGAGACAGGAAACACCTGAGCTTGCCAGTATTTCTAAATGAGACATGTCTTTCTTCCCTGGTGGGTTTCCATCATACTCTGCAATTTAATCATCTGGGTTAGCATCTGAATGGACTTTTTACGTTGCTTTCAAGATTCTTCAGGTACCATTGCTTATAGTATAGTGTCTAGTAAATCCTAATGCGATACTAATTTTTTAAGATCTTAAATTACTCTTCCTTACAGCTTTTAAAATAAAATGAAACTGTTAGATTTCAGTTAAATAGATCCTTATTAAAACATGAGCTAGTCTGATAATTACTTAAATTGGTGCTACGTGGCCATCACATGTTGTTTGATAAGCATTCCATTATAATTAAGAAGTGGATAATAGACAATTAATATACAGGGTTATACACTTAGCTAATCAGATGATTTTTTTTTTTGTTAAATTAAAATGTACAGGACCTCATAAATCACTATTAGGGATCATTTAACAAGCCTGAACCCTCAATTTTCTCCCTGTCAATCAGGAATGGAGCCGCTGACTTCTCCTCTCACCCAGCGAGACTTGTCACGTGGAAGAACCGCTGTGTTCAAAATGAGCTGGAGCTCCCTCAACTCCCAAACCTTGCACCTGCTCTCAGAACACCACAGCTTGAGTCCGTGCTCTCCTGGTCTGCTCCACTCATCAATATTCTCAGCTCCTGCTGTTGCACATGAAACAGGACGTTCCTAAGCTTTCCTCCAATCCCCACACCTTTTGCAGTCTCTTGCTTGCTGTGTGTGAGGGACAGGGATTTTGCATATGGCTTTTTGTAACCCCTAGGAAGAGGTTACTTATTTTTAACATGAGTATCTCAGTTCTGCCAAGCTGACCCCATTTATGTGTGCCAGGCCATGCAGCAGTCCTTGACTTGGTAGCACCTTCCCTTGCAGGGGGCATGTGTGAGACAAACTGAGCTGGAACACTCTGGTAGGGTGTGAGTCTCCATTTTAAGCACATAATTGAGGAGGTTAACCACTGCAGATTCCTCTGCAGTCAGTGCACAGAGAGACATCTACATCTTTAGGAGGTGGCACACCGTGTCCATCAATGCTGCAGGCCAGGAGGGATTCACCTCCAAAGTGTAGACACCTATTTTGAGATGGGCAATGGGCACAGACTGAAGCACAAGAGGTTCCATCTGAATATGAGGAGAAACTTGTTTATGTTGAGGGTGCCAGAGCACCAGAACAGGCTGCCCAGAGAGGTTGTGGAGTCTCCTTCTCTAGAGACATTCAAAACCCACCTGGACACATTCCTGTGCAATCTGCTCTAGGTGAACCTGCTTTAGCAGGTGGGTTGGACTAGATGATCTTCAGAGGTCCCTTCCAACCCCAACCATTCTGTGATTCTGTAAGCTCTCTTGCAGTCACAAGAGACCTAACCAGTGCAGTAATGGGGGCTGGACCATCACTTGACTGATGAGCCACCAGGGGCTCACGACTGGTGCCTGTTGCTGTTTGGGTTTTGTGAGTATCAGAGATCAGGGCCAGCAGGTTTGTCACAGCCTGGTGGCAGGCTTGCCTCTCAGAGTGGCCCTGGAGTCCATGTGTGATACCCCATGGTCACACATGACATGTTGGGCTAACTGTTTCCATCCAATATGCCCCAGTGGAGGGGAAGACCAAAGCGCTCCTTTGGATGCAATGTCAGCTCTGGACCTCCATCATCCTTGTCGAGCATGCCTCTGCCCTCTCGATAAAAACAAGTGCACCTGTGCTTATTGCTGCTAGTACTTAACAACAAACAGCTAATGGGCTTTTTCAGCAACGCAAAGTGTACTGTAAAGTTTTGTCAGATAGAAGTAGGAGAGTGATACAGTCATGGAGTATTTTTTGGCAAGGCTCACAAGCAGTATGTAATGGAGACACAGCACAAAGGAATGGCGTTGACTGGCAATGGCTCAGAGTTGACCAAGAGACTGCACATGGTTTCGGTATGTTTTTAAAAATATTCATAGCTGAAGTAGAGTGAAAGCAAGGTGGAAATGAGATCTACGGTGGAACAACACAAAGCCTGACATCCCTGTAAGATGACATTTACTAGCAAAATTCAAATGTTTTGCTTCAGCCTGTAAACACTGTGTGTATTACAATTGTTGGGGTAAATAAGAGTGCTGTATAGGGCTTCTTTACTGTAGTGCCCTTCATGTTCAAAGCCCTTTACAAATAAGTATTAACTTCTCTCGACAGATTGCGTGAGAAAGCCAGTATCCCAAACTCACTGAGAACCTGAGGAAATGGGGGTATGGAAACAGATGACTTGCCCAATGCCTAAAATGAAATTAAGACCAGAGGCAAAGTACAGAAGCAGATATTTCCAGCTCTCAGCTGACCCAGCCATCCTGACTACTGTTGACATGAGTGTGCAGAGCTTGGTGTTTTGCACACACTGCATGTGTGAGGCTTACACCAAGGCACACTAGCAGTGGCACTGTGACGCTGACCCTGGAAGGACAAACAGTCCAAATAGAAGGTGATATAGGCGTGACCCTGAAGTCATCTACCTGTCTGAAAAAAAACCCACTCTGGAGGTCTTCATTACTGATTTTCACACTGCTGACCAAGTGCACTTATCTCCTCCTGGGCAGAATACAACACTGAGATGTCACCACCTCTCCCTCCAGACCCTTCACTGCATCAAAAACTGAGAAAACATTGTTTTTCCTCCCTATCCAGTTATTGAGGTCAGGAGACGATTCAAGATCACTCAAATATGCAAGAATCTTTTAGTGACTCCATGGCATTTGCATCCAGGTTTAATGCCCTGGAGAACAGTGAATGAGTGTGCAGTGAGACCAGCCTGCACTGACATGGACAGAGGCTGACATTTCAGAAGCACACATGTGGTAGAAAGTGGCAGGGGTTGTCTTTGGTTTTATTGAATAAAGATTTGGGTATATAACACACTTACAAAAATATAAAAAGAAGATGCTCCAAATTCAAATAAATGTTATGCCTTTACTAGAAAGAAAAAAAAAAAAGTTTATTTTGATTCCAGGCATTTCATCAGGTCTTTTTAAACCAAAAACAAAGGAAGGAAAAGGCTGGACTTTACTGTAGGTAGATGTCACCGCTCCCGATGGGAAGGAGGCTGGAATGGGGTATCCAGGGTCCTTCCTGTAAGGTCTTCATGACAGCAGTTCAGACCTCGCTCTGCCCCCTGCTTCCAACCCATCACTGGATGGGGACCTCTTGCAGCCCAGCATGGAGCTAAGTTTCCAAATTGGAGAATATTTTTTGAGTGTGTGTGAGATCATCCACTCTCTGCCATTGGACCTTTTCCAGAAATCTCAGTGAAAAAGGACAAAAAGGTCAGCTGAACAGTCTGGTGTAAGGTGTGCAGGATGGATGAGGAATGTGGCTTTGGTGCCAATTAATAATTCTTCATATAGTGGAACAGCTTCACCTGGAGAAATTGAGTAATCTGAAGATATGGGCAAAGCACTCAGCTGGGAAGTCACTTCAAACCCTTCTTACAGAGCAGGGGTTACTTGTCTCTTGGCAGGGAGGAGAACACACTCAGCATTATTTCTGCCTTTGTAATCTTGTGAATGACATCTAAGTCCTTTTGAGAGTCCAGCTCAAAAATCAGTGTAGCTGCTATAAAAAAATCCACAGTGAGCTGTTGCAGCGTTTCTAATTCTGATGTAAGCATACACATATCTGATGATATTCACTAAATTTGACCTAAATACATCGGTATTTGAAGTCGTAATTTTCAGCAAAAAAGTGACTTGCCAGAAGAGCTTTATCCATCTTTAAGGAAAACAGTGCATAAGAAAAGGCAAAGTTCTCAACGGGTCTGGATCATGCAGGCTTTGTCTGCTGATCAGTCCTGTGCTGCATTTATCTCTGTTAACTCAGTTTTCAGCAGGCTCTTAGACCTTAAAATCTTTATCAAAGGTTTGTTTCAGTGGCCTACAGGCTCAGTTCTTCAAAAGTTCAGACTGGCCATTTCAGTGATCTCTTCTGAAAACTGGCTGCACCTGGGTAGCACCCTCAAATTCCCATCTGATGGCAGGCCAAGCAACCCATGATAATATCTTCTTCTTTCTCTTTTGAGGACATTTTCCTGCTTTCCTTTTACAGGATCCTGGAGCTTGAATAGAAGAGAATGCTCCCTGGGGAGTTGCCATAGTAACCTGTGATTTTTTTGTTGTTGTTGTCTGGGGTTAAATATAAGCAAAGGAGAAATTACAGAGAAGAATTTTACAACTGAGTTTATCATCTTTGCATAACACCAAAGCTGAACTGTACCTCCATCTTCCTAAAGCAATAACAGTCACCCTGAGCCTGATATCAAGTTGGTAATTTTCACTAGAAAAGAAATTAATTGCTGTATTTATTATTCAAGAACCTTGATTAGAAAAGAAAAAAAATCCACATCTGAAAGATGTAGCAAATAAGAAAGAGAATGAGATCATTAGAAATTTAAAGACATGCAAGTAGAAATAGCTGCTACAAATAATATCTAAACTTGCAATGCATGAATGTCCTGTATATCATATCTTCCTAATAAGGTTTAGTGGTAGTCTGCCCTTAAACTCATAGTTGAAGGAAAGCTCCAAACCCATGTTGTCCTTGGAAAATAAATTCAGGCCTCATAGTGCATAAAAGGAAGTGATTTTTGAACGTATTACTATCAGTTCAGCAACAAACAGGATTTGAAGATTTGGAATAAAACCAACGTTTGTTTTAGGACAGTGTGATGGAGAAAGAATCCACTCAAACTACTCTCAGTTATGAGCATCAAAGGCAGACTGGGAATTCTGGGATCAGGAAAGGGCATGAGAGCTGAGCTACCAGAAAGGTCATTTCCATGAGAAATAACCCCAAAGCGCAACGCTGGGAAAAATCAAAGACAGAAGTGGATCGTGAGAGGAGGGTGTGCAGGAACTCCCAGACCCCAGGGTGGGACAGGACTGATTCTGGGGTGGAGGTTCCACCCAGTGCTTGCATCACAGTTGGTTCCCCCTGCCCCCTGCTGTGTGTCCCTGTTGCCCCTGGACACCCCGGCAGCAGCAGAACCTCAGTCCAAGCTGCCTGTCAGGGGTGAAAGGAGAGGGACGACCACCCATCCCGGAGAGCAGGTGAGCACATGTAATTTAGCAAGTGAGTGTAATATAGCGTTGCTGAATTATCCATCCTGGCTTAATTTTGTTTGGGATCCCCCAGCCGCTGCCCTGGGTGCCCACCCCGGCTGCCCAGCATTTCCCAGGATTATTTCATTCAGAGATGAGGGGAAATGACACTGGAGGAGAAAGAAGTTGAAATGCCTCTCTGAAACCTGGGTCGATGTCTCCTCTGCAGTGTGAAAGAGCTGACAGAGACACTGTCAAGTTTAATTGTCCCCCAGATAATGTCCTTCAGTGCTGTATATATTATATGTTTCTGCTCACCCGGAAAACATTCCGTATAACCACTTAAATTTAAGTGACTTTAACAACTCTAGCTGCCTGCCTGTGATACAGTGGCAGGTGGGTCTGGGCTTATGATGCTGGATGTTTTCTGCTTTTCATCAGGATATTTAGGGGTCAGTGGTTGATTTGCCTCCCCATCCTGGGGCTGATGGTGGGATGGATCGGGAAGGCTATGAGGGAGAAGGTGCAAGGAAGGGAGCAATATACAGCTCTGAACATGGCATAAATGGAAACAAAAAACTCCCAAACTGGGTATTTTGAGGGAAATCTCTTTTAGCAGAGGAACAATATTATGAAAACAGGAGACTGATGAGAGATAAACCAGATGGTGATGCAGCAGACAACTCTGAAAGTTGTAGGAGACTCTATTGCAATAAAATCAAGTGTTACTGCAAACAGATATGTATTACAATAGCCCTCTTCTGCATTAAGGGATTTGGGATTTGGAATCCGACTAATAATTCTCTGAGCTTTTGGACAAGCTCGGGAAGGAGGCAAAGGAAGCATCTGTGGATGTTGGCTCTCAGAAGTAACCTGGGGGAGACCAAAGATGCAGTGCTGTGTGTTGGAGATGGCAGTGAAAGTGGGGAGCAGCAGGTTTTGGGAAGGATAAGGCAAAAAAAGGACAGGGCATGCACAATTTGATGGCAGAGCTGGAAGGTATGAGGAACTTGTGCATGGTGGTCACCTTCTGACTGACGTCTGGGGCAAAGGCAGAACAAAATTTGTGAAGTTAAAGCTCTCCACACTGACAGAAAGGCGGAACTGAGTTTCACAAGGGAAAAAGAGGTAAATTGGGGTTAAATCTGATAGCCAAGTGTGATGTGTTGTGGGGTTTTGTTTTGTTTTTTCTTAAGTAGAGAAAGGCACATTTGTGCTGTTAGAAACACTGCACAGAAACCCTGAGAATTCCAACAATTTGGTTGTAAAAATAGTTCAACGTCAGTTCAAATGACTTCATCTTGAAAATCACAAAAAATTAATTTTGCTAAAGACTGCAGAAAATGATATTTTCTTTGGCATAAACCACTGTGTGTGTGTGCGCGCGCTTTTTCTTTTGTTCACATAAAAAGACTGAAATCTTTAATTTGCCCAGGTTTACTTACGACTAGAAGGTGATTTAAACAGCAACATTTTGGACAGGAGGGAAAGAGTGTTGGGCAGATAAATCTGAAGTTGTTGCGACTGAAATGAGAAGCATTGGAGGTCCAGCCTAGCAATATGGATTTTGAAGAGTTGGGTTTTCTGGTGATGTGAAAGAGAAGCAGACAGATTGTAGGAAAGAGAAGAGCAATCACTATTGCAATGTTAGAAAGCACAAAAAACTAATGGAGCTATCAAAGAATTTAAAGAAAAGAGTGACAGGAGAAATGAGAAGGAAAGATGGAGAATTACCCATGGATTGTGACAGGTTTTGGACTATGGTGATGGTAACTTGTCAGAAAAACATGCAAAGAGCAATAGACCTCTCCTGGTCCCAATGTTCTGGGACTGTAGTTTGGATTTTTAATTATTTGTGCATATTGTATCATTCGCTACTCTACCTATTCACAGTTCTGTGGATTTTAAGATTGAAAAGCACAACTACCACCACACTGTTTTGGTGTCCTGTTAACACAGGCTACTGAACACCAAAAAGAAAAAGCCTCTCTTGAGGCCAGATTTTCACTGTCTTCCTTTAAAAAAAATTTCTTTTGGAAAGGTGGTTTCAGCCTCACAAAATTTTTAGTTCATTTGCCTGTCATTCAGTGAGCAGTGGGCTGTTTTGAGATGCAAGATACTCTTACATCTTACCCTCTTACATGTCTATAAAAAATGATGTAGAGAGAGAGGAAGGAGAGTCTGAGTATTTATATCAAAGCTTTTGGTGTTGCCATAGATCTGCTTTATCTGTCAATGCCAATTTTCGCAGCTTCTATAAACTTTGTTTCTGGTACGTTCCTTACCTTCCAGAGTCAAAGGAGCAACACAGTCAACTGTGGAAACCGACTTAGTTTCTCATTCCCCTCATCCAATAGACTTTAATTCTGACCTTGAATTTTGGCACTAACTCTGTGCACTTGTGCTTCCTGTTGTTTCAGTCCTCATCAAGATTCTCCAGCCCCGCCGTGTCACCTAGTTGCAGCAGACAGTGGCATCTTGCAGAAGTCCTGGAAGAAATCTTTTCACGCAGTCCTCCTCAATTTACTAAAGAACATCCATGTCTGCTTTTGATCTGAAGAACGAAAGCATGCAGTCTACAGAGCCTGAGATAGAATATATCACCCCACGGATGAAAAGTAGGGATGAGATGTTTACCTTTGTTGATGGCAGAGGAGTGAATGAAATCTACTGCCGGCCACCCTTTGCTTCCCACCAGAAATTCTTTAGCAAGAAGGCACAGGATGACTGGAGCATCTGGGAGGAGAACAGAGCCCTCTGGGAGGAAAACCAGGTCCTTCGGATTGAGAACAGGATGCTCTGGGAAGAAAACAGCACTCTTCAATGTTTCCAGCCACAGAAGAGAGCTGTCCAGGTTATTTACACCGATGCCATTCAGCAAAGCCTCCAGAAGGAAAATAAGCCGTTCCCATTCTTCCAAGAGAGGAACATAGGCTTTCAGGTTAGCCCGGGCAACAAAGTTCTCCAGGTGGTCCAAGAAAAGCATAGGGTCTTAGAGGATTTCCAGAAGGAGAATAAAACAGTCTCCATCATCTGGAAAGACCAAGAATCCATCACAGTCCCTGAAGAGACCAAAGATGCTATTTCAGATCTTCAGAAGGATACTGATGACACCGTAGCTGTGGAAGAAGATAACCCTGACCCAGCCCCCAAGCAGGAACATGAAGCTAAAAGTAAGGGCACTACTCCATCTCAGAATACAATCAAGTCTTGCCCAAGCACGCAGAGTGAATCTGAAATCCTGCAGGCTCTCCAGGACTTATATGATCTGCTCCACATCTTTCTGAAGGTGAATCCTCTCCTTGGGGAGAAACAGCGCCATTGCAATCTCTATGATGTTAAAAGATCCTTCCAAGAAGATTACAATAAACTGAAGATGCAGGTGGAAGCTGTGAAAAATGTTGTGGCAGATATTAGAGCTCGAATGCAAATACTGGAAAAGGAACTCATTGGCATCGTTTCTGCATTGTATGAATAAGCAGGACAGAAGATGGCAACTGGGCATCATCTTGGAGAAACATGAAGCTTGGTGGCTAAGACCTGCTAGTTCAATGTCCTGGAAAGCTGCTCTCCTTGTTTCAGGGAACCTAATAAAATCTCAATAGAGCCTGAAGACATCTGGAGACCATTGTGTTATTCTGAAACTTTCTTACATTTCTTAGATATATTTCACCTTCTGATTATATAGTGTGGGTGACTGTCATGAGTTAGCCTAGTGTGAGGAAAGCTTGGTTTTCAACATTTTTCAAGTTCAAAGTTTTTGATAACAAGGCCTAGAATTTCAAAAGATAATTAATTCCTTTCACACTTAATTTGAGGTACCTTATGTTGGTCACACTTTTCAGAGGGATGGACACTCCCTGAAAATGAGGATCTCAACTGTGAGCTGAAAGTGAGTCCCTGATGGTCCCTTTCTTACAGCTGCCCAAGTTTGGTGGCTGAACTGTGTTTTCTGCCATGTACCAGCCTTTCCTCTCTCATATAGAGGAAGTAGTTGGTCATGGAAAATGTAGCCTCCCAGAGGAGGCAGGCCTGTGAAAGACAATGGGGCACAGAAAAACATGCTATATGTGCCGTATGGATACAGTCTTGTTTTATTTTCCTAGTCCCACATTCCCACTTAAGTTGTTCTTTCTCTTGTTTAAAGCTCTTCCTTGGAAAATAATCCATCTCTTGCCTCTGAGTATAACAGGACCATAAAGCAAATGCTGCCCACCAGAACAGCACATCCCCTTCTGCTTGGTTATTTGTAAATTACCTTCATTGTTTTGTACTGTAATTAGGCTTAATTGTTCTCAAATTGCCTTGTTTTCATACACTTGAATAATCCTACCGATTTCAAGTGAGACTATTATTTGCTGATAAATGTTTAGGCTGCAGTGTTTGTAGGAAATACTGCATAATGTCTTATTCATAGCTCACTGCTAAAAGAAAATTCCTGTAGACCTGGTGGTCTTTTTGGACCAGCTCTTCTTTGTGGCCAGAAATTAAGCGTGTCTTTGTCTGCAAGCTATCACATGTAGTTACGGAGCTGACAGCTCTCTAGCCTGGAGGAGCACTGATATTTCTAGTGGTATCACAGGGCAAGGACAATGCCCTGCCCCTAGGCAGCAGAAATCCCTAGGCAGCTTCGTGAGTCTGAGCTCTCTGGAATCTTCCATTGGACTTGGAGACTTGAAAGCAGGACCACACGTACTGCAATAATTTACTGCCGTGTGCTAGGGACGGGCTGGGGTAAGCTGTGAGGCTAAGCTCTGATACCCTCACCAGCCCAGCTTCATCACCTGGTGGGTCCCAGTCAGCCAGACCACAGCAGGCAGGTTGGAAAGGACTGACCTCTGCGCCTTGGTCCTGCTGCTGCATCTCTTAGGATTTTTACATCTTGTCTTTGCAGAGCCCTTTTGTTTGAATGTCTGATGATTTCCCTCCTTCGTTTTAAATTGTTGATAATATATCTCAGCAGTCCTCTCACCATGTGCTTTCTTCAGTTTTGCTTTTCTGCCTTGCACAGCTAAGCAGCCACCACACTCACTGTCTTGCATACAGATCAGCTGATGGGACACCTTCAATTCATCATCAAGCTGCTTTCAGCAGAACTGTCCCATTGACTCACAGCTCAAAAATTTGTGCCTTGCTTCAGGGATATGGCTCCAGAGAAAATGAAGGAAGGTCAGGGGTATAGAATCACAGAATGCCCTGAGTTGGAAGGGACCCACAAGGATCACTAAGTCTAACTCCTGTCCCTGCATAGGACAATCCCCAATTCACACCATGTGTCTAAGGATGTTGTCCAATGGTTTCTTGAATACTGTCAGGCTTGGGGCTGTGACCACCTCCTTGGGGAGCCTGTTCCAGAGCTCCACCACCCTCTGGGTGAAGAACCTTTTCCTAATGTCTAACCTGAACCCTCCCTGGCACATCTTCCTGCCATTCCCTTGGGTTCTGTTATTGTTTGCAAGAGAGAAGAGATCAGCGCCTGCCCTTCCTCCTCCCCTTGTGAGGAAGCTGTAGGTTGTGATAAGGTCTCCCCAGTGCCCTCACTTGGAAGGGGAGAGAAAGGAAATAGCTGTTACATTCATGTGGGCGCTCAGGCTGTGGGTTCACTGCTTCTGGGGAGAACTGCCTGTTTCTGCACCATTGCTAAACTGTCACATGTAGTAGTAGCCTGGGAGGGGTGGACAAGAACACTACGGTGAGAAACGTGGGTCCCAGCTCATAGTCCAAGGACCCTCTGCTACAAAGTGCTGATGAATAAAGGAGCATTCCTCCTCCCAGGCATCATGGTGGGGACACAGGGGCAAATGGAGCAGGCAGCAGGGCCACATCTTCTGCACAGAGCAGTGAGGTCCCTCTTGATTTCTTGAACAGTCAGATAAGGCAGGTTTTCAGCTGCTCTGTAGCAAGAAAGTGGGTTGTCAAAAGCAACATTTGGTGGCTGTTGCACAGCTTAAGCTGGTACTTGGTTGCACGTCTGCCCACCCTGTAAATGGACATGCCAGTCTCAAGCAACCTGCTGACAGGGGAGAAGAAGAACCTGTTGATATGTTTGCGTTTAAAAAGTCTGGTGTCAATTGTTTGACCAGAGTGTCTGGAAATGCATTTTCCTCTGTCTTGGACGTCCCTGATGCAGTGCAATTTGTCACAGTGTTTCGGGCAGAATACAGGAGAGTCTTTAGATAAGCTAACAAGACAGGCACAAGGAGACTTCTGCAGAGCAGTTGTAGGAGCATTACTGTAAAGCAAAGGGAAGGTTATGGTGAGGTTTACCTCTTTACAACAGGACTCAAGAAGCAGCTTGTCACTCTGGTCTATAGGTCTCTAAGTGATTTGGCACCAAATTACCTAAAGGATGAATTATCTTTCACCTTGTATTTCACTCAGACAGCACCAAGCCAAAAACCAGTGGTGACTTTGCTTAACAGGCTTAAAATAAAGGGCATTTTATTCTGCTGTTAGGGCTCCAAGATGCTGAGGCAAATCTTCTCTCATGTCTGAAAATTAAATGCTGGCTCTCAGTGATGCAGGGTGGGAGGGAGGGCTGTATGTGTAAGGACCAGGTAACAAAAAGAGGGCCTGGAACAATGGCCATTAACAGAAGGATGTGCGGACAGCAAGTTGTTCCTGCTTAATGACAGGATTACAACTATATATAGATAAATAACTCATCCCTGTGCTGGGGAACATGTTCATGCTTCTGTGCCTTCAGACACACTCCTTTTCTCCTAGGTGTCTCTCTCACTGTGTTTTAATGTAATACTTGTTAAGAGGCAGGAAGGGGTCTGTGCACACTCTGATGCTGAGCTCTGGAGGGGAGTAGCAGTAGTGACAGATTTTGGTCGTATATTAATATTTTAACAGAGTAATTTGTGTCCTGTTAGAATAAATAAACAGCTCCTTTGCCAGTGGTCAGGGCACTGACTCCTGCTATGTCCCTGTACACAGGCAGGAAAGACACATGGATGTGCAGATTTCCATCAGGAACTTGGGAGGAATCATCTCACCTAACACCATGTGTCCAGGAAAGGACATCCAGATCTCAGCTAGTCACCTTGGTCTTCCTTTCTAGCCAGTAGGAAGCAATGGGCACAATCATGCTGTGATTTTTCTGCTGTCTCTTAGATATCGATTTTAGGATAGTCTGAGTCACCAGCTGGAGTCACCTCCTCCTCTTTGTTGCCTCTACAATTGCTTTGGGGCAATAAGCTCCAATGTAGGTGTTCACTTTGGAGTTCTCTGAATTAGAGGGAACATGTCCTGCTCTCTGAGTGAGGAGCTTGGCAGTCCCAAGTGAAGGAGATGCTTCAGCAGGTGGTGAAGTGGCACAAACTCAGGAGCGTGTGCTGCTGGTCCCAGTCCCTGGCCTTGCTTTCTGTGAGATGCTTTCATTAAGCAGCTGACTGATATGTCTCCATTGTGAGGGAAAGTTATTACTTTATGAATAAAACTGAGTTAGTTTGGGCAGAGCTTAACTGTCAGGAACACATGTAGGATCATCAGGGGAAAAATCTACCTCTTCCAAATGCTAATTATGTTCCTGGAATTAGGTTTTGTGAGCCTTTTGTTCTTTGATTTGTGCTTTGGATCTTTGGTCCTCCTGGTTATAAAAGGTCTGTATCTAGTGTATGTTTTTTAACATCTCTCATAGAGAAGTTGAATTGACTCGTGCCTTAAAGGTCTCTCAAGTCTGTCATGTGCTGAGATAACAACGCCCATAGTGACTGCCCAGCACCTAATCTTTCAGAGGACTGTGTTACAAGCTAATTCTCAAGATACCAGAAGGCAGCCAGTCTTCAGTTTGCACTTATTTGGTTACAAACTGGATGGAGCTGGTGACAGTATGGGAGGATCACTTCTGGGTGGTGGTAAAAAACGAGGTGACCATGAATATTGCTCAGTCTACATGAGTATTGCTTGATCTGTTACTCAGTGCTGAGGGCACAGATGGTGAGATGTAACTGAGTTGCCTGCAGAGTGACACAGGACTGCATGGGGACAGTCCTAAGCACTGTCCATCCTCTGCTTTGCTCCATGTCCCCAGCAAGTGGCCATGGGGGCCATCGCAGTATCCTATAGGTCTCCATCCAGAGTGGGTGCTGGTGAGGAGACCTGGGCTCACAACTTTTGCAGCCTGTTTAACGTAAACATGGGAGAGAAATGCAGCAGCAGGTATTTACAGGAACAACTTTTTCATTAACGTAACATTTAGGCTAGTTTTGGAAAAAAATGGGGTAAACTTGATATTTTTTCCTATCCTGCTCACTGATTTACAAGTCCTTGGAAACTGATAGCTATTCTGGTTTAAAATGGATGGATGTCATTCTTATGGTGCATAATTTACCTTTTGCAGAGACACAAACTTTCTGTCTTCTTCTTATTGTTGCTGATTAGCTCCTTATTTTTGCACTACTCATTTGTCAGCACTATTTTTGGAAAGCTGGGTTTTTGGCAAGGTCACCATCAGCCTCTTGCTCCCCTGTAAATTGGATTATTGCCTGTAGCTGGATTCTGTGCAAGTGCTGACTTTCCTGTTCTCATTTCTTATTAGGCAGTCTAACACACCTTTTTTGTACTGTCTTCATATAACACCCACTCCGGTCTTTTGCGCTTGTCTTAGGAGCACCAACACATCCTCCTATCTCTAAACTACAATTTAAGAATTTTTTTCATAGTGTTTTGAGCTTCCTTGAGCCCTGGCTTGCTCCTCTTTGCTGAAGACAGTTTTTCTAGAGTTTTGCTTGTGATTTCGTGAAGCTGGGGATGCGTTTCAGAAGGTATGGCTGCAATTCAGAAGCTGTGGCACTGTCCAAAACCCATATTCTCAAATCCCAGGCTGTTTTTTGGGGTGCTCAGTAGCCCAGTCAGGTCTTCCCAGTGTCGGTTCTCATTCAGGAAAGAATTAGCCATAAGTGTACTTTTAAATGCAAGATATAGTGAAAGTCGTTCACTCAACCTCTTTCTGCTGAAACAGGACTACTCATCTTTTTTGACATTCAAATTTGAGCACAGACTACTCATAATATTCATGCAGTGAAGTACAAGCAAGGAGGAGAGCCACTCTTCAGATAAGGTGTGTGAAGAAATTGTTTCCTGCAGAGGCTGTTGGCAGGTTTTAAAGCAGACAGCTTTAAAACACAACCGCATTTTCCAAAGTGACATTCATCCCACCTAGGTGGAGTCACTTAAATGAAAGGCCCATGGCCACCTGAGGTGGCTTCTGCAACTGATGGAGGAAGGCAGGCTTACCAGAGAGACCTTCTCCAGGGGTGCAGGTCTTTCCCCCCTGGTTGTAGAGAGCCTGGAGTGGCCAAGGTTAAGTAGGAAGAGCCCAGACCTGAGTGATGGTCACATCCCTTAATGCATTTTCCCAGGCAGCACCTCAAAGGAAACTGAAGGAAAGGGAGGTGGGAGAGAGGCTGAGGGAACTGGGGTTGTTTAGCCTGGAGAAAAGGAGGCTGAGGGGACACCTGATTGCTGTCTATAACTACCTGAAAGGAGGTTGTATCACGGAGGGTGTTAATCTCTTCTTCGAAGTAGTAAGTGATAGGAAGAGAGGAAATGGCCTCAAGTTGTGCCAGGGAGGTTCAGACTAGATATTAGGAAACATTTCTTCATGGAAGGGGTTGTCAGGCATTGGAACAGGCTGCCCAGGGAAGTGGTTGAGTCATCATCCCTGAAGGTGTTTAAAAGACCTGTAGATGAGGTTCTTAAAGACATGGTTTAGTGCCAGAGTTAGGTTAATAGTTGAGCTTAATGATCTTGAGCGTCTCTTCCAACCAAAATGATTCTATGATTCTATGACCCATGAATGGCTTGGCAGAGGCCGCTTGTGTAACTCTCCTTGTAGGCAAAAAGCAAAAGAATGTTTCCTGAAGCCGAGATCAGCTCCTCAGCCTGCTCTCAGTGGCTCACATCTATTCACCCAGCCTCAGAGTTGGGGATTTAGCCACCAAGTGGGTCTGCGGTGTTATATCTGAGGCTTCTGTCCTGCCCTCCTTGGAGCCTGTGGCAAAGCTCCAGTTCAGCTGAAAATCAGCAGGACAGAGGATGCTAGTTAGACTGCACAAATAGCACAATCCGTTCTCACCAAACTAATTGTAAATATATCCATTTTAGCTTTTCAGCCTTTCCACGCCTCTGGGTTAATAGATTTTGTTGTTGTTTTGCATGCAAAAGGTAAAATTGCAGAACTTTCAATTTCTCAGAAAAATATAATTAACAGAAATGTTTTCTAAATGCAAATTGAACATCTTTCTTTTGATCGTGGGCTATGCCAAAGCTCTAACATACATCTTTGATCTTATGGCAGTGTCTGGAGAAATTATGGGATTCTAATATGGAATAATAGATTCTCATCAAGACTTGTAGCTTTAGGAAATTGTTTAATCTCCATTCTCAGTGGCTGGTTTCTTTGATGCAGCTGTGACTGAAGGGTCCCAAGTGCTGGAAAAAACATCTCACCAGCTCAGAACAAAGCTGATTATGTAAATTGTGCACTAAGTCTTCGCTTTGACTTAATTTTATTCTGTAAATAAATATCCCATTAACATCCATCTGTTAAAAGTCAAGTAAAACATTTTCAAAACCTCCATTACTATGGCAGATGTGACTGTACCATAAATAGTGACAGGGTGGTGGCAAGAGGTCATCAAAGTATAAAGTGCAAAGCCGTATTTGAAGCAACAAGGAAGGTGACATGTTTATTATAACAAAAGGGACTTTGTCTGACAGTGCTTCCATTTGCAGTTGCACCATTTGAATCATGCAAAATATTTTTCTGATCACTGTCTCTGAGATCACCAATAATTATAGCTCATTAATTCACTTAAAATACAAAACCATTTCTGTTAATGGAGGTCATTACTGAATGATGTCCAAGCCTTTTTTCTTTTCATTTCAATGGCTTACCTGTGAGTAGTAATCTCCCCTTGGTCTAGCTGATACTCCACTGCCAATAATGTGAAAGATTTTACTGATCAGGAACAGAATGATGAACCCTGTCAGGTTTTTAAAATTACTCTTTGAAGAGTATGAAGAGGTTCAAGTGCTCTTAACCCATAGCTATTTTTAACTATTTTAAATAACCAGAGATTTCATGGGCACTGCAAAAGAGCACTTGACAAAGAAGCAGGTAGGATATTGGAGCAGATGTCACTTATATTGGAAATATAAAACTGTGTGTCTCTGTCAGCTGGAGATCAGAAACGGGTTCCTTACATATTCTTTAATATCCTGAAGGAGGCATTGCAACAGTGTTAGCGTAATTTCATAAAGAGGATGGAAAAGTCATTTTCTGTGGGACACACTGTAGGGAGTGGTTAGAGGTAGCACATTGCTGTACACCTCCAAGATGGAACAAGCAAGGGAAAAATTACAATTCTTCAAGCTACTGTCAGACGTGGATGTAACCTTCCAATGATCTGTTTATGGGAAATCTGCACCATATGTGCAGACCCTTACTGATAGGTGGAAGCTAGCATTAGGCATATAATTGTGAGCCTGTAAAGACCTAATTGTTGGTACAAAAAATACCATATGCCACACTAAAGCTGGCAGTGTAATGCCCAGTAAAACCAGTATGTATTAGTGTTGCATTGAAACCTTTTTACTAGAGCAAACAAAAGCACAGTCTGGCACCAAGTTTCAAGAAAGGTTTACTGCTCCATTTAAATGTGTTTGCAAATCTGAGACAGCTCAGTGGTTCTCCAGGTGCTGGACATCACAAGCTGTGTCCTCATTCCTGTCCAATTTTCCAAAGAAAGTGTGAGATCATGTGAACTGTAGATACAATGGAAGAATATGGCTGATATTACAGGCTCTCCCTATGCATTGACATAAACCAAGTCTATCTTGACTGTACATCTTCTCTGAACCTTCTCAGCTGTTCTAGGCTTTCATCTACAACTGTATTTTCCGATGTTGTGCTTGTACGACAAGGAGTAGAGGACCATACCAGCTTTGATCATTTCCCATGCCTCAAGCTTTCACAGGTGAAATCAGATTAGAAAAGGGAGGTCACCCCACCCTGTCAGGGTGTTTGCTCTGATGAAGCAAAAGTGACCTCTGAGGAAGACATGGAAGGGGCCCCGAGCTTTGCTTTATTGTGCATTGCCACCCTGCCTATTGCAAGGTGAGGCTGGCATTGACAGTGTGGATCCTTCCTTTAATATCCACCTGGCCCTTCCCTTCTACCTTATGTGAATTTTTTTTTCTGCCAGCACATCTATAGGCAGAAATAGGCACAAAGTTTTGTGCAGAAATATCTAAGGGAAGACCTCATTGCAGCCCGCAGCTTCCTCACAAGGGGAGGAGGAAGGGCAGGCGCTGATCTCTTCTCTTTGGTAGATAGTGACAGAACCCGGGGGAATGGCAGGAAGATGTGGCAGGGGAAGTTTAGGTTGGACATTAGGAAAAGGTTCTTCCCCCAGAGGGTGGTGGAGCACTGGAACAGGCTCCCCGGGGAGGTGTCACAGCCCCAAACCTGACAGTGTTCAAGAAGAGACTGGACAACACCCTCAGACACATGGTGTGAACTTTGGGGTTGTCATATGCAGAGGTGGGAGTTGGCTTTGATGATCCTTGTGGGTCCCTTCCAACTCAGGACATCCCATGATTCTATGATCTTCATCACACATCCTCTAATCCTCTCAAGCTGCAGAGATACCAGCAGACTGGGGAAGCTGGACTGTAACAGAAGAAGGTGTATCACTGCAAACAGAGCTTTGCTCGGTGGCTAGTCTCATGCGCAGCTTGAGATACCCTGGGTGGTTTCTTGGCTCTACCACCACGTGTGAAATACAACACACAAACACAACCTCTCTCAAGAAGTTTGAACACCTCATTCATGATATTGCTCAGGCTAATGTGCTCTCCTGAGATGTGGGTGGAAGAAGCAGCAAGGCACTGAGTGAACCTGCTGGAGATCATCTCTGGAACTGGGGCATTAGACTGACAAAAAATGCCCAGAAAAGTACTGTTTTCTGGCATGATATCAGCAGTTTAGTAAATGGAAAGCTCAAAATCCTCCTGAGAATAAACACAGACTGGATATACACAGTCCGTGGAGTTGTTCTTCTCCAGGCAAATAAACAGCAACAAACAGAACATGTGTTGCACGGTCTGTAGTCTTTTACAACATATGATCCAAGTTTTCTCTGATCTGGTTTTCACAAGATTCAGATGCAAAACTTAAATTAGTCTTCAAAAAAATACTTGCGTTTCTCTTCTCTTGACCACTCATCTCACAGATTTGGTCTAACTCTCTGCCCACGAGGTGACACTATGGTTATCCATTTCCTCAGTATTTTCCTAATATCTCCTCAATTCCTTGCCCACTCTCATCTCCTAAACTCCAAGAGCCTTACCTGGGACAAGTTACTGTAAGTCATATAACAGACATGTTAAAATTTATGTTTTTCTGAGGAATGAAGTTCTTGGGAACCCTTTGATGTGTAATGGCTTTTATTAGGCTTGGATTTAAGCCCAAAACTGACTTCAGGATATTACTTGAATGCAGGACTGATCAGAGCTGTATTTCTGTTCCATTTATTTACCTTTAGCAGGGGGAGAAAAACCTTGGCATAGCTGATGGGTTTTCTATTTTGCAGCATGTGGAGAGCAGTAGGACTCCTGGGGCTGGATGGGCTTGTTGAATGCCCCCCTCACCCCATGCTCACAAAGGGACATTTCTGATTCATTATCTGTTGCCTATCAGAAAGAAAACCTTCTTAAAAGAGGATTTTTAGAAGACACACATTATTCTAATCAGATGCCTCTGTGATCTTTGCAGCAGAGAGGCCAGGGATTGTTGGCAAGCTTTATTGAGTATGACTTAAATGCATTAGATTAGAAAGCACTCAATTTAGCCGGTTGTTTTTACTGATTTGCTTGGCTACTCCAACCATCTCCCCCTCCCGCTTCTTTATTGTGATGGAGATGCTGTGAAGCTGGCATGCAGAAAAGACTGCATGTCAGCATATTCAAGGTCCTAAAGGGAAGACACAACCATGATTGCATAGCGTAAGGATGAACAGAATTTCAGGGCTTCCTAATTAACCTATTTAATTTATTTTCCCACCATATGGCAAATTGGAAGTTAAATACGAGAGAGGAGTAATTCAAGGCCTCATTTTCAGAAGGTCAGCCTAGCAATTTGCACAGACTCTTTCCACCTGGGATTAAAACACAAGCTCGGATAAAACTGATGCCACCTCTAGCTATTTGCTGGGGCAAAAGGGAGTGTGGGGAGATGCAAGAACACACAGAAGTGTTTTACAAGTGCAAACTTAGAGGTGCAATTTTTACAGGTGAAAAATATCATCAGGCAAAATGGAGGGCCAGTCCTTGCACCATTTGAAATGTTCCTCTTAGTTTTGAGATTTCTACCACTGTCACTTTGGGGGAATCTGTAGGGTGGGTGAAGCCACAGGGCTGTTCCTCCAACATGGTGGGACCTGATGTAGTTGTAGTTCAGAAATGCATAGCAGTAGAGGGCTGTTCTATGCTAGTAAGACTAACCTTCTCCTTTTAAACCTCTTTCTGAGGTCTCAGCAGGACAGACTTCCATAGGCATGGAGCTATAAAAATTTCTTTAAATAGATGTTTAGAAGATCCAGGAATGACTGAAGTCCCTTGTGATTGTCTGTATTTGCCTGTGTTCTCCATTAAAAGGGACAGGTCACATTAGAAATGTTGGCGTACTGAGAACCCAAAAGCATTGCAAAGAGTCTTTACTCCTGAAGGCAAAGGCATATTAGTTCTGGCCCTGCAAGAAGCAGCTTGCTGGGTGTGTGAAGAAGGAGGGATTTAGGCAAAGGACCTGATGAAAAGCCCCTTTCCCACGGCTTGCACCTTCCTGGGATGTCAACCTTCAGTCCTCAATCCTTTACCTCATTCACTGCCTCCTTGAAACCCCTGAGCCTCTCACTATACCAGCACCAAGCAACAGCTCTGTGCTGCTCTGCACCTTTTTTGGAGAGGAACACACAGTTTTCAATAGAAAAGGGAGGCAGAGGAAGGGAGAGGGGCAGGCAGGAAGCTGTGGGCCATCCCCAGGATTTTCTCCCAGCCAGGTGGCTATGACATAGGGGCAGGCAGCATCCCCTTGCTCTGGGAGAGATGGGGTAAAGCCAGTGACCAAAAGACATCTGCTTGGTAATTTTTTACAGTAGTTTAATAGAAGATACCCCAGTCACAGAGCCTCCAGGAAAGGGATTTAAATACATGCAAAACAATCTGAAGACGTGCCCGTCTTACCTCAGGGCTTAACATGACCTGAAGCTGAGCCAGGCTCCTTGACAACTGCTTATTGGTCTGCAGAAAATGACTTAACACCCTGCTGGACCCAGCCTTGAAATGAGTTGGGCTGCAACAGCCTTGCCCAAAGCTTGAACATCACTCCAGGATGTTCTTGTTTACAGCCATGGCTTTCCCTTCTGCCTGGCCTCTGGCTCTTCTGCTATTAAGCTAACCAGTATGTGCAACCAATAAATACCCCAGTAATCACTGTGGTTGGAGATGTCCTGGTCACTTGGTGAGACAGGAGTCCTCTTGCTTCCTCAGCTCTGCAATTTCGCCATCCCACACCTGCATTGCAACAGGCAGAGGTATCACTAACACAGACAGCGACAGTGGAAACAAGGCGCTCATGCAAATGTGCATATCAGAGGTAAAACGAAGGTGAAGAGGCACAGTTCATGCCTGGTTTATTATTTTTCTGGATCATCTGTTTCCAACATAATTCCAGGTTATTCGATATGTATGTATATAAAATATATATAAGCCATATATATACATACATGCACATAAACACACACATGAAATATATTATAATTCATTTCCACATCTCTTAAAGGTGTCCAGGAATAAACAAATAATGCCCTCTCACAAGACAGGTTTTATGGATGTTTACAAAGAATAGCACTATACTCAAGCATACAGCAATATGGCTGGTGATGGACAGTCTTGAAAATACGGTCCAAATAATACTTACACGGCACTTTGAAGCTTCAGAGTGTGCTGAAAACACAAATAAATCCCATGAGCTGAACAGCTTGGTAGCACTACCTGCCTCTGTCAAATGGATTACGAAGGAAGAAATGCTGCCATTATCAGCAACCGGCTTCATTTTTTCCCTGAAGAAAGAAATCAACAACTTGAGCTCAAAGCTGAAAATGTGGAGTTTTCAGGTTTTAAGGAAAAAATAGGCTTATCCTTGAGGAAAGCTGTGGGAAACCACCACGGCTACTGTGAAGGTCTCCAGTGTGGGTGCAGGGGATCTTCTCTCGCCACCACCCACACCAGGAATCTGCAGCAGCACCCCACAAGTACTTATTTCCTTGGCTATGAAGAAAGCCACAGTAATTGGCTTAGATGCAAACATCTGTATTTTAAACTACAAAGCTGGTTGGGAGATCTCTGATTCCTCATGCTACAAGGGTTGCTGCTGCAAAGTCCAAGTTTCTGCATAAAGAAAAGCTAACAACAGCAAAAAAGAGTTTCCATACTAGCATTTGTTTCCCTTCTCCATAGGAAGAGAGAGCTTTAGCACAAACACATTTTTCCATTCTGAAAGTGTTTACAAATGGTTCTACTAATAACCCATTGAGTATTAAATACATATTTAAGTACTCTGCTGAATCAAGTCCTGGAGCAAGCAAGTTCAGTCCACAGATAATTCAGCTAGTGCAACAAAAGATAAAAGAAAAAACGAAAATTACTAATTTATTTTTGTGTCTGTGACAATGACTAAAATGAAATGCCATGGGATTATATTTGACTCAAATAAAACTTGCAGGAGAGGCAGCAAGAAAATGGTTGTGAGTCAGTGACACACATTTCTTGAACTCTTTTGGCTCTGCATGCCCTGAAGGGCAAGAGCTCTGCACGCCCTGACGGGCAAGAGCTCTGCACAACCCCACAATTTCCATATACTTCTGGGACTGATGCTATTGCTGATGCTGTAAAGTGTTTCTGCGTGATCCATGTTTGCAGTGTTATTTCTTAATATGCAATTTGCTTTTAGGTAGAAACCATTGGAGAAATTAAGTTGCAAGCAACCAAGCTTGAAGCAATACTGCAAATGGCACTGAAGGTTCCTTGCAATATGGTACAGCTTTCAGAGTAATATATTCTAGTTTAAAGGGCAGGTGGCAAACAATCTCTTCAATGAGTTGTTCCCTTCTATTTTAGTAGCTCAGATAAATTATAACATTTCTTGCACTCCTTTCCCCTCAAAGTAGAACTTTAATTTTAAATTTCATAGCATGCTGGAAAGAAAACAAACAAAAGCAAATGACAGAATAAATCTATGGGGAAAAGAAAACCGTGAAGAGTCGCTCCAGTGACTTTGGAATGTTAAAGTTGTCCACTTGATTTCATGGGTATTGCAGTTTTGAAGTGGTCAGAGCTGCCTCACTGTATAACAGTTCAGGCATGAGGGTTTGGCTTCCAGTTTTAACTTTAAATTTTCTAAATCCAGAATGACCAAAAAAAACCAACAATAACAACCAAACCAAACCAAATCAACCAACCGAAAAAACAACAAAAAACACGCCATAAAAAAAAAAAAAGGAAAAGCGCAGGTAATAGCATACTTGATGCACTTTGGCCTGCCAGAGCATACACCCCATGTTGGGGCTTCACACAGTATTTGTCTTGAGTGAGCAGTAACAGTGAGGACAGAGCACTAAATGTAACATTAACAAATCATTTCAGTCTGACAGGGCTTAAGTTTATGTTTGCTGCAAAGTGTGACCAGTACTTAAAAAGAGAGCACCATAAGCAACACCCCTCCTGGGTACTCTCACGTCTTGTTTTCTCACTGGCAACCTCAGAAAGCAATTGGAAGTCCTCCTAAAATTTGTGCCATAACTCAGCAAGGGGTCGTGAGCTCAGTGTCAGAATACTGAGTGAAATGAAATGGCCCTTAATTCTGTCAGGGAGCTCAGACTAGACAATTAGTTCCTTTCTAGCCTCCAAATTGATGATTTTTGTACCAGCAGTGGCTGGCACCAGGAGCTTTAAGATAGCAGAAAATCTTGGTTACAGGGCATTTTTCCACCAGCTTACTACTGTGAGTCAGACCTTTTGTGGGGGACCAGAGACTATTTACCTAATAGAGAGCATCAGGAGTTGTCTCTTTATAACAGCTGCAGGACTGGGAGATGGTGAGAGAATATTCTAGATGTCAGCTTCTGGGAAGTGCAAGATATGTCTCTTTTGAAGCTGTTTCTTTAAGCTGTGTATGAATTTAACTGAGCTTCTCAGAGCTTCTCAAACAGTGAGTTATGTGGGGTTCAGGGAGATGAGATCCAAGCAGAAGATTGTGGTGATGTTGTGTCTGTTGGACAATGGAGAAATCTTCCTTGTCTGAGTGTCCTCTCTACCACTGAGACATGATAAGGCAGGCTCAAGTTAAGTAAGCTGGAAATGCAGTATGGAAATCACCATGATCCATCCCTGAAATAGCATCTGTCTTTGCCTTTCCTCAGGCTCCTGTGCACTTCTGATGCCATTGGTGGAGAAGAGTGATGTAGGTACATACGACAACTTCAACTTAGGAGGGACAGATCTTGGAAAGACTGACTATGTCTGTCTAGATTCACACGACATGTTTGCAGGGTAAATCTTAAGCTCAGATGTGGTCACCATTATTCCCAGTGAAGGCAAATAGGCTCCTTCAAGGTGTGAGACCTCTCATAGAGCAGAGGTCCAAAAGAGGTCAGATGATGCTAAATGCATCAATTTCTCCCCACAGAGGAAGGGAGCTGAAAGTGATCTGTTCAGTTGGATACAACTGCTCTGTTGGCACACCAAGCTAGGTGACACAAACCCTTGGCCCTTCTTGCCCAATTAGCAGCATCCTATCCCTCCAGATCAGCTTCAGTGATGGAAAGCTGAAATAGTTCTTCCATGTCAAAATGACACAGAGGTGGATGAGAGCATCAGTGACTTTCTAGCAAAAAGGAAACCTCTAAGACATGTGCATGAATACATGCATGTGCAATAATGAGATCCCATGTATTATTTGGTTCATACTGAGCGCATAATTGGGTGCACATGCTACTGGAGAACAAGGTGTACTACCTAAGTTAAGAGCCTCAGTTCCAGCTCTGAAGGAGGATGGTAGGTGACTCCAAGGGTAGATTGAGAGAGCTGATATGTGAGATGATGACTGGCAGCCAATGGCCAAACCACATCCAAGAGCTTTCCTTCCTCTTCAGAGGAAAGGAGGTACACATGCTCTAGCCTCTCATCCAGCCAGACAGTGGAATTCTGAACCATATTTCTTTTCCAAGACAGCCACAACTTTGTCCTGTAATGTATCATTCACTGTCCTCAAGTGCACACCTTGCAAGTGCATCCCAGCAAAGACAAAGCTATTCAGGCTAGTCAAATTAAGAAAATAAGAATTACTTGTAAAATTACTGCAAGCTGATTTTCTCATTTAAATTTCATTAATGTCTTTTTTCCCCCTGACTGTTCTAAATCCCATATTTTTAAAAACATCTTATTCTATTATATTTCCATTAACACTAGCCACTATATTAACAGCTTGAAAATACAAGTGCAGCTAATGAACTCTGCCCTCTCCCTCTCAAAATACGGTTATGCTGTACAAAATAAATATTACAGCTAATGCTCTTCATTCCTACTATGGACCTGTTTTAAAGACCTCAGCAAGGTTTCCAGTTGATCTCAAAGGTCTCATCCGTGTTTGGTTAGGATACAAAACAAAAGTGAGTTATTATTGTCTCCACCCAATCAAAGTCAGAGCCTGGCTGATAAAAGAAAAGCGTCACATCGTGCAGGCTGTTGCTTTGTCATCTTCTCCAGGCTCTGAGAGAGGTTGTTTCACAGGCAGAGGTTCACTCTAGTGCCCCTCAGTGCGGCTTGCTGAGCCCACTGGTAGCATGGGTTTCTGCAGTGGATCACCTGCCCTGTGGCAGCTGTACTTCTCCAGGAGGGTTCCTCTGCTCCATCCATCCATCCATCCAAACATCCAAACATCCATCCATCCATCCACCCATCCATCCATCCATCCATCCATCCATCCACCCATCCTCTAAAATCGGTCTTTTCCTGCTGAAAACCAGCAACCCCGTACAGAGGCACCTCTGAGCACAGTGGCTCAAAAAGGTGAGGGAGGGAAATTCGTTGAGAATGTGCCTCACTGGGACAAGGAACTCTTGGTGCTGGTGGGAGCTGGAAAATGCCCCTCTACTCTTTTTGTTCCTTCTCTTTTGGTTATACAATGAAGCTTTACATGCCTGCCTCTGCTCTTGCTGGGATGTCAGCCAGGAAAAAATGCACTGAGGTCTCAATGGAGTGAAGGATGTCAGGAGGATACCAGAGGGGACAGTTTCACCATGTGTCGAAGTTGACCATCTTCTGAACAACTATCCAACTGGCTGCTGCCAGGCAGACCATGGCTGTGGGCTATGAGCTCCTTAGTTTAAAACACGTGAATGCATCCCTTCGACGTACTGCCGAGAAAGCAGACTTCATGGCCTGTCCCAATTACACTAAAGGTGGCTTCTGGGGATGCAAAGATTTGGCTGGATCATGAGCCTCAGAGAGATCAGGATCATCCTGGTATGCAGAGATCATGGAGAAAACAATCTCATTAACATGTGAGGCCTAAGGAGGCAGACTGGCTCTTCCTGGCAGCACGTCCACACGCTGCAGATTCACACTGGTGTAGATGGGAGGAGAAGTTGACAGATTGCTCCAGCATCTTGCAAAACACCATTTAACCCCAAGGACTGGAAAAACCCCCCTTTGCTCAGCTCCCCGGCCGTGTGGGCAGGCTTAATGTGCTAATAAAGCAATCCACGAGCACAGAGGCACCCGCTCCGCTCTGTCAGGCACTGTGCAAACAGCAGTGTTTACTTTCTTGTACTTTCTTAATTAAGGGGAGAGAAAAAGCAATATCCGTGCATGCCGTCTCCTGGGAGAAGATTGAATTTTAACACGTAATTTAAGGAAAAGATAGAGTTATCTTTTTGGGGGACCCAAGCTAATCTCCCCTTTCCACAGGGGGGGATTAGGGTTAGGGTTGTAGGATTTGCAGTTTTAATCAGAGGAGCCTTGACAACTTTCATTGTCTGCTCCAGATTACTTTGACGTCTCCATATCCTCCCATCCCTCTGACTAATGAGGAGATGTGGACTGAATCCTATCTTACTGATACTGCTGGACTTTTATGACTTTAGGGAAATTGGCAGTAACTTAGTCTGCTGCCTCTCTTCTCAGAGAGAAATGGAGGTTTTGTTGACATTGAGCTCTCACTCTGTTCCCTCCAATGACTCAAACGATCTGGAGAACTTAATGAACTTTTTTCTACTGGTGGTGGGAACAGCAAGTCTGATCCTGCCTGATGTTGATAGATGGCCCAGAGAAATAGCTAAAAAAGAAGATGAAGAGAGGAGAGGAGAGGAGAGGAGAGGAGAGGAGAGGAGAGGAGAGGAGAGGAGAGAGAGGAGAGGAGAGGAGAGGAGAGGAGAGGAGAGGAGAGGAGAGGAGAGGAGAGGAGAGGAGAGGAGAGGAGAGGAGAGGAGAGGAGAGGAGAGGAGAGGAGAGGAGAGGAGAAGAAGAAAAGAAGAAGAGGGGTCCGGCACTATGATGTCACTGCAGGTTTAAGCTCATAAGCCCAGGAAGCCTAAAGGCTTAAGGGGAAAAAACAGCATTCTTCGGGACTGGCTGATTAAAAAAATTAATGAATTAGTATAGAGGCATTATTTTGTTTTATCTTGTTTTACCTACAAGAGTAATGCTGTTAGTAGAGTCCAGTGTATTTTGGCAAACCACTATTTATTTACACAGAATGGAAAAGAAATCCCATTCCCTTTATTGCAGTGGAAACAAACAGACCTAGCAATTTCCTGGCTCAGAAGTAGCATTCTGGTGAGTTCTGTGACCAAAAAAAATCTCATCTCTGTCCTTCTATGGCCAACCTGCCTCTATTCCACCGACTTACTGCTGCCAGTGCCCTCATGGGGTAAATCTGAGGGATCTGCTCTTGCTTGTGCAATTGGAAAACACCATGACACACATTAACCAGCAATGACCAGGCATTGAGATGAAGATAATTTTCTTGGTTGAGGAACTAGCAGAGTGTCCACATACCTGACAACAGAAAGAAGCTTAGATTTTGTTTCAGCTGCAACATCTGGGGAAAAAATGTGATGTGAGTGGCAGAGATTTTTTTAAATTTAAAAATGTGTAAATGTATTTTTTTGCTAACTTTTTTTTTTTTTTTCCCCTGAAGAAGATATTTTGTGGTCATATATTGATTTTGCCTGCGCTTTCCCAATCTGCTATAGTGAAGTTAGAGGTGGACTGTCTAGTTATATCCTTAAGAGAAGGAAATAAAGGGGAAACAAATACAGAAAGACCTGAAAGCCCTGACCTTTTCAATCTTCCAAAGGACCTTTTCAATCTGTTTTGACATAATCCCCTGCTGTGAAAACCATCAGAAGCTACGGAACTTCTTCTAATGGGAAAATTAAAGTAGATTTCAGAACTTCAAAAATTCTTGTGACACCAAATGAATCGCCACCCTCCAGCCATCCTTTGTTGTGCCTTGCACAGTGGGTGCTTCAACCTGACCCACAGCTGGCCTTGAGTCACAGCTCTCCTGCTGGCCACCATTTATCCCTCTCATCCTCATGAAATGAGTACACGAGCTTATGTTTAGCAGGTCTGTCCCAAAGATAACAATAAGCAACCCCAGAGGAGGGCTGAAGAGAGGGTTTAGGGGACTCCTTTCTGTGGGAAGTAGAGTGTGTGTGAGGGAAAGACCCTGGCTTGGAGGTCTTGGACGCAGGACACATGCAGATGTGTAGCAGGACACATGCAGATGTGTAGCAGGACCCAGCAGCTGAGTACACTCCTGGATCCAGTTATCTAGATGTAGACACGGTGAGAAAAAACATCTTGTCAACCTGGGGTGGGTGTGAGGGCACCTGTTGTCCCACATGAGAACCTCCTGCTTGCTGGGGAGGTTTTCTATGTAAAAAAAAAGTAATTACTCGCTTAGCCTTAGTGTATTTGTATGAATTACACACAGATGTGCTTATGTTTGGGTTTGGATACTCTCAGCCTAGGCATACCAGAATCTCCGTCCACTGGTGCTCTGTGTTCCTTGAAGTGTCCCGATGTGGAAGAAAATGGCCCTAAGAAGCTGGCATTGTACTTTCTGGGAGAAAACCTAAAATTTGCAAAAGACTCTCTTGTAGCTGTGCAAATTGTTTAGGATTGAACTCAGTCATGTCAGTGATCCTGGCAGGGTGATAACTGGCCCTTTTCCAATTTCTTAGGTATTGCTTGATGTAGGACTGACCAGCTTTCAGTCAAAGCTGATACTTCTATAAACAAATCTGGAAGGAAACTGAGTTTACGTTCAGTCTCTTTGTCTACAATGCATTTTTCCTTGATGCAATAAGTCTGAAGAACTAACTTCTTCTGAGAGCCTTTATTATATTTGTTAACAAGTACAAGGCTTTTCCACTGGAGTAGTTTTACCAAAGTGTTTTAAATACAGAGATGTTTTAATGTTTCAGTTGCTCCCATTAGTCTTAGTGGTTTCAAAAAATGTGCAGGTATGAAGAATTTATCATTTGTACAGAAAGAAACCCTACTCTCATATCCTTCTTGAATCCACCCTTGTTTTTCCTGTAGCTCTGGGAAAGCCACTTTTTTTTTCAGATGTCTGCAGCCTCTTGCATTACCCTGTCACTTCCAGAAAATAGGATTTCTCACCTACAGATGGTGAGGAGAGAGGAGGATAGCCGTGAACATTAGGTTGAAATTACTTGTCAAGTTTGATCAATTCATAGAAAGACAAAATCCCTTTTGAAAAGGCACAGTTGATTTTTGAAGATTAGTAGCGCTGTCTTCGCAGGCCTATTGTTGGGGTAAATTATACAAGGGTGCAGTTTATTACCTAAATGAAAGATACATTTGCATGTAGATGGTACATAAATTATTTCATTCTGCACTGGACGATGCAATAAACAACCTCTCTCCTATACACACGCACACACAAAGGCGCACACACATTCACCTACCCAAGACTTATGACACAGGGGCTGGTTCTTTTATGTGTGTTTTTCCTTTTTCCTTTTATTGCCTTGTAAATTTTATTATTTGACAAAACACTAGGGAAGGAGTACATTAATCTATTAAAAATAACAAAGCTCCATTATGACCCGAAATTCAGGAAAGCAGACTAATAAATCCTTCATAATGTGGAATAACTGGTCCCTTGCTCTTCAAGTAAAGAAGAAAGAATTGATCTCGAAATGAACACTAATCTGAATCCCACTTTTGGTGACTTCTCATTGCAGCAATTTCTTCTTACAATTTAGTCATGTCATGATGCATTAATTACCATCTCTAATGGGAACATTAAGAGACAATACTTGTTTTGTTCTCTCCTGGAGTAGTATTTATAGGAGACAAGTGTGCACGTGCCAGAAAACAGCTCCTGAATAGGCTGCATGCTTTATGGTCCACTGATGTAGGCTACTAACTGACAGGCAGTTGGCTGTCTTGGATAGGAAAAAAACAGATATGTTTCATAAACTTTTCTAGCTTCCTGCTCGTTTTCTCAGCCTGTTTTCCTTTGGAGATGCGATTTACACAGCCATACGCGATGCAATGTCCTCATCATGCCTGAACCATTAGGCAATTTTGCCTGGGTGCACCAGAGCTGGGGGCACCTCAGCCTCACACCAGCAGCTGCATCTGAGCCTGGGTTTCAGTTCTGCTGTGTCCATGCTGCTCACAGATGTGAGCAAGCCCTTCCCTCTGATCCTGCTCTCTCCCAGTGTGGTGGGATGTCTTATCCCCAGGGAAAGTCTCTCTATGAGCTATATGGGCAGCCAGAGATTCAGGTATCCCATGAAAGTGAGTGTCCTGGGCTGACTTGGAGCTGCCGGGTGGGTTTCAGGAGGCAAGGTGACCAAGCTGAGGACAGGGAGCTCCCAGTGGTGCCTGTAACAGAGGGCATCATGCTGCATCATGTATGTGCTCCTAGGGGACAGTGTAGAGTCTGGGAAAGGGCCATGAGGCTGCAGAATGTCCCAGGCTTGCAGAAATGTCCTGGGCTTGCAGAAAGGTCCAGCTGGAGCTCACAGTCCATCTCTTACACAAGCTACATATCTAACCTTTGGGTTGGAATAAAAAAAAAAATGTGTGGAAGCTTCAACCCCCAGCATGCACAAATTGGGGAAAATTAAAATTGTTCTGCGTAAGAAATATCCTGGTGTCCCATCTTGGCCTGTGTGGAAATTCACCTGAAATGTTATGAAAGCCCTCTCTGACCCACTTTGTTTGCTGATCACACACAAGCAGCCTTAGGAAAAATAAAGCAACTCTTGCTTCTATTCACTTTCCCTTTTGTCCATTAACATTTCATTTTCCTAAGATTAAGGAGAAAAATTGAAGACCCAAATGGCCTCGTGTTTCTGAATACTTTGCAGAAGAAAGCAACAAAATGAAACAACCCCTTAAATTATTGCATTTTCAAAAAGAATCATCGTCTCGTCATACAGACGGTGTGCGCCAGGCCCTCATTAGCATCCTGGTCTATTTTTAGTCCCAGTTCTTGCTGTGCATGAAATTTGGCTGTATTAAAGGAAGTACTACGCTGCCTCCCCCAAATATCATTCCGGTCCACAGAAAGCACTCTGCCCCTCCCTGCCTTGGGTTTTAAGGCACGACTGCCTTCTCTGCAAGGTGGAAACTGCTCTCTCTGCAAGCACCAGTGTATTTGTTCATGGGGAAGCAGAGGAAAATCATCTCTTGGGTCTCCTTCCTCCATCATCAGTTCTTTTTTTTGTCTGCCATGAAGAAAGCTGTTAATCTTGAAAGAGATGGAGTCCTCCTCTTTAGATCTCGTTGAAACAAAGTCTAGGATTGTGGTGGCAGGCCAGAGAAAGTGAGGACAACAGAAATTAAATTATCTGTTTGCTGCTGAACTGAAACCAATGCAAACACACAGTCCAGGATGCTCCTTTGGTACTCTTTTGTTGTTGCCAGCTGGTAAATGCATTATCTCCCTGGGGAATTTTAGCATACAGAAGGAGTGCAAACACAAAGCACCTTTCACTTCTAATTTTCAGCATTTGGGGTAGGTTTCACTCTGGTTTTGCTGGAGATGGAGCCTCCAACAAAGAGCAGAGGTTGATATGAGCAATGTAACAATTTTATTCCTTTCTTCCCAAAGCAAGTGTCTAAATGGCTGAAATGGGTCACATCCTCAAAGTGTCCTACATGCACTCTCCACAAAGGAAACTACTGGTGACTTGTGCAGGCACAGGTACTCATCTTCCAGATGTCTAAAGTCAGAAGGTACAACATTCATGCTTCATGTCCAAGGGGAGAATCTGGTTCTTGTAGTCTCTCCAAATTCACTTTCATTTGCAGGTGCCTCTGCCCTGGATCAGATACAGGGTTTTTTTCACTGTTTTGCTGAATTATTCTACATGAGCTCAATGTCCCTTGCAGAGACTGTTCCAGAGGAATGGGTGGTAATGAGGCAGTAATTTGTGTGAGAGACAACAGGTCAGCTGGGGGTACCCTGCTCTGAGAAGAGAGTGGAGGTTGCTCCAATAAAACATGAATATTCATCTTGCACATCTGGTCAGTTTTGATCACTCAGCTCTTTTCAAGGCAATTTCTATCAAGCTTCATGAGCACCTGAAACAGGTTTTGGCAATAAGAAAGCAAAGAAAAAGATTGATGTTCAAAGGAATTGACAGGGAATAGGGTTAGAGATCCAATTCTGGTCTTGCCAATAACCAACCTGAAATTAAAGAAACAATCTGTGAAGGTCCTGGACAATTTATGGAGCAGTGCTAAAGTATGTTCCCCGTTAATTGTCCAGAAAACAAACAAGCAAACAAAAATCAAACACCGAAACCAGCAAGAAATGAGGAGCAGCCTCATGTTTTTTCCATCTAGTGAAATGGCAGAAAGATTTGAAAATGCCAAGAACCTCTTTCTTTATTTCTCCACATGACCAGCTTTGGGCTAGACACAGGACCAAAGCTCTGATTCCCACATGTATTTTCAGCCTCCCACCACCAAATGCGGGTGATGATGAATCCAGCGCATAAGGGCAACAGAGGACAGCCCAAGCTGGGAGTACTGGAACTTGTGTTTTGCCTTTAGTGATGGTGACACTTTTCTTTTTAGACTGGTTGTGACTGTAGAAGATTAAAGGTAGGCAATAACAAACTGTAAGGCAAGTTTTAGCAGGCAGTGCACTTTGGCAAATTTTCTTTTATTCCTAATATTTCATTTCTACCCTTTCATGATGCGCTACCCTTTTCATAAAAGTAGCCCTCCAATGCAAGCGGGTGATACAAGCTGAGAATGCCAAGTAGGATTTAATGGCATTTTTCACGGCAGACATTGTGAAATGTTTTACAGATACCAATAGGAAGGTTTATTGCAGCTCTTTCATGTAATACATCATCATAAGCATTTTTAGAAAATTATATACATTGGTCCAGATTAAGAAATTCTGTCTGAGCACTTCATACGGTGTAATATATTAAGTCCATGGCAAATATTTGGGAGGGACAATGGAATATGAATGGTAGCAAATAGAAGTATATGTCAAAAAACATATGGAAGGAAGCACTGCTTAGCATTTGTACAGTAAATTTCTTACCTATTCTCATGCCACTTTCTTTACTTAAATTCCAAACTAGCATGGCTCACTTGAGTTCAGGCAGGTTACTCATACTTATCTTTGAGTCTTTACATAGTCCTTCCCTGTCCAGTAGGATGCTTAAGCATACACAAAGATCTCCTGACTGAAGTCCTAGGAAAAAATTACTATGTATTTGCCCTTAAATGAAGCTCTAGGAGCTTTACCATCATAAGGATCTCAAGTGGCACAGCTTTGTACTGCTCATCCAAAAAGGAGGAGTTTCAATTTCTTGAAGGATTTTCTTGAGACATTAGCAGAGTGATGCTGCTTGAATTTTAAAAGAAAAAATGGACTTTTGAAGAAGCTGTCATTGATGCTCACAGATGGACACACCTCAATATTTCAGAGTTAAGCTAAGCATTTGGATTAAGTGACCTGAACCGTAATTAAATCATAGACTAAACATGTTCCAGAAAACCCTCTTCTCCATAGTCCTTTGCTGAGCTTCAGGGATGCCCACCTTGCCAGCCCAGCTCCACTCACTCCTCATTGTCTTCCTTGATGCCTCTTTCTACCATAACTGGAACTGGAAGCCCGTCTCACAGTTTCTTGTTTGTTTTCTGCCTGCTGCGCACATCGCAATGCCTTGCACTAGTTTGCCTCAGGGTTAAATGTGTCTGTCCTGGGAAAGGACACTGTTATGACACGTGGCATCTAACACCAGGATTCCCTAGCCCTCTGGGGAAATGAAGTCTTGTGCAATTATACTGAGATAACAGAGATGTTTTGGGTTCTTTTTAGGAGAATTGAAGTGAGAGACTTTAAGCACTGCAAGGGAATGGGATTGCTGCCTGTGAAGGAATAAGGACAGTTTTGTGGGGTGTTTGGTCTCGAGGCAAGGCTACTTGCCAGGGAAGGGGACTGCTCTTGAGTAAGGTGATGAGTGGACAGCCAGGTCTTCTGCTTTGGGGGTGGTGGCCTCATACTCCATGAAGGTGTTTGAGCTGGAGCTGCAGCCAGAAGTGTGTGGTCTGAGGGACTAAGGACTGTTCCAAGGATCATGCGTCACCATGACCACAACCAAAATCTTCCCCAGACAAAGTGATTTGAATGCAGTTGTCACCATTGGATGAGAAAAGAACAGTAAGCCATAGGCATTTTAGTGACAATGAAAATGCTTCTCAGTGTTACCACCATTATTTCTGCCTTTCCCTAGAGGACCTGAGACCAAATATTTGTGTAGCTGAGGAGTCAGGAGGACCTCTCCTGATCATGGCCTCATGTGAGAGCTAGCCAAAAGCAGCCTTTAATTACACAGCCATTTTCCAATGCACTCCTGCTTGACAACAAATACGTTCTGAAGCCATCTTGGTTAGTGCTTCTCTGATCAGAGATGATTACCATCGAGTCCTTTAATATGCAATTATACTTTGAAAGGTCACCCTGTGAAAATGGTGCCATGAGGCTCCATGTTTATTGACTGTCTTCCCTGGACAATTTGCTCACTTTATATGTAATTAATAAATGCTGTTCTTGGCTGCTGCCCAGCCTGACAGGTCTGAAAGCCAAGCTGTGTCAGCTTTCTGCCAGGGCATTATCGCCAAAACTAAAGGTTACTCCAGAAAAACCTCTTAACCTGTAACCTAGGACTGTTTTTTTCCTGTCACATTTGCATTTGGGCACTTGGCCATAATCCTCCTCATCAGTGTCTCTCCATTTCTTCTTGTTTTCAGCACCTGATGAACTCCACCACTCCTTGTATCTCAGTTAGATTTTGTCCAACTGTCAACTTTCTTCTGCAGTGTAGCTCCTAATTTAGCTGTGATGGTTTAGACCTCTCTCTAGAACTGGCTGTTGTGTTGGCTTGGCACAATCAGGACACGAAAAATTTTGTTTGTTTGTTTGTTTTTAGTGTCAGACAGTATATCAGCCTTGCAGATGCTTGCAATTGGTAGGGTTAACTTAGCTCCAAGATGGGCAGTTGACCCACCGTGGTCTGAGCCAGTGACTTAACCTGGTAAAGTGCTGAGACTGTTGTGGTAGAATGGCTTCTGATGCTTGTGCTGGCTCACATGTAGTCAGATCATGGACCTCAGAGCAATGCAGTGTTAGCATAATGACTTCACAGATCTATGGCTGGAAAGGATCATTCTGACCTCGTGGCTGGACGGTGTACGTGTGGTTTCTGCAAGAAGCCTGTTCCTGGAGGACAACATCAGGTCTGGAGAAGAGCTACATTGCACCTATGCTGCAAAGAAATCATGTACATCACCGAGGAACTGAGAGCCCGGAGTGTGACTCATTTGACCTGACAGCCCCTAACTGCATGGGAAATGTAACCATCACCACACAGGGAAATTAAATGAGCCATGGTAAGACCTTCACTTAGGTTGCAGCTTGAGTGAACTCAGCAATGAAGACAAGTGCATTTTGGAGAAAGGAATCTCTGTTCCTCTCTGAATGGGAGGATATCTGAAGTTAAGGCTTGTATTCAAGGACTTCTCAGCACTTGTATCTGTGCTATTTGGAGTTTCTCTCTGTGTACAATGATGTGCCCTCCAGGATGTGCACCCCCTGTGGTGCATCTGTGCTGGCCCCAGTGTCCTGGACAGCTGCACTGCTGGTGACTCAGCTCTGGTTCCTCCAGGTTTCCAGCTGAGAGAGGAAGAGCAATTAGGAGTGAGATGTGAGGAGCAATCACAGGTGAAATGTGACGCAGCACAGACAGTATGGTTAAGTGCTCACCCTCAATACACTAAGGACATACCACATGCAGAAATCTTCTTAACATGACCTCCCAGTGTGTACATCACCACCGGTCGGCACATGTCAGTTCTGCATAACAGGCTATAGGGCTGGCGAGTTTGCCATAACTCACAGACTTCTCTGTCAACATCAGCCAGTACAGACATAAACTGCTGGAGGGCCCAGGTTTAATCTCTGCCAGGTTTCAGCATGGAAGCTATCACACACAATCGCTGTACAACAGCAACAACAATTTACAGGCTGTCAGGAACACAGCCGGTCCTCCTCGGACCTGGGGCTGTCCCTATCTTCTGACAAGCCAGCAGAGGAGCCTCATGGAGGCTTACCCAGAGGAGATGGATTAATCTCCTTGACAGCTCTGACACTGGTCACACCATTCACTAGATACTTACGCTATTTTTTTTTTTTTTTGAAGTACCAGTTAAGTATTTCTTTGCAAAAACTATGGGAGTGACAGAGCAGTGGCTGTGACCTGCTGAAATTCAACCCTCTATGCTTACTGGAAATCCTTTTCCAAGGACTCATGTCACAAGAAACTGCTGCCCAGAGGCAATAGCAATTTAGTCTTGCTGCACTCAGGACTCTCTTAGCTGATTTTTTTTAGTTCAGCATTTCTTTGAGTAATCAGGGTAGTTCTGAGACTGTCATTCTTCTGGTTATGTTCTTCCACATCTCAATAAGGCAGAAGCACAGGCATCACCCGAAGCTCATTTTGAGTAATGATCTCTTTCAGGATCAGCTGCTTCTTTTAAAGATGTTATCAGCCCTAAAAGACCTCACTGCATTATTATTTTATGTTAGTATATTATACAATTATTCATTTTTATTACTTTGATTCCCAGAGACCTTTCTGTGCATCAAGATACTACTGTGGAAGATGCAGTACCACCTAGTTATGTTTTGTAGCCTACTGTCATCATCAGAAGCCAGGGATGAATCCCAAGCTATCTGATGGAGATAAGAATGGGCCTGATGTTTCTGTGCAAGATGCTGTTTTAATTCACAAAGCTAAGAGAGGGACTCACAACGATTTTGGCTGCTGTTGGACTGAACATATCTACAATTGGTGTCATCCAGTTCTGTGGTCCAGCCACTTGCCACAGTTTATTGGGAGAGATCCAGAAGGATTCCTGCAGGTGTGTCCAGTGCTGTGAAAAGCAGAGGCAAAGACGCAGTATTTGCCTGCATCCCTCCCATGCACACACTGATGAGCCTCACAGAGCCTCAGTGGAGCCTCACTGTCTCGTGCCCTAAAAACACCTTGGCCTAAAAGTTGATATTAGTAGATTTTTAAAGAACAGTCTTAAAGTCATCAAAGACTTCAAGCCAGCTGGCTGGCAGCTGGTAGCTTCAATAGTTGAAGCAGGGATTGTAACATGAAGAAAGTGTCTCCATAGGCTGTGCTTGTGGCTCTGGATGCACCCTAAATAGACAGGAGATCACAGAACCATACAATATTCTGAGTTGGAAGGGACTTACAAGCACCATCAAGTCCAGCTCCTGTCCCTGCACAGGACAACCCCACAGTTCACACCATGTGTCTGAGGGTGTTGTCCAGTCTCTTCTTGAACACTGTCAGGCTTGGGGCCGTGACACCTCCCTGGGGAGCCTGTTCCAGTGCTCCAACACCCTCTGGGGGAAGAGATGTTGCACTCTGCCTACAGTCTGCTGGCCAAGCAGTTCAGTCTGAAAATAAAGATCCTTTCCAGACATGTTTCATATATGACAGTGCTTGCTTTACTTTTTAAAGTGGTCTCCCTCTAGTAGAGGAAGGAAGAATATCTGAGTTTCTCTTAACTCAGGCCAACAGGACCTGACTGGCAGTGAAATTACTCTTGCTATGCAGGCAATCAGTCTGCAGCAATAAAGAAAATGTTTTTAGGTTTACCTGAAAACTCTGCCCCAAACCTCATGTTTGCATTTGAATAGGTTTCTTTCTTTGTCTAAAAGCTCTGATTTTTCAGCCTGCACCACATGGATGTTGAAGCAGTTCATCACTGTTGCCATGAAAGTTCAAAGTCATTCATCTCCAATAAGGTTACTTGATGCAATTTCTAACAGCAAGAACCCCTCGGTCCTGGGGCTTTCTACAAGATTAAGTGATATATTCAGATAGGCAGTGTCTCAGGAGGATTTTCAGTACCTAGAAGATAAAAAGCTCATTCCAGTCGAAGTACAGCAGGCTTTGCAATTGGTGTTTTCTATTTGCTTCCCACTAAGGTTTGTTAGGTTCTTTTTTGAAGCTTGGCACCCCTTTGTGAAAGTATTGTGAGAACAGCCATCTTTGCAAAGGGTGGTAGTCCTCATCCTTCTCTTGAAGATGATCACTGCCTGCTAATCTTTCACATGCTTGTTCTGGAGCGGCGAAGCCCAAACGGCTATAAAAAAGCTATGCATTAATCTATTGCCTTTGTGGAGAAAGAATGACTGATCATAATCCTAACCAAGAGTATGAGGTATAGGTTTAATTTGATGTTCTGCCAAAGGTTTTTTGAGTGGTTTTCAGCAAATACTTTCCTTCCTTGGTGGGAGCTATGCAGGGGAAAGACAACAAAATATTAGGTGCCAGGACCTGGAGGAGCCACTAGCAGCTGCAGGTAGCTGGATATCCACTTCGGTGTGGAGCAGGACTGAGTCTGAGTGTCTGCACTCACTGTGCAGCATCAGGGCCATCTGCATGCAGACCCACAGTGCCAAGGGCTGATCCTCTCATCTGCACGGCTCCCAAGACAAGGCTCCCAGCAGACGAGAGACCCTTTTACTGGGTAGACGGTGCTGATGTGAAAAGACACGTCCCTGCACAGAGCCTCAGCTCCTCACTGAATTGCTACTCTTAGGAGGTCTGATCATTTTCATGACAGCTCCCGCTGTGACCTCATTCCAAGTGGATTCTGTAACATTTCTGTCTGGAGGTTGAGCTCTTCCCTCAGTTGTATATGTTTGTCTCTGGAGCCTGCAGGAACTACCCTGTGCTACCCTGCTCTGAAACCCTCTTGTTTTCTCCAGGGTCATCTCTACAGAAGATGAATCATCTTTTTGTGTGATTAGTTCTTGTGATGATACATGTGGCAATCTCTGTCTTTCACCTGTCACTCACATGGTGTTAGCATTCGGAGTTAATTGGATTTAAAAAAAAGGGGATTATAAGCTTATGCTTGTGTTTGAACGGTTCAGAAGCTGCAGCTCCTCCACGTGAGAAGGTGTTTCTGATCCAAGTGGAGCAGAAGTGCATCTCCAAGTCTGTTTTGATGGACTCTTCTCCAATCAAAGTGTTTTTCAGGTGTTTTATGGGCTAGAGAAGCAGATAAATCACCTATACTGGAGTACTGTCAATTTGGTTTCATTCCTCTGATGTCCAAAAGAGAGAGCCATGCAGCAGTATCTGGCAATTTATTGTAAACCATTCATCTTGTTATAACCCTTTCATTCTTCATAATTTACCATCCCTCCTTTCTTCAGTAGGCCTGTATTCATAAAGGGTGGTATGAAACAGAGGATGTGATATCGGAGTCCAGTGGGAAGAGGACTACTGCCCTACTTCTCAGCAAGCCCTCCAGCTGGCACTGGCACAGCGAGATCCTTTGTCATCTTCAAGATGATGAGATTCAGGATGCTTCAGCTGATTTATAAGGAGTCATGGATATATGATGTGAGCTTGATTCATAATGGGGTTGAGCTGAAAGCACTAATGCTGTTTTACTGCAGATCTGACATTAACATTCACACTGTGTCTGATGGATAGTGCACAAGAACCAAAGTAGGTTTTCTAGTGGGTCTGGTAGCTATTCATCTGGCTCAGCCTGATGAAATTACTGTTGCAATTTACTAATCTAGGCACAAGAAAATCCACCCAGGAACACAGATATGTAAAAACTCTTAAAAAATCCCAAACACCATTTTGTATATCTGAAAAAAAAAAAAAAAACCCACAAAAAAACCCAACAAACATTAAAAAAACCCCAAACCAAACCAAACCAAACCAAAAAAACACCCAAAACCTGCCTTCGGGTAGACAGGGAAACAGAATTTTGCAACATCCACATAACAATTTTTGCAACACCTCATTTTCTCATGTACCAAATGAAGGGTACTGCCTTACTTCAAAGAAATGTAAGTGTAAGACTGTGTTGTTCACATTTTTGAAGGAATTTGGAGTGACTGGTATAAAACATTATAAAGATGTAAAATATTACAGTACAAAATGAATTATAGGAGCCTCAATTTCAGCCCAGATTTAGGAAGCCAAGCTACAGCTGCCTTTCAACCATGAGTAGAGAGCTATAAAAAATGCCATATTATGGACACTATCAGAGTGCATGTAAACTGAATTTTTTTGTTGATCCTACTTACCAGTATTTTAGGATTTATGTCCCAACATGTAGACTATTTGCTTCACCTTTGCTTTATGGCAGTGAAGGTTTGCTCATAAGCTTTGAATTATGACAGAATTAGAATATCTTCCACAGCAGAAAGTCCTTAAATATACTCTTAAAAATTTGAGTTTTATGTTGAGATACTTATGAAGGTTGGATTTAGGCAACTGTCTTCTTTCTCTCAAAAATGTGTCCTCCTTTTCGGTACTGGGGGTATTACTGGGCATATTTTCATCAGTACTCCAATGTATCTGAATTTCTGAAATCCCTGCCAGAGCTGGGGCTTTGCAGCTGTGGAGAGAGCCAAGCAAGGAGGTTACTTGTTTGGCTGCAAGGAGCAGCAAGAACAATTTAAGCAACAGCACCCAAGAGGCAAAAAAAGGAAGAGGCAAGAATCACCTTGGGCTGTGGAAGTTGAAAGGTGAGACCCAGGTTGAGAGCCTGAGAATGAGCTGAGAAGGGTGGCCACCAGATGAGGGGGAGGACTGGGAAGGAAATGGAAAAGCTGAACTTCTGATGTGGTCATGAGAAAACACTGGGAGAAGGACACATGGGATGTGAAGAGGTCCATGCCGGGGGCCACATTGCTACCGTGTCTCGTACTGCACTGAAACCAGAAAACCAGGATGCTGGCAAGGGATGGAGATGCCCATCCCAGAGAACTGCTGCTGTAACACTCATCCTACCAGAAACACCTCGTCCTTTGGCGAGGGGTGTGCCCAAAAGTACCAACAGCTCATTCTTCATTTCAGTAGATAATTTAAGAATAAAAGGTGCCAACTAGCAAGAAGTAGATAGTCTGGAACAAGTGAATACCTGAGGAATAGTCCTTCCACAAGAACCGGTTGTGATCAGGCAACAAAAGCAGAGTTGTATTAGGTTTCTTACCACAGTGTACAAAGAATTCAGGAAGTTTAAGCTAGAGGAATTGCTTTTATTGAGGTTTTATTGTTTCTGCTTGGTTTTAATTCAGCAGTAGAATATTTGCCGGAGGAACTGGAGAAGCCAGTTGCAGTCCACAAAAATGCCAATGATTTATTCATAGCTATCATTTAGGGAAAGGGCAGCAGTTGCTGGTTCTGAATATTTAACATCGCAGGGAAACAACGAACCGCTCCAAAGCCTGTGTGCTCCAGTGAAGCACTGCAAAACAGCATGTCTCCTTGGCACCCCAAATTCAGAGGTGAGAGAGCTGTGAAGATGTGCCCCAGCATACTCTTACAGGGACTGAGGCTTCTTCTTCAGACCTCAGCTTGAGTGGTCATGAGCAGCCTGTTGAAGAGACCCTAGCTCCTCTGAGCAGTGATCTGCTGCAAAAGCCAAAGGAAGGAGGCGAGGTGCATCTGCAACTCAGAAGACATTACCTGCGTAGCATTCATCTCAGGAAAATTGCAATTTGTTTTATTTCACGCGTCATTTATAATAATTCCTAGGAGAGCAGCAGGTGGGAGAGATTTGCATCAGTGTTTTTGCTTACTCAAAGCTCACCACAACGAGATGCCTTTTGAAACACTGAAGGACTGAACTCAGCTTGCTTTCCTTTCTTCTTTGGTTTTTCAAGAGATTCAAGCAATGACCTTCAGTCCCTCTAGCTACTAAATGACTCAAGCCGCCAGATGCTTCTCAAAAAAAGCATTCAAGAGCAGCCAGGCCACAACCACCCATGGGCAGAAGAGAAAACAGGAAAAGACAATTTCCCATGCTTCTCAATGTCACAGGCACTGTAGAGCCCCATAGTTCAACACATTACCTGCTGCAGTGGGATTTCCCTGCTGTTGTTGGCTATGGAGGAGACACGCCTGACTGCAGATGGGAACAAGTGTCAGGAGATGGCCAGCACCTGCTTCTGACACTCCCCAAGGAGCCATCCAAGGGAGAAGCTCTTAGAGAAGCCTGTGTCTTCTTGTGGCTGTTGCCATCTGTGAAACACACTCAGCAGAAGAAAATAACCATCACCAGCCCCCAAGTGTATGGAAGAAAAAAAAATAGGGTTATTTCTCAAGGTGAATATTTCAAATCTCATAGCCAGTTTGCAAGCAGATATTCTGGATGCACTGTTTAAAATCAATATTTAGCAGCATACACTGTGGGTCTGAGGAGCACAGAATTCAATAGCAAGATCAGTACACAACTTAGGATGGCCCTGGTACTTTATTTTCTGAAAATCTCTTTTTGAATGTTTAAGGAAATAACAGCTAAAAAGGTGAATGGCCCTGCGGCTGGCTGCGGTTATCTCTATCCTGGAGCCAGACCATCTAGCAAGCCTCTCACTGCCCATCATGACACAAGAGTGAGATTTCACCACCCACTCATTAGATGTCATCCCCAATTTAATGCAGGATGATTCTTCCCAGGCCCTGGCTCAGTAGAGGTGGTGACTTTTTCTTCTGAAGATTTCATTGTCTGGGTGGTGAAGGTTGCTTTCTCAGAAGCTGAAAGGAGCTCTGAAATTGCCAGCTCCCCAGGGTTTGCTTGTGACCACAGTGTAAGAGTTAAATCACTATTGGTAATATGAGTGCAAGAGTTAAATCACTATTGGTAATATGGAAATCTGGGTGCTCTTGTCCATTAGTGGAATACTTTACCTTTTACTAGGCAGAGGACCTCCTTAATACCAGGCAATTAGGCAGGAAATGAAGGAAACACATTTGCATATAGCATGTTCAGACCAAAGGTTTCTATGAGTCACCCTGGGTACCCTTTCCAGGAGCAAGTGTTGCTTCCAGTGTTGCTGGAGGGCAGCAATAAATTGATTAGCCTCTTTAAAACTTCTCATAAAATTGTATTAACAAAACGGTAAATACATTACACAGAGACTGTAACCACAGGATGTTTACATAATGCCCACTGTGGACAAGTACTAAATACCATAAAAGACCTGAGACCCCCCCAAAAAGTCCGCAAGTTCTTGCTCTCACAAGGCAGCTAGAGCACCATTTTTCCCCCTCCTCTTCCGCTTCCCGCTCACATTTCAGCTTCGGTGTTGTGAACTTTGCTGGTGGTTATTGCAATTCCTATCGCTAGGCTTCCATTGTCAGAAAAGAGCTGAGCCAAGGAAGTGTTCAGCACAAGGCAATCCCCGTCTGAAATAACAGAGTCAACACGCTCCAGTACCGACCTGGGGGTCGCCTCCCATTTAAGGCGCCTCTGATTCCTGTTGAGCTCGAGCCGGTAGGTGAAATTGTCAGCTTGGGTCGGTGTGCCAATCAGCATCATCGTAGCGAAGAACTGGGGGTGGCCTTCATACTTCTCCTGCTTCCTGAGGACCAGCAAAAACTGATGTCCAAGGCAAGAGTGCATGATGATCCAGTCTGTGGGTGCGGGCAGGTGCATGTCCGTGGCCAGGAAGACAATCTCTGTCCCCTGAAGGATATTGATGTGGTGGGTCTGCCTCAGGTGGGACACCACCACCTCCAAGTGCCCTTCCCACGGGCAGGAGAAGAGCGGGCACATGCAAGGAACCAGCTGAGGGTCGTGCACGGCTTCGTGGTGATAACAGGGAGGGAGGACACTTTGCTCCGCAGATGTCTGCACAGCTGCACAGCGGGTCGGTGCATACTATGAGAAGAGAGAAATTACATGTGATAGCAGGTGGACCAGGAACTGGTGGAGATATGCAAGGTACAAACCCCATAGACACCAGCCACCTAATACCCCACCTAAAACACCAGTGAGAACACCAGGAACTCAGCAGTGTGGAAGCCAGACTGAGATCAAGGGCAGTGCAGGCCTGCATCTGCACAGCAGAAGGTGCTGGCAGTTGCCTTGTTCTCCAGGAGGAGAGAAAAAGTATTTGAGCCATGATAGGTCACTTCAAATGAAAGTGATGTATGTGTTTAAAAGAAAATTTCACTGCTTTTGGAGGAAAAATCTGATAAAAAAGAAAAAAAAAATCACAGAAAAGCAAGTACAGAATGGGGTATTTTATATATTTAGGGCTCTTGCAGCTCAGAAGAAGAAAATGAAATATGTATGGCTTTATTAATCTTTAATGAAACACGCTAGTAAATACAGGCATTTCTCCTGAAACAATATGCTTTATAACACCCATAATTTGTGAAATACAAGTCAGGTTTTGTTGTATATTATGCCTTAATTTTTTTTTTTTTGGTCAATGTGTTTGTGCTTAATTGATACACTTATCTCCATAAATCTTAAATGTCTTTCAAAGGTGGATGGGTGGCAAATTAAGGGCACTATTATACTAAAGCAAATTTGGATTAAGGTAAGACAGCTAGCTGAGAAGGCAGTAGGTCTTGCAGAATAATTCCACATGAGGACTAGGAAGTGAAAGCCTCTAACCGTGTCAAGTGGATGTTGTTGAAGAGAAATGAGAAAGTCTTATTTGACCAAAAGTGCATTCACATGTAATGCTATTCAGAAAGAGTAATGACTCTCCTCAATAACTCTATAGGCAAACTGTAAGGCACAGGCATGCTGGTCATGATTTGCCCTACCCAATTTTAAGCATTTACTTCAGCCACTGGAGACAAAAACCTGGTTCCCTTGGACTGCATCTGCAGTCAGTAGATGGAGGCAGTCCTTCCCAGTGGTGGGTTCAGGTCTCAGCTGGACTAATTCACCTTCTAAAGGTGGCACCGGCTGCGGCCTGAGCAACTGAAGCTGAGATCCCATCTATCTAGTTCTACCAAAATTTTAGATACATAAATGTAGAAGGACATTGTCTCCCTCTGAACTCCTTTGGAGATGCTTATCAGGAGTATAAGCATGAAGAGTACCTGTATATATACATGTCCATTTTGCTCTAATGTATGTTTTAGGAATATTCATGTAATCAGCTGGAAACAGCCCTATGTCTGCTTATTTTAACATATGTATCCAAAATTACACAAAAAATAGTATGGTTCTAACTTCTAACAGTTCTCCTCCTCCATGCCACATCTAAGTCATAGCAGATACTGGCTTTATTCAGCTACTTTTGAGCAGAGATTTTTTTTTAACCAGGGAGAAGCATAATCCCCTATAACAGGTGCCAGATATGTTGCAAATGATGCATTGTCTCATCTCTCCATGGATACCATGATGACTTTCATTACAGCCTTGCCATGAGAACAAGTGTTCATATTTCAAGCAGTTTTCACATCAGAACTTTCATTTTTGCTTTTCCAGATGTTTTGGAAGGCAACCTCTTGGGTCAACTGTCCCAACACTGAGATGACCTGGGCTTCCTTGCCAACCAGGATTACAAAGTGCTGTATATTCATTCTCATTTTGTCAGTAACTGCCAATGGATGTGATAGGCAGAGCAGGGTTGTGATTGTTGCTACTATGAAATTCATCGTTCTTTCCAAGGCACTGGGTGTCAAATTGAGCTGTTTCTTCTGTCTCTGATATCTGCTATGAAGAATAATTGACTATTTAAGCCCCATTATTGAACCCTGCAGCTTTTTCTTTGGAGAATTATTACTTTGATACCACTGTTCTACTTTTCCTCATATTTTATTTGTTTTGCTGTATAAAATTCAAGAATATAAACTTTCCAAGATGATAATGAATTGAGGACAGATAAATGACTGTCATTGTCTGGGAAATAAAATAGGTCATTATAAACTAATCGAGATTTAGCTGCCTGCTTATCACAGTGGGATTGCTGGTTCACACTTAATTCTACATTAATTTTTGCATCCCATTAGAATGAAAGTTATGGTTAATTTAAACTCTTTTTGGTGAAGGAGGTTACTGCAATGGCAGATCATAAAAGCCTTTTAAAAAATCCCTGAAATGCTAATTGCCTCATAAAATGAATTCTAATCTCCCAATCTAATACAGTGGGTGTGAGCAATTACTTTCTCTCACCAAACTGTTAATGCAACATTAGTGATTATACTAATTAAAACTAATGAACTCATACTCACATGCTGATAAACCTCTCAACCACTCAACAAGTTCCAGCCTTCTATCAGTTTTATTTAACTCCTCTTTAGGAAGATGAATCTTAAATTAACCTCTTGAATAACATTCAAAATTAGGTTTTGAAATGTGAAGCTTTATAGACTGTGCATAATTCCTCTCCAAAGATTACCAGAGTCAGAAAAACCATTTCCACTGAGGATGTAATTGAATTTAAAAATGCATCCTCCTAATTTGATAAGCATGGAGAGCAATGGTAACTCATCCATCTAAACTGTATCCAAGGTAAGAAAATACAAGTATCTCCAAAAATCACTTGATGACAAGCACTTTTCTATGGCTCAGGAACTGTAAAAATAAATTATGATGAATGATTTATTCAATGTGTCTTTCTTCGTGCCTTAATTTGTGATTTTTGTGTGTATGTGTGCAAATAATGGAGAATTCCCTTTCACATCTTACATTTTCAAAACTTTTCCATTAATCACTTCAGCAAAGGATTTTTGGCTTGACTTTTTTTCAGTTCATTTTTTTTTGTAAATTCTGGAAATCTAGCACAAAACACATGATCTATTTTTATTCTCTGACTAGGTGAGAACAATCTTCAAAATCTGGTTTCTGAATTATTCAACATTTCTGTTTCTGAATTCTAAATTTTGTAATATTCTGAAGGGAACATTTAAAAATTCCCTGTCTCTGAAAAACGTGTCACAGAAAACTATTATTTTACTTTTCTTTTGAGGTATGAGTGTTACTTTTGGGGCATCTGTTCCCTTGTTGGCCTTTCATATGGCTATGCATCAAACCTCTACAATTAAAATGCAAAATGGGCCTAATATGGTCACCTTGAATGCATTTAAATTCTTAAATAAATATTTATGAACATTTTTTCTGTGTTTAATCTGCTCCAGTATTTACTTTCCAGCATTTATTGCCTGATTACCTGATAAAATTAGGGTTATTATATTGTTGTGTCAGTCCAGTATTATTCTCAATTATATTTTAGCCTATTGGCCAATTTCAGTCAAATTTAACTGCGTGGATATGGTCTACCTTGACTTCAGGAAAGCCTTTGACACAGTCTCCACAGCATCCTAGTTGCTAAGTTGAGGAGGTGTGGTCTAGACAATAGAGTAGTGAGGTGGGTTACAAACTGGCTTAAGGAGAGAAGCCAGAGAGTGGTAGTCAATGGTGCGGAGTCTAGTTGGAGACCAGTATCTAGTGGAGTGCCTCAGGGGTCAGTACTGGGGCCAGTATTATTCAATATATTCGTTAACAACTTAGACGAGGGAATAGAGTGCACTATCAGCAAGTTTGCTGATGACACTAAGCTGGGAGGAGTGGCTGACACGCCAGAAGGCTGTGCTGCCATCCAGCGAGACCTGGACAGGCTGGAGAGTTGGGCGGGGAATAACCTAATGAAATTTAACAAGGAAAAGTGTAGAGTCCTGCATCTGGGCAGGAACAACCCCAGGTTCCAGTATAGGTTGGGAAATTACATATTAGAGAGCAGTGTAGGGGAAAGGGACCTGGGGGTCCTGGTGGACAACAGGATGACCATGAGCCAGCACTGTGCCCTTGTGGCCAGGAAGGCCAATGGCATCCTGAGATGTATTAGAAGGGGGGTGGTTAGTAGATCAAGAGAGGTCCTCCTTCCCCTCTACTCTGCCCTGGTGAGACCCCATCTGGAATATTGTGTCCAGTTCTGGGCCCCTCAGTTCAAGAAGGACAAGGAACTGCTGGAGAGGGTCCAGCGTAGGGCAACCAAGATAATTAAGGGAGTGGAGCACCTCCCTTATGAGGAAAGGCTGAGGGAGCTGGGTCTCTTTAGTTTGGAGAAGAGGAGACTGAGGGGTGACCTTATTAATGTTTATAAATATATAAAGGGTGAGTGCCATGAGCATGGAGCCAGGCTCTTCTCGTTGGCAAACAATGATAGGACAAGGGGCAATGGGATCAAGCTGGAACACAAGAGGTTCCACTTAAATTTGAGAAAAAACTTCTTCTCAGTAAGGGTGACAGAGCACTGGAACAGGCTGCCCAGGGGGGTTGTGGAGTCTCCTTCTCTGGAGACATTCAAGACCCACCTGGACATGTTCCTGTGCAACCTCACCTAGGCGTTCCTGCTCCAGCAGGGGGATTGGACTAGATGATCTTTTGAGGTCCCTCCCAATCCCAAACATACTGTGATACTGTGATACTGTGATAGAAGTCTCAAAGGCTTTAATTTTCAACCGGTTTTGTGAGAAGAGGCAGCAGGGTAGAGAAGTATGATGCTTTTACATCTTCAGGGAAGAACAGCTTGCCATGTGGGCAATATTACATTGTCAGATATGAGGGAATGTAAACAACAGCAGTTTGATCCCAAATGTATTATAGACACCAGAGAATCCACATGAGACAACAACTTTATGAACAGGAGAAAAGGCTTCAGCCAGAGTGCTCCTCATTAGACATGAGATAATCCCACCATGAGGCACTAAACCACAGGAAACCAGGCTCTGCCACTCACAGAAAAATTTCTGTTTAATAATGCAGCTTATTACGGTTCAATTCTCTTTCAGAACAAGTAATTTGGCAAAGAGCAATTTATAAACACACAGTGCTCTTCTTATGTAAAAAAACCCCAAAAGGTTATATTTAGATCTGCAACACAATGATTCTGGGTCCTGTCCCAGCCTTACTACAAAATTTCTGCTAAAAATGTGACAAACCGCTCTAGATGTGACTCATCTGTTCTAACTTTGATGTCTGAGGAGTAGGTGGCTAACTCTGAAGAACATCAGGTCCTTTTACAGCTGATGCAGAGCCCCGGAGTGCAATTCACTTCATCCCAAGAGGTGCCAAAGGAACATTCTCCCAGACACTGCTCTCTACACACAGACAGGACCAAACCCTTCCTCGGGGCAGACCCACAGAGGTTTTACTGGTTTCTAGACAAGGAGCAGAAGGGCACCCATATTTTGGTCAGAAGGGTGTTGTACCACTATAGGCTTCTTCTTCTGCACTGGGGACAATGCAGGCTGTACAGAGAGAAATGGACACTTGTTCACACATGGGTGTAAATCCGTGGCTCCGTATCACCATTACCTCCAGTCACCAGTGACTTGATTGAGAATTCAGGGGGAGATCAAAGAGTAGGTGCAAGAGTTAGAGATCTCCAAGAGCTTCAAGAGGTAGGGAAGACACAAACATAGCTCAGAGTCTGCAGCTACAAAGCTGAGGCACTCACCCAGGAGAGTGGGCTCCTCATGCTCTGGGGAACCTTTCTTGTTTTAACTAGTGAAGACTTCAGTTCAACTATGGCAAAAATAGTGGAAACAGAAGCAGCAACCCACACTTCAGCCCTGCTGGGTGAGCTCCCAGCCCTGTGTGGTGCAGGCACCAGCTACAAGTCCTTTTTCTCTGCACATTGGCACAACTTCAAACAGGAGAGCAAAGGTGGCTGCTGCCCTGAGCTGCCAAATGCCTTGCAATTAAAGTTGTGACTTGCAAATGGAGAATTTGCTCACTGCAAACCCCTCAGGGTGCGAGAGGGTAGAATCTAGTCCTCCCACTCAAGGGAGATGACCCAGACTCTGTCGATCTGGAGTATGAGGATGAGTAGCACTGCTGCATTGTAGAAGCATAAAAGCTGCTCAGGTCTTCAGAGTGAAGATTAAATGTCACTGTTCTGCACTTTCCAGTGCTCCCCAGCGTGATACTGTGAGCCTGGATGCTTCATTCATACTTTTCCTTACAGTAATGCACATAATGTGCAAAAAAACATCGTTTTACGTGTCCATGAACAGTGCAGCATGTGCTGAGGAGAACACCCCAAGGAGTGAGGACAAGGACTCATTTGTTGTCCAGTCAATAAGGGTTTCTGACAGCAAAGCAGGTGCTGTGAATAATTATCCCTTTCCAGACACTTCACACCTGTGCAGATGTATTTTATCCAGTGATCACATACAACTTCGCAAACACTCATTAATTCACCCCTTGGCTGGGCTATCTGCTTGGTGAAGTCAATGGTGTAGCCCAACAGCAATCACAGTAGAGCTTCAAGGCAGGGTCACCCATAAAATGGCAGAGATGAAAATAAAGCCATTGGACACCAGCCATACTGAACTAGCAGAAAGTGCTCCCTCTCTACCCAGGTCCAGCTTTAGCACATGCTGAGACAGTGGGGGTTGGACTAGATGAGCTTTGAAGGTCCCTTCCAACCCAAACTATTCTATGATTCTTACTTAATCCTCTTCCTGAGAGGGAACCCATATCTGCTCTTTCTACGGAAAACTCTTTCAAACTCTTTCTTCCTGAGCTACAACTTTCTTGGCTGGATTACAGGAGATCTGGTAGGAGCCAAGCATGTTCATTGGTGGCTGTGACCTTCAGTGGGAGAGAGGGACTGAGAGGGGCTATGTTCACACCCCTGTTACAAACTCACCCCCTGTGCTAATGCTGCCTCCTCCCCTGGCTGACCCCACTGCAAGATCCAGGCTCCTATTGTCTACAACTTTGTAAAACTTAGGCTGTTTGGCATAACACCTGATTCAGGCTGACTTTGAAAAATATATTAAGTTACATATGCACTTACATAAACATACATAAACATATTTTTATATAGACTCGTAACACAGATCTGTTGCAAATATTTCTGAGAATAATGCAGTGGGGAAAAAACACATTGTTTTGTTCAGGCTAAACCATTCTGGTAGCTTTTTTATTTAAAAAATAGGGGATGATGATGAGCTTATTTTTAATGTCATTGTGAAAATAGTCCCAAATTTGAGACTGCATTTTTTTTTTATTGTCTCTGAGAAGAGTTCATGCTGTCGTGTATTTTTTCTTCCATGAGGCTCATTGCTGTGGCTGTCTCTGTGCATCACAGGCACCTGCTAGTTGATACCTATGATGTTGAGCTGAAGTACAACAGCAGTATTATTTCCTAGTTTAGGATCAAGGAATTTAGGCACAGAGAGATTAAAGATCCAAGTGTATTGACCATATTTCACACAGCCCCTAATTTTTCACTGTAGAATTGCCTCCTAGAGCATTTCATACTTTCAAAACCCAGCCTCCCTTAACTTCAAATGTAGCTACCAGTGATTAAACTGTCTGCCAATCAAGTCTAAGACTTAAGGTTAAGCAACTTGGGAGCAGAGATCAACTCACAGGAAGCCATCCAATATCACACAGGGCTTTTCAGGCAGAGTCATGAGTGGAATCCAGCTGTCCAGTGCAATGTGGTTTTCCTCCCAGCTACAGGACCTCTTTGCTAACCTGCCATCACTTATCTCCTCTATCACCCTATGTGTGACAAGGGACAACAAAGGATGCAGTCTCCCTGGAGGTAGACGAGCAACCTGGAAATGTGCCATGAGAACTTGGTGGATTTTTGTCTTTGACCTAAAGATTTCTGCAGGCAAGGAAGGGCCTGTGCCTGAAGCTTTGTGATGCTTTGGGTGAGAGCTCCATGACAACTTTCAGGGTTTCTGTTGGAACAAATCTGCATTTTCTTCGCCAGTGCAATTTGCCATTTATTCAGTTTTCTTATTGTCTTCCTCCTCTTCCCTGGCTTCTCAGGCTCTGATTGCTTCTTCTCATCTTTATTGAAACTGCCTCCAACAATTTTCTAATTCTCAGCTTTTTCCTGCCTCATAAAAGATTTGCCACCCACTAACATCCACCTCCACAGTACTTACACCCACCACACAGGGACAGATGCTTAAAAGAACTATAAAGGTGACATGAAGAAACTAGTGAGTCTTTTTATCCTGGTCTTCACTTAATTTCTCTTCTGCTATTTTTTAGCATGCAAATGAGATTTTGTAAATCTCTCAGATGAAAGAAAAGAGACGGAAGGAAAAAAAAGAAAACAAACAACCCTCAACCTATTTTTTCCAAAGCTTTACTTCCATATCTGAAATTAAGAAGTCCAAGCCACGGCTCATGTTGGGGATTTATTTAAAATTTTAATTACACAAAATCCTATTCATTATGAATGCATCTGTTGAATTTCTTAAGTACTGAATGTTAGTTGTAGCTTTGGCAGTGGAAGGATTTGTTTTCTCTCCTATCAAATGGCAGAGAGAGGAGAACTTCAAACTCATTTTGCTAATCTCATTCTGCAACATAATCAGGCATGACTTGGTGACATAGTGCACGGGATGTGTTAATGGATGTCCTAAAACTAATTACACACCTCTAAGTATGCAGAGAAAATGCTGCTTTAGTATGCGTCCACACTGTAACACCACTCTTCTCTGTATCAGAGGACCCTAAATTTTAGATGAGGTCACATATTTTTAGAGGTATTTTGGAAAAAAAAAAAATTGTTTTTTTGTGGTAGTTATAGATGTAGCAAAAATACATTACAACATTTAAAATGTATCGCAGATGGAAAAAAAGACATTATTCTCAAGTGAAAATCCCTTGCTTGCAGTTTTTCAGCATAAGCTGTCAGGCGGTCTTGAAGTGCAAGCAAAAAGTATAAAGATGCTTGACATTCTTCAATTTATTAAAAACAATGTAATTATAATGAAATATAAACATAGTCCATACTAAAGCATTTCAGTCTCATAGATGCTTTCTAAAAGACACTCAGTATACATTGGGCAGGGTGAAGCAAGGTCTCCTGCTTTAAAGTGAAGTTTGATAGAGCATTCCCAGCCCAGGTGGGAGGACATCAAGACTTCACACATTTCAGGCTGAAGAGTGATGTGCTGCCTTGCTGAGCCTCAGCCAAAGCTGCACATGGGTCACAGACACCCAGAGAAATTATCCCAGTTTAGCTGCTGCTTATGCTGGATCTCATCTAGGATCACTCTCTGTGCTTCCTTTGAGGAATAAAATATATTGAGTAGAAACAAGTAAAACAATGCACGTGGGCAATTCCTATGAAGCATCTGTCACAGTTGTTTGCTAGCCAGAATAAATGAAAAGCATGGGGATGAAATGAATGAAATGAAAGCATCTGGACCAGTGGAGGTCTGGCAGGCTGATAAGTTGATACACATCACCTGCTCTGGGGTAATTGCCCTGTGCCTGCTCCAAGAGCTTAACCAAGGATGAACCTTAGATTTAAGATCTGTAACAACAGAAAGAAAAAGGCATCCCGGCTTTGGGTAAACACAGTATGAGACCACAAATGTGGGAACAAATAGGACCAGACGTGCTCATAATGCCCAGAGCATCCTTGCTCAGTGCAGGTTTATCCTCACCCACATTGCTTTTCTGCTCTGTTCTGCTTGGGTTTGGGACCCCCTGACAGAAACAGCGGCTTCCTGGAAATTTTGAAGGGATTTTAAAATGAAGGGGGTCACTAGAGGACAATAAACTGTTCCTGTTCCTCAGTAAAAAGCCCATGATGATGACCTTGCCAGTACCATTTAAGCCCTTTACAGAGGCACCCAAGAAAGGAGCTAAACTGAGGCTACTTTGGTGGAGCAGGAGTTGGCATCCTTGCTGTGACCATGGAGGGAATGGAGACAGACTCTCTCTGTCATGAGGAGCTTCCCTGAAGTGTTGATGGCTACTGCAGATGAATCTAAGACCTGGATCCTGAGATACAGCTACCCTCAGCAACAGAGGTAGAAAAGGTGGGTGGCTGCAGGTCAGGAACATGGTCTTTCTCCTCTGCTGGTAGCTTAAAGATAACCTGACCATTTACTTCTCTGATTCAGTCCTGGAAGACCCTGAACCTCCTCCTAGCAGACTGCCCAGCCTCACAGAAGGTCTGGAGTTGTTACAGGTTTGGAAGAAGCTGGGCTGGAGAGTTGCCTTTGGGACCTACTTTTGTAACTTGAAATCTTTTTGCTGCATTTTAGGACTGGGCACAATGCAGTGACAACAAACCATAGTCCAAAGTATTAAATGTTGCATTGCAACTGCTGATGCACTGGGACATGGAGGCATATATCCTCTTGTCTTTGGACTAGAAGAAGATTTTATATCTTGTTCTAAGCAAGGGTGATGCCTCTAAATGTCGTTCTCTTTGGCCACACGGGGCAAGTGTCAGAAGCCAATGAACATGTTATCTGGTCCTGCTCCAGAAGGGCAGGGTTTAGTCATTTTTTATCACCAGATCGCTCATGAGGCAATGTTGGTTGTGGCTCTGGGTGATATAGTTAATGACCTACATATGTAAAAAGAGGGAATCCAAAATGTAGAATTAACTGAAGATTCACTTCATCCTTTATTGACTTTGTATTTTGGATAAAGCCTGTTTAAAAAGTGCAAAACCATTACAGGCTTTAATTAAGAGCAAAATTATAAAGTATTCCAAGCTGCATCTTCTCAGTCTGATAGGGGAGGCAGAGTTCACAAGAACCCTGTGTCTGACCTGTTGATTTTGTGTTTTACATTCACACTGAGAAAGAAATTAATATGGAAAGGAATTAAAAAAAAAAAAAAAGAAGAAGAAAAAATGATTGCCCACTGTGCTCATAAACTTACCAGTTTAGACTGCTTCTAATAACTCATCATCTAATATTCATTTACAAGTTACTACAGTAACAGCATGTCTCCAAGAGAAGCAGATTTGCTGCTGTCATCTGAGATAATTAGACCAAATCCAACCCAAGACAATCAAAATGCTTCCCTTCCATCAAGCAACCTCCAGCTATAACAATTATATGACATTTAAATTCAGTAACTGCTCTTTCAGAAATGCACCCTGGCAGTGCCAAAGGATGGCACAAACATTCCTGGTCTACTGGAAGGAGAGAAGAGATGAGGTGAGGTGGTGATTGTTGAGCAAATCTGCAACCTCTCCTGGTGGAAACCATGTGTCTGATCCCATCCACACACAACTCCTGGCCAAAGATTTGCTCCGTGGTCTATGTCACATTGCTATTGAAACTGTCATAGGGTTAATGTGCAATTAAGCCTACGCCAGACAGGTCACAGTTGAGTTCACACTCTGGGCTGGGTCCACGTAGGTGGAGCAGGGAGACACTACAGGGCATACAACGATGCTAACGTTGTCTCGTTGTCCTGTCCTATAGGCTGTGCCTGTGCCTACATCTCTGTAGCAGTCACTGAGCAACATATGAGTCATAAGAGACTCCTCGTTTTTGGTTAAGACTTTTGGTTAAGATCTCCTGAGATCTGTGTCTGGAGGAATGCAAGAGTGGCTTAAAATGGCACTTGTCTCCCTCCTGCTGAGGCACCACTGGTGCTGGTGGGCAACACATATCTCAAACCCATCCATAATGGCCTGAGGTGGTGGAGGTCATGCTCAGGTTTCAGGAACACATGGAACAGAAGAGGGAAAAATAAATTGTGCCAGGTTCAGAGTAAGTGCCCTTTCCCCTACACATCTCTGTACCTCCTCCACTGCTGACCTAGCGCTGAGGTGTCAGCTTGCCTTAGCTCTGGGTGCTCACAATATGACCGCAGTGTTGAATGAAGAAATTCTCCCTGTTACAAGGTAACATAAAATTCATCATTATTCCACTGTCAGCTGAAAGTGTGGATGGAGTTTGCGCTGTCAATCTTAAGAAAGGGAAAAATTGACAAACAATCCAGAAAGCCAATGTTAACCATTATCTTTGGGCATGAAAAACAAGTTGCAAGTTCAGTGAGTTTTTTTTCTTTTGTGTAATGTATGCTTCTGCTTCATTGATATATTCTTTGCAGTAAGGAAAGGGACATTTCTGTGGGTACATTTGGCTTGTGTCACAAATGCTGCTGCTTTTAATTTTGTGCAAATCATAGCCTGTTCTTTCTTCTTCCTCCCCCTCAAATTCTCAAAGAATAGTTCTTCTAGAGGTTTTCTTCACATGGGGAGGATACAAGTGGAAAGAGAGAACAGAAAGGGAGGTTCAACTTAGCCAGAGAAGACAATGTTCCACGTACAGCAAGAAAATTACCTCTATTAATAGAATGAAATTTTAAATGCTTTTGTTGGAAAAAAAAAAAAAAAAGCTAACAAGAAATCTCTAAGCTATCATTCATGCTTGTGGAAAGGTACTGTATTGACAGCCCTCAAGTTTGCAGTGCTCTGCCTGCAGAAGGAGCAGAGTACAGAATACAACAACATTATTTTTTCGCCCAGCCTGCCCTGTCAAAATGCCTCAGATCTGAGACAAAGAAGAGGAGGAGAGGTCAAGACAATCTCAGTGCTGCCCCTCCTGCAGCACTGTCCTTTTGGGGAGGAAATCCCCTGGTATGATCTGACCTCCGCTCTGACCTTGTGTGCTACCAGCAAAGGAGGTTCATAGAATAACAGAATGACAGAATGGCTGGGTTAGACGGGACCTTTAAAGATAATCTAGTCCAACCTCTTCCTAGGGTGGGGGCATCTGTCACTAGATCAGGTTGCCCAAAGCCCCATCCAACCTGACCTCGAACTCTTCTAATGATGAGGCATCCACGACTTCTCTGGGCAAACTGTGCCAGTGTCTCATCATCCTCACCATAAAACATTTCTTCCTTATGTCCAGTCTAAACCCACCCTCTTTCAGTTCAAATCCATTGCCCCTTTTCCTGTCACTACAAGCCCTAGTAAAAAAAATCGTGCTCCATCCTTCTTGTAATCCCTCTTTATAGAGGATGTTTCAAAAAGATGGACCCAATTTCAAAGATATAGTGATTTCAAATTGTGTCCATCTTTTTGAAACACCATGTATACTGGAAGGCCACAGTGAGGTCTCCCTGGAACCTTCTCTCGTCCAAGCTCAGTAACACCAACTCTCTCAGCTTTTTTTCACAGCAGAGCTGTTCTGCAGCTCTAATTATTTTCATGTGCCATCTCTGGACCCACTCCAACAGGTCCATATCTGGTTTGTGCTGGGGACCCCAGAGCTGGATGCAGGACTCCAGGTGGAGTCTCACCAGAGTGGAGTAGAGGGTCAGAATCACCTGCCTCGACCTGCTGGCCATTCTTCTCTTGATACAGCCCAGGATATGATTTGCCTTCTAGGCTCATGTCCAATTTTTCATCTACCAGGATCCCCAAGTCCTTTTCATTCGGGCTGCTCTCAAACCCTTTATCTCTTAGTCTGTATTGATACTGAGGTTGCCCTGACCCAGGTGCAGGACATTGAACTTCATAAGGTTAACATTGGCTCACTTCTCAAGCCTGCCAAGGTCCATATGGATGGTTTCCTTTCCCTCTAGTGAAGCCACTGCACTGCTCAGCTTAGTATCATCCACAAACTTTCTGCGAGTGCACTCAATCCCACTATCTATGTCATTGGTTAAGATATTAAACAGTATTTATCCCAGTATGGATCATTGGGGGACACCACTGGATACTGGTTTTCACTTGGATACTGAGCCATTGGCTGTAACTCTTTGGACACTGCCATCTAGTCAACTCCTTATCCATCTAACAGTCCCTCCATCAAACCCATCTTGCTCCGCTATAAAGGTAAGGGTGTTGAGGGGGACTGTATCAAAGGCCTTACATAAGTCCAGGTAGATGAAATCCATAGCTCTTCCCTTGTCCACTGGTGCAGAAGGCCACTAAATTAGTGAGGTACGATTTGTCCTCAGTGAAGCCATGTTGGCTGTCTCAAATAACATTGCTGACTTCCATATGTTTCATCATCTTCCAGGATGATCTGCTCCATGGTATTACCAGGCACTGAGGTGAGACTGACTGTCTGGATGTCACCAGGGGATGACAATGTTGTTCATGGGGAAAGCATGAAAAATCCAGAAGCTAGAGACTCATCACCCAGCAGAACCACAGCTCCTGGAGTCTCGTTATTTTTAAAGTCAGGAAGGGTCTTGCTGGAAATCCATTGGCATAGGTTGTGCAATCTCTTTATACTGGCTCTAGTCTCACTGGCTCTCCATCCTAAAATTTCCTATTTCAATGCAAGTGTAACATTGGAGAAAGGGGGCAGAGGTGCCATATTCGTATTTCTTATTCAAAGCCATTCTTGCACTTTAATGTTTTATGTTTTAACTTCAGCCAGATTCTCCCCATGCAGGCGGCTTAATGCATGCTCTTATAAACTTGTCTGGCTGTATAACACTCCATACCTTGCATATCATAAAAGTGAATAATTGTACAACTATTCTGATACACTCATGGATTTTGAGGATTTGAGAGTGTTGTGGGGGTTTGGTTTTTTTTTTAATTTTCAGCTTTCTATAGAGAGCTTTTTATAGAGCTTTCTGTATGACATGTTATTGAACAAGATGGCAGACCAGTCATTTCATCACATCAAAGACATCTTAGCCTTTCTCAGGACAAACCTCTCTCCTTCTACCCAAAGGGCTGCCAGGGCTGGAGGCAGCAAGTGTGGTGGCTCATGGGTGGGACACTGAGGAAAGGTCTGCTCCCCATGTCTCACACTGAAGCATTTCCTACCTCCTTTCCAGGCCAGTGTGCATGTGTCCAAGAGAGGGCACAGCTCCACCACCACCCAGGGCTCAAACCACCCAGCTCCTGGCTGCAGGCTGGGCTCCTTGTCAGGATGTGACCTTGGGGTGAACAGCATGGCTTTGCTGCCAGGAACTGCCTGCCCTTGGGACAACCTGAGTTCAGTTGGGATGGGCATTACATTCACTTCTGGTTTTGTAGAGGGCTAGGAGAGCTCTGGCCAGACCTCTGACACCGGGTTTAACATGGCTCTGTGGTGTTTTGTGCAGCCTGTCAGGCCAAAGACATGAATCTCATGCATAGTTACTGCAAGAGGGACACCCCCACTCCCAGGAGAAGCCACCCAAGTGTTTCTGAGACTTCATATGCAGTGACTTGCTCAGTGAAGGCCATTAAGCACCTTCATGCTCCTATCAATGTAGCTTCCATCTGTCTTTAAAACCCTTCATTTCCACCTTCTTTCCACCCTATGAGCATGCAGTGATGGCTCACCCTGCAATTTCCAAATCCACAGAGAGTCCATGCTAACTCAAATCTGAGCTATTCACCTGAAGCTCCCTTAATAATGGAGATAAGATGTACCTCCACAGGGCAATTCATCATCCCTATCTTGTACATCCCTGTCTTCAGGGAAAGATGAAATTACTGTGCAGCACCCACAGGAGATGTTCACTTCTCTTCTGTGGTTAGAAGGGGAGCTGGGGTGAGTAGCCCAGAATTGGACATCAAACTTGAAAATTTTCATCACGTTCAGTGCAGTGGGAGAGTCACGACTCGGAGTAGGAAAAGGTGTCAGAAGACAGCCGCTGTGACTATTTAATGGGTGATTATGAGCTGCCTATTTGCTTAATGCAGAAAATCCCTTGAGCTGACACATTTTCTTCCCAGCTAAGAGCTGGTCATCCTAATTTTCAGGCCTCTAGATTTAGCAGTGAAATAAAACTAATTTACAGCTCTTGCCATTAGGAGGACAAATTTTCATCTCATCCTTTGGGTGAGAGGCACTATAACAAATGAATGATTACTGACCCCTGATACCTATTAGAGATTGCAGTTGGGTCATCCCATTTGTTGTTTTAACACAAGAAATTAAGAGCCCTAGCAGGGCTATCACAAAAATTGAACTGACAATGAGACGAACACTGCCTTTACCAGAGGCTCTCTCTAGAATTACATGTGGGAAAAGCTCAGTGATGAGAAGACCTTGAACTGTGGGCTTGAATTGTGGAGCCCAGCATGACTTTCCACTTGCACTGGCTTCCTCCCACTGCTACCTGGAAGTGTAATCCAGCTGCTGCATGTTTGACTTCGTTAGCTATGTACTTTCTTGGCCCTTTCCGCTCCAGCACTGCTTGCAGCTAAACTGCCCACCAAAGAGGTTTTGAATCCAAAGGGGGTGAGTGAACAGGACAGTTTTCTCCCAACAGCAGCTGCTGAAGCAGACTCCCATGCACTTAACCCGATGCTGATTGAAGACTGGTCCCTGCTGCCAAGTAACAAAGCTGCTCTCCTTCAAAAGCATCCTCAGTGCTAGGAAACAAGTAGCTTTCAAGTTTTAAGGGAAATACTGAAGAACATCATGGATAACCTAACTCTGAGCTGTGTGAAGGCAAAATGAGACCCTAGCAGTCTAGCAGAGTCTCAAGCTCAAGAAATACTTAATTGGCTTCTGCTCAGACCCTCCTGCCCTTAGAGTGAGGGGGCTGCACATCATGCACATGTAGCTCAGCACCACAGAACCTGTACTGGTCTGAGATTGTGCTCCAGGTGCACCCTGGACCCTCAGATCTGCCAGTCATCTCTGCTCTAGCAGCATTGCTCTTCCCTGCAACCTACACTGACACACCGGGCATTTTCCATTATGTGACACAGTGCCCTGGCATTATCTCATGTATTGAAGAAAAGAAAATTGTAAGAATTGACTGCCACTTAACCACTAGCTAGTCATTAGTTGACTAGTTGTTCCTTTTTCTGATCCAACATAAAATGGAAGACTGTCCCACAGTCTTTAGTTCATAGAGGTTTGTTTAGTGCACCCAGAGGCAGAGAAAATGCTCAGAGCAGTATCCTACCCTTACCTTTGTGGGGCTGGGTTATATCTTTCCTCTCCACACTGGGGTTTCAACTTAGCTCTGCATGAAAGGAGATCAGAGCTATAACTCTCTCTTCTACAGCAGAGCTGAGCCTCTCTGCAAGGTTGTGTTGTGAAGCTATGTGGCAAGACCTGCTTCTGATTTAGACCACAGTGCAGAAGTTAAATGATCAATGAAGGATTTAATATCTTTGTTTTCCTTCATCCACAGCCACTTAGGACATTGCACTCCAGCACAGAACAGAGCTGTACAGACACAGCTCTTCCACCACTGCAAACCAGAGCAGAACCAGCATTCACCAGCTCAGGATGCGGATCATTAACCTCATCCCTGCTTGGGATCTTGTCAGCACCGATGAGAGCATCGACCTTCTGGGCAGGCAGTGGAGAACCTGTTTCCACAGGAAGTTCTGATGGTGGAAAACCTCCCATTCCCTTTCCATTGCTGCAGTCCCAACCCATTCATCACAAATGCTCTTTCCCCAGAACTGCTTCATCCCTCTGGTGGACCTGAGGCTGCGAGGTCAGCATTGCAAAGCCGGACCTGCAAGTCACATCTCCATTTTGCTTCCCATATGAGCTTTCTCCTCGTGTTACTCCTGCTGCCTGTTTTACATGAAGATCAACTTTAACTTTTGGCCTTGCTCCAGCATGATTCACTAAAATTATATTAAGTATTGAATGGTAACAGATATATTACAGAGGCAATGCTATTTGGGATACATTAAGTAAAGGGAAAGGTAGGCCATGCTGCTTTCTTCTCTTCAGCCTGTTTCTATTTATCAGAATGGAAATTAGTAGCAGCAGAGACATACAGGATCTGAATCAGCCACAACTTAAACTGGTCAGAGACCATTCAAATGAATCAGTTAGGGAGAAGACTTGCTGTTGTGTTAGATAGTTATGGGCCTGGTTACACAGTAGTCACATGAATGATCTTGTGAAATCAAAACGGTTCAAGGAAAAAAACCTTGTGATTCGAGAACCTTAATATTATGTTAATCTGCCATACTGCTCCTCATTTAATTTTTACTTAATATTGCTCAATATTTTATTTCCTTCTGTACTTAGAAAGGTGTCAAACATTGGTGATAGTGATGACTGAATAGTATTTTTCAAGCCATGCAACCTGGGCAGTGAATTATGAGGAAGAATAAGAGAACAAGGAAGGAGAACAACAGTCACAGCTCCAGGTGACACTGGCAGAAGATGAGAGGAAAGTGAATGTTTCAGGATAAGACATTGAGGTAAAAAGAGTTTTATACAGCAGATTTACACTAATATGTGGAACAAGGTAAACTATGACTTTCTTAATAGTCAGATGTAAAGATGAGCATCAGTGACATCAGTATCAACCTGAACTGACTTGCCCTTTAGCTGGAGTTCCTTGCTATTGGTCTTACACAGGTGACTGTAGTTAAAGGAATGCAGGATGAAAAATTAGAGAAGACTGTATGTGAAATAACATCGGGATTAAGTTAAACAATCTGAAGCTGTAGAGTGGCAGAGTTATAGCTAAACTTTCTTCCCAGTTCAGTCTGTCATTGTCCTGATTCTGGCATCACTCAGCTATTTCTCTCTCCACTGTCTGAAAGGGGAGTTGAGAATGAATAAGCCAAGCTCAGGTGCAGTCATCTAGTTTTCAGTTTCTGCACTCAGCTGAGACAAATTCCACCCTGTTACTGCTTTGGCTCCTGAGATTCCTGGTGGCTCTCAACCCTTTGATTCTGTCTCTTCCTGGACCTGCACTGACTTGTCCCCATGTTGCCTCAAATATGTTCCTCTTATTTTACCCATGTCTATGGCCTGCAGCCTTTAAAGGAGAATGATGCACTGGTCTTATGTGCAAGGCCTAAACTGCCAAATGAAGGAGGTCTAGGGACAGATCTCTGGTCTCAAGCTCAAGTGACACAATCTAGCTTAGAGACCAACCTTCACTGAAGGAAGATGGGGCAGCCTGAACTCATGCCAAGGAACAAGTGGTGCAGATGGTCAAGGTCCCGACCTCAAACCTAGACCTCATCACTAATTTATCAACCTTTATACAGGTCAATAAAACAGGCCAGGAGCCATTCCCTGGCCCTGACACAAGTGGCATAGCTTGTGTCCATGTGATTCAACTTGCCTCTCATACAGGATGGCTTCTGCGTTTTGTCTGGTGGGAACAACCCCTGGTCTCTCTGAACCCATCAAGAAGAGCACTTGCTGGCACAGGACAAACCTGGGGGGAGTACTGGCCATCACACAATGTGGATGATTGCAAGTTGGTGCTGTCGTCTTGGTCTCCTGTGGCTTGGTGGATACAGCCATACCCAAATTTCCCACACCCAGAGGTGGCTCAGCTTGCGCAGGCAAGAGGCAGAAATTCACATCAGGGGAGTTCATCTGTCACTTCCCACGCCCTTGAAGGTTAATGATTGCATGGAGACTGTCAGCCTTCAAGGACATCTTTTGGCACCTTTCCTAAGCACTCGGTCATTTGGAAGGGAAAATAATAAGTGCTTTCCCGTGGAAGGCTTTTTCTTTTGACATCTTATGTCAAGTTGCAGTTACATGTCAGCTACGTGTTTGTTTTCATAAGGCACTATGTAAAAAAACATCTCATCCTTCAAGTGTACATTGTGTCAGCAGTTCTTTTGGACCGATTTCAACTCCTCAGCCATACCGCAGGTCCTCTACAGCTAGAAGAGGGCATTCAGGCTTTACCTTCCCTGTCAGCTGAAGAGTCACACCACTCTGAAAACTGCCCTTGAAATCAATGTGGTTGCTATATGAGAAATACTTAGTACATAAATCGTAGGACACGGAGGGGGTGCATGTTACAAGGCATGATAAGCGTGCAGTGAACCTGCTGTACAAGCTCATTTCAAAATCTAGCACAAGACTCCCCACTCTCTTGCTTGCTTGGTTCAGAGCTTTAAGGGAGGTTGTGCTTGAGAGGGTACATGGCTAACCCCATCCAAACTCCAGTCAGACAGAAAGGGGGCTGAGCTTTCTCACGCATTATATTTTTTTTTTTTATGCTGATATGCCCACAATACAGGTTTGATGGTAAAATGAGCTTTCCCACCTATTTTTTGCACTTTCACCCAAATCTGAGGATGTGATTGGGTGGGCAGTGGTTAAAGAATAATAAAACAGGAATGGAAGTGGCATACTCACCTATCAGTAGTTGCTTCCACAGGACTTGATAGTGTGCACACTGAAAAATAATTATAAATGGGCACCTTCTCCTGGAACAGTGAAACAGCAAGGGAGAATGGGAACAATCTGTGCAAGTTTTCATGTGTCTGGACATTTGAAAGCCAAGGAGAACACCGTAAGGATGTATTCAGGAGATGCTTTTGTTTCCAAGCCCACCAAGGAGAGTTCAATCTATGCATGTAACTATTAAAGGCATATCTCCCATGTTCACAAACCTGAGCCTATAAAAAGACAAGCTCGTTTACCAGGGAAAGTCTTTTTCTGTGAAAAACCTAAAGGCTCTTTAGACGTGCCAAATTGATTTCTTTGTCTTCAAGCACGAATATCAATTAAGCTGAGGTTATGTCCTAGCTTAAAAGCAGGGTGAGATTTATGTGAACAATCAGTTTCAGTTACAGGGAATTAATCCTAAGTGTATAGTACGGCCCTAGGAGTGCATTACTTTCCTTTTGTATCATTTGTTTCCTGATACTGGCACTCTGGAGCAAGGGTATCTGAAGTAAATTTGGCTTCTCATTATACATCCAGATCCCATCAGCACGAGTACAGACACCTGGTGAAGGGTCACATTCAGTTGAACATGCTCAGCTGTGTGCAGGTGACATCATGTATCAGTGGAGGCACCTCAAGGCTTTGTAGACATTACTGGTAGAGGAGCCGTGGCTCCAGGGAGAAATGCAGATGCTGAGTGGCCAAAACAGGTCTCACTTGTGCTGGAGCAGTGCATTTCTCACTTGGCTGCTTTACTGTACTGCCACCCTCATTATTCCTGCTATTATTATTTCTCTAGCACTGAGCATAACAAGTACCTTGAAAAAGGACCGTACGGGAAGGGTGAACTGCTATAAATCCAAATTCTTAGCTGAACAAAGCCAGCACAGCTCCACTTCAGCCATTGCACCTCCACTATGAATCTGTGCTGCTAGAAGCAGGGAGACATGGGGACAGCAGAGGCTCTCACAGTTTGTGTGCTGACGTGAGAAAAGATAAATTTAGGATCCAGTCCTAGTTTTTGTGGATTGTGTTTTACAGGAGACAGTCAGTACCTGAAAGAAACCAGGCTGCAGTTCACTATTTCCACAAGGGACGTGGGTATGGGGTAATATTTCTTCTGGCCCAAAGTGCTTGTGGTTTTGACTGCATGATGACCCCACTTAAGCAGAAAGAGTGGAGAGTGATCCTTGCCTTGATCCTTTCCACCATTAGGGTACTCCTGTGAGAAGAAGGAGATGTGGCTTCCAACCCATGGGAGAAACTTCTCACTTCTAGGTTCCTCTGCAAGCAGTGATTGAAACATAGACTGAAAGTGCTGCCAGGGAGCTGTGTCTTCTCCTGCCTGCTGTGCTGCCATTCTTTGTTGGGTACACTCACAAGTTAAATATAGGATCTAGTCCCTCAGGAAGCATGGGGCTGCCTGATTTTGCATCTGGAGAGGTACCAATGGCAGACATTGAGATGAGCAAGACAGTGTCCTAGGATGTCAGCCCTTGAGGGGCAAGAAGGCACACTAGGAACATTAGTACATTTTCAGTGCCAGCTTTCATATACAGGGCCTCTTACGGTGTCTAAGTGATCAGGTGACTCCTTTTGCATTAGAGATCAAACAACATCTAATTGTTTTTTCGGAGATGAATCTCATCCTGAGTCTCCAACATGTCATGTTGATGGACAGGTAAAGGAAATATCACAATTTTCCCCTACACTGGCAAAGGTGTAGGAATTTATGCATCCTCTATATACTGGGAGATCACTGAAAACCTTGAGTATCTCAGTCTATTGACTGCAGAAGGGTTACTCTACACTGTGACAGTGCACTAGAGCTTGCACCAAATGGGTCCCATACAGGTAGCTGAGACAAAGGGGACACCTTGAATGAAGATATTGGGAAAATGCATTCAAAAGGAAGGGCCAGGCACTGGAGGTCTCTGCTCTGCCAAAGGGAGCTGAGCCTGGTAGTGGCTGTGGCTGCAGAAGAGGGAGAGAAGAATGAAAATACGCTCAGTCAGGCTCAGAGTTCACTCTGAAATGCTTGCACAGGGGTTCCCTAGATGTGAGGCACACAATAACAGTGGCACGCAAGCCTCACACAGTGCCAGGGCATATCAGTCATAATATACACCCTCACCAGCACTTCTGATCTTGGTGCCTGGCAAAAAATCACTTGCAGATCTGTGCATCCATAAATCACGCACTGACACACTTGCAACCTCTTCTCTTCCTAGAAATGTAAATCTCTGTGACCCAGGGATCCCAATCTGGGCTCTGGTTCAGCTCAGCTATATACCTTGGCTCAGCCCACTGTGCAAAGATGAGAGAAAGTCTGTAGAACAGTGACTCATGAGACGAGAAAGGTGAAAAGGTAACCAGAGGTAGGATTGCAGAGGTGGGGATAGGTAACAACTCAAAGATTCAAGAAGAAAACCACCATCATAGGAAGATATAGAATCCTAGGCAGGAACACAGAGAGCTGGAAATGCAGCAGCACTGAGGATCTGTCACAAGTGCAGTAGAAAGCAACCCTTCCCCACCTGATGACTGGCCACCTGTCCAACAAGGACTCTTCAGATGCCTTATCAGGGCCACCGAGCATACTAATGCTTAGCCTGGTAGCACATTAAATGCCAGCAATGTTTCATCTGTGTCAACCAACAAACAACTTTTATACTTCAAAGTTGTGTATATCCTGCTTACAGAATCTCTTTGTGCATAGCAAAAGGTGCCTGAACAAAGTGACCTAGAAAAGGAGGGTTACGGTTTCCTCTAGCATAGAAAGCCAGTGTGACCAATAGAAGAAAATCCGGTTTCTTTGTTCTTGTTCTCCCTTTTAATCTTCATCATCCCTCCAGCTAGTGAAAACAAAACACTGTCATTGTGAATTGTTGGTGTTGGGAGTTGCCACGAAAGCACAGGGGTGAAAAAAGCAGGTAGAGTTATATTTCCACTTGTACACAAGTGGAAAGTGATGTATGAAGTATGTCATGGCACTGACTCTTTTTAAGGACAAAAATTCAGATTTTAGTAAGAATCACTGAACAAAATACCTTTGAAGATGTGGACCGTTTATTTAGTGGAAAGTGAGAGTCTGCTGGGCTAGAGTATCTGTGCTCTCAAAAAGAGAAATCTAGTTGAAGTTTTATGCTTTGTGTTTCAAAGGTTTCAAAACCAACTCAAAGTGTGATTCATCTTATCTAACATGACAGGTTCACAGGCATCTGCATATGATCTAGTCAATATAGGCTGTCCTAACAGTCAAAGTAAATAGCATAGTCCTCTGGGTTCACCTCCTGATCTACTTTTCCATCTGTTCTAGGCATGTCTATATCCCTCCACTGGGTAAACTGGGAAGCTCCATTTAGTCAGACTTCTGGTTTTGCACCAGAGAGGAGCACTGTGCACAAAGGGAGGAGTCACTCAGGGAGTGGAGTGAAGCCAAAATGAGCAGCACTGGTCTGACTGGGATGGAGTTAACTTTCTTCCCAGCAGTCCATATGGTGCTGGACTTTGGATTTATGACCAGAACAATACTGATGACACATGGATATTTTAATTACCACTAAGCAGTGTTTGCACAATGTTGAGGTCTCTGTTTTTCACTCTACACCCCCGACAAGTTAGCTAGGGGTAGGCAAGAGGTTTGGAGGGTATACATCTGAGACGTATGACCCAAACCAATCAAAGAGATATTCTACAACATCATGCTCAGCAATGAATTACCAGGAGTGGGGGAGCAATCTTTCCAAAGTAGCCTTTGCTTGGGGACCAGTTGGATATTGGTCTACTGGTGGGATGTGGCAAGTGACTGCATTTGTGTCATCTTTCCCCAACCCTTTTTTCTTCACTTATTAAATTGTCTTTGCTTTGACCCATGAGTTTTTCTTGCTATTGATCCTCTGATTCTGTCCCTCATCCTGCTGGTGGGGAGTGAGGCCAAGACCAGCACACTAGCTTTGTCAGAGGCATCCCTGAAGGAAATGGGCTGAGCCAGTGGTGAAGCTGGTGAAGGGTCTGGAGCATGAGTCTTAGGAGGAGCAGCTGAGGCAACTGGGGCTGTTTAGGCCTGGAGAAAAGAAGGCTGAAGGGAGACCTTATTGCTCTCTACAACTGCCTGAAAAGAGGTTGTAGCATAGAGGCTATTGGTCTCTTCTCCCAAGTAACAAGTGATAGGATGAGAAGAAATGGCCTCAGGTTGTGCCAGGGGAAGTTTAGACTGGATATTAGGAAAAAATTTATAACCAAAAGGTTGATCAAGCACTGGAACAGGCTGCTCAAAGAAGTGGTTGCATCACCATCCCTGGGGTGTTTAAAAAACATGTAGATGTGGTCCTTAGGGTCATGGTTTAGAAGTGGACTCAATGATCTGAAAGGTCTTTTCCAACCTAAATTATTCTATGGTTGTATACAATAGGAAGCATGGTCTCCAGCCCCTGCAGATGAAGGTTAACTCAAGCTGTGGAAGCCTGCTCACATTTCAGGTGCGATAGCAAAGGCAGTGGCTGAGTAGCTGCCTACTGCCAGGAGTGAAGAAGGGGGCTGCAGGCATAGGGTAACACCATCTTTTAAAAATTATTTTGTTTGTGACCTCTGATGGAGAACTATAGTGGAGGCAAGTGATAATTTACAACTGGTGGCCAGACAAGACTGCCCACATGAAAGCTCTGTGGTGTTTCTCTCCACTCAGGCTGACTTTAGGTGAACGCAGAAGAAGAGAAGTTATCTTCTCTTTAACCTTTCCATACACTTTCTTGGTGTGAGGCTGTCCCAAAATGCAGCACAGACATGGCCTGACCACAAGCACATGCAGCATTGCTTATATCATGTGTTTCTCCTCTGATGGCCTTCATCCTACACCTCTGCCCTTCCTTCCCTGCTGCCCTCCTGCTCCACTCTGGTGGCACATAGCTCTGAAACCAGAAGTGATCTCCACAGCCCACCCCCTCATTCTGAAACATAAACTCCACAGAAACTGCAACTTGCTTCCCATGATGTTGCCCATGTTGATAGCCAAGTCTTGGCCCTCTGGCCAACACTGCAGCGACATGTCTTTAAGGCTTCCTCCCTGTCTCAGTTACTATTATTATTTCACAAGAACTTCTGAGGGTTTGGGAGCATCTTGGTAACTTCTGATGTTAAGCTTAACTTCCTTATGATTGCATTAACTTCTCCTTTTTTGGTTGTGTATGCTTAGGAGGTCTGGAAGCCAAACATGTTGTCTTAACACTTAGGCAGCTTGCTGCCCAACACACTGGGTAACTTTTGGTCCTCCACTACACTGAGGTGACGCTGTGTGATGAATCAGATGTCATGAACCCAGCCTGATCTGGTGCAACCACAGTGACCAGGTTTTGGAGCCTCTTTTTGTATAAAGTGCACTTGTGGACATGTGACAGCCCATTGCTTCCAGATAAATACAAATAAGGAATGACTAAAGTAGGTCTCTCTCCCCTGCCTTTGAATGTGATGAAGGACACTGCATTAACAGTTCTTCTAGCCATCAGAATAACATTTCTGAACATGGAGCCAGCACTGGCACCCTCAGTGTCTCCTTTCCCTACCTCCTCTGAGAAAAACTGATCCTGCTAAGTAAGAAAGGACATTCCTAATCACATTAGGATCATCTTAGAAAGCAGAGAGGGTAACAAAATTAGAGCTTTTAAACCATTATCTATGCTTCAAGAACATCTGTATTGATACAAGCCTGTGGAGAGTTGAGCTATGGCTGATCTCATTATAGCTTTAAAAAACAAAATATGTGGCGAGCTGGTCCATGGCTGTAAGAAAACCATCAGTCTTTTTGTAAGAGGTGAGAAAGAGCTCTGCTCAGTCCCGGAGTGGTTATATTCTGATTCTTGATTTAAAAAATAAAATTATCTCCAATTCCTCAAATCTTTTCCTAGGCTCCATATGCAAACTAATATATACACATATACCTAGTCAAGTAGTGTGCCTATAATTTCATATTATATGCATTATGCCACAGTGTTTTAATCCTGTTGTCTGCATCTTGTCTGATGTGATAATTTATTGTATTATTTTGCATAACCAGAGTTGATGTATTGTATGGAGAAGCCAGGAAGCGTGTCTGATCTCCTTGCTATGGCAGCAATTATTGAAGTCATACGGTTATTATACTTGGACAGAAACATAAACTCCGCGGAAACACTGGACTGGATGAAATAGGGGATAGGACTGGATTTTGGCTAACAGAAAGTAGACATCTGTATGGCAGATGATAAAGTGGTTAGGAGTTTTACCATGCAACATGTTTTTCTTAAAAGCACTAAATAGGAACTATTCACATATCTCTTAATATAAGTTAGGAAAAAATAGGATTTCCTGTTGACTTATTCAAAATATAATTTACTGTGGAATAAACCCCTCATTTTCTTCATGTATTTACATATATAAATAAAACTAAGAAGGTCAAAAATCAAACCAAAATATTCTGAATTTGATTACATCAGACAGATGGGCCAAAACCAAAAAGCTGGTATCTGGAGCTGGGTGTGTTCAGTGCAGAGGCATATATGGCTATGTCCAGCAAAGAATATCAAGTAGTGAACCCAAGCAGTGGACTCCTGATCATCCACATACCCGAATTATGAACTCACTCCATGTCCTTGCACTTCTCCAAGGTGAAATTTCTATAGCAAGAGCTAACCTTAACCATTTGAAGAAGTCATTGGCATTCAGATTCAGGCAAGAGATTACTTTCCGTCCCTCTTTCATTCAGCATTATAGACATAACCCGCCAATCTGGGACTTCGATACTGTACTTCCTCTGTTCAAACATCACTTCTGCAATGCATTTATATTGTTGTGTATAAATGCATACACGTGCGTGCATACACTCACATGCATTTTCTTTATTGCTTCCACTTGGCAGAAACCTGAGCCTAATTTTAAAGTGTCACAGCTCAAATATAATTCCCCAAAAGAGTTTGCAATGCAGATCACTTCAGCAATCTGGTTCACAGCACAGCGCCCAAAATGGTAATACTGGTTACAGACTGAGATGAGAGAGCAGAAACTTTTAAAGCCAACCTCACCACTGAGATCTATTATGAAACCACCCTCTCCATCTATAGACATTTAATTGCTACCTGGCTTTTGGCCTCATTAAATTCCAGATAATTAATCCCTAGGTACTAGATTTTCACTCTGCCCAGAGATACTTCAACAGGTTTTCTTAGCATTGGCCCTGAAATGATCATTTCCTGGTCTGAGTGCTGAGGACGCTGTGCCAAGCAATTTTATACATGTCCATTAATAGCAGACCATTCTGTGATATTAAGGGGAAGAAAAAGATGGGAGAAAAGTACAAGCCTTGCACTATCATCAGTTTCACAGTGAATTCGAGTAATCAGAATAATGCAGATGTAACCATCACGGGACAATTACCCCATTACTCTCCAGGGAGCTCATTTCATTAAAAACCTAGTCCCTTCTTTTGGCATTGAAACAACCTCCCATTTCCACTGTCTATCCTCCAGTTCTGGTTCAGAGGTGGATAAAATCTCAAGCAAATGAGCACAATGCACTCCCTGTTGAGAAATAAGGACATAAAAGTTGTAATTTAGTCCTAAGTAAATACGACCACAGATTTAATTCAATCAGAACTTCCCTCTTTGTCTTAAATAATCAACAGAAAGCATCTGCTGTAGGTCTCCCTTCCTTGACCACCACCACCAGAGGCATAGCTGGTAGGGAGTATCTTGTGGGTGATGCACACAAGCACTGCCCTCAGGGACAAACAGAAGTCATCTTGCATGAAATTTGCACTTTTGCCCCTGGACAGCCAACAGCATCTCCATTTTTTCTGATTTGGATAACAACTTTAACATAATCTTTCATAGAATGTCCTGAGTTGGAAAAGACCCACCAGGATCATCGAGTCTAACTCCTATCCCCACATATGACAACCCCACAGTTCACACCATGCGTCTGAGGGTGTTGTCCAGTTTCTTCTTGAACACTGTCAGGCCTGGGGCTGTGACACCTCCCTGGGGAGCCTGTTCCAGTGCTCCACCACCTTCTGGGTGAAGAACCTTTTCCTAATGTCCAATCTGAACCTCCCCTGGCACATCTTCCTGCCATTCCCTCAGGTTCTGTCACTGGACACCAGAGAGAAGAGATCAGTATCTCTCCCTCCTCCTCCCCTTGTGAGGAAGCTGTAGCCACCATCAGGTCTCCCTTTTGTCTCTTCATCTCTGTGTTGAGATGGTGCAACACAGACTTGAAAGCCACTTCATTTATTTTCTAGACTGTTGGGGCTGGCACAATAGCCCGATCAGGAGCTGAAATGTCCTCACAAAGCTCCTGGTTCATGTACTTCGAGATGAGGTGGGTAGCATCTGTCCTCCAATGAATACTCTTTCTGGACTAGAAATGCTATCAACTTACATTTACTTTTTATGTATTTTTTAAAAAAATGTTATAGCACTGTATTTCAGTTTGTTGTATGTTGCAGGTGCCCAGACTGATTATCTTTGAAAACAGCATAATTAATGACTTTCTGTGACTTCAAAATCAAGTGTATTTTGATCAACTTCAATAAAAGCCCCTTCTTTTTGCTGGTAGGAGGTGTGAACCTGCAAGCGCTGAGCCCCTGGGACTTTCCCTGACTTCAGAAGAGGTTTCATCTCTCATTCCACAGAATTACTGAAAGTGAACTTCTCCTTAATGAAAAGAGAGGAAACCGGGGCTTTATCCTTTCTGTGTCACAGACCTTTGTTTAACCTCTGAAAGGCCTTGGTTTTTCCAGCTCTACCACACAGGTAACAGTATTTATAAGCAGACTGGGAGTTAATATTTGAGGAACATTTTATGAAAACCTGGCTATTTGCCAAAGACAAGTATGATATTTTCCAGACCAATGAGCCATAGAGTCTTTACTGCAGATGAAGAAAAAAAAAATAGACATACAAGAAGATCCAGTCCCCTGAAACAGGAGTTTCAATATCTAATTGGAACAGAAGAGGCACATTAAGGCATTATAACACTACCAGTGTGGTTTGCCCAAGGCTGAGGTAGCAGAAAACCTCATCTACCCGACGTGAGATGACCAGGGCTGCTTCAGGAGCCTGCAGGAGATGATGTTCTGCTTGGAGAATGCTCTCTGCCTGCTCCTGGATGGGGAAACCAGCTGGATGGCTCAGGATGCAACTGGGGGAAAAGTAAAGGAGCAATCTGGCAAAATGGGGCAGGGTGAGGGTGTTGCAGCTGATGTGGGAAAGCAGAGAGAGCTGGGACTCTGCTGCTGAGGGTAAGTCATGTGTGCAGACACTGCTGCCTTTTGCAGAGTGCTGAAGCACCAGTCAGTGGTTTTGCAAGCTGGGGTGACTTTCAGGAAGTCTTGGAGGGCAGCAAGTGCTGATCCAGCAGTTGAGATGAGCTGTAACTGCACCTGCAAATGCTGGGAGACAGAGGAGAGTGAAGGAAAGCGGCTGTGGAGGGACCAGGCTGATGTGGTGAGTGTCGAGGGAATGCTCAGGCTATTGCAAAACTGTGTAGGGAAGGGGAGTCTTACTGAATCGATGCAAACCTCTATTGACAATCAGCTGTAATTGATTTTTCTAGGGTTATTTTATTTCCTCCCCTCCAACCCCCAGCAAGCCTACCCTCTTTTTTACAACAGAGTCAGTGTTTCTACGGGGATATCAAACTTCTCCCAAGCAGGAGAAAGGGGATACTTAATTTCCAGGCTGTTGTGTGGTATCTCAAGTTGATGCTATTTTGTTAACATTCAGGAAAAAGAAAACACTGAACAACCCCTTCCCAGCTTCCCCAAAGCCCTTCCAACGGTAATTAAATGTAACCCTTTTTTTCTGCTGACAGTACCATTTCTAAAAATATCATATTTTGCCCATAGACAAGTCATCTCTGTCAATGAAAGTCATTGTGTCTAACCTAGAGGTCTTTCTAAAAGACATCAGGGAGATGAAGTGGACTTAAACTCCTGAGAAAGGATTTTGGGTTTGGATTTGTGCAACTGGCAAGGTTAGCTTACCATAAGAGCCTCTCTGAGCTTCAGAAGATGTGTATTTATGTCTGGGAGGCAAGAAAACTTCATGGTGTCCTCACCAAAGCTTCACCTTGTGTTACATCGGTGAAGTTGGTGAAGGGTTTGGAGAGGAAGCCATATGAGGACCAGCTAAAGTCACTTGGTTTGTTCAGCCTGTAGAAGACTGAAGGGAGACCTCATGGTGGCTACAGCTTCCTCACAAGGGGAGGAGGAGGGACAGGCACCAAACTCTTCTCTTTGGTGGCCAATGACAGAACCCAAGGGAATGTCAGGAAGATGTGCCAGGGGAGGTTCAGGTTGGACATTAGGAAAAGGTTCTTCCCGCAGAGGGTGCTGGAGCACTGGAACAGGCTCCCCAGGGAGGTGTCACGGCACCAAGCCTGACAGTGTTCAAGAAGAGACTGGACAATGCCCGCAGACACATGGTGGGAATTTTGGGAATGTCATATGCAGGGATAGGAGTTAGACTCAGTGATCCTTGTGGGTCCCTTCCAACTCAGGACATTCTATGATCCTATGATAAGTTTCAAAATGGCATCACTCTTTTCCCCTGCCCCTGCCCCCAGCTTCACAGGCTCCCTCCAGATACTTGTCCTCAGTGGTGGATGAACATGCTGTGAGTACACAGAGTTGGTGGGGAGCAGTGGAAGATCCTCAGCCTTGCAACTCGCATTTCGTTTAGACCAAAGTAGGCACAAACATGATGCCCTACAGTTCCTATGGTTGGTGGCTAAGAGGCAATGCCAGGAGATGGTGGTATGACCCTTGTTTGAGGGATCAGTGCTGCACTTCCCATAAGGAAGCATGATGCATTAATAGAGGAGCCATTGAACATGTGCGATTCCCATTTTGTTCAGGGAGATACAGCAGAAGGAACCCTTGAAGGACCACACTGCTACTGGGTCCTGACAGACAGATATTCCTTCCCAATTATTATTTCTTAGCATGTATGTATCGCTTAACCCAGATCTGATGCACAGAAATGTGTTGTTCATAGTAACAGTCTCCTCCCCTTTGATCATGACAGGCCAGCAGTTTTATGACAGTCTTTGGTACCTGCTGTGTCTACAAAGCGTTGGTTTATGGTTTGCTTAATTAACCTTGTTCTATTGCATATTGATTTTCTGTGTGGTTAATAGTTTAACTTAAAAATGATGTGAACGCCATAACTACATTAAGCCTGTATGAACAGCAAAACATCCAGACATAATAAAGCAAAAAATTGTTGCTGACCTGCAGCTGGTGCATCCTCTCACGGAGAACCTGCTTAAGCATCTTAGCTAACACATTCTCTGAAATAATTTATCTCAGAGGTGAGATCGTAAGCAAGCCAATTAAATACCAAATTGGTTATTGAGGGTGCATTTACTGGGCATGAAAAAGTGATGCATCTCTGACATTTCCCTCTGTAAATACATTTAAATTAGACATTGGTAGTGAATTACTATGCTATAAAATTAAAGCAAATAGATGTATTTTGAATGTTATAAGGCAGCTGCATTATGATAATTAAATAACATCAATGGATTATGCTTATATTAAAATTCCAGAAAATCAGGGGCATCACATCATGGTATGGCATTTATTGCTTCCTCAGGTATAGCTTCTGGGTTAGAGGATGCTCAGAGGATATGTCCACATTAGCAACAAGGGTAGCACAGGGCAGGAAGGAGGGGTCCAATTCGCAACAAGCTGGTCTATTTTGAGGATGATTTCTCCACACCCACTGTTTCCCAGCCATGAAGTTTGGGGCAGTTGCTAATGCTGCACGTACACCACAAGTCACTTCCCACCACGGTGACACCAACACACAAGCTGCAGGGCACAGCTCCAGGCTTGGGACCTTAGCGGGGCCCTGCATGCTGGCTGCTCTTATTTACCCTTTTGAGCACATGCATTTCTTCCCCTCTTCAGCTTTGGGACTGGGTTTGAGAGGTAAGCCCACCAGAAAGGTAGGCTTCCCGCTCTTGCTCCTCTCTTTGCTTTGCAACAGAAGCAGCTGCGCAGAGTTGATGGAATTTGTGCATTTTTGGAGACTTGGCCATGAAAATATTGCGTCCAAGATGCCATTCAGTGTGTCCCATAACCTGGCCATCACGAGTGGCCTCAGCCTTAGCTTGCACACTGAAAATAATGATAGTACACATACACACACACACACACACACACACACACACAAACCATTTGAGGCTGTGACAGCCTCAGTACTCATTTTCTGTGGTGACAAGTATGCAGAAAATTAAGTTGCCTGGCAGTATAAAGGAGCACCTTTCCTTCGACCATCGAGCACCTGTACATCTACAATTGCCTAACATGCCCCTCCATTCTTATTTTAACCTGTCATAAAGCAGTGCACAGTACTCCCTTGAATTTTCTGCTAGTTAAGAATCTGCTATTACTCAGCCGGCAAGTTTGTTTGTTTGTTTGTTTGTTTTTTAATTTGCCACATGACATTAGGACATTTTCTATGAGAATTAATCCTCCCCTGGAATTAAACCCCCGAGACTGGCTGTACTGCAAACACTACAATTTCTGCCTCTGCTTCAGCTCTGGGAACTCCTTGTGCTTGGTACTGAATGAAGCACAGTCTAATCACTCTTTTCCACGGGGAGCCACCAAGAAAACATAAAGTGCTGAAGAACATTTTTGTTTATCAGTGAAGATGAGGATGGTGAATACTCCCATGTATATTTTTGGTTTTTATCGGGTCATTGGTCTGATGAAGCCTAGATGGTTTATGATGGACCTCCCAAGGGGTTTGACTTTTTCTAAAGAAAAACACAGAAGCTGCTGCACTGACACTCACCTTTGCAAAACAGTACCTTCAGCCTTGACCTAGGTGGCTGAATTTTACTTTGGTTGGAAGCTGAAAGTAAAATGTGCCTACTCTGCTGAATTTGTTAGTGAAAAAGTCAAGATGCTGGTGTAGATCTACCCCAAAACCCTGATGCATGATGACAAGGGAGGTCAGGGAGCTTCACATGCCTTGTGGTGTCTACGCCAGACCATTGTCTTCTGTCCATCTCTGCCTCCTCTTACAGTGCCAGGTGGAGTGAGCATCCTCTGCTTCCCTTCTGGAGGCAGGCAGGGACACCATACTGCGTAATGCTGTGGCGGCGTGATTGCTTCATTCCCTCTCAGTGGTGGCTGCATATTAACTGTGGATTAATGAGCCCTCTAAGTATTACTTAATGCTCCTAAAATGCTTTATATTTTCTACTTACAGTATAATCATCATTAAGGGATTAAAGTAAAAAGAAAAAAAGACAAAAAAAAAAAGAAAAGAAGAAAAAAAAAGAATCTTCGGTGGCTACAATTAAGCTTCATCATCCTCATTTTGGGTCTTAGATATTTACAGCCTGACTGTGAAACAGGAAGAGCGTATCCTCACAGCCTCATTGACACCAAAAGGATTGGTGGCTTCACAGCGTTTATAGCAACAGGGCCAGTTTCGCAGATGGGTCCCTCACACACATACAGCAGGTTAACCTATAGCAGGAGATGTGTCTGTTTTGGCCTCCTTCCCAAACCACCAAACTGACATTGGAGAACATTGTCCCTCACCTCATTTACAGAGAGAGAAACCAAAGGCACAATCTCCTGCAGAGCATCCCAGCTCCCTGATCCCTGCGGCGGGTCTGGGGGCACAATGGATGGCTGCAGCACGTGGATGTGACCGTCAAGTTTGGAGGCAGATAAACCCCAACACCTCGGCAGGATGCTGCAATGAATAGATCCTGTCTCCTGCAGAGCTTATTAGTTCAGGCACAGCACCTGTCTAATGCAGCTCTTTAGCTGCTAGGCTCAGCCTGGCTCGTATCCAGCCTCTTCTGTGTTTCAGCTCCATCCTTTCTCTCACCCCAGCTCCTGGGACGAGCGGTTCAGGAGGTGGGAAGCCTGCCAGTGCTGCTGGTGAGCTCGAAGACTGTATTTGTACACAGAGGGGAAAAGCAGTTTTGCGTATAAAGGCAAGCACAGCAAACTCTCTGCCACTGTTAGCTGTAGCCTGGGCTCAGAGCATTGGGTCATACATCACTGAGTGCTCTCCAGGGAGCTCAGCTTGATTTTGCTCATGTACTCAGGAACAGATGTTAACTGGATGGGTCTTGGGGAAGGCTGGTGATGCCCACCAAGAGGTAGGGCTGTTCCCCACCAGAGAAACAAATTATCTGCAAAACTGGACTTAGGCTATTAGACTTCCTAACTGCAGAGGGCTGGACTAGGTTCTTGCTCATCTTTCAACACTCAGCTGTTTGCAAACACCAGGTGGCACAGGTCTTACTGGAGTGCCTGAGCTGTAATTATGGGTTGGCCAGGACTGGAGCTGGCTGCACTCCGCTGCATGACTTGCCTGTAGAGAGCATCAAGGTCCTTTTACATGAAAAACAACTCAGAAGTTACTTAATCTGCACATTTCTTCTATGTTGTAAAAGTCAAGAAACAAGAGTTAATATGACAAAAAATGCTGAAAAGTTGCTTTCAGCATCAATTAATTTTCCCTATGAGTGAGTAAGAAAAGGTCTTCCCTTCCCCAACATCTGCTTCATCAGACTGAGTTCTCTTGCTATAGGCTGTTGCTTGGCCTCTGGCAAATCAAAGTTGTTTCAGTTAAAGCAGCAAGTAGGCAAAATACCCAAACACAGCCTGGATTTATCTGTGAACCGGGATGTTGTTTTCTGATCACTGGCTCATTATTAAAAAATCATTAAAAGCTTAAAAATTATTAAGAGATACCTCACCAGAAAAACTGTGCTTAGCTGCAACACTAAATTATCTCCAGTTGCCTTGTGAAGCTTCTGGAGATTAAGCTGGCTTCTGATCTGTTTTCTGATAGTGCCTTCATCTTTTACCAACAGCCTGAAAGAAAGTTCAGTCTTTATAATCAGTTATTTACAAACCAGTGGTTATGTTTGCATGACCTCGCATGACCTTAATATTTTTGAGTCTTTTTTAAAAAATATTTTCCATGGCAGAAGAAACTCAGTAAAAGTTTTGTTTTATTTTTAAAGCTGTATTTTCTCCCTTGAGATTCCAGTCAGGAGTTGCAATTGGATGAAAGATTCCAGTTTGGCTGTAAGGAGGAAACCAGATGAAGTGGTGGTGAATTACTGCAAGCATTTTGTCTTTTTCCCTGCCATATTTTATATCTTGACCTGGACATAGCCATGAGCTGCCTGCAAGCAAACACACCCCTATTTGTAAGGAACTAAGTCCTGCTGCCTTCTTTGAGTTTGCATTCTGTTGAGGTTGGCAGGTGACTGGAAAATGTGTCTTTTCATCCACTCCCAAAAGCACAGATAATGAGGGGTCTAAACCTGGGTACATGCCTTTAGGCAAGTAGGCAAGTATTTATAAGGGATACTGCTTGACGGAAGAGGGGTAAAGAGGTCCCAAAAAAAACTTTTGACAGAATGATGGCACAGAGGAAACTAAACGAGCCAGATAATCCCCTGGCCACATCACAACTACTTTGTAAGAATGCGAGGAGAGAAAATCCAACTTGAACTACACTTCCAAGCCAACAAAACACCAGCGAAACACTTTTCAAGGACCAGTGCCTCAGGCTCCTGTCAGGTATCCTCTGGTGAAGCTTGCTACAGAACATTTCTGATTCCAGTGCTGGCAGGGCCACTGCTGGGAGTCACGTTCCCACAGCCAAGGCAGCAAAGGGGAACATGTGCCTGATTTCTGCTTCTTCTTCAGTCTGATATATTAATGAAAACTCTTTTAATGAATCCACAAAGGCCTGTGAAATGGGATGGTGGTGGTGTGGGGAGCAGGCTTATGCACCCCTCTGCTGCCCCTACACTAAGGGCAATGACAACTTTTAGGAGAACAACAAAGTCATTTGGGATGGCAATATTTCAAGCTGCCCCAACAAAATACAGCTCACCTGCAGACTTCCATACTTCAAACCATGAGCTGGCCTAAAGAGGCTGGGCAAATCAACCTTTCCTCACCTCTAGTGATGTTATCTCATCCTAACTCACCAAACCTGTGTAGTACATCTGACTTTCACTGATCAAAGATAAATAGAAACAAATTCCATCAAGCCTGGGATGAGACTCAGAATCCAGGCAGGGAACAGAAGTGATACTACCTAAGTAGCCTCTCTGCTTTGTACCTCTTTGCACAGCTAATTAACACAGCTCGCATACCAAAAAAGTGGGTCTGAAGCATTAAGGATCCTGCTGTAGGGGGAAAGTAATCATGAAGCAGTAAATTGAATAAATCCAGGGAAAGTTTGTTCTGCTGGCAGCTACCCCGTAAGGAGAATGAAAGGCAGATTTGTCCAAGTGGATTATTTGTTCCATGTGACTTGCTCCATGTTTTTTGCTCCACTCGACGCTTTTTAGGAATGTGTTTACCCTTGTGCCATGGTGCAAAGTCTTCACAGAAGGATGATGAACAGTCTGTCCTCTCCCCTTCAGAGTTTATTCTGCATTGCTTGTAATTACCAACAAGCGTGCTTGTTCCAAAGCATATTTTGAAGTATGACTTACGCTGTTTTGCCATCCCTCATCTGCCACAGTGACCCCGTTTCCAATCCAAATGGATTTAATTAGCTGGTAATAGCTCTGGGCTTTGGACTACCACAAGGATTTGTATTTCAGATAAGTTTAAATTACGAGATACTTTTGTAACTAGTATAGCTCCATATTATTTCACTGGTATCAGTCTACTGTGCTGATTCCTTGGGTGCCTGAGTATGTCCCAAATGTCCATCTGTCTTCTTAATTCTGTTCAGATATGTCTTTCAGATATGACTTTGGCTTGGTTGTTATTGATGCACGTGTTCAATGATTGCTCTTGAGACCCTTATGCTGCTGCACCCTTCTTTGCACTCCAAAATACCAATCCTATTTTTATACAGGGTTGCAGGGCCAGAACAATTCAAGTGGGAAAGGACCTCCTGCTAGTTACAGTCCTGCTAACACAGCTCAGGATGAGGTTGGCCTTTGCCACAAAGGTACATTGCTGGCTCACTTTCAGCTTGTCCACTAGAACCCCTTTGTCCCTCTGTCTTGCCTGGCAATGGTGACAGCATCCATGGTCTATTTTTTTGCTATACCTGAAATTTTCTGTTATCAATTAGTCCAAAAAGTTGTTGCCTACTTTTTTCTTGATGAGATGTTCCTTCTAGTAGAAATAAATTGAAAGCTCTCACCTTGGAGTTATGTTGTCAGTTGTTCTTTTTTTTTTTTTTCCTGTATCTGAGATCTCCCTCAAAGTTTGCTTTTGAGGAGTGGAAAGAAGATTGTCTTACCTGAACCTGTGTAAAATAGTAGTGAATATAATGGTGGGTTTTGTGTGCAAACTTTCTGGGTTTCTTGTAAGGAGACAACTGTCCTTATTAGGTTTTCTTTTCCATAACTCAAAGAAACTGGAGTTCATTTCACCTAACTTCAGCTAGATAAAAATGACCTACCCATCCCAAGCTAATCTTCTGGCTTCCTTGATTGTCAATGGCAAGAAGGACAGTCTTCCTTTGAGGGCAATTCATCTCATTGATCCTAGACCCCAAAAGATGGTGCACCTCAGAAATGTTCTCAATTCTCACGTAGTACAAGTAGGGAATTGCAGAATTGCCCTACAAGTAAAACCCCATTGGTCTCTAATGTGTCTTTTCATACCATGAGGATCCTGCCAGCAGAGACAACACCACTTTGTGTGCAACCAAGCATCCTCATCTGAGCAGGTGTTGCAATGTATCAATGAGATAGATACCCAGGCTCACTCCACTATTAAAGAGAAAGATGTCTTCAGTCTGCTCTACACTATTCAAAGGAGATGGACAAGTTTGCTAGACTCCAGAAGGTTTTTCATATGGTGTTTTGCTGGATCAAGTTTGATAATTTTCAGAATTAAGTATGTTGGAATAAGGGTCTGATCATGCAAAAAATACGTATTTTTGAAGCTGTGCACGTGGTTGACACTGAACCCCTGACTGGTCTTGCTGAGTTCAGAGCACTATCATGATCACTGCCGCCATCCTGCTGTTTCCATTTCAACCTCTCCTTTCCGCGAAGCCTGAAGGTGACCTTAACAGTCCCCTTACCCCAGCTGCCCTATGTAATCCTTGTGCGGTGGTTATTTACTCCATTTTCACACTTATTACTTTGCTCATTTTCCACATGGCAGTCCCTAAGAGTGGAAGAACATTTTCATCCTCTGCTGATGTGGTTTTCTGCTCCATAGCAGCTGCCTCCTTGCTCATCTTTAGTGTTTGTTTTCTGCACAAGAAGACATTACTGATTCAATCTTTTTCTGTCTCATTTATGCTCCAGTGCTCTGTTTCTCTTTCTACTTTAGCTGGCACTTGATGTGAGAGAGTGTGTGATCTTGTGTTTAAGATATTCACAAGAACCTGTGTCTCTTCTCCACCATGCATTTTCCAGTGGTTAATGGACTATCGCCAACCACTCTGGAGCTTAATATTTCCACGTGTAAAATAACAGTAACATCACTAAAGCTGTGGAAAGATTATTTTTCACTTGTGAGGCCAGTGTAGAAGGAAGAGGGATTTCAGTTTGGATCAGCTCAGAATGAAATTGCTCTAGAAGAAAAGCACTACATCTGCTATGGAAATAACCAGTTAATTCCTTTCCAAAGTTGTTTCAAACATTTCTACCTTTTTAAAAAACATACACCAAAATAAACATGCAAAGTACTCGGAGGTCTCTGCCATTCTCCCCCTGAGATGTTTTCATGTGGTTGTGGAGACTAAAGGGGAGAGCTAAAGATAAATCCATTAATGTTATATAAGTCACTCCAAAATGCCGCTAAATAAATAAAAGTGCTTCAGATTGTACACTGCGTATGTGCCAGGCAATTCATCAGCAGTGCCAGGACACTCTTTCCTCTTTGGAGGAGAACTCCATGGAAGAGGGGAGCAGAAATATTGCAGGTGGCAATTAGCAGCAGGTCACCCAGAGCAATTTTCAAGAGATCTCCAAGCACCACTGGGGGTTTGCCGTTCAGCACAGCCCTCAATAATCCTTAAGGGTAAGAGCTCTGTGGGAGGTTGTGAAAGCCAGCTGAGGCCACTGCTGCTTGCTCCTGCAGCATGGAAGCAGAAGGGTGCCTACTTTGGTAGTGCACACACTGGATTGCCAGATTAAATCCCTGATGACAGTGGTTTTGCACCGCCACACTGAAGCAGAGGGAAGATGTTCTCTTTGGCCAGCACTGGTGAATGGATCATGATGGTGGCTTACTGCGCTGGATGGACAACAGGCATCTATGGCATCTCCAGCCAGACCTGACTGCTTGAGCCCTGATCAAGCAGTCAGGTGGCAATTGGGTTTTGCAGGCATGTAGGACACTTGGCTTCCACACTAAGTGCATCAGCATGTGGTGACAGGAACATTTCATTGCCTGTGTAGCTCTCTTCATCTTGCTGGTGATCATTTTAAAGCAGGACTTCATCTGTCAATAGGTAAGTTGGTGGCACCAAGTAAGCTGGGGATCGAATTATTTTTTCTAAAAGAGCTTAGAGGAAAATAAGACATCCAAAGTTGCAGTGAAATTAATGATGCTTTCCTTCCAGTGGGAGTAAAAAAAGGCCAAAATTAGGTTATTGAATGACAGATGAGAAGAATCTTTTGCTTTAAGACTTTGGTATAGCAGGTAATGGGCAGGATGAGGAGGAACAATAATGCAGAAGAGAGGGAACCTAGAAAAAGAGGCAAGCCATGGAAAGAAAGAGAAATGAAGCAGTTTGATGAAGTGCTCAATGTCTCACCATCCATGCTTTCAATTTCCAAATAAAGCATGTGCATTCTTGGGCTGGGAAGTTGCTCCTGCTTTCAGAAGGACCCAAGTGGAGAGCTCAGGCCCAGTCTCTCCCCAGCTCCATCAGAAACTGGACCCAAATTGGCTGAACGTGGTGACACAGCTCTGCTTGTCTCTGTCGCAAAAGCCACACTAAAAGCAGGCTCAGTGTACTACCTAAATCTTGTTCAGCTCTCTGAAGCAATTGTTTCAGTTCTGGTGGCACATGCACCTCCCAGCACCCACCTCCAGCAGCTCCAAGGAGGACCACAACTCTGCATTGTGCCATGCCATGCCATGCCATGTATGCCAGCTCCAGTTGTCATTACTCTCATCATGGTCATTACTCTCATGGTCCTTGCTCCCACCACAGCAGAGGAGCGTGGATCGTCACCATCCCAGCCTCCCACAGCCAGAAGAGTGTGGCTGTGTGTCCCATGCTCCTCGCTCCCTCACTCACTCTCCAGTAAAGATGGGTAAAGACTGTGTCTCCCACTAAATTATTGCAGGATTCACAGTTTTTCCCTCACCTGCACCAGGGTGAGAGACACTGATGGCCCATTGTGATGGGAAGGCTCGCCAGGGGTGACACCCAAGTTCTCAGCTCTATGTCAAGCAGGATCATGGTATTTCTACAGTGGAAGAAGGGCTGACACCTTGGGGAGACCGGGCACAGGCACAGCAGCTCCTTTCCTTCACTTTATGAGGAGTCGCAGGATCTGCTGTGTTTCTTTAAATTCGGTTTCTTGGATTAACTAAAGAACCTCAGACTGTCACTCAGAAGTTTCTAAGTGTCCCCAGTTAAGTGTACTGGGAGGTCTTTGGTACTGGGACAGCATCCTAATGATTGAACAAGAACTTCTACTCTGTAAATTCTGAATTTGGGGCAAAATTTTCTGTTTGGCAACTTGGCCTGGGACTTTTTAACATCTGAGCCTTGCAGGACTATGCTCAGTGCTTGGTTTCTCTACTGAGGCAAGCAGCAAGGTATGCTAATTAATGACAGTTGTGGGAATGTCCAAGTATAACTTACATCTGCTGGGAAGCAGCCTGAGACCTCACCACTCATTTTACATAATCAAGGCTTATAGTAAAACATCCCTATTTCCTCCACACTCCAGGTGTTAGCCACAGCAATTGCTTTGAAGCAGTATTTCTCCTGAAGGAGGTATCTGGGCCACTACATCTAACCTGAAGGGCTGCACTGAGAAATTCTTGATATACTGAGTTGTATCAGAGTGGGTGGATTAGAAAGCGATACGTGATGGTGTCTGGTGGCTACTCTTCACCACTGCAGGCAAATGTCCTGTCAAGGGGAGAGGTATTTCTCTACTATTATAACAATGGTGCCATTTCCCATTGATAACACCTGTCTTGAAATGTCCTGCAACCAGGTCAGATTTGTTAATGAAATTCACCCTCAAAATCAAACATGGGTAGAAAAGGGCTCAATGCTTATCCACTCTATCCGATCTCCAGAGCTGTAGCATGACAGGCAGCACCCATTAATTAATTTTCCAGAATGGTTTTGGGGTGGCAGAGGGGGAGAAGGAAGATGAAGCATATTAACACAGAAACTTCTGAGACCGTAGCACTTCTCCTCTCTTTGCCTCTGCCAAGGAGGTGCCGTAATTGTTATTCTGGGAGACTATGCTGGAACTTGGAACTGCCCTGCTTTGCAGCAAGAGTGGAGCAAAGCCCATGCCACCCTGCTCTCCCACATCGTGGTCCTGTGGGTTGTGCAGGTGTGTGGGTCTGTGAGCTCAGGGTTAATGGGAGAGGGAAGAGGGGAGAGCGAAGAAGGGAGAAAGGAAAAGGAAGAGGGGAGCTCTCAGGACCAGGCAGCAGCAGCGACGGAGGGAGAGACCCCAGGGAGAGCTGCAGGAGTGTGCTCTGCCTCCTCTCTGCAGAGAACCATTACAGTCACACCTTCAGGTGGCTGTGGATGCACAGACAGAGGCTCCCAGGGTGCTCGTGGCCAACTTGATTTCCAGTTTTACCCACTGAAGTCCCATCAAACAGAGGCAGGGCTGAAGGATGGGTGGCAAAGCAGTGCTGCCTGCTGCTGTCCACATCCCCACAAAAGGATTTGGAAGTCTGAGGTGCCCAGTGTTTGCTCAGCCCTGGCTCAGACTGAGACCCAAATGCCTGGCCAGAAACCTGACTTTGCAGGCAGCAGGAGGGTTTGCAGCCCCCCTCGCCATGGCTGTCACAATCCTGGTGGACGTTGTGGCCGAACGCCACTTGGGCTCCCCAAATAAGTACCCGAAGTAATAGATTTGAGCATATCTGGGCTGAGATGGTGGCAGAGGATATCTGGGGGTTGTTAGAAGTAGGTTAAAGAGTCATTTTCCTCCCTTGCACTAAATAAATAAATAAATCTCGTGCACCATAGCACTTTAATCCTGCTGGGGCTAAAGTGGATTACAATGCTATTTGGCTGGCCGCTGCACGCAGAGCCAAACTGCTATAACAGGATTCAAATCCCCTCCCTAACTCAGAACAGATTTGCTTGTTTCTTTAAAAAATAGCTAGAAGACAGCTTGGCCCCATAAACCATGTTATGATCCTTTTTGAATATAAGATTGAACTATTTCTGGCCTCCTCTAAATATGCTTCCTTTTGTAATACAACAAGTTCCTTGAAGTCCTACAGAGAAAAGGAAGGGTGGTTTCTACAAGAACATTGTAAATATACTTTTTTTACCATTTAGAAGCGCATTTTTCACACTCTTCAAAGAATAAAAGTTGCGTGTAAAAAGCTAGTAACTCTGTGAACAAAGAGGATCTATTTTACGCAGCTGCACGTAGCACCTTGCAAAGCATCAGCACCTGGCTGGGCTGTGATGGCACTGCTGTCCCGTGCTACGGATGGCTGATTTTTGGGCAGGAACTGATTCCGGTTAAAGAGTGAGGACACAACTTTCTCCCCAGGGTGCAATTAGCAGTGATGGGAAGAATTGCTATTAACAAGGAAAAAATGCAGAGGAATTCACTGAGCCTCATCTCTGCAGGGACCAGCAAACTCTGCTCGTTTCTTCCGTGCACACAGAGGACCTTAAAATTTTCCTGGCACACTGGGACCTGCAGCCAGCAGCAGCAGCGGTGCTCCTTTAATTAATGTGGCCTTAGAGGGAGCAGCCACTTAACTAGGAAGCTCCACTGCCTGGCCGTGCCTCTCTAAGGGCAGATGTCAGGGCGACCACACACTTGAAGGAAGACAGGTTACAAGGTAACACATATAATACTATTGAGGATGAAGGTGACCTATAAAAGTGCAGTAAATATGTAATTTTCTCTGCTCGGCAAGTGAATTTTGATCCCACTGTAGCACCACATCGTGAGGTGCTGCTGCTGTGCCTGGGAAAGCTCAAGGAAGGACAAAGAGCAGAAAGCAGCAAGAAGGACAAAGAGGCTCCAAAACAACCCCCCCCCACCCCATTCACACCCCTGCCAGACAGGCAAACAGAGAGTGACACTGCAGAATTGTCTTTCCTTGTTTAGAGCCGCCTATGTCAGCCTGTCGTGCACAGGGAAAATAGCAGCAGATCAATAGAGATATCTGTGCTGACGCTCTTATCATCTCCTTTAAGATACACTGAATCCCTCATCAGCCTTCCCAGTTAATGAGCCTTTCAGTTGGAAGAAAGACACTGTTTTTTTTCTGAACGTGTGATTCTCTGCCGGTCTCCAGACCTGTCTTAAAGAAAGAGGTAAGTGATGGGCTCTGGTCACAGTCAGAGGTCCAGGCTGTGATTATGGTGACAATGTGCTGATATAACTTTACTGGAGAACCCCTCCTTGGTCTATGTACAAGTCTGTGACAGCAGAAGCTGGTGCAAACTTTCCCTGAAGGGTATCACACACCGAGTGCTTTCCATGATGCCAAATCTCTGATACACATACGTGATCACCAGCCATGAGTCCTTATGGTGGGCTAGATCCCACTACCATCTCTGAGCACTCCCCTGGGTGGAAGGAGTGAGATCTGAGGTCCTGCAGTGATTTGACTTTAATGGAGTTATGTACATTGGCACTGATTGAGGACCTGACCTAGGTGATGGATGTCAATGTAATCACACCAGAATATGATGCCTGTCATTTATCATTTGCACCAGTCAGCCAGGAGGCCCCTTGCCTGGCTGCTGTAGAGATACAGAATAAAATAATCCCTTTGCAAAGAGCTTACAATTTTGGAGTAAGCACAAACATTTAAGCCTTGAAGGAAAGGGAGAGAAATGGCATTGCTCCTAGCCCTTGTTTCCTAGCAGGCTTGTATTCATCGACTGCGAACCTTAATACAGTTTTCACTCCACTTGTCAATTGTTAAGATAGATTTGGGGGCTGTCAACAAAATGCTACAGTTGAAATGACCCAGCTAGAAATAATAGACCATGAAACATCAGAGTAGTAATAATACTGTAAACCACCACAGAGGAATATCTTCAGCACTTTCATTGTTAATGGCCCCTCCGGTGTCATTTGGTGTATGGGACAGTTTGGGGGTGATTTGCCTGTTCTGGCTTCAGAAGTCTTTGCACTAGGTTGCTGGAGGGAGCAACCACAACCTTCCTGTTCACCTTCAGGGCAAAAATAGGCACCCTGAGAAGCAAGTTCATCAGACTTGTCTTTGATATCAGTTTTCAGACAAGACGCTTTGCCTGCTGGAGGTGACCACCTCTCTATCACCAGGTAAGAGCAGGTGGGACAAGGTATCCGTCTTGGAGACAGATGTTGCTGGCCAGTGGGTGCTGTTGGTGTCATGCTGGGCACAAAGGGGTCCACCCCACCCATCTTTTCTGGCTCTTAACACAAAACGATAGTGTGTTCCTTACAGAGCTGATGGGAAACCAGACTGAACACCTTGAGAGCATATCAGTGCTAAAGCCTGACATATTCACCCGTCTGGATGTGAGCTGGGTAACTCAGGAGCACTTTCAAAGTGTTTTTCACTTTACAATCAGAGGTTTTTTTCAGAGCAGAGAGGTTTCTTATCAGCTTATCCTACCTGCCTGATGTCTCAACAGACCCATGTGGGGAAACTAGTGCCATTAGGTTCCCACTGCAACCCTATCACAGGAGCAATTCCTACTGAGTTCAAGATAGTTCTCACTGGAGATTTCACTGACACATCAGACCTTTTTCTAAAGGCTTCCCTTTGTTTCCAAGAGAGTTTTAGGTGCAGTGCCTGCTTCCAAGAGCTGCCAAGACAGCACCAGGATTATGCATCTCTCTACTGGGCTTTGGGTCTGAGCAGTGAGGAGCTTGGCCATGGGGATTTTAATGCACTAAAATGCCCTCTGTGTTTAACAGAAAGGAACAGAAGCATCAAATTTTTTTTTTTTGGACATCCAAAGGTAAAATGCTGCAGCTCCTGCAACAGCAAATCTGCAATTCAAGAGGACCTGAACTGATAAATTCAGGTCTAGACCTAGATAACAGTGAAGCAGTCAGCAGACACCTCTCTGTGGGACCACATCAGACAGTGCCACTGGCATTGAAATTGTCTTATGACCTTCAATAACCTTTTTTCTGCTCAGCCTTTTTTACTAATTAAAATTATAAATGAAAGTAACAGGAGACAGTCTCATAAAAGGGGTCAAGCACAGAAACACTCATTTACAAAATCTCCCCATGCACTTAGGAACGTGACTATTTCTTTTATCTATTTGGTTCTTTCAGATTCCTTCAGACAACGACAAGGCTGTGAGTGTTTTAAATAGCTTCTGTTGGCAGAGGAGCTGCATGTTGGCAGAGGTGAGCCCACAACCGAGCTGTCCATCCCCTGGGAGATCCTGCCCCAGCCAGCAGTGCTCACCAGGCTGACTACAGCCTTGCATGGAAATCCTCCTGGACATGCCATCCTGCTGGAAACAACCTTCCCTGCCTGAGCACAGCCCAAGACTGGAAACATACCTCCAGGAAACTGGCTTTTCTGGGCGGGGGGATGTCGCTCCAAAGAGGGATTTACCCCATCAATGGACCTCCTGGAGACCTGCAGCTTGGGAAAGATGCTCCTCACAAACACTGCGAGTTCCTTCTGGAGACCCCGGCGGAGACAAATTGGATCCTGAATTGGATTAATTTCTGAGCTTGCATTGGGCTTGCAGAGTGGCATCTCAAGTCAGGTCCACAAGGACTTTCAGCAAAACAGGTGTCACTTAGTTAAACTTGGTCATTCACTACCATGACAAAGTAATTAGAGCCTGGCAGTCTCTTTCTCCCCCTGCTGCTCCTTCTCTATGTACAAACACCAGGGCTCTGGCATAGACGGAGCTCTTGACACTTTGTCAGTGAAAAAGCAGTACCGTGTAAGTAAGAGAAATGTTTTATGGGAACTATAAATAGTTTTGCATTAAGGCAAACGTATTCTCTTGCCTAAAATAGATTCACCTTGCAAACAGCTTAAGGACACTTTCAGCACCAGACAAATGCTTTCAGACTCCCCTTCAGAGAGAGAAACAGCCTTTTTCCCCAAAAAAGCAAACAAGACCAGCAGCCAGAGACCCCTACGCTGTCCCCCAGCCCCCTCCCATCCTGACCCCACTCCCCATGGCTGGATAGCAGCCAGCGGTGCTTGGGTGTCAGTCTGGGAGATAGCTCAGCATCCTTCCACCAAAAACGGAGCTTAATTCAGCCAACTAACTTTTCCAGTCATTTTCTCCAGGGGCTCAGAACATGCGTGCTGATTACACAGGTGAAAGGGATGAGGAAACTTTGGGGAGGGGGAGCAGCTACTTCCCATGGTCTCTCGGAGCAGTGGGTTGCTTTCCTTTCACTCCAAAGGGAACTGAGCAGCCAAACAATGCAAACATCCCCTCTGCCAGGGCTGCAATGTGTTAACAGCACTCTCAGAGCATCATTTCATTCCCTGCGGAGAAAAGCCGCTGGTGGGGGGGGGGGGGGGGGGGGGGGGTGGACAAGAAGATGTCAGAAGAGAAAAACGTATTTTTAACTCACCTTTAGGCTGTGCGTTGGGTTGACGACGCAGACGAGTTGCCCAGCAGCTGAGAAAACCCTCTTTGCCTTGTAGTGCTGAAACCTCAGGTGAATAAGATCTAACACAGCCCCAAAGCACTGGGTGAAGAAAAGCATCACAACTTTTGGCGTTTGCTGCTGCTGCTGCCGCTGCTGCCGCTGCTGCCGGCGGTGGGCAGGGGAAGCAGCCAGGGAGCCCCTGAGTCCTTGAGCCCGGGGAGGGGAGTGCGGTCGGCGAGAGCTCCGCTCCGGCACGGCTTAGCATGCCTTCATATTCATCATCAAAATAAGACGGGAAGAGGCTTGCAGCAGCGGGGCGGCCAATGGAAAGGACAGAAATGTTATCCTTGAGGTCCAGAGACAGCCAATAACGAATGCCTCCCCTCCAGAAACTCCCTGATGAATTGAGCCTGGCGGAGAATGTATTATTGAGCATTACCATACATCAGCACATTGCATTTATCTTGCGATTACAGCCAGTCATACGTAAGGCTATGGAGATATGCAAGGCAAAATTGATTGCTTAATGTCTCCATTTATTAATTGCCTTAATTTAACGAAAGAGCGCTCGGATACCAAAGCTAAATGTGGGGCCCACCAGTGAAACTGCTGGAAAGTAGCAAAAATAGATTAAGGAAACTATGTTTTACTGAGGGATAAAAATCAAATAAGCAAAGAGAGGTTAAGCAGAAGAGCTCACTGTACAAATAAATTTACACCTGTGCCTTTGCGGGCTTCAATTTGGATTTTCAACACTATGAAGTTTTCTACATTTTATTTTCTGTTACTTCACAAGGGTCCCAGCACACAAATAACATTCCCTCCTCTCCCCACCTAAAAATAGGAAAGGTCAGGTCTCAGGTCTGGTGTAACTTGGAATAACTCCATTTAAAGTCAGCAATATTTTCCTGATTTACACTCACTGGTAGATCAGGTCCGTTGGACACAAAACGTGGTAATTACTGGATGCTGGAACTACAAGAGCATAAAAAGGCACAGAGCATGCTTCTAAAAATAATGAAATACATGATGCATGAGAGCACACACAGATAGAAACTTGCACTGAGGGAAAAGTGGCTTCTAAATCAACAGAATAATTAAACATGCAGAAGGTTTTTGCTTGTCATTCATCTGCATATCGGTGGGCAGGAAATGACTAATTAGCCATTAGATTGTCCTAGGCATTAAAAAGGAATTAGGGAAGTGCAAGGAAAATAACATGCTTTTGTGTATTATTACCAGTGCGTATCTCTGTTGGTGGGCAGGGATCCTTTTCAAGACATTAAGTCTCATGAAACTTGAGTCCCCATAACCGGGTTTTCCAGGAGGTGACTGCACCAAAGCAGCTGAGGGAATCAGAAAGCACATTCATTTCATGGGACAATCCTGTGTGATATGTTGCTCTGCTTGTTAATAAATCAAAGAGGGTTAATTTAATTAGCTCTCTACCAGAACTTCCTATCAGAGTGCTATTTAGGCTTGCTAGCTAAGTACTCAGATGGCTTATTTAGCCTTGGTAATCCTTTTTCCCTTCAAAGTCGAACAGATAAAAGTAGCTGGTTTTTTTTTCTTCTTCTTCTTTTTAAACATGAGCCCTGTGCTGGGGGTAATTCTTGTGCTCCAGATGGAGCAGCCCCTGTGCAGTGTGGGCTGCATCCTGGGACTGGATTGTCGCAACTGCCTCTTCCTAAATCAATACTGCAATACTGGCTCTGCCAGACTGCAGAGAGCCTGTGTGGGGAAAAAAAAACACTATTAAAATACACACCAGGTCTGAGTAGATAAATAAGTGGGATATTGTGAATGCTGGAACATCTGACGATGCAACACCCCCAAAAAACATTAAAGATGGGAGGAATATGTATCTCTCAGTTCTTAAAATTTGCTTGTAAATGAGAACAGGAGATAATTTTTGCAGTGCTGGGAGACACTTTGAGAATATTTTCAGGCAGACTTGAGGACAAGTGGCTGAATTGATTTGCTTAAATGTATCCTTCTCTCCGTTCCCAAAGTAACTGTGAGCATCCAGCTACTTATTATTTATTTCTTCCTGATTTGTAGTTGGTAGCTGCACAAACACTTTATACCAGCAAATCTTAGACTGCAAGATACCAGTGCAAGTATTCTGCCACCAAAGCCTTAAATGACCAAAAGGTTCTTGTAATTTACATTGGTTATCAACGCCTAAATCTCCTGGGATTTTTTTCTGTTTGACTGAGTGACTCAACTGAATGTGTAGATTGGAGGTAAGACCACATCTGTGGGCAGCAGAGATGTCACCCCTCGCCCTTCCCATCCAGTTGGCCCTGGGGGCCTGGCCGTGCTGTGGTCCAGCCCTGCTGAGACCCATCTGCCTTCCTGGGGTTGCAGGAGAGGTATCCCTGATCCCACAGGTGCAGGGAGGTGTCTTCAATCTAAATATACATCCCAGATGCTGGAATGCAAAAAGTGCTGCAAAGAAAAGACCACATTCAAGGGTGGGGGAGGGACCTTTGCAGTGCCCAAATCCCTGTATGCGTCTGCACCCATCTCACTTTCCACACATGATCTTCTGAGGAGCATCTCGCAGCAAGCAATACTGGTGGAAAAGGATGAAAACAAGCACTCAGTGCATCTGAAGGCAACTCTTGCTCAGAGCATAAGTTCACGTTTGTGGTGGCACTTTTGTGAAATTTTTTGTTGCTCATATTGTTCATGTCTTGAGACAAACATGCAGCACACACTTACTGCATTTCAACACATGACTTAGCACTGGCTTGACAAGGGACCTACATCCACCAGCTGGCTGTGCATGCAGCTTCACTTACAAGCAAAAGCTCAGCAGTGTGGTCTGATGTGCAAGTGGGGATCCAGGTCTTTTTTCTGCTTTTGCATCAGGGGGCTCTCAACCAGAGTGACTCCATTAATTTAAGTTTACAGTGGTTTCATTCAGGCTTGGGGATGCAAGATCTGCTGCCTTATCTGGCCTCAAACCATGGAGTAGGTCCTCAATGACATTATTTAACTCTATGAATGAAGCCAGGGAGAGGAGGAACAAGTCCACATGCAAGGGGCACTTGATGAATCCCATTTAACTGCTGTTTGCAAATTTCTGGTGTCTGTAGCCATTATTTCTGAGATAGTTAATTCTGTAAAATGTGACATAGCAAAAAGGTCATAGGCTAAATATTTATTAGGATACACATTTTGCCAAATTAGTAGCTCTAGTGTCATCACCTTAATGTACACGGGGTTATAATTCTCCAACACCTCAGCTGCTAGTGTGGCTGCTTCAGGTTAGCATGATAATAGGATCAGGTAGACATAAAATCTGGCTGCAGCAGTGCTAACTTTTGGGTTTGTCCACTTTGCTTTTGATCAGAGCTGCTGGTGTGAAAGGGAAACACTTGTGGGTAAACACAGGGTCGAGGCATCATGCAACTTGGCAAAATGGTGGCCTGGGAGATGCAGCACTCATTCCAAACCCAATGTTAAATTGCAGTGCTTGGCTTTCAATCAGATTTCCTTATCATTCTGACTTTTGGAGGAGACTTTCCTACGTGCTGCTCTCTCTCTCTTCCTGCCCCGCCAGATGCCTCTGTGAATCCAAGTCCCTCTCATCCCTACTTGTATAAATATGGGTGAGCAGCTCTTGCTGGCATCCATGGGATGACTCCCACATAGATGGGATCAGGCTGCCCTCCGCTACTGACATCTATAGGGGGAATGCAACCTGCATCAGACAAGATCGGCACTAGTCTTTATCCCAAGGATGGGAGAGATGGATGCTGTTCAGGGCATCAGGAGTATCCACTCAGGCAGCTCACTGATCTGTTTGTGTGGCCATGTTTCTGACTGTTGGAGGGACTTCTGGCAGGGCTGGCTGACGTGGGACCTACTTTAGCTCCACTGTTTATATTTCCTTGGGGAAGGAGCCAGGCCAAGATAACCTGCTGCTGCCCTCTAGCAGGGACAGCCTGCATGGGCGCCTTGGGACAGGGAGGGATCCCCTTTTACACTCTCAACTCTGCCTTCTAGGAATGTCACCTGGCTATTTAGCGGGTCACTGACCCCATCTAGTTAAGGTTCAAGTCCTTTTTCTGCCTGGCCAGGGGTTGGAGGAGCACCATCCATGCCAACTAGGCACCTCTTCATTGAGTATCTACATCTGCATGCATCAGCCCAGCTCCCTTTATAGTTGCGGAGCAAACATGGCACTCTAAGTATGTATTTCCCCTGACCTGGCTGGGATGTCAGGCAGTTTTCTGCATCCTTTGGATGCAAACATAATGTGTGAAGCTTCATATGCTCTCCTGAGTCTCATGACAGGTTTTGGGAAGAGGTGTTTGCACTACTAGTTATAATTTGCCTCTGTTGTCCACCAGAATTTAAAGCAAGAACATAAGAAATGTCTCACTAGCTCAGTGCAAAGGTCCCTCTAGCCCAGCATCCTGTCTCCAGCAGTGTCTACAGGAGATGGCATTTTGAGTCAGCTCGTGGGCAGGGGCCAACGCCTTCTGTCCATTCTCCTTGTATTCCCTTAGCATCTACAGCTGTCACATTTGGGTATCAGAGGGCACATCCCTAGAGAAGCAGAGCCAGCAATTTTTAAAACTAAGAGGACAGTTGTAGCCCTGTAAAGCACGTCACTTCATGTCAACTGCTTTGTGCTTTGGTTGGAGCCCATCCTTTCCACACAACCTAGCTTTGAATTTTCCTGTGAAGAAGACCAGTGGTACCTCCTAGTAAGTTCTTCCAAAGGTTATTTATCTTCATTACTAGCATTTTTTTAATCATATTTCTTGTCTGAATTACTTTCCTGCATAGGATTCTGCGTGCAGGAAATCATTGTGCCTTCTCTTGCTCAGCTGGGGCAGCCTCTGCCATCACAGACCTTCTCCATGTGAAGACACATTTTTTTTTGCCTAAAAACTCCTTCAGCAAACCAAATAGACTGTGTTTCCTTTGCAAAGCACCTTTCTTGCCCAAGATCAGGTCACTCTTGTAGCTTCTTTATGCATTTTTCCCTATCTTCTCACCTCATCTCGAGCCTGATCTGCTCCTCACTGCTGATGAGGGTAGAAGCAAAATGACCCATTTGGCTCACACGATCACAGTGCACAGATTACACATGTGACACGTACACTCCCTTGGGTCTGCATTCCCACACCTTCTTTTTGCTTGCAGGGCATATTTGCCACATCTCCCCTGTCTGCCATTTGGGAAAAGTCTTTTCTGCACCCCCTACCCACCTGCAGAGTATTGGCAATGCACATCTGCTGAGCTGGGTTTTTCCTGCTAATCACCATTCAGCAGAAACTCATAATTTCCACTGGTATTGAAGGACAGTAATATGTCAAGAGGTGTTTTTGTTTTATTCCTTTCAAAGCCATCCTTCCTACATTATTATTAGCAGTACATGACTTTTCTGGTCACTGGGTCAAGAGGGGAATTCTTCATTTCTCCTTGGGGAAAATCTGTTGCCTAGGGAAAAAGGTTGCTGCCTCCATCTTCTTAATTTTGTCCCTTCACACCACTGCATTTGCTATGCTCTACCTTCCTCTGATCCCTTGTTAACGGGAGAGCTTATGGCAATATCTCATGCCACTTCTTTCTGCAAATGTTATACCCCAGAGAGCATCTTTAACTCTCACCAGCAAGCCAGCAGCTCAATAAAGACACTTTACATTTTCATGCTGTTATTAGATAAAGTAACTGCCATCATTTCCTATTCATAGTGGCTGCCTGGTGCCCACATTACCATAAGGATGTATTGCTTTCACTTGCCAGCCTTACTGAATGCCCAGTGGAGAGTCCTGCTGCCCTGGGCCATATTCACACAGGAGGGCGGATAGACTGTAAATGCCTTGGTTGCCTTGTGTCGGTGAGAAAAGCACCAGGAGCTCATAGTGATGGATGGAGGAGGCTCCTTTTCCCACCATCAGCCTGGGCAGTGGCTAATTCTGAGTCAGTTTTAAGGGCTGGAGAGTTTCTCCTTTGCCCGGGAGCCCACCTGTATGATTGTCTCTGGTTATGGCTATGGGCTGGCGTTTCACTCCCAGAGATGCACTCAGCTGGAGAAGTGGCAGTCAGCAACACAAACTGGTGGCATTAACGTCGGTGTCACCCTTTAATCTCCTTCGTGTGGTCTCAGCTCCATAAAGATGCTGGGGGCCTCCCTAGAAGCCTGACAGAGTCATGATGGGGTTTTTTTTGATCCAACTGCTTTCAGACACAGACACACATGCATGGAGATGTGCAAAAGACAGGCAGGTAGCAGGGATGAGACAGACTTGCTGTGCTCACGTTGAAGTGTGAGCAGCTTCTGGGCATGCAGGTGAGCTCTGTTGAACCAGGTCATGTTGCTCCCCCCAATGCTTCCCCCACAGAGGAATGCCTGGGCAATGAAGAGGTGGAGGGCTGTATCCAAACAACTCGGCAAGATGGACTGAAGTCTCTGCTCTTCTGGGTCAGAATAATGATAAATAATTCAGGCTTGCTTCAGAGCTTTGTATCCTACATCCACATTTTCCTGGGCTTGGACTTTTCTGTCTTCAAAACCTGTTTAAGTCAGATTCAGGAGACATTCATTGAGGATTTTTCAGCCATCAGAGCTGGCACATATCTTCTTCTAGCAAACGCCTATGCCTGAGTTAGCTGGCTGTGCCTCTCAAGGTAGTGAGAAGAAGCAGGTCTGGGGCATCTCAGGTTAAAGGACATATCTAAAATGGGCTAGATGACTCACTGGCTGAAAGTACCAAATCCCCTCCATTGACTGTACACCTGTGATTCTTGCAGACATTGCACCAAACTCCTCCACAACCAGGTGAGATGAATCCCAAGCCTAGTAAGCTGGGCATTGCCACATAAGCAGTGGCTCCAGTACATGGTGGCATCCTGTGACCCAAAATAAGCCCCCATACATCCCACCTGGGCAGGGGGTGCCATGACAGGGTCTGTTTCAGTGAGGACCTGCTTGTCACCAGCACTGCTTGGCCAGCACTGCAAGAAAGCCACCCCGGCTGTGATTGGGAGGGAGTAGTCTCTGCAAGGGTCCTACCTGCTGTAGGGATACATGCTCAGCCCACACTGATCACAGCATCTCCCTGGTCTGGCCCCAGTGAAGGCCTCAGTGTCCAGGTGACCCCAAATTAGTCAGAGCATGCACCAGTGCGAGACCCTCTGTGTCCCCACTGATCTCCATCCTGCTTTGGCCCCCACCCCCCATTGCTAGTGAAGGCCCCTCACCAATACCAGCATGAGCTGGGGATGATTGGACAAACGTCCTAATGTTGACCGATGACCACTGGCCAGGCAGGACACGTAACCTTTCCAAATCTATATTTACTCATTTAAAAAACGTGTCTGCCAATGCCAGTGTTGCTGAGGTATTGCTGCAAAGCTCAATTAGCTAATGGCACAGAGAATCGGAAAGGGACGTGGACGGGAGGCAGTACTCTGTGCCAAGTGCTGTTAAGATGATTACCACGTCCCAGTGTATCACCAGACACGTCCATTCCTCCTGAGCTCCAGCTGGTAACAGCTTGCCTGAACGTCTCCGTTCACATCTATACGTAATACCAAAGGCACCCTAGCAGCCCCAGACAGCTAAGGATGAGTCCACCTAGGTCAGAGGTGGTGCAGGGACTCATCTGCTCGAAAAGTGTGCACAAAAAAAGGATGCTCAACAAGAAGAGCCTCATCTGGAGCATCAAATCCTCTCCCCATGTTCACATGTGGTGCTTCCATGACACCAGTGGTATTTGTAGGCAGGTATCTGCTGGTAGAATTCCTCTCTTGGACCGGGTCCCTGTGGGCAGGTGATTTCTCACTGGTGTAGGTTTTCAACAGTGCTTGAAATAAATTTAAAATATGTAGTGCTGGACATGACAGCAACCAAATAAATACTTGCAGCCGTGTAGCACTCTCAGTTTCCCTGGAGAGAGCTGTTTTAATACTGACAGTGTTGCCTCTGTTTTGGGGCACAGCCACAGGACAGACCTTATTGCTTTTCTTCCTGCCTTTGTAAATTTAACAAATTAATTTGATTTATATAGCCAATAAACAGATGCTTCTGTCTCCTGCTCTCAGACACAATTATCAAATGGACCGTTCCTGCAGCCACCTCTCCGCCAATAATAACAATGTCCTTTAGTTGAAAATAATCATTTAAAGGAGCAACTATCCTAATTGCCTAATGTCTTAATTCCGGGTCTGTTTTCCAGTGAATAGCTAATGCTTTTCATAATGAGATAGGTTGTCATCTCTGGGGATACAACCACCTTCTTCCTGGAATGCTTTTCATGCCGGAGGACACGCGTAGAAACCGAGAGCAATATTGTCAGCAAAAATCCCAGCTGACGCTACGTGTTTCTGACTGTGATACCACTGACTCCAGGGAGGCGAGTAGAGCCTGACCTCAGCCCAGCCAGCAGAGATCAAGGCTGCAAGCTCCCAGCCTGGAATTTAGCTCTGCTTCTTTATGCTGAAGGGAAAAATCCCAGAGCCTGCTTTTGAAGAAGATTTTTCCAGCAAAGTGACTGTTTTGAGTTAAATGTCTCAATGTGAAAACATCCCTCTGCTGGCAGTAATAGCTAAGGGAGAGTTCCCAGTGTGCAATAGCACTGGGACTGAAACTGAACATGTTGGTAATCATGGCACAACAAAAAGCCAGGTGGTAATTCAAGGCTTGATTTCTTTTTTTGGAGGGTTCAGTTTTCAATTTCTGTCTGGCATTTCTTACCAAAAAGTTCTGAGCCTTCAGTAAAACTGAGCATTCAGATAGCTCAACACAAAACCTCAAAGCAGGTTATCAAAACCATCCTGACTATATCTTGATCCATTACTAGAAAATAAACAACTCCTGAGTATCTTTTGCCAACAATTATCCAGCAGACAGCAAATGACTCCTCCCCAAGCCCTTCCACTACTGCCACCCACCTACCCACCCAACTACCATCTTCCATTGAAGACTGATGAGATGAGCAGATGAGCCCTGACCCATGGCCTCGAGGCCATCATGCTCTAGTTCGGGTGGTCTCAAGAGGTTTCCTTCCAGTACATCCTCTGGTTTACATTTTAAATAGCAATTTATAAACACATGACACAGCTGACACTGAAAACCCAGCTTGTTTGAAAGCAATCCTTGTCACACAGTGTGACAGTGGCACGCTTCAGTATTTGCATTTTCTCTTTTGTATGTAAAGATATCAAGTGATCAACTGACTCTCCCGGTGTTATTTCACCTCTCTGTATGAAGCAAGCCCATCAGAGACACTTTTCTTAATTACTCAGCAATCCCACCGAGATTCATTTATCTCCAGGGTTAAAATATGCCAGGCATTTAAAGTGCAAACCAAACGATTGCATTAAAAGTTTGCCAGAAGGATTATCAACATTTTATGTGTGTAACATTCCTGTTGGAATGATTCAGAAAGGTGGCTGTGATATATTCCATTTAATTATTTCTTTTGATGGTTTAATAAATGTGCTCTCTACGATCTACAAGCAGTGTACATCTTGATTATATATGACATGTTTGTTTTTAACTAAAAGCAAATCAATAAAGAGACTCTACTTTTTATTTAATGTTGCTATTGGATGGCTGCTCACAGTAAAAACCCCACAAATATTAGCTGAAACATAAAATCCAAACAGGCTACTTGACAAAGCACAAAAAAACCACAGATGCCAGACTTTGTTTTGGAATTAGATTACAAACCCTGCCCCTGTATCTGAAATGCAAAGCAGCAGAGCTGGAGGATAAGGCATGAAGCAGCACCTTCACCCTCTGCCTGACAGCATGGTGGCTCCAGGAATCAAAAGGAGTCATCCAACCCCAGAGAGCACCTGCCACCCACCCTGGCCCCACAGCCCCTCCCAAGAAAGGAGGAGCTGTGACAAATCACAGTCTCAAAGTTCAGATCAGGAGGGTCTTTTTCATCTTTTTTGATCCAAACCTCATTCATCTCCTGATCCAGTGTGCAGCCTGGGGGTTGCTTCCTTGTTGGTATTTCTGCTGTGCCTGATGAGGATGAGATGCTTGAAAGCACAAGCAGGACAAAGTCATGATGGAGGACCTGACCTCAGGCTAGTCATGGCTGCCAAATTCATTTCCCTTTAACAAAAAAAACCCAAAAGGCATATTTGGTTCTTCTGAAACTCAGCTGGAGGAGCTCGGGCCACCCTAGGTCTCTCAGCCCTTCGCTCCCTGGCTGAGCTTCTACAGGGCTGGAGCCTGTCGGCAGGAGAGGTGCAGCTTGGGGACGGGAGCAGCCAGGACACAGGACATGTTGTCCAGCAGGGCCATGCACACAGAGGGTCTGGATGCTCCAGAATGAGGTAGGGGTGGGGAGCACCCATAGCACCTGAATATCAGCTGTTGGGGCACTTGCAGCCCATGTGGGTGTCCTTAAGCCCCGTGGGGAGTCCAGTCTTTCCCAGCCCACAGGGTGTCCCGACTTGGTTTTTGCTTTCACAGCCCCATTTGCCTCTCACCACCAACCTTGGACAGATGATCTCTTGCCTCCCACGGCAAGTCTGGAAGTCACCACATCCATGGAGGAGACAGACTTCTCCACCTCAAAGGTCAGGGCAAGGAGAGTGGTGGAGAAGGAAAACAGCACCCAGATGAATTCACACTTAGCAGTTATTGCTAATACATTTATCGCCATGAGAAAATGTGAACAAAGAAAAGGATTTAAATGGCTTTGCTCCTTGTACAGCTGCCTTTTCCACCGTTTGCAAAACCCTTAAATTAATTTCTCCTAGCGAAGAGAAAGCTCTTCCAGATAATTTTCCAAGGCTTTGTAATTAATGTAAGCGGAGCCCTGAGGGGTGTTCGATTTGTGTTAGAGTGTCAGTCTCATTTACGGTTAATTTGGGATGGATCCACTCCACTTTGCTTTGCTGGACTGTAGCATGGAGTCAGATCTGTTTATGAGATGCACTTTATTACCAGCAGAGGTACCCTCAGGGCACTACATCAATTTACAAGTACTTAGTGGCTGCTTTCTCTTAACCCTCTGACTGCCAGCATATTTGCATTTTGTAAGTTAAATAAACAGTAGTCCATGGCCAACTGGGGCAAATGGCAGTTTCTTTAGCTGGTGGGACCTAACTAATGACATAGGAGTAAAGGCAACCACCTGTATCCTAGTAATGTTGTCATTGCACTGTGACACTTCAGCTGGGGATCCCTGGGATCTTTATGTGACAGTGCAGGGGACAGAAAGGGCATGGGGGTGGGTGGGTAGCGAGTACATGAGACTCTCTCTGTGGATGGGCACAGGGGTTGAGTGACCCACTGTTGCCTGCACAAAAGGTCTGGGCAGTGCCTGGAAGAGAGCCTAGAAGAAAGCCCATGTGTCCTGAATTTAAGAGCTCTGCTCTTGCCTCCTGCTGTCTGAAGTCAGAAGTAAATGGGGAATTGTTTGGGTGGTTTCCACCCCGACTTCAGAGCACCATGAAATCGCACTGGTCTCTGCGGTGTTTAAATGATGCTGTGAAGACTCTGTGGGGGCTGAGTCGGGGACCACTGTCCCTGCAACCATGACACCGTCCCTTGTTGGTAGCAGAGAGGGTGAGGGGCCTTTTGGGAGAAGGAGGCAAAACAAACAGAAATGAAACAGTATAAAAAAGGAGCTCAGGCTCAGGTGTGACTCGATTTCCTAGAGCAGAGAAGAAAATTGTCCCTGATGTTTTCCAGTAAAAAACGGCTTTTCCACTCAATAAATATTTTCAAGAACATGCTATTTCCAATGATTTTTTGTGATCTGAAAAATTCTCTTTGCAAAGAAACTTTCAAATGTTTCCATTTCTCAAGGTCTGAGTTTGTCATGGAGAAAGATGAAAGAACACTGGCATGGAAAACAGAAGTCTCTAATTCCATGGGAAAAAATAAATCCCCATCAGCTCTGGTTGCAGTGTAGGAACAACCCTGCAGATAGGACCCAGGAACAACTTCCCATCCTATTTGCTGGCTGCACTCGCAAGGGAAACTTTCCCCTTGGTCAGGGTTGTGGAGCAGGGTTCCTCCTATAACGTTACAAGAGGGAGCAACCGTTACACCATATAGCATGGGTCAGATGTGATGACCCGGTGTCCTATGTCTTAACAGAAAATAATGTGCAAGGAGATAAATGAACCTCGGCTGTACCAGGTTTTGGGTCATTTTTCTGCTCCAGTCACACTTTGGCTGGGGCAGGAAAATCCCAGAAGAGGGGGGCAGGGATGTGCAGGAAATTATAACAGAGAGATTGTGTCAAGAGGGACAGCTTACATTGGATGGAAGAGTAAATGCGGTTAACACAAAGCATTTTAAAGCTGATAGTAAATGACAACTATATTCCTTTGCCCCTTATTACTAAGTCGTGCTGGATTAATTTGGCATTAAGTGGTATTTCTGTCGCTTTCCTCTGTCACACAGATGCATCATTTCTGTGAAGCACTGGCCATGATACATTTCATACATGTGGGATCAGCCTGTGTTTGCAGAGGTTAGAAATGGATTTCTCTGTCCTACTGTTCTCCTGGACTGTGTTTCTAGGTATTGCATAGGAAAAAAATAAGTTCACAAAACGGTGGCATTGACGGCTGAGATTCAGCCTGGCTTGTCCTGTTCTTCCCAAGCGAAATCTGGCTATCTTGAAAAAACGTTTTCCTTGTGAAAACCAAAATGTATGGTCACCAGACAAAATTGTGATGTTCCACCTTGGAGAAGACAGCAAAGAAGAGATGACCCTTCAGGACTTATTTTCACAGGTGCTTTGGGATGTTTTAGGAAATAATGAATGATGGTCCCCAGCTACACACAGAAAGAAATAGATCCTTCAAGAAAGTCCACTTTTATTACATCCAGCCCAAAGAGCAAAAAGAACTACCCTGAGAGCTGTGTCACTCATGTGGTAGTGGCTCTAAGGCTGTAAATGCAAAGTTGTGGGTTCTCTGTAAGATTTTCCAAAGATGTCTCAGATCATTTGAATGGTTTTCAATAATTCTTTTCTGAGCCCCAAAGCTGATAAAAAAAAATAAAAAAAATAGTAGCAATTCCTGGAAATTCTCCTGAGCTTTCTGGTGTGGCCCTAGTAACATGTATGGGGAAGTAGAGACTGACTGCATTCAGCGTTTGGCATTGATTGAATGTATAGATTGGTGATGTCTCAATTTCTGGTTTAATCTTTCCATTACCAATGGTATTTTTTACAGGGAAAGCCTTATTATTTAGAAAACAATTTCTATCAGCCTTCACATAGATGAGAAGCTGCAGCATCTTAATGGAAGGTAAATTACTGGTGCTTTCACAGCCAGAGCCTCTCCCTGGTCTGATGGAAAGGTTAACCATTTAGCACCTCCTCAGTCTGAACACCGTTTTCCAACGGAATGAGAATTTGGCAGAATTTATCACAGTCTATTCAATAGCAGGACAAACTTCTATGATCTGCGTGGGGGATAATTACTCCATACCAAAGTGGACTAAATTTTTAGCAGTGGGAAAATCCCATATGGGGAGAGCATCTGGCTGGGGAATGACCTGCAGGGACGTTAGCATCTGTGGGTCACCCTATTTGCCAGCACCCATGGCCTCGGTCCAGGTGACAACCACCCCTCAGCTGCCAAGCGAGGGCTTTTGGCCACCAGGGTAATTCGGATGATCTGTTCCCACCTCCCTCCTCTGAAGCAAATGAGCAATTTCACTTGAGCACCAAAATCGGATTCCCTGTGTCTGTGTGGGGAAGGCAATTGCTTTAATCCATTAAGCTACTTTAGTTCCCCATCTTTATCTGAAGCTCACAGACAGAAAGTGTCGCTGGGAACTTGATGAGTTTAACTACTTAATGCAATCAGAGTTCCCGGGTGCAAATTGGGGTTTCTTGGTTACCTTGTTTAAAAGGGAAATGACCAAAAAGAAAAGGCTCTATTGCAACTTTGGACGCATCACTTTGAAACCAAATCCACATCAGACAATCTTTGCCAGCCAAAAAACACCTCAGAAGAGGATGGGGACATGAGTGGTGTGGGGTTTTTCATCTGAAAATGTCTGCCAGCCTGAAAGCCCGTCTATTTTTAAAAGCCAAGCAAATCCAGCACATACACTAACAAGTCTGGAGCAGGTTAAATCAGTCGGACTGCCAGCGGACAATGGTGTGACATGTTGATTTTCCTGTCTCTCCCTGTTATTTGGTAAATGACAGAGGCTTCCCACACCTCCGGCTGTCACAGATCTGCAATTTAAGGTGTGCGTGATCATCACAGTGTTTGGATGATTGCGAACAGCACGGTGCATAATGAAAGCCACTTTTGGCATCAGGCTTTTAAAGCACAATCCCCCTTCCCCTGGCTCTTATTTGGCTTAGATTTTGACTAGGGGGGATGTTAAAACCCACCTCCAGCCCTGCCTGTGTGTGGGCAGCAGATCCTCCCTCCATCCTGCATCCTTGTACTGTCTTAGCCACAAATTTCCATATGAAAGTTATGGAAGGACTAGGAAGAATTTGGGAAAGGATGCAGAGCTGGTTCTGTGCATGGGGGCGGCTCCCCAGGCTCTCAGGTGAAACTGCTGCACCAGTGGGACCCTGTCCCTGGAACTGAGCCTTGGGATGCCTCAGCCCCCCACAGGTCCCTATGCAAAGGAATTTTGAAACCTTGACCATGTGTTTCAAAGCCCGCATGTCCCACACCCGCCACTCCAGCCATCTTGACACAAAACCTAAGATGCTTCATTACCCTTAATGAGGTTATTAAAGGCAATGAAGTGGGGGACTCTTGGAGGTGAAGGCTACCGCCAGTGTCACTAAATCAGGGAGGAGTGTAGCAGCTGAGCAACATGCCCTTTTACAAGGCTTTGAAAGTGAAAGGCAGAGGCACCGGGAAGATTTATCATTATATTTGCTTTATTATCCACTCAGGCATTTTCTTCCATAAGGTGTGCCTTCTGCATTTTGCTCTGGCATGTGACCAGGTGCCATGGTGCCCAGTTTGCCCCCTTCATTCCCTGGATCAGGAAATAACTGATTGTCATTGTTTAACCTTGGCTGGCAACTAGGACTGCGCAGCTGGTCACTCCTTCCCCCCACCAAGTGGGATGGGTGAGAGAATCAAAAGGGGAAAAAGAACCACCTCATGGGTTGAGATAAGAACAGTTTAATAGGACAGCAAAGGAAGAGAAAATAATAATATGTAACAATAGTAATAGCATACAGAAAACAAATGACACACAGTGAGAATGCTCACCACCCATGGCACCAACAGCCTGTTCGTTCCTGATCAGTGGTATTTGCCTACTGGTGAACTCCATTTTATACACTGACCATGACATTATATGGTAAGGAACTCCCCTTTGGCCACCTTGGGTCAGCTGTCCTGGCTTTGCTCCCTCCAAGCTTCTTGTGCACCTGGCAGAGCAGGGGAAACCAAAAAGGCCTTGACTACCCAGCAACAACCAAAATCTCATGTATTATCAACATCCTTTTCATATTAAATCCAAAACACACCACTATACCAGCTACTAAAAAGAAAATTAACTCTGTCCTAGCCAAAATCAGGATATGAGTAGCCTCAACCCCTGCCTGTGTTTTGCTGGGGAAGAGTGTTCTGCCCCTGTGTCTGCCAAATCCATCTCAAAACAGTGCTCGTTACACATTTTTCTTTCATCCATTCCTCCAGACTTCTTTTTCCTTACACAATAAATCCTGGTGGTTTTGTTTGTTTGTTGTTTTTGTTTTGTTTGCTTGTTTCTTACTATTTTTTTCCCCTCTCATTCTGCAAGTTGCCAGTTTCTGGATTTTCTGGCCCTTCTCTGACCTTAGGATCAAGACTTTGAGTGACAGTCACCAGCCTAGGACTTAGCAAGCTGTCAGAAGAGCCACACCAGCGGTGCCATTGGGGAAAGACCACAGCCACTTGCAGAACAATCTCATCATTTATATAGCCCTGATCCCAGCTCCAGGCCCGAGGACAGCTCAGCTTTCCCCATGTTTCTCTCATCATCCACAAAAAATGCTCTCCAACTCTTTCCTAGCTGTTACTATTGTCCCCGTACAACTGAAATGTACTTTGATTTACAGGGTTTTAATTCCACAACCCAGCCTCTGTTCCCCAGACCCAGGGCGCTGCTGGGTGATGGTTACTGGTAACAGCCACCTGAATGAGAACCAGGAGTGAATTGAAGACCCCTTTGAAAACAGGGGAAACAGATGTCTGGAGGGCTTGCACTCCTCATTGTTAACTTCAGAATGTAAATGCCCGCTAACTCCATGTTTTGTTGCGCAGCCTGACGCTCGATGTCGGGCAGAAAAGTCCTGCAGGGGTGCTCCATACATCAGCTCTGAAGGTCACGGCAGTGGTGAAAATGTACCCAAACAGGAGAGGGGGAAGGGGGCTGGGGGCTGCTGCTGCAACCAGTGGGCTGTGGTTGGGAACCAAAGGGCCTTCTGAGCGACTGGGAGAGAAAATGAAGTATGAGTCTAACAGCAGAGAGGGGAAGGGGGAGCCCTGTCCTGGGCAAACAGAACTATCGGAGTTGAAGATTATTGTTAGCTGGATTATTGACCACTTTTGGTATCCAGATTATTCTCAGTAAAAAACAGCTTTTTTTTTTTTTTTTGCTTGGGATGAATTTTGTAAAAGACAGTTCCCCGAATCCAGGATGACTTCACTGGGAACTGGGTCTGTGCTGGAGAGCAACTGATTTTTCTCTGTGTAGAGGCAAGATTTTTACTACCTGATGTACAGAGCTTTAACAAGATCTGTTCTGTTATTTTCTCACTCTTTCACTTCTTTTTTTTCAGATATTTATTCCGACTCTTGTCCCCTGCTTTTCCATTTCAGCTTTCCTTCCCTCTCTTCCCAAGCACAGTCACTGTTCAGCACCAGCTGAGTGCGCTCAGGACCACAGATGTGGTGATGAGCTGGGGGGAAGATGGGGTTTTACAGTCTCTGACCTTGTCAATTAGACCTCCACACTGAAGCTCATGTTCCCTCAACATCTAACTCATTCTACAGCAAGAATTGTGCAAGAAGAGCATTCATAAGGAGATTTTACTGAGGCCAACACATGAACACGTTAGTGGTGGTGTATCTAAGGAGGTTCCTGCACTTACTGCAGGAGCTCAGCTGGCCTCTGCTGCAGCAAAAGGAACCTGGCAGTGCTCATGGAAGAAGGTGTAATGGAAAGCAAGAGCCTGAGAAGACACAGGATGAACAATGGGTCCTCCAACCCAACAGCAAAGTTCACCGGACTTTGATGCACAGCGGGGAGCACAGCTGATAATATTAAAGCTGGATTTACAGTAAAAACATTTAACCGGTGAGCTGTATTTCCATACAAATGGATTTTTATGAATGCATGTATGGAAAAAACAGCAGCATGGATGAGTGGAGCTGAGCTGAGGCACGCAGATGCATCCAGCGTAAGCAATTTACTATGTTAGTTGGGAGATCATAGGAAACTCCTCTCGTGTTCTCTTAATGTCTAGAGTTTTGCTTAATAAGCAGAGAAAACATGCATATTTATTCTAATGCTTAACTGTGTGTAGGAAGTATAGGTCAAAAATGTATTTGAAGACAGCATGACCACGGTGGTGTTCCTTGGGGATTTGAGTAACAAAAAAGACACCTAAAGGTTTTCTACTTAACAGGCCTCTGTATATCATCATGGACACTTGTCTGAGCTTGATATGTGGCAGTTTAATAACTGTTAAGCACCTGGAAATAATAATTGAGAAGATGGCTGAATAGAGCAATATTAATTATCTGTAACAAATACATCAAGTCAATATCCTGTTGTACACGTAAGATTAGCTTTGATAAGTACATTAAAAGGTCAGCATGAAACAAAGGGTGGGAAAACATCATCTCTGATTTGTGGACATATGCTGTAGACAGTCAAGATTGAGGTATTCCAGCCCTCAGCCCGATGTTTATAAAAGCACAGGAGCATGTTATTTCAATCAATCACTTCCCGTTTGTGAATTCCAACTCATACTGGCCAAATACAAATCATGTGCACGTGTACAAAGACTATTTTTGATCAGCAACACTAGACCCATTCCTGAAAAGGCTGCAGGCACGGAAGGACTCTGCAGCTGTGCCTACAACCACGAAAACATCTTGGCTGGGAACAAACCTCAATTATCCTTGAGGAATAAAAATGCACAGTAATCAGGCAAGGGACATGTCCAAAGCACAGTTAATTTTGGTAAGGCATATTGATCATTTTGCAGTAGTAATGAAGTGAGGCAATATTTAGAGGTCTCCAAGGGTACGCTAATCAAGAAGGTTTTGCCTTGGTGCTTCAGTGTGATGCATTAGAGACAACATGGAAAACATAGAGAAACCAGTCAACAGACCACTAAGCGATGATCTGTACTATGACCACATCCCCTAAGTGCAAGACTCTCATCGGTATTCCAGTGTGCACAGTAAAAGACCATAAAATAAACCTGTAAGATGTCAAAGGCCAGTCACAGAGGAGTCGGGCAAACAAGGACTTCCCCTCGTCTAGGCACGCCCAGGCTTTTAGTGAGGGGGCATGCAGTATATTAAGCATCAAGCCAGCAAGAATTCAGACAAGATAAAACCCTAGCATCAAAAATATGGGTATACATGAATGCATTTTTGTCATATTGCTACTTTCATGTCATAAATGTCTTTCTAAGATCGTTTCATACAGAATAGATCGTTTCTAGTCTTTCTAAGATCGTTTCATACAGAATAAATGTAATCACACATAGAGTATAATATTTGGATCATGGAATGCAAGCATACACAGAGTCAATACCTCTGAGTTAGGTGTAAGGATGGGAGTTGGTCTCAGGAGGGGCAGGGACAGGGACTGGTGTGGAAGTGACTGTAGCAATAGAACAATATCCCTTCTGAGTTACTAACAGCAGACATTTAAGGGCTAATTATTCATTTCCAACTTTTATTTTAATGGAATCTTTCTCTTCTCCCAGAAGATGTAACATGTATATTAAAAAAGGAGTTGAAGACAGTAGGTAACTTCTCATGCAGGGAATTATGATGCCTTTCAAAACAAAGTTTTAATGTTACATATGGGCACGTTGCTTCACAGCTAAGACCTGAGCGCTCACTACTAAAAGTGCCATGAAGTACAAGGGCAATCTAGTCACTGCCTTTTACTGTTGCACCAAATGGTATCAAGCAGAAGGTTTATTCAGCTCATTAATATGAAGGGATTTTCGATCTTGTTTGTCTTTTTAGGATAAGCATAAGACATTAGATTTTGCTTCAGGTTCTGCCTTCCTGATCAGTGTAACCTGCTCACTACAGATAAGCGTGACAAGTTTAATTCATGCTGCAACAGAACAGTGACAAAAAATTTTGAATCTAAATAAGATTTTTGATATAGCCTTCTTACCAGAAGAGGAAAGAGCACAGTAATACGCAGATGCATGTATGCTCACTCATACACATACAGCCACTGTATCTTACAATATTATTAATGAAGATATTCAGCTTTGTTATTTTTAATGCCTAAAATATCTTCTTTGTTGGATGGGTAACTTTAATGTCATATTGGTCTCAGATTTCCCCCTGAGGGAATTTGCAATCTGTATTAACAACCCAGTTCAACAGAGAGGCCCATTTAACACTCTTATTAGCTCAGTAAAAAGATTAATTAAGCAATAATCTCTTCCAAACAGCTCCTCATCAGTGGTTAATAACATGTTTGTTAGTTAACTTCCTAAGGCTAGATCTGTGATGGGGAATGTTCTAGTGATCTGGTTAACTGTTTTAGTAATCGTTAAAAGTTTTATTGCCAACATAAATCGAACTTCACGATTTGTAACAGCAGCAGTGTTCCTAAAGAGTTATCTGCAAAAAAACCCTAGATTCAACCATGTAGATAGGAAGCCAGTTATTTAACCAGCAGGAGGTCTAAGACTCAATTAGAAAGAAGGCCATGTTGGAGAGAGCCGTATCTCTATAACGGTCTTTACGATATTCTTTACAATGCATTTTAAAATGCACCTAAGACTTCTGTTGGCTTCTTTAATGTTTTTATTTACAACATCTTTCTATTGCCATCTAATAACCCTTCCATAATTCCTTTTCTAGCAAGCCCTCATGGATTGGCCAGCCCATGAACAGCAGCACATGCCAGCAGTGCAGGGATGGAGTGGGCTGGGGGGGACAGCTAAGAAATAATTGGGATCTGGCTATATATTGCCCTCCTCACCACTAATCCAGGTCAAAAGCTGTGTAGAATTTAATTTTTGTAAGGTTGGAAAGAAACTTTCCTAGCTCTTGATCAGTAGCATGTGATGAATCGCAAAGCTACTCAAGTCCTGCACAAAGGAGAGGAAAAAAACCCAACAATTCAATTTAGTTTAAGGTTACATTGATTTATCCTCCATCCCTTTATGGGACAGTGTCAGCATTTATCAGATTAAAGTATGTTCCTGTGTCTCCAGATAAAATATCTCTTTTGAAGCTGCAGGCCTTGTGCTTTTAAAACACTGACTTCATGTAAATCCTCCTTAAGAGGCATATTTCAAAGAGTCAGGACACCTCTACCCAGGGGTGTAGAGGTCCCCCAGAGGGACACCTCTGCCCAGTGTGTGATCAACCACGGGGCAGCGGCCAACAAGTTGATGCTCCTCACTGGAGCCACCTCGTCTCCCACTCGTGGCTGGAGCAGAACACTGAGCCCATGGACCCCTCCATGGAACTGAGACCACTACGGAGCCCCCCAGCTCCAGGCATGTTTCTGTGTGACAGCAGAAACTCTGCTGCCTGTGTCCCTGCAAGCCTTATGCAGGTGGCTGCCCACTCTCTGCTCTGTCCTGTGGCCAGATTGGACAAAAAACCCCCTGGAAACTGCACCAAAACCATATATACGTATTTCAGTAACAACTAGGGACAAAAGTGAAAGAAACTCCTGCTCTTTATGTAATATTCATTTTTGGTACATAAATCATTACAACAGTGATTATGTACTTTTAGAGCTCTACAAAATATTTCTAAAGAGAAAAAAAAAGAAACACACACACAAAACCCCCCCCAACAAATAAATCCTCTTCTGCTGTTCCTGGGTGAAGAGCTGAAAATCAATTTCTACGGTTCAGGAGCAAGCAGGGAAGGAAAACATCTTACCAGATATTGGATTTATCACTTTGGTAGTATATCAATTTGATCATGTCATTCTCTTCACAGTTCACATTGGTTTATACAGTTGAAAATGAGAGTTGAATCTCCCATACATAAATGTGATCATTCCTTTCTATCCAGATGTGCATGGCTGAGCTGAGGCTTGAACTGATATATGTCTGTTGCCAGAAAAAAAAGTATGACTCTGACATTCTCTATCCAGTTGCCTTATTTATTAACTATCCAGTACATTTTATTATAGGCTTCAGCAATTTTATGCAAAATCAGGCCATTTTATGTTCCTATGGTATTTGAACAGTATTAAATTGCTTTTCCTAAAACAGTGCTGAAGTGGGACTCTAATTTGAGCATTTGCTTATGAACAGCCCTTGTGGCTATGCAGCACCCTTATGATGACATTTACACCTAGATGGTGATGCCATTGGTCCTGCATTCCAGGAACACTCTTGTGTGCCCATCCAAGCACATACAATGAAAAGTTGAGTTTTTTACAGGTTTGGAAACACTTTAAAAGCAGATTATAAGTCTTTTTTTTCTTTTTTTAAAGCTTCGGATCTGCTAAGATTCCATGCTTCTACCTGGTAAGAGGAAGATGTGATTCACTCTAAGCTGCCATCAGACAGCACTCCCCCTTTTTTTATGCTAGTTATGAACGCGGCACTAACTACATCAAACAATAAGAGAGAATCATGCATCATACACTGTACATGCTTTAGAGTCCACTGATGAATAGGTGACGGCATCTTTATAATTCGTGCACCAAGAAATTAAAAAAAAAAAAAAGTGGGTTAGATTATAGCAATAAAAATGGAAATTTAAGGGATGAATACGGTAAATATATTATGCTCTCATTCCAGAGCAGACAGTGGAGAAGTCACAGTTGCCCATTTATGTTTTGACAGTTCATGCATCAGATGAGATTTGCAAAGAGGGGTACCGCTGCTTGGGGAAAGTGGAGAACAGAATAGTTGCTGCTAAGTGTGAATTTAACAGCGCATTTATTATTTGGGCAACTTGCTTTTTGATAAGCTGGCAAGGAAGCCTTTTGCATAAAGGAAAAAAAAATAAAAATTCAGCTTGTACAGGAAAAATGCCACAGTCAGGCATGGAATCTGTCGATTTCTCTCTCTCTCATAGTGGTTCTAACCAGAAACCCCAAAGGGAAATTCAAGGGCCATCAAATAGGGTCTCCCAATTTCTAGCAGTTAGGTACAGGCTGATGCAGCCTTCTCGGCAGGTCTTATTGTTTTCAAGAGATAAGTAGTTTAAGCCCACAAATATGAGACCCTGTGAGATTTAAACATGGCCAGGATGGTTCCTGAGCACAGGAACGTGGTTGTCTGGGTCTGAACGATGGCATGAGTGAATCTGGCCCATCCAAACCCAAATTCTCGCTACACAAATCAGGCCCTTTTCGCACCAGGTAGACGCCACATTTCAGGATCTGGACAGGCTGTTCACATGTAAACAAACTGCTGGGTCCCAGATGCTCACAATGCCCAAAAGCCTTCTCCATTGCATATAAATTCGTCCTATATCAGCTGTTATAGATGCCATCTTGGTTTACCTCCCAGGGACAACCGTATATACTCACAACATACTCCATCCTTTTGGAAATCTTGCAAAGTTTTCATTTCTGCAACATCCTACAGCTCGTATTCTAAGCCTGATTAGGCACTGTGAGGAAAACAAGAATTTCCCTTTTATTATTCAATTCTGCCACTGTTTAATTTTACCACCACAAGGAGCAGGAAAACAATATCAACAATCCCCCTTTTCCTGGACCACCGTTTCATATATTTTAATCATAACTACTATTATTCCTTTCCTTTCTAAGGACAAAGTCCCAAGAATTTTACAACTTTGATATGAGATCTTCTATGCCTTCAAGTTCTCACTTGTTTTGCAATAAGCTTTCTTGCATTATGGTGTAGTTTCTACCTTTGCATACATCATCTTTTCCTTGTATTCTTCTATTTTTGGCTTTACACACGTCTCTTTACATCACATTGAAGTTTTCAGTGAACTTCTGGCACCGATACCACTAATTTGTGGCACTGTAAGGTACAGAAGTTGATTAAATTCTCCCCTTCAGTGATGTGTCAATTTGCACATCTCAATGCTGACTGGCAGAAGGTCTTGAAATGAGGTAAATGAATGGGCCACATGGCACCAAATACATCTCCTTGGGTTTTTCTCCGGTTTTAACTGTGATTTGCAAATTTTCATGTCTTCATTCTCAGTCAGCTCCTTCACAAATCACAAATGTACAGGGAGGTCACCCACTGTGATGAGATGTGATCATCTAATCCTCTGTTCTACTTTCTGTTTCTCAGTTAATTTTTAATTCATGTCATTTCTTTATCCTTCACTTGCTACAGCTTAATTTTTTCCAGTAACCTTGTGTGAGACATTTCAAAAGCCCTGTGAAACCTCTTGCTAACACATTTTCTGTGAGCATGCAAGACAGACACAGGCATGATGTCTAAGATAGAGGCAACTGCACGTTTCATGCTGACACAGAGCTCTTTGGCAACTTGGAGAGAAGGTAAAACTTGCATGCACTTATTCAGGTCCTTTGGGGGTTTCCAGTATCCATCTTAAAGTTCCGTGTGGGCAGTTTAGGCTCACCCACTCTCTTGCTGACCTTCTTCATCTCTTTCTGTTCTTTTCTCAGTTCCCCAGTTTCTGTAGGATACAGCAATCATAATCCATGGTTCTCCTCACTTTCAGGGCCCCCTGTGTCTGTAGGCTGAATCCAGCTTCTGCACACATAGGGGAACAGCCCAGGACATATCAGGTGAGAATTCCCAGGTACTACAGAGAGTAGTAAAACTACTCCTCTCCCTGCTGGAAACACCCATCTGGAGCCACATTGAGGCTACTCTGCCTCTTTGCAGAGCCGTTCAGCACACCTAGAGCTCTCTGTCTCCGTCATTCTGACACGTAAGCTCCAGGCTTTTAGCACTCACAGGCTGACAGTTACAATTTAAGATTACTCAACTCTTTCCCATTTCTACTACTCTCTTCCTCAAGCACTTTCTACGTGGCACCTCAAGTACCCCTCATATGTACGATATGTTAAACCAGCAAATTTAATCATGAAGTAGACGGAAAAGAACATTTTTCATTGCCCCCAAAGCTGCAAGCTTTCCTAAAATCCCCATTCACCACCTGTTACTTTGATCATCCCTCTTGTTTAGGAGCTGGATGTTTGCAACCAACGCAACCCTTTCGCACATGTACATACAATTAAAATCTGGCAGCCCAGTGCTTTGTGACACAGCAGTTTGTTCTAGCACATCTTGTGACACTTCAGTCTTTAAAGATATTACCTCAACTTCATTACTAAGGAAAAAATCAAGCCTCTGGTAGGTGCCTCCCCAGCAGTGAAAGCTGATAGCAAGAAATCAGACTTCCCCAGAATGGACTTTTCTTCCCTTTTTCATCTGTTGATCCCTACTGATAGAGTGAATGAATGAATGAAACTGGCTGTTCATTACAAAGAGACTGTCTTCTTCCAAAAAATTTAAGGCATTTGGTTTTTGAATGCTATTTTAACACTTCTCTCCCTGCACATTTGGACTCCTTTATTGATTTTGATGGGACAAATTTCCAGTTTGGTTTAAGAAACCCCTTGAATCTTGATGTCTGGTCACATTGCTTTACTTCTGAGTTTAGACTTTGTCTAATAGCTTATAAAAATTATTTTTACAGTACATTTGCTATTCTCAAGCTGTGTCCTGAAATAGCATCCAAGAAACCTCGGATGACCGCACTGCTCACAGAACCCTACCCACGATACGAAGCGTGTACCAAGATCAAGCATTTGGTACTATCTCCTTGGGCTTCCCTTTAGCACTAAGGCAGAGACCTGTACCCAAACCCTTTGAGATGATGGCAACTGTTCAAACTGAACACACATCCCGCGTCCTGCCTCGTACAGGCAGAGTGGCTCCAGCCAGCCTGCTCTCTGCTGAAGGGCCACCCTACAGCAGAAAAGGGAGAACACAACCATGTCAACAGAACCCAAACAAAAGCTTTAATTTAGTAAAATTGCCTTAACTCTTAACATCGTCTTTTGAGTACACTGTGCAGATGGCCCACTGTCAAAATCCCCGTCTCACTCCACTAGCTGAAGCAGTAATAGCCTGAGAGTACTAGTTGAGATAAGGAACATGCCAATATCCAGAGATACAGGTCATAGTCCCATTTGTGTCTCCAGGCTCCAAAAATCTGCTCAGCCTGTGAATTTGTTATGGCTGCAAGAGCTGGGCAGTGTTTCAGCTGATGTGAGCCTCCCTCATCCTACCAGCACACAGCCTCTTCTTCTGTGGCTCCACATTCCAGTATGCACCTCGGGGATGCTTCAAACCAACTTATCATCCAACTAAGCACAGCATGGGCTTAGCAGCAGGAAGGGCTGACATCTCTTCTTTGGCGGAGTGACTGCTTTAAAGCTGCTGTCACCGCTTAGAAGGACAAACGAAGTCGTAACAGAGGCTTCTCCACGTTTTCATACTTGGAGCCGGAGCACACAAAGGCGTCCAAGGCGGCACACATCCAGCCCTGTCCTCACAGTGCTGCCTGACATGGGATGTGCGCCACTGCTGGAGCCTTGCAACGTGAGAACTGGACTAAAATTCTTCCATCTACACACAAAACCAAGCTAGGAGAGAAATGGGGAGAAAGGAAGAGAGATGGTTAAACGGCTAGCAGACCAAGTCAGAAAAATTATGACCAACCTGGGGAAGGGGATGGAAGGTCCTACAGCAAGTTCTCAGATGATTTCAGACCTTTTGTTGAAGTTGGTATGTACATTGGCAAATCCCCCATTCCTAAGGTTATTGTAAAATCACCTCAAGACAGCTTTGTAACTTACATTCCCTGTCAGACAGAATACCTGCAAACTAAACTCTGTGAAAATGATGGAGACCAAGAATAAAAATACAGAGGAACTTCACACTTGCTGTGCTCTACCCGTGCAGTAATTCCTGCCAGGTGAGAGAGGAATTGCTTACAAATCTTAGTGCTTCCCCCAGGAACAGCCATGTTTTCTGCCAGCACCATAATGTACTTCTGCACTCACAAGCACTGTGAATCAAATAAAACCAAAGGTATATAAAAGACAATTGCAACACCATTTTTGTACAATTCCAACACATAATAAACAGGTCAGCACTGGATTTGACCTTCAGTGGGACACTAACACTTCAGGAGATACTCATGATAGCCCATCAAACCTATTTTATTTTGTATTTTATAGGATAATGTGAAATATTCTTCTGCAAAGTAAGTGCATATATACACCTTGACTGCTTTACAGAGTGCTTAAAGCAAGCACAGCATAATTAAATGCCACGCAGTGAATCTATTTTGTGTACTGTACTCTTACACGAGGCTGTTTCTAGCTATCAAACATTTTTATGTCTTTTAGAGATGGAGATTAAAATAGGCTTTAACATAATTGGAAGCAATGATCTAATAGTTTCAGCTTAAAGGCAGCATTATTGTAGCTATAAAATAGGTGAGAATGCATTTAAATGCTGAATAGAACAGGTTTGTTAACTTGCTCAGGTTAACTTACCAGTGTGCTTAGAAGACACGCTATTTTTTAGAAGCATATATAAAATCACCAATGACTTTAAAAAACAATAGCGACCAAGTCTCTTAAAAATGTTCAACAAGTGAAAAACTTGAGAAAAAAATTTGCCCAGATCACACAGTTTAATAATAATCAAACAAATGGTAGAAATTTCTCATGTCATTTATATTTGATACAAGTACATATACACTAGTAAGTGGGCACTTACAAAAATATAAATAAAACTACCTCACATTTTCTTCAACAATTCTCTAAACATAGTATGAGAACATTTTACTGAATGCTTATGTTCTAGGCATTGTAGGAAAGCATTATAGTAAGAAAACTTTATGTTAGTGTTTTAAAAAGTGAATTTGAACTGAATTCTGACTCATAATCAGGCCTTTGCCTGAAGTCAGTGCAACTGTCAGTAACCATGAGATGCAAGATAGGTCCATTGTTAAACTGCACAGTCAACATCCTACCTCAAGAGTCGTGGTTCCAAGTGGAGGAAAAGGATCAGAAACTAATACAAACCAACTGGGCAAAAAAAATTTAGTGGTTTGTAATTTTCAACTTGAACAAGAACAAAGAAAACAAGTTGCTTTGCAGCAAACCAGTGTCAAGGTTAAACTAGGGGTTTCTTCCCCACCCTCTATGAGAAGAATTCAAAACAACAGTTCAGGTTTAAACCCAGGAAGAGCAGAGAGGTATATACAGAGACTTAGGCTTAAGTTTCAGAAGTCTCAGTTTCACATGGAGGCCTCCACAGACTATTTAAACATACCTGACTGGTGTAATCCAAAGATCCCACTTCTCAAATGGAAAACAACTCTTACAAAATCGAACCCAGGCTTGACAAGTCTCTACTCATGCCCCTAAAATCTGTAACACCCAGAAATCAACTGAAACTCACCAAGTGTGAGATACCCTTAGGTTCCTGCAAGGGATTGATCTGCCCTGGTACTTAACAGAATGGAAAATATAATATAAGCGCCAGTCCTCCTTTGTAAAGCAGCTGGTATTTCCAAAATACTCTTAGTCTCAAAAATATAGGCATCTAAAACTAGTCAAAGAACACTTCCTGGAAGTTTTTTTTTTTTACTTCTTCTAATCAACAAGGGGAGCCTTAACTGACTAGACTAGATTTTTGTGTCCAGACATTATCAGAGGAAACCTATGCCAAAGATGGAAAGGAGCTCAAGTTTTGTCCACATCCACAGCAGAGTCTGCTGTGATAAGAAAGGGATTTGAAAGTGTAGGTAGACAGACTCCCAGGAAGCAAGCTATTCCAGATGTGTATTGAGGGATCAGGGTGGCGGTAGAAAAACCCACTTATAATGAGAAAAAAGATACGCAGACAGTTTTCTTCAGTTTAATATTAGGTGGTCTCAAACTGCTAAAACCAGACATCTTCACATTATTATACCTGATGCACCATAAAACAGGTTTAAGTTACAGTGTAAGATCCAATATTACAATACTTGCAGAGAACTTCACATAGAAGTAATTTTTTTACCCCTTTTATTCACATCCAAATCCAATAATTCTTATCTGTGTACAAACGGAGTATTTTCTTCCATCCTCTACACCTGCTTTCCAATGAACCAGTTCTAAACATCAACACCAACATTGGTAGTGGGAAATCAACTAGAAAGTGCCACCATGGTCATTCGCTCAAGAGACACACACTTCTTGCTGGATAGTCGGTTGTGGAATTTTATTATCCTCTGTCTTTTCCTGACCAGGAACTTGGCACACAGTCTTTCGTTTGAATAACCGTAGACTCAACCGTAACAAGTCACTGTCCATTGCTGCAGAATTTGTATAGGTTTGTTTTGTTGCACCCTGATGAAATTAAAAAAAAAAAAACAAAAACAGAAAGAAGTGAAAACAGAGGCCTTTAACATGCAAGCAGAGAAATTAACCTGAAGTACTCTCAATAATTAGAGGTTTTATCATACATATTTACTAGAAAAGACTGAGAATTCATTATTTTTCTACTAGCACACAAGATCACAAAACCTACTGTAGCACAGAAATGGTAAAAGTGGGGTTTTGTTTCAACTTTGAAAAGAAAATTATCTAGGTACTCTTCATGCGGTAGAACGGAGTCTTATAATTCTTGTAAAAGAACACGAAATCCTAAGCAGGAGAATTATTCAAGAATTGTCTTTGAAAATGTATTTTAACCAATTATTTTTTATGATGTATTCCCAAAATATAAAAAGCGTATCTCCAGAATTTAAACTCCAAAATAAGAAACAGTACTTACCTCTAGACTCAATCTTAAATTAATCTGATCTTAAATTAAACCTAAATAAAAAATAAACACCCTAAAACCTCTTTCAGTATTAGTTTGTTCTCCGTTATTTGAAGGACTAGGTTTGCTCCAGAAAAACAAATAAGTACAAAAATTATCTCCCTAGGGGAGAATGTTTTGCATAGTGGAATCAGTGTTTCCACATTTTGACCAAGCATTGTAAACAAACCACTTGCCTTTTCATTCTTCATTAGCTGCTTACGAATTGCAGAATCCCTTCGAAAGCACAGCGCTTTACAGCAAGGACCCAGGTTACTGAGAAGACCTGCTCTCTCTTCTTTTCGTAGAAGTGCAGCCATATTCAAAGCCCCCAGGTCATGTTCAAAAAGGTTTTCTGCATCTACAAACAATTGATATTTGCAGAGATCAACATACACATGGTATTTTGGAGCAGCAATATGAAATCCCTTGAAGTTTTACTATTTGTATTTCTGCCTTCTAAACAATACCAAAGTTTGGTAAAAAAAAAGGATATTGCAGTTTATAGAAAAACACAAATAAATCCTTCATCATTTAAAGGGAAGGATGGCTACACTTTTATGTAGCTTCAGTAATGAAAAGCAATATTGAGACAGGAATCACCAAGAGGCCTAAAAATCAAGTGACAGCTCTGGGATAGAAGAGGAGATATCATTTATGATCAGACATGTGTGACAAAAGTTGTTTACTACTAGGATTCATCAGGAGTTGTCTGAATTTCACTTCCCTGCAAGGCACAGGATAAATGTACCAGTGTCACAACAGGGTTTGTTTGGCTATGCAGAAGTAAAATATGCAAACTGAGGAAGATTCAATATTGTATCAATTACATCAGTTCTGTGAATTCTTAATCATAAGAGCTGAGGTCTTTTTTTAAACTAGAAGAAAGCTAGTACTGTGTAGAAAGAGCTGCAAATATTGCAGTGGGACACTTACAGTACTTACTAATACCAAGTACACACTTAAATTATACTATTTATCATGCAGTAAAATGTTTGCATTTCATTTGACTTAAAGTCGAATCAGTAGCAACAGCCCATGATTAACAGTAATACAATTTCAATGGCTCAAGCAAGCAGTGACATTCATGGAGATTAACAGTTATCTGAGACTGCGATGTTAACAAAACAACTGCATGAAGAATACTGTTGCAAAGAACTGAAAAGTATTGTTTCAAATGAAGAATTAGAATTTACTGAGTTTTTTTTTAAAAAAAAAACAAAACAAAACAAACAAACAAAAAAAAACAAACAGAAGAATCTGCTATTCCCTAAAAACAGAGGCTCTGCAAATACTAATATTTATAAGCCATAATTTTGTCACATTTAGATCCTGGAATAATTTGCATAGATATCTTACAGAAAGCAAATGTTTCATAGTCCTCAAAAAACAATTCTACTATGCAAGTTGTTGCAAGCAGCATTATCTCTCATGCTTACACTACAGTAAACATGGTACAGTTCATGCACATCCCATCTATCATGCAGATCTTACGATACACTTTGTCAGACCAGTGTGTTATTTAATTTCCTACTTCTAGCAGAGACATAATATACAAATTTCACTGAGCTCCTTTCATTCTGACCCAAAACCCTATCCATGCATTCTGGAGCAGATCTTCAGAAGGCAAATAAGAAGGTGTGTAGAGGACCTCCAGACAAAACAAAAAAACCCACTACTTTCTTTCTCACAGTGCTACTGTTAATTCACTCCAGAAGATATTTAGCTCTCCAAAAAAATGCTGACACACATTAGGCCAGGAAAGTATGAACACTTTCACAAAAAGGAAAATTTTGCTAGCATGAAAAATTTTGTATAGGCTATTATTCAAGACCTCACCACTGCTGGAATTAAAACACTGATTTGATTGACTTGCAGCTGTATTACATTTGTAATTTTCACATAATACTCATTATACACTTTCTCTGGTCTTGAAACCTAAAATAATGAACTAATGCATGACTTCCACTAAGAACAAAAGACAGCTGAATCCCTGCAGAAACAATTACCTTTAGGTTTTTCTAACACTCTCTGGCAAGTCTCTTTAATCTTGGTGAAGAGTTCTGGTCCTGCCAATCGCTTGGAAATGCCAACTCTTAACATAACAGCACCTGGTGTGAATTTTAAGAGTGCAGCCCCAGGCTCCCGTGGTTCTTTTGGCTGCTTTGGCATAAGACTGGACCAATCTACATCTATGACATCCACAGGATCTGCAAAAACATTGACAGAGGATGAGTTATCACATCAACATTCCTTACCACAGTTAGTTAATTTCACGTGCTGTGTACATCCCTGTCTCCTAAAAGCAACATATATTAGATGAACATTGTTCTGTAGTTCTCAAAGCCAGATCCTTGGATACTTCAGGTAAGAATGTCAAAAGTCACTTAGATTGGTAGAAAAAAGGAGCATACAAATATAAAGCTCCTTGGATTAAAAACACCAGCCCTAATATTCTGCTTCATTTTTATTGCAATCTCTCTGTGGAAAGCTGCTCAGCCCCTGCTTAGTCAGCAGATTTGGACACATCATTTGCGCATTCACAAAAGTCACAGTATAACTAAATGTGCCATGATAGATCCAAATTAAATGCTTAAAAAGCTAGTATTTCAACTCTGGATGTGGATGTTTTGTTTCAAAGGACAGGTATACTATTAATTGGATAACCATACAACTGTGTTTGTTTACTATGTTTAGCACAGAAAATACAAACACATCATATAGCGCAAATGATCCAAACGAACTTAACACAAGTAGAATATTCTGTCCTTCCCAGTGCACTTGGGAAGCATTCAAGCATTAATAAAATCTGTTCATAAAAATATCAGTTCCAAATAATTATTAAAACCAAATGGGATAAATGAAAACACGTTTACAAAAACAAAAAGCTTACCCTTCTAGCTATGTAAACTAAGAGAAATACTACTTCAAAATACAGCTCCCAATACTCTTCACTTACCACTACACTTCTCAGGCTTACCTGGCTATTACAGAACAAATGAGAAATACTGAAGAACAAGCATACAAACTACATTCCTAATTCAGAAAGACTGTCAGCATCACAATAGCATTACATGCAAACTGATATAATCTTTACATTCAAATAATCATAAAGGGGTTTTGCTATACTTTTACCAGGCATCTTCTCATCCTCCTGCTGATCCTCCCGCTTTTCAGCATCACCTGCCAGAATTTCATCCAGTTCATCATCACTGATTGGCTCATATTCTCCAGCACCAGACCCCAGTGACTGTACATCATCAATCTTTGCTTCATCTTCTCCTCCTACAGAGACAGATACACACTGTAGCTTTAAAGCAATCATTTTTGTTTTCTAAACATGCTTTAAGCAGCTTGAAAACAAAGAGGTTCATCAAATTAAACAGTCAGTTTTGAGGGACAAGTATATTCAACATGAAAACAGGTATTAATTTATGGAAACAGAGAAGTTATTTCTCCCATACACAACGTGGCAGTTCGAATTCTACATATCAGTCATCTTTTCTGGTGCAGTATTACTTAAACTGCACATAAAAGGCCATATTCAAAAGAAACACATGTTGATTATCTGATATGTAGTTAATAATACAAATCTAAGTTGGCACCAGAAAGTCTTTCAGATGCTTTTGCACATGAATCCAAACTCAGGATTCAGTCCAAAGGTTCTACAAGTGAAACAAGTAACAAAACCCCAAAATACCAAAAGGTGCAAGATATCCTGAATAATTCGATTATTCACAGTTTTAGACTCTGTGGAAGTCATGAGAAGAGCTTTCAGAAAGCCATGTCACACTTCCTTATTTGTTGTTACACTTCTATCCGTCCAGGTAGGAGATGCACATACAAATACACGTGCTGTACATGTAAAGATGTTCCTTAAAAGTTGTAACCACAGGACACTCAAACATTGCATTTTGCAGCTCATGAAAGGAACATCTGCAGGTATTCTCTCACCTCCACGACTGAAATATCTGATTCAAGCATTCAGAAACCCCATTGCTCAAAAATCCGGCTTTCTTAGGGTTCTTTGCCACGGTACTTGGATTAAGTTGTACCATATAACCTAGACAGAATTTACAGGGGTCATCCCCTGTGGATAACCATTCTGATACCTTCCCACTCCTTCAGCCAGATGGGACACTGCCTCCCATTTTAAGTTGCCTCAACTAACCTAAAAATCAGCATGGAAAAAAGCAAGTAAAAGACATGCTAGCAGAGTGTATATTACCTACTCAGACCACCTGGCAGTGCTTTGGGGGAAACATTTATCATTTAGAGAAAACACATTAAGGTTCAAGAAACTACAATAATTTAGTAATTATACTCTCATACATTTAGTTAGAAGGTATACAACAGTAATTTGTACAAGTAAATACCAGATACCTCCTTAACACCATCAATTTGGAAATTGTATTTAGTTTTCTAAAAAGTTTTTGCTTTTAAAAGGAAAATAATCTGTACTAGATTTCATTTTGTCTTATGATTTTAAATATTCACTGCCTCTCTGATCTGTCTTCTGCCTCCACACTGACCTACCAGCTTCACTACCTCACCATAATTATATGTTTGACCAGCACAGATGAAGCATTTAGAAGATACTGCATGAAACAATTAAAATAATAATTGATAGTTCTCAATACCTGATTTTAAAAGATTACTTTCTCAATTTTGAATTTCAAATCAAAGTTTGATAATTTCTAGATTATAATCCTATCACTATCTTCACAGCATTTTTGCAGATATGTACTTTTATATTAACTCTGCATTAAAAACACAACTCGCTAGTCAGGTAAAAGGAACAATGTAAACAAGAATAATAAACTAATGAAAGTACACTAAACCTTAGAAAATCATAAATATGCTATATATAGTATGCTTTAATAAAATGGGATGCCATCTAATATTTTTAAAAAGACATTTCTTTTTCTAAAAAATAGTACTAAATATACCACAGCTTCCTAGAGATGACAATTTTCAGAGAATTTACCCTGTTTCCCCAAAAATAAGACCTACTCCAAAAATAAGCCCTAGCATGATTTTTCAGGGCTTTTGAGGATGCTCGAAATATAAGCCCTACTCCAAAAACCAGCCCTAGTTACAGTTCATTTAAAAAGTTGACTTAAGTAGTGTCCAGGCAGCTATACATGTAAAAAAGTAAGCATCTTTTGGTGTAAAAATTAATACAAGATCCTGTCTTGTTTGTAGGGAAACAGGTTAGAACACCACCTTTGAAAAATACACAAAAGAATACACATTAAAGTACTTAAAAGAAGCCTGCTGAAAGGCTATACCTAAGAATGCATTCAACATCCACAGCCTGTTCAGCTAGAGGTGCCCTCCTGGAAACAGATAACATACCTAGGAATAACCTTTCACTAACTCTTTTCTGAAATTACCACATTGTACTCTCAGATATAAATCTGTACCATTCCTTCCTCTAGCTTAAAAATTGCTGAATTTTGTCCATTACAGCAAGACAGAGCAGGCTTCCCCATGCTTGCTCCAAACGCTGTCTTTAACAAGTGGTTCAACTCCGCAGATAATCTCCTTAAATGGAATTTTCTCAATTGTACCAGTCGACCTTAATGACCACTTCACGAACAATCAGGCAGGAGATATAATAAGCAATAAATATTCATCATTGTCCTCTCTAGACAACATTCGATTTAACTGCCCAAATTAACACTGAACATCTACTGATAATTCTTATTAAGCATGAAAATATGATGAGACAATGTTCTGCTACCTTTTGTAGAACTACAAATGCTTATTTCATTTGTTTATCTCTCTGAAGGCTATGGGCTTCAGGCCATACCATCCCAAACATCCAAAAATTCCAAATCCTACAATGCCTTTTTTCCTCTCAGCAGATTTTAGAGAACTCCTGCAATCACCAAAAAAGCCAACTTAGTAAACATAACCGTAATGTACACCAGTTACCCTGGACTTAGACTCTTGCTTCTTTTACACTGTCGCTATACGTTATAAGTACTTCCCAAACTCCCTATCCATGCAAAGCTCAAGCTGTCTAATCCTACTCTCTTCAGAGAATTTGTCGGTATTTGCCCCTTACTTACTTTATTTATTATTCCTAAGCACATTTTCCCCAGTATGATTAGGGCCAATAAATTGAAGCTGCATTTAATAAGATTACCTCAGGAAAGCCATTTTTGGACCGTTGTACCAAGACATACATATGTTTCACCTACTAATCAGACAATCATTTCTATGATAATTGGGGTCTGTAGAAAAAAAACCCAAAGAACAGTTCCTAGTCAACACTAATTTTTTTTCACTCATTACCTGTCACTTCCAAACTAAGAAATAGATCTTATAATGATATAACAGAGCAATCGCATGTTGGCGTTATTCCTTAGCAAACTGACTGTTCAGAAATGTTACACCGCAGTGAAAATATACCTCAGATAATTTGTTTTCCTTGCCTTAAGTCTTCTTTAGAAATTAACAAATAACACTAACACAATTAACACTAAGGAAGATGCTCATTGCTTACTGTGTCTGCTTCCACAATAGAGAAGCTGGAGCCAAGAAGCCTTCAGAAAATTACTCTAATACAGCTCAGTTCAGCACTATGCCAAAGGGAAAGAATACAATATTTTTCAGTCCAGGTTCTTTTCCAGAATATCTCACCTTCTAAACTCTCTACTTTTTCAGCCTCATTTCCATCTTCAAAACCTTGTAAAGGTCCTAAATCTTTGTCTGTTCTTTCCTTCTCTGAAGCCGCTGAGTCCCGACAAACACCATCAAATTCCTTTTCGTGATCTCTGTCCAGTTTTGTTTCACTGTGTTTTGTTGATTCTTTTTGAGAGGAGATGTCAAGAGTTCTGTCTCTCTCTCTTTCAGCGGTATCAGGTGGTTGTCTGTCTCTCTCTCTGTCCAGCTCCCGTCTTTTCTCTCGCTCCCTCTCTCGTTCCCGGAGTCTCTCTCGATCCCTGCTCCTCGGCCAGTCTTTGTCAACATCTCGGTCCCAGTCTCTCTGCCTTCCCTCTCTTCTGTCCCTCTCTCTTTCTCGATCATGTTCATGTCGATCTCGCTCCTGCAGCCTCTCCCTGCTATCAAAGGACCCAGATCTGGAATGGACCTGACGATCCGATTCAGGAGAACTTCTTCTTGAACTGTGGCTTCTTGAATCTTGACGATCTGAATAAAATATTTTAAACACATGCATGACGACAAGGCATTTTAAAGATTCAGGTATGAAAATGTACATCTCAAAAGCATAATCTTTAAATTAACAATGCATTCAAATTGCTTATAGATCTAACCTTACTTAAAAATATAAGGTATTTCTCCCACTCTTAAAAAAGACTGTTAGTGGCTACTTTCTAGTATGACAGAAGCCAAACTGAAGGTACATAATTTTAACTCAGAAATTTAGGCAAGATGGGAGGAGAAAAAAACAAGAAAGAATCATCTCAAAATTTTCAAATCATGTCTTCTAAAAGCTAGGAATGCCTTGGTCAGCAAATGATAAATTCATAAAAATAATTTCAGGCATGTAACCATGAGGAAAACAGAGAGCCAAAGTGCTTTAGGACAAAGATAATTTCATACTGATGCTGCTTACTTTTTGAAACGCTGCACCCATTTTTTTTTTGCAGGAACGACACAAAACAAGTCGATTGTGATTATTTTGATTTGCAACAAAGATGATTTCTGTATGCATTAAAAGTATGTCTAACAGGAATCATGACAGATTTCCCTCAGTGAAATTAGCTCCTGAGATGATAATGGATGCCTCTCTCAGAGAAAAGAGACATGTTCCTTTCGCACAGATGTCAGAATTTCCATATCAAAACGAATGTTAATAATAAATTTAAGAACATTATTTAGATGACAAACCTATCTCAGTGTGCTGTTAGCACAAGCATTTTATCTTCCTATGAGTTTTTCTTGTCCTACAAATTACTTTATTCCCCAGGCAGTATGAACTGAATCTGACTGAATGTTCTGGTGTAAACAAAGCGGTAATCCTGTCCGCTGAGGATCAGCTTTTCAAATATAGTAACACTTGTAGGAATCTTAATTCATTCTAGTTTTACAGTGAACGGCACAGAACACCTCCCTCTCCCTTCACACCAATTACAAATGAAAGGAATACACAGCCAGGCAAGAATGATTTGGGATTTGTACCTTCACACTTTTATAGAGAATTATAGATCAGTCTCACTAAAATGTATCTTATTACCTGAAGATGTGCTGCGACTCGGTTCCCCTCGTTTCAACTGATCAATTCTGGACTTCCGTTCCCCAGTGATTTCTAATTTCTTCTCTCTCTCCCTGTCCCTATCCCTGTCTCTAGAGCTACTGTGCAGGATCCTCTTCCGTCCAGTCTGGTCATCTCCACTGCGATGAGCTGACTCATTGGAAGGGGATCTCAGTCTGCTTGAGGCATGGCTCCGATTGCTACCGAGGCTGCTGCTGCGCTTCTGATCCACCGGTTTACGGTGTGGTCCATCGTCTATAGTAACATGAGGGGCTTCCACCTTTTCTCCCCTTGTCCTGTGACTTTTCCTATGAGAGTCCTCAGTGCTTCTTTCTGGAACAACAATGTCACCACGTTCAGGAACATCTTCATCTGACCAGTCACTAAATGTTGTATCTTCTCTTTTTTGGGGGACTTCTGCTACAGCTTTCTCAGGTGGTGCTTCAGCCAATTCTTCTTTTGTTACAGGGGGGGTTCTTGGGCCTTTTTTCTTTTTATGATGTGGAACAATTTCTTCATCAGAAACTTCAGAATCACCTTTGGACCTCTTCCGCTTTTTCTCTACGTTTTTCTTTTTTTGACCCTTCTTGGGTGAAAAGACTTGGCTTTCCTCAGTTGTTGATTCATTAGTGTACCTTTCCACCCCACCGTCATCATCTTTCTTCTTCTTTGTGGCCTTTTTCTGTATTTTAGACTTCTTCTTGCCGTCATCATGCATTCTATCAGAAGCATCTCTTTCTTCAGAAGGGCGGTGACCAAGATTTTCTTGAACCCTGGACCGTGAGCTCTCTGAAGCATCTGGTTGCTCTCTTTGCTTATCTGCTGAAGAAACCCTCTCTTTAAACTCTGGTTCTTCATAACGCCGGGAACTTTCCTTTCTGTCTGATTTTCGCTCTTCTTCTTTCCAGCGACTCTGTCGCTCCTCTGTAACGTGAGAAGGGCTCAGTGACCGGGATTCCTGCGGCCGCACAACCTGGCTCAGAAGTCTATGCTTGTCATCTAAAAAATAGGAAAATGGATGTACTTATATTATTAAGAAAGGAGAACAGGTGAACATTTGGTATCTTACGCGTGCCAAAAAGTGACAATTAAAACATATAATCCATTATTTCAGTTAGATTTCTTAAGTTTTTCTACTGCTGCAGCAGCAACAGACTACTTCCATTTTGGTAAACATGCATCTTAAAAAATGGATGCAGAAGCCACTATCACCTGGCAGATATAACACAGTGACAAAATGAAAATAAAACACAAACATACAGATTAAGAAGAATGATGTTGCTCATTAAAAAAAAAAAAAAAAGGAGAGAAGGACACTTGCAAAAGCTTCCCCCATGTTTTTCCCTATTTAAGATTGTAAGTTATTTTCCACAGGAAGACGGTAAGCTGGATCCAGCTGCAAAGATAGCCCACTCCTACTTACTTTTATCATCTCCACTGTTGTAAGCATCACTATCAGGAGAGTGTTCACGGCGACGTTTGGGTGACTGACGAGGACTTGGACTGCTTTCATTTCTGTGACGTTTCCTGTAGAACAAAAATGTACAGTCAAATTTCTTCAGGATTCTTTAAAGAAAACATCAATTCAGTTTACCAGTCTAACCACCTCACACAGAAGACAACACATCTAAGGATGCAGGAAGTTTTGTAGTTTTCCGAGTTTTTATTCCAAATCCTCAAGTATGATCAGTTTTCTGACCATACTGTAGGACACCTTAAACTAAAACTCAAACACTTAAGACAACTATCTTTTTAGCAAAAACTTATGAAAGACTATTAAGATCAATTTTTCCCTGTGTCAATGATCCCTGCAGTACGTTGCCCCCAGCTGGCAGGTAAGCCCCCACCCAGCTTGCTCTCTTCTCCTGTGGGATGGGAGAAGAGTCTGTACTAGAATGTGAGAAGAGTCTGTACTAGATGATTTATAGGAATCCACAATTCCCTCACACAAAAGCTACTAAGCAAAGCAAAGCAGCCATGCAGGGCAACACTGTTTTGCTTATTATTCATGGAACAATGAACATTTTATTGTATTAAATGAAAAAACATAAAAAGAAAAAGGCAAATCAGTGCTACACACTTGGAAAAAAAAAAATTACTCGGGATATTGTTCACACCTTCATTGGTAGCCTTCTGGTATTGAAAATTTAGTAGTGCAAAGGGTAATGTACATTCCACAGAAATGTAAGGAATAAAGTCACAAACCCTGACCTAGTTAGCTGCTGTCTGACTTTCCAGGCTTCAGAAGGTACCACAGTCTGTGTTTGTTTCCAAGGATGCCTGCATTATTAAAGACACGGCCAAGCAAATATATGTAGAAGGGAAAATATAGTCTGACTCAATTGTTAGCTTCTCAATAGTTCCACAATTCCACACTAAGAAACCATCAGATTAACTTCACCAGAACAGTACTGATTTTAGAGCCACTGGTATGTACCACTCAGATGCAGGGGAAAAATGGCTTCAGACCAGGCCTGTGGATAAGCAGGGTATCTTCTTCCTTATGATACTCCCCTGACTACTAACTTAATGAAATTAACAGTAAAAGAATGCTCTTTTTTTTTTTTTTTCTGTGTTTGGTTGGTTTGTTTCTTTGACTGAAGTAACATACAGGTCCACTCACTTGGATTTTCTTTCCTCATGGACATCTCTTGAACTTCTTTCTTCTCTGATATCTTCCCTCTTGTCTCTGCGATCTTCCCTTCCTTTATCTTTGTCATCCCAGTCTCTCTGGCGGTCTCTTTCTTTATCCCTGTCTCGACCTCTCTCCCTTTCTCGTTCTCGCTCTCGATCTCTTTCGCGCTCTCGCTCCCTTTCTCGTTCCTCCCGCTCTCGCTCTCGTTCCTTCTCCCTCTCCCTTTCTCGTTCCCTTTCCCTGTCATGATCCCTGTCTCGGTCACGCTCGCGGTCCCTGTCTTTGTCCCGCTCTCTCTCCCTCTCCCGTTCCCGAGCACGATCTCGCTCTAACTCTCTTTCCTTCTCCCTTTCTCTTTCCCGGTCTCTCTCTCTTTCCCTCTCTCGGTCTCTCTCCCTTTCCCGCTCTCTCTCCCGGGCCCTTTCATCTCTCCTATCATCAGACCGATCTACCCTTCGCTCTTCTCTTCTTTCATCTCGCTCAAGGTCATCACTTCGTCCTTGATGTCGTACTGGTGAGCTTGCTCTCTGATCTGTGAAGAGAGGTAGGTTTGATTACTAAGTGCTAAAGTGACATACACTACTTCCATGACACTAATAAAAAAAACCTTTTGTTTTGACAATCTATATATTGGTTGCATTAAATGAAAAGCAACTCCTTGCAGAACCTTGGAAATTCTCTTTGGGGAGTGAAAAAGACAAAAAGCAATACTAATTTTGAAATATTTCTTCAGTATTTAGGGAGTGGGTTTCTCTTATTTTAGCCAAAAGTTAGTATGAAAATTTTATTTTCTACCAGATTTTTCTGAATTGCTTCAAAAGATAATTATACGCCTCATAGCCTAGCTATTACTATTGTATTACTCAATGATTCAAAATCTGGTGTAAGATCTCTCTGAATGACACACATATAAAATCATTTTGGTTGGAAGAAACCCTGAAGATCATCAAGTCCAACCATAACCTAACTCTAGAACTAAACCACGTCCTTAAGAACATAATCTACATGTCTTTTAAACACCCGCAGGGATGGTGACGCAAACACTTCCTGGGCAGCCTGTTCCAGTGCTTGACAACCCTTTCTGTGAAAAAATTTTCCTAATATCCAATCCAAACCTTCCCTGGTGCAACTTAAGGCCATTTCCTCTTGCCCTATCGCTTGTTACTTGGGAGAAGAGACCAACACCCTCCATGCTCCAACCTCCTTTTAAGCAGTTGTAGACAGCGACCAGGTCTCCCCCCAGCCACCTTTTCTCCAGGCTGAACAGCCCCAGTTCCCTCAGCTGCTCCTCATCAGACTTGTGCTCCAGGCCCCTCACCAACCTCATCACCCTCCTCTGAACTCTCTTCAGTACCTCGAATACGAAATGAAATGTTAAAATAAGAGCCATGGTCTTTACAACAACCCACTAAATTAGTAGACGTTACTGCAAAATAAGAAATATTGGCCAGTCTCATCACAGAAGAATAGATCCCTGCACAGAAATAGACAAATAAACCCATGAGAAAGAGAGAGGTGAAGATGAGATATGGGAAGCAGAACTGTTTCATACGTGTTCATTGCAGTATCAGTTTCAGAACCTGAGTTTTTCATTGTTCAGATAGTGGATTACAGTCAGGGAGAAAACTAAAATTATGTAGAAAATGACTGATCCAGAAGGACAGTGAACTCTCATTTATCTATTAGTATTTACTCTCCGCAGGCCCAGCTGCATTTTATTAATTACATTTTTGGATTTTTTTAAATATTTCTATAAATTTTGACCACTTCATAACAATTTCTATGCTGATGTTAGCAGTATTTGAACCAGCACCACAAAAAAAAAAAAAAAAAAAAAAAAAAAATTAAAAAAAAAAATCAATAAAACTATATGTCCTCAATATATGTTAAAAGCTCTACACAAAAGAGCAAAAAATGGCATGAACAGAGGTTGGTATTTTTCAGTCCATTACTCTGAGACTGCAAGTGCACTTCGCTGTAAATTGAGACAATGTCCACCAGGAGCAAGCAGGCACAGTTTGAACAGGACAAAATCAATAAAACATGCATTTCCACCAGTTTAATCAATTTTCATCTCTGAGTGAATTAATCATGACTTAATACTCCCCTGTTACCAGGTAAAATTAAAAGCAAACTTGAGCGACATTTCTGCCATGGATGTAACACTTATTTTTTTAAAAAGGTAAATCATCAATCCATGCAATTGGTTCTGTGAAGAGTTTTCACATTATTTTAATGGTGCCTGTAGCATTATAATATTATTTACTGTGCATACTAACTATTATATTCTATACAGAAGTTCTGTAACTCTTGTTTGTTATGTCATTTTTAGTGACAAAACATCCACATGAAAGTCTTGAACGAATCAAGATACTAAAGTACACTAGACAATTAAGCGTGCATAGTCAGCACTTCCCAGGTAACTTCATTTTTTGAAGTACTGTTCCAGTGGTGGTTTGGAACACTTACATATTTGCCCTAATTGAAAAAAAAGTAACCCAAATTTGCAAGCTTGCATTTTTAAATAATACTAAAAAGATGCCTTACATATCACAGGACTAAGTACCAACCAAAATCTCTATTTTCCTCTGAATGACAAACATAAAGACTGTGGTCTAATCATAGAAACTATGTCCTGAATTGTAACTCTAGGGAAGGTTTACAATTGCAAAAAGTGATCTAAATTTTTAAGGAAGAAAACAACAAGTCTTATCTCCATTCAAGCTCTTTATATTTTTTACCCTCAAAGCAAAACATAACACATTCAAAGCAACTTTTCTTCTTGAAATTTATTTTGTTGTGATTACATGTTTTTACTTCTAAGGTTTTTTTCCTGTTGCTTTTTCTTTAAAAATGTCTAAATAAATTAATAACTCGGTGTGTTACGAAAAGCGCAAATTACATTATAATATATCTGGAATTTATTTGGGATGGAGAGCTGGAAGGGATGAAAGCTAGTCTGTCAAAGCCAACCTGCAGGACACATTCCGACTTTAGGATTTTTCAACTGACAAGAAAAAGGAAGTCTGGAGATTACATTTGTTGAAATCCTGCCTTGAAGACAAGGCAGAATCTAAAGTAGAACATTTCACAAGAACAAGCAATAACAGACAGATTCCAGTGGATGAAAAAGCATCTTTTAAAGTCACACACAAAACATCCCTTCGAAAAGCTGAAGTTAAGCAACAGCAGGAACACATCTGTCACTTCCAAATCAAAACTCAAGATAGAATAAAAAAAAAAAAAATCACTCTAATTTTATATTTATTCTCCACAGCTCATCCTTTCATTTCCATACTATTTGCATTTGCCTGACTCCTGTTCTCTTAATTGGTGAGCAAGACAAATATTTTCCAGAGTGAAAGTTGCTACTGAGTTCCTTAGAGACAACACAGTAGTCTTTCAGGTGCAGAACTGTGACATCTTGGATTCTGTGTCTAAAATAACAGCCCTGCGTACTCTTTCCATGATCACAGGCACCTGTACCAACACTTACTAGCCAATTACTATTGACCACAGCAAAGTGTTAGTGAATATTCAGTTCCCCGAGCAATAAATTTTTAATTAATCATAAATTTAAACTGCCACTTACTTTAGTCGTAAGTAGTCAGTCTAGTAGTCAGGCCTTGCCCAAAACACACTCGAGTAATTTACAGTGCAAAAGTACAATGTTTCTATGCAGATAAACAGAGGCAGTAATGAAATGCAATCATGACCTAAGCTTACATGTTTGTCTCCATGAAGTGGAAGAGAAGGCAAAGAGAAGAAAAACACATTTCACATGAAAGTTGTACAATGAAATCCCTTGAAGAAATCTGACTGAAAATGGCTTAACTTTCTTTGTGCAGTTAGAAACCTTTATTTTTCATAGTTAGCATGCTCATTATTTGTACTTAGTTTGAGAACAAGCAGATAACACCCCAGCACAGAGCTAATGTTTTTATTTGCTCTGGTCTGAGAGCCAAGGACATTCTGAGCACCTTGCTTACAGGTGTGAGGCATCCATGAAGCAGGGCAGAGATGGGGCAGAGCTTGACTGACATCCAGAGATCAATAAGATTATTCCATCTCATTAGCATCATGCTTTGTACTCAAGGGGAGTTTGGACCTTCCAGTTGTGGTTCTTTTGATCTCTCTGGTTCTTCTCTCTCTCTCTTTGGGGGTAGCTGGGAAGTTCAGCTGGGACATTTAGCCCGGCCTTTTGCCATTCTGCAGAAGCCTCTGGGCTTTTCTGCCTTTTTCCTCTCTTTTCTCTCTTTGGGATCGGCTGCTGGGACCGGGCTGTTTCCTAGGACTGGCTGTTCAGCGTGTTAGTGAGGAATTGCCTTGAGTATCTTTTATTTCTGTTTTATATATATATTTACTAGTAGTGTATTAGTATTTTGTTATTTTATTAAACTGTGTTTATCTCAATTCAAGTTTCTCCTTTCCCTTTTGATTCTCTCCTCTGTTGGGGGGGGGTGGGCGCGGGGTGGAGAGCGGGGGAGCGGGTGAATGAGCAACTATCATGGTTCTATCGCTAGCTTGGGTTAAACCACGACAGTTTATTTAAAAAGATTACTTCGATGAATAAAAACAGAAGGTACCAAAATCTAGCCATAAAAAAAGGCCATAGCATTCATGCATACACTGCTAATGAGAGATCTTACTACAGAAGGTAACTTACATCAAGGATAGGACTAGTGCCAGTGTGTGCTATTAAATGAGTTATTTATGAATTAGTGGTGTGGGGACAGAACATGGAAAAATATGGAGGGACAGAGAAACATACACATTGATACATATACATTTGACTACATATGCACATGTAAAAATATAAATTAAAATACCTCTTTCTCTGTTGTCACGCCTGTCCCGTTCACTATGTCTTCTTTCAAAGGAGGAATCCCTTGCTTGTTCTCGACTATCGTAACGATCCCGATCAGGGTAGCTACTTCTTGATTCCCAGCTGTCATGGTAGTTTCCACTACTGCTGTGACCATCAACCTGGGATCCTCTAGTCCCCCGACTTCCTAATAGAGATGTATCAATATAAAAGATGAGTTTTCACACAGAATAAAATATGAGTGGATCTCCTTACAACTGAAGTAGTAACTTTTAATAAACTTCAATTAACTGTTCATGGAAATAGAAATTGTAGAATCAAACTCTACTTAACTAACAACTCAAATTTCACGTTTAATTGTAAAGTTGTTATTTTTCAGCTGCTAACTCAAGACTTTCTAAATCACCACCCCCTGGTCATTGCATGAGATCTCCTGCAGAAAGACAACAGCCAAAAAGTCAGTTCACATTTGCTCTGAGCAGAATATAAGCTCATAGACAGTGCAGCAGGAACAAGCAAAGTAGAGATAATTTTTCCTGTATGGCATTTCCCTAATGAAAATGCCACAAAAAGCCAGAGAAAGTCAAAATGTTTTTACTACAGATGATTAAAAGGTGATAAGCCAAACTGTTCTACAAAGTACATCACACTTTCAAAAATACTGCCAAAGGTTAAAATCCCAGGTTTTTTTTTGGTCAGCCAATAAGGGTTGCGGGGGTGGGGAGAGGTAAGTATGTGTGAGAGATGGTTTTCAAGTATGTAAGACATGCAGTTGGCTTTTGAGGGAACACAATCCGCTTCCCAGTACATACCACACCCTACAAATCAGCCTCTTTCTTGTGTTTATAGCCCATGGGAAAACCTAGGGCTGCAGCAACATTAAGTAGAGTGCTGTAAAGGTTAGGACTTTTTTTAAATAGGATGGCAGAATACCAATGTTATGCCACTTTAATGAATGAAGAACACTATATGGAGGGCAATAAATTTAAGCAACTGTTCTAATTTGACAACAGTAGAATTGAACATAGCTTTAAAAGCATTAACTATCTGGCAGCACTTCCATATCAAATATCAAACAAGATAATACGAATGTCAATATTCAATCTCCAATGATAAGGACATTTTAATTTTTTAAATAACGTAATACCTTTGTCAGATAATTCTGGACCTCTGCCTCGACTTCTGCCAGTTCTATCACTTCTGCTCTCATTTCTGGAGTCACTTCTGGAGTCATTCCTTGTTTCAGCACGAGAGCTCTCCTCTCTGCCATGGGATCTTCCATAGCTGCGTGAGTCCTCCTGATACTGGTCATCCTTTTTATGGGTATCGCGACTTTCTCTGTCTCTGTAGTCATGGGAATCTCGTGTGGAGCGTGAGTCTCTCTGATCCCGACTATCTTTGGTATCTCTGCTATAATCCCTTGTATCTCTAGACTCGCGAGTGTCTCTGGATTCCCTTGGCTCCCTCCGATCTCTGTTGTCCCTTGTCTCCCTTCGGTCTCTTGCGTCACGAGTCTCTCTGTCATCTCTGTGGTCCCTGGAGGTGCTTTGTTCCTGGTCATAATCACGATCATCTCTTGTTTCTCTTTCTTTTTCCCTTTTCCCTCTAGTTTCTGTAAAAAATGTAGAAGAATGTTATATGTCTAGCTTAACTAGAGCAAAAATTTAGCTCACAAAGAACACTACATTAATACAGTTAAAATATACTTCTGACATACATAGAGAAAATAAAAACTAATACATAAGTAGGAGATGATCATGTTGGGTATCTACCTACACATTCAGTAAGCTTTAAAGATCTTTTTGTGAATTTGAATCTGTACTTTACAAATATTAATCTTTCAAAAGATAATAAGTATAACAAAATTAAATCTCAAACATTACAGAGCAATCACATTTCAATAATTCTAAGGTAGGATCATTTCTCCTCCAATCATAGATTCCTTTTTTCCTCCACATACGGATATTTTCAGGAAGTTTGTGTTATATTTAGACCTCTCACTTCTAAGACCTCAATGCCTGCTAAAGGTTTGTTTTGGTGGGTTTCATTTGTTTGGTTTTAATTATGCTACTGCAACAGAAGGTAAGTTTACAGGCAGTCTAAAAGAAGGTGATACATGTACTCTTTGTAAATCTGTCTCCTGAGAAAAACAGCATGTTAGCCCATCACAAATTGCTCAACCAGCTTTACAGATTTCCAGAGGGAATGACTTTCTTTGTACGCATCTCACTTAATGTCAGTTAAAAAGACAACACACAGCAATCACTGAGGACCAGATTAGCATTTGGGCACCTCACACACAAGAGTAATAGTTATAAATACCCTGCCTTCACTCAGCTGATCCACTAGTATATGCCTGGTATCAAGAGATGATCACTTACCCACCAATCCACCATTGCATTACACAATACCTCGACAGATGCCTATAGGATCTTTACAGTCAGCTGAGTCTACATAAGCAGTCCTATCAGGAACACTCCATGGTGTAGTCCCTGAAAGCAGCACAGGCATGATAACACAGCCAGTATTTTCTTTACCCTCTAGCCACTGGGATAGGTGCAGACAATGCCACAATTTGAAAATGAAGTTTCAGAATGCAAATTGCAAACAAATAAACATTATTCTGAAGTGCTAATTCTTATTCATACCATCCCGCCTTTCATGGCGTCTATCATGAGACTGTGAAGTCCTATCACGATCATGTCTTCCCTTTTCTCTTCCAGGAGATCGGTGTCTCGAAGGGCTTCGCTTCCTCTGAGGAGAAGAGGAAGAGTGTGGAGGATAGGGAGAAGAGGATCGCCTTGCAGGTGGGGAAGCTGTCCTTTGATAAGACGGAGAAGGAGTTCTTTTGCGGTGTGGGGAAGGAGAATGTCTTTGAACAGAGGAGCCTGACTGTGATGATGAGGAGTGATGTCTGGATGATATGGGAGAATGATGCTGACCTGATGGGGAAGCAGACCTGCAAGGAAGAGTTAGAAAAGGCACACATGTAATAACTTGATTCGAAAGGTTTCTACCACACCCTACAGAAAAGAGTGATTAAAATAATTTGTGCGTTCTCTGCCCTTTGTCTGCTGAAAATAACATCAAACTAGTCTTCCCTCAAGGGTACCAAGGATATCCTTTCAAAGCATCACAGTATCACAGTATCACAGTATGTTCCGGATTGGAAGGGACCTCAAAAGATCATCTAGTCCAATCCCCCTGCTGGAGCAGGAACACCTAAGTGAGGTTGCACAGGAACATGTCCAGGTGGGTCTTGAATGTCTCCAGAGAAGGAGACTCCACAACCCCCCTGGGCAGCCTATTCCAGTGCTCTGTCACCCTTACTGAGAAGAAGTTTTTTCTCAAATTTAAGTGGAACCTCTTGTGTTCCAGCTTGATCCCATTACCCCTTGTCCTATCATTGTTTGCCAACGAGAAGAGCCTGGCTCCATCCTCATGGCACTCACCTTTTATATATTTATAAACATTAATAAGGTCACCCCTCAGTCTCCTCTTCTCCAAACTAAAGAGACCCAGCTCCCTCAGCCTTTCCTCATAAGGGAGGTGCTCCACTCCCTTAATCATCTTTGTTGCCCTACGCTGGACCCTCTCCAGCAGTTCCTTGTCCTTCTTGAACTGAGGGGCCCAGAACTGGACACAATATTCCAGATGGGGTCTCACCAGGGCAGAGTAGAGGGGAAGGAGGACCTCTCTTGATCTACTAACCACCCCCCTTCTAATACATCCCAGGATGCCATTGGCCTTGGCATGCTTATATTTAAATGGTTACAGTTTATTTAAAATCCAAGAACAAGTTGTCCAATCAAGATTATATTACACAGCTACAAGAATGCTCTCCTAGAGGAACCTCTGTTCACCTAGGAGTCAGAAAAAAACCCATGATCTTCTCCCGCATCCCCAAACCAAGAACAACTGTTCTCTTCAATATAAAATGCTTTTTGGAGGTCATGGAGTAAGGCAAATAACTTTTACACAGTGTTTCCCAAGAGGAATTAATTTTTCTTCTTTTGTTTCCAATAGCATTGCTTTTTAGAAAGCAGTGTCTCCTCCTTGGGCACTTTTTAGCTTCCTTCTTTTATTACAAGCATTAATCTTTAAACAATTTAGGCCTGGATCCTGAAAACCCATATGCATATCTTTTTTTAGCAAACATGAATGTTTACACAAACAGGGAAAACTCATGTCTAACAGAATGAAGAAAAAGTATACAAAGCATCTCTCATCTTTGAAATCCTATCACTTAACTAAAGATCATTTATACAACAGTAAACAAGTTTCCTCTTTATATGTCATCCCATATAACAACCCAATGTGGACAAACACACACTTCAAGCCCCTGAGCTCAGCAGCATAGGGTTTTTTCCCCTTATCAGCATCAAAGCAACTTGCAAGCATCTTTTCTCATGAAAAATGCATTGCCCTTAACTCTCAACGCCCACTTCACAAAGTTCCTGACACTCCAAAGAGGAGTCAGAAAAACACACATGGACAATACATCTTCAAAAATCCCACTTAATTTTAGTTTCCACTTTCAAATGTCCATATACAGTGTTGGTGACTTCAAATAAACTTTCAGATCATACAGATGAAGCTCTCAGTTTTAGATGACTCACAAATGAGGGACTACTTTATGAAAGGCAGTAGTACCTCCCTGCAATCTTCTGCAATAGCCCAGCAGTTGGTAAAGATATCTATGTAACACAGCTTTTGCTAAATATCTTGCAGACCTCAAATAATTCAGGTTTGCAGGCTTACAGCCTATCATGACATAATCCAAGCACCAAATGGACAGTTTTCCAGCCAGTGCTACTCAGCAGTGGATCTCCTGGCTAAACCTTCTTAAAGACCCAGACTCTGCAGGTTAAAATGATTCTCCTGTTAAGAACACAGAGCAACGAGGTTCCAAGTAGCAAAGCTTTGGGAACAGAATGAGAAGTGAAATCATAGGCAACCTGAGGCAGGAATGCAAATCTATAAGGAAGTCATTTTTGGGTAAAAGACAACACAGTGGAAATCTTCTACTAATATTCTTCCTTCCAATGAATGTCAGTGACTGAAGAAAACTGCCTTCAGAACTCCATGGAGGAATATACTGATAAGCATAGGACCCATCTCATTAAGATGGTGGTTTTACAGCCAGATTCCATTATAGAACCAGATACATTCACTAAAGGAAGCATATTGACTTGATTGTTGAGGCGCTTCAGACTTGTCAATTGAGAGAAGTCAAACAACATTTTTGTAGGACAGATTGAAACAATACACAAAACTTGAGCCAAGCCATCTCTACTTGATAGTATACCCAGAAAAGTGGCAGAAAGAAAGGGTTGAGGCAGAAAAATAAATAAAACCAGCCATTGGAACTGTCCTTCACTAGGACAATCTGAAGAATAGGCTTCATTTGTTTCTTTGATTTAGTTTAGTGTGTCTGTATGCTTGCACACTCAGATATTGCCAGGTCTGGAGATTATCTCACTGAGATGTGTTTACGATGGTCAACGCTAGAGAATATCTGGACACCTCTAACAATAGATTAAGATTCTGTACCTCCTTGTCTGAAGACCTAAAAATGCATAGGATCCAGCTGATGGAGCTTAGGGATGCCAGTAATTCCTACACAGTCTGACCTCCAGGATGCTTATGCATAGCTTCTTTTGCCTGGAAAATTGAAAACCCTCAAGGTCCTTTTGTGCATGCTACCAGTGAACATTCCTCACAGACAGCAGGAAAGAGGAAACTCAGTTTCTCTGTCTCCATAGACACATACTAATGCTGTCTGCAGCTTTCCATCACAAGAGGGAAGGTCTGACCAGTGACTGTTCCTGAGGAAGCAAGCAGCCTGCATGGCTCCAAGATGACAATTTGTACACACTGTCACATACAAATGAAACAGACTGCCCAGAATTAGTAGTAAAAATTTCCAAAGCACTCAAAGTAAAATCCAGTCAGGGTCAGAAACAACTGACAGAATCTAATATAATTTCACAACTTTCCATCTTTAAACTATGACTACATTTACTTTTCACCATTAAATCATTATTATGAAACATGGGGTTACCAAAATTGGCTTGCATGAAAGTCTATCAATGATTTGGTGACAAACAAAACATTTCAAATATCCTTCCGTGCTTCTAACAGAAGGCCCATTTATCTTCCCTGCTTAACATTCCCTTGCACAACACTTGATATGTCTGCATAGAATCTCCAAGCAGGTAGTGCCATGCAAAATACTAGAGAAGGTAAGAAAAAAAAAAAAATGGGGAAAAGGGTTCTGCAAAGGTGTTTTTCAGTTTCCTTACTACTGCCAGCTGCAGGGGGAATGGGCCGCACTACTCCGTTGCCTAAAAACAATCCAATTTAGTGAAAATGTTCATTAGTGACATCAAGCTTAATACAATATAACGTTGTTCCAGCTGAACTGAGTTACCACAGCAGCAAAAGAGTCTGCTTATGACTCTGAAGATTGCAGAATGGATGGGTTTTATTTTGCTTGTTTTATCAGTATGCAGATATATGTGACATCTGGTGTCTTCCCCTCACCCTTCAACATAAGTGTAGAAAACAAGTATGCCACCCTCTCCATTAAACAAGCTTAGGACTGCAGTAGTATTAGCACCTAAACTTACAGGCTCCTTCAGACCAAAATTTAAAAAGTCTCCTTTCTTTTTAATGGGTGATAAATATTTTTTCTAAGCCCCTAGAACTACCAGGATAATATCTTCCCTGAAGCTTCCTGCAAGAAGAGTCTCTTGAACTGTCCTCATATTGTACTGTTTATTCAGTTGTGCTCGCTTTTCAGGAAAGATGTGTAGAGCCAGGATCTGTGTATCACCTTACCCACTTTAGAATAGAGTAATTCTGCTCCCTCCCCATCTCCAAGATAGAAGACTTCTCATATTTTCTACTTTTTAAGAAGGAGGAAGGTGGGAAGAAAGAAAGAAGCTCCCAAAGGATCACAGTCTATGTCTCAGATCAGACTTCTGAAGTTCCACCTGAAGCCAAAACATTTGAGAGGAACTGATAAATGGCAGCCTACACTATGACTTGTGTTCTGGACATGACAAGTACCCTCAGCATAGTAACTTGGCAAAAAACCCAAACCTCAGAGGTCAAGTGTTTGAGGCACACACATTCCCAGAACAGACACATATGAACAAGCAGCCAAACCAACAGAGGACATTTCTAAACTAGAAGTGCTCATGAAAATAAAATCCATGCAATTGACCACCCACCTGCGAGAGGGTGAGAAGTTACGTTTGTGAGTGGTTGACTTGACTGGAGCTCGGGAGGTTTGTCTCCGTCTTGCAGCAGGTGGTGAATACTCCCTGGAAGGGGAAGAATTACTGCCAGAATGATCTGCAGGACTAGGAGAACGCTTCTGTCTATGGGAGCTTTCAGAGGGATCCCTGGGAAACAAATAGCAGCTTGTTTAATAGGTGTAATACAGCATTAGTACATTTCTAAGAAATGACAAACAACTCCAAGACAGAGTCTGTGTTTACAAGACCAAGAATTACCTTATGGAATCAGTAGTTCCATCTATAATTGCATACATGAAATTACCTTAAGCTAGCAAAACTCGAGAATGCAAGTTAAACACGAAATTTCTTGTTAATCACTGGACTGTAAAATATAAAACTAGAATACGGTAAGACCAAAAATATATTCGTCTAATTTAACCTAATATTTCATGTGGTGCTGCAATTCCTAACAGTGGAGAATTATTTTGCTACTCTACTTAAAAATTTCTGTAATGTCAGAACTTTATTCAAGAAGCCTCAAGCTCACAGATGTTTTCAAACGCTCATCACAGTTGCAAATGAATGAGACATCTGTCAGAACATTCAACTATTTAACTTACTGTATATCATGAAGACTTGACATTATTTCTTAGTTTTTATTATTGAGGGAAAAAAAAAAAGACAAAAATCCAACACTGAAACAAAGGGCTGTAGTCACCACAGCAATACTGATTATAGTACAACAAGACAAGTACTCTCTTGATCCTTTCAGCACAACCTAGAATGTTCTGGTCTACTGCTTACGACCTTCTTCCAGTAATGGAGTCCGAAAGCATGAGGGAAATAATATATTTTAAAGTAAGAATGGTGTAATTTATTTAATCAGTTAAAAATACACAATTCACTGGTCCTCCACTCCTTAGTCTTTGTTATGCCAGTTACAAAGTAAACACTTAGAAACACGTATCCTATTTCCATCAAGGGAACACAGGACTTAAAAATGCAGATGCATTTTTCAACTTAAATGGAAATCTATGCTTCAGAAAATAATGGGAATAGTCATATTAGTCCACCTTTTGAGATACATATATGCAAAAGTGAAGTAATTCTAAAACCCCAGTAGTCCTTGACTACTTCAGAAATACGTTTAACCTACTGGAGATCAGAGAGAGTTTAAACATGTCACTGCCAATTTAGAAAGATATTAGTCCTCTAAGATTTCAGAAGAGCAAGCAAGGGGCAAGGAAATGACTTTGACAAAGATTTGGCAAACGAATTGCTCCACTGGTGAAGGTCCAACTTCTTGAAAAGTAATAAATCTTTCAAAACAGCATTTTACAAATTTGTTAAGTTATATAATTAAAACCTACCAATCTGTTAGAGTCTATCGATTAATCTATATAACACACTTAAAATATTTAATGAGTACTGAAAAGACTGTTGGCAAAGCAGGTATAAATCCCTTATTATGCAGTGCACTATAAAAGATAACTTTAAAAGCAAGGTTATGTTAATGTTAAAAACTAATAATGCAACATAACTTACCTCTGCTTCTCTTTTTTCTCCTTATGTCTTTCAAAGTCACGTCCTCTCTCTTTCACCTCCCTTGCCTTTTCTTCTGAACGTTCTTTTGCTTTATGTTTTTCTTTGTGTTTTTTCCCCAAGGGAGTTTCCTCTTGTACTGGAGGAGGAGGACTAGGCGTACGAGGACCTTTCTTTTTACTCTGGTTACTTTTAGAACTTCTGGAGATAAATTAACAGGAGGGGAAAAAATGAAGGACTGCCAACTATTTCAGACAACAATTTCTAAGATGTTGGCAGGAAAGCTATAACCTAAAGGGCCTTGAAGCTTTTAGGACAGGATTCATCACTCCATTAGCAAGCAGCAGTCAATAACTGTACTCAGCTGAGGGGTGAATGCAGATGGTAAAAACTGACATTGAGCTCTTCCATTTATAACCTTTACTTCTGAAGCAAATGAACAAAAATAGGAATTGTTCCTGTTCATGCAGAACCAGTTTTCCAAGTTAAAATGCCCTTGAACAAACTGCACACATCAGAGAACCAGATATAGTATCTTGTCTGTTTAGACTCCCATTTCAGCAATGCAGTACTCCAATCACATACACAAAATGATTTGAACAACTCATGTATTCAATTTAATATTAACTACCTGATGCATAAAATACCAAAGTATTTTTGAATATGCACCTCACAATATGAAATAGTATATATTTTTCCATTTAAATTATCACTGACATAATTCCTATAAATTAGATATCAGTGCATGGAGTGTCAGTAGCATACTAGCCCACACTTTACTTTCTCATAGCAAAACAACACTCTTTTGTCCCTACTTCAAAGGTGATTATTGCTTAGCAAATAGAGATGTGTCTGCTTACGCTGCTGCTCTAATTTCTTTCCTATCTAAAAGCTGTAACCAGTGATTCAAAAGGTCTTGCAGCCAGCAAGAACTTAAAAACAGGTTTTAGAGACTGACTTTTTGTGGTAAGGCACCCAGTTTGAACTTCCTGTGATTTTCACATACCTTATCTGTACTTCCACACCCCCAAACACATCCTACTTTCCCCCTCCTAAATTGTGAGAAATTCCCTGCCTTGAAAGTCAAACATTATTCCCTGAATATGCAATAACAATGGAATATGCAGTTGGTCAAATTTTAAGCATTTCGCTTCCGTCTAGAGAAGCCACTAGAGAAGCCAGGCTCAAATAAAACTGCTCCTCATTTCTTAACAGTTCATATTTCCTCATCACCTCCCAGCAACTCTGGACATTCAAAGAGAAAAGAACTGCTTGTAAACCATGAAATCAATCGACAACTACATGCACATAACAGTTTTCTGCAGAAGATGATTCAACAGTGCATAATTTAGAGACCTCCCCTTAAAGTTATATAATCAGAAGTCCCGAAAGTAAGGAGGGAAAAAAATATTAATTATGAAAACCCCAGTAATAAAAATCAGCGTGGTTCTCTGTTCTCACTTTCGGAGAAGACACATCAACATACTGACCTCTGCTGATCCAAAAGTGGGGAAGGTACAGTAGATGCTTTCTTCTCTTTCTTACTAGCTGAAGAAGATGATTTGGGACTGGACCTTCGTTTTGGAGATTTGCTAGACTTTCTCGGTGATGGCGATGGTGATAATTTAGATCTAACCACCTCTGGAGAAATCTTGAGGAAAAAAATATACTAATTGGTAAAACATTCATGCTCAAAAGCTTACCTGTATGCTGAGATATGTGTCAAATATGTAAATTCATTAACTGTGTACATGTGAGATCTTAGCTGTGTGCACATCTACCTCAAATACACTAACCACATCATTTTCAAAGAACACCATAAAGGGAAGATGATGGGAAAAGGGGCAGGGGAAGAGAAAATGATGCACTCTGTAATGCATTAAAAAAACTGTTACTAAAAGTTTAAAATCAGTAAGTTTCCAGCTAGCACTCCAGGTTGTCTGAAAAAGAAAGACCTCCTTCCTTTCAGGTTTTTTTTGGTTGGTTTTTTTTTTTTTTTTTAAAGTTTCCCCAAGATTTTAGGGTTTCTAACACAGCTTTGCTGTACTTAACTCTGTTACCACAAGACATGTTAGACAAGGAGCTTGGCAAACACGCCTTGTGTTTTCTTCTACATGTCCTCTCTGTTAAAGTTCTTATTAGTTTTATGTAACTAAAATGCATTAAATCCTACTCATTTAGTAGCCAACTTCATAAAGCAAAAAACTTGGTTATGGTGCTGGATATTGACCAGCTACTCACTACCAATATCCAAGTTACATACTAGGTTATACATGTGCCAGTTATTTACTACTATGTAACACAATAATGCCCAGGAAGCTCAGGTCTGCAGGAAACACTCAGAAGCCTATGAAGTGGCTGATTACTTATTTTTTTTCATTTCACATTTACGTAACACAAACCTCTTTTTTAATGACTATCTCCTCTCGTTTCTCCATGTTTTCCTGTTCCAACTTCATAAGTTCTCTCTGAATCTTTTGGCGCTTCATTTCCAAAGACAGCTCATGATCATAATCATAATTAACATCTCCATTATCAGAGTCTTTATTGGAAAAAAAAAAGAGAAGTAAATAGATTAATAAACAATCACATATGAAATAAATACTAATACTTAGCATACTGGATGTCAAGCATAAGTATTTTCTTGACTTTTAAGCACTGTGTTAACGGATCAATGAAGCTAAGCAAAATGTCTTTTCCAATTATGTGTGGAAACCTGAAGTAACTTCAGTTAGTTTCATACAACCTGCAGTTAAATTCTTAAACTTCATTAAAAAGAAAAAACCAAACCTTAAACTTCTTTCAGAGACTTGCACCAATTAGTAAGCTGTGGTAGCAAGGGAAGGAAAGTAAACTTTATTTATTTAAATAACAACAAAAAAGTATGCTTTCCCACCAAAATATGTAAAGTACCACTTGAGAAATCTCACGTGAAATAGACTTAAATAGTGATGCAGGATACCAGAGGTTTTTGTTTAATAGTGTCCCACAAATCAATTGATACACTTATTTAATTACATCTACAAATTGACTTGAAAATAAGAGGTCTATATGACTTCTTTCATTGGATAAATGCACACAATTTCTGTTTTTAAAATATTATTACTGTTTTGTTTTCACATCAGAAAAGGTGCTAGTTCTCTCACTTTTTCATTAAGTCATGACTAGTTGATATCATATGCTTCAAGCCTTGCAATTGAAATCTTACTGCAAATTAAAGTAGTTTTACTCACTCTGTTTACATTTCTTATTTTGTTTACAGCTATTTAAGTCTAATCCTCAAAAAGCACTTTGGGAAAATAACTGTCAAAGAAAAGATGACTTCATTAAAAAATCATTAGCTTTCACCCCCGCTTCCTACACACAAGAACTATATAAAAGGTTTTGCAATAACTAAACTGAGTCTACAAATTCTCTCCACGTGTCATGAATGCATGGGAACAGCTGGTAGAGAGGTGCAGTTCCTAACAGCACAAGTTCTTTCCCAGTCCGTCTTCTTCTCTTGCAATATCATAACTACTTCTGAAACACTGTAAGTTACAGAACTATGTAAACATCACAGTTCATTACAAGCTGCCATAATTTCACTGCCAGGTGAACTTGGTCTTTAGCAAGTGTGAAGTAGAAAGACTCAAGAGAGCGAAAACAAAGTCTTTCCCTCAACAGACAGCATATTAAACGGACATGTATTATCAACAAGGACAATGACCTTTTAACTACCAAAAAAAAACCACTACAGAAGGCAACACAAGACTCTTACCACTCTTTCAGTGTTTTCAGATGATAAACAGTGCACCAATTGCTACTTTCAACTGATGTAATGTTCATTCTAATGGAGCCCTCATTAATGAGACAGTTCACACCACAACAGCTATGTAACAAAAACCTGCTGACTTTTGAATTCAAAGTAGCTATGCTTTCTCCTCAGACTGATCAGTTTCAAAACTACTTTGGATGTAACTTGGATCTGACCAGTGATACAAAGGTGACAGAGTAGCTTAGGGTCCAGTTCCTTGCTGTCCCAGTAAAAATGGAAAAAAAAAAAAAAAGCAGGTGTTTTTACCCTCATGGCAGTCCAACTCGGATTGCTTCTCTGCTCCCCTCTAAAAACAAACATTAATGGCTACCACATAAAAGTATTCTGCTTAGATACCAAATCTTTAAATATTTTGCTTTATATGCAGCCCAGTAATCTTGCAATTCTTTCAGCTGCAAGGGAACCATTAGTTTAATTATACTTACCCTCTCTATTTGTTTCCCAATCCCCATTTTCCTCTTCACTTTCTGGCGTTCTCTCCTTTGTGATTTTGATATCCTCCTTTTCTCTACGTCTTCCTCGTGAAGACTCTTTCTATAAAAGGAAAAATGCTGCATTAGAGTATACAACTTTATTTTAAAAGAAGCCCGAAGAAGCACATATATTCTACATGGTATTTTGGCTGTTGCTTTTTTTTATAGCACAAAAAGCATTTTCCCCTCTAGCCTGTTGAGCAAATATCTTCTTAAATAAGCAGAGACTCCACAGGCAACATGTTCTACTGCAATTTCATATAATCAGCATGCAAATAGCAGATAGGGAAAAGAGAAGATTCATAAAACAAGAAGGTTTAAAGGCAGGGCAAGAATCAAACACGTATCAGAGAATAAAGTTTAACAAAGGAACTTGAAGAACAGACCAGGTTCTTAAGACCAGAAGTTTAATGAACATTTAAAGAGTATAATTTTAACAGCTTGATTAAGAGTTCTCAGCTGTAAATAAGAATATTTGTATGCAAGGCAGATGAGCCTCAGAAGATAAACCATGAACTCTCAAGAGGATAAAGAATGTACAGGGATAATAAAATAAAACAAAACCAGAGATCCTTGGCTGTCAGAAGGAAGGGGAAAAAAAGTCTAAAACACACTGGAAACAAGTTTTTTTGATAGCTTTATATTTGAACTTTCACTGCCCCCAAGTTATAAGGCAAGATTGCAGTAGGACCCATTTTGCATGTGGCAGATGGTTCTGTGGATACGCAAAGAACGGGCTATTCTTAAAAGAAAGAAGGTAATTTCAAAAGGCAACTGAATCTGTACTGCTCTTTTCTCCCTGCTAAATTCCAGTAGTAAAGCTGCAGAGATGCATCATAACCTCTGCTGAAGTGACATTCTCTAAATAGTCTCCCTGGGGCTCAAGTGGAGTACAGGACCAAGATTTCAAGAACATTCAAGTTTAGAAGTATCTCAGGTTAATTTTCTAAGTAGGAAACCAGAAAAAGCAAATGAAGTCTGTCCCATATCCTTTTTGTTCTCACCTCCTACAGTGCCTTCTTTTGGGGATTCCTCAGTGTTGATACACAGGAACCTTTGGTCTTATGCCAAGAAAAGGAGATGCCTGAGAATTTCACTAGCTATTCCTTATTGGGACTTAGATCCTGACTTAATTTAAATCTTTAACATCACCTTAGAAACACAGTAAGGAAATAACAGAACATTGTGGATAGTCACTCCTGAGTATAATTCAACTTCCCCCCCCCCCCACACTAGCAATGTCAATGTCTCTAGTTTAATGATGTAAAAGATGACAGAACAAGGAGTGCATTTATTTTACTTAGTGGCCTAAACCAGACACTTCAACACACAGTTATCTTCAAGTCTCTCATCTTGTTGCATTCAATATATCATATTCAAAGTCTTAGAAGGTTTGGAAAAAACTGACCAGCCGCTACATAACACAAAGAAACTTCACATTAAAGAACTAATTTGTGTCATGTTTAATTTAAAGCAGCTTGTAAAATAAGGAAAAGTGCTTTTTTTTCTCCATTTCATGACAGGACCTCTAAAATGATACACAAGATCCTAACCTATTAAGTCATGCTGGTTGCTGACACCAACTGCAGACAAGGCTAAATCAACTAAGCCACCATCACAGTATGTACTAAAGACATTCCAGTCTAAAAGCAAGAATTGTACTAAGCTCCAAAGCAAGTTACTTTAAAAGAAAACTACTCTGATAAGATTTGAAAACCTGTAACTTCCTGTAACTTTATCAACAAGCCTCTCCTGCAATCATCTTTTTTCTTAGAGCATCTTCATTTTTCTAGACTGCCCTGCTTGAAGGTTGCATCTGTTCTATTAAATTGTGTACTTCTGCCATACACTCATACTACTTCCTACAATATAAGCAAGCAATAAACATATTTTTCTTAAATACAAATACTAGTTTCTATGAGTCCAACACTATTTGTTACTAGCAAACTGAAGCACACATGTTAGGACACCCTTTATCTACTGACCTCAAAAAACTTCTCAAAGACAATTCCCCAAATAACTTGTCAGCAGAGAACGTGCAGATAGGCCAGAAGGCTTCAAGACCAATTTAATAACCATAAGGCATGACCAATTTAATACTACTTAACATCTCCAAACTTACAACCAACACAAGCATCTTGTAACAGCCTGTATTTTCTCCTTTCAGTGAAGAGATTCAGTAACGGCACAACCATACTTCTACAGAAGAACTGAGGAAAAAAACATCTATGAAAGGAATTTTATTAAATTATTCCACATAGGGGAAGAGAATAGACAATTTTTATTCAAGCATACTATTTCACAATTCAGGACAACTTGAACCAAGCCTACTCATACACTAAATGACTTCAGTTTAGTTGTCAAGAAAAAAGATTCTGGTAATACTGCATCTTGAAAAACAAATCTCATCTTAGAAATTCAGTATATTTACCTGGGGCACACAAATCAAGAATTTAAGTTATGATGGTTTAAAACATATATTTGAATTTTCTCATCAGAAAAGTCTTCAACATATTACTTTCATCGCACTTGTTGCACTTGTAATGTATTTAATTCCCTCGTACTATCTGGAAAATATATTTCCTTCATATCCTTATAAACTTTCTTATATTTAACACAGGTTGTTTTTTTTTTTTCCTCTCCCTTAATAAGCCAAGAATAAAATAAGTCAAGCTTCTAAAGGCCAACAGCATGTCTTTCTTGTACTTGCAGATGCTCTCTCCGCTTCATCCAAACTTGTAAACTACTTCTCTGCAGACTCTTAAAAAAAAGCATTTACTACATAAGAAACAATAAGCTTTCATAATATTATTTTCCAAAAAAAAAAATAAAATAATATATAGATAGTCCTAAGAGTAAACAACAACTTAGCAGACTTTGTCTATGTTGTTTTCAGGTATGTGCTCACAGTTAAATTATTTACATGTGTTGGATAGACGATTACAGACTAATGTTGACATTCAGGAGAAATGCTACTTAAGAAAGGAAAAAAATACAACATTACGGATGAATTCTGTAAGATTTTATTGAATTTTAACGTGTATTTAAGTTGAAGTTCCACAGCTCATAAGATATAATCAGTACTCTACAGCACAAGACTTGATGTCTACTTGAATGAACTATAGCCAGAAGAATTTGGCCAGAAAGAAAAGGACTCATCCAGTCTGCAAAACATGCTTCTAACCAAGAAGTGTTATTTTTCCAACAATGATGGAGAGAATATTTATAAGACTCCTAAAATCTATAGTTCTCACGAGGCAGAGGCTTCAGTTTCAGCCTTATCAGCAATACAAACTAATTAAAAAATGCAGATTTCTTTATATCTGGAATAAGCTAATGTATTGCAGCTAGAATCTTTTGGGCAAGCACAGTATGATTTTGCTCTAGATATAATAGCTTCATAGTGTAAACTACTACCACACTACCCAAACATATAATAAAATGAATCTGAAGTTTTCTTGAAATAAACGGGCATTGTTTCCATTTCAGAGATGGAAGATAATGCTGACTTCCATTTCCAATGGAGATACTCCAAAGTCAGTGACAAAAAGCACAATTATGAAACAATTGATACACATTCCATACAAAAACCTTTCCTAAACATACATTTGTTCCCACTACTTCTCCCAAATCACACACATCTCCCAAGTAGTACTCTAGGTAATACTACAAATACTGCAAAGTAACTGTCTTCTCATAATATGGGGAAAAAAAAAAAATCAAGATAAAAATTACTAACTAAACACAATAATGGAAGGAGCCTTATCTAATTATCTGTATAATAACTGATACACTAACATCCAGTGCTGAAATAATTCTGAACACAAATCTGAGAAACACAGAAACAACTGAGTTCAATGTAGTTGTTCACGAAACGCAGCATATTGTCTCTGAAAATAACAGTACAAGACATGAAGGAAGAATAAGGGATAGACTGTATAAGCTGTCCAAATAGGAAGTTTCTTCCTAAATACATCCAGGTTGTACTAGTTATCTTACATCTCCAAAGAACAAGGAATCTATTCCAGAAAGATTTGATATTAGTTACACTGCCTCAGACTTTTGTGGAACCTGTTCAGGTTTTTGACTGTATCTTCTGGAAATCAGGTAAAATGGTCATATAGAACATAAACAGCATTTCCCTTTGTTATTTTCAAGTTTGACACTCTCTCTACTGGGATAAAGTATGAATATGACGCATCTAATTTGCATTCTCTCAACCACACATTACATGCATTCGCCACATATTCTTTCTTTTCTCCAGTCTCCTCCTCACCTCCTTGTCCACTTCAAAAAGATCCTTTGACTGTATTTTTTTGCATACAGGTGGTCACAACCAAACAGTATTTCAAATAAAACTGGACCATGAATTTCTACAGCATGATATCAATCATTTTCTATTCCATTTTTATATATCTGAGCATTTGTTTCTGCAACTGTGACTGCACTTTGAACAGATGGTTTCATTGAGCTGTCCACAATAACTTCTTTTTCTACTGGATGATTTCAGTTACTTTGACAATAATTGTTCATGATTTGTTTCAAATACTTTCTTCACTGTGCATTACCTTTCACTTGTCAACACCAAGTTTCATCCGTCATTGTACAGCCAAAAACTTTCCCCAATCCCTGTTGTACTTCTCAGACTTCGGTAACCTCAACTACTGTTTTCATATCTTCTGGAAAGTTTGAGATTTGGGATGCCCAACATTTTTTCCCATATTCTTAAAAAGTTATAACTCTTTTGATGAAGGACTATAGCATCATCTGTAATTTGATCTTTTGAAATCAATCTGAAAATTTCCCCTTAGCTGGCTTCTAAATCCAAGAACATTAGACTTGCTATTCTTTGACTGTCTCTGTGCCTCAAAAGTCTTGTTTCAAAAGAAGCTATTTAAAGTTTCACCTGTATCAGACAGTTCTCTTAGCCACTACTCTCCATTTTTCCAGGCTGGCAGCCTGGTGAAGCACAAATATTGTCTGCAGGAATAGTGTTGCTCTTTTTTTTTTTAAAAAAAAAAAAACACACAAAAACCACAGTTATGAAACTTTTTATGGAACAAGCTACCTTGCATTATATCAAAACAAAATTAATGCTGCTTATCCAGCTACTGTTATGCCAAAAGCTTTAATAAGAGATGGAAAAGTCAGATATTCAATCTCCAACATAATAGCAGCTCTAATGATGGAACAAGATTTTTGTTAGCAGTTCAGTCACTTCAGTCTTCTGTCCTTTCAGATATCCCGCTTCTTTGCGATGCAATTCTTGACGACACCCCCTCTTCATCTATTTGTTCTAGAATATTTTCTTTCCATATACCACATTCTGAGAGTTGCCTCCATGCAACTAATACAAAAGCTCAGTGGTTTCCTCAGCCTTCTGTTTTATGAGACTGAAACAGAGTAATTTTTCCTCTGCAGTGTGCTTATCCTGTAAATAATCCTTTGGTACTTTAACAGACCCACTAATTCTCCAATCCTTTTTAATTATTGCTTCCAGTTCACCTTTACTTGGGCTTTAGCTGTTTAAAAGTATTTTATTGGTACATTCATAGAACACTATAAAAAGCAGGGTTAACTAATTGAAAGTAAGAATTACATCAAAATTAGAATTGTACCAGGAGACAAGAAGTTACAGTAAATTTTTAATGACGGTTGGAAAAAACACTTTTCCCACCAACCATGTACTCAATAACTGAACAGTTTATTCAAACTATTAGAAAATAAAAGAAACACATTTAAGTAAAAGACTAAAAAGAGTGAAAGTTTATACTAATTAACAGCAACTGAAAACATGATTGGAAGGTAAGCCATTCTGTTAATTTAATGATAGCAGCTGCTGTTGATTTCTTTACACCTGACATAAAAATTCATTTTACACAGTAAGTAGGAATAAACCCGAGAGGGGGAAAAAAAAAAGAATGCCGTTAATAACCTGCAGAAGCAAAACTGATTTTTCACAAATAAAAACTTTTAATCTTTATTCATATGAAGACTGTCTTAAAAAACATGATGCAGGAATACACCGGTGCTATTGTTACAGAGGTGTAGGGTCACACTACCAACTCTGTCCCTATTTGTAACATCAGTGCAGGAACAGATAACAATTTTAGAATGAGTTAATTTCTGATATTTGAGGGGTTCGAGGTTGCAGAAAGATGCTTAGAAAATGAGAACGATAATGAATTAATCTTTTGCATAATCCGTAAGTGAGCAGTTGGGATGGCTGATGAGTATGAAGAGGAAGGTGAAATGAACCAGCACAATAGTAAAAATCAAATTTGGGATGAACAATTGAAGTCAGGGTGCATGTGAACAATGGATATGAATAAGTGTCAGGGGAAAAACAGTGGATGATTGGAACAATAGTTAATACACTTCCTTTGTAATAATCAAAGGGTCTGCACTATTATTAAACACGTGTTTATCAGTACTCATAACATATTTTAGTCTGTGAAATTTATAAAAAAACTTTGTGGACTAAAAGATCAGAAATTGCTGCAAAATATAATAATTGTTAAGACACTTCATAATGAAATTTTGCCACATGCTACGTACAAAATGATCAAGTCATTAAGATATTTTAAATATTACAAGTCACCATGATCAGGTTTCTAGGACACACTGCCCAATTGCTACTGAAGGATTCTGGAGTCCTGCAAACTCCATTCTTACCCTAACAGGAGAGGATGATTCCTCTGTACTTCGTTTCTGTGGCTCTGCCTCAACATCTTGACGTTTATTCTTCATTCTTTCCCGAAGATCTCCAGTCGGTCTTTCTGGTGACCTGTATGATACAGAAACATTATATAAGCAGTTCTATATGACTGTTTTTAAAGGAATAAAAATCTGCCTTTAGTTTTGGTTTGTTTTGTTTGGTTTGTTTTGTTTTTTAATATATACAAAAACACCTCAACCTCCCACCCAGAAATTAAGTGAATGAATAAAAAAAAAATATTCAGTTCTAATGAGCTTAAGCATTCTAAAAACAAACTCTTTCAGAACATCAAGGAAGACTTGACTCTAAGAAGAAAAATGATGTGTATGTGTATATATGGTGTGAATCAGTTACAACTCTAGATCAGCTTCAGGTGACCCTACTGAGAACAAATCAACTTTTTGTGATCATCATACAAATGTGTTTCACAATCACTCCTACCAAGTCTTTCAAGATATCCTGAGCCTTTTCCATATTCTAAGCTGCATTTAATATACATATTTCTTATTTTTTTAGTACATATGTAAACAATATATAAGTAATGCAGAGTCAAACTACTGTAGACTAGTAAGAAGCACAACTCTGAATACAAATGAAGTCTGCAAGTGGAGATAACCTGACCTAGGTGTCATACTCCCCTACCTTGGTGAGACTGCCACACAAAAAACACACTGTTGCAAGACTATGCACTAGAAATTCACTCTTGGAGGCCTCCTCCATTTTCTATCTTGCAGTAACATTGTTATTTCATTATTTAATTTCAAAATATTGTATGAACTCTACTAGTCATGCAACTTTAAGGTGTATTTTCTATAAAAGGCATTAATGGCATATAGGAAAGGAGGGGGAACATCCTATACTATTACAAGACATCTGTATAATTTTGCCCCCTCTTAGTATGGATTCACAAGTTCATTTCTCTCTTACAGGTTAAAAGATAACAACCCTCAGATTTAAACAAGTTCTTAAAGAAAGGGAATGTAGAAGCTGCTTCAAATGATCTTTCAGTTCAAGAAGACAGATTTTTCTCTTCACACAAATCTGGCTTGATATGGAGTTTGGTACTTCTGTGACAGCTGTTAGCCATAATTACAGACTCTTCTGTGAAAGGATTGTATGAAACTACTGTATATGTTCCTATCAGCCTACACTAACAAATCACAAGGAGATACTGATGCTGCCTTAGTTGAGTTACATATAATATTTGAACAATGCAATTTACATTTGTTCTGTTTTTCAGACTGAATTAGGGTTTCCATTTAGAAAGTATTGTTTCTTACATTCTCTGCCACATAATACACAAAGGGTAAACTGTCTCTCACAAATTATGCATACAAAAAAAAAATCTAATTAATATGATTTCATTTTGAACCTGTGCATACTTGAAAAACAGTAATTTGTTTTCACTTCCTCTTTTGCAATGTTATCTATATTTAATTATTTAAACTGTGTCATAAAGTGTCTTAGGATCCAAGGAGAAAAAGGCCAGTGACTGCTCTCATTTTTAAATGTATTTAATTCCTCATGAAGTTGTAAGTACGAGTCATTCTAGATCAGAGGAAAGGTAGAAAACAGAAACATGCTGCTTCTTTCGGCACTAAGAAGGATCATGTAACTTATTTGTATTTGTATGCTGGATGTTATTTTCTGTGTGTGCATTATTATAACTTCTTTAAAGTCTGTGGCTTTAGCAAAGGTTAAGATTCAAGGTATTTTTTTTCCCCCCTCCTCCCATCTTAGAAAGGTAATTCCTTTGCATTACCAAAATAGTCTGAAGCATTCTAGCTATCATCTACCTCAACAAATAAACCATCTTTACACACTGGAGTGGCAATTCAACACCTTAAATTTTTAGTAATACTTCAGCTATGCCACAAAGGATTTGGACTTGTGAAAGTGAAAAATAATTTGAAAGGCAAAGAAGTCACAGATAATGTACTGGTAACATTGGTCTTCAAGAGAAGAAATTTCAGAAAAAAAAAAAACGTAGCTGAAGGAGAGAGCAAGAGAATTTTCATGTACATTCTAGATAGACACTTGATATTTCAATACTTTAGTTTTTTTTAAAGTTATATGCTGGAGTGAAAAAACATTTAAACCATTTCACCCTCAACTGGTGCCTTTTTCAGTTTGGAGGGGAAGAAAAAACTAATTTTGTTAAAATGTTGTTCAAATCTACTTAAAGATTACTGAAGCTATCAAGAAATCACAGAAATGAAAAAAGCTATAGCTTCAGAGTTGGGGCTTGTTGACAGTTTTATGTCTCATTTTGAGGTTATATTTTCAGCTTTATAACTACACCAAAATTGTGGTAGCCATCCTACTGCTCCCCTCAAAAATGACATCATCATAATCCCCCAAAAAGTCTAACACAATAAGATTAAAAGAACTATCAAATTTTCAGAAGTGATTGTTCAGGAAGCGGTGACTGCTTTCAGATGCTTTAGCTTAATGAACATTAAAACAAGCTGGCCTCCTAGCTGATTTTTCTTTCAGGTGTACCGCAATTTTAGTTTTTACACAATGGTTTCTTTTCTACATAACTTTTCCCGCTGTCTCCCTCCAAAAGGGACCTTTGGTTATTCCATGTAATGCACAGTGCTGAATTTCAATAGATAACTACAATTTTACCTCTGTGATTTAGGATGATGCGGCTAGTATGAAACAGGTAGAACCTTTCACACAAAAGGTTCCACAGCATTATCTCTGTATACTGAAAGAAGAAAACTACTCAACAAAAGATTTCTCTTTAATGACTTCATATTTTGTGCTGGTGACATTCTTTAAATAAGGCTTAAAATGTAGAATTTTGTAATTTCAAATTTTAAGCAGTGCAGTTCCTGCAACAGTTCAGTTCTCCATATTCGGTAGCTTTGATAAGAAATGAACATTCAGAACAGCACCTCCATTTGCTTCTGTACCTCTTTCAGGAACAACTCCCTAACAATAGACACACGTTACAACACACCTGAGAATATCTGTTTGTATGTGTGTGCACATGTACCTGTATAGGCAGATGACAATCATTAGTGTATAATGTACATATTATAACTGAATGCTCATGAAACATTGTGCAGTGTTTCACTTTCCCATACAACAATATTTGCACCTTGCAAAATGTATACATTCTTACTTAATATTACTTCTGGTTTGATTAGTTTTTTAAACCCAGTGTAATGATCCAGAACAAAGAGGATCAGACAGGCTAAGAGAGGGACACTACAATGGCACAGATCCTGACGATAGTGTAAGAGAACCAGCAGGACGATGCCAAGCAACTAACTAACAATTTATGAGTGGAGCAAGAGAGCAAAATTCCTTGTGGGACAACAATATTTACACACAGCAATTCCCTTGTTAGCTTTTCCTTACTTTGTATGCCTGGAAGACTACCAGGTCTGTTACTGAATTCTTAATATGCTCATCAGGATAGCTTTTTATATTAAAAAGCGCTAGGTTTTATTTTTATAACAACAAGACTGAAATGCTAGGAGAGGTAGCATTAATACTGAGATGGAGTTATAACAAAACTAGATTTAAGAGTCTTTTTATACCTTAGAGTCATGTTTTCCTTCTGTCTGTCAATGTTCTGAACTATGGGAGGCATCATGGTCAGACAAAACCATTAAAAATCAGATTTATTTAAGACAGGTATGAAATTGGAGGGTCAATAGAGAAAGACAATAAGACATGCTTTGTCCTTCCAAACCTCTTACAAAGCAGACAAAAGACTTCACCAGCAGGCCTGACTGAACACACGTAGATAAATCGCCATTATGTTGTCCCAGATAATTTAACAAGAATACTGCTTGAACTGAACTGATGCAGAAGTAGCATTAGCTGAGCTTGCAAGAAACCAATAAAATTGCATTCAAACTACTTGAATAACATTTGTAAAAATCTCTGTAATGTTAAATGGCATGAAAATGCCAACATTTCGTTATGTATATAAAGCAGGTTTTTCTGTACCTGGCCAAGAGCTATCACTAGAAACTTCTGAAAACGAGTATGCTTTTTTTTTATTTGTCTGTTTTGGCATGTGTGTGGGGGGGTGGGTAGGTAGGGGCCTCCTCCCTCTTTTCAGTTTTAAGAACACCTTTATTAAATGCTGAATGTATCAGACAAATATACAGCAAAATCTGTCCTTTGACTTTTTCATATAGTGCTAGTAAAAAACAGCAATAAGAAGAAGTAAATCGACATTATTCTTAAATGTCAGTGGTGACAGTGAAGCAGAAACAAAGCTTAGGTCATTAAAAGAAATGTGACTTTTCTTCAAATGACCAAATAGAACTATGCACTGAATGTTCCAAACACTGAAATCAAGGAGAAAGTGACATTCTAACCATTTTTAAATTTAATCTCCACCAGTAAATCACTCTTTTTTCCCCATTTGGAATATTCAGTACAAAACAGAGTAAAATCTTTATGCACTGAAATAAATATTAAGCTCAGTGATATATTTTGTATCCCAGCTGCTACCATCTTAGAAGCAATGGAAGATCCAACAAGCAAAGTCAAGATCATCCTGAGATTATGCCACAGGAACAGGAAAAGAAATCAGAAACAGAACCCTAACCTCATGGCCACCTTCCTGTTGTTACTTTATACTTTGATGCTTCAGTGCACCCATTCGTAATCTAGAAGTATCACTGTCATTACTGTAGCATTATGAAGTACAGTTGTTTGTAAAATGTGAAGTCTTCATACAAACAGGTACTATACTAAAACTCTTTTTGTCCTTTATAGGAAGAATATTACAAACTTACTGCTACATTTAGTTCCAGTTAAGTAAGGTATTATGTCACACAAACCACAGTCAAAAAACTGCAATTTTTAAATTACAGTAATATAAGAACAGGCAGACAATAAAAAATATCTTCTGAAAAATGAAGAAACTTTTTGGATCTCTTCCTATGATACAGGATATCTGTTCTACATCTGACAGATAGTCACAAAACTACGTTTTGAAAAGAAGTGTTTTCTCATAACAGGAGAGAATGGAGAGACATTCATCAAACTATAGCAAAGGCAGGAGGACTGCAAGTATGTGAGTACTGCTGTAAGTAGTTGCAAAACAGCATTTTAGTAAAGGATAGAAAGGCATATCAGAAGCTGCAGTGACACTATGCAAAAAAAAAAAAAAGTTTTAAGGTATGTCAACCCATTTCAAGTAATATAAGAAATTAATCCACATCCAGCATTCATCTTTTAAAGCTATATACACACAAAAATCCTGGGAAAACCCACTGCAAAATGCCAGATTAATTCTTTAAACAGCTTCACAATGCAATTGGTTACCAACAAAGCATACCATTAGGCACACCACAGCATTTCACTTTAAAAAAAATTTTAAAAAACACAACAGAAGACAGTTGAAAAAGCTATTTTCCTACAGCATGTGAAGAATTCAAAGTGAGTTCTTGATTTACCTTCTATAACTGCTGCTATAGCCTTTACCTCGTGGTGAAGGGCCATGTACGAATCTACATGTGTTCCCATAGAGGCAGTTGCCAGTCTTCAGCCAGTTACGGCACTGTGTCTAAGAGACAGACATTACTGGGTGAATTTCACACTCATTTCTGGAAATACCATTAGTGTGAGTGTGGCAGAACAAACAAATGACTCCACATTATCTCCCATTTATCTGTACTTTTTGTCCACCAGTAATATAACTTATTAAAAAAAAAAAAAAAAAATCAACAGTGAGCATCAGGTCTGGCAGAGAAAAATTTAGGTTGGTGGAAATACTATTAATATGTACAATACTACTGCTCCTCTCCAGAAGCTGGGACAACACACGTTATTTGAAAATTCTAGTATTAGTATGTTGAACATCCATATGTTAAGTTCTTTTCACTTTCACTAACATTAGTGACATCTGAGTATCTGGTAGTTGTGAGCTACTCTTTCCCACCATCTAAATCCTGGAAAAGAAGATACTGGGGTGGGGAGAAAAAGAAGAACACTTTTACAACTCACCTCTGCAGTACTTCCAGTGCTGGGTCCAAGCCTTTCAAACACACTGGGTCTTCGGGATGTGCTATCAGATATGGTCTTGGTATTTTCCACTGTGACCTTCCTTCTAATTTTTGACATTTTGTACTACTTCAACCAAAAAAAAAAGCAAAACTGTAAAATCCTTCAGTCTGGGGCTATTGACACTGAACTCACATGAACAAAACAATATGATACAGGTTGTAAGAACTGCTGTAGAGGTGATGAAGAAAGAAAAAGTAGTCATAAATGAATGAAATGTATCTAATAGCAAAGAATGCCTCTGATTTGAACTAGTCAGCTGAACACCAGTAATGACAACTTTTTGTTTTACTTTATGACTTGGTTTGGATTCTTCAGCTTCTTTTCGGGAAAGGTCCTATGACATGTTATTCATTTAGGTAGCAAACACCACACAGAATAAATGCATTTCTTCTTCGTGTTTTTTTTGTGCATCAAATCAAGTGACCTCAAGTGAAAAGAACCTTTAATGTTACTACACCAACCTCCCAGGTTCTGACCACTACAAATGACTCCCATTTTCAGAAACTCCAAAATCAAGACCTCAATTTTTCCCTCCCTTTGTTTTGTGTCACAACCTATTGAAAACCACCTTGATATCATCCACAGCCTGTGTTTGTTTCTGATTTGTGTTCTACAACTATTTGGAACCATCTGAGTTTAGGAAAAAACAAACAACAAAACAAAACAACCCACACCACAATAGTGATACACTTCTTAAGCTTCTCTAGAATAACTCCTTTTCATTAGGAAAAACAGATATTGAAGCAAATATAACATAAGTTTGATAAATAATAAGTCACAATTCACCTTACCTGAGAAAGGAGGGAGTTACTGGATATAGAAAGAAAGCTATATATATATATAAAATACATATATATATAGAACACTGAGAAAGGTTGTAGAAAAAAGGCAAAATGAGCTCCAAAAATTACTGTCCATTCTTTAAGTGCTACTTGTTCTACACAGAAATAAAATCAATTCAGAAAAATCTGCCAGATGATGGACAATTTATACACCGCTCAAAAACCACCTCTTTGTTGTACTGCAAAGTGCCACCATTCTATAGCTTCTTAGTCAGTATAACACGATTAGCCAAACACTAATCTCCTACCCTTCTGCTGTCTCTTCTAGTCCTATCCACATGTCACTATGTTTAGAGCACACACACTTCAGGCAGTTTCTCACACACAAAGTTACAAATGATGCAAACCTCATCCACAGAATCAGAATAATACAAATTTCAACTAACCCTCACCAGATTGGATCAATACAAATTTTCACTGATCTGACCAGCAATATGTTCCCATAGCATTGAGATTGTAAGGTTTCATTCTACAGAAAAAAAAGTATAATTTATAAATGTGGGCAAACGTACATAAAATGTAATACTACTGTAACTCACATTTTGCACTTGACACTTGATAATACCTGCTATTCTCCTTTGTACTTTAGTGAAACTTCCATTATCTCAATCCTATGGTTACTTCAATGACAAGACCTCCCTAAATGACTGACACTTGTACACTTTCTACAAACAAAAACCCTGTGCTGAAGCTCTTGCTAAGCATTTTAGCTATTTATAAGCAACAGAAAAAAAGAAAGCTTACACTGCATAGTTGAGAGATTTCTCAGTTCTAGTGACTACTTCTCCAAGCCTTTGATTATCTGAAGAATTTTATTCACAAGTAAGGTTCAGATAACCAAGACATGAACCAAGATGCTCGAGGGGTAAAAGTTAACCATGTGATGCACACCAGACATTAAAAACAATGGTTAACATCAATTAGTGGAAGCAGACAGTGAAACAGTAGAATTTGCCAGTAGTAGGAAATTATTTGGGTTAGTAAAAACTGTGAATAATAGAGATTTCCAGAAAGATCTAATTGAGTTAGAAAATTGAGTAATACAACAGCAGATGAAATGCAAATAAATACAATGTAATGCACACAAGGAGAAATGATTTTATCTAAATACTTGATGAGTTCAAATTAGTCCAGTCTTCCAAGAAAAATAATTAGGAGTCATTGTGGACAGCTCAATGTGCAGCAGTAGTTATAAAGTCTGACAGGATAAATCATTAAAGTTAGAAAGCAAAACAATACCACACCTCACCTAGCTGAGCACCCTTCCATTTCAGGATTGTTTCCCACTGTATTTCAGCAAAAAACCCCCACTGAATTTGTAAGGTTTCATGCAGCTACACCCTTTAATAGAGGATAAAAAATGACTGACATATACAAAAGCATTTTAGTAAGACAATCATATGCCAAATACGGAATTTGATTCAAGTATTTACGGTAAAAAGAGTCATACCTGAAATAAAAAGGGTTAGAAGAACGGCACTGGCAATGGCATAGGGAGAGGGTTCAACGCACGAAGGACAGATAAAATGAGTGCTTATAATACATAAGTACATACACACTGACATGATAGCTGCATACAAATACAAAAAAAAAAAAAAATTACATCCACTTTGTCTGCTAATTTTAATCTCCTTTTATTGTCAAAGAAACAGAGACAAAACACCTTGTTGTTGTTGTTGTTATTACTTTCTACCCAGCAAATAGTACCTTCTTGGAATTAACTCCTATAGGAAGTTGTGATGATGACTACGCTTAAAGGATAGTTTTAAACATGGACAGGGCTAAAGAGTTAATATCACAATAATGGAACACATAATTTGATTCCAGCTACCTACTTCCCTATATTTTGTCTGATAATTTCCTATAAGGAAATTAAGAGAATATCATCCAACCCTGGATCTTCCAAAGGCTGTAAAACCCCCTATTTTAAATAAAATAAAAACTTGGTATCAGAAAAGAAAAAGCGTACTATTTCAGGAAGCATTGTGTCAATTCTGTCCTTACATTCTAACCCATACCCACCAGTTTGCCATTTAAACTTGATACTTCATTAACAGAAGAGATATTTCATGAGAAGTTATTCTAAGCAAACAAAAATGGCAAGCTGTGACTGCACAGCATATTACTTTCTGTATGCACATATTACCAGGACGGTGTCAGTCCTGCAATCAGAACTGTGTTAAATTTCACTGTTAAGTGAATATAGCTGTTATACAGGCTGCAGGATTAGAGTCCAGACACATTATTCAGTGAAAATTCCTCAGTTTGTCTCTCTGCCAAACACTACATTTGAGAGACTGTACCTGAAAATGCAGTCAGTCCCATTTTAATTCCTCAAAGACCAAGTTGGAAAAATAAGGACACTATTAAAACAATATTGCAGTTGAAATCTCAGATGTACAGCAGCGGTTTTAGATTACTGACAATCTTTCTTGCTTATAAACAAGTATTTTAAGAGGGAAAAAATTGTTTCATTTCTAAATTTTTCAGACTGTGCATTAATGGAGAATCAAGAACAATTTCAATGGAATAAACCATAAAAATTCCCATCCCTTGTTCAATTCTCCCACATTTTCATCTTACGTTGCTTTATCCTTGATGATCACAGTCCTCCTATCAATCCCACACTGATGGCCAGTGCAACGATTTTTCTTTCCATCAAACATCTGTGTTTCTGAACAACCATCTCCTTATCAAACACTGATGTGGATTAAACAGTACTGAGTATCAGTGTGGACAGAGTCTTGAGCACTCATATTTCAACATTTCAAATAATTCCTAGTATGACTTTAAAAAAAAAGTTTGTAAGTAGAAAATTATGTACTTCTGTATTTCAGGTACATGACATTGCTAAATCTATTAAGGGGCATTGAAGTGTCTGCAACTTCTGAAACAGCTTACTACCATCACGCAAAATTAATTTCACACTCCTAAAATAAATTCTATAGCTAAGATTTCAACTGTAAAGTTTCATTTTTCCATACATAAATAAGATCTAAATGAATCTTTAATAATAAATTAGAAAGATTTTAATACTACCATAACATACACACAGATGCACCTATGTTAGTCTTCAAATGGAGTAACTTTTCTAGGGTGAGAGAATATGTTAATGGCATTGATTATACTACCATTTGAAGGAAAATGCAGGGTGTTTCAAAAAGACAGACTAAATCTGAAACCACTATGCCTTTGAAATTGGGTTCATCTTTTTGAAACATCCTGTATATCTCAGAATGTTACTTCGTGAATAAATGCAGACACACTTGAGCAAAGTGAGTATACCTAGTGGGCACTAACCATGTAACTGAAATCAATGGAGCATGATATGATTTACACAATATTCAGTGAAACTCTACTTTTTTAATATCAGTACTCCTACATTTTGGTGTCAAGCATGCTTAACATTTTTCTTCAGTAGAAGTATAATATTACATAAGCCACAATCAAAAGAAACACATCTGAAACACATGCTTTTCTAATAGAAAAACCTAACCCAGTCCTCTACAAAAATTAATCTTCCTTCCACAGGAAAACTAGAAACTGCAAGGTAACACAACAAAAGCAAAGTTCACAAAAAACTGTAAGGAAATAAAATCTCTTTAAGAAGTCCAAGACATCACTAGTAAGCATGTCAATGTCTGTGCATGCATATCTGCATGCCACACACAGGCTGAGCATTACGTCACTTAAGAAAATCCTAAATGTGGATAAATAATATATCTTTTAAAACAACAAGCAAAATGTTAATTTTAAAATCCTACAGAAGTTCACATATAAGCCGATTTATAACACACTAGGATAAATACCTGTTGACAACTAAATAACAGCTTAGAAAGAGGAAAATATCAGTGCTGCCCCTCACTTTTCCAAATAAAGTTTCAACCTGAAAATGTTTTGTTTCTGGTTACAGTGTTAATGTTTCCATGGCACAATACTAATAAAATGGGGATATCTGAAGGACCTCCACAGGTTTTCTACCTAAAAGTAATGTTAAAAATAGCAAAACCAACTTTCAAAAAAACAGTCAAGTACTGGTTGCACATTTATGCAATGTCAGTCTAATACTCTTCAACTCTCACAGAGAAACCTGTTTGACAAAAAACTAGAAATTATCTCAAGTTTTCTTTAACAACTCCATGCTGCTAACCCATCACCATATTAACTTGAACCTATCCCTCTAATTTAACATTTGGTATTTCTCCATTTGCAGTAACAAGCAACTGCTGATTATGTTTTCACAAATATAAAATCATGGTTGGCTTCCTATGTGTAAATAAATAAAATAAAAAATTAGGCCCTATTATGACAAAAGAAAGTATACACTATTCTATAACTTGTCTAACAAAGTCCTCATGCTCAAAGAAGATGTTTTACCAGACTAAGTTGACTGGTGCAGACAGATCCAAGCTCAATCAACCTTCATATCGAGTTTGTTGGGCACATGTTATCTCCAGTCTGTAAACCGGATCACTGCATTAGCATGTTATCACACTCAAGGAGGCTGAGAAGCTGAGCATATTATCTTGGGCACAGCCATGTATAGCCACACTTATATAGTTTTCAGATACACTCAGTTAATGGGCTGATTCTGTCCACTCCTGTCTGCACCGTGTTTCACCACCAGAGCAAGATGCCATAAGGTCCTGGTTGCTAACTCACTATCTGTCAAAACTTGTTCTTCAAGCAGCGTTGCAAAAGGCTGACAAGAAATCAATGGTGGAGTGAAAATCCAGCAGAGAAGTCAAGGGTGAGGGCCTAAGCAGACCATCCATAACACTAACCCAAGATGCCCAGTCTACAAGTTCTGGAAGGGATGGAAGTTAGCTAGTAGCTGCTATCTAAAGAAATGGTGATAAGTGAATGTATATAAGCAAAATTAGTAGTTCCCCTAAGCACATAAAGCAGAAACTTTTTTTACTGCCAGAAAGTGGGAGAAGAGCCCCACCGAAGTGAAAAAAAAAACAAAAACAACAAAAACCACAACACCAACAGGGAAGATCCAAGTACACGGGCGGCAGGCTCCAGCACGGCCGCTGACAGAACTGCACCCCAGCAAAGGTCCGCCGGCGGGCCTCCCCCAGCTCTCCCGGCCGGCCTCTCTCCTCAGAGCCCCCCAGCCGCGCAACGTGCTGAGCTGCAGCGCCGCCCTTCCCCGCAGCTCCGCTCCGAAGGCCGAACGCCCCCGAGCCCCGTCGGCCCCGGTCCCCCCGGCCACGGCGGGGTAAAGGGGCGCTAGGACCCGCCGCGCCCACTCCCGCCTCTCCTCCCCTCACGGCCCTCCCCTCCCCCACCCTCTGTGCCCCTGGCCATCCCGCCGCACTCACCTGCTCCTTCCGCTGCCGCGCCGCTCCCCGCCGCCTCCTCCGCCGCCGCCCGGGGCGGAGAGGGTGGGAGGGGGCGAGGGGGGAGTCCGTCCTCCCGGGCCTGAGCGCGGAGCGACACGGAGAGGAAGACGAGGAGCGACACCCGCTCCCGCAGCCCAACGGCGCCCGCCGCCCTGCCCCCGCGCGCCGGGGCCGCTGGGTAACCGCCGCCGCCAGCGCCGCGCGCACCCTTCCCGGCAGCCCCCGCGCCGCCCGCCGCGCCGCCGCTCGTGATGACGTCGCAGGGGGAGGGCAGGGCCGCAGTGGCGGCGCCAACATGTGGGGGGGCGGGGAGGCGGGAACACCCGCAGCACAACACCGCCCCAAAACCGCCCCAGCGCCGCCCAAAACACCGCCCAAAGCACCGCCCGCGCCTCCGCACGGGACTGCGGCCCGAGCGGCCAGCGATGGTTGGTGCAGAGTCACAGTGTCAGGGATTGGAAGGGACCTCGAAAGATCATCCAGTCCAATCCCCCTGCCGGAGCAGGAACACCCAGATGAGGTTACACAGGAAGGCGTCCAAGAGGATTTTGAATGTCTCCAGAGAAGGAGACTCCACAACCTCCCTGGGCAGCCTGTTCCAGTGCTCTGGCACCCCCACCGTGAAGAAGTTTCTTCTCATATTTAAGTGGAACCTCCTGTGTTCCAGTTTGCACCTGCTGCCTCTTGTCCTATCATAGGTTGCCCAAGCTTCGGCCGTGTCCAAGGCGTTTGCCCGGACTCTGTGGGTTTGCCAGTCCATCTGAGCCGGGCAGGATTGTGGGGATGCTGAATGGTGTGGCTGATACAGAGAAGAGAATCACAGAATGGCTGGAGTCCAAAGGGAACTTTAAAGGTCATTTAGCCCAAGCCTCCTGTCACAGGCAGGAACGTCTTCAACTAGGTCAGGTTGTTCAGAGCCCCATCCAGCCCGGCCTTGAATGTCTCCAGGGATGGGGCATCTACCACCTCTCTGGGCAACCTGGGCCAGTGTTTCACCACCCACTGTAAAAAAATTATTATATCCATTCTAGACCTACTCTTTTTCAGTGTAAAACCATTGCCTCTTGTCCTGCCACTACAGACCCAGTCTCTCTTTCTTATAATCCCCCTTTTAAGTCCTGAAATGCTGCAATAAGGTCTCCCTGAAGCCTGCTCCAGGTCCAACAATCCAACTCTCTCAGCCTGTCCTTACAGCAGAGCTGCTCCAGCCCTCTGACTGTCTTTGTGGCATCCTCTTGACCCTCTCCAACAGGTCCTTGTCTTTCCTGTGCTGAGGACCCCAGAGCTGGATGCAGGACTCCAAATGGAATCTCACCTCCCTCAATCTGATGCCACACTGCTGTTCATGCAGCCTAGGACACAAATGGCGTTCTGGGCTGCAAAGACATATTGCTGGCTCATGTCCAATTTTTCTTCTACTGGTACCCCCGAGTCCTTCTCACAGGACTGCTTGCAACCCCTTCATCTCTCAGCATGTATTGCCTGGGCTTTGCCCTGACCCAGCTGCAGGACCTTGCACTTGGCCTTGTTGAACATCATGAGGTTCAGGTAGGCCCACTTCTCAAGATCTGTCCAGGTCCCTCTGGATGGCATCCCTTCCCTCTAGCAAGGATCTCTGTCTGGGTCTCATCCTCAGCTCCATTCTCACATTTAATGAGCATGCCAGCATGATGACAGCTTGTCTTTAGACTTTTATTGGTCCTGACCAGGGGATGACTGTATGTGGAAGAGTTGCTCACCCAGGCGAACCTGAGTTGAACTAGGCTGGTCCTGTGCTTTGCTACATAATCAGCCTGGCCTATGTTCTGCTGCACAAACCCTTGACCACAGGATGAATAAACTTAGCCAGGTAATTGTAGCAGAGGAGCCTTTGGGCAGCTCCTACTTGATATCAGTGATTTGGACACTTCTGTGTCCTTGCCTCTACCTAAACGTGCAGCAAGAAGTTCTCATGTGAACATCCTTTCTGTTTGACAGTGGAAATGATGAACAGGGTTGTTTTCTGATAAGGTAGTCCTATAATAGCTTGACTGAAATGGAGGGATTTCTTCTATGGATGGAGTCTGCCCAGCATGCCACATGTCAATCAGAGGCCCATTTGATGCTACACCACCTGGGGTTGCCACCACCTAGATGGACATAAGATTATCTATGCCATTTCCCCCGTATAGCATTATGTCTAATAAATAACATTTTAAATGATACCTTACAGAGTCTGAGAGTCTTTCTTACGGGGACTGTAATGGACCAACACCTCCTGGTGCAAGATAACTTTTTCCATGCAGTTTTTTAATGTGTACTTGAGTATTAAGTGCTGGGAAATTGTATTTGCAGCACTGTTACCATCTGTGTTGCTGTCCTCGTAGGAAGCTACACTGAGCTGTCATTTTAGGTGTAGGTATATTAATATGGTTGAAAAAATCTGATGTACTGTAAAATGAAGTGTAGAGGATGCAGTCATCCTCTTTTTTTTTGTCTATTAAAAATAATTTTAATAAAGTAGCAAGCTTTTTTATTATTATTTGAGCTAACTAAATGCAGTCATGCCGAAATAAATTACATTCCACATCACAAATTTTGAAGAACATGTTGGGCTATCTCTTTGACAGCAGAAAGTGCTTCTAAGCAAGTTGGTTTAATTTCTTGAGGAGGAAGCAAAAATCCATAAGTTCCTGTGTCCCGAAGCTCAATGGTAAAAGAATATTTAATGCCAAGATCATAAGCCCAGTCATCTGATCCTCCAGGAGCTAAATCTAAGTGAAGAAGGGAAAGTAGGTATCAGTTACCTGAAACCAGAACTTCAGTTTTCTGTTCAAAAGCCATCTTCTGATTCTAGCAGGGATATGCTATCATACTTGTAGTAAAAATCATACTTACAAATTGTTTGTGCACCAGCACCAGGTCTATAAGTTTTCTTTGTTGTCCTCTTTATAGCTTTAGCTGCTTTCTTTGCCAGACTTTCCTGAAATTAAGTAAAACATTATCAGCTTTATAGCCTTGTCCTAATAGTATGTGTTCAGTTAGGATTTATTTACACTGTGCTCTGGATCTTGCCTAGTTAAATACACATATAAAAGGTTCTAGAAAACCCACAGAATGTGGTTAAAATTTTCAGAATATGCTCATGCTACAGATTGCATTTCTGCTGTAGCTAGACAAAAATGTAGATGGGACCTTACCACTCACTTCAGGTAACAAACTATCGTCAAACCATTTGTTCCCACTTGTCTCTTATTTTTTCTTTTCCACCACAGTATTTAAGTCACTGTTGATTTATGCTGTATTGACAAAAACGGCAGAAAAATATTTTAATTGGGGGAATTCTGCTTTTAAGCCATGAAGAAGACTTAAATGCCTAGAAGTATTGTATCTCTTTCTGCTTTATGGGGAAGGAGCCACAAATGCACTATTACTGTTCACAACTGTATTTTTTTAATGCAGTATATAAATTATTTTTCTTTTTTTTTAGGAAATTATACAGGAACTAAGACAACATAAGAATATATGTTGTTTGGGGTTAGTTTGTTCCGTATTTACACAACTAGATTTTTTTCATTTCTTCTGAACACACTGGCACTAGTTACCAATGGAAATGCTATATTGGACTGCCTGGGGGTTTGTGTAATGAACTAGGATGCTTCCAATGCATTAATTGTGTGCTTTTTGCATTCCCCTTATCTATACAACTTCTATTTTTCAAATAAAATATTTTTTTAAATAAGTTTTTTAAAAAATAAAATATATTAAGGGAGATGCATAAATCTGAAAAGCAGTAACAATGCCAGCACTAAATGAATTGTTGCCAGTGTGTGCAAATGTCAGTCCTATATCTTAGAAACTTTCTTACTGTCTGTGCTTATGTCATGTCACATAGGAAGTGACCTGTACACCTCAGACATACACTGTGTTGCCATATGGCAAATCCCAAAGCCTGCGAAGTTGTTTTCTGGTCCCCTTTATATAATTTCTGCTCCTTTCTTACTTCTGGGAAGGAGACTTTGCTGCAAATAGAAGATTTTTTTACCTCAGCAACCGGAGTTTAGGATACACCAAAAGTGGGCTAGGAAGTGCTGGAAAAGGAATTCTTTGCGCTGGGGAACTTGATGTCTTTACGTAAGAAAAATATTACTAAGCTGTTCACCTACTCTTATGGCTTGATTACTCTGTGTTAGCAAATCCCATTTTAGCCTGTATGTCCTTACCAGATCTGGACAAAACCAGAGTTTTATGTTCAGTGGGAAAAAGCAGTAGCTAATTTTTAAATTTTGAACTCTGTCTTCTAGGAGGATTTTTACCATGAGATTTGGTGGCTCAAGAACATAAGATTCTTCAGAAGCATTATAAGTTTTCCATCCTACCATTAGGACCATCTTAAATAATTATCCCTAGGAAAACTCTTTAATAAAAATAGCAAGTGTCCACCAGCATACCTCATTGCTTAGGTAAGTGGAGGATATTTTCAGTTACACACGCAGGTAATTTCAGAGTTTGTGTAAATTATACAACACAAACAGGAATTTGTACAAGTATCCTTTCAAGGTGTCAAAAAAAAAATGAGCTGCCCTTTCAGCAGCAGCTTCAGCATATTGGGCATTGTTGATGTGTTATCAACCTGAAACAGATATTTTCATTTTTCCATAGTCTTCAGAAGAAGCTTGCTGATTTACACACTGCTGGACCAGCCCAGGCTTCTTTAAGTTCTTAAGAACATCAAGAGAAATCTTATTTCCTAATTATTGATCCTCAGAGCACTGGAACTCCCTTATTACAAGCCTAGCCAAGCAGGGTAAGAAGTTCTGAAATAAATGTAAAACTTTAGGAGATGGAAGACTTACCAGCTCATCATGGTCTTTGCTTTTTTCCATAGTATACGAATATGGAAACAATACCATCTGGGAGTAAGAGTGCATGGTTATGTATGCTTTAATGGCATCTTTGTGGTCTCTGATAAAGCGAGCCACTGCTTTCACTTCGGGCTCAGACTCTGGGTAAGGTCCACAGTAGATCTCATGACATTCGTAGGGAGATGCTCCTTCCCCTGTAACAAAAGGGCGTGTACTGTTACTCCTTAACTTCTTCCCTTCTGCATTTCTGTTTGTCTAATGAAAGAGTAAAGTATGATGTTGACACACAAGAAACTGTGGACTCTGCCATGCTGTGGGAAGAGCTCCCATTCTTGCAGAAATCAGTGCAAGTCTACTAGAATTTCTCACCTACTATTCAAAAATGGCGAAGAAGAAAAATATGATTCACAGACTCTATAAAAAGTCTTAAATTCATCAAGAACAAGGTTGTGAGATCTGTTCTTAAAATCTAGAAGTGCTACAGGAAAAAAGGCAGTTCTAAGTAATTATCTCAGGGAAAAGCCAGCTGCCCATTGGAAGCTGAAGAAACACAAATCAAATTGAAAATAATGTACCAGGTTTTTAAGAATGAGGAAAACCAGACACTGGAACAAGTTACCAGGAAGACAACTAAGATTCACCATTTTTTATGTCCTCAGAATAAGACCAAATAACTCTCTTGAAGCAACTGGGATCCTTAGTGTTAAATGTTGGCTCTTCATGTTTTAATAAATTTTGTAACTTTTTGGAAATTATTTTGTAAATAATTGTAAGATGCTAATTAGAAAGACAGGAACATTTGGTTTAGAACATTTAAGTGACTGCGTAGCTAAAATGAAGAGAAACCTCAGGAGATCCTTACAGTCATCTGCTTAAGTTATTCTAGGCACCTGATTTTGGTGCTTAGATTTACCTGTACAAAAAGGTTTATTCTCTCCAATGACCCTACAAGGTGCCGAGGCTTCTCTCTTCTATGTTTTCAACCATGTCTAAGAGAGAAGCATAGGATAGCTGAAAACAGCATAAATAGTCTTCTGTTTACTAAAGTAAGGTGTTCTGTTTTGTCCAGTGTACGTTTTGTTCAAAGACTGCTTTATAGAAGAAACATTTTCTAATCTACCTGTATTCTCCTGCTCTTTGTAAAGCATTTCTGTGTCTCAATTGTTCTTCACCAAATTAGTATCTGTATCAAAGAGGTTTTTTTGCTGTTATTTCTTCAGACTTCTCCGAGTTCCGGTTATATGACATATTTATATTGAATATTGCTTTTAAATCTAAATGTTTGGTCCCCATCTTCATAATTTTTTGCCTGAAGAAGAAGTGTGGTTTTCTCCACATAATAGCCATGGATAGTAAATAAACACCTTTTTTCCCTGTTTAACAATGGATTTAAATGACTGAAAGTCATGCACAACATTAGTGTCAGTACAGAGTGAAGCCAGATGTGATCTACAGGGTAGCAGACTATTAAAAGCCTGTCCAAGTACTAAAGTGCCTGTGGGTAAGTAAACATGATATAGCCTTGACAACAAACACAGAGAGCTGAGAAATCTTGGTCAGCTAGATGTTACAGAAGGATGACTGAGGTGATCAGTTCGTACAACACAGTGGATCTGCTCAAGTGGGTGGTGCAACAGACATCGGGTGACATGGCAAGGGCCACCTCTTCCAGTGTGTCATGGTGTGATGAAAGGAACAGGATCCAGGGTCTCAGTTCCTCTGTCTCTTGTTATCATGCTGGGAGAGGTTAGTCCCCAGTCTGACATCTGGGGAGGGAAAATCCTGGGTCCCAACAAAAAACATCTCAGGTTGGGGAAGTATTCTCTGGTTCATAACAGGTATTTGGCTGTGTCTGTCTTTCTATCAACATTGTGAAATGGTAAACGAAATTTTTTTCCAAATAAAGGATTTTAAATCCTAAAAGTAGGGCAGGAGTACAATAAGAAGGAAACAGTCATACCACACCAGCGCGCATCAAAATTCCTGTTCATATCAGTACCGATGCACTTGCTGTTACCGTGCGATGAGCGGCTCTTCCTCCACAGTCGATTCTTTGGAAAGAGACACACAAGCCATGTTCAGGGAAAAAGGTGGGACAAATGTTGCACCATGTAACTGATTAGTTAAATGTGACTTCCCATTTGTACCTTTACAGGTCACATGCCAATGAAAAGACGAAAGACCAAGGGAGATTAAAAACCACAATCTGATTGCCAGAAAGGCTGTATGATAAAAAGGAATGTTGGGTAGGATACAAAGGGGTCAAATCTGCCCTGATTCCAATGGATTTTGACTGTAGGAGGAGGGGAGAAGACATAATGTTTGACCAATTAGGGGAGTTTTGGAGTTCAGGTCCAACTGACATCATATGGAAAGATGGAAATTTGGTGTGCAGTTGTTGAGGTATATATGTATAGTTATCCAAATGTGAGCCAAGCTCACTTAAGGACTGAATGAGTAAAAAAAGTGGAGGATGTTTTTTTGCGGTTGTTTTTATTTTTATTTGGTTGGTTGGTTGGTTTGGTTTGTTGCTGTTGTTGCTGTGTTTCATTTGGTTGGGTTTTGGTTTTGTTTGTTTGTTTGTTTTTTGTTTAAAAAAAAAAATGAGTGAAGGATCTAAAAAACAAAGAGTCATCTCAACAACTTGGAATTTTCAGCCAATAAATAAAATCCTGGAAAAAAAAAAAAGATACCTGCTGTACCTCAATTTATCTCAGACAAAAAGTACTCGGAGAATGGGGCTATCTTGCAGGAGGGAGGAGTGAATTATTTGCTGTGCTCTATCTGCTGTAGCATGCTATTCAGCTTGTGCTGGATTGTGCCAGTATTTGTAACCTTGCTGCTGAAGGCTGACACAGGTTTTACCTGACATCTGGAAGCATTAAATTCCCAGGATGAGATTCTGTCATTTCCAAATGCATTTCCAGCAGTTTGTAAGTCACAAAGGTACTGTGGATCAAATGCCAATTAGGTGTAGTGTTTTTTGTGGTTGAAGAAGTGCAGAGATGCAGAAATTCCAAGCACAAATTAAGAGTTTGGGGTGTGCAGCTCCAGGATGGAAATGATGCTCTAAGCATGCACACTGATAGTTCCCGTAAACAGCACATCAGTACATTGCACAGCCTGTTGGGAAAGCTCTACGTACAGAGGGATGGCTCCATGTGTACTCATAGCCATCCACATTAATCACAGGCATGACGTAGAAATCAAAGTGTTCCAGAAGTGTTGTCATGGTCTGATCTCTTTCACGCACATGGATTGCCTATAAAAGACAGGGGAAACTTATTAAAAGCATTCATAATCGTGGTTTTCTTGCCTTCCTAGAAAGGCACCTAATTTTGTATATAAAATTATTGTGCAATTATTAGACCAGTCTACCTCTTGATAGAGGCGCATCACATCACAAAAATTGCTAAATAGCAGAGTAGCTCTTTGGTTAGAAGTGCCAGGTAGAGGGCTGGAATCAAACTGATACAGTCAGTCAGACTCACTACAGTCTTTGAATGTTAACAAGAGGCCATGAAAGAGTCAAAGCCTATTAATAGGAAGGTTTGAGCTTTTGCTACTTGTATAAATGATGGGAATTAAAATATAACAAAAGTAGCATAAAATAAAACAAGCCCCAAAATAACAAGTAACATTTCAAATGGCTGCTGAATATAATGTTATTTCTTTGGGTTGCGTTATGAGTTCAGAGCATTTGTGTGCCAAGAGCCAGTAAGATCTACATTGCTAATTTTGTTTCACAGCCCATTTGAAGGCTTTAGAGATACCAAACTTGGTTGTTGGTCCATAACACAGGGATAAATTTTAACCCAGATAAGTGGTTTTGTTACTATTAGAATAGACTAAGTCCTTAATCATATCTGTTTTTTCTTTATGCCTTATTTAAACCATCTTCTTTCATTTTCAATCCTTCCTAGTTTTCCTCAGGCAATGGACTTTCTCTGACTAAATGAGAAATGTCAATCTTTCTACAATCTTAACAAGAAAATTAAATGATAAAGTATGGACCCCTTATAAAGAAAGCCTAGGATTTGCTAGAGAGAGTGATTTTAGTGTGTGTGTGCAGATGTGTATTAATGTCAGATTTTAAAATGTTACTTCATGAAGTGATGTAGAAATAAAACTTGAATTTAAAAGATGTAAATTAGATCAAGAGGATGGAGAACCTAAATGTTCAGCTTGTTACTTCTGAAAAATGCTGCAGGGACATGTCACTGACAAAGTGACAGCACAGTTGGTAATTATTTGGAGCAGCATGAAAAGGGCAAATGCATTTCTCTCAAATAGTACCTTGAAGGCTGGGATTATCAGTGGGTCACAAGGTACATTCAGCTGTATCCATCCCTAACTCCTGCAATCTCCTTTCAAATGTTATAGTAGTTGTGGTTTTATAATTGTGTCTGAGGACAGAAATAAACACATTTATTATTATGATTGTTGTTATTACCATCATCATCATCATTACTTAGTTCCATCATGGCTAAACCATAATTTGTGTTCCAAGGACTCAGTTATGTTGTTTCTCTGGGCAACCTTATCTGGGCCAGGAGGGCTTTAGGAGCCTTTTCCTGGTCCATACTAGGAAGTGGGCCAGCAGCTCAGCATGATGAGCTGAACAGAGATTCCTTAAATTCAAAAAGACCAAGGCAACTTATGTTAAGATCTGAGTGAAAACCGTTTTGGCATACCATTGTTCACTGCCCTGAGCAGCATATATATTAAAGATATTACAGATCGGATGGGACCATCAGTCTGCAGCTGCACATTAAGGTGGGTCCGGCTAAGCCCATATTATAGTCTCATCCCATCAGTGATTTACTAGCTTCCATGAGCTGGTACTGTGAGTGTGGCTGGCAGTTGTTCTGGAGGTCTGAAATGAGGGTGTCTCTAGCAGGGGTGGTACCTTCAGAAGAAGGTGGCTTGTGTGACTTCATTCTTTGAATGAGGCAGACTCTGTAAAAAGCAGGAGTACAAATAGAAAATGAGGAGGAAGGAAGAGGAGGAGGAGGAGTAGCAGCAGGTACAGCAGAAGGTAACACATTACAGCAAATGCTAAGTAGAAATTGCTGGTGTGCATTCTGGTGTGGAGCTATGCCAGGTCTGGAGCAGGCAAAGGTGGAGTACCTATAGCTCTAGGAAGACACATAGAGAAGAACCAAGGCTCGTAGTACAGTTTGAGCTTCACTCTGGGTGTCCTCTGATCTACTCTAGGCAGTGCTATCTGCAGTAGTATGGGCATGAGACACCACGTGCTGCATGACCCAGAGCCAAGATCATTCTCTGAATCCATGTGCCAATATAGACATGCCCCTAGTAGGTGATCAAATACTTGCTTTTCCTGGCATGCCATGTCCATCCCTGACCATTCATAACCATGAACATTTCCATTGAATTTGCTGCACATACTTTGAAGTTTCTTTAGTACTTGAGAATACATCTGAGCTCTTTTCCATTCAATCCATATGACTTTCTGTCTCTCACACACCTCCGTCTGCTGACACACACGTACATGCAAACATGCTCACTGCTACATATGCAGCTTAGGCACAAATCTCATGTGTTGGCGTTGTGGAAGTAAATGGATTATGATTTTATGGAGCTTAGAGCACAATTGGACAGAAAAGGTAAATGACATCAAGATTTTTTGCTTTGCTTTGAAAATGGTAATCAGATATGATTATCTACTCACATGGCCTATGAACCAGAGGCAAAAAGCAGGAGAAATCCATTCTCTTGCATGGATACCACAGTCAATCCATATGGCACTTTTGGATTTTTCTGGGCTTTTAGAAAGCTGACAAAAGAGAAATTGGATTGAAATGTCACCACTGTAAAGTATAACACATAAAAGTGGAAGTGAAAAGGGTAACCAAGATGGAAGATGAAGCATCTGTCTTGCAGAGAGAGCTTAGGCTGATCCTGGGCCAGGATGCTGCTTTCAGGCACATTTGTGTGCAGTCATTCATCCTCAGGCTGCTCGCAGCAAGCTCCTAACCTAGACACCAGGACTGCAGCAACACCTGAGGTCGAGAGAGTATATCACCAACTATGCAGAGCAACAAACTGGATTGGCTTCATTGTCAACAGAGGAGAGTATCTACCATGCCAGTATTTCATGCCTTTGGATGATGGCCTACATGTGATAACTTCTTTGTGACCCAACAAGGAACCTATTGTGGCCAAATGCCTTTGCAAAGGTACTGCACCTTACCAGAAGAACTCAAGAAACTTCTAAAAACCACAAAAATATGCATACTAAGTATAGATTTAAGAATGTGTTCTGACCAAACCTTATTGCTTGCTTACATTAATACTTGGAAAGATTTTGCAGTAAGTCACATCTATACCTTCAGAACATAAAGCGGTCGTTTTTCATATGATGATCCAATATATATTTTCTGGAGGAGGTCAGAATGGGCTTTCACTATTTCTTCCATCCAATGATATATCTGCAAGGTTGAAGTTAGTCAATATATCTTCTCTCTGTTGTTTTCCTTCATCCCTGAAAGTAGTCTAGACTTACATTCATTCTTCCTCCCCAAATCCTGCCTCTGTAGCTGATGAGAAATAAAAACTAGTGATTCAGACCACTTACCTGACTCTGATTTGTCTTAAAATAAACAGTAAGATACAGTCACAACACAGTCCCAGTATAGCCCCGAAATCCCTTCTTAGTTCTATTAATATTTGGTTAAGTTATTTTCAATTTAATGTTTTAAGTATTTATATGTTATTTTACGACTTCATTTTGCTTCTGTGTTGGCTGCACTTGAATGGCAGTTTGAGGCGATACATGTATGAGAGATTTTGTCTGGTGCTTCATTCTTTCTCTCTGAAGTCATTACAGTAAACACAGCTCTCAGCAGTTGAGCAATACAATGGTAATTATTTACCTGTTCGTGATTTTTTTCCATATCTCCATTCTGAACCATGAGACAAATTTCACCCCTTGAATCTACAGAGGATTACAACAAAAATATCTTACTTCTTTCATGGAATGGTAGTTTTCATAATACGATGAAGATCTGCGTGGGTTGACTGTGTCATTGATAGTCTGCTTTTCAATAAGTCCTTGAACATCTCCCATCAAGACTCTGAATAACAAAGAAAGAGCATGACCTTCTGTTAAATAAATGACAAACAACTTTACAGAAACATTCATGACAAGAAATAAAAAATACATACTTGTGTTGGATGGCCAGTTGCCTTAACTGAGCTTTTATGCTATTTACACTGGATGCCCTGACATAGAAATGGACTTCTCTGTCCTTCTCGATGTTTTCAACCACAACAGGTTGCCAGAGAATGACCTGCAAGGTTTCAAAAAATAATTATATTTTTTTTACCAGGGAAAGAAAACATCTTAACATTTAACATAAGTATTTTGAAAATAATCAAGGCTTATGTTTTCAATTTAAGATACCACTTGTAACAAGCAGTTTAATGTCCCCTGTGTTGTGCTATAGCATTCTGCTTCTGCTATAAATGAAGTGTTAGTATTTAAGAAATGTTTATAATGACTTCTGCACATAAATTCATAAATGAAGAACAAAGACAGGAAAATAACCTTTTCTGAGATAGTATTTCTAGTATAATAGATGTGTTTAGCCAGTTAATCTTACGTGTTTTAAAGGCTGCTGAGAGTTATTTTCCCTGAGGGTATTTGGAGAATTAATGAAGATCAGACCAGTCTTTGTAGTTATTGTATTCGCTGATTACTTTGATCAGGGAGGAAATAAATGCCAGGAGGGGTTTGGATATAAGTCAAGTTGAAGCAGCAATGCAGAGATTAGAAACGGGAGGAAAATGAGAAAATTAGATTCTTCTTGGTAAAATTAAATCTTTTACAATAATAAAATCAGAAGCCAACATATTCAATAAAAGACTGAAACTTTAGAAACAATAATACCAGAAGATCTAGGGGTGACAGCAAGCAGAAAATTAAGCATGAATTTACAATGTGGAAAACGCTGGCATAATTCTTGGATGCATTTTTTAAGCAATTAATCATGGAGTTGCCGGACAATAGGTTGTTTGTTGTTTTTTTTTTTCCTTTCTGGTGCAGTTGCACTAGGAATATTGTATTCAACCTAGGGCCCCATGTTTGCAGGCATGTGTCAGCTATCAACCGTTTACCTCACCCATTTCTCAGAGAACGTGCCTCAAATTCATACAGAAAACTCCTCCATGCTTTTAATCAAGACTTTGGGATAATCAATTGTAGAACTTTTGGACCCTGGCTGTGTTACTGCAGCGTGCTATAAAAATGGCTGAGCTAGCCTTAGTGTGGCCATCTCGGACATCATTGGCAGGGTAGGGACAGCATTGCTGGCTCAGCATTTTTTGGGAAACCCAGAGAAGCAACCTGGATGCTTAGCTCCCCTGTTGCCCTGGCTAGCCTGCTGTCTGCACTGATGTGCACCAGTGCAGATTTAGTTGGCATAGGTATCATTTTAATAGAGAATAAGAAAAACTAAGGAACTCCGCATTGATGCAGCTGAGGTGGCAGAAAAGCAATGAATGAGGGTAGATGGGAAACTTAAATAATACACATGATTATTGGTCTCTTTACTCATCAGCAGCGATGGTCAGTACTGCCCCAGGAGCAGCTATAAAAGACCCTGTTGTCAGTCTTCCTGTATCTGGGTTTTCTGATGTGATGTGTGTGCTGTAAGAACAAAGTATTTCCTTTGTTTTAGGATTTTGCTTTCCAACTTTTGCAGGAATAGCACCTATAATTAGCCTGATAATTCTTCTTGTAAGAGGATAATTTTCAATTGCTTCTATTTTGCTAGATTGTAACCATTACATTTTGTTGTGTCTTCCCTTTCCCATTCCCTTTCCTTTTGCTTTCCTTCTCTCATTTCCTTTCTCTTCTCTTTTTGTAATTTGCTCAATTCATAGCCATGGAAAAAAATGGCTAGTTTATAACCCTTGAAAAATGTTCAGCTTACATATTCACGAGTGACTTAATGGAAACCACCACATGCTCTGTCTACACTGAACATGCTGCAGCTGTTCTTCATGGCTTCTTGGGGCTCCTGTGCACAAGAAAGTAAAGACTGACAGTAGTGAGGAAAGGGTGGAGAAGGGGAGATTTATTTTGGTACAGCAAAGGAGATGGATATGTGAGTTGACATATGGAGGTGGAAAACAGTAAGGAAGGTTATCAAGATTTGTGTGAACTTAAGGGAAGGATCAGAGATGCTGGGAAGAACAGGAGAAGACTAGTAGGGTCTTGAGGTGGGTATAAAATGAATAGGAGCCAAGAAAGACAAAGACTGGGCATGGGCACTGTTAAAAGCTTTTTGTAATCTGAGACACATCCTCAATCATCCTGTAAATTATGTTGGTTGAGGGAGTGGTTACACCTTTGTTGCTGAGTGTTGGCTTCAGACTGCATGTGACTGGGAAAATGCTTTTGAAGAGGAAGACGTGCCTCATTTTAATCAAATGTTCTCTAACAACAGCTAAAAGTTATTAAAAAAAAGAGTATTGCTTAAAGAGATTTTTATCTTCTAAATGCTGCTTTAAGAAAAATACCACAGAAGTTCAGTCCTGGTCTTCAAAGCTGTGCAGGTCATATAGGTCAAGGTTGCATTGGTCTAAAGTGCTGAGGTTCCGTAGCAAAAGAGTTTTTACTTACTGTATGTTTGTGCTTCGCCAGTTTTGCAGTGTTTTCTTACACAAAATCAATTGCAGAAATCTGAGCTCTGATACAACACCCTACTATAACACTGTGAAGGAGGGAACTCCTCGGGTAAATCAGAAGGTAGTGGAACAATGAAAATCAAGCATTTGCTGGGTTGCTGTACTAGGACAAATGAATAAAAGTAGGCTAATCTTTCTCTAGGGGGAGAGCAGTATTAGTGCACTTAGCTGAAAGAATTTGGCCTAGAGACCAGAGAGGCAGTGGGAGTGTTTACCTCAGTGGTGTTCAGTAAATCTTGAAAGGCTTCAACCTGTTGGTCTGTTTGTGGGAGAGCCCACAAAACTACATCCCTGAAAAAAAAAAAAAGGTGGTATTTAGGTAAAGAACAGGTCCTTGGAACTACTCTAGGTCACACAAAAGTACAGGAGCAGGCTTGGCATTTTTTGTATTCCCTGTTTCGGCTGCCATGAACTTGAAGCAGATTCAATAACAAAGACGCTGAGCCCCGTTCCAGCCTCTGCTTCTGCCAGTCAGTAAAATCCATGAAAAAGCTGGTGCATGGCTTTGGTGGCCAATATCTACTGCTGGGCTCTGAGATTACTCCTGGGAGCTGGCACTGGCACAACAGCTGCCAGGCCCAGCTAATCCAGCACTGTCCTCCCTTTCTTTGCCCAGTAACTTAAATTCCACTTCTACTGGAAACCCGTGGTCCAGTGACACTGTACATGAGATGGCCCTTGCCAACTAATCCACGCCTGACCCCACCATTGGTGACAGAAGTTAAATTCACTTTCTGGAAAGCAAAAATACCACTTTGCCATTGTAAATCCAGTCCTGATCTTCAGTGCCCTGCAAGCCGTGTAGTTCAAAATTGCATTGGATAGATAATGAAAATAATTTTTGTTTGTAGAAGGAGGATATTCAGGGGAACGTCAGAACCCTATTCCTATTTTCTGGGCTGGAGTGGCTCTCGGCCTTCTCATCATGTGGAGATGGTAGCCGTGCATAAACCAGGCGCTGTGGAAGGCCCTGCCAGCCCTGCCTGCAGAGGATGTTCTGAAAAGAAAACAGGCAAGGCTCTCAAAACTAGTGTTTTCAAGCTGCATAACGTGATTGTCACAACTCGTTGTTGTGACTGATTTCAAGCAGAGACCTGACAGCATCTGGCAATGAGGTGATTCATCTTTTCTACTTTTAGCCAGGCTCCAAGCAATCACTGTTGTTTCTCATGCAGAACCAACAATATGCCAGCCCCATTTTTGCCTCCACCATCATTTGACAGAGCATCAAAAAGCAATCAGGGATGGGCAGGTTTGGCAGTTTGCCTGTTTCTTTAGGTAAGCGTACTCCAAAGCTTGTGTTTGGGGCTACTTTAAAAGTGAAGGTGTCTTCTCATACCTGGGGGAGACTTTTCACAGGGGAGATCAGAAAAGGTCTGCTGCATCTGTTTCCATCCTATGGGTCCCACTGCCTGAGAGTACCATCATGAGGAAGCTATTAGGTACTTGTACCCCACTGTTTGTTGCACAAGTATTTCAGTGGAGTGTGGTAAGTGCTGGGCTCGTAGTAGCAGCAATTGCTCTATAGCTCTTGTTGATAGGACCTGAATACGCTGAATAGGCTGATCCAAGTTCTGACCTTGCTCTTGTAGTCATGCTTAACATGGGGAGTCTTAACAACTGAATTTGTAATTGTTGGGCTTCTCAGTTCCTCTAGTTCAATTTGACATTACACCTTCTTTCATCTGTCTTCTGCTGCACTCTTGTTATGAAACACCCATTCAAAAGTGCTAATTTTTGCCTCCTGTATGATCTCAGGTCCAACCCTCCACCTTCAGCTTCCTTGCCCTGTCTACTGCCCTGGTATGGCTGGACACATTCATCTTGAACACACCTTTTCTTTCAATTTCTGTCCTCATGCCCTGCTTCCCCAGTTGTTCTTTGAGTTTGGCCTTAAGAAGATCCCTCTCATTCCCCTCCTCCAATTTTCTGCCAGGTTGTCACTGGACTCTATCACTGTTCCACATCTTTTTTTCCCTCTTCCTTTTATTTCTGGGTAAGTAGATATCCAGCTGTCACCCCCACACTACCATGCTCAGGTCTTATCCTGTAACTGTGACAGAGTGGGATGCATTACAGTTCATTTTTCATGGTTTTGATACCTTCATCTGAGCTAGTCAATCTCTTCATAAAGAAACAGACACTTTCAGGGTCCGGTTAACCTGAGCTAGTTTAGATGTGTGTGATAAACTTGAATGAATTGTAATGTAAATACATGTATTTTTCTCCACTAGCTGAACAGGAAGATGAAGAGGACTTGCTCCTATGCAGAAAGCCTGTATAGTCAGATGAATCCCTTCCATGGGCCTGGCCACCATCTCACAGATAGACACAAATCAGTGCCAGTTCTCTGCAGGTGTTTCAGTCTCTTCACCTCTCCATTGCATTTCTCAGTCACTAGGAAGGTCATCAGCATCACATAGCACACAGGCCCACAGAAACAAGGCATCAGCAGAGATGTGTCTCCCTGCCTGGCTTCGTTTAAACCTTCCAACTTCCTTCTGGAGACTGACATCTCCAGAAGAGAGGCCTCCCTACTTGTCTCCAGCTGACCATCTTTCCCTGGCTCTCAGCAGGCAGTGTCACTAGAAGAGTGCTACCAGCATCTTCTCCTGTCCTCTGGACTGTGTAAACTGTTTGTTTGCCTGGAGCACAGATGTCTGCCTGTGTGCTCTCTTTTCTCCCACTGTGCTGGCTCTCCAACAGCCCCCAGATTTGCCCCTTCCCTAAAAGTGAGCTTGGCGTCTTTCAAGTGCCATCAGTTCTTTTTCACAAGACTCACAATGTTCAGTATTTTTATTTTTAGAAGTCCAGATGCAGTAATCATGCTATATATCACCTTGCAAAGGGAAGCTTTAATACATGACCATTAAATCCTGCAACACTAGCACTCAAATAAAAGTGAAAAGTCAGATGTAATATATCACCTTTAAAATCTCATTATTTTAGCCATTTTCATAACAAGGGTTGGGAGACATAGACTTATGCTTTCCAGTGGGAAATGCTATATTGTTCTGTAAGGGTCAGATGTTCAGTGTTTTATTTAAACATGAAGTGAATGAACCTTCAAGTAGCATAGAGCAATATTGCTCCACTGAATTCACTAAAAACTTGCTTAACTGTCCCCGAACTGTAACCCTCACACTTCCATAGCAACGCACAACAAAATACGATTTTAGCACAGAGATGAAAGATCCTGTTTTTAAGCCATGAACTCACTGGTGTTCATCTGTCACAGGTCTGCCACTGGCGTGTGGTAGGGAGCTGCAGAAGGGCTGCGAGACATAATTCACTATTATTTGTGTAGGTATTTCAGTCCTGGGCGCAGGTTGTGTTTAATTGTGATTCTTGTAGGTTGTTCAGCCTGCTTAATATGACCACATGAGAGGCTTATCCTTCTAGTTCTACCTATTAAAACATTTTAGGTTTCTAAACAGCTGTACATGTAGAAAATAAAAGCACTTCGCCTGTCTTCATCTCTGACATATGTTCTCATGTTTTAAGAAAGCATTTGGTTTCAGGGCATTTCTGAAGTTTATTGATAGGTAACAATAAAGCTGCTTCTGAAACATTGTACAAATACCAAATGGGTATTCAAAAATGATTTATGGCTGGAAAAACAATCATAAAATCTGCTTTAGAAAGAAAACAGATTGTTAGTACTTTCTGAAATGGTTTCTCTCTCTACCTCAAGAAGTAATTCATTTAAGGTCTTGTTTTAAGGCAAATGAAGTAAATTTTTTTTTTCCCATTAAGTTTCAGAATGCCCTTTATTGGCATTCAAAAACACTGAATGAACAGAATTGATTTGCACTTAGACTGAAAAGAATTGTTTTAATATGATTAAAAACATAGAATTTATGGATGCAAAGAAGACTTCGAATAATTTCATTGCCTCCACCATCTATATGTTAAATTGAACCACATATCCAATTACAAGAGCAATAAATAAATGTCAGCCTTTGCCAAATGTTTTCTTATGCAACTTGGAGTTATTTTGCTTCAGTACTTTCCCTGTCCCACTCAACACATGCTAAAAGCCAAGTAGCACCAGCAGATATTTACCTTGGAAGAGTGAAGACATGCTTCTCCTGAATCCAGATAAGCAGAATAAAAAAGAGCAGGTAAAACTTCATCTTAATGGCACCCACAATGAAATTAAATGCAATTGGAAAGCCAAGGGTTCAGGACCCACATTATTGATTTCAAAAATGTTATTTAAAGAGTGGTTAAAATTTAATACAGTCGCTCCCCTCAACCCCAAGCTCCTGGTGGCTAAGTCAATATGACAGAGCTCCCCAGGGAGGTCCTGCTCGTATCAATGTCACTCATCCACTAAAAGTTAAGGTATGTTTTGGACATTTTCATATTGACAAGTCACTTTGTTGTCTCAGCCTTTGTGTCATTTCATTGTAGCTACAAACCTTGGATATAAGAAAGAACAGCAAGTGCAAAGTTTTTGTGATCCTCTAATATTTACAGAGGCCCAGCAGCTTGCTCTGCATTCAGCACTCATATAGTACATCACTGCCAAGGGTGAAGCTTGCTTAGAAGAGTGGGGATGGGGTTATTAAGTCCAAATGGAAAAATCCTGAGCAGGAAAGCTTCTTATGCTGTTGTTTGCTAGCAGACAAAATGAGGAGAAAGTGAGATGTGATACTTTTTTTGCTATTGAGAGCCATTCCTCTAGCTCAGGATGGAGCACACCAACCAGGTCTCCGTCTTCTGCAGCTGGCTTCTACCTCTTTGGTTAACACCCAGTCCATCCAAGGATTTCAGATTGCTCCATGTCCTCTTTTCTGTAATAGTCTGACATCCATGTATTTTCCATATGTTATACTGGGTTAGCTTTTCAAGAAAAATTACTGGTAACTCTTCATCTCATTATTATTTTTTTTGGTGTGTCCTAAGATTTACCACCTATATTTCTACCCGCGGTTGTCCAGAAAAGCTGAATGAATTTGACATGTCCAGAATAGATGATCTCCATAAATGTTCTGTGTTGGAACAGTAAATCCAACTTTCCTAGGTCATTACAGGCTTATTACATGATCCAAGTACCCTTCTTCCACACAGCAACATAACAGTTCAGGGCATGGCTCTGCTTAGAAAATGCCGCTATGATATGTAGAGAACAGCTCATTTTCGTCTCCAGCATCAGACCCACCCTAATGCCATCCCTTGGCTGGGCATCTTGTGTGGGTACAGAATGAGGGAACCAAATCTGGGACAGTTTCATCCATGCTGTCTGATATAAAAGGTTTTTCAGGTGAGTGGTCCCCAGAAACACAACATGGTTTTGTTCCAGAGGGAATTCATTCCAGGAGAGGACTGAGGAGTGAATCAATATACGTGCAATGGGAACACCAGGGAGCCCAGACCTGAGAGAAGATTGGGGAACTACATTGTTTGAGATTGTAGGTGTATTTTAGGATTAGGGCTATACAACTAGGGGAAAAATGCCTTGGAGAAAGCCCTGGAACTAAGATTAGGTAATATGGACCTAGTTGCATCCGCTAACACCCTCTAAAACTGCTCTGGTTCAGATCAGAGCCAATGCTCCAGTTAGGCATGCAGCTGGGGCTTTGGAGCTCAAATTCAGTCCTGGCTCTCTTTTATTTAGGAGGGCAGACCTACCATAAGAAGCCAAACAGCTCAATTGTAGATGGCTGAAGTCAGCATAGGTGAATCATGTTCCCCAGTGAGTACCCTGGAGTTAACATCTGTGAAAATACATCAACACTGAAAATCTCCAAACTGAAGTTGAGCACAAACTGGACATGAAAGGGAAAGGAAAAAAAAAAAAGCTAATGGAAAGGTAAATCACTGACACCTTACCTACATTTTGTAGTTCCTACTTTATCTGTTCTAGATGTTGTTCAAACAAATAGGAAGTTCTGGTAAGGTACAGAGGCTGTTTCCAGAAAGGGCAGTGAGCAGCGCTCTACCACAGGGGTTGATTTTTAAACCAACGGTTCAGATGCCTTTCTCTCATGTAGGCAAGAGCAAAGTGGCAACAGAGGATAAAATACAGGAGACAAAATTTGGTCATCTAGGTACACTTTCATCTGGAAATGTCTGATGGATAGATATAGGACTTTAAAGAAAAAATGAGTCTACTGAGATAGGTGTAACAGATGAGATTGAAAAGCTGATGGAGTGGGAGTTGCTGGCAACAGAGGAAAAGAAATATCATATTTTTCTATGTCCTAAAGTGTTAATTAGGTGGGAAAAGGGAACGCTTTCTGCTGTCTAATTGAGAAGAAAGTTTTGGACAAATGGTAGGTGTCAGACATGTTTATATGTTGGTTGCTTTTCCTGTGGGTTCCCCAACTTGTTGCAAAGAGATGGTTCATCTGCTGTTTGAAAGGTGCTGTTTTCCGATATGCATTGGAAATATCTCACCCACACAAAAAAGGAAAAAAATGGGTGTTTGAAGAAACTAGAGGCACTAGAGGAAGTTCTGAGGGAAGGACAAATGAGAGTCTTGTGGTTAAGGCATCCCACTGGTTAAAACACAATAAACAGAAAAGTAAATGCAGGATGAAAGATGAAAAATGAAACAAGAAAACCCAAGCCAAGCCAAACCAAAACAAAAAGGGATATGTGACTAACCAGGAGGCAGAAATGTATACCCCCACACCTCTTGCTTGTCTGAAAGCCTCAGAGGTCTCACGATACAAACCCATTGCTTTTCAAGCATATGCTGGACATTGCTTGTTTGGCTCAATAGCTTTTTCTGCTTTTTTTTAATCTGCATTAGTATCTAACTATCACAGGCTACATCCTCATCCACTTACACAGTCTGTCTCAGCAACAAGGTCATTCGAAGTGTTCAAACCCAGTGCAACTGGTCACCATCCTTTGGTGATGAAATGGCAGCTCCACATCCACTACAACCCCCAGCACCATCAGCTGACCAGCAGCAGCCAAGCTCTTTGGATTTGGGTGCCTAAAATGAGGTTCCTGGTCAGTAAGCACCTCCATGAAGTGGTCTGATTTTCAAAAGCATGGAGCCTTCCATTGCAAACATATTTGTACTGTGTAACACACATTTCACACACAATGACAATTTCTGTGACAGTTCGGTCTCCGAGCAGGTCAGATTTCCTTTCCTGATGTGATCTATTCATACTGCATTGCTGTGGTTTGCTCTAATGAGCGACCAGCTGTACATTGATTATCCCCAAAGCCTTGTGAGCTGCTGATGGGTGCTCTAGCCTTGCTCAGGCAGAACAGTAAAAAATAAAACTACTGACATAATTGAAAGGTATGGGAATGTATTTAGACACCAAACTTAAGCATTAACTTCCCTGCTTCCACCCAGCTGTTAGGGGTTATCATTTCTTCTTTGACTTACGTTGACATTCTGATATCTGCTTGTCTCATCTGCTTAGGAAGAGAGAATTATCTCCTCTAATGCCAGCCCTTCCCAGTGCAAACTGCTGTACCTGAGCAAGCCATCCTGTGCCGCTTGCATAGGCACTGCAGAGAAATGGGCACTTGTTGGGAGCAATTAATCTGTGACCTCCTGTAGGCGTCTCAGAGGGTGATGAAACGTCTGGTCCTCTTCATGGGCATTGGAGCTGGAATGACTCACTCAGATGTAGGAAGATTTGTTCCAGTGGATCCTATGGATTCTAACTCCCTCCCTCAGCTTGGACACTTCAGGTACTTGTTATGGGCAGAAGCAATTTGCTGTGTTCTGGCCTATGAAAGTCATAAATTAAGATATGCTTGCTCTACCTACAATGGTATATTGTATATTAATCTTCAAGAATTTCTTAGAACCTGGGAAGTATTTCCTAGGTAAGCGAGGAAGAAAAAGGCAATCTTAAAACACTGTGAAGGGCAAAGAGAAAATAATTTGGTTTACCAAATAGTTCAATTTTTGTTTGGATTTTACTCAATTTATAAGCTTTTTCCTGATTTTATTGAAATTTAACTCACATTTCTATGCATTTTTTAAGATCTGGAGGAAACAAGCATGAATTTAGGAATTGCAAGGGGAGATTTCAGCCATTTGAAAGCTTCCTTTCTCAAACAAATATTTTTCTCTAATTGGGGAATCCAGCAAAACAGCCTTTCCAGCAACTCTTTTTGCTTCTGATGAATCATCATTCCCTGATGAAGTGCTGCTTCATCAAAAATTCTGAGTTCAAAGGTTTTGCTGCACCTGGATTAATTATTACTATTATTATTAATTATTAATATTACTTCTACAGTGGGTAGACCATGGGCTATGCTGAACTGGTGCTTGCAAGTGTTAACGCAGCAGATGTGACCGGAAGCCATGCAGTAATGGGAGACAGTTTGATCTGTGTTGGTTTCTGTTAACCTTTAGAGTAGCTTGGGGACATGCATGGGCTTCTATTTAAAAATGCATGATCAAGCCCTAGTTTTTAGAGCAGATAATTAGCAAAGTAGTCTCTTGATTTCTTTGTTGACAACTACGCATGTGGGAATTAGGACTGGCAGTATATAAAGCCTCCTGGTGCCATTGCTAGATTGCTTTTTAAAATATAATCACACTTTATAGGCAATTCTAAAGAGATACTTCCACTGTTTTGGCTGAATCTTCTGTTTCTCACCTCCCTCTCAACGTTGTCATGTAGTAATACCCATATCCTCCTGATGTTGCACAGGTGTTGTACCTCAGCCAGATCAGGCCTTGGCCCATCTCTGTGTGGTGGTTTGAGATGTCGGTGCCCAAAAAGGTGGCAACAGAAGAGGCCAAGCACCCATGTCCCAGCTAAGTCAGGGTATCATTGTTCAAGCACCCTCTCCCTCACCATATTCTGAGATTCTCAGCTGTGCCCAAGCGTCGTACTGGGCTACTGCAGCTGCTCTTGCTGGTGGAGGAGAACCAGACCCCAGAAGGTGGTCAGATACAACATGTATAAAAGGAGGAACTGCTTGAACTGCTGCAGCCAGATGGTTTCAAACAGTTGCAGCAGTGCTGCTGAGTAATTGCTAGTGACCCCTGTTACTGGCAGCCTTGGCTTCCAGCAACAAAGTGTGATGAGATTTCCTCTAAGCTCAACTAGAACCTAAGTGTGGCTGTTCTCTTTGATCCCGGGCTTTGCACAGCATCCAGCAGCAAGATTTTAAATAACAAGCCTCGTTCTGCACAGAGATTCTCAGATCTGAGTCTGTATTTCAGCATGTGCCAGAACACATGCTAGGTTGGTGGCTGCCTGTTAGTAACAGTAAACCTGCTAACAAGCACACAGAAGGGGAGGTCAGCTGTTACCAGCAGCCACATTCCTCATATCCTTTTCCCTGTCTGAGATTAGCATATTCTGCTATTGTTTTGATCCTCCAGAATCCTTGTTTCCAGTTCCTCCAGGGATGGGTAATCACTCTGATGGATCCATGTGACCGAAGCGTAACACAAAAACCAAGTGAGTCTGTGCTATCCTTCTTGGTTCTTTCAATTCAGATTCAAATGCAAAATTAATCTCCTGAAAAATACTTGCAGGCACCTGCCTTTTTTTTTTTTTTGTGCATTATCACTACCAGTGAGGCCAAACGTAACTGGTTAGCATCCTTCCTACATGAAGCAAAAGACAACTAAAATCTGACTAAACTCTGATCTCTGTTGCTTGCTGTGCGATGCAGCTGAGTGTCATTGCTCATGAACCACACAAAGATGCAATTAGTTTAGCAGCTCTTGATTATGAATGCAGCAGAACAGAATTAGAACTCAATTTACAAGTCTCCCTTTCAAACCCATTCAGCCGTTAAGGCCACATCATCTTTCAGTTTTCCAAGGCATATAATTGATAAATGATTTCTCCCTGCACACCTCAGCTCCTCATCTTTATTCATGAACCAATTAATCTCCGTAGGACACTGTGATCATTTACATACATGGCCAATGTCGCCAACCTCTGTCATTTCATTCTGGAAACAATTTTGCAGCCCATGAAACCACCAGGAGGGGAAAATCTGGACTATGTCTAAATTTCTGTAGTTCTGGCATTTCTCCCTCACATCATTCCCAAATATAAAAATCAGATGCTATCTGTGCTAGAAAACGATGGGTTAACCTGAGAGGAAACAGAGCTTTTATCCCCTGGTGAGTGCTGTACAACCAGCATGTTTCAATCATGGCTGATACGTATGAGCAGAGGCTGAAAATACATGTTCACTTCGCATTTTTGTGTATTCAGTTATGCCAACCTACTTTATTCATTTTTTATTCCACTCTCCTTGCTCTTTAGCTTTCCAGGGTCAGAAGAGAGAAACGTGCTGTAGTGTCTGTGCTGTTTCAGCAAGGTGAAGAAGTATCTGTATTGCTTTAACAGTTTCCTCATGAAGTCTGTTTCCTCATGATCTGTTATCAACTCCCACCCAAACAACATGTTGTCTAAGTGACTCGTGTTTTCTTATTGCCATTAGATGCTTAATTATTTGCCAGTATCTTAACAAAGAGCACTCACAAAGCAACTTTAACTTCCTTAAACACAGGATATCAAAGGGAGCCATAGGAGCACTCCAGGCAGAGCTTCTGAATGCTTGAGAAAGGTGCTCTAAGTACCACGTACAGAAAGCACATTTTGGCTAAGGTGCAAGCAAATGGATGCACACCTGTCCCCCATACACAGGTGTGTATGTACATGTCAGGAATGCAATTAGCCCTGGAGTAACAATTCTTTCTGCCTGTCTCTGAGTGCATCAACAGTATTTGCTGCTCTTCTCTGCACTGCTTGCACTTGCTCACATGGCTTACATGGCATCTGGCAGAGTGGGCCCTTCCTTTGGGCTTTTGGAGTATACTCGCTGTTTGGAGGATGTCAGGACCTGTTCAAGGACCCTGGTGAGGAGAAGCTCCATGAAGCAAAGTTCACCCCTCTTGTCTGGTGTGGTCCCCACCTTGGAGAGGCACATCTCACACTCAGCCCTTGCTGACCATCAGTCTAGGCAAGCAGATCCACACTACAGAGAGACACTTATCACTGTCCCAGCAGAAGAGCTCTTGTACAAGTGCATCCAAATAGACATTTGACTTCTCTTCTGTCCACCCAGGGATGGAGAGAGGGGAGCTTCCCTACAGTGCACTCTCAGTGTCACAGTTGCAGACCTCCAGCGAAGCAGTGACACCATTTGTGTGGCTGCTCCAGCCCAGCCCAGTGTGACTACTTGGGCAGCTGAGAGCACCTGTGCTGAAAGCTTCTTCTATCTGCATCCAAGGACCATCCATGCTCTGAGTGTCCCATGATTCCTGTTTGGGGTGTCATTAACAAACCCTTTGGAGATCACTGTGGGCTAGAGAGGAATTTCTGTCGTGGTGCTGGGTATCCCCCTGCCCAGAGCTTGTATGAGAAGTGTGGAGTGAAATGACATTATGAGAATTTGTTCCTCTGCCAAGCTCAAAACCTCTGAGTACTCCTGAATGGATACCACCAGGTCAGCAGAGGCTGAACCTGTATTAGGAGATTGCTCCCTTGGTGAGCCAAGGAGGTTTCTGACAGTACAGGTCCCACTAGCACAGTTAACAACCTCTAAAATTAGCAGAACTTGTATTTCTAGAACTTGGCTCCAGCAGAAAACTTGGGAAGTTTCTAAAGGCATTTGACTGGTCTACAAGATCTGATTATCACATAGGCAGCATTGCCTCATGTTGGCCTGAGAAGGATTGTGATTGAAGCACTATGGGGTACACTTCCCCAATGTGAAATGTAATTTGACAGTGCCACAAGCAGTGGAGGTAGGGCTAGCAGTGAAGGCCTGCCTCCCTCCTTGGAGATCTCTATTACTTGTCACTGATGTGGCTAAATGAGCCTTTCACTGGCATGTTACTTAGCCACAGGTCTGTTTCACTAGCACCCAAGCAGACACGGGTCTTGGGGAGAAGGCATGGAGAGGTTGTTGCACCTAAGGCTTATTCACCACCTCTCAGACATGCAGGATGTTCTCCTCCAGGGCTGCAAAATCAAAGGAGGATATCTTGCTGAGGGGCTGGGCAGAAGACATCTCCTCACCTCAGTGACAAACCGACACATGATGTTTCTGGTTTGCTTACCTGCAATGAAGAGCCAGGACAACTCCACAGGCTGCCAGAAGTGCCTGGCCATGGGACATCATCGCTTTTCTGCCTGCATGAGTCCAAAGCAACACCATGCACATCAGTCGCCTGCTAGGAGATTTCGTGAGTGGGTGTGTGGGGTTTCTCTCCACGCTTTGTGTGTTCACAGATACTTGTTCCTCTATTACTTTAGATCCTTAATGTGTGCACTACATGAGTGCCTGCCCCGTGGGAGTTCAGTGCTTATATGCATGGTTGGTTATGTAGCTTTCTGCCCTTTTCACAAATTTCAGGCATATCATTACTTGTGAGCACACGGCCTGTGAGAATTCTGGCCCTTGTCAGCTTTGGATAATTTATCATGGATCTGTAATAGCAACAGTAGCTTGCACCCTAGGAGCAAGATGGGTTTCTGTGAGATACTGGTGCCTTTAGAAAGTGATCAGGGCTCAAAAAGTAAATAAGAAGTGATGAAAAACAATGCTTTAAAAATAGTAATTGTGTTTCAGAGCTGCGTGTTACTTTCTGAGCAGCAAACAGATCATCAGGAAAAAAACATGGTTTTCCTGGTGGCAGAAGTGAACTGCTGCAGAGTACTGATATACATAAAAACATATGAACAAAATGAGAACATTATTGAGTTATTTTGGTCCTAACTCAGAGTTTGCCCACACTAAACTATATAAAGTCCATCACCTTACCAGCACACAGAGCTCTCCTATTACTGACTTGCTTAATGATCAGCTACCGAAGTTTGTGTGTAAATTTTAACTCTGACCTTGCTCTCCACACAGCAGGCAATGAGGCTCAGGCATTCAGTGACTCTACCCTCTGCTGCTTGCTTTGTCCACTTGCCTGAAAAACACTGGACTTAAAGTGGCTGAGCAGCTTGGAGGAAAATGCTCCCAAATTCTTGACAAGTCCATTCTCCAGATGGTGGAGGAGGCTGCTGGAAGTGACAGAAGATGGGGAGCTGGAGAGTCTTAATAGCAACTCAATACATGTGCTTGCAAGATTGGAGGCACCAGGAAGCTGAAAGCAGCAGCAGCTGAGTACTTGCTGTAGGACCAGTGCTGCTCATGTGCTTTTTGCAGCTGTATCTACCAGAGGCAAGGTCCTGTTTTCCAAGTAGGAGACAAAACCAAAGCTGCTGCATGGTTAGGCAGCAATGGACACCGAGACCTGAAGTATGACATCTGACTCGCACCAGAGGTAAGCTGCAGTTGGAAGGAGGAGTGATGTCAGGTTGTGTTTTCGGTTTAATTCCATCTCTGGAGGAAATAGAAATATGACTTTGTCTATACAAGAGCACAGCAGCCAGCCGTGCTGCTTCCTACCCCTTTTCTAAAGCCAGGACAGACGATTTCTAGCCAGGATAGATGATTTACAAGAAGGTGTAAAATCCTTATAATGCATTTAATTATGCTCTACTACACTATGGGGGAATATTTCCTTCTGAGTCCATCTGGTGATTAGACTGTACTCTGAAGCGTGTGGATTGATTGCCCTCATGGTTTTTTCTCCTAGTTAGTCTAACTGCTGATGCTTTATTTTTACTCATATGGATGTCTAAGCTTTTTGTGAAGCCTTGAAAATTATGATTAATTGTGCAATGAAAATCAATAATGGAAGTGCTTACAAAGCCAGCTTGATTTGGGAGTGAATTCCAAAGACAGCTGCTTTCTCTAAGAGTGATGGAAAAAGTTGGAGAAAAGCAATGGCAAAAGATTCCAGATCCTATTTTTGGTTTATGTTTGTCATGTTTAACCCCTTCAGCATCTTCTGGGAGCTTTATTACAGGCTCCTTTTACCAGTTCATCAAAGCAAATCCTCAAGTCCATCAAATAAACAAGAGGTGAATTGAAAAGTGAGAATGTTTATACTCCTCTACCAGAATGCAGGTATTCGCATACCTTCAGGTCCATGAGAGCTTTATTTTTCAAGGGGGATTATAGAGGTAGGGATGAAGGTCTGATAAGACATTTAGTATAATATCCCTGCCAACAGCACTTATTCCCTTTTGCACACTGGCAGGTGCTAGCACTTTGCCTTGGGTTAAATATCCCAATTTTTCTGTCTTTCCCAGAGGAGAGCATTTTCCGAGCTCATGCATGCCAGCCTCTAAAACTCCAGATACAGTGACTGCCATCTCGTGGTCAGGTGTCACTGGTGCCAGGGCTCACTGCTGGTGCAGAGCTGCAGGTTGGGGCTCAGGCATAGTGTCTCAAAACTCAGCCTGGAGGCAGGTGAGCAGCAACGCGGAGGGCTGTAAGGCAGGGTGCCCAGCTCCAATGCCGGGATGCTGCGAAGAAGGAGAAGCAGCCCCCTTTACAAAACATGCTTTGAATCTCCAGGGCCCCTGAAGTCCTACATCTTGCCTATGGGAAGTGCATGATGTGTGAAAGCCGCCTCTCCCTGCACCTCTCAGCAGGATCCTCTAAAAATCCTACCCCCATGCAAAAAGAAAACTGAGTTGCTAAGGGCTGGTGAATGGGAAATGCCTGAAAATCTCTTCTTCTTTCTGGGGATTGCAAGTCCCGGCATTCAAGTTGGGACCAAGGGAAAAGCCCTTTCACCCTCACCTCAGTGGCATCTCCCATCCTCATCTACTTCATCCCTCATGTCCACCCCTGAGTCTGGGGTGAGGGCATCTCCCTGAGACAGAGAACCCAGAGCAGGGCCATAGGTTCAGGAGAGGAACGGGCAGCCAGATCTGATCAGGAAGAGGATCTGATCATTAATACAGGAACCACGCTTGCCTTGCAGAGTGCTTAAAGAAACAAAGCTTACGAGTATACGAGCAAAGGAAGAGGATGACAGGGATTGCACTGAATGGGGAAAATTGTACTGGGTCAGGCTGCAGGTCCAGCCAGCACAGTGTCCCATCTTTGGCAGTGTCTCAGAGCAGCATGTTCAGAAATGACCTAGGGAATAATTCTTCCTGCTTTCTGCAATCTATAGCTTCAATAACAATATGGAAGATAAATCCTTAGCAAGGCCACAGTTTGTTTTTCTTTTTTTAAATCCATCCCTATTTCAGCCATACGATACACACTTCCCAATTAGCACATGCATTACTAAAAGCAAAGACTACACATTTGGCTTTATAGAACATTTTATTTGGAGAGACTTCTCACATCACTGAATATTGGTTCTTCATTAAGGCAATTCTGAAGGGGCGGGAGGGAAGGGAGGAGGATAGGGAAGGAATTGAGACTGTGTCACTGGGATTGCATTAAGGCAAAATTCCCTCCTTCTGCATTTCACCACAGTAAAATCCACGTAAAAGCCAGAACAGTAAACAACTCATGCCAAGGAAGAGATTCAGTGCAAATATATCCCACTGTCTGTAGAAAGAGCTAGGTCCTCGGCTGAGGCAAATTGACAGTGTCTTGTCAGCTGCAAAGCTATGCTGATTTAGCTCCATTGAGGATCCCAGCCCGGGTTCAGGGAAGCATTTTAGTATGTTTCATACACAAGCACAGATTTAAATGCTCTCCTGAATCAGGCCCACAGCCCTTCGAGTGCAAGTCTTTAAAGTTAACAGAGTTTAATTTTTACCCACTACATAAATATGTCATTCTCTGTCCCTTTGGTTAACATCTTATTGCTACTAACTGAGTATATCCCCTCAGTTTCTTTAACATGGTTTTCATTTCTATCATGCTTTTCAACCTGCTTATGTTTTAAGTGCCTTATGACATAAAAATGAATTATGGAGAGCATTTCTTGCAAAGGTTCCACAGTTTGGGTGTTCTTGGAGGACCAGGTTACAGCATGTTTCTTTCTAGTGAGTAGCAATGTACTCTGGGAGTAATGCCACTGATGGCAGAGGCATAACTTGCAGGGAAGAGTACTGCTCAGTTCATATACCAGAAACACACACTAGTCTCCAAACACTTCTGTCTTTCCACAAGAATTTTGTAGGAGGATCCTACCATTCCAAAAATATAGTCAATATAGACCACTCATACTTGCATTGGCTTGGGGAAATCACTTTTGTTATCCCAGGTGCAAACTGAAGGAAAATACGGCAGAAATGCTACCAGAAGCATGAAGACATTTTCAGGCAGAAGCAGCGTACAACATTTCATTATCCTAAAAGCTGTCTGTACCTCCCAAGACAAAGATCTCCAGGTGACCTTTGACAGAAAACCCTGGTATCCATTAATAAAAGGATATGTATAGGCCTCAGTATTAGAAACTTACTCAGGAATATGAAATGGTTATATGTAGCAAAGTGGAAAATAAGGCAAAGAAAACAAGCACATATTACTGTTCAAAACAAAACATTTCCTGGATACACGTGGATACACAACTTTTGTATGATCTGGAACCATGTATAACATTCATGCCTTAAAAGCATGAGCACTTTGCATATTTCCTTGATACGAAGAAGAGCATCCAGTTTGAGGAAGTCAAAAGGGTGAATACCAGGTATCGGTACAAGTCTTTTGTGCTTTAAACTTTATTCATGCCTTTTCCCATGAGGCAAGCAAACACTGTCATGACCATTTTGGGTTTTACTTCAACCAGGTCTTCTGGAAGGGCATAGACTCTTGCTCCAATTTTTCTTGCCATAGAGATGGCATATCTGCATTGCAGGGATGAAAAAAACAAAACAAAGAAATAAATTAGTGCAGTAGCATTAATTTTCTCTCTGTTAAGAAGTTTTCCGCATGATCAGTACCAGAGTGGGTTGGGAACTTTCTTACTGATTCATCAAAACTAAACTTTTCTATAGGAATGTATGAGACAGGTTTGTAAAGAACTAATTTGTAGTAAAAGGTAGAGTGCATTCCCTGATGGTTAGAGCATGGGAGACTGCAGGTGAAAGTCTGACATGAAACATTTAGTCTTCCATCTCCTGAAAAATTATCCTTACAAACAGCCATTCTGGTCTTGCTCCCTCTATTTTTGGTTTATGTTTGTCATGTTTAACCCCTTCAGAATCTTCTGGGAGCTTTATCACAGGCTTCTTTTACCAGTTAATCAAATCAAATCCTCAATCTCTGCTGCTCAGTCTTCACATGTAAACAAATTCATGAGGATGGAAAGCAGAAGGCTGATGTTGGTGGAGATCAGTGTTGTTGGAAAATCAACATTCAGGGACATTGAGTTGTACCCAGCATCTAGAAGCTGACCTTCCTATCCTTCTCCTCCTCAGAGTGCACTGTTTCACGGCTGTTGGCTATTGACCAGGGGATATGTCTCTTATCTCTATTTTTCATTAAAAAAAAAAGCTAGAAAACCTCGGGTTCTTCCCACTGCAGAGCACACACATTTGTGAAATTCTCCCCCAAATGCAGAGAAACATGTCGGGGGGGAGGAAGAAAGGGAGGACTGAAGAGGGTAACATTAGTAGAGGGATGAGGAAATTAAGTACGGAGAGAAGCACACATAGGACTGCAAGAAAGAGAGCAGGTGGTAGGAAATGGAAGGGAAAAACAGTAGTGAAAAAAGTCTTTATAAAAATAATGGCAGCTCTGGTTGCCTTAGTCATCCTTTTCTCTTTTGTAGTTGCCACGCAGCAAAGGAGAAGCTAAATTGATGATCAGAGCAGGAAGTGATCTGTATAACTCTGAAAGGAAAAGGAGATGCCCCAAGGATTGACCCTCTGGTAGGAAATGGTTTGCACTCAGGTAACAGAAAGAATCAATATCCACATTCATAAAACCAGTTTTTCGGGCATGTCCTCCCCCTTCTCTCTTCAATATGCCCTTGTTCCACCTGTATGTGACTAAAGAGGTATCATGACCTCTAATCACTGGTTTCCATGGCTCACTATTGTTGGCATTGTTCCCTGATCTCTGAAAGAATTTTAAATTTAATAAGAGAAAATAGGAGCCTGTGAAGCCAAGTAATTTTGATCCCTTCAAGGGAATTATAAAGCAGGAATTATAACATTACACACTTCATTTCCATTGATAGTCTTTTTTACTGCCTAAGTCCTAGCCTTCATGCTTCTAACTCTGGAGGTATTTCTCAGTTGAGGTTGTGCCAGATGACAATGATAGCAGAGCAGTTTTCAAAGACAGAGTTAGGGAAGTCTGAGCAGGTAGCTCGTGTTAAGTGTCACTTGGCACAAACGTACTTAGCATTATTCAGTTTCTCCTCATCATTCAGGTCCTCTGTTTTCAAGAGGTCATATTTGATTGATCCTGGTTGAATGGCATCAATGAGATCCAGGACTGGCATGCTGGTGCTGATTTTGCTATCCTGCAGAGATGAAGAATACAATTATATGCAAGAACAGGATGACAGATCTCACACAAAGCCAGAGTCTACACTCAAGAGCCATGGATAGCTCAGTCAAAAGCCATTTAGATCTTCTCAAAGGGCTGCTTAGCATAATTTTTCATCTAAGGCAGACTAAGAATCCTTCTAAGGATTTTTTTCTTCCCCAATGAATGAGACATCATTAAATCAAAAGATGGGGTGCTGGGCTAGTCAATTTGCTTCCTGTGGGGAGATGACATTGATACACATCTACTGATGGGAGGTGCGAGTTAGACCAGCTGTGTGACTTCAGAGCTCATTACATGAAGTCTGATGGATCTGTCTTCTCCTGGTGCTCACTGCTGATTTATATCTGCTTAATGTTCCCCAGCTTGGCAAGTGTCTCAGATGTGTTAGCAAAATTGGAAACTCTGGAACTGAACCATCTCTGTGTTTATAAGGTGCCTTGCAAAATAGGGCACCACCCCTGAATGGTACTACCATATTATGAAAGTATTGCTGCTGTTCTTTTTAATACTGTCATTTATAATTGCTGTCATTTAATAATCAATAGCACAGCAGTTCTTGCTTAATTCTAGTCATCATTCCTGGCTCTACACTTTGATTTCCTGTGTCAAACTGGCATTGAAGGTGTTTCCTGTTACATTCATAACATGTTTCTGTTACCTTCTCATAATAAAGCCCCTTGAACAAAAGATCTGTATTTGAACATGCCTTTCAAAGGGAATGAAAAGTAATAAAATGTAATTAATTATATTATAATATATTGTGTACATGTATATATGTTTATATATCTATATACAGGCAATGTATATAATATACACACAAACACAGTGAATAAGAGATTCCTAAGCAGAGATTTCTAACAAGAAACTGTACCTTGAAACTGGAGATGGTTGAATCCTTCCCGGCTGCAGTCAGTGTTTTATTGACCCAGCTGACAATGATTTCATCATTGACCTTCTCTCCACCACCAATGTCCTCAAGGATGTTCAGAGTGTACCTTAAGAGGGAAACCAGGATACCTGCATTTGCTCAAAGTCTACTGTAACCTCAGAACCGTCTTGTACGTGTGCAGCTTGACTTGGATCACCCCAACAGTCCCCTTAGACCTGATATTCCCCTGCTTCCCACACACTCACAGTGTATATGGGTTATATTATAACATTATATTCATCTATTTGGTCTAATTCACCCTTAGCTCCCTAATCACTGTTTTGGGAGTGTCAAGAGGTTTTGACACTCAAACTTCCTACAAGGTCTCTCTTAGTGGATCTAGGTGTAAATGACTCATTCTCACAATGCTTAAAAAAAAAAAAATCACTGACTTTAAAGCTGGAAGGGAATTTTTATGTTCATGTAAGGCTGACCTGCATAAATACAAGCCTCGAATATTTTGTTTGTCAGCATACACCTTGGAAAGACATCCCAAATTGATGGCAAGTAATCACCACATCTCTAGATTAATTACCTGCCTGATAAACTTGTACCTTGCTTTATAAACTGAATTTAGCCTGCATTCAGTTTCTAACCACTGGGTCTCTTTATATCCGATTATGGAGCTCACACAGAAACACACACACACACACACACACACACACAGAATTACATTAAAGTGGGGAGAATTGCATCCACTTCAGGTGGATTATAAAACTTCTGCATCAATTCTTTGTTTCCAGTACATTCTCCCTATTCCCTGATACAGAAACCTTTCAACTTCTTCTTCACTCTTCCATGCAATGAACATTTATTCATGGTATACAGATAGTGACAATAATAATCTTCTGCATGAGCTGACTGTAATGGCTTTGCCCACAAGATAATGTGCTTCCTGATCACATCCCTAACTAGGAGCGAGCAAAAGGTTACTCTGTCTTTACGTATAAGTGCAAACAGAGGAGGGAGAAAGCTGTAACCTGTAGACCCTTCTCAGTGATAGCATCAGGAAACTATTACAACGTGAGCTGAGTATACCAAAACACTCAGAAGTTTGTATCTGACGGCCATATATATACCTTCTCATCAACTGCCAGACTAAAGCCAGCGTGAGTGTACGGTTTCCTTCATTCAGATCTTGACCAGCGATGCCAACAAGGGAAAATTTGGCTTGATTCTTTCCCAGTTCCACTGCATAGTTGCAGTTTTCAAGCTGTTAATGACAGGGTCAATTAGTGAGGTTCAAAAATACAGGAAAAAAAGAAGACAAGACACTATTACTTTAAATTCTATGGATCGCTTAGCCCAGAACCTCCTGGGCAAAGAGGAGCTGTGGGGCTCTGTGACAATGCAGCTGTTTGACTACCAGCAGCCAGTTCCATCCCAAAAATACCATGGTAAAGAGTTAACATAGAAGGAAATGTTGTACTTCATCATCAGGGCCTGGAAAACAGATTACACTGGAAAATACAAAACTATAGCTCACAGGTACCTCCAGCATCATGATATTGCACTGAGACAATGGATAAGTGTCCCAGTCAATATTTTAGGTCAGTTAATCACTCTGGCCTAACTGGATGGAATTAGTCAACCGGATAGCTGGAAGAAAGCTCTGTATTTAGCAGCAACTCTGTGATCAGTTCTTGATGCATCTGGTCAAGAATGCTTATCATCACTGTCTTCATTTGATGTAGAGAGCAGTGATCCAGACAGATGCAATTAAGCTGGTGCCATATGACTCACAATGAAGATGCATTATAATTGGTGACTAAGACAGTAGCAAAAGTGTTCTGCAAATACAGTTTTTAAATATTGACACAAATGGTGTCAAGTGTCTTTACTTTAGAAATATTGTTCATCTGTCAACAACAACCAGTGAATCAAATATATGTTTCTTTTTCAGATGAAAAATTCTTCACTGACTAGAAAAAAGTCATTTAACGTGCTGTACTTGGGGCTTGAGAGCAACACAAATGGCCACATTGCTGTTTGAAATGATATAGACATCCTTTAAGCGTAAGACATTGCTACTGGAGCTATTCCAGCTTTTTGTACCTTCTTCATGTTGCCACCCAGTTTAGGATATGGTGGTTTGTTCACTCTGTTCCAGTCTACTGGCACTTTGATCTTTTCGTAGAGCTGGAAGATAACCAAGGCATCTGACAGGTCACTGAAAAAAATAAAAATGGTATATCATTGTTCAAATAATAGAGGAATGGAACTAAACTAAACTATCAGTAGAAGTAAACTTAGTTTCCTAAAAAAAAAAACAAAACAACAAACCAAAACAACCCAAAAAATGGCAGCTTGTATTCTTATAGGGTCCAAAAGTTCTTATGTTTTTGTAAACAGTTTGTTGGCTGTAGATAATATCATCTGAAGGAAGTATAGTACCTCCCCTTACCTATATAAGTGATTTACACGTGGATTAACACCCAGGGAGTTCATCCAGTTCCTGAATGTCCTCTCTTCCCTTGTTTCACCTAAAACAACAGATACATCAATCAACAGGCCTGCAAAACACAACTCTCTCGTAAAATAAGTGTCTTGTTATGAAGCCATAACTCAGAAATTATAGTGCACTGAACTACAAACAGAAGGAGACAGTGGGTGACGTGTGAAATAAGAGAGCACAATGCAGCATGTAATATTTCTTCATGCCCTATATATTATAGTATTTAGGCAGACTGGCCTTGAAATGCCTTCAGAAATTCAAGAACAGCCTGTGCTGTAACACAGTTTTGCTATGAGGTTGAGAAAAAAGGACCTGAAGCTCAGCAAATGATCCATACAACGGTGGTCCTGACCCCAACTCAGAGCAAGCAGGCAGCAAGTTTTTGCAAGATCTGATTTTTAAATTATATTCTCAGTTAACAGAATGTCAGATCAAGCCTAATTTCAACTAACAAGTATGCACAATAGTCCATACTGGTTCAGACATCCCACAAACATTTTAGTTTTTTAACATGTGCTATCCACAGAACCCTCTTCTCAAGGATGCCTGTGCTAATGGTGCAGTGAATATAAGCTGGAAGGACACAAGGTTAAGTTATTGTATCATCAACTGAGAGCAGGGATACTGCCGCATGGATGTCCAGAAGCATCCTTTATTTGGATTTTCCTTACCTTCAATAGAGCTCCAGTCAATGTCCTGGTTCTCTGGCTTATGCAGGGCAGGGTATTTGTTGAACAAGTTGGCGATGAAGGCCAAGTTTAGCTTTGGGTTCCCCCGGACGACATCAGTGGCAGTGACAAACTGTCGGCAGCCCAGCCGCTCTGCCTGCTGCAGCATGCACTCCGCTCGCTGGACGTCGTCCTTCTCCTGTGCCAGCAGAAATTGGGGCCATCAGCCTCAGCCCAGTGCCTGGCACTGCACGCCAGACCCACTTGTGGTCTCCACATGTGGGGCTGTTAAAGCAGATCCTTGTGGGGTTTATAGCTGTCTCCTTTCCTGCTTTTACTAACAGCAGGTCTGTGTTTTCGAATGGGCTTTACCTACAATGCAGCCACCTCCCTATATTGCTTTTTCCGTATAAAAGGGAGTGGATTGATGAAATACCTAAATAAATATATTTCAATATACTTGCTACATATTAGTAGTTTATCAGTGTGGTTCAATGGTTGTTAAAGTTTCAGCAATGGTATCTAATAAAAGGGAAAGCACGTAATTTAATTATTTGAAAGCTTTTATATCTGAAATACAAGATCATATTGCAATGCTAAAACCAGTTTGCTTGTTCTGGCATCCCAGTGCAACTCCATGTTGGTCAGCAATACAAGTAACAGAAAATATCAGCATTCACTCTAAACTTATCTCATCTTACCCTTAATCCTGACATGTCAATAGTAATAGCTGGAATGCCTTCTTCATCTCCCTTGGGAGCAACTTGGTTCAGCAAATGGTAATAAGCTCTTGAGTCCTGTGACAGGCAGAGAAATTAAATGGAGGAAAAATTACATCTAAAGCTCAGGTTTTGCATGCCAGTGCTCCCCTGAACAATGTTCCTGCATGATTCGTTTTTATTACATCAATCATTGGGCTACATAATTAAATTAATCTGGAAGCACTTAGCAATTCCTACTTTATGCTGTATTTGCCAGATCAATTTCTTCCATAAGCCAATATATATATGCTGCAGAATGCTCAACACGTGAGACAAAAGGCTGTGTGTTGCACTCAGAAAAAAAGGACAGCAAAAACAAAGTACTTAAAAGGGGTCTTTCAGAGCTTAAAGGGGCCTACAGGAACAATGGGGACACACTTTTTAGCAGGGCCTGTTAGAACAGACAAGGCTTAATGGTTTTAAATTAAAGGAAAGCAGATTCAGAATAGACAAGAGGAAGAAATTTTTTATAATCAGAGTGGTGAAACACTGGCCCAGGTTGCTCAAAGAGGTGGTAGATGCCCCATCCCTGGAGACATTCCAAGCCAGGCTGGATGGGGCTCTGAGGAACCTGATCTAGTTGAAGATGTCCCTGCTCATTGCAGGGGGTTGGACTAGATAACCTTTGAAGGTCCCTTCCAACCCAAACTGTTCTATGATTCAATATTAGAACTGACTTAATCTGAACATTAGATTAGAGATAAGAAAACACATACCTTTATAATGCTGTAGAAGTCAGACTGCTGAGCATTTAACAAAAGAAAATGCAGAAGGAGAAAGCAGATGTTTAAAGCGGATTTCAAAGCAACGCTGGAACAGTTATGGAAGAGAAAGCATAGTTTTCAAGGACAAAAGTTAAAACTGACAATGGTATCATCATTTTTCAGGCAAAAGAGCAGGAACAAGACAAGGATTTAACATCTTTTGTCTTCCATTTTTTTGTGAAATGTAATGCTGCTTCTATGTGTGGAAAGTATTAATCTCACTTCAGAAATAACTCAGAAAACTGAAAACAAAGCTACAGGTTAGTGTCTAGGAACTTGACTAAACAACTCAACTAATAGTCTTCAAAATATAAAGCAGACTACCTGAAACATTTTCAGTCTTATACACCTGCATTACTACCCACCATATGTGGAAAGTGGCTATTTATAATAGAAGAGAGGTGGGGTGACACACTTAATTATGAGGATGGCTGTAAAGGCTGAAGTCTTGGCCTCTGAGAGGTAAATGAGTGCTTCATTTTCCAGTTGTAAATATGGTGTGATTTATCTTTCAGTTGCAGGTAGGATTTAATCAGTTGCATTATAGTCCTCTCAGCCAGCCTACAGAAAGATGGGAAAGACTCCATTCTTTTCCTTTCAATGGATATTCTCCAGTGACTTCTACCCAGTAAACCAAAAATCTGTCACAATAAAAAACTGCATTGTTGAATGTGACTCTCAGACTCTCTTGTTGCCTTCTCTGGTGGTTTTTTCTTAATGTATGTCAAGAAAAACATGGTAAACGTCTTTTCATGCTTCAACCTCTGGTGAAACCCACAACCAGGCACCTCTGGAGCAGAGCTTTTCCCATGTTATACTGGGAGTGGGCAGGTGGGGTCGTGGCTGGTGAGGCTGGTGTGCTGGCCAGCCCCTGCCTTGCCTGGAAGCCAGCTCAGACACCCTCCCTGATGTACCCCCTACAGCCCTGGGATGCCGGCTGGGCCTCACACTGTGGCTTCAGTGTCTGAAACTCATCAGTGTGCATCACTGAGGTTCAGATAGCTCTGTCTAAGAAGAATGAAGGTGCTACGGAGAAAGCTCTGCTGAAATCTGCACCTACAAGTCCATGAACTCCCAAGTATGTGAAATATGCTACATGGACTAGAGACCCATCTTTACAAGTGACTCTCCATCTAGCTATATTATTTTGAATGGTTCCACTGAATTAAAACCTGTGGGTAAGTGCATTCAGAGTTATAGCAAAGGTTGGTCCAGAGGAGCACATGACCCAGGTGCTGTACTGAAGGAAAGATCAAGTGTGCGAATTGGAAGAGCCTCATCCTCTTCCTCTACACTTTGTTACATATCTGGGTAAGGTCTAGCCTTCTCCAAAGCAAAGCCAGGTCAAGAGGCATTTAAGGACACTGAGGAAGGAGGAGAGCAATAGAGGCAGGGAACTGAAAATACAGCGGCAGTGTTTGTATGCCCTGTCCAGAGACAGCAGTCATTCCTTTCCCAGGCATTTGGTGTGCTGGGACTGGCAGTGGTGACTGGGAGGTCAAGAGGAGGAGAGATACTACCAAGCAGAAAGGTAAACCCCACCAAAATGATTTTATGTACCCAGCTCCATGTGCTTGGCAGAGCAATCTCAGCTGCTTGGATTGTTTCAGTGCACAATCCCAGTTTGGAGGGCCAATATTTGGGTACAGAGCTACTGTTTTGCTATTGTTGGTCAGTGTTTCTCATACCTTGATGTCTGAGCTGAAGTTGTTGACTTTGTTGCATCCTGCATTCTCCAGGTGATAGTTTGCCCATCTCAGCAGCAGTTCCTCTGGAGACAGCTTCATCAGATCCTCCAGGCTTTCTCCTTCTCTCAGAAGAGCGATCAAGGCTAAACAAGGGAAAAAGGAAAAAGTCATGATGTTATGAATACATGTAGAGGAGAATGTATAACTATTTTCTCTCTTACTCATTTTGCTACCCTAGTTTCTAAAAGTAAGCAACAAAAGTGTTGCCAAAATTCAAATTGGGTTAGCATGACAGAGGACACAAACAGAAAAAGGGTCTCATTAATAAAATGAGGACAAAGCTTTAGCTGTGGATCATATAGAAATGTAAGACAATTTCAGCGTGCTCTAAGAACTGCCCAATTTCCCTGCCCCAGATCTTGATGAAAAGATGATGATGTTGAGCAGCACAGGGGAAAAATGGGAATGAAAAAATGAGCACAGACTTTCTGCAGCTTAGATGAAGGAAATCTCAGTGACCTTCATGCTGAAACTGGATACACACAGGTATTCTGAAGAATTTGTACAGGACTTCATGGGCTCATGGGCCAGGAGGGTTAACTCATCTGTCAATTGGAGAAGATACTCTATTTCTACAGAAGAATTAATGTATTAGTTATGTCATAAAAGGAAGAAGAGGGAGGAGGGAAGGATTGACCCTTGAAACTGCAGGATGTTCAGCTGGTCTCTGGAGCATGAAAGGCTCCAGAATAAGTTTTGAAAAGAACAACTAATAACATGGCAACTAATTGCTAAAAGAGAGAGTGTGTTACCCTGCTCTGATCTCCTGATTACCTTTGTCATTCCTTGAAAGAAATATGGATAATAGAAGTATCTGAAAAGAGAGTGGATCTTATTAAGAGAACAATGTTAAGACTGAGAAGTAGCCTGTAAAAAGAATTCTTGTGGAGTTGATCATGGATTGATTTTTGGACCAATGTTTCCATTTTTTTTGCATCAATTGTCTTGTCACAAATACTAGCAATGTGCTAAAATTCTGATGGTGATATTCACTAGGTGGCATAGTCAACACAGAAGATATCAAGAAATCAGATAGAAAGAACTAGATGACAGTAATAAAAATACAATGTAATTTAATAGTGCCATGTTCAAAGACATTCACTAGGGAATTAATACGAATAACTGCTGTTAGCTAAAAGCTTATATGAACAGAGGATGAGAACAACTTGAGTATATTAGGTGTCATCTGAGCTGTTCTGATGCACCATGTGATATGACCAGGCAAAAACTAAACGTGATATTAGTGCATCCCAGGTATTTCCCATAGAGTTTGGGATGTATTACTGCCTTAATTCCATATGTTAATGACAGCTCAGTGGAAATACAGTGTTCCATATTCAAGAAAGGGGAATTTCACCTGGAAGAGCTGCAGAGAAGGGCTATGAGGGAAAGAGAGAACCTGAAAAGAAATTAAAATGACCTTGGCTTGTCTACCCTCACAAACTGAAATCTGAGATGAGAAATGAAGGAGAAAATACCAGGAAAGGAAAAATAGCTATTAAGCTGGGCAAGGCTACCTGCAAAGGAATGGGAACTGAGAACTCTGGAAACTGGTGGTTCCAGCCTAAATTATTCTGTGATTCTATAATTCTGATTTCACCAAGAAAGAGGAGATGTTTGGCAATGGTTTCATCAAGAGCAAGAACACAGCTTCCTGAATGCAGTGTAGCATTTCTTTATCCCAGAGTTAGTGCCAAAACACCAGTGTACCTGGGTGTAGATCATCATTCCTGACCCAATGAGCATGAAATTGGCTCTGCACATAAAAGCCTATCCACAGCCTTGGACTTTGGAGTGCTGGAACTTGTGAAGAGCAAGGGAAATTAGAGTGGTCAAGAAGACAGGTAACAAATACTGGAATAAAAAATTGAATTAAGAATTTTTTTGTAAAGAGCTTTATCCTAAAGGCTGTTCAGTATTAACAGTAGAGCACTGAAAGCAAGAGCCATACATACCTTCATTCCTGCTGATCTCTATATCAGCAAAGAGCCCAATTTTGATGACTTGCCATAAAAGACCCAAAACCAGGTAAGGTTTCCCCTCTTTTAAGTCTTCAGCTCCAATGTTAACGACATGGCACCCAATGGCTGAAGCAGAGTTCAGGGCCAGGTTCAGATTTTCCTAGGGAAAGAAGAAAACTTCTGAATTATGCAGTAACTGGAGAGCTGAGGATACAGGAAGGGAGCACAGACAAAATTAGTGAAATCTGTGAAGAGCTCTGCTGTTAAGGCATTTATGTACAAGTCTGACCACAGGAAGCAGGGGAATTCAGAATCTCCTGAGATTACAGGTGAGTTCTGGGTCCCAACAAGAAGATGGAAATGACCTTTAGGGGTTGGACTAGATGACCTTCAAAAGTCCCTTCCAACCCAGACTATTCTATGATTCTGCGACCTCTTTGGCAAAGGTGAAAGACACCACGTCACAGGGCACTGGAGCTCAGAGCACACGTCTGCATTCATAGTGATTATCCACAGTGATAATCCTGGTTATCAAAGCCAGGGTCCTCCTATAGCCAATGCACAGGCACATTTTCAAGTGCAGACCTAGCTTCAGCACAGGGCAAGTTCTCCTCCACTCAGTCTTGCACACATGGAGGAAATGAGGGAGCTACAACCCAGTCAACAAGCCGATATTCCAGGCTTGTCTCTCTCTAAGCAGTACACAACAGCCCTAACTCCTAAGATACAAATAAGTTGCTAATGGGCAAAGTACACAAAAACCACATGGTCACAGGAATAAACTTGCTGAGTTTGTAACCTTGCAGTTCAGCCCAAGTCAGAAGTGGTCAAGCCTGGATATTTTATTTTTGAACTGTGGAGTATGGAGTCCTGGTTTGGGAGTGTTCAGGGGAAGCAGAGGGATTCCGTGATGCACAGTGAGGGGCAGAAAGAAAGTGATTTTTCAAGAACATTATGTTCCTTCACTGCTCCCTGTTTAAAACAAAGGGTACAACAAAATCTGATCCGCAAGTCTGCACTATTTGAAAAGGTGGCTTAGTAAATAGAGGGCAAGTAAAGCAGGCAAAGAAGCCTGGAAAATAGAATATGTCTACAGATTTGCAATTTTTCACATCAATTTCATCACCGTTGGCATGACAAGAGAGATTTGATTAGATACAAAATGCAGAGAGAGACATAGTGTAAATTCTCATAAGCTAGAAAAACTGGAGCATTTCAAATTAATTACCTTTCCTCCATCAGACAGCTGTAAAAGGGTTAAGTTAAAGTGGAAGCTATATTGATCAAATCATGTCTGTGTGTGACAGGGATTGATCTGAGCTGCATCTCTAAACTGTGCTGCTGACTAGAATGATTAGAACTGAAAAATGTGGTATACAGCATAAAAATCCAATTTAATGGCTTCTGAGCTTACTTGAGCCTGGCTAATGTTCCATCAAATCAGAGCAGCTAAGGGCTAAACTGGGTTAGGTTCATATCTATTCCTTATATCTATATTTTATACCCAGATACGTGGATGCTGTTCATGTAAAAACATCTCTCTGCATAATGCTGTGTGAGAAACACAATAAACTTTCAATAGGTGAAAATTAGCTTTTTTGTCCAATTTTTATATCATATACACGTGCACATAATATTCAGTTTTCAAGGTGAAATAGCATGGCTTGTGAAAGGCGAGCAAAGGCTATGGTCCCATCTCAGGCATGTTGCACATCATGGTACCTCCTGAATCACAGTTAATATTTTAGTGAGGTCACCAGACTGCAAAACAGTCTGTGACCTTAGACATGGGGTTCAGCCTCCTGAGAGCTGCTCCACCTGGAATTGGTCACTGTATTATCTAGTTGTTCTTGCATTAATATGGCATCTACCACACATCTTTGAACTGGTAAACATTATACAACGGGTCAAATGCAAACACAAATACAATTTGTTTAGTCAGGTTGCCCATATTTTTGTAAATACACAGAAATGTAAGTGTTTATGTTTTTACGACATGGACCTGAACATCCGACTTTGCCACAAACCGTTTTGCCTCATTGTGTTGGGCAGCACCATGGTATCACCAGCTTTTGCTTTAAGTGATTAAATCAAAGCATCCCAAGGAAAAAAGCAAAGAATCCTGTACCTGTATTGTGAAGGGCGTGAGTTTCTTTTTGTTGATTGTTCTTTCATCAATAGTATCTGGCACTGAAAAGTTGATCATCTTACTGGAAACAAAAGAAAAGAAATTAAAATAAATACACTACTAGATATGTGCGCACAAAATACAATACAGCTTTTGTAACTATGCTGTAGGACAAGTCAAAGAGCTGGACAATTACTGAACAAATATAGTCAGACTCTGTTTTTACCCATACAAACACAGGCACACACGTAATACTCAAGAAATCATTTTGGGTCACATGCAGATTGTACTATAATTGTGAGGCCAAGAATGCCACAAGGTCAAATTGTGCATAAAGTTTATCGTGCAGTAAATTTCTGTGAAAGCACTCACTGTCTTATGCTGCTTTGTGTGAACCCCTAAAAGTCCTTGGACAAAAATAAAACCAAGTAACTCCTCAAATTTCACTGACTTCATCTTATTGCAAGGGTCCGGAGGCAGGGAAAAACTCTCATTTAACATGAAAGAAGCTTTATATTTTTTTTAAATAAAAGAAAGGAAAAAATAGCATTATTAAGGCCTTGAATCTGCAAAGATTAATGAGCTTAATGTAAAGTTAGCAGCTTCCATTTAAGCAGAGACGTGAGTTTCTGCAGAGTCACAGTTCCCTTTTGTGAGAAAGACAGGTATTATTTACCAAAGCACGATGCCATCACCGACTGCCTGGAAGAGGTCATCTGTTTCTGGATTCATTGGGACCACATGCTTACAGTCAGGGTCCTTCTCAAGGGCTTTATTAATCCAGTTGACAAAGGCATACTTTTCTTCCTCTGTGGACAAAACATCAAATCCATCAGTTTGCTGTGCAATAATTCTACCATCATTTTACTTACAAAGGCTGAACTCCTTGGGGAGAAGACTCTCCTATCAGCGTGAGTGATTAATGAACGCCTACAAGGGAAGAAGGCTCCGAGGAGACAAATAATGAGCTGAAGACAGCAAATGAGCTGGTTAATACTCCTTCCACACTCCTTCCCGCTGACTGGGGTTGCCCGGTGTCATGAGGGCAGGCACATGATAGAGACTGGTAATTAAGTTCACGTGATTCAACTGTATGTTTCAGTTGCTATGCTCTGCTAAGCCTAATTTGTGCTTGCACCGCAATTTGAATGCATTGTTGTATCACTCTGCTAAATCAAAATCCCACGTAACTTCAAATACGTTGAAATAAGTGAATTGTGTATTTTACATTACAGCCTCCACATGTGGAATATCTAGAAGATCCTGGCCAGGGTGTGTTGGACACTGACAAAGAGTATTCAGAGGGTAATGGGGCAACATTCCCTGTAGTCCAACAGGGCTGTAACGTAGCTATCCTGTACCAGCAGCAGCTCACACCATCCCCAGTAGCTCAGGGAAGGTGTCCTCTGTGCTCAAGAGGGTGGAGACCTTGGAAGCATCCTCCACTCTCCCTTCCCTGGCAAGAGTCAGTTCCCTATCCCTGCCCCTGGAGAAGACAGCTAAGGGTGGGACCTCCTTCCTGTGCAGATGCTTCAGTGCAGACTGTGCCCAGGAAGAAGCAGAAACAGCTCTGGCTGCCCCAAACCTTCAGCTTGGAGAAACAGGCTGGGAGAAGAGCCTTGGTGGGGTCGTGCCCTCTTTAGAAAAATGTCAGGAAACATTTGGTTACAGGTGAGTTTGGAGAGACTGCCAACACTGAGGAACCTGTGTCTTGCCTCACCATTGAGCAGGGACAGCATTGGGCCAGTCTTTGTGCTGCTGCAGCCATGCCGGGAGGCTGTTCTCCAGCAGAGCTGCAGTGCTGCTATGGCAAGGCAAGCTGCGCCCCTGCAGCTTCCCCCTGTAGCCACAGCTCTGTCCACCCCAGAAAACCAGCTCACACTGTTTTTGACAAAGAGCCTTTTCAGGTGCTTTGTCACCTTCTCAACTCTTTGCCCTGCACCAGCCTTGCCTGAACAGCTGCAGAAGCTCACCGAGGCCAGAGCACCTGGGTTTGCACCAAGATAAGGTGTAGATCAGCGGTGACAAACTCATTTTCATCGGGGCCCACATCAGAGTCACGGTTGCCTTCAAAGGGCCAAATGTAATTTTACGACGGTATATATGTAGGAGTAGTTACATTTATACAGTCCTAAAATTATATTTGGCCCTTTGAAGGTAACCAGGAGGCCGATGTGGCCCCTGGTGAAAATGAGTTTGACACCCCTGGTGTAGATGATCTCCAAGGGCACACTTGTTCCTGTTTACTATCAGTGTAGGACAGCTGTACCTACCTGAGTATGAGTGTTGTGTGCCGGCACTTGACTGCTCGGATGTCCCACCGATGGCACAGATCCCTTCCTTTTTGTTGATTTGTTTTCGGAATGACTTAGCAACATCATCACTCTTCAGATTTTGGAAAATCTTTCAAGCACAAGAGACAATTTTAAAATTTCAGAGAATCAAACCGAGTTAAAACAGTGATGTCTTGGACCAGGAGATGTGTCCTCTCTGCTTCATACACATGGAAGCACAGCTTGAGTATTATTCAGTGCGTTTCTGTGTAAAACCTGTGTATCTGCGGTGGCAGAGCAGGATCATACACAGCTTTTATGTTTTCAAAGCAGTGAACAAAGATCACCTAAGTAACAGAAGCATACATGGTACCAAACCATGGAGCTAAGATGTGCAGGAGGAGAGCCTTTAACAGTTTCAGTTTGAAGAAAATATGAGTAAAAATCTGTTTCTCCATCCCAAGGGAAATTCCACTATTTTAGCATTTGCTTTTGTCCCAGTTCAGGCTAGAAAAAGAAGCAGCTTTTTAGTAGAAAAAATGTCCCATAAAGTTTTCAGTTTCAATCTGCTGGAATTTTTCATAACCATCTAGCCAGAACACAATATTTTTGCAACTTGTGACTGAAATACTTCATCCTGCTGCATCAACCAAACAGGAAGATATTAAGTCTGTTCAATACGCAGCTGCGTTCATGTAACTTGTCTCATTTAATTGCAAGATTTCTAGTTCAGTTACCTCCTGCTCTCATCTTTTCCAGTGAGGGGACTCCTCAGGTTGACTAGTTGCCCATGAGACCCTGTGCTTGTGCCTCTGCTGTGCCCTGGGGACCACCCTGAATAACCCACCTGGCACCTTACTTACTAAAAAAATAATATCTTACTGAAATAAAATCATCAAAACTGATCCTGCCATCCCCCGTGGTGGTCAAATTCTGAATGAGTTCTCTGGCTTTATATCCTGGGAGAGGGAGATTGGCTGCCTTCAACACGTCTGTTAAATCGCTGGCGTGGATGAAGCCATTCCCACCAATATCTGCAAAGATTAAAGCAAACATTTAGATTCAACATTAGCCTAATAAAATTTTATGCACACAAAGGCTGTTGTTTTTATTGTACCTGGGGAAGGGTACGTTATATGTAAAGATTTGATATCTTGAAATCTAGAAATCTAATAATTTCAACCACCGCAGTGTCATTCATACCCAATAAAAAAATCACAATCACTATTTAACAAACCAAAGCTCATACAGATGAATTTATTTGTTTTAGAAACAGGGTAATATTTTAACAAAGCTAGGTTTAGATGGATATTGTATTTCAAAGGTTTACATGTAGACAAGCATGTGAGTGATTTATAGAGGGAGTATCCTGTCTACAGAACAGCTACAGAAAATGGACTTGATGCAATACAGAGTTACATGTTACATGTGCATGTATTCATATGTATAACTAGTGATTTTGGCCCATTTTCTGCATCAAAAGTCATGAGTTTAGAGGCTTGGAGCTGCATATGGTCATTCTCAAAATAACAACTTGGTGTATCTCCGCAATGATGCTAACATGGATAATCCTGCTGACCTTGTTACAAGATCCAGGGTAGGAATTTATGAGAAGGTCACCAACAAAGGTTAAATGGTCCTTTCTTCTCCACCAGTTTGTGCAAATCCCCACAAATAAAAAAGGAAACAGAATCTATTGTGTGAAGAGTTTCTGTTAAAACACTATTGTTATGTACATAGTTATATATACATCTATATGGTTATATATGTATATTTAGGTTTTATATACCTATATTTGTATTTTATATATCTGTGTGTTTCTTGTTTTGCAGGCTCTTTTTCTCCAGCCCAGTGCCTAAGGTGATTTCAAAGAAGCATATTGCAGATTTCCTGCATGAGGAGTTGCAATGTGAGTCACCTGTTGCATACTGCAAAAAGGCACTCAGTTCTCAGCACCAGTAGCACAGATTCATACAGATTGCATAAAGCATCCTATCCATTTGTGAAATCATACAACAGAAGGATCTGGACTCAGAGAGGGAAATGTCTGGGAGAGGAACCAGAGCATTTGCCTTGTCAGTGCATTGGGTGTATGGGGCACACACAGTGACCAGATATTTAGGATTGCCAGCCTGGAAGACTGTGTGCTCAGAAATCAAACATCTATCACCTGAAGCAGCAAGGACAACTGGTTAACACATAATCCAGCGAGGCTGACAAATCTAATAGAAGATAAGTGAGATGTGAGAAGCATAAGGACCTTTACTTAGAATCTGGATAGACAGTGATGGGTCTGCATGACTTTAAAGGAGATAAATCAGATGAGATCTTTAAAGCCTTTGAAAGGAAACACATAGTTTAAAAACATAAGGAGCTTGAAAGGTCATAGTAAAGGGATTACAAATTTTGTAGCCGTTTGCGTATTTGTCCTCTCCAGATTCTCCCCCCCCGCAGAGGGTATACTCAATTTACCTTAGAATAAAAACTTTTTGTCTTCAAAATAATTTGTCAGGAATAAGCAATATTCTTTGGAAAATACTTGAGAGTATTTCCAACATGGTTTTCTGTACAGCTTTTGAGGCTGTTTCATAAACCCTGCTGCTCATTGCCCCACCATCTCTCTCCAGTAAGAAGACATGGCTCTGCAGCGTGCTGATGGGGTTTCATCCAGGAGGCCTGCGGTGGCAGGAAAAGGACCTTCTGTGGTTTCTGTGACACAGCAGATCAGTGCTGGAGTAATCTCCATTTCCTCACAGCTGGTCGGTACATGAGAAAAGAGCTCGCTACGGCTTCACACTTCTGCAGCATCTTTCCTGTTTGCTGTACTCACCAACTTTGCCAAAAGCCTCTCGTAGCTCTGCCATCTCCTCCTCTGAGAAGTGTGCTGTCGACGCCATTTCTTATTTCTCTGAGGGGCAGGTCTGCAAGGAGAAAGCACTTGTTTTTATTCCGTGTCTTTTTGGGTTTGTAATCATGATAAAAAAGAGGGGTTTTCACTGGGGATTGACAGCATGACTCGGAGTTGTGAAGCAGCTCTCCATGGCTGAAAACCCAGTTTGTCTGCAACTCAGAATGAAGGGAAGGGGTAAAATTCTAAGTATGTGAAAGAAAATCAACATCACTCCCGTTGTTTTGCCAAGCCCTGCTCAAAATCCTACAAGTTTTATTTATACAAATTTAATTGGAATTATGCCCTACCTCTGCTAACTTCTGTTTCTCATGGAGAAAGCAGACAAAATTGTTCTGGTTCTTGTTTTATTCCCCCTTTGGAAACATAATTCACACTGTGCTTCTTCAGCAGTGCTGGCAGAGAAGCAGCAGCCCTGTCTGCTCCAGGCGCTCTGGGGTGGAGCCGGAGTCCCGGGTGATATTTGTACCCCTATCTTTGGGTACCTAATGAAGAAGCTGGTCACCCTTATGGAGTGGATGGATGGAGAGAAGTTCCTTCACAAGGTGTTCAGAACATCAGGTCAGGCTTACAGAGCACTAATTATTTTTCTGGCTACGGGGAGAGTTTAGGGATTTTGCCCCCAAAAGGTACCTAAGTTAGTGCTTGAGGTTGGAGGGCATTTTAGGAATGGGTGGCCAGAAAGAATTTTTCTGCCTTTCCTCCCATCAAAGATATAGAACAGGAGGAAGGATCAGACTTTTCCATTCTAGACACCTTTCTTAATAATCAGAAAGGGAAAATTTACTTGTTTTTCACATCATTTAATACACTGCCAGAAGATGCACATTATACCCTTCTGCTTTATCAGGCATCTACTGTCCCTTACATCTATTGATAAGGAAACTGTCCAGGAGAGAGACTATCTATTATTCTATATTTGTGAGAATGACTCTAGTGTCCTATGTCTCTTTAAGTATTAATTAACCAAACAACTATTTAAACAGAATAGAATGGAAACCTGAGTTGATCCTGGAAAGTGGTTGCTGTAGCTACAGTGTTCAAATGAAGAAAAAAAAAAAAAAATCAGAAGTACCTTATTCCCAGCCTGAAACCAACATTGCATCCTGGAAGCTTGGATTGCAAACTTTATACAAAGATAGACAGGGATACTTTTTTGAAATACAGCTTTGCTATAGCCCTCTAAAAAGACACGGAGTTCTGTACAGCCTATCTGGGCTTCAGATTTAATGCTCTCCTGAACTTGTGCATTGATTCCTTGTATGTCTGAGAACCAGTATGAATATGGCTTTGAAACAGCCCAAAGGCAACCTCATATACGTGGCTTTTTGCCTGCTGTTTCCCTGTAGTATCATGCATCCTTTATCTGCCTCATCACTGTGATTTGAAGGTAAGGACAGCTTCCAGAGAAAAATCTGTTCATTTACTCAATCCAACCTTCACAAGTAGAGAAATGCAGGATAATCCATAATGCAGTCGCTCTTGGGGTGCAAGAACCTATATGCAGTTTTCAGCACAATGGAGCTGGTGGTTGCTACCGAAACACTAATATAAGTGATTCGAGCCATCATGTGTTCGAGGGCTACCTGTAAAAATCCCTATGATCCACTAGCAATGTGGGTTAGGTATACTAGGGTAATATTAAATCCATAGTCTTCCTTCTTCATCCTGATATCTTTCCTGCCTCTGATTCCTCACTAACAATCTTTTTCTGTCACACGCTGCATGTCTTTGCAACATATGGATTCCCTAAAATGCATGTGAACACATGAAAATCTTAAACTATCAGCAAGAAAATCCATATTCCACTGCAAGATCACCCCTTCCAGTCCAGTCACCTGATGAAGCAATATAATTTGTGACAGAACTTTTAACAGCATTAAGACTGTTCTAGATCCTAACAGATAGGAAACACTATGGGGTGTTGCCTGTAACATTACTTTGGCAAAAAGTTTTATAACCTTGAGAAAAAATTATCACCAACATGAAATGGACTTTTCTTGACTGCATAAGAAGTTGTGTAACTAACTGATCTGTTAAAGACAGAATCCTATTCATAGTGCATATGTTTACACGTGTGGGCACTTGTATTAATAATACATAATAGAATTAAGGGCTTTACCCTTCTGACTTCTTTTTTAGGTAATATTATCCACTCTGTTGCAAAGGTGGCTACACTTAGCCAAGAAATCAGATGAATCTCTGCACTGAGTGCAAGAACTAGTCCTCGATCACCCAAGGAGTAGTTGTACTGGAGTTATGAAGGTGTCATCACTGCCTGTTCCAATATGCCATACCAGCAAGATAATCGCTTTATGGCCATTGCCTCTACATAGTTTCAGGGTTACCTCTAGTCCCAGTTTTGGCAAGGGATTGCAATAAAGGCAGGGAAAGAGTTGAAAGTCTTCATCATGGGCCTTCAAGGCTCACCTGCAGCCAGAAGACCTCTGAGAAGTGCATGAAAGCTTGCAAACTTACATTCAATTAATAAAAATCAGAACTTTCACATTAAAGGTTTCAGAGTTATTGGCAATTAAAAATGCTGTCATTTTAAAAAACTGAATAGTAAAAACAAAACATAGGGAAATTGAGAGAGTAAAAGTCCAAAGTTTTAGCAACACGCAGCAAAAAGGAACAAATCCACTTTCAAAAAGTTACTTTTCAGTACATAATTGCTTATTTTGCTTAGATCATTAAAGGTAAATTATGATACCTAGGCACACAGAAATGTAAAATGGTTCTGGACAATGGTGGGGGAGGTCAGGTCCTATATTTTCCTTCTGATTTTATAAGATACCATGTTTCCTCAAACATAAGACTGTCCTGGTTTTGTCAGAAACAAATTTCTCTTTTAGTGAATTTGCCTGTCAGCTAAAGCCTTCTTATTAGCTGCATTTTCCTGGAGAACCAGATATGTGTTTTGGTAAACATAGCAATGGAATGCAAAGTTATTGATAAGCATGGATGCACCTCTACTGAGAGGGGCAACGAGAAACAGGTGACCAAGAAACTGACCAACGGTGTATAACATTCCATTCACGTGAATACTTCATATAAAAGTGGGAGATCACGAGGATCTCATCCCTTTTTCCTTCTTTTCCTTCTGCTTATGGCCGACATTAGGAGAGGACCTTGCTAGTCGTCCCTGCAAACTGAGACCTAGTGACAGACTGAATCCAGCTCCGGTTGGCTGCAGAGTCCAATCCAGGATTTCAGGTGCCGGCTCTGCAGTTGCTGAGACTTTCAAGATTGGTTTTGTATATTTTGTATTATTTTCTCTATTCTTATGAGTAGCATTAGTAAAACATTTTTAATTTTTCCAACTCTCTTCTCTCTGTCCTTCTTTCCCTCCCGATCGCCTCTCCTGAGTGGGAAGGGGGGAGAGGGAGGGGCAAAAGGGGGAAGTGGGGGGAGGAGAGGGGGTTAACAATACATCTCCCACGGTTTTATTGTCATCCCACACTCAAAACCCTCGACAAACACCTACTCCAAAAATAAGCCCTAGCATTATTTTTTTCAGGATTTTTGAGGATGCTCAAAATATAAGCCCTACTCCAAAAATAAGCCCTAGTTATAGTTCATTTTAAAAGTCAATTTAAATAGTGTCCAGGCAGCTATACATGTAAAAAAGTAATAAGTTTTGGAGCAAAAAGTAATATAAGACCCTGTCTTATTTTCAAGGAAACAGGGTAGTAGTAGAGTCATTTGCTTCTAGGGGAAAAATACTTCCAGCACTTCATCGTCCTCAATACAACCCGAAAATACCTTGGGCATCCCACCAAGGGGGCATCCAGCAACCCTGGGTGAATAGTTCAGTTACTGATAATCCACAAGGCATTGTAAGAATACAGTGCACCAGTCTGCTCCGAACCATTTTCAAAATCAGTATGACAAGACAGATGCAGAGAAAAAAACGCAGAGGATGGTAATATAGCAAACGAGAAAACGTGGAGATGGGCAATATGAACAAGTTGAAACAGCTTCTTTGAAGGGAATAGCTGTTGAGGAGCTGAGCGAGGAGCAAAAGGAAATTCAGCTGGTAGAATCAGGCTTTGAGCACAGAGATGTACAGCAAGAAGAGGAAAGCTGGATAGGCATGGCAAGAGGGAGTGGGGTTTGAGAAGACACAAATGCAAACAGCTTAGCTATCAGCACAAATGAGATTTTGAAGGTCCATAGTAGCTGGGAGGAGGATCTTGAACTTGGTGTGATTGAAGGTCAGTGAAATAACTGAAGTTTCCTAGGAAGAGCGAGATGAAAGTCAGCACATGCTCGGATGTGGAAGCAAGACACTGAGGAGGGAAAGAGAGCTCTACAGGTCAGAGCAAGAAACATGGTGGAACTGCCAACTAGAAAGAAATGGAAGGTAATACAAATTCAGAAGTAAAATAAAACACTCCTTGAGACAGACTGAGCTTCAGATGGCATCATGACATCCGGATTACACATTGCCTGGAAGTGACACTTCTTTCTTGTTTGCCAAACAGCAGAAACCTGCTATTGCAAAAGCAAAAATAAAGTTGTGCAAATGCACTCCTTCCTCCCCAGAAGACAGCTGAGTTAAAAGTTAACGTGAAAAATGGAAAATGGTCTCACCTAAGCTGCTGAGTATTGTAACAAACTGATATCAAAAGAGCCTCTATGAAGCACTCTCTTTCCTGATGTCATTTCCAAACCAGTACATTACAGACATGCCATAAAGCCTCCTTTTATTTGACCTTATCCTCAGGAGAACCTACTATCACTCTGATGTCTTAAGAAGTCTAAGAACATACTATTTTCAGCCTGGAATATAAAGGAAGAACTAAAATAATCTCAAATCTGAACATTACTGCTAAATTGAAACACAGCGATATTGATGTTCTTTCATCTCTTTCCATTTTGAAGCCATAGTCTGAGAAGCTCCCCGGTTATGTATTACTTGGCAAAGTGTACACACACTGTGCAATATAAATAATAAATGGCAAAGCCATTAAAACCTAAAAGTTTCCAAGGCTTGTATTAAATGGTTATCTTGTTTCATATTTTCCTCCACTTCTCTGGTGTTTAAGCTTTATTGCAAGTAAGGCATGAAAACCTTGAAGATGTGAAATCACACTTAACAGCTAGACTTTAAGTTGTACCTTTCCTCAAAGCAGAAAAGCATATTTCATAGGGAAATGCTACATTTCAAAACCACATATTTAAGTTGGCAGGAACAACTTAACTGTGAATTTGGAACTAAGAAAGTTGAATAAATTACTAATATTTACTCACTTTCTACCATCAGAGCTTAATTTTGTTAATGCACTAGTACTTTGTTAATAATACAATAACCTAGCTGTTGGAGAGTGATCAGATAAAGATTTGTACCTATGTTCTCTGTCATATATAAATTTCTCTATTTCTTCTGCTTTCTTTGCTTCAAACTTGTTTATTTTTTCTGAAAGCGATGAAACAAGAGGCACTCGCTGTTGCAAAACACAGCTGTTAGAATTGCCTGGGGCAATGTAAGTCTGTGTCCCACTCCACAGACAAAATTCTGCCTTTTACTTTGGCAGAGCTCACAGCTCCAGTTTCTTTTCTTTTTCTTGTCTCATCCTCAAATTCAATTTCCAAATGTCTGGCTTTCCATAAGGGTTGGGGAGTATTTCCCCAGCTCTCTCTTGTGTTACCCTTTCCTTCCTGGCTGATATCAAAGGGGCACCACCATCAGTCCTCCTCCAACACACAGCCCACCACGAGCAGGCAGGAATAAGAGAAGAAGCCTCAGAACTGTGTGGAAACTCTTGTGATAGTGTCTTGCGGACCAGAAAAATATAAGGGAAAAGGGAGTATCTTGAGCATATTCAATCTTTGTCCCATACTTCTTGCACCTTTGGTGCCCTCCTCATTCCTGGTCACTTGCTATAACATCCCTGATAGGATATTGCTTCTCAGAAATATTTCTCTCTACCCTTCTCTCATAAGGTCCCATACATAAGTCCATATACCCATACACATCTCTGTTCAAATTGTGTGTCTCAGTCATCTGACTTTCTGCAGTGTGGAAGGGCTGAGGAGGAGGCAAGGAAAAGATTTTTTAGTTGGGCTCTGCTAAATATTTTACTTCTGGAGACAAGTTTTTTTCATTTTCGTTCTCACCAAGTGGTGAGAAAAAGAGAAATGATGCATCAGATGGCATGTCGAAAGAAGAATCAATGGTATAACCACAATAGTATGGCCCAGAAGTTCCTCAATTTTAAAGTTTCATCTTGTGCTCATTTGCAAAAAACTTCAACTAAAATGCAACAGGCAAAGCCATCTTGTTGGCAGTCAGCCTCACATATTTCTGACACAATCCAGAAGAGTTTATATCCCAAATAAGCTTCATATTCTCAGCATACTTGCTATTATCATGCTTCTTTCTCACATAATTATTATTATTGGTTGTGATTCCTACAGTTGTGATCAAAATAATGCACTTGAATCTTTGCACGAGCAGGGGGATCCATAGTGTACCCACAGCAATGCAGGATAGTACCATTAACCCTAAATTTCCCCAGCCTACTGATGGTTTGGAGCAGTGATAATTCACAGAGGTGGCTCTAGGTATCCAGCCATCTTAGACAAATAAACAATCCCATCCATGTCCTTTATTCTTGTTTGGCATCACAGCTTCCAGACAGATCGCATGGATATTTTTTTGTAATAGGCTTTTTTCTGCTAATGATGTAAGATAAGAACTAGAATCCATATATCTCTTCCTTGCTGGTGAGTTGTTCAGCTAGCCAGCTACTCAACATCAGTAAATGCCATCAGATTTTGAACTATGTGTCAGTTATATGCACGTCTTACACAACAACTTTGAAAATCGTTGAAGAAGCATAAAGAATTGCAGCATCTTTGACGAGGTGAGGAGGGTCATAAAAAAAGTTTGATTTTCAAGCTGTACACTTAGTGGTATGACTATTTCCCTATTAAAATAGCTAAAGATACACACAAGAGCTTTTTCTAATTTCTTCGAAGATGCTGAGTTAAATATTAAACCCAAAAGTAGATAGAAACAAACTTGGCTCTATTAGCAACGTGTAATTTGGATATTACAGTGCCTTCAGTCCGTGTGGGATCTTGCTGTTTAAATCAGCACATAAAATACAGAGAGGAGTCTTTCTGAAGTTATGGCAAATAGTTCCTCCCTGGTATGTGATAAAGATTCGCAGTGTAGCCCCCAACAAATGACATTCTTTGCCTCAACGGCATTTTTGAAGATTGGTGCCTGCAACAGCAAAATCTCACCGTGTATGCAGGCACTGAAATTGCTAAGCTGTTGCACTTCACATATTTTATTTTGTATACAATTCGAAGAAACACAGATAAAAGACATTTATTGCTGTTCAGAAAGCAACATGGTGATGCCCATTAGTTATTTTCTTAATGTTCTGTTTTATAAAGGACCTTATTTGTCAACGCGATGCTTGAGTCCTAAATCAAATATGAGTCAGCAGGGCTTAGGAAGGGAAAATCCACAGAGCTTGTAGAGAAATTGAGATCTCTTTCCAATATAGCACTCGGTGGCAGGGAGTGCTAGTCCTTCAAGGAAATTAAGACATTGAAGAAGCAGAGCTGCGAACCCATAAAAACTCTCCTTATGTGTCTTTTATCTGTCAGATACAACCTACCAGGGAGACAGTATATATGTGCATATTATTCTTCAAAGTCTAGATTTTTTCTTTTTAAGAAAAAAATAATCCAATACACCACGTTTTTTGTTGCATCACTTGTATTTTCTATCCCTTTACCAAGATAAATTAGCTAGCTTTTAAGTAAACACATTTTTCCATAGAAAAAGGAACATTTGGATTCTCAAATGCTTTAGAGTGATTTTTTTATTTTATTTTGTTTTGTTTTTTTTTTCCAAATCAAGCCACATTAACAAACATCTTCAGTCATTCAGCAATGTCCTATTTGGCAAGGAAAGCCCTGCCCCACACAGTTCCATCTTTGCTAACTAAGGTGGGGGAAGAGGAGAACATCAAACTGTGGAGCAGATGGATAAAAGCCTCTCTTCCTATTCCTGTAAGGAAGTCATCATGCTGCAGCCCAATGGCAGAAGGTCAGGTCACAAAGCACTGACTCAGTCCCAAATGTCCTGTGAAAGCTGAGTGTCTGATACAAGAAAAGGAGAACATGGCCTGTGTTTATAGCTTGCTAGCAGGAAAACAGTTCCTCCGTGCATGGAAAATATTAAAAACACGCTCTAGCTATAAAAAGGAGGTAGTTAGAAATATGTATTTGTGTTTGAATGATTCCACCTGGATTTATGAATCTGTTGTTGTTGCTCCCATGCTGGGAGCTGTATTCTGTCCTCAATTTTGCAGGACTTCTCTCTGCTTTTGTCAGGATTCACAGGGGCTTAGCAATTCCCTGGGTGATCAGGCCCTTCCATCAGCCAAACCAGACAAGAAAACAGACAGTAGATCTGAACATCACCTTCTTTATGAACTGTCCTGCTGCTTGGGACCCCCTCCTGCAGTGGTATCATCCTGGGAGCTGTAGAGTCTTTGAGTGCAATGAGGAACCAAAGCAGGAGCTGGAGCAGCAGGAGGCACCATCCTCATAGTGTGGTCCCTGAGACCCCACTGCCAGGCACCCCTCAGGACAGCACACCGCTCTCTATGATTATTTGATGATTCTATGATTCTATAATTCTCCTCCTCACAGGCACTGCCTCTATGTCCCAGACACCTGGGGGTGGTGATATATTTTCCACCCTAGAGCTTTCCCCTTTGATAATTTCAAAGATGCAGAGAGAGATCAGTGCAGAGCCCCCCACTCCATCTTGCAGCACAGCTGGTTTCAGCATCCTAAATGTTGTTTCAGGTTTTTTTATAAATATTTTTCTTTTTGAGAAATATTTTACATTTTGTATCAGCATTTCACTGTAGTCTGCTGTTTTGCATGAAAGTGCTATGAGTACAAAAATCAGCTACGTTTCTGAATGCACTGTACTCTCCTGACCTCCCCCATCTCCTTCCTTCCCCTTTACTCAACTTCTTTCTAAAGTTCTTTCACACATTAGAAAAAAACATATGGCGACAACTTTACTGTAGGATTTCTATCAAGATAGCTCTGCTCCATGCTCCACAGCTGTATTTTAAGCTGTTTATGACTGAAATCAGAAGGAAACAGGTATGTTCTGTGAGCAGAGAGAGCGAAGCAACACCACTAGACTTGTTTAAGTATAATGAGTTTCATATAGGATCTCAATCATTTTATAACCATAACAGTACTCAGCCCAAACCCTTGATTTCAACTGAGGAAGGAGACTCAAAACCAGTAACTTTTTGACTTATTATGTGAGCACTGTCTTCATCTTCTGGGCTAAGTAAATCTGTACTTCATGGTCAGGATTGAAGCATAAATCCCCATTCTTGTTAGTAGTAGGGAGGCAGGTACTTCCCAGCCTCTCCTGGCTTTAGCAGCCCTCATCAATGGACTTTCCCACCACAGATGGGGTTTCCACATCTCCTGCCCACTCAGAAGAGTTTTTCCAGCCCCAGCCCTGGCCCCCTGTGGACTCTCTGGCCTCATCTTTGGGAGGCAAACTGCTCCTGCGTGACAAGCAAGAGGGGAGGAAGGTGACACATGCTGAGGTTTCCCTACATGAGAGGTTTCGGGGCGTGATCTACTTCTATCAAGATAATCAAACAGCCATCTGCTGAGCAACCATCTGCACTTCTGGTGGCACAATCTCGCCTGCCATTTGCTAGAGATCATCTTCACTTGGTATCTGCAGCAGTGAGGGGTCAACTGGCCACTGGTGTCTGTGACCTCGGCCACACTAACAGAGACCTGAGATCCCATTTGCTTGAAAAGTCAAGTTGCTCACAGGCTTAAGAGTCAGTTGTACAGTGTTCAAACCAAATGCACATGCTGAGGAAACCACTGTCTGACAAAAAGAGCAAGTCTACTGCTCTTACAGAGCAAATAGTTAAGCCCAAAGGCTCCTGTTCACAATACTACAGCCTAAAATGTCTGTAGATGTTTGCAAGTCACAGCTCATCTACAGCCTGTACTGAAATCCCAAGGAAAACGGGACAAACACGAGCAGCATCACCAGTCAAGATCTTAAAAGGCAAATACAATGTTAAGACGACCCCATATCATTTTTAAAGCTGAAGTCCTTATTACAGTCAGGCTCCACCATAAATCTGTTTTATTTATTCTCTGGAGAGTAAAATCACATTTATAAAAGTCTAGTATGAATGTTCTAACAGTCAGCAGAGTATATTGTAAACATATATAAGGGCCAAAATACATTAGCTTTATGAATCAGTGTTTTTCAGCACTGGAATTACAATTACCTTCTTACAGGGATCCACTCTGTAATCTAGATAATGGCTTCTTACTTTATCACACCCTGCCAAACTAATGCAAAGTCAAAGACTACCACTTTACTCAGTCAAAGACCACTCTGCCCAATTAAATCCATCAAATACTTTCCTGAAGGTCAGAAGAAATGCTGTGCACAAGAGAAATGGAACATGCTTCATGCTAATACAGAACCTACGCTGCTTTTTCATGGCGACCACAATTTCCTGTGCAGTTAAACTGCTCGTATGCGCGATGAGGCTTGCTAAAAAACAGCAGGTGCTGTCATCTTACCTCCCAAGCTCAAGCGATGGGTCCAAACTGCTGAAGCAACTGCTCGACAAGCTGCAAATCCAACAGAAAGGGAGAACTTCTTAAAAAAAACCCAAACTTTTTGTAGGTTGGGGAACTGTGAAGTAGTATGTCGAAACAGGTTGCAGCGTGACCAGGAAAATCTTCCCTTTCTGCAGAACAAGTAGGCAAGCCCAAGACTGTGAGCCCAAGACTGAGCCCAGAGGAGGAAGTGACTGGTGACAAAAACGTCACAGTGAAATAGATTTTGTCTTTATAAGGAAATTTAGCATTCTGTGGTCTCCCTCTTCACCTCGTTACTCCTACAACAGGTCCACTGGTGTGCACCACTTCCTCTAGGTTTTACTCCTCTTCGGTTCCATTCTCTCTCACTAAGCACATGCACACACAAAACACCTTCTGTCTTTGGCAACTAAAAGCAGACACATTTTAGACTTGCAAAACAGCAAGGTCTGCAGTCCTACCCCATGCTCAACACAGGGCTGGCTGGGGCACTTGGGGCAGTGTCTCCAGGGATGGAGACACCTCAGCATCTCTGGGCAACCTCTGCCAACATATGACTGTCCTCACTGTGAAATTTTTTTTCCTTGCATATGATTGGAATTTCCCTTGATGCAACTTGTGACCTTCCTATTCTCAGTGCTCACTTATGACAAAAAGACTGGCTCCATCTTCTCTGTAATCTTCAATTAGGTAGGTGTAGAGACCAAGAAGATCCCTCTCAGTTCTCTCTTCTCCAGGCTGAAGAAGTCCAGCCTTCTCTAACTCTTCTCAGACTTCATGTGCTCCAGCCTGTGACTGTCCTGGTGACTCTCTACAGTCTGTCAAAGTCTTTTTTGTACAGAAGAGCCTCAAACGGGACACAGTGCTCCTTACATCACATCACAACTGACTTTGATTTCAAGGGCACGTTTTCCAGCTACACTGAGGGTGAAGCATAAAAGTGATTGATGGATGCTAACATTAGCTGTCTTTCAAACCTTATGATGCAGTGCTGCAGAAGTTTTAACAGAACTGAAAACACAACATCAATAGATGAAAGTGATTCATCAACCCCATGGGGATTTTAGGGAATGTCCCACCTTAGCAGCAAAATTCCTATCACTTTTCACAGGCTGAAGAATCATCCTTCAGCTTTTTAAACAACTGTTATGACTTTTACCTCTGAAAACAGGCAGCTGAAAAACGAAACAAACTGAGTGGCTTTAATATAAAAACTGTCATTCACAATTTTTCAGACCAGCTGGACCATCAGCTACATGCTGATGTAGAAAGCTTCAGGAAAACCTTCTCATGAACAACTCCCATAGTTAAAATCCATCCTTGAAGCACACATAGATTCGCTGCATTCAGAATTACATTGAAACAGGTCCCAGGCATTTTTTTTTATAGAGGACTTTTTTTCTATTAGAAAAATACCTCCCCTGTGGTATTTCATTATTTGATAGACTGTGCCATAGCTCCTCTTCTTTGTTTTCTAGGATATTTAACATCAACCCAATGGTTTGCCCCAACTTCTTTCTTACAGACTTTTTCCAAACTGTTAATAATTGCTGTTGCTCTCCACAACATCTCCTAAAATGCTGCAAAACCTCTTCTGAGATAGGGAAAAGGTCACCATATGGATAATACCACACCGTTATTTGGTCTTATACTGCATGCCTTAAATCTAACATCTTACTTGCACAGGAAAACTAGAGGCGGGTGTTTCCTTATCAGAGGTGTCTGCTAAGCACTCTTAACATCCTCTCTTGAGTTATTATAGCTTATGCAGAGGTAGGTGAGGGACTCAGATTTTCCACACTAGCATATGATATTTTATATTCATCTCACTCAGACTGAGCTCAATACTGTGTCACCAGTACACAGCATTGATTCATACCAGTACATACCAATAGGCACCAACTGTGCTAAAACAGTGCTCTAACAAGCTTCGAAATACAAGGACAGTGCAGATGAGATTTAAAATATGATAGATTTATAAGGCACGCATAAACAAAAGATTTTTACATATTTGCCATGTGGACCATAAGTCCCTTTCCCTTTTCAAGACCTACTGGAAAATTGCTCTGTATACCTAATAATGCTGTCTCTCCAATCATCATTAAACTTAAGTAGTCTTTACACACAACCCCAGCTGAAGTCCTGTCATTACAACACATTATTTAAATTCTGTGTTGTGCACCTGGGAAGTATCACACAAATAACAATTTTATTTGCCAGGATTGGAATACATTTAACTGATACGGCGCAATAGTTAACTCCTACCTGTACCTGGTTAACTTATACCTGTGTGATGTTTGCTTGTGGCATTGCTGACAATGTATGACAATGAGCTCTCTATTGTGATTTGTTACATGGGGCAGAATGCTGCAGGAAATCATTATAGTATCAGTTTCTTAGATGTGTGCTGAATCATAACTCTTCAATATAAATAGCTTGTATTTTGCAATAAAGTATGCTTGTGGTTAGCACCAGGCTAGATGGTGTTACAATAGGATGCACCGTGCTACTAAGTTAGATGTCCATTACTGTCCTGCATTAAAAAAATAATACACTTGACTTACAGCTCAAGTCTTAGGGCCAAAATTCCAATGAAGCTACTTGGAAGTTTGCTTGTGTAAAAGGCAGAAGAACTAGAGAGGGATGTTCCTCCAGTTACAGGTAAAAACATTAGGAAACAGCTAAGATTGTCTACAAATTAAGCACCATAAATTAACATGCACTGTGTCTAACCACTCACAGAGGAAGACTATAATTATAAACAGATCATGCCCCAGAGCCACAGCAGAACAGGTCAAAAACAACTCTTTCTTTTCTGTTGTCACCACTAAAACACTTCAAAACCCTTTCCCATGTGCCTGAAAGACCTTTCTTTCCACCCACCTCTTACAACACTGGCACCATCATCCTGCTGTCCCTGCAATGCAGCCACGCTTCGCTGCAGGTCATCCAGACCGTGTCACCGCAGGTGTCAAAACCTTGCATGGCTTTTCTCCTCCTCTACCGCAGTCTCAGCTCTCCTCTGCCTCTGAGCCAGCCCCGCAGCTCTGTGTGGCAGCGTGTGTTCACTCCTGCCTCCTGGCTTGCCGATGGGCTCTCATCTTCCTCCCCTTCACCCCCAGGTGCCTCAGGGACCTTTAGGAAGGGTGGTGACTGCTTGCTTTCTCAGGCCATCAAGCCTGCAGGAGCCACCGATCCCATTTCTGCCAATGAATGGGAATTATATTCACAGGAAATGGGGCATGTACCTAAGAAGAGGCAGAGCAGTTTCATTGTACTTGGCAGAATTTGGTTCTGGCAGTCCAGAGAGAGTTTGTAGGGGTCCCCAGCTGAGGAGAGAGTTGGGATCTGCTGTAGGGGAACAGTTTCCTTGTGAGAACTAGGGAAGGGTATTCCTGCAGGGGCCTTTCTGGCACAACCACCTCTTGGCTCTTACACTTGTAACTCCCCACTGCAGTTTCCCAAGACCTTTGCCTTCCTGCAGACTGCTTCTGCTTCAGGGAATGAGTTTCTACAAGAGCCGCTATTTTGCAAAATCATATTTGTATAATGCAACACCTTCATTGCCACTGCCGATACAGTCATGAGTTGTGGACAGGTCCCCCATCCAAGGACATACACAGGATGGGACAGGTGTGGTGGGGAGAAAAGCAGGAACAGCATCACAGATCTTCCAAGCTGACAGTGGAAGCTTCCTGTGGACCTTACAAATCATCTTTATTTTAATGACAGCACAATTTTAAATTAACCCTTTGAGAAGAACCTCCTGATCAATGACAAACTAGGGCAAATCAAAATTAATGAAAATTATTTAAAAGTGATCTCATTTAAAAAAAAAAAAAAATCTTGCTCTTATGTAAGTACAGAGGACCTGATCTAATTCCCACTACAGTTTGATGCTATCTGAATCACACCTTTATTTCGTATGACCCTGTTCTTGTTCCTATTAAAGTCAGTGACACTTCTGTAGTCACTAGTGATTTAGGTACTGAAATGCCTGCCTTGTTTCTGAAAATGGACCCTGAGTACTTAAATGCTGCTGAAAGGTAAATGAGTCCTTGTGAAGCAGAAGTCATTACTCTGATGGTGTGTGCTCAAGTGGGGGGAGGTAATTTGACCCACTGCTTGGACTGCCTGTGTTAGCAATATATCCTGAAATGCCATGTGTGATCTCTGCAGGAGAATGCTAAAGACTAGGGGCTCTGCAGGATGCATGTGAAAATAATACCTTTTACACTGCATGCTCCCTGCATTACATCTGCTAGAAAAAGCCTTGAGAATGTAAAGCAATGATGGGTGATCCCATTGAACCTGTCACAGCACGGATACTGGGGTCTTTTGGGGGAGGAAATCATGATACCATGAAATATCTATTGGTGCAACAAGAGCTGCTCATTCTTTGTCTCACTCTGGTCATGCAAGAAGGAGAGGACAGACCTACCCCTGCAGGGCTTCATCTCCATCTAGAGTCTGCCACCATGTTCTCCCTCCCTAAGACATAGGATCTCCGATCCCCATGCAATCACCACCCTCCGTGCCAGGACCCACCGACTCCCATGGACCTCTTGTATCAGCATTGCCAGTACCGCCCTGCACAGCTGCTACATGGAGCCAGAGGAGAAAGGAGAAGGTAGCATGGAGGGTGGTGGCCCATGCTACACAGGCATGAAGGAAACGAAGGGAAACTTCTGCCACAAAGCAGAGCTGATAACCTCCCATTCAAACCAGCAAAAAGGCATTTACACTTGGGCTGAGAGAGACATCTAGGCTTGTATGCTGGCATGTCTGGAGACAGAGGCACATAAAAGGAAGTTCCCCCATACCGAAAAGTGTGATTTTGGTGCAGTCATTCTGAGAAGCAGTGGCTCTCCAAAGTACACCCTTTCCCCTGGAGCTGGGCATAAGAATGGCCAGGAGGATAATGTCCTGTTAAACATAGGCTAGGAGACTGGTTTGTGATTTTATATGCTTGTGCAGCTTTTGGTTTCCAACCCCTTAACTCTGAAAACCTGGCTATGAGTCTTCTAAGGCAATCTTTATTTCAGTTTCACTGACAGGCTGTCTTACTTAGTAATAAAGATGAGCCACAAAGATCAAAAAAGCTATGAGTATTCTGTTTCCACAAAGCAAAGCAAAAGATCACTCCTAAGCAGGGGGTACAACCAGTCAAAACATATGTGTGGGTGATTAGGAGAGATCGGGCAACAATCAGTTGCTGGTCTTGGAGGAGGTTGTTCCCTCAGCAGAAGGAGCCAGAATCCCTGTGAAACAAAAAGCAGATAGCTCTGAGGCCAGGGATGAACTTTGGGCTGTCAGACTTGGTACCAAAGCCCCAAAGTGACTTTGCTTCAAAGGGATCGCCTGCTCTGAAATGACGGTGTCTGAAAGTCTTCCTTATGGCCCAGTCCCAGACCCTTGCGGTAGGAGCTTAGCCTTACTTAAAAGGCATAAGGAACAAGATTAATTTCCTGCAAGCAGTCTGAACTTTGAAGGAGATGCATTTAAGCAAGTGAAAAATGAAATAGCAGGGAAAAAAAACAACTGTAAAATGAAAGCAACAATAAATAAATAACATGAAAGTGTATACCCCACTACAAATTTAATAAGCTACGCCCAGCCATGAATTATTGAGCAGAACCATCCATTTGTTGCAATGAGGAGTATTACTGAAATATTAATAACAGTGCATGAGCTAATCTTAGCTTTTACTTGGTGGGGTGGAGAGAAGAAGAGGTTGGGAGAGCCTGGCCACTACTAGCCAATGGAATAGCCATGGCCCGCACAAGGAGGGCAGGCAACCATGGGTCTCCTGGGAAAGTGCCCAAATTCCACATTGTAAACAGAGACCAGCAGTGACTTCACTAGCTCATAAACCCATTCCAGGAGGATATGGGTCCAGAAGAGTCATTTGCAGAGGCTATTGCAACAATGTTGGCTCTCATGGTTTTGGGTTGTTTTGCGCTCCTATGAAAATCAGAGTTTTGGTCAGACCCTGACTCAACCCAAAATCTGTTTCCTAGCTGCTCTGATTTTCTTTAAGGAAATATTTTACCTTTGTGATCAGGAGGGGAAAGTATGAAAATGTGACTTTGATGGTTCAGTGGGCCAGAGGCTTCTAGGAGTAAAAAGCATGGAGAAACAGATGGAACAGATGTTTTATTTTTAATATTTTTATGGTTTTTTTGCAAAGCTGGGAGGAAACAAAGACATACTTTGAAAATTTGAATCTGGCAAAAGCTGTGTCATAGTTAACCAACCTTCTCATTTATCTGTTACACTTAACAGCCTCATTCTCACTCAATATTTGGAGAATGGGCTTGGGCTTGGTAGTAAAATGGGCTTCCCCAGGCCCCTGCCCCTGTCCACTATGTGAGCACCAGGCTCCACCATGTGCCCAGGGCGGCTGTCATGGCAAAGATAAAGCTCTTCTGCTGGGAACCCAGGCGCTACCACCCACTGCCAAAATTTCAAGTACCTGTCTTCTGCTGCAAAGTGATGTGATAGCAGGAAAATATCCCCCACGATTATAAATGAAACTGTTCTCCCGAACAAGTTCTCCACAGGTGGCTTTTTGCCAAGGAAATAATAATTCAATTTGCTTTGGATTCAGACAGAAATCTGCATACAAACACCTGTAGGACTGAACAAAATATCATGTTCATGCAGGAATGTTGCATACATACCTTATTGTACAATCTATCATTATGTTTTGATTTAATACGTTTTTAAAGGTAGAAAATTTTTACCTCCTAGGCTGTTTGCTTTACTTTTAGTTTATTTTTCTGTGGTTCGTTGGTTGCTTGTTTTGGGGTTTTGTTTGTTTATTTGGTGTGAGTTGTTTTTGTGGCTTTTGTTTGTTTGGGGTTGTATTGTTTTGGTTTTTGTTTGGTTGGGGTTTTTTGTTGTTTTGTTTTTGCTTTTCTCACTTAGCTTCTGTAAAAGTTACATTCTTGTATCTCTTCCTCTTCTTTTGTCATGTTTCCCTTTATTATTTCATTTTCCCTTGGCACATTTTCTGTATTTTTTCCCTTCTCCCGCTTCTTCTTGCTGTTTCCTCACTCCCTGACTCCTGCCCTAGTAGTTTCTGCTTGCTTGTGTTCACACAGTGCTGTTCTACCAGTGTTCATAATATTTCTAAGGGTATTCAGCTTAGAAGCTCCACTTCTTTTGAAGCCTCTCACCTGCATTTTCCAAGCTGGGGGGGTCAACATCCTGAAATTCTGCACAGAAACTGCTGCTCAGAAACTCATACAAACAGTTATTAGTTCCTTGTTGGGAGGGGAAATTTGCTTCCTCTTGGAGGAACTTGCTGTCTTCCTACAGTACATTAAAAAAAAAATCTCAGTACAGAATCACAGAATCTGGACAACAAATGCCTGAACCAAGGGGATTTCATTTCCAGCCTTGCTGCAGGTGTGTTTGCAGACCCAGCTCTACTTCTGGCTCTGCCTCAGGAGGACTCACCACCCTCCGGCAGATGAGGGATGAGGCATTAGAATGGAAATTAAACACAGGAGGTATCTGAGGTCAGGTTTTCCACAAAGGTCCTGAATCCACCAAACTCTTACCTGGTGCATCTGTGTTTTTGGAAAAGGAGTGCAGACAAGGCCACACTCTTTCCCAACAAATCTAGTCCCAGTAAATGTTTTTACATGGTGATTAAGAAAACCTCCAAGTCAGAGCCTGTATTTGGGATGAATCCAATCCATGACATACATAAACTGACAAATATGAGGGGAAAAAGCTTGGGAATGGGGAGACATTTCTGCCCATCTCTCCTTTCTAGCAATCATGAATACCACTTGCAGCTGGCCTTAGCTGAAATTCTGCATCAGCCCAAACCCCACAAAATACCAGTTATGATTCCTTCATGTTTTCCGTATCAGCTTTGCTTATCTCAAATAAGCAAAACCAAGGTTTTCCTTGCATTTGTTTTTCATCTTGCTGGCCAAACACCTTCCTGTCCAAGTGGTTGGCACTGACACCCCTTGGAAACTCAGCTAAGGTGGGAAAGATGTCAATAAGCTCTGCAAGGCAATTGAAGGGTATTCCTCCAAAGATATGTTCCAATTCTGTTATAGAAGTCTATATAGAGCAGCAACTGGGCTTTGACAGAAATGGTGGGCAAGGTTGTGAGGCTTTGCATATCTGAGAAAAGTTTGAGGCAGCCTGGACAAATTTTAGCAAACAATGTATTTAGCACCTGACTAAAATATGGTCAGGAAGAACCTCTGTGTTGGGGTAATAGTTAAGTTAGCAATCATACGGAAGGCACATATTGTAAAAGAGAAAACTAGACTTTAATGTTGCTGACTGCTTAAAGTGGAAGATCTTTGAGAGAACACAGAGAGATAGAAGATCCACCACTCATAAGCAAGTACTTACTGTGAAGTGTCAGATGTGTATCATGTGGCATGAGTTTGCTCACACAGAAGCTGCTTGTGTTGCTACCAGTGGGTATCATACATATCAGTTCTAGTAGACAGACAGAACTCATCCTCAGACAAGCAGACGAGTTTCTCATCTCCTCATCCTCACTTAGCTGCTTCATTTTCTGTGCTGTTATGACTAATGCACATTGAAAGCCAACAAGGCAAAGTCATTAGGTATGTTTTCAAAAGTTAGAAGACTCAGAAAAGCCCCTAAACAACTGTTCTTGAAAAGGAGCACAAAACATTAGTTTTAGTGTTACCTAAACGACAGATAAACTTGAAACAAATATTAATTACTCTTTTGACACAGCATTCAAGGGGCAAAGGAGAAACAGAAATGTTAAACAATATGGTAGCAAATGAAAACTCCACCACTGTAATGGTCTTGTGTGTTCATCAGTGGCATAAGGAATGTGGAAACCAAGGCCGTCCACCGGGCAGGGCCAGGAGATAAGCCTTCTGCTATCCAAGTGACAGACACACTAATAATCCCAGCCAGTGTCTTCTTTGCTCTTCCAGATCACGGAAAAAGAACAAACTCTTCCAGGCAGCTGCCCAGAAACCCCCTGTATAAACAGTCCAAGGATCAATAGTGCTTAACAATATTCAGCTCTGCATCCCACTAAATAAATGTACAGACCACAGAATCCTTGCAGGTCAGACCCAAGTCAACAGTGAGGCCCATTTTTCTAGGCACTCACTGACATGTAGAGAGCAAGAGCACACAACCCATCCCCTAATCCAAAACCCCAAAAGGTACAGTGTCAGGAGTCCTGCTCCCAGACAGCGTTGCTGCCCACTTTCCACCCCTCATTATACAGCTGTGCCAATGAGCAGGTTGGCTTTGGAGATGACCTTGGGCAGATCCGTTTAGCTCCTTCTCCAATATTTATCAGTGCTGCATGCAATGAATGAATGGCAAACACCATCATCCCACATTGTGGGGACACAGACCCCTGAACACATTCAAGACGAAGGAAATCTCTGCAGATGATACCACTGGCCAGCTTATGTCATGACCTGGAAGCAGACAACTGTCTGGTTCAGGCAACTGAAGCATGGCCAGCAGCCCCGCCATCATTCACCCTGGCCAGGCAGCTGAAGTTGTGCCAAGGACCAGACACGGGCATGCGGGGGGCTGGTGCCTGTCCTGTGGCAGCAGCAAGGATGGGGGAAAGGTGATGGTCCATAGACAGAGGGAGGATCGAGCCAGACCAGCTTCCCAAATAGCTGAGAGCCATTCAGGGAAGTTTATTCTTTGTCTCGGTCTCCTCTGCACACCTCACAGAGGTTAACTGAGGGCACGCAGAGGAGGGATGGGCACCAGGAATACCACCTGGGCAGTAGGATTTCTTGGTGCTCTGTCAGTGTGAGATGGTGTCCTCCCACAGCTCTGACACCTCACAGTGCTGGCAGTGTTTTGCATGCTCCGTGGCCACAAGGACTGAGCCAAGGAGGCTGCAATGTGAGTCCTCTGCAGATCTCCAGAGGCAGGGGTATCTACACATCCCCCCGATGTTGACAGTTGTGTTTTGTTGGACATATTCCCACCAAAGCTGGTGGCAAAGACACACCTGGCAAGGGCTACCATAGGCAATATGTACAGACTGGCCATGAAGTCCACTCCAAAACTCAGGACCAGGTACAATGAGCCATGTTACTGCTCAGGGATGAAAATGGCCTCAGTCCCTGTGATGTGCTGGCCAGAAAACATCTTCCCTGGCACCTCAGGTTTGCATAGAGGAATGAGTAATGCAGCCAGGAGTTTTTCTTCCAGAATCCTCCTGGGCACTCAGCTTTTTATTTCCTTTGCATCTTGAAGTTTTCTTTGTTCCTAGACCTGGTTTCTACAAGAGCTCCTAGAGCCTTTGGGCACTGTGGTTCCAGGAATGAAGAAAGACAGAAGATAAGAAAAAAAGCTTCCCCAAAGGGCTTGAACTATCCCAGATGAGACAGGGAGGGAGGTAAGAGAAATCAGATATAAGAGACAGATGGAAGGATGGTTTGCTCTACCACCATGATTCAGAGAGCCACAAAAGGTGAGGGGAGAAGACAGCAGGACCATTTGCAATTTTTATTTCCACCCCTTTGCCAGCCAGGGCTGAAGGACAGGCACACAGGACAAGTGCAATGAGACTGAGATAAAAAACTGACACAACCACTGAATAGCTCAAGGGAAAGAGGGTTCAGTGTCAAGAGTGGCAGGAGCAGTCTGCCTCCTGGTCAAACTTACTGTGGCTGGTTTAGCGCTCCTTCAGGCATTTCTTTGCCTTTTCCTACCTGGTGAGTTATGAGCTTCACATGAGCAGCAGTGAGTTTCCTACATGACAGTAACTCTAAATCCTTTCTTAAGCATTCATGTGGAAAGTATCTAAGTTGTTGGTATAACAAAATATGTTCTTCAGCTCTTCACAGCATTATATATTACATGACTGAGTAGGTGTAACCAAATATGCATTTTAGCCATCAGAAACACGAGACAGCCAAACTATAGAAGAGCCACACAAAGATTTTACACTAAAGAAAATCCCAACAGCTGGCCCTGGTCCCTCTCCCTCCTCTGCACATGAGCTGTTCCTGCAACAGAAAGAGGAAGGAAAACTAGGGGGTGTCTCTGATGGCCTGCAATGAACCCCTACAAACCAACCTTGTCCTGACTCATTTCACAAAGATTCACCATACTCATGTGCAGCACACTGATACTGTAAGTGCGTCCTCAACAGCATGCTGCAGGCTCTGACTAGCAAATCACGTTTAAACAAGAGGGTTCACAGGTGCCTTTGCAAATACTAGATTTAGAATGATAGAATAGTTTGAGTTGGAAGGGACCTTCAAAGCTCGTCTAGTCCAACCCACTGCAATGAGCAGGGACATCTTCAGCTAGATCAGGTTGTTCAGAGCCCTGTCCAGCCTGGCCTTGAATGTCTCCAGGGATAGGGCATCTATCACCTCATTTAGTTCAGCCTCTTTACATTTCCTCAGTAGTTTCAGCTGTATGTTGTAATCTCTGTTTCCTCCAAAGCTGAAGAGCTGTTACCTTTCATTTTAAAAGCAAGTGTATTTCCATATCACAGTGAGATTTCAGTACTGAGAGCTTTCTCTACTTAGAGCACAGGCACACACCTTTGATGGGTGCATTTCTGGCCACAGCCACAGGAATGAGGCACCATGAGGACAGCTGGCATGTGAACTATGATGCTCCAGCTACTCTATGTCCAAGGGTATGTTGCAGCAAAGGATGCAAGAGATGTTGACTCATGAATGAGAGAAAAATTTCTATGCATTTAGTAAAAGCCTGTGTATCAGCTGCTCTGCAGCCTTTCTGCAAAGTTTTGTGGTCTCCCTTCCTTCCCAGCACACAGGTTATCTGCAGCCACAAACCCCAGCCTTTATTAAAGGCCATCTTTTCTGCATGTCCTCCTACCTGCCCTTGCAAAATAAGTCAGAATTTAAGCAAAGGCTGTGTGTTTCTGTCCAGGATTTCTGGGACATGCCACTGCGTGGGTTGTGTGTACCTGGGACAACACAGGAGAGGCCTCAAATCTCCCCACAAGAAAGGCTGTGAGAGGAAGGATGAGATGATAAATACATGGCAGATACATAGTGGTCACAGCCTAAGGGGACACCTCTCTTGCAGCTACTAGGATTTCTGATTACCATTGGTTGCACAAACGAATTTAACTAAGGATATGTAGACACTGAAAGCAGAGCAGGGCAGAAATACCTGAGTTTGCCTACAGAACCTGGCTCAAATGCTGGTGGCAACTGAGCTGCCACTGACTAATGTATTTTTCTTCTCTTATTTAGAAAAAGGCATATTTTTAGTATATACATCTGAGAGAGATCACCCACGGTTTGAAATAGTGGTCTAACCATTGTGCAGTCCTTCCTCTTCTGACTTCCTGCTTGTCTATGTGAGGCATGTAATTGTGAAAGTGGATGTTGATGAAGTTTGGACACTGAGACGCAAATGAGAACTGCAGACAAAGGCAAACGCTTGGGCACTGGCAGCTTTGCAGCCAGGACAGCCAGCAGGGATTATCTGAAAATCAGTGTAAAATGCCAGTCCTCACCTGACATCTGCTTTTGAATTGGTTTGCAAAATTGTTTTCTCTTTTATGTGTGTAGCATCCACACAAAAATACTGGGGCTTACTGGTGTATCACAGCACTAAGCCTGCACTGCCTTTTTAACTCAATGAACACTCAAAATGAAAAGAAGGCAGGGGAAGGGTGGCATTTCTTACGAAATGTGATATATTAACAATTTCTGATACTAGAAATCAGGTGTAAAATGTATCCGTTATCCTGTTACTTACAGGAGATTAAAGGTGGATCTGAACGATTTTTAGTAAGCACATTTTCCTTCTCTGATGACTATAGATCTCTTTCTCATTTTCTGGGAAGTATTTCTCCTTTGGTATCTCTTTCTTGACCTAGAAATCTCTCTGAGGAAAACAGACAATACAAGAACTGTGTTTGCAATATAACAATAAAGAAACTGATTATTGCCTCATCCTGTAAAACATTAACCATCATCAAGAGGCAAAATGTGCAAAACATTATTTTCCCTTTGCAGGACTTTTTTTTTTTTAATTATTTGTTCCAAATGTCCTATGCATATTGACACCTCTAGTACTACCTAAACCCCAACAACTTTTGCAAATATCAGGCTCCCTACTGACGTGTGTATTTCAAGACAATTTCTTTTTAAAGAGTTTATGGTTGGTGTTAGGTCTGAGAAACACAGTCTCATGAGCATGGGAGACCTTCAGTGGTCAATGACCCCAGCTCGTCAGGAAGGGAGCAGCACAGTGTTAATTCCTCTGCCACAGTGTCCACTTACCCCATCTGTCCATCTGATGTCTGTGTAATTACTACATCACTTTGAAGGCAGCAGATGCCCCTGGGCTTACCAATTGATGGCATCGCAGGTCTCTCCCACCAGATACAAGGGAGCTCATTCACCAACTCAGGGATGGCTTCTTTATGGAGGCAACCCAAACAGTAGGCTTGGTGAGGTACTTGGCTTTGGGTACCTGGTGAGGAGGATGCTTGCCTCTGATTTTGGGTCTTTTTAGCAAGGGGAGCTCATCAAAGCTAGGAGTTACTCTGCCTAGCCTTACAACAGAGTGGTTGGTGAGGACCCCCCTGATGAGCAGGGTCCAAGCCAATGGGTAAGCATGCTCATGGAGAAATGTCAAGCTGGGTATTTTAAAATAGAACTGCTAGGCGAAACTAAAGTGTTTGTTTTTTTTTTTTTAAAGAATGCATAAATTACTTCATTTTAATTCATAGGCAAAAATAAACGTCCTGTTGCTGCTCATCGTGTGACCCTGCTCATACTTCCTGTGTTATCACAGTTCTGATTACCTTTGCTCATTAAAGCCAAGCTGATCAAGTCACTAACATGCAAATGGCCTCACTGTGCCTGCAAAATGTAATTCAAGCTATTTCCACTTATGCTGTGTGGTCTTTGCTGTTTTCTCTAACCCTGCGTGGAACTGGGTGAACTCTGAGATCCAGAACCTGAGGACTTCAATGAACTTCTAGTCTGCAGGTCTTCCAGAAAGCCTGGATGCATCCTCTTCCCTGGGACCTAGAGGAGCACAGCACAGCTCTCTGACCACAGCTGCTCAGCACTTTCCAGAGACTGCTCTATTTTTTTCATGCTTTAAACTAGGTAATCTGAAATCTACGTTTTATTTTGAAAACTCTAGCACGGATACACAGGGGAAAAAACTGAGGGGCAAAGTCATGACACCTGCCTGTAAATAAAGACAGCAAACATATTGGGAAGGGAAGAAAAATAGCCTGCCAAAGCTAACTAATAGGCGCTAGTTACATTTTCAAGATTTTATTACCAACATTTCACCATAAAAATCTTGCAAATTTTATTTCATGTTTCTCTCAACAGAATGTCAGGCAAGCAAGGACTGTATACAAAACAACAGGAAATAAATGCTAGAAAGGTTTGCTGACACTTAGGAATACAGATGCTTTTGAATTTAGAAGCAGGGTAAAAGTTGTACAGTTTGTAGAAAGATTTTGATATATGGCATAAAATATTATTTTCTTGCAAATGCAAGGAAGCATTTGTCTGTAAGACACACTGAAATTTCATCTTTTCAGTTCTTCCCATAAGCAATAAAAGAAAAATTAGAGAATGTTCTCATTTATCTTTACATAATCATGAAACAAAAAAGTTGCTTCTAAAGATACTATTTTAGGTACATCTTCAGTGATTCAACTTGGGACTTCTGCTTAACAGCAGACACCGGGGTTTCCATTCTTCCTTGTTATTTAACCTTGTTATGATGACCATAAAAAACTATCATTAAAAAAAAAAGTGACTCTGGCTTTTTTTCAGAATTTTTTTTTCATTCAGTTCCACTCTTACCCAGCACACTGGCTCACTTTTACTGGTACACACAAGAAAATGAAACTTTTCTTGTTTGGGTATGTTTTGGGTTTTTTCTGCCCTGAGAGAGGTAGGCAATTCAACTCCAACATGGCAACGAGCATTTGCAAAAAGTTAACAAAACTGCTTTTGTTTCAGGGTTAGGCAACATAACAGCACAGTGACAGGAACTATAATGGGGAAAGAAATTCTGCTTACAGGAACAACAACATTTTGTAAAATACTCAGGTCTCTGAAACAAATATTCTTTTTACTGCAGTTTTACAGTGGTTTATCTTTGGGGAAATCAATTCCAGAAATGATGCTGGCCTCCTGTTCCAAAAACCTTTTGGACTCACTGATTTAAGTGTGATGTGAAAGGCATGTGCTGCCACTCTGCTGGACAAATACTTCAACACCAGGGTTTTAACTACGCTTTTTCATACTGTGGTACCCAGTTTAACCAGGCTGAGAGAGACCTTGGCTATGCTGGCCGGAGGGGACCTCTGGCATTCATCCCTCCAAATCTCATGTTCAGTGGGTTACATTAACATGCAATGCTACGAGGAAGGAAACTTTTCTGATGTAAAAACATACCTGATTGCTTTGCTCATACATATGAGTCTTCCCAGCGAAAACGGTTCAATTTCTGCAAGATAAGGCCTTGCAAGAACAAAATGAACTGTTTTGACCTTCTTCTGAGATTTTTTTTTTAAAGAAAAAACCTTACAAAACAACTTAAGTGGCTTCCTGAAATGGTAGTAGTCAAGGGCGTACATTCAGAATCTAATAAATGTCTACTAGTGCTAAAACATAACAACAGGAAAGGAAGAGTAAATATTGAAGGTTCAATAATGAAAACCAACAAGGATTAATTTTAAACTAGGAAAATGTTAACTAAGGATTCAGAATAAAACTCTTAAAAAAACCGATAAGGATGATAACAATAGAAACAGATTAAATAAGGCTACAGCAGATTAAAAAATAAATTAGGTTTATTCAAAATGCTGATTAAGTGGACTAGCTATCATCCCATAAGAGAGAAGGAAATTAGACTAGCTGTCTTCCCATAAGAGAGAACGAGATGAATGCACTGTATATACTAAGGGTCACCAGGTCACTGGGTAAGGTAGGAAGGAAAAGAGGAAGGCTACTGACTGCAGATGTTTACATGGGATTATTCCCCTCCCTAACACCAGGTTTCTGACTCAGGCCCCTAAACCTGCACACAGTGAGACCAACTTTAGGGCTTTCGAGAGCTGTCTCGGTCAGGGGCTCTGCTTGGGCACTCTCCAGAGGGTCTCTCCCCACATGGAGAGCCTGAGAAAAGCAAAATACTGAAAGAAAAGCAGCTGATGTTTTCTTTGCATAGTACACCACCAATTTAGAAATCCACCCCTCAAGTCCGCTTTGTAATGCTATTACCAATTTGTGAATTTTCCAATTGTGTTCCAATTGTGTGCTCCCTATGTCACCAATACTAAAGGTCAGTAGGACTAGCAGCATGGTCCTAGCTGCTTCTTGGTGAAAATCATTCCATTTTGGCAACCCACACCATTGCAATTGGTATTTATTTCATCCAGCCATCAAAACCAAAAATATGGATTCTCTGATACAAGGAAAATAATATAATTTCTGATGACTGGTGAGCTAAATCTGTAAAATAAATGCATAAATAACATGTAAATTAATAAGTTTGGTTATTTAGCAATTGTACGCGTTACACACGTACATGCAGAGGAGCAGCAGTTTATCTCTGAGTTCCTCATCTCCCAGCACATGGTCCAAACACAGCCCTGCCTGTGGTTCCTTGCTGCTTCTTTCTCTGATTTTGCATGGGTGACTGGAAGGTTTGAGTCATCTAAGGACTTCTTTTTTAGCATTGTACCTTTAATGGAGCAAGGGCTATATGAAGTGTGAGTTGTACACAGGAAAATTCACGAACTGAAGGTCTGTCACAAAGATAGTGATGGGATGTGAGAAAGTACCACATGATGTGGTGGTGTGGGAAAGGGAGTTTCATCTGAACTTCATATTGGTTTCTAAATCAGAAATAAGATGTATTACATACTCCATTAGTGGACAGTCACTCTTGCTGGCCTTCTCCCTTATAATCAGTACATTTTAGCATTCATTAAAGGAATAGAGGCATAATTTTGGATGCAGCTGATAGAAGCACCACCCAACCAGCCACCCATCACCATGGGAAGGTTCTGGAACAGAAAATGGAAGAAGGCTCTTTGCCCACCAGTGAGAACTCACACAAACCTTTGAGTGAGATGATGTTTTAAGCACAGCTCTTGTAACTGTCTTTTATGCTGAAACAAACAAAAAGTCAGGCCTTGATCTTGCAAACACAAAGGCCACCTCATTCCTCTCATCTGAAAGGAAAAAACAAACAAAGAAACAAACAATCCCACTGAAGCTTGGAGAAGTTTTACCAGGGGCCTCTGTAAAAGCAAAATTTCATCCTGCTCGCAGAATACAGGATGCAAAACCTGCAGCCTCACTCTGCACCATCAGGTGGTCTGGGTCCCTAAAGCACATTCAGGTATTTGACAAGTTGGGTGTTCAGTCCGGGATCCACATACCACCTAGCACTGGCCCATACAGACATGCAGACATTGCTGCAGAGCCAGGAGACAGCACTGTGGGAAGCACTTCTCCTACCACCTTGGCCAGCAGATGCCTGGCAGAGGGGACCTGGCCAAGCCCAAGCACAGTACCATCATCTGCTGTACCCAGGCTGACACAACATCCCATCTACCAAGCACTTGGCTTTGTGCATGTTGGTGAAACTACTAATCCTGCTGAATTCAGTGCTCCAGTGAAGAAAAACTACACATTTTGGCAAGGTTCTGTTGGATTATTCCTATTGCCAGTCATAAAACCTCGACAGGAGGACCTCCAAAGGAAGACTGCAACCCAGTATTTCGCCACACAAGAAATGTTTCAGTAGGAGGATTCTGGGATCCTTCAGGTGTCTTTTTAGCCTTCCTCATGGTGTCACCTTCAGTAACACATGCCTGCATCTGAGCAGGAGACTCAGGAGTGTGTCTGGGCTCCCAGATTTGGATGCTCACTCTGGTTGTACCCTAACTCCAAATCCAAACGCAGGTATGAACACCCTTGTTCTGCCTCCCATGGAAAGGGGTGCCAGGGTGGGTGGACACACCTTGGTGGACATGCAACTGTCACTACTACACAAAAACAGTGACACCAGAGCTGCCCAAACGAGCTTACAGCCTAACGGGGGAGACCTCACGACTTGGCAGGACACACACTTAAGATGTATTTCTTCTGTGTGAAGTTTTGCTTTGAATCTCGCACTGCTACGCACAAAAGCCAATGACAAAATAAATCACCCGGGCATGGTATTGATTCTTCTATGATGATTACATAAAAAATGTAAATGCCTTGGCCTGTTACATAAATAATTCCCCTCTGGCATTCATTATGGACGTTGCAGCCATACCTTTAATTTCATTTACCCAGTTTCTTTTGTGAAAGACATCCAAATTTTTCCTTCAGCCTATTCCACTCACTTTCTGCAGTGGAATACGTGCAAAGGAAGAGCAGAAGCGGAGGCAAGAGAGGGGAATTGATTGCTGCCAGCCTGGTAGGGAAATGTTAACCTTGCAGGCAAGGGACAAACAGCAGAGTCATCTGCAACGTGCAAACCAGCTTCTTCATTTCCATAGTGAGTCAAGGGAAATGCCCTTCAGAAATTCTCAAAACTATTACCACTATAAAGAAGTTGTCTTTAGCGGGACCCTGTGGACAAAAAGGAATTTAAAAAATAAATAAATACTAAGATTGAATGTATCAGCAGAGCAGTTTTTGACATAGAAAACGATGCTTGGTGGTCAGTGTTCACATAACACAGATGCAGACTTACTCATTAGTCCCTAAATGCAACCTAATGAGATCATTTTCAGGTAACAGAGATGCTAAAACTGCCTCCACTTCAGTGTCCCAACCCTCCCTGTCCTGTCCAGTCCCCTCTCTGCCCTATCCCACATTTCTAAGTCGCTCACAACACTTTTTATATCCAGGCAAGATCTCTCTCATACTTGATCAAATGGGGTTTGCTTGAAGCAGGACTGCAATGCCGAGTCTATTTCTGAAAGTAATTATATTTCCGAGATTAATTTGAAGAGGTTTGGCTCAGCTCGACCCAGTTTGCTTTAGGAAACACCAGATTTACACCTGCTACCCCATCCAACCAGCGGGTGCTGCAGTGCTAAGGCAGAGTGTGACACCAGCAGCCCCGTTCCTAGCCCCTCGGGGGATGTATGTTAACCATACAGAGCTCCACACACGCCCTCAGCTGCCCCCACGGACCCCGCACCCCCTGTGGGAGCCCCGCTCAGCCTCCGCCGCCTGGGGACAGTGTCACCAGCCGCTCTCCCCGGCCCCTCCCGTCCGAGCGGCCAGGGCTCAATTTAATTTTTCTTTTCTTTTCTTTTTTTTTCTTTCGGTAGGCACCGGAGTGGAATAATAATAATGATAATAATGAAAATAATTATGATAATAACAATAAATTATCCAATAACTAAATAACGAATTACCCGTTAATTATAATGATTAGGGAATAGTTACCAGCCAGGAGCCGCGCTGCAACAGGCGATGCCGGGCGGGCGGCGGGGCTGCCGCACCCCCCTCCGCCTGCTCCCACCGCCGCCGCGCCGGGCCCTGCCGCGCCGGGAGGCCCCGCCCACTTCCCCTGTGGCCACGCCTCACGGACACGCCCCTTTCGCCTGTGGCGGGCGGCGAGGCGAGCGAGCGAGACATTGGGGTGATGGAGAGAGTGCAGAGAAGGGCAATGGGGCTGGTGAGGGGCCTGGAGCACAAGTCTGATGAGGAGCAGCTGAGGGAACTGGGGATGTTTAGCCTGGAGAAAAGGAGGCTGAGGGGAGACCTGATCACTGTCTACAGCTACCTGAAAGGAGGTTGTAGCATGGAGGGTGTTGGTCTCTTCTCTCAAGTAACAAGTGATAGGACAAGAGGAAACATTCTGAAGTTGCACCAGAGGAGGTTCAGATAGGATATTAGGAAAGATTTCTTCACAGAAGGGGTTGTCAGGCATTGGAACAGGCTGCCCAGGAAGTGATTGAGTCACCATCCCTGGGTGTGTTTAAAAAAATTACAGATGAGGGACCTGGGGGTCAACAGGATCATCAACAGGTCATCAACAGGATGACCATGAGCCAGCACTGTGCCCTTGTGGCCAGGAAGGCCAATGGCATCCTGGGGTGTATTAGAAGAGGGGTGGTTAGTAGGTCGAGAGAGGTTCTCCTTCCCCTCTACTCTGCCCTGGTGAGACCACATCTGGAATATTGTGTCCAGTTCTGGGCCCCTCAGTTCCAGAAGGACAGGGAACTGCTGGAGAGAGTCCAGTGCAGGGCAACAAAGATGATTAAGGGAGTGGAGCACCTCCCTTATGAGGAAAGGCTGAGGGAGCTGGGTCTCTTTAGCCTGGAGAAGAGGAGACTGAGGGGAGACCTCATTAATGTTTATAGATATATAAAGGGTGAGTGTCACGAGCATGGAGCCAGGCTCTTCTCAGTGACAACCAATGATAAGACAAGGGGAAATGGATATAAACTGGAACACAGGAGGTTCCATTTAAATTTGAGAAGAAACTTCTTCACAGTGAGGGTAACAGAGCACTGGAACAGGCTGCCCAGGGGGGTTGTGGAGTCTCCTCCTTCGGACACATTCAAAACCCGCTTGGACGCCTTCCTGTGTAACCTCATCTGGGTGTTCCTGCTCTAGCAGGGGGATTGGACTGGATGATCTTTCAAGGTCCCTTCCAATCCCTGACATTCTGTGATTCTGTGATGAGGTTCTTAGGGACATGGTTTAGTGGTAGTGTTAGGTTAATGGTTGGACTTGATGATCTTAAGGATCTTTTCCAATCAAAATGATTTTATGAATGGATGAATCAAAGCAAGAAGTCCTGGGTGTGTGTACAGAGTTTGCAGAGGTTTGCATGGTGGGACCAGGCTGCCCCTATTTAGATCAGAGGCAGGAGCTAAGTCTGGTTGAAGGTTTGTCTGTTCTGCTTGTGTCCAACAGTGCTGCACAAGGAACCTTTTAAATGAAGATGTACAAACTGTGATAAGGAGAAGGGAAAATTTGTGCTTAAAGTCAGGAAAGATTCAAGGTGAAGAACAAAATGAAGCACAATGTTATATCTTACTGGTATTGTGTATTGCACTTCACGGTGACTATATTGCTCAATAAAATATAGTTTTTAAAAGGATAACTCTGTAAAGTTTTGCTCTAAGCTGATAAACAGAACAGGTGTTTTTTCCTGGTCAACATTAACCTGCTTTTGTTACCGTGCAGCAGGAAGTTCCTGTTATTTGGCCATGGTTAGAGCAGAAAACAGCTGTATCAAGGTTTCTTTTGATCTACATCTGAAGTGTCTCTGTACCGCTCTCCCTCTTTGTAATATGTTTGTGGTAAATTGTTTCCCCTTGCTCTCTTCTGCCACCAACTTTGCTCTTCTCCCATAGTAACGTCTCAACAGGTGCTTTCTTTTGCTCCTGTGTCCTTTACTCTGCTCCTCAATATTCACCAGGCTGAATTTCCCCACTACTAATTTTCTTCTTCCCAACTTCAGCATTGATGTAGCTTGTTGACTCAACTGTCCGGTGTCTTGAACTAAATTAGACCTACAGTGGTGACCACAGCCATGTTTTTGTGACCACCATCTTTATACTTCTCAGTTCTGCTTTCGTTTTTATTTTTATCTTGAATCCCACCAACTATAATGGGCAATTTTGTCTCATGAGAAAATCACATTCCCTCTCTCTTTAGCTTGCTTTTATCCTTCCTGACTCCAGCAGCTTGAATAACTCTTATCATCCTTCCCTGCCAAAAACACCGTTCTTTTTTTGCCTGTGCTGCATTTGCTCCAGTGCCTCCATCTAGTCTCCTGTTTTCCTTGATATCCCTCCTGCTCATCTCCACAACTTCAGGGTTCCCCCTGCTGCTTTCACCTCCTTCCCTGACCCTGAGCCGATTGAATGTGCTGTGCACACTCGCTGTCAGGAGTTCTTCCACTCCATTTTCATCCTCCACTTCACTTCTTTCCAGCCTGTTCTGCCTCTGGGCAATTTGCAGGCAGTGCTCCTCAAGGCACTGATGATTTCTTCTTACCGAATATGTGAACTTTTCTTGCCATCTTTGGTTTGTCAACCAGTTTCAGCACAGATTACCTCTAAATGAGAGAAAACATGAGCACTTCCCTATCTTTAGACTTATGCCCTGATGGGGTGTGCACTCTAGGTCTTGATTTCTATAGAAGGAGGCCCAAACATTGCTCAGAAAGGTGGTGGGGTCTCTGTCCTTGGGTAAAGCTCTGGGTAACCTGCTTAGACCTCACAGGCAACCCTGCTGTGAGCAGGAGTTTGGGCTAGAGATGTCCTGATGTATTTTCCAACCCAAATTATTATCCTGTGTCATGATCTGTGTGGCAGGTGGCAGAACCCTTATCCTGAAGAATGGAAGACTGGAATTATAAGATACAGTGTATCACCCAGAATTTCAGACATAGCTATAGAGTGTTTTGTTCCTGTTCTTGAAGTTAATGGTCTTTGGCTTTTTAAAATGTCCTGCATTGCGGGGGTTTTGTTGTTGTTGAGCTGCTTGGGTTTTTTTTTTCTTAATATTATGATGTTCTTCCTTCTGTGTCTCCAGTTTATTGCAAGGATGGTGTCCCCAGCCTCTGGGTGACCTCATGAACCATACCAGATTCCAGTTATTTTTGCATAGCGGTAGCTCACCTTGTTGCGATGTTTGACCATTTATTCAAACACAGTATGGCTATAATTGAACTCCAGGCTTCTTTTTCAAGCTTCCTCTGCTTCTTCCTTTCTACATCCCCTTGTTTAGTTGTCATTCAAGTCCATGAGCTAAGTGTCAAATCTGAACTCAGTCCTGTTCATACACTTCAGGACTGTGTTCATTTTTTTCATCATAGCATTATTTTTCTTTTCATTACAGTTTTATATAATGCTACAGTTCATTTAAATTAATCTTGTCCATATGCAAAATTGCACTGAAGTCTCAGGTTTATCTACTTGCAAATTAAATTATTGAAATATTTTTTGCCTGGAGATGTCCTTGCTCCTAGCTGTATGTTACAATTTTCTTAATCTTCATAAATCTTCCTGTGAGCCATTAGTTTCCTGATGACACTTTTGGTCTCTCTTCAAAGTCACCTTCATCAATGCTTTCTCTTTTGTGTTTTCCTTCTGATTTCCTGCTCTTTAGGACTGAGTCTTTATACTGTGTGATGTCTTAAATATTTTTAGCCATACCCCATGGAAAAACCACACACACGCACAAGTAAACCCCCCAAAACCCACCAAACACTCTGCAATTTGGGATGTAGATAATCTTGAAAATTACTGTGAATCAGAGATTTGCTAAACTTGGCTACTAATACGAGGATTTCTGAAATGAAATCAGGGGTTCTTCGATTGAAATCAGTATCATTGTATGCATTTATAAACTAATAGGAAGCCAGAAAGAAGCATGAAATTACTACTTGCAGACTCAGCCTTTTACCAAGGTTAACTGTTGCTCCTATTGAATCTGTTTATCCAGCAGAAAACTGTTTCCGGCAGCTTTCAGAATCCTTGCCATCCTTTTTTCTCTATTTTACTGTTCCTTCTTTGTCTCAGAGATTAAAACCTCCTCCAATTGCCTCATCTTTTGTGACTGAGGTGTTGAAAAAATTCTTTAATGGAAGCATTCCAAAATTAATAGAATAGCTTTTTATATATATGTATATCATCACTGATTTATTTCCTGAAACACTAATGATAACTAGAAAACCTGTTGAATCAGTCACTAAGAGAACAAATTCCCTTTTTGGCCACTTCTACTGTTTTATGTTTCTTTTATCACCTAGTTTATCTGAGCAGACATGTAGAGTTCAGCACTTTAAACCAGAGATTGTGATTTCTTCTGGTTTGCCTTGTCAGATTTTTCTGATTTTTTTGAGATATCCTCAGTCATCTGGCAGGAACAAAGGCAAAGCAGAAAATGGTTGAGCAGCCAAAACTGCTTCGTAGACCCCTGGCTCCTAAGCTGTCTGCACCAAGCGAGAATGTTCGTAAAGGTAAATTGTACAAAGACAGTTCTTGTAGTGCATAGTTTCAAATTCCATGTGTTCTCTAAAATTAACATAGAAGAAAATAAATTGGAAGTTAAGGTACTAGTGCAAAGCAGTGTGAATAAGACTGCAGTATGACCCCTATGACCTGCATCTCTTTGGGAAGCTCTTAATGTAAACAGTAGAAGAGTCATTGGGGCAGGTCCTGGAACTTGCATCTTCCACTTATCAGGCTTGAACACTACCCACCGGATAACAGAGGCATTCCCCCTAGCTCATCCAAAAGTATGAGATAACGTGAAAAACTGCTGTCGTCAAGAAAAATTAAATTAGATCACATTGAATCAGACCACAAGGAAGTGAGATACAGCTTTGATTCACACAAAGTGAAAAAAATTAGGTTTTGGGGGATGGTCCTGCTCTTCTCAGAATACACATCCATGTAAAAAGACATACATTGGTTTATATTATTTTAAAGGCATCAGGGATTTCCAATTAAAACAAAGGACTTGCAGTGCCATATGGTTTGGAAATAACTGGGCATTTTGTGTGTCTGTATATGTGAATGAAAAGCGCTTTCTAGATTCTACAAAGTAGCTATTGATTAAATATTTAAGGATTAATCTTCAAAAACAAAATTGGAAAACAATAACATGTTCTATAATTGAAACATTTTTAACCTCAGTAATTAAAAAGATAAGCTGGAAGCTGGGCACTGGTCCTGCAACCTGGTCTGTAGAGAAGGACCCCAGCATCTGAACAGGTTTGCTGACTTCTGTCAAACATGTCGAGCCCCAGGATGTGCTGTAGAAGTACAGCATACAGAAATTTTACAGTGATTTTTTTTCACAGATCAGCACAGTAAATAAAGTGGTAGCATGAAAAAACAGTGCTGGCCCTACAAACTGAGTTAAAGACACCAAAGAAAGCACTTTTTTCTACTGTCTAGCTTCTGTAATACTATAGGAGTATCTAAATAGCTAAAACTCTTCAATCTTCACATGGTCAATAAAGCAGGCAAACAGAAAGAAAATAAGTCAAAGTAATGTTTATGATGTTTGAAATGGATGGTAAGTAATTTGTTTTTTTGTTTTGTTAGAATAATCTCATACTGTATTCGTTATTATAATTGCATAATATTAATTCAAAAGGAACAACAATAATATATTGAAAGTAATGCAGTATGAAAAATAGTAAAGAAAATTCAGTTAAAGAAGTAAGGTTGAAAAGCCAGATGATATAATTATTGGCCCCTCGATATTATTAAGCCCTTCTGAATATTATTTTGAGAGGCTGGTAAAATCTATTTCTGTACAATACATTTCCAGTCTGGGGCTGTCCTAACAGATGTAAATATTTCTGGCTCACTACCAGAGCTGTGCTTCAATGATTTAAAACATTTTAAAAGTGATAGATAAACCTTTTATCCTGAAACAAAGTTCTGTTGTGATGGCTCTCCTTGTAGTAGTACATATTAGTGATTGATGCTATTTATAGATTATGTATTTATATAGTAAACCTGCCAAGAATCTAAGAGCTGGGCAGTAAAGTTTGTTCAAGGATCATTTCTCCAAATGTAACCATTACACCTGAAAGAGATTTATACAGCAGCATGCCCATTGATCAGCAAGCAACTCTTCAGCAGTGGTAACTCGATCATCTTGGTGGATGGGTTGTTTGGTGCTTCGTGAAGTGTGAGACTGAGACCCGAGAGCAGGAGCCCTGGGCTAGGAAAACATGATAGATAGTGTGGTGTGGTGTAAGTGTCTGTTCCCCTGTGGGGGAATACAGAAAGCGAGGATTTAACACACTGAAGCAGTTGACTGAAAAGGCAGCAGGAATGTCAGGGGGTGGACAGTGCCCAGCAGAGGGGTGGAAGCTCTCAGCCACAGTGGTGGAGCACAAGAAAGCCAGGGAGAAAAGGAATGGCCTCAGCTTGCTTTGAGAGCTGAGCTGTAGCAGAGAACTACTAATCATAGAGTCATTTAGGTTGGAAAAGACCTTTGAGATCATTGAGTCTAACCGTAAACCTAACACAGCGAAGTTCACCCCTAAACTATGTCCCTAAGCACCACATCTACGTGTCTTTTAAATACTTCCAGGAATGTATTGAGAGTGACTTCTCCTTCAGCAAGTCCCTGGAAATGAGTCTTCCCAGCAAAGGGAACAGATCACTAAGCTTGTAGAACTACACAGGCTGAATGAAGGATCATTTACTAAATATTTATTTGTTGATAAAAATGTTCAGGACTAAACGTCAGCTGGGTGCAGTACTGTCTGGAAATTGGGGACTATGTAAGGAACCAGTGGACCTCCAGTATGAGGTCTTTGGTGGTAGTCCATCAGTTGTGTGAGGTGTGCAAAATGAGCTTCTGCCTCACTGGTGTGGGACACCAGGACTCAGTGCCATCCCACCACATGCTGTTGAATGGTGGCAAAAACGAAAACAGAATTTTTAAGCCTCTTGGTAATCTGTGAAGTAGGGGCAAGCAATTTCAGTGAGTTGTTCAGCTGTCTGAAGATCTGTTTCATCCTCTGAAGAGGTTAATCCTCTTCTGAAGAGAGGAATTGCATATTGTATTGCATTACTAGAAGGATCCAGGACAGGAGCAGACAGACTTCTGACTGTGGTGCTTCAGCTGGGTGCCTTGCGGTAGAAGGATGAATCCAGACCTCAGGGGCTGCTAGAAGTGCTTCTGCACAGGCATGATTGATTCTGTGAAACTGCCTACTTGGAAAAGATCCTGCAGTCACTTTTGAGACAGTTCCCAGAAGCTGATTCACCTGTTCTTTTCACAGCTTGACCACAACTGACCCCACTTGAATAATCAGACTTAAAACAAGTCCACTCCAGGGTGCTTTTTTGATAAGGAAGCGCCCCGAATGTTTGTCCCTTTGCACATCTGTTCATTAGATTTGTCATAGTCAGACACAAATCCATCTCAAAGACCCCCTTCTTCAGACTTAGTTCCAGCCTGTCAGTACACAGCCCCAGTTGACCTCGTTCCTTCTTGCCCAATATGTTTCCAACACAGACATGTGAATCTCCTTAATCCAGACAGTAACAGATACAATTCCAGCCCCAAACCAGAGGTTTCTATGATGTAAGGAGAGGTTTGATTCTCTCTGAAGCAAGCTTCCCAACAGAGAAAGTGGAGCAGAAAGGTGACAGATACTCTCCAGATCTGGTGCATAAGAATTGCAACCCTGCATGTTGGTCTTTACCAGGCATTACTGCAAGCAGAGTTGATCAATATGAAATTATTCCTGTTCACTCAAGCAGCCAAATGCCAAAACAAAGCAAAGAGAAAAACGTTTTTTCTGTCCAACCTCCTAGGATAGATTTTATTGTTACTGAAATTCCTAGTGGGCCTGATAGCTACCCATCCCACAAAAAACATAGATTCTCTTGTACGAAGCACTGAGACTTACAGAGCACTGGCCCTGTCCATTTCACTCCTGTGTTTACACTGGAAAGTCTGGCTGCAGTTTCATCTTCTCACCCTCTGCGTCTGAAGACAACACTCAAAAAGCTGCCTTTTCCCACTACAACTGTCAAGTCCTCAGTAGATGGTTAATGATTGAAAAGAGGAGCTTGCAGCACTGTAGCATCTACCTCTTCAGCTGTGCTAAAACAAGTGTTTGTGTGGCCATGCTGCACAGCAGATAATCTAATTCTGCTGTGGTGTTCTATAAGCAGGTATACAGCTATTTCTATATTTCCACTATGAATCATTCACACAGTGGAAATGGCATTTTGATGTGTGGCAGTGATATGAAATGTGAAAATGCAGAGTCAATTAATTGTCACACTCTGGTTTTGTGTGTGCTTTGGCCCAGAGGGTGTGATTCTCCAGTGGTTCTCGCTGCTGCAGTGTGGTTCTGTAGCACAGGTTGCATGGGCACAGCTTCAAGGGACCAGCTGTTCCTCTGGCAAGAGCTCTGCTGTCCTCAGAGTGTGAGAGGTGTGCTGAATCTCAGAAGAAAAAAGCAGCACTCAGAGATTTTCTGACAGACACTTTGCTGTAAGGCTCGTGTTCCCAGTTGTATCCAGTCTACTCAAACCTGTGGAAGGCTACCAGCAGCACTGTACGGTTGCCACAGACTTTTCTGCTAGCTGTAGTTTTGTCCAAACTATTTGCATGGGTACGAATGGTTGACATGTCACCAGGGACTAGAAGAGTGGTTTTGAGGAAGTAGATAAGATAACGTGGAGGTCTCATCCTACTAAAAAGGTGGTTTGTTAGAGAGGTACTCTCATAGGTTTCTTTTCAGCAGCATTGAAAGAAGAAAATATATGTTGGATCCCAACCATTTTCTAAGGTCTTATTTCAGCATCTCTCTTTCAGGGAGACCACCAGAGCTGGGAATAACTGATGCTGTAGTGTTACCTTCTGCCTCTCTTTCTCAGGCAGATGTAGTCTTTCTTATTCCTAAATAAGAATTATTATTGTAATAATTATTCCTGTTGTCCAAAACAGTTTCTAAAAAATTTTCTAAAAAAAAATCTGTGAAGTTTGCAAACCCATGCTTCCTTCCATGACAGTGAGACAGTCTCCATCAGATCTAACTGAAACCTTGAGGAGGGAGTTCATCTCACCTAACTTGCCCTGAGGCTAATCACTTAATCACAACTATTAATCCATATAGCGTCTTAAATCTTAGTCAATACATTAAGATATGACTGTCCTGTGGAGATTTTGTGGTACAGAAGCAAAAGTCTCTTTCTAGACTGTTTTGGAATGTTAAGACCCAGCTTCTTCCTCCTCGGGTTTGATATTTAATTGAGGTGTCCATCTCAACACGCACACTGAGTGGAGAGAATACCTCTAGAGGTCATCTCAGCTCATGTGCTAGCTGAAACATAGTTTTGGATGCTGAAAAGAGGCTAAGCCATCATACTTTTTTATGGGAATGGTCTTTTTAATGGAAAATGGTCTTTTTTATAGGAATGGTCTGAGCTGCAAGGTTGGACTAGGCAACATCCAGAGGCTCCCTTCAACTTAAATTATTCTGACTCTGTGTTTTTCTGTCATTTGTGTTTCTAATTCATCCTTCTGTTTTCTTTCACTGTAGATTATTTTTATTGGAAGATCTTCAGTATCTGGACATTGCCTATAATGATATTAGCTTTATTCCTCATGGTATTGAGAATCTTAGATATATAAACAGCATAAAATGCAAACAGATCTGTACATCATAATGCTGTGGGCTGTATTTGGATATTAATTGTGTCAGTGAATACATCGGGCAGATTAATTGCACTCTCTCCTCGCTTCTTAATCCTGCCCTGTGTGAGAGGTTCATTTAAACAAAAGCAGTAAATGACAATTGTATACCTGGAATAGCTGGGGATAGAGCCAACCACTATTTGCAAGCATCTTGCTGATAGCTGTAAGTTGAATATCCCACACAAAATACAATCATTCTCTCATTTGGACCATATATGTGTACACAGTTTGTATATGATGAGGAAAGAGAAAATGTATTTCTAAACCATATGTGGTTGTTTTCAAGCAGCATGATGTGTCAGTTAGGTGATAATTAAAACATAGCTCCGTGGAACTCACCCAGTAGAAACTATAGAAAAGGAATTATTCATACATAAGACTGTGTTGGTCTTGGTTTGTTGATGTTCTCTGTGTACTTGTCAAATGCATTCAGATATACCCATCCCTGTTTTTCAAGACAACCCAGGTATTCAAATTATAATTAGAAGATTATTGTATGTATGATTGTGTCTGTTATGTAAAGTGCACTCTGAAAAATGCACAGTATTTTATGCATATGTGCTATCTTGGTTTACTATTTAATCAGAGTGGAATTAGGACATTATGTAACTTGGTCAAGGTAGGATATGGTATGAACAGCCTATAAATGCCTGGTGGTCTTTAAAATAACAGAAAGCTCGAATGTCTGAACATTGAAGGGACCCAGCCCTCTGCTTTGCTATCTGGGGTTTTGAGTTACAGAATCACAGAATCACAATCTTCCACTAAAATGCCTCAGAATAGAAAGTAACTTGATACACCCATTGTTATAGAAGGAAGAGGTTCAGAACCAGCCTCAGAAGCTCACTCATCTACCTGCCCTTTGCTTCTCCAGACATCACAGAAGATATTAAAAAAAAAGATAAGTGAGTAATAGAGAAATATGTGCTGTTCTCTTGCCCCCCAGAGCGAGCAAGAAATACGCATAGTTGTGTCCTAATCAGTAATTCTAAAAGTACCAGGAAAGTGGAAGTTCATACTTGGTCCACTCTTTCAAGTTAAATTAATGTTGATCAAAGCTAGCTATTAGATAATATGTGGTATATAATGGTTTCCACACAGGTATAGTCAGTTTAGATTTTGAGTATATCTGGGGGAAAGCAAAACTACTTTTAAGGGACATTTATTAGGCATGCAAAATACTTCTTTCTATGTAATGTTCCTAGGATTTTACACTGCCACCTGTCTTCCAGACAAAACGTGTGTTGCAGCTTCATGTTGAGACTTTGTGTCAAGCTGGTGTGTTCAGAAAGGAGATGGACCTGAAGCTTACAGCTGAGGCAAAAATGATGTCAGCTCCATTTCTGGGACTTGCAGAAACATTTTCTTCCCTCCCTCTCCACCCCGCTCCACTGTATGGTACAACTTTCTATTTTTGACAAATCTGCCTCTTTCTTGCCCACAGGAGCCCTGCAGACTTTGCATTAGAGCTAGAGTAATTACTTCTTGGCAATAGTGTGGGCCTTTGCTAAAATGGAGCTGAGGAAGTTTAAGCACCTCCTCCAGCAACGAACCATAATCATTTTCAGGCCAGATAATTTATTTCATTTTCATTTGGGAGCGAGGAAGTTGTACTGCTGTGGGTATGAATGTAGCCTGAGAAGGATGATGCTAAGTTTTTTACCCAGTTTCTTCCCCATTGTAGTTTTGCTGTCTGTGATTGCTGCTGTGGACTTTGGTATGGCAAAGGACTTGGGCTTGTCTAATGTTACAGAACCATATTTAGATTTGGAAACCTTCCTTTTTCCTTCCATGCCTGCCCATCATCATACCATAGAAACTTCATTTCTCAGACTGAGGCTTGACTCCAGTACTTTGTGGAGAGGGATCTGGATTACAGCAGAGGAACTGCAAATGGGATAAAATAGTTAAGAAGTACAAGATCTCATGTTATTCTGCTAGATAACCTGGGAATCAGCTGGAATCATATAATCAGGTGCTGTGTACTCTTGCCATATTCCTTAAAGTGTTTTCAGCTCTGGAGGGTCTGTTTCATACCACTGAATATGTAGTTGAATGAAAATGAAAGGCAGACTCAGCCCTATGTAAAATCAATGAAGTCATATACTGACCCTGCATTTCCTCCAGTGATATCTGGCAAGGTATCAGATTCTTCCTCACAGCTAGCAATATGTCATTTTACATCATAATACTTGTCATTGCTTTAAAAGAAAAAAAAAAGGATAACATTATTCCTGGACTACAAATTACATCTAGTACCAATTTGTCAAAACTGCAACATTTTTGCAAGCTATAGAAAGTCTCATAAATACTTTTCAATTTATAAACATTTTGTTTACTATAGGAAAAAAAAATGTATTTTTAAATGAGTTCCAGTTCCCAACTCTGAATGCCTAATGTTTCTCTAAACATTAAAACAATGCAATAAAACAAACAAAAAAAAACCTTGCCTAAGTGTCTTGATGATGAAGACAGCCTGCAACAAAACTGGGATCTGAGCTCCAGCTTCTGATTTGGTGCCCCCTAATCACAGAATTGTTCAGTAAGGGCTTAGTTGATGCTTTGTGTAGCTTCCCACATTGCATCAGTGCAAGTGATACAATACAGAAAACCAGTGAAACTCAACTGCCATTTTAATAAACAAAACTCAAAACCACTTAACAGGACAGATACAGAATTATGAAGTGCAACAGATTTTCATGCCTTTTGGTTATATGACAAAAATCCAGCATTTTTTCATAGAATCATTTTGGTTGGAAAAGACCCTCAAGATCAACAAGTCCAACCATAATCTAACACTGGCACTAAACCATGTCTCTAAAAACCTCATCTATGCGTCTTCTAAACACCTCCACGGATGGTGACTCAGTCACCTCTCTGGGCAGCCTGTTCCAATGACTGACAACCCTTTCCATGAGGAAATCTTTCTTAATATTCAATCTAAACCTTCCCTGGCACAACTTGAGGCCATTTCCTCTCATCCTATCACTTGCTACTTGGGAGAAAAGACCAACACTCTCCGTGCTACAACCTCCTTTCAGGCAGCTGCAGACAGCGATCAGGTCTCCCCTCAGCCTCCTTTTCTCCAGGCTAAACAGCCCCAGTTCCCTCAGCTGCTCCTCATCAGACTTGTGCTCCAGGCCCCTCAACAGCTTTGTTGCTCTTCTCTGAACTCTCTCCAGCACCTCAATGTCTTTCTTGTAGTGAGGGGCCCAAACCTGAACACAGGGTTAGAGGTGGGGCCTCACTAGAGCCAAGTAGAGGGCGAGAATCACAGCCCAGCTTCAAGGGTTTTATTCTGATGTCTGTACCAACCATTGTACCTGTGCCTGTGCCAAGGCAACCATTTTTTATTTTCAAGGAATTTTATCACTTGTCTGTGACAGACTTTGGACTCTGATGCACTGAAATCAATACCTGAGTCTTCCCTGACTTTGGAGTTCCCACAGCTACAACTTGGACCCAACAGAGGAAGGTCCTGTCGCCTCATCTTCCTGATACGGTCCCACAGGACTTGCCCAAAACTTGGCATTTTCACAGCCTTCAGCTGGAATTGCATTGGATTTGTCATGTGTTTGAGGAGATCTTCAGTGTTCTGTGACCTGAGAAAGACTGGTCACGGCTCTTCATAGAAGTTGTAAATGCAACATTACACACACAGTTGGGACACAGTGACAGGAGAGGGAAATGCCAAGAGAGGTAAAAAACTGATGACACAGGCACTTCTATGGACAGAGGGACACCTCTGCTCCAGTGACTCATTTACAGCATTTGTCACAGAATAATTGTTGGATAAAATGCATCAGTAACATCAAGGGGCAAGGCCAAACACATGGTCCTCCTGCTCCTAAGAGAACATTTTCAGTATTTGGCCATGAAGGCAGGTGCATTCTGCCGACCTCTTGCTTTGGTCCCGTGAATCTTGCATGCCTGATAACAGCATCAGTGCATGGCATGAAAAGTAGTCCCTTTTTCCCTCTCCATGACCCCTTCTGCTTTCCCCCACACATCACATTATTCCTATTGACTTATGGCTGGTGAGCTCTGCTGTGCTACAGTTATGAGGAGATGAAACCACCTGAGCTGAAGAAGGAATGCTTTCCACCTCCTGGTAAGTGCTCCATACTCTGCACGGCACGACAGGCATCATTTCCCTTCTCCCCTCTTCCTCAGCGATTTCAGGTGAAATTGGTGCTGTCTTTGTGTAGTTCCTATGGAATGGTAGCTCTCTGGAATGTGTGAAGCCTTGGGGACCTGCCAGAATTTAGGTGCCTGGGGACAAAGGGGAAACCAAGGATCCAGGTAGGCTTCACTCTGTTAGCTCAATGCACCTGAAATCTGGTTTCTGTGGAGCTGAAGGATGAAAGTAACTTCGTGACTCTTTGTCTGCTTGCTATACTCATTATAGTAAAAAGCTCAGACTGCTTTATCTGCTGGGATTTTCACCAGAGTCATTTAATTCAGCTGAATGTTCTCTCAGTGTAGGTACCCAGCTACAGGCTGGGGATAGGCAGCAGTGTGAACTGGAAGTGAAGTTAGAGAAATTAAAAAGCAGAAGCAGAAATGGATGTAGCAGAAAGAGAAATGAAAGGGAATTCAGAGGTTTAGTAGAACTCAGGAGCATTACAGTGAAGACAGAAATCTGAAAGAGTTTATGCAAATAATAATAAGCATTATTCAAACACAGAAAACCGGGAAATGTGTCACTTGCATGGAGATTGCATTTTGCTAGATGTTAAACTTCCACATACAGAGTAGAAAATCAATCAGTTTCAATGCCTACCATAGAGCAGGTGGTCTGAACAACCACCCCGTGATCTTGAGAGGAGTGGGAAGGGAAAAGCTCTGTAGCACAGGAGGAAGGGAGATTTTTATTTTTCTTTGAAGTTTTCTGGGACTGATGTAATCCAGAGGATTTGTACACGCCGAAAAGCCCATGGCTGAAATTCAAAATAATTTCAAAGCATCACCAAATTCAGCAGCGAGCAAGATCCCCAGTAAACTTTCCAACAGCTTTTGCTCACCTGTTTCTGGCTGCTCACAGTGAGGAAGATGAACTCTGGCACTGCAGAGTACAGTAGGTGCTTCTGCAAGGCGGGGTGCAGCACAACTAAACCCAGATAAACTTCACCTCTGTGCTCTGGGCTTGGAGTTGGCTGACAGAGGATGAGCTGTGAGCTGTGGTTACATTGCCTTCCATGCAATGTGGCCTTGTGGGCAAGAAGGCCAACGGTATCCTGGGGTGCGTTAGGAAGAGTGTGACCAGCAGGAGGAGGAAGGTTCTCCTCCTCCTCTTTTCTGCCCTGGTGAGGTCACATCTGGAGTACTGTGTTCAGTTCTGGCCTCCACAGCTTAAGAAGGACAAGGAGTTACTGGAGGGAGTCCAGCAGCGGGCTATGAAGATAACTAGGGGTCTGAAGCATCTTTCTTACAAGGAGAGACTGAGAGAGCTGAGTCTGTTCAGCCTGGAGAAGAGAAGGCTGAGAGGGGATCCTATCAATGTTTATAAATATCGCAAGGGTGGATGTCAAGAGGATGGGACCAGGCACTTCTCAGTGGTGCTCAATGGTAGGTTGAGGGGGAATGGGCACAAACTGAAGCACAGAAGGTTCCATCTGAATATGAGGAGAAACTTCTTTATTTTGAGGGTGCCAGAGCACAGGAACAGGCTGCCCAGAGAGGATGTGGAGTCTCCTTCTCTGGAGACATTCAAATCCTGCCTGGACACATTCCTGTGTGATCTGCTCTGGTGAACCTGCCTGAGCAGGTGGGTTGGACTGGATGATCTCCAGAGGTCCCTTTCAACCCCAGCCATTCTGTGATTACTGTTGCTGTTATTGTTATTATTATTTCAAGTGCAGCACTGCCTCACTCTCAGTGAGAGCTGGGATGTGCGAACATGGAGGAGGTGGTATGTGTCAGCTTCTGCTTGAACAGATACACCTTTAAAGAACAGTATTCCTGTGTCTTCCAAAGGAAAAAGAAAAAAAAAAAAGTTTGCTAGCATTGAGCTGCTCTAGGGATATCTTTAAGCAATTTCTTTCATTACTTTAAGAATGGCTGTAAAACTTCTCTGTACTAATTAATAGAAAGTGTCTCCAGACTGGAAGAGCTCCAAATGCATTCGGGGTTTCTGGGCCAGACTGGCAGCCTCTCTGACAGGCCCCAAGAGCAGAGGGCTGTATCCTCTGCATTGCTAACTTGGCAGCAGCACAGACACTTGGCACTCAGTGTGTCTTTCACAAAACATGAGTAGCAAAAGGAGTTCGGGGAATATAGAAATAGAAGTGGCCAAGCTTGGAGCTGTGAGAAAGAGGAGCCAGAACTTGAAGCAAATGCATGGTGCAGCTGTGTTCTGCAGCCACTAGAACTGCTGGTGCGTGTGGGCATTGCTTCCTCAGGATGAACATTTGTTCATCTTCAGCTTGTGGTGGCTCAGCAGATGCACCTTTGGAGCTGAGAGCAGCTCGAGCACAGCAACACAACCTCGCTGGGGTCAGCGCTCTGGATTCTGCCGCTGGTTCTGGGCAGGTTTTGCAGTTTATGTGGCTATAGCTACACTGAGGGTTGTTTGCACAGGCTGGGAGTGTCCACTGGGGCTGCATTGGCCGCGTACCTGCAGTGGTGCTGAGGGGCCAGGACAGCATCGCTGCACCCTGTCCTGCAGAGCAGAAACCTGAACTGAGTTATGTGCAACCAGCCCCCTCTAGTGGTACTTTTACCGTAAAGTTTTAGAATTTTGTGAAACTCGGTTGGGTTTTGTTTTTTACATGTAGCATGGTGTGATGAGATAGTGACATGATCGAGGTTTAAACTGTTTGAATTGCTTCCAAACTCTCTTACTCTGCAGAGCAAGGCATATGGAGCAAGTTCTGAAGTTTCTGTGACAGAGTAAAATGAAAAATATGATCAAACTATTCAAATGTGAACGAAGTTGCTGCTTGGGTAATACACAGATTTTCAGTTCAGCACTAATGCTTCCCTCTTCTCCTCTGTGAAAGTCTTCAAGGCTAGTTTGTCTTCCTCTTAAATGTAAAGCCCCTAAAACTCTACTTGAGCATTTTACTAGCAGTATTTATTGCAGCATAACTGAAGGCATCTGACCCACATGCTGGAGCATAGGCATCATATTTTACATGTGATGGCCTATGTACAGAGCTCATGCTTAGACAGTTCCTCAAAGAGAGAACTGGAAAAGCTTAAAATTACAGCCAGCTTGTGCTAGAGGCCTTGGTTTGATCTTCCCACTAACTTAACTCAAGATTTTGAAATTGTGTACCCTGGAGACAGGACAAAGACCTTCAGTGAGGTTAGAAGAAAAAACATTACCTTGTTTTATCAAAAGATCATTGAAAACATAACTTTGACTTTCACATCATGTTTAAATACTGCAGCAAAGGCATATTACTGGGTGATCAATGTACAGCATTCCTGTTTCTCGGATGTGGCCTGATTTGGAGACAAGAGGTGGTAATTCAACCAAAGTTAAACTTGGCATTTCTTGATGGTGTTGCATTGGGTCCTGCTCCTTTAAACACACAAGTGTGTGTGCATGTGTGTACAAGTAGTTATGTGTGGACGTACCTGTACAGGCAGGCAGGGTTAGAGCAGAAGAAACCATTTCATTGCACGACCTTTCTCAATTCACTGCTCCCATCAGCTGGAAGGTGGCTGATGGGTGCAGGTAATATTGACACTCAGAGAGCTCATCCCTTTGCACGCAGAGGATAAAGTAGCTGTGAACAACATTTTGCACAGTCAGTGGGGAGGATTTGGGCCACAGATAATAACTGGCAGGCACATAATCTCCCATTGCTTATGGAGGAAAAACCAACGATTGAGGACTGTGTACTGCATTCCTTGGTTGTGTGGCATTTTGTACGTGTGAAATACAGACAGGTTTCCAGTTCAACACACCGGGCTGGAACAGGTGGAGTAATCGCTTCATCCGTTCCAGAGTGTATCCTCCTCCCAGAAAGCAATTACTTGCCGCAGCCCCGTTGTGTGTTAGGCAAGCACAAGAAAACTGTGTGTGCGGGGGGCATGAAGTGAAGTTTACAACAGGAAAAACTGCAATGATCTGTGCTTAACAGCACCGTACTGTTGCCTCATCAGAGTTACAAAACTCCCAACAGACTTGCTCCTGCTATTCCTAGCTTTTGCTTTTCACTCTTATCTGCTCCTCGTTTTGTCCTCTCACTGAGGTCAGCCCCCTTAGACACTTTCTCAGCTGTTCCAGTCACCTGCAACAGCCCCATCTCCTAGGCCATCTACACTGAGCATCTCTTGAAGTCCAGCTAAGCAAGCATCTCACGCCTCTCACAATGAGAGGAAAATTGAGGTTTCTGCTTTATTGGCTGAGGCCAGGGGGGAGGGAGGTGGTGAACAGACAAAAATCACCGCTTTTCTTGGTTGTCCTGCCTGTGAACTATGCAAAACCCCTTTGGAGGTCAAGGCACATCTTTCTGATCAACATGAGAAACACTCCTCTTCATTCCTTTCTTGCCCCTCATCTTAGCTTAAGGCAAGGCCCTCGGGCAGTGCACAGGGCAAAATGTAAGTGATGTCTTATTTTCCAGTGTCCAGTTGCCCATGGCTGAGAAGCTCATGAATAGCAATGATGAAATACCTACTTATACGGGCACATAGCTGACCATTAAATACCAAACTGGCCACCTGGGGTTTCTACAAGCAGCTTACAACCACCACACATTACTAGAAGCTCAGGCTTATGTAGGAACTTCACAGTTTCCTGCAGCCCCAGTGCATGAACTGCCACATGGTGGGTTATATGCCATGCCAAAGACTCTGGCTAGAGTGGCACCCAGCACCCCCACTGCTCAGCCTCAGCATGACCCTGGGACCTCCTTCTCACTCTGTGACTCCCAGGGGCCAAATGCTGTAGCACTGCATGTCATAGTGCAAACGCAGGGATCAACCACCCCATACCCAGCCCCTGCCCCCCTCCTGATGCCTGCTTAGCAGAGAGGAAGGAGGGGACAAAGATTTTCTTGCAAAAAGCAGGAAATCCCTGAGCCAGCTTTTATTTCACTGGGGTTGAAAAATAAATGATTCAGTGTCAGCAACTTTCCCTTTGTTCCTCCTTCCCCTGACTCAGGCAGAACTCTGGAGAGAAGTCCTGTGTACCCACAAACTGTCTGTTCTTTAGATGAGGTTTTGTTCTTGGTCAGCCAGGATGAGTTAGTGGCAAACAGTAAATAAATACCAGCTGCCACCCGTTCCTGCACGAGCAGTGCTTGAAATGATCTGTGACACAGCTGAGTGGTAGGACCAGCAGGTTTAAGTTTTGTGCCATCCGCTGTCAAATTTGGACAACAGGTTTTGTTTGAGAAATCTGCCCTCTGGCACTGGCATGGTTTCAGCATTTGTTTCCCTGGTAAGACCCAGCATACATAAAAGACTAGAAGCACTTATGGACTTGTTGACTTAAAAAACCAGCACCCTAAGGATAGTCAGATACTGCAGCACATGTGGTCACAGCCCACCTTTGAAGACAAAGAAGTGGCGCATGGTAAATGGCATTTCTAGATCTAGAGCAGGTGTGACTCCCTGGATTATAAAATCTGAGGATTCACAATCAATTCCTTTTTCTGAGAAAAAAGCATGTGCTTTTGTTCTGTCCTCAGGGAAACAAAAGTGTGAGGTAGCTCAGTCTTACACCATCAAAAAGATCTTTCTTCTAGTTAGCTTGACTGGAATTCTGGTTTCCTTGGACTGGGAAGTTATGCAGGTAAACAAGGGGCAATGGGAAACACAATCACAGTTAAGTGGTTGAAAGGTGTTTCAGGCTTCCCTGTCAATCAAGTTGGAATAAAGGATGAGTGGTCAAAAGATACTTGACAGAGAGTGGTGGGGATTTCAGTCATGGAGAAAGTGAAGACTCTTAGTAACAGTCAAAGGCTAATTCATATGATATGTACTGGAAAATTAGAGTTCTTTGGGTTGCTTTTCTGGAGGAGAAACAGGGATGGAGAGCAGAAGGGCCTGAAATGAGTGCCCAGGAGAGGCAGTGGCTGAAGGCAACAAGCTGCAGGCACCAAGAAGGACTGTTGTGGCAGGTGAGGTGTGAAGGAAGGAATGCTTGTTGTGACCAAAGGTGACCAATGGCTCTGGTCACCCACTGGTGGCAGATGCTAGAGGAAGAGAAGAAGAAATGCTAGAGGGAAAACATGTGGCTGTGGAAGCTAGGAACCCTTGGGAAGGTAGGAGTGAATGACATGTCCACAGAAAACCAAAGAGAAAAGGATGGAGGGGGATGGTCTGAAGATTATCCCTGTGGAAAGTTCTGGGAAGACAAAAACATGAGAAAAGGTCATCATATACCTTTGGTGAGCACTCAGCACAGTGCTGGAATAAGACTGTCATGACAGGCCCTGGATGCAGCATCAGAGGCCAGATCCAGAAGCAGTAAATGGGCTATTTGTGGATTTCCCCATCTCCTGGCAGGAGCAAGCGGAAGGTTGACTTGGGGAGGTGTCATGGCCATCTCCAGCCAGCACCAGCCAGAGCGGCAGTTGTACACATTTGGCCTCTAAAAGGGGAAGCGCATGTGTTAAGTAGCCAGAAAGCAGTTTTGAAATAGGAAGTGTGAAGGATATGCTGCGGGTTATTTCTCCTTTCCCATCAGTCTGTCAAATACAGAAATCCTGAGGATTGGGGTTGGGGGAGTTCAGCCTAACTCTGGTATAGGCCTTGTGCCTGACCACTGGGACCTACAGAAGGAGCCCTACTACAGCCAACACAGTGCTATTCAGCAAGGAAAGAGAGCTATGTGTCTTCAAGGCACTTAGAGGGGAGTCTGGGGCAACCACATACTCCATGTTGAGCAGACCCTGAGAGGAAAAGTTGATAAGTGGTGCTGTTAACATGTTGACTAATAAATTAATGAAACATAAGATAATACAATTTTTCTTTACTATGGGAAACAGACAAGACCTCTTCCCCTTTCTTTGTGCATTTCATCCTTCCCAAGATAGTCTGTCTCCTTCACTGTTGTGTCTCTCAAGGTTAGAGAAGAAAGATGCTCCTCTGTTCAGGATGCTGGTCTAGATGTGGGATGTGCTTCCATCTGTACCACCAGCTTCCTCAGGGCTCTTTCAGCCTCAGCTCGACTACATGCTGCTATCCACAAAACAATGCAAACACTTGTCTCCAATTGTTCATCATATAATCTCATCATATTTTCCTACTTCAGTGACTTCTCAATCTCTTTTACATTTCTAAGTAGCCCTGGGGCTCTCCTTCAGTCAGACACACAAACTTCTTTCTAGCGAGACACAGCAGGACACGCTGCCCATGTTAACGCTGTGCCAAGATGTTTTCCTGGGAAAGGATCATTGCTATTGCAGCCAGATGTTACCAGGGTCTAAGTTAGCTTAGGAAATCATCTGTTCCAGAACCATGGATATGTTACATTACCACATAAACTATTACTCGCATTCTCTTGTCTCATCCATAAAACGTGTAGGAGGCCTGAAAATGTACCCTATTTCAGTACCCCATTCCCACTTTGATTTAGTTTCACTAAAGAACCCAGTTTCACTGAGAACTCAGGGAGAGAGAACTTGATTTACAGTAACTGTTGGACTGAGATGAGAGCACAGCAAAACAGCTCCTGGTTCCAGGTGAGGCAAATAAATTCTCCTTTCCCACACCACATGCCTCGATGCACAATGTAAGCATTTCAGCAGACTCACTGACTTGCTTTGAAGTGACCACAGCACTGCATTCCTTCTGCTTTATGCAAGGCACTGTGATTTCTTCCAGGGAATGCTTCTTGGCACTGTCTCTTAAGGCAACAGGCAGGTCTTTCCAAGGATCTGTCTGTGCTTCTCCACAGCACTTTTTCTTTTCTTCAGGCTGAAAGCAACTCAGTGAATTTGCTTCCCTCTACTTTTTTGGTTTTGTTTGTTTGTTTGTTTGTTTGTTCTTGCTAGCATCTTCCTCAGTGTCATCCTTAGGTTATAGAATAGCAAAAGGATTTTATTATATTGTTTTATCATAAGAAGCACATCTCGAAGAAATTCATCAGAGCTTTAAAGAGGTAAAAATGGTTTAGAAAGTGAATAAAACAGGCCTAGGAGAAGAGGGGCTAGTAACATTGGAGATTTACCTCTCTGATTCATTTTGCCACTATGGTCAACTGGAAGACCTTGACTAAAATAGCAGACAAGGGAATCCAACGGGAACTACTGCTGCTTGGGCAAGTGAGTCAGATCATTTAAGATCAGTGAGACAGGGACATTAGGAGCAGCTGTCAAAAATCAGTCCAGCTCAGCTCCTACAAGTGTCCATTGTGCAAAGAGCTCTGGGTGTGTCCAGAACCTGCACCATTCTCAGCATCAGCAACACTGTGCTGCGGCAAACCACAGGCACTTGAATAAAATTATGTTTCCAGCTAAGAGCTGACACTGAAAGATGTTCCACAAGCATTTTGTCCTGTTTCCTGAGCTCTCTCTTACAGCAAGCATCTGTTCGTCATTCAGGCAGAATTCCCTGTTTCCAAATCCCAGGCAGAAAACTAGAATCAAGCCACTCAGACTAGGGCAGCTCTGGGCCTGAAGAAGAGTTCTCCAGCAATGAAAAAATTCTTACTGGAAAAGACCATTGAATTAAGGCCTCTCTGACACTGCAATTTTTTTTCCTCAGTTCCTCCTTAATCCCAATTTCAGCACTTCTTATGGGATTCAGGTCATTGGTGTCTGGCTTCCTTTGCACTGCACCAGAAGGCAGGTGCCAATCCCAGCTCCATGGAATGGGCACTGTCACTTTAAAAATCGATGCCACGGGTGTAGCCCCTATAGGTGGACACTCACTTACTTTGGTGTCTAACTCTTCCTGTCTTCTTGTATCAGATTTCCCTAAGTGGTGATCTGCTCAGACCATCTGTGGCTGAACCACTTTTAAAAGAGAAGACTTCAGGTGTTTTTCAGAGTATTCAGATTGTGGGCCTAATATATATATATATATATGTCAAGCACCAGTCACAGAGCAAATGTGGAGAAATAATGTTAAATTTCCTTAAAAAAAATGAAATAAAGACGTGAAAATAGGCACATCAAGACGTGAAAGGCTTCTGCTGAAGGAGTTCATGTACTCTGTGTGCCAAACTGAACAAAATAAAATTCAACATAAAATACATAGATATTTTCTTCTCTTAAAGTAAATGGGTATGATGGACATCCCTGGAATTATCTGGCCCATAAAACTAGTTAATTATTTGGCATACTTGCTTACAGTTTCAACAAGACTTGTATTTGTGAATCCATACTATGCCTGGCAATTAGTAGTATTCTATTATTTACAGTAACAGCTTTATGATGTATCATAAAAGATCCTGGCTGCAACACACTGCACAAAATCTTAGCAAAGCACTTCCAACTCCAGACAATGCACAGCTGAAACTAGGAGGAAAAAATACAACAAATAAGTATAAAGAAATAATCGGTAGGAAAGCAGGTAAAATTGTTAACAGTAAAAGCGAGAGACCCTATTTTAAACTGGCCCAACTCCTTGGTAAGACAGCCTAACCCTTCTATCTCTTCTCTCAAAGAACTCAGAGCTTCCATATGTAAGATTTTACTTCCTACAAAGAAGTTCACTGGAGCCATTCTGGTTTTTAAAGAGTTCTTATCTCAGATCTGCCCTATCATCTGGTTTAATCTCCAAAATAATCAAACTGAGTACTTATGCATAGAGATATGCTCAGAAAGAGCATAGTATTGATCTAAGAAGCTTAATGTGTCTCCAAATTGATTCAAAGAATGCGGCTACACCCTAAAGACACCTAGAGGGTTTGTAGCAATGGAAGTCATCTCTTTGTGTTCAAGCCACTTTGTCACCAAACACAGGAAGATACAGCACGTGCTTTCAGTTTTATCACGGTGCTTTATCCTAATTCCAGGATAGCAGCTGATAAGAAGAAACTCACCTCAATCACACTGAGAACACCCTGTGGCTACAATGCCTAGACATCCATACCTCCTTCTCACCAGAGAAGAGGTTCATGGTGAACAGCCTCAGCATATTCCTGTGGTAACTTGTGCTGATACCAGCACACCAGGACGTTGTTTTGGTGTGACCCTCCTCCAGATCTCACCACCCCCTCAGAAGCAGCAAATAGAAGCTATTGTTATTCCTTCCAACTCGTGACCAACCTGTTGGCACCTCACAACTTGGTCCTTCTTTAGCTTCAGCAGTTTAACTGGTTCTACTTGGATTATAGGCATGCTAATCCTCTTGGGTCTTCCACTTTCTGCCAGCTACTCCAGCTCTTCGAGGATCTCCTCTTGCCGCATGAGATACATGTTGTGGTACGTAGCAATAATTAGTGAGGACAAACTGTACAGGCTCTATGGAGACGTGGACTAAACTGAGTGGATGCATCAACATTTGATGCATGAAATTTGCTCTCTAATGGTCCCCATCCTGCATACCACTACTGTCTACTGAGATTTGAATATTTGTGAAAAGCACAGCCAGAAAACAGATCAGCTCTTCTAAATTCATGAATAATGAAAAGGATGTATTCAGTTGCCCTGCAAGTTATCCCACAGGATTATTCAAGTGAGGTCCTTCATAAGCAGAAAATCCCTAGAGCAAGGCCTTTCATGTGATTCTGCTAGTCTTGCACCCAACCTAAATGAGAATTTACTCTTGCATAATGTTAAATACAATGAGCTGCATAAGCAGGCTCTTTTTCACCATGTCTTACCCTACATCAGTATCCATTTGGTGATATTGAGCGAGAGATTATAACCTTGCTTCTGAGCAGTAAGTAAGCTGTTTTCAGCCACAGAAAAAAGAGCTAAGTGGAAGAGATAGCAAACTTACTAGTACTGTGAGCATTAGCACAGAGGTGAACTTACACAGAGCCTGGTAAAAGAGAGCTCATCTTTTCCTTGCTAAAAGCTGGAGTTAGCAGGCAGCAAGAACAAAAAAAAAGGCACACAATGAGAACAGCAAATTCAAAATATTAGGAGCTCCCCATTGGAGTGATCAGAACTTTGGTACATCCTTTCAAGTTTTGGGGCTTTGCTGTTCATTTTTTCCTCATAGGTGGCGCCAGAGCAGAGAATCCCCTGCAACTCATGGAAGAGACCCCAGCTGGAGCACATGGATATTTCTAATGGAACCACATCTCCTAGAGAGTCCATGCAGGTTTACCTGCATTTAACCAGTAGGTTTACCTTGAGGGACTGCAGCCCATAGGAAGGACCCACAGTAGAGCAGGGGAACAGCATGAGGAGGACGGAGCAGCAGAGAGGAGCTGTTATGGACCAACCACAATCCCCATCTCCCAGCCCCCTGCACGACGTGGGGCAAAGGAGAAGGTAGGAGAGTTAGGAATGAAAAAGCGAAGTTGAGCCTGGGAAAAAGGGTGGGTGAAGTAGGGGGAAGTTGTTTTACTTTTTGTCTTTGATTCTCACAACCCTACTCAATTTCTAATTGGCAAAAAAATTCATTTTCCCCAATTTGAGTCTGGTTTGCCCATAACAGTAGTTAGTAAATTATCTCACTGCCTTTGCCTTGACTTATGAGCTCTTGTCTTATTTTCTCCCCTTGTCCTGTTGAGGAAAGGGAGTGAGAGAGCATCTGCATGGGCATCTAGCAGCAGGGCAAGGTCAACCCCCTACAAGTTGTTGCATGGATCTGTTTAAAAGAAACTTAAAATTCACTGGTTCACATTAAGTATTTGCCAGAATAGAATTTTAGATCAGCATCTGCCTAAAGATTGTAGACAAGCTTTTTCTACTGTAGAACTTTTGAGAGAATTATTTTGTACTTCACCACTTTTTCCAGTTTCCAAAATCCAACACAGGTAATGATTTCCAACACGCATTTACTCTCCATGCATTATTTGCAGAATTACAGAGAAGAATAATTTTTATATGGAAAAATATAACATTAAAAATCTTACATACAAGGACAAGACATGGCAGAATTATCATCCAGTCTTTCTGTCACCAGTTAAGATCAAACGTCTTCAGGGTAACTTCTCAATGATGATACTGAAGTTTTCCTTTTTTCTTTTTCCTTAACCCCCCATAAAGGAGACACAAATTAAAAATAGTAATGTCTAAAACAACATTATTTAAGGCTTAGTCAGGCACCTGAAGATTTGGGTTTTGAGCATCTTCTGAAATCAACAGCCAGAGGAATCCAGTTTCATGGAGGCACCAGTGACGGAGTTTCTGAAAACGTCTTCCGAGCTGCAATCCGCAGACATTTGGGGCAGCCTCCAGACTTGAAGCATGCTTTGTGAAAGCACGCTTTGCACTCTGTTTACACGTATGAGCATTTAAACATTCAGGAAAATAAAAAAAAAAAAAATAATTAATCAATAGCTGTGTTCCTTGAAGGATATTCTGTCTAGTTCACCCAAATATAAAAGTAAATGGAAGCAGTGCATGGCTGGGACAACAACTACCACTGTAATAACTACAATTAAACATTTTTGTAAGATTCACTGGATTTACAATGAATGGTGAATGGATGCGAACACAAGACCTATGGGGAGAGGCTGAGGGAGCTGGGGTTGTTTAGTCTAGAGAAGATGAGGCTTAGAGGTGACCTCATCACTCTCTAGAACTACCTGAAGGGAAGTTATAGCCAGGTGGGGATTGGTCTCTTGTCCCAGGCAGTCAGCAATAGGACAAGGGGGCATGGGCTTAAACTCTGCCAGGGAAAATTTAAGCTGGATATTAGAAGTAAAGTCTTTACAGAGAGAGGTCAGGCATTGGAATGGCTGCCCAGGGAGGTGGTGGACTCACCGTCCCTGGAGGTTTTTGAACTGAGATTGGACATGGCACTTAGTGCCATGATCTAGTAAATGGACTGGAGATGGACCAAGGGTTGGACTTGATGATCTCTGAGGTCTTTTCCAACCCAGTCAATTCTGTGATTCTGTCAGCAAGATCTGATGTACCAGCAGTCCCAGGTTCTCTCATGGGTAGACCCAAAAAATAGCCTCCCCCTGCAGCCATAATTATGTTCAGACAATTCCCTGGGTTTGCTCTCTGAATTCACTGATGCAAAACAGCTGCCATGGGCTGTTTTTTCAAAGATACACACTATCCATGGTTTTCAAATACACATGCAGATTTTCAAATAGACACGCTTTCAGTGAAGTACGTTCTCAATGTTTTCCTAAAATAAGTCTGAACATTTTTACACACCACATCCACACAATAAAGAATGAAAAATGTTTGGTCTGGAACGTACCTGTGCACCGTTTGCATTTGGCAATCTGATATGGAAAGAGCAGATCTGCGCTCTGACAGAATTCACAGATAAACCCCTTCGCTTGACAGAGCTGCAAGGATAGCAAAAAGTAGATTTATTTTTAATCTAAGAAAAAAGTTATTTGGGAATGTCAGCAGAGATATTCCCCACACCAACAGCTGCTTTTCCTTACCTCACAACCATCCACATGGGAGGTGGAGCACTTCAGGATGTCTTTAAGAAGGGGCAGTAACTGCCCTCGTTTGATTTTCACCAGATCATCCAGTGAGAAGAGATGCAGCTCCTCTGTCAGATGGCTGGGGACCTGTTCATATTCTTTCAGTACACTGCAAAAACCAAATCGAGTTACAAAAATATATTTGAAGAATAAGCGTCTTTCACTTCTCTAGTTACTCAGGGATCATATGAGACAAGTTCATGCTAAATCCTACCTCCCTTCCCAGTTTGAAATCACATTTACAAAAACTATTGGAGGGTTTGGGATTTAGAATAAAATGTCAACTTCAAATGTGCATTCCCTGGGCACTGAAGTTGCCATGCAGAGTTATCCCAGAAATTCTTAAATAATGTGTAAAGGGCTCTCTCCCACCCTAGAAACAGCAGATAAAATCCCATATAGTAACTAACGGAATTAAGCTGTTTGGTTGTGTGTTTGTTTGAGGTTTTGTTGTTGTTGCTGTGGGCTTTTTGGTTTTGTTTTGCTTTGTTTTTTAAAGAGAACTTTGAGAGTTTTTATCCTGCATAGGTCACTATTGGGTGAAACTGCGTTTGTACTGAGTGAGCAAACACTGAAAATACAGCTACTACTTTTAAAATGTCACTGATGTAGAACGTACGGTGAGGATCCTAATGCTTATTTCTATAATGGAATCAGAGGTGGTGGTCCAGAAGAAAGACATTAAAATATGTTTCTATTTAATTTTGGTGAGCAACTTACAACTGATACGCAAAAGAGGTCCATGTCAAAGAGAGAACAGAACCTATTTTTAAAGCTTATTTTGCTTCTGTTAATTTTTAAAAGGGTCAGCAATTTTGCAGTAAAGGTTTTATCATTTACGTGTTTACCTGTTAGTTATGTCCATACTTTGGGAAGGTCAATAAAAAAACATTTAATTTGCAGCAACAAGCAAGGTCGTGTTTTCGTATTTCTCACTTTTGGTTACTACTTTCAAATGAATATATTTATAAAATAAACCAAACTGAACATTATGACAGCTTTTTGGAAGAAATCTTTAAATCCTCAAGGAATACATTTGGATTTTTTTTTTTAAAGACAAATCATCTTAGAGATATACATTAGTGTCTTTCACCTTTTAACAGCGAGTGAGAATCTAAGACAGAGTAGGAATTATACACCTAATAAAAATCATTCAACATTTAAAACCAACTGTCTGTTACAAGAAACAGTTACCACACAAAACCTCTGCTTCACTTCACATTTGCAGTGCAACAGAAGGAAGTTGTGTTATCAGAAGTTTCTCTAATGATCATATTAACCGATTTAAAACTGCACCCAAATGTCTCAGAGAAGGTGTCTCCATAAGCACCTTAGTTACATTTTAATAAGCTATTTTGCATGTACAATCATGGGTCATACCTTTCACCAAACCTGCAGGTTTTCAAAAGCTTTTTTAAATGAAAAAGCTGTTCTTGTGCCTCCTATAAGATAAGGGAAAAAAAAAAAGGAAAATCAATTGCATTTATATATTTGTAAGTGAGGAAGACCACTATTTGAGTCAGCAGCCCTAGTCAGTACATCAAGCCACAGCTAAAAATCAGAACTTAACAGTCAGCACTGAATGGATTTTCCAAGGCATGAAAGGGCAAGGAAGGCAAAGGCTACTTTAATTCACTGACAAGGGAAGAAATTCCTAACACTACAAATGGTTCCATGTCAGCCCACCGAGATGCTAGACCCACACCTGAGTAAGAACAGGTAAGTGTTTCCTCAGCCAAGAAGGGAGCACATGGCAGAGAACCCTTCCCCAAGCTGTAGGAGGTGAAGCCCTTAATGAGCCGAAGGTGTTTTGTCTAATGGCCCACAAAATCAAGGAGTCATGCAAAACTTCCAGATCTTTCCAACAGCTAATTGCCAAGCAGAGATAAATATTTATTGCAGGAGCCAAGCTGCAGACCCCAAAACTAAAACTGTAAACCAATAAGGAAACGCCTCCCAAAGACAAGTAGGGAAATGAGACCTCTGTCATAGGCTGGAAACTTCTCCCTTCTCCTTCATCTGAGGGCAGACAAGTCTTAGAAGCAGTGATGGGACAAGTCTAAGTGTGGAGAAACCAACTTTGCCCGCTTCCCACATACACACACAAGGACAACCTGCCCTAAGGAGTTCTTCCCAAGTCTCAGATCCATAAATTCACAATAAAAAAAGGCCACACTTACCCTCACCCTGTCCATTTCTTTGCTTTTTGTATAGAGGGCTTTGTTAATACACGACACGTTGAAAAGTGGTTGATGCCATATGCTGTCTAGTAGGTGTTTGGAGAAGTTGCATACGTAGTATTTTTTGAAGTCCCACTTCAGAAGTATTCGGGCAGGAATGGAAGACTGGGCATAGCTGTGGCAGCACTCACAAAAGTATTTCCCCAGGTAGTCACAATAGCGAAGTCTCCTGATGTATTCTGCAGATAGATAGCAAGGAAATTGTTAATATTTCTAATACTGATGGGACATACCTCTTGTCTGTATGCCTGTTATGTCTAAACTCAGATTGACTGGAGTGAGTGATTTCATTTATATTTTTCAACTAGGGGATTTTATTACTATGGTAAACACATGCACAAGGTTTGCATTTTACATTAGAAGAGAAAGCTTTCCTCACTTGTCAAACTGAACTGATTATATTTATCACCATGAGATCTCAGAGAAACCGCTGTATCTACACCAGTGAAAGAGAGACACAAGATAAAACACACACTGCCACAAAATGGAATGACAAGTTGATCTTGGAGCCACATTTGCATAATACTTTTTCATAAAGAGGTTCATGGGTTTTTTGCCAGCTATCTCAGCATCTCAGGCTTGCTCGAGTTAACGTGCCATCACAGATTGTTGATAAGTCACAGGCCATGGCAAACGCTGCTCTTTTGTGAGTAAACCCAGAACAAGTCTTGAAAGCCACTTCAGAGGTTTCTTAGTTAAGGTCTGGTCATCAGACCTGTAAGTTGTCATGCATTCAAGCAGTTGTCACAAAGTATCAAAAATAAAACACAAGCAGGATTTTGTTATCAAGATTTAAAGAAAAAAAGTTTTAAAAAGACACCCCAAAAGAAAAAAAAAACAACACACATACCATGAGCTTGCATAAAGCTTCCATAAAGTCTCTAAAAAGATACTTTTGGAAATGTGTAAATTGGCACAAGGAAAAAATTATTGAAATAAACCATTGGAGATGTAAAACCAGGACCTTCTAGCCTGGAAGTTTGATTGTTTAACAGCTTTCCCTGTTCTGTTGTTGACTACCATGAATGTTTACTGTGTATGAGAAGGACATCTATCAAGTATTGTATTCTGCCCGCAATGAGAAATTCCAGGCAGTGGTAAGATCCCACTGCCTGTTTTACTGTCGCTGGCACATCCAACAATGAGATTTTGCTTCCAGCTCAAATAATTTTACAATTGTGGTACATCTATATTGATGAAGATTATAGCCTGATTACTAGTAATGGATTTATTAGTTTTTTTCCCTTTTGGTAATACTTACTGCTTTCTATCGGGGTTCCACAGCCAACACACGTAAAGTTTTGGGCAGCCACCACTGCATCTCTCCTGCATACAGAAGCAAATAGTTATACCTTGCAGCATGCAAAACACAGTTTCATTAACATTCTCCCAGAGTGCAAGAGAGCTACACTGGCACCAGTGAAAATGTCCAAATTAAGAGCTGACTCCTGCTCTGCCACATGAAGAAGAGCATTCTGCAGGGACATGCAGATTATTATTGTAGTGGGAGTCTCTAAGCTATTTTGTGGAGAATACACTATCAGCTACTGCTTCTAAATATGACTTCTGCAAGAAGTAAATTATTTTCCACTTCTTAAGGTGGCATTAATATCAAGGTGGGGGGGAAATCCTCATCTGCAACTGCAAAAGCAACTGGACCTGCAGCAACTGGGGGAACTAGCTGGTTTGCCTACTGTGTGCATTTAACAGCCCTTTATGCAGAGTGAGACAGTAGTTTCCCCAAATATAACCTGTTTTCTCCCCATTTCCTGAAAACCTACCACCCATGAAACACCAGCAGGGAAGTGGGAAAACTCTAAAGGATATTCTCCAGGCAGCCTCACAAAATGAAATTTTTAGGAGTCCAGTTAAGTACGCTGCCACCATAACACCAAACAGCATGTGTGTTATCACACATAAAAGTGCACATGCCACATTAATCAGGAAAAGATGCCATCTGCTTTCTAGCGAAGCTGGTGACAGACACTGCAGAAGGCTGCACCATGCTGCACTAGCTCTCAACCTTAATTTCTGTTTAATCACCCAGGCTCCTTCCATCAACTTCAGCAGGTTTTAGACAAATCCCCACACTGTGCTAAGCAACAGTGCTCAGATCCCTTAGACTTACTTGACTGAAGGGTGAATATTAAATATAATCTGTGATCTTGGTGGAGCCCAGCCAGAAGATCCTCTTAATTTGGAGATGATCTTTATTTCTTCAGCCAGATTCAAACTGGACTCAAGCTCTCTGGGAATCTCTTCTTTCAGCACAGACTATTGGGAAAGACAAACTTATGAGGATGAACAGCCCATCAGCTGGATGTAAGTAAATGCTGTGAAACATCTCCCTTTATACTCAGGATTTTAAAGTTCAGCTTTCACCTGCATGTAGGCACCCTTGGGTTAATCTCCCCCATATTAGTCCCAGAAGAAAGTGAATCCTGATTGTTCACAACTGCACATCTCAAATGTGCTGAAAATTGCTAAAGAGAAAATACATTTTCTATAAATTTATCTAACATGAAATACTAAACTCTAACTACTTGTCTGTATTTTGTTTTTGGTTGGTTGGTTGGTTGGTTTTTGGGGGATTTGTTTGTTTTTGTTTTGCTTTGTTTTAAATCCAGCTTCCCCTTTTCCCTAACAGTGAAGCAGCTGCAGTGAGACAATGGTTATTTGGGGAGTTGAATAAAGAGCCCACTGTTTTCGGCTCAGACTCACTCTCTGCTTAGATAAGCTCCGGCAACCAGACAGTTGAACTGCAGAGTCTGTCTGCAACCAGTGTTTTCTGAAAGCTCGGCACAACTCCTGCGCTGTTGCTTCAGCAGAATTGCTGCCTGGTTCAAACGGTGATCTGAAAGTTAAGCAATACAGACAGTGAAAGACAGCAGCATGTCATCAGCAGCTCTGCTGCCTTTTCTGGATCCCTGAAAAGTTTTCTCCCATCATTTAATTCCTATCATCCTCTTGCTTTGATACACCCAGGCCCTCGGAGAGCCACAGCCACCACCCTCCAGCAAGACTTGGGGAGCAGAGAAATGCTCTGCTAAGCCAAGCACCGACATTTGCTGTCAAGCAGCATTCCTTCCCCTTCTTTGGGAGGGCCAAATTCACCACTCCCACACCTTTCTCTGCCCCAGCCAGAAGAGTCACTGGAAAGCTGGTCCAGCAAAAAAGGCAGCACCACCAGGCTATTACAGTAAAGATGCAGAACATTACCTTTCATCTGGGGTGACAGACAGATTTTCAAGGTCTTCAAGTTCTGTGGTAAAGAAGAAAATTTTATCAAGCCATCTAATAAACAAAGCTTCTGTTACTCAGCACTGTTTTAAATCTACCTCCTGTGTTACTACGGTGTCAGTTTCAAATATATTCATCTTTACAACACCCTTTCTGGATGTGGGAAACAACCTCAGCCCTGGTTATAAAACAGGCATAAGGAATCTTATCTCCTCAGCAGATCTGGCATCCGCTGATGACGAGTACTCCCTAATAGCTGTGCATCCGCATCGGCCTCCCTGCAAGAGCAGGATCCGTAAGGAGAGACTCCGCGCCTGCTAGTCCAGCTCCAGACAGAAGGCAACAGACAAAGTGCACGTGATTTTTTTGGATGCTGACGGATATTTGGAGACACAGGTCACAAACACGCCAGCTAACGTTATAAACAAGTAACGGGTAAGATGAACAGAATTAAAGCACACACTTCCTCATTATGTTTATATAGACAAACTGTGTTTCTGCAGACCAGGTGTTCACATTGGTAGCATCAGTTTTGGCCATGCATGTTGTTCTCAAAACAAATGTTTTGCCCTTCATAGGTGCCAAAATAGTTTTTGCTTGGAGAAATGCAGGTTTGGGAGCTAGTTCCTCATTCTTAGGTTAGGGAAAGAGGAGGTGAAAAAATAAGCCAGTCTCTAAAACCAAAGGGACTATTAAAAAAGCATTTGTTAACAGGAAAAAATAAGACAGAGGTTAAATGTTGTTTGGGCTACTTTTAAGGGCTTCTATTTCTGTATATGTGAAAAACAGAAGTTAACAAAAGAAACTCAGGTTGTCCTGAAGAGAAGCAGAGCACTGGTGACTGTAAGGGGACAGGGACTTTATGCTCTAGTCCTGAAGCAGAGGGAGATTTGCCTAAAACCTATTCAATCTCTTTAATTAAGAAATTATCATGTCCTAAATTCTGAGGCTGAGGTTGTGCCAGGTCCTTCAGACCAGCAACGATATTCTTTTGTAGAAAGGAAATCCTGCATCAGTCTGGTATTTCTGCATATTTTCTAATAAAGAGTCACACATACATCATTCTTTCCATTTTCTCATGTTATTTCTCCTGCAATAACATCTACTAAGTCAATGGATTTTCCAAATAATGCAATAGATTCAGCTAAACAATGGAGCTATTTCTGCAGTTAGAATTTTAAAGTCTTACCAATAATTACATATTCATCCTCTGAATCACTGTTGCAATGAAGTCTGGTAACCTCCTGATATGATGGTAGATGCACTGGGGAGCTGACAGGCAGCACAGCACAGCCTGTCCAGGACAAAGACAACACCAGTTCAACTTCCCCAGCATTTATAGAGTAGCTGCAATTACATTTATATTTTTCTTCGCTTACCAAAACTTTAGCACACAGCCTTGTATTTACAGAGCAATTTTAATTTTTATTTTTATTCATGCACATAGAAAGCAAATTCTTGGGAGTCTGTCATAAAATATGTCCCTCAGTTTCTTAGGAAGAAGGTTCTAGAGACTAAACTCAAAGCTTTCATATTATCAGTGGCCTCTCCCCTTCTCACGTGCAAGCACACCATTAATTTTCCCCCAGAAGTTACGTCACTTAGACTTCAGGCTTAAGTTCTGTCACTAAGATTTGTATTACTCAAGAGGCTAAAATCTACTTAAAAATGCATGTGCTGACTCAAGCATTATAGTGCCAGGAGTATTTATTATCTTGCCTCAAACTGTATGTGAATGAATGCTCTGGGTAGTTTCACTCACACCAATCGTGTGGCCTGTGTAGAAGTAAGCACAAAAGGAAATAAAGGATTTAAGCACAGAGAAAAATCTTCAACTACAGGCACGGAAGAGCTGTGCTTGGCATATTGGCACTTCAGCCTTACATTTTTTATGTAAAAAAAAAAAAAAAAGTAATAACTAAAATACAGATGTGAGCATTCAAAAGGAAGAATTTGACTCACAGGGAAAACACGGGTGTCATAATGACCCTCAGGGAACACAGCTCTCAACAGACTTGAAGGTAACAGAGGATTCGGTTCCAAGCAACGCTTAAATTAATTTAGTGTTTTCTTGCACAAAAATAAATGGCAAAAACTGCCAGACAAGGTTGCATTACAGACTGAGTAACTTGCCTTCATAACCACTGTCTGAAGAGGCAACAGAAGAATCAGACTTCTTCACTCCAGGGTACGAAGGCAACTCCAAATCAGTGTGATAGCTGCCATCTGATTCACTTCTTTCCTCCACACCCCAGGACTCTGCTTGTTGGCTTAGGATATTACATTTCATTTTTTCTAGCGATGCTATGATCATATCTGCAACAAAAAAGTGCGCGTTTTCCTGGACACAAAATTGGAATGCTCATTAGTACACAGCATATTTGATATTTACTTAAGATTGAGTGAAATACATACTTTTTCCTCGCACTTTTTCGACTCAAAAACCAAAAATGTAAGGCTATCTCACCTTTCATTTAAACATCAAAAAAAACACCCCAAGGGCAATTCAGAGACAACATGCAAAAGACAACTAACTACCCAGATAATTGTCTCACCCCTGATTTAAACATGCAATTTACTTTTATCTTACCCAGCTATTAGATAAAAATAAACTTGATTACTTGCCTAACTGATGAATATGTATGCATTTTAGGGACATAGTCTTCTAGTTACATTGCATGATGTAGTATGAGAGTGTGAATCCATATAACCCATTTAATAGGATTTAATTTCAAGTCAGTGTGTACAAGCAGTTTTGCACACATGCTAACTTGGATGGGGCTAAAACTGGCAAGTTTTGAAGGGACTGTAGATCTTCAGGTGGTGGGTGGTACAGAAGCTAGTAAAATGCTTTCATGTGTTAAAAAATAAGGCAGTGAAGTAGGGACTATACCCTGAGATACCTTACAAGCTCAACTCACGGCTGCACAGAAAGTCTGTGATGAGAGTAAGTGGGAACTTGGCTCCCCTGGGGTTCACAGTGCCTTAAATAAAATGGAGCCATTCCAAAGCTTCACTGCGGCATTCCCCAGCCAGACAACCCCTTCTCAGGGTGTCCCTTATCTGCCTGCCTGCCTGGGTCACCCATCCTCTGGGAAAAGGCAATTTGTGAAGTCACCTCTGGCACCACTAATTCATCCAGACAGACCCAGGACTCCCTGCCCCAGTGTCACTGCTGTATCCTTTGTTTCCTCTGGTCTAACAGATAACCTGACCAGCCCCACCTGTGCTACTGCTTCTGGCCTGGGCACAGCTTCCCAGCCAGGGCTCAGCTCAGAAGTGGATGCATCATGGAGAGACAGGTACACTCAGGTGCATGGACGGGAACCCAGAGATGCCCAGGATACTCTTGCCCTCTCCCCTCAACTGCCTGTGTTTGCATCGTGCAAAGCTAAACCTCCATCTAAAAAACCACAGCAGTACCTAAGGCTAGAGATTCTGAGTGCAGAATAATTAAAAGATTTTTATAAAAGTGGCTTATTGTCAGAAAATTGTACCACCCAACATCAATATTCATGACATCCCCTACAACCTCTTTGGGAAGCACGTAGACATCAGTGTTTTGAAATAGCTAAATCTTAAGAAGCATTACGGACATCCCTGCTTTCTTATTGTCCACAGCAAAATGCATTTAGAAGATATTAATCTCAACAGTAGAGAGAGCCCACAAGTCCTCGTGGGTGCTTGAAGAGACTTTTATCTTTTCCCTAACAGTGATTAATACCACTTGCTTGGTGCACAGTTTCTCCAGAAACAATTTCCACTGAAAGTCAGGACACACCATTAGCAAAGGAAATAATTACACAGCCTTTTCCCTTTTGGGAGATAAAGAAAACTTCTCCTACTTTGAAGACTCAAAAAGCCTGTGCGGCACTGGTTAACCCCACGTTAGTGGCAGTGCCCAGCACATCAGTGTGTCCTGCTGACAAAAGCAATGAGTGTATCTGAGACAGCTGCGTTGCAGAAAGATGGAACAGGAGACAGGCAGTCCTGTACTCAGCATGACTACCAGCTTTCAGCTCTGCCGCCAGCTAGGTCCTTCACCCTAGGAAGTGGTACCAACTCAGCTGTGACACACCAGCCTTCTCATTTCTCTTCCCTCCCACTTGCATCAGCGCAAAGTCCCTCCAGATCTTCTGGCCCATCTCCTTATAGACCCAGGACTACAAATCTCAGATTTGCTGACACTACATGTACAGTAGTTTTCAGCCTCCTAAGTTTCAAAGGTATTATTTCACAACCTAGAAGTGGTGGGTTTTTTTGTGTGGTTTTCGTGTTTTGTTTTGGTTTAAGGCAACCTCACTTATAACGGACTAAACTCTTCATATCTTTTAAGTTGTAACCACATCAGCCCCCACCACTCATCTGTACTGGAGACATAGGTGATGCGATCTTGCCTCACTCAATAGTTCTCAGACTGTGGTTTCTAACCCAGATACCTACTCACTGGTCTGGTGACTGAAAGCAAATTACTTTGGTTTTGGTTCCCATATTACAGACTGAGAAACATCATCTGCTTTACAAAACACCTTTCACAAGGGGCAACATGAAAAGCCAGTTCACAAGTTCCTTGGTTTTGGTGTGTGATCTATTGGGTGGGTTTTGTCCTTGTTTTAAATGCACCTTAGGGATGCTGAGAGCTTCAGATCAAATGTAGAACTTGCCACTCCGGTGCTTTGCACAAAGGTGATTGCCTCTTGGGCCCAGGACATGGGACCACAAGCACATCCACATGCCAGCAAAAAAACCTCTTTTTCTAGGCACATTTTTAAAGCTCTTTTGTATTACATCCTCCTCATTGCAACAACTAATTATGAGATTAACCCATCTTTTCCAGTTGTTAAAAAAGATTAACATTTAGCACAAAGAGTTATGTGTGACAGGATTATCTTCTCATCTTTACCTCTGTTTATAAGTTCAAATAGGCTGCCTATCTGGCAACACCCCTAAGATCATTTGGGCCCCTTATACAAATCAGAAACCATTAAAACCTGCTTAAATTATTGCAGATATCACAGTTACTGTGCTGTAAAAGAATTATGTATGAATAACAAGCAATCTCACATGTTCATCATAAGGACACACAAAACACCCCAGCCTCTCCCTATCTCCTCATTGTAAAAGTATTAAGTAAATCCCATCCATGTGCATGTAGCTGCAACAAATTTTACGTAATATATTCCAATGTAACTTTAAAGTCATCATAAAAATCTTAAAGTTTTGTCTCAGGGAATGTGTGGGAAAATGACGGAATGAAAAGCAGAAATGTATAGTGTTCTAAAATATTCCCACTATTTTAAAATAATTGAAATATTTTATTAATGGATTAAGAGTAAAAAAAAAAAAAGGTTCGTAGGTTCACTCACAGTGGGGAGAAAATACAGTATTTAAAAAGACTAGTCCATCTATCAGAAAATTCTGTTATTGAGACTCCTATCATTTGCTTTTGCCACTATCAAAATGGAGAAAATATTATTACAACAGTTAGTGTTGTCCTTACCTTCTCCACATCTTCTGGAAGCATGCAGATGTCCTGCAACGAACGATTCAAGGGTATAGCACTTATGTTCAAAGGAGAAGTAGAACCTGTGGGCATAACAAGAACTTCTATCAGTTATTTCTTTCTCTGCAGCTCCCATGATGTGAGCAGGGTGATTTCCAGAAAGCGAAGCAAACTTTCCTTCCCACAACTGAACACCTTTGGCTTGAATAATCTTGTTAAAGCAGGCCTATGCTTCTCAATATCAGCGCTATACATTCTGTGTTTCTCAATATCAGCACTATACATCCTGTGCACTCCTATAATAGATTAGCATATGCATTAGATTTCTTGAAGACTGACAGGACCTCTCAGAAATGGTATGAATATTCATTTTTGTAATGTACTTCTCAGAAATTGCATGAATATTGATTACTGTAGTGTATATAACAAGTGTGCTTCTGATCCTTGACACACATGGTAGGAAGAGATATCCCACATGCACCCAGCGCTGCAATAAACCAGTGTTGGCTTTCTAAACTATCACTATGTTTGGAGAGTTTTCTTGGTTAGTATTTCAGTAACGTTAGGGCTGGAGGCTGTGGCAGAAGTTAAGGAGGAGAGAAATGCGAGGAACACATTGGCATTTGAACTACCCAGGCAACCTGAAGCATCAATATCAATTACTAGGGAAACATGGTTTAAATGCCGTGCAGTGACAGCAACACCAGCCCTCTGCCAGATACGACCCACGCTGCTGGGGACAACAAGAGCCAGAACCTGGGGTTACAGTGATGCTCTGCAGTTTGCATCACAGACAGTTAACCCTGCTCTCTGCTCATTCACAACACCTGCAAGAAAAAGAAATCTCACTGCTGTCTAGGCATGCAGAGAGATGCATCAGCCTTAGATTATTCCCCAAATCACTGCTGGTAGCATTAGACTGCAGCAAATTTGGAAAAAACCCTTTGTCGTTATGTTTCCATACCTAGAGGAAATCTCCCTCCTGTTTCCAAATGCAACACATACTGCCTGGTAACACGTACAACTGGGGTGGATGCATTAGCACAGTATTCCCTGCTTCCCAGAATAGCAGTTTGGTTTTCCTGGCATTTGCTCCTGAGTATGATGAGCACGTGAAACAAAATCCATCTCTTTTTCCTGTTAAGAACTTCTCACTATGCAGAGCACACATCTGGTTTTCTATTGATATACCATGAACTGTTTTTCATATAAATACATAGTCACAATCTTCTTCCCCAGAGAACTGAAGGTGTGAAATCATGTGCTCACGTTTTGTTTTCAAAGCACTCACAACCACTGCTACAAGAAATTTGCTGGAAGGATGAGGAAAATTATATATAATGTCAGTGGATGTACACACTATTGAGATATGAAAGGAAATGTCTCTTTATTTTTTCTCCCCACACTGAGTGGTGTTTATTTACTAGTCCTTCTTTGACCTTATAACCAAGCAATTTCTCTTTTGCACTGTGGTGATGTCTACATCATAAAATAGACCATATATAAATGCTACCAGTACATGTGACATTTAAAGTCATTGAAGATAACTGGGCATAATCAAAGGCTCTTTGTATTAAAAAAAAAAAATAAAAATTGCTACTCCTGAATTTGTTTATAAGTCACTGAAAGGTTAAAGAGGTCCCACAAAACATTAGAATAATCTATGAAAACTTCTTTTCCAGCTAAGGACACTGACTCTCAAGCCTAGTTTAGATGCTTTATATTGTCTTATTTATAGAAACCATGTTACGCTTCCCTGAGCAGTGACATCAGGCTGGAAAGTCAATTCTGTGTTCAAGCGTACCAAGACAGAAGTAGTGTTTTTGTACAGATTTATTAATACCTCTATTGTGTATACCATGGAGGAAAAATGGAACCACTGTTGATATGACTTTTCAAAACAGATTTAATCATCTAATTAGGTTATTTTCATACCTATTTGATAATTCATCTTACTGGAGAAGCACTGTGTGTGGAGTACAGGTAAGTGCTAAAGGTTCTACAACTTCATAAAAGCCTACATTCTCATTAGTCAAGATTACAAACATTACTCTCTGAACTAAAAATAATAAACAGAAATAAGGAAATGGGAAAAGTATTCCTTTCTCTTTATAAGATGCAAATAATCTTAAATATAATTTTGAAATCTAACAGGATCTTTCTCTTTTGCTTACCTCTTGCATCTCACTTGCAACTTTAAGTGAAAAGAATGTGAAGTGGGAAGGAGCAGAAGGAAGGAGCCCAGCACATCCAGCAACAGGATGCAGCTCTGAGTCTGATGTGAAAAATAATCTGGTTGCCCTTGTGCTCCTGAGCCCTGGGGGCTGCTGAGGCTGGGGAAAGAGCCCTCAAGAGCCACAGAAGGAAGAGGCCTTGATGTACATAGAGGTTAAAAGCAAGAACGAGCCCTGTGAACTGCCAGTGACACACCAGCCACAACAAAGCCCCCAGAATAAAACAAACTCAGTCACAGGCTCATCATTAATGACAGAGCCTTTTCAGAAGGTTACATGAGGCCACTGGAGAATGGCCCTTAAAAGTATGAAGAAGACCTAACAGGAGTCTCACAGGACTAACAGAAAATCCCACTGAAAAAAAGTGTCTATTCCAATTTAAATCATCTTATGTCATTTTTTTTTTTATGGCTTGTGCATCCCTCACCAATTCTCCTGTGAGAAACAAAAGTGAGAAACCACCACCTCTGAGAAAGCAATGGAAAGGATGGCAATTCAGGAGATGCTCTAGTGTAATTCTTGACTTCAAATCAGGCATTTTATTTCTTCTTTTTCAGTTTGCCATTTGCTTTTCCTCATCCTCACAGTCCTGCACAATGCAGGGGAGAATGAGACCTCACTCCCCTCACCCCAGGCTACCCAGCAGTGAGTTAAATGGCTGGAAGTAACAAGGAATGATGAAATGCAGAAATCTTTACTTTGTACAGAACAAACCAAAGTCTAATGCAGACAGAGCCCACCACGTTGCACAGTGTCTAAGCTCCTATGAGAAGTATTTGTCAGTAAAATCAATGATGCTGCTTCTTCAGTCACCTGGTTGCCATATTCCTCTGTTTGCTTTCTGGAGAGCCAGCAGCGCTACTGACCCAACACAAGCTTGTGACACGTCCTACTCGTGCCAGATCACGTCACACACGATTTATTTGTTCTTACCTACATGCCTCGTGGTCCCTGCTGACACCGAGAGCCTGGGCTGTGTTTTCCAGACCCAGCCACCCAAACCTGTGCGACAGGCTCCAGCTGGCTCCAAGGCCAGGTGTGGCTTCCTTCTCCCTGATGGGCACCTCTCACACAGGGCCAGCAAAACACCCAGTAGGAAACAACCATAATCGTCGCTACATTAACTGTTGACAACATCCTATCCCAGATGACAGAGTTACTATTGTTAAAAGCTCCTAGTCCTGCAACAGCACGTGCCTGTTTGAGATATCTCTGCTGACTTGGGGCCTTGGAGGAGCTCTGGGTGAATAGCTAGGGAGGACCAGAGCTTGGATGTAGAGCTCATAGTGTCACCGCTAGGACTATTATTGACCAAAGGGACAAAAAACCCAAAGTTTCTGCCATTTTTGTTTACAACATAAAGGCAGGCTGAGTGCTCCCTGCTGTTTGCCTTCTTTCCAGTAGAAAATCAGGCCTCAGTCACACCACCTTTCCAAGGCTCAGTATCTAGTAAGAACAAGGCTTTAGATACTGATAACACCCTTTATAAATAAAAATACTTCATCTTGCTGTAGCAAAAGCTGCTCATATCAACGTCAGGTATTAAACATGAGGGGACCTGGCCGGCAGCATCTCATGGAGGCACACGCAGCCCCAAGGCCAGGCCAGCCCCTGGTCAGAAACTGGATGCTATGCAGATGGAGCTATGTGTCTCCGAGACAGCGGATACACTTGAAAAGGGGAAGAGGAAAAATAGTCCCACTACAGCACAAGCCAGTTTAATCATAATGAGAACGGATGTTAATGCCCTGCCTCCAAAATCCCAGAATCAAAGGACTTCTCCTCCAGCTCACGTCAAACATGAGATGACCTAGGGAGCCCACACAATGAATCACTACCAAGTCCTCAGATCCATGCTATCTGCTTTTGGGAAAAGGGTAACTGTGAAGATAAGACAAAGATGGTGGAAGCCTCATCCCATGCATGTTCTGTATTGCTCACAGCTCAGCAGTTTTTACATTTTAGAATCATAGAATGTCCTGAGTTGGAAGGGAGCCACAACCATCATCAAGTCCAGCTCCTGTTCCTGCACAGGACAACCTCACAGTTCACACCATGTGTCTAAGAGTGTTGTCCAATTGCTTCTTGAACACTGTTTAGGTTTGGAGCTGTGACACCTCCCTGGTGAGCCTGTTCCAGTGCTCCACCATCCTATGGGGATCCTATGGGGGAAGAACTTTTTCTAATGTCCAACCTAAGCCTCCCCTGGCACATCTTCCTGTCATTCCCTCGGGTTCTCTCATTGGTCTCTAAAGAGAAGAGTTTGGCCCCTACCATTCCTCCTCCCCTTGTGAGGAAGCTGTAGACTGTGATAACATCTCCTCTTAGTCTCCTCCAGGCTGAACAAACCAAAGGCTGCATATTACAGAAGCATATCCGCATCATGAGACAGATGACCACTGCAAGCACAAGTGTCTCCTGTTTCACCAAGTCCAGCTGTCTGATTCTCCTTAATTTTTAAGCTATTTGTTCCCTCTCTCCTATTCTGAATGACAGCACTTGCCTAATTTGCAATCACCATAAACAAGGCCCACTTCAATTACAGTTGTCTTTTCTAGCACAGAAATCTTAAAACAAAGGTGGACCTCTAAAGTTACCTGTTCGATTGACTGGCTCTGACTGGGACAGGCCATTGGGAGAACTGCTGTCACTGTTGCTGACAGGCGTAGGCTCCAAAGCATCAGGGTATTTCAACAGATCTGCTCGCTGGCAAACAGTTGAATCAGAAAGAAACCTTGTGAAAGTGAAGTCTTGTTCAGGGGATGCATAATGTTCTTTTCCAGATTGCACAACAGCCGAGGTAACAGTGCCTCCAGTTAACGTCACCTGGGTAAAGCAGTCCCGCTTCAGAGGGGACACGTCCGACAGAGTAAAACCATTTAAAGAGGAAGAAGCAGCATCCCCATCTGAGTAACAGGGACAAAAGAAAGTATCCAGTGAAGGTTTAGGGGAATTGCAGCATGTGTTGTCCCAACATGCCCGGTGCCTTGTAAACCGAATGTCTGTTTGCGTACAGGCAGTGTTGTTATGTGCAGAATCGCTGTCACTGTCGTCATGGCTGTCTCCATCACTGCTCTCTTCCCACTGTTCTGTGTCACTGTCCAGGCTCTGAGCTCCCTGCATGGTGGTCTGCTCCAGCATCAAAGACGGCTTCAAACCAGACGCATTTAAAACAGACACGAGAATGTCTTTGATAGCTTCAGCACTGTCTGGGTATGATCCAAAATTTCCAGCATGTCCAATCACCGCTGGCCTCAAGTATTCATCTGTTCAGAAACCAGAAGAAACTGAGAAGTTAGGAAAGAATCCTAAAGAAAAAAATCATTATTTACAACATGAATAAAATGCACAATGTTTTAACATGGGCGAGAAGAAAGGTAAGAACTGAATTCATGCACCACTCTCTGCTGCCTCTTCCTACGAGAAAGCTCTTGCTTTCTGCAGTCAGGAAGCAATTCTGTCATTGATAAGACTAGGTAATAAACAACAGTAAAGTATGTGGCTGCTAGCCAAACACAATTAGCTAGGACTCTGGTGACTGATTGTCAGCATGCTCAAAAACATCATTGTTCTACAAAACTGGATGAGGTACAGTTAGCAGTACAGGTACTGATTCTGTTGCCAGTAAAAGAGAAGGTCATATTATAGCAAGACATATGGAATATCAATACAGCAGGAAGAAAATAAAAATACACTTAGTAATAAAAGGTCACATGCCTACATGTTCAGTCAGGCACTCCTCCTCATGTGGAAAAGGCTAAAGTAACCTTTAGTCCATTATTCATAAGGGTGGCAACATTTACATGAACCCATAAAGAAAATTAGTTCTGTCACAGCATTCATTATAATGCCTCTGAAGGAATCTAAAGTACTGCCTGCCAAGGTCCTACATGATCTACTGCAAAATCGGAGTTCAATAGAAAATGGAAAAACTGCTTTTAGTGGCAAACATGGTAACATTAGCATGATGTATAAGTGTGCACTGCAACCAGTAGCTATTTGAGAACAAATGAAGTCCAATACCTTGAACAAAAAGACTCACAGAACTGCCATCACCCAAGCAATGGAGAGGTTAGACACAAAGTCTATGTTCAAGAATAAACTATTGACCACATCATGATAATGAAGTTAGCAACTGTCTTCTTTGAGGAAGATAAGTCAGTTGTAAAATTCTAAGAATAGACACAATCAAGAAGATTCATTTCCAGGGCAAAGAACTCTTAGTTAGGACCACAAAGAACGTTAAACACTGATGGTGAAAAAAACAGCAAGTCTTGCAGACTGCAGACTTTGCCCAGAGGTTGCTCTCCTTGGACTATCTCAAGGGAAAACACTAAACCTCTCCACAAGTCACTCACCCGGAAGCCAGTGTGCACTAAAACTGCATGATAACAAAGATTACTAAGGAAGGTATAAAAAACACCAAAAACCCCCATATACTTTGGAAAAGCAAATCTACATAAAGAGCAGTTCTCATCAAGAGAAAGCTGAAAAAAAAAAAAAAAAAAAAGTATAAGCTCTACTGCAAGAGCTGATAGCAATGCTGTCCTCGTAAGGCCAGGTCAAAATTAGCTGAAAAGTTCACTGGTGATTAGCATCAGCCACTTGCCACTTATGAGGACAAAACTCTTGCAGAAACAGCAGCAAAACTGCACATTTTACTGCCTGCACACCTTGACAACATAGCCAGCCATGGCAGTGTAAGGGCAGGAATGGGAAAAATCAAAGCTAGTTGACTTTCAAACAAACATATATTGATCTTTTCAATAAAAGAAAGCAATTTTGGTAATCATTGACATTTCAGATGCACAGGAATACCTTAACCTGGGCTGAAAACAGCAACTTGTCTATGCAAGACAAAATGTTTGTTTATTCAACTCTTTTGCTTTGCTCTCCTATTGCAAAGCCCATTCCGACAGCCTTTCCACCCCTCTCAACCTTCGTCATCTCCCCCGTTCCAGCATCACAGAGCATCTCTAGCACTGATCATACATCCATGCCAACTTACCCTGCCAAATACTTGTTCTTAGTGGCTTGTAAGAGAAGAAAGAACAAGTTTTAAAAATTTAACTCATGCTTCTGCTCTGCCAAGCTTAAAAAAATAATAATAATTAAAAAAACCCCACACAACCAAACCAACACACACACAAAATCTGAAAAACTATTTATTGAATGAACAAGGAGTTAACCTGCCAAGAATCATCTGAATGGTTCAAGCATTTCACTCTTGAGCACTCAAAATGCCAGCATAACTAAAAAGAAAAAAAAAAAAAAGAACATACTTTTAAATGGTATAATATACTTTGATGTTGTCTTATCTTCAAAATCAATAAGAAAGGGTCCCTCTCCAACCAGACTATACCTGTTTAGTCCACATAAACATTGAAAGCCTCTGCTAGCATTACAAGTACCAGCAAAGCTCCCCAGAGGGAGACATTTTAGCACCAATTGGCATACCTGAGAGAACGGAGATTTGAGGTGTCAGAGCAAGGCAGCTAATCCTCGCTGAGGGATTTGAAGAACATGCTGAGTCGGTGAAAGCCACCTTTAAGCTTTCGTGGTTTAACTAGAACAAGAACACACAGGCAGACAATTTAGTTATAAGACAACAATACCCTGCTAATCATACACCCGGTCTCACAGTCATCCCATTTGGATCCCATCCCATGCTAAGGCCTGCTGACAGTCACCTAACCACTGCCTGTATTTCTGGTTGTCTGAAAATCTCCCCAGAAGCACACACCATCTGAAGAGCACTGGCATCTCAAGTCTGCATCTTACATTTCATTCCAGATGGCAAATGACCAAAAGAAACCTCTACAGTAGGAGAATTAAGCAAGTGCATGAGGCACATGCAAGACAAAATGCTGAATCAGATGTTTACATATCTGTCAAAACAACAGCAGCAATGAAGTGGAAAAGAACTCAAAAAACCACCAATCTGTACCTGGAAGCATGGGCCTGTTTGGATGTATACAAACTATGAACTAAACCCACAAGGCCCTGGCTCCACAAGTACTGGTGTTTGATCTCCAGCTGTATTGACTGGGAGCAAGCATGGTCACATAATTCCATCTGCCTAATTAGACTGAACATCGTACATGTGGTTCATGACAGCAACGTGGTTGGCACAGCACAAAGCGAGAAGCAATACAAATAGATAATACTTGACCTGGCATACAGCCTGCCAGTGTAAGCTGACAAAAATTGTGAATGCATCTGAACTGACTGAGCAGGTTTATATCAAATCAGCACTTCGCTTCATGCAGTCGAGATGCTTCTGATCTGGTATTTTGAACCCCAAAGCGGATTTACCATGTTGTCAAACCAGCATAGGCTGAACCAGGGCAAGCAGTTTAGCACAGACACCAAGGGGCTAATTCCAACATGAGAGTAAGATACACTCAGGACAGCAAAGCAACAAACAGTTCTTCTCCCCAAGCTCACAAATTCCTTGGAAGGTCACACATTTATCTCCCACTCCCTCAAGCACGTCATGGACCTGCAGAGCACACCATGGAAACCAGAGGAATCAAAGGGGTGCCCTTCTCTGATCAGTGCATCACTAAAAGGCAGTTAACCAAGGTGTACCTTGTGCCTTCTGTGAGATGATTCCACACTGAAGCATCCCCATACACCTCTCCCCCTCCCCTGCACCCTGTGATCCCATAGAAAGAGAGGGGAGTTAAAGGTTGTGCTGTCCTCTGACACCCTGTCTTGATGTCTATGTTCCCAGTGTGGTCCCGTGGGAGAGCAAGGTGACTCAGAAAGCAGATCTAGCCCAGATACCCTTCAGACTCAAGGAAAGCAGAAGAAATTGAAACCCACAAAGAATTTCCCTTTTAACTGCAGAATAATGTTTCAGGCAAAAAATAGCATGCTGAATTTAAAATATTTAGCATTTGATAATGCTGGTGCTAAGAAAAATACTTTTTTCAGCATCTGATAGTGCTTTATTTTTTTCCTCTGCTCTAATTTAGAGAAACTGTTGTGTAGGGAGGCTTTACATATACAACTATCATATTGTCAATATTACTGAATAAAGTAGTTCTTATAGGAATTTGGTTTTATTAATTATGTAGATTTTTTTTTAAAAAAATAGGTTTTGTAGTATCAGTAATTAACTGGCTCTACCTCTTAGGATGGAAGTATCATAATTACCTGATTATCAGTAAGTGTAAATATTAAGAGTGCTAAATTTTAAGATTGTATGTTTTTTAAAAAACAATGTTCCCATCTCTTAGATCTGATCAGAAGCAACCGGTGTTCAGAGAATTCAAATAAAATATTACCATTTACTTTCAACATGTTACAATTTTCATTATATCACAGATTGGGAAATATCTCCTTTAGCATTTAACTATCAAACTAAAAATTCAAGTGAGCACTTATAAGGAAATGTGACAAGAGAGATGCATGAAAAGTATCACAACATGCTGACATAACAAATAAAAACAGCCTTTCCCCCCGCAATATTGGGATGATATTTCCAAAATTAACTCCGTAATGAAACCGACAGCGATTAAAAATACTTACCACAACCACTGACAAATTAAAGCTATTTTTTTGAAAGAAGTTCCCCCAGTGAACTAAAACACTGAGCCAACACTTGGATGCCGGCCTTGCCGTACCTTTTTGGAGCAGGGGGGCTTGAAAACTTCTGTTCCGCTGTAGCTGGCGAGAGCTACTGCATGGAGAGACATGATGGGAAAACGTTCATTTTTTTTTGTTGCTGTTGTTGAGTACCTGGAAGCAATAAAGAAAGAATTACAATCACCACTGCGGTAACCGCGATTCTCCATGTGTTTTGCAGACTCTAGATTTTAACATTCTGAACTGTTTTCGGTCTTGACCTTGCGTGCTTATGAGCTTAGCGAAAAGCAGAGCTCAGCAACAATGGAAATCTGTTAGAAAGAGCCTTACTTAGAATTAAAAATAAATAAATACATAAATAGACCGCACAAACAACACAAAGGGGTTGCCTACCACATGCATTAAGAGGAATGTCTCGATCTGTAACCCCAAGTTTGCTGTATAAGGAAGAAGGGACGGAGTGCACTCGGCGGCAGCGAAGCCCCCGTGCTCCAGCCCGGTAGCAGAGGCTGCGCTCCCCCCGGTGCCGGGCAGAAGGCACCGGCGATGATCAACACCCGCCTTTGCCCTCTCAGCACGGCGTTGGAAAGCCGCGTAGCCCTTCCCAGGGAAGCGCTCGTCCGGCCGGACAGCTTTGGAAAGCATTTAACCCGGAGACAGGCACCGAAACATCCCGCCGCCCGAGCACGTCCCACCCCAGCAACGCGCATCAAGCGCCCTGCAAGACACCGGCCTCCCGCTCAGCCCCGGCTGCCCGTCCTCACCTGCGCCCGGCTCCTCCTGCTGGGCCAGCAGCGCTCCTGCCCGCTGGGGAACAACGCAGATCCCGCCACCTCCCGCGCTGCAACAGCAGCAGCCGCCGGCCCTCCCGGTGCGGAGAGCGGAGCTCCGCCCTGGGGCGGGACCTCTCGGGGGCGGGCGGGGCTGCAGGGGGCGGCAGGGCCGGGCTGTGGGGTGCAGCGATGCGGCTGTTTGATAAGGGTGCCGTGGCACGACTGGGGGAAAACAAAACCCAACAGAACTAAGCCAAACAAATGTAAACATCAACAAAAAACACCGGTGAGGAGCGGCTCAGGACTCTGAGTTTGTCTCGTTTGGAAGGAAAGAGGCTGAGAGGCCAACCGATTGCTCTCTACAGCTTCCCAAGGGGGCGACGTGGAGAGGGAGGTGCTGGGCTCTTGTCCCTGGTGTTGAGCGACAGGACCTGTGGTTCAAAGCTGCGCCGGGGAATCAGAGAATCACAGAATGTTAGGGATTGGAAGGGACCTCGAAAGATCATCTAGTCCAATCCCCTGTCGGTGCAGGAGCACCCAGAGAGAAGGAGACTCCACAACCTCCCTGGGCAGCCTGTTCCAGTGCTCTGGCACCCTTACTGTGAAGAAGTTTCTTCGCATATTTAAGTGTAACCTCCTGTGTTTGTATCCATTGGCCCTTGTCCTATCATTGCTTGTCACCGAGAAGAGCCTGGCTCCATCCTCGTGACACTCACCCTTTACATATTTATAAAGGTTTAGACTCAACATTTTGGAAGTATGTTTTTTTACCGAGAGGGTGGTCAAAGCCTGGAACAGGCTTCCTAGACAGGTCGTTGATGCCCCAAGCCTGCCATTGTGTAAGAGGCATTTGGACAATGCCCCTAACAACATGCATTAACTTTTGGTCAGCCCTGAATTTCTCAGGCAGTTGGACTAGAGGATCATCATAGGTCCCTTCCAACTGAAATAATTTTATTCTAAACCAAAACAAAGATAAGCCAATTGGGAGCAAATAGAGGGTGTTTTCTCAGCCACAGTGGCATGGAAGGTGCTGATGCCCACAGGTAATGTGCAGACACACCTCAAGGATCAGCTGTCTTGGAGGATTTGCAACCAGCTGATGTATTAAAGGCAACAAAGACCCATTCTCACTTAGCTTTAGAAAGGGACTAAGCCATCTGCCAAGCTGGTCTCTGAGTCAGCTGCAGGCTCAAAGCTAGCAAGCTGCAATTCCTAATAGCCAGTTTGGGCTAAAAATAAAGTGGAGGAATGCTGAGCGGTATTTGTGGGGCTAAAAAGCTGCTGATTGTCCATAAAATGAAAAAAAAAATTGCAGGAACGTAGGAAATTGCAAACCATGAGGAAGTAGAAAGAAGGTAGAATCCAGATGGTACTATGCAGAAATAAGCAGAAACAGTGAACAGTGTGCAAAACAGAGTTTCAGCTGAAAATGTGGCTTTCAGACGCTCTGCAGAAATTCCCTCCCTTTTTTAAACACAGATGGTGACTTGGCCAGTAAATAGGACAGTGGATTTGGGCTTTGGAAACTTAGGAGCAGCTGCTGGCCAAGCTTCAGAGTTGTCTGAACTTGGCCTGCCTGTTGTCCTGTCATGTGTATTTCAAATTCCCAGCTGTAAAATGGTATTTCCACATGGCTATGTGTAAAAATAAATTCTACTTTTGAGAAACTTATGTTCAGGTTGGGAAGAACAGGTATTAAGGTGGGAAAGGCTATAGATTTATTCATAGTTCTGCTGAAATTTCTTACTAAGTCTAGCTAAAATCAGCTAGGGAATATATGCTTCGTTCCCATGAAGTTTTACAAAATTCCTACCTGAAAAGTGTTATGCAAATGCAAAATATTAAATATGTCTGAAAGAATTACTGCACAAGAAGAATGTGGTAGCATTTCAAAGATTTTCATATCCATTTGGTGCCCTTCTTTTCCCTCTGTGCTGCTGTCTCTTTGTATACGTGTATTATCAGGAACCCTTGTATTGTGTGAGACCCTTTACTTGCGATGTGATTAAAAGGATCTCTGTTTTTTGCAGATGTCAGCAACAGAAATATTAGAAAACTGGACAGATGCAAAATCACAAGGAAAAAAAGAGGAAGGAAATGCCCACCTATTTCTAAAGTTGACAAGGTGGAAACTCAACAAGACCAGAGTGCACCAAGCTGGCATCTTGCCCGAACACCACAATGACCTGCATTGGTTTAGGAAGAAGAAAAAACAAGCTGTTTTGTCTAGTGTACATGCCAAAATGAAAAGCACCATCAAAAAACCTGCCCCAAACCTTCCAACAGAATGTCAAAAAACAGAAGAATTAGGTTGCGAGCAGAGATGGTGGATTAAGAGCTCACATCAATAGACTTCTGTAGATGAATCTTCCTACTTTCCACATCTTGACATGGAAGTAAATGGATTTAAAACTTCAACAGTAGCCAAAATATATACGACAGTGAGATATTCGAGCTAGAAAAGGGTACACTAGGGAGAAGTGAAGGCAGATATCCCTGGTGTCTCTAATACAGTTTATTTAAACACATTCAAGGCATTGTTCCTGACAGGTCTAAGACAGTGCTCACTACTTAATGTTAGCATCAAATTGTGTGTAAGAAACAGGCTGTATTTTTAAATGAAGGAAAGGAGTATTTTATTCTACCTTTTGAAAATATTCATAATTCCTACTTCTCCGGGAAAAGCTACCTGGAATAGGTTTAAAGTTTAAAATATCAGCAATATGTTAAGAGAAGGAAGTATAAAAATAATTGCATGTAAAACCAGAATAATTACAAGGATTGAATAACTATCCCAAGCAAAACATACATGCAGGAAACTGATGGTCAGCTAACCCTCCAAAGAATTCCAGACATGCTGATTTACAGGCATCCAGTCAAAACACACCACATGTCAGAGGATGCTTGTACCCTGGCAGAGGACAACAGCTTGTGATAGTGCCCTTAGACTTCCACCCAGCTGCTGGGTAGCTGGTCATGCTGCTCCTGAGTGAGCTACCACAGCCTCGGTTTGCTGGCAGATCTTATGGTGCTATGGTACATCCCCATCAGAGCAGTGCACATCCTGCTTTATTCTAGTGGATATTTCTTTACAAATATGTAGTCAGTGTTAATACAGCCAAAGACCATAATTTCTGTGACAATGTTTGACAGTTGTTTTGTGGGCGGCTCAGCCACTCATGTTGAAAGGGCAAGTAGACTGAAGGTACCTCGGCCATTCCTGCTCAGGAACTCTGAGTCTGTGCATTACTGGTACTATGCAGCTGCCATGATTAACACGCATTTATGTTTTAGATGAGATTCAGACCTTTTTAAAGACTCTGTAGTGAGTGAAATGATTGTCATTAGAAGGTAGAACCAAGTGTCAGTCCACACATGGTTTCAAACAGTGGAAATCATGCAGCAGAGAACAGGACAGAGTGAAACTGGTCTTAGGATGAGCAGAGCTGGACTCAGGAGATTGAGCGAAGGAAAATGAAAAGACATTGCAGTTTTGTATTAAAATCAGGCTGTAAAGGCTTTCCAGTATTGTCCATTTCAAGGCAGATGGGAAAATTTGGCATCTTGGGAAAAGGCTAATCCTTATAGCTATGAATTGAATACCAGAAACAGCTGAAAAAACATCACTTTTGGATGTTTTTAATAGTAAACTCTGTACAAATAAAACTGCTGAGGCAAGGTTTGTACTGTGTCTTTAAAGTCAGTAAAACAGCATATGTACATGCATATTTAAGTAACTTCTGCTTTTAACCTGTTGCGTAGCTCAGGACGCAACTATTCCTTATGGGGACAACTGAAAAAAACCCCATAATTTAGAAACATAATTTGCATAGCAATTTCTGAAGTGAAGCATGTGGGGAGGGGTGGATTAAGTAGAAAAAGGGAGACGGGTGAATCATAAGGTAGGTTAAAGACACAGGAAATGGAGACATTTAAGAGCTAACTCTTGACTGTGCTAAGTCCTCTTTACATAGTCAAACTCACACACTGCTGGGTGATGACAGTGGAGTTTCCTGGCACGAATGTGTGATGAAGAGAGAACAGTGGGCTGTAGTTCTCCATATCCCATCTGGATAGATGCATCATACATTTTCTCAGTTGGCAAAACTGGCTTAAGAAGTTCTTGTCCTTGCTGCCACCTATCTTGTCTCATAGCTATGTGTTCCTACATCTGTCCTGCAGTTTATTGACCAGGGTTGCCAGGGTCACTGTAATTCAGACTGTACATTCAAATGAAAAAAAAAAAAAAATAAAAGGGTATTATAGCTTATTATTGAATTTTTTTATTTGGCAAACCAATGTACAGCTCTACAAGGCTGATCCAGATGAAGGAAGTCACCCAAATTAAAAATTCAAAGAACTGTTGTTGCAAATAAAGAAAGTAAAAGATCAAGCAGGTTTAGTCACTGCAAGTCATTAAAGTAGGTGAGCCTGGCAGACACAGCTTCTTTTCCTCCAGTCTTTGCCAGGACGGTTGGGAAAACTATGTGGCTCAAATGAAAACGTGAAGCTGGCTCACCTGATTTACATTAAGGTCCCTACTTTATTTAAACAGAACAAAAGGGCTCTTTTCTAACAAGGTTTTCAGCACCCAGCTGATAAGTGATAAATGGTTTATTGCCAGAATCACAAGTTTGACTTCTGACGTCTGAACCATTTAACTTCTGCGTTGGAGAGCTGCATGATGAGGAAGTGATGCTGCTTCTGTTCTGGCGAGGAGCAGTTCCCAGGCAACATGCTGGAAGAACAGAGTGTTTTTGCGAGGTGTCTTACCCTGCAAAATGTTACAGCTGCTGCTGAGAGGTCCACTTGTCAGAATAAGGCTTTCGAAAACTTCCATACCACAATGCTGGAGAGCATTCTGTAGTGTATTCTTATGCTGTTTCCTAAGCCTGCAGGGCTACTGCTTAAAAGATCAATTTCTAAAATAAGTCCTGGTAACATCTGCCATTTGTTAGGAAAATAATAATAAAAATATATATAAAAGCATCATAAAAAAAATCACTGCTGAATGACTGAACAGCAGAGGCAAGAAACATGACATCAGATTACAAAATATTTTCAGTGGCTTAAAGATACTTGCTCTTGCCGCTGTCATCAAGCTTCTAGGTCATTATCTACATGGAAAAGTACATAAAATGTGTTCCAGTTCAACAGAAGTTATTTCTCTTCCAATAATTTTGTCTTCACAGTAGATGGTAAAGTAATCTCAGTCAGAACATTTCATCGCGGTTAACAATGTTGATGGACATGCAGATGTTCACAGTTCAGCATCTTTGAAACAGATGACTAGTCATTCGCTTACTTCTGCCTTCTGTTTTTAAACAGGAGTTCTGCTATTTAGACATCCACCATTCTTTCAACTGTAGCATGAACCAATCAGTGTACTGAGGTTATTTTATTAACTTCTGCTTTTCAGTATTTGCAACACTAAATTGTTAAACTGAACAAATCTTGCAAAAGCAATAGAACTTTATCTCCAGGACAGTCTTGCATTTGTTTAATTAGACTTGACTTACAAACTGGTGCAGTGTTTGTATTGCAGACAGAGCCAAAAGTGTCATTTTTGGAATAATGTTCATGCACACAATGTCCCCAGGAAATCGTGAGGACTGTATGGAGGCACAGCTGTCCACCCAGGCAAACCTAGTGGGAGCAATCCAGTCAAAGGCTCATTCCCAGAGAATTTTACTTCTTCTGATAGAGCAGTCTCATTCATATAATGGACATATTCTGCTCACACACTATTCTGGTGATAGCATAGAAATGTCAAGACACTCTTTCAGAGAGGGAAACTTTTGAGCTGTCAAGTGCTTAAAAGAGAGACAATGCCTACAGTGAGAGGTAATATCTTTTATTAGATCAGATGATGCAGTGGTGAACAGGCTGGCTTTCGTGGAGACACTAAGTCCTTCATATTATTGAGGGTAGTGGCGCTGTTCATGGAATTTGAATTCCATCCAAGGCTGTGGTCCAACAACATGGGAAACTGGGTCCTAGAGCACAAAGCACTGGATCAGAAGCTGTGCCGTTATTTCACGCTAAGTGCTACAAACTAGTAATGCCAGCTGAAGTGTAATACATACTTTGCAGAAACTATTTTGTCCAAGGAGATTTTACAGTGGATCAGATGCCATCTGCCAGAACCCAGGGAACATAACACTGGTGTAAATATCATCTCACATGCTCTAACATGACAGAAGTGGTATTGTGTTTGCACTTCATATGGCTAAAACTTATACTCTTAGGTGATGCTGTAGCACAAATCTGGTAGCAATGAATGACAAAACACTGTCTAAAACAAGAGTGCCTGTTATATATTACCAAATATTTAGAAAAAGTTTTCCATTCTAAACATAGATGAAATGTGCACACACACACTGAAATCCTGTGATACTTCTCAGTGAAGTGCTGGTTTAAAAAAGAACAAAACAAAAGAAAACAAATAACCCTGCCAGTAATACACTGAAACTTTGTAGTTCTAACTAGAAATGGAAAAACAGCCTTGTAACCATAACTGAATTCAGTAATGACAAAGAAAGCAAATTTTTTTGGCGTGAAACAAAAGAAACACATTTAGCAAAGTTCACATTTGATACTGATACTTTCCTACATGGGGAAATTAATCAGAATATCCAAACAGGTCTACTTCTATTTCTACTAATATAGGGGGTAGAATGCAGTACAAAAGTATTACAAGCATTGTTATACAGCTAAATTCCTTTCACATAGACACATTTATATGATCTAGGCTAATGAATGTGCTCCTGTCTGCCTTGAAGACAATGAAATTATGCTGGAGGAGGAGGAAGAGAAGAAAATTCCAGAATTATCAAGGAATTCAGAATTCCAGAAGACGTGTTGTCTCAGGGAGGAACTGTATGAATGCACTTGCATTTAATATCTATCAGCCTTCCTTCCACTCCAGTTTGTATTTTTGCCAGTGGGAGAAGAGGTAGAATTTGCTAGTTCCCATCACAGGGAAAAACTGCTTCACCCACCTGGTTTCAGTCACAGGGATTCATTAATAATTGGTCATTGATTTATTAATGTCACATAATCACCTGATAATCAGTGTGCTACACATTTGGGATCAGTATCAGCAATACAACAGATAAGCCAGGATGTTAAAAAAGACCTACAAATGACTGAACACCCTTCTATGAATAATTCTTGAAATTTCAACCCCCTCTCACATGCACAGAACTGCTATGGGCACCCATAACTCACGTACTCCACCCCAATGGGGTGGTGTTTTGCATTGTCAGGCCAGGTTTCTCTTTCCTTATCACAGAATAAAGGAATCATAGAATGTCCCCAGCTGGAAGGGACCCGCAAGGATCCTGTCCTTGCACAGGACAACACCATAGTTTACACCATGTGTCTGAGGGTGTTGTCCAATCACTTCTTAAATACTGTGAGGCTTGGGGCTGTGACACCTCCCTGAGGAGCCCGTTCCAGTGCTCCACCACCCTCTGGGTGAAGAACCTTTTCCTAATGTCCAACCTGAACCTCCCCTGGCACATATATCTTCCTGTCATTCCCTCAGGTCCTGTCACTAGTCTCCAGAGAGAAGAGAACAGCAGCTGCCCCTCCTCCTCCCCTGTGAGAAAGCTGTATGCTTTGTTTAGACTTCTTTTGAAGCAGACTCTTTTTTTTTTTTTTTCCCCCAGCATCTCTTGGTAATTTCCTGGTTACTATTTAATCCATCTGATTGCCATCTCTTAAACAAACTTCATTATTGTTATTTTCCTCTTTAGCATGACCTGCTTTGGGGACCTCATAGGCAGTTTTGGGGACTCTGTTCACTCACACTTTTCCCACTTGCATCCTGTCACATCAGTGGCTGTCACCCACCCCAGAGCACCAAGATAGATCTCCCAGATGAGAAGCCACATGTTTCACCCAACACGTTTCACCTCTCTTCTGAGCCAGTTGTCCTTTAATAATTTGTTTAAAATGTTTTACTAAATGGAAAAGTAGAAATAATTTAAATCAGAAACCTACATAGCAGACATTTCATTCCAGCTACACCCTTTAAAGAACAAATAATTTGTTTAAAATGTTTTACTAAATGGAAAAGTAGAAATAAGGCTGGCCTGGCATGGATAAAGCTAATTGCAAGAATTGTGTGAGCGGAATGCTACCAGGACACATTATGAGAGCTTCCCTTCATGAAGTCACTTATATGGTGACCTAACTTCACTAAATTTAGTGACAGCTCTGGTTTCTTCCCACTTTACTTTGTGTGGCCCAAGGATTTCTGAAACAGCTAAGAGACGGATCTGGGGTTTGGCCTTGAAGTGCCCTGCACATGGTTGAATCTATGCCAGGCATTGGTAAGCCAGCACTTGTTTGCTCGTTATTTTGGCTCCCTTTGTTTCTTTGCAACACATACAGCGTCAGATCTAGTGTCACATTTGGTGGTAGCACTGCCTAAGCTGCTTTAGCAGCTCAATTCTCGCCTCTCCATTCATGACTACTTGTTCCCACCGCCTCCTTGAACCACCCTGGCAGCAGCTGGCACAGCTCGGTGGTGAATCAAGTAGTTGAACAGAGATGGACTGGACTGATTCAGAGAAAAAGAAATTGCTTTCTAGCCAGATCAGTTTACCACATGGCTGCACGCACACACATACCTTAGTGACTCCATAAAGGGGTAAGACAGGTGTGAGAATTTGAATGAGAACTCCATAAGGCACTATTGCCATTCAAAACAGTGTCTGCATAACCATGTCCTCCAAGGCCATAAATTAGCTTAAATGAATGAGAAAATCTTGCTAGGGAGATCTCTCTGGTGCTCCACACCTGTTCTTGAAGCTCCAGCCACACCTGCAGGAGGAACTGCCCAGTATTTTTCAACTCCCAAACATTTGGAAAGGCCACTGGAGAGGTCTGGCCTTGCACAGCTCTCGAGCTTCTTAGTCGTGCTGCTTTCAGGAGGAGCTGAGATTTTGCAGTACTTCTCAGATGATGACTGTCTTCTCAGTAAATCCTGGGAGCACATAGCCACTGGGCAGCAGCTGCAGACCTGGCTCATGTGCCCTGGAAAAAAATAATGTAGTGATATACAGCAAACAAACTGTGCAGAAGCCACACATTTGCATAAGCAACGCAGAGTCTGAGCCTTTATCGTTTCAACTGCTTCTTCCAAGACATATTTTATAACTGTTGCCTCAGTATTTACTTTTGTTTAACCCCATGAAATCCACTGGAGAGCTGAGTTGTAACTCAAAATTGTCACGTGCCATGTAAAAGATCGATGACTTTTTTTTTATGTATCACCAATACTCTTAAATGTAGAGCTAAATGTCAGTGGACAAATATCTAGCAGCAGCAGCCTTCTGCTTTCCTCCCTTAAATACGTATATCATCCTCCCTTAAATATCACTACCATTTTGTTGCTAATATGAGCAGGTCAGAGTGATTTTCCATATGTGTTGTTTTCTTTCAGAAATGCCTTCTGTCAAAAAAAAAAATCTATGAAGTTATGTCAATTGTGCTAACAAATTAGTTCTCTCGTTGAAAGAAAAAGAATGACAAGGAATGTAAAAATTTTGATTGAATAGTATTGAGATAGCATATTAGGTACTACTGTACATAGTACCACATCAAATTATTTTGCTTTTCTTTTACTTCATAAATGAGAATATCAGCTGCTTCCGTTATTGTTGCGTATTGCTACATTACTTTCCTAAGATATTAAAATCAGCTGTTTTTCAGGCCATGTCTGTAGCTGAAAAATTTTGCTGAAATATTAGATGGGTCCAGTCAAAGTGAAGAAAGTTTCCAACTGTGTATGCAACTTACACCAGAGAAACCAAATCCTAGCACACACCACCTATTTCAGACTCTAGAAAGTACAGAATCATTTACATACTAACCTGGAACAAACTAAATTAAATAATTTAGGAAATAAAGCTTCAGATTAGCCCACTCCAGTGTGTGTTTTCACTCTGTGTGTTAAACAGTATGAGTCTTGCTAGATATCACTGTGATACCTCCTGGTACTCTCCATGGCTGCTTCAAGGTACCTTTCTTGGCAGCTTTTCAAAACCACCAGCAGAAACCTGTGCTAGCAGGACTTCAGCTGGTAAAATCCTTTACTCCAGATAAAATCTAAAGTGCCTGTAAGATGTAGGGCAACCAGTTATGTGAAAGGCAGTTTCTTTCACAACACAGAAAAGAAAATCCAGCTGCCTGCTTAGTTATTGTCAATTAGACACCAATTTGTAAATCCACAGTGGGCGGTGGGTGGCAAGAAGTTGGAGAACTAGAATACTGGGTGTGCCCAGGTTTGCCAGATGAGTTTGGTTTTGAAGTTGTTTTCAAGTACAGACTTGTCACTGAGCTTCACTGTATGCACACAAGTACAGAGTTTATCCTGGCTCCAGAGTCTGCTGGAAACAGAGTTTAAATAGATCCAAATTCTCATTAATAAGATCTTTGCAAATGACCAAAACCAAACCAAATCAGCTCTTCATTTCATGGCATCAACCAGCAGTCAGGCTTGCGACGAGTTTCATCTTATGGGGTCTGGCAAACACATGCAAATAAAAATGGGTAGGAAGTATCTGACAGCTCTTCAGGGGGAAACTTCATTAAAAATCTATGTCTTGCAGCCTGGTTCTTTGCCTAGTTATGGTAACCTGACACATGTATGGGTTCACTGAGAAAACTGGACCTGTTCAGGTTGTAGTACTGCAAAGCAACACCACTAAATTCAGAAGAAAGCTTTGTGAAAGAGGGCTTGAGGTTGCGTTATTTTCAGACCATTTAACATTTAGAGTGCGTAAATTATGTGAGAGATTACACTACTAGTAGGATTTTGTAGAATCACAGAATGATTTGGATCAGAAGAGACCTTTAAAGGTCATTTAGTCCCATGGGCAGGGACATCTTCTACTAGACCAGGTTGCTCAGAGCCCCGTTCAGCCTGGCCTCGGACACTTCCAGGGATGGGGCATCCACAGCTTATCTGGGCAGCCTGTTCCAGGGCCTCACCACCCTCACTGTAAAAAAGGTCTTTATGTCCAATCTAAACCTACCCTCTCCAGGCCCTGGAGAAAAGCAGCTCTCTCTTTTCTTTTAAGCTCCCTTTATATACTGAAAGGATGCAAAAATTCTTCCCTCTGCCTGTCCTCACAGCAGAGCTGTTACAGCCCTATGATTATTTTTGTGGCCTCCTCTGGCCCCTCTCCAACAGGTCCATGTTATTCCTGTACTGAGGCTCCAGAGCTGGACACAGGACTCCATGTGGGGTCTCACCAAAGCAAAGCAGAGGGGCAGAATCACCTCCCTTGACCTGCTGGCCACGCTGCTTTTGATGAAGCCCCGGTGATGGTTGGCCTTTTGGGCTGCAAGCACACATTGCCAGCTCATGTCCAGCTTTTCATCCACCAGCACTTCCAAGTCTTTCTCCTCAGGGCTACTCTTTATCCATCCGTTACCCAGCCTGTATTGATACCAAGGGTTGCCCCAACCCATGTGCAGGACCTTGCACTTGGCTGTATTGAACATCATGAAGTTCACACAGACCCACTCCTTGCCCCAACTCTTTCACCAAGTTTAGTGAAGTTTTCACATAATTCTTAAAAAACAGTTCATAATGAAAGTAAATTTTTGCACTAGATGAGGCAGGCTATTTCCTGAAGAGGGAGTGGACACCACCTCTCTGTGAAATGTGGTGATATGTGACAGTTAACAGTGTATTCTCTAAAATGAACTGTTAGCAGCTACTAAGAAGCTCCAAATTTAGGAAGAGGCAAAGTAAAAGGGAAGTGCAACTGGGCAAGTTTCCTGGACTGTTAGGACAACTGGCATTAGCTGGAGAGAAAACAAGCAACCTTTTGTATTTGCAGTCTTTTATCAGTTCTTAAAAATATACTGCAACACCCACTGACTACAAGTGGTTTTGTGTCAATAAGTGAAACCTTTGATTCTACAAATTCACAGCTAATTTGTACCCAGGTAGAAGCATTTAAATTTTTATTTGGCTGCCCATCTGGACAGCTGAAAAAACAAGACCAACAGTAATGCCTTCTTGTCAAAATCGTAAACGTCAGTAATTCAGTTCTGCTTTGTTTTCTCCCATACTGGGAATTGGAGAAAATGCCACCTTTTAGTTGCAGGGAAGTAAAGAGCTAGGCTTTCTGAAAGAGGCCATGTTCTCAGGCATGGTTATTACTGAGAAGGCTGTGGGTTTGGTGGGTGTAGTTCCTTCCTCCTTGTGAGAGGTTTCACATAGTGTGTTTGGCTTTCAGTGGAGGACCTCCAGCACCAGGGTCTGGGTTGCTCTGGTCTGCATGTCCTCGGTCTCCTTCTAAATTAAGATGTATTGCAAAACAAAAATTCATTGAAAATCCCAAAACACAGGTTGAGCCTGTAGCTTAGCTGCTGGGGCATTCACACAAGGGAGAGGGTATTGGGAGTTAATCCTTGCTTTGAACCATACGCACTGTAAAGTACTTTTGCCAAGAAATCATCTGCCAGTGATGTGTCTAATATATCAATAACTGAACAGTGGAGAGATAACAGACCTTCTCAGGTACCTGTGGGTGTATTGATCTGACAATGAAGGATCCAACATTTAACAATGAATTTGGTGAAATCCAGTGATAGGACCTGCTTGGGAATACCCTGCAATTCTGTTTTCTTTATAATGCTGACCTATTAGAACAGCTGACTCTCCTTATACATCCTTCCCTTTCTTTCCCGTTTTGTTTTGTTTGGTTTTGTTTTGTTTTCTTCCTGATTATGTCTGCAGTGCTCTTGAACTGTTCTGATATGTAGGCATCCTGCACTTTTTTCAAAGGATGAGTACATTTTTGTGGTGGATGGAGGTTTATAGTCCATAGCCTTGCTTTTCTTAGTTACTTTTCAAGGCTAAAATAGTCCATAGACTCTTACAAGAAAATAAGTGACCTAGTTTGAGTGCAGGGATCTTGGTATTTATAAATGAGCCTAAAGACTTGACTTAGCTTTGAACAGAGAAGCTACTGGGTTTTGTTATGACTTCAGTGACCATTGAAGTCCTCGAAGCTGGATGGAGCCCTGGCAGATGGCTGTGTTGCTTGAAGAGACAGCCACTGTGGTAGTGTCAGAAACATGGGAGGATTTCGCAGGTCACCAAACATCCCTGAAACACACTTCAGAAACCACAGCCCCCCCATATGATAGAAAAATTGTCAGTTGGCAGGAGATATAAAAGGGAGAAGTAGTGAATTTTCAGTGCAGAGGGATTATGTAAGGCGCAAAAGATAGATATCCTTTCTTGTAATCTCACAGGCATCAAGCCAAGGTATGATTCTGCTCTCAAGGAAATCAGTGGATTTTTTTTCTCTATGTGAATAGCACAAGTAAATGCAGAGTTTGTCCTTCTGCTTCAGGCATAGAGTGTTTGCTACATCGTCTTTCGCCCATTTTTTCCTGTTCACTTTCTATTCTCTATTTAAATTATTTTTATTTGTTTGCTTTCTTCCCTTTGCTTTACATTTTGATTCCTTTTTGTAAAAGCTAATGACATATGAAGCACACAAAAGAGTCACTCTGACTTTATGGGATCTGAGCCCTGGATTACTCATCTTGCCAAACTGACTGAAATGACTATTCTGCAGGGCGATGCTGAGGCTGGCTGCATGGGGAGGTTTGGTAACTCCACTCTTGGCCAAAGCTTCCTGCAATTTTGGTACTTCTGCAGTGGTGAACCAGCCACAGCAGACCAATATTTTAAGGAAATTAGTTGACATACATTGAGATAAAAGAGACCAACCTTGTGGCTGTCCTGCCTGTGCACATGTCACCCCACGCTCCTACGTCATACTCTGGGAAATACCCTACTTTTGTGGCTCCATATCGGGTACCTCAGGCTACCTCGAGACCTCCTGGCTTCTCTGATCTCCTCTGCACTCCCATCAGTTGTAACCAATGGCCAGAGACAAAAAGGTTCATAGTCTTCACAGAAACAAAAGCCAACGTGCAATATTGAATGGTTCACATTATCAGCTGAGGCCCCAAATGAAGGAAATCACTGGGAACAATTAATAATGGAGGCACTGGCAGCTATGTGGCCTTCTTGCTGTGGAGGTAATGAGTGCAGAGTGCCCCTCCATCAATTCTCAGCATGGCCTAGCAGCAGTGAGATATGTGTTAATAGCTGAGAAAGAATGTGCTAAATTTAAGGAGTTTAAAATTAAGGTGTTTAGGCATTTATAGCAGTGAAAGGAGGAATTCATATTTTAATATTAAAATGAACTAGATAGCTATTTAAAATAGGATTTCCAATTAATGCTTTCCCAGAAAAACGATAATGATTTCTCAAAAAGGCTCTCTGTTCTATTTTTGACAAGACTCACTTCGTACAGGTCAATGGACTCAGATGATTTAATGAATCTATGCATTAAAATGCACTGGGATTCTGAGAATAGAGGGTATACTGGGGTTTCTGGTTTTATTTAGGAGAAGTACTAACTTAATCAGAAAGTACATAAAGGGAGCATTGTTCAGCACTTTACCCATAATCGCAGATAAGTTGATTGTAGGTACAGATGCCTTATGTCCATGGGATTATTGTGAGATCATTAGACCATCCATGTAAAAAACCATAAAGCCAAATTATACAAAAGCACTGTCAGAACACCACAGAGATTTTCCTTGTGGTTTTTCTGTGGTCTTAGGGAGTGGATGGTATTTATTTTTGGAGACCTAGTGGGTAGCTCCCCGTGCAATCTGATTTATTTTGGTGTTAGCAAGAAAAACAGTTTCCAGCTCCTGAAAAAGCAGGTGATTCATGCTAAAAGCACAATTGCTGCGTGCCATCGAGTACCTCTGCTTTTGCTACAGTCCCACAATTTAACAGGCTATCTGAAATAACTTCAGTTTGTTGTTGGAAGGCAGGGGACATGGTAGTAGTATAATATTAGTACACCCAAAAGCTGTTCCAGGGTCATCTCTAAACTAAACTGACTCTTCCTCAGCCAGCGGGGGGGGACAGACATCTCCTTTTGAAGCCAGTGATGCCAGCTTTGGGGAGAGAAGGAAAACAGGTAGATGACCATGACAGCCTCAGCAGAGACGGGTTTAAGCCATCACAGAATGGTTGCTTTTTATTTCATGCTGTGTCCACTTGCTTTGGTGGGTGCAGGGCTGGGGGTGCATGGTTGTGGGACCTGGCCCCATGCCATGTCTGCACACAGACTTCCCAGAATTGGAGTTTCAAGATTGAGAAAGGGGAAACATCTATGGAGGAATCCTCAAGCAGACATCCTTATTTGTAGTTTATAAATAGTAGCAAATGTTTTTAATTCTAGCAGCACACAGGGTCTGCAAATATTGCTCTCTGGTATATCACAGTATTTTATTTCATACCTTACATTTCAGGAGGACAACTTTTGTTTGGATCAAAAATACTGGTCTCTGCTTTTTCAAAAATTGACATGGGATATTCATTTTCCCCAGAGTGGCTATGGAAATTGAGATCCTGATGGCACTTGTGTTGATATTATATAGCAACTGGTGGCTGGCGAACGCAAGGATGAACCTTTGCTGGGTGGGATGCTGGAGACCACAATTCTGCGGTCTTGTTACCCCAAGTAGTTACAGAAGGATCAGAGTCAGTGCAGTGACCTGTGCCATTGAAAAAAAACAACCAACCAGGCTCTTCTTCGTGACAACTAATGGCAGGAAGAGCAATGGGTAGAAACTGGAACACAAGAGGTTCCACTTTAATTTGAGAAGAAACTTCTCCATGAGGGTGCCAGAGCACTGGAACAGGCTGCCCAGGGAGGTTGTGGAGTCTCCTTCTCTGGAGACATTCAAAACCCACCTGCTGGACACCTTCCTGTGTAACCTCATCTGGGTGTTCCTGCTCTGGCAGGGGGATTGGACTAGATGATCTTTTGAGGTCCCTTCCAATCCCTGACATTCTGTGATTCTGCGAACCAAACAACGCCCAAAACAGTTCATATTGCTCTCTGGTGCTTATGGCATTACTGCATGTGTTGGCAATGAGCAGATTTGCGTTGTGTTTTCCTTACAGCCTGTTAAAACACCCTGAAATACAACCGGATTGTAACCACCACCATCGGCACACGGAGTGGCTGGAGGAGGCACCTAAAAGCTTCAGCAAGTCCCTGAAGACCCACTGGCAGTGGGTACTGGCACGAAAAACCATGACGTAGTTATTACGCCACCAAACGGTAGCCCGGGACGGCGCAGCGCGGGCTCGGCCGGCGGCGGGAGCGCGCTTGGGGGCAGGCGAGCGGCCGGCAGGGGGCGGCAGAGCCCCGCGCGGCCGCGCTGAGCTGGCGGGAACGCGCCTGTGAAGAGCGCCCGTCCCCGAGAGACCCTCTGGGAAAGGTCCGTATTCATCAGCTTCGGCGTTTTCCAGCGGGTCCTTCCCTCTCAAACCCGCGTAAGAAAAGTGCTGGGTCACGTCCTGCAAACCGGCCTGGCCTCAGTGTAGGGCTTGGACTCAGCCTCCTCTCTGCAGAGCGATATAGACAAAAGGGGGAACTGGGTAATCACCAACTACATGAAGTTTAACAAGGACAAGCGTCGGATTTTGCATCTGGGACATGGCAGCCCTGGCTGTACATACAGGCTGGGGGATGAGATGCTGGAAAGCAGCTCCACGAAGAAAGATCTGGGGGTTCTGGTCAACGGCAAGTTGAACATGAGCCAACAGTGCCCTGACAGCCAAGAGGGCAACCGTGTCCTGGGTGCACCAAGCCCAGCACTGCCAGCTGGGCAGGGAGGGGATTGTCCTGCTCTGCTCTGCACTGGTGCAGCCCCACCTGGAGCACTGTGTGCAGTTCTGGGCAACACAGAATAAAAAGGATATAAAGCTACTGGAGAGTGTCCAGAAGAGGGCTATAAAGTTGGTGAAGGGTTTGGAGAGGAAGCCATATGAGGACCAGCTAAAGTCACTTGGTTTGCTCAGCCTGGAGGAGACTGAGGGAAGATCTCACGGTGGCTACAGCTTCCTCACAAGGGGAGGAGGAGGGGCAGGTGCTGATCTCTTCTCTTTAGTGATCCATGATAGAACCCAAGGGAATGGCAGGAAGATGTGCCAGGGGAGGTTCAAGTTGGACATTAGGAAAAGGTTCTTCACTCAGAGGATGGTGGAGCACTGGAACAGGCTCCCTAGGGAGGTGTCACGGCCCCAAGCCTGACAGTGTTCAAGAAGAGACTGGACAACACCCTCAGACACATGGTGTGAACTGTGGGGTTGTCCTGTGCAGGGACAGGAGTTGGACTCCATCCTTGTGGGTCCCTTCCAACTCAGGACATTCTGTGATTCTATGATTCCTCCTGTAGTGCACCAGTAGCCTCAGGGCTGTTTAAATCACCATGGAGACCTTTTCTAATCATCGATAAAGAGGCATATGTTCACCTAACCTGAGTTTTGCTAGCCAGTATCACACTTAAACCACATTGTCTGGCGCCAGTTTAGATTATTTCATGGTACACAAAGAACTGCAAGAAGCCACTTGTCCTCAGAAGTTTTCAACCCAAGTGTTGCCATCTGCAAGGTAGGAAAAGGGAGATTCATAACACCTGTGCTTTTTAAAGGCCAACCAATAGCCTTTTTTCCACTTCAGAGAAGAAGGAGAGGTGCAAAAATCAAGATTCAGTACTAATATGGTCTGATAATGCAAGTGTGAATATACAGAAGCCCGTAAGTAAGCAGAGGAATAACGAGCCATTGTGCTGATATGACTGGCAGGTAGGAAAGAAATGAGGTCACCTGTTTCTCTTACCTCACCTGCCCTGGCATATCTTGCTGGCATCATTACGTGTTCTCGGTTAAAGCTGCCGTTCACATTTAAAACTGGGATGTTTGCAGAAAATGTGACTCCTTCCAAATTCAGACTATGTGTCTTACCAAAATGTGTAGAAAATTTTGCTTCAATCACGAGCATGTTACCATACCTCATGAAGGCAGCCTTGCCAGTACAGAATTTCAGGGAGAAAAAAAAGATCGGGCAGAGTTCAGATGGACTAAAGGAGAGTATCTGTAGGTAAAAAGCAGATAAATACTTGTCTGAGCTGACAGTTGTGTAATCAAAAAATGTGGTCAAATGAGAATATTTGCTTGTCTCATGGGGACTCATAAGGACAAACTCAACAAGTAGCATTCAGATCTTCCAAATCTGGTACCTGCATTAAGCTCAAGGCTAAATGTAATGCACCTGGCCTCGGCAGGGAAATCTAGAACTCCTTATTTAGACCTTATAGAGTTTAGACTCCCTTTTACTGTTAATGGAGGATAACAGGTACCTCCAAAACAATATTTAGAAAGCCTGTGTGCGGGGGAACCGAAAGGAAAATAATAGCTGGTTGGAAGCATTCATCACATCTCCCTTCTACAATGTACATGTGTAAGTCTCTGTGTCTCTTTGAGGATGGTGTTGCCCCCCTTACCCCCCCAAAAAAAGGCAAGACAAATAGAGAGATGCAGGTGGTGGCTGAGGGTGGTGGCTGGCTAGTGGAAGAGTAAACAACCATTTTAACAAGTTCCCTTCCTGCTTAAATGCAACGCCCATGGTTATCTGCTAATGTTTATGTTAATGTTGTTTTCCCCGCTCAACAGGGCAAAGCAACCAAGCTCAGGTCCTCCAGCTGTAAAAAAGGCAGAAGAATTTTGGCTTCAGTAATAATTTAAGGACTGCCTACATACAGTGTCTCAGCCCTTTGCTTCGGTTGGATGGGACTATGGTTAAAATAACCCCCTCCTCCTTAAATTAGCCAGAAGTTCCAGCAGAAATATAGCTTAAGCATCTACCTCCAGCAGCACCCCTTAATTTCCTCAGAGTAAGCCACACCTTCAGCCAAAATGGTTAAAATCAGTATAAAAAATATGCATGGAACAGGCTGTGCTGTAGATCCAGCTTATAAATTTGCCTTGGCTCAAACTCAGATGGAAAGTCAGTGGCTACAGTGATGTTTTCAGGCAAATCAGAAAATGGCCATCCTTTGGTTAATGTTTGTTGTCTTGTTCATATGAACAGAGCTAGATGAGTTCAATAAAGTATTTAACAAACTCAGTTATGTTTTGAGTGGTTAAAAAGAAACTTTTTTACAGTTTCTGTGAGAAATAAATCTCTTTTACATTCTCAGATTCATAAAAAGTAGACAGGAAAAAAGATCAGTGTGTTTATCTTTGTGATTGTCTCACCAACTATGACAAATTATTCCCTGTGTTGCATTTTGATTATTTAATCCAATCTTTGTTGAATATAAGAAATGCAGGCTTTTTCTCTTGCAAGATAGTGCCTAATCCAGTATATTTTACTGTTCTTATTTAATGTACATTTTTCATTCTTAAGCTTCACATGATTGCCTTGTGTTATAGTTGTTTCCACCACTGAGAAATCCAAAACCATGCCGTTCTTCCACAAGATGGTGTATGTGTGCATATAGTACATTTATTTACATGTTGATGTACCCTTCCCGACCTTTGTATGGTTCAGCTGACATCTGCAGAAATGCCAGGTTGCGTGAGATACCTAAACTGCGATACAGGTGGCCTAGTTTTCACAGGCTTTGCATTATCATGGATCTCGTTCATTCCAGCTGAAGCTGAGTGATGAGAAGTCTCTGACCCTATGGGAGCTGGGCAGAGCAAGAGCAGCAGGTCCACGTGGTGCACTGGGGTTTATGAGCTTGACCGAGCATGCTCTCCACAGTGTTGTACCAAGGTGCCCGAGCTCATTTCTCACAGAGCTGGCCTGGCTGCAACAGGGTTTATCAGCTCTGCTCTACACTAGAGCAGCTGTATGTCTTCCAGATACAAGAATAGCCACATTTGCAGATGTTATGTATCTAAACCAGTAAAACTGACTGTGTGTGAGCTGTTGCTGCGTGCAATCAAGCACAGTTAATTTGTGAACTTGATAAGTCATCCAGGGGTGTAAAACAGTTGAGGACTTCTTGTATTAAAACTACCAGGTGAATACGTACTTCTTATTTCAAGCTTAGTTTTATATGCCAGCTTTCACCTCCCCCAGTGCCTTCTGCACCACATGCTATTCAGCCAACACATTCAGTGGGCCCCAGACCATTTCCTTCCAGCTGTGACCTAAATGAACTGTTCTTCTCTTTCAGCAGTGTGTCAAGCAGCTCCTGCCTCCCCCTGCTCTTCCGATCTGTGTCCCAACATCTGAGATCAATCCTGTTTTAGTACCTTTGAGCATAGTATTACATAGAGGTGGTCTGAGTAGGATCTGCTGGTTCTTCTTTCTCCGTCTCCTCCGTCTCTTTCTCCTTCTCCTTGCCATTCCCATAGGCTGCTTCAGATACAGCAAAAAAGTCTTACTAGCACCTCTGGGCCTCACGCTCAGGCACTTGAGCCTAACTAAGACTGGCATAGTCAAGCATGGAGTCCTACCCCCATATAGATGCACCAAAATAGAAGCCACTGGTACCAAATAACCATCAGACTTCCAGTAGGGTCTCCTTCAAAAAGACTAGGGGTCTTTTTCAAAATATGGGCTTGATTTGAGTCCTTATTTCTGCTTACTGAGCTTAATGTCGGTCATATGGGAATGCTGATGAGGTAATTTGGTCCCTGCAGTCTTTACATGGGGAAAGGTATTGCTTTGTTTCCCATAACATAAGGCCAGCACAAATATTTAAAGGTGACACGGTCCATGGTGCATTATCTCGCCAATTCAGCAAATGTGCAATAGTGTGTCCATGTTTCGCTAGGCATAAATTCACACTGCTGCCTGACCAAGTGGTGTACAGCTCAGTATTAATAACCAAGAGTCTTGTACACACTGTAATATCCAGGTCACACTACAGGAACCTAATGGGTGAATGGAGCTGTTGTTCAACAAAGCAGTTCCTCAGCCACGATTTCCCTTCCCAACACCACCTCTCTGCCCCTTCCATCGAGCAATGCAACAGCTTGTGTGGGTGGGCTACAAAGAGGATTACTGAAATTGTTTAAGCTAAAGAATAAAATTTTAAAAAGGTTTATTTTTAAACTGAGATCATTGAATGGATCCTGTTTTCAGCACGATCTCCGAAGCAGCTGCCTTGACACAACCGAAGGGAGCATGACCTGCAGCATGTGGGTGGGAAGGAAGGGGTGGAAAGTTTTTAAATCAGTTTCCCACTGGTAGAGGTAGCTTTCCAGAACAAGCCCCTCAACTTCTAAGGGGTCAACTGTCCACTCTGCACTGACACCTCTAAGCTCTCCCACCACAACTTCAAATATTGTAAATTTGAGGAGTCTTGCTGAATGGTGCAGCATTACCAGAACAATCCATTGCTTTCCTTTCTGAAGAGGAGCATTTTAAAGGCGGGTGGTGGTGAGAGAAAGGTGACCTGAGCTGCTGCATTCCTGTTATTCTCAGCTGTTGCAATGCCCTTAATGGGGCCTGCAAGGGGGTAGGGCTGTGGCAGTTCCCAGCAGATGAGCACTAGTCATTGAAGAGCTGAGATTTGAGCTTATGTGGCTGGTGACACTGGGGGCAACCTAAGGGAGGAGAAAAAAGACATAGAACCCTGTCTGCTTCCTGCTTCCTGTTCCGTGGTTGACCACAATATGATTTTAAAAACTGGACAGGCCCAGGAATCCTTGTGTTCACATTCCTTAACTTCAAGAAAAGCAACTCTGCCGTAATTGCACCAAAGGTTGTCTCATTATGGCCTTTTCAGAGCACTACCAGTTGCTTTCACAGTGTAGAAGGGAAATGAGTGAACAGGGAATTACAAATACGGAGTGGATCAGGCTATGTGCAATAAATCCTGAATGCTGATCCTAAACACATTTTTCTTCAAATGGATCTCATCTGACTTTGGTGCCTGCAGGCACAACTCTGAGGGTGAGATTAAGATATTAGGCAAAGTCTAGGATGCAACAATAAACTTTTCTTTCATGTTAGTGAGAATCACGTGGTTAAGCCACTCTCCAAAGTCACTCTCAGTAATTAAGAAACATACTTAGCCCATAATGGAAAGTTAATGGATTAAAGTGATGCCTTATTGCACAGTGGCTTGACTATGCATGGCAGCTTTCATCCTTAAACACTTCCAAATCCCTGGGCTCTGGCTTGTTGCTGTTACAATCAGTGCTGAAATTATGATTGACTGCCCTGTCCGTCAGCCTTGCAGAGACCTCATGCTGCCCAGCATTGCTAAGTGGACCTCACTTCAGGGATCCTCATTCTCCTCCCACAGCCCCATCACAGCTCATTCCTGAATGAAGAGTGCTGCTTGCATGCAAGTTGTTCCACAGGCAGCTTGCCTGTTTTGCATTAATTTGCATTAAAAGTCCTTGAAGTAGGGATTAAACCAGTTTTCTTCCCTCTTGGGCAAATCCCTTAATCCCTGGGCTACAGCTACGCTCGTTCTTGTATGCCCTCTGTTGCTGTGCCTTTCAAGCTTTTAGTCTTTGCTGCAGAGTAGGACAGCTTCACAGGGCAAAGCAAGGTGTTCCCAGCAGGTGTGGTAGGGAGAGGTGGCTCTGCTCCTGATGGAAGGTGGTTGGGCTCCAAATTCAGGACTGTGCTTTCTCCTCCGAGGTCCAGGCTCCGGTAGACAACGCGTTGAAGCTCTGAAGATCAGAGTGCCCGAGGGCCATCGTGGTTCTCACTCCAGGTTAGCAGAGGCTTTGGCATCCTCATCCTCTGTCTTCTCTGAATTAATCCCCAAAGCACACAGTGACACAGGAGTTCATTTCATCTGATAAAGAATCGGGGTGATTTCTACTTGAAGCTGTAGTTTCGAAAACTCTACATCATAACTGTTTCTAAAAACAACAACAACAAAAAAAAACCCAAACAAAGCACAAAGCAACTGAATCTTTTTAGGCTAAGAAATCTGGATGTTCCAACCTTATCTGCCCCTGAGCAAGTCTGTAAGGGAAAGAATTAATGTGCCACTGTCTTAAAAGAGGCAGACAATGTTGTTCAATATTTATTATTCTGCCTTTATTTATCGTTCATGTATAAATTAATTTCATAAAGCTCTGGGTTAATAAGAAGCTTGGAACTCTGCAGTTTTCACAGAAGCCCTCAACCCATTCTGAAAATGTGAGTGAATTAAACTTAACAGCTCATTATCCTCAGAATTATCTACTCATTCTGAATGAGACTTAATGTGGAGACAATGGAACCATAAATTAGACTGTTACACACAAAGCTCCACGATCTTTAATTTTCCATCCATGTTTCTGAAGCAGAACAGAAGTGCCTGGAAGGCCCAGCCAAGGGCACTGTTAAGGAAGATGTGTCACTGATGAGAAAACATATCCATAATTTATGCATGCTCAAGCTCAGGCTATAGTTTCAAATGCAATTTGCTACCTAGTGTTCAAGATTTCTATGCAGCTGTTTATTGTCATTAATTAAACTCTAAAGGCTTTGATTGGCCAGCAAGCCCCTCTGCAGTGATATGACCCCAAAAATAGCCAGAACATATTAATGATAGAGTTTAGTAATGCAGAAGTGGAACACGCAAATCTCATTCTGATTTACTAGTCTTCAAGTAGAGTTTTGAATCAGTTAATTTGTACATTATCAGTTGAATCCTTTGAAGTCTCACTAGACAGAAATGCATATGGACATACAATATGTCGTTGTCTGCCAGTTTAATGAAATGCCATTCTGAATCCTAGTTTTAAAATGTCTCTTGCTTCTCTTGTAGAAGAAATAGGATTCTCACAAAGGATTTGCAAGCAGCTCAACAGATTTTAGGGTTGTTTCTCTTTCACCTTGTCTCTCACAATGAACTCAAGAAATATCACACATCCAAGGAAGAGGGTAATTCTAAACTTAACCAGATCGCTTTGGCTGTTTGCTGCTGCTGTCATTCATGAAAAACAGTACTTTGATGCATGGATGGTGCCACCGAATTCAATGGAGCTAGTCATTTTGAGCAACAAGATACTCCAGGGGAGTGTGGCAGACTCTACACAGGGATTGTCTCCAGTCCAGGACAGAGACAATGTCTATAGACAACACATACAGCCTCCATCTCAACTGGCAACTCTGGGCACTGCTGTGGTACATATTAATAACAATTTTGTTGAAAGGTCTTATTGTAGTCTCGGATTTGCTTTGGCCCAGCCACGTGAAAGGACATTCAAGTAAGAACAGAGAGTACAGACCATGGCCAGGGACAGAGTCAGCTAGTTAGGAGAATCTGGGGCCAAGAGCTGAGGGCCACAGTAAGCCAGTCTGGCATCAGATCTGCATGGCTTGTTTAGAAAAAACTGTTAAAAACTGCAGAGAGAAGAGACAAAAAATCCCCCCCCAAACCCCAAACAAACCAAAAAACCAACCAACCAAACAAAACCCCTGAAATAAGGCAAATAGAAGGCTTGATTTTTTAATATCTCAAAAATAAAATTAAGAGATGAGAGCACTGCACCACGTAAGTACCTTGATTGAGAGAAAATGCTGAACTCTTTAGGATGGCAAAACTTAACAGAAACAAATGGCTACAATTTAACTCATTCAAACCAACAAGTAAAGTCTTAAAATGAGGCAGGGATTTTCACAGGAGGGTCTCTTGCTATTGCAACAAGGCATGAAGGAAAGAGATGGATGCCTCTTCGCCGGGGTCATGAAGTAAAATCTAAAGTGTGAATTGTTTGTGTTTTATGACATCTAAAACACTTTCCAGGTTTCAAACATAAAGTTTAAGATGGATTCAAACAAGGGTTTTTTTATTCTTTGAGTTTTAGTATGTTTTGTGCACTAACCCACAGGTTTGCAATTATTTTACAGTGGAAGTTCTTGTTTTGCCCACAAAGACCTTTCCAGAAATAAGGATCTTCCCACTCAAAGTTTCACTGAAACAGAAGATTTCCGTGAAAATATTAGACAAATTTACATTTTTTCATTTAAAACCAAAGAAAATCAGAAGCTTCATTGAAATATTCCCTACCAGTTCTACTGAAATAAACCTATCTCAGCATCTTGGATTTTCAGTCCCGTAAACTCTTATTTGTGTACTAAATGGCATCTTGATGTATCATATTGGACCTCTGAGTTATATTCAAATCTTGACTTTTCTAACTTGCTTCATGTAAATTTGGAGTTCCTGCTAATTCTCCAATGCGTGAGGGTGGAATGTTAGCTGAAGTTTTCTGCTTTACTTTGTGCAGAATTTGAATCAGGAAGAATGTGCAGTATTTTTATTACCTTTCTGAGACAGATACCTAAAAAATCCTCATCTTCAGAAAGACAGTATTGCAGGAGGATGTTAAAGGGCAGAAAGGGGATGACTGTTGTATCGAGCAATGCTTATAAGAGGAGCACTGCTTTTTGACTGCTGCCATGGCAAGGCTACACGAACTGTACAGCTGGGGGATGACTCCAACAGCAGTAATCCATCAGCTTGCGGGTTCACAGGCCATTTCCCACAGGACCCAACTGATCAGCCTCTCTATATAGTTTGTCTGCAGAGAGAGAGGATTCCCACCAGCTGCTGACCTCTACAGTCGTGCAGGGCCCAACCTCCAGCGATCGCAGAGCAAGGACTCCATAGGAAAATGTACAACTGAAAATACACTGAGAACCATGGAGTGTAATCATCCGAACTGAAGTGTGATGCTGTGAATAAACTGGAGAGTGTCTGGAGGAGGGCTGTGAGGTTGGTAAAGGTTTTGGAGGGCAAGCCATGTGGGAGGTGGTTGAAGTCACTTGGTTTGTTCAGCCTAGAGAAGAGGAGACTGAGGGGAGACCTCATGGTGGCTACAGCTTCCTCACAAGGGGAGTAGGAGGGGCAGGCACTGATCTCTTCTCTCTGGTTACCAGTGACAGAACCTGAGGGAATGGCAGGAAGATGTGCCAGGGGAGGTTTAGCTTGGACATTAAGAAAAGGTTCTTCCCCCAGAGGGTAGTGGAGCACTGGAACAGGCTCCCCAGGGAGGTGTCACAGCCCCAAGCCTGACAGTGTTCAAGAAGAGACTGGACAACAAAGGGGCAACAAAGATGATTAAGGGAGTGGAGCACCTCCCTTATGAGGAAAGGCTGAGAGAGCTGGGTCTCTTTAGTTTGGAGAAGAGGAGACTAAGGGTTGACCTTATTAATGTTTATAAATATATAAAGGGTGAGTGCCATGAAGATGGAGCCAGGCTCTTCTCGGTGGCAAACAATGATAGGAGAAGGGGTAATGGGATCAAGCTGGAACACAAGAGGTTCCACTTAAATTTGAGAAAAAACTTCTTCTCAGTAAGGATGACAGACACTGGAACAGGCTGCCCAGGGGGGTTGTGGAGTCTCCTTCTCTGGAGACATTCAAACCCGCCTGGACATGTTCCTGTGCGACCTCACCGAGAGGTTCCTGCTCCAGCAGGGGGATTGGACTAGATGATCTTTTGAGGTCCCTTCCAATCCCAAACATACTGTGAAACTGTGAAACTGTGACAACACCCTCAGACACATGGTGTGAATTCTGGGGTTGTCCTGTGCAGGGACAGGAGTCGGACTCGATGATGCTTGTGGGTCCCTTCCAACTCAGGACATCCTGTGATTCTATAATTCTATGTATGTAGCACATACACTTAGGACAACATTGTGTAGGAGCAGGGAGGTTGTTTTTGCTTCAACTGTTCCTATTCTCATCTTTACCATTCTTGGTTTGGCCCAGCAGGTAGAAGGTAAGTTGGTATTAAACTGTAAAAAGAGTTCCCATTTTGAGAAACAACAAGTCCCTAGCTGACTTTGATAGGTAGTTGATGTCAATCTAACTGAAGACAGCCTTTGGGCTATCCTGAACTACTGCGATGACAAATGAGGTTTGTGTTTTAAGTACTTGTGTGGTGCATTTTGATTCAAGAATGCCTGGAGCAGGGAAGCTCCAGATGCATAATCACAGGTCTGGGGATATGAAACAGGTACCAGTCCAGGGAACACCTCCTGCAGATCTGTGGTGTTTCTTTGGGGTAAGATGGTGCTGCAGCTTGACCCCATCCTGTGCAGGCATTTTCCAAAACCAGGATCCAGCCTTCACTGCTATGGTAGAGCCATCTGAGTCTGCATGGCTAAGAGGAGCCCAAAACATGTTCCTGCGCACACAATGCTAAGAAGCATAGCAACAATTTACAGATTATGAGGGCTATTAAAAAAAAAGCAAAAGGAAAGTGTAAATCATACCATTTCTCCTTAAATCACTTCAAATAATTTTAGCATGATGAAGATGATGTCAAACGTGTATTATATTTGCCCTTGATTGCTGAAGGGAGGCAACACACACATTATATGTGTAATATGTGGCTCGACAGATATAGATCTTAGATATAAATCATGTCTAGTGGGCTGCTCACTGCAGAGCAGCCTTTCTGACAGATACATTGGTAGACTTGGTCTGTAATCAGGAAGATCATCCCAGGCAACCCCTCCACAGATCTCTCCTTCATTCTGAAAACAAATAAAAGACAACAGTCTTTTGCTGACCAAAGACTCCCCTTTTGCTAACCAAAGGAAGAGAGTCTGGATTAAATCTTATTCTGAGAATATTTGTAATATCATTGGGCTTTAATGAAGTTAAAAACATATTTTGGGTTTGTCTCAGATGAGAGGATGATGCTGCAGGTTGGAGCCAGGTGACAAATACTAAGTGCTTGCCTCCTCCATCAATATTTTTTTTCCAATTCCTGGCAATGATCTTGAAAATGCCTTTCCTGAGCCAGAGCCTGATGGGGTGCAGCATGAAATGGCTGCACAGCCATACCTTACACCCATGTAAACGTAAAAAAACCTGCTGGGTTTTCCTGATTTCTTCTGGCTGAGTTTTCTGCTGCACTGGGGAGCTGAACTGTCTGCACTTGGGGTGAGGAGAGAGGCAGAACTTGTGCAGGGATGGGACAGGAGCCTGCAATGCGCATGGTCTGTGTAGGCATCACGTGTGCAGTGTGTGTAGGCATCATGCCTGTAGGCATGTGTTGGTGCATGTAGGCATGTACGTATGTGAGGCGAATGGGGAGGAAGAACAGGACTGGCCCTTTTGACACTGGTAAGTCCAGCTGGCTGGTGGATGTTCTGTTTCTTCTGAGAAAAGTGCCTGCACCACAATGAGCAGAGCATCTCCCACCACCCCAAGTCATGCACCTGCTGTGGACTGCTGCAAGAGGCTGCGCTGAAGGCAGGACAACCCTGAAAACAAATCAGTACCCATGTTTTATACAGCAGCCAGGTGTATAACCAAAGCTCAGCCTCGCTTAACTCAATAAGGACACTATGCACATTTCCCCAGTGTATTTTACAATTGCTGCAGCTTCTGGAGCTCTGATCACTTCAGTGCACAAAATCTGGTATTTCTCATGTTTATAGGAGTGCAATCACTATCTATTGAAACAACTTTCTTTGAGGCTTCTCCAGCCCTTTCACTGGACTGAAGTATGAAACTGAGTAACATGACTGGCTGTAAAATAATTTTAATTCAGGGTGTTTATAAGAGCCAAAAAATGCTTATGTTTTGTGCCAGACCTATATAGATTGCTAATTATACCAACATTAAAACACAGTCACAAGCAAGTAAGATGGTGGATGTTCTATATCCACATCCACAACCACAGAGAATTCTGTGAAATGTACCAGCATCACCCTGATTAAGTTAAGATTCTCATAGAAATCGAAGAACCGAGTGTACTTCCTCCTTCAGCAGTACTTCTGAACGAACAACCCTGACTTATATTTGCTGGAGGTCACCTCTTATGCCCCAAACTCTCCTGTTGTAGCTCTGTGCATTTTAACTCAAACATATGTCCACCTTTAAGCAGTACCTATAAAACCAAAGGGTCCTATGTTTCTTTCCAGTCTTCACAGAATCATGGAATCACAGAATGGTTTGGGTTGGAAGGAACCTTAAAGATCATCCAGTTCCAACCCCCTACCATGCCCAGGGACACCTTCCACTCTATTAGAGAGGTATCCCTTTTTGCTTCCAACAGAAACAATGTCAAGCGTAGTACACATGTGAAAAGGTCAATTTGAAATGAATTTCAAGGAAAGCTTTAGCTAACTTGAAAGATGTCAAGGGTTTAGATTGCGGGATGACAATAAAACCCTGGCAGATGTATTGTTAACCTCCTTTTCCCCCCACTTCCCCCTTTTGCCCCTCCCTCTCCCCCCTTCCCACTAAGGACAGGCGATCGGGAGGAAAAGAAGGACAGAGAGAAGAGAGTTGGAAAAAATTAAAAATGTTTCACTAATGCTACTAATAAGAATAGGGAAAATAATACAAAATATACAAAACCAATCTTGAAAGTCTCAGCAAGACTCTGCAGCCAACCGGAGCTGGATTCAGTCTGTCACTAGGCCTCAGTTTGCAGGGATGACTCGCAAGGTCCTCTCCTAATGTCGGCCATAAGCAGAAGGGACGAAAAAGGGATGAGATCCTCGTGATCTCCCACTTTTATATGAAGTGTTCACATGAATGGAATGTTATACAGAGTTGGTCAGTTTCTTGGTCACCTGTTTCTCGTTGCCCCTCTCGCGAGATGTCCATCCATGCTTATCAATAACTTTGCATTCCATTGCTATGTTTACCAAAACATGTATCTGGTTCTCCAGGAAAATGCAGCTAATATGAAGGCTTTAGCTGACGGGCAAAATTCACTAAATGAGAAACTTGTTTTTTAACAAAACCAGGACAAAAGAACAGCTAAGATTACTCTCCATAGCCTGTATTTTAGTATCTAAAGTTAATTTATCCTGTGCAATTATTAGGGGATAAATACTGGGCTGCATAAGGCACAATACATGTTACTGGTCCGATATGCATGCGGTACAGAGCAGATAGTGGTTGTAACCAACCGGAGGCAGAAAGAAGACTCAGAGCAAGGAGAGCTGATCACAGGAGGAATTATTAATGGGCAAAATTTTTGAAAGATTTTTGTTGCTAACAGTGCAGTAGCTGCTGCAGCTACTACAGCATCACCAGCTGTAGTTAAACAGGCAGATCAGTCTGTCATGACCACAACTTAAATACGATTGGTTCCACGGTTGGCCAGGAGTTAATAGGATGCATTTTGGTAGAATGAATGTTTTCTGTGTTGTCCACAAATTTGAGCTTCCTTTTCAGCTGAGAAAATAGTGGAATTGTGGTTGAATGCAGCTGATTTTTCTCTATACTTTCTACTGAAAATGTCAAATAGCTTCCCATGGTTATTCATTATTGCACAGATATGAAAGGGGAGTAGCCCGTCATGCTTTTTATTATTTTCAAAGTAGTGATAAAACTGCACAAGGAATATTTGAAAATACAAAGAGTGAACTAAATTCAAACTATTTGAACTCTGACAATGTGCCATCAATAGCTTCTAATAATGCAGATGTTAACTTCGGAAGATGCCTCTGTAATTACAGATTAGGAGAAAAGAAAATAGTATTTTCTTCTAACTGATCCAACCTCTCATATACTAGTATACGGCAAAGTAATCTGATTTTAAAAGCACTTTAACAACATTTACAAAGACCTGTTCTTGGTTCCCAAGAGGTTTAGAACTGCAGGGTAGATTTAATTTTTGCTAACTTTAGACACACAGAAATATCGAGTTATATCTCCAGATGCCAGTTATCTCCATACAGTTGCATTAAAAGGATTTTTAAAATATTTTCTAGCTCTTTAAACAAATAAAGATATTCTTGCTTTCTCTCTTTGAATGTTAGATAAAGATTTCTCAGTTGCACTATTAAATTGTTGAAAGATCACTTAGATGTGGTTGACAGAGGAGTATTATAAAAAAATTAACATTTCTTTCACAATGTGTCACAATATTTTTTCTATGATAACTTTAAAATTAAATGACCTTATGATGCACATGTTGAAGTTAATTATATCAGGCTTTCATTGAGAGGTAAGCCACAAGATAGAGTTGGTTGTTCCTCATTTGTAAGTACGGCTTTTATCTAAGACACTTCTTAGTGAAGAAAAAAAAAGGATCTTTTTTGCATACCCAAATACTTGACTTCACATTTTAATTTCGGTCCTCAGTCTGACTAAGACACTTTCTCTGACAAAAAGACTGACTTTCAGGACACCGTAAGTTCTCCTGAGTGGCTTCAATCCGACGGAAAGCTGGATGTGGCACATTTGCATAAGGCTTACTGTATACCGAGAGGCTCAGTATGTGTTTCAGGAGCTGTGTATTAGGAAATAGGCTAAATCCTGCTCCTCTCATGATCTTAAACCTCCCAGAACTCATCATTCCATTCCTACTTCAGACGGAGAGCCATGTTGAATATTTGTCACATGTAAGCCTGTTAAGAACTGTATTAGCATAATGCTTCAAACTAAAGTAATTTCAGTTTTTCTGGGAAGAACTGCATTAACTGATTTCAAGACACAGAGGATAAGTTGAAATGTTTCTAAAGAGGTTGTTTTCAGTTATGACAAAATAAATGATGCCTGGAAGTTCATGGTAATTTAGTTGAATACTGTTGGACATTGAAGGGTATTTGCAATGACACTTGAGACACTTCCATGATAAAAGGGAAAATATAATCTCCTTGAAGTATGCCATATCTGTCACAGTTCAGTCACAAGAGGTGACCACCTGTGTCGTGAAAGACCTGCACTCATCCTCTCTCCTGGTGAGCCCTGTCCCAAATGGGACCCCAGATGTCCAGCCCCACTGTGGCCCCGTTCCCCTCGCCTGCCTCCCGCCAAGCCCATCTGACACCAAAACCTCCTGCAAAGCCCTAATCCCCGCTTTCTGCTCACTTCCATGGCAGCTTCTCCTCAGAAAGAGTTAAAGGAGGAGAAAAGTTGCAGCAAGGATTGGGTGAACCTCCCTGGCAGGATGTGGGTGGCCCAAAGCCACCGGACGCTGCGGTGGGACCTGGAAGTGGCTGGCAGGAGCAGAGACTGGCTTCCGATGCCGTGCTGCTCGCTGAGCTGCAGCAATTCAACTGCTTGCCATTGCTGGAGCAGATGCTAAAAATAAAAAGAGAAGCGAGGCTTTTTCACTGTGCTTATGCAAGTGTAAGGTGACACTTGGTGCGCAGCCGGGTTCTCTGTGGTGTGCAGTCAGCTTCCGCCCTGTGTGAGCAGATTTTTCTCATGGGGGGAAAAAAAACCCTGTCAGTAAAATACTGTTTCTAAACAAAGCTTGGCAGAGGATTCAGGATAAGGTACAGTGCCGCTCTTAATCTTTTTTCCAAAAGAATGCATTTCAAGTTAATGACCCCTGAAGCACATTTATTGGCTCTGTAGGAACAACTAAAACATCCTTCCTTTTTCTTTATTTGCAGACAAGAATGGAGGTTTGCAGCACAGATTACTTCTATTTTACAACTTGAAAGACAACTCACTAATTCATAGGAGAATATTTACATGATTTTCCTGACTTAGGAAATACACTTTGGGCTGCAGTGACAGGAAGCAACTGCTGCGAATATTTTAGCAGAGGCTGTGGGTTGTTGGCATCGCAGCAAGCCCAGGTCCGTCTACAGGCAAGGGCTGTGCTGGTTTTTGTATGACTTTGTCTTGATGTTGACACGTGACTTGTCTGACCAAGCCAAAGTGTGATAAGACTCGCAATGTGATTTAGCAGTGCAGGAAGAGGGAAAACAATGATTGTTTTTGAGAGTGTCAGGAAAAGAAATCGTACTCTGCTCAACTCTTTTTTTTTTTTTTTAATTGTTTTCTAGAGTAACTCAAGCTTTTTTAAAAAGGAGCTTGTTCTCAATGTGATTTTTTCCTGTGGGTAATTATTTGGACATACATAAAACTGGGTCAGTGGCTCCCACCCTTTCCAAGCCATGTTTGCAGTTACTGGATTTCTGCCAAACTTTTCAGCACCCTCATCGCTTTCAAGTAGAAGAACTGTGGCAAATCAGACCTGTATAGCCCTGTCACTTCCAGTACCAGTCATGCTGCAAGCACAACTGTCACAGCAGCTACTCAGATAGTTTTTACTGATCTACAGTTGCTGAGATGTGGCTGAAAGTTTGGCCTCCAGTCCTCACGTCTGTCAAGGTGATTTAAATACACATATAGTCAAAGCTATGAATGCTGAATGATGGGTACTTACAGAATGCAGCGAACAGTCAGAACAAAACGTTGATGTCTCTTTATGCTGACAGATCTTGTCATTCAATGACCTTGGGGTGCACTGATGAGCTATTTTGAGGATTCTACAGGAATACACTCCACTGCGGTTCAGGGACATTTTGCTGATATTTCTCTGAACACAAAGAGTTTTTCCACCCAACACTAGTCATACCTGTTGCCAGCTGAGGTTGCGATCATTCCTGTTAAAGCTGTTTGGGCTCGTTACCCCCCAGGAAAGATGGGCAACATTCACAAGAAAAAGCACTTGCCAAAGGACAACGGCACCACGTCAACATTATTGCAAAAACAAGTCAAAAGGGTGTGTGTGTCTATGTGTATGTATGTATGTATCTGTCTAATGAAGAGATATCTATAACAGCATTGGAGAATAACAGCAAGTGTATCATAGCCTATACATCTAAACCTTGTCAACATTTCCCCCAACAAAAGGCAGTATTGTTTTAGGGCAAAAAGAAAACAGTTTAGGAAAACGCGGTTCTAGGCCAGCACTCATATCTGTTCTTCCATCAGTGATAGACCGTTCCCCCATGTGTGTTCTGTCTGGCTCAGCAAGGTCACCCAAGACCATGTGGCCATATTATATGTTTTGTAATGTGAAAAAGCCCTGGAAAGACAAAAATATTTGCCTTTTTACAACCTCCCCCATGGCCTTTTCCCAACTCTGGTAGTCTGCATGGGCTCCCCTGCAGAGGACCAGTCCCTTATTCTGTGTGTGCCACTGGCTTCATCTACAGAGGAAAGCTGGATTCCTGTTCCTCTCTGATATAACACATTGCTCTTGTGCCAGTATTGGCCTTGTAGCTCTGCAGAGAGACACAGAGCTTCCTATTAAACTTTGAAGTCATAATCTGAAACATAATGCTGGCACCAAAATCCAGGATATGGGAAGCAGGACCACAGGACGCAGACACCCTGCTCTTCTGTTTAACCAGTAGGTCACTTCTTATTAACAGTAGGGTTACCTCCTACAAGCAAAGACATAAATCATGCCACCCAGCAGCCACCAAGCTGAGAAGGCCACTTGAGTCTTGAGCTATGCCACTTATTGCTCCACTTATTGCTCCATGCCCTATTCATTATGCAGAGTTTGTGGGATTTTTTAGCCCGGCTCATAAAAATAATGTCCTAGATGATCAAAGCTCTACTTTGATCTGTGAACCTCTTCCTTTGTCTTGAGGCACTAGCCTCAAACACCTCAAGGACATCTGCTAATGAGGCAGAAATGAGTCTGCCCTTTGCCTTGCTGAGCACAGCCAGATGCACAAGAACAAGCAACCCTCAAGCTAGTTTGTGCAGTAGCATACTGGACAGTTTTTCATTTGCCTTAACCACAGAGAGGGCTCTCAGGTGTTGTAAGACATCTTGTCTCCAACCTGGCCTATCTGAAAGAGAACCATTTGTCCCAGGATATCATCAGCTGCCTTCAGTTCAGTCCTGATGGAAAATTCCAGTGACTGTGATAGAAAATGGTTCTCTCTCCAGCAAACCTTGGAAAACTATCTTCATTAGGGCCAGACTCACCTCAGATCATCCTATTTCCTGAGAGAGATATTTATAGTACCCAAGCATAGATTTCTGCTAATCTTCAGCTTGATCTAATGGACTTTGGCAAACCTATAACATGGACCAGGGTGTACCCTTGCATGTACAGATGCTTTGGGAATGCTCTGACTTAGCTACTCCCATTGCTGTCCTGGTAGCCTGTCGCATGGTGATAGGAAAGACCCAGTCTTTCTAGGAAGGATCCTGACATTGCCTGCCAGGGATAACTAGGATTTGTGGATACCTTAGTCTGAGCTCTCTTTTGCATGCGGGTCCTTGCTGTGAAGTTTGATGCACACTGTGAGTGTGCATGGAATAGGTGTGAGGAAGCACATTACGTTTTTCTGGCTTGGCCAGCTCAACTTGGGTTGAGATTTGCCAGAAACTCCTGGGCTTTGTTGCAACCTGTCACCACCCTGATATCTCCCTGTGATGCCCCAAAGAGTACAACGTCCTCAGGAAGAACTGAACAGGGGACTTGTCAAAGAGAAGAGAGTTGCTCTAAAGAAATGACTAGTTGGAGGAAAGAACCCAAAAATGTGAGATTCTCATGCTATTTAATGCTATAAATAATAAGCAGAGTTTCGGTGTGGCTGTGTAGGGCAAGAACAGAGGGGTGTAGAGTTGTATGACTGGTAAGTCCCCAGCCTTGCAACATTAATGATTTTGAGAACATGAATTAGTAAATAAATCTGAAACTCAGAAGAAAACAGGTAATAGAATTATGTGTCTATAATTTGGTTCTTTGATGAATAGGCTAAAAAAATAAATGCCATCTGGGATCTTAGAAACTCTGAAATATCCTGAATATTCACAGGGAGCAAATGCATGGTCTTATGGAGGACTGTCCAAGCACAGGCATGTGGCCATCAGTGTGGCAGCAAATTAGTAGGGTGCATATGTCACATAAAGAGGTGAATATCAGGCACGTTCCATCATTCCTGAGCTCCCAAACAGATCACAGTTAAGACAGTAGATGGAAAAGATTGAGGTCAAAGTCTAGGCCAAAGTCAAAGTCAAAATCAAACACCACATCATTTGGATGCACAGACAGATATTGCACTGCACAGTAGAGAAACAACTGGAGATTAATTTAGTCCTCTGTCACCAAATCTAATGGGTTTCCAATTCTATGCTCTCTGTGTCTGAGGTTTCCTTGATACCAGTGAGTGATGCTTTAGGCACAAGGTAGTGTAGCATTTGGGCACAAATATTTGTAGTGTATTATCAGGCCTCTGTCACTGAGGTTTACATCACTTTCTGACTTTGCCCCCACATGTCAGGGGTGCCACAGGTGGGAGAGTTTTGCTGGGAAGGAGAACTTGGAGTTAAGCCCAGGCTAAACACATGACTTGGATATGCACAGGATTCCTGCTAGGTTTGCAGGCAATCTGTTTGACTCTTTCATGGATTAAATACAATGATTTTTGACCAATCTGTGTGACAATCCATTAATTTAATCCCATTAACTTTGGTATGAGCATATCTGTGTGTGTGCGTTTACACTCCACTGAGCAGCAGCTTCAGCTGCTGCTGGACTCTGGTTGATGGAGACACACCAATCCATATACGGATCCCAAGTCTAAGACTGGCTACTGGAATCCAATATTCTAACTTTTGAGCAGTAGGTGGTATCAGGAAACAGATAAAAGGGCCAATGGCTATAGGCAGGTTTCCTCTAATGCCATTCAATGTTTACAGAGGAAATGGAGATACCTGAATCTGATGAATAAAACAATATAGGACCAGTTTATACACATTCACGCATATATAAACACATATCCATACAGCTCCTGTATTGTTGAGGGGTTATTTGAATGTACATATGTTTATGTCTATATGTATGTTGATATATATATATATACACATATATATACGCTGTTAGATAGCGGCTAGCAAGCAGGTGCAGCTTCTGCAGCATCCCACGCTGCAGGGATCAGAGGGGTTGATGAATGTCCTGCTAACGAAGCGGGGCCACTCTGGTGTGGCTCCAGCCTGCACCTGGGCAGCTGCAAGTGCCAGCAGGTCAAGCCCCATCTGTTTGATCTGGCCTCAAGGCATGACCTGAGCTGCAGCATCTGAAGGGCCTCGTGATCTCTGTTTCTAAAAAGCTCATGGGGCAAAACCCAGATGTCTCCATTGGAGTTAGACCCCCCAGGCATCCTTTCCAGCAGGTGGAGAGCAATGGGCAGTTTGATAGCACAATTTATGACTTATCTTAGGGTGAGATGACTCAGTCTCTGAAAGCATGCGTTTCTCACCGCTGAATAACTGGGAAGTGAGAATGATGAGCTCAAGCGGTGACTACTTACATTTACTTTGGGTTTGTCCCATGTTTAATCAGATGAGGGATAACTCTGTGGTGTTGTCTAAACAACCGCTGGCTTTCTGCAGAGATGTATCTTGAGAGAACAGCTGGAGCAGAGCTTTATTGTTTGGGGGTGTGCAACAGATAAAGCTAGTCTGATCATTTCATCTCTGCATCCACAGAATTACATCAGTTTAACCAGAAATGAAGTATTTTATGCTTAATTTTCTTCTGCATTCATATGCATAATCCACTGGCAGACAGGCTCTTCTAATCCTCTTGTCAGTGAGGGCTTTGTGGGGTTTATGTTCTCTAAGATGATATATCCTAGCAACACCAGAATTAAGCTAGCTGCGGTGAAACAGGGAATCTGCAGGAATGTCCAAGGTGTTGGACATTCTCTGTCATTTGACTAATCCAGCTACTCTCAGTGCAGTTTCAAACAGCTCAGTCACCCAAAGACACATCCTAACAGTGGCGTGATCAAATGAGATGTATACCATTTCTTACAGTCACATTTTCAGATCCCTGAAATCCCCTTTGATGTTATGCTAATTGGTAGAGACACTGTAACATGGTTACACAGGTAGCTCTCAAAGTCAGAAGGAGGGCATGTAATCAGATAGCTGGAAGAGATGGCACTGCTTCTGTCACCCTGAAAGAAGAGATGCTCCACTCTCACATTCTGATTGCTGGGTATCTCTTCACAGAGGAAGTTTCCATTTTAATAATGTAATTTTTATCCATTTGTTGTTTTTCTTCATCTGTTTTTATTGAAACAGAACTATCTAAAAAGGAAAAACTAAACAGAGTCTCACTACAAATGCCACATCTGATACGACGCAGCAGCTGGGGCAGCACTTTGATTTATAATATCCCTGGATTACATTCTGCATATGTTCCTCTGTGATACAGAAAGACAACAGTGAAGCAAAAAGTCGACAAAAATTTCCCTATTTTAAAAGCAAACAAACAAACACACATCAACAACAAAAACAGCAGAAAAATATTCTTCTCACTGATGTTGAAGACCTCCTGTTGGGCTGAAACTCAGCCAGATTTCTCAGTGACTCTTAGCAGTAGGCCCCATTTTACCTTTATGTCCTGAACTTCTGGGAGGAAAAACTTTCATCCCACAACAAATGATTTAAATCTCCTTTTCTACTGTAGCCCAGGCTCATTCATCTCTCTTGTTTTGCAAACATGCCATGTAGCTCAGCTACCTCCTTCACTGTCAGGCCAGTTTAAAGAAGGGCAGTCAAACTCACACTCCCAGGTGTGACATTCGGTCCTGTTCACTGCTAACCCCCAGGAATCCCTCTGAAATCATGCACCACGGTCCCAGCCTCCTGATGCCTCCTTTCTTTTGGATGTTGCCAGCCCCGCCTCAACCCCAGAGTGATGTGACGGGAGCTCATCCTCCCTTACCCAAAGGATTCTGATGTGTCCCAGTTTGATCTCCTGTTCTGTCATCCTCCCACTAATGCTAGTGGCTCCACTGGCTTTTCCTCCACTCTCTCTTTCCTTTCCTGCTCCCTGGAATTACTTTTTTATTCACTTGCAGTTGGTAAAATTGATGCCAATATTATCAGAGGCTGTGGCCAGAGCTGAGTTAATGCAGAAGTATCTGTCTGCTGGGAGTCAACAACTCCACCACCAATGAGCTGCCCAAAGCTGATAGTTAGGGTCAGCATATACCATGTCACACTGCATTTGCCCACACCTCCCACCCCCCGCCTTATTTTCTAGTGCTCTGATTTCCCCTCAAATCAATGGGCTGTGCCCATGGTTGCCTGTAAGACACCACGTAATTCTGGAATTTATTGACTTCTTCAGCATCCTCTGATAATGCACCAGGGCAGAGACTTGTCCTGCAGTTGAACAGGTGGGTTTGCTTTGCTTTGATAAAAAAGAAAATGTTTCATCTGAAAAATGAAAAAAAAAATACCCAAACCATTGAAGAACGGTTGCTTGCTTATTAAACAGTATTTCCCAGAAGTAAAACATGCAGGCTGAGTTCATACAACCATTCCATATATAAACACCCCAAAGCCTGCCTCATGCCTTCTTATGGAGAGTCTCAAGCTGTAATAAATCAATTTTTTAAAAAGGCCATAGGAGAAGTTAGCTGGATTGGTGTATCTGTTCTTCAGCATATTATTAACTCCCAGCTTTCAGAATACGAGGGATCTATGCATACATTAATACAGTCATTTTCTTGATAGCATACTGCCATATCTGCAACATTATCAGACCACACTTACAGCACATACACAGTACATGCAACCAGCATCCTAGTCAACAGCATATAAAAACAATTGATGTAATCACTGTTAATAACTTGTTCTTTATAAAAAAATTCTTATTAACTAAAGCTTGCTAATTTATCACTACAATCACAGTATTTGCCAATTTGCCACTACTTGGAATGAGTCGATTGTGAGAAAATCAGAGCTTTTACTTAAAAAGATCATTTGAAAAGGCTTGAACCATTGTGCAAGAAGACATGAAGCTGAAAATTAAATAGGCACTAAAGGCTCAGAAACTGAAAGGCAAATGGAAAGAACCTACCATTTATAAAAACAAACAAACAAAAAACCAGACTCAAAATCCAAACAAGGAAAAACCTTTCATGGTTTTCAAGTCAGTTTCCTACCACTCGAGGGTCTGATATGCGCAGTTTAAAATCCTGAGCCTGACAATGCTGCTAAACTCAAAAAACTCCTTAGAAGTAGAAACCTTCTGACATGCTCCTTCATTGAGTCCCTGCCTGCTCCATGCTGGCCAACAGATTTTTTCCAGAAGTGTCCCAACTCCCTGTGACAGTATCACACTCTTCTCAGTTGCTCGTCTCTTGCTCCCTTCTCTTGCGTGGCAGTGTGAGGTGCTGAACACTCATGCTGCTTTTAACTCTTACCCGTTTCCTTTACACTTGCTTTTTCATTTCCACTGCTGTTTGCTCAGTCTTCTCCCCAGGACGTAGCTGCGAAGCAGCTACCAGTTGCAGAATTATGCTAAAAGCCTAAAAAGGGAAGGGATACCACTAGCCCAGAGATCCTAAGGAAATGCTGTGGCCTTGCTGGCAATCCCCAGACCAGCTTCTCCTTCCCTGCCATAGGTGCTGTCTCTTCTTCTTTAGCTCTTTGCGTTATTACCCGCCCCACTGGGCCACAGGGACAGGGTGGGCAGCCCACTCCTACCCTGTGAGTCTGCTGGAGGGGACAGGGTGTTGGGGAGGAGATCTAGGGCACTGTAGCCTGGAGGAGATGGAAGAGAGACCACATGGTGGCCCATGGCTTCCTCATGAGGGGAGGAGGAGGGGCAGGCACTGATCTCTTCTCTCTGGAAACCTGTGACAGGACCTGGGGGAATGGCAAGGAGATGTGCCAGGGGAGGTTTAGGTTGGACATTAGGAAAAGTTTCTTCCCCCAGAGGGTGGTGGAGCACTGGAACAGGCTCCCCAGGGAGGTGTCACGGCCCCAAGCCTGACAGTATTTAAGAAGTGATTGGACAACACCCTCAGACACATGGTGTGAATTTTGGGGTTGTGATATTCAGGGACAGGAGTTGGGCTCAATGATCCTTGCAGGTCCCTTACAAATCAGGACATTCTATGATCCTATGGTTCTGTGATTGTATGAACACCCCCGTCGAAGCAGCACTACACCAGCTGTCCTTCTCATTGCCATTTCTGCATCCACACTGGTTATAATGTACATCACCTCTCCTCCTGCACAGTCATGGTTGCCTTCCCACTCCCTACCTCCTCACCCTTCCATCAGTCAGTGCCATCTCTCCTCTCCCGAACTCCCAAGCTTTTGTGTCCTATTCCTTTTTCAATGGCAGTACTGAAAGCAAATGCTTAGACAGACAGAAGGTTAGATGTAGGCAACTAATGCAACATACCTGTAAATATTTGTCTAAGCTTTCTAAGGGAGTGGCTTTGGCCATATCAAGGTCCCTTTCTGTAACCTGTCAAACTGCACCAGCAAAAGAGTGTTTGGAGAGGTGGGAAGAGGTGCTGGCCCGGCATGTCAAGGTCTCTTACCCTCAGTGCTGCCAGAATTATAATTTGATTGACACTGTGAATCTAATTGCTGTGGCACTGCAATAGCTTCTTAAAGCCTTTGTTGCAAGTTTTATAGCAGTGTTCCTGCCAGCATATGCTTATCACCAAAATGCTGCTTTCCTCTGATTTTCTGCTTTCCAAATGAGGGCAAGAATGTCCTGCTGTGAGTGGGAGCAGGCATGAAAAGCCCCAGATTACTTCCTGAAATGAGGTTTGAGGACAAAACCAGATCTGACTACTCATTACGGTGGAGCTGGTTTCTTAGTGCAAGGTTTCCACAACTAAGCATAAAAAGCAGGCTTTGCAAGGCCAAGGTGAAGGTAGTCTTAAGGAAATACTGCTTAAAAACATATCTCCACTGCTCCAAACAAAGTCCGGTTCAAATAAACTTCACTTATGCAGCAGTGAGCAGTAAGGGAGGTTGGAAATGCACATTCATCTTCTATTTGAATGGAAGTCCACTGCTATTTCAATTTCAGCACTTGAAAAACATTTGAATTACTCCCCAGTATATTCAGTGTGTGACACTGGAGATTAAAAAAAATATGTTTGATAAATGCTTCCATGCTCATTGCCCATAATGGCAAAAAACATTCGATCATGTCTGCAAGCCTCTACCTGAGATGAACCATTGTACTCTGTTCCTGTGCCCTCAGCTCAGCTCCCACTCTTGCCCTGCTCAGAGGTAACAGTTCCAAGCAACCTTACCTGTTTCATCCAGACATGGAAGATCTTGTATATTTAGGTAAGACTCCAGCTCATCTGTATTGTGCTAATTTTTCTTTCCAGTGTCTTTTCCTGAAAGGCAGGTCGCTGATTAGGTGTAGATCACTACACCAGGAGGAGCCTCACTTCAGTGGTGGGAAGCTTTCTGCCTGGGTGTTGAGCAGAATGCTTTGAAATCTCTGGAAGTTAAAGGCACCAACCAACTACAGTGTTATTTTCTAACTAAAATGCATGAAAGGAACTGAAATATCATCTTTTTCTGCACTGCAGATCTATTTAATATTCCTCCCTTATCTGCAAGCAGAACTTCTACTGACATTAATTGGAGCTTTATATGCAAAATACAGTAAATAGCAGAGTCCTCAATGCAAACAGAAAAGGGAAACAAAGAAATACCAAACACAAGCGGAAAAACTTCCATGGGAGGCACCCAAGATCAGGAGTCACCGGTGAAAACTTTGGATGTGATCTTTCCGTGCATTATTTTCCTGTGACTAGGGTTTGCAGTGCCATATGGATAAATTCATTTAAGTTAATTTGAATGTCTGGTTCATCCAGATGTAATAGAGCATCATAAAAAGGGTTGCGAATACACACATAAGCTTGTCCCAACAGATGAGAGTTTTGAATGCATATCTGATGCTCAAAAGAGTATCCCATGTGATTCTGCTTGTGTTGACTCATGGTCTAGTCAAGTATGTACATATACAGGGAAAGATGTCAGGTCATGACAGTGTGCATCATGCACCCCAGTGCCAACCAGGATGACTGCTGTATGTAAAAATAGCAGGAAAACATGAATCTGCTTGTGAGCAAGTGAATCAGGAGCTGTGTGTGAGGGGGGCAGGGAAGAGGCTGTGCTGGCATGCAGTGCAGGGACTGCTTTGGGGACCCCTGAGCCCACGGGAGGAAGCTCTTCAAGGCACTGGTGGATTCTTGGAGGCAGCTCTGCAATCGCCAGCTGTCGAACACCTCTGACATGTCAGAGCAAACTCTTCTGAGCGAAATGCAGACAGGCTCTTTGTCAGTCTTAGCAAAAGATGATAAGAGGTGTTCTGGTAGGTGCATTAGTGAGAAACACCAAAAACCCTCCCTTAAATGGCAGTCCTGGCCTCCTCTCTCACCCTGAGCTGGAAGGAGCAGGGCTGTTATTCCTGAGCCCTCAGTAGCGTGTGTGCTGGGTAGGGGGAGGAGGAGTGATGTTTATTCTTGTAGCAGATTGCCACAGGGTCATTTCCTCTCTCTGCACATCACCATCTCTCAGACTTTGCCCTTGAAATCCCACAGCCCTTCCCAGTGGCCCCTGCCTGCCGACTGTGTGGTGAACTGCAGCGAGGGTGGGCATCTGCTGTCCCTTTGCCCAGTCTCTCCCACATGGTGGTTTCTGATGGACATGCATGCAGGGGAAGACGGGCTTCAACTGGGCTCCCAGGCTGAACCATGGCAGGTCTGAAGGCTACACCACAGAGAACAACCACCCCATAGTTCAGATGCAACCTGGGTATACCAGAGCTGTTTCTGAGATGTGACGTCCTTCCCTGAGATGGAGGACTTGTAGCAATGCAGTTATGACCACTTGCAGTGTATGTTTCACTCTGGTTCATTTACTAATTTTACCTTAATCCCTTTTGGTGGAGGACCCACACCATGACTGTTATGGGATGACACCTGTAGGGTTGATGCTTTCTGACAAATGAGCAGCGCCTCAGTCATGGTGGCCTGTTTCCTAGAAATGAAAATTTTCCAGAAGCCTTCCAGTATCTCCCAGCCCTGCTCTCCATCCTATCAGCCAGCACAGTCCTAATCTGATCAGGGAATCAGGTTTTGCAACTGTGGGGCAGTGAGGACATGCTTGGAGTGCTTGTGGTTTTCTCCAGGAGACCCTGTGATTGCCAATGAGTCCACTCTTCTGTATTTGGGAAAAAAAGAGGGAGAGAAAGGCAACTTTTTTTCTTCTTCTTCTTCTTTTGCTGTTAGTTTCATAAGATTGCTCCCATGCCCCCAAGGGAAAAGGAAGCACCTTTTTTCTGGGATGAGAAGGTAAGCAAGAATGTGCTTTAATGGGACACAAAGAATCAGTATTTCCCTAACCAGACCAGTCTGGTTCAGCCTAGGCTAGTTAAGTGTTTTCTCTGAAATGGGTTGGAAAGTTATGGAAAAATCCCACTTTCTACAGGGAAAAACCCCACTGGCTTCAGACAGAGCTTTGCTTACATGTAGCCACCAGGATATGATCTAAAGGAGATGAAAACTGTATGTAAACAAATTGCATAGCAGCTGTGAGACCCAGAGTGGCTTTCTCCTACTCTGCTACAGATGCAGCAGCTGCCCAGCAGGAGCAAAGACCCACAGTTCACCAACCTATGCGACAGATCATGCTAAAATGCCTGCCGCAATTATTGTGTGTCTGGTGGGAATGTAACAAAACTGGAAGATCGAGATCAAAATCAGCTAGCGCCAGGGAGCCGTGAGCCTCTGGGAGCATGGGGAGAAGCAGCTCAGGAGGGAGTGTACAGCTGATGGAGGATAAGGGCAGGGAGAGCAGGGAAGTGTTTCGATTTCAGTGCCTACCCCAAGGGCAAACCTGGCCTCTGCAGCGCTCAATATATCAGCTTCAAGCTGCACCAGCTCAGGATGGCTGCGTAGAGGTGTTTGTTGCGGTGAAGGACCAAGAGGGTGCTCTAACCCCTGGCATCACCCCGCTGAAGTTGGTGCCCTGCCAGTGTGGTATGGGACATGGCCATAGACCTGGATCTGAAAGGTCCCAGGGAAGTGCCACATCTCCGACCCCTTGCCATGGGATGTCTGTGGTGTCCAAGTGCCTACAAGCCCCACACCATTGCCTTGGTGAAGACTGCAGCTCTTCCCATTGATCCACAGTCATGTCTGTAAAAGGCACCTTTTCTACCTGATCCAAGACTGTGTGGTGCTGGTGTTCAGTGGAGGGGAAGATAAAATATTAAATAGCTCTGAGGATCACTTGCTGTCATTACATTATTGGCCCTGTCAGAGGAAAGACCCTTCCTTCAGCTTTCTGCCATGCTGATCTCCTGAGCTACCCATCTCCCTACCCTCTCCTGCCAGAAACCACAGGCTTCCACAAGGCAGAGAGTAGACACCACCCAGAAGCCCAAACCAAATTCCTCCCTGTCCTGTCATACTGTCATACGTAGTCCTCATGGCTCACCTTCATTACCTCGTTTGGGAAGAAGAAGAGGAGCTGAAAACCCCTCTTAGATGCCTTCTTCATCTTGGAAGGGAAGAGCAGCTGTTTGTGACAACATGGTTGCCCTCTTCTCCTTTCACCAGCCCAAGGAGCTGCAGGGATGATCTGGGTGACATGAACTCAAAAGAACATGGAGGTCACATTGGGGCAAAAACACTGCACAGAGATGCTGGATTTGCAGGAGCCACTACCAGTGCTGGGGCAGAAGAGATCGGTGCACTGCCCAAGGTGGCCAGAGAATGGAGCAGAGCAGATATTGGGGCAAGCATATTAAGTGACTGGGAAAACAAGGCTCTGTTCAAGCTTTGTGTCAATTCCTTACTGGGCTTCTAATTGAAAGCAACATGCCAAGCCTTTCATACACATGCACACATTCATTTTTCCAGGCAACTTTAGGAACAGCCTGGCAGTACCTTGGTCTTCAGGGAGCACTGAACTCCTTTCACCTCTCATTTCTCATTTCCATGGTACCCTCAATAGATGTGGTGGGTTTAAGAGGCAAAGGCAAGGGCTTTTCTTGTGATTTCATCCAAGTAACTGCTCAAGATAGGCAATATAAATCTAAGGTGGAGAGGGATAATCTCTGGAAGGAGTGACAAAAGGTGTCCTCACAAGATGGAAAATAGGCTTTCAGCAACTGCTCAAAACACAACTGGGTCTCACTAGACATTGGCAACTGTAAAAGTGACAAAACACAGCAAGATAAAAAACCACAAAGGATGAAGGGCTGTAGGACAATAAGAATGGTGGGATGGGATAGGTGGGACTAGAAGCTATCAGTAGGTACTTGGACGTTTCTAATGGGCAGCAGGTATAAAGAGGTTGTTTCAGGGTGTATTTTGTGTTCTTCCCATCATCATTATTGGGCCCTATATGCAAGCAGGGAAAGGCTAGAGGGATAGTGAAAGGCAGAGAGAGAGAGAGAGACAGAATTGGGCCCAAGCAGATGGCAGCATATAAAATAAGATCATCTGTTTCTCAGAAGTGCCTTATTTTCTCCTTTGCTTACAGAGATGCCACTTCAGATATAGACATCTTTCCACAAAGATGTAAAATCAGGTGACATTGATTTGTCCCCAATCTTTTCCACAATCCCAGGCACAGAGATAGATGTGGCCCTGAGCTTGCAACAAAGACCCACCAAAAGCTTCTACTTTGCTTTTGGCAAAGATAGAGACTTTTGGTTGTTGCTGTGTCCCTGCCATGGCCCCACCATCACTGGACAGATGATTCAGTTGCTTGTGCATTCATTCACAATCCCCTTTCAGATGAAATGTGTCAGGCTTCAAGAAAATGCCATTTTATTACATTTCTTAAGGTAAAGCAGCTAATTTTGGTCCAGTTGAGTTAAGCAACAATCTCACAGGTAATTCATCCACCTGGTGTATACACCAGGCAGAGAACATGGGGAGCAAGTGCGATGAGGAGGGTGGTTACTTGAGGTCCAGTTCAATAAGGGACCTGAAATACTTGGCCAGGTTTTAAAGAAAGCAGCGTCTCTGTTATGTTTAGCATGGAAGCCACCCCACAAGCTCTTGCCTGCAACAGTGCAAGGAGGACTTCCAGCCCTAGGTGCTCATGAGGCTTGGAGGAATTCCCTTCTCCAGGATGACAGGTGCTCTCTGGCATGTGTTCAGCATGGCCAAAATGCACAGCTACTGCTCATGGAGATACAACACTTTGGTCAACCAAGGAAGCTTTGAAGGAGTTTCCTTTGTAGACGGCAATCCCCCCAGGATGTGTGTGGACTGTCCAGTTGTTTCCAGCATTGCTGCTCTGGGTTTCAGAGGCAAATTCTGCCAAAGGCCTGTTTTAGACATTTGTGTCTCCTCTGGGTCTGTCACTTGGTGGAAACATAACAATGCAGCATGAGGGAGCCCAGCCTTTGTGATCTGCTCCTGTTCTCCAGCAAAGGCCCAGTTTTCACTTTTTGTGGGTTTACCAAACCAGATGAGAATATGTTTCTACAGTAGCCTGCAAAATTTAGGTGTTTTTCAACAAGGAAATCTTAATTTATACTGAGCTAAGATCAAATAAGATTAGATCTGTGCTGTTTTGCCACTTATCAAATGTAAATAAAGACTCAAATTCCTGAGCTTAAGCCCATATGCAGCTAACAGTAGGAAAAAAACCAGGAGATCTCTTGATGATTGAACTTCAGGAACATTTTAGTGCAAAATAAGTCAGTCTCTAAGTAAAACAGCCAAAAGCACTGAGATTTAAAAGAAGAGATTGGACAATAATTAGCTTTATCTTTTATGATCTGGTATTTCTTTATACTGTTTTTCACTGTATTTCATAGACCAGAGTGGTTTTGGTGGTCTCTGAACTTGCACACTTCAGGACTGGAGCTTTTCAGGGTGAAGAAATAATGATGAACAATGCAGGCTATAGGAAAGGTGGCTTTCAGTGGATGAGCTGGGACATGGCTTGTTGTAACCAACTGACCCCTCTGAAAAAATAATTGTAGATCCAGTTTACCTTTATAGTAATGTAAATTCATGGAGGCCAGTGGTGTTCAATTAGTGGAAGTAAAGGGAGAACTGAGCCCTTTAAATATCCTACATCTAGATAGTCCTTTTATCTCACGGAGGCATAATAATATCATAGCACATTCTCACTTTCTGTATTTGCTGAGCAGATGATAATAAGTTCCCATGGCAGCCTGCAGAATTTAGGTATGAACCTTTAATTTAGCTTCAGCTGTGACTGAAGGTGTTTCAACCTGGGTATATAACGATTTAATAAGCAGAGCAGTACATCTCAGCTTGTTGAATTAATTTGTGGTTGGTTTTAGAGAGGCAGGTCAAAGGGCAAGGAAAAGGCAAATTTCTCTGTCATGCCCCATCGTTCTTCACTCAACCACTGCTTTGAACCAATATCTACCTATGAGTTTTTAGTTCTGGTTTCAGTCCTCATTCAAAAAAGACTTAATTAAAAAGACTTATTAATAAAAAAGACTAAATCAAGTTCAAATGCAGCTTGATAAAAGTTCGAGCTATTTTTTGGTCAAGCAACAGCTCAGGTTGCTCAGTTCTGAGATTTTATTGCTTTTGAAAAATATCTAAGCTTAAATAAATTATTTTTTACATATGCCAAACACATGGTGCAAGAAGTATCCTCCTTTTGGCAGCGCCAACAAATGACAAGGAACCATCTTTGATTTCCCAGCTAACATCTTGTCTACAAGGGACAACTTGCTGCTGGAAGTGGTCTTGGTGCTTGGAGCTGGCAACATCCTAGAGCCTGGCAAGAAACCTGCTGGTGAGAGGCCCCCTGGGGCTGAAATCCAGCCCTGCCTCCATCCATTGCTGCTCACCCTCCCAGACCCACCAAGCACTGTGGGAGCTCTCGCAGAGTCGCTCCTGCCGCAGGCACGAGGCTCTGGGGAGAAGCAAGAGATGTCGGCTGGCAATAGCTTCCATCTATAATTGAAGACTTCCTAGAGTTCAGAGATGTTTCAACACAACAAAGCAACTGATTCTCTTTTGTTACTTTCTGATACTTCCTCTGGTCTGCCAGCAAATGTTTACAGGGCAGCACTCAGCCCAAGGCATTCCTTAGCCAAAATCCAGCCAGCTGAAGCTATCCTAAGCAGGGTCATTTCTGTTTAAACATACAAGCTGCTAACTGCTTTGAAAACTGAAGCCAAGCAGAAAACTAAGGAGTAAATAAATTTGAGGCAATGGTCAGGAATACAAATAGGTTACTAAGGGTTAAAATGAAACACAGAAATAATTTCCTTATGACACAAGAGTACACAGCAAACCAAGACAATTCAGAGTAAAGAATCAACTTGCCAGAAAACAACCTAAACAAAACATGGTACCATATGGAAATTTCCAGCTCAAGTACTTGATATTACCCCTGTCCTCATAGTGGGACTTGGCACTCCCCATCCTTATGAATTTTAAATGCAGCAATGTTTACTACAGATCAATGCCTTTGGTCCAAGAAACATCAGGCTAGTTGTTAATCAAAACAGACTATTCCTCTCTTTCTTTCTATCCTGTATATACAATGCTAAGCTAAGGTGGTCTTAACTACATGTTTGGAAATTTTCATGTGTTATAAAAGTACCGATTAAAAAAATGCCAAACTCTGCTGATGAAATGAATCTGTTAGGGGAGCTACACAGAATTCCAGCTGGCGATGTTGGTCTCTCGCATGGCATCAACACGTGTGGAAGTGTCAAGCAGACAGCAGCTTTCTCAGCCAACATGACAGCTCTTTTATCTTCTCAAAACCATTTTTCTGTCTTCTCCTCCAGTCCAAACACCCGGTCTGACTTTCTTGCCTCAAAAATGAAAGGAAAAAAGATTACTATAAACTTCAGTCTGCTTTCTTGCTCAGCTCACCGTGTGGCTGCACTCTTGGAGGAGTGCAAAATAAATAGGACTGAGTATGCTGTTACTGACACTGGAAGGAGCTGCTCTTCAAGCCACTCCATCTCTGTAATGGCTCTTTTCAGCATTGCAGCTGAAAGCTGCTATTACAGGCTTTTAAGGCTGGAAAGTAGCTGGAGTTCCCCTGTCCCTTGGTGATACTCACTGTGCCTGGCATTAAACACCGGAGCAGATTGCATCGCATGGCTGCAGCTTTGCTCTGTGTCCATCTGACAGCTGAACTTCGCTGCTCCTCCTCCTCATGAACCATGAAATGAGCCTTGAGACACTGTAGATGAGGGAGACATGGGGGAATGATTTGGGAAAACATAATCTAAATTCCGTCACCCCTGGTATTGCTTGTACACTACAGCAGTCACTGTAAAGCTGAAAGTAGCCTGGACCCTTCCTCACAGTAACGTTTTATTTGCTTCTCAGTCCTGTAGCTCTTGCCTTGAGAGCTGCCCTGAGCACCTCAGTCCCCAGGGGAGAGGAGGTGCACTGCAGCTCAGGCTCAGCTCTGCTTTTCTTGCAGCTGACTTACATTGTGACACTTGAAAGGTAATAAAACACCCATCTGTTGCTGCACATTGAAGACACGCAAGGTTGGCATACAGTACTGCTGCAAGAAAGATAAAGAGTTAGAAAGCTGCATGCAACTGCAAGATGTAGGGAGGCAGAAGGACTTGAAGTTGCTCTTTTCCTTTCTGGCAATTCTTGATTCATGTTGTGTGTGGCAAATTTTCCACAGACGCATTGTATCGCGGTGGAATCTCAACAAAATTTCTACTTCATGATTAAACCCTTTAGTTCTCCTTAAATTTATCATTTCCTTCCGTAAAGCTCTTTACTACTTGCATCTGATCCTAGTAGGAAGGTATTTTATGTGCCTTGCATGTTTGTTTAACTTAAGGTTTCGAAGATCCGTGAACTACTGAAATTATTTCTTCTGGGATGCCTTTAGCTTAAGTTTCAAGCTAATCTTTCTGTGCAATATGGAGATCATCACAAAAAGCAAGTTTATGGCTGCCTTAGACCTTGAAAAAATGTGCTGAGCAATATTAAAAACAACCCTTTTATGGCCTTTCCCCATCCTACAGGCTGGTGTACAAAAAATAAATGAATTACATTGTTTATTAGTGAGGGTTCTTGAACCACTGTTATCTTTTGTATAGACGAGGATATGGAAATGATGGTCTAGGTCTTCCAGCTGGAAGCAGTATTGTTGATTCTGGCCAGCAATGGCATCGATGTTATTTTCTCTATTTCTTGCTTGTGTCTACCTAGTATTTCCACTGGAGGCAAACAAAATGAGGTATTTTTCATGAAGTGCCTGACAGCTAGGACTTGAAGGATATTTTTATCAATGGTAACATGTAAAGAAGATCCTAACCAGTCTCACCTCATTACTTTACAGTAACAGCACTTATTTAAAATTCATAGATTCAAGCATCCAAAGGATGATAAAAGATGACTGCCTTTAAGTTGCCAAATTTCTGCCAGCATTTTCAAATTTTAACACATTCAGCTATAACCAAACATTTGCATAATCCAGTTTTTGCAAGATGCTGAATATTGGAACATCTATTTCTATTAGATTTTTTAAACTGCCTCATTGGAAACAAATGGGTTCTGAGTCATTTTCATTGAGGAATTAAATGCTATGTTGCTGTCTCTGTTAAAAATTAACAAGAGATTATCAGTACCCAGGCTCACATTTCTATTGTTCTGATTCTATCTGTATTAATAATCTACATTACTGATAAAAGGCCCAGACAGAATTAAAAATTATGGAAATACAAATGTTAAACATTGTTTCCATGTGTTTTGGCAGTAATGACTCACAGCTAAACTGCTCTCTTTGGATGTCTCCCTGCTCGTATGGTATTATACAAACTGTGCCCTGCAGTTCTGCTGTGTTACAAGTCCTGCTCTCCGGCCTCTCTCTCCAGCAGAAGGTGTTCAGCTCATTGATGTGCGTGCCGCTGGGAAAGGGTGGGATGTCACCCTCTTCAAGAGCTCTGGAGGTGCAAGTGTCATGAGATGGGAGCTGTTATTGCAGGGAGGGATGTTACGGACTATTATGTCCCTGTGTCAGTGGGGTAGCCAAGTAGGGGAAGAGCAGCACCTGATACCAGGGGATGTCTTTCAGGCCTTGTAAGCAGCAGCTCTGCAAGGGGGCTGATCGTATAGATGTGCTCAGGAAAACAGGGCATTGCTAAAGACTTGTCTCAAATTATTATTTTTTTTTTTTTTTTTCAAACTAGACACTTGCCCTTTTCTAGTAGCTGCAGATTGTGTAGTTTCCTAAAGTTTTACCTAAAAAATAATTACTCTGGGACTATATAAAGCACAAATATATTTGAATTAGTATTGCACAGTCTTTGCTATTATATGTGAGTACTTCCTATTTGTGCTTAAAGTTTCTCATTTTAAAAGTCAAAGGGCACTGAGAGTCTTAGTGCAACAGATTAGATCCTGAGCATAACTGCTGTATGATTTAGCTTTCATCATCTTGCTATGACCCACTTTTGGAGTCTATGCCTACACTGCATTCAGAGCCATCAGTGCAATGCAGATGCACTGAATTGACCTTGACTAGAAGTGCTGAAGTGCTAAGAATAGCTGAGGGTGCCTGCAATCACCCAGCTACAGCAGCAGCCAGCCTGAGCCAAATAACTTTGATCCTTGAGTGGGATTTGCAGATTCTACTGAGTGGCCCTAGTAAAGCTGGGCAGGGAAGAGTTTTCTCCTTCCATGAAGGAGATAGTTTACTTTCAAACATACCTACATCAACGTCAGATGCTTGTCAATACCGGGAATCTTCTCACTGATGATGTGGGAGATAGGGTTCAAACTCTTGCTTCTGACTCAAGCACAGTAGAGTCCCAACTCAGTTGACAGTTCCAAGCTGAGTTATTTAACCATTTCAATCCAGCTATTCTGAAGCAGTCCAAATTGCAATTTTACTTCTTGCCACACTCTTTTTTTTCTTTCCTGTGGAAAAGTTTTTGGTTTCAACAAATCAACACTCTTTCACAAGAGGTTTCCTCCCAAACATTCCTGCAGCTGAGCACTTTCAAATACTGTCAGTCTACGTGGAATGCAGGGTTGGGATGCTGCCAACTGCATATGCTCTAAGGGAAACTGGTCACTACAACTTTAGGGTGAGATGGCCCAGAGCTGGGCTCTGCTACTTATTCTATGTCTTCGGGCATGTCATTTCAGGACAGATGGAACAAAATACAGAAATGATTGCCTAATTCCCGTTTAAGGCCTCTTATTACAGTATCTTGGTCTTGCTCTTCCAGATTCCTGTCTGTAAAATGAGGCTTCCCATTCTCACTGGGTTGCTGTCAAGAATTCAAATATTATATTATGGTGTGTGGTAAAGGGAAAAAGGTAGCTGAATTTCCAAGGTAGGTAGTAAACTCAAGACAAGGGTAACCTGGTCAGTATTTCTGAGATTGTGGCTGCCTGAGAAGGTGCTTCAGCTCTAACTCTAGATTTATATTTCATTTAGGAGATAATTGTAGAAGGGAGGCACAACAACATGAACAGAATCTGGTACTTTTGAATAGCCAGTCTAGGTCTGCATGCATCGTGGTTCAGACCACAGGAGGAAAGAGAAAGCCCTGTTTGATACGGTGTTGGAAAACAACAACCAGAAGAAACTCAACCCAGACAACAGAAGCAATCTTTACTCCAACCCCCAGTAAAATGTAGTGCAAATACTACTGTAGACACTGGCGAATATCTCTTGGTCTCCTTGCTTAGGAGATCAAGATGCTTTGGATGCAAGATGACAAGGCTCACTCAGGAGGTTCTCTGCTTACCACTGACTGACAAGCAGAGACGCCCTTGCTGCAAGGTTGCTGTTTAGCAAGAGATTATTGACTCCCAGCTCTAATCAGAACACGATTGCCCTTACTAGGGTAATCCTCATCTCCATCTAGGTCACTGTCTCATCTCCACCAGTATCTGTCAGCAGTTGCCTAGGAGAGAATATAAGAACAGGGTAATCATAAATTATATCTCTTGTCAATAAACTTCTGGCTATTTCCAACTCAGAGACTTCCTGAGACAGACAGTTTTATGTGTTACATGCATAATAACCTTTAAAAATAAATATATCTATTTCTTAACCATGGTGCCTTTCTCTTCCACAAGTTTATCCAGCCATTTTCAGATAAAAATACAACAAAGAGCTTGATGAATAGCCCACTTCCAGATTTGCATACTGAAGAAGCTGCTAAAAGTACCTTTGCTCTTCTGGAAGAGTAACTGAGCTTCTAAGAGAATAAAAGATTTAAAAGAAGTAAGAAGTGTTTGCAAAGTTTTTTGTTACCGCTGTTTTTTTAGGATTTGGGAAACAGGGGATTTGCAATTAGGGAAAAAAAAAGGCCACTTGTGCTCAACTCAGCTTGCACAAAATGGGGCCAGGGCTGCACTTGGCCATGGCTGGTGCAATTCTCTGTTGGCTGAAGAAGCCCAGCTCCAATGCACTTGAGCACATAAGAGAGCTGTATTGGTGCACATCTGCTGCGACTTAATGTTCTTATTATGTACTCATAACTGGAACCTAGAAAGTGAACATCCCATCCCTTCTTCTCTTCTCACTGCTGAATTTCTGTCCATCTGTGTAATTCCTTTAATATAAATCTTAGGGTACAATGCTTTGTCCCGGGTTGATAATTTCTAGAAGTTTCTCTTATTTCCTATTCCCTGTTCACTCTTTTTGTTCATATCCTTATAGTATTCTCATTGTTATTCATTTTCTTATAGGCATTAAAAATAGATTCTCGGTTACCACATTGGGGAGTGAAATATAAACAAAAGCTATTGAATCTTAATATCCCTTAACTTTTTAGTGGATTTTATGTTTTCTTTAAATATTTTTTAATCAGTAAGTACCATTTCATAACATCCTCTCTGTTATTATAAAGTTGCCTCCAAAAGCTCCTCAGCTTATGTTCATCTCAGCAATTGGATTGCACTTTACTGGTGCTATTAGCTCTCATCAGTTCCCCAGAGTGTTCAGTCAAGAGTCACATGTAAAAGCAGTGGAAAATAGAAGTAAAACAAATCCTTTCATATTTAATAAAGATTTTATAGGAAATCTAAAAATAAAAACATTTGTATTAATAGTGGCATTGTCTATTGTTGTCCAATGCTTTCCATGATGGGCTCCTGTACTGTCTTGCTTATAACTTTGCCAAATGGTAACAATTGGGAAGAAAAATTTCCCTGCTGGGCATCTGCTCATTAAGCTGAAATTTAAGTGTATAAATAAAACAGTTTAGTCACTTCCAAGAATGTGGCTAGAAAATATGTATTGTTTTGATGATGTTAATTTCTGTCTTTCATTTGGGAACTCCAGTTGGCCTCTGTACTTTATAGGAAGGACATGAAACTTAACCCTAGATGACTTTTGTATATTTTGTATCTCCAGAAAAATGAACCCAAATATTGCCAAGTTATAGACCTTTTAGGGGAAAAAATGCAGCTAGCACATACTTTGTAGATCTCTGCAGCAGCTGTGAGCTGAATACCTTGGAGAGTCTGCCTGAGTTGGACACTCTTGCTTCTGGACTGTGTAACTGCAGCTCTGGGCTACTATGGCCTTGGGTGCTGTTTTTCCTGGCCTCTCAATATTCTTATTTTTCTGGCTGGTGGTAGGAAGGACAAAGAAAGATTTTTGTTCAAACCTCAAAAAGATTGGAGCTAGAGCTTGGAGACACGTAAGCAATTTTGGAAAAGGATAGAGGAAGGGGAGGTTGGGGAAATGAGGGGAAATTTGGGCTGGGTGAGAAAATGTAGGAGGCTGGGACTGGACAAGGAGTCGGGAACAGGAGGAGATGAGGCTGGGAGAGCTGTGAGCAGAAGAGATCAAATCTGAGAAGGGCTGTGGAGGAAAGCATGAGGCTGCTCACATGCATTCCAAGGGGAAATCCATGAGAGGGGCCGTAGACCTTGTATATTCTGCAGATAGTTTTGATTCTCGCTTGAGAATCGCCACTGAGAAGACAACCACCTGCCAAAAGCTCTGTGATATCCTACAGAGCTCTGCGTCTTGGGGAGCCAGTCACCTCCAGCCCTGAAGCTGGCCCTTCCAGGTTAAGGTGAAATCAAGGGGCAGAGAATCAGTATTTTCAGGGGTTTTATAAAAGGAAAAATAGAGAAACAATTTCTCAGTTCTCCTACCTCCTCCTGTAAGCATTATTTTAGAACATTTTTTGTTGTTGTTGTTGCAAAATTGGATAGTCAAAAGGTAGGAACTTCTGGAGTTAATATAATCTCTGTGACTTTAATTTAGCTGTTGGCTCAGGATTTCTGTTAAAGTCTCCGTTCATAAAAAAAAGAATTAATAATGGCTACACTGGAAAGCTTTGGTTGCCTTAGAGCCAATGATCATGATCTGATTACATTCAATATGGGCAAGCACTGAATAGTGGCCACCAATAGCATGTGTGTATTGGTTATTGTGAAAAAGAAATTCCTGAAGCAGGGGGAAATTATGAGAAAAGTGTATCAGAGCTAAAATATAGGTAGAAAAATGAAAATCATTATGTGTTTCAGAGAGGTTTATTTAGACAGAAAAATGTCAAATTTTCCCCTTTGTCAAGGAGGAACTGAACATCAGTCATGATTCAGTGGCAGGAGGAAATCAGCTGTTGAAAAGACATAATTTCTATAGTGAACAAAAAAGAGGAATCCATATATGTAAGAAATTGTTGTGTTGAAAATAGGTAAGTAAATATTTCAGAGAACAATCCGCAAATAACAGTCAAGCATAACATGAAAGCATTCAATCATTAGGAACAATGGTGGTGTTTTAGGCCTGTCACCAGAAACAGCAGGCAAACTGATATCAGTGACACAGAACAGACAGAAATATTTGAAGTATTATGTTTGCATTCAGAATGTAGCAGAATTTGTGCTTGCATCCTAGTAGATTCATACACAACTTTCAATGCATCAGCAGTTGAAGATGTTCAGAAAACACCTTGGAATAGGAAACAAATTACACAAGACAGGGAAAATACCGGTTCTGTGCCAGAATTCAGAGGGTGTGTTGAGTCACTAATTATAGGCTTGTTAGCCTGACATCACTTGTAGGCAAAATGACAGAAAAATGACATTGGGCTTCAAAGGAACTGACATCTACAAATGTAATTATTACCTATCAATATAGATTAATAAAAATGAGTTATTGCAAGGTAAGCCTGATTCCATGCTTCATGGCTCATAAAAGTCCTGTAATATATTTAGATTTATTAAGACTTTGGCTTAATACTGGATGGTGTTCTGTTAAAAACATGAGCACTAGCCAATTTTCAGAGTTTTTATTGCAGAGATGTTGCAAATGTGAGACGCGCCTGGTAATTAGCCTTTACATACAGGCTTGTCTTGAAGTCAATCTTCTTCACTTATCTGGTTAAATATCCTTGGCGTGACCAATGTCAGTATGTACATGAGGCACCAGGTAATTTGGAGATGCTGTGAATGAAAGAAGCAGTGTCCCTGTGAATAAGTAAACAGGTAAATAAGTACCTCTGACACAGCTCAGGAAAGGCATTTTATACGTTTTCTGTGTATGTTTTCTGCTCCCTGAATCCCAGTTTTAACAAACTGCAGTGCCTGAAATCAGGCATGCTCAGTGTAACCATCCACACAAAAGCAGCCTGAGAAGGTCTTACAGATGGGTAGGAGTTTGCTCCACACAAGCCGAACCCACTCAGGGACTGGACCAAAAGCTCCCTGTGCTCCAGTGCTCATGGGCAGCACTTGATGAGAGAGATGTGGAGCCAACTGACTTGTCACATAACAGATGCTGCTGCAGTAAGACTTGCTGACCTAAAGGACAACTAAGTGGCCATAGATGAAAGGTGTGAGGAGCTTGCTGCTGGTTTTTGTGAGTTTCAGCTGTGTTGTGTATAGACAAAGAACGGTGATTTATGACTTTAGAAAAAAACTTCTGAAACGCTTTATGAAAAACGTGTCTTTGATGTGGACTGTAATTACAGAGAGAGGAATCTTGTCAGAGTAGAAGGTATTTGCACTACAGTTGCAATCACCCTAACAAATTCCCAGCTTAATATGTTGGAAAAATCAATTGCTTCTTTGCAAGCACGGAGAATGCAGAATGTTTTGGGGAAAAAAATAAAAAACATGAAGGTGCTGGTTATAAACTCTGATTTCTATTTCCTTTTCTTTTTTTTTTCCTTAAAAATAATCTCTATCCCCTGCCTATCTGTCATGCAAGGGTTTGAATGCTTTCCCTGACCAGTACTTTCCTTACTTTTTATTTTATTCAGAGTACTAAGAACATTTGTTTCACTGTATTTCTAAACAGCTCTCTAGGCTCCCATGAAACAGATAAAGGACACACCATCAGCATCTATATGCCCAAATGAATTCAGGGAAAGGTAGCAAGATCCCTGGAAGGTTTTTTCTCAGGCATTTCTGCTGTTTCTCTTTCCTCTATTAGAACCACTGAGGGCTAGTAATCTGCATTACTGCTTGGGTGTTTTAGTAATAGCAGTGTTTTCAGTGCTAGAGGCAACACATGGAAAAAACATCCCTGTTCTAACTGGTACATGCAATGTAGGCTGTACAGACTGCGCTGTATTTTACATATTAACAGAGATGTACAGATCACAGATGGGGGGATGGGTGGAAAATTACTTTTCCTTCCCCTTCTCTCCACATACGCTTCACATAGCTCTGCTATTTCAGTGTTCATCTCCTATTGTTAAAAATAGAGTGTGAGGCATTAATTCTAAGAAAGCACTTGAAGGCATAAGGTGAGGGAAATGGCTCAAACAAAACTGGAGGAGAACAGAAAAGGACACTCAGGTAGGTGTCCTTAAATGGATGCACATTGAGAATACAAGGATGTGTGCCCTTATGAATGGATTTTGTGCAAAAGTAAACAGCACCCTTCCCATCAGTTTCTGCAGCAAGGCAGGACCTCCTGACATCTCTCAGGAGCCAAACTGTTGTGAGAAATCGGACGGAGCACCAACCGCCCCTTAGCACCGTCCTGGCTTCCACTACATGCAGCGTATGAAGCTCTGCAGCTAACTGCCTTTATTTGCCATGCCCAGGAGCAGGCTGTATCTCCACCTGCCAGTGAGAAGGAAAGCTCTCCTGCTGGCTGTGCATTGCCCTGTCCAACAGTGTTCATCTGGAGCAAGAGGAGGAGATAAAGAGAGGAGTGCTGCCTGCCCAGCACTGCAAGAACCTGGACTTACCCCATCTCAACAATTTATAGCTGTCTTTTGCGGTCAGTCTTACTAGGAATGCTGCATACAGTTTCTTCCCAAGAGGAATCTACTGTTTCCATTGTGCTCCTTGATATTATGCTTCTTACTTTACTATATGCACTGAGTCACCAAACATGTAAGCCTGTGTTTATGAAACATAATTTAACACTTACAATGTAAGAGATTCTGGCCAGTAGCTGTCCTCTTGCACAGAGTAGTGCAATGAAGTCTTTGTTTGATGGGGATCTTCAGCATTTTTTTTCTTTAATAAAAATGAGAGGAATTTGCCCTAGACATCCATCAATTACTTTGGTTCTTTCAACTATCCTCTTTGGCAAAGACTGAGATCCTCTCATATAACGGCGTGGTTTGGAAAAGGACAGGGACAAAGGACAAGTCGCATGATGGGCTTTGGAGGGAGACTCCAGAGGGGAGTGCTACCTTTCTATCAGGGTCCTGCCTGTGGCTCCCACCCAGCTCCTGCTGTGTCTGGTGAGTGGTACATACCACATGAGGTTTTGCAGTGGTGGAAAGTTCACATCTCCGTGTTGTGATTGTAGGACCCAGACCTCACTGGAAGGCAGGAGTCTGCTGGGTGAGGATCCTGCTCACCTTCCAGATGCTGCAAGCCTGTGATGTGCTGCTGGGAAGTGCTTTCTGCTGCAGGCAAAGTACCAAAGCCACCATCCAGAAGAGCAGTTCTCAGGTTCTCTTATCAGGTCCTCCTTGGCACAGCCTCTGCATCCCAGACCACCCCATGCTGTTCTCCAGTGATCCAGTTCACAGGCTCAAAACTAATATTAAGTGACTGTTTACAACAGAGGTGATGTGGTCCCCGGTGAAAATGGGTTTGACACTCCTGTTTTACAGGATGGAGGCTTTATTATGTGCTGGAAGAATATAATACTGGTCTAAACAGAGTGCTGTATTCTATAGGTATCTGTGAGTAAAATGCCTCTAAAATATTGCTTATAAACTTAGTTGGTATAGAGTTACTATAGTTACTTTGTGTTCGTGACTTTTGATGAAACAAGCTGAGTCTGGTTTTCTCTCAAATAAAACAGTGAGTGTGATATTTCTTGGTAGTTATGTCAAAATGATTGTTCTTGGGAAGTTTAGCATGAATTGCTGAATGCCTTGATCTTTATGGAAGGGGTGATGACATAAATTGCAGTTAAATCATAAACTTTGATCTTTATTGTCTGCTGCTCTTTTTCAAGTGCTGTCCCACAGTACTTGCAGCACAGCAGACAAAGGGCAAACATGGATATAAGTTATTTTTGAGCACCCCAGAATGTGCAAACACTGTCAGCTGCTCTAGCATCATGTATGAATTAAAAAAGAATTAAAGACTGCTCTAAGACCTGCATTTTATTTGTATGTCATACAGCCCACAGTTCTTGAAATATAGAGTATACCGGATATCCCCTTCCTAGTCCAGCGCTTCCCTTGGCTGTGTCCCATGGCAGTGTTCCCCCATGGGCCAAAACCTATCGATCTATAACACATACACCTTCACTTCCAGGAAAAGAGATTGAAACTAAGTGGTTAAAACTGAGGGTTCACATGACTTGCTCTTTAACAAAATATTGTATATTGGCATCCTTGATGACATTTGGGGTCTGTTAGTACATCCAAGGAGGAGGTTGCTCTTTGCTAGTAAAGGCCTTATTCTGCTGGTGCTGTTATTGCAAATAACCCTTGCTTCAGTGGGCCTGGATGCATATTGGAAAGCAGAGATATCCCTTACGGGTGAAATACCTTCTGGGTAAAGAGGTGCTGTTAGTTATTTGTGTGCATTATCAAAGCATTAAATCTGATTATTACCATGTTCTTGGATATAATTTACCATTCAGAAATTGCATGCATGCTGTATTTTCTCAGTGACAAGTATCCGAAAACCCTCTTTGCAAAATTACTTTCACACTTACTGCTGCCAGTTGACTGGTATCCGTAACATCGTTGGCCTGTGTGTGAACCAACACAGGCTCATCACAAGAAGCAGAGGCCATGGATGGAGTTGCAAAGAGCAAGTTTCCTTTTAGTTACCTCTCTACCAGGGAATTTCTGAAGTAGCACCTAAGCTCCTGGACAGAGGTGACACAAAGGAAGACACCAGTGCTGCAGAACTCAGCCCTGGTAGAAGATTGCTAGGCCTGCTGCGTTCACCTGTATTTCAAGGCTTCAAACAGGTGCAGCCTTCTGCTCTTCCTCACAACAAAGCTGGAATCTCAGGTATAGCGATAAGGTGCCTTAGAGTTTCTCACAGGTCTGTGTTATCTAACACAGAGGTTCTACTTGTCAAGCACACAAGGTCAGTAAAACAATTAGTGTGATGCAAGTGCTTTCTCTATACCACAGCTGCAGTCACTTGAGCATATTTACAGTTAGCCTCCTCACCATCCTTGTGCAGTTCCCATACAGTCTGAGTGGAGAAAAGGCAGATACACAGCACTGGTCAACTAAAATTAGTTACTTCACTCGAGTCAGGTGAGTGGCTTACAACCACTAGGCTGGTGCTGGTTCATGGCTCTTACTGAATTCCCAGGTGTCTCAAGAACTCGTTTATACCAAAGAGATGGTCTGTGTGGTTTGCAGGGAAAATATTTGGGCTTGCATGCAGGTAGAGCTGTTCTTCTATTTCCACTGCTGCTTTTGGCTTTTAGGCCTTTACTTTCTTCATGTATATGACAACTGCTTACCAGGCAGTGGTTATCCTTGGTCCAAGTGTATTTACTGTTCTTAATAGGGATATTAAGCATTTTACCTGCTGTCTTTCCCATGGTAATGAATGTGGATCTTACAAAATCTTTGCCTTGTGTGCTCCACCTAGAAACCAGACTTCAACTGCTTGGTTGATGTCTTCTACCTTATTGCATTTTCTGAATTTTGCAATAGTCTGAATACTTTCTATTTCAATTCGATGTGTCTGTGCTAATAGTCTGCTGCGGCTAGGAAATCGGGTTTGCATAGTTTGTTTGCAACAGACGTATAAACTGTGGTATTTCAACAGCATACACTGGAGGCATTGTGGGACTGCCAACAGTGTCTCTCTGTAAATGTTTCACTGCTAGTGACAACTGATCGTCTCCTCTGTTTTTGTTAGAAGACAGGTTATTTCTTACTCTGATGGCTTCTTGCCCTACTAGAGGCTGTTTCAAATTTTCACAAAGGCGAACTCCTGCCAGACGTTCCTTTCCGAACTTAGGTGTATCTTTATTCTCCTGATCGTGGTGCAAAAACCTGCCAGTTCTTCCTGTCTCAAGAGCAAGGCTCTCACTCTGGTAACAGTCCTCTATTCTCCACTGAATCCCTTTTGAAGTTGCATTTCAGCAGTCGATTTAAGGTAAGCATGGATGTAGTTACTGCTCTATCATATTGCATGTTTCAAGGGCATCTGAGAAACCTGGAAGAAACTCTGCCAGTTTACAACTGCTAATAGTCTTTGAACTAAATTAATATTTCAGGTATGGGCACGTTACTTTGTTGCCTTTAAATGTTTAGTCAGCTCAGGTCTTTCAGGGATACTGAGTTTAATTTTGGTTTCAGTTTACCCTTAGGTCTATTTTCACGATCTCATAGCTGAGAACTGAGCTTTTGGTCCTGGTCTCTTGCAGCTTCTGTACTGTCACATCCATGGCTGTCCAGCAGCATCGCTACCATGACAGTGAACCTCGCCAACATGTTTAGTATATGTGGTGCTATTCAAGACTGATTTTGTGGCACCTGATCAACTATCACTCAGTGTGTGTTTTGAACCTTCTCACCTGTCAGGTCTCATGACACAGAGAGGGAGATGCTTTCCTGAGCTACCATGATCAGTGACTGGGACCAAGAAGTGCTTTTAAATAATTTTGCCCCCTTATGTAGTGACCTTTCTCAGATGTATGTGAGTATGAACGTTGTGTATCTTCTGAGCAGTGACCATGCTGCTTACCTACCTTTTGAGCTCCTGCTTTATATCTAAGCTTCCCCTCATCTCCTGCCTCCTATCAATTAATTGCTGCCTTCTTTCCACCACCCCCTGCCCCGCCTTTTTTTTTTTTTCCTGAGCATTCTGTGAGGCAGGTGCTATATAGATGGGTTTTTCTGAGCTATTTCCTGATATAGCTTCCTAGCCCTTCAAGCTCTTCTCACCAGCTTTGCTGCAAGGAAGCTGCAGCTCATTGTCTGCTCTGCGTAGGCTACTCGTTCTGCTGCTGTGTGCTACAAACCACTTGTCTTAGGCATGCTGTGAGCAGGTTCAGAAGTCTGTGCTTTAATTGAAAGGAACATCTTCTAGTCTGTGGGCACCTTCAGTCTGCATACTTTTTCTCTTGGGATTCATCTAATAATTTTCCTTGTCCTAGTGTCATTACAGTCATGCTACCCAGGGTGTACAATGTGGCTTTTCTGAGTTGTGACTGCTGTCTTGTGTTGTACCAAGTGGAGGTAGCCTTGCAGATTGAGTGATGCTCACTCACTTGCTGTTTGGCATTTTAGTGTTTGTGTATTGTTTTTGTCTCTGTACCAGACAATTTGTCCACCCAGAACATTCATGTGAACTCAGCATACCCTGTGTGCAAGCTACTTCATGATAATAGCTCTTCAGGATTGTCTTAGAGCACAGGAAGCATGAGGTAAATATCTGTACATAGAAGTAAACTGAGGCTTTCCCACTCCATGCTGAAAAACCCCATGTCCAGTACAGGACAGGACTCCACACTGAGGTCATGTGTGGTCTTGTGGGGCACCAGCTCCCTGCACATAAGCCCTCACCCAACTCTGATCTATGCAAAACATGTGGGCCCTATTGTTTGCCTCTTTTCTGCCAATTTAAAGTAATAGAAATTCACTCTGAGACTCTAAGACTCACGGTCTCCCTCAGCTATGTTACTTTCTGTACACCTCTGATAGGATTTTTCCTGTCGCAGCCATTATGTGTGACCAAATTTGCGGAACGGTCACCTCTGCAATCTTGTCCTTCTGCTCCACCCATAAGCCTTCCTTCTGCATTCCTTCTTTCCTCTGCTACACTTGTGTCTGCTCCCTGAAGAGCATCCACTGTTTTCTTTTCCTTCTAGAGTTAATTTTTAAGCTGTTCTAGGACTCACTGAAGAGTCAGACAAGTGCAAATACCATCACGTAGGAACTGGCAAGATCATGTTGCTGGGGGCAAGGAATGGAAGGGCTGCTTTCAATGACAGTTTTCTGCTGCTGCTGTGCCAGGCTGTACCCACTTCGTGATCCAGTCAAAGTCAATATATGGAGTGTGGCCTCTTGTATACATCTGCAAGGATAGCAAACTGATGCTGCTGTGATTGATCTTTTATTTTTCTGTAGTGTTTCCAGTTTATAATCCTTTGTATCTATAGGAACAGAGATCTGGCACAGCACTCAGGCAGAGAAGAGAGGAAGTCAGGGCAATACAGCTTCAGTACTTTGTATTTTTTTCCACAATCTTGCTAATGTTACCAGCCTTCTAAGTGCTGCTCCTAGGAGTTTCTACGCAGTATCTGATAAGCACACATCATGCCTGCGTTGCACCTCAGCCACTCAGATCAAAATGCGGTTTAAAACAGACTTCTGCCCTGATTATTAGAGTGTGCCCTTGCGTTGCTATAAAGCGGAACCTACATCTTCAACCCTGGCTAGACCGTGTACCAGGGTAGCTCCAGCCTCTCTATGTCCCAGCTGTCCTGATGTTTGGTGTCTTAAGGGGGAAAGCTGGGCTGACTTATCTGCCTCTGCCAGCCACAGACCATTCATGTGAGCCCAATGGGGCAGCTGAGGTGGGCACGCTGTGCCTGCCTGTGTGCTGGGGAACCATCATGCTCCTCCACACCTTGGGTGCTTCCTGCAAAGGAAGTTGCCCTTCAAATGGTGATAAGAAAGATATTGCTAGTAGCATTCCTTATCTGAGATGCTGTGAACCAAATCCCAGGATTAGAGGTATGGTGAGAAGAAATCAAAGAGATTTTCTTATTTTAAAATTTTATTTTATTTTTTTTTAAATCAAAATCAGCTCTAGAAATACTTTTGTCATGCCAGAAGTGAGTAAGGAAGGAGGGTGCTGTCCCACTGTGGGAAAACTTACCAAACCTCAACCAAAAGACAAGCCTGTTGCCTGACTGTAAAGAGCAGATGCTGGAAGATGATTTCTAAAGATATGCTGCCTGACTGTTTAGTTCTATATTACTAGTTTCAAAATAAAGTTTCATGATGTTGGGTAAATTAATACACAGGAAATCGCCTTTGCAAAATCATTTACTGAGTTATAAAACCTGTGTTATTTCAGATTTCTCTAAATGTCAAAGAATATAGTACCTAGTTCACTAAACTTGCATTCAAAAAAGTTCCATTATTGAGGAAGCCTAGCAGTTGCTTTTATTCACATTTTACAAGTACAACTTGTACTACTGTTCATCAAGACTTTCTTTACGTTGCTGAGAAGATGTAGCTATTCATCTGTTTCATTATGTTTTTCAGCAGCAATACAAAGATTGCGTGCAATCTAGAATTAAGCTTTTTAACAAACCAAAACCATGCTGTGACTAGTGGAAATCTATGGGAAAAACTATCTTAAAAATCCACCAATGTGCTTTGTCAAAAGTAATGTGATATCTGGGCACAACAGTTGATGTCGTAACTGTTGATTTCCTCTTAATGTAGGGGTTGTTCCAAGGAGTGGTATCAAGAATCGGTCCCTGGTGCACCCAAAATTTTGTCAGACTGGTAGGACACTGGATTTGTCATGCTGAAAGCTAAGATCTCTACATCAAACATGAAGAACTGGCAAGTTTGAACCAGAGTTTAAGCTCAGGGCCTATATTTTAGGTGCAGTATAAATATACTTACAGTAAAATAATCCCCCTCCTACCCATCTAACCTTTCTTTAACGTAAGGCAGCCTCTTTGAAAATGCTGCTGTGCTGTCTGCAACACTTCTGCAGTGATGCAATGCATATAAAACTTAATGAAAAATGCTGATACTGAGAGCAAATCTCAATTACAAAGAACAAGTTTTTAATGGGTATTATGATGTTGTTATGTTAAAAGATCTACCTCTAATACCCTTTCTCCCTTTTAACCAGTGCTGTTTCTTCTTGTGACTACTAAACTCACTATGATCTCTCCCGTTTTTCAGAAACTGAGAGTTATTTCCTTGTGGCAATTCTGTCTTTCTTGTCCCTGTAGCACATAGTGCTTGAACTTCCTGGAGCTGGGAAGGCTTTGGTTTAATGTCAGCCACTGGTCACAATACAGAACATAGGGTAACTGAGAAAAATGCAATGGTCTGTAAAATACAGGCCATGGGTGATGACATCCAAGTCCTTTTTTAGCTTTGAACTCTGTAAACCCTGTGGAAACATGAAGCCTCGCTCCTCTCCCACTTCTGGGCTCAGCTTTGCAAAGCTGCAGAAAGCGGGAAGGGGGAATAAACAAAACCCAACACTCTTGCCCCCTCAGGAAGGTTATCTCACTGAAAACTGAACTGACCATGGTTCCTGTGCTTGGTTTGTCACTACAAATCACACCTTCGGGGGTCTCTCTTTGCCAGGCTGGGCTCCAGTGGCCACACAAGTGTGAACCAGTGGCTGCAGGAGAAGCAAGTCACAGAAAAGCCTTCTGCGGGGCAGACGCTCCCCATGGCCTGGCTCAGTAGCACCAGCACTGCAGCTTTTAGTTTTCAAATGAAGACCACTGCCTGAGCCCATGCGTGCTTGCCTGCATGCCTACGTGGTGGTTTCACACCACCCAACCACAAATTCCTCTGTTATCCAGCCCCCGGACCTGCCGGCGCAGGATGCCGGGAGAAGGGGCCCAAGCAGGTGGCAGGCAGACAGAATCACAGGATTACAGAATGTTAAGGATTGGAAGGGGCCTCGAAAGATCATCTAGTCCAGTCCCCTGTCAGAGCAGGAACACCCAGATGAGGTTACAGATGAGGTGTCCAGGTGGGTTTTGAATGTCTCCAGGAAAGGAGACTCCACAACCTCCCTGCGCAGCCTGTTCCAGTGCTCTGCCACCCTCACTGTGAAGAAGTTTCTTCTCATATTTAAGTGGAACCTTCTGTGTTCCAGTTTGTATCCATTGCCCCTTGTCCTATCATTGGTTGTCACCAAGAAGAGCCTGGCTCCATCCTTGTGACACTCACACTTTACGTATTTATAAGCATTAATGAGGTCACCTCTCAGTTTCCTCTTTTCCAGGCTAAAGAGACCCAGCTCCCTCAGCCTTTACTCCTAAGGGAGATGCTCCACTCCCTTCACCACCTTCGTTGCTCTCCGCTGGCCTCTCTCAAGCAGACGTCCCGAGCTAGTCTTTGAAAGGGAAGGTGTTGAGGATGAGATGGCGAACACCAATGGAGGGCTCAGCCCTCCAGTTGCGGCTGCAGCTGCGGCCCGAGGCCGGGGGCGCGCCGCCGCTAGGGGGCGCCGCAGCGCCCCCCCCGCGCATGGCCCGCGGGAGGGAGGGGGGCGGGTCGGTGTCGAGGCGGAGCATGCGCAGTGCGCGCGCCTCGCCCGGGCCGTTTGCCTCCCCCTCCCCCTCACGGCGGCGCCGCCGCCACCACAGCGAGCGGGAGGAGGAGGAGGAAGGGAGAGAGGGAGGCAGGTCCGGCGGCTCTCTCGGGTACCCCCAGCGGCGAGGCGGGCGAGGGGGAAGATGGCGACGCTGGGAGGCGATTCGCAGCCCTTCCCCGCCGCTGCTCTGTCGGCGACAACGGCCGGGGTGGGCGGCGGCGGCTGCGGCGGGGCGCTGGGTTTGCAGGCGCCGCTGAACCGCGGTCTGGAGCGGGCGCTGGAAGAAGCGGCGAACTCCGGGGGGCTCAACCTGAGCGGCAGGAAGCTGAAGGAGTTCCCGCGCAGCGCCGCTGCCCTCAGCCACGACCTCTCCGACACGGTGCGGGCAGGTGAGGCCGGGCGGGGAACGGGGGGGCGGCCGGTGCCGGTGTCTGACTGAGGGGGGCGGGGAGGGAGGGGGAAGATGGGTCCCCCGGCGATCTAATCGGGATCTAACCTTCCCCCTCCCTCCCCGCCCCTTCAGGCATCCTAGTGCCCCTCAACCTCCCCATGAGGAGGACACCTGCTCCCCACCCTTTCACTCAGCCTCTGGTATGAGACGTTCACCCGTCCCCACACGGAAACCCAGCCCGCGCCCAGCTCTCTGTGCACTCTGCTTGCTTTATTCCGCGCCCCCCCCCCCCCCCCCCCCCCCCGCCTTGGTCTATGAAGTAGGTGTTTGCTCCCATATGGCTGGATCGCTGCACACCCCCATCCATCCTCCCCCTCTCTGCATTTGGTGAGGCAGAGTTGGCTCTCCCCTGGCACACTGGAGGAGAGTGTGTGTGTGTAGGGGGGAATTCTTGCTCGCACCTGTCTTCTTCCCCCCTTTGCGGAATGTACATGTCTGTGCCACCCTTCCCTGACCGCTGAGGTTTGAGGTGGCAGCCAGCCCACCTTTGAATCGGTTTTGTGAGGAATGCATACGCGTGCCAGGGTGGATATCGGCTTCTTCTGTCCCATTGCATGTGGGTGGACCTGCCTGGTGTGGAGGGGATGCAAGTCTGTATGTAACCACATTAAGACACTTGTGTGCCTCTGAACACCTCGTCTGTTTTCACGCCACAGGTGGAGGCATGTCTATAGGAACAATTTTGCTCTGCAGCTACCCCAGGGAGCATGCTACTTTTCACAAGTGCTGCTTGTCTGACAATGGGGTTCACATTGAAACTTGTACCTTTACAGTCATGCAGCCGTAGTTCCAGCTCTGTATGCAATACTATCTTCCAAGGCAAATTCAGAGAGAAATCAGTGTCTTCACAGGCGCTGTACATATTCTATGGTGGAGGACACCATCATTACATAAATCTGCAGAGAGGGTAGGCCTGACAACCCTGCAGGCAGGAGGGGTGACAGGAGGTGTATCCAGTCTTCATTTAACTTGCCCTCACACTCTTCAACACAAAAAAGGGCACACTTGTTTCTCACCTGAGGGGGCAGTCCCCCACAAAGGGTCATATCTGTTTTTCTGCCCCTGTTTGTGCTGAGTTTGGAAATTAAACCATTCTTTACTTAGTGTAACTAGGTAGAACAGTACAAACCTGCACTAGAAGAATATATTAGCATATTCCTAAGATCTTTAGTGTACTGCCTCCGCATGCCCTTTCGCGTCCCCATTTGTCTGCTGAAGATAGTTGTGCTGTAACAGCAAAGGAGTAGACAAGTAGTTACTTGTCCTACAAAACAGCAGGTGCTATACCTGCATGCAAACATGTGATAACATGAACCTAAATTCTCAACTGCTCTTGAACATGAGGGTATTTATCCATTTCTGTATGTGGAGACATACGTACTGACTGCATATGTGTATCTAATCCAGCTATGAGGAACAGAGTAATATCTCAGATGTGTGGTATACATAATATGTAATTGTTATTTAGGTCTGTCACTTGTTTGCTGTTGCTGAACGGATTTCACAGTGATCCGTATGAACACCTATTTCATCGTATCAATAAAAGAGCAACATGAAGGAGCCTCAGTGAATGAAACTACTGTAAATTGGTAGCATGAATTGCCTTGCTAACCATTAACTGACTCAGTAACAGATGTGATAGTGAAAGGGATAAAACGTGCTAGTGGAACTGAATGCAGCTTGTCTCCTCAAACAAGATGTTTTATCTCTTTTTTTAACGTTGTAATCTAATGAAGACACGCTGCAAAATGAGATAAGCGATCTCGAAATCCAGAAGGTTAGCTTGTTTGATTTGACCTAATATTGATCTGAACTGCTGGAAAACAAAATTATGTACTAGAAAAAAAAAATTCTTTGATTAGCAGTGATTATGTGTTAGTATTTCTGTATTGTGTAAGTGCATTCTGTACAAGCGTGAGCTGTGTTTTGCATATATAGGTAGTACATGCTTGTTATATTCTTGTTTGAGTAAGTTTTCTGTTTAGAGGAGAGCTCGGGAAAAAAGTAGTTTTTGCCTTCAAGCATTAATGTGCTTTTTTTTTTTCAGAGTTTGCATAGAAGACATTCCATATAAAATTAACTGTAAAATGAGATTTTCATTCTCTTTTTGTTTTGTATAAACAGCAGTGTAGAGCAGCCCATGTCTCAGTCTTGTAACAACAGCAGCCCTTTTTACATTTTGCCCTTTTTACATTTTGCCCTTTTAGGGGGACCATGTGTTAATCTGTAGTTACTTTATATTTTTGTTTGTAACAGTTTGTTGTAACTGTTTAATGGGAATTGTTTACCTTGTGAGTTAAGTCTGATTTATGAAAAATCTGTGCTCCTTTTCACTTGTTACATTACATAAGTAGAATATATAAACAGAAGAGACACTTGGCTTCAGCCCAGATTTTTGAAGCTCTTGGGGCAAACTCTTGATGGGAATTTTCTCTCTCACTTCCTCTCCATAAATGTACGTAGTATAAAAACAGCACTTTCTTGTACTGCTTGGAACATATCCTTGCAATGAGTGACTTTTACTTTTGTATTTGATGTGCTGGCATGTCTCTGAAGCCGTGAAAATTTGGTATTTGGGGTAAGAGTAGCCTTTCACTGTCAAAGCTTTTTTTTGCTAATGAGGGCCAATCTCACTGAAGAATAGACTAGTCTGGGGAGTGAGTTTAGAGGTCTGAGAAGCAGGGGATTTCCAGAAAACTGAAATCATGTCTGCACCTTGACAGTCTTTTAGCATTAGATATTAACAGTTCTTTTTGGATTCAGGTACTCTCGAATATTATCAAGCTTGTTTTCTATGGAAGTTCTGAATGCTTTAGGTATATCTGAGGAAGACAGAAGTGTTAAACTTCAAATTTTCAGTTCATCCATTTATTTTCTTCCTGAAGTTAGAAGTTGGATTTTATATAGCAATTGATGCACTTAGGAAAAGGAAGCAGCTTGATTGTCTTAATAGCCGGGGCACAGTTGTTTGACTTTTCTAGTTCTTATTGCAGTTACATTTCATACTAACTGTAGAGGCTTAACTAGTCACTTTCTGTTTGTGCAGCTTCTTGGTATGCTTTTTCTTCTGTGACTTTGCATTGAATATGTCTTGTTTATAGAGACATGATAGAGCATTTTTTTCCTCTGTCTTTGAAAGTTTTGCTCAAGAGCTGAGTGACCCAGTCAGATGAACTTTCAGGCAGTATCTTTGTACACAGAAGGGAGTTTACATAGTGTGCAGTACTGTTAGAAGAAAATAAAACCTCTGCGTAAAGTATCTTGAGTTTAGTCAGATGTTTTAAACCACATCAGTGTGGATGCATTGCAAAAACCATTTCAAAAATAATAAACGCTATTCTTATCACTTTTATTACAGGCTGGGTTATGCAGAAGACAGTGGCACAGTAATCACATAGTTCTTAAGTAATAGTATGCAATTATATTCCTCAAAGCTACTGGGAATGCTGGAAGCATGTTAGTTTATGAAAGAGGAAGAAAAAGCCTAAAACTGTTACTTAAATGTGTAACCATGGCTGCTGGTATCACTTCATCCTCTTTCTGTAGACTTTTGCTGCATTCTGAAGACAAATCCTCTGAATGTTTTCTGGTGAATACCTGTTTCATCCATTTCTATTGTGTGAGTTAGGCACACGAGGAAGCATCACTGGCTGCTGCTTGTGATGACATGGGACAGAAGCAATTTTTTTTTTTTAATCAGGTGTTAGATTTTTTGAAAAGAAAGACAAATTGAAGCATTTGAATGCTAGTTTGGACAGTATGAAATTCTGGAAATAATATGGTTTGTTGTTTGTTTTTTTTTAACATTAGAATGCTTACTAGACAAAAGAACTCCTACCTGATATTTTTTAAAATGGAGTGTGCTCTCCAGACAATGCTGTGCTCAAGACATTGTAGCCTGCCTGTCAGCATCTTTGAAATAATTGTTTGGATTGTGTAACTACAGATTTGTTTTCAAGATGGTCCAAAAATCACAGTAGCACCTGAACAGCTATCTGAGGGCATGTATGGTTTTAGTGTAAAGTTTTTGCCACACACTTTAGCTTGAACTTTGATATCAAAGTGCTTCCTGTGGGATCATGTACAGGAAAAACAACCCCAAAAAACAACAAAAGCCAACCAACAAACAAAACCCCAAACAAATTTAGAAGATGTGCTCCATCACAGTCCGGGAATGCGCTTGTTTCTACCCAACAGTTGAAAGCTCTTTCTGAAAATTTTTTCTTGTTTTGGGGATTGATACTGGTTCAGGTGAAATATGTTACTTTTAATCATCTTTGCTAATATAATAAAAAAAAAAAAAAGAAAAATCTTATTTCCCAATTTTTGTTTAAATAAGCACCTGTATATATTAGGTTGCGGTAATTCATTCTCACTGATTTTCTCCAGCTCCTTTATTAATGTGAGTCTTCCTCACTTCTGGGAATTCTCCTAGTCATAGCAGTAGAAGTGCACTTGGTTCGCCTTATTATAAATGCAGCTTGTACTGAGAAGAATGTCACAGATTGTGACATAGCTTGTTTGTGGTACTACATACTTTCATGAACGAAAAAGGACCACCAAAGGGACACTTCTTTAGAATTTGGTTATTTGCTCATTAGGGAAGAAAAGATATTTGATATGTCCCTCTCCTTTCAAGAATTCTCTCTGATTATTACTGCATTGAATAGGTTATAATTCATCATCTTGAATTCATATTTTGATTACATTGTGGGGTTTTTTGGATGAGTCTTCTTGAGCACCTTTCATTTTGCTCATTTTATCCAAACTCATTATTAAAAATAACATCTTTAGTTATAAATCTGAAAAAAATAATGCAACTCCCTTTCTTCTTTATGTTCAATAGTCAGTCCCTTCCTACAGCCTTCCTGTGTTTATCTGAAGATTTCTAACCTTACTTATTCCATCTCTTATACAAATAAAATCTTAAGTGTATTAGGAGAGAGGAAGAAGTATGTTTGTTTATTCTCACAAATGAATTGAATATTGCCCTACAGCCAAAACTTACGGGATCTAACTCTTTTTTTGAGGTTACTATATAATGTACCTTTATATCTAGGCTAAAAAAAATAAAGAAAACCTGTTTTGTATTTGTTGTTATGTATCCAACAGTATAAAAGCATTTTCAGACTGTAACTTCATAGTGTGGTCTGTCTGGACATATCTATATTAACATATTCTAGTTCCTCCTTCCCCCCCCCCCCCAAGCAATGCTTTGTGAAAGAGCTTTATCAAACTAAGTGATTTTTTTTCAAGCATAGATGTTCTTAGCAACTTACAACTGCGGAATACCCTTTCAAGCCCTTTGGTCCTTTTTTTCTTTTTCTTTCCTAAGTCTGAGTGTGTCCTTGCTTGTGGATCATATAAACATCAAGGCTATTGACTCCTGTTGAAAGGAATCTGTTAGTTCTTTTACTATATTGAGTCTAGTCTGTTGTGCTTTTGAAAGTTACCTCTTTTGTCTGGAGATTTATGCCCCCATAGCTGAAATGCAGTCAATGGCTTTGCAGGTGCTGTTAGGCTCTTCTCTGGGCAAAATAAAGTGCTCTGAGTGCCTTTTGTTGTATGAAACAAATTAGGAACACTCAATTGCCTGGTTACTGTTTCAGAATGTGGCTTGAGCAGATTAATGGCTTTCTACCACTGACTCTGTATGTGTGTGTCCCCATTTCTTTCCCCAGTGTGGAGGTTTGTTGATTGAGTTTTTTTGTTTGTTTGTTTTGGTTTTGTTTTGGTTTTTTGCTACCTTACTTTGTAAAGAAGCTTCAAAACTAGTGCAAGGGCTAGGAAGTAGAAAAGTGACAGCCTAGAAATCACGATAGGAGGGTGAAACCTCTCGGTTTCAGCAGGAGGAAGATCAGCTGTTATTGAACATCTACCCCTAAAGTTAACTTCCAATTTAGGGTGGCCTTTTTTTGTGTATGCCTGCTAAGGATTGCCAGAGCCACATTTGGCCGTGCTGTGCATGTAAATGCATGAAAACAGATTGCTTTTGTAGAAATGATGTTACTTTGCGTGCCTTTGACCCATCTGCCTTGGAAAAGACTGACTCAAAGCTCAAAAAGTGCTTTTACAGTAGTAAAGGTGTTACGGGTTCCTTTTCAAACACTTCTAGTTGAACAACTTTGTTTTTGAAGACCCAATCACATGTGATCACAGGCCTTGTGGGAGGTAGAAGCCAAATATCACTACGTGGTTTCTGAGCCTCTTTTCCTTCCCCAGTCTGTTTCTTTCATGTCCTCAGCACAAAAGACATCTTTATTTAGACATCTGTAAAACAGGAGAGACAATGTGAATCTTAATGTATTTACTATACACAGAGTTTTGAAAACACTCAATACTTTTGTAAGGGGAAGAAACCAGGATAGAATATGCTGTGACAAAGTAGAATGAATATTTACCCAATAGAACTGAGACTTGGAAGAGGAAGGGGGTAAATGCCAATGTAATATAGGTTTGAACAAGAAAATGGATAGAAAGAAGATACTATTTAAAGGCAGAAGTGTTATACAAAGTGAGTGAAAAATTTTGAAGTTCTGAATGAAAATATTTAAAGTGGTAGAAGTGAAAGAAGGGAAAGGATTATAAACAGGGAGGTGAGCTGTATATTTTTTTGAGCGTTATGGCTTGGGATACTATTCTGATATCTGTAAAATGAGGGAAAATAGATTTTTGAGCAGGTACATTAATGATTAGAATTTTGTGAACAGATTAATTATATGAACATGGATAAAATTAATATACATGACATTTACAGGCTTTATACTACAAATAGTAGTTTTAAATTAATACTTTAAAAGATTAACTGTTGAATTTAAGTTTTGGAAACTTAGCATTCGTTTGCTTGCAGAAGGAAGATCTGGTGGCATTTTTGCTGCATACAGAGTTGCAACCAAGATGAGGGACTGATGTTTTGCATATCAGAATGACCATTCTAGGAAGGATGAGTAACTTTCCCAGGTTGCAGATTGTTCATTCTGGCTGCTGTGTTCACGCTGTCTCTGTTAGTAAGCATCTACTAGATTTGTGAACATTCCCAGGCTGTTTAGATCCCTAATTTACAATGAAAATCAGTATGATTTAAGTAATTTAAATAGCACTTCTGAAACAAGAGACGTATCCTTAATGTGTTCTATTGAGATCAGAATTATGAAAATAGCGTACCCATTTATTGTTCTCCCACGTGTAAAGCTGAAAGAGCCAGAAATGTTATCATCATGTTCAGCATGCAGATTAGTGTCAAAAGTAGAAATTGGTATTGTGTATTCTGACTTCTGACTGTTCTCTGCTGACCATATTTTGCAAGATATAATACATCAGTGTAGTTCTTCGGAAAGGTACTGAGGATGTAAACTTTGGGAGGAATAACTTCTTTCTGCCAATTTGTGGGTAGATGTTTCTTTGTGGGAGAAGTTCAGTTCTAAAATTCTAATGCTTCTCTCCAGCCTCTCTCCCCTAAGGGTGTCTTGCTGGCCAGCTTGCCTTTTTATCCCTTTCTTTCCTTGTATGGTGCAGGACACCATAATATCTGTAAACCTTCGAACTATTTAAAAATAGAAATAAGTCTTTCATCCTTCTATCCCACTCCGTAGGAGAAATATTTTTAAAGAAAAAAAGAAAGTCAAAACTTGTGAGACTATGATCTTGGCAGAGCTAAACGAGGGTTAGCTTTGCATTTAATTTGGAGCTTGAGGTTTGTGCTCACTTTTGAAGCTGCATGAAATGTTTCATGTTCAGCTGAGCTTGTGGGAATTCTGACTCCTTTAGTTAAAAGCTAGCTGATAATTTCGCTATGCCAATGTGAGGTAGCTCTTCTAGGTGTGAGTAGTGAAGTTACGTGAAGTAGCTGGAGATTTTGAATATTGATCCTTATGTGAAGCAGAAGAAGAGCAAAACCAGCCGAGCACCATGTTAACAGTGACCTGTGCTGCTTAATGGATAAAGTTTTTATGTTGGTTTTCTGTAGGCGGATGATTTTATTCTTGGTACAACTTGCAGTAATTGTAATATTGCCAATATAAAGGTAGAATTGAAACACATGGTTTAAAAACAGAACTTTTATTTCCTTTCAAAACTGAAGTGCTGTAAAATGCAAGATTGGTAACAGATTTGATTTCTGTTTTTTTGAGTTTAACTGTATAGACCAGTTAGGTGTTTTCTACTAACGCAGCTCTATAAATACTGGTAGAAGGAGACACTGCTGGGACAGCTGGCATTAATATGTGAATGGTGGATTTGAGGTAAATAATTTTTTGAGTTAAAGAAACTAAATTCAGAAAAAAAATCTTGGAAGTATATTTAAACGTGGCATGGATTTCGTTATACTGAAGATTGTAGTATAATATAGTATGTTTCAAAAGTAGCAAAATAACTACAAATGACAATTTCACTGATTTACTGTTTGTATACAGACATGTTAGGCTTTGTTTAACATCTAAAGTGTGCATCTTTGGTTGCATTATTTGCAGTGGCATCACTCTTTTGTAGCACTACATTAGACAGGCAAAAGGTAAAAATGAAAAAAGTCAGATGAGAAATAAAAACATGTCCACATTTAAATGTGAAGAGAAAAACATAAATTTCAAGTTGGATCTGTTGTTTAGTGAACAGAAAGAAACAGGTTCATAAAATGTGTGCACAAAGAGAAATTGGTCATCACCAGAACTCATGAAGTTGTTTTGGAAAATGGACAAGAAATGGGATAGAAAAAGAAAGCTGAATCGAAGATTAATCCAAGGAAAGAAGTAGAACAGAATATACCCTTGGATGAGGCTTACAGGAAGTAAGGCAAGATACCAAAACTACAAAGGCAACAGTTTATAAGTAGTAAGAACCTTGCGACAGAATTTAAAGATAGTGAAATTGCTATCATGGTAAGTGAAGTCATTATTAAAATGACTTTTGTTGTTGTTGTTGTTACTGTTTGAACTTTTAACTTTTAATGAAAGGAGAAATAGGGAGTAAAATTATTTAATACTTGACAGGTTGCTATTGTTGTTACTGTATTTTGAGAACAGTGAGGCCTAGAGGAATTTATTCAATTTTGTCTTTTTAAGGCATGGCAAGTGTAGTAACAACGAAAGTGTCTGTTTATTCAGTGTGGAAGGAGGAAGAATGTAGTGTCACTCGTATGTTACATAATTAAAAAAAAAAATACAGTGGTGAGGATTTCTGGGATGGGATTTCTGGTCAAAGATGAAAGGAGCCTTCTGGAGAAGTCTAGGGGGCATGTGACGATGCCCTGGTTATTAGCAGCTCTGAGTGGTTAAGGTGGTTAAGGGGAGTAGCTTATACCCAGGTTTCCCATGCTTCTTGTATGTTGTGTTGCTAGGGTTTATTTTATTTTATTTTATTTTGGCCTTCCACTATGTACAATGTTGCTTCCCTACTCGATAAGTTTTCCCTGCAATCTCTGTTCCAAGATTTGAATTTCAGTCTGGCTGAATGCCTGCTCTTTGCCTGTGTTTCATTTACCAGCCAGTTCAGATTGCTTTGTTTTAGTGACGTGTTCTTGTCTCACACATGTCCTTTCACTTGCGAGTTTTACCAGACATGGTATTTTCCCCTGCTTAGTAGTGTTTTTGAAAAAATATGCATGACCAAGAATTTGTTTGTGGGGTCCATCTAAAATATTTTATGTTTCCGTACTTTGTCTTATTTTAAGACCTATCAGTACCGGTACCTACTTTGTATGCAACATTAACATACATTGTTATTGCATGTAGTTCTTGATTTTTATTTTTTTTTTTAATCTCTTGTAAGCAGATGATGTAATTTCTTAGTCAAAATGTGCAGAAACTACTAGAGTGTTTTACCAAATTATAGTTGTATTACAATGGATGTTTCTGTTCATCATCTGAACTTTCTAATTTGATGGTGAACTATCATGTTAGTCTGACAAGGTGTCATTTCAGCCATTATTTTTCGGAGGTATTTTGAGGGAGGGAGGTGAAAGAAGCTGGTGAGTCTGAAATTGCTTGTTTTTCTTTAAAAAATTGGCACATTTCTTCCCCATGTTTCGAACCGCCCTCTTTTTTTTTTTTCCCCTCCCTCTCCAAGCACTTAATCAAGTTCAACCTGAAAAGTGAAGATGATCTCTGTTGCACTCTTCAAAGAAAATCTTTAATGCAAGGGGTATGGATCTCATGTTTTGAATTAAAATATTAGCTCATATAAAACATGGAAGAACTTCAATTTGCTAAAATTTTTGTAAAGGAGTTTATTGATAAGAAAGCCACTCTCTTGGTATGTTCTTTGTTTCATGATACTGCAGCTCTGTTAAAGCATGCTGTGTGTAACTCTGACATTCAGCCAACCAATTGGAACTTCTGAGGATAAAGTAGTCTTTTGAATTTCTTGTATTTTGATTAGTTTAAAAGCCTTTTATGTAAATATATTGAGCGTTAATATAATGACTTTAAGAGCTGGTTTCTAGTTTTAGTTGGTCCAAGCATAGACCTTATTCTGTCTTGCTTTTTTAAAATCATCTTGCAAACTTCGCTCTTCTCAGTGAGTTGTTTTGTTGTACTATAATGATGCAGGTTATTTGTTGTTCTACAGACTGGAAAAACTGAGGAAGGGAAATTTTGAATGGCCTGATACAGATCTCAAAACAGATCAAGGACAAAACTGTGAAAGAAATCCAGCTTGGTTCTCTCGCTTTTATTTTATGTCTAAGATGTGGCAGTGTAAGATATCTGGAAGAGGGGAGGTTGAGGCATTTGAACTGAAACTTTGTTCTGGAAGAAGCTGGGATAGTATTAAAGATGTAAACCTTGATGCTTTCATTACGGTGTAATTCCAGGAGTGATTTTAAATGTATTAATGCAATGCAGAAATGAAGAGCTCACTTAATAGTATAGTATTAATAGCATATGGCACAGAAGCGTGATAGTATGATTCAGAAATGTTCTATCTCTGAAAGAATATCGCTATAGATTTGCAATCAGTTAAGAATCAGGTAATATGAAAGGAGTATTAACATTACAGAAAAATCATCATTTTGGCAAGAATTGCTGTACTCTTTCTGTCAGTTTTCATATCTTTGTACACTTGGCTTCCTAGAGAACTGAAATGGTTATTTTGGCCTAGTGCCCAAGGCTAAAAATGGCTTCTGGAATCTTACAGCTCAGTTTGGTGTTGAGCAGTTCTGTGCGGTAGTAACATAACTGCAGTAATTGGTAGTCTCACTGAAGCATTTTAGTTATGCACTTAAATGTTAAGCTGTGGGCTGTGTGGTCCTCCTAGCATCCAGTTTATCAGAAAAATTTAAGCCATGTTTATCTAGGAGGCAATGGTAGCCTGAAAAAAGGCTTTTCTACAAGTACTCGTTAAAGGGAAGTAAGAATGAGTGTAAAGTTTAGCCTCTACAGGGAAAGGCTCTAAACCGAAGAAATAAATCTTGGTATTGCTATGGGAATAGTGAAGGCCAAACATTGCGTTTGAGACCCAAAATGTGGGGAATTGAACGAGTCTGTGAAGTTTCCTTACGTTTCTATCCAGTATAGTAGGATTTACCTTTAAAAGTGAACACTCCCTCCCTGCCCCACGAAACAAGTATACCCGTTACTGTATGTGAATGCGTGCTTCTAAGAAATATAGTATTCTTAATGATTTCTGAACAGTTTGGATAATTAAACAACCAGGAATTTGAGATAGTCAGGAGAATAATGAAGGGCCAACTATTTAAATCTGAGCAACCTTCCACCAATAAAAGGTCTGAAAAGGAGAAGACTTATGAAAAGAATGGATATTGCTTCCCTTTACATCCCTCCCAAATCTGTTAGCTTTTGCCCACATTTTTGAGTTGGAACAAGTGGGAATAATACATAGTGCTGCATGAAGGGAAAGCTTTTCTGACTAAAATTTGTGTAAAAGTACAATTATATGATTTTTTTTGTGTGTGTGTGATTGAAGTCAGCATGGACGAATTCTGCATGAAAATCAGTTTTGCTCTAGACATAGCTCATAAATATCCATAAAACACTAATTCTAAAATCTCCTGAGAAATCAGTTGGGTTTTTTTGTTTATGTGTGTTTTAAATTTGCAGTGTAAGGCTGTGTTAATGAAGTGGTTTGGAAACAGGGCCACAATAAAATGAGTTCTGATCAACTTTGTGATCACACAAATTTGAGATCACCACACTAGTGAATGACTCTGCAAAGACTCTTAATTCTGTATCAGTTTGTATCTATCTCCAAAATTACTGTTTGTAAAATACAAATGCTTTTGTACTAAATCATTTATGAAAAAATAGTCATTCCAGATCAGCTTCTGTAGGATACCTGTGCTCAATCTGCAGAAAAAGTTGAATTTTGCTTACCTGGACTAATCAGAAACCTTGGCAGTTGTCCTGAATACAGCTGTCCCTCCAAAACAGAATATTTTGTTTCATGTTTTGACAGCTAAGTAGTCTAAGCTGTTTACATTTGTTGCTCACAACCTCTAGCCAGATAGTTTCATAGAATGTTTGCTATTTAAAAAAAAAATATTTTTATGTAGTACTTACTGAAGATAAATAACTTTCTCAGTTAATAGTATTTGAAGGAATTAGACTGTCTCTAAAAGTTTTCTGTCCTTGTCTCTAACAAAACCATTTTATTTTTTTATGTCTTCATCATAGGAATATAAAAATATTTGCAGTTGGAAGGTATTCTTCTGCTTGTGATTGAAGCAGTTTGGGGAAAATACCCACAGGTGTCTTTTGTGTCTTAGTTGCAATTATGTTATGTCATTGTGCGTATTAAATATATTAAATGCATTATATTAAAAAAAAGGTTTCACCTGCTCTACTTTATGTATGATACAGTTCTACTTTTACATGTGTTTCTGAATCCTTGATGCATGACATAGGAGTAGCCTGAGGATAGGCCAATCAAGATATGTGAAAGAAGTGAGAACATAGGGAGAAATATGATATTTTATTGGTAATTATTATTATTAAGTTGTTAAATTAAGGTTATTTGAGCATAACCACTATATATCTTACCTATGGAATAGTATAACTAAATCCATGGGAAGCAGTGTTAAAAAAAGTAAATGGTAGCAAGCAATAAGATTTTTTTGCTTATTAATAAAGCTAATTTCTTTTAGAGGAATTTCTCTAATGCTTCAAGAATGTTTAGTCATTTCTGTCGTTCTTTACAAGATTTATTTGACCTCATTTCATGCTGCTGTTCTCATTCTGGGGCTGGTGGACTAGGCTTGTTGAAGCGTGAAATAATTGATATATCTTAATACGAAAAGAGACTTTTATGTTCATACCATTTGACCCTCTGCCTAATACTGGCCATAAATTTATCTGAGTCTTTGTATCTAGATCAGAAATCTATGGGTTAGATGTACTGTCTCCATTTTAAAGTATGCCAGTGATGATAGTGTGATTAATTATGTATTTCCTTTAGAAATAAGTGAAATGACACACTATTTTGTATTTTAGCTTCGGCTTCTGATCATTTGTTCTTTCTTTAACTACTAGATCCACTATATCAGGCATTCGGTTTTCTGCAGTTGTTTATAAATTAATGTTTGCTTTTGTCTTTAATAAACTAAGCTTTGATTAATGAGGGGTAATTCCTATTACTCTAATTTAAGATGTTTCTGCAGTTGTCCATTTTGCTTCCTTCTGAAAGGTACTGCCCATCTAACTGAGGTGACAAGACTAAATGGTGATGAATGTGGATTTAAACTCACAGGACAAGCTCTGAATGCAGTGTTGAGGATCTGGTACAGGATTCCACCTGCTGCTCCTGTTCTAGGGAAGGCCACCACCATCAGAGGCGTGGGGGCAGAGCCGAGGCTGCTGGTACCTCACATTGCTCTAGTGAATGTTACAAGGGCTTGTGAGTCAGTCCTAAACAAACTGTTGGTGTTCTGCTGTGGAGTATGATTTCATATCCCAAATCTTGTATCTGAATGAAACCTCCTAGGTACCTGAGTGCTTTAACCTTTTTATTATCTTTCACTTAGTTATTAACTCAACAACTGGACATGGCAATTTGTGATGTGCTTTGCAAATACTGTCAGTGGGGTAATGTGCGTTCTGCTTATATATCAGTAATTGCTGCTAATACACCCAATAGTCATTTGCACCTTAGAGTCTGTGGGAGCTCATGATTGTCATTGCTCCAAGCTTACTATCACTTCACAAGAGACTATGTTTGCATTCTTAGGTGTTGTATTTTTAAGTTTTCATGTAACATGATTAAATATGAGCTTCATTGTGTCTGACCTACCGTGTGCTCTAGGCCATCATGTTTCTGTAACTTGGCTTTGCTGTTACTTAAAATCTGCAAGTGATTGATGTTAATCAGTAATGGCTTTGTGTTCTACCGGAGAAAGTTTAGAAAATCTTAATTGATGTTGGGTTGTGAAGAAATATGATATGTCTAATGACTTTCTTGAAGATATCGTTCCGTTTTCTCTGAGTAGATGTCTGATTAACACTCAGCAACCAAATAAAAATGACTGATGTTCTGGTATGAACAAGTCAAAAAGGCTCTTCTAATAGATGGTATATAGTCACATGAGGTTATAGAATTTGATTTGTTTCAGTAGTGTACAAGTTTTAGCTTCTGACTGTTTTTTTTTGAAGATACCTATTTTTTTTTCCTGCAATAATTTTACACTTGTGCCTTTGGTGCTTTACTATATACATTAGGGACATAAAAATGAAGATTGTTTCTAATAGATAAGAGGCTTTTAAATCAAATACAGGAAAAGTAGCTTTTTAATTAAGAATTTCTGCTGGAGTATCCATTCTAGAATGGATTGTTTGACAGTTCTGTTTATAGAAACAGGATGTTTGGGTTTTATGAAATGTGGATTTCTTGGGAACTCATTTGGAGAAAGTGTTTGTCTGCCTCCACCCTTGGTGGAATGCAGATGACATCAGATTTTTTTATGTACTGATGCTACAGCCAGTACATAAAGACCAGCTTTAGAAGTGTCAGTGACTTAAAAGGAATTGCATGCTAAGCAATCTTACTAGTTAAGGTGAATTTGTGGTATTGATATCCAGGTGACCATACCTAACGCAACAAAAATAGAGTTGGCGGATTAGTTCAGGAAGACTTGGGAACAAATGGAAAAGGATCCAAGCATCTATTTTGGAAAAGTGTATCAGTGGTGCAAGCTGGCTTGGCTTATTGTAGCACAGACTTCGGGTTAAATGCTGGTGACAGTATTTAGTAGAATGTGACAGTAGCACCTGCACAGTGTTTCAGCTGTTTCAACTAAGTAAGTTGTAGTGTGGTGGTGGTTTTTGTTGTTTGGTTGGTTTTGTGTGTGTGTGGTTTTTTGGTTTTGTTTGTTTATTTTGAATGGATGAAAAGAAAGGTTAAGTGAACTGGAGAAAAGGAAAATGTAGATGGAAAGGGAGAAAGGACTCATTTACTCTTTCCACACTTTCATATCTTTGTTCCGTATTTTAGGTCTAGCAGTATCAGCAACTGTACTCCAAAGATTCATACAAGACCATGATATTTTGGGTGTTTCACAGAGAAACCATACTAACATGTGGCCCCTGCTGAGAACTCAAGAGAATTGTCTTTCCTGCTTCCCCCCCTTCTTTTGCACATTTTGTTTTCCCTTCCTTCTCCAGCCTTATGCTGGAGCAGTTTTATGTTGGTCTTTTCCCATCATAAGGGGTGTCTTGTTGGTCTTGTCTGAGCTTCTGCTTCAGGCAGTGGTGACCTGGAAAAGGGACATAGATGTTGAGCTGATGTCAGCTTTTACTGAACAGTTTTGAAGAACTTGTGAAAGAGGAGTTGGTAACTGTCCATAAATTAGGCAAGTTTTTAATAGCAAGTTTCAGAACATACTGAAATTAAAAAATGAGTGAAAGATGCTGGTGGTCTTTTTATGTTGAATTTTTATACTAGAAAATGCTTAATTGACTTATTTTGGGCTTTTCAAATCTCTTCATTAAAAGCTATTTTAACCCATCTTGGAATCAAGAAAGCAACATTGCTCAGTACAGTAGGTGGCTTGGATTTTTACCTTTACCGTTCTAAATGATTGCAGTGTAGGTTCCACTTCAGATCACTTTGTGATCTTTCTAAAACATACCTCTTCAGTTCCCATTCTCAGATGGCAAAATTGTGTTGTTCACTTCTTTTGGGTTTCTTATCTGTGTTTTTCTTTCTCTTGTGATAGTTTTGGTTCAACTGGCATTTGATTTATTAACTTTTCCCTTTGGAAACTTATGGTTAAGATCTAATTACAACTATCCAGAAACAGCTTCTTTAAACAGGATATTTGTAAATTAAAAGGCAAGTATCAGTTAAAATATGTGGTTAATTTAATAAAAGCCTACAGGCTTATTCTAACTTGCTATCTAAATTTTATGGGTTTGTAGGGTAACTGGGGCTGGAAGGGACCCCTGGAGGTCACCTGGCCCAACCACCTGTGCACAGCAGGGTTAAGTATGAACCCGTTCAACCTGTTCCTGCCAGCTGAAGCATATCTCATTTAGCTGAGGCATACCCAAATATTCTGAACTCCCAAGATTTCGTTTTGCAAGTGCAAGATAGTAGGTCATCTGGAGGCCTCCTTTCCAGCATCTTTTTTCCCCTTTAAATAAAAACTCTTTTATGTCTTTCAAAGCCCTCTTTCTGTAGCTTCAAGATGAGATTCTGAACAGGGTAGCTGAGCTTTGCCAGACCACTGCTTGTGTGAAACAGGTGCGAGGCATTCCTGCCCTTGTAAATTCCCAACATTTTTATTGTGAAAGAATACCTGATGTGAATAAATTCTGTTTACAACCTTGGCTTTGCGTCTGTGCAAAATTTACTACTCAAGACACCTTTTGTCTTTTGACATATATACCCATAAACCTACTTGTGGAGTTTTGCTCCAGTTATGTACTGACATAAATCCTGACATATTTTTCATCTATTACCAAATGTAGACTCGTATTCTTAATTTAGGGAATGCTGAAGAAAGGACTTAGGTTAATGCATTTCAGAAGTGCTTTTACAACACTTTAAAAGAGAATGTGATTATTGTTTTAAACCCTATTCTGGGTACATTTGGGTTTCTCCATTTGAAAGATGTTAATGAGGAGCTTGTAGCACTTAAGACTGAAATGCTTAGCAAGAACATTAGGAGACACAGATCTGTTTAAGTTGACATAGTGTGGTGTGTGTGTGTGGTTTTTTTTTTCTTTTTTAAGTTCAGATGACAAGTGTGGAATGTCTGTGTTTAAAATTACTGATCTGTTTATGTGATACGGCAGTAAGTTTTACTTATTGGTTCTGGGTTAACCCCAGTAGGCAGCTAAGCCCCCCACAGCTGCTTACTCCTCCCCAGTGGGATGGAAAAGAAGATTGGAAGGGTGAAAGTGTGAAAACTCTTGAGTTGAGCTGAAGGCAGTTTAATAAGTAAAGAAAAAGCTGCACATGCAAGCAAAGCAAATTAAGTTGTGGAGTTGTGGGTTTGTGGATTCTTTTTTTTTTTTTAAGTTGATGTGCAAATGCAGGTAAGGTAAAAGGTAGGCATAACTGAAATTATTGAAAAAAATCTATTCTGACTGATGTTTGTGGGATTTTCCCTGTTCTGAATTTCTAAAACAAATCATACTTTATAGGACTAGGTGAGAGCAGTGTAAGATACCTTTCTGTCTTCTATCTGCATAAACCTCAGGACAGGTTTATTCAAACTGTTTTCTTGACCAGCTGTCTTGTCACACTGCTGTATTTAGCCTGGAGTCGGCATCTGAGTTTAGTTAGTTCTAAAGAAGTTCCAATATGTCCAGTCACTGTGACTGTAGTAGTATAGATGTCTGTATACAATGTGAGTTTGAAGTTATTGCTCTTGAAAGATAGTTATTCTTGCTTACTAGCTGGTGCGTGTGGTCTTGCACGTTATGCATCGGTTTCAATTCTTAGTTTCACACTATCTTGGGGAAAGTAGTGCTATATCAGCAATAATTCAATTAATAAAATATTAGGAGAGTTTGTTCTTATATTGCAGTATCTGAATGTTAGAAAGTCATCTTCTGATATTTAGATGAACTTCAGTATTTTTTCATTGTATGCAGTGTCACTACTGTATAACTTCATTAAATATGGGCTCAATATGTGAAATTCCCTCCCCCCCCACCTTTAGAGCAACAGAGTATATGGTAGAGGACAAATAATTGTTTTCCTTGGGCTTCTTCACTTTAGTTTCTTTAGCAATTCACCAGAAACTGTAGCTGATAAAAGCAAGACAGTTAAAACCTGTTTTGTGAATTTAATCAGGTCAAAATATGCAGGAGAACTCATCTGTGGCAAGATGATACCAGACTACTTTTATGATTCAGCCACATATTAGTGTCAAATGGTTTAGGTAATGAAATACACTGAGGACTGTGGGAATGTTTTTTCTTTTTGTACAATATTATTAGGTTGAAGAGCAGTAACATTTAATCAAGTGATATCTTACAATGTAATTCTCACAAAAGTCTCTTCCATTAATTGCATTTTCCATTCTGAAATGTGGTTACCAGTATTTTTTCTACCTCATAAAATATTAATGCAATATTTAATGTTATTTCTTGTTTTGTTTTGTTGATTTCTGTAATAGCCATCAAAGACTGTAAACTTTCTGAATAGTAGATTTCAGCTAGTGAGAACCTTCATGTTATAACTGGACAAGTTGATGAGGAATGAAACATGCAGCAGGTGTGTTGGGAAGAGACAGATTTCTAAATGTTTAAATAATATTAACCCTCTGCAAAATTTTTTGTGCTTCCAGTTAGCCTCTATGGCTAAAGGATTAGAAACAAGGAATAGCTGTTGTGTGTTAGACCACTGACAAAATAGTTGCAAATAAAGTTATAGTTTCACTGTCTTAGGTGCATTGAGTGGTTTTGAACATGGGTATGATTGAATCTCCTTTAACTGTCTCTTGTATGGTCCTCATAAATATAGTAAACTGGAAGTTTTAAAGAAAAAGGAAGTACAGTAAGGACAGTAGTTTAGTTTATATCCAGCTGTGCTGCATTTATACAGTTTGGCAGCATGTAAGTATTTTCCCTGGGGGATTTCTCTATGTTCCTTAATTTTCATTTTAAATGATTGTCAGGCAGTGTACCTGTCAGTAAATTAACTGGAAGAAGTCAGTGTTTAAATAATATAATTTGACTCCATCATCTGAAGTGCTTTTTAGGGACTTTCCACTGGATTTCTACTGTAGTATAGGTGGGTTTTTTTAGACAGCTTTTTTTTTTTCCTTAAAAAAAAAAAGCTTTGGATCTTGGTCTTTCATAAAACTACTGTGTGGACCATTTTTACTGCAGTTTAATAATTTGGAGCAAAATTTGTAAGTTATGTAGCATGAATCCATTGTTTTGCAGTGTTTTAGTAGTTAAGTTGGAATGGCACAATGAATTCATGTGTAGTGTATGTGGGAGTAAGATGGCAAGCCTAAATCTTTGGATACCTCTTGGAAATTTGTTCCTCCCCTATTTTACTTTAACCTCCATTTTACAGTAATGAAACTAGTTAATTCACAGAAGAGCGGAGTCTTGATGCAAATACCTACTGGCCTTCCTCTGACACTGAGGAAAAATGAAGGGAACAGAAGATAGAGCCAACCTTCTATTTTTGCAGTAGAATAAATTCTGAGGTGTGACCTCTTGAAATGGTTGTTATGTAAGAACTTTGCTTTCTTCTTTAGTTGTGTAAGAAAGTGGATCTGTAATTCGGAATGGTTATTTAATAAAGGAAAGTTGAAGAAGATGAATGCCTTGATTACCTTGTTTTTCTCAGTTTTGTTTTAAATGACCTGTGCTGCTTGGAAGTGAACCTTGAAAAAACAGTTTTTAATACTAAACAGTAACTTACAGCTACATTGCATTACACACTTAAATACCTTCTTACTTGTGACCCAATCTATTTATTTATAGAATCATAGAATACCAGGTTGGAAGGGACCTCAAGGATCATCTGGTCCAACCTTTCCTGGCAAAAGCACAGTCTAGACAAGAGGGCCCAGCACCCTGTCCAGCTGAATCTTAGAAGTGTCCAATGCTGGGGAATCCACCGCTTCCCTGGGGAGATTATTCCAATGGCTGGGTGTCCTCGTTATGAACAATTTCCCTTTTATGTCCAGTCAGAATTTTCCCAAGAGTAACTTGTAGCCATTACCCCTATCTTTTCCATGTAACTTTTTGTAAAATGAGAATCTCTGTCTTGTTTGTAGCCACCCTTTAAATACTGGAACATGGTGATGGGGTCTCCCCTAAGCCTGCTTTTCTCAAGGCTGGACAAGTCCAGTTTTCTCAGCCTTTCCTCATATGGCAACTTCCCAGTCCTTCTGATCATCTTCTGTGGACTATATGGAAAAATCTTTTGCTATTTTTATGTACCTTTTTTTGTATGGAGAGAGTCAAATGATCTGTAATTGCCTACCTTGTATCCTGTTTCAAATGGATGAGATAAATATGAAAATCAAAGATGAACTAATTAAAGTTAACAAAATAAATATAAAAGGCATATGTGGGACACCGTAGCCCTAAAATCTCACTGACCAGTGCTTTACAATCTTACATACTTCTGGCAAATGGCAAGAGTCATTGTGTAATCATATTTCCCAGAATGCTAGTTTTCATTTCAGAAGAAATTAATCGACCTCTTTGCTTGGTGGTGTGTTCTTTTTTGTTTAATTTGTAATGAAAGCTTACTTTGCGATGGCTAGTTGAGTCAAAATTACTGAAGGCTACCAGATTACTATTCCTTATTTTGATTATGCTGTCTGACAAATGTATGTACTTCATATTTGCTTGTAAGATTTTAAGGAAAATTTAATTTATAGATCACTATTACTTTTAATCCTTGTTTGATTTGTGTGTATATAAATATATACCTGTCTTACTCAAGTATAAGCCTCTCTAAGCATCTATAGGGGAGGTAGGGTACTTATTTGCCAGATAAAGCCATAGTTAAGCCGTGAGAATGTATTTCCTTAACAGACTATTCCCTGGGATAACTATTGACATAAAAACACATTTGTTTTCAGTTTCATAACAATATGCAGGTAAAATATTTCAAATTATACTGGCTATTGAAATTACTGATTACCACAGTTTAGGATAAAGCAGTTTCTCAAGCAAGGATGTACTTGAATAAAGAACTATCTCAATCATTGTGCATTGTATTCTCTCATTTGCAGCAGTGTGCAAGTACATGTCCACAGACCTGTGAGAGAACTATGTACGCACTTCAGGCATGTGGACTTAAAGTTTGGATTTTCATTTCCTTGAAGCTGAGAGAAAACAGGCATGTTTTTATGTCTGTAATTTGAATATTAGAGGTCTTTCTAGTGTAGTCATGGGAGCTTTTCAGGATCAGTTTTAGGAACAAGATTTGTGATTTGTGCAGAATTTATTCAAAGAAGTTGTCTATATTTCATTCTGAACTTGCTTGATATTCAGAATTCATACTTAAGGAATTGTGTTATTTTTACAGTAATTTCTGCATGGTCACACTTCTATGTGTTTAGAAAATGTAACATTAGCTATTTTGTTATATAGTTATGTATCTTTTATTATAATCTTCTGGAAAGTATGCAGCTGCCCACTGATTTTAAAATATCTATTCTCTGTTTTTACAGAACATGTGAATACAGTCAGAGTATAAGCACCTCAAAATTCTGGTGGTGTTTTTTTTATTTTTTTTAATTTTTTGTTTATTTTGTGTCGTTATGCAGTTGTTTTTCTAAGTATATATGGGTACGGTTTAGCAAGAAAAAATATATTTTACTTTTCTCTTATGATTTTTGTAGATATTCCTTTGTTAATTTTAATGTTGTATCATTGCTTATAAGATTGCTTAGGGTCTGAGAGGAATTACCCTTCTCAAACACATACTGAGATATGTCTCAGTCTCCAACCACTAACTCTTCCTCTTAGATGTCAGTGGATTAGTATCACTATGTTCATTGAAGCAAGGTATGTTAATCCCTTATTTGAGGTTTAAATCTACGAGTCCTGTAGAAAAACTGCTTAGAAGCTGAAGCAGTTTTGTCATCTGTTAAATTTCATGTTTAGCAGAGGCAGTTTCTACTGGGTTTTGTCTGCTCTTTTTTATCATTAGACCCTGAGGCAGGTATAATGGATTAAATGACCAGTGAAAGTTGAGTTACTTATACAATGATTGATTTTTCATTTGGATAGAGCTGTATCAGTTAAATAGATTTGTCTGTGTACATGTTGGCAATAGCACAATTTGTAAATGGATCTTGAAAGCAAAACAGTTGGTACTGGGGCCCCAGTCACCTTATTGTTACAAATTTGTAGGGATTTTATTTTTGACTCATTCAGATCTCATAGACTGAGTGCTCTTTTAGGAGTGTATGTTCAAGTTTTGTTGCCTCTAAAACTTGTTGAGCTCTCTGCCGTGCATTATAGCATGGTAATTGGTGATGGTAAGAAGACTTGATCTTTTGGGTTCTTGATCTGAAGTAAAATGCTGCTGTAGACACACTCAGTATATTTTCAACAATCTGAATTTTTTCTGGCACTCTATTTAGAATAACAGGAGGATGCCTATAAAAGATGCCACATTCAAAGTATCAAAAAAAAATCACTTCCTATTTTGCTGAAACAGGAAATTAGCGTCTCTGTTGTTGCTTTGAGGGACAGAATACTTCAAGTAATTCTGATTGTATATTGCACTTTGAAAGCTGACTGGATCTAATGCTTTTAGAACTGCACTTAAATGGCTGACATTTGGCCATTGCCTAAATTTTACTTTAGTAACTAGTACTATTTGTTGTGACTATCTTCTTGTTGTACGTGAATTGATAAAGAGGTAATAACATCAGTGTTATCCAGTTCAGAAGACTTTAAATAAGGCTGACCTTGTTTTTTAAGTTAATTTGATGGAATAAGATAAATTAACATTTGATTATTTAATATGATTCCCAGAATACTGTATTAGCTAAAACAGAGACTGAGATTTTTTTTTTTTAAATAAATTGGACATGGGCAAAAAGCTAATTTACATTAGCAAAATTAACATGCAAAATTAAACTGTGTTGTAATCACCTTTTTAAAGGTAATATTTGGAGTGTAGTTGTTGCTTTCAAAAAACAGACACACTTCTAATTCTTGTAACTTTGGAGGGATGAATTTTTGGTCTGATGCTATATGGAAGTCTGTGTTACGAGTTAGTTGATATGTTGCAAGAACATCTTAATTAACATCTCCTTTTAGTGTAGCTGTGCCTCCGTTTTTTAGGTGATGTGATAAAAGCTCAGCTGCAGCTGCATGGTGGAGCACAGAGAGACAGTGCAAGAGGGGGACCCCAAATAATACCCTGCCCTGGCTACTACAAGCCCATCACAGGAGCCATCACCCATCAAGGGCCCATCTCCACAAGCCCAGAGTAGCAGAGGGGCACAAAAGCAGGCGAGGAATACAGATTTGGAGGAAGAGATGCTCTCCCATGAGGATTCATCCTCATTATCAAGGTGTGAGACCCATCAGGATGAGTCGTGTCTTGGAGTAACTTTTAGACTGAGGGAAGTCCAGTCTTGGGGTATGTGGCACACTGTGGGCTGCAGGGGAAGAGAATTTGGGGATTGTATGGGATATATTGTGGCATGCTTTGGAGATGAACCAAAGATGGAGAAAGTGAGTGATTTAAGTGATTTGAGGAGGAACATGTATGGGAAAATAGGAGTACTTAAATGATTAAAAAAGGCCAGTTACTTTTAAATAATTAACTGGTCATGTCCAACCATGCCTCACACCTGATCAGCCCAGTCTGTATTATCTTATTAAATTCCTTTTTAACTCATTTCCTGGGTGAGGGATTCCCTGTTCTTTGCACGACTGTGTGCAGGAGCCTGAGTGCCAGCAACTGGAGCTGGACCATGAGTTGGAGGGCCTGTCTGTGGTGCCAGAAGATGGAGAGAATGTACTAAATGGACTTAATGCCAGCAGTCGGAGTGGGATTGCAGGTTACAGGGTCTACGGTGCCAGTGACTGGTGACCCTGGAGTGGGTGAAACCAAGTGCGGCCACTGAAGTTGGGCCAGGGTTCAGAGGCCCGTGTGCCTGTGATGCCAGTTCCTGGAACAAGTACGGGGTGTTGTGAATACTTGCAAAGGTCAACCCAGACCAGCCTGTGAGTAGGTGAAGTGGTGGGGGAGCCAGGGGCATGCGTGTGTCTGAAGGGCAAGTCCAGAGAAGCTGTTGAAGGATCAAGGGAGTCTTGTCCAACTACCAAAGGGACTGTAGGGTCTGGGGGTCTCTAGGAGTCACACCTGTGCATGTGTGCACCTCTCTAGGAGGGGAACCACAGTAGGGTTGGCTGTTCGGAGACCAGTTTAGTCCTGGCTGGCTCTGTCTGTGCACTTGTGTGTGGCCTCAGGGCCTCTTATGTCCAGACACCAGCAACTGGGAGACTGAGTGTCTGAACTCATCTTCTGGAGGGATCCACATCGTGTGTGTGTATATACATATATACACACATATATTCTCACTAGCAAACTTCCATTCTGTTCAGTCAGAATGTGAGCAGGATGAGGCTGTCAGTGCTGCCTGTGGTTGTGTGAGTGCTCTGTGTGTATGGTCATCGTTATTTGTGTGGCCAGTTGTGTATATATGTATATGTGATGCATACGTGCACTATGTGTGTTTTGTGTGCATGTGCCTACTGGGAATACAATTTCCACCTGGCTGCTGCTTGGACCTGGGGGCATGGAGCTGCAGTAGCGTCTCATCTCTCAGGTTGTCTGATCTGGCCAGATACTTTACCCTAATACCTTTTAATTACAGTATAATGATTTTGATGTTTCAATGTCAATGTTTTGTAAGGTATCTTCATATGGAAATAAGAGAATAATTGTTATTACAGATGCAAAGTATTTGATGGATCCTCTTCCTTAGCGTTTGTTTAAAAAAGCAAGTCTTTTGCATTAATTTAGTGGAAACAGTGCCTTGTGTGAACACCCAACACTTGTAATATAAAAGTTCAGGTATAGGTGAATGTCTTGACATCAGAAATTACCCAGTGTGAAGAGACTTTGTTTTTGCTAACTTCTGTTATGCATGGACTTTGAAGTGATTAATTGTATTTAAAAAAAGGTGATATTGAATCTTCAGTAGTACAGCACTGTTTTCATTTCAGTAAGCAGGAAGTGCGAGCATGAATTCACTGATGTGTTTTAGAGCAGGAAAAAACCAATATCACTTGAGTATATGACATCCTTTCTGCCATTAGTACAGTGTTTTAAAACTGGATTGTATATTTGCAGCAGAATATATCAGAGAAAAATTCTGTCTTTCCAGGGCTGTGCCTTAGCTATATAACATTCGGTGTCTGTTTTTTTAAATATCATTGAACAAAGTTACTGAAAATCATGGTACTGCTACAGGTGTAGTGTCACCTAACTATGGTGGCTGTATATTCTTGAAGTCACTTTAGACAGTTCTGATGTTTTGGAGCTGCATGACTGGGGACCACTGCAATAGCCAAGGTATCCCTGTGGCTTTGTAATATCAAGATCTGTGTAGACTGCACAACTTGAAAGAAGAGCCTTTGGTGTAGATGAAGGTACGCAAAGCATTTAACAATTTTATTGGATATGTAACGTTCAAGTGTGTGCAGAAGTTCACTTGAATGTTCCTTATAAATTCTTACTGAAACAAAGGTATGGAAAACCTTTCCCTCTGAACTTGTGTTGATGAACTTCTATCTCAGAGAGACTCTGTAAGTGTTTTGGATCTGTTGGAGTTAGAGGTAGAAGAGATTTACGCTGATTTATTTTTTTTTTCTTCAAACAGTTTCTCTACAACAGTACTTTCCGAAGTGAAAAATATTAATTACATAAAAGCTTGAAGGTGGCATTCCAGTCAATCTGTTTACAGATCCTTAACATGAAACCTGAGGATTTCCTGAAAGAACATCCTCTTTCCTTTATGACTACTAAAAATACAAGCAATAGCCAGAAACAAAACCAAACTCTGAGTGTTAAGCAGTGTTCCAAAGGAGAGCTAGACTGCCTAACCTGGAGATTCTAGAATGAAAATGTTTGTTTAATAACAGGACTTTTATCTGTCCTGTCCATTTCAGACGGTCCTCCCAGATGAATATAAAAGCAGTAGATGAACCTTAGGTACAGGAGGATGAAGTTTATCCAGGTAGAATTGAAGACTTGTAGGAAGATGCAGTTTTTATGAAAGTTACATAAGCAAATAGTAACGGTGTCAACTTCCTGTTTTTAGAGAAAAGTTAGACTTGATAGGAGTCTACAGACTGTAACTTAAAATCCAAATTTTATTCAGAAAATTTATGCTCTTTTAAGAGGGGCTGAAAAACCTTGATCACCTTGACTGTATATGCCTTTGTTCCTTCTTGCATTGGATTTAAACCAGCTGAGTAGGAGTGCTTCTCTGTACTCACCTAGAATTGCAGTTTTCCCTTCTTACTGTTCAAAGGTATTGTTGCTGGGTTTTGGAAGGCTTGAGAGAAGCTTATGGAAAGCATGTATAATATAAAGGTAGTAAGCAAGCAAAACATTTCTGGAAGAAGTGAAAGACATCTATCAAGGTGAGAGATGGCAATATGGACTCACTATATTTCATAGGTGAGGAACATGACACAAAACTGCCTATTTTTTGTAACTGATGAAAGAATTCTCTCTCACAGAAAGAGAATTCCTGTGAAGGACTGGTTATGAGAATGTCTCTGCAGTGGTGATTGAACCTTGCTGATAATGCCTCAAGACTCTGGTAGTGTCAGCTTTAAAAAATCTGGAGCATCTTTTGCTGCAGTGACTGTCTTTGCGGTCTGTTACCCTGGCAATAATTGAATGTAAATGACAAATTTATATGAATTTTCTCTGAAATACTAGTGGTAGTGTTTGTCCCTACAAGCCTGTTGTTGCTTCCTTTCAGTTCCTAATTAAAAGCTAAGAATCAGCCCTTTGTGTATGTTGAGAGTTTGAAAATTACATTTGTATCTTAGTGGGACTTGAGAGTTGAGAGAACTTTTCATTAACATCTGAACTCCTGTGACCTGTTTGTTGTTATTATTCCTAGTAACATAAGAGGATAATTTCATCAGTTATTTTCTCAGAATTGTCTATATAGCAGTAAGCAAACTTGAGGGAACAAAGGAAATTGAGGAAGGCACATGGCTTTTGTGAGTGAAGCAGGAAGAACTTGGGAGGCATAATGTAACCAGATGAATTTAGTCAAGGATGTTTTTAAATAGGGGTAAATAGGTTCTGTTTTTGAAGTGGAGATAAGCAAATTAAACAGATTAGTCCAACTCTTCTGTGTTAAAAGGAACTTAAGAAACTTGCTCTCCTGGACTGTGACATGGAGTACAGGAGTTGTGATTCGCTTTTGAATTGTGTAAGTGACCTTTTACTTAAGTGTATTTATCCACATTGGAAGCGGTTTTATTTTACACCATGAAGCACTATTGTTTTTTAAGGAAAGAGCAACATGTTTTCTTCTGCAATTCTGAATATTTTCACAACTCATAAGCATTTTTATTAGTGTGATTAAATATTATTCATTTTGGATTTTTTCCCATTATGGAGTCTTGTGCACTCTGCACATATGTAAAAGCAACCAATCATTATAAATCTTACACTGTTTAAATGTATTTTCAGATGGTTAGTTTCAGTTTATTTTTATCACTTTGGACAAAACTCAGAATATTTGTTAGGAAGTTTGTCTGGAGTAATATCCCACAATATCTTCTCATGGTTCAGATAGTAGGGCATTTTACTGTTGGCTTGACTTTCTGTAATCGAAGCATATTCAAATCTTCCTGGCACCTCGTTTAATTTAAGTTTTAAAAATCCATTAATCTTGTTTTCACCAGGGAATTTGTCATTAATGTTCCATAAATTTAGTAGTGAACTGTAGTAATTTTTTTCAATACTTTTGAGGTGGCAAAGATTAAAAAAATACGCTCTATTTCAAATCTGTACCTCAGTATCAATACTTTAGCAGCTTTATCTGTCTGGGTTATTTTTTTACTCTTTATATCAATATTCTAGACTCTCAGAAAAGATACTTGTTTTAAATATCTAGTTTATTTAAAAGTTCATAATTACTCTGTGTTGATTTAGAGGTAGAATATATTTTTACAATATGTTTGGAAATATTTCAGGTGGACTTTTTATTTGATAACTGGAAACAAGTTTAAAATACTTTTCTTGTGGGTGGTTCTTTTTATTATTATCGTGGCTTATCAGGACTTCTGTGTCTTGATAGTTGAGATGCTTGGTTTGCAGGGTGCTGAAGAGAAGGAAGGTAGGAAAGAAGGCAGGTTCTTAAGGGTCCGTGACTCTGGCAGGGCTTGTGTTTTCCTTGTGGAACTGTCTGAAATGAATGTGAATGAAATGGGATAACTAGGGAAAAAGGAAAAAGCAAATAAAGGCATACATTTAAAATGACAACATAACCTTCAAATAATGTGATAAATTAGTATTCTGTGGCTGGCCATAATGAATAGACTGACCACAGTATAGAAACAGTTTCTGGATTATGTTGGTGGCCAAGGCTAAAATAAACCCATTTTTTTAACATACAATTATTCTGTGTGATATCTAAATTCTCAGTAGAACTGAGCCTTTTTTATTATTAAATATAGTGGCTATTTAAGAGCACACCAGGAAAGCAGAGGAAAAAAGCATTTTGACTAATTAACTGAATACCTAGCCTTTGCTCATATATAAAGCAACACAAATTACTTCTTAATTCTGAAAGAAGTAGTGAAAACTTTTTGACCTTATTTAAAAATGGGGTGAAAATTCTGATGGAATTAATAGTGAAAGCTAAGCAAAAATGTTGTTGTTTATTCCCTAACTTTGTATATCATTCGACATAGCAAAAGTATCTATATTTACACTAGTTGATGGTGTCCACTGTTACTATTGTTAATGCACCTGCACCAGTACAAACTAGGAATCTGAACTTCGTTGATATAGGCATATTTTCTGAATCTTAACGTTTACATTTGGTCAGTGCTAGGCCACTTTACTCTTCAGTCTGCAGTGAAAACAAAAATGAACTGAAAGTGTCTTGTATTCTTCAGGCAAAAGCTGGCTTCCTATCTCATGTGGTAAAGACAGGGAAATTCTCTGTCTCTCTTTTCCGTCTCTTTCCTGCCACTTTCAGCAGCATTATTGTGCACTTCTTTTGCTTCTCTATATCCATTTACAGCCTCTCTGCATCATAATTTTCCCTTAGAAAAGAAGGTGACATCTTAGAACGTACATCTGGGGTAAAACAGACAAATCTGGCTTTCCCATATTAGACTGATTTTGCTGGCTTGTGTTACTTGTTAAATATGGATAATACAACTCACTTTGCACTTGAAGCAAATAACTTGTGTATTTTTGATAAACTAATTTCAATTCAGTCATATAGTCACTCTATCACTAATCCCTGTTTTGTAAAACAGACATAGCAGTAATTTTTACCTGGTAGAAGTATGGTAAGAGTAAGTGTGATAAAATGGGATACACTGATATCTCAGGACTCATGAAAATGTGTCAGCAAGATTCAAGAACAAGTGCTGGAATGAATAACAAGAGATGCAAGAAAGGTGGTAATTAGGAGTGTGGGAAAGATGTGTTGTATTATAGTATAACAGGGAAGAGTAGCATTGTATCTTACCACCAGCTGCTTTAACAGTTCAGTATAATTTACAGCTACATTAAGCTGTCATTAAGCTTTTCATCTCACCTCTTACTTTTGATTTTTTTTAATAACCACAGTATCCTGAAAATTTATTTATTTAATCATACTTAAATGATTTCAAAGAAAAAATAGAGCTAAAGACAATAAAAATGCTAAAATATTGGTGAAAAAATAACTAAGCTGTCGCAAAAGCTTGTTGTTTTTTGAGATCATATGTGTACGGATATCTGGCTAATGGCTATTCAGATAGGTAGATAGTGACCAGAGCAATAGAGACAAAGGAGATAACTTAGCCAACTTAATCTATATAAATCAGCTGCTCCTAAAACCAGTAAAGGAGGCAAATGAAGCCATTATTGCTGTTGCAAAACCTGCTGAGGTGATTCATTGGAAGAAACTCTCTGGAATGCCAGGCAAACTGGGGAGGGAGGGGGCTGTTAAATACAGACACATAGGATGTATTAAGGAGTGCTGAAGGGGTGGAACTGGGAACTGAACAAAAGAATTTGGAGATTGTACAGATGTGTTATGGGATGTTTGAAGCAAGGATGAGAGGTGGAGAAGAGTGAAAATTGAAGCCATGGCTTCTCCCATCTTACTGAACTCCGGTTTGGTTTTGTTGTTTTGGTTTTTTTTTTTCCCTTCTGCTGTGAATGTCTTCCTAGAACGTGTGTGATCTGCTAGCAGACATCCAGCAAGCAGGATGAGGGTCTGAGAGACAGACGGTAGAGAGACTCAAGTTTTGGGAGGTAGCTACTAGCGACAGTACTGAAGGCTTTTTTAATCTCTGAGCATTGATCCTTAGGAACAGCATGGACCTATTAGTGCTGTCTGTGTTTGTGTGAGTGTTCAATGAGGTGATGTCCTCTTCTATTAATCTACGTGTTTGTGGTGAGCCATATAATCTATAATGTGTGTCTCTGTTCCATTGGATTTGTTGCTCCCACTTGCTCTTCGTGCAACTTGGAAAGGTGTTGGGGAGCAGCAGCTCCTATTGACCAGGTCAGGAAAGGAGGGAATCCGTGGGTCCCTCAGTATGCTATAGTTGTCTGCCCCTAAGAAATAAGCGTTTTGGTTCTTCAGTTGCTAGTTATGTGTGAGGGATCCTTTGCAGTCTGCCCTGAAGGCAAGTTTTCTGTGTTAAGATTGTACTCAGCGGCACAGAAAAAAATTTTCCGTGTTGGAGGCCTGGTATTCAAAAAATGGTTAACACCCTGAACTCTGTTGGAATTTGATAGGCCCTCTGGGTGATTATCACCTCTGAAAGTCAGGGTACTTTCACTTTTGGATTTTAATGCTGCGAAGTCCTAAAAACTCTCCATAACATAACAGTTACTGTTGCTGTACTCCATAACAGTAACTGTTACTGATTGAACTGTACACTGTGCTGTTTAGCACAACAGCTCAGTATTCTCTGTTATTGCCATAAAATTACTTAATAGAAACAAATAGAAAGTGATAGTGAGGGGGAGAGAGGTTGAGTGATTTTTAGGCAAGAGCATATGAGAAACTGTTGTAAAACTGCTTTAACACAAACACTGGTAAATGTGTAGACATGAATAGATAAGAAGTGTGTTTTAGTATTATTCCCTTTCCTAGCCCTTATTACCCAACCATGTCTAGAAGTACTGTTAATATAAAACTTGTTTGCTGAAGAAAACTGCAAGAAATAAGTGTTCTTTTGGCTGTGCATGTCTTCCTTGCAATCTGACTTCAGTTGTTCCTTCACCGTAAGGAGGCCAACTGATGAACTCAACCATCCAAAGGGAGTAACCTGCTAGACAGCTGATTTCTGAAGTAACACACATCAGGAGAAAGAAAATCTGCAAGATATAATTAGATATGAATTGCAGTATGGGGTTTTTTTGTGTGTGTTTTTTTCATGGTTTTATAGTTGGATTCTACAGGACAATTCTGAAAAATTAGTTTTCTCTGAAGAGGAAATAGCTCTGATTATTTAATATTCTTACATTTATTTCATTGTAAACATTTCTGAAAATAGGAGAAATTATTTATGTGAGGAAAAAGTTGCCTCCACACTACATGATGTGATTAGAAGTAGTGTAGTATGATTTCAGAAGGCATTGATGCTTATTATTTTCTGGTTTTATTTTAAAAAGCTTACCTGGTAGATTTACAGTCGTCATTAGTTTTGTTAACACAATGGCTGATGTAGAGAGCTTCTATAACATTTTTATCTCAAAAGCCTTGACAGTTTGTGTTATACCCGCTTTGTGCAAACCATTATTCTTAGAAAGCTGGTTCTGAATTCTTAGACTGCTTAGGTCTTAGTCATCTGCTCCTTCTTTAGCTTAAAATGTAATGCTCTCCTGCTCCATTTTACTGTTTACTTTCTCATTGTTGACCGAGTGTTGGGCTTTCATGCAGTAATGAAGAGCGATTAACTCATTTGTCATCTCCAGATCCATTAAGTAACTTTTTTGTTGTATACTGTGACTGGAGAGTATGTGTGGCACCAGGTTGCTTCCTCTGCTTTTACATGCTCCTTAATAAAGTGGTATAACTTTGCCAAGTACTATTGTGAGACATCTGAGCTTTACAAACTCTAGTTAAGACATAAAACATTGCTTGTTCTAGGTTTGACAGAGAGAGTAAACGTGATCTATAAACATTGTAGAAGTATCTGACTGCCAAGATATGTAACCTTTTCCTTGCACCTTACTGATTTAAGGCATCTTCTTCTAACAACTGTGGCATATTTTACAATAATGTGCCATTTGCAGCTCAAAGTAAAGATTTTCAAATAACTTGTTCGGAACCACTCTTGATGGATGGTTGTGTTCTGTTTCATATCTGTGGAAGGATCCTCTGTAGCTTTGAAGCAATTTTAAGGAGTTTGTGGGGGAAAAAAAAAAAAAGCAATAAAAATCTTGGTGTTTGTATCAAGTAGGTTGAAATTATCAGTGTTCCTACAGTTCTGTAGGAGATGTAACTTCATTTTACCAGCAATAAGCATGATCATTTACCTAGGCTTGTATTGCATAGTGTCCTGATTACTGTATGATGAAGAAAAGGATGGATATTACTCAGTGCTAGTAATGACTTTGAAAGACTCTGTGTGTGACTGCAGTTAAAAAAAATAAAGCTGGAGGGATTGTGTAGCCTACCACTTCTGCAGTTATTAAAATATTTCTGTTGTGTGAGAGCTGGACCATTTGAAGTTGTTAGACTGAGTAGCTGAATCATTTCCTCTTAACTTGCTTTACAAAGAATGTCAAAAATTACTAGTAGTAAAAGAAAAAATTCTTTGGTCTTAAAAAGACCAATATATAAGCCATAAAATCAGCAATAAAGCAGCAGTTTTTATAGGCACCCAAAACGTAATCCTTGTGTTAAGAAATGGATGATGGAAGACAAACCATGATGGTTCAGTTATCCTGGAAGTGACTGCTGTCCAGTCAGCTGGCTGAAAAAAAGCGGGCCCAAAAAGACAAATTTAAATCAAGCTGACACTTGTTGCCATATTTAGAAAAAAACCCTTAATAAAAATGAACTTGACTTTTGACTGGGTTCTCACACAGCTGTGTTGTTGTCCCTGACAGCAGTGGGCAATTCTAGCTGTTCCTTTTCTCTTCCTAAAGGATGCGCTCAGCAGTGTGTGCTTTTTTACCTGAGACTGCAATTTACCTTTCCTGTACTTCATGCAGTTACTCTGCAGTTGGTGAACTCCACTTCCTGAGCGGGTGGCTCATGAGTTTCAGCCCTTGCCTTGGGATTTTCCCCTCTCAAATTTCTCATCTCCTAGCAGGTACATAAGTCCAGAGTTTGATCTAATTTCTGACTACTACTGGCTACCCTTTCTGTCGCATTTGTTCCATAACAGTGAGATGCTGCTGGTTTATTCCAAAGACGATATTAAGTTTTCAGTTCAACCAGGTGAGGTGAATCCATGTCATCTGAAGAAATATATTTCTGTGACTCTTTTCCTCTTTTTGATAGGTTTAAAATATAATTTTTTTTAAGAAAATTAGAAAAAGATTTGGAGATCCTCTTTTAGTTTTTGCTGCATAGATGCATGCTGTTTTGACAAGTGCAGAAGTGTTTTATGGATTGATGGATCTTCTGTTTAGCAAACAATGGTAGAGGTCATTTAGTATTCAAGTAGTTACTGACTTTTTAAATGATGTCAAAGGACAAGCTTTTAGTAGGGTTGAAATAGTGACCGCAGATTTATCTGAACTATTATTCATAAAAAGAATGGGAGATTCATAGAATGGAAATTATATGGGAACATAAATCATACCCTCGGTTTGCGATAATTGCATGTACCTAAACTATCTTGAATATGTTATGCTTTGAATGAAGAGGCTATTAAAGTACTAAAAACTATTTCATTAATTATCAAATTTATTGTTAACAGCAACAGAACTGTTATTAATAAGCAAGTATAAAAAAAGCAATGTTAAGCATTCTACAGAAACTTGATCATTTGCTTTAAACTGTTATTTAGTATAGGGCTGTTACATGTCTAATAATAACATTTCTTGTCAAAGAAACCTAAATATAGCTTTTGGATGGATGTTTTGAGTGGATAGTTTTTGAAGAAGAAAATAGACCAGAGATCACTGCATTTTCAGTCTGTGAGAAAATTTGTGGTGCCTAGCTGGTTTGATTCTCTACTTTTTTTTTCTCTTTATCCTGGACTTTTTGGAGGGAAGGTTTTTACCTCCCGGTCTGATCCACAAGTTTTCTCTCTTAATACCAAGAGTTCTGGAAGGGTCTTTCTGGATTCAGTTCGAAGACCGCCATTAGTTCCATTGTGTGTATTGTGCTGCATGTGTGTTTGTTCTTAGCTTCTCCCTATGGCATCCCAGTTTTTCTGAGCTGCAGTTGTGGGGCATTTGTGGGTTTAGGGTAAACAAGGAAATATACAAAATTTCCCCCTCTTAGCTTGAAAATGGGAATTAATTATAGTAGTTCATAATGAATTTACATTTTCATAATACTTTTACATATTCTGTGTATTCTCTGGTGGGTTCAGAACGGAAGATGTTTAAGACTAAGATGTAGTCATCCTTCTCTAGATATTAGGTAACCTTGATTTCCTGTTTTGTTGTAATTGCAGCCAAGTGAGATAAAATAATGTAGGCACATCAGCAGCATGATATATGCTGTTACTTCAAAGGAAGACACTGTTTTTATTCGTTATGTTGTGCCACTTGTGACGTTAAGGCTGAAAGTTTTCCAAAACAAGGTTTTATCCCATTAGTGCCCAGTTTTGAGATAGAGAAGGGAATGCTACTGTCATATATTACAGGTAAATGGGGAAACTCAAATTATGCCTGTGTGTTCATGAGCAAACATTTGAAAATAAGAGATTTTTTTTTTTATGTGCTCTTGGGTTTTATTTGGGTTTTTTGAATGGCTACAGCATTGCAATATTAGCATTGCCATAAGGCCCTGTCACATCTTCCAAAGTTTTTCATAATGGTAAAACAGAGGAGAAAAAACAAAACAACAAGCCTGTATCTAAAGTGTGAAGTGTGATGTTTTATGGAAGAAAATTTATGAGTCCAAAGAAAGTGAACATGGCATGTAAAATCTATGTATCCTCTGAGTTAAGTATGTTACTTGTATTATGAGATTACCAAATAGTTTAATGTAACTAAAATATGAATGCAATGAGTATGAACTAGTATAGAGCGACAAGCCTGTTAGTGTAACTAGGGGAGTGTGATGGATAGTTGTCTATCTTAGTGACTTAATATTACGTTTGCAGAGATAATTGCAAAATACCAAGAATTAGGAATTTTGTTTCCCATTGATGTTTCCTGTGGGTATGTTGCATATATTGCATTTATTGTCCGTGTTATACATTTAATGTCTTCAACATATTTTCTTCTAAACTTTGCTAGGGGAAATTTAGGCTGGAAATTAGAAAGAAATTCTTTACAGAGAGAGTGGTCAGGCATTGAAATGGCCTGCCCAGGGAGGTGGTGGACTTGCCATCCTTGAAGGTTTTTAAACTGAGATTGGACATGGCACTTAGTGCCATGAACTAGTAAATGGACTGGAGTTGGACCAAGGGTTGGACTTGATGATCTCTGAGTCTTTTCCAACCCAGTCAATTCTGTGATTCTGTGATTCATTGAACAGTTAGCAAAGAAAATCAGTAATAGAACAAGCAACCCTACTGAACTCCTAAAAATAAATTTTGTGGGTGTATTGTAGCTTGTTCAGTTGTAGTCTGAACATACTTAAAATGCTGATGAATGAGTGACTCTGGCTTTCCTGCCACAGTGATCCTTTGTGTAATATTCCCCATGGTTTTGGAGTAGTCATATTGTTATCACAGTATCTTTTTTACTTAACAAAATAGAAGTCTGTTGATTCAATTGGAATTTCAGAGTCAGAATCTACTGGCACAAAAATCTAAATTTTATTTTTCTGGAATATATTTTGGTTTACTTCTATATGCCCCAGAATTTTAAGAGAGTAGTTTGATCAAAACAAAGCTGTAACCACTTTTTCATTAGAAATAAAGAAAAAAAGTTATGCACAGCCCACAGGACACCCTAGAAACTACTGACTTGATTGTTTCATGCTATGTAAATAGTACATTTTTATGGCATACCACAGATTCTTTGTGACTTTTCTCTTTAATGAGGAGACTAAAGAGGGAATTTCTAAGGAATTGCAAAAAATATTTTTCAGAATAGGTACAGATCACCTCAGATTTTAAAATACATTTTAAAGAATTTTGTTCTTAACAGTAATAGAAGTCTCAATCTATAAGACTGTTTTGCAATGTATAGTGATTGTTAAGAGCTCTTTGTAAAGAAAATCTTAGGGTTTTTATTTCTGCTTCGGTGTTTATTTTTTCCCCATGGAAACTCCAGGATGCTTTATTTTCTGCAACTGACAGGAGCAATTTGTCTCTAACTTCTAGGGCTGAAAATGGAAATCGCTACTGAATTTGATTCCTGTTTAGTATTTTGCATGAAGCTATTTTTAACATAGTTTCAAAAATGCTTGTGAATCTTTGCAGTAGTACAATTTTTAAAGATAATTTATTCAGTTTTGTTTATAGTTCTGTTAAATCATTCTGCTGTGGTACAAGAATTCCACAACTTAATTACATTTTTTCAGGAAATGAGAATCTTATACTTGCAGTGAGGCCAAATACAAAAGAACTAAATCATGACTTTCATCAACAACTTATTTTACCTCACACAAATCCTGGAATTTCAAAGTCTTAAGTATGTTTGCTGCACAGCTATATTTGAGAATGAAAGAATGGCTTTTGTCCGGTTGGTTTTTTTTAGCTAGCACTGGCACTGAGGCTGTTTGGTTTAAATTCAAAGTTTGCAGAGAGCCAGTTGCACTAGTTGGGAAGAGCTGAAGGAAAAAGTCAAGATTTGTAGGTGTGCTATTCAAACTGTAAAACATAAAATACTGCACATATATTTTAATGGTTTATACACCTGTATTTTATGTGCTTCTTACAAATTTGCAAAGTAGCTGTATTTTGTCAAATTAAATACTTCACTTTTTTTTTTCAGTATAAACTACTTCCTGTTTTTTCTGAACTAGTTACTTACTCCAGTAGTTACTTCAAAATGTTGATAGCTTATAGTGGCTGCTACCTTTTATTCCCTTCCTTCTTTTTTTTTTTTAACCAACCTAATGTAAAACTTAGAAATATCTCCTGCCTTGAATGATTTCGTTGTCCTGCCCTTCAGTCTTCATGTTAGAAATTCAGGTATAGCCTTTTCTGAAAGGATTTCAAAACAGCTGAGCTTGTAGGATTGTAATGTTAGAACTACTAAGAAGGAATTCAGAAGGGAGTTGAGCTGTTATTCAAGTCTCATGCATTTAAAATTTTTGCATCAGAGAAATTATGAGACAGCTTCTTGTTAACAGAGTATGGCTTTTGTCTCTGAGATTAGAAAAAAAATTGTGTATCAAAGCAACTGCCTTGATGGGATATGAGGTTGGAGTTGAGCACTGTAGTTGAACCAGAAGATACAAAGCCAATAGTAAACCTGGATTTATTTATTCTGCTGCTTCTTTAGTTTTGCCTGTAGGATGAACCACACAGTATGAAGTACGGAGAATATTGACAACCTCTGTAATAAAATAGTCACCGACTGTCTATTTCTTTAGGTGAGAATTTGTTCATATACGTGAGTCATGATTTTTTCTGCCTATAATTTTGGAATAATTTTAAACACACTGCTTCTGCCAGACTCTTTTGAGGTAGGTGACTGTGAGAAACTAAGCCTTACATGATCTGGGAGGTGTGGATTGTGCAAGTCTGCCTTACTAGCATTGCCAGGTTTCCATTTATGAAGGTGCTAATTGGGTAAAGGTGATGTTAGGGATCATGTATCATTTTTCTCCATATTTGAATTTTTTTCATGTTTAATTATCTTCTTATACTATGTATATAATGAAGTAGTTATCCAGGGGTGAGACATTTTGATTCAGGAGACCTGAAGCCATCTCATCAGACTGAGGCTTTGTTTTCACAATCAAAAGAGAAAAATAGTAGCAGGAGTGGCACGGGTTTGGATTTTTTTAACCATGGTAACTGTGCGTGGGCAGTGTTGGCAAAACAGTGAAGACGAGGTATTTCTGTCTTGCTGAGGCAAGACCTGTATCTTTGTCTGAGAGTGACCTTCTGTTTCATTCCCCTAGAGGTAAAAATTTTTTTCACCTTACTCAGCAGTGCCGAACAAACCTGAAAACGTGCGGCTGTAAAACCAGCTTGGAACTTGTTAAAATGCAAGTGTTTTTAACCTTGCCTGTTTCTTCCTTTGTATCTTTGACCTGTTATTCTGCAGTGTGAAGCAAAGTTGTCTAGTCATTTTGCATGTGTTTTTTGTATTAGATCTGTTTTTAATTAACATGTGTGTGTGTGTGATTTCTAATTATGCTGGATATAATATCGGATCCTGTGAAAGCAGGCTAGCATAAGATTTTAAAAGACTTAAATGGTGGAGAGGCCTACTTTGTATTTGATCAGAGATGAAGAGATTTAAAAGTTTGTAAAGGTGCTGGATGCCTCTTTAGGGTTCTACTCCTTAGCTAAAAGGTGTATATTTTGAGTTAACTGGATACAGCTGAATACTGAATCATCTCCAAGGAAATGTTTTTTTTTTCCCTACAAAAATGCATGTTTGTTATGTATTATCTATGCACAACTGCTATGGAATGTTAGAAGTTAATGTAAAGATGGATATCTTCAAATACACATATTATTGACTGTTGCAGGGGAAAAACTGCTCAGATCGTGTAATTTAAACCACAAAAAGCAATTTATTGATTTATTTACATGAGGTAATTAAGTGGCTATCATGGAACTGTACCCTTAGGATCAATACTAGCAGTACAACAGATAAACCAGAGTGTTATACAGTTAAAAACATTAATAAAAGCCAACAAATATCTAAACACTTTTCATAGCTAATCATGAAAAGTTCTAATCACCCTCTTACCCCACATAGTTACTGGCTCACCAGCTCCATGGGCAGTGTGGGCTACAAGCAACACCTGCTCTTCCACGTGAGGAACCAGCTCAGGTTCACCTAATTGCACACAGCTCTTCCTGCAGCTGTGGATGTTCCAGCTTTATACCAGGGCCACTTCCTACAATCTACTAACCTGCAGGCCAGGGTAAAGTTCCCACCAGCAAGTCCCATAGCCCACCCAAGCCATGGATCACCCCCATATGCCACTTTGCTGTTTGCAGTGTGGCTGCCACTGTCATGTGGTGGGGATGCAGCTCCCCAAGGCATGGAGGAGGTTGCGATGCCAGTGGGGTGACGTCTCCATTGTCCAGTCAGGCTTTGGTGGCTTCTCTGTTGCCATTATGAAGTTCCTCTCTCTCATTATGAAAGCAGCATAAATGTTTGTCCTTCTTTTCAAGCTGACTCTTTGTAATCCCCCTATAAAATATTAAATAGTTGGCCTCATTTTAAGCTGGAGCTTGGACCAGGTGACTCCAGAGGTCCTTTACAATCACTGATTTTATGCAACACATGGATGTGATAAATATGAAATCCTGTCTTTGTTTAATATTATACCACATTAGTAGACGGGTTTGAAAAGGTCGTATTTCACCTAAACACATAATTTACCTACTTCTATAAAACATTTTATTCATACTGTCTTCATATGCGATATGCTTTCTTTTTACATCTCTAAGACGATACCATGTGTTTTGTGAGTAAAAAGACAATTGACATCTGGTTTGGAGTTATTTTTTCCAGATTGGTCAGATTGCATGCCAGGCAGACCTAGTTTTACTCTGTTAAAACATTTTCTTCTTTCAATTGGCAAAAAAGTAATTATGTATAAAAATAAATATTATGGATACATGGTAGGCAACATTTTACCTAAAAATAGATTTGGCAACAATTGCATTTACATTATTTTGGACCTTGACCAGTAGGTGAGTTTGCTGAAAACTGTTTCTGATTTTAATGCTTTAAGTTTTTACCAATCCTTTTCTCTTGAAAAGCTTTATTAAAATTTATCAGCCTTCATAGGGCTCTTCTGAAGTCTCCCTCTGTCACCTGTTGCTGAAAAAATTGCTGCAGGGGATTGGTCGAATTACCAGTTACCAAATTACCAAGCCAGTAGTCTTCTATCAAACCAATTTCTTCTATATATGTCATGATACCCTCAGACAGAAGAGCATTGTCTGACTAAATTATTATAACGTAGGAGGAAGCAAATGGCAACAGTTACACTTGAGCTCTCTCACGTTTGCAGAATGGTGACTGTATCAGCTAAAGAGGTCACAGTGAAATGTCGTTGCTCGGAGTCAAATCTTGGACGTAATGAAACCTGTGCACCTTTCCTTCTTCATAGGAGCTCACATTTTGTGAGCTGTCATCATTGTGCTTCAGAGCTACTGCCCCCTGAGGTGTTAGATGCAGGTTCATCATCTTTGTAGGTGCAATTGCTGGATTAATTGGATAAAAAGTGTTTTGCTGTAGCACATAGAATGTAGGGAGAATTTTGGAGAAAGCACTGCAGCTGCTCAACTGGAGATTCAAGCAATATAAATGCTTTTTTGTCTCAGTTGCAGACTTATGCTGGAATCCCCCAAAGCTGGGAATTTTAGCATATGACTTCATATATTATCAGATGTTTTGAACAGAAGTCCTGTCGGAAAGGTGTCATATTTAGCACTGTTTGTTGCCTGCCCTTTGTTATCTGGTGGAAAAAATAATTCTAGCTGGGATCTGCCAGCTTTGTAAAGAAAGGCAGGTGGGTCACATTTCCTTCTTTTGGTATGGCTCTAATTGTCTGCTCATAAATCAAGTATTGTGTAGCTTAGCGACATACAGGATTATTATTATTATTTATTATTAGAAAGCATCATTCATGTAACATTTATTAAAGTCTGCTAGTAACTGTACCTGTGAAGTTCTGCATGTTACATGTCTGCTATAGGTAGTTGTCTACCTCTAGATTTAAGAGTTTTTCAGAGAAGAGGCAATTTTTTCTTTGTGTAACACATTAGTTATTCATATAAAGTTAACAATTCTTCTGTATGTGGATATAGCTTTTTTATACCAATGTTCCCCTAAAACGGTACTGTTTAGTTTCTTGTTAAATGAGCATATTGCTGGGGTATGAAGAAGTTCTTTTTCCAATCTATTTTTAGGAGACTGCATATATATTCCATTCAAACCAAAAGCTATCATTACATTGACAGAATGACTGCAACCATTTTCCATTAGAAATCCTATTTCTTTTCATTGGTCTGTCATCTTAAAATATCAAGCTGTCATGCAGACAAAACTTACTGTGTTAAAAGTCTTGAAGTGTATCAAGGCATACTAAATGTCTACTTTAACCTTAAAATAATTTTGACATTGAAATAAAAAGGGCTGTATACCAGGTATGTTGTGCAGATGGCACTGTGAAATGGCAAAAATATGATTCGCGCAATTAAATTGCAAGTATTAGCTTTGCTTTCCATTGTTATGCAGCTAAGGGAATGTGGCAAATCAATGAACTTTAATCAGTAATCATAATGTATTACTGTCAATTGGCAGTTTTAACAAAGCCATTACCCTGAATTTTTGCAGGCTTTAACTTCATGTGAACTTTTAATATCCTGATGAATGTGAAGGGCTTGTAGCATTGTTGCTTAGCCCAGTAGCCTGTCTGAGTAGCCCACAGTGTGTGCCTAAGGGGAGAGTAGAAACTGCCCTCATGTGTGTTCTTACCTCTTCAGAACACATGACAGATTTGCAAAATTTTGCACATGAGATTGAAGTGTTGCCTTTGTTTTTAGAGTGCTCAGTGAGTATTTCTTTCAGAAAGTTTGTGTAGTTCCTATTTGAATGCCAGTAAACTTTTGTAAGGAGTCCCATGTTTTGTTTTGGTTTCTTCACCTTGCATTACAGACACAGTTATTGTTCTGTACAGACTATACTGCTTCCAGTCCTGACTTTGACTCTTGTATCCCATCCACCAGGTTTTCTCCAGCCTGAAGAATCTTAAACCACTGAATATTACTTTTTATGGAAATTGTTCCACAGCTTTTGTTACTATTTTTTACTTCTCTTTGGCTTTTTTAGTTCTGACCATATTCATCAAAATAGGATTCTCTGTGGCTTTACATGGTTGTAAACAGATTTTTCTGTTTGCGATTTAGTTTGCTTGTGCTTCCTTCCTTGCTTGCTTTTTTGAATCTGTCAGTTACTTTTACAATTGTTACAGTCCAATGTGTTGCTCTTTCATAAACCTAGTTTAACTCAAACTCTATCCTCTGGAGTAACATACAGTTCAGAAAAAGGGAGGAAAAAGTGTCTTCCAGCCTTGCTTACCAAGTGCCTCTTTCTGGGGTACGGAAAAGCATTAAGCATACTACAAGCAGTGCCAGTGTTCTAGCAATACTTTCATTTTTTTTCTGGGAGCTTTATATTGCACTCTTGGATGAGTATTTTATATTCACATGCCTTAAAACCTTTTATTTGCTATGTTTAATTAGATTCGCACCCACCATATGCATTATTTTTACCTTCATTAATCTTCCAGTGTAGCACTGGTTGCTTTACTGTCACAGTGTCATTTGACAACACTTAAATTGGCCTCTGTCTTTACAGCCACAAGAAGTGTAGCGTTATCAGCTGTGTAGTTGTAATGCTTAACTAGGTCACGATCTAGCAGGCCACTATCTGACTTAAAGAATGCAAACAGCATTATTGACTTACCAAGAATATAGATAGATATATGTATATACAGTTGAACAGCTGCTCTGAAGTTCTCCCTTTGATCGGGGTAGAATTACTTTATGGTTTGCAAAATAAATGTTAAAAGCTAAGCTCCTTTAGAAAGATAAAGCTTCTAAAAGCCCTTCGATCTGACCACAATAACTTTGTCATACCTTCTTCTTATTCTACTAATGCCCTTTTTTCATCTTGTAGTTCCAGAGGAATAAAGTCAAAGACCTAATGGTCTGCTCTTTTATTGACTTGCACGCACACACACACATATACACAAAAAATCCTCTCACCAATTTGAACGATTTCAAATAAGGGGAATGTTGATGCAGTTCTAACTTTTCACCGTTTTGGAACTAAATTCATGGTGGATAATGGTAAAAGATGTTGCTGGAAATTATGTAGGTGGGAACTTTTCAACTGTAAGTTTAGACAGGGCTGGAATGATAAAAAAACAATATTATGTGCAGTGTCTTCTCATAACATTTTTAAAGTGTGTTTTATTTCTTAGTTTAGATTCTTAAACTTCTGCAGAATGATTTGTAATAGATTTCTGTGATATTATTTTTAATATCAGTCCTGTATAAGTAAAGTTTGAATTTTACATAGACAATACAGTAACTCAAACATTCTTTTTGGGGGACTCCCAGTTAGCAATTTAGATGGTTTGGCACATTTGATGCCAGTATAGTTTGAATTCATTCTGCTGGGTTCAGCTGCCAAAGGTCTAAATAATTTCACATCTCCTGCCAGTGCGGATAGGGACACTATTGTTTGTTTTCTATAGGGAATAAATAGTACATTATCGTTTTTATTTATGAAGTTTCTTGTTCAGTGTAGAGTAAAAAGCAGTAAGTTTTGGATATACAGACTATACCTTACTAAATGAACTTGCAGTTCTGTGGAAACAATGGTATAAAAATAAAGCTGAACTTCTGTTGCATCTAACATATTATTGAGTTTCAGAGGTTATTTTTTTTTTGTTATTACTTTACCTGTGCTGAAGTTAAGCAGTGTCAGGAACTTCTGTCATCTTTACTTCGCTTGAGTTGTTGATTTGCTGTAAGTGTTTGCCATAGATTATATGCTTAAGCATTTAAAGCAACAGCTGAGACAGTTCAGTTGTCTGTGAATAAATGTACTTACAGTATGACTAATAATAGCACAGTTAACATTTTTCCATCATAAACTTACTACTTTGAATAGACTGGCACAAGAAGTTCAGAAGTTTTATAGTTGAACACTCTCTATCCCAACGTTCTTGTTTTCATGCTTGTATATCAGCTCCTGATCTAAAGTGAAGGCATTTAAACGCCTTCTAAACTTTGTACATTGTGTTCATATGGACAGTCACTCTCATCTGCCTATGATTTAGCCGTCTCTGGAGCTATAAAATAGCACGTTCATGAATGTGAAGTTTTATTTTTATTGATAAAAGTTGGAGGAGGATGTTTTGGTTTTTTTTAATTTTAAATTTTAGGCAATGTCATTAGTGTTTGATTAGTTTGCAGTGTTCTACAAAAATATTAATGGGCTGTGTTGCTCTATTGAAAATGTTTGGGTAGCTGCTGGTGAGGTAGAAGACTGTCCTGTAGATGAATTGATCACTGTACTGGTTTTGAAGTCATGCATATATTAAAATGCAGGTTTTCCTTAGACCAAGAGTGGAATGAAAGTCCTTTGACCTCTTACCCTGGTATGTGTGTCCCTGCATGGCAGGGTGATATCAGAGTTCCAGACCAAATTACAAAGCAAGTGTAAAAATAAATCCTGAGACACCTACACATTGGGCTTGAAGAAGTTATGTTCATCCTCACAATTCCTTGGCCTTTCCAAATTACTTCAGTCTTTTAATTTTTTTTTAGTTAATACACATGCTTTGAAGTCCCAGTAAGAAATTAAAAATAAATAATTCCTCAAACTCTTGAATTCAATAAAGCAATATTCTTAAATATTGTTTTCATTACTGATAAAATGGATAATTCTCTCAATACCAAATAGGCTGAACATTGTATGGGAATTCAAACTTAATTAATTGTATTAATAACAGTTAAGGTGGCTGGCAGAAAAACCTAGAAAACAAAAGCCTCTGGCTTGGCATATTTGGGAAGTTACTGTGTTGGGGATAGTACTGGGGGTCGCATAACCCTGGTCAAGAAGGGTGCAGCCAAGAAATGTAGCCAAAGCAAACTGGAGAGCATTTGTGTAGAAGTTTGGATGAGCAGCTGCTGTAGACAGTATAACTGAATTTGAGAAGAAATTTTTTTTAATTCTGAAAGACAGTGCCAAGTCACAGCACTTTCTGACTTGTGAAAAGTGTGCTAAATTCTTAACTAGAGTATTTTTTTTACCTCATCCGTGTCCTGCAAGAAGGATAACCACTACCTTATCCATACCCTGCAAAAATGGTAATGATTTAGAGCCCAGTCTAAAGTTGGGAGTATTTTCCCCCTCGTCTTACAAGTTTTTTATTGAACTCTTAATCTGAGTACTGTGTGGGTTACCTGTCTTTCTATGTGATCCTTTTCATATTTGTATTACCTAGATAGTAATTTGGTTAACTTTCTAGTGAACTTAACAGTTTGCTGAGTGCTACAGGGAGGTTAGGGAACTTACAGTTCAGTTAAATTTATGACACTGGAAAAAAAGTTATGTTCATGATTTATAAACTGTATGTAAGTTACTTCAACACCATTTTTACAATTCGGTACAAGATTAGTCATGTTGGAAAGTGAATGTGTGAAAGCAAAGGGATAGTTCCTTGGTCAGCTGGATTTTCTTGGAAGTACATAAGACCAGAGAGCTTCTAGAAACACCTAAAGAGGTTCTGTTAACATCTGGAGATCAATTTTGAATGCATTTGACAAACTGCCGGTGCAGTGCAGAGCCTTATGCTTAGGAACTGTAGGCACTGGAGTTCATTTATAAGTTACAAGGTTTTGCTTATAATACTTTAAAAAAAGAAATCATGAAGATCTTTAAAGGCACATTGCAGTACTGCTTAGTTTGTTAAAGTGAATTTGAAGGCTTAGCATAGACTTTCAGCCTGTCAGAATCCGGCTGAAAGCTGTTGAACAACAGTGGATGGCTACTGAGTTGTTCGCTTTGGCTGTCAAAGAGAGACTATAGTTCTTATTTCTTAGACCATTTAATGACTGGGAGAGGGGTTTTGTGTGTTTAGTTGTGGGTTTGGAAGATACTGAGTGGCCAAGTTTCAGTGAGCTGTACTGAAAGATGCTACATGTTGGTGCAAAGCAGTAAGGACCAAAGAGCAGCTGGAAATGACATGAGTCTACCACATGCAAATAATTTGACAATCTGTATATGGAGAATGCAGAAACAATTTAAAAAATCTAGACTGCTCCTGCTGCAATAAATTCCCTTGTCTACAACTAGAAGCAGCTTGAGGCAGCTCAGTGATATGCTTTTTATCAGTTGCTATATGTTCATATGCCAAAAGAAGATAAATGAAATGCATATTAGAGACCTAAGGAATTATTTCTGTACTTAAGGAGAGTTTTTCATGTGATGCACTTAATATTACATGTATAATAATACTATATAGAATATTATAGTCTAAAGAACTAGTGTGTTAGTGGCACTGGTGCTGTTGAGAGGGCTTTTTCCCCATGTTTGTTTGTAAGCATAGCATATGCAAGGGTTGAGATTCCCTCTTTCCCCCTCCCCCCGTTTTCATGTTCCAGTCAGTGAAGAACTGTTCTTCTGAGTGTCATGTAATTTCTGTTGGTTGGTTTTGTTTTTGTTTTTTTTTCCTAAAGAAAACTAAAGCAGTTTGGGCGCATTTAGGTTATGGTAATGTCTACTGTAGGAAGAGTATAATAAATATTTTTTTAAAGCCACCTTAGACCAACCTTTTTATAGCTATTTAAAGCAATACTGTGATATTCATAGGAGTTCTGTTTTTTCTAAAATGTATGTTATAAACATGATTTGTTCAGGTTTCTCTAAAACAAGTGCAGTTTACACTGTGATCCTGGTATAGCTAATCTATGAGAAGAAAATACTACTTCCAGCTTTAAGAGTATTTTAGACATTGCTTTCCCGTATTCAAAGCTGTAAAGTGGATGGAGGTGAATTTTAGGTTTTTCACTTCGCTGTCTCCAAGTTGTCTGAAATAGTAAGAAAGAAAGTAGTCTGTATGCATTGCACACCTGAAGTAGAACTGAATTCAGTGGAGAAAAATACTCCTGCTCTGTTACCTTCTCAGAGGCTATCTTTTCCAGTGGCAAATGAGAAATGAATCTATGTTTTTATTGGAAGAATAGAGACAAATGAGTTGGCGAGTATTGACTGTGTTTAACATTCTTGTGCTGAAGGAAAAGCATCAGAACCCTGACTCTGCGTTCCCTTCCTTTCTGTCAAAGGCACTGATCTTATGGAACTGTTGATGACCCCAGTTGAGTCATTCCTTGATCCATGGCCATGACTGTGTTGTGTCCTACATGCTTCTGAAGATCACTTGTCATTGAAGCTAATAAACAGAGGTTTTCTATGTCTTACTGAGTGCTATTATTTCCTCTTCCTACTTTGTGTCTTTAACATACATAAACATGCATTGTAGCAGGACTTCACTGTATTTTTTTTATAATGTACAGTGTCCTGCAACAAGTCCTGCAGTTGCATGATGGAGGGGATGCTGGTCCAGGACTTTGTCAGCCTTCTTCGGCTCCTACAGATGTCCTCTTTGACAGTCAGTATGTTCAGAGAATCACTAGTTTACCCACAGTGCCAGGTTTCTATGCCGCAGTCTCTAAAGACACTACACTCATCGTGTCTGAAGGAAAGACTAAGTTCCATCTTCTGTGCATGCTAGTATTTGTTCCCCTCTTTGAAAAATGTCTGCATATTAATCCAGTCTATATATTTTGTTAATAAACAATATTTTTATAGCTTGGCTACAGTGTCTGGACTCATAAGAAAAAATGCTGCAAGTAGGCAAGGTAAGTTGTTTCTCAGTAAAAAACAAACAGTAGGATAACAAATGAGCCTTCTCTGATGGAAGTTGTCGAGGTTGTTTGTGTGGATTCTGTTGCATTGGGAAAGATGCAACATGAAATGGAAATGCTAGTGCTTACCTCTCTGAGTTGTTGGCATTGACTGGGAGTGATTGACAAATGACTGATGTCATTTCACATCAGAATATTGTCCCACAAGCATAGTGCCCACATAACTTGATAAAGTAAGTTGAATCTGTCCATACTTGGTTCAAGAGCTTTTATGGTGTAAAAGAAGTTTGTTTAAATAACTCTCTTTTTGGAGATTTTTTTAACCTCTAAAATGAACCTTAAAATAAGCCTAAATAACATATTTTTAGAGGTTTACTTAAACTCTAAGAAGAGCTTTGCTAGTGGAAAATGTGAAGAACTGGTTTTTGTGTTCATGATTAAGATATGGCTGATGTATTAGTGGGGAGGAAGGGTATGGGCAAGACTCTTCAGATGCTTGACAAAAACAAACATGGGAAAACTTGGTAACAAATGGTAATAAGGATGTTTCCAAATAATCCATTGCTAGAGGTGATCTGGTTATTGGCTTAATTTACTAAAGCCTCATAGCTTTTACCATTGGTATTATAATTGAGAGTTGTAATGCCAAATACACTTAAGCTTGCATAACATTTTACTGCTGTGAACCTGTAATAGAAATTGCTGTTGCTTACAATGTTGTTTGCGAGCAAAGACTTGATTTTTTTTTTTTTTTTTAAATTATTGTTGTTTTTCTAATTTCAACTGGAGTAGGTAACTTATATCTGAGACAGGAAACTTGTTATAGAAAGTATATTCTAGTGTCAGTCTTTTTCACCCAGTGTTGTTTCTTAAGCGCTCTTCTTTCTTTGTGGTGAGAACGCAGACTTCTGACAACAGTGATTGGAAACATTCATTGCTTTATGCAGAATGGCCCAGAAAAAAGGCAGCTGAAAATTTAGAGTCCCTAAGCAAAGTGTTTGCGTTTAGTCATGAGTTCATCAGTTGTAATTAGTAAAGGAAGAAAACTTAGATATATAACACTGGCAAAGATGGTCACAAGCTGCCAATATGGCAAGTCTTAAACATCTGAGTTTGACCAGAGGCTGTATCAGAAGATGTATTTCAGTAGGGCCTAAAAATTCTTAATGATGTTAAGCATGGCAGTGGTGTAACATAATCCTCCCATGAAGAATAATGTCCCATTCATGTTCAAGGAAAATTACTTGAGACTGAAACAGGTGCAGAACAGGTTTACTTGGATGGCCATGAAACCTGTAACAAGAGGAAGCTAGAAGAATCCAGCTTGTTTATTAGTCTAGCAGAAGAAAGACTGGGAGAAGTTGTTGTTCTCATGAATATATCACAGGAAAAAAGATGGGGGGAGGAACTATTAAAGGGACAGTCTTGGTCTTTAGCCTTATATATTAATGTGAATGGTTCTATAGAAAGTGGGCTGCAGAATAAGAAAAAAGCCTCTTGCTTGTAAGGTGTTGGAGAGAGCTATGAGAGAATTTGTTGTCTACATATGTTTCTGACTAAAGTCTTCAGATGATACAGCAGCCCTTGATAGAATATATCTTAAGCTTGATGGCATTCATTTGAAAATCTTGAGATGCTTGATTTAAAAGCATGAACTAACCTTTTAACAAAGTTTTACCAACCTTTTAACCTTTTCCATTTGTTAGAAGAGCGTGGTATATAGTAGTTATTTCTGTTCTCAGTCAGCAGTTAAAATTAGCTTTCTGTGAAATCAAATACTGTTGTATACAGAAAACAGATCAACTGATAATTTATAGCACAGCAATTGTGTAGTGTCTTGCACAGTGTATATAACTTTGTGATAAAGTAGTCTTTCAAATAACGTCAGTCTATCTGCAGGTGTGCTGGCAGAGGGATCAGCACGAGCCACCTTAGAAGCTTTTTGTGTTAGTGTTGATTTTCTGCTGTGTTAATCTTGAATAAGCAAACTTCAGAGATGAGACTTTCATTAAATAAGCATAGGAAACGCATGGGGGTATGTGGTAATGCCATCTCTTCAGAGAAAGAAGTGCTGGTTAAAATGATTCACAGTTTCTGGCTAATCGGAGTATTTTTTCAGAAGTAAAATGTATTTATAATTGTATATTTGCTAGTCCATTTCTTCGGAGTTCTTCACAAAAGAATATATTTGCTAACTAAATTTTTGAAGATGCAGGGGAAGGGAGAGAGAAGGGACTAGAGCTAAGAAGCGTATGCATCGGACACATAGAGTACTTGGTTTTGGGAGAAGTTCAAATGAAAATTTTAAACATTTTTGTGAACTCTTTACTGTTGTTTTTTTTTTTTGTTTTGTTTTTAATAAAAAAAACAAGCCAAGAACTGTTTTATAAAATCTTTTGGAGTTTCTGCTGAGACAATTGAAGGTGTACCACCCAAATCCCCAAGTTCTAGTCCTGAAGCTTTTACCTTGATTTCTCCTTTCCAAAAACCTGACCTGGATTGCAGCAGCACATGTATCAGTTATTTGTCACTGATTTCAGCAGGTTCACAGGTTGTGCAGCAAAGACATTTTCTTCTGACCAGGGTAATTTAGCCCCAAGTGTTTTGTTAAAGCAATACTGAACTTTATCAGCAGGAAAAAAGCAGATTGAGTAAAGGGTTTTTTTTAAATATAGCAATAATGTACACTGGACTTACTGGACTTCTTAAGTCTAAGATCTAATAGATCTGTCTTCCATTTTCCTCCTACCCATCAGACTATGACAACCAAAGGGAAATAGTGCTGTCCATCTGCTCTTCACAGAACTCCTTATTATCTGCCTTTAGGTCCCTCATTTGGGCCTTGAATAGAATAGCTGTCATAGCCACTTCAGGATTAGACCTCAGAGTAGGTAGTTCTTTACACTTTGTTTTAATTATTGATGGGGAGGGTGTAGTGAATCAACACTTCCCTGTTTTTTTCCTACTTTATATGGTCTGTATCTGTGCTAACCCATTCTTACCACATTGAGAACACATTAGCCATCAAGGCAAGTGGAAGATGCAAGGTAAGCTACGAATAAAAGCAGAACAGAATTCCTTTAGAAAGAGAATGCAGTCCAAAGTGTTTCTTACAGAAAAATTATTAATGTAATACTTAGCATAGAAGGTGGAAATTAGGCCTCCTGAAACATAGTTTGAAAAGAAAATAAATCAGGAAGTAGAAATTAATCTGCACCAGAAGCAGGAATTGTGGGATAGGCTCAGTAGGGTATACAGGTGAGTATTAGTTATTTTGTGCATTTCAGGAGGTTGTGAAGTGATCCCCCTCTGCTAAAAATAAAGCAAAACAAACCAACCAAACCACCAAGAAGAACAAAACAAGGTACCAAACCAATATGAAGGAAATCAGCAGAAGGAAACATTATTCTGTCCCTTCAAATGCATATTGCCAGATGCTTGTTACATACCTATGGCACTGATGTTTACCTGTGGTTGCAGACTGGCCCACAGGTGCCATCAGTACCTGCTGGCTTATTCCTACCTGTGTCTCCCAGCAAGTGTTATGGCAGTGCAAGGTGGTTTCTGCCTGCCCAGTCACAGGTGCTGGATTGTTTTTAAGTAGAGGATGTGTGTTTTACTTCCTCCCCAGTCTTCTTGTGGTCTGTGTATCAGATGTCTCCCATCTTAAACTATGACTCATTAAAACAAGTGAAAAGTTGCATGTGTTATCCATCAAACCCACCTCTTCCCCTGACTGACAGCAGCATACTAAATGAGGTATCTGTTTGGGTTTTGTTTTCCACAAAGGAGGCAATGTTCTTTTATTCTGAAGGAAAGAAATTGAGAAGGTTGAGAAATATTGTTTTAAACTTTAAAAAGTGCCATGTGAACAGTTACATAGGAAATAGATCTTGGTACAGAATTTACAGGTCTGTAGTTCAAGTGGTTCAGCCAGGTGGCTTATAGGTTTTTCTGGGGTTTTTTTTAGGGTAGAGACAGTATGTACTGTGCTTATTTTGCTTTCAGTTCAAGGAATTCTTTGTGTTATTTTTTTATTTATGTATGAACAGCCGTTTAATTCTTTGTTATTTATTACAACTTGATTTATTTGTTTATTCCATGATTTGCTTTCTTTTACCTCAGTCTCTGGTAATGTTTTCATGGATTTGCATTTTGTTTAGATGTCTGAAGTATTTCTTAGCCATTTCTTTCAAATTCAGTAATAATTTCAAATATGATTTCAAATAATTCTTTTCACATTTCTCCTGGGTAGTAGTCATATATTAATTAATAATTATTTGTTTAAGGATGTTCTCAATAGCATGAGTCAGCTTTTATGGTACAAAACAGATTTGTGTTAGTAAACTGCTACAATTATGTTGTGCTGACTTCAAGAACCATTGCGGGAGAAGTACATGAATAATGTAGATATATATGGTAGATTAAACCTGGCATCTGTGGGAGATGGACAGACAGAAAAGGAAGTGATTAGATGAGTAATGTTCTGCTTTCCGTGTCACTGTAAATTAGCATTAGGTAGCTTTTTCATGTCTTTGCCCACATGCTTTTGATATACCCAAAGATCAAAACCTTTTTGTTCTTTTCCCTGTTCATAGCAGATTTTCTTACAGAATATGAGACAGATCATGTATAAAAACAAATTAAAAATAAACAAATCTATTATTTTAGTCGGTGAGGTGTGAAAAATCATCTTCAGAGTGCAGCAAGTGAGCTACTTCACGGAAACTGGTTTCTGTGCTGCTTCTACCAGATGGTGTGAGGTAGCTACTCTTGAAGCAGGTTGCAGAGGCAGATAATGTGTAGCGCAAATGGTGTCCTCTCTTTACAACTTGGGGAAAAATAATAATAATAGCCATTAAAATTGAGAATGAAGTGAAAAACAAACCTTGACATTGCATTCAGCTTGTTACTTCTAATAGTATTGTCTGTGGGCTGGAAAAGGTTTTAGACCACTAGAATACATCTTTCTGTTTCTGTTTCTGGAATTCCTCTGTGGAAGTGGAAGGTGTTGGTTTTGAAAGTAGGCAGCTTTAAGGAGGGAGATCTCTGTGGCTGAAATAAGAGAGTTGTAACAGAAGACACTAGAGCACGCCCCTGCAGGGATCCACCACCATCTTTGGGACAATGTAATTCACGTTTTTGTTTCACTTCTTTTCCTGTTCTCCAATAGGTAGAAGTAAGTTGCTTGACTGAAATAAAGTTGTCTGCCTGTGTGTTCACATACACACGTAAGCAATTTACATATATTTGAACTTTTGTTTTTCATTTGGTGAAAGCTGTGGTCACTGTTCTTTCAGAAAAGAATTTCATAATCTAACTCTCAGTCCTGTGAGAACTCTCTAATATACCTGGAAGTCCCCTTATAGCCCACAGTTTACCTGCTATCACAGTATTCCATGCTAATAATCAAAGTGTATCTGTGATGGCTGAAGCTAATCTGGAAGATATAGTAAAGTAAAGATAAAGTACAGTATACTTTCAGTTTTTGTTTCCACAGAGGAGCCAAAGTTCTGCTTTCATATGGGTGGGTCTTCACTATCAAATTTTCTTTCATGTGCCAGTATGACCAGTTCAGGCATAACAACAGAAATATAGTTTGATACAGTAAAGATGTTCAGCTGGATAGTGTATGATGTGGATGCTTCAGTTTTTGTTCCTCCAGTACTCTCTGTCCATCTATTATAAAGGCTGAAAATGATGAAGAACAGTTGTTAAAGTTTTTAGAGTTGGGTGAACATTTGTTCTTACTGCTACTGTGTCTGAAAAAACACCTGAAAGCCTCCTGCAGGGCTGACTAATACAATGCTGGAATGACGCAATCCATTGATCCTTCTTAGGGTTGGTTGTTTATTAAGGAGCAAAAATTAATGACGTGTATCCTCCCTCTTGTGGGGAAGGCGTGGGAGAAGGAGAGGAACACTTCATGGCCCATTAACTGGATTTTGTACCACATGTTATTAAAGGTCATTTTGTTGACAGAAGGTGGTTGCTGACCAATTTTCTTTTTTTTTTTTTTTTTCTTTTTTTTTTCTTCCATCTCATGGTACACGTTTTGGTGCCTGTATTGGGTTTATTTGGCAAGATTTTGGTAACAGGGGGACTGCAGGGGTGGCTTCTGTGAGAAGACACCAGAAGTTCCCCCTGTGTCAGACAGAGCCAATTCTGGTTGGCTCCAAGACAGACCCGCTCCTGGCCAAGGCTGAGCCTGTTGGCAATGCTGGTTGGGCCTCTGTGATAACATAGTTAAGAAAAGTAGAAAATGACAGCTGTGTGAGAAGAGAGTGTGAAAAATGTGGGAGAAACAGTCCTGCAGACAGCAGAGTCTGTGGGGAAGGTGAGGGAGGAGATGTGCCAGGTGCTGGAACAGAGATTCCCCTGCAGCCTATGGAGGAGACCATGCTGGTGCAGGTTGTCCACCTGCAGCCCTTGGAGGACCCTATGCTGAAGCAGGTGGACATGCGCTGAAGGAACCTGCAGCCCATGGAGAGCTGACGCTGCAGACCAGGCTCCTGTAGAGAGAAGCCCATGCTGGAGCAGGTTTGATGGCAGAAGTTGTGACCCCATGGGGCACCCTGTTCCTAAAGGTCCATACCCTGTGGTGAGGACTCGTGGGAGAAGTTTGTGAAGGACTGTAACCCATGGGAGGGACCCATACTGGAGCAGGGGAAGAGCGTGAGGAAGGAGGAGTGGCAGAGATGAAGTGTTTATGGACTGACCAGAACTCCCATTTCCCTGTTCCTCTGTGCCACTGGGAGTGATGGGGGCTGGGGGAGGAAGTAGGAGAGTCATGAATGAAGTAGGGCCTGGGAAAAGAAGGATGGGGGGAATGTGGTTTTAGTTTTGTTATTGTTCATCACTATCCTAGTCTGTTATTAATTGTTAATAAATTAATTTCCTCAAGGTAAGCCTGCGTTGCTTGTGACAGTAATTGGTGAGTGATCTCCCTGTCCTTACCTTGACCTGTGAGCTTTTTCATTGTGTTTCCCCCTGTCCTGCCAAGGAGGGGGAGTGATAGAGCGGCCAGGTAGGCACCTGTTGGCCAGCCGAGATCAACCCACCATAGTCCTAAATCTGCTCGTACCTACATGGAGATCTGCAGGAAGAATCCAGCTGTTTTACAGTAGGTTTTTAGGGAGTCTTATACACTTCGACATCATGTTCGCCTTCAGTATGTAAACAGAGCCCCCTAGGAAATGTTTTTTTCTGCAGATCTTAACCCCAAACAGTTGTCCCAAAGAGGAAGAAACAGAAAACAAAGGAGAAATTTAAATGTCTTATTTTACTATGTAAAGGCAGATGCTGTCATGAGGCAAATTGCTGTATTCACCTTCTCTTTTTCCTTCCATGTCTGAGATATTGTTTTTCAGCGTGTTTCTTCCTGAGAAATTTCCTTCACCTCTTTGTAATTGGAGCATACCATGGAGCTAATAATGAGAATATGCTTCAATTTATTGAGTTATTGCTACCCTTTCCCTCCCTTCTTGCCCCACCCTTGTTTCACACAGAGGAAGCAGAAGACCCAGAAGTGACATTTGCTCAAGTTTTCTTGTGTGGGAGAGGTAGCTTATACTGTTAGATTGCTTCAGGCCAGTTAGTGCACTACCCGAGAAGAAATGTGAGATGCATGCTTCTTACACTTGGCTGTACTTTTTGGGGGGATTACAGGGCACTGTGGGAAAGCAAATGATGTATTTCATAATGGAGTGGAAGATGAGCTAGAGTAGAATGGTAGATGAGGATCACTGAGGAGAAATAAGTTTTTAAGCAAAGTATTTTCAAATATATCTTCTAACTTTGAGTGCCACTTTTGTCTGATATAGGCCAAACGTTGCTGTAACTACAGAGTGCTCAAGGATACCTCATATTTTTTACAACTGGGGAAAAACACTTAAGTGTGACTATTTCAGAGTAGACTTTATTTTGTAAGGGCTTGTCCACATTAGAAATCACTATGTATTTGTTTCCTGCAGTGATGGCTGCAAGTGAGTAGCCTCATTTGTCGTAGTTTGAAAACTCTGGTGGGCAGTAAGTTCATAGGTGTGCGGGTAGGAGGGTGGGGGTAAGGTATGCCTGCCTGTTTCTGTTCTTTTCATTTGCTGTGATCTACTCTGAAAGAAGGAAACAGTCGAGAAACTGTTACAGAGTGTTGGGCAAGTCTGTGAGATCAGGCCCCCCTCTAGTGGTGGCACCTCTGCCAGACTGTATGAGATGCTTTCTCCAAACGCTGGTTTCCTCTAGTGATGAATTTTCTTCTCCATCTAAAAGCCCCGCGTAGATCCCTTCTGGTAACTGTGGTGAATACGTATGATTGCTATTACGGTCATTACTTAGACAAGTAATAGATTGAGCTCATTCTGACCCTCAGTGACACTGAAAACAGTGTTGTGTAGTGTTTCACTAGTGTTAGCTGAGATTTGCTACACCTATAGTGCAATATTAATTTGTCTGTGGCTTTGAGGTGGAAATTTCAATGTTAATTTTTCAATGAACAATGGGAGACAGGTGGGAAAGAAGAATATGCTGTCAGTGCTCCAAAAAGTAGTAATGCGGAAACGTGTATGAAACAGCAGTCACTTCATGATCTGCTCAAAATATTACTTGTTTGCAGTATCTCTACATTGTTATGTCCATAAGATGTACTTTCTACATATTTTGAGTCAGCAATCGTACTTGTAGATTCAGTGGTGTTTATCAATGTCTAAATGTTATTGTTTATGTTATTGCATCAATAACAGTGACTTTCTCAGGAACTGGCACTGCAGCTACTTTTTGCTCAATCTGTTACAAATTGAGAATGGAAAACCTTGAGTCCATGTACTACTATATGTTTCTTCTTATATGGAAGCAGAATTGTTAATTCTGTTTTGGGCATTCTTTGTCTTCTGTTATTTGTTCTTCTGTCTGCTAAATAACCTCAAATAGAAATGTTTCTTAGTGAAGAAGTGCCATGTGCTCTTTTTGGTATAATTGTTATGGACAGACCAGAATGCATTAGACGCCAGTCAGTGGAGGTCTTGGCTGACTCTTTTTTGTTCATGGAGCATCGCTGTCTTTAGAAGTTACTGACTACAGTAAAAGGTGGCTGTACATTCAGACATTGCTCATTGATGCTTACCAGCAGATAGAGATAGCAAGTAGTTGAGACAAGGTATATTGCTGTGCTAGAGACTGACAAGTTGTAGGGCATGGCTTAGAATTATATAGCATTTCATAGTTGTGTAACGGTGTTTACATGGCTCATATACTGCATTTGTCTATGAGATGGTGCATTTTCCTGCCATTTAGGGGTAAAAGCTAGAATGAAGCAATTTCTTCATTACAGATCATTGACTATTTGATTCTGATAGGCACAGTTACAGTGATAATAGGTCACTTGCTGCTTTGCCAAGACAAGTATGGGTGGCGTACACTGGTGTTGAAGATCTGAAGTGAATTTAAGTAGATATTTCAAAAGTTGTCTGAGATACAGTGCCATGAATTTGTGGTGTCTATTATCAGTGAAGACATGGGTAGCTAATATGGAAATATGAGCTTCCTAAAAGCCTAATAAAAATATGGATAACTTAGGGAATAAAAGGTGACGCTCCATAGAGTTGTGTCATGTCGCATAGAGACTTTTTAATGTGTTGCCCAGCATTCTTATTTGCAAAATTTTCCCACAAAATTAGCGTTGAACTTACTATTTTTTTCTTAGGCTCTTACAGTGATTTGCTTGGATTTTGGCAAATCCAATTCAGACATCTTAATTCAATACCGTGAATGGTGTCTTAGTAAAAATGCAAATGCGTTCTTCAAAATAATTCCTGTCTTTTATTCACTAAGTGCTGAAGAGTACAAAAATAGGAACTTGGTGAGCTGGAGGTAAGGTTGTTTGGGTGACTTTTTTACCTTGCAACTTCATGATTTCAAAACTCCATGTAAAATACAGTTATTTCTCCCGTTTCAGATCTTTCCCTTTTTCTTTTTCAAAAATATCCTGCTCAGTGGTGGATAGATGCTTACTTGCATAATTCCAGCTTTTCTCTGTTGTAGGTTTGTGTATGAGAAGTATAAATTTACAGTGACTTTTTCTATAATATCAAAATTTAAAAATAACTGCTTTTTAATAATACTGCTTTCATTAAAATTCTTGGCTAAGATTTCTGATGTAGTAAAGTATATGCATATGTGTTTAATGAACTGCTGTTCTGACTAAAAGGCTTAAATTGTTTAGCTCTCCCATTAATAATCCACAATTTTTATTTACTAATGTTTTAATAGCTGGTATTTAATAACGGAAGGTAGGAAAATTGAAGCACTTTGGTAACCTTACTGAAGAAAATGTAACTGTATGACTTCTAGTGTCAGTCTGGTTATTTTGACCGTGCTATTTTGGTTTCTGCAGTGCCAGTGTTTTACACTATGTGTATATGTATAGTGGCAGTTGGCAATCTGCCTGTAAAGCATGAAGTCAGAAATGTCTTAGTCAGCGGTGGTACTTCATTGCGGTTGATGCACTCTGAACTATAAGAACTGAGAGGTTTTGCCCTGAGGATGGGGTCATTTATCACTGGTGTGACAGCAGCGTGGACCCTGACTGTGCTGGGTGCCAGACACCAAACAAGGCTTGGAGTCTTCTCTTAAATTCTTATTTAACAGTCTGAACTTCTTGTTTTTTATTGTTCGCTCCCAGCTAAGGAAGTGCTTATTTTGTGTAGTTCCTGTCTAGCATCCAACATAGTAACATTTCTCATACAAAAGCCATGTCGTTGCGCCAGAATTGTGCTGACTCTTTTAAAGATTTCATCTAATATTTTTCTAAAATGGCTTGCTTATTTTTTTGTGTTCTGTTACTTTATTTTGGAGTTTTAACAAACTTGTTCTTGGCAGGAAAAGATGAAGTGAAGCCAGATGTAGTTTGAAAGTATCTTGATGTTGCAAATAATGAATGAATAGTGTATTTCAGTTAAAACAAAAAGCTCACTGCACATACAGCCTCTCCCCCTCATATTTGTTTGTGTTTGTGTCACCTATTTCATAATGGAAGTTATAGGAAATAGTCACCTCAGGTGAAACCTGCCTAGACCTTCTTGGCAACCATGAAATGTACTTCTGCTGTCATGGATTCCTTACTTTGTTAGATCTTTTTTGTGTTAGATAGTATAAGCAAATTAATCAAAATCCCTTTAAGCATCAGCATATTCCATCCCTCTGTTCATTTCCATTTCTGGAGCAAAAGCTAGTTTGCACAGCAATTTTATTAATTTTAATTACCCTGAAGTGATATTATTCAAATTAATGAAGCAAGGGGGATTTGTAGCTTAGTGATTTGGGAAGTGTAGAGTTAAAAAAATTACAGTAAGAAAGTACAATTCAGCAACAAATTATTTCTCTATTTGAAAAATATTTTCAGAAGTTGTTTAAAATTTTAGTTTCCAAATTCTTATTTTTCCCTGAACAATAAACACAAGAAAACCTTTGCAAAATATTTTTCAGAAAGCTTTTGAATTGTGACAGAAACGAGATCTATGCATATTCTTTTTCTCAGCATGCTCAAAAGGTTCTGCAGTTTTGTGTTAAGGCTAAATACAAGTATTTTATTCTATAACTTAAGTATCAGTGTAAACCTGAAATATGTACAGATACGTAACTGTAAGATGCAGTAATTTGAGGCAAAAATACCTTTGTAAAAAGTAACATCAAAATAATGATGTAAATTTCAGAGGTTTCTGTACATGATTATATATGCTTTTTAAGGTACAGTACAAAATTGTTATGCAGGCTGTTGTCTATTTCCTTCAGAAATGAAAAGTAAGGACTTCTCTGTATTGGAATTTTCAGAGACATCTGAAAGCTGCTAGGCTTTTTTCACAGCTGCATCATGTTCAAATGCTCACAGTCATTCTAGGATTGAATACAAAAAATACCCTTTTATCCTTTGCTTTCATTTTATCAGGGAAGTCTCTTTTTTGGTGGAAATTATTGCCACTAGTTAAGAAATGTGATGAGCATTCTGTGTCAGATTCCATTCCAGTACTCTGTTTCTCAAAGACTCTGTTTCTCAAAAGCAAATTCATATTTGGTATTAATGATACCTCTTACCAGTAAATCATAGTAGTGAACTTCTGCTTTTTCTATTAAGTTATGTTAAAATAGCATTAAATGAAATGTATAGTTTTTATTCCTCTGCCTTATGTTGTGAATAGAATTGAGTTTTTATTATTTAGGAAGCAGCAGTAGGTAGAAGTTTTTAAATTATCTTAAAGTAGACAATAACAAATAATTGACTTCCTTGGTTGTAAGTTAATTCTTAAATTTCTTTCTTGTGTACATAGCGTGTCCTATAACCCATGGTCCAGAGGATGACAGGAAGGAATTTCTCTGTTATCTGCAGGCTTTTTGTTTTGTCCTCCTTTAGATTAACTTGAGTTAAAGCCCTTGAGAACAAAAGTTAGTAATAAAAACCAAACCAAAATTATTGTCATAGTAATGTCTGTTATAGGAGCAGGGTCAATCTAGTTCCTGTTCCACGTTTTTGAGGTACTAGAATTTTTCATGGGTAAGTCAAACATTGTGTCAACAGTCCCTTTTATTTGATGTGAAGGTAAATGAGAACAGGCATGAAGGTGGAGTTTAGATGGTAGCCTGCAGTTTTAGTGGCTTGAGAGGAAGTAACATTTTTGTGTTCACAGTTTTTGATCTGTGTATCACTTGAGAAGGATGGGATGGAAGATAAGAGGTCACTCTCCTTGCACCATCCAGTGCCATGCAAGTTGCCTTCAGCCTGGGCCTGAACTTCAGTTGACTCTTTGGGATCTTGCTGCTCCTTCCGCTTTAAAGGAGGAAACAAGAGCAGTATATACGGGGCGTCATTGCAGAAAAAACATGGTATAACAAAAGGAAAGGTTGTTTTTGCAATTGAATTGTAAAATATAAAGATCCCCTGCATGATTCAATAAGTTACAGCATGGCAAGTCCTCTGTTAATAGCTGATAATAAACACAGCTGTGAAGGCAGCAGGAGAAGGAACCAGTGGTAATTTTTTTGGAATGCCATGTTAGTAAACAAGTACTCTCATGACAAATAGAAAACAATAGAGGATTAAAGCATTAAAACAGAGGAGCATTGAAAAGCTTTCTTCCCCTTTGAAACAGTAATCACATTCACTCAAATAAGGAATGCTTTAGTTTGATGGCAGAAGTGGAGGAAAGGAGAAGCCAAGGAAATGCTGCCGTCAAAGCCTGGTAAGGGAAAGCAGAGCAGTTCAAGCATTGTTGCTGTACAGTAACTTAGGAGGGAATAATTTTGGTTGAGGTGCTCAGTTCAACTGTACTGCCATTTGGGTCAGCAGGGCTGCTCTCAGTTACTGCGCTCAGAGGCCATTGCTGTTGTCTGGGTAGAGGATGGAGTAATTAAACCAGCTTTTTGTTGGAAGCAAACAAGTGGAGTCTGGCAAGGGAAATGGAGTGTACTGAATTTCAGCTCACATTGACGGAGACAGGAACAAAAATAAAAATTATAAAAGCTTCCTACTGGTGTTAGTTTTGAACTCAAGCTGTGCCTCTGCACAGCAAACTGATGAGTCTGGAACTGCAAAGGAAGTTAAAAAGATCTTCAGGCTTCTGCCTATTTGTTCACAAAAGCAAAAGAAATTGCTTTATGGCCCTGAAGAGGGGAGTCAGATCATCAGCACTCTGGAAATATATCTGCTGTACTTTGGCTGCTTTTCCCTTTCTGTAGTTTAAGAAAATAAGCTTTGAAATAAGCTTTGAAGGATCAGGGAGGAGGCTTAAAATAACAGCAGTGAAGAAGTGAGGAGATCATTAAGTTCCATTTTCTCCTTGTATCCTTCCCATCAGACATTTCTCTTTTTGCCTAGCTACGTTCCCATTCCTTCCACTTAAAACAGATGACCATTCCTCAGGTCAGGTTACCCATCTGGTGGTAGGGATAGTTGGCATTTATACAGTTTCTGATGTTAAGAGAAATTTGTTCTCCAACACTGTTTAAACATTTCTTTGAACCCAGTTAATTCAGTTGAATGCTGGCATGCATTGTTATTTTATGACTTGAGCTCACATCACTATTATGATACCTTATTTTTCATTCTCTGGTAGTTCAAAAACAGAGCTCAGTAACATTTCTTCCTACTGATTTTTCTTTGTGTCTGTGGGATTAGAAAGAGAAATAAAGAATAAATCACTGGTCAGAAATCAAGAACTTTTCTTCTGTTGGTACAAGCACTCACTTAGGGGCTTGGAATCCATCAATGCTGTCTTGTATGTACTTATACCATATACCAAATTGATTCCTGAAGGACTTCACAATTTTTGTAGGTAACATTCTTTTATAATTGATCAAGATCTAGGAAATAGAGATCAGTTTGAAGAGTTACCTGAATAACTTTTAAAAATTCGTTGAAAGAAATTAAATATATAATTAAAGATATAATCCTTGTTATTTGTTTTCTCTAAACACTCTCATTATTTGCAGATGTCTAGCTGTGTATTTGCTATATCTTTGGGTATATTATATGAGCTTTGGAATCTATACTTCATTCTGTTTGCAAGTATTTCCTCAACATATTGAGTCCTGCAAATAATTACTTTTTATTGAACCGAATAAATTTTAATGGAATATTTACTCTTTTATATACAATCTGTTCCATTTCAAGATTGTGGAGGTTAGCACTAGTTTTATTTTGCATAATAAAAACATTGGCTTAATTTACAGTCTCACTGCAGGTTTACATTTGTTAATTTATTTTAGTAAAGCAGCATAGCTGTTCAAAGTATGTATTTCTGATTGTTCAAAAGATGTATGTTCTCTTTTTGTCTTCTCAGATTTATCCAAGAATAGATTAACTGAGGTTCCTACGGAGTTGTGCCATTTTGTGTCACTGGAAACACTAAATCTATACCACAATTGTATTAAAATTATACCAGATGCCATAGTAAACTTGCAAATGCTAACTTACTTAAATTTGAGGTAAGTTTAACTTTGCAACGTTTTTTATTTATTTGAAAATGTATAAAGCTTTTTTTTGTCTGTACTTTGTGTTTCTGGGATGTTTCATTTTATTGGAAGCTGTAACGCAACAACTAATTGGCTGTAGATACAGCTCTGTATGAAGGCATTGCAAAGGCCAAAAAGTAAAACTAATTATTTAAAGAAAGACCAAGTAGAATTAATCCCTTTCTTTGCCTTATTCTGCTAGCAAATTCATAATACTAATCGCATCAGCACAGTTGGATTCTTTGAGTTCCCTTCTGATAAATTTTGTGAAACTTGACATACTTTTTGTGGTTCAAAAGCTGGAGGGACAGAGGCAGAGGAATAATGTATTTTTGTTTTGTTTTCATGGGCAATGGAGAGGGAAAGCATGATACTTTATTATTAGTATCCTCTGATGCAAGAAGTGTAGTTACTGCCATTTTTAGGAGAAAGATGCAAAAATTTGACACCTTAGTCTCTTTTCCATGAAAAATATGCATGAATGCTAATCAGTATAGAGAGTTGCTATTGGCTAAAGGGCAGGTAAATGCATATTTGCTTTTGAGAGAGGGCATGTCAGCACTTCTTCAGCTAAGACAAGGTGTGGAGGGTTATTTGCAGTTTAGTATGTAAAGCCTGTGATGGTGAAAATATAATAATCTGCTATTTGCAAGAATGAAGTTTGGGCAGGGTGCAAAGTGGCTCTTGGGCTTCAAAATTCAAGATAGGAGGGTACGATCATCAGTTTTGTAAAGACCGAAGAAGTTTCTCAAGCCTTCCTGTATTGTTACTGTACTGCAGTTTTGACTACTGTGGAACACTAATTTTGGCTCTAAAAGTTGAAACTTGGTCTGTTCTCCAAAGTAACAAGTGATAGGACAAGAGGAAATGGCCTCAAGTTGTGCCAGGGGAGGTTTAGATTGGATACTAGGAAAAAATTCTTCACGGAAATGGTTGTCAGGCATTGGAACAGGCTGCCCAGGGAAGTGGTGGAGTCACCATCCCAAGAAGTGTTTAGAAGATATGTCGATGAGATTCTTAGGGACATGGTTTAGTGCTAGAGTTAGGTTAGGTTATGATTGGACTTCATGAACCTGAGGTTCTTTTACAACTGAAATTAAATGATTCTATGAAACAGAATAATGTATCCTGAGAATATGCACTCATGTAAGGAATAGGACTTGAAATTTTGAAATAGTTTTTGTTAGAACTACATAAAGAAATAAAGACTGTTTGAAATTAGTAAGTTCACATAAAAGATCTTAGTAAATTTAGGAATTAAAGTAAACTCAATTAGAACTTGGTGTACTGAGCTAGTGAATTAGAACTCAATGCAGCGATGGAATTTCTGTGAATCATTAGAAACTCAGAATAGTTACAGAGTTAATATCATGTATCACTTAAATTAGACAATCAAAACAAAAGGAAAGTTTTCGTGTTTTACTAAATAAAGTAATTTCCTCAGTTTCAAATCTCCTCTTCACTTGGATGTGCCCTTCCCATGTTAGTTGAACACAGCAAGCAGTCTGTAGAGGAAGAAAAGATCTCCTTGACTTGTTAATCATGTTGATTCTTGACAAGAAAATTGAAATTAATTTGAAATTAATATTTCTCTGCCTGTTTCCAGCAGAGCCTGTATGCTAAATAGAATCAGAAAGTGATGCCAAGAGATATACATAGCCTTTGGGCCTTGTTGTTTGTGTTTTACTTGAAGAAATTCCTTTTAAACTAATGATGATTTATTACTGACTTGCCTGGGTTATGTGCTGTTCCTTATCTCTTTTGAGACTTGTGGAATTTTGATTTTTGTTTCGTTTCAGTTCAGTGTTGCAACTCTTACTGAAATTATGCAGGATAAGTTTTGCTATCTGTTTTCAGAGTTCAGTCGTGCATATTTGTTCTCTGGAGCCTTAAAAAGTTATGCAGAAGCTGAATAAAATGGTTCTTACTGGTCTGCCACGTTAACTTACTGTTTATTGTTTTGCTACAGGTTAATATCCATAAAAATAGAAAGTTATGTTTTAAGAAAACCTTTAAATACTATAGGAAAGACTGTAATTAATACATTATTGTGTGGAGTTTAAAGTTTCATCTGGGAATTGATCCACAAATCACAAGAAATAAATATTTTTAATCATCTGGAGAACACAAAGCGTCACAGCATTTGTTATCTTTTAGTTCCAGTTACTTAAGTAATTGTTACTAGAATACAAACCTTGCAACTCCCCTTCATGAGAATCTTCTGCTGCCTTTTTTTTTTTCCCCTCAGAAATGTGATACGAAGAATAAAAAGGTGCATGTCAGTCACTTTAAAAAATTGTTTTATCAGTTTTAGGAAAAAGATATAGAGATAAAATGGCTTAATATGAGTCTTGGAAAGAAATGGACCACTGATGGTCGCAGAAATTGTTGCTCTGTTTACCTGGATCAATATCATAGAACAACAAGTACCAAGTAATCTTCAACGATAAGTGGCCTTTAAAGTAAATGAGAAAAGAATAATTTGTCTGTAATTTGTTTATTTGTCTTTCAGCTGGAACAAAAGAGAACCACTTAACTGCCACATAAAACCATAGAAATGTTTAAATACTTGCAAAAACTGTCTCAGCTGACTACCTTGTATTCATTAGGAAGGGAAACAGCTGTTCTAGGTGACAAGACTTGTTGCAATATTATTAAACTGATATAAGACATTTTTTCCAGAGTGGGAGTATCCCACAATACTGTCTAGTCTGTACTACAGATATTTTTGATGTGTGTTTTCTTAATGATTGACATGCGTAAGATCTGACCCATCAAAATGAAGGAATGTTAAAACTCCCACACTTTACGTGAGTAGACAATCAATGTCACTGGTGGTTTTAATGGTGTTTTGTTTTTGTTTTGTTGCAGTCGAAATCAGCTTTCTTCTTTGCCAGCTTGTCTGTGTGGTCTTCCTCTGAAAGTCTTAATTGCAAGTAACAATAAGCTAGGTTCCCTTCCAGAAGAGATAGGTCAGCTAAAACAGTTAATGGAACTGGTATGTGACTGATCTTTTATTATTTCTTATTTTGACTTTGTATTTAACTAGAAAGAGTAAAATTTACTTTGCAGATATATTTGAATAAATGCCTAAGACTATAATTCAGGTTAAAAAATAACTTTTAGGCTTTTCAAGTGTGTTGGGTGGTAACACAATAATAGGTTCCTTTGTGTTCTTCAGGAGCCTTCCAACAACATCACTGTCCTTGGTTCTTTCAAAACTCAGCTTCTAAGTTCATCATCTTTACCAGTTTTATTCATCACCTCCACTGGCTGCCTGTTTGGCTGTATCAAGTTCATACTTCTGGCATCAGGTTCTGCAAAGCTGTATCCCCCTCTCTAGCATCCTCCCATTTTCTGCTTCCTTTCTCTCTATTATTATCTGCTTACCACATTGCATTCTACTAGTGGTACTGGTCTTCTCAGTCTGTTTTCATTTTATTTCACTATTTTTTTTGTCATGCAGCCTCCTTTCCTGGAATACCCACCTAAACAGATTTATAAAACTGTTACACTCTTGCTTTCAAACCGTCCACATGGCTACTGTTTCTGGTTTCTGCAAGCAGTAGATCATCTATAATGTATTGTCTAATAAATGAGAATCTCAAAAAGGCAAAACTTATTTGGTACTTTAATTTAATTGCACATGTTTTCTAAAGATTGTATGTGGAAAATGTATACAAGAGAATGCTTCCCTTTCTCTCCCTATAGCTTCCTCTTTTGTGTATTATAGTCTGAGACTCTGAATTGTCTGTGGCATATGCCTTGATATGCCTTGTGTCTTCTGGTTGTTTCTGTTCACCTTGACCTCTTAAGATACAGATTGTCAAATAAACCACATTTTGACACTGTGTAGTAAAATGATGATATTTTAACTTACCTTTTTTTTTTTTTTTTTACATTTGGGACATCTTTTTGCTATCTGAAAGTACCTGCTTATTATTTTTACAACAGTAGTTTTCTCTACTTCTCTACTAAATTATGTTAGAGATATTGAGCTGACCTTGTTTAGGCCCCAGCTCTCCTACTGATTCTTCATTTATGCAGTGAAGTGGCAACTATGGGGCTTTTTTCCTTCTAGTGTTCTTTTTGTACAGCATCCTGCAGTATTAGGCTTCTGTTATTTATTACAATTGATCTGGCTGTTGGTGAAGGTTGGGGTATAGTTACTTTTTCCTTTCTGCGTTATACCTGAGTGAAAGACTGCCAAGTTTGTTTTGCTTTGTTTGGTGTTTGACATGTGATGGGTTTGATTAAGTTACTGAAATGGTTTTAATTTAATTAACCTTCATTGCAGATGTGTTAGGTTATACTGTTGTTTCTGTAGTGGTTAAAATAGATTCAATAAAAGATTGTCATTCTAGTTTTATATATAATTAAGGTTAAACAGAATTAAACATATCCTAATTTAGTGGTTAGGATGATTGGCTAGATAATAAATAGAGATTGGAACCTGTTAGTTGCTTCTAGATTAACCATAACCTAGCTTAGTGGTAGTGGGCTCATGAAATAATTGAAAGACTTGACCTGGTTGTCTGGTCAAAATCACCCATTTTAGTTGTATTAATTGAGGTCTGTGGTAATATTTTCAATAAAGAGCTGCTGAAGTGATGTCATATCGCATTTCCCCTCCAGTTTCAAGTTTGAGCCTTCCCAGTAAGGTGAACTAGCGTTGCTGATGCTGGAAGTGTTTCATTTTTAGTAAGAGTTTGTACATAGCTTAATAGCAGCCCTTGTCTTTATTCTAGGATTTTGAAACGTTAAAAAGTTATAGCTTGAAAATCAATGTAGATTGTAAAGAAGGTAGGGCTTGTGTGTTTGTTTACTATATTTTTTAAAACAAATCATATGTTTAAGTTAACTTCTGGAATACTGGATTTTCATATTGCTTTCCAGTTACACTATAATTTCAGTGTTACTCTTTGTAACGAAAACACAACAATTCCCATTCTAAAAATATTTCAAATAAGAAGCTATAGCAACATGTCACTTTGGTAGCCTAGAAGAATTAGGAAAACCGAAGAAGGTCTGTTGTTAGTTCTTTGTGATCAGAAGGCAGAGGGGGAAGTGAATGACAATGCTTTATTAAATTAGGGGCATGGTTCTGTTCAGATGACCTGACTACTTGGTTTGATGCCACCTTTAAGTATTTGGTGCATTTCCAGTGAAATAAGTTGTATTATTTAGCTGGCAATGAGTAAACTGTGGTGTACTGGGAGAAGAAAACAGTGATAGGATTGAGAGCCAGTAGCTCTATTGGCATATATAGTATAATGCAGTTTAGATAATAAGGTGTTTGCTGTTCTAAAATGAGTAAAAAGAAAAAAAAAACGAAGGCATGCTGCAGCTGTTCCACCAAATGTTCAGCTGTGTGAGAGTGATACCAGCCTGAACAGCATGTGGCCTCCGAGCGACGCCACCACTTAGCCCTCTGGTGGGGCACGCTGTTGTTTTGGGATGTACGCAGTGCTGGTGCTAAGCTGGCCCAGGGGATCCATCCTGACAGGTGACAGATGCCACCTGGCTGCACTCAGTTCTTGTATTACTGGACTTTGCCAAGCACCCTCAGGTTTTCAAGGCGTTTTACAGCTTTTCACAGGGTGCATGCAGTAAAATCTGTGTGTACGTAGCGAATGGGTTGTTGTTGTTGTTATCTAACTTTTTGAAACAAATCATACCTCTGTAGTCACTCTTGAAGGATACAAGCATAGTTTGCTGCAAGCTGCATCAAATCTTTCCAACTAAACATTTTCTTCCTTCTCCAAAATATGGTAGGTGGTTGTTTTACATGTACACATTCCTGTGCCACAAGTATAGAATGTATATAATGACTTGGATATTACATACAGTAAATTTTTGAGTATAATTTTAAATTTTAGGCCTCTTGGTTATATAGATCTAACCTATCATACAAGCATCAAAAAACATACAAATTATTATATATTCAATTTTTTTTTCAAAATTTGATTGGGAAACTTACTTTTCTTTGCAACTGTGTAACTCTATCATACCTTTACTGTCAGCCGGGAGCATGAGTGCAGAACTGGTGTGAAGTCAATCCGAAACTTCTGTTCCATGAAAGACAAGTAATTGGGAAGAAATGGCTCATGGATTGCAGCTAAAACTATCAGACGTACAGTAAAATTCTGTTCTCCATCCTATTGGGCAGTATTGCACTTGTGCCTTCTTCAAAGAAGAGCATTCTCCACCTCTGGGATGCTCCTGTCTCACACTTGGAAGCCTTTAAATCTTTCAGCAGGGATTTAGATCCTTCACCTCATCTAATTCTGGGCCAGCAGCCTGACCAAGTGGGATCTGCTGTCTTGTGTTTCCTAAAAGCGTCTGTGTGCTCATTGATTGTGTACCTTCCTTTTACCAGTCTGTATGGCTTGTATGTCACAAGCCCTGATAGAATCCGCCTGCTTATTAGAAGTAACAGCTCAATCAGGGGTCCCAAGTTTTAAAATGGATACAAGGAAGAAATTTACCTCAATTTGTAAGGTTTGGATGGACTTCTTTGTGTCAATAAGTACATTAATATGGAGCCAGAGTACTGTATTTGTTTTCCTGTTTGTATTATGCTGAATTTTATTGTTTTAAGACCATTTAAACTTTACCATAAACAAAAGAAAAATATTGATGACTTTTTTTTTTCATACCATTGAGCTTCATGCTGCAGTAATTAGTGTTAAATTTATATATGCCTTACATTTTTCTGATCTCGAGAAATTGTCTGTATTGGCATGGCAGGACAAAATAGACTTGATGCAAGAAGTCTGACCTTCAGCAAACACTAGGCCCTGGAACTTAAGTAGGTGATTGGACTTCAGTTTTCTGCAGATGTCCATGAAGCAAGTTCCAAACTGCTGGTTATCTAGTTCCTTCAAAAAATTATTAGCCTGAAAACCAAAGGCATTTGACTTTGATAATATTTCTTCTATTAGTACCAAAGTAATGGGAAAGATAAACACTGTCTCTGTCACATACATGCTTATGAAGTCTAATAATAGTCAAGTGCATAACAAGAAATAATGTTAATAGGTCTTTGTTTTCCACAGCTAGTCAAACAAAGTAATAAAAAAATTGGATTGCAGTGTTTGGTAGGATAAAAGATACCAGTGTCTCTAGAGATCTTGTGAATTCTGACATGCTGTCATAACAGATCCATCTTATTGGGGATGTTGTGAAAGGTGGTAAGTGGACTTTGAGGCTACTCACTGCCAGACTTTTTGGTTTTTTTTCCTTTAAAATTCTCCCTTTCCCTGACTTGTTCTGATATGTCTGCATAAGTACACTTGGTTCAGAGTTTCTCTGCTGCAAGGTGACTTTAAATTCAGTGCTCTGAAAATTGAGGATCTAATTATGAAGTTGTTTAAAGTGTATAAACGAAAAATAGGACAGTAAAGCTTTAAAAATAAATTATCTGGGAACAGTGCAATTAAACATAGTGTTCAGCGACTTGGGTGAAAGATGCACTCATTAACTGGGAGTTTTAATTTCCTCATCTAAAAGCTACAATGATTTCCTGACTCTGTTTTGACAAGGGAAGGAAGCTTTGGCAGCACTGAGATTCTGTTACGAGAAGAAACTTGTCTGATGCAGTGAGCAGTGCTGCCAGATAACACTTTGCTTTTACTATTGTTTTTTGTTAACTAGTTTTTAGGCTTAAAGATAGAGCATTAATATGATGTTTTTCATGAGTAGTATTAAAGCAACTATCTTCAAAGAGGTGACTTGGAAATCTGACTGCAGTTGATCTTTACTATATATTCATAGCAGTTTCTTGTTAGCAGTAGTGTTAAAGTGTAGTGTTTCTTACAGTAATACTATTGTATATAAACTTGTTGCTTGACATCATACTTGGTATAGCCAGACCCTGTACTTTGAACTCAACTTTACAGCACTTGTTAAGGAATGCTGAAATGAGGATGGGTTCCAGTTTCATCCAGATCATTAAACCAGTTGTATTTCGTCATCAAAATCAGACCTAATTAGAATATATGCATTTCCTGAGCATTAATACAGAATGCTATTGCTATGTGTTGTGTTTTGTTTTGTTGTTTGTTTTATTTTTGTTGTGTGGTTTGTTTTTTTTTTTTTTTAATTTTGCTTGAATATTCCCTTCTGAAGAACAAGAACCTTTTTAAAAAATCAGACCCACACACTAGCAGTTTTAAATTTTATCCAAACATATTTGGTTATATAGTCATAGTACTGAGTTCTTCATATGAATAAAAGTTAAAAACAAAATGGCAGAACATCTTAAGCAACTGGTTTTGCATGTTTCTATAGAAACTAAACTAACTTTCAAAATTAACTTGTTCTCCAAATAAGAATTTGCTCTAGGTTTTAAGTAATGTGTAAACGTTTTCTCATATATCTAGTTTTGCATTGTGGAGACAGAACATACCTGGTTGCATGTTTTCAGGTTAATAAAAAATTACAATGATAATAGAAGATTAGATACAATTTCACATCTGCAGTGTTTAACATTTAGGAGCCAGAAGTTCATTTTTTCTGTTATTACTATTTTGCTGTAGGATGTCAGCTGTAATGAAATCACAGCTTTGCCACAGCAGATAGGCCAGCTGAAATCTTTAAAAGAACTGAATGTCAGAAGAAATTACCTCGAAGTTTTACCCCAAGGTAAAAAGAAACAAAAAATTCTAATACCTTTACAGTAACTCTCTTTATTAGCATTTTGAAAGTATTTTTGACCACGGAAGTAAATATGATTAAAAACCAGTAATTACTTTGTGTTCAAATTTATTCCATTTGAGGTTGCAGAATATAACATCCAGTGTGTGAGGTTTTTTTAATGAATTACCTTCTAGGCATCTTTTAATTTGCACATGTACTTAGCTGTGAATGCACTATGGGAACTGTCAGCTGAATTTCAGGAAAAAAAAATTTAAAATTTATTGTCATTTGTCTAACATGCACACTTTTCATTTCCCAGTATAGAACGGAATAAATGTTGACCATGTTCCTGCCCAAGTTTGTATTTTTCCATAATCTAAAAGATGATTTATTGAGAAATATTTAATTATTTTTATTTTAGTATTTTTAATTGTTATTATTTATTTATTTATTTTATTATTTTATGGTAAAAATAAATACAGATATAATATCTTCTCTCTTTTTTGTTACTTATAGAACTAGTACAACTTCCCTTGGTAAAGTTCGACTTTTCCTGCAATAAAGTGGTTGTGATTCCAATTTGTTTTAGAAAGATGGGGCAGTTACAAGTATTACTGCTTGAGAACAATCCTTTGCAGTCTCCACCAGCACAAGTAAGTAACATCTATCATTTAAATTGTGCCTTAATATCAGGTGGACACTAACAAATTATAGCTTAAAAATGTCACATTTTGCAATTCCAGACTTATGAACTTCAGTCATCACAAGCATTCGCTGCTTATATGTAAATAAATCACAGAAAATTTCCGTGTATGAGTCTGTACACCACTTGAACCAACATGACTAGAAGATTTCCGTTCTGTTAGATGGGGTTTTTTTTTGTCATTCCTGTCTGCATATGAAAATGTTGGAATATGTATATCATTTTGAAAAAGAGAATTGAGAAATTTCCTGGATAATTTTTCTGTCTGTTAATAAGAACCCAGTTCTAGGAAGTTCTACAGTGATTTACTATTAACTTAAAAAATATGCAGATGGTCTAGAATGTAATTCATGTGAAATGCATTTTAATTAGTAGTGTAGGTTAATAGATTGTGATACATAAAGGCATCAAATTCCTGTTCTGAACTGTAGACCATGCTGAGAAATGATTATAATAAATGAAAGGAACCTGTGCTCTCTGCTTAAGGACAACTTCGTTGTTGTTGACTTGCTGGACAGTAGGTTCAAACTACATTGCTGAAAGTTGCAATTGTTCTGGATCAACAGCGGTTGCTTTTATTACATTGGAGAAATGCTTCTCATAACCAATGGTGATGCCATTGCTAAACTCAAAAAATACAGAACAAGTTTCAGCAAGCACTTGAACTAGAAGTTAAAGGAAAGAAAAAAAATTCTAAAATGCAGGTGAAACACATCATAAAGATGCTTGGGTGCTAGTAAAAACAATGTGACTAAGAGTATAAGGGGCATGGTGATGAATTAAATGTCTAATGACTAATTTTGGGAAATACTTATTCAATGGATGGTTAGTAATAGGTCATATGATATATTTTATCATAATTCTTTTTTAGTGAAAAGCTTATTTGATTTTTTTTTAACTAGAATACATTATTTTATTTTTTTCTGTCTTACTCTTTGAGTAACAACAAGTAGTTGATTGGGTAATTGAAGTAGTTATTAGTAATTTTTTAAAAAGAGTGCAATCCATTTTCCGTTACATGGTATCTTGTGGGTTTGAGGATGTTTTACAGTAAGTGACATTTGGAATAAATAAGTTCTTTCATTCTAATTATGAATGTAACTATTTTTGTCTTGTCTAACAGATTTGTACAAAGGGTAAGGTGCATATATTCAAATATCTGACTGTACAGGCGTGTCAGATTAAAACAGCAGACTCACTGTATCTTAATGCCATAGAACAACAGCATTTGCCACAACCTGTGGAAGAGAGGTATGTATGAAAATCTCGCTTAGTTTTTTTTCATGTAACGTGAACAAAGTGAAATAAATATATTTATAACTTTAGCTTCCAGAGTTTCATTGTTTAGGTGCTATCTGGAGTGTACACTTTTGAAGGGATTTGTTTTGCTTTAATATATTTTAATCTAGTACAATCCCTGTAAGAGTTTATAAAAAATATTTTTAACAATCATATCTGATTAAAGTCAGCAGCATGTTTGGAAAGAGTTTAGAAGTGGACCTTAGTTTAAATCCTAACCTCTTACTAGTAGACTAGTGGAATATATTGAAAATATATTGAGATGGTAGTATCATTAAGAGTTCAAACTTTCTTGTTAATCTTTTAACACATTAAGTAAGTTCTTTTGTTGTTTTGTGATTTATATGTTGTTATACATTTGTTGCATTGTTGTTTCAAGCTTTTTTATTAATCCAGAGGCTTATCCATCCAGCAAAGAGAACTGAATGCATGTTGAGACCCTTTTAAAGTTAAATGTGCTTATTTGTTAGCAAAATGAAAGACAAAATCTTAAATGTGTTATGTCAGACATCTAGGAAGTGTCATCTTGTATGGTGGTTTAAGGACAGGAACTATGAAGCAGCTCCTTTTTACGAGAATCTCCACAGCTAATTGGAAACCACTTTTTAGCCACCTCTTTCTTCATTAACATGGGAAGTATAATATAGCCAATCTGAGAATAAAAAGTAACAATGTTGCTGCTAACACCCTGGTGGGGAGGGGAAAATCTTGCTGTTGGTCATCTAAATAAGGTTTCAAGCAACTTTTTCTTTCTGTGTATGCTTGGAGACATCTTTGTGGATATCTGTCAGATAAATGCCAAAGGTGGGAAGAATCCAGGATGGAGAATAAGTTTTCAGTTTGGGAAACACCTACTGTTTTTCTATTTTGCTCTTTTAGTATACAAGAAAATGGACAGGGATGTCATGTCCTGTGTGATATTTTGGTCATATAAGATCATGAAGGTTAGGGTAAGGGGACAGTACAGAGTAGATACCAGTTGGTAACTAACAGCCTAATGCTCTGTCACATAATAATCACCAGAATTTTATTTTAGAGAGTAACTACACTTCTAAAGAAAAAAAACATAATCTGATTAGGATTTCCGTATGCAGTTTCTATTAAAAAATCCTTAGTATTTACTGATAATTTAAGATTAGGATTAATCAGATGTCTTATTCACGTGAAGACTGATAAAGTTATTTTTTAAATTGCTGTGTCAATCCAAATTCAGGATTGTAGCTTTCAGGATTTCAAATGAGAGAATAATAAATAATATTAAAAACAAGCTAGGTGATGAGTCTAGTAGCATGCTTTAAAATGAGTAGAGGTCATACTAGGTAATGAAACTAGGAGAGAGAGCACTTACCGTTATTATAGTCATTTTCTTAAAAACCCAGATTTCAAAGTCTATTTTAAAACACATGAAGAAGGTTTCTGTGTTAATAACTACTTCAAGCCCCAGGGAAATATCAGTTCATTTTTAATGCATCGATGGTTACAATTAAATCAGTTGACTCCAGTTTGAGTTCAACTAGTTTAGTTGCTTTTCCCTTGGCTAAATGAGTTGTCAGATTCCTGTGCTACTTGTAGATGGTAACTAAGTGTTTTTACGTAGTTTATAGACAAAAAAAAGCTTTATAGCGCATTATTTCTGTTGTTTTTATTAATCATTAGGCTAACCAGACATTCTAGCTTATCTATTTTACTATTGCCAGAATGCAAATGTGTATTTCTTTAACCACACTAGGCTATTTCACCTTCTACCATTAAGACTGGTTGGAATTTTGCTTTAAATTAAAGCCAGGACAGAATTCTAATGGTAAATGCTATGATAGTTTCTTATTTATTTGGGATTTTTAATTTATTTTTTTTTAATTCATATCTAGCATTGATGACATCTACCCAAGTAAAAAGGACTCAGATTCAGGTGTTGGTAGTGATAATGGTGATAAACGTTTGTCAGCAACAGAGGTAAGTTGCCTGAATTTTGTGTACAACTTCCCTTCCCTCCACACCCATATTTTGGCTATTATGGAAATGAAGCAGAATTATTGTGATTTCTAATGGTTTCCCTCTAGTTGTAAGAGCATGTGGTCTATTCAGGGACACTTATAAACTGTTTTGCCATTCTTACACTTCCTGAAGCAGAGTTAGCTTGATAATTAAACTGTTATTCCAGAATTTCCTCCTTAGCTATAAATAACACCTTTAGAAAATAGACCATCTTTTCTGTAATCAGAATGCTGCAAAAATCGTTTTAAAGACAATCAACCCAATACATTTTTTTTAGCACAAAGGCTTTTCATGTGAGAACTATTTACTCATTCTGTCCCTACCTGATTACTGCTCTTCTATTAAGGAGAAAATAATGCTGAGATCAAGAATTCCAAATGCATTTGGTAGTAAATTCATCCCCTCACTGTTCCTTCTGAGGTGACCTTAAATACCTGTGTTATACATGAGAATTGTACAACCAATATTAGCATGTTGCAAGTACAGATTCGTGTACATTGTTAATTACAATCAGATATCGACGTACCAAGCATTAGATAAACATAAAATGATCAGTCATAAAGTGATCATTAAAACATGTTTTTGGACAGTTTTTATAAATACGTCAGACATATAAAAACAAACTACATTTTAGTCTGAATGCTAGTGGCTGTTGAGTTTCAGCTCTTTTACAGAAAATACTACAAGGTCATTTTCCATTTGTATAATGTAAACAGTAACTTAAATGAATCGCTTGCTAATTAACTTTGGGTCCTTACACACAGGATGAAGTACTTGATGAAATGAATAGTTTGCATATTTCTCTCTGACATGTTGGTAGGGTCATTACAGGGTCAGTTTTTCAGAGCTGTAGTCATCCTGGGCATTTCAAGTGAAAGATGTAATGTTGCTGTAAAATTGATGACAGCAACTTGAAGGTGAGTTCTGCTCTAAGGTAGTGCACTCATGCACCTCATCTTTCAGGAAAAGTGTAATATTTTCATTCATTTTCCACCCCCCTTTGGTCTTATTTTATCATTAGTTAAAATTCATTAGAGCAACAGGGTGCTTACAAGATCCAGATGGTGTCCCTGCTTTATTACCCATATGAATGACACATTAGAACCAGCAAAAATGCATATATGAAGATTCTTTCAAAATGCATAATCTGAATTCAGTGTTGGAATAACATTAAGTATTTTTGATTGTTATATGTCTATTGTCGTCTATTGTCAGCTGCATAAAAATAAAACTGTGGATGAAGGAAGTGAGATACTGTATTTCACCTTCAAAGGAGCAATGCTTTTGTATTATTGCATGCTGCTTTGGGTAGTTTCTGTTTCATAGCATACTGGAAGGAAACACCTGGAAAATCAATTGCAAAATTCTGTAGGCCCTGAAAGTGAAACATGGCATGTTAAAGAAATGACTTCTCTTTACAGATTGAATGGCTGGCGGGTTTCTTTTTTTAAACCAACACTCCAAAATATTTTGCTAAAAGCTATGTGTGTTACTCTGCTGAGAAAAAAAAAATCTTGCCTGTTTTAGTATTCAGAACTTGTAATAATGCATATAGGAACATTTTACTTTAAAATTTTCAAATGATATTTGCAAAATTAACGAAACATGAATCTTTTAACTGAATTTAGTGCTTAAATGTCACATGAGATACAACCTGAAAGAAAGAGAAGGAACTTCACTGTAACCTTGTCTGAATTAATTTATATAGTGCATGTCTTTTTTTTTTTTAAGCTGTTGAATTGTTACTGTTTCGGGTCTAAAAGAGCTAGCAAATTTTGTGCTTAGAATACTTGATGTGTAGTTTGTTTATTTTTCTCTTTGAGATCCTAATTTGTTTTGTTTTAAGATAAAATTTATTTTAAAATTAAAAATTTATTTTAAGATTTGACAAATAGGGTCAATACTGCAATGTTAGTTCACTTTGTTATAAAGCTTCATCATTTTGATAAGGCTTTATCAAATCCTTTAATATCCTTTGAATTTTTTCTCTTTCAGCAGAATAATACAGCAACTGAATTCATAGGTTTAATGACATATGGCTTATTCATGGAGAAGCACATTTAGGATGGTCTGCATTTATAGAGTGTGTTAAGTCCAGGATATTCATGGCAAATAGGAATAATCACACATATCTTTGATACAGTTTTTTAAGAGCAAAGCAGATTGCTCCATTCCTTATCACAAGCCATAGATTCAGGGTGCCCAACAACCCTTTCCATGAATAAGCCTTTCCTAATATCCAATCTAAACCTCCCCTGGTGCAACTTGAGGCCATTTCCTCTTGTCCTGTCACTTGCTATTTGGGACAAGAGACCAACACCCTCCATGCTACAACCTCCTTCCAGGTAGTTGTAGACAGTGATCAGGTCTCCCCTCAGCCTCCTTTTCTCCAGGCTAAACAGCCCCAGTTCCCAGAGCTGCTCCTCACAAGACTTGTGCTCCAGGTCCCTCACCAGCTTCGTTGCCCTTCTCTGCACTCTCTACAGCACTTCAATGTCTTTCTTGTAGTGAGGGGCCCAAAACTGAACACGGGATTCAAGGTGGGGCCTCACCAGTGCCAAGTACAGGGGCACAATCACTTCTCTAGTCCTGCTGGCCACACTATTCCTGACACAAGCCAGGATGCGCTTGGTCTTTTTGGTCATCTGGGCACGCTGCTGGTTCACGTTCAGCCGGCTGTCAATCAAGACCCCCAGATCCCTTTCTGCCAGGCAGCTTTCCAGCTACTCTTCCTCGAGCCTCTAGTGCTGCCTGGAGTTGTCGTGACCCAAGTGCAGGACCTGGCACTTGACCTTGTTAAACCTCATGCAATTGGCCTCAGCCCAATGATCCAGCTGGTCCAGATCCCTCTGTATGGCCTTTCTACCCTCAAGCATATCAACACTTCCACCCAAGCTGGTGTCATCTGTAAACTTATGGAGGGTGTGCTCGGTCCCCTTGTACAGATAATTGATAGAGAGATTAAATAGAACTGGCCCCAGTACTGAGCCCTGGGGAACACCACTTGTTACTGGCCACCAACTGGATTTTACTCCATTCACCACAACTCTTTGGGCCCAGCCATCCAGCCAGTTCTTTACCCTGTGACATGTATGCCCATCCAAGCTGTGAGCAGCCGTTTTCTCCAGGAAAATACTGTAGTGAACAGTATCTAAGGCCTACTAGTTATTGCTGTAGTTCACCTCAGGGTAGAATGTGAGCAGGTCCCACTGTGAGCAAGTTGCTGCCAGTCTTACAGAATAGCAGAGCTCTAGGAGCATGGGACAGAAGGAGAGAGGCCAGTGTGTCAGCACCTGTTTGTGTAGCCACTGTCTGTAAAGTCATAGACAGGATAAGCTTGGAGATAAAGGTAATGTGGTTTAGTGTACCAGCTAATACAGCTGAAAAAATGGATGATCTTTTAAGCCAATGAAGAAAACCTGGTGTATTTGAGAGTTATTTGCTGGTTTTTGGCTCTACCACTCAATCTCATAAAACATACTGCCACAGTGTACAAAGCTCATCTTGCTTGCTATAGACATTAAATTAAGAATCTATATGGTAATGCAGGAGAAAAAAGAGTCTTGAAGGGAAATTAAAGAGGATTATGGTGTGAGGCTCAGGTTTCTTACGTACTTTGGTTACAAGGAGCTGCTATTTTCAGCTGTCCCTGAAATGCACACAGGGAGCAGCACAGTGCAGCAGTGTCACTGCAGCGGGAGGACTGGTGCAGGGAGGAAGATAGGAGTAGACAGCGAACGAATGGTGGTGCTTGGCAAGCCTGTTGTGAGGATGTATTCAGCATGACTACAACTTCCTATAGCAGGATTTGGGCACATTATATGCGCTAGTATCATCTCCCAAATTAGTTTGCTGCTCTTTAGTGAGCATTATTCATAATGCATACATTTTTATCAGTCTTGGTTGGAGCTGAAACAAGTGTTTCTGTTATTTTTCTTAGCCATCTGATGAAGATACTATCAGCTTTAATGTTCCAATGTCAGATATCATGGAAGAAGATCAGGTTGTAAAGGAAGATCCAGGTCGCCATGCTAACTCAAGAAAAGGTTGGAATCTAAAAAAAGTGGAAGTTAAACACAGGAAAATTCTGTCAATAATTCTGTGTATAAGAGTAAATTAAATTTGCAAAAGTCACAACCCAACAAGCATCAGTCTTACGTAAAAGCAGAGTCTATTTCTACAGTTGGACTTACTGAACATATAAAGCTTTATTACTTGAAGTCAGCGTGTCCCCTGGAAATAAATAAATCTCTTCAGATTTTGAGAGGTGTAATTTTATCTAAATTTTATTAAAGTAACTTACATTTTTCTAAATTATATCTATATATTGATAAACAATGTTTCTCCAAAGTCTGCAAATACTAATGGTAAATCACAGGATGAACTCAGTGAGTTGCATATGGAAACCACATCAATAGAAGATCAGCCTTTCCCTAGTGTTATGTACTAGATTAAATGAACATCAATTGAAATACTGATCAGAGTTTAGTAGAATACTGAGATAGTAACAGCATTACATGCTACCTACTGTGTTGCAGTTTAATGCAACTTTAGAGTTGTTATACTATGTCATTGACTGAGACATCTGAATGTCCTGAAATACTCTGGCTGTCCAACTGTATTCTTGTGCTGGAACTGGCAAGACGTAGTTGGTGTAGTTCAAAACTGACTCATTCAATGCTTGTTCTCGTGCTTCTGATTTGTGACTGTAGGAGCCGAAGGTATTGATTTATACCAACTTTGAAATTAATTGGCATCACTCCTTAGAAAGTGAAAGTCTTAATTTGCTTGAGGTTTTTAACATGCTTTACATTTAAACTTTGCTTGTTTTTGAGCTCTCTTAATTTAATACAGTTAAATTGTATTGAGTAACAAATGTTGAGGTGAACCAGAAATCATTCTTCTATCTTTTTTTAAATTGTTTTTATTAGTGGAATTCCATCAGGGATCTTCACACTTGATTGTCAATGATAAGTCAAGAGAAACAGGAAACCAGTTTGATGAATCAGATACTCTTACTACGGAGTTTATGAGTTACATTAAGGCAAGTTTTGCGACAATTTTAAATGGGGGGAAATATCTTCACTGCTTTTGTAAGCATAGAGCAAGCAGGAATAACAAACTGATGACGTTTTAGTGAATAAGAGACCACAGGTGTTATTCATTGTCATAAAAAATACAGAAGGCAAACATAAACAGGTAGGTTTAAAGTGATTATAAGTAATCTAGGAGGTCAGTTTACCCATAACTCTTTTTCTAGTATATATGAGAGTTATCCTTTAACTATGTATAAGCCTTCAAGAAAATGTGGCATATATGTTCTGTACTATTTGCTTTCTGTTTTGAGTTGAGAAATTTTGGCATTCGTTACATTAGGAAAATGCAAGAAGATATTTCAGAGTTATATGTGATGGCTAAAGTTATGAAATAATGTTACAGTATTGAAATATATTTTCTTGAATGTTTTAAAATTATAGTGGAAATGGAGAGATCTTTAAAGACAATAGATCATATTTAAAATACAGTTTATTATTCTAGGAACCTGCCTCTTACAAGATTTGGCAACTTCCTTTCTTGGATTTTGGGAGTGTACACTGACTCTCCTATGTACTTTTTACATGCTATAAGTGATAGGAGAGTGCATTTGAGTAATTGTGTGTATGTTTGTGTGTATAATAAAGCATATGTGTGTGTATATAATGAAATATGCAAGAAAACACAGGTTATCCACAATACGAAACTTGGAAATGATACCTATCAGCCTTTTTTGCATGGAAAGGTCCGGATGCCATTTTAATTTCCTTAAGACATTCATTACTAAACGCTCGTGCTCTAGATTGCTGCTTACACATGTCGTAGGTAGTTGCTAAATCCATTTGAAAGTATTACTCTTGTCTTTCTGTCATGGTTAATGAGCACTTGCTTATTAGTCACAGAGCATCTTCCTGGCATGTGGCTTCTAGTTGGGGAACTGCCGAATGTGCTTCCTTTTGAAACTGTTTTTCACAATGAATGACCTTTTAGAAATTGTTCTGTTGTGCCTTTTGTCTAAGTTGTAATTTCCCCATTTACTTTTTCTTTTTTTTCCTATTTGTGGCATTATGTTTAGTGGAATATGTCTAGATATAAGTGTCTGAAATAGCTGCAATGGAATCCATAGAAAGATACTATGAGTCATTAGTGATCACTGTTGTGTGGTAGCTCATGTAATTCACTTGTATTATTATATAGCAAAAACTACCTGATGAATGTATGAACTAAATGTAGTTAGGTAGACTGAGGAGTTTTTAAAAGATTCTGGAGAAGTTTTGAGCAAGTGGGTTTTTTTCTATGGAAATTAATTTGATGGATACTTTTTCAAGAGCCTTTGTAATGCAAAGATACTTAAGAAATAGTAGTAGTATTTTGTAACGTTCCTGTGGACGTGATGTCTCCATTTATAGGCTGGAAGAGATTATCTAGTATGGCTATTTTTAGACTAATTTTCTCCATCCGTGGAGATTGTTAAGGGATGGAAAGAAGCACTGTATCACTTCCATCTTCCATCCATTATAGGAAAAAATATGCTGGGAAGTAATAGTGAAAAGAGATGATGTGGCCCTTCAGCTTCTTGGAAGCAGACTTCTGGTTCTGCAAAAGATCTCTTTATTTGAGCAATCATTCTGGTTTTTGTAGCAGCAAAGATCTTTAAAATGTTCAGCTACTTGCAGAATCTCTGTGGTGGTAGCCACAGAGGACTAGCATTTAAAAACAAAGGGGAAAAAAAAGAAATAAACTTTTCCCTTTCATAGTTAATAAAGACATGTAGTTATCAGAAAACTATTTATATACTAAATACATGTTGCTTATTATTTCTTGTTATTTACAAATAAAAATGTGAATTCAGTAATGTTGATAATTAGGAAGAGTTATTTGAAGTTGCTGGAAACGTAGGATACTACAAGTTATCTTATATTGGCTTGTTCTTTTGTGACTTTTATACTAAAAAAAAATAGAGGGTTTGGGGTTTTTTTTGATAGTTAAAATATTAGTAGTATTTTTAGATAGTTAAAATGTTACTAAATGATCATAGGTTTGCCGCAAACAAATTTTCAGCTAATGCCCACGTGAGGTGAAGGAACTAGATAAAAGGGAATAGAATGCTTTGATCCTCCCCTGACAAAGGAGTAGACACATCTGAAGCTGACCATACATTATGTTGTGTATATACTTTGTATTTCCTTTCCTCATTCTTCTCACTTCATCATCACGTTTTTCAGTACTATACAATGTGAAGACGGTTCCCTTGGGAATGTCCTCTATCATAATAAGATAATATTATCCAAAATAATGTGTTTCAGGCACTGGTTCAGTAAAATATAGGTTAATGTATTGATTTTTCAGTATAAGAATAGTGCCAGAGTAAGCAGTTTAAAAATTTAAAATTTTGATATCTTCTTAACATTATGGCAGTTGATATCAGCAGTTGGTGATTTGGACAGGTAGTACATCCATTTTATTCTGAATATTTTGAATGTGAGGCATTTGCCTTCTTGTGTGGATTTCTGAGTCTGTTACGTTTTGTGGTTTACATTTAGTCATGTACTAGAACGCCATTTGGGATAGTGGGTGTCTTCTAAAATTGAGATTCTGATTAACCAAACCATATGTAAAATCAGTACAACTTGCAGTGCAAAAGAGGAGCTTAGGGTTGGAAGATTTTGTAATTTTTCAAATGTTAGTAATTTATGTGCCTTTATTTATCTATATAATTATGCCCTCAGAATACAGATCACCTTCTAGAAAAAATGCTGGGTTTTTTTGGTTGTAGAAAATGTGCCCTTCTCACGGGGAAAATCAACATACTTCATTCCTGTAAGGAGGAAAAGAATGGCTTTATTAGTTCTGCTGGGGAATGGGCGATCTTTTGGGAATGTTAGAGAAGCCAGTGCACTCTTCAGTGGCACATCTGGCAGAGCTGGACAGCATCTGTTGGTACAGGGTGATGCGATTGTGCCAGACACATGACACATAACAGGGCAAGCCTGTTGTTTCTCTACTAGTACAAAAGCACATCCATTCAGAGAGCTGCTGTATTTACTGGCAGCTGAACTACCTCAGTGTTCCTGCCTATCTGAGATAAAAGAGAAAATTACACAGCACCAAATAGAAGCATAAAAGAGTCATCTTTTCTGATAAGTAGTACTTCATAGTTACAGGTAGGATGTTACAGCACATAGTTACAGGTAGGATGGGGGGCTCAATATGTCTACATTGAACCCAAAATAACCAGCTGACTGATATGCACTTTTTGTTCTGATTTGTTTTAAAAAAATTTATTACTGGCTGTTAAAATTGTCAAAAAGGAATCCTGTTGATAATTATGGGTGAAGTACATAATTGCTACTGTTTGCATATTTGGAATTTCCTTGCTTTGTAAACAAATCTGGCTGTAGGAAAAGAGCCAGTAGAAGGAGAGTTAGGGTTGTGCTTAATTGAAACACGTTTGCATACACCAGAAAGGCACGAATGAAATCTGGGACGTAGATTAAAGAATTCTCATGCTGCTTGACTTCCTTTCCACAGTTAAAGGAAGGTAAGGGCTGTTGACCTCAATAAAAGCTGAACAGTGAGTAGAAGATTTGGAATCAGTATCTTAAAATGGGGTAGAGTGAGGAGTGGAGCAGAAGGATTGCATTGCTTCGACTAGCCACCAGAACTGTTACATAAATTAGGTCAGTGCAGAGTCTGAAAGCAAAATTTATCTACCTACTTAATTGCGAAGTTCAGTTCTCAATATCACTTTGCTTACAGAGCAGAGCAGCAGAGTGTGATGAGTTATTGAGAATAGAAGAGGACACACAATGGCAAACAGACGAAATGTAAGTATTTTTTATGTATCTTTAAGTAATTAGCTGTATGATTTCATTAGATTGATCAGAACTGACATTTCCTTATCAGTTAATAATTTTGTAGGCTTGGAGGCATGACAGAAGCACACTTTGTGTGTGCTCAGTGTTTTACACATTATTGCCAAATAGAGTAGATGTCATATTACACCTAATTAATTTATATGAAGCAATAATGCTGTAATATTTTTTACCTATGTAGAATGCAAGCTTTTAAACTAAGTTTTTGATCTTCAGTCTGTTAATGGCATTGTAAAAAAAGGATTTTATCAGAACTTGTAAGATTTAATGTACATTTTAAAAAATGTAATCTAATTGGAAAGGAATCCCTTTATCTTTTTTCTTCTCTTGTCATAATTTTAACCTTGAAGCAATCATTAATTCATAGAGATTAATTCAAGAGCAGAGCAAGTGAACGTCAGTTGCTGAGGAGAGTGTCTAAGAAAATGGGATTTAGCATGACAGTGTACTGTGAAGTTGTCACTAAGCAGAACAGTGGAGCCTTATGTGATTTAAAACAAAAATTGAAGGAAGAGAAGAATAAGTACTTTCTGAAAGAGCTTTATTGGTAGAACTATCAGACAATTGTGTTTCTAAACTCCAAAAAGAATTACAAATGTTGAAAAGCAAAATAAAGCATCCTGATCCATTAAAGTATCATCGTATTTAGTACTTATGTTAAAACAATACATGTGATGAGTGCAGTTAATAAAGAATCAAATATGGGTAAATAAATTTTCATTTTTAGAATTCAGTCTGTTTAATTAAGTGCTACAAATTTTAGTTCAGGACATTTGTTTATGTGTGTATTAGGTTAGGGCGCTTCGTTAAGGACAAAGTGCTGGAGATATTTTTAATAAATTCAGCACACAGTAATGTGCACAGAGACTGGTTTGTCTCCTCTATAGTATTTGTGTTCCAGTTGGAAGATACAGCTCACAAACTGAAATTCAGACTATTTTTGATAGTTGCTGTTGTGCCTCTTTTTTTGAATACCTCTTTTTTCTGTTACAGATTAAATTTATCAGAAGAACAAACTCTTGATATAGAAATGATAGAACAACTAAGAGAAGCAGTGGATTTATTACAAGATCCCAACAGGTACGCTTACAGTAGCTTATAGGTTAATGTAATGTATTTAAAATTTTTGTGAATGACTTTGGAGTTCTTTTTAGTGATGGCATTTCTGTAGTCTCCCTCTGAAATCAAAAGGAGAAGGAGGCACCTAGAGAAATTTACTTAGATTTCCTCTGACTACAGAAAGCAAGGCTTTAGGTCCCTGTTATAAGTGGCTAAAGTCAGGTGGAATGACTGAATCTGCGAATAAACTAAGTATTTAAAAGAAAATAAATGCTTGTCCTACTGAAAAGGACTGACAAGAGTGGTGTAGGTGGTTCTGTCCAGATGCTTGTTATTGCTTTTCTTAGCATAATCACCTTCAGAAATTAATTTCAAAACTAGGTAACTAGTTTTTCTTCATTACTTCTCTGAGGTAGCTGGTTTAGAGCTTAATTTCTCTGAAGACTGGAAACCTCCTTGTTGCTTCCAGCCTAAAGTATCCTTGTTTCTTCTTCCCTTTACCAGTTCACCATGGCTGTTATTCAGTTTAAATGTCTATTTTGGTACTGCTTTTTCACCTAGCGGACCTTTCTACTTTTAAGGGTAGAAACTCACTCCTGTAGAGAGAAAATTTATCTAGCTTTATTTTGAGTCACATAGAGAATACTTGAATTCTTTAATCGTATACTAAATACTTGAATTAGAAGTATTCTTGCTTGATAAGAAGTCATACACATTAAGAAAGCTTTTTAGTTCCTGTGATTTCTGCAAGGTAGTGTAGCATTGCTTCTGCACCTCATATGAAGCTTATTATTTTGTGAGAGAAGTGTTGTGATTGAAAAAGGAAGAAGTCTGGTTTGGAAAAAAGTGTCAATAAAAAAAAATTTAGTTGTTACCCTTATAATTTTACTTTTCAAATGTTGCCCCAATATTTCCTATATATTTAGTTTTTCTTATTAAATGTAAAATGGCAGTAAAATACATAAAATTAGACTGTTTCTCCTAGCATATTCAGATGTGCTTTCATTGGTAACACTGTAGCAAATTTGAAATACAGCTGATCAAAATGGCTGATCATGTCATGTATGTCTATTTTTCTACTTTTTTTTTTACATGTTGTTGGGTTTTTTTTGTAGTTGCACTTTCTTTTTCTAACCTTAAAATATGATTATTTATTTTTAATTTACTGAGTGCTATATAGGCTTTTCAGTGTATGTGTCCTTTATGTTAACATCCAGATTTACCCAGCAAGATACACCTGGGTGCCTAATACTTGCCAAATGATACTATAGAGTTTTAATCTTTTGGGCCATGAGTTCCTCATTCTTTCTTTTATAAGTACTGGGTTACATGGCAGTTTACTGTATATGTGCATTATATAAAGCAGTGTGAGAAAATTTGATTTTTCACACTGAATAGTTTTATGTCTTTATCCAGATCCCCAGAGGTATTTAAATGGTCCAATTGTTCCTTAGTTTAAGAGGCACAAAGCCTTTGTGTGCATTTATTAACAACTTAAACCTAGAGCATGTCAAAAATTTTAACTTTCCCCAAAGAGGTTTCTTTTGTGCATCAGTATAACTCCAGTCAGCTTGTCAGGATAACCTAGTTGAAGTTACTAACTGTAGCCAGAATTATCCTTATCTCACACTTAAGTTTGTTTAGGAGTTAGAAGGAGAAACCACTGTAGGGGCTGAAACAGTAGGTGATGCTGAGATACTTGGCATGCACTGACTGGAGTTCAGGGTAGAGCAGATCAATTGGAACCATTGTCACTAACAGGTATGACTATTAACCTCTTAAAACACTTGTCCAGTAACTGCTGTCCTCATGTTTTGCAGAGTTTCAGACTTGACCTTTTTCAGTATTTTTCAGATGTTTGCTTCAAATTCCTGTATTCCCTTTCCTATATTGACTGCTTTCTTTCAGACCGTTGTCTGTTGTGTGAATTTATCCTTGCGCCACTTTATTTTCATCCACTTTAAATTAAATTTGAATATCAAGCCAGGGTTGTGGCTTTTATTTGAACATAGGGTGCTAGCAGTTGGATATGGACAATGTAGAGTCTTCTGGTTGTTGGAAGTAAACAAGTCCTTTTGTTTTGATATGAGCCATTGCTCAGGGTGACATTTTGCTTTGTATTGAGATTTGTGATAGTATTTGGGATAGTGAAGCAGCAGGAGGTTATTAAGAGATAACAGGTATATACCATGATTATAAAAGTATTTAAATTTATCTATTGATTTGAAATCAAATACTGAACAGAATGGTTACCAAAGCTATACCCCAGTGCAATGTTTTTATTTCAAACCTTGCAGATTAAGCATGGATATATCTGAGCGCAGTGATGTGAATCTGTATCCCATGGAACCAGCAACAGCTTTAGAATTTCAAGAGTCTACAGTAAAGTGTGTTTATCTACCTTTTTTAGATAAAAATAATGCATTGTTAGATTAATCATATTCAAGTTTCTACACAATGAATTACATATTTGTATTTGTTTATCTTTATACATAGCAGTGAAATGCAGATGGAGATGTCTTCCCTTGGTCAGGTATGTTAATGAGTGTATCATTACAAAATATTTGGGGGGAAAAGGCAGGAAATGAGCCAACAATTTAGTCAATTATTAATCTACCAGGCAGGGAAGAGAAAAATGTATTAGGCTGGAGGACAAAACTAGTTATTCTTTAACATTTTTATGTAATTGTTTTCATTTTTTATATGCATATACATAATATTTTTCTGGCTTTGTCAATTTTTCATCATAGTTTCCCCTCCTTGCCCTGCCCCCCATGTGCGGCTTTCATATATGCCGGTTCATAGTGCAGCCATGTACACTCGTCCACCATCCCACACCCTGTCTCCCTATTCTGGTGTAGGAAAACAGTACATTCATTAATGATAACCCCAAAATATTTTGTAAACTAAAAGTGAGTGCTTTCCCAGAGCACTATCACTATAGTTGCAGCGAGTACATAAAGTATGATTTGAAGTTTTACAGTGTGATAGATGCTGCTTGTTATCTGATCTGTATCCTGACTGGTGCACTTGTATTTTTTATGGTGTATTTTGTTTAGATTTACATTATCTACCTGTTAGCACTGGCAATGAAAGTATATAGTATCTGCTTATTTCTTGGTTCACTTTTCATCACAATATTTGTAAAAAATACCACCGTTATACAAAATAAGACCGTCTAAGGAGTTATTTATCTTACAGAGAGAAAATGCTGAAGAGGACCTAGAATTTCAGAGAAGGAGAGAGTTCATTATGGAGAAAGCAAAGCCTGAAGGGAGAACTTGTGAACAGGGTGAAAAATGGTCATTGAGTCAGGTATGGGGCTGTCTGGATGCACTGAATGGATCATTGTATTCTGTCAAATTGTGTGTGGAAACAATAGTGGGTTTAAGCCCCTTGGTTTGTGGTTGGTTTTTTGGTTTTGTTTTCTTTTTTTATCCCCTTAGCATGATTCTCAAGGTTTGGATTGTAAATTGAAGTTAAGACCTATCTCTCAGGAAAAAAAAATAATATATTGAAATTAATAAGTCTTTTCTTCCAATAAACACTATAGTAGTTGCAGCAGTTGCCTTCCCTTGGAAAAAATAAATCACTTCAAAGTTAGATCTTCAATAAAATGAAGCACTTGATTCTTCTTCCCTGTCACCCTGAATGCTCTTGTAGTTACCTAAGCTGCGAAGTCATTGTTAACAGCAGTAATTTTAATGTATTTAATATTACAAACACACTGTATATAGGTTGAAACAATAGTTTTAAAGTTTCACAAGCATTTAAAGTTTTGTGTACATTACAATGACTCCGAAATCAAGAACTATGAAAAAATCTGATTAAAATTTTTGGTGCCTAGGTTATTACTTCTGAAATTGTTTGCATAGGGATTTTTGTGACTGCTCTTGCAAGATGATTCTGAGAACAAAATTGCATAATGTTCTGTATATATTGATAGTATCTTAATATGGTGTGTCTTATCCAGATATAGATTAAATCTGTTTTGTCTTGATGCTTTCAGATATTCTTACATAAAATCATCATTACTCTCAAATAGTCCTATGATATCGTTGTGACTTTGTTAGTCTTAATTTTGTCTTTGTTTTCTTCTTTAAAATTTCAAATTAAAAAAAAAAAGTTGCATAATCTCTTTTGTTATATTGTTGTACATTGGGATTGCAACACTTGATTTGAAACAGTTCTTACTACGTTGCTGAGATTAACAGATAAGGTTAATTCAGTACCAAAATATCTGTGCTCTTTGTATTTTGCTGAAGTGTTTAACAAGGACACTGCTAATTCACTTTCAAGAGTCTTTTAAAAATAAGAAATAAATCTCCCTTAACTCTTGCAGAGGGCCTGATCTGGACTGTGTTGTGTAGGTGAAAGCACCTGACATGTTCTGTGAAATGGAAACACATCTTGCAAGAGCAAGTTTTTAATCATGTTACACTCTGTGTAGTACAGTAAGCACTTGTGTTATTACGTGTGTTACTAAATTAGTTCAATTCAGCATAAATTCAAAATTCTGACTAGCGACCTGCATGTTGTGAGAAAGATTAAACCTGTAACATAGGCAGAACTACCAGGTCTGTCACAAGAACATAGTCCCTGAGCACAGGAGTGCTCAAGTGTGGGAGTCCCCAGGTAGAACTGGCTGGGATCAGATCAGTAAGTTTTCTTTCTCTTTATTCTAAGTAATACAGTGATTGAGGTAATATCATGAAAGATGTCTAAAGCTGAAGGATTTTCTTTTTTTAATGCTTGAAAAGTAGCCAAGAAAGGTTATGAATCAAAATGGGTGTGTAATCTTCCGTCACATCTTGCTGACTTTTCAAAAGCTCTGTGACTGTTGGGACCAAGTGTTCCAGGTGCTGTGTTTTTATTTTCGTTTCCATGTTTTATTGATTTAAAAAAATGGCCCTAAGGAAATTATTTACAATTGAATTATAGTTTGTTTTTACTCATGATAGTTTTGTTTCTGCTGACTGAGTTATGATTAATGCAGAATTAATGATTGTATTTCATATTTATTACTGTGACTTATATGTTTCAAATTTAACTATAGAAGAAATGGCAACAAAAGGTAGCTTATATTGCAATTATAAAATAAATTGCTTATGGAATATTTCTCTCTTCAAATCTGTATTTAAAAAAAAATGATATTTGTGTATTAGACTTTTGATGATAGCTTAATAACAAAATGCATGAGACAAAATTGGATACTACATTTGAACCAACAAACATTAAATTCTTATACATGCAGTTATCACTAAGGATTGAAACAAAAAAAATATTTGACAAATCTGTGGTGGTTTTTTTAAATGGTGTTCCACTAGCAATGAAAGTATATATTATTCATGAAAATCAATTGTTTCAGTGAGCATCATGAGTAAAATATCCTGTTGTGGTATCTCATTAATATGGTTACTGAAATGTGTTGTTGTTGTTTTTGCAGAATGATATAATCGTTTGGAATACAAGTGGACAAACCTCTCACAATGAGGTAAGATGGTAGTGCCATTTGTTTGTCTTTCATGTATTTTGTATGAATGATTTATATACTAAATGAAACATGTAATTTAATATTACAGAAAACATGACTGAGCTCATCACAAACTGCTATGTGGTTTATTTGGCCTGTGGTTTATCCTTCTTGTCTTAAGGGATTTACTAGGGTATAAAAAATGCTTTCTGATAAGCTTCTTTCTGAGTTACATAGTTTAGTATAAAACATTTTTGGTTTTTACATTTTGTTTGTTCTGCCACATTTTCTTTTTTTTTTTTCTTCATTGTTCCACAGTGGTTTCTATTGATTTCAGTGCAGTTTCTTTTTGCACAGTTGTGACATGTCCTTGATTAGTTTTCAGAGAGGAGTCTGATTTTATTGATCCTATCACTCTCACAGTGCGAATCTCAGCAGAAGGTCAAAAAGGGAAACTGCAGGGAGCTCCTTATGGAGATTATTTCCCTTGGTATTTTCTCTACAGAAACAGGTCTTCTCCCTCTCCATTGCACTCTGGATGGGCATCTTGCAGATTTATGAGCATCCAGCTACCTTGCACCAGTCTTGATGATGGAACTCCTATAGTTCCTGCCTCCATTAGGAATCACTTTTTAAATAGGATTCCCATTATGGAATTTGGTTATAGGACTCATTCTATATTACCATTGGTGGTCTGATGATTACACCTCACCTTCTCTTGTGTGCTGCTGCTTCTTTCTTCCTGCTGTGACTGTTAGCCCAGCTCAGGATCAAGGGCAATCCTGCTGTGAGGTGTATGCCTGACTCCCTCTTTTCCACTTTTTAGGCAGAAGTTCAGTGTTCCATAGAAAATACAATGCAGAATGGTAATTAATTCTGTGAAAGAAAGAAATATATCTAAGGAAAAATGGATCTTTGTTTTGTTTTTCTAAATGTACTGTGCCACAAAAATGTATGTTTCATGGAAATAAGAAAACTGATAAACAATTGAGCTTATTTATAGCTAGGGGGAATATCTTGTAGTCTTTGGCCAGAAACTCATCTTTTCCAGCAAACTAATAGGATGGAATAAAAAAGAGGCATTATTAAGGGTTTAAGACTATATTGTGATCAGAATCTGGTGGAGTAGTTATAGCGTGCAGTATTGTTAACTTTTGCATTTTAATACAGTCAGTTGTGCTGAGATATTCTGGATGTTACTCTTACTTAGATTTATGTTCTTGAATTACACAGAACAAGGATAAAAGTCCGAAAATGTCTCATACTACAAATGCCACAATCCCTTTTGGCCTGAAACCACGATCAGGTAATGTGGGAAAGAAAATTAACCAATTTTGTGTACTTTTTTTTTTTTTGAGATCTTTGTTATTAATAGACATCTGGGTTTTTTTCCCATAAGAAGGCAGTAATGAAACGTTGTCTATACAACACTTAGACGATTAGGACATTCTAAGGTTATAGGTTTGAATCAAGATCAAATTTATAACAAATATGTATTTGGCACATTATATATGGATCATTTTTCATCCCTTACAAATAAATTAGTTGTTTTATAAAATTATGTGTATGTATGTTTAAAAAAATGTGTGTATTTATATAAATGCACATTTTATACATGTATACATACGTATAATCTATGCTGATATACCAATTGAAATATAATTTTTGTTTAATTGTTATGTAGTGATACAGTTTAGATTTTGTTGAATAATATATGTGAATAATTGGGCTTGTTTGAAAATGGTTACGCATTGCTTTGAAAATGGTTCATTGCAATTAATCTTTCAGTAGTTCTGCTTGTGTAAGGATCAAGCCTTATAAGAAGATTAGCTGTTTACTTCAGCCAGCAGCTGGGTTTAATGAATTTTCAATGCACTAAATCTGCATAACCATCAATCTTAGAACAAGATGTAGTTTATCTATTAAAAAAAAAAAAAACTATTGGCATATTTGAGGGCTTGGATAACAGCTTCCTTTAAAAACAGGATTAAACTCATTTTTTATCTTCTCCATGCTGAAGAAGTCAATATTGTTAAATCATCTCACATCACCTCTAAAGAATAACTGTAGGTTTTTCAGTGTGTTTCAATGTCCTAAGACTATTTCTGGTTTCTCGCATTCACCACAAATGCTTTTAATCAAATTCTGGTAAACCACTGCAAGCTTGTAGTTCCCATAGTAAAATATCTTGGCAATAAAGGCAGCGATTTCACATTTAAATATTTAAGAAATTGTACCCATAGATTTGGTGGTTTAAAAAAAAAAAGAAAGAAAGAAAAACTTCTAAAAATCAAAGAAAATGGTATTGAAACAACCTTGTTTCATGAAGAGGATATTTTAAACTTTTCATGTTGTTATGATATAAAAGTTTGACAGATCTGTTCAGTTGCATTTCTTAATTTGCTGGACTATTAAAGTCTATTCTTGTGTGTTCCTCATGCTTTCGAGGTATTATTTATCTATATATTTAAAGTGTGGGTTAAATTATGAGCAAATGAGTTCTTTCAGGATTTGGAAAAAATAAACCACAGGGTAATATACAGTCCGGTGGCAACGTTGCAATAACACCATTAGGAGAAAGCTGTGGGAAGGCAAAAGGGCCCGTGCCGTGTTGCTGCTGGCACGAGCTGTATCCTGGGTCCTGCTGAGGGAAATCTGCTGCAGGAACTGGAACCAGCGTTGTGGGAGAGAGCACAAGGCCATGATTCTTGTTCAAGTAGTAGTTTAACGTGCGCTTCTAAATCTTGGTGTATCAGTGCACCAAGATACCCTGTACCTAATGACTGGAATAAATTAAGTCAAAATAGCCTAGTGAATCTTTTCTTAGAGGATGACTAGAAAGGCTGGACTGCAGTAGTTGCAGTCCTTTGCAACAAATCCTTCAAGTCACACAATGGAAGATCAGACATGCGCAACTCCTACAGTTCTTCCCTGTCTGTACTGCAGCTGTGTATAGCCTCATTAAATACCAGTCAGTTGATTATAATCTGTGGATTTTCTCCACTGCACCAATTCAAATTCATATATTTGAATCATTTTGATTATGCTAATACTATAGTGTCTTTTGGTCACAGCTACAGGTTGTAGAAAACTCAATAATCTGAATTGTTTTTTCCTTTCAATATTATACAGTACAGAGTTACCAACCTAGAGCCATTACTGTACAATCTTTCACTTCATCACATTTGGTTTCAGTCATGTTACCTTAAATTTATACCATGGTAAGACAGGGGAATTTGGTAATGGTAAAACATTGGGTCCAACTTAAAAAGGAAGTTTATAAGCTGTATAGAACAACATAAATTGAAACCTTGCAAAGGAGCAGTGAAGCTGTATATTGTTTCCGTTCCTGCTCCCACTCTAGAATGTCTTTAAAAGTGGTATTAAAATTTGTTCTCCTAACACATAGAGTAATTTACAGACAGAAGTAGTACATGACTGAAAATACTGGCATGTTTGTGAATCCTTCATGTTTTTCCCGTTAAAGCTGGTTCACTTGCCATGTCTCTAGTTTCTTCACTGGATTTCCTTTAGAACTTTCGTTCAAGTGTTGTTGCAAATTTGAACCATTCTATCACTGTCTGGATTTGTGCTTTATTGCCATTGAGCTGGGCTAGTCTAGGAGTCCTTCAATTCTGTGATCCAGGAAAGTTTTTCAACTCAGTTTATAGTTTATTTGAATAGCCTCTTTTTTTTAATTTATTTTTCATTTAAGTTCTTCATGCCCTTATGGGAAACCTGAAAACTCATTGGAAATGAGTTTTAGCTGTTCAGTTTCATTAGGGCTTACATTTGAATTACTGGCCTCTATAAATCTTTTAAATCTGAGTGCAAGATTAAAATAACATGAAAACGTTCTAACTAAAATGTGTACATCGCGCTATGTGGAAAAAGCAGTGGCAAATTTTCAGTGAAAATATATGCAGCCGTAGCTTTCTGAAACTTGAGAGTTTATTTTCAATGTGTTTATTTTCATCTATTTTAAATGAATGTTACTTTGTATTTGACTTCCCTCTCCTCCCCCCGTCATTTCATAATGGTTTATGTCTCTTGGAAAGGTGAAAGTAAATAGATCTAAGCTTTTGGTAAGGATTCCTGGAAGTGCTTCCAGAGGATAAACCACAGCAGCTTAAACTTCGGTGTTAGTACATACTGTGTTAGTACGTACTTGTATGTGCTCAGGACTGAAGGTCCTTTTATTCTTTCATTTTAAAGCTAGGCAAAACATTGGGAAAATTCCTATCTGATGGCTGAGATGGTACCCAAAGAAAGTGTTTTGAAAAGTAATGAATGTGGTTTGACTTCTTCACAGATTCTTTTCAATGGACAGGTGTTTACATACAAGGTAAAAAGAGAGAGGATTTTTTAATTTTTCAGAATATTTCCTACTGCATTTTAAATACTTTCATGGAGTATGGGCTTCTCAAATTCACACTAATTTTGAAAACCTTAAAAAATTACTATTACCAGTTCTCTTAGAACTGTAGTTTTGCTCTTGGGAAGTGCTTTTGCTCTCTGAAAAGGAATCACTCAAAATAGTTAATAAATTTAAACTCTTTATGCTCGATTCATTAATTGATTAAAATGTTCAGAGTGGGGCCAGTTGTCAAAACTGAGTGTTGCAAAGTTCTTGCCACAATATCTTTAATATGCCAGACCTTGAGACCTGAACATCTACTGATATATCTTGAAGTACTGAAGAATGTTTTTTTGCTTTTGTTCTGTGCCATTTTGAGGTCACTGTGTTTCATAGTTTCCACTGAACAAGGTGACAGCAACCCAGACAAACAAACAAAAAATTGTATGTTGAGAGGCTGAAAGAAGCACTGACAAAACTCAAAATTACAAAGCAGTTTGTATTGGGAAGTGAAAAGTTGTTCCCTTGAAGCTCTTTACTTTGTATAATTGTGAACCCAGTGTCTTCATTTTGGTGACTTGTAGAGGATTTGAAGCGCAATGTGAGTATCTGTGGACATGTTTGTTTGGCTGTCTGTCAAGTTGGTTGGAACACATAATGATCATTAGAACTTGACTGTGTATTTCCCTCTTTTGAGTATTAGTTACTGTTTTTCTAATCTCTGAATCTTTGTCCCTTCTATTTGTTTTCTTCCCCTAGTGGATTATCTGTGTATTTTGGAAAATAATGAGAAGCCTCATTGCCAGCATAGTTAAGGACTGTTTATCATTTGCTGTAGATCTGTGTTCCATCACCCAGTGTTGATTTTGTTCAGTTGTGCTCTCGGGTTCAGCCGACCTGTTTTCCCAATAGCCAGAAGCAGTAAACTGGCTGTGTGAAAAGGTCTGGCTAAAGAGAGCAAGCTCGTAAACAGTGAGTGCAAAGGGAAGTTTTAGGTGAAGTTTTATATGACGCTGTCTGAATTATCATGTTAATACAGATTCCACAGAAGAAAGTCTATGTGACTAAGTTACTTATGTTTGTTAATTTGGAATGGACTTTGCTTACTGAAACTTTACCTTGGACGTTCTTCTAATATGAAACAGTTTAAACTGCTTTTTGATCTAGGTAGTAATTTTAAATTGATTTAAGGTTATGGTTAAGCATTTAGAGTAGAGGTAGTTTATAATCTCCAGTTTAGTTTGAGGAGCATGAGTGTTGCTTGCATGTGGGATTTGTTAGATAAAACATGGAAATGTACATGGGAAACCAAGAAATTTAGGGAGTTCATAATTTTTGTGGCAGAAGTAGTAAGGAACAGAATGATAGGAAACCACTTGTCATTGTGAAGGGCAGAGAAGGAGGGATTTGAATTCTGTGTCAGAAAATAGGAAACCAGTGGGAAAGTTTGAAAAGGTTGATAACATGCTGAAGGTAAGTGAAGAGGAGATATTTTAAGGATGTCAGTGTCCAGTTCTTAAACACTGTAGAATGGAGGTTTGAGGAAAGCTTGGGCAGAAGGCCTTGCCATAGTCAAAGAGAGGAGGCAAGTGCAGAGTAGATATGGTGGAGAAGGAATAAAAATGTCCAGTGAAGGATTTGACAAACAAAAAAAAGAGGTGTTGTCAGGACTAGTTAAAGGTGAGAAGGTGGAATGGATGGAGACTGTATTGCTGTACAAGTTGAGCTCCATAATGGGAGCTGGTCAGGACCTGTATGCATGTCATGCTTTTACAGTCATCTGATGCATAGTCTCCAGACTATTCGCAAGATCTGTTCCACAGACTCTTTTGCAGCCTCTATGGAAATGTGCCATTTTGCATGCTCTAGGGAGCCCAGTTGCATCAGTACTGAATTTGTGCTTATCAGAAGACTTGTCTACAGCTCAGGTTTGCCAAGGCTTGTGATGCAGACTCAGGATCACCCTTTGAAGCTATTGTATGTTTGTTCCTGTCCTTGGAAAGTCTGCAAAGGTTGCTGAGGACCAGAACTTCCCTGGGCTGGTGGGCCCATTCTGGATTTGGACTTACTGCTGGAGGAGTCAGCAAGAAATAAAGAGTGCTGCATGTATTATTTAGTGAATTGAAACAACAAGAAAACATCTGTAGTACCTGTACTTACAGGACATATTTCAACAGAATGAGAATCTAAGGCATAATGTAGTTGCTACTTATCAAAATCAGCTAGGAAGTTGTAATATAATAATATTTTCTTATAGATGTGTAAATTTTATTTGTCTTTGGGGAGGGAAGTTGTCTTATGACATAGTTGCAAAAAATACCTGTATTTGTGTTCTCCGAACTTTTTATTGCTGGAACTTCACAGCTTATATATTTACCTTATGATTCACAGAGTCAGGGTTTTTATCAGGCCATAATGTAAATATCTATGGGTACTTTTTCTTAAAATTGTTTGTAAGCAAGTTGTATGAAGTGCTATGGTTACAATTATTTTGCTAAGCTTAACAGCCTTAACTGCACATATAATGTATGATTTGCAAGTACTAACATGTAACTTTTCGTTCTTCTTATTCTGCACCATCTTTCATTCTTTTCTCAAAAATTACGCATTATGTATTAATCACCTTTGACTTACATCTTCGTCATTACCATACAATCCTAATGCCATATATGAAATGCTGCTGCCCCTTTTTATCCCCCTCCGGTCCTTACACCACCATGGTGGGACTGGCTATCACCCCCCCTCCAGCAGACCCATCCCTCAGTCTTCCTCCTATCTCCTTCAACACACTTACACAGGGCCAAACATGGGACAACTTTAGCTACAGTATCCCATCTGAAGGAGACAGTGACAATGGTAGGTGTTCCAAATATAATTTACTTAATTTTGTGTTTTCAGAAACCTCAATATATGGCAAATGCCACGTGTGGCTAAGGGTGAAAAGACAGTAAATGAGTGAGGAGTGTCACTGTTTTCAAGCCTGACAAAACAACTTTTCCCATGATATCAGCTTCAATAACTATTTCCAATATAGGTCGATTTACTTGCTTTACTTTCAAGGGTTTATAAATTTTGTACTCAAACAGCAATTAGTTTTTCTGTGGTCTTTTCTGCACTTTTTAAGGATTTGTTTGATAGATACTGGCTGTTAATAAAAATATCCTGCCCTCATCTGCAGTTAATAATGCGAGTGTATAGCTAACTTAATTAGAAGAAGAACTCATGAAGAAACAAAGCTGAAACAATCATCTAAGCAAAACCAGTGATTTCTGTCCAACAAAAACTGTTAGTAAGCCGTCAAACTTATCTGTGCATAGTGAAGGCCGGGTCCGTTAGTGGATGTTGTTACTGCTTTTGTTTTGTTTTTCTCCAGTGTGGTGTTGTCATAGTACATTGAATTTTGGAGCTGATAGGCAAAGCGGGCCATGTTGGGGCTATCAGAGTCGTCTACTGCACGAGTAGTTAAACATCAGATGGAAGAAACAGAACCTAGATAGTTAAACTGCTTGTATATACTTGATGTATTTTTTTAAAAGACAGACTGTTGTTATTCCTCTTGCTCTGAAGCAGAAGGGTGTTTAGGTATTGGAAGGCAATGAAACTGTCAAAAGCATCAGATTGAAACCAAGACCACAAATCTTGAATGATAAAAGCCAACATACTTAGTTTAGAATGCCTACATTCTTAGTTCAGTTAATGACTTGACAATACTTGTTATTGCCACTGTGTTGCTAATTATGAAACCGTAGAAGACAGCATATATAAGGAACTTGCTCTATAAGGGAAATGGGTATGTAATATAAGAATTCTTTCTAATGGTAAGTTGAAAAACTGATTTTACTTCATGATGGTATGAAGCTGATTTGATGTTTCACTGGTGAATGTTCTAACAGAGCAAAGGAAAAGCTATGAATACTTCTAGCAGTGCAGAATTTGTATAAGGTCAAAATTAAAAAAATTGTCTTCCTCCAATACTGGTTTGTCCCAGACAAAAAGTAATCTACATATTACTTTTTGCTTCTTTCTTTATTTTAACAAAAATGTGTCTTTTCTGTCAGCAGTAATCTGTTGACATTTGAGGAAAATGAGACTCGCGGAGCTGATTTTACTGGACTTAATGTTGTGTATTTCCGATAGCAAAAGTATTGACAGTTGATTTATCGAGTCAGCTCAGCAAAATGTAATTATCATAGGAAAATAATATTTCTGCAGACCTTGTCATATCTCTAAAACAGGAAGAGAAACATAGCTCTTCCTAAATGATGAATGTTCTGAGTAATAACATATGAAAGCTAATAACATTTCATTTACATGAATATGGAGTAAAATCCAAATCAGCACTGCCAGTTTTGGGCAGCTTCATGGCTCACTCGTGGAAGTAAATGGGGAAACCCATATACAAGGGACCAGAATTTTATCTTGGAGTCACACTAAGACATTCCCATATTAATGAACATTTTTTTTTCCCAGTGTATATAGGAAACCATTATAATAAGTCTGTTATAATTTCAGTACCATAGTTGCAGCATTTGAAATGTGTTTTAATTATAAAAAATCTTATCTGACTAATGTACTTTCTTCAGTGGTCAAAATTGGAAAATACTATAAATGGTACAATAAGGAATTGTATTAGTTAAGCTGTTGTTATAGGCGAGCTAAGGGAACAGTAGAGGGAAACTTACGCTGGAAAGCTAATTCAATGTCACGTTTTAATTAACAAGATAACACTTTCTATTCATGTATTAAAATTCAAGTGACTTTGTTTAGGTTTAGTATGAAAAAACACATTTTTAAAAAGTTTTACCTCCTTGAAGTTGTATATTTGCTAAAGAATTCTCTATTGGCGAAGGCTGGCTGTGACCAGGGAGTCTGAATCTGTGGAGGGCTGGATTCTTCCCTGACTTGCAGGTTACGTAGGCATTTATATCTGCAGCGTATAGTGGCAAAATATATTCCAGTGTAATTTGATGGACTCACTTCGTGCTTTTAAATTTTTTTTTCCCTCTAGGAGAAGAGACCATAAACATCCTGGATTTAAATATTAAAAAATGCGCATGTTGTTATGAACTGAGCTGTAAATTCCAGTTGCACTACACTAGTTTGTTTCTACCAGTTAGTGATAGAGCCTTAAGCTTAGTTATATTATTAATAGTTCAGTAAATAGCATGATCTATGTTAATCTAGATTTGTTACTAGATTAAATGAGCAGTATAGACTAGCTTGTGCTTATACATTTGGAAGAGAGAGATGTCTTCTGTCGTTCAAATCTTAATCCGAATGCAAATATTAGCATTTATTACCTTGGGCTCTCACAGGAGAACATTGCTTTTACAATCAAGACTGTTGTCTTTCTGTTTTAGTTTTGGGCTAAATTTATTATTTGAGGCATGTCTTCCTATGGTAGGAAGTAACCTGGACCAGAGACTGTTCTCTGGCATTGAGGTTAGTTGGCACAGCATGATTCAAATCCGTACCTAAACATTCTTACTTCCCAAAACAGGATGGCTGCATTTAAGCTGCATTTGGGGAATACCCTTTGCCTGTGCTACTCGTTGAACTGTACCTAGACATTGCATACAGAGAGATGGGTTTGCACAGATCAAAACTATACCAGGAATCAACAGCGTACACTATAGATGTAAGCAGGAAAGTGCTGTGGATACATGTACCAGCTCTGCATAGCCTGTGGTACAGAAATACCATGTGTCACTCTAACATCTTAATACTTCCTATCATCTTTAAGATATCTATCTAGTAACAGCTCTGTAATAGAGGAGGCTAAGTCCAGAATTTCTGGGAGGTTATGAGGCTTGCAACAGCTGAGTCTCCCAAGAGTAATGTCCATACTCTTGGGGAATCTTCTATTTAGCAAATAATGACTCTGTAGAGCAACTTTACTATTATTTAAGTTTGGAATAAATCAATAAATGATTAAATGAATAAATAAGTGAATTAATAATAAGTGAAATAAATAATTAAGTGAATAAATCAATCAAATGGAAGTCTCACTATAGACTTTCAGCCTGACTTAACTTCTGCTTGGCAATAGTCCAATTTTTTTTTTGTCATATATTTGTAGAAGCAGATTAAATCATTGAGCTGTTTACCCAAAGGATAGTGCTGTCAAACTAAGTACTCAGGATACTGAATTCCTTGATGTGTTATAGTGCACCTATGTGCATTCTAACTTAGTACAAAATGAACATTTTCACAAATGTTTGTGCTTGACTGTGATAATGTCAAATACATATCATGTGTTCTTAACTGTTCCATGGGTTCAGAAAGCAGAGAACTCGCTACCAGAAAGACTAAAATACAGACCTTTGAGATATGTGTGAGATATGGGCTCCCCTTGCTGGAAGACGTGTAATGCAGAGAAGCAACACTCAGCACTGCCAAAACTTCCTGTGTTAGAGCATTTTTCTTCAAATTCAGTATATAACTGAAACTTTTTATAACCAATTGGTTTGAGCGTGCTTTTTGTTTATTTTTTTTTTAATCAACCTTATTTCATTTAGAAACTTTTAACTATGGGTATCCCACTGCCTTGAGATTAGCCTGCCTCTTCCTAATGCTGCAACGTATGTCTCATTCATTAATAGACTTAAATAAGTGATGTTAATATTTACTTTTCATAAATAGATGGTTCTAGTCTGAAATCTGAAGGAAGTGTACTTGGGACATTCATATCGACTCAGCAAAGGCCTAAACAAAGATAACTGTGGCCAAACTGAATGAAGGCCATGATAATACTCCATGATACATGCAAAATTAAACATCATTTATATGAAGTACTGATTTTGTAGAGAATAGTTTGAAATGTTCCTGCTGCTAATAAAGCTACAATGGGATCTAAATATCATTTAAATATGGTATTATTCTTTGAGAATGTTTTTATTTAGGCATTTCATCTGTGAGAGGCTGTACAATGAACTCTTTCTAAAATAAAAATCTTGGAAATTGCAACTACAGTATTTAATAAATGTGATAAGAGTTTTTTATTTCACCTCTTAAAAATTTAGGAAGAGTCTTCAATAAATTGTTAGAGTTACTAATGTAGAAATTTTAATTTGGTACAATTTTGGAGTTTAATAGAAGCCTCAAGTACAAGTTTCCGCATTTTGAAAATCTGAGAGTTGATTTTTCTGTGTATGTGTTGTAGCCATTCTAAACTACATGCTTTATTTAACAACATTTTAGAAATTTCTGATTGTTTGATTTTCACCATATACAAGTTATGTCATCAGAAATTTACCAATCTATTAATTAGCTGAGTTTAAAAATCACCTGAATCAATAGGTAATGCTTTTGAAATGTGGTAGTTAAATCGGGTGTGTGGATTGTTATACTTTGTAACAGTGGCTGCAGTTGTTAATAGACTTTGTATGTTTGGGTATGTGGATATATAGAAGTCATATTTGTAAGCATGTTTCTATACAAATTGTTCAGAAGCGCATATCTGTTGATACACAGGTGCTTTGGAAATAGTGTTCTATTCCAAGCTCGCAATTTGCCTTCTACAAAGGCAAAGATTCCAGTCAGTACAGCTCTGGACCTGTTGCGTTGGAAGGCATGGCTCTGCTCCTCCTTCTGTGTGGGAGGTCAGCATAAGGGATGTTTTTATTTACAATGTGTGCACCTGCGCATACATCCTTCTGAATGGGGACACTGGTGAAGCTGTGTGGTCCACCTGGAGAAGGGAACTGAGCTGCAGGTGGTGTCTGTACTTCTGTCCTACACTTTCTCTCTAGGACACTTTCCCACTCTGCCAGCGGGATTTCTGGTGACATTAAGGACTAAAGGATGACGCTTACTAACGTGAAACTGTAATACTTAGGTGTTATATTTAGAAGCAGTTTTGTTTAACCAGTAGCCTTAAATATGGCATTTCCTGAAATTACTGATTTAACAGTAGTGGAAGGAAGCAAGTTTGGTAACTCTGGCCATAGTTAATTCTATCTTGGTGTCTCTGATAATTAACCTGAGGACATGTTTGGAGTTTGTTGCCTTGAGGTCCTTTTTCAGTAAAGAAGGGAAAGAGCAATGACTGCCTGTTGGCTGGAATGCCTTATGTAGTGTCTGTCTCTCCCTTTTGGTGAGAAAAGCAGCTTAGTTTATTCATTTTTTAACTTAACCAACCTGCCTACAATTAGATGTGATGCCTGGTGACTAGAATTGTCTGAGATTTCAAAGTATTTCTTGTAATGGAACTTCGTTTTGTTGATCGGAGTCCTAGATGCTAGAGGGTACCATCTTGTATGTTGGCCCTGAACTGATGCAGGGGCTTCATTAATGCTATTTTTGGTGAGAATGTAGATGAAATACCCTTTTACTAAGAGTTCTTTGTTTGTTTGTTTGTTTTTATTTTGTTCTGTTATGTATTTTGAGGACTGGTTTTTAAAATTCAGCCTATTACCCATATCACAACCTAAGTAAAAATTATTGATGTGCCACAATTTTTAATGAAATATCAGAATTACTGTGCTTGCAACCATGTCTGCCTTTCTTAGAGTAATTAATCATTTTTACTCCTGCTGTAGGTGCTATTGGCAATTTGTATACTTCCAGTTTTCTGATACACCTTTGGTGAATCAAGTGGCTGCTCTCTTCTGTCATGTTACTTATTGACTAGAGAGTATCTTTCTTTAATTGTCTTAAATTAACAAAATTGAAACTGAGCAGTAGCTATATATAAAAATGGAGGTTTCTAAGCTCTGTACTTTCCACCCTATTAATTGGTACATAGGGTTTCATGTTGTGTTTAGAAAGGCAGAGGTGGGAAATTAATAATATAAAATGCTTCCTTCTCTTAAGCAGCATTGTTTTCCATAATAATAAAGTTGGCCTATAGTTTAAGTGGCAAAGAGGTGACAGTTTCATCTTCTTGTTCCTCAGAACCATTCAAAACAGTCATTGATCAGAAAAAAAGGAGGGGTAGAGGTGCATTTATGCAGATTTCATGCAATTATTTCAAGGAACTGTATGTGGACAAAGTGATACAGTTGACAGAACTGTGGGTGGGAGTACTATGAGGAGTTTGTGCAATGCTGCATTTGCAATACAACTTTTTAATGTAGTCAGACTTACTGAATGGTGAAGTTGCCCACACTGGTCTGTTTGGTGGGGGGGTGGTTTGAGTTTTTTTAGTATAAACCTATCTAGTAAACAGTTTGTCCTGTGTAGGAAAATGCTTTTCACACAATTCAGCATCCTGTAGGAGAAGGATCTACTTAAAAGAATAAGAGGTGTTTCCTGCTGTATTAGATATAAACTTTTGTACAGATCAAAATCTCTACGGGACAGTGCTGCTGCTTGATGTGCTGATAAAACTTGCCTGTTTTGATTAGGATTTGATTGAAAAATTATCCACTCCAATCGTGGCACATGATGCTGTTCAGAGCAGTATCCAGAAAATATCCTTTTATTATTCTAATCCAAGATAAGATTTTTCTGTCCTTCTGGAGACAGAGAAATTTTCCAACAGTTTTTGCTGGAGGCCGTACCTGAGGATTTTGCTTTGTTTAGAAATTAATAAATCAATCTGTTCATTTTTTTAAACTAAAATCTGCCTTTTTTTAAAAAATCATAGTGTTCTTAAGACCACAAAGAAATTTGGGATCAATAGACCCACAATTTACAATTCGAAGGAAAATGGAGCAGATGAGAGAAGAGAGAGAGCTTGTGGAACAGCTACGTGAGGTGAGTGTTGGTAGAATTAATTTGTGCTGATGGAATATATTTTTAAGTCTAAGTAGGAGAATATTAAAAAGGTTAAATGAGGCAATATTACTTCTGCAAATTACATTGACGAGACTGTTTCTGAAGTGCTTTATTTTGGCCAGATGTCTGTACTTCAGGAGAGGTTTCATAAAAATGCGACATAATAATGAGAGTTATCTGAATGACATACAGTCAAACAGCATGCCTTGCACTGCTGGAATTAACAGTTTATTTAATTTCATCAGAAAGGATGAAGTGATCACTTAAGAGGTAGAGAGGTCTAGAAACTATTTCCTAACAGCTGGAGAAGTCTTCAATCTAGCAAGTAAAAGGCATAATGTAATCTAATAGTTAAAGCTGAAGTTAGGAACGTTTTTTCTGAAAAAGAAGCAGTTATTCAGTGGTGACAAAGTTGAAAGAGAATTGATCCATTTCTTGAAATCTTCAATTTTAATTAGTTCTAGTCTCAAACCATGAACTCTAACAAGAAATGGCATTTAACTAGTGTTATATGCGCGCTGTGCGCATAAAAAAAATGCAACTGGTCTATACTAAATAGTCTTCCAACAGTCAAATCAGTCTTTTAAGAGAAAGAATTTTTAATTCATTGATTTGTATAAACCTGTTTGTAACAGATTTGGAAAAAAAGTCTCCAAATGTATTATTTCTGTACCAAAAATGTTTTCTAATTTATTAATTAATCCAATGTGAAAACAAAACATTTTATTAGTGCATGTGATGCACTCACAAGTTTGGCACTTGTGAGGCCGTACATGGGACTACTTGAGTACTGTGTCTAATAAAAGAAAAACTGGGCAAATATAATGAAGTACCAGAGTGAGTTCAGTGGAGTTTACTTCATGGTGAGGGAACACAAACAAAGGACGTATGAGGAAGAAACTAAGAGCTGGATTTCTTTAGCTCAGAGAAGAGGGTGCTGAGAATATCATATCAGCTGCCTGAAGGATGGTAATAGAGAAGATAGAGCCAGGCTGCATGGTGAAAGAAATTTCAAGTAGCTATAAGAAGAAAAGTCTTTGCAGTAAGGGTGATGAAACACTGAAGAAGGTTGCCTGGAGATGAAGTGGGATCTCCTTCTTTGTAGATATCCAGAACTTAACTAACCAAAGCTCTGATGTCACTTCAAGTCTGTTAGACTAGTTGACCTTCAAAAATCCCTTCCACCCTACACTCTCCTTCGATTCTGAAGAGAATAATTTATTTTCATCTAGAACAGCCAGCACAGATTGAGGTAATGTATTAATAGAGAGTAATGACATTAAGAAGGTTCAACTAGGAATAAGAAGTATCTATTTTAAGATAACAGAAGTAATTATCTTGGAGAGTTAAACTAAGCGTTATCTCTAAGTATAGTGTTGGAAAGGTTTCAAGATTGGAGAACAATTTAAGAAACTCATATGTAACAATTTTACTGTAGTTTTTTGGGTTTTTTATTTTTTTTCCTGGAAATTGTCAAACATTTTCGAAGTATTTTATTTTGCATTATCAAATTCTTTTCAATGAGACTTCAGTTTTACTTAACAAGTACCCAAAAATTCTATTATAAATCTGAATGTTTTGCTTTGTCATACGTGCCTTTCTGATCACTCTAATGCTTTCAATCTAATTTTTAGGCTACTAGGGAAACATTGTCATTTACTCTCCACTTGTACAATGATAAACTGCTTCAAAGTACTGACGATAAAGAAAATTTGAGATGGATAAGTAGAAGACTTGGAGCAATGGTGAAAGGAAGGAGTTACATGTAGCACAGTCACATGGCTGACTGCATGCATATGTGTTTCTTTATGTATATATCAAATAAATGCATATTATGACAGCAGCATTTTAAGTTTTGAGTCCTTCTAAAGACATTTATGTAATTCAGTGACCAACATAGGGTAGAGGAGGTTGGGTTTTAGTTTTCAAAGGATTGGTTACACAAGGAAGTCTGTTTCTTGCTAAACCAAAACTGGCTACGTGTCTACAGTGTGGGAGAAGCTGATATATATTCCCTATTTTTCCCTTTCATCCACTCATATATTAAAATGTGCATGGGTTCTTCATTTGCAGAACATTGAAACAAGACTAAAGATTTGTTTGCCTGAAGACTTGGGGTCAGCTCTGATGGATGGTGTCGTTCTCTGCCATTTAGTAAATCACGTTCGTCCCCGATCCGTAGGAAGTATTCATGTACCTTCACCAGCAGTAGTAAGCCGAATGTTTCTTGTTGCATTTGGGTGGGGGAAGAAATGTTTAAAAAAATTACTGGTTTATTGCCAAATGATATTTGGTTATGTAAAACAGGTTGCTGTTCAATTAATATTCTTTGCTATTAAGGGCAACGTTGACATTATTACAAATGCATTTCAATGTACATGTTGGTAAATATTTGCCATGTATGCTCAGTTCTGAGAACAGCATGTGGATTTCAGAGGCAATCTATAAGGACTTCCAAGAAGACAGATGTTAAGAAAAAGACATTTTCTCAGATGGTCTAGTGGAATTTCTTTTGCTGTTGCTCGATTTTAAGTTACCTCTGTGTTTGGTAAAAATATGACATTGCAATGACAATGCAAACTTGAATTTCTGGGGCAAAACCTTAAGTTTTGTTACTCTCTCTTCCCCTCTCTTTCCATCTTCTTTTTTCTTTAGATTAAAATCTTGTGGTGTTTTCTGTAACAAAAAACAAATAATTTAATTCCATTTTTGTTTTGTTTCAACTTTATATTAATGATGCTGTCTTGCTGGAAACAGCTTTCAAATTACTTTAGCCTAGAAAATAATTCTTCAAGTTCCTAGTACTATAGTGAATTATTTCTTTAAATGGATATTCAGGAATTACCATTGTTTAACATCTTGCATTGAAAAAATAAAATAGTGAGAGAGTGTGGTGGGGGTTTTTTTTGTTTGTTTTGTTTGTTGGTGGTGTTTTGTTTTTTTTTAGTAGCAATACTTCTGGAATTATTTCATAAGTAGTCCTGAGTGAGACAAACTATGGAAATATTGAAATTCTACAGTAATAGGAAGTTTTTTCTTCATAGACATGAAAATTGTGTATAGTTAGTATACATTAGTGAGTACATAACAAATTTTAAAAGAGCCTGTTAATTACAGTTAAGTCTGTTCCCCACGATGTATGTTGAAATCCTTCATCAGTTTACTTGTCCCTAAAATCAATATCATCTATCACAAGTCATTGTAAGAGTCAGATTTTAGAACATCACAAGATGTATGTGGACAAGTAGAGATCTAAATGTGCTGGTGACTTTAATAACTAAGAAAAAGCACATGGCGTCCACAACTTACGTACTTGGATCTTATCTGTAGGCACAATATTTTTAGAGGTGTAGAAAAAAAGCTCAAGCAGAATTTTATGCCTTGTTTTCAGGAGAAATGTGGAAAATGGTACATCAGTACCAGAAAAATGCAATAGTTTAATTTATTGACTGAAGTAATGTTATTGACTTCTTTTGCCATAAGGAATTTTTTCTTGTTTTCACAGCCTAAACTTAGTATGGCCAAATGCAGGAGAAATGTTGAAAATTTTCTGGATGCATGCAGAAAACTGGGGATACCAGAGGTAATTTAATTAAGTCTGTCATATCTAGCTGATCAAAACTGCAAAACACATGAATTACTTTAAAGCCAAAGGATGACTTTATGAGCTTCACTTTTTCAACCATAAAGACATATAATTAAGAAAATTGTTTTAAATAATGTGATTTAATACTGCTTTACTGCATTTAAGTGAATCATGTCGTAGCACTTAAGAATTGCAACTTTTGTCTTAAATTAGTAATTCAGTATTATCTCCAGTAACTCCTTGTCTTTGCCATGGAAAATAGAAAAGGAATAAATTATTTAGGTAATATGTAATTTGGTGAAAGTTTGCAAATTTTTTTTGTTATACAACTTAACTACAATTTTAACTAGTGCTTTTAGAACATGGACTTCATTCCTTTTAATTATAGTTTTCCCTTTCTTTACAATATTAAGATCTCTATAGTGTGTTGTCACTAATAACACACTCATGTCTTGTATTGAAACACTTCTGCAGTGATGTGAAGAAAATATTTTTATATTAAGTATGGAATGTATGTATGAGTGAGGTTGTTCTATAGTGTAGTTATAAGTGTTTCAGGAGTTGGAAACAGGGAAATCACAGTGCTTGGTGTTTTCTACTTTTCATTTAAGAATGGCAGTACTCATCATGTAATTTATTCTCATATTAACAAGGAAAAATATCATTATAACTAATGTAATAAATTGTGGAGTTTCATTTGAAATATTTCAAAGCCTCTTATGGTCTAGAAGTACTTATTAAGACAAAGTTAATTTCAAATACATGACCCTCAAAAGAAGGTAAAAGTATATAAGGTCTTTTAAATCTGAAAACATGAAAATTGCATGATGTAGTTTCCCTGTGTTGATACCTACATGTGACAATATAATTGAGTTCCTTTTAGTCTATGTTTCAAGAACACTGAAACTAAAGGATATTTTGTGTATATCTTCCCCACCACCGCCTTGGGGAGCAGATGGTCATGCAAAGATTTCACATAGGGGAAAAAAAATCCAGTTTGAATTCTTTATATTTTATCTATAATTGAGTGGGAGGACAGCAAAAATAACAGTTTATTTTTTGCTATTTGTAGGAATTTTGAGGGGGAGACTTGTATCTTACATCCGCTGTGAATGGTTCATCATAAATGTAATTTGAGAATGCAGTTTTATAGGCTGGCCCTCTAAGTCGTCATGGTTGATTTAGTTCTTGTAATTATGTAATTTATTATGTTAGAATGATTTCATGTTAAAGGTAATATCTCACTTTAGAGAAGATCAAAATCTCAGTGCTGTGAGCTTGTAGGCACGGAGTGTTCTTCTGATGCATCATAAATTATTCAGTGGATTAGAATTCAAGTTAAGTTTTTCTAGATATAGCTTATTGTTGTCAAGAGATCATTCAGAAATGGAAATAAACCAGAAAATATTACAAAGATCCTTGCAGTACCATATCAGAGATGGGTAAGCTAAGCCTTAACTCTGAGATCTTTTAATTGTGGATTTCTATAAGTAAGCATTCTGGAGATATGCCTTTTCATTTTCTATGAATAGAAATTTTATTATATTTAATATATATCCTCTTTATTGCTTCCATTGAAATTAGTGTTGATTTTTTTAGGATTTTTAAAAATATTTTATTATAGTATATTTGATGCGGAGTTACACAGAGCCTTAAACACAAGGACATCTTAACGATGTGATTTATAAACCAAGCATCTTTAAGAATCTAAATAAGCATTAACTTCTCTTGAGGGGAAAAATTCATTCACTTAAAATTAATGACTTGCAATTGTACATTTACAAAAGATTTTAAGTACTCTGAGGATATTTTTTTTTATCAGCTGTCAATAATTTGCAAATGTGTATGTTTGCTGTATTTGTTAAAATGCATTATGGAACCGGGTGGTAGATGATAGAACTTCGCTGCATCTTGGAGGGCTGTGTATTAGGAACACAAAGTAGTATGACAGCCAGTATGACAGTTACCTGTCAAAGTTTTTAAAGTAGTACAGATGGTGTGTTTAATGCTGCTTTGAGTTGATGAGTTGTACATTCCTTGACTACCTCTGGACAAGCCAGTAAAAGGAATGTAATGAATTATTCCCTGTTTTTTTAAAAGCAAGCATCTTATGGTGAAGTGATAGGTTCCACTTATGGATCCTAATAGCCATAGATGTTGGGCTTTTCTGTGGTACTTCTCTCTGTGTTTAGTTCCTGAGAACTAGCTTGAAATTCTGCTGCATGGGGGTTTTTTAAGGATTTTAAATTGCCGTAGTTCCCGATGTTTTATTTTCAGTTATTTAGGGAATGAAGTAGAGTACATGCTATTTCCTGAACTCCACAGATTTAGAATAATATCCTGTCAAATCATGTAAAATGAAAACAAGAAAATTGCTAAGTAATTACTGTGCTCTGTTGATGTGCAAGGTCTCTCACTTCCGTGGCTTTCAGCATTCAATTCTTGGGTCAAAATTGCTTTGCCCAGAATGAGCCTGGGAAACTTCATCCAACTGTAGAAAAATGCAGCTGGTATCCATGTCTAAATGTGTCTTGATAAGCATAAGGAGTTAGTGTCTTGACCAAAGAACAGCAAATACAAATACAAATTCAGCAACATGAGCATCTCTTCATAATGACCTGGTATGTAGATGATTCTGGAATTTTGTGCCAACTGGTGTCAGAAAGCTGGTAATGAGAATTTTAGTGCGAGGGGATGCCATGTTGAAAAAACTTTGTGTTAATGGCCATATGATGTTCCTCATCATATGCAGAAGGGATGTGTTGGATCATAAGCAAAAGGGATGTTTTAAGGATATCAGAGGTTTTTGTAAATGATTTTTTTTTTACAGTTTTGTTTGATGTGAGAAAGAGATGGTAGCAGGTAAGCATCAGAAAGCTTGAAGATTCAGAAAACGTCTTTACTGTGCCTCTCAGAAAGTACATGACAGAAAAGGCACAATCTTTGTCACTTAGAAAAGTACAAAAGATGACTTTATTTTACATTTTACAGATTATTTTACACTGTTAACTAAAAACTGTCAAATTGCTGAATCTGCTCCGTAATAGGTATAGAATGGCAAACACTCCTAATTTTTGGCTGCTACAGATTGATGAAGCAAGTGGCAGTAGATATAACCAGAGATGTCCATCCTGCATTTTTCAGAATGGCATACAGTGCTTGGATGGTGCCATTCACTGGAGCAGATTGTTAACATCGTATGAACACACTTCTAGCACCACTTATAACATTTACTGAGTCCACTTGTATTGCATCCACCTTCGCTCCCTTTCTGGGTTTAAAAAAGAAAACCTTTTAAAAAATTTATTTCTCTTTGTGTTTTTTGTGGCCTCTGCAGTGTCGAATGTACCGGTTCAAATGCAGTCCTACTCTTCTTAGTGACATCTCATCCAGGGGTATTAAAAATGATCAGGATAGTTTAGACATTTGATCATCTTTTTACCCTTTGTTGGGGCTACATTAGGTCAGAGAAATTAGGTAAAAGAGTTCTTTTAAAAAAGGAAAGGCAGACTTTTCCTATTTACACACACACCCCTTGTCAGTCTTCATATAGCCCAGAAAAAAGGTAGACTTGAATTATCATGGTTAATACTAGAATGGTAATTTCTGTTGATAAAAAGCAGTGATAAAATCTTTCACAGGCAGCTGTTACAGCAGGTTTAAGTAGCTTCTGTGTTCCAGCATGTCAGTCGTGGTGCAGCAGGGTTTAGTGGGATGAGTTATTTTTCAGGTGGGAATGAGAGACTGCTGCCCTGTCTCAAATTTTTAGTCAGCTACTGGTTTATGCCTGCTGAACAGAAAGGAACGTGATGGTAAGGAACTGTTTTTTTGACTCAAATTGTCATGTGAAGATTCAGGTTACAAAAGCCTTAGCTGTGACCCCTCCTGTGACGTTGGAGCCCTGCAAATGGGAACTGTTACTACATCTCATCTCCTCCTCTGGAAATTAGTTAGACTACATTGCAGCGTCACCTAGAATTATTTAAAAAAAAACATTGTGATTTGTGTTAGTGTAGGAAATAGCTAATTAAGTAAAACAAACAGAAAAATCACAGGAGGCTTTTGTATGCTACACCTGGCAGCAAAAAGCAAAAGAAGCAACCAAGCAGAGTGTGTCAAGTGCTTTATCTTTTATCCTCCTATTCGTTGTTTAACTGGTAATCGTGTTTCTCGGTTTAATGCAAAGTGTATTTTCATTGCCACTTATGCTTTTCTTTCTGATCAATTCACATAAGCAGTAACTTCTCCATAGTTTCATCATGAGACATCCCTGAAGTTGCAGTGAGTTTTATCAGGTACGACTCCTTTCTCCACCATTTCGCTCTGTGCCCCATTTGGCCAGCAGGCTGGAGTTAAGTGGTTCAGTGTGCTGTCAATTACAGTACTGAAAGCATCATTCTGAGATTCCTTTCATTTGTGTTCTGAGTACAGTGTATATTCAGTGGAGACTTCATGCTTTAATGCACTTCTGCAAACTTAACCTTGACTTTTTTGCCAAAATTTGAGGAGGTTGGGTTTGAAATACTCTGCTCTCACAGTCACTGCAGAAGCATGGAGAATGGGGGTGGTTTGCGCACACCAGCAGCTAGTTATGCTTTTGTTGTTCCACTTCTCCCTTACTGTGTTTATTCTGTGTGTATGATATTGGCAACTATACGATTTAATCGCATAGCTTCATAGATCTAACAAGTCAGTCCTTAAACATAAGGATTAAGTATCTTTTTAGTTTTTATTAGTAATAATTTTAGTCTCCTAAATGAGAAGGGCAGTGCTTGCGATGGGTGGGTGGGTGGTTGTCTTTGCGACTTTATGTGGGGGTCATGTACTTTTTCACTATTTCATTATGTCATGTTTAGTTTGGTATTTTCATTTCACAGCTTCTCTAAAATTCTGGAAAATGGAAATACTTTCACCGTTACTGAAAAGCTATATACATATATGTATGTTTGTTTGTTTGTTTTATCTAGAGTTACAATACAGAAGTTTAAAATACACACAATATAAACATTTTACTTAACGTAGTGTGAATGTAACACGAAATGATCTGTTGTCATAGCACACAAAAATAAGCAAAAATGATCACACATCTCTCAGGCTTGCCCAGATTTCACTGAATTTTACTAAAGCACAGCATGGCGGTTCCCATAGGAAGTGTCTTCTGCATGTATTGGCTGGTTTTGTACGCTTTGGTTTCTCCTGTGTACAGCATAGTGTGTTAATCTCTGGTTAGCAAGTTCTTCAGTCTCTGGAAAAGTTCAGCCTATTTACCAGCTCTCATTCTCTAACTCTGAAATGACTTCCTTCGCCATTTGATTGCAGTAAGGACTATTGTGGGCTTTTTTGGACAAAAACTATTTAAAAGTCCGTGTTTCAAAGTGCTGTCTGATTTTTTAATAGAAATTGAAGTTCATTGTTTCTTAGCTATTTGATTTTGGGGTTATGTTTACAACGAGTAGGAATTAAGTCTTTTATGCTGTTTGAAAACTAATTCAGCATTTTCTGGGTTTATTGGTATCTTCGGTAAAAGTGCAATATGTTACATAGTTGGTAGTCATGAGTGAGTGCTTTGTTTGCCCTAAAACTAGTTTCTCTGGTAAGCAACTCGGGGATGTGGATGTTCTTGAATGCAGTACTAATCCTATCCCATTTTTAAAACAAGATCAGCATGTTTTGTTCTGTCTGTGAGTTTGCGTCCTTTAGAAAAAGTCAAATACAATTGCACTGAGGTTTTTTATTGCACTAGAATTTTGAATTGAAAAAAAATATGTAAAATGTCTGTAAGAAAGAAAGCCTTGTTGCTAGGTAGGGTAGTTTTCCACCTCTGTGTATCTGCTGGCCTAAGTAAGAAAACTAAAATTTTGCAGCTTAAAAAGTGTGACTTGTGTATGAATTATAGTTCTGACTTCCAGTTTCACTTATCACTTTTCAGGACAGAAGGGCCTTTAAAATATTTAAAGTTTAACTTATTGCCAACGAGACCTTGAAACTTTGCACTAACAGAAGACAGACGTCTGAACTTCCACGTCTTCATTTATTATGTTCACTCTCAGTTTATTAAGTGTAACAAAAAGCTGCTAAAGAAATATAGTGTTCCCATGAAACAGGGTATCTCTTTCCTACTTCCTGTAATTTTATTCCATAAATATTCACCATCTTTAATAGTTGAGGCCTCATTTGCAATGTAGAATGATATATCTTAGATTGCCTTTTGAAAGTACTAGTTGTTGCTTGGGTTGATTTTACTGTTAAGTATTGTGTATGCATTTGATATTATTATTACATGTTACACTTCATTTTGTATAGCTGGTCTAGAATAAGTTGCTACATGAATTCATTGATACCTTCCAAAAAAAGTATGGGAATCTAACCTGTCAATAACTTTTTAAATGCTACTTAAGAAATTTAGTGTCAAATTCTTTGGTTTAGATTATTTTTTTTTCCCCCCTCCAGTTTCCATCCCAGAGTATCATTTCAAGTGACATTTGAATAGCAAGTTTTAGATTATTTACTATGTTAGAGAATTTTGCATACTTCATATTTCTGCTGCTTGTGCTTTTAACAGCTTTCTAACCCACTGTTTGCTGTTTTATAAGTTAGATATTTTATAACTGGTTCCGTTTACGCATTTGAATAAGGCCCAGGTGGACAAAGGTGCGCAGATCTCATTGGCAAAATCACATGCACCTCCTCACCCTTGTGAATCTGGGCATAACTGTGGAAGGATTTGAAGGACTGAGCTCTTCTAGCTTAACTTCCTGATATTATACAATAGCTTCAGTATTTAGACGAAATAAAAGAAAGCTGGGGTGTCTAGTGACTAAGGACGAAACTATTCCTACATGTTTATGCTAGAATATTGTGATTATTTATCAATATCTTTCTATTTTTGTATTTTTAATTTTATGCACTGTGTTTTTTCTGTTCTAATGGCTGCCCTTCGGGATAGGCTGACCTCTGCTCTCCGTATGACATCCTGCAGTCGGATATTCGGCACATTCGAAAGACTGTTGACTCTCTGCTCGCCCTCGGGGAGAAAACCCCACAATCAACTTCTACCTTTCACTCCTGGGATCTAATAGGCTTTTGTCTTTTCCACATACTTTTTATAGTCTTGATGTATATAACTTATCACTGGAATGTGCTAACAGCATAACCTGTTCGCATGTGCACACAAACTTTCTGCTTTGTCTCTGACAAATTACAGGTACTTAATTTCCTTCCTTTGTCTTGCAAACTTCTCCCTTTCCCTCGCTTCCCTTCCTTGTAATATCTTTATTAATCTCTTGGAACAGGGGAGAGGGGGCATCTTGAAGGCAAGGCCCATCTCTTCTCCCCCTCTCCAGCCCTAGTTTAAGAACTTATGTGCCTCTTTATCTATAATCTGTTTTCTTTTATGTTTCCTAGATTACACACTAATTGTGTTAAAGCAGCGAAGCTACTCTTGTCCCATTTTGGGGTATAGGCTAGATGTTTAACACAAGCTAAACAACCGAGCCTTTTGCTTTTTGTGAAAATCCAAGAAAAATGCGGGTATTGAAGCAGCTGAGGCAACACTTAGTAGATGACAGTATTTTGTGAGTTGGTGCCAATTATCTCAACATACATCGTGTTAAGAGCACTTACAGAACTATCTTTCAAATTACTGTTAGTTTTTAATCCTTTAGATTAACAAGTACTGTAACTTTAAAGATTGTTGGTCATCTCTACTGTTCCGATTAAATTCTGTAGTTATGTTTCCCTACTTCTGTTTTGTTTTCCTCCAGATTCCATAGAATAATCTTTCTTCTGTCACAGAAAGCAGCGCTGAACTGCTTCTAAACACTTACGTTGCACTGCAAAGATAACTGTAAATGGGTGGTGGGTACGAGCAACCCATAATATGGCAGGAACTCTAGAATGTTTCAGATGAAGATTTTGGAGTATAGTGTGAGACAATAGTATAGTCTGAGAATAAGCTGTTAGATGCCTGTATCTGCCATTCTTACGTCAAGCAAGTCATGTCACTATCTTGTCTCTGTTTCATCACCTGTGAAAATGCAGGTAATGTTTGTTTGTTTGTGTAACAAAGACAATGCAGCTCAGAAAATAGATGCTCTAGGAAGGTGCTAGATTTTCCATTGTTGGAGGTTTTACAGAACAGGTCAGACAAATGTTAGCCAATATCTGTTTTGGTCCGTTTAACCCTGCCTGGGGTTCCAGTGCTGGACTGATGACCCCTCCATTTCCCTTCTAGTTCTGTGTTCTGTTCATCTGTTGTAAAACTTGAGTAAGATATTTTGTTGTTGTTGTTTTACTCCTTATCAACATGATGTGGACAAATGAAAATTGATTGAAAAATACAAAACCTCAAATATAAACATATATTGACATATATTGCAATATTGACCTAGATGCTGTTGATTAAATTTGCAATTCAGTCTCAGGCTAGCTAACCCAAAGACCCCAGTTTCGTGGCTGTGAAATATATACATTCATTTCTCACTGCCTAGTATATTAAAAAAATACCTGTAGACCTTTAGCGTATAACTAGCATAAGAACTTGTATGTTACTGATTTTTCTAGCCATATGGTTATGATTTAGTGCTATACTATAAATATCCCTATTCCATGGATAGTTGTAAAATTTTATTATAAAACTTCTAAATGCAGTTATATTCCTGGTTTCCATACCTTAAATATATACATACATATATAAAAAGGATTAAATGCGTAATTAGATATGTATTTTAAGATGGGGAAAAATAATTTCAGATGACTGATAAATCAAATTTTTTAAAAGCGTTTAGTGTCTAGCAGCTTCTGGTGCATAGATCTAACAACTCTACTGTAAAGAGTGTCTTTTGTGACTAGACATAAGTTCAATGAGTGCTTCTGTGTTCTTTATACTTTAGATACTAGTTATTTGGGTGTATACCTATAGAGTTTTGCCTTTCATCTTGCACAGGCCTGTCTCTTATCTGTGAGCATGGTTTCAGTGAGTAGAACAGTGGACATTTGCTTACTCAGAGTTGGAGCCTGACATTTAGGCTTCTACTTTTCAGCAGATCTTTGCCTTGATTTTGGCTTTGTTTTAATGATGATGCTTTTCTAGAGAACTTGAGAAGGTGACGTAAAGCTTGAATCAGTTCAGAATACATTGGTTGTTTCATTCTTTATAATCTAGAGTTGGTATCCGAGGCAAAAGTGATGTCTTCTCCAGAGCTGGTATTTTACTCCAGCTCCCGTAAGTAGTAGACAGGTCTCCTGTCAATGCTTTGTGTTGTGCGCTCCTCATGTAGTGCCCATCTACATATATGAGTATATTTTAACATTTTTTGACATTAGAAAATCAGGCGGTGAAAGTTGTTGCTGCCATCCTATAGTACACATCTGTCTCATTTTACATTAAGTGTGATTATCCACTGTATCCAACAGCTTTGGGAGGGAGGTAAGAGAAGTAGTAGATCAGTGTGCTTTGCATTTCCAGTGTTCAGAAACTGAAGTTATGTTTTCAGTGTTTTTGAATGTTTTCTCAGACTGGATGAGAAATGGAAATACTGTTGTGCCCATGTAGACCAACTGTGAACATACCCCAATCATAATGATACCTAATTCTCAAACTTGTCCAAAGTTTTAACTTCACGATTGCTTACCATGCAAACAGGGTTGTCTTGTAGTTAGAGTACATTTTATCACTGTTTTCAACTATGAGAGTATACAGTAGTCAAAATGTAACAATATCAGCACTTTTTTGTAGTTATGGAGTTGAAACTATCTTGATCCAGACTTGGAGTTGACAATACTCGCTTCATGACAAGCACAGCCTTAATAACACATGAAGCTTATCTGGTTTTGTATTTTTTCCTGGTTGTTATTGATAACACTTCCAAATATAACTAAATCTTACAAGGAAAGGAATAGTAAAATATACCCTTACAGTTCTCTAAGAGTGAATATAGTAATGTTTCTCAAAATGTATTTCAAACATAATGCAAATGTGAAAAATCCCTGCCTGCCCATCCCTGAATCCAATAATTCTCCTAGTAAATGGGGAGGTGGAAACTAAAACATATATGTAGCTCATTAATATACTCTAATGGGCTCTTTGCTGAATTCAGGGTCCTGTTTCTGTGCTGCTGTTCCTGGGGCTTTAGTACTTGGGAAACCAACAGTTCAACTGCCAGGTGGTTCTTCACCTCTGAGGGGATCCCAATGTTGAGGCATTCAGTTATATACACTTGGTACTTACTGCCCAGAGCCAGTCACACGGTTAAGTTGATGGCCTTGGGTTTAAAAACAATGTACTCTGTAATTCACCCTCATATTCATTGATAACATGAACTATATTTGCTCCTCGATTTGTTTCCCCATTCACTTCTTTCCATTGCAGTGGTCATCAGTGACTTTCAAGCTGTGACTTCTTGATAAATTGGTCAAATCCAATCTATACTGTGGAGGTCCTGTCATCCCTACTGCAGTAAAGTAATAAATACAGACTGTAATGATTTAATTTAATATGCATGCAGGTAAAATGTGTTTGTGCTGAATTGCAAGGGCAATATTGATGTGAGGACTTGGGTTTGTTTTTCCTTGAGGGAGAAAACAGATAAATATTTTGAAATGTAGAGTAATGCAGTGTAGTAGTCCTTCAAATGCCTCTTTCTTCAAATGTATATTAACAAACCTATACAACTGAAAACTGAATCTGGATCCCATTGTGTTCCTAATGAGTTTTCTGAATGGCTACAATATACTTACTCTGAATGGGGATTGAATTAGACCTGAGGAAATATTCAGTCCAATTTTCTACTCCATAGACATTAGTAAGTTTCCAAATGTTGCCACATAATTATTTTTCACAAAAAGAATTATTCTTGGCATTTCAATCCTGCTAGAAAGCAGTCATAGATTCAAGTTTAGAAAATATCATGAAGCAGGTTTTGTGGACCATTGCCGTTTTCTTCATTTCTGGCACATAAGCTGCATCATGCAGAAAGAGCAGTATGAAAGTACTTTCAGGTAATTACTCATTCTACTTTGATACAAAACATCCTCATTCCTTCACTTTGTCTCTCATAATTTAATGTATAAGGTTATGGTAAATTCGATATTTCAAGTTTAAGTGGATGTTTTCTCTTGCTGTTCAATGTGTGTCTGTCTTCATGAAGTTGTCTGTTCCCTTCAGTTTCAGGTCACTGTTTCCTAGAGCATGTTAGAATGATACTGTTGAGGTACTTTGGCAAAATATATGGTCTACTTCTAAAATTTTGTGGCCGAAGGCCAGAATCTGTAAAGCCCACCATCTGTAAATACAGTTTTGTAAATATTAGCAGTTTATTACATATTCAGAGGATGCACAAATTGGGGTATCTAACTGGCTGTAACTCCAAATACAGAATTGCAGCTGCAGTATCGAAGTAGTACTGGAGGCCTGGAGGTTTTTTTGCTTTGTCAAATCTGGTCGTAAGTGCATATTCCACAAAACATACTAATCTTTCCTTTGTAAATTAAAAGAAAAAAATGATTAAATATACCTGTAGCCTGAATTACTGTGCTTTTTGATCTTCTGCTCTTTTTTTTTTTGGACTTCAAATGGTAATTTGAGGGCATTTGGATACAGACAGACATGATCAGTAATAGTGGATAAGGAAAATATATATCAAAAGACATAATTTCAAATTGCCTTAGATACATGAAAAAGTAAATGTTTGCTGTGGTTTTTTTTCAGCTCTTTAGAAAGAAAACTTAGCCCTGGCCTAGAAGAAGTCAAGGTTTTACATATTTGACCCAAGTTTGCTTTAACTTAAGGCCCTGACGTTTCTTTTCCATTTCAGAGTAGTTGGCTCCAAAAATTGAATGATGGGCCTTACACAGACTTATTTTTTTAATTTGCACTTGGAGAAACTACACATTCCACTACATCATTGTTTTCTGAGCATTTTTCCCCTGTAGATCTGAAATCTCATGTTCTACAAATACAAGGAAGAAAGAGAAGGGCTGTTGCCAAATTGTAGAATTCCATTTCTCTGTATTTTTGCTAGCAAATGTAGTTGGCCCTTAATGTCGATGTGGCCATTTCGCTGCTTGCCCATGTGCTACAACAGCAACAACTACTTTTTCATAATGAATTACTGTATCTGAATTGTCAAGCTGTTTGAACTGGTTTATGCCATGGCAAACAGTTATCTTGACTTTCAAGGCATCTGATCGCAAAGAAAACAGATGTGTATGAGTAGCTTATCACGTATCTTTGAGGGATTAGTATTTTTTTACACGAGCTAAATCAGGCGTTTTGTTCCAGGATTAGAAACTCGCTCTGGCAAGCACATACACACGTGTTCATTTGTGGGTACGCCTGTTGTACTGTCGTGTTGTTGTTGCTGTGACTCAGCCTCCTGGCTGCTGCCTCCTTTTCATCCTTTTCTTTTTTTGATCAAAAGGAGTTTGTTCTTTTGTTTCATGATGAGTTTGAAAACATCTTTATCCATTCATAATGGCTATGTGTTGGTAGAAAGTGGTTTGCTTGTAACATGTAATGAAGTTCCTCTGTGTTCCCAGGGAGAAAAATTACATTAAAAGTTTAGATCTTCATTTTTGTAACAGAGATAAAGACATTCATGCTCCTATGAGTGGACTGACAGCCCTTCCCTCCACAAGTGTTTTTAAAGATTTTAAAGACTGTTCTTAAGAATTAGTAGCCAGTTCTTCTGTCCGTGTTCTGTTCAGTGGTGGTTTCAACAGGGGTATTTTTAGAGAGACGATTCATACTACGAAATTGAAGTGTTATAGGTTTGATGCTAATGTAAAAGGGACAGAAATTTTATTAAGGTGAGAAGTGGGTGAAGTTGAGTCTCCTCAGAGTCATGGGTGAGTTTCTTGTCTTGGTTGGTCAAGCATATTGTCTCAAAACACCAAGGTTTAAGAAAACTTTTTGAAATCTTCATGGTTTGCAGCTTCACGGCTCTGCTGTCAGTGCTTTCCAGGTCACGGTTGTAGGGGGCTGGAGAGTGAGGCCGAGCATGGAAAGTGGATTGTGCTACAGGGACTGCGGCTGAATGTCGGGACTGAGACCCCTGGGATCTTGGCCCAAGGTGGCTGTTGTGCTGCAGAAAGCTGAGCTGATTATCTGTGTGCTCAGGATTCCGTCCTTAGCAGGATTTGGTTTTCTGTATTCTGAGATGAGTTAAATATTTTATTCCAAAGCTGTGATTGGAGAAGTATGTGAGGCAGGATTGATGAAAGCCATTTCCAAAGCTTTGAAGGTAATGATTAGGTTTTATATAGAGAGTTGATTCATGACACATTTAAAATGCAGTTTGTCATTTTTAGGAGAGGGTATAGGTCTCATTGGCAATTTTGGAAAGTTTATTATAGCCACGTTTAACTGCAGAATTATAAAATATTTACCAAGTTCCACCTTCTGCTTAATAAGAGGAGTCTCCCAAATGTATATATTCTAAGAACTAATGAAGAATGATGTGTAACGTGGAAAAGCACCATGCTTTGAAACTTCTCATGCCTAGAATGAAGTTGTACAGTCCTTTTTTTTATAGGCCCTCTTAAATAGCTTTCCTTATTTCAGTATGCATCTTGTAAATACAGCAGGAGGATAGAGGTTGTTTTATACAAACTGGATTACTACCCTGTACTTAAAATAATTAGATAATACATTCTCTTTAAAAGGAGAAAAATTATATTGTATGGGGTTTTTTTAATTAAATGGGGCATGCCCTCCTTTATGCTTTTAGTGAAAATGTGCTTATAGACAATTGCAAAATTCCTAGTGAGACAGCGTGACAGAATAGTTCTCCAAGTGCTGTAAGGTGCCACAAAAATGATAAGTTTAGAATTTAAGGTTTTCTAATGGAAATACTCTTAACTATGGCCTTTTCAGCAGATTTGTGTTCAATAGAAAAATTTAGAATATTCTCAGAGATAAATATCTAGCAAGGTAAATTGTTTTGGGGCTGGGTTTTTGGATTCAATCCCTGTCTTTCATTCTTAATAACTAATCACTTAGTTTTCAGCTATTGGATTTAGTGGGCATTATTATTTAATGCCTTTTGTCTAGCAGGGCAGACTAATGAATTAGTGATGTGTTGTGGGCCACCCAATCTGTGAAACAAGAGCCCACTGTTCAAGTGCACTGGAAAGAAGTAGAAGAGAGCAGAGCAAATAACTTTTCACTTCAGATGTCTGATTTGCATTCTCAATAAATGAGATGAATATAATTTTTCTGAAAGTTATCAGAATCAGAGTATTGTAGATTTGTATATGAACTGTGTCCCAAGACATTAGGTTGGAAAAATGTTTATTTTGAACCATTCAAAGTAGAAATGTTTTGGAGTTGTTTCTTTTTCTTTTCTTCATTTTATTTGATACCACTATCTTCTTTTGTAGCTACTCCACAGCTAATCAGGTATCAGTGTAGGAGTTTGCATCCTAGGCTATATTTACATATTTCTCTGGAAAAGATACTCTTTTCCAAAGATGTGAAAGTTGGGGACAACTGTTTCTGACAGCTTGCAGGTCAGTATCTCAGTCAGAAAAACAAACCAGAATGAACTGCAGGACCCAGTGTCTTCACTTAAATGACGAGTTGAGGAAAGGTTTGGGATGGAAGTGTAAGTGATGAGCTGGAATGGCTGCGAGACGGGGATATTACTGTGTGCAAACTGGGCAAACCGCTGCAGCAGAGCCGGCCACGGCCACAGGCAGGAGCAAACGTAAGTGCAAACCCAGTGTTAGCAAATGGCCAGAACGTTCCAGCATCTGCCCTGCGGAGAAATGGATGTTGCTCCATCTCTTGCAGACCTGCTCAGCCAAGCTCCTTGAAAGTTACCTGTCTGAAATAGTTCCTTGGGTCTGTGTGTGTAGAAGGAATCGGCAGTATTTGTTTGGTGTTCTTAAAAAAAATAATTAAAAATTAAGTTTAAAAAAATATTTAAAAAATAAATATTAAACCAGCTTAAATAATAAATATAAAATACAAAAGCCAAATATAGATAGATTATCAGTGTCATATGTCATAATTGTTAATAAAGTTTGGCTCTCACTTTTTAGGTTCAGTCGTTAATAGGTAAGTTTTGTGGATTTTCTCTCATTGAGGCCAGAACTGGAGTGTGAGGAACTTCACAGAACATTTAAGCAAGCAAAGTGTTGGTTGTGTGTAAAAGAAATGCTCATTAACAAAAAGGAACAAACATCAGAAGACTCAGAGCAGCTGTTTAAGGCTGGTAGGATTCTGAGGGAGCCGTGGCCCACTGGAGATTTCCTGAGCAAAGACTGGACAGCAGTGGAAGCAGATAAAGCAATTAAATATGGGTTGCATAACGTGATAAAAACTGTGTTAATTGTTCTTCTATGTACCAGCTCCTGTTCCATCATCCTGAATATTGTATTTCATATCATGGGTTCGTAGGGTTCATAGAAGGGACTAGAGCTGAACAAAATATTCAGAAGAGAGGTTGAAGAGATTAGTGATGTTTAAATTGGAGATATAATCAATGCGAATATGAGGAAGCGTGACAAAGGACCATGAATTGCATAAAGACTCTTAGTTGACACAACAGAAGCAAAAATATTTAATAGAAGACAGGCAATTAATTAAAATATCTCAAATGCATCAGTAGTTTTAGAAGCTGTAAATTTATTGAACAGCAAAGAGATTCAATCCTGAGAATATCAAAACAGCCCTCTCCTAAAAAAATCAGTATCCTGTGTCTGCTGATGGTCACGTATGGATGCTTAGGGAAAGAACAGAGGTGAGATCACATAGATGGTGCCTTTTCAAATTTTAGGCAATCTGATATGCACAGTTTAAGGCCTTCATGAGCCAGACACTGTATTCACATATTTGTGTTGAATAGTATTGCTTGGGGTTTTTTCTCTGTGTATATTTTTGTCATCCCGCTTACACTTCTGGCTTCCGTGTTGTGGCAATGAGTCTCACAGCTGTGATTATGGTTTGTGTGATGTAGTCTAGTCTTTCCATTTTATTTTTTACAAACCTGCTGCCTGATTTTTATAATTTCATGAATTTCATTAATGGGAATACCCAGTTACACAAAAAAACCCCTACTTTTCAAAGACAGAGCCAAGTGTGACACAAGCAGGGCTTTCTGTAGTGATTCTCTGAGGTGTCTTGTTACCTGTAGGAGATACACTATGTATTGTTTGACTGTCTTCTGGTGGAACCAGCAGTTTTCATCCTGGCCGTGATTGCTGTGTCCTAATGGTGCATAAAGTTGATTCCTGGATATTTCAAAATAAGCTGCTCAATACTCAGAATGAACCACTTTGCCCATTGAATGCACAACATTACACACAGGTTTCTGTTAAAGCTACTGGGTGGTTTTCAAGGTGCGTATCCTGGGGCCATGACCTACCTGTCTAGAGCTCAGTGGTAGAACTTTTGTTGACCAAAACCCACCCTTTTGTCCCCAAACACACTCATATATATTTATATATGTTAAGGGGCAAATGCCATGTTATCTCACTTTGTAGGTGAAGGTTCAGCGTGTACTTGCTGGCCCTCACTCTTAGTTAAGATGTTTATATACTGTAATGACCACAGGACAAGCTGTTTCCCGAGGCCCAGAATATTAACAGATCTCTCACTAATTCTACGGTATAATGAGAGCAAAATCAGACACTTTCTGTCAAAATCACGGGAAGTTCTTTTTGATTAAGAATGGGAAGCGGTTCCTGCTTGTTGGGCTTTGTGTTCCAACTGTGTTCATGTAAAGCAAAGTTTTAGTAGTGAGTATTGAATATCCTAATCTTCCCTCCTTTGTCTTTTTCTAGGAGAAGCTCTGCCTACCACATCACATCCTAGAAGAAAAGGGCTTGGTAAAAGTGAGCGCAACAGTTCAAGCATTGCTAGATGTAACCACAGTGAAACAAACTTTGTTCACATGAAACTGCTCTCGCTGCTGTTACCAGCTCCACTGTGCCATCAAAGAATCAAAATACTGCCCGTCTGTTCAAATTGCATTGAAAAAAAACCAGTACTCCAAGAGTATTCTTATACTTCTGATTTTAAAATCATCTTTCAGACTGTACATGTGCGAACTACAAACCAGAAACTAAACAGAAACACTTTCTAGAGCAAATTGGCGCTTCACTGCTTTTCTAAGCTCACTTTGTACAGTGCTCACCGAAACAGCCACCTCTCTGCCACTTACAAATGCGTGGAGTACACAGCTGTCTTGCAGCAAGATACCTTCATATTACTAAACTAAGAATCATTATAATTGGGGCGGGGGGGAGAGGGAGGGAGAGTAAATCAGACCACGTTAGGTTTTTCTGCAGTTGCTTCAGGCTGTTGCCTTTTAAAGATATCCTGACATAAAATATTTATATAAATATTATTTATTAGTGAGTTGTTATTCATCCTTTGGATGCAAAATGTAAATTAGGAAACTGTATTTTATTACTGCTTTTTTGTGGTTAAACACTTTATTTTAATATAAATATTTAGTTATTTTTTATTCTACCTGGTGTGCAGTAGCTCTAGATCTCCGTAAATTGTATTTTCTAATCTGTAAGATAAAAAGCAAACAAAATAGGTGCTTTTATCAAAAGAACAGCTAGCTGGAATGGCATTGGTGATTTCTTGAATTTGTGGAACATTGGTAAAAAATTGTCTGCATTCCATTGAGTTTCCTACATTCCAGTAGCACTTTTCCCCCCATTAGGCTGAATTGGCTGAAACTGAGAGCACACCCATTTTATTTGTATATAGATGTTTAAAAAACAATAAGAAAAAAAAAAAGGAAAGATGTAAACTTGAAAAATAAATGTGAACAAATATTTTTGATTGCTTATTTTACTATGCACAAGACATTTAACTTTTGCCACAACAAAATGAATGATGTGCATTAGGATCATGTGTCTTGAAATATAATTTTGCACTGTAACTTCATTTCTTTTAAAGACTACAGCACTACAGAAAAACTAATTAAAAATAGCACAAGAACATCAACGAGACAAATTACCAGGTAGCAAAAAATAATCTGTTTTCTTCAATGATGCCATTGAGAGGAGATAAAATGATCAGAATTGCCAAAGGCCGTCTCAAAGACATGATCTTCGAGATACAACCAGTGCTGCTCCTGATGGTCTCCATCACTGTCCCACAGAACTGTGAGCACAATGTTCTGTAGTGCGTTTGCAGGATCTGACCTCTAATCCCACATCAGCAATAGGAAATAATGTTCTTTTTCTTATCGCTAGTTAACATTTTTAAGAGATTTTTAAAAGTCTAACTTATTGTTAAAACATCTGTGGTTTAGATGGAAAAGTTGCAGCACATCATTTCTCACCATATCTGGAACATGGGTTTTTCTTTCAGCAAGGGATGCGGCTCCAGCAAGCGGGACGGGAACGCTGCACGTGGTGAGCAGGTCAAGGCGGGGGGGCCAGGGGTGCGCAGGAGCGGGTGCTTCAAAATGCATGATCACAAAAAAGAGGCAGCGGGTGCTGGGAGGGTTAAATATTTCAGCAAGAGAATGTGGAGAGAACTATTGTATAAAGTTTATTGGGAAGGATGGTGCCTATTTGTCACTGCTGTGTGTTTAGGCAAAGGTACATGCATGTTTACAGATGCTGCATTTAAAACCACCAGTATTCCAGTCGCAGGTTTTTAGTGGTTAATACCATATTTGAATGCAGACGCCGCCTTTTAATACCACAAATTGCCAATGTGCTGGTCTGTACTGACAGCAGCGTGTTAGGAGGAGGAAAGTGGACTCACAAACAATGAGACCTACAGTATGCACGGGATATCCAGTTACTTCAACCAAAGCAAAAGTGTTTATTTTATAGAGGGAACATTGACTTAAATTGCAATTTTGATTGGCAGCTAGCGTATTGTTTCCTATAAAATGTACTCTGCACTTTAACACTAAATTAAAATGTATTTTAATATTTTACAGAGCTGCACAAATATCAGTTTTGTCAAAAAGCACGAGCAATGTAAAGAAAATACGTTTTCAGGTCAGAGTTTATCAAATTTTAAAAACATTCAGAGATTGAGTATAAGAATAGGAATATTGATTTCTGCATCTTGAGGAATAAAATGCAGGTTTCCTGAGTATTTTTTTACAATGTATATATGGCAACATGAAGCTTTGTAATTATTATTTTGACAGATCTTGGTTTTTTTTTCATAATTAAAATTTTGGTTTTCTCTTGATAGTGTCCTTCAGTATTTGCTTGAAGTTGGCTGTAAATAAATAGCTCTAAATATTTTGTAATACAGCTTTTTTATGCAGTCTTAACCTGTACGGCTTAAAAGAGAATCTTCATGAATCTTTGTATACTATTTATATGTGCAATAAAACATGCATGGCAAATCTATAATACCCTAAGCAGTGAACATAATGTATATAGAAAATCTTTACTGTAGTTACAATTAAACTATATTATTTGTAGAAACCCTTTACTGACTACCCCTGTGACTGACATTTTATTTCAAAGAGATGCTGTTTGAAGAGCTCAGCAGTGGGAATAATGGATGAGGGTTTGGGGATGGGGGGGATGATGTGACCCAAACAAAGGAATTTTGCAGCTCAAGTAGGAATAGGATCCAGCTGTGAACTATTGGGTTGGTGTTGGTTCCTGCAGCTTTGCTGCTCCTGTTGCTCCAGATCTCCTGCCAGTGGAATTACCTGCCCCCTCTCTGCTGCCAGGGCTTGGGGAGAAGGGAGATCCCCCCTTCAGTTTGCTCCTGCCCACATTACCATACAATGTTCTTTTTACCACTTTTGCACAGCACAGCTTTTTTCCTCCCTGCCCTCCCGAAATGCAGAGGTTATTCTGATGGCTTTTACTTTAGCAAACGAAATCTGACGTCTTTATTCCAGTGAATCCAGCAATAACGCTGTACCGCTTTCTGACCTGGGGATAACCCAGTGTGACAGGCTGTGCTGAGCTGCTTGCCTTTCCTGTCTCTGCAGAAACCGATAGTAGGGACCACTGCTTGTAGGTCATAGCATAGAGCCTTCTCTTTCCTGTGCAGGTTTTCTGAAGTCATGTAAGTAGAGATTTCACTATTTTCTCATTTCTTTAATGAACAGTCTTTACCTTAACCAGGTGATCCTATGGTTGTGGTGGTTTACGTTTGGTAGCGGATTGTGCAAGGGGAGAATGTTACAGCAATGATTTCCAGGGGAGATCCCAAGGAAGCTGAGCGCCTTTGTGGCTGTTGCAATACGAAGCTGCATTAAATTCAGCAGTTCCAGAGCAGCACCTGTTGAACAACAGGCTGCTGAGGGCCCCATCCTGCTGAGGCTCGAGCATTGCCAGCAACAGGGACCTGACGGGCACACAGTTCTCATCAAGATGGCACAGAGACACTAAGTGTCTGTAGCCACCTGCAAAAGTGATTCAGGCCTCCCAAGTCTTCTCCTGGGTTTGCGCTGGACTTGCAGCCTGTGGACAAGGGTGGTGGTTTGAGGGCCCTGTCCTGGTCAGCCCTCCAGCACCAGTGTTGTAAGAGCTCGGGGCAGTTCCTGTAAAGCCTTGAGGTTACTGAATTCCAAAGCGAGTTTTCATGAACTCAAAAGAGCCCATCAGATGCTTAACTGAATCTGCTCCTGCTCACAAGCGAGGCAACCACAAGTCCCTCTCCAGGAGGAAGGCAGCAGCACTGCAGGTAAGTGCTGAGTTTTATTAAGAAGGCAGTGTGTGAGGGCAGTCAATTATGAGTGCTGAGTGGAAAATATGATGGGTATTTTCAGCTCCAGAACTTGTAGCTGGGCAGTCGTTTGGGGAAGCTGATATGGTAATTGATCTCTTGCTGGACTGTAAATCAAGGATATGTGAAATAAAGCTCCCCACAGTATAATGGGAAACTTAGAATTATGCCATATAAATTTATCAGGTATGAAAGAGGGCCTTCCACCTCCCCATGCAGGTCAAGCTGTCGCATATCATTAAACCAGCAGCTTTAAAATTGTTTAAAAGCACTTGAAGTAAATTACAGGGCTAAACTTGCTTTTTAATCTCTTCTAATATAACATGCAGGTGCACACACTCCTGTTAAGGAATGACAAAAAAAAAATGGCATGCCCCTTTGCCTTTAATGCAATTATCAAAATGCATTAGGACAAAAATACTAGCTGGGAGGTAACAAGGGAAATGTTTATCGTGAGCAGCCGCTGCACCAAGGTGGACACCCCGACCTTGCTGCTGCTCTGCTCTTAGCACTTGGCACAAGGCTGCAGTAGGAGCATAGCGCGCTGCTGCTCCCATCCTGCGTTACTCACAGCCCAGTTGTTCACATGCTGGATCCAGCAGGGTGGTTGCTGCGGAGGGAAGGAACAACTAACTAGAAGCTGCCACACATTGAAGCCTTTGAGCCAATTTTGCTGTTGTGGGAGTGGAAAAAATCTAAATGTTTAGCACTTGTGGCTTATTTTTTTTTTATTAGTGCCCTGCTTTGTAAGGCAAGAGGAGTTAGTGTCTGTTGTAAAGCTGCACACACAGTGTGCGAAACTTGTGTTCAGCATTTCAGAGAACTCTTGCAAAGTAGAGTCATATCTTCCCACCCTTCTAAGCTTACTTCAGAAATAGGTAGATGCAAGACTGATGAAAAAGATGATAATAATTTAAGCTAGTCACCACCACCAGAGATATAAACTCCCAGCATCAGCCTCTCTGCAACCTGGACTTAAGCAGGGACTGGCAAAACAGGAGAGCACGCAGCATTGCTTACAAAGCAAACCACTCCTACATCCGCCCTGCTATGCAAGAGTGAGTCAAGGTTTGAGCAACGATGCGGGTTCAGCCGAACCACAAGAAAGCAGAGGTTACAAGTGAGTGATTGAGCACAAGATAAAGAGCTCACTGGAACAATCTCTGTACTTGCCCCACACGAGGTACCTGGCAGAATTATGCCACTGGCAGCTATTTTAAATCTACAACTAAATTCTGCCGTCTTCTGTGAAATAAGCAATGTTGTTTTTAACAATGAGATATCAGATCATCTGTAGACAGAGGAGGCTTTTTCCAAGGCTGTTTATCAGTTTCCTTTCGGTCCCGTTCCATCTAAGAAAGCCATAAACAGAATCACAGAACGTCAGGGATTGGAAGGGACCTCGAATGATCATCCAGTCCAATCCCCCTGCCAGAGCAGGAACACCCAGATGAGGTTACACAGGAAGGTGTCCAGGCAGGTTTTGAATGTCTCCAGAGAAGGAACCTCCACAACCTCCCTGGGCAGCCTGTTCCAGTGTCTGTTACCCTCACTGAGAAGAAATTTCTTCTCAAATTTAAGTGGAACCTCTTGTTTGAACCCATTACCCCTTGTCCTACAATTTGTTGTCAGAGAGAAGAGCCTGGCTCCATCCTCATGACACTCACCCTTTATATATTTATAAACACTAATAAGGTCACCCCCTCAGTCTCCTCCAGGCTAAAGAGACCCATAAGGGTCTCATAAGGGACGCTTTCCTCATAAGGGAGATGCTCCACTCCCTTAATCATCTTTGTTGCCCTGCACTGGACCCTCTCCAGCAGTTCCCTGTCCTTCTTGAACTGAGGGGCCCAGAACTGGACACAATATTCCAGGTGTAGTCTCACCAGGGCAGAGTAGAGGGGAAGGAGAACCTCTCTCGATCTACTAACCACCCCCCTTCTCATACACCCCAGGATGCCATTGGCCTTCCTGGCCACAAGGGCACAGTGCTGGCTCATGGTCATCCTGTTGTCCACCAGGACCCCCAGGTCCCTTTCCCCCACACTGCTCTCTAATATGTAATTTCCCAACCTATACTGGAACCTGGGGTTGTTCCTGCCCAGATGCAAGACTCTACACTTTCCCTTGTTAAATTTCATTAGGTTGTTCCCCGCCCAGGTCTCTGGATGGCAGCGCAGCCTTCTGGCGTGTCAGCCACTCCTCCCAGCATGGTGTCATCAGCAAACTTGCTGATAGTGCACTCTAGTCCCTCATCCAAGTCATTGGTGAATATATTGAATAATACTGATCCCAACACTGACCACGACTCTCTGGCTTCTCTCCTCCAGCCAGTTAACAGTCCACCTCACTACTCAATCATCCAGACTGCACTCCCTCAGTTTAGCTGTAAAGATGCTGTGGGAGACTGTGTCAAAGGCTTTACCGAAGTCAAGGTAGACCACATCCACCGCTCTGCCATCATCCATCCACCTCATTATATCATAAAAGGCTATGAGGTTGGTTAAGCACGACTTACCCTTGGTGAAGCCATGTTGACTGCCCCTAATGACCCTCTTATCCTTGATGTGCCTTGAGATGGCACCAAGGATAAGCTGTTCCATTACTTTCCCAGGGACAGAGGTGAGGCTGACTGGTCTATAATTACCCGGGTCCTCCTTCTTGCCCTTTTTGAAGACTGGAGTGACATTTGCTTTCCTCCAATCCTCGGACACCTCTCCCATTTCCCAAGACTTGGCAAAGATGATGGAGAGTGGTCCAGCAATGACCTCAGCCAGCTCCCTCAGCACCCACGGGTGCATCCCATCCAGCCTCATGGATTTATGGATGTCCAGATTGCCTAATTGCTTCCTAACCCAGTCCTCATCAACTATGGCAAACTCCTCCATTTTCCTGACTTCCTCTGAGGCCTCAGCGGTACGGGGCTCCTCAGGACAGCATCCAGCAGAGTAGACAGAGACAAAGAAGGCATTCAGTAATTCTGCCTTCTCTGTATCTTCTGTCACCAGGGCACCCACCTCGTTCGTTCATCAGTGGGCCTACGTTGCCTCTGGTGTTAGTTTTATCTGCTATGTATTGAAAAAAGCTCTTCCTGCTGTCCTTGGCCACTCTCACCAGGTTTAATTCTAAGGAGGCCTTAGCTTTCCTAGTTTGCCTCCCTACCCCCTCTGACAACAGCCTTATATTCTCCCACGTGGCCAGACCTTCCTTCCGTGATCTATAAACTCTCCTCTTCCACTTGAGCATACCCAGCAGTTCCCTGTTCAGCCACGCAGGTCTCCTGGCAAAGGCAAGCAGAGGAAAAAAGCCTTCCTTTACTAGACTGCTTCCTTCACATGGTTTCTAAGAGGTCTTTTAAGTATCACCCATTACTTTTCAGATTATTTGTTTGATGTTAATAATGCACAGGACATTACACCACTCTGCACAGCAAGAGTGTGTTCTCCAACAAAGTTTATCCTTGGAATATATTTAGACACACCAAGCTAAAATACACCAACCAGTTCAGATTAATTAGGCAGCTTGATTGGCTATGCCACTAATAACTTCCTTCAGCATTAAGTGAAGTAAACCCTGGTATTTAGCTGAAGAAGCACACTGAAGTTATTCATAGTCTATATGTAGTTGTGCTAGAAACCTTCTGAGGTCCCAAGTACACACCCACATTTGTAGTCTGAAACTAATCCATCTGCTAATTCTCATTTGGACCCAGAATGCAGCTTCATGGGGCTGACAGAATTTTCAAAGTATGCAAGAACATTCCAAATACTTACACTGAAGCACACACAGCAAACAAAGGGGGACTTTTATTTTTCTTAGAAGTACAATCAGAAGAGCTTCATTTCACAGACACTACTTCAGCAAATGATTTTTTTTAGTTCACCTCTATCTTTTGATTCACATTGGACAGATGATGCTTCTATCCTAATGGTTCAAGCATTGAGGTATTTTGCGTGGTGTTTGATGTGGTCATTAATAAATGTAGCAATGAAAAAATAGCTGTGATCATAACCCTAGAAAAGAACAATGACAAAGAAATCAGCAAATACATGTAGTTCATGATAAAACAATCAAGTTAAGCTCTCTTCTAGGGAAGTTAATGACTCTTCTGGTTTGATCTGGTTTAAGAAATCAAAAATACCGGTATTATATACAAAAACTGTAAAGGATACCTAACAAATAGGTTAAGTACATATGAACACTAGGAAGCTAAACAAACAGAATGTACTTTAACCTGCCCTAATAAGGGCATGTAAGTTAGAGATGGATAACAGTGTCAGCTGCAGAGTGGCATGCAATTTGAGAGAACAGTTCCCCTCACTGGCATTGCCCTACCGGTAAAACACAGGGATAAGGAGAGCACAGCCCACCTCTGAATTACTGCTCCAGCACTACACTAAAATAACAAGGAAACCTCTGAATTGCTCCACTTTGTCAGTGCTAAATCCATCTTTTGACACAAGGCTGTGTAAAAGCCCTCACGATAAATCAGAGAGGACAGTCCTTCTCACTTGCTGTAATGGGGTCCCTCACTGAGTCTGGCCTGAAGTTGTCAGTAGCTTTACACAGATTCCAGTGCTCCCAGGACAGCGCTGTTTGGGTCACTGCACTGTAGGAAAGAGCAATCCTTCCATCTGCGTCTTTAAATGAATCAAAGATTTCAAGCAGTTCCACACCTCTCTCAATTTACGCAAACTCATACAAACTAAATCACAAAGTTTTAGGCTGACCACAGTACCCACAGTACAGATAAGGAACCCAGCAGAAGTACATCTGTCACTTTGCTTGTACAGTGACTCTGATACTTATTAAAAATCATTAATGCCATTTCTTCAGCTGACCGCTGACAGCCTGCGTTACCATCAACGGACTGGTTTGTTATAACTAAAATCATGACCCCACCTAGTGGTGAAACACAGCTGAATCTGATGGATATTGCACTCCTTGATGGCTGATATTCAGGAAAATATCACTTCCCATCCTCTTCCTCACTTGGCCAGGGACAGACCCGCAGGTAAGTAAAAGCATGCCCAGTGGAGATGCACCCTCTTTGCTACCTGTTCTATAAACCTCAAAACCACGAAGCAACAACCCAACAATCATGGATTGCAGAAGCAACTTGCCTGCTGCAGTCTGAAGACGACTGGGATTTTCCGCTCTGTGCAGGCGGCGATGAAGTTGTCCGGCAGTAACTGGCCTGCTGACAGGAACTGGTCATCCTTGCCTTGGTCAATCAAGATGTCCAGGTGAGAGTCTGGATAGGACTTCACAAGTTGTGTAGCATCATATGCCTGCAGAAATAAAAGAGAAATGACACTGTTACGTATATTAGACAGGTTCGCTGACTGCAAGAAAAGAATGGCATATATAAAATACTGGGTGATGCTCATCAGGACACTAAACTGCATTTTGGAAGAGCAAAACACTGGAGAAATTCCAGACAACTGAAAAGTAATACCCATGTTTTAAAAAGGGCAAATAGTATGACCTAAGTTATTACCAAGTTGGCAGGTTGACATCACTTCTAGACCAAATGGAACATCCAGCCCGGGGCTAAATTCATACAGAATAGACCAACACCAATACAATCTGGTACTGATTCACATCCTTGTACAAAAGCCAGATCCTGTCAAATTACTTGGTATCTTGATATAACTATTTCGGCAGCTAAAAGTCAGAACACGGGTGTAACAGAGCTATGCTCATGGAAAGCATTTAACCTGAAGGTTACCATTGTAATTTCACCACAAAAACTTTGTAACAAAAATGGCACACACAGCATAGACTATTAACATACATGTATCAAAATCGAATTGTGAATGCAGGACATTGCCTGTGGGGACCTATAATTGGTACATGCTCAAAAAAATCCTTTTAAAAGACAGAGAAGTGTTTAAGGCAATGGAGTAGACAGATAACTAATAAAGAGCCAAACGCAACATCCTACACCAAGGCATCAGAGCCCTGTTTCCAGGATGCCACCAAACCCAGAAATGACACTGCAATCGAAACGGGAGCTTGGGCTCAGTCATGCACTGTGGCCATGGTATAAAATGGTCCTTACACATATTTACATAGCAATTTTATGCAGAATTATAGAGATCAGAGGTTGTGTGTCTGTGCCGAAGGCAAGACCAAGTCTGTTCCTGATGCTTCTGTCGATCTACTGGACTGAGTTTGCAGAAGAGCTCCAAAGCAAGTTAAGGGGCCAGAAAACATAATTTTTTTCAAAATAATTTCATTGTGTTAAGTGTAAGCAAGTTTAACTGGTGATTTCTAAATACACAAACTATTAAAAATTGTGAAAGCAGCTAGTGCTTTCCATTCCTGTGATGTTTTAATGAGACCCGGATGTCTTCTGAAGAGATACTTTAAACCAATTTACAAGGGATTTAACTGCAGATTGTGTTTATTTATAAGGAAATCAGAATACTTGGTCATGATGATCCCTTCTAACTTAATTCTAGAAATACAGTGCAATGTTTATGCTGAGATTAAAAATACTGAAGGGCTGCCCAAATAATGCAGAAACACACACACAAACATTTTTGTATCTTAGCAATTCACATACAACTACATATATTTCAAAATTACAGCCTTGGAGCTAAAACCTAACTTACTCTGGTTTAATCTTGTTCTAGAGGAGACCAAATTCAAAGCACCCAATGGGCTCCCCTCCTAGCTACCTCCAACAGGCTACCCCTGGAGATGCCATGAGGCTCATCAGTCTCTGAACAGTTTGTAGTTGTTTCCCTTTACAGGCCACTACCAAAAAAAATTACATTTTGTATATTGAAAACTGAGTTTTTGAAACAGGCCATAGCTTAATTCTCTTTTAAACTGCTCACTGCTTTCACACATTGAGAGAAAGTCTCAGACTGCTCATAATTCTTCTTAGTTCCAATTTTAAGATCTTCATAAAACAGGAAGGACTTTAAGTCAGTTTGATGAGAGCCTTCTATCTCATTACATTTGTTATAAGCACCACCAGCCAACAGCAAGTCATGCCCACCAGCGACACACAATGCTTATCCATGCTTAGGGATATAGTGAAACAGTAGTACCCACTCAGGGGCATCCCAGAGTTTTGTTCTGACTTCTGATGAGATATATCTAAGGTGTTATTAAAGGACTGTGAGTTGCAACACATACCTCCCATTTGCTTGCATCTGATCCCAGATATCCACCAAGGGCTTTCTTCCCCCACTGACACTGCATCGGGTTGCAGATAGGAGCAAATGCTGATACGGACTGTTCAGAAAGCAAGCAGGAACAAAAGTGTATGAGTTAAGAAGAATGATTTCAGCTAACTAACAAGCAAACAAAAAGCATTTTCAAAAAACAGTTTTGAAATTACTGCCAGAATTGAGGTGCCCCTCACCAACCCTCCAAGTGAGGTGCCCTACCCATTATCCTACTTTCCTCTTACTCGCTCTTTCTAGCCCCAGTTTTGCTTTACTTGTTGCACATCAGCCAAGCTTCAAGAAGCAGAGCTAGACACCCCATTCCTTTTCTTGTTAGGAGATGTCACCTTGAACTCCCTTCAGCAGCAGAGAAGGATCTCAAGTCTAGTGTTGGGTCAGCACGGGACCATTTCACCTCCAGCTGGATTTTGGCAGGGCACAACAAAATCCCAAGGCATGGGGCTGCCCAGCCAGTCCAAGCATACAACAGTATCTCACAAATTCAGGTAGTTCCAGGACTAGGGGTCGAGGAAAGCACATTTCAGATGACAACTCCAGGTTCTGGAGTTAGAAGTCCAAGCCCTATCTTTACATTCTTGTTTTGGATTTGACCTTGGGACATCAACATTTCCACTCTTGAAAGAAACAGCAACAAACTATCTGAGCCACTGCCAGTTCTCCTGGATTTGGTATTTTCAATTTAATGTTTATCCTTTTAGATAATACAAATAACAGTTAAGACCCAACAGTGAAAATGGAAATTCTGAACTACCAGCTCCAAAACATAAAAAGGAGAAATAAAAATAAAGCTTTATCCTACATTCAGCTCTCTTATAATGCCAAGCTAATGACACTGAGCAGATGCTATGCTATTTTCAAAAATGCGGTTGCATTTTTGCAGCAGCTGACCACAAAGCACAGGGCAGGACAGGTCATGAAAGGGCTGATCCACCAACACAGAGCTGCTCAGCGCTCAAACATTAATGCCTGGTTCTCCCTCACGAGCACATTTGACACAAGCCGATCTCCAAAGAGAACAGCAAAATTTCTCTCGAACCTCGTGAGTATAAAGGAAAGGCAAAACAGCTCCAGCATGTTTTAGGTTCAAGTAGAACAAAAATGAACACAACTTCAGATACCTCAAATACTCCAAAAGTTAATCTTTAGGGAAACTGACATCAAAATCCCAGGGGAAAAAGAAAGATGGGGTGGAGTGTCTTCAGATACTAATCCGTGTGCAGTTCAGGTGCTTAGAGTTACACTTGCTATCAGTTAAGACTTAATAGACTCCATAGTAAATTATAAGCAAATAAACAATAATGGTGGGGAAAAGGTTTGCTGGTAATAAAAGCTTCAAAATGAACATGATAAAGATCTGAAAAGATACAGCAAATCACACAACCAGATTTCTAGACAATATTGGCAGCAAGATTTAACTCCAGAGTTAGAATGAGCCTGTTTACATTTAAATATAATCATTGGTTTGGAAGACCTGCAGCATCATCCAAAAGAAATTAAACTTTTCTTAACTTCTAAAATTTGCAGATTTTTTTTCTTTTAAATTTCACTGATACTCACATTCCAGAGTGGTGTTTCTGGTGATTTTCCATATTCTAATATTAGGTATCAATTAACTGCTACAACTATTTATATATTTAATGCTACAAAGAACTCGGCATTATGTTTTCTTCATTTCTATAGAAAGTCTTAGTATACCTCATATAAGTTGTATTATATCTTACTTTGTACTTTCCAGGATTCTTCAGAGCAAGAATAAGAGCTCCATGACCTCCCATGGAATGCCCAAAAATAGACATCCGTTCAGGGTCAGTTGGAAAATTGGCATTTATTAGTTTAGGCAGCTGTAAAGGAACAACAGTGGAATAAAAATGTTAAAGCAGTCTGAGTATGCTTAGGAAAAAAAAAGCACACAAATAACTAATGCAGTTAAGCCACTTAAAACCAGAGGCACATCTTTGGTTATAGCCAGAAAGCAATTTGAATGGGACTGTAAAATCCAAAAGAAACAGTTAATCTGATAAGTAACTCAAAGTCTCTTTACAGAAATCTATCATAACCTTGTAACACAAGCTGTGGGACCTTCCCAATAAACATAATCTTATTTTAACAGATACGTGCTCCTGTCAGCAACCAGAACTGCACATTGTCCTTAGGAGATGATTTGCTCCCCATATTCCAGTCAACGTCAGTTCACACCACACAAACCACAGGAAGAGTAAAATGGAGCGTTACAATATATTTCTCAAGGATCTCCTTTTACACCTAGTTAAAAGGGAAAGGAAAGAAAAAGAAGAAGGAAAGGGAAAGGGAAAGGGAAAGGGAATGGGAAAGGGAATGGGAAAGGGAATGGGAAAGGGAATGGGAAAGGGAATGGGAAAGGGAATGGGAAAGGGAATGGGAAAGGGAATGGAAGAAAAAACAAAAAACAAAACCACCACACCTCACCTTCCCAAGACAGATAATGAAAACAGTGTAAATGACCAATACACTGCGGTGGGTTGTTTCAGAAGCAGCAGAGCAGAGATTTTACAAGAACAGAGATGGCACAACTAACAAATCAAGATTAGAAGTGTAGGCCAACCCTGTGGCATCTCTGGCAGGAAAGCAGGTTCAGGCTTTCTGCTCAAGCCCTGCCAGGTGTTACCATCTCTGTGCTGCGGTCCTGTCCCTCCTCAGTTCTATAGCAATATCTGTTTGGAGAGGAAAGGCCTAACAACTGGATAAATCCAACGACTGAAATAATCAAGGATTAAAAAAGAAATAATAAATTCTTTTTATTAAAGAGGAAAGCAAGAACACGGCAAACCATCCAGAGGCTTTCAAGATCACCTTAAGCAAGCTCTGGTGCTCAGAACAAAGAGCATGACTGAACTGCACCCCTTCTTTATGTTACCCAACACCACCAGGAGAACCCAGCAGCAAAGTTACCTCATCCTTTATGTAGGAATACATCCTATAGTTTGTTTTCCAAGGGTCTTCAGTGGCATCCACATAAAAACCAGCACCGGTGCCAAAATCCCAGCTTTCGTCTTCTCCTTCAATATTGCAGCCACCTACCATAAAAATTCTTTCTATAGTTACTGTCTTCCCTTTACCAGATGTTCAGAGCTGGAGAATCTGCCATATAGATCAAAGACTCGGAACACAAGTTTCTCCATCAACATGTCACTACTCCTTCAACTATAAGACAATTCAGATTTTCATTCATCAGTGCAGTATTTTCAAGTGTTATTTCAACAATGCTTTCAAAATGCCACTTAGGTATTACATGCAGATTTATCCAACTTCTTACTGGTTCCAGTATCCCTTCATATATACACAGAACATACAGGTCTCTTCCTAAACCAACTATGTAGAGCTTTGTTCAGTTTACCTAGGGACCTATTAAAAGTCGGTACATGTTAACTGGTGCTATCAGCTATTTTCCCATTATTAGACCTCATCCTATCAAGTACAAGGAACTATGCAAGAAACAGAAACTGCAGAAAATTTGCTTTCCCCGGGAAGGACAGAACCATATATCACCAGTGTGTCCAGATCAGTTTATGTGCTTCAAATAATGCCTGCTACATCTCCCTTTTTAAGATTCAGCAGCATAACAACAGTTACTATTCCTACCATTTTTTAAGTATATAACTCTACCTTTCCTGCAATTCCTTTCATTGCTCCCACTTATAACTCCCCATAAAACCTAGGTAATTTCTTCTTTGAATAACTGCAGGGTTATATCCTCTTTTCCAAGGCTACACTTTGAAACTAAATTTGCAGATGTCTCCTTGAAAGTCAATATATTCCATCCACTCCTCTCTTATACTCCCTTTGATTAGCTTGTGATTTACCAGCCTGGTTTGCAGAACAGAATGTAATATTTCAAGGTATATGTGACAGGAAATAATGGCCTCCCTTTCCCCCAAATGCTCCTACTTTCTGCAATCCAAAATTACATGGGTTTTTACCACTGTCAGACTACGCCACAAACCCATGTGCAATTTGACAGTCCCTGACAATTTGTGGAGAGATACCTGTCACCTGTCACAGTGTGAAATCAGATTTTTACAAGGATCAAAGCTGAGTTTGTTCCAGTGACGTGCCCTTGAACACCGAGTGATGTTGTAACTTGACAATGGGACTGGGGTGCTTACACAGCATACTGGATATAAAAAGTCTATCTTCTGACCCTCAGAGATAGACAGAAACTCTGAGGGTTCTGCCAGGCAACAAAGGCAACACTGGTTCTGCTAAAAGAAACTTAAGGGAAATGCTACAAAAAAAAAACAACCCAAAACCTCAAAAGGAACCTGCGAAATACTGCTCAGCAAACCTGTCTGGAAAAGCAAACCCCTACAAAGAAGGAAAAGTAAAGTCAATCAGGGTCTGTCAGTGAGTCTGTAATGACAGGTATTTCATGTTTCCATGCAGTCTTCTTCCCCATGCAGATGCATCTCCTAGCTCCTAGAAAGTAAGTCCAGTAACTCTCATGTAGTCTTAACTACATAGTTAAAAACTACATATTAGTGTTTTCTCTATGTATGCTCATATCTCTTAATTTGTAGTTACATTTGAACTACTCTTCACCTGTTTCTCCAGACAGCTCAAAGACATTTAAGAACATCTGAGGTCTCTGAGCTAAAATCTAACAGTATAGTATGAAATACATACTGAAATTCAGCTAAATAGCAGAACAATCCTGATCAATTGTTAGGCTAAAAGGCAAGCAAGAAGCTGCAAAAAGGGTTTTAAAAGAAAATGGACAAAGCAATGAACTATGCAAATGAGTTACACATTGATAGAGGCAACTTACACAAACAGCACTAAAAATAAGTCCCAGTATGATTACCCAGTCTGAATAACACAAAGGCTAGGCGCCCATCTCTAGTCTACAGCAGACAGCAACAATGAAGTGTAAAGTTCATTAATACACAAGTCTTGTTCTTCTGTCCCTCTTCTTCATTAGAAATAGACATTTTTGATCTTTGAACTGACACAACTTCAAAACCTAGATGTGAAAAATATCTCCTGGAAGGAACATCACTTCATTCCCCTATTACCTGTGTTCAGATCTGACCCACTAAAGCTCAGGAATTAAAAGACTGCCAACTTTGCATACAGCACTCGAAAGATTTTAACAGAATCCAGCTAATGCTAAACATATACACTGGATCCCCAAAAGACTGTGCTTCCAGTAACTGCAGATCCACCATTTTCAGGTTTCCCATACTACACATAAGCTCAGCCTTATCCAAATAATCGCACATAATTTAAAAAAGGCATTCAGCAGCAGTTTACTGCAGCTGCAGGGACGAAGGGTTTCTGGTTTACCTTTCTAAGTATTGGAATACTCTGGAGACGTATCTAATAGGCTTTTGAAGACAGAACACAATAAAGAGTGAACATTTCATCCTTGTGTGACAACACAGTTCTGCTGGTTTTTTAAAGTTTCAGAAAGCCACGAAGTGCAGACGAGTGACTCTGATAACACATGCCTCGTGCTTTCCTTTTCTTCCCTCTCCACCTTCATGCTGAACTCAACGGCCCCTTTGTTCTAGTTTTAGTGCCATGACAGTGAAAGAGTTTCAAATGTCAAACCTTCACTACCATGCAATTAGGAATATAGACAGTAAGTAGCAAACAATGCGAGATACAGTGGCGAGGTCATATTCTGACTTAGGTAGACAAGACACTTCGTAGCAAACTGCAGCACTCAGTTTTTTGAGGAGAAAGAGATGAACTTGAGCGTAACGACTGTTATCACATCTCATTAAAACTTACGTGGGCTTGTGTCTGGTGCAACTACAATGAGGCCATGTTCAGCTGCAGCTTGATGAAAACCAGCTTTTGTTATAAAATTCTGTTCTGTGCAAGTCAACCCTAAGGAGATCAAAATATCATTGGTTACAAACTGCTCACAGCATACTAGTTTAAAAACCCTTTTTGATAGAAAAGATTTTGAAAAACAAGAGCGATTTCTATCTCCATGAACATAAAAAAGTCTTATCCCTGGTTTCAACAATACTTAACAATCCACAGAAACAGCCACAGTTGCACCTTCACATCTAGTCACACTAGCATTTGGTGAAAAACATGTCAGTGTGTACTCTGTATCCCCTAGAGCACCTACTCTATATGGTATATAGTTTCCTCAAGTACTGTGTATTTAAATCCATTAACTACAGACACTGTTGCTAACGTTAACATTGTTAACTTCTGACATCTGACCCTGCAACTACATTTTTCTCTCTACCACCATTTCAGCTGTGTGCCATTACAAAATTATACGTATGGTCCAACAAATCCCAAATCCTTTAGACAGGATAAAGGCCCATAAGCACTCTGGCTCCAAAACTGACAGCAATTCATGCCTGTTGTACTGCAGCAGGCCCAGCTGAAGTCCAAAACAAATAAATAATACTGCATACCAGTATTTCATTTTTTCTTTACTGTGCCATTTGAGTGTTCAATGATTCTGGTTTTCTCTGAGGACAAGTTGCAAATAACCTAATTTGACTGATATACTAGCAAAGACAGCATGGTTTAGATTAAAAAAATAAATGCGCTGCATGCCTTGGAGCTCTTCAATTTTGATGCTTCAACTTCAAGGGTAAACATTTTTACTCAGTCCACTGTCATACCACAAATCAGATCTACTAGGTATTTCGTGAAACAAACACATACAAGGAATATAATATCCACGTTACCAGTCAATTCTCCAACTTTCTAAACACAAGAGTTAATAAAGCAAGTCCTAAAATTACAGAACAGACAAGGCTTTTCATTTTGAATAACAGAAAAAAAATACATAATTAATTAATCCTGGAGCCATCACTAACAAAAATCTGACCACTCTGAAAAGAATGCCTTAAATTTTTTTATGCACTTTTGGTGCAAGACCCAGCTCTGTAGGAGGTGACAGGAACAGGGCAGAGGAACAGAGCCAGGATAACTGGGAACACATGTTGGTCCATCCAGTCTCACCCCAGCTTGCCTTACATCCCACCAGACAGCAGCTGGATGGAGCCCCGCAGCAGCTAGAGGGATGAAGAAGTGATGCTGCGCATGAGACAACTTCACTCCTGACACACATCCCTCCTCAGCCCCTGGCCCCTTTTGATCCCACAGGGTCACCTCACTCTGGATGTGCTTGTGCCAAGGCACCTAACAGCACTTCTGTGCCCAAATTCACCAGCTGACCCCTGCAAAACTGCACTCAGAACAAGGTGGGGTCCAGAGGGCGAGTTTGCTGGCTCCCATGGGCCAACTTTGCCCCCCATCCTGTCAGCTGAAACATTCTGTCACAGACGAAAGGAAGCAGGAGGTGTCCCAATGGGAAGGACTTTCAGGAGAACCTTTTAAGTATGTTTTAGAACTAAAAGCATGCATGTTTTAGAACAAAAGGGTAAAATATTTTGAACACTCAGCACTTTAGAACATAATCTGGTAGGTTACTGCCTGAGGCTGTCTGCACCCAACTTTATCACAGGGCATTCAAAGTAAACGCATGTTCCAGAAGATCATCTTTTGTAGAATGCAGGAGCTGCCACTGAAGTACCTCTACATCAGGTTTCCAGTAACTGCAGCGCGGTAGCTTAAACATGCTTGAGAATATCTTTTTTAAGGTACTAAAATTCATGTTACTTACCTGAGAGCCAATATAGCACAGGACACTTTCCAGTTTCAGCTTTTGGAGGCAAGTAGATTCCAAATTTCATTTTGCATTTTAGCTCTGCACTGTATTAATAAAATAGTCCTTGTTACCACCACTAGTTAATTAACAAGGTCACTAACATTAAAAAAAAAAAAAAAAGTTTAATCAATGCATTTCATGCAAAGAGAGATTTGGTCAGTGAATTACAATAACTTAGGACAATAAATAAAGTGAAAAGCTATTTAAAAACTCGGTGTCTTGAACTGACAAGAGCTAACCTTCCTACCTGATTGTGAATATATCTAAACCAGAGACTTAAAAATAAGCCACACTTTTGCAGTGTTGCTAACAGGCAACAGCCTGAAAACTGAATTCTGAACCCAGCAATATTTAACTTGAGCCTTGCCTATTAAACTGGAAAGTAATTTTTAGTGAAAAACACATCCACATGATTCGCAGAACATAAACTATACAGCATAACCCGCCAAGAGAGAAGTGTTTTCTGTCTGCTAAACCTACAGACTAACCCATTGCCCAATTTATACTAAAGCCTAAAATTGTCAATAAAAGCTTATCTAAGCAAAACTAATGATTTTTTCCTTTGGAATGTTTTTTTCTCTTCAGCTTGTTCAAACAACAAGAATCTATCTACTGCACCTCTCTGACAGATTGCATAAAAGTGAAATATACAATGGAGTGGATACAACTTTGAACACACTGCAGTTCTCTATGCTGCAAACAGGACAACTCAAAGTAATGAAGCTTTCTCTTAAAAGGTAAAAGTACTGGCTTTCTGTATCAAGTCTGCAGCACTATGTTTCTACTAGACATGTTAAACATTAACACCGAAATACAAGAACAGAGCCAAAACAGCAACTGATAGCATTCCTTACTGGGGTATGGATATTACCGAGAACATGCTGTTTTCCTGCAGACTGCTGAAGAACAGACAGCAGTGACGGATTCATTGCCCTATGCTAAATGTACAGGTTTCTTTTGTAGTGTTACCTGTCATGTTCAAACACCTTCTGGAAACCCTCAAAGCATTTGTTGCTGGAGACTTGTTTCAGTGCCATGGCTTTAACTGTAAGGAAAAAAAAAAAAAAAAAACCAAAACGAACAAGTTAAATTTGAAAGTAAAACATTTCTGGATTTAACTTAAAATGAGTTATGGGAACAGAAACGTTGAATACAACTTAAGGCATCTTTGTTTAACACTGTAGTACTTCAGAAGTAAGACTCTCCTGCAACTCTCTCATTAACTTCCAGTTTCCCCCGTAGAAATGGAGGGGGAGCTGGAAAGCCTTCCAGCTTTTGTACAGACCCATATGTCCCACCACCCTTACTCCATCTTTGCCTACCAACGCTGCTACCAGCTAAGAAACCTGGAGGGTATCCAGGTATCCAGTATCCAACCACTAATTACCACAATACTGAGGACCATTTAATTACTTCACGTTGAAAGTCTGGGGGGCAGCAGAAACACAGGCCTCAGAGGGAAGCTGAAGGCTCCCTTCCATGGGAAAAGCTATGAAAAAAAGCAAGGTGAGAGTCATGGGAGCTTCAGAACAGCCAGTAGCACACTGGTAGCAAATTTGCTAAGGGAGCTGGGGCAGGCGGACACAAATGGATACACTATCAGTTTTCATGGAGACCAAGGCCAGGCAGCTGGAAGGGGAGTAGGCCTCCAGAGCCGGCACACCAGAGAAGTCCTGAGGAGAAACCAGGTAACAGCAGAGCAGTTCCCTCCCTCATGGGGCACGAAACCCCACGCACCACGGGCAGCCCTCAGGGCCTCTTCATTGTCTTCTACCTCCCCGGGAGGCCGGAGCCGAGTGGCGCCCACGCCGGAGCGCGTCACCCCACCCCCGGCAGCAGCACCGAGCCAGGGGCCGCACCGCGGCTCGGGACGCCCATTTCCGTTCCCGGATTACACTTCCACACCACCAGCCCCGCCGCTGCACCAAGGCGCCGTCCTGCGCCTCCATTTTCGCCGTCCCGCTCTCGGCCATGCCCACACGCAGCGCCGCCTCCCCCGGGCCGCCCGCGGCCCCGCCGCAGCCCCGCTCTCTCCGCAGCGAGGCCCCGGCCCTGCCCCCGCGCTCCCCAGCCTGAGCCGCCCGCGGCGGTCTCCGCGGCCCCTTCCCCCGCTCCCTTACCCCGGAGGAGCGGCGGGGCAGCGCGGCGGAGGACGGAGGGGAGGAGGCTGCCCCCGTGCGGGCGAGGCCTCCAGCCGCCCCGCCCGCCGCCCCGGCCCGCCCGCTGCCCGCCCGCTGCCCGCGGCAGAGCCCTCAGGCGGCCGGCTCCCGCCTGCCATGGCGGGCGTTGGGCAGAAGTCTCTGTCGAAGGGAAATGCTCGTTCCTTGAGGGTCTGCCGTGCCTGGGGGCCGCGAGTGCTGCACTCCGCCTCCTCGGGTGCTTCTCTGCTCTGATGAGACCACATCTGGAATATTGTGTCCAGTTCTGGGCCCCTCAGTTCCAGAAGGACAGGGAACTGCTGGAGAGGGTCCAGCGTAGGGCAACAAAGATGATTAAGGGAGCGGAGCACCTCCCTTATGAGGAAAGGCTGAGAGACCTGGGTCTCTTTAGCTTGGAGGAGACTGAGGGGTGACCTCATTAATGTTTATAAATATGTAAAGGGTGAGTGTCACAAGGACGGAGCCAGGCTCTTCTTGGTGACAACCAATGATAAGACAAGGGGCAATGGGTATAAACTGGAACACAGGAGATTCCATCTGAATATGAGAAGAAACTTCTTTACTTTGAGGGTGCCAGAGCACTGGAACAGGCTGCTCAGGGAGGTTGTGGAGTCTCCTACTCTGGAGACATTCAAAACCCGCCTGGACACCTTCCTGTGTAACCTCATCTGGGTGTTCCTGCTCCCGCAGGGGGATTGGACTGTGTGATCTTTTGCCTTCTAATCCCTGACATTATGTGATTCTGTGTACCTTGTCATAGAATCATAGATTCTCCACGTCTCCTCAATATTTCAGCTCTTTCACAGCAGACACCACCTGGCAGACTCCTGATTTTATATTAAAACCAAATTTTAGTCTAGATAGTATTTGTCTTGACAGCTCACGTAAAATAAAGATGATATCTGGCATTGCTTGCTTCGTGTTCATAACCCAAATTCTTCTCACTGGCTGCTGTTAAAAAGACTTTAAAAGTTCCAATTAAATATACCCATTGGATGTCAAAAAATGTCCTCAGCAAATCTCTCTCCCTCTTTTTAGTCTCTTAGCATGCACTGCATTAGCAGTAACTGGTTTTGCCCATGAGAGTTTGCAGTCTGATCATGTTACTTTGCTGATGTGCAAATTATTCACTTGGGATTTGAATCTCTAATTCTAGCAAACCACAGTATCAACAACTTTGCACCCCCATTACTTTCTGCTCTTCTCTAGCAGATTTGTTTGAACTGTGGCTGCTAGACCTGGGACACCCATCCTGCCTTCCAGAGCAGTTTTCCTGTCCTGTCTCTCTACTTGGATGTAGCTGGTACAAATAATCAGTCTCTGTCCTGTTTAAACTTTCTTCTCTCAGTTTTTCTTTTGGAAGGTTTAATTTGCCATTAATCAAATTAAAATATGTTTCTTCACTAGAACTTCTCAAACACTCTTCAGGTTGTTCCTTCTATCTATATCTGTGTGCGTTTTGTAGCTCTTTTAATGTCCTGCTCTCCCTAGCAAAATATTGCGCAGTTAGTTTGTTATTTGATCAAAAGTTTAGCCAGGGTGTTTTCTCTCTTGTATAGATAGCCAGCTGTCATTATACACATCTCGTTTTCCGTAGTATTTGCAATTCAGTTTTAGCTGTTTCTCTCTTGTCAGTATAAACCCCGCCTACCTGAGCACCGACGCTGATAAGATTTTTATATGTTCCTGGTCTTCCTGTCCAAGTCCCTTAAATAACCTTTGTCCCATTTGCTCCCATTTCAGAGTGATGTATTCAGAAGGATCTAATTGGCAGCCTGCTGATGAGTTTACCTGGCCTCCCCATGTCTCCATGGCATCAAGATATATGCATTATTTTGTATGTCTTTTCAGTTAAAAATTACTGAAGTAAATGCATAGGTACATTTGTTTAACCTTAATGCCATTGCTGTATCCTTTGAGACCGGGCCTAGAGCTGTCATTAGTGAATTCATTTTGGTTTCATTCTGCATATCATTTCAGATTATCTATGAAAAAACAGATGTGAAATGGGCTTCCTGACCTTCTTCATTAAATGTTTTCTCCTTACATGGTGCATCAAGGCAAACAGTGGAAATGAGGATATTAAAAAGATAAGAAAGACACTTTGTAAAATCTTATGGCTTACGTATTCTTATACTCTTATATTACTTTATCTTATACTCGTATATTACTTTATTGTTGTGTTCCATGTACAACAGATACTTCTCTAACATACTTTCTGTGTGTTCCTCCTACACAGGCAGTACTTTCAACCACTTCACCCCTGATCAAATCCAGTGGTGAGATACAATTGCATTTTGTCTGTATAACAGCTCTTCTGGCATCTGTGAGGATTGTTTTGTATTCTGTCACAAGATTTTTTGCTTTTTCACCCTATCTCCAGCATCTTTACTGTATTTGGGGAAATATCATTGGCTTCATCCTGCTCAACCACATTTGCAGTGAAGATTCCGGCAAGAAACTTCCACATTGTAGGCAAGCAACGTGTATGTCTTAAGCTTATAGTACCAAATTCTTCCTTTGCCATTTTTTTTTCAGTAAGTACAGTCCTTCCCTTGGCCATGCATCTTGGTACATGCTTTCCTGATGCTTTTGTTGTAGTAGCCTGAATTAAGGGTGGCAGTTGCTCACCTCTTTTACCCAATAGCTGTGGATTCCAACTCCTTCTACTGTCGTTTTTTCAATAACTTTTTGTATGTGATCTCATCTTGACTTTCGTTACTCTGACCACTGAATTTGCACTTCACTGTCTGCTTTGCCAGGAGACTGTTTGTGTGCCATTCTTTTCTGTAAATAACTTTTCCAGTGTTCTTTTTAGCAATTGTCCATAATTTAGTTGTTTATGATTGTAGTGTCATGTATGCCTAAATTATTGTTAACTGTCTAATACCATCCTATCAGTCATTTCCAAACAACATATGTGGCTTGTAAGAGTAGTATTCTTCAGTATATTTCATTCCAACTGTACTGACACAATCTGTTTCAAGTCTTTAGCTTTTTAAGGGGGAAACTTTACACAGAGAAAAGGAAAATTTTCTGCCACTTCATTGTTATTGATTTATTTTCTATTTCCCCTTCTTTACCACATCCATCTATCTTACCTTTTGTCTCAAATGGAAGTTAGATCTTCCAAAATTTCTTTTATTTTCTTTCCTTCCATACTGTTAAGATTTCACCTGGGTGCAACTTGTCACATCATTAACTGCTGTCCCTTCAAGGCAGTTCTTCACATTTTCCGGCAACTTGCCCAAGGTGCTTCTTAGCCAACAAAACCGATGGCATAGACTACACACCCTCACTTGTTTTATCTGCCTACATTAAGGTTGGCTGGTTGGTTTTTTTTTTTCATCTTTGCTCCATTTCTTGCTTTCATTATTTCTTTCTTGTTCACTAGAGGCTTCGTATGTCATTTGAGACTAGGTCTTTTTGGGAGACAACACTGTCCTTTGGTCTTGCTTGCACTGTAATATGAGTTACAGTGGTGTCAGTGCTACCTGTCTACTCTTTTTGTGTCCTTCACAAGTTTTCTAATTCTATAGGAAAAAGACTTCGAGTCTGTAATAAAAACCTTATTTGATTAAACAGATTAGCAAACACTGAGGTTTCTCCCGGCAGCTCTGTCAGTTTGTCTTCGGTCAAGTTACACAGTTTCTTCTGTGGCCAGAGATGATTTCTAAATGAGCAGTTGTCTTTTGCCATTCTGATTATCAGTATAGCTCCTTTGGCTTCTCTTCAATTTGGCCACGTATTGTATTGGTGTTTCTGCAGTGCCGCACTGGTGATCTGGAATGACCTCAATAGCTCTGAGCTGCTATGAGATTGAGCACGTGCATCAATCTTCTTTGCAGAGAGACTGTGTGGAATATATACGCAGAAGATTTGCAGTTGCAGAAATAAAGTATTTACGATAAGAAATAAGAAAAAGGTAGAGTTTTTGGAAAAAAAAAATCTTTGTTTCTGGAGCAGTTAAAGCACTGAAAACTTTTTGGGGGCAGGAGGAAAGCTTCTTTTATTACAGTTATGTGCATAAGAAATATTTGTAATACTTTCTTATCATTTCAGGAAAGTGAAAAATTAAGCACATGTTACAACTGATACCAAAATCCAGTGAGGAGTATGTGTCTGATAATTCTGACAAAGTATTTTCCTCTTAACAATTTACAATTAAAAATGGAGCAGTCTAGCTTTTTAATATTAAATTGACTGCACATATTTGTATTATACCTTTTGTTTTCTCATTCTTTTCAGTACAGATTAATTTTGAACTTACACAGAGTCTGCTTGCTTGTGTATTTTTCCACATACAGTATTAAATTCCTCATGTTTGATTTACTGAGCCTTTGAAGCTGGTATTTTAAACTCAGTTATCCAAGTAAAATTTGAGGTATAATTGCAACTCAAGAAAGATATTGGCTGACAGGAATGTAATAGTTAAGATCAGACTAAATCAACACCAAAGCACAAATTTAAATTCTGTTTCAGCCAATAAATAATTTAGTAGAACATTAGAGCTTGCTTTATTAATGGGAGTCCCAAGGACAAGTGGAGACATAAATGCAATTTGTTTAGGTTCCTGGTTGTCTTCCCCTAGCAGATAGGCTTTTCTTTAGGTCTGAGAGAATAAGTTAAGATCAGGAACATCAAGCTCTGTATGAAGCTTGAAGTAATACAAATGCATTGGACATTCTTTCTTGGTCTTGGGGTGCAATTCAGGCCACAGACTTGAAGTCATTTGTCAAAATTAGGATCAAAATAGTAGACAGATGCTTTGAGTTGTGTATCATAAACTGTTATTGTGAGGACTGTTTTATTTTGTTATCTATAATGATGTAAGACAAAGAGACATGCAAAATTACAATGCATGAGGTTCCTTCTGCTCTTTCTTTAAAAGATTATTTTGAAGAACATGGCTTTTAAATATGCTGAAGAAAAAACACAATTTTATTGCTGTAAAGACAGAGTATGGTAGCAAGCCTAGATGACTTTTGGAACAACTGATAAGATCTCCAGAAAGAAGAACATTTATTCCAGTAATAGATCTGTGTCCTGGGGGAAATACAGGTAATGAAAGAGTCAGAAGATTCCAAGCATGTTTTAAGACAGAAAAAGTAAAAGTAGGTGTTCATGTTGCCCCAAGAAAAATTGCAAAAACCCCTTGATTGATCTGAATTTTAAATGAGACACCCTCCTTCAAGAAAGGCATGAGGAGGATAAAGCAAAGTAAAGGCTCTTCGGCCTTACTGCCATCCCCAGGAGACACGTGGAACAAATTCTCCTGGAGGCCATTGCCAGTACACAAAGAACAAGAAGGCGATTTGGAATAGCCAACAGGGTTTTACCAAGAACACAGCACACCTGACGAGTCTAATTGCGTTCTGATGAGAAGTTTGCTGCAATGGACAAAATGAGAGCAGTAGGAGTTGTGCACCTTGCCATTAGCAAGGGCTTTAAAACAACAGAGGTGGAGGCAGCAATGTAGGTGCTGTGTCGTGCTCCCCTTGGCATGCCTTTTGCAGCCCCATGTCCCTGGAGCTGGAGGCTTTGTGAGTCTTGGAACCCTAACCATAATCTTAAAACTAAAAGTGACATTAATGGTAGCTTGGTCCTTGCACTGACGTCCCCAGCACCATGAATGGCCCATGAGTAAGGTGTGGAGGAAGCAATGTATGCGCTATTCTGCACTATTGATAATATAGGTGACTGAAAAAGAAGGGAAGAACTATTGTCATTGAGAGTGACCAGGTCCACAGTGCAAAGCAATGTACAAAACCCTGTTTAAGCAAACCTTCTGACTTGAGTTTGCTGTCTACAAGATAAAAAGGAGAAAAAGTCACATGTGGAGAACAGAGATAAAATACAAATTTCCTGAATTCAGCCATGATGGGTATTGTTTATGCGGAAACTTGATCAGTGACTTTATGCATAGCTATATGCAGCAGTTCAAAATATTCTGGTGGAGTATCCATTGGACCACGCTGCTCTAAACCCTGAGATTTCCACCTTTATTTGACCCTGCATAATTCCTTGTCTTTCTCAGGCCAATTTCTGAAACACATGTCCTGTCCTGGATTCTTTGCCAGACCCCTGTGTGCTCCCTCCCAAATGACTACCAAAGAGGAACTTGGGGATAATCCGTCTTTCTTTGGGTCATTCAGGGTGTCACAAGTGCTGTAATTCAGCTCAGAAAGTGCCTTTATAAACTGCTTTGATTTCCTACTTTTGCTGGTTCCTCAAACTTAAAGTAAATAGACTTGATTAATTTCAAATCTGCAAACCTTGACTGCACTGCTAGGATTTTTTTTCCCAATGTCTCTATAAGGACTGCAGATTCTCAGATGCCCTCTGGAAATCTGTGTTCCCTCAACACTGGGAAATAGAGCCTTACAGGGAGGGGACCCTCACTCATATCTTTCAAGTTCAAGGTTCTGCTCCCAGCTCACTGAGTGGCTTCTTTTGGTGATTTTATCTTACTTTACCTCAGTTGTCCCAAAAGTAGCTGTCTTTACCTTAGAAGAATTTTAAGGATAGATAAATAAATATGAATGTAGTCCTACAGTGACTGCAGTAATCTGCTTAGCATATTTCTCTTCCCTCCGTTTTTTTGCTTGGATGTAAATCTGCAAGGTGAAACCTCACTTAAAATGGCACGGTGTGCTCCTGTTTCATCAACACCTGCTTCTTGGGCAGATCAGAAGATGGCACGGTTCAATCTTTTCTCCTTCTCTCAGATGATTGTTGCTCAAAAGACCTGTTCAGCAAATAGTCTGTGTTCTCCCTCAAGGACCCCAGACGTGGCTGTTGATAGTCCTCTTACAATGAGCAATTTATCGCCTGTGCCACATCTCCAGGTTCAGCCTTAGCCCCACCAGACCCAAGTATCTAGTTTTGAAAAGCAATGTTTTGTGACTACATTATAGCGGCTGTTAGTTGTGAATTTTATTTTACGCTTCTGGGATTTGAAGGCTGGACTTTTCTCCAGTAGACAATTCCAAAGGATGAATCTTTCTACTTTTCACAAAACAAGTATGTTGTAAATTTGCTTGGAAATTCATTTTGATGACTGTTTTCTTTGCTTCTATTTCCTGCAGCAGTTGTGTGGTTGCATGAACATAATTTTTATTACTGAGCTCCTGAGAGCAGCGAAGTGTTTAAGCATTTTCAGACTAACTATCTTTTCTGTTGCTACAGAACATTTGTCACAGGAAAAATAACAGTGAACTCACAAAGTACTAATATTTGTATTGTCAGTGAATTGTTACCTAACAATTTGTGAATTAACTCCTTATTAGTTCAATCACAAATGCACTCGCACAACTATTTATGGATGAGCAGGAACAGAAAAAATGGGCAGTTGCTTAATTAAATTCATACACAGATCACTTTTTCAGTTTGAAATGTAATGCAAGAGCAGCTGTAGTTGTGCAGACCAAAGGTCCATTTGGCTGAACAGCCCATTTTGGAGATGTGCTGTAGCACAAGCTGGTAGAAGAAGGAGCACAAGCGTTTGGCAAGCAGCTCCGGAGAGCCCCCGCCAACACCCAGCAGTCTGGGATCCCGACATTCTCTGGCTAGAGGTGTCTATCATCCCTTCATGAATTTGCCCATTTTTTGGGGAGTCCTGATCTATTATATCGTTATATGCAGCTATATAGTCCTGATATATCTATTTAGATATTCACCTGTATGGAAACACACGTATGCCTTTGTGTGCTTTTCTCTACAAATTAAAAAACATGATAAAACCTTAAGATTACAGCAAGATTTTGAGAGGACTTCTTATTCACAGCTGTACTACTTTGATATACATTGCAATTGTAAACAAGAGTGTGTATGCCATTAGATCAGTTGGAGAAATACGTTTATTTTTGTCTTAAGATAGAGAAAACAGAAAGATAACAAAATCCTTTTTGGTTTCTTATTATAATACTCTTTGTGAAAGGAACTACTACCAATAGATGGCACTGCGGTTCTGTAACTCAGGTGTTATTTATGTCTGTGGGATTGTGCAATGCTACTTATTTATGCTGCTTATTAATTTTAGTCTTATATTGTGACTTCTTAGTGAAATTAATTTAATTGGCTTATTACTATTGCAAATACATTGTTCTTCAGACTGAAATGTTTTAAGCTATATGTCCTTATCTAAAGAGCATACCTTTTCCGTAGGAGAATGGCCGTCCTTAGAAAAAGAGAATTATTGCAGTGTCTCCTATTGAACCAGTTTACTGAGACAGTTAAGTTCTACAACATTCTCTTTGTCCAGCAAGGTATTTGAAAGGACTTTAGCAAACATTGTGCTTGGGTTATGAATGGGAGAAATTAAACCAAACCAAAATAACTACTTAAGACAAACCCCCAATGTATAAAACAACCGATGGCATTTAAATGTTTTAATCTGCTTTACTAGCAGTGGGATCTGACAAAACAATAAAGCATTGGAACACTGTTTTACATTAACATTTACAAAATACAGCAAACATTTCTCTCTATGTATTTACATAAGCAAATGTAGGTATTCAAAATAGAATGCATCTCACTGTTTGGCAATAATTACATAAGTACAGTGCATGGTTGGCTGGATGGGATAGATACATAGGATTTTTTACCCTGAAGTGTATAAAGTATGCACACCAGCTTAGGAGATACATGGTGAGCTTTATGTCTTTGGACATTTTTCAGATGCAGTCTTAACAGTAATAAAATGTCGATCTACTTTAAAAATTGCTGATTAAAACATTTTTTCAGACAAAGTAGGATTTTTAGTTGCAGATAGGACAGTCTGATTCACCATGCCTTTCCACTAAGGTAGGGGAAGGCCCTAACCTCTGAGCTAGTCTATGTGAATGTCTTCTTTTTTTTGCCTGGAAAATTACAAAAGTTTCCATTTCAGTCTGATGCATAATGAAAACACTCACTTTTTTGCAAGATGGAAGTTGTTCTGAAAGTGGTCATACTGAACTGTTCACCCCAAGCGTGGGCCCAGTGCTTTAAGTTCTAGTTTAAAATGACTGAACTTTGTCATCTATCAGAAATATAATGACTCTATCAATTTCTATCTGCTGATGAACGACCTCCCGCGGATCTGGCATGGTGGGCAGAACAAATTCAGATGCTGACTCTGTCATCCTCACTAAGGCAAACCACACAAGAATCTATTAATATTCTGGTGCAGGGTGGCAGAATCAGGCCTCACCAAACTGTCAAAGTTGTCCATAAAAAGCTGTACGTATTGGTCTTTATCTGCTGTGCATTCTTGGTTTTGAGAGGCTTCTTAGGTAAAAGCTGCTGAGTGCTCGCAGAATTAAAATATCAGGCATCAGCTAACCCTGCTTCTAAGCAAGAAATAAGGGTTATGTTACCTCCAGCTGCCAATTAAAGAAATGCTGTCATGTCTCTTAGGTCCAAAACACAGGTTTTATTTTAATAAGCTGGAAAAATTATTATTCTTCAGAGTCATATTCTAATGAAACATGAAGCAAGTAATTGAAACCCTCTCTGTAGTGAAATATTCCCCATCAGTGTTTGCAACCTGAGCAGTTTGACATTGTGAAAGAGGAATGGAAGGTGAAATGAAAGAGAAACAGGGGGGCCTGATTTGTTCTGCCATGTGAGCGAAATGCAGACAGTAAGCAGACAGAGTAAGCAGTGAATGTTAAATGCTCAATAACAGCTCATCGAGCACAAGCTGGTGAAGGAGACTGCACAGACCAGCAACTGCGCTCTCAGGAGTTTTGGGAGAAGTTGAGCTTTGGAGAAGTGCAGGGTGCCATATACATCATACAGTATGTGGTCAGGCTCTGCTCCCTGGCACACACATGCAATAGGACCTGAGTTGTCTGTTCCGTTTGCTTCCTTCTCTTGCTACGCCAGAGATACTTGTAACAAGATGGGCACAAATAGCACAATATGTGGCAATCTCCTCCAATGGTGGAAGCCCCTGTGTTTCCTTTTCCTTCACACACGGGATTAGAGTCCTTCAACCCTGTGTCTGTACCCACCATGTGAAGGCAATCTGTTTTGGTGGCAGATTCTGAGCCTCAGGTCTTTGCTCACAAAAGGCCTTTGGTTTTATTACTGCTTAATTTTTCCCTGGGGTGCCTGTTCCCAAGGGTGAATCCTCAAAACTCACTCCACTTGTGGAGTGGAGACATCTGTACACCAGGAGGTACCTGAATACCCTGTTTTGTGGGATGCTCTGGACCACTTGTGCTCAATCAGTGCTCCATCCCTTGACTGGATGGCCCATGTGATACAAGCTGGTTGTTGTCCTTAGCTCAACGCCCCTGATTTAGGCTCTATATCAAACTCATCAGGAAACAGTAGAAAGTCACTGCTCCCACCTACTACTTGGTGTTCCTCATATTCAGCTGCATTTAGTGGATCCCCTCCTGAAATCCCTTCTGTGTCTGTGTGCACCCTTCACACGACTGTGCAGGAGCAGGGCGTGCATAGGGACGCAGGAGCCACGAGTTCGTTTTTCCTTCTACTGAAGCTGTTCAGTTTGGTCATGGTGACCGAGTGTAAAGAGAGAGAACATGTAAACCAGCTCAGTGAGCACAGCATTTATACCACTTGATTTATCAGGTGATCCTAAATTCCCAGTTTTGTGGGGGACACCATTAATGTCCACAACATGATGGGTGACATGCGTGGCATCGCTGCAACAGGGCCAGAGCACGAGACTCTGACCCAGGCATGGAGGCTGAGGGCTCTGGAATGAGTCAGTGTCATAATGTGCACACAGAGCTCCTGTGTGACCTGTGCATGGTGGCTCTGACCTGTCCCACGTCAGAGGAAACAGCTCGTAAAACTGGCAGATTTAGTTGTCATACTGTCAAGAGAACAATAAGACCAGTTTCTTGTAAAGCAGCCAAATACCAAGCCAAATTTTAGGTCTTCTTTACCACAGATCAGTATTTTAAGCTGAAAATCTTCCTCTTCCAAGACCCCCAACTGGTAAGCTAGAATCAGATTCAGTTTTTCTCTGTCTCTCTTTCTTTTCCTTAGTGGAAATTTAATTGGTCTGTGAAGAATGAACAACTGCAAGAGAAGGACTGATGAGGGCATTGGAGTTTGGCTTCTGGGTGGGCAAAGTTTTTTTCAGAGTGGACAGGATCTGAAGCTGGAATTCATCCTGTTGCTGATGATGATGGCTGCAAAATTAATTGAATGAATCAAATGCTTGGATTTAGGTTTTTCAGTGGATGCAATATTTATATTTCTTCTCTCTAGCACAGTCCCACTGGCTTCAGTGAAATTGTCTATGATGCCCAAAAGGAAACAGTTTCATGACTATGCATTTCTGTCAAGCAATGTATTTGATGTTCTCTGTGTAATGTATTCTGCCCTTGGAGCTATGCAGGTGAATTACACTGCCGCTTATAAGTCCTGTTATTTTTCAAGTGGGGCCCATTTGCCCATACATATTTCATTAAGGCTGTGGCCTAATAGTGCAAGCTACCTACCGTTCCTGAGCAATCTACCAAAACAGCAAAACCAGGGAAAACAATTTTGAACAACTAACAGTTTTCTAATAATTCTGGATCTAGCAGCCTTAAAACAAAAACAGAAGAACACCTTCATAATGGCCTTTTTAACCAAAGAGGAATGGTGAGTGAGGATGTGCTGCAGCCTTTTACTGAAGGATTTACTCGTGCAAAACTTCCATTGGCGTTACTTAAATCAGACTCTGTTGAAATCTAAGAGAGACATGGATGTGGAATCATCCCTGAAATTATTTAGCAACGTGCCTGATTATCCACTCTTCTCTCACTTCATTTCCCTGTCAACAGCAGTGAAAAGGAGAAGGGAATCAAGCCTGATAATTACTTTTGAAAAAATTACTTTCAAGTTTTTAGCAGAACAGATGGAAATTTTGGAATGGAAATAAAATACAAGACAAAAAATAAAGATAAAGGTTAAGAATGGTGGTAGAAACAAAGGATCATTCAAGTATAATTTGCCTTCGACGACTGCTAATTCGAACTATAGAACAAATGGCAGGAAAGCCCAGTAACATTTCAGAATGGTCATTCAGAACTAAAAATAGCCATAAAAACACTGTTACCAAAATGTCCATATAATTAATCTATACAGATTTTAATAGATTTTTCTTTAATACTTTAAAATTTATTTTAAATATGTATTAGCAAACTAACCATCATTTTATTTAAAATTCCATAAAGTGCTCATTCAGTTAATGATAACAAAATTCTGTTGTAGCAAGACAAACTAGCTGGAGCCTACTCTGTGTGGACATCAAAGGGCAGCTTAGCTTTCATTTGCAAAGAGAAAAGAAATGCATGGATTTCTTCATAGCCTATGTTATAATACCAGAAATTGCATTTTTTTCTTTAAGAAATATATTCTTTAGAATATTAAAAAAATAAGTTTAATAAAGCCTGTGCTTAAAACAGCCAAAGTACTGTATGAAAAAAAATTGCACATTTGATACCATTTCAACCCTGCTTTTCATCCACAGGATAATATGAGGCATGTGTGATGTTATTGGAGGGTCTCTTGAACAGGGCTGATTTTCCTTAAGCTATCAGAGCTTCTCTCAGCCAGGTGAAATGTTCAGCGCACGCACAGTGGTTGTCATGGCAGCTGCCAACCGTCACACACCGCTAACATTTTCGTTCACAGGGCTGATACTTCCCTTGGAGGTACCATCCAAATGATGTATTCCGATCGTGACCATCGAATAATCCTTAGCCATCATTTTTGCCTCTTTTTTCAAACTCTTCATTTGTGCTAGCTGGAGCTGGCTGGAATTATACGCGAGTGCTGGGATAGTGTTCACTAAAATCAGCTGGAAAGGTTTCTTCTCCTCCTTGTAGCGACACTGAATGTAACGAGAGAAAGCCGAGCGGTAGGTTTTGTTGAACAACGTATATACGAGTGGGTTGACAGCCGAAGAAAGGTAGCCAATCCAAACAAATACGTTAAGTAGTTCTCCAATTACTTCTTGATTGCATGACTCCTTGCAAATTACGGCCATCACATTGGTGATGAAAAACGGGCACCACATCACAACAAACAGAAAGAAGACAATGCCAAGAACCTTGGAAGCCTTCTGCTCGTTGCTGATGGATTGCATGGTTCTCCTCCCGGAAGTCCCCACGTCTCTGTTCAAAGAGCGCTGAAAGAGTTTTTCTGAGGACAGGGAACTCTGAGGGAGGAAGCTAAATGAAGCAAACTTGGTCTTTGGGCCAATGTCATTCACGCATAGCATAGCTTCCTTCTGCAGCGACTTGATAGTTAAAAAGTAGGTAACCACCATGATGGTTAGAGGGATGAAGAATGCCACGAAAGAACCTACTAGGACAAAATTGTCATCTGCAAGTAAACAGCTGTCTTTCTTAAACACTTTGGAGTCATCTTGTAGTCCAAAGACAGGTACAGGCATGGAGATACCTGAAGGTAGATTAAAGAAGAGGTTAAACACAATAATAAAAAACATGATTTTCAGTCTCCAAGAAAAAAAATTAAAAAGCGCTCTTAGCTATACACAGATAATTTCTCAATTAATTAATGGTTATAGGACACAAACAAACACTAACAGAACCACAATCAATAGACATCCCAAAGCAAACTGAATTTATACATGGGAAGGAAAAATATTGCGTGTCATGTTTCAGCAGTAATACAATGCTAGTCCTGTTCTTGGGACATTTTACTGGGGCTACACAAGAAAAGATGCTGTGTGAAACATTGGTCTTGTAGGTGTTGAATTTCAGGAACCAAGCTGTGGTCTGCCAAGCTCTGGCGTTTGTGCTGCCATCACCTTTGCAGGATCTTGACGAAGAAGGACAGGGGAAGAGCATCACTGGTGTGACATGGGATTTTGCTGTTGTTCTAACCTGAATTTCCTCTCTCCTTCAAGGAAACCTCAGCCACAGGTATTAATAGAACACATATGCTTCCACCCAGCTGTCCCATGACACCTGCTAGCAACAAGAGCATGACTCCTAACATTCTTGGATCTCCAGACTTTCTTCTTAGTTCCTGCCACCTTGGCAAAGGCTTTTAGCAACTACAATAAAGATGATACCATGTCTTTTTTTTTCTGAGGTGCCTTAAGAGTGGTCTTGAGCTATTTTTCATAAGAGAATTAAAAATATTCTGCATACTGGTTTCTGACTAGGCTGTGAAATACTCATTTTAGGAGGAAAGATACATTTTTATCATAGGTCTGAGAGTAATCTTTCATTGGGTCTTTTTTCTTTTCTCCCTGTAATCCCCATACAGTCAGCACAGTCTAAATGCTACAAAAACTTTCCATGGCAACAGCCAGAGGGAAGATGAGGACAAATTAAGCACTGAGAGACACCAATGAGCAGCCTGAGATGTGGTTCACCCAGCAGGACTACCAAGGTCCCTTCATGGTACTGCATCTGCTACAGGCTTCCCTCTCAACACACAGCCCTGAGGGCAACAACAGCCCCGCAAACTTTGTCTTCCCCCTGCTATGTCCTTGCCCTGTCAGGAACGGCAAGGCCAGGTGGTGAATTGCATTCTCATTGGACTGCTCTGTCTGATTCAAGCTCACTCAGCCATTTCTTCAGGGACTTCTGCAAACGCTGCCACTGTCTGTGTAAAATCAAGCAGCTGCTGTTTGTTTGGTTGTTGTTTTGGGCTTTTTTTCAATATTTGTCTCCTCCCTTCCCCACAGAGGGATGCTGTCTCTCCAAGAGGGGCAACGTTCAGATAGCAAAAGGGAAGATGTGTTTTGAACACAGCAGAAGTGGAGTTGTGAAGCAAGGAGCGATAGTACAGCCCTGTTTGGATAACAGCAGCCTGGAGTCAGACTCCTATGGAAAGTTAACATCATCAGGGAGCTTCAGTCCCCTTTGCATCTTTGAAGAGAAATCCCAGATTCTGTATTTGGCTTCTGAGGAAGAAAATATTAATTAGAGAAGAATTTCTTATGATGTGAGGATGATGCTGTGCTCTGCCTTGTCCCCTGTGTGCCCAAGAATGTCCTTACTGGTTCACAGAGTCCTGAAACTCATCCTCTCAACATCAGCACTTCAATGGTACCTCTACCTCCCTTCTTTTCCCTTCTTCCCACTCTGGTGCTTAGACTGGGAGCCCTTTAGAAGCAGAGGCTGTCTCTTCATTTCACAGATTTCCAGTGCCCAGCGTGACAGCTCCAATCCTACAGGTTGGCTGTGGAGTCTGAGCACAGTACAAAACAATAATCATAACAGTAATAATAATAATATTAAACTATTATTCTCTTCAAATGTTCCATTCTTCTGGTGCTTCTGGAGCTTCTACAAAGCTCTTTATTTTTCTACCACCACTGCTCTTTATTTTTTTAACAACACTGTAGCTTATTTTATCTGCACAGCTTTAAACTGAGTCATGGCAATGCCTCGGGCCAATTTACAAAAGTACGGTTCTTATCTGCCCAAGGCAGAAGCTGGTGCAGAGCCTGCGGTATTGCCCTTTCTGTTTCTGTTCAAAGACTGTACAAACCCTAAATTCTTGAACTTGGGCTGTGAGAAACCACTGAGTGCGATGCAAACTCATAAAGTGTGTGGCAGCTCCTGGATCAAGCTGATGAAATCTTTCAGTAACTCCAGGAAAGCTGCTGCCTAAAATGGTTGGAGTTTTGCCTGACTGGTGGTACGGAGGGAGAGGTCACCTGCAGGAGCCGCATCAACCAGCCATGGCTCAGTAATCTGGGGTGCAAATCACCTCCAGGGAACTGGGGAATGCTTTGAAGTTAATTTTCTCTTTTGGATGAGTTGAGGGGATACTGAAGCACCCAGCACCTCCCAGCTGCATGAAGACACAGCACTAGTCAGAGCAATACCACAAGTTTCCTGTCTAGTTCTGCCCTGTACAGATAACAGCAGGGCTATTTTTTCCTGTAATTCAAGGACCTCATCTGAGCTGCAGAGATAAAATAAGCAATGGTATTGACAGAGTAAAAAGATGGCTTTCGTTACTACAGACCTTATGGTTCTGCTGCATCAGGAGGCATGGGAGGAGAGGCAGCAGCACTAGAAAGATGAAAACTTTAGCATAATGGCAAGCTTTTTCAATTAAAAGGCCACAGTCAGCTACAACTCCTCACCCAAAACACAAAGGCAGCAATTCCCCATCTCCTTTGTTTTATTGTTAGTAGCTTCTGGAGGACGGGCATCTAAATCCAGATTTCTGGCTTTAAAAAATGGAAATGAGCTTCAGCTTTATAGCTGGAGTTTCCACATTTCCTTGTCATTCCTTTAGCAAGTGCAGAAGTGCTGTTCACAGCAGAGCTGTAACAGGCACTGCTAGTCATGTAAGTTTTTCTGAGTGATGGTTCAAGGCATCTTTCCCCTATAGCAACAGGTAACTGGCCTGTATACAGTTTGAGAAAACTGTGCTACAGTGTTGTAACAGAAACCACCGACAGCTGTAACCTGCTTTTTGTGTACATTACAGTTCAGATGATGTAGGGCATCCCACAAATGGTACTGTGGCATTCCTGCATGGAATAAATTAACTTCCAGCCCAATTCTCTCTTTTCATATCTCTACAAGGACTAAACTTACTGCTTTCCTCCCCAGTGGAACAGAGTTTGTCCCTCAACAGGTAGCTTCTGTCTTCTGTAGCATGGGGATAGCAAATCCCAGTGAGGACATGGGAACCAAATTCAAAGGTAGTCATATTTAAACTCTAAATAAAGGAGCTTCCATGTGCAACTCATGTCCCCTATTTGGATGGGATTTTTAAGAAGCAGCATACATGGCCAAGAATGTCACCCGCATGTCACTCGTGTTTGGTCAAGATCGAGCTTGTACTGTAGACACATAACAAGAAGTCACCGTCTAAGCTGTATTAGCGTTATTGCAGCTGTCTGAATTCATTCTTTAAAGATCAAAGCTGACCAATCTATTTCTCCTTGATGATTCAGATGTGTAATTTCTTGCTGGTTTTATTGTCCTTGCTTTCCAGCTCCCTGCTCTTGGTGACTGCTGATGTTTAAGAAGAAACAGGCTGCGTCTGTGTATTCAGACATCAGGAGATGAAAATCAGCTTCACAAGAAAGGATCACGCAGTGCTACCAGGTAGTGACGAGCAGGTACTTGGGAAATGGACCATGTGCAAACAGTAGATCTGGAGGAAACAACCTGGCAGGGCTGTAGCAGAACAGCTATTCCACACCCTGCCCATTCCATGTTCTTGGCTCCCACTGCTTGGGTCAGCCTGGAAAAAGTCTTGATATCCTTGAGTGCTTTTTTTACTGTTTATCTTATTCTGTTTCAAAATCAAACTAAGCTGAGACAAAGGAAGCACTCGGCACAGAATGCGAGCAACCATTCAGGCACTAGAGGTATATTAACCACTGTGTTTCCAGTTGACATTTCCACTGAGAACATTTTCCCTTGTGGACAGACCCTAAATATTATGTTCCTGTGGTAGAAGGTAGTTTATTTATATAATATAGCTTGATTTATACACAGGTGGCTGTTTCAAACTCTATGGACTTTAATAAACCACAAAACAGAACTCAAACGATAAAGATGGGTAATAAATCCTGCATTAAACCTGAAGCATTTGGACACAACTTCAGAATGACAAAAGGCTCTTGAAAACACCAAAGGTTAAGAAGTAAAGCAATAGCATCCTTCTTTTTGTTCTCTCAAAAAGCCTGGTAAAACTGACAAAAGTTGATTTAGTGGTACACATTGCTGGCTTGCAAATCTTCAGAGATATAAAGCAGCCATAAAATGTCTTTAACTGGACAGGTAAACTGGATTTGCAGCTGCCTTGAGCTGCTGAGATTGTCAATGAATCAAACCCAGAATTTACAATACACCCAGCAGAATGGTACACTTGTTCTACTTAGGATGAAGAGAAGGAGGGGGGAATGAACTGATAAAATCAAGGTTCCTTTCATGAAGTTCCCTCCAAGCAGATACTGTCAGTCACGGGCTTTCACCTCACATGTAGCCATTTCAATCAATTTGAATACAAATGAACATTACTATATGCCTTAATAAATGCCCAAGGGATAGGAATGTCTCTTAGAAATGTCTTTACAGTTTCTCAGCAAAATTTGTCACCTTTGTTCACCTTCATATGAAAAAGAAAAAAAACCTCTCCAGCTCAAGCTTCAACAGTGGCATTGATTCAAACATACTCATGTTATGGGCCCAGTCATGGGCACATCAGACGTGCTGTGGCACTGGGGACCTCTGCTTGGAGAAGGCCGGTCTCTCCTTAAAGCAGCTTGGTGTGGCAATATTGTCTAATTTCTTTAGAAAAACCCATGCCTGGTGTGTGGTGCCTTTCTGTAATCAAAGAATGCCCTTCCTTGGTATATCTACAAAATCAAAGAACAAACACCCATCCATATATACTTGCAGCAACTCAAGGCATACGACGCATACCTCAGTTTCCTGTTTTATAAGAATTGCCTTGATGCAACACAACCATTACATTATTTTCAACATTTTGGACTGAAATAACCACACACTATACTATTTATTCATTTGGGTTACCATGGTGCGCTGTGTGGATGTTTGCTTGCTCCAGGAACCCAGACCACAGGGAGCCACTGGTTGGCAGGGGACAGTGACTGGACCGTGTCCTTCTCTGAGTGTCAAGGATGCAAATGTGTCTGGACCTTGTACCAGGAGCTGGAGTTTCACAACAGCTCGTTATGTGCTTTCACTTAAATATCTACAGAAGAGCCACTCAGTTTGGCTCTATGTCTTTGTTTGGCATGTGGCACTCACCATTACGCGAGTCATCATTTCCCCAGACCTGCAAACACTTCACTGATTTCTGCAAAAATCTGAGTCTTCTCTTGATTTATCATTTATGTTCTCAGTCCTGAAGCCTGTTTCTTACAAGTAGAGAGATGTGTCTGTCCAAATTAATTTGTAGGACTGTGATAATAAATTAAATAGAAACAGAATTAGAGGAGCATTACAGGGAGGACAGAGCAAGAAATGAAGGACATTTGCCCCTTTTTGACCCAACTGATTAGAAACCCAGGGCTCCAGGATGGGCTGAGTTATGAATGGAAAGCACTGATGGAGTCATTTGCTGCTTTGGTATAATCCTTTTCCCTTACAAAATGTGAATGCAGCCCTGTTTCCCAGGGACAGCAAGAGCCCAACAGCAGGAAGCAGTTTCTTTGCTCTTGGTTTTAAGTGCTGTTCCTGCCTATACACACCTCAAATCCCCTTTCTTAGCTGTGCTGCAGGACTTGTTTACAGCAGTTCTGTGTATTTTGTGTCTGCTCCTTCCTATTTCATTGCTGGATTTTCTGATCCTTCTGAGTATCTGAGGAAGGCACAACCTTTTGCATAGTGATTTTCACTGAAGCCTCTCCACCAATATAGTAGTTACTTTTCAGCTAGTGACATTATCTTTGGTTTGGGCAGAAACTTCTGCTAAGGTGCTTATTGGCTTCTCACAGCTATCTCAAATCGAGAGAAGTTGTTATCCCCCAGTGTAATGTGATTACCCAGTCACTGAAGGGACTAACAGAGGCATATAGAAGTCTACACTTACCAAATAGCTAGAAAGAAAGAAAGATTTATAAATGTCCTGAGGAAATTTATTTTGAAAAAAGGATTTAAGGACTGGGGATTTCAGATTATACCATTCATGTATGCAGTGAGGAGCAATGGGGAACAGACACTGATGCTTTCAGCTGAACAAGCAGAAATAGAAAGTCTTGCTATTACAACCAAACGAACTTAGTCCAGTGCCAGTACAGGTTTGTATAGGCTGCCTTCATATTCTGTGGACTACAGTGGGTAGAGAGGAGGACTCCAAGGGGTAAGAAATTGTTGGACAAAGCTGTCCAACAGCTGAATGTGAAATATGATGAATGTACCCTGGTCTGGTCTTTCATAAGCAGGAAGGCAGTCACATTTCTCAAAGCTAGTCTTGGTATCTCATCTGAATATTAAATTTTTTAGTTATTTCCTAATGTGCTTGTAGTTGTTCCCAGGTAATGAACTCCTTAGCTCTTGGCTGCATGTTGCCTCATTTTAACTGAAGCTCTGCAGTGCTTCTGTCTTTGTAGAGTAAAAGTCTTTCTGCTTGGAGTTAGCACACTGGTGACTTGCTGTATGGGACAGCCACAGGTAAAACTTTCACCTGCAGGACCAGCAAATAGAACAAGTATGTTCTTGATCAGTGGAAACCTCAGAAAATTGGAAGACTTTATCAATTTATAGAGAATTTTTTTTTCAGATGACACATAGCATGATAGAATCATAGAATCATTTAGGTTGGAAGAGACCCTCAAGATCATTTAGTCCCACCATTAACCTGACTCAGGCATTAAACCATGTCCTTAAGCACCTTATCTAAACACCTTTTAAACACTTCCAGGGGTGGTTACTCCACCACTTCCCTGGGCAGCCTGTTCCACTGCCTGACAACCCTTTCAGTGATTAATTTTTTCCCAATATCCAACCTAAACCTCCCCTGATGCAACTTGAGGCCATTTCCTCTCGTCCTATCCCTTGTTACTTGGTATAAGAGACCAACACCCTCCATGCTACAACCTCCTTTCAGGAAGTTGTACACAGTGATGTCTCCCCTCAGCCTCCTTTTCTCCAGGCTGAACAGCCCCAGTTCCCTCAGCTGCTCCTCATCAGACTTGTGCTCCAGACCCCTTACCAACTTCGTTGCCCTTCTCTGAACTCTCTCCAGCACCTCAATGTCTTTCCTGTAGTGAGGGGCCCAAAACTGAACACAGGATTCGAGGTGCAGCCTCATCAGTGGCCAGTAGAAAGGGACTCACTTCCCTCATCCTGCTGGAATACTTGCATTCCATCTGCTTGTTTACTACAGCATTTGTATCTACTGAGGGAGAGAACTTTTCCTAAATAAGTAAGAAATACCAAACTGCCCCGTAAATAAATTTTTGCCCAATAAGACTAAAGAACAAAGTTATGTGTACCACTTGCCATGTTCTTACACAGATCTCCCATGGATTCAATGAATCTCCTGTTTACTGTGCTTGGTTGGACCTTGTGGTCTAATTCTGAATATTTTAGTGATATTAAGCCTGTCAAAAGATGTCAAAAGACCCCAGCTCTAGACTCAAGTGTGTCAGCTTTTACATAAAAAATGAATATTTTTACCTTGTGTAGATTACTGTGCAAATACAGATAATTATAAATGCATTTCCAGGGAAGAAGAGGGAGGATTTCTTTTTGCAGCGAAGGCCGGACAGAGTTGTTTAGTTCCAGGATGTCCAGGAGTTTGAAAGCCAATAATAGACCCTAAAAATCCTTTTCCTCTTTAGTGATCCAGAGGAACCCACTCAACCTAATCTCCAGTAAAGAGCATGCCATTGTGCCACATAAAGCAAACTTGTCCACCTAAGAAAGCACCATCCTTGTGCTCCTCAGGTGAAAACTTAGCCCATCTTTAGAAACAGGACAAAGAAATGTTTATGGGAATGATTCAGCAGTGTTTTGGCACCACATCACCACTTTGCATCCCAATGAGATTGCTCCTCTTTTGCTCTACTCAGTCCCGTGGTTCCCAGATGATGCTGAGAGCACACGGACAACTGGTATCAGAGTGGCAATGCTGAAGGAGCACTGAGAGAAGGGCAAACTGGTGATCTGTATAGAAGTCATAACTTTCTTCTGCTGAGAGCTGAGCTAGGTTAGATTTGCATCTCAAAATAGGCTTCTCTTTCTCATGAGCCCTTCCTCAGGCCAGCTAGTCCTACATTCTCATGGGGAAGTGCCCCAAGAAGGGAAGGTCATGGAGACCTGCCTGCCACCTCTGGTGCACTTTTAAATCTGAGAATGTGAAATATGATGAATGGAAAGATGGAAAGCCACAGGTACTCTTACATCCTGCTTAGCTGAGCGGCACATGAATACCACAACATGTCGCTGAAAATAAGCACTAATTTCACATGGACACGCACCATCTGCATGTGCCAGCCTACCTGCTCAAGTAAGATTGCCAGCTTTTCTAAGTAACTGAGTTACAAGCTGTATTTTTGTGATCTGATGTCATCACTACTTACATCATCCTTGTTTTGATAACAGCATGTGTAGGTTGCTGCAAACATTGTCAGTCCCCTGAAGACCAATAAGGCCAGTGCCAGCCCGTCTACATGGACTTCAGTTTGCTCTGCACATCTACCTGCACTTTAATCCCTGCCTCCCACCAAAAAAGCCCTGCCAGGAGGGAGACAGGGTGGTATGTCACATGCACAGTGCCTGGAGGAAATCAAACCACGGCTGCAAAAATCTAGGGGTAGGGGGACATGTAACAATAAAAGACTTCAAGACCTCTCACCCTCTAATTTAATTGCATTATTATTTACAATATCAATTTATTTGCAGTCTGGTCTTTGGTGAGGTTGGGACTGGTCACCATCTGTGTGCAATAGAGACTGGTCACTATCCCTAAGTCTGGAAAAAGCAGAGGGTAAGGCAGTGTCTGGCTAAGCATGAGGAACCAGCTTGCCTGGGGGATGCTGGCTGAGCAGAGCCCAGGTCTGAGGTAGCCAGATGGCAGCTACAGTCCTGTTGTCAGCTGGGAGTCAGTAGGGAGCTGGGCTACATGTTCTCCTCCAGGGCATGGAGGCTGATGATCGCTGTGTAGCCCCTTCATCCATGGTGATTAGAAGTGATTAGATGTGGCTGACCTTGTGATAAAGAGCCTAATATTTAGTTTGAAAAATTGCAAGAGGTGCCACAGGTCTCCAGCCTCGCTCTGCACAGAGGGATGAGCTGCTGCTCACTCATACTTAAAGCTCCTGAATGGACAAATCTGCTACTTCTGTGGCTCAGCAAAATGCAGCAGAGCAGGGTAAACACCCTTTTTCCTTTCTGTGTACTCAGTTATTGTTGTTTAAATTGCACTGGTGTTCTTAAGTTCCGTGTAGCAATGGTTTGATTTCTTCTCAAAAGAAGTTACAAATTTACAGGTGTCACTGACTTAGGTAAATATGTTAATTTGAAAACAAAAAGAACCTCTAAGTGGGATCAGCTCCAGCCACCTGTGATATCCCTACTGTACAGCACAGGACCTTTTTGTATCTCATAGAATCATAGACTCATTTTGGTTGAAAGAGAACCTCAGGATCATCGAGTCCAATCATAACCTAACCTAACTCTAGCACTAACCCATGTCTCTAAGAACCTCGTCAAAATGCCTTTTAAACACCTCCAGGGATGGTGACTCCACCACTTCCCTGGGCAGCCTGTTCCAATGCCCGACAACCCTTTCCCTGAGGAATTTTTTCCTAATATCCGATTTAAACATCCCTCTCTCTCCATCTTCACATCAGATGGCTTGGCAATGGTCACAGTTCAGGCCCCTAGGAGAATAGATTTGGGGATAGTTGTGCTTTGAGAAAGAAAGAAATACTATACATTTGTAACAGGATCTTCCTGGATCACACATTGCCAGTCTGCCTTTTTAGCTATGAAGCTCCTGAAGGCTCCTCGGGGCTAACTTTTCTATGCTATACAGGCTATGTACACAGTAACGCTTAAAAAAGATTAGATAGATAGATAGATAGATAGACAGACAGACAGACAGACAGACAGACAGACAGAGTAGCAAGAAGCTAGAAATTATGGAAAGATCTTAGGTATTCCACTGTGTTAAGCAATGAATGTGATGGCTGCTGGAGCAGTCTAAGTGACAAGATTCTCTATTTTCCCAGTATTCTGGGCTTTAAATTATTACTTGGTATGATTTGTTGAATGCTGAATATTTACTTAACTCTGCCTTGTTCCTCCTCTGAACTGAACAGAATTTTCTATTGATATCTCTCTGAGATTTCTCCAGCAGTGCTGCTTGGCCTTCTTGAGTAGTTTAACAGGAAACTGAATGTAACTATCAGATAAGTTGTTTATTTATTATTATTTTTTTAGCAACAATTTTGCACTGAGCCTGAAGGGCACAGACAACCAAAACTGTAATTCTTCTGGATTTTCTAGACCTCAGACCAGGTCCCATTTTAATTTACATCTCTTATGGTTACTTGCAGAAGCTGCTGATGAAGCAGATGATCAGCTTCTTACTAGTTACACAAGGATGCTGCACCAATGGCTGGACAGTTATTTGGGTAAATGTCCTGACGTGATGGATAATTTGGAAGGAAAAAAACAGGACAAGAAGCAGCTTAAAGACCTGCACTGGTCTGAACATCTTGACTCGAGATCCTGTTCTTTATGCTTCACTGCCCACCCAATGGGTAATGCCCTTCACCCTGAATGACCTGTTCTTTTGTCAGATCAGTCAGTGCCCTGGTCACATGTAGAAGATGGCAGGGTTGAAGAAGAGATGAAAAAGTGTTAGAGCATATATTTGCCATCTACCGATGTCTACGTAGGTGCTATAGCACAATCCCTAGGGCTATCTTTCTTGCTAAATATGTCACAAACCACCTTGAAAGTGAAAAATAAATACATGACCTACCCTTGCAATAAGAAATGGCTACTCTGCATGCTGGATGGACCTCCTCATGTCCTACAGTAGTATACAAGGCAGGCTTGTTTAACCCTAGGAACATTCAGCCTAAAACTTTGGGGCACTTTGACATGCTGCTCACTCAGTGCACCTGAGACCTAAAACTACAGTGTTTATCCTGAGGCGCTCATAGCCCAGCCTATGGTCCTAGCAATAGTGGTCAATTTGACATGTCAAAACTTAGGTCAAATACAAAATCATAGTGAGAGTTATCTTCTGCTGAGAGGAAACAAGTCTTCCCGGTAGGTGTGATTTATTTGCAACATAAGTGCAGGGCTGAATACCATGAAATACATAGTTCCAATTTTGATCATCCAGAAAAGAGATCCTTTATTGCGATGCCTCAGCCTGCTTTCAGGATGTCACTGGAGTTTGATAGACCATTTTCCATTAATGACTCTGGAGGACATCATAGGATAAACCAGCTGACAGGTATTTCTAAATTTGTTGTAGGTAATTAGGAATATGTTGTTTCAGCTCTGACAAAACTCGAGACTTTTATTAGCTGGGCTGCTACTTAGAAATTGTACCAATAGCATGGGCCAGAAATGCATGGGGAAGGTTAATTGCAGCCTAAGTGTGCAATAGTTTGCAATGTTCCTGCTAATTGGGCTAAATGTAAGGATTTCATTTTAAAGCAGAATTCTGTGATATGTTTATTTTTTCTAGCGTTATCAAATGCAAAATCTGGCTTAGTTAAAATTTGATGCTTCAAAATACATAAAAGAAGCTGTGAAATAGCACTGTATAATTTTAAAATGAACAAAAATTTCTTTGTTCTTGACATTTTGTTTTATGCAATACAGTGCTACTTTAACAACACCATTTTTAATTTAGAAGGCGATTAAATGCAATTACAGTGTACAGATGACAGAGTCAATAAATCCTAACGTGATTCCTTTTCTGCTTATTTATATTGCATGTGGCTTCTGCTATGCAGAAATCCCAGTTCCTCTAGTTAGAGATGCTCAGGTAATTAATTCCTTGGTCAATATAGGATCTCCTTTTGAGCATGTACTGTTGTGGAGACCTACAGGAAGAAGACCAGAGCAGGCCTGTGAACATGTCCTTTCTGCACTTTCCAATACCTCACATAGCACTTTCTGCAGAAAAGAGTATCCTGAGGTAGGACCTGAGTTCATCCTTCACCCTCTGGATGGGGAATCCATTCTGGATTCTTGTATGTATTTCACACTGTGCTGGGTACACAACTGGCTAAAAAAATATCACCTTTTGGAGAAGGAGGAATAACTTAAAATAGGTACTGTAGTGTTGCTGCCTTTTTCCTTAAAACATTCCGTTTACTCTGAAGTATCTTACAAAGAGAGATTGGCTGATTACAGGTCATATTGCCAATGAGGAACAGTTACTTATTCATTCAAAGAAACCTGATAGTAGGATCAGCCTGGTCCAATTGAACATAATGCTTTTTTTCTGTCAGCTTCAGGGGAAGGAGAGCAGGGTCCTTATGGTCTTCAATGCAAATACAAGTTTTAAAAAGAAAAGACAATGAACAAATTCTGTCATCAGTAACTTGACTAACCAGGTGCTTTTCACATAGCTCTGGTATTAAAAATACAGCTCTATTGTTTAAAACTTGCCCTTAAAAATATTGCCAAAGCAGAAAGAAAAGCCATATGTTAATGTTAATACTAATATTGTGAGCACTCCTCATTCCTTTTTACCTGTAAAGCAGAATGTTTCTTGCAAAAGAGGAGCTCACAAAATGGATGTGTCCCTTTTTCAGAGGCAAAAACCTCCATCTCCTGTTAATCAGTAATTACACAAAGAAAATGGTAAATCTTTCACAACAATTATTCTTCATTTGTCAATATATATGTACTGGTATAATGTATTCCTCCCCATCCAGATGTATGCCAGGTTGCTCCATGTCTCTGGTTTGCAAATGTGGCCATATGGATTTTTATGTTGCTTCTTTTTCTCTGTGTTTTCAAATTTGGAGCATTTAGAAAGCAGTTCAATGATTACCATTCCTTTAGCATTTTTTCATAAAGAAAAGCACAAGGTTGGTAACACCTCAACATCAGAAAATGAAAAAAAATATATAAAAGTTCAAAATGCAAGCTTTTTTAACCTTCACAGTTAGGAGAGGGAGATATGTGTGGTAGGCTGTTGGGATGCTGGCTGGGATGTGTTCACTCTTCTGGGAAGAACAAATCAAGAAAAAGATTCTGTTGTATGGGAAGCACAGGAATCATTTACATCAATGAACAAAGTAAATATGATATTTATTTCTCTTTCTCAGAATCATCTTATGTAATGTCTCATAAACAGAATGTACGTGCTAGCCAACTCAGAAATGTGTATCACAGCACTGAATATTAGTTTCCCTTGAACAACCTACCCATGAATCATTATTTACTCATTAGTTGTCACTGCTGGTGGGGTCATTAATATAGCAATGAACTTTTTACTGCCATGACTGTTAGTAACTACAGAGCTTCATACATTGTGTCTCTATAAAATGATACAATGAGGATCTTATTTCTGTGACCTGGTGTTGAAGCTCTAACACTTCATTTATGAAATATTGCGTCTTGACCCTTCATTATAATCAATGCAAATTTTTCTATATTTTGTGTCACTATTTCTGACAGCATCTTTATGGCATTTTATTTTTATGGTGGCATCTACATCCATAAATGGGAAGGGTCCCAGGGGATTGTCCAAACACAAAAATTGTAAAGTTTGCCCTTGAGATCTTCCATCTGTAAAGAGCAAACAGTATGCTCACTCTTTGGGAGATGGTTTCATGTGTATGATACAATGAAATGTCAGCTAAGGAAATGATTATAAGTACTGCTAAGAATCCAAAGCCAAGTTTTCCGAAGAAGAAATGGAAGTAAAGTGAATGACTACATGGTAAAGAGTGTAGTGTCACAGATATTTCAAGTTTAACTCTAGCATTTCCAAATGTAGGTACCCAACTTTAAATTTATATTGTCGGAGTATGGTGCTGTGTGTAATTATTTGCAATTTTGCATATTTTGGCAGTGTGTTCCATGTTATAACAAGTGATCTTTTCCTGTGCCAACCCATCCCTAAAATAAACTAGAATTAAGTGGCAAATGGTAACTATGTCATCTGGAAGAAATGGAGGATGTGGTTGATCCAGAACAGGGATTCCCAACCTGAAGCGCCTTGGCTATTTTTGCCTTTTGAAAACAGTAAAGGGGCTTTCAAACGAAGGCTGTCCTTGGCAGAACTGAGTGGCTGATGTGCTAAAGGACGCCAAAGCTGTCATCAAATGACAATGCTGGTGGTTGTCCTCTCCAAATCCCAGTTGCTTCCCTGGCCCTTCATACTCTGTAGGACAGCAAGAAGTCATGGAGAGAAATGGCAGGCTGCCTGAGAAGAGAGAGAAAGCCTCTGTGTCAGCATAAAGCTTCCTGCTGCCAAATCACCAGTGGGCTCAGTTGCACTGGACTTCTTCATATACCTGCAGGTAACTTTTTGCACTTTGGAGAATGCTGCTTGACATGCTACAGTATTTCGTTATTTTTGAAGCCTTGAAAGCACTGGCAAAATTTTAAGAGAGTTGTTCTGTGGGAGATATTTCACCAGTTTCAGCCAGTTCCACTTCGGACGACTTTCTGCATGAAAAGTACTGAATAAATCTGAGTTGTTAGCAACTGGGGAGAGCAGAGACTGCCTGGAGGCAATGAACAGATGTGTAGGCTAAGTGAGAAATGATAAGAGAAAACTCAGCTAAGAGGATTTAGGTTTCATCAAACTTCACATTACTTAGACCATTAATGGAGCAATAGAGAGAAATAAGGACTGAGGAATGATATATATAAGGGCTTACCATTCATGACTGTAATTCTTTTATGTGGCCTTTTCAAGGATTTTTAAAGAAGAGAATGATGCATTTTTGTCCAGTTGCAGAGCAATAGGTTTCTTAGGCCCACTTAGGACTCAAAGGTGCTTTACCTTTATTTTTCAGCATAGCCTCTGTTTACAATTCTGTAGACTCCAGTTAAACCCTATTCAAAATTCAACTCTAATTTTTCTAGGTAAGGGAAATGCTTGGGCTTTTTACACCTGTTCTCAGTAAGGACCTCTGTGCTTTAAACCAAATGGAATAATTTTCAGTGTTTAACTGGCTTTTGCCTTCAACAGCTACAAATAATCTAATTATCTGGCCACTCTGGGTACTGGATGATTTAAGAATTAAAGACACGATTAGAATCTGTTACACTAATTAGAATCCATTTTAAACCAATTGCCTGTGGCATTACATGGTCTAGTGAAAGAAAGGCTGCTGGCTAAATGCTCTTCTTCCACTAAGTGCAAACCCAAATATTAGTATGATTTAGTTTTTTAAAATAATCTAAGAAAGTCAAGATTTCAGAAGTCAAGTAAATCAAATCATCTGTCCTTTTTTAATGCTTTTAAAAAATATGTCATATATCACTGAAGCCAATGGAAGGAAGACCACTGATTCATTGATCTTTGGATCAAATTCGCTGAACAAATTTGTGAATTTAGTGAATAAAAAGAAAATTGTGACTTTAGTGAATAAAAAGAAAATTATGAATTTAGTGAATGAAAGTGTTATTACTTAGGTAAGTTGGAAGTTATAATGACAGATTGAGAAGCACTGGGAGAACTTTTGCATGCCCCACAAATCAGCTAGAAGTATTTGCAGGAGCCAGTGATCAGGTGGATAATGATAATACAGCTGACATAATGTTCCTGGATTTCCAGAAAGCTCTGACAATGCTATTTTGTCAAAGGCTGTTAAAGAAATTAAACTCTAGTGGCAGAAGAAGAAAGGTCCTTTTGTAGAAAAAGGATGGGTTGAAAGACAGAAAACACTGGGTAGGATTAAATGGTTTGTTTCCACAGTGAGCAGGGTAAAAGGTAACGTCCAGGAGCCCTCTATGTTTATCAGTGCTGTTCATCCCATCTGTGACCTGTCTGCTTGGACACTGGAGCTGAGTAAATGTGCTGTCAGCACACAACTGTTGGCTGTAGAGAATTGCATAAGGTCCTCATAAATCTCAGCTAATGGACAGCAAAGTAGCAGAGAAAATTCAGTGCTAAGAAGCAAAGAGTTGTAGGTTAGTTGGAGGGAACCCTATCTAAATATGCGAAACTATTTGTCATTACTCAGGAAAGAGAGGAGTGTCATGAAAATTATTAGAGGACTCAAACACCTCTCATTATGAAGAAAGGCTGAGAGAGCTGGGGTTGTTCAGCCTGGAGAAGCGAAGGCTCCAGGGAGACCTTATTGGGGCCTTCCAATGTATAAAAGGAGCTTATAAGATGGAGAAAGACTTTTTATCAAGTCCTGTAGTGACAAGACAAGGGGCAATGGCTTTAAACTGAGAGTAGATTTAGTTTGGACATAAGGAAGAAGTTTTTTTACTATAAGCATGGCTGGAACGGGTTGCTCCATCATTGGAAGTGTTCAAGGTCAGGTTGGATGGGGCTTTGAGCAACCTGGTCTAGCGAAAGATGTCCCTGCGTGTGGCAGGGGCATTGATCTAGATGATTTTTAAAGGTCCCTTCCACCCCAAATGATTTATAGCCCTGCCACTCTAAGTAGCACTGAAAGCATGCAGATTGGTAAATGTTACATGGAGCACGTTTTTGTTCAGAAAACATTTCCTATTAGTAAATGATATAGAACTTACATGGAAAACACTTCATTCCTCAGAAACCACTTCCTGTCTGTTCTGACTTGGATCATGGCAGATCAGGACAGGGTCAATGACAGACTGACAACCATTTGCACGGGTGAACTGGGATCTATCAAGTTTCCTTATAATACTGGCATTGTTATTCTATATGGTATAGCAACACACCATGGTGCAATCTCAGTCCAGCCTGGCAGTGACTAGCTCAGCAGATTCTTTGCAGTTTGCTGTATGTTTGCTTCCCTGTCTGTCCTCTGGAGGACATCACATTTGTCATTCACGACACAGTTGCCAGGCTGGGAACTGACCTGTCTTCCTTGAGCTCATCTCCCCATGGCCCTTGCATCCACAGGACTAGCAAACCGGCTCAGCATCACTTCATTCCTGCACACCTCAGCATGCTTGCCTGCATTCATTTATATCTATTTAACCTGCTCACTGTTTTGATGGCAGGTGGTGTGCAAATGAGATGGAGTTTACCCTATCTGCCCCAAAATTTTTCTGGCATCCACCATTCCCTCACATGTGTCCTTACCCAGCTGCAGTAAAGCAGAACTCTTCACTCTTCACTCATCCCACACTTGAGTGCTTTCCAATAAAATACAGAGTTGTATTTTTCAGAGGTATATAAATAGAGACCATGTTGCTATCACTTGCTGTAGTAATAACAAATAACATCTGTGGCTTGTCTGATCACTGTTAGAAGAAAATTCTCTAGAGAGCAGAAAAGGTGTTTTTACAATGGGTAAATTGTTATCAGTTATTGCTGCAAAGAATAGTCCTAACTTTTGAACTGAAATATCAACATATCAAAGAACTAAAGCCTCCTGCTACAGGACATAAACTGTGTTCTAACTAAAAGGGCTTAAATAATACATTTTTCTGGAGTCATTTAATAGTGAGCTAATTCAGATACTCTGGCAGTGAGCTGCTGCCTAAAAAAAGACACTGAGCAGCGTGGATTGCTGGTTTGCCCCTGGAATGGTCATTCTGATCCTTCTGTAAATTTATTTGTGTTTAAAAAGGACAGTTATTTTGCACACGCCAAATACAGGCACCACACACAAATGCAGACAAAAACAGTATGTACAAATTGAAGTAATGCTTGACTTTTTTAGTTATATGGAGAACACACTGAAAATTCTTGTACTTAGCAGTGTCCAAGATTGGAAAAACTGGACAAAGTAACATGTTTTATACTGGATTGATAAAAAAGTCACTGATAGAAGTGAAATACAAGGTATGATTCGTCTAATCTAAATGAAGACATCTACATCTGAGTTGCTCCAGACCTCCTTTATAGTTGAGAGCTAGGGTGGAGTTCACCTGGCCGGTGCAAGACATCTAAATCTGATCACCTGAATGCACCCCGGAGCCACACATGATGCTGTTGAACCTCACCATATCTTTGAGGATGCAGAACTGTCCTCCTGTTGAGTGCTCTTTCTATTTCTTGCTGTGCAGCAGAAAATACAGCTATTTTAAGCCATATATATCCTGAACTGCTTTTTCTCAGACTCTGGACCAGGATCAAGTAGGAGACCAGAAGATGATTCAGAGCATCAGGCAGGCACAGTGTTAGGCATCGTCTCCTTTCCTTCCCCTCAGAAGGATGATAACAAATCACAATTACCCCTTGCAATAATTTTTATTAGCCAGGGAAGAGGCTAATTACCTTTGATTGCTGGCAACACTTACCTCTTGCAGGGCAAAAGTGTGGATTTTTTCCTGATTCTGAATAAATGAGCTGCCAATGCTCAGGGGGGTCTACAAAAGCAGAATAGCTGCAAGGGAACTGTGCTTTCAACACGTTTGAGAACCTCCATCCCGGGTGTGTGAGGACATCCCTGATGGCATCAATCACCAGACTCTTCCCAGCTCCCATGCCATGAGAGTGCTCTGGACCGAAGATGCTGCCACCATGGGAACGGAAGAGCAACACTCCTATGCCTGGTTTTGAGTCTCTGAGGTTTTCCATCACAAAGAGATACTCATCTAGGGAGCCATTCATGGCACCTATTTTAGGCTGCAACTCTGAGCTGTCCTGTGGAGAAACTTCTCTCATTTATGGCGAACACAGAGTATCTAATGCCTCCTGAATAGGATGCAATAAATAGCCTGCCCTACACACTGAGAAAGGCAGAAGAGATCTGCCCATAAGAAACACCTCTAAGCAAATTACCCTCATAAGAAGTTGGGAACAACGGACTTACATAAAACAGGGAGATTTTTTTTTTCATTTGAGATCATTTTTCTTTTCAGACATTAACGTAATGGTGGATAATCAATATGGGAAATAAACACATCTTTAAAACAAACTTGAACCCAATAGTCCTATCACTGATGTATATTCTTTCAGTGACAGTGCTGCTCAGTTCTCCTCCATTTACTGTTGTTGATTTCCATTGCATAATTACTACATTACAGCACTTCTTAGACTGTGGCAAGCAAAATACTGCAGGCAGGGAATACAGATTTAGACTGCAATGTATGTCAAATCCTCTCAAAGGCTAGAAATCTGCAATTACATGCTGAAATATTGCCTCACTTACCAACTGATATGGTCCAAACAGCAATTATTTTTGCAAAAGCCTTAGTTCTTGAGTTAAACCGGCTGTGATGAATGGGGTTTCGAATGGCAATATAGCGATCCAGTGAGATGGCACAGAGGTGCATGATGGAGGCGGTGGAGAAAAGCACATCCAAGTAGATCCAAATGGCACAGAGCTTTCTAGGTAGAGGCCATGCATATCCTGTACAAGACAAAGTTGACATCAGCTAAGAATATGACATACACCTTTTGTTGTGACACATACATCTTAGTGCATGTATCTTTCTAGGAGAAGCTGGTGGGAAGTGACGCTTTCAATGGGACATGCCTGACACTGTTTTAAGAAACCTTTTTTTATTTGCTTGCAGACTTCTAATTTTGTAGCTGTTGAGATTAACTCTGCTTCTTTCCCAGGGTACAAGCAGTGTATGTTTTTTTTCTTTTCTTTTTAATTCTATTTGCACACCCTTGGTGTTATAATCAACCATTTCTGGCAGCAAATCTATGGAAAGAGAAGCAATTTTGTCATTGTATTCCTGCAAGTTCTCAATTTTGTTTTAGGACTTTTTATCCACATGATTACTGCATTATTAGTACCTGCTGATATGCAAAGGTACCTGAATTCTGAAACCGAAACTTTCAATTTAGTGGCAGGTGAAGAAAGAAGTGTATTTTGTTGCATACCAGTGATATTTATCTTGCCTGGCTTTGGGTACCTACCATTTACTTCAATAAGGATATTCTCTGTATCAATGAATATTGATAGGCTCCTCCAGAAAGAGGAATCCAAAACAAAAGCATTAGTGTTTACCAATATCCAGCCAACATCTTCGCTGCAAACTGAGCCTTCCCTTTTTCCTTGTTCTTTTCACTAGCCACGAAGAATAACTGATCACATGCCTTTCTTGAAGCTATTGGAAGATGGCTATCCTGTCTTGCCTATTGTTTTCTTTTCCAGACTAAGCAAAGCCAGTTCCTTTATCTTTTGCTTGCAGATAATGCTTTTAAAGCTTTTGTGCTTCTTGCTTTCCTGCCCTGGAATATATTTAATTTATCCACATTTTGCTTATCCTTCAGTAACCAAAACAGGAGTCGTTACTCTTGCAAAGGCCTCCTGACTGGTAAGTGAAATACAAGATCACTTCATGGGTCTTGCAGGGAATGTCCTTACTTACACAACCTGGAATGATGAGTGCCTTCTGTATAAAAATATCATACTAGTGACACATGCTCAGCTTATGATCCATTTTGAGAGCCAGATCTTGTTCGTCATCCCTGAAGCCTGGACGAATTTCCCCAGCAGTAGTTGGTTTGCTGTCTTTTTCCTAAGTGGATATCTTTGCATTTATCCTCACTGAATGTTATTTGTTCATTTCAGACTTTCTCTTCAGGGGTTCAGGTGATTGTTGATGATTCTGATGTTGTCCCTCTGAGTGCTTGTAACCTCTCCCAGCTTGGTGCTTTTGGAAAGCTGTGTAAGCTCATACTCTATACACTGTCCAAGTTGTCAGAAGCAAATGCTGAGCAGACCCAGGCTAAGCAGAGCCCTGCAGGACTCCATTCAAAGGCCCTTCCTAGTCCTGCAGGGAACCACTAATAACTCTCCTTGGAGCAAGTTTTGCAGTTAGCTGTGTCCTTAGCTTGTTGTGATTTTATTTAAAGCATATTATCTGAGTTGCCCATAACAGTGCAGCATAGGGCAATGCCAGAGCAGGTATTGAACACACTGGTGTTTCAGGGGGTGTGTCTGTCTCCTTTGGAGATGATATAATACAAGATTTGAAACAACAGGAACAGAGAGAGAGGCAGAGGAGCTAGGTCTGTGTCTAATTAAACTTAGTCTCAGCCAGCACTGGGAAGACCTGTTTCTTGGTGCTATTTGACTGCTGTAATATGAGCTTACCCTGACAAGTCATACAGTATTTATGAATATGTTTTATCTTGTTTTCTGGTCCTCCAATGGGGAATCCAGTCTCTGGAATGTGTTACATGAGGGTTTGCTTCCAGGGGCATGTCTTCCCAGCAGGCTCTCTGTGTCAGGCCACCCCAGCTTACAGAGGGAAAAGCAACAAAGTATTTTTACACTTGACAACGTGTGTCTGTTCTCTTGCTTTAGTGCCCTGTAGGAACATGTTTGTTGTATCCCTCTAAACCTCTTGTCCTTACTCTAAACGTGGATGGAGCAAGGACAAAACAGTATCCATCAGATAACAGGGCAAAGAAAGGGCCAAGTACATTATAGGAGCCAACTGCAGATGCAATAAGAGTTAGGAAGGCTGTAAATAACATCCTCCAGGCAGGCCTTGGGACATTTTATGTGTCTTTGCCTTATGCTGCGCTCTGGCCACTGTCCAATTCCGCCCACCATGTATCCAAGAGGAAACAAAACAAAACATAACAAAACATGGCTGCAATTTAAAGATTGGTTAAGGCATCTCTAAGGTCCAGGATTTGATGTGGTCCATAAGAGGCAAGGCAAGGAGGCAAACACATGAAGTTATCCAGGATGTTTGGGCTGCTGCTTGTTGGTAACAGGAGGTTTTGAGTGGAAGGCTAAGAACATGCTGTAGAGAGAGGAGAGAGAAGAGTGAAGAGAGAGGAGAGAGGAGAGAGGAGAGAGGGAAGAGGGGAGATGGAGAGGAGAGTCCATAGGACGGGAGGTTGCCGAGGAGGCCCAGTGCACCATCCTGCCTGGTCAGAAGCACATCAGCTGAAGCTGCATCTAAGGTCAGCACTCAGCTGGTCAGCAGCCCTCTGAAATGCCTGGTCTTTCCAGGGCAACAGGGAGTTACACAGAATCTGCCAATTCTCAGCACTGGCATGGGGCAAGTCTCTGAGGCAGGAGCAACAAACATCTGGAACCTGACATGTGATTGGGTGGGAACCAGTGCTGCTGTTGAACTCCATGAATTCTCTGCTCTGTGGGCACATCACCTTGGTGGGAGTCTTTTTCTCCAGTGGAGGCTCACGCTGTTGGGTGGATGGAGAAGCCTGACTGGCCCAAAGACTGCAGGTTGGGCAGATGTGTGGCTGGTGTGGCAGGGCATTCAGAATGGGAGTCGTCCACAGTAGCTGTAAAGCTCTCAAGATGGCAATCATCTCTCTTTTGAGCAAAACAATTCCCCTTCAAGGGGCTGCAGGGCGGGTGGTGAAACACCCTTGTTCCACAGCCTTGGAGGTACTCCAGCAGAGTGAAGCAGATGCAAAGGCGCTCCATTTGGGCTCAGGACCGTCAACATGGGAGATGTGGCTCACGCTGGCTGTGTCCTGGCCTTTCTCTGAGCGGCTGAGGCCAAGCAAATGCTCCTGTTTAAGGGGAGATTTCCCTCTGCAGCATCATTGGTTGCCCTGTAGAGGCTGGGGGTTCACCATGCCAAGACAGCTCTTCTGGTACCTGTGCGCAACACCAGATGATTTTTCAGGCCAAGTTACCCTGCAAAGGCCTCCCCTTCTTGACCTGGCAAGGGAAAAAGCAGGGAGAGAGGAGGGAATGCCAGCACATTGCCTTGCCTGCAGCTTTAGGTGCCCTGTTGCTCCTTTGTGCAGCCATCACAATGGAGGACAACACAGTCTTCCTCCTGCAACAAGGATTTCGGCTTCACTGCATGCAGGAAGTCCCATGTCCTGACCTCCAAATTGCTTCCAAGACGCGGATTTCAGGTGCCTCTTTCCTCAGCAGCAGAGCCTGGCCAGCAGGAGTCCCTGTTGCATGTCTCAGGGAATCACTCCGAATTTAAAAGAGTTTTGCTAATCTCACGCATCGGAAATTTTCTGCTCCCGCGGCTCCCTTTTACACTGTTTCTCCCGCCAAAGGTAATTGCACCACTAATACAATAAATCACAACGTTACACCATCACTGATGCCAAATACAGTTTGAAAATGCTACTGAGGGCAATCTGTGTAGAGATACTGAAACTGGGAAATAAACTTTCAGTTTTCTGGATGAAACCTCTCTTAAATCACAGGCTCATGCATGGACCTTTAGTTCCAAAATAATGAAGCAATAGAAATATTTGCAAAAACCTCACTTTCCTCCTGATATTGTCTGGTTTCCCCTTGAACTGTAGCAATTCAGCTCTGGCACTAGAAATCTTGTTTCTCAAAGTTTAGGGATTATAACAGCCTGACAATATTGGTACTGAACACATAGGCTGCTGCTTTTTTCTACGTGAGATGTGCTGCAAGTGATTTTGATGAAAATGAGAAGAAAGATCTGCTACTAATGACCTACAAGGGTATGAACTGTAAGTCGTTATTCACTTAATTGTTAAATGACTGCTTTTAAGAAATCATAGCTTTGCATTTGTAAATGTTACTAAAAATTAGGCAGAATTATTTCCCATCCATTTTTGAATTTCCACAATATTTATGCCAGCATTTGCTGGTAAGTAGATGTCAAAGTAGGGCACTGGTTTTAAGAAAATTAGTTACATTTTTGTTACTTCATTAAAAGTAATTGGAGGGGTTGCCTACTTTGAATCTAAAGGTAGTTATTAGTGCTTCTATGCATATTTGCAGAGCAAAGTAACTGGCAGGACTTTACATTCTCATTAGGAATATTGAAAATTACTAGCCACGGAAAAACACTGAAAGAACAAAGAGAACAAAGCATCTTCATATACACTTTGAAACAATTCCTTCAGCAACAGATTAATAAACTAATCTTCTGGACTGTGTTTAAGATGTCTGTCACTAGAAATTTAAAGTAGGAAAAGATTCAAGTACTTCACCTATTCGTACATTCCTTAACCAATTACACATATTTCAGTTTGTATGGAGCAACTACAATTTTTTGTGGTAAGAAAATGAAACAATAAAAAACAACAACATGTGCATGCAATGTTTAAAGCTTCTCAATACATGCAGTAAGTTACACAGCTAATACTCACCGTACAGTATGGTTAACATTGACACAGGCATTACAAGGAAACCCAGCAGCATATCAGCTATTGCAAGTGACATTAGAAAATAGTTAGTGGCATTCTGTAGTTTTTTCTCCAGTGACACAGCCATGATGACAAGAATATTTCCAGCAATTGTTAAAACAATCACCATGACTGTCAGCAGAGCTGGCCAGTTTTTCTGTGAAAGCTGAAACAGAGAAGAGTAGCACGGTGGAGTCATGCTACTTTCACTCGAAACATTGGTTAGGTTTTCAGAGTCCAAAGTCAAGTTAAAGAGATGTGATGCATTAATCTCTCCAGCTCCATAAACATTTCTGTAAAGTCTTCTCTCATGATTTATGTGTATTAAAGATTTTGCAGTTGGGTTCGCAGAGCTCTCCTGATCACAAAGAATATCCATTGCGAAGTCTGAAACCGGTGGGATAAATAGTGAAAAACAGGAAATTATCGCCCTTTGTCACCATCGGGCTTTATATTCCTCAGTTGTCCATGCCAGAAGTTGAAGGAGCACAATCTTTTGTCGACTGTATTTTTGCCACTAGCGTGATGTAGAAAAACATACCAGAATTACTCTGAATGCTGAAATGTTTTGTTTTCAGTTCCATAGGAAGTCCAGTGTAGGCATACATTGAAAATCCAGCTGAAAAGCAAAACCAAACTGTAGGATAGAGAATGTGGACTTGAGGCTTCAGAGAGCAAAAATGTTGGAGAAATAAAAGAGAAAAAACTTTTGCAAACCACTAGGACTCCCCTCTGGAGCTACATCTTATTGCTATTGGTAACTGTAATCACACAATTTTAAACACAGCAGTATTAAAATAGCTTGCCATACAAAACAGCAGAGCTCTTGCTTCCCTATTAAGAAAGTTGATTAAAGATTCCATCCAGCATCTTTCTCTTGAAATAATTAGACATGCTCTTATTTATAGTTTATCCTTCATAATATGGCTGATAGTTTCTGACTTCTGTTGTATTTCAGTATCACTTTCAGCCTCATATCAGAGATTACACATTCTGTTCCATGCTAATTTTTATAGCTAATTGTACCTTTTGGCCCAGCCTGGCTTCAAAATGGAAATTAAACAGGTAGATACTATGTTAAAAAAATAGAATTTAAGGAAGACTTACGTTGTACATCAGAGCCCACTCTCAAAATGCGATTAGGTTCACTTTGTACAGATTCACTATATTCTTCATTGTGTTTAGCCAGTTTTGCGTCCCTTTTCTTCAGTCTCCTCCAAAATGGTGGTATTTGGAAGTTTTTTGACTTCTAAACTGCACACTTGAGTGAAGCCAGCTCCTGTGCTGTGAGGCTTGTTCTTTTCTTCTGAGAGATAGGCTGCTTGCCGACTCTTTCCTTGTGCCTTTCCCCGCCCCAGGGCAAGCTATATTTAAAATAATAACAATATCAGAGCCCTGAGCCCTTCTCAGAGTGACACAAAAGAAAGAGCACACACACACACACACACACACACACACAAGAAAAAAAAAGCAGCCTGCACAGAGCAATTACTGATTTCAACAGGAATGGAATTTCTTGCTCGCTGCCTTGTTCGGTTTGTCAGACCTCCCACTATCGGGATGTCACAAACTGCAAGGTAGCAACAGCAGAGGAGGGCAGGGGAGGGCAGACCAAAGAGGGACTTTTTGGTAAACTAGCAGCTTTTGCAGTGTGTATTTTGGAAGTCCTCTGCTTGGGTGCTTTTTCAATGCATGCTTTCCATTTGCAGAGGATGGCTTGCAAACACAGCTGTGTGCAATTACAGTGTTTTACAGGATGCAGGCTTAAAAGAGACAAAATCTAAGACTGACAACGGTAGATGCTAGTGAAAAATATAAGTATGAAGCTTTTTGTATGCAGAGGAGTAATTATGACATACGTAAAAGGAAGGACCAATATTCAGTTCCTTTCAGTTCTGACTCCAGGTCTGTGATGAAATATTAACAAAACTGGCAATAGATATTTATAAAAAATAGAAGTCACTCTGATGTCACACATTTGTTAGGACGTGGATGTAACAATTAATGCCAGCAGCCTGCCCAGAGGAAGTGTCCCAAATGAGGCAGTTCAGGAAAGCAAAACAGCATATAGCAAAGGGGGAAAAAAAAGAGCCTTCCACTATTTCTGCCTTGTACCTCTGCTGCCAGGACATGGATGAACAAGTAGCCAACTCTTCAGTTTTCCGCTAAACCTACTCCCAGATTTTCTGAGAATTACAGTTGTCAAATTTTCAGCTGAGTGGGTCTGCTGCTTCCTTGCCCATACTGAAATAGCTTAATTGAGGCAGCCTCAGGCATTTGGCAGCGAGAGCTTGGAGAGGTGTGAGTTGTCACCAGGCACCGGTGGGTCCCAGCACACCCGTGGGAGCTCAGTGTGCTCCCGTAGCTCAGCTCTATGTGCAGCACCACTAATCCTGCTGCAACCACACGGAGAGTTAGTACAGCTCAGCGGACACATGCTAATCTCTTCAGGGGTCAAAATCTTATCAGACTCTCAGCGCACCCACCAACGCACATCTGAATCTATAAGGCAGTGTTACAGAAAGCCTTTTACAGTAAAGTTCCTTTGGGGCTGGTTTTGCTTCCAGCCAAGCCCAGACCAACAGCCGTCACGGCCGGATGGAGCAACTGGGCAGTACCTCCCACTCATGCTCACTCAGGAGTTAGAAATGAGTCATCCCAGTACTCAAGTTTTCCAGTCTCACAGGTGAGGCCAGAACACTATCAGGCAACACAAGTTGGTGAAAAAGGTTGGTAATGCTGAGTTGAGCAAGAACTTTTTCAGCTCTGGCAGTCTCGTCAAGAAGCCAGATGAGGCCCTTTCTCTCTCTCCTTTTAGACGATAACCAAATGGGTTACTGTGTTCACCTAGTGAATTCAGCATCGATGCTCCAGACAGTTTGGTAGCCATCCTTGTGAAGATAGCCTCAACATGAGAGTGCAGATCTGCTGCAGAGGTTGGGCTCTGCTTCTGTTGAACACGGCTACAGTGAAAAACAGGGCATAAGACCCCTTGGTGAGGTCTACATATAATCCTTGATGAGGAACTCAGGTGTGCGGTTATTTTCTTAGATGGCTCCCTCTGAGCTCTAATGACTCTAAGGTAACCATCATGGATAAGTGGTAAATGGATGAGAGGTACTTTTTTGCAGGTGAATACTCAAACTATGGGTCAGAGGCCATAGCTGCCAGCAAAGCCCAGCTTCACTAAGCAGGGCTGTGAATCTTTCTCCCACTCCAAAGGTGGGAGTGGAGGTTTAGAACCTTGTATTCTACCTCCCTGAATGAATACCCTAAGAAACAAGCTGTGTTTAAAAGGCTTGTGGATCCTGATTTCACATCTGCAGCTCCCTGTAGACATGAAGCAGATGCCCAAAGCTCTTTAGATAGGCATTGCACCATTTCCTTTGGTCTAGCTGTAGACACACCTCTGAGGTCTGAGTGCCTTCTGAGCACTACTTTGTCTCTCCAGAAAATGATTTTACATATGTCAAACTGAGGCACAGGTAGATGAAATGTCTTTTTTAGGTTTGCAGATGAAATGTTGATGAGTCAGAAACCACCCTTGTGTAGCCCAGTGTGCCAGAAACAGATCTGTGATCTTATGATGTCTTATAGCAAAGTATGTTGGGTGTGTTATTGAGCACAAGTATATTGTATTATTTATCTCAGGATTTTTTTTTTTGACTGCATAAACCACTGCAGAAACCTGAATATGGTTTTCCCTCCATATAGTATCACTACAATAGTTGAGCGACAAAAATACATCCAACCTTCCTGTGCTGAACCCAGTGGGAGGATGGTGCCAGGGCTTTCACAGGTGCTCTTGTCTCCTTTCAGAACTGAGCATGTGCTCTGCCTTGAGAGAATAGTCAGGCACAACTCCTAGACGATTAATTATGTCTAAATTCAGCCTTGACCATTGCTTTTCCTAAAGGTGGTTAGCTCTGGAAAACTGTAGGTCCCATCATCTTCCGTTTTTAAACAAACCAGCTTGGACTGATTAAGGAAGTGGAGCATCTCCCTTATGAAGAAAGGCTGAGGGAGCTGGATCTCTTTAGCTTGGAGAAGAGGAGACTGAGGGGTGACCTTATTAATGTTTATAAATATATAAAGTGTGAGTGTCATGAGGATGGAGCCAGGCTCTTCTCGGTGGCAAACAATGATAGGACAAGGGGTAATGGGTTCAAACTGGAATACAAGAGGTTCCACTTAAATTTGAGAAGAAACTTCTTCTCAGTGAGGGTGCCAGAGCACTGGAACAGGCTGCCCAGGGGGGTTGTGGAGTCTCCTTCTCTGGAGACATTCAAAACCCACCTGGACACCTTCCTGTGTAACCTCATCTGGGTGTTCCTTCTCTGGTGGGGGGATTGAACTAGGTGATCTTTTGAGGTCCCTTCCAATCCCTAACATTCTGTGATTCTGTGTGATTCTGTGATTCTGTGACTCTGATAGCAGCAGAGCCTCACACACTGTGACCCGCAATCCCAGGCAGGGTGTCTGCACTAAAACCAGACAGCTGCAGTCTGTCCTGGTCTATGTAAATTAAGTGAAATCTTAGCGTAAAATGGCTGTAATGTGGTTGGCACTAGACATAAAACATTCTTTAGAAACACAACTGGCACTGGAACAGTCTACATATTGTTTTTAATTTCTGGAAGGGACCAGTGTATCAGATTCATGAGGGACCTTCCTCTGTTCCCTAGCTCAGCTTGGAAATATTGTAGGACATTAATGTGTCCTCTTGGGCAAGGTTTTTATGCTTGATGTCGTGCATATAACTGCTTCCTAGAAATGCTGCTTTTCAACTATTTCATCTGAAAGAGGAGAAGTAAAAAACCTAGTTTATATAACTTAAATTTTGTGTTTTCAGGATTATTTCAGGTATAAAACTCCCTGGTTTTTGAGTTTGTCATTGCCCTCCTCGATGTTTTAAGTGGATTGTGTAACCAGTAAATGTATAAACTGCAGAGGTTAATCGTTCACTCTGACATCTAAAAGTGAGGCAAGTGGAATGTGAATAATTTATGTTGCGGTCAAGACTACTACTATTTGGTACCTCTGTTTACATTTACCAGGGGCTGTTGGAGCCATTAATGCTGTGGTGCCTCAAGATTTGAATCAGAGACAAGTTATTAAAAACCAGTACAAGTAACTAAATAGTGCTGCTCTCTTTTTGATGCACACTCCACAGTCAAGCTGCATCTCTCAACCTCCTTGACCCATGACGTTGCAACGAGGTGACAATAGGTTGGCATGACCTTTCTGAAATCTATGTAGGAGCAGTGTCCCTCAACCTTGCTGTCCACAGGTGATGATCCTGAGCAAGCTGAGTGTTGTGGCATCGGCACCCTTTGTCCTCCCATGGACCATGGGTCCTGATGGTTGAAAATCCGTGTTGAGTGACTGGTTTGTTTCTGTGGAGGTCTCTGCTATTAAATGGATTGTCTTTATTGATTTGTTCTGTTGATTTCTATGTGTAATAGATACTAAGCATCTGTAATAAGCAAATATATATATCATATATGTACATAAAATAACTGAAACCCTCTCAATTTTCATGTCTAAACCATGCACAAGTGCTAGTTTCAGTCTCTGTTTAATCCCAGGTGAAGCTGTCATTTACCTCTTACTTTTAAAAGCCTGATTATCTCACTCATCCTGGAGTTTTGGAAAGACGTACAGTATTTCTGGTGATTTGTAAGGCATCTTCCTTTCTAACCACATGTTATTCTTTCAGGATCTGCAAGTTCATCCACATACTTACAGTCCCAACAAGGAGGTGGATGTGAGAGAGAACCTGGAGCACCTTACGGCACATCTTTTATCTGCCTAAACCTGTGCACTGAGGTCAGTAACATTGCACCTGCGACCTCTTTTAGGTTTATATGATTCCAGTGGTTCCAGGGGAGCTCAATGGAATTGCTGTGGCATAAAATTGATGTAGTGATCAGTTGGCTGGAAATTAGAGTCAGAATTCTTTTCTTCTCGTGCAATTTTGACTATTTAAATGTTTATTTTCCTATATCAAAATTTTTTCATGGAAGTAAAAATTCTGCTTCAGTCTTGTTGATCTAAATGTAACATTTTAATATTGCTGAATTAAAAATATTTACTTATGAGCCAGCTAACTGGCTGAGATGCAAATTGTCTTACTCCCCTATTCTCCTGGACAATTTATATCCACCACAACAGCAAACCCAGAGGCAGTTTCAATTTGAACTGAGTTGAAATAAAATATGCTCGTTCAGTTAAAAAATAAACTGAAACGTTTGATTTGGGTCAAGGCCCATATAGCAAAGGAAGTATTTTGTTTTGGTTTTCCCAAAGGAAACCTGAATGCTTTGGGCAAAATTAGTTTTTTCTTGCATAAAAAGTTGATTCTGTGGAAACTTAATTTCCCAATAGAAGCCACAATGCTGGGGACTGTCCATTAAGCTTTAATGCTGAAGCAATGAATGGCCTCTGATGCTTTAAAGAGGAACTCTGCAGCCTTGTTTAAAGAAACTTCTCCAAAAATCTATGCTTTATTTTAGTGAAACCTTAATGGACAGGTTCTTCTTCATGTCTTTCTCTCAGCTGTAAATATTAACTATTTATATACCTGACAATAGCTTTTGTATCACTAGAGGCCTCTGCAGACGTTTGATTTACTAAAACTCATTTGGCTTTAGATATTTTAATTTCAGCTCCACTAGGAAGAAGCTGGCAGGTTGGCTTGTTCTGAGACAATATTATGCTGTGTTCTGAGTTACAAATTGGCCTATTCCTCTCTAGGTAAAATTTTTATTTCATCCAGACACATATCAGTGCAAATCCCGTGACATAAAGCTTTATATTCCAGCATTAGTACCAGAATCTCTTCCACTATATTTTTCCTCAATTTAAACTGCCAAGTGGTAGTGAGCATTTTCCACTTGATTTAGTTTACTGCTTCAAGATGCACTTGCTGCCCACAGTTAACACTGGTCATCATCCAAAGCCTGTATCATCTCAGCTGTTGTCCAGTGAAATGACATCTTTTCAATGGGGTGATCAAAACCAAACACCATATTGCAAAGGTGGCATTGTGGAAACTTTCTGCCAAGAGGGTATCATCTGTGGGGAGTCTTACTTCTCTATTAAAAGCTGTTTTTTCCTTTCATCAGGTGACAGACATTGCAGAATAAGGTGGGTGCACTTCATCCTTCCTTACTTTCCCCTCTTCCAATAACTTCCGTTACTTAATAAAAGATGATGGGTTTGGTTATTTCCCATATTCGCTGCTGATGGTCACTTGTAATTTTAGATCTTGCAGTATTCAAATTAGACTTCTTCTCTCTTAAGATCAGTACATTCCTACAAAAGGAAAACAAAAGCTGTTTCTTCTTTTTTTTGTGTGTGTTCCAGGCACTGGTTTTTCAGTACTTCTCTGGGCTTTTTTTTCCTTGTTTCTCTGGTAGCACATGAGCAGAAAAGCAAGAGTAAGCTGAATCCATGAGGATCTTGTTACATTTCTACTTGGACATTGATGGATGGCAAAGCATTTGAAAAACACCCATGACATCAATATTGAATTTGAAGAGGTGAGTCACCTGTGCTGGTTTAGCAGCAGTACAGAGTGGCAGGGAGTAACCCAAATATGTTTTTACTTCCCATCCCCCCTAGAAGCTCATGGGTTCACCAGCATATGCCAGACAGCACCAGAGATCTGGGAAATATGTGGGAACCTGCCAGGCCAGCAAGAGTTAAGATTACAATTATATTTTTTCCCTGCATACCTTTCTTGCTCTTTTAATATGTCAGAATGGAACAGCTGCAGCCCTGAAGTGAGGATCTTAAAAAAAAAAGAATAGCTGCTATTTGTTACAGGTCTCTGTTAAAACTGGCAGGTGACTGCTGTTATGTTTTCCCTCTCTTATTCCTGGGATAGCACATTTTCCAACTTGTTACGTTACAGTGTGTAATTTATAACCATCAAAGTAGAAAACATTATGCAGCACATGAATTAGCATCAGTATGAATGCTATTGAATGTGTGCTATATTTATAGAAATATGCAGTTATCCCTCCTTGGCAAACCTAAGCTTTTTGCTATCAAGTTTTGTTTAATGATATTTGACTGATTAGAACAGCTTTAAAAGATGTATGAAAGAGTTCTGTAAAGGACAGTCCCAATAGGTTTAATTTTGTGTGAAATTAGGCAAAGTTGTTGCCTATTTTGCAAACATAGTCTAGCAAACATAGGTTGTTTGGGCAACGCGGACTGGCAAGAAGGTACAAACTTGTAATAGAGACTTACTGGCTAATTGGATCCTTAACTATTAGTCATGATATTGTGAATGTGGCTTGTCAACAGTGTTAGCATCATAGGCTAGGATCCAGGCTGCCTGTTTAAGATAGATATCTACCTAAATTGTAGGTGCATAGAAAAACAGTTTCCTTAATGGAAAGGCAATTCAACCTCTCCATTGAGAGTCAATGGAAAAGTTTCTGTGATAATAAATTTAGGAGCACTCATTCCCTGGACTGCCATGCTGGATCCTACCCTGTAATCATTACATATAAGATGGCGATTCACATATCAAGCTACAAATTGTATCTTCCTAGCTTCTGGTTCTTAAAACAGTAAAGCCAAGACACATCTGCAAAATACACTAAAAGAACTGTGTTACCTCCATGTAGGTAAATAGTTTTTTACCTCTAGATGCAGCATAGTCTGAACTAGTTGACTCAGCTCAATGGACTGTGCTGAGGCTTTGCTGCTTACTTCCAATGTTTTAAATGCTGTATCCCTTGCAGAATAATTTTACTATAATTTAAGGTGTTCCAGGGGATATATAGCATCCTTCTGGCTTAATGGTGTAACCAGTTCCCACCTTCTTTTTTAGACTGTTTGTGAGCAGGTACTCTCTACAGAGCCTGTAAAATTCTGTTGTGGAAGTCATGGGGAGATCACAAAAACTTACAGCTTGATTTGTAGAAGAGACTGTTATTATATACCCAGCTTGATAGACACTGCTTTATTTGTGCTCTAGTTCCTGAATATCACTGGAATCCAAATATTTTTCTTTAGAACACTTAAGGTCATCAAAACTATTTATTTAAAGCACTGAATCACTTAAGGAAACAAGTGGAATACTACGGAAAGCTGAAATATTTTTCCAGTGGGGATTGAAATCTCTGTAAATATTTTGGCTTCTGTTTTCTTCCTACTCATTTTTGAGTCCACCAAGGATCCAAACATCAAGTTTTCTATCAGTTTCCACCAGAGGTTCAAGTACTGTAAGTTGGAGTACAAGTAAAGGTCACTTTATATAGTACAATTTACAGCCTCCCACACTCTAATAAGTGGCTAAACAGAGCTGCATTGTGGAGGCCAACAGAAAACCAACTTATTATGTTATAGTCTTTTATGAAAATCCACCCTCACTGAGCATCTCCATATATTACACACATGTATTGTGAAAACATGAACTATAGCTGTGCATCAGGGCCATGCAGGACATGCTCAGGGATCCCTGAAGGCACCTCTGATCTGAATGTTAAATTGGCTTTATTGAAATATCTCTTTTAAATGAACCGAGCCTGATGTCTCTCTTGTACTGGAATATGCCTTCTTAATGATGCTTCCTTGAAAGCTGTTGATGAGAGGCAGAAATGATGGAACAGTCATTACCGTTAAGAGTATTAGAGTGCTGAATGATAAAAGTTATTGCTTTTCTCCCAACCATGTGTTTTTGTAATGCCTGCTAATGCAATATAGGACATTGCAGCTTTCCATGGTATGCACAGAGTCACTGAACAGATGGATAGGTTAGCCCCTTGCACAGCAATAAATCCCAGTTAGCTGCTGGTCTGCTCTATGAAAAAGTCCTGAGAGACGTGCTGGCAGACCCACTGCAAGAAAAATGCATGAGTAAAGGAGTCCCAGGACCTGGGCAGATCAGAGTACTTCCCACAGCATACATAACCCTCATGGGGGTGACTGATAGCAGGTCGTATAGCCTTTGCAGCTGTCCTGTATGTCTCCTTGTGAGATACCATCGAGGAAAAGACTTCATGAAGACTGCCAGTGCTACTGCAGCAGCGGCAGGGAGGATGCAGAAGCACCCTTGGGCTGCCCAAAGGATGGATGGGAGGCATCCAGGAGAGCCCTCTGGGATGACAGCATTCCCTGGGACATGCTTGCAGATATGGGGTGACAATAGCCCCAGGGCTGCAGTGACTAACTGGGACCTGCGCCACAGCTCTCAAGGGATGAGCAGAGGCATGGGCAAAAAGGAAGGCACTTTAAATGCTGATGTGAAAGCAGACGTTCAGGGTGATAAGGAGGAGAGATGCCAAGAGCAGGGGCTGCTGCAAAGTAACAGGTCCTGCAGAACAGAAAGTGAGGGGGTATAGGAGGATGCAGAAAGATTTGATGTTTGATGAGTGAAGGGAAGAAAGGGGAGAGAAAGAAGATCTATCTATCAGTTATGGTATTTACCTTTCTTTCAGGTGTCAGGTATGCAGAGTCAGATGAGTCTTTGACAAAAATTCCCATCTCCTGTGGCCAGCTAGATTCCTTTGTAAGCCCAGGAATAACCTTTTCCCACATCCATAATTTGAAGTTTGTTACTTCAAATGCAAAAACTCACAAAGTGAAAGAAAAACCCAACAAGATTATATCTGTGTCCAAAAGAGTCGTTGGGGTCCTGGAGGGCTCTCTTTAAAGTTTAAATCCTTTTTGGCTTTCATACACTGTCAAGTCCTTATTTTAATGCCCTTTTTATCCTTCAGTATTTCTTAGACTACTTTATCTCCACATGTTTGCCAGGCATGCTGTAGAAAGAAAAAAATTCTCCAAGTAACTTAGACCCACATCCCTGTTTGGACTAAGAAAAGTAGAGCTTGGTAGGGGAGTACAGTATCTTTCAAACCACTAGTAAATCAGTGTAAATGGAAAATCTCCTGTTTTCTCTCCAGCGTGTTTCCAGGTGTGGGAGGGAAACAGCTTATTCTGGGCCAGGTTCTGCAGTGGGGCAGGATCTGGTCTGTGGGGATCTTCTTGGTGCCATATCCCAAGGTGCTGTGCCAGTATGAGTTTCTCTCTGACACTGACTTGTAATACCTCTGACACTGGAAATCCAGTGACAGTCTGAGAGAAAACAGCAGAAAACCTGTCTTTGTAAAGGAATGCTTGGAACGGACATGTGAGCTTTCAGTAGAAACTGTATGTAGGCAAGAAGTCATAATTAGTTGCATAGGTTATAATAGGGAGCAAATTTGGAACACAGATTTGTTATTTTTTGTTTGCAGTGATAGGCTCCTGGTGCTACTGGAAGTCCCACCATGGTCTGCTTGGCAGAGGTTAGAGGCTGCATATTTATATATGACTGGTTTTATTTGGACTGCACAATCCACAGGAGAAAAAGCAGTGGGAAAAGTGCCTCTTCTTTCCTGGTTGTCTTGTAGGAAGAGTTGTTATGAACACAACTCGTTTATCAGCAACATATTGTTTATTACAGTCAGGAGTTGTGCGTAGGGCAGTTTGGAAGTAAAAAGGACAAAAGCGCCTACAGTGTGTTGACTTTGAAGAGACACTTCTGCTAAAAAGGAGATTCTTTCTGCCATTTGTGCTTTATGCAAAATTAATCAAACACAGAATGGTTGGGGTTGGAAGGTGACTCTGGAGATCATCTAGTCCAATCCAGCTGCTAAAGCAGGTTCACCAAGAGCAGATACCTTGTCAGCAAGAAACACACCCAGAGGGGAACAGAAATCAGACTGTTCTGTGCTGCTGGAAAATTTCAAGGCTACAAAACATACTTGGCACATGCTAGATGCAATCAATACTTCACACCAGAGATATGCAAGTATTGCACTGAATTGCTTCTTTGATGCTCCACGTGTAGTGTTTAGTGTAAAGTGTGGCATTAAAATGCAAGATTCAAGCCAAAAGTTTGCCTTTGAAAGTAAATTGGGCATCCACCCAAGCGCCTGACAGGAGATGAGCCTTGTTTTGTTTTCTACAGGCTGAAACCCCTGGGCCCTGCCAGCCTGGCAGAGTCTGAGTCCTGAGTCAAAGGCTGCTCAGTGAATGCCTCTTTCCTGTAAATGTGAGCTTAAATATCAGGCCGCTGAACTGGTGCATCCGGCTTGAATTATCCTGTACTGGTGATAGGTGAACAAAGAAAATAGCATGATCCAAGACAAATAAAGGGAGACTTCATAAAAGCAAGAAGTTATTTTTCCTGACACTGAATTTTCTGAAACAAATAGTGTTCCCACTAATGTAAACTGAATGAAGAATCAGGCTCCCACTAAACGTAAGCTGGAGAATGTGGGGCAAAGCTATCTCAGCGACTCTAAGTACCAAAGTGATCCAGGACTATTTTTATGGGCTGGACTCTGCAAAGTCCTTTCTGGCACGGGAACACAATATTTACCAGGACTTGTAGATGGTTCTCCAAAATAAACAAATCAGTGCTACTCACCTAGCTGTCCAGAGTACGGAAAATTAATTATTACAGAGAGTCATAGAAACGAAGAAATCAGCCTGGTGCTTTGGGAAGGCCATCCCAGGAGGCCCTCATTTCCAGAAAAATGCAAACATTAAGCTGAATAATGGTGCATCCCTCCTGCCTGCAGCTGTCTGGAATGAGGGTCCCCATTTCCCCATCCTGCTGCTGTTGTTTAGGTTTTTAGATCTGCTGTTCCAAGTTCCTGTAACGTCCCTGGCATCCACGTGTGTTGGCAAGTGAGAACAATTAGTTCTGTAATGTCCAAACCAACTAGCAAATTACCTCCTGAAGTCTGTTTTCTGTGTCCCCCATCCCAGCTTCTGGGATGAGCTACTGATCTGGGTTCACACATGCTGTGTAGCCGCTGACTTTTAAGAGATAAGCAGCTCAGTGCTTGCACTCTGTGTCTCTATCTCATGCATGCTCCCTGGTAAAGAACAGGAATGAGCCCTTATATTCAAAATTTGAAAATTTGAAACACTTCAGGGTGTATCATCAGCTGGAGAAAAATCCCATCATTACACTGTTACTACAGCATCCACCTTATTTGTGCCTCTAGCTCAAATGCATTAAACTTAATTATACAGTAGTACAACTCCAAGACAGATTTAATGTATTAGGGTAGGAAAACCTTTAAAAAAGCACTCCATTAATAATTCAAGTGGCACTTGTGCTGGCAACAGAGGGAAGCAAAGTGATGCCAGCCTGTGGGGCACAGCACAAAGAAGCAAAATTAAACTGTTTTAATAAACACATACAAATCTTTAGTTTGTGGTCATTTAATCCAGAATATGGAGGGCAGGACTGCTGCCAGCAGTGTGCTTCTGTTGAATCAGTCTAGCTCTCCACACCCCAAGCAACAGGACAGCCACCTCCTAGAATATCTTCATATAAAAAGACTTTTGGGGTTTTTTCCCCCTCCGCAATGGGCAGTTTAAAATCACCTTGTGATTTCATCCACTGTTGCTAATTGTATTCTTTCTGCTGAAGAAGGTAACACCCCTTGGTGTTCAGACCCTTCAAATATTGATAAGAAAATCACTGTGTCCCTTTTCTTTTGCAGATATGTTTAAGCACAGTTCTATGCATAATAGCCCTTTAAATCTTTCTTCTTTCAGCCCCCGCAACCTTTTTGCTGCTCTGCTTTTATGATTCCTCACTGTGCATACATGTTAACATTTCAGCTTTGATGGTAATACAACAGTCAGGACAGGTTTGCCAAACCCTTGTATCCAAAGTGGTAGATAATTAATCCTGTTGTTCTTCCATTTTACAACTGGAGATAGACAATTTGCTTTTGCTTGGATGCTCTTCCCACCACCTTCTGGGCTGGAACAGGTTGTCCCCTCCAGTGCAATTTCAGCCACATTCAGTCCTTGAAATAGTGTTTGCAGTTTTTCCCTTTAAAAATGAGGGAGAGGGGAAGGAAAAAAAGAGGGAGGGAATTAGAAGCTTTAGCCCTTCTCATTTCACAACCATTTAATTCCATTATTAACCCTGTCAGTGCTAAAAGGGTCTGCAAAAAGTCAGACCCAGTGAGAGGCTGGTGACAAGCAAAGGGGATAAAGCAAGGAAAATGTTTTGGAGGACTTGTGGGAAAAAGGCACTTTGGAGCAGGATTATGTTGGGAGGTTGAACTGGGGAGGACAAGCAGGCAGGAGGTGGCAGGAGGAAGAGATAAGTAGTGACAGCTGATGGGACAGAGGGACAGTGGGGGACGGGGAAGTGGTGTAGTACTGCTGCCAACTAAATTTATCACCTGCTGGCTGTGTAGGGTGAGAAAAGCAGACTTCGTGATGCAGCCGAGAACATGGAAAGGCAGTATTTGCAACCTCGAAAAAGAGCTAATGCTCTGGGAAAACCATTTGAACTGAGTGTAGGTCTTAATGTGGGATGATGTGGCATGGTAAGATGGAGCGGAGTGAACAGGCATTAAGACAGAGAAGTCTTCTACCACGATGTGCTTGACATTGCATGGCACTGTAACAAAGACGACTGGCAGAAGTAAGACCTTTAATGATAAAACTCTGCTCAGGGGAGCAAGAGGAGTCAAAATTCTAGGGGGAATTTCTATGCAAGCGTATAGGGGAATATTCTGCTATTACAGAAGCATCCTTCCAGAGGAGAAGCCCAGGGGTGTGCATCTAATATGGTGGGAGCTACAATATTTGGGTAAAGTTGCAAAAGCAACCTCATTTTCATGGTTTCTGCCTGTTCCTCCAGGATGACAAGTGTTCCAAAAAATATTCACTGTTGCAATTAGCACAAGGAAGCCCTGTATATCAGTTGGTTTTGGTTTTAGCTCCATAATGCTTAATGGTCACAGGAATTTCCCAGGGGGTGACAGCCAGAGAAGCATCAAGCAGCCTACTGGGGTTTGCAAGCAACCCACTGGAACAAATTAGCATATAAAAATAACGGTTGTTTTGTTTTGTTTCTGAACAATTTTTACATATTTCTGCAGATTCCCTCTTATTAACAGGATTTTAGCTACATTTCTGCTTCTTCGTTCTTTAAATGTGCAATCCAAGTTTTCCTGCTGGAAATGGTCTCCAGCAAACAAGCATTTAAGTGTTAAACAAGCGTGACCCTTCCTATTTTAAGACTTCAGCACTACCACAGCCATGAGCATCCAGGGCAAAAAGTCAATGCAATTTCCCAAAGCATAACAATAGAATTTCCCAAACAGTAACTGAGTTTGAGGCAGAAAGCTCCTTTTTTGATTACTTAATGACCTGCATTCATTAGTCATAGAGGTGTCACCATCCCTTGTTCCAACTGCATGTGCCTGAGCAGAGTTTTGTATGGTGTAAAAAAATCTCATATTGCAAAATGTTTTGTGTTCACAGTGCAGCCAGAGGTTCCATAGTATATAGCCAGGCATCTTCATATGGGTTAACTGCATGAGCACAGGAGCAAGGGCTTGATCAGTTCCTCCATGTGAAACAATTCAGCAAGGTTGAGGGTCTGTGTGATTGCTGTGAACTGGCACACATCCCCCTTTCTGTTCTGGGCAGAAGAATATTTGTAGGTGCTTACACTGTCCTATACACAAGAAAAAAACGAGGAAAACAAAGCAGGACTGCTCCTGAATGTAATTCCAACAGCTTGCTTACACCTCAGCACCTCGAGAAATATTGAATTGTTCTTGCCTTGTGGGAAGAAAAATGAACTTATGCTTGGGCAGAGTTACAGGGCAGATTTTGCCCAAAGGTTGCCTGGCCAGTGGCATGTTCTTATTGATATTTGGTGCACCTGCTGGTCTCAGCACTGGCAGTATGTTTTATAAGTTACTGAATGTGTTTTTCTTGCAGAAGTCTGTGCATTTGGCCATCCTAACTTTGACTCCTTTGTTCATTCCAGTCACTATACTGGTTTTCTGACTGCTTATACTCCTTGGTTTAGAAGATTAAACTAATCTTCATTTCATGGCAGCAACTCTGGTTGGTATTCTAACACTGCTGTTGCCAAATGATTTTGTGATGTTACACGTTCTTATTAAGGTAAATTAGTAGTAGGAGTCATACACTGAAGTTACAGTACATGTCATCAACACAGAGTGGGAAACTTTTTGATTGAAATAATTTCCTATTTAGTCACAGTGAGCAGCTCATAAGCTGTTCAAGGCTTTGCACATGGGAAACATGTAGAGAAATTTAGGACTGAAAGAGGAATACATGGATGACCGTATCCTCATCCAGTGTATAATGACATTGTCACTGGAGAATTCAGCCCTTATCTGAGTGGGGAAGGAGATGTATAAGACTCAATGCCTTAATTATTGCAAGTTCACTTGCTGGCATGGAAAGAGGGGACTGTGTGGTGCAGTAGTACAGAGTTCATAGTATCTCAGAAAATTTGCTGCCCAGCCATAGCTCTTCAGACTTCAGCAGACCTAACCTGAGTTACACAAGATCATATCTTGACCTTAAAAGATAATCAGTTACATAATTAGTCATTGACATGTCTACTAGATCTATCTGGAAAAGAAAACATTCTTTAGAAAAATATTGAAACTTTGTTGGAAAAAAGGAATATGTATTTGATTAAGACAAAGAAATGTTTTTCTTCAGAATCTGAATGTGTTTAAAAGAGGGCAAAGCTTTCTACAAAATCGTTTTGTTTAATGAATGCTCTAATTTTCCCATTATTGCAAAGTGTGCATGCACATCCTTCTAGCAGCAATATTTACAAAATTGGAATTCAGGTAAGGCAATGAATTCACATCCACTCCAAGCACTGGGACTAATCCAGTTGATGATCTTATCAGACTTCTGTACAAGCAGAACCATGAAATGTGATCACTCCAGGGTCTTTGCTTACGAACAGGCAATGAGAAGATGACAGCTGAGGACTTCAGATGCAATAATGCATGCATATTTCCAACCACCAGAGAAGGTAGTATTTACTTCCATAAATATGCTTTTGTGCACTTGGCTTCAAACAGCATTTACCTCTTTTTTCCTTTTTCCCACTTCTGAAGCCATTTCATTTGTGCACATTCACATCTAGACTGCTTTTTTGTTTTAGAGGGAAGGCTTTATCATTGTAATCCACAAGAGCTCAGGACCTCGCAGTAAGTATTAAAAACATTTTTTTGACCTTTTTAATATAATACCAAATGCTGCTAAGCAATTAGGTGCAATAAATCTGTGTAAACTGAATGTATAATTGCTCTTAGGAATATAAATGTGAGAAAATGAAATGTCAACATCTACCTTGGTGTTTACAAGTGCAGCCATAGAATGTGAATTCATTACCTTACCTGAATTCCAATTTTGTAAATATTGTTGTTAGAAGAATTTTTTTTTTATGATTTCAGGTGCATAATCTCTTTACTAGCACTGAATGTCCCATGGATTACTGCTGATCCTGTAGAAACAGGTGCAAAACCAATTTGCTTGATTTAAGAGAAGCACAGTGTCAAGGACAGGGCCTCCGGCATGTGAGAGCTGGTAGCAGTTCCCAGCTCTGGCATTGAGTAGCCTGGGCCCAGTGTAGCCTGGGACAAATCATTTCACCTCTCCTTGTTCTGTTTCCTTTTACAATATCTGTTGTCTCAAATTTGACTTAGAAAATTCTGGAGGCAAGAACTGTGATCTATTCTGCTTTTATACTGTGCCTGGTGCCAACAGGGGACCACAGGGTCAGCCACAGGCTCAGTTTATACACGGTACATAAACACAAATGCTGGTAATACACGCTGCTCACTCCTGTCTGCCCACACATGGGAAAGGGACAGAGTGAGGAAGCAGGAGAGTTGTTGACATTAAGGCACCATTTAGAAGCTCCAACTGTTTGGAGCTGATATCATGATGGCTACATTCTTCCTAATGACCCAAGAATTCACTGCAAGTGAAAAAGATAAAGAAAAATTCTTCTCTTGGCATACCTTGTTCATAGAGGGCTCATTCCATTTCAAGACATGGTAGTTTTAGGTAAAAGTTGACATTGAGAGTTTTTTATTTGTTTCAGTCATTACTCTATAATGTCTTCTCAACTTGCTGGTCCTGCCACAGTACAGGCGAAGCCTCCTGTTATTTTAGTGCAGACTACTCTGCCCATTCTTCACTGTTTTACTGAATTTGCTTTACTCAGCACAGCAAAGGGAACTGACAACACTTCTGTGGACATCATCACTTCTATCTCACCTACCAGCCTCCACTCAGTTCCATGATGAAGCTGAGAGGAAAATTTCCTCACCAAAACGTGACTCTTTTCCCCTTTCATTGATTTTTTTTTCTTGGCAGTTGATGATCAAGTTGGTGTCAGCCTACTTAACATTTCATCATTTAAAACTGCATTTAGAAGGTGAGAGTTTTATTTTAACATTCCATTTCCTTGAATTTTATGTCACTAGAATGATAAAACTGCAGTGGATGCTACTGTCTCAGACTGGCATCTTCTAAGAGAAATAGCCTTGCTTCTGGTGCTAGCTGAAATGCAAACAGGAATAGCATCTGTGAAGCCAAGCCAATAAGCCTCGTTTCCTGAGTTTCAGAAAAGTTGATTCACTCAAATCCAATTAAAATAATAACTCTGTGAATTAATTAAGTTGCCTTTCCACTAAAGTTGAGGCTTAAATAATTTGCTGCATTTGGCAGAAAAGCAAAATAACTTCTATTCAATAAAAGTAGAACTGAAACAGAGTTTCTGCCTTTGAGGTAAACTGAGAACTGAGTGTTCAACTCAGATTAAATGGTGAACTAGACTATTTCCATGTAGTTCCTTGACGGGTTCATCATTCAAAACCCGCCTGGACACATTCCTGTGCGATCTGCTCTGGTGAACCTGCTTTAGCAGGTGGGTTGGACTAGATGATCCCCAGAGGTCCCTTCCAACCCCAACCACTCTGTGATTCTGTGATTCTGATCAATATTTGTAAGTACTTGCATGATTACCTTAGTCATCACCTACAGGGACAAACTGCTTCTGAGCAGATGTACATTGATAATCACCTTGCACACTTTCGAGAGGAGACTCTTTGCAGCAGACTTTCTGTTGACCACATGTCAAATTCCCCAAATCCCGCTGTGCAATACTGCAGTGGGTTGGCCTTAGTTAAGGGCCAAACACCCACCCAGCCACTTGCTCACCCTCGCTCCTGAACAGGACAGGGAGACAAAATTGTTGGAAAAAACTCATGGGTCAGGATAAAGATAGGGCAATTTCTCACCAGTTACCATCATGGACAAAACAGAAATGACTTGGGAAAAATCAGTTTAATTTATTGCCAATTAAAAATGGAATAGGATGGTAAGAAACAAATACAAAAACTAAAACACCTGCCCTTAACTCTCTCTGTCTTCTCAGGCTCAACTTCGCAACTTCTCTACCTCCTGCTCCTCCAGGTCATGCAGGTGAAATGGGGAATGGGGAATAGAGGAGTGTTACGGTTGGTCTGTAACAGCTCCTCTCTGCTGCTCCTTCCTCCTCATTTTTTTCCCCTTCTCCAGTGTTGGTCCTTCCCACAGGCTGCAGTCCTCAGGACAAACATGCTCCAGCACAGGCTCTCCATGAGCTGCATTTTCCTTTAGGGCACATCTACCTGTGCTGGTGTGGAGTCCTCCATAGACTGCACGTTGGATATCTTCTCTGGCAGGGGGTCCTCCATGAACTGCAGTGTAGATATCTTCTCTGGTGTGGTCTTTTTCAGTACCTGGAGTACCTCCTCCCCGCTATCTTCTGACTTTGGTGTTCACACTGATGTTTCTCACTTTTGTTTTCCTCTCCTCTTGCTCTGTCTGGAATTTTTTTCCCTTTCCTAAATACTTTTTCCCAGAAGCACTGCCATCTTGACTGCTGGGCTCAGCCATGCCCTATGATAGCCCACTGGAGCCAGCAGGAACTGTCTGTGCCCATGTCAGGGCAGCCCTGGTCTCTCCTCACAGAGGGCACCCTGCAGTCGCCCTTACCAAAGCTAGGGAATGAACACACCGTACAAATGCTCAGTGAAAACCTGCAATTCCAGCAATTATTCTAGCAATATTCCTGACTTCACACTGGGTGAAGTACATCAGATACCTTCTGAGCTTGATGGCCAAAGCCAAAGTTAGGTTGGTGTCACATTTTCCTCGCTCACAGAAGATATTCCATTCCACATACACAGTCTCATGAAACTGGGGAAACTCCAGTTCTGGATCTCTCTTCCAGATCTCTCTTTTTCTCTTAAGAGATGATGAAGAGTTCTGGCTTTGCTGATGGAAATCACCTCCCAGGCATAAGAAGCCTCATGAAGGCTACCAACAGGAAAGTACTATGAGAATTTCACACTGGGATAAAAGAGATACTCTCTTAAAGTTTTAATATTCTTCTACTAGAGAATAGTGAACATTTTAAAGCAGACTTTTGAAACCTCTGTCAAGAGTTGTTAATTAATAGAGGCATTCCTGTGAACCAATATGTTGTTCCCTGTTCAAAGACCTATGCTATAATTAGCTGCACTCAATATAATTTAGAGCTTCAAGTGTTGGTGAAAACAAAAATAATTCTTACCTACTTAATGCTGATTCACACTTTGCATAATACTGGGCAATTGCAATTCCCCTTAAAATTGAAAGCACACTTACTGTGCATCTAATCCTTTCATACTTTTTGCAACATTAACTTTTAACAGTTGTTTACACACCAGTAGGGTTGTTATCAATACTGTCTGAATCACACACAGAGTCAGAGCAAAGGTCATACCCAAGGTACCGATGTTTTATTAGTGAAATCAAATAATATGGGGGGGGTGGAGATTGACTTGCTTTTAGTTGTTGTTGTTGGGTGGGGTTTTTGTTTTGTTTTGTTTTTTGTTTTTGTTTGTTGTTGTTGTTATTTTTTCCCCCAAAAAAACCCCTCCTTGTCAAATAAATATAATGAAATAACCTACATAGGTCTATAGAATATGACTGAGAATTGTATCTGAGACCAGAGGGTTTTGGTAAAGCTGGGAAATAGCAGTGACAACAAAAGTAATGCTTCCTCATCTAATCACTATGTGCATTTTGCTTAAAGAAAAAAAAAAGATAACCGAAGTCTAACAAAAAGACTGGACTAGAATTTAATTCATAACTAAGTCAATTCTCTTCAAACAGTGAATTTTATGGAGTATTGCAAGTTTAGTTTCTCGTTTCCTAGTTGCATATCAAATTAGTACTCATGTTATTACTATATCCTATGTATAGTACTATATATCTATTATATATAGCATATTTCTGTATACTTCTTATATATATTTGCAAAATATTTCTCAGTGGTTAACTTTGTAATTAGTGGTTCTGGGGAGCTTTTACACTATCTTTGCAAAGGATTTATTCTTTTTTCTGCGGAACTGAGTTCGTTTTTTGTCTTGAGAGATATTACCCTAGGAATATAAGACCCCAATGTACATTCTACAAGAAACTCAATTTAGGAATTAATGCAAACAAAAGAGAAGTACCAGAGATTCAGTATGCAGACACTGGTCAATGCTAGGACACATAGGAAGATGCTATGAAATCTCTATTTCTGTGATTGACATCTTTATTTTAGAGCTTAGCTGAAAGTTTATTATACCAGCTTCTGTAAGGCAGTTGATCACTTCTGACCCATAAAGAAAAGCCAGCCACTGGGACAGCAGGTCACAGGTCCAGGTGAGAATCAAAGCTATGCTAGAGGAAGTTTGGAAGGGCTGGTTGGTAACTGCAACCAGTTCTCAGACTGACTGTCATCAGTTCCAAGAGGACCTTGGGCTTTGCTGCTGCTAATGTTCCACTCCCAAGAAATTGAACACTAGTGTTTGAGTGGCTGTTTCTCTCTGACCTGTTCAACCTTAGACCCCAAATTCCTAATCCTGGCTGTAATCTTGTATCCTAGTATCTGGAATCAGAAAGTATTTATTAGGCAGAAGATACTCCTGATGGCAGTGGTCAAAGGCAGATTGTTTACAAAAATGCCTGAGACTAATAGTGTTGAAAATAAATGTAAATCAAAAGCTGACTGTCCAGACATGCAGTCCCACCAGCTCTTAGAAACCACAGCCAACTCGACTGGAGCGTAGAAACTGTGGGACCAAATTGCTTCTTGTTAATTCATCCTACCAAGTGCTAACAGCAGCTCATGGGAGGTGTAGGTGTTTGCTCTTTTCTTTTCCTGCCAGCAAAGATTTCTGAATATAGGAAGGAATATATTTCTGAATATATCTCTGGTGCCAGGAGATAGCTGAAATCCTGTTGTATCTAGGACAGCAAAAGTTTTTGGAGTGTTGATGTCTTCTCCTGGGAGGAATTACTGTTCTTTATTATATGGTAAGTAGAAACACATACCTCACATTTTCACTGTAAAATTTTGAGTTTGAGAAGGTTTGGTGCAACATTATGAAAAGAAAAACCTCTCAGCTTCCAAAATATTTTTTTCAGTTCTGTTTTCTGTCACAGCTAAAGAAATAACATTAGTTTTCAACTTTTAGTTTTTCAACTTTGTCTTCTTGTAAGAAGACAAATAGAAACTAAGATCTAATTCTTCAGAGGGGCTGAACCATTTCATGACACTTTTTAGGTTTAGCACTGCAGTCATTTACTGTGAGAAGGTCCTCTGCTCGTGTAAGGAGAAATGTAGCCACGTGGTTTGCTGACACTGGCTAACAGAACATATGCCTGTGTTTTGGCTGGGAGATGGCAGATGTCATCCTGTGGGAAGCCTGGAGGAAAAGTGAAGATGTGACCTCAAACTGTACTTGTGTCTTCAGCCTAGCAGTGCAAACCTCCCTCTGTCACTCACCCCACTACCTGTTGTGCCTAACACTTGCATCGCCCAGTGCTAAAGCTGCTGTGGTCAATAGGGAACGTAAATAGCTGGAGTCAGTGGTTTTGTGCTCCCAGTCTTTTTTGTACAGTTGTCTGGAATTGTTAGTGACTGGCAGAGATGGAGGTTTCGTAGAGAAAAGGATGGCAGGGGCTGCATGTGGCCCTGTTAACAGGCCATTCCTTGCTTTTTGATGTGACCACAAGCAGACAGATGCATTAGCCACCCGTCCTGAGATAACCGGGGTTAAATCTCCACTCTGCTTTCCTGAAGATGGGCTCTTGTCTGACCCTTGTTCTTCCATGTCTTCAGAAGCTTTCACAGTACAACCACCAAATGCACAGTAAATCCAGTCTCATGCACAGACATGAGTATCTTGTGATTCAGCAGAGCAGATGCAATTTCTGTGCATGTAGGGAAGCCAAGTATCCCCCTGAAATACAAAGGTGAACTCCTTGGAGACATGTGTTTTGCTGCAAAGAGCTGAAGGCAAATTGAATTTGAGAAGAGAGACAGGCAGAGGGTAAAAGCTGCATGAATATGTAAGGCAGGGAAAATTCTGCAGAAGATATTACTGCAGACTCAGCTGTAATTAAAACTGCCCACAACTGCTGTTTCCCTGTCACCTTTGAAATTGGAAGATGTTTTAACCGGCAGCAAAGTCAAAGGAAAACTTTAGGTATAACTCAGGATCTCAAGCTGCTCACTGTGACCAAAGAGAAAACAATTTTATTTTGCCTTATCACCTCACAGGCATTCAAGATCAGAACTGAATAAACTCCTTTACTTTGGGAAGACTTTGGAGTAGCTTGTCTCAAAAAGGTGGAAGAACCCCTTCATTTCATATATGCATCTTGGTGGTTTATTCCCTTTCCCAGTGGGAGTGGAAAGGAAACATTTAAAAGAATAGAAAAGTTTTCAGAATTTATTTTACTTTGTTGTTTTCTTTTTAAAAATTGTTCTAGTGAGAGAGAGAATGTGAGGGAGAGGAAGAAAACAGAGAATGAGACTCTTTAGGAGGGAGATTTGGAGAATTCTCTCATTCTTCCTCTTTAGTCTTTTCCCCTTCTTTCTGACAGAAGAGAGATGGGGGGAAGGAAAACAACAAGGTGAGGAAGGTGATGTCAAGAAATCCAAACACAACAGTTTCTGCTTTTAACAAGGCAACTATATTTTCCCTTGAAATTTTGGTCATTTCCAATGGGAAGAATACTTTCAAACCAGCTTGGCTTCTTGTGTATCTGGCACTCTATATGTCTGCAGGGAGGCAAAAATCACTCTGAAGTGTGTGCTTCACTGTGGGCAAGAAGTCTAGCTTTAAGGTATTTTAGTGGAAATAGAAGCTAGTCTTGTTGACACCAAACAGATCTCCTTTTGAGGTAAGAAGACAGAACACTGTAATGCTGCAAAAACTATTTGGGAATATACAGTCAATGAGTGAAGTGAAACTGAGGTTAACTCAGGGAAGCTCAAATTGAATTTCCAAGGTAGCACTCAAAAAGGAGTAGAGTAGGTCCATACTTGTGGAAAAAGGAAAAAGGAGTGTAGCTTTGCAGGCAGGAAATAAAAAGCAAATTGATAGCCATGCCATAAAGGCTGTGAGTATAAAGGACAAGCCTAGAACAGAAGGGAAAAATGCACAGAGTATAAGAGACTATTCCCTTTAAAAGCAAGAACTGCAGACTGTGTCAAGCAACTGGCTTTTGTGTCTTTTAAGAAAGCATTAGATATAGGGAAATGAAACAATAATGTGGGAGAAAATAGGCTAGTCAAGTTGCAGACCACATTTCATAACGTCTTGCAGTTACAAACCAGTAAAGGTGTAATTGAGATGTAAGCTCCCAAATTGCTCTATGACAAATGACATCAGTGTGAAATACATTTGTGATATGAATATTTCTTAAAGGCAGTCACGATAACTACATTGCTAAATTGCCACTCTGCTCTTGTAAATGTATTCCTTTTATCTGTCCTGTTCTTTCTTATGAACTTCCAAATGGGACAACTGGCATTTTCTTAATTAAAAATATCAGGTCTGAACATGATGCTCATAGGTTATTAACTTTATATCAGACTATTCTTCAAATGCTGTACTCTACTTCTTGAGGGATCCTGCAGCAAAGTGAGATACTATGTTCTCCTTAATCAGAGACTCCAAGGCATCAGAGTTAAAGCTAATTAGGATTTATGAGATTTTAGAGGGAATACAATTTGTATGCGAACACTATAGGTGATAACGGGTTTCAGATAATGACTGTAGACCTCAGCTGGGCTCAGGTACCACAGTTTGACAGGATAAATCTTTAGGAGTACATTACACATTATTCTTCCATTTCATCTTATTTTCACTCAGAAGGCTAAAGCAGGGAAAATACTGTGCATGTGACACAAATTTGTGACCCACCTTTTGTTAAAATCTAGGCTGGGACTGAAGCAGCAATCAACACCTCCTGCTTAAAATACATTTGCTTTCAGTAAAGTCTCAGCTGCTGAAAGAACATCTCCCCGTTCAGCTGTCCATCCTACTTTCCTCTTAAAATCTGGATATCATATAATGAGTAGGCATGTGCTTGATGAGCGTTCACTTGGGACTCTGTCAGAGGATACGAACCTGCTCCAGTGATTTTAGAGTAAGAGCTTTTGAGAGCTCTTTGAACCATCGCGCTAAATCCAACCCAGCTGTTTAATTGTAAAAGTCAGCTTAACATACGGTTTATAGTGATCATATATTTATATTATATAGAGTATAAAATAAAACAAAAGGTGCTTGAATTCTGTGGAGACAGCAAAATAGAAATAGAGAGAGAACAGTGCTTATATATAATCCATACTAGGCTCACAGGAAACATTATCAGTAAAAGGAGAGAAATGATGAAAGGGAGGACTTCACTACTAGGACATCTGTCTACTTGGCAGCTAATACCAACAGACACTTGATGAATGAAATTTCTGTAGGAGCCTCTGGTGATGACAATAATATTATTTTGCATTTGGTGTGCTGTTTCCATGCTGGGGCAGCTTGGTGGGAGATTTTGAAAGCTGACTGTGTAGGATTTCTGTTGAGTAAATGTATGAGTTTAGAATTTATCAGAATCAGAAATTATTAATCCTGAAAGAGACAAGAAGAAGTCCTTTTAGCTGTCTCCCTTCTCTGGGAAAGGATAAGCATATGTCATTGACAGTGCTTGTAGGCTTTTAAAAAGTGTTAAATATGCCTAAGATCCATGTTTCCGCATATCACTACCTTTAGACGTTTTTTTATTATACTTGGTCTATTATCTCTTGTGGCAAAGAACGCCCTGTTCCACACTTGGTGAAAACTCAAGCCACTGATTGCAGCCCTCTTCCTGAAAAGTCTGTTTATATTGGAAGACACCTGGTGGACATGGAGAACATTTGATCTCTGTTTTTCTTTTAATAGCATTTTAATTAATGAGAGGTCTGTTGTCATGTCCTTCTTCAAGTCGCTCTATTCTGGATTGAAGAAGCAAGATTCTTGACAACCATTTCTCATCAGGTTGTTTTCTAAAGCTCACAGAAACAGTGTTACACTCTTGGCATTTTCCCATTATTTTCACATTTTTGTACTCCAGACATGTCCTCAGCAGAGCTGTGTAGGGCAGAAATATTACATTCTTTGCCACTTACGAAACCTCTGCTTGTATATCCCACAATTGCACTGAATTTTCTTGCACCAGCATGTTCTCGGCTCATATTCAGCTTCTAATATACTATAACTCCCAGATATTTTTGCCTTTTCTGTAATGTTCTTGCTTTCTTATCAGAGACAATGACAACTGGAAGAGATGCAAGTGGTACCAACAAGTGGTCTGTTTCCAAGCTGCTTCCTAGTCTACATGGCTGCATATCCTGGTATGAGCTCCAGTTAAGATCCTAAAAGGCAAAACTATAACAAAGTTCCTAGACTGGGAATGGGGATTCATACCACAGGAAACTCTAAAACCTGCAAAGTAGCAAACAGAGGGAGATAATTCTGGAGTAAATTTTGAAAATATAAGGCTCACCAAGTTTCCTAAGCATACTTCTCATAGAAGAAAAAAAAAAGGTTATATTTAGGACACATATGATCAAAAGTGGCAGCAATGATTTTGGAGACTGGATTTTGAAGTTGTTAACATTTCAATCATCTGTAAGTTACCTGAGAGATCAAACGTATCAGCTTAATAGTTGTAGGTACTGGCAGTGTTCTTGCCTTGTTTCGGCACTATTTTGGGGGAGAGGAGATCTTACACATGAAGTCAATGCTAATACCTCATCTTCCAATGAAGCTCTATATATTTCTCCCTGAACCTCATGAACCTCAAATTGACTCCAGAAAATTACAACTGCAACTCAACAGTTTAACTTGGTTTCCTGCTGTGACAAGGAAATGAACAGTTATAACCTAAGGAAGAATTATTTGAGTTATTTTGAGATGAGAACAAGACAATGTGGGGGTTTTTTTAGTGAGAAAGGCATCTTCCAGTGAAGGAAAAACACTTTGGTGACAGAGCTGTGGAACTCGTTTCTTCTGCAGAGAGTTTCAGTCTGCATTTCTATTTAATTGGCATCAAGCCTACCATCAAGCCCACTTTCAGGGTTACACTTTCTTCTGAGCTTTAATTTGCACTTAAAACTACACTCCACTGACTGAACATCATCTTACTATTACTATTTTCTCACCTACAACTTTTTCTTTTAGAAAGAAACTCTGTCCTCACCTAAACTGTTCCTTTCCTTGTCCCTCACCATTCTTTCTCTGCTTCACTGCCACCACTGTAGCTGAAGGGATAAATCCAGACAGCAATCAAACAGTCGGCAGTGAAGGTAAAGGTGGCACAACTCTAATGGAGAAACTTACCTGGGAACAAACAAAATTGTACAAAAATAAGCAGTGATATGTAGTCCTTTTTAATACCACCCGGCAACTCTGTTGTCTTGGAGCAGGGGTACCTGGGGTACATGGGCTGCCCAGGAGTACGTGGGTGCGGAGCCACAGGCTGTGTGTGCATTTAGCTCTCTGTTCCAGGTGTCACAGGTTCTTCGTTCTGATCACTTTCATAATTTTTCCAGTTCTTCCTTTGAGTCTGGTAGTGTTTACCTTAGCAGCTGCTTTTCCTCCTACAACTTTTATGTTCTTTTTTTTCTTCTTCTTCCATCTCGTTTAGGGAAAGGTAAATCATGCTATGGCAGGTACTCTGCTCTTTGTTTTCCTTTTGAAGATGAGGTTAAGAATAGCAATATATCTGTTGTTGTTGGATAATAACTGGGTTTCTCATACCAGCTACAGTCCATTGGCCTACACCATCACTCTCTTGACTATCTGTTGTCCTTCTTTGTCTTACCTCTTCATTGCTCTTTAGCTGAGCAACATTTCTTAGATTATTGTGAAGTAAGTTTAGGGGTGCAACCAGATAGGATCTTTTAAAGGAAACAACTAGTTCCGTTCAAATGACTCTCAGTAAGCACATGCATATAATAATGACATGCATCTCAAGGCCTGATAGGTTTTGTTTTTCCAAACCACGGCTACACAAGAAAATATGTTAAGAGAAACCTGGCCTTGACTTAGCGAAGTCACAGACCTTCTGTCTGCCTCTCTGAGAAACTGGGTAAGTCCAAGATATGGTTAACTTGTCAGTTTTTGGAATGGATTTCTCACTTTCCTTCTACTTTTTCTATGGGGAAAACAAAAGAACAAACAAGAACCTGAGAAAGGAAAATCCCTTACTGCTCAGATGAAGTAGGAGAGCTTTGAAATCTCAGTTCTCAGTGACTTTCCTCCATGCATGTACCCGAGTTCACCTTGGGGAACTTGCTCTGTCAAGGACCTGGAGGATGATGTTGCTGCCTGTCAGGCCCAGCTAAAAGAAGAGGAGCAGCACCAGAGCTGTTCTACTAGGGAAGAGGCGCGATGGAAAACCTGCTATCATCAAGTTAAGCCTCTCATAAAGGGTTATTATAGAGTGTTACTTGCTTTTCTTGCCACTGTTGCTAGGATCCTGTGACACCCGCAGAGAGGCAGGCAAACCTCCCCACGCCACTTTGGGCATCTTCCTAGGGCCCATCACACAGCACTGAGCTCTGTTCCGAGCAGTCAGCACTGGAGTATTGCTGTTTGATGAAAGATTCTTGATAACATCTTCAGAGGAACTAAAATTTGAAGTCCAAGGTCAGGTCTTTTATTTATTTTTATTAATGAGAAATAAATATGTTTGTTTATGCGTATCTACAAGGACTGTGTGCTAACATGTGTGAGAGGAAGAAAGAGGAGGGAGACAGAAGAGAATGAAAATTATCCTCTTTTGCTTTTTTACTCTGTTTCCTACAACAGAAGTTGCTTTTTTTCTCCTATCCTTGATGCAGCTCTGCAGCCATTACAGTGTCTACAGTAATAATATGATAGTATTACTGGCAAACGTAAAGTTCAATTGCTGTAAACAATGATTAAAAGATTGTTGCACAGAAGCAGGTGATTTTGTGCACAGCTAGTTGAAATGAATGTGCATTTTTCTCAACCATGTGCTAGCAAAATAAGCACACATGTTTAGTAGCCATTTCAATTAACATTAGTTTGCTTTTATGGCTGCTCATTTCACACTCCATTAACTGTCAGTACCTTGTATGAAATTTGTCAACGTAAAAACTCCTCTTTTTCCCTGTATGCAATGAAAAGCTAACAAGGATACATTACAGAGAGAAATAAATAAATAGCTTCTATTAAAAAAATAGTTAACTCTGTAGACAATATTTCCAATTCAGAAACTGGCATCTTAGTGAAAAAGTTACTGATGGTAATGATGAAAAACAGAGTAGGATAGGCAGCTTTATGAAATGGTTATCTAAGAACCAGAAATAGACTGAAACAATGTCATCAAGATTGGGAGAGGTACAGCTTAAGCTGTGTGTGATTATCTGTGAGCAGGTAGGTAGTCAAGAGGTGCAGAACTCAAAAACAGGGTCTGTCAGAGCACAACAAATATAAGAGCAGCTGTACTTGTGATGAGAAGCTTGGCTGGACCTTCTGGTGTAGCATGCAGCTCAATAACATAGGCACCTGCATTTGGGCGTCTCACAGGAGCCTGGTCCTGACCTGCTGTTGTGTTCAATCCTTGCAGTTAATGTGTTCTGGAAATCTAATCATCTTTCTCTAGATAAACATCTATGTTTGGTTGTCTGAATTTCTCTGTAGACTCCATTGACTATAGTGACCAGAGACTTGAAGAAGGTCACAGGTCAACTGCCAGTAAGGATGCCGTAAGACATCTTGGATTATCTCCAGCTGCAGATCTGGTGTCATATCTGCCAGTCCTATGTGGATACCTCAGATACACCAGGTTATTTTAAGTGACAACAACAGCAGTTCCGTGTCAATTACTTCTGCCCATACAAGATTATCATGTTGAATTATTTTCATATTGTCATTGTTTTTTTAGTGCCTCATGAACTTAAGCATAAATATTTTCAGATTCTTTTGAGGCAAGCAAAATCTTCTGTGCTCAGTTCACCAGCTCTTGAGATGTGGAAACTGCATCTAGAACTGCCCTGTTGGAGTACACTGCCACTATATGATGATCCTCCCTTAGCCGAACTGCACCTCGATTACTTGTCCTGTTTCCTTTGCATCGGGTCAGGAACTGGGGAACAGGAGGAAGGAAGCAGTGAACATCACCAAAAGGAGCAATGGGTCTGAAAATTGTTTTGTTTAAACTTTAGATTCCTTCAAGCTCTGCCTGATTTGGAAATTGCTCAGCCTAACAGGTGTTTCTTTGGACACGCACCCACAGACTGGCATTCTTTCAAGAAGATAGCAGATGTACACACCTCATAGTAAGAGTATTTGCCAATTGAGAGAGGCTTATGGTCAGCGCTGAAGGCTCTGACAGGTCTGTGCTATCAGATTCAGATTCAAGGACTGCATCTCTTCCTACTTCCATCCCGCCTACTCGATGTTTCCACAAGGAAGGCGGAAAAATTGGCTCTTCTTGTGAATTTACTCTGGTAGTATAGTGAATCATCACCCCTGCGAAGGAGTGGAAACTGCTGAGCTGGACAGTAAAGCTGCGGAGCTCACACATGGATACACCACCATTTCCTCCATTTCTGCCTCAGGGATAGGAGTGCCAGGCACTAGGGTGGCAGGTTGTCCACTATGTATTTATAAAGGTCCTGTGGTACTAAGTAGTATTACATAACAGGCACCACTACTATCACATCACTTTCAGCTAGACCCACCTCCCTTTTAGTAGGTCTAACAAAAAAGCAGCAGTAATCGCCTGCAAACAAAGGTTCCCTCAGAACATACTGGAGAGAAAGGGAATGTTGTGTGGATGAGCAATCTCATACAACAAAAATATTATCTCTATAACAAACAAAGCTGATTGTATAGAACAAGAGGAAATAGCCTCAAGTTGCACCCAGGGAGGTTTAGATCAGATATTAGGAAAGAATTCTTCATGGAAAGGGCACGGAAAAGGCATTGGAACAGGCTGCCCAGGGAAGTGGTGGAGTCATCATCCGTGGAAGCATTTAAAAGGCATTCAGATGAGGTTCTTAGGGACATGGTTTAGTGCTAGAGTTGAACTTGATGATCCTGAGGGTCTCTTCCAACCAAAATGATTCTATGATTTTATATACAGCAACACAGATCTGTCACATCACTGTTGATCCTTTTGGAGTCCAATCACCAGTTTGGTACTCTGTTCTGCTGACCATTGTCTTTGCGCTGTTTTTCCGTCCTTCATGCCTTATTCATTTGTTTGAATCTGATTTATCTGATCAGGACTGTGAAAGCCATACAGGAAGAGGCACACTGGCTGGTTCACACTGATAGTTTGGCCTCATGGAGACAGTGGCTGAGAAGTTTCAGTGTAGTTATCTGTTCCAAAAAGCCAACATCTCCATCACTTCATGACCCTGACAATCCTGCTCCTCCATCTCCATCTTCTGTATAATATAGACAGTTCCTATCTACCTAAATTGTATACATTTAGGACCCTGCATGTCACTATCTGTTTTACTTACCAGGAATGTCTCTTTGGTAGATATCTCTAGTCAAGTTGTCTGCATGCACTTAAATCCTTAAATCAAGCAAGGAAAATGCTCCTACTTGCAAAACTTAGATTTATACTTCAGCTTTGGAAAACAGAGGGAAAAAACAAGTAGAACTTGTAGGGATATGGAGAAACCTAGATGATAGGAGCATGGGGGGTTCACAAACCTTTAAGAAAAAAGGAAGCAATAGTTCTGTTTAATGCTGTGAATGCAGAGAGATTTTCAGAGGTCTAAACAAATGAAATAAAATTTGCAGATCTCAGTAAGCAAGTTTATATACAAACAAAACTGAATAATGGTTTTTGGAGATTAAGGAATTATACATATGGCACAGATGGGCACAGAGTGGAACACCTCTATTTGGTCACCGTCTTTGGCCTTGTTGCTCTTGTAGAAAGCACTAACTCAGCCAGACTGCTCTTGACTATTATTTACCCAGCTCTGGGCATCTGAGGGCAAGTGCGACAGATAAATGCCATTTCTCTACTCTCTGTCCTTTCAAAAACAATTATGCAGGGCACTAGCATATGCCAACTACCATCTTTGAGGGAAATAAAGAGAATGGCATGAAAAACAATGGCAATTTATTATTTAAAGGAACTTTATGGAAATACCATTTTCCTTCAGCAAGTCATGCATTTTTCACTCAAGTGCACATTTCTACTATTTTTAAGTATCCAAATAAATTGTTAAAGACTTAATTTATTATTAAAATGGTGCTTATTAACAGGTTTAATGTGTTTCTATATTTCTTGCTTTCTGAGATAAGTTTATTAAGGTCTTCATATGAAAAATAGAAATTAATTTGAAGCTCTGTCAGAAGATTATCAATATTTAGCAGGACTCTGCATTCTTCCCAGTCTTTTTTCATAAAGAGAATACTATTTCCAGGGTTGCATGTGACTTGAGACTTGAGATAATAAAGTGTTTCTTCATCCATATGGTTTAATAACATGAAATAACTAAGAATTTAAGGTAGCATATTACTGATTTCCTAATATAAAACTCCTGACATATTTATGAATAGCTTATTGAATTGTTCAGTACACAATATTTTTATACATATATATTTTTTATGATCTAGGCTTTTGTCAGGTTTCAACCTTTCAGCAGTGCTTACAATTTCCTGAAAAAGTCAATGTATATTTTTTTAAGAAAGGGAGATAGATCAAGTTAAGATATTGTTGTTCCTCAATTCGAACAGAAATTCACAAGGATTTTATCTCTGAATAATGTCCCACTCCCATTTTTACCTGCTTTGTCATGTCATGCTTTAAAATATGAATGTATTGTATTTTACTTTTCAGTGAGGTCGTTAAATTCAGCACATACTGCATATTCTAATTTTGAAAAGGTTGTAAAAAGTCTCAGCTTTTGAGAGAAGTCACCAAAAGTATGTCTCCATCATCTCAGAATGAATAATTTTTAAAGAATTTTAAAGTTTTATTGGGGAATTCTCAACCATTCAGTAGAAGCTTCTGATAACATAAAACCATTTTAATATTATTTCAATTGCAAGATGTGGAAAGACCCATGGTGCAGGCTGCCCTACCCCACTGCTTCAGGTTGACAGAATTGATGATCTTCAGTAGTTTTGAAACCTGGAGGATACAGAAAAAATTCAAAATTATTGCTATACAGCCCTCAATTTTATCTGTCGATTTGTCTTTTGAATGTTTTGCTATATTGTACAGACAAAGACAATTAGCAAGAAGCAGCTATTCATTATCCTTATCCATTTATCTGTGAGCAGAAAGGTTTATCCCAAAGTTGACATTTAGCATTACAGTGATACGTTGTCACAAATCATGCATTGCCAAATTCAAGCTACTTGACCGCAGTACACACTTCACATTTGCAAGCATTTCTTACAGTTTTATTGGCGTCCTGAAAATAATGGATTATTCCTCATGTCACAATGCAGTAACAGTCGTTTATCAAAAACGTTTTTGTATCTCCATGGTTTGTATCATCTGTGGCCACAGAAAAAATTTGTAATTTTCTACATTAGCATTAAAGTCTTTCTCAGTTGAAAGGCACGTTAATATTTTTTGAATGATGCCTGAAGCATGTCTTAGGAAGAGAAAACATTTTAGCTACTGGAAATCTTGGAATAACATTATTCATTTTGCTGTCAAATTAGAGTGATCTGCATGAAAAGAATTTTATGTGATACATAGTAGAGTGCTATAATGGCCATTTTCTTAGGAAGAAATGTTTTATTTTGTCTCATGTTAAGAATTATTATGTTCATTAACATGCTTATAAGCAATTGAGAAAGTGTTTCTCTGTAAAGTTCAGTAAGTCTTGTGGGAACTGTTGGTTTCTCTACTGAACCATGAAAAGTCATTTCTGTACTTGTTCCAAGAATACTCATTCCTCTGTTTCATCCTAGGGACTGTGTCTGAATTTGTTGATAAAATGCTATTATCACAATTCCTACTATATTATCAGACACATGAAGAAGAATTGTCATCAACTACTAAACCAATAATACTCATATTTGCGCTTGGATATGATCTGTCACTCCAGCATGAAGCCACAAAGGTTTGGGCTAATAAACACCTTTTTGTGATACAGCCAGTAGTTAGCTCTACTTTTGCTAAACATTTTGGATAAAGTTCTCTTTAGATATGCAGACGTTCCATGCGTAATATACTCCCAGCTGCAGTTCTTTGCTTTTTGCATTGCTATGACAGGTGGAATAATTTTTGTAAACAATTTGTGGGGAAATTTTACATCCTTTGGTTTTACGTGTGCTCTGTAACTGTAAGCTGATACCTGAGGTCCTGTGCACAGGCACTCCCCTCAGACTCTAGTGTGGCTTGGGGAAATGAGATCCACCTTCAAGAAAAAATAGTTCCACTCCAGTTGTACTGTATCTGTGGTCCAATACTTCCATCGGCTCTTCCCAGCCCTTTGTCAAGTTTATTGATTTGCCAGCAACATTCTGAGTCAGTTTCCAATTTTTTTATTCTTCATGTCATCTTCCATCCTTGTTCTCTCTGAAACTCTTTGCCTTGAGGTCAAATGTGAAGGGAGCCCGTCTCCTTTCCCAGCTACAGGTTCGTCATCAGATAAGGACAGGCTGACATTCAGTGTACAGAGCTCAACAGGGTGGACTCCCTCTCTCCTCATAAACTGAAGAAATTGGATGAGAATCTATGGAGATTTCTGGTAAGACATCCTCCAAGGAACTCCAGCTTCTACATAAGAGGGCTTATCTCATGTTTCTCCCAGTTTCAAAGGTCTACCTTGCACACATTACGTACTAAATATTTGCAAAAAAATACTCTAGAATCTATGTGTGGCATCTGTTGCTCTTTTTATAAGTATTCATTAACCTGTCTCCCCTGTTTCCTGCTTGTGTGCAATCCACCTGAGCTGTAAGTGAAAGAGTGTTATATATATAAAAACCATACAATGTTCTAAAGGTTCTCAAACATGGAGTTGCATCTATATCTTTCAATTTTAAGTGTGCATTTCAGAACAGTATTGAAGTACAAAGATTTCTATTTTGGAGGCTCTGTGGTTATTTTCATTAAAAGCTACATTTTATGAGCTAGAATTCTATTCTGAAAACAGTATTTAATCAATAGTTACATGACTTTGTGTTGATCTGGCCAGGTTTCATTGATGATTGATTCAATCTTCCTTTCAATCACACAAGAAAGGAAATTGAATAAAACCTACTAAAATAAGGGCCCACTAGCTATCTTGCAAGTGCCTTAATAATCTTCTATCTGCTTTTACATTTTTAACAGGAGTAGCAGGCTGCAGTAGCACTCAGCTGTAGATGAATTCAGATTTTTGTATGCTCTGAAGCCAAATTACACAGCTCAGATTAATTGTTCATTAGAAATCAGCAATATCTGAGACTCTGCAACATCACTGCCAGAATGCCTGATTCTTGGGAGAAAACATTAGGACAGCTAAATGTTTTTAACTTGTCTATGTGCTGATTAGCTGAAAACTTTATTGCCTGCTAATATTTGGATATTATAAGAAGTGAAGCTGGTGAAAGTCTTTAAAACAGACATATCTAGTAACAAAGGTGTGGAATTAAAAGCCAGGAATATAGTGGCTGATTATTTATTTTTAAAGAAAATATTTTTATCAAGCAAAAATTTCTGTCAGTAAAATCTGAGAGAAGGGAGCAATCTCACAACATAAAATCTGTTAGCTTATCACTTAAGATAGCTGCAACAATTCTACATCTTCTAGTAGAGAGAAAAATGGAGTAATAATAACACTTTTATGGTGATAGGGACATGAATTAAATGACACAATAGATTTTCTGGCTGTAATTAAGTTTGTAGACTAAACAAAATAATTGTGGCACCATCACAAAGAGGAAGTTAGAAAAAAAGGTCAGAAAGTAAAAAATAATCAAATCCCCATCATTTTACCAATATTTCATGTATGTTGTATGTAGGAAAAAACCTGGTCAGCATTACAAGTGCAGAAAAATGAAGGATGGTTGCATGTGCAATCACTATTCTCTCCCCTCTGCAAAGAATATCATTACACTATGTGGGATGAATCAGATCATAACAGCAGAAAAAATAGCACAGAGGAATAGAAATATCATGATGGATATGGAGAATTCATCAGAGAGCCAAGATTATGCAGACAGTTACGACTTTTTTTCTTTTAAAGGAAAAGTTTGAAAGAAATCTTTGTCTCTATAACCTGAATAACCTCTTCCTCATGCGCTGGTTTTCATGTGGGATTGACAGCCTTGTTGGCCCAGTGGTCCAGCGCTCTAGCTGTTGTATGAGCTGTTGGTCAGAGAAGACTGTCATCCCACAGAGGACACGGATGGCTGGTGTCTGATTCTGTATCTTTAGAAGCCAGTTAAAGGTGCCTGACTCTGTTGGACTGAGCAGGTTTTGCTTTATGTGCCAGGACATGATGGGACCGTGTGTAACTGTAAGAAGTATGGCCAAATCAAATAGACCTCACTCAGTCTCCCGTTCTCCAGGATCTTCCAGAACTCACTGATGCTGCTTGGCAGTGTAATAAACCGATGCTTAAATCCTCTCCCCTCTTTTTTAAACTTGTTTTGGCATTTTGCCAGCAATATTTTTTCCTGAGGATTTCAAGTTTTAGTAGGGAGCTGGTGGTTTTTAACAGTTTATAACTCAGCCAAAGTTAAATGGAATTTGATGAGGCAAAATATTTCTTTAGCCTGAGGGCTTCCTCCCTGCTGAATTTTGAAGGTTTCTCTGAAACGTGCAGGGATGAATTACAGCAGCTTTAAAAAAAACCAAGAATCTAGCTAGAAAGGGACGTTGTTAGCCTCTCTCATGGGGATCACAACTAACTCCCTTACAACAGGATCTGTGATCATTTTTTAAGGGTCTCCTGTGTCTATGGGCATTGATATGCAACCTCATATATGGAATTCAAAGTAAAAAAAACCCCAAACCAAACAACAACAACAAACCAAAAAAAAACAACCAAAAAACTCAACACTTAATGGTGCTAGAAAACCCTATATTCTCAGCTTCTGTATGCATCTCTCAAAGTTGTGCCACACACCAGAAAAGGATATGAGCTGTATGGTCCACAAAGAAAACAAGGAGATGTTATTCTGGAGCCTGGTGGTTCAGGAAGAGAGGTCAGATGGGCTTTTTGCCTCATTTTAGAAAAAGGAATCATCTTTACTTCACTGAGTGTTAATGCCACAATAGGTTTGTCCTGTTTACATTTTAGCTTCTGTTAGGTGTGTAGGGTGAGTCATCTCATATGATTAGTATGTCTGAACACTCCAGATATTCCTTCCAGTCAATGGAGCAAATAGGCACTTTTAGGACACAGTGGATTTTAGAATACAACTGAATACACTATAATGAGATGAATTAGATAATGGAAATGCTGTTCCTCACTTTAATTATGAGGGGGGAAATTGCTCAGAAGTGGTCATCTACAAATTAAACATCAACACTATGTCAGAGAACTTCCCCTAGGATGCAAACCACTGTGAATTAAAATAAGGAGGTTCTGGGTATGTCCCTCCACTTCAGTCAAGATGGTTTATGCTGCCCAGGGTCTGGGAGTAGAAAATATGTCTGACCCCCATGGAGATAAGGAACTCAAGGGCTTCTTGTTTCCCCAGCCCCTCAACAACATGAAAGCCAGGGGACCATCTCCCCCTTTGCGTTACCTCACAAAAGTGCTGCAGGGCTGCTTTGAATGCCACATTCGCTACCTGCAAGGCTGACGGGGGTCTAGGAAATAGTTTGAAATGGTAGAAACCATGATAAAATTTAAACATTTCAGAGTGTGTGTTTCTTGGGGATATTTAAAAATTTAAGTTATGCAACATTTCTTCAAGTCCCAGGTTATTCTGCAGAACAGAGATCCTAGCTGTTAACCAACTCAGTTAAGTGTGTTATTTTCACAGAAAAGAGAAGGCTTGATAACTACCCTGATTATTTGGCCCAGTTCTCAGTAGAAGTGACCCATTTTGCTGTCTTTCCTTACTCTAGGGCAAAAGGCTGTCACACTTGTATGAGGATGAAGCTCAGGGCTTGTCAAAAAAGGGCAGTTAAGTTGTGCTGGACAGACATCTCCTGATGTTGTGGTCATGTCTACTGAAATCTGAAGTACCTGCTTTGTCTACCTCTCACCTCTTCTCTGTCCCATTGCTACTTTATATGTGCCAGCATAATTATATGCCAAAAGAGTCTGACATGCAAATAATAAAATTATAAACTTCTGTTAAATCCAGTGGAGTGAGCTGGTAGCAGCTCTGCTGGCAGATGTGATGCAGCAGGAGGAGGGTTATGAACAGCTGGAGGAAAGATCCTGAGCAGTTTTACATGCCACTGACACAGCTGTTTGCTGAATGCACATCTGTCTGTGTCTCACTGATGAAGAAATATTGGCAAAATCATATCCTTATCTCTCCAAGTTGGAGCAGTTTCATTTCAGAGTATATAGTTTGGGATTTATAATAGTGTCTTATTTTTGTATGACTTCTAAAATTCTTGTACAATGAATTAAATACACAACACATCATCAGGTTTTGGAAAATAATGGTTCAAAATGCATGTAGACTTTTGTGATCTATACCCAATCTCTTTCCTTTATTGGGGAGGACAAGAGGAGCTTGTCCTTTTAGGAAGCATTTGACCATCTCTGCTTTCTCGTACATAATATATTATTATTGACTGAACCATCTGTAATTTCATAATACTCTCTATTAAATAATTTTTCTATATCCACTGTTTCTGTTAGCAGTTTAACTATTTATCTTGCATGGTATTTCTTCCATATAATTATAATATATCCAACAGTGCTTAACTGAAGGTTTAATAATTTCTCATTTTGTTTACTTAGAGGATATTAATGACACTAGATCTCTGACAATGAATAGGCCTCTCTCAGACAGCCTTCATTTACCTTTGAATGCCCTTTTCTGAACAAGCATGCATGAAAGGATTTTCAGTATAAAGAGTATGCTATGTCTCATAATATTTCAAAGATATCGTTAGTAGCTTCTTTCTGTGACATTGCAGTTACTTAAATCAGCACCGTTATGCCCATTCCACATGGTTACTTAATCATTTTGCTCTTTTTTATCAGGATAAAAATGAGTGACAGGATTTTATACTTGTAAGCCAAGGCTCCCTCCTAGAGAAATTCCAGGCATTACACAGGAATCTCTCAACTGAGTGTTCGGTCCCTACATATCTACCTTCTGTTTTAAGGTCCACAATTACATATGTTGGAGGGATTGCTTTAGCCTCTCGTTAGCAGGAGCCAACTAGAAATACACCTGAGTCTTCCTCAGCTGCCACAGCAGCTGCATTGCCTGAAGATGTGAGCTGGCTGCTGCTGTTAGTGGCTCAGGAAAACAGCGTTCAGCGACGATGTGGAGACTAGTATCGATCTTCCTGAGGTCTGCAATGCTGTAAATTGTACCTCCTTTATCTGGCCCATAATCTGAACTCTCTTCTCTTCTGACCTGGTGAAAACCAGTGAAATCTGCTGTCTCTTGTATTTTGATCAGGATTAAAATGCTAAGTATGGCATTGATCTACTCCTGCCTAAAATCAAACCCTCTTGACACCAGTTTCCCAGCTTTCTGTTCTTTATGGTGTTGCTTTCAGTACATCAGGGTCCTTTACTATAGACAAACACTTACTGGATTTAGTTTGTTCCCTAGTACAGAACTTCTGTAGTAAACTCTTGCCCCGTGGTCTGAAAAATATTACATGCCAAAAGCAGAGATGACATCTAAGGATTTGGGAGCAACAGTCTCTTGTGTGCTAGATTTTGTAGATTACAGAAAATTGACTGGTTTTGGAGATACTGTTGGTAACAAGATGTAAATAGTCAGGGACCATCTGCTGTGAAATCAATTGACCATGATTCAGACAAATACAATGTAGAGATATAGCAACATTTAGGGGATCATATAGAAGTTTTGCTTTCTTTTTTCTCTGCCTTCCTTTCCTGGTGTTCACCATTTTATACAATTTTAAGTGGATTTGTATTTAAATTCCTGTTTATCCAAACAGGAGGGACATGCAAAATTGACCTTTCAGTTTAATGATAATAACATAATGGTATTTGGTAGATTTCCTTCTGACATAAATGATCTCAAAGTATCTATTCCAAATCTATAGCATTGCAAAAATAAATTTAATCTTGTAAAATTATGAATATGGGTTTAGATGTTTATTAAAATGTGTCCAATTTTTGTGAACTGCAGATGTGTTTTGATGAACCTGATTTTTAAGGTGGTTCTGCTGTTTACTATGTATGAGATCCCCTCTGCTCAGCATGTCTGGAGTTCTGGGTCCAGTCCTGGGCTCCTCAGTGCAAGACAGGCTTGAACTTGCTGGAATGAGTCCAATGCAGGGCCATAAATGTGATTAAGGGACTGGTACATCTGACATGTGAGGAGAGGCCAAAAGACCCTTCAGAAGAAGAGGCTCAGGGGAATCTTATCCATATGGATAGATACCTGATGGGAAGGAATGAAGAAGACAAAGCCAGGATCTTCTCAGTGGCAACCAGCAAATGAACATGAGGCAACAGGCACAAACTGAAATACAGAAAAGTGAGTTTAAACATACAAACCCCTTGTCAGTCATGGGAGTGGCTGGACACTGGCACAGGATGCTCAGTGAGGCTCTGAAGTCTCCGTCCTTGGAGATATTCCAGATGCAACTATGCACAGTCATGAACAACCTGCTCTAGCTCACCCTGCTTTGATCAGAGTGTTGCACTTGACAATCTGCAGAGGCACCTTCCAACCTCAGCTGTTCCATCATTCAGTGATACCTCAATTTATCTGTTTCCTAGGTTTTATCCAATCATACTAATATTGTTTATCGCACTTGGAAAGAAATGAACAGAACAAGCTCTCTGAAAAATGTCTGTTGCTTTGTCTAATTATTTGGAGAGAATCTGGGAGAGCATTTTCCAAGTAATCTCCATTTTGGACCTGTGACAATCCTTGACAAACTCAGCTGTGTTCAGTAGCCCGTGTGCATGTTGGAGGTTTTCCACTCCATACATGGATGTATAGTTGCAGAGGTACTGAAAAGCTGCACACAACTTGATAACTAAGGGTTTGCAGCTGATCCTATCTGATGCCTGTGCAAAAATTTCTAGGATGCTTTATGGGATCTCAGAAGATTTCCCGTACACAAACTTGCACATTCTGCTCAAGGCTTGGATGCATTTGCTAGCTGTCCCAAAGACAGCAAGTGGGTCTGAGCTCCAAACAGTACCACTGGTCCAGCCCTGTGTCTGTGCTGGCTGCACAAGCTGGTGTCTTGTCTGTACCTTTAGAAAGTTAGGTCCTGGCTCCTTTGGCATCTCCGGTCATTACCCATTGAAAACCCAAACCTCTCTTTCCTGTGGCTTTGCTTCTCTACCTTGAGAGAGATGCTACTGGCCGTGTAAAACATTTGTTTAGAATTAAAATGTCACAAGTATGGAAAAATCTTTTACTGAATTGCAGTTTAAGTTCTGTGATCATGTCCCAGACTGGTGTGATTCAGCATTGTGGCACTTCTTTTAAATCCTTTCTTCCTATTTTTTCAAAATGCAAGAAGTCAGTTGAATTAAAATACATACATAAATTGACTCATTATTCTTGCTGTCATATTACAAATGGTTTTAAATGTATTTTACCTAATGATAAAATTACAAGGAATTTGAGTATAATATTAAGGTAACTATCTCGCTGGCTGTGAGTAGGTTTCCTTTTTGGTTTTGTGTTTGTTCACCAGACTGCAGCCCAAGTCCTCCTCAGCTTGGTTGAGTTCTCAGCTTTAATCAACAGTCTGTTTATGGGCCACAGTAACACTAAGGTCTGTTGGGTTGAACATATATTTTTTCTTTCTGTGTTACATTTGGTACTTTCCTCCTTCAAATATTCACTGATGTGAAATATATGAGAAAGTAATACAATCTGACGTGCAGGTTGAAGGTAAGTAATCAATTAATGTGTATGAAGTAATAACCTAATTTTCTCAGAAAGATTCAGCACTAGTAAATAAATCTTAATAGTTCCTTGAGCTAATGCAGTCAGAGCTGAGGGGCAAGCCTATTTTCACAATCCTATTTTAGGGACTAGCCATCTTAATGAGCGTCGGTTCTTCAGTTTGTAGAAATTTTATTTATAAGCAAGAAACCAACGGGCTTGGGTTGAACACAGAGATTAAAGCTCTGTTACTGAACAGTAGTGATGCAAAGCATCCTTAGAAGAATCACTACGGTGTAAACAGCAGTTCAGTATGTGCCTAATGTCCCAGCTGTGACAGCTGCTTGAGCCACCCAGGGAAGGAAAAAGAAGAGTCACATTAAGCATTGGATCTTCCCTCTCCTCTCATCATTTATTATCCCCTATTAGTAGGCATGCAGCCTCCACAAGGGATGAAAGGGGAACTCCTTGTTTGGGCAGAAGCTACTGTCTTCTGTTTGCCCACAAAGTGGGTTTAAACATCCTCCCCTGACCAGCAATCCTACTCTGACCAGGGATGGAGAGTTCTTCCTTCATAGGCTTAGGAAAAAGACTGGGCTCAGAGACCTATAGGTGGACTCATGGTAAATCATCATCAGCCACCTGACTGGTCTCAGATAGTCCATGTATAAGGGCCAGACTGTAGGTCATCCTTGACTCTCAGACGATCCTCTGGTAGGTGTGCTGAACTTGCCTCCCTCAGGTAGGATTTATCACAACAAAACTGCTGGTGTAACCTTTCCAACCCCCTGTTGGTTCCTTTCCTGTATAGAAGCAGAGAAAAGGTATCTGCAGATAAAGCCCTATTACAGCTTCATGTTGGTAAGTATTGTATAGAAAGCTGTAATGTGGGTAGAGAGTTTGATAGGTACCTGGGAGTCCTTACAGATAACTTCAAAGATGACTCTAATAATCAGTGTAGATATATGTGTAATGATCACTTTTTTTTTTTTAAAAAAAGGAATAAAAAGAAGAAGAAGCCAAATTCAGATCACACCATTTTAAGCTGCATGTACTCCTGCCAGCAAAATTTATATCTGTTAAGATGTGAGCAGGCAGCTAAGTCCAATTTGAACGAAACTGGAAGTTGTAAGAATTGAAAAGATCATTTATATTCCCTATTACAGTGGTATGGCTATCTCCAAATACAAATACATATGCAAATACTTTAAAGCAGGGCTTACGTATATGACTGAAATACCTGTTGGAGCAAGAATGCAGATTGTTACATAATCTGTCCACAAAATCAAGTTATGAACCCAAGGTTTTTGCAAATACATTTGCTGCTAGCAATTCAATATAGGCTCATGAAAACAATTTTCTGCTAGTCTCCCCGTTCAGTTTCGCTCATGCATAGAGAAAAACTTGACCAGGCAATTTCATATTAGAAGGTTTAGCTGAGAACATTTGTGCTTGCCTTTTAGAAACAACCATTTTGTGACTGCATTGAGAATCACGGCTGTAGTGACGGTACAAAACAAAGCCGCCTACTCCCAAATCTAAGCCCAAGAGACCTATTAAGCCATTTTTGTCCTGGGCTGCATAACTATGGCCTCTGATAGCACAGGGCTGGAGAGAAGTTGGAGGAGTTATGTTTTTATGTTCAGATCTTTGTTTTGTGTGCCTCACATAGGTGCCCCAACAACCATCTCTCTCTGACTGCGTAGGGAGATCAGATTCTGGAGAGAAAGAGCCCTGAAGATTTTTTCCTGGCTTAACATGCCAGAGTATGGGCTGTCTGTAAAGTCCTGTGCCACATGAAAGAGGATGAGGGGGCAGGACCTTGTGGGCTGAGAGGAGGAGCCTCGAGTGCTCTCCTGTGATAGACATACACATTCATGCCTTCTCTCCCAAATACAGTCTGATAATACTGGAAAACAGTTTTGCCCTCCAGAGATACTAATACTTAATCCAATTTCTGCCGATGACTTAGCACTATTCAGGGATGAAGTCAACTGAAGCCAGGGGAAATCAGATCAACTTTCTTTAGTTTCGGTGACATAATTTGAAAAAAGAGTAGCTGAAGGTTCTTGCAAATGCAAGTCAGTGTATTCTTCCTTATTATGAGCCTTACCAGGTGAACTAATTTAAAGCATGGGGAAATATCATTCTGTCTGGACTAGCCTGGACTGTAGGTTATACACGAGACCAGTGGGTAATGTAGAAAGGAAGATGAGCCTTTATTGGTGAAAGGAGATTTTCAGGAAAAGTGTACATGTCTGACGACAAGAAGAGTGGGTTTCTGCATACTAAGATCATGGTGTTTCTGGTTCACCTTGGTGGCCCACTGAGTCTAGCCATACTGTACTGAAAAAGAGGAAAGTCCAGGACTATGTCCTGACAGGTGAGGTTATAGTGCTGTTGGGACCAGAATACATGAATGGGTAAATGAAAAGCTGTACCCATACTAAAGAGTCATGTATACCTAGGGTTCTCTCATCCAGACAAAAAAACTTGGGAAATAAAATTTGTTTTAACAATTTCTTCTATTTTTACAAGCCCTTACTTTGCATTGTTGAGACAGCAATTCTGAACAAACAGGCAGAAACACTCAATTGTAATAGTCTGTTTGCCCAACTATATCAAAACCCCCATGCAGTATAATGAACTACAGATATGAGTGCAGATATGCCACTACAGCCAGGGAAAGAAGCCAACGTAGGCAGGAAGAAAAGCTGCTCTTTATTGATGGAACTGCTAGTTACACTGCGTACTTAAGAGTAATGAAATCAGCTGTTTGACATCAGCTCTGGAGATGTACAAGTTCGCATTGTGTCGTGACCTGCAATGTTGACGCAAATCTCCACTAGATGTGGCGATCCAGGAGGACAGGTCTTTCCAATGATTGAACAGCATTGCTGTGTGCAAGGCAATGAGTAACTTGTCTAGTGGATCAGACTTTTCCACTGCTTTCCCAGGCTAGGATAAGGACGGAACAAGGGGAGTACTGAAGGAGACCATTTTCCCAGTCTCCTTCCCAGTGATGCTCCCCCCTGCCTTTGGCCACAACAGCCCACCCTACTTCCTGGTATTTCAATCTGAAGTTCCTTGTTCTTCCCACTCATATGTCATTGAACGTCTGCTACATCATATCTGCCTTCTCCAGTCTCTTGTGTTTGCCTCAGTTTCCTCTCCTCTGCTGCTGATGCCTGTTTTGAAGCTACAGTATTTGCCTGCCTTCTCCCAGAGCTGCTTGGCCTTTTCCCTCAAATTCCCTGTTTCCCTCAATTTCCATTTCTTCTACTTTTCCTCCTTCAAATCCCACCTTGGGAGCCAGTTCTCCTGTAATGGCTATACTGCATCAAATGATCACACTTGTCAGGAGAGTTGCAGCCACTGTGAGGTACAATATCCAAGACATACTCTGTAATCTCATGATGCTTTTCTTCTTCGACTGCTGGCAGTCACAGTTTTCTGATACACATTAGATGATACAGTAAGAAAGGTCAAAGTTGTAAACCTCCTTGTTGTAAATGCTGTAGACCTGCATTTAAGTAACTGTCATGACCTAGAGGGTTACTATGACACTGGGTTTGCATGATTCATAATATCCAAGGACACAGCCTTTTTATTTTCTAAATATCTTTATTATAGATCACTGCAAATTATTATTAGTAAAGCAAGTATACTTGTGATTAATAAGGCAAATATATATCTGTATATGTATAAAATTATTACAAAACTAGTACCAGAAAAGCAAGTGTGTGTATATATATATATATATTTCAACAGGAACAGTAATCAATAGTAGCAGCTAGTATATATTTGAATATTACAGATTACTCGGAAATTATCACTAGTAAAACAGCAAATACAGTTATGATTAATTCTTTATATGTACGCCTATATATAATTCAAAGTAGTACCAGTATGGCACTTATCAAACTGCTCCCAGGAGTCGGACCTTGAAATCAATAGCAGACAAAATCTCACTTTCAAAAAGATCCATGTCACAGAATTTGGAGTCAGTCTGTGGTGGTTCGACTTCAGGAGATCTCGTAGAAAAGTTCGTGCAGGGGGAGTTCTCAGAGAAAAAGGCTCCATTTTGGTTAGAAAACAAGACAAATTTATATTACAGGGATATATGGTGGTGCAGGACACCACTACCTGGAGCAGTCAATAGATGCTGCTAATTTTTCATCTGAGACAGCTAATAGATAGTGACGTTTTCTGTTCTTGCAGACCAATTTCTCTTTTTTTTTTCAGACTGTTTTCCTGTTATTTCAGCTAGACGATCCAATAGGAGATGCTGAATCCTGCTTCCTCAGGATCTTTTCCCTCTTTTCCAGACTGTTTTTCACCTTTCCAGATGATGAGTTGCTGTTACAGTTTCTTGGTGTTATACTTATCAATAGTATCTCAGGATATTTCTGTTTTTCAGGTACCTGGCTCCACTTCAGAGGTACCAGCTGTGCTTCTCAAGTATAGCATCACAGCATATCTCAAGCTGGAAGGGATCCTTAAGGAACCATCAAGTCTGCTTCTTGCACAGGCCTAATTCCCAGGCTAGCAGTTCCCAGGCTGGCTAGTATTTTCTCTGTCAGTATTTCATCCCTTATCAGCAGGTCGCCTTTATGGCCGTTACCATCAGCAACCCAAGCTCTCTGATCTAGAAAGGCGACAGCACTCAGTAATTTTATGACGTGCTTCACTGCTCACCCTGAAGAAGAGGTGGAAAACATGTCCTGAAGAAGAAGTAGAAAAGAAGTCCTAAAACCTGCCTCCCTTCATGTACTGGACGAGATCAGCCAATATCACAAGCAACAGTAAATGCTGAGGACCATAGTCACTGGTGCTTTTGGAACATCTGTGAACTAATGGACAATCCAGGAGAAATGGACAAAATAAGGAACAGTACTAATCACCATGGTGTAAACTTGCCAAGGAATCAGTAAAGCTGTGATCCCTAAAACTCACCTGAGGAATGAGAAAGTCGTTTAGGTTTGTCTTTTTCTGCTTAGACCATGTTGCTCGGAATCTTCAGCTTGCATTGAGGAATACTGGCTTTGCAGTGAGAAAACTAACATATAAACAGTAAGGAGAAGGGTTCTGGAATTGGACTGCTGCCTCTTGGTACTTAAAACATAGTCATATAAATCAAAAAAAAAAAAAAAAAAGAAAAAGAAAAAGCTTGAGTACATTTTTGGCTTCACTATCTAGTGCATAACAACATCATTCAGCTACTATGCGCAGCCATCAACACGCCCCAGAGAATGCCTCATGTAAGCACAGAATAGGTCAAGAAAGAAGCTCTGCATGGGGTCACAATTACACAATGGAAGGAATAGTTATCACAAGTAGGCAGTGGCAGGATAACGCACCCTGGCAGAGCACTGCAGATGTGGAGACTGGCAATCATTTTCTGAGTCATGTACGTTGCTCAGTTTTCCAACCCAAATTCCACTCTGCAAAAAGATATAATGCTTTCCTCACTCATGAGGTGGGGCAATTTAAAGACAGGTACTGAAAGTATAAAATGTAGTAAAAAGTGAGTTGCTGAAATACCACAGCAATGAAGTCTGTGTAAAGATTGCATCTTTACTGTAAAGAGGATTTTTTTGTCCCAAGTTTTCTTACTCTGTGCTACCTCCAAAGTCATAACTTATTGCTGATGAAATAGGACAATGATATGTGTGTTTACATAGTCTCGGAGTTGATGGAAGTCACATTCCCAAGGCTACTTAGCAATGAACTCCTGTTCAACATAGTGGAAACCTTTTGACAAGAACGTGATCTTTTTATGAGGCCACTTTAGGATCTGTAAAATAATTTTTCAGGACAGGTATCAGAGAGCACAGGGCAAGTATGTGCTTCTTGTGTAAGGGGAAGGGAGTCCAAGAGTCTGATTTAAATAGTTCCCAGAAATTTATAGCGTGTCCTGGGGCTGATGCAAGATGTTGGTGTGAGGTGTCAAATGAAGAAGGATTTAAATAGAGCCAGTAGAATCGATCTGAGCAGGGCTTTCTGGCAATATTTCTCTGCCCTCTGGCCCCGAGTTTTAATTGCTTTATTCATACTGCTCTCACACAATTATCCACAAAACTGGCTAATGGATTTCAGAGAGGATTAGCAAGATAACTCCTTAGAACATACTGTGGTTGTGTCCAACTCATTGTACTCTAGAAGGGCAGAGGAGGGATATCTAAAGATATCACACAGTCCATCCATCTGCATTGGGAAGGAATCAGATCTTCTTAAATCTTCTTCAGTAGCTGTTTGGTGGAGACATAGCAAACGGTAGAGTGAATCATCACCACCCCTATAGCAATCTTTTGCATAACCAAAGACTCCCACAACAAACCCAATTCTTTCCTTCCAAATCATGTTTCCTAAGTCTATTCTCCCTTCTGTAAGCTCTAATAATTTTGCATTTCTTCAGTGTACAAGGACCACAACTGGACCCAACATTTCAGCTGTGGCCAAATAGAGCAGAATAGTTGCTTCCTGTGTTTTATGTGTAACTCCCCTGTTAGTACAGATCTAGAGTTGTCTTTCTTACCTTGCAGGTTCACATCATTGACTTATTCTCTTACTGATCCATTATACCATGTAGCACTGCTACCTGCTGCATCATCTCCCATTTTGGACTCATTCGTTTAATGTCTTCCTTAATGGACCACATAGCTCTCCACAGAATTCTACCTTTCAGAATTTAGGATATTTTTTTCATTTTATCAAGATTCATTTTAATTTTGAACCTGTCCTTCAGAGTGCTTGCACACTACTCTGCTTCATGTCATCTGCAAATATATATGTACTTTCAGTTCATTAAGAGTCCAGAAAAAATACTTAATCAGTGGGATCGGGGCAAGTTTCTTCAGGACTCTATCCTTTTCAGTATGACAAAAATACACTGATATAGTCTTTCAACTCAGTTTAAATTTATATTCTTCCAGCTTGCTGTTGCAGTTGCTGTCTTTTTACAACCCTCACAGTAATTTTATTTTCCATTCTTGATATAGAGTGCTTTGTCTCATATGCAAGTCTAAAGGATAGTGGGAAGGAGACTGAATTAACAGTGAAGTTCAACAGATGTTTTTGCTAAACAAGCAGATCTGCAGCAAGAAGAAAGGAGTTGTACATCCTCACTGACGAAATCACCACAGCACTGAGCAAAGGAAAGGTCATCACTGAAATCTGAAAGGACACAACAGTCTGATGAGATCACCGTTCTTTGCTTGAAAGCATTAGCCCAGCGTTGTGAGGTTTGCACAGGCAACACGTAAGTCCGATTCCATTACAAATAAGAGTGTGGAAAAAAGAGGTGTTGGCCACTTACAAGGTGCTTAAGGTATATTTCATAGAATCATACAAATATTGGAAGGGACATCAGAAAGTCATATAGCCCTGTCTCCCACTCAAAACAGGACCTACATCAATGCAGAATTAGCACTTCTAGCTTCATCCAGCCAAATCCCAAAAACCTCCAAGAGTGGAGATTGCATAGACATTTCAGGGATCTGTTCCAGCTTTCTAATGATAGAGTACTTCCTAATCTCCAGTCCCGTTTGTTTGGTCTCATGATGTTGATCTCTCCACTTCAGACAGAGAGCACAAGGAAACCATGATGGAGGTGGGTGTTGGTGTCTCTGAATAAAACTAGCATATTCACAAATGGTAAAAGCTTGTAGGGTCAAAGATGTACCAGGAGGTGTTACTATGAAGGCAAGTTGCTTCAGAAGACTCTATGCTGAAAGCTGGTGTTTGAGCACTTCTCCACATTTTCTATCATCTCTATAGCCTGTGAGCCAGCTCATCTAGACCTGCCGTCACATCTTTGTCTGCAGGAAGCTCAAGACACAATGAAGATGAGATCTGGTAGTTGTCTAATAGATGGAAACACAAGGCAACATCTTCTGAGTGATAGCTGCAGTGAAGGTGGCTGTAATGTTGCGCTCAGCACAGTGACAATCCTGTTGCCCTGCTGAGTTCTGCATACCTGTTTTCCAGAACAAAAATATTCCTTAAAGAAAAAAACAAGATATATTTGTATGTGTGCCCTCCAGCAGTATTTAATGTTTCTCTACCATATCATACAGTGTCATCATTGATCTTCATGGTATTGACAGTACTGTTGAGGTCTTTACTCTAGAATTCCCATAATCTTTTACTCATCCTGAGATGAAATGATTAGCAATTGATCAGCCTCTTTTAGCACACAACAAAACAAAACAAAACAAAGATCAACCCTTTCATTTAACTTCTTTGGTCTTCTTCCACAAGGCTGAGAAAAACAACAGTGTCACAGGAAATATGAATATAAATATGAATAATTCACTTCAAAGGTATGATAAAAATTGTAAAATATAGATATTGTATTTTTAAAGTTTCATAAAACTACCAAGAAATCCCTGTGGCTTTTAGGTTTTATATACATCATATAAAGCAGTAGAGAACTTATAACTTGATCATACAGAATAAAAAAAAATATTTTTCAAAGCATCCAATAAAGAAATGTATGCAATATAGGTACCTCCTTTTTTCATTTGCTTTTCTTCAACAAAAGGAAAAAGTTATAAAGAAAATAAGCTCAAATATTCAAAGGTGCTGGCTTCTTTTTGGGAAGTGTGTAATGTCCTCAAATATGACTTTTGGCAGTAGCTATTCATGAGAACTTTGTGCCTTATATGAAATTTGCTGTTTACTTCTCAGGATTTTTCTAAAGTTTCACAGATTGAAAATGATGTTTCTGATGAAGTCTGTAAAGCCTGGCTAAGGTCTGCTGTGAAAGGGCAGGAAATGGGCATTTGCCAGCCCCGGGGAGAAGGCGAAGGTAAAAAATCCAGATTGACCAGTAGGAAAACTTTATTTTTCCCAACAAAAATAATTTCCTATTAAAATTAGTAACGTGTCAAGACTGATGAGTTTCACTCTTTCATGTTTTGGCAGAAGGAATTATAAAATGCACAGGATAAAGCAGCAAAAACTATGGCTTTTCTGTCAAATAGCCTAACACGAGCACCAAGCTTGCTTTTCCTTTTCCACTTGCACTGACAAGACTGAGGGTAGCTCTGTCAAAATCCAGAAAATGACAATCATACCACAGTGCAGGAGGACAAGGAGACAAGGCATCGTTTCCTTGATTTTAATTTTAAAATGTTTATGCAGTGTAGATCTTTCTTCTTGTTGTTCCTCTCCACTAAAAGAGCTAACATTAGGAATGAAAATTCAGCCCTCACCCTGTTTTTCAGAAAACTGTCATTGCAGTTGGTGTTAGTGTGGTGGGTATTTAAACTCCGTGAAGAAATGCACTGATTCTTCTTGAGTATGATGTTCGTTAACATTTAGAAAATAGGCAAGGTTTTTTCTCGGTAAATGCCAAGAAAAAAATGTATTTGATTTTTCCCCTACAACACACACCTCCCTTCCTAGTATTTTGTGCTGTAATTACACTTCAAATGAAAGCATGGCACAGGTCACCATATTGAAAATGCCTCCTCAAATATCAATGACTGTTTCCTATTCTGGGTTGCATTACAGATAAGAATGCTGCAGCAATCCTTTTCAGGAGGGAAAAATATAGAGACCTTTATATAGCACTATAAATGATGTCTCTCCAGAGTGAGCAGCAGCGTTTCTCAAATAGCTGCTAATAAGACTAAATACGGTAGAGCGTTGCAGTGAATCACAGCATTACGCTGGGTTACACAACCTGCTAAGGTCACTTACATAAAGAAGTGAACAAATGAAGTGCAAGCAAGCTCCTCTGTTAATTAATTCGTAAGGCACGCAAGTGGCATTTAAAGAGAGAACTTCTTATGGCTGGTTGTCGGAATAGGATGCAAAACTCTGACAACTTGTGTAATTGTTCTCTGAGTTTCCTGAGCTCATGAGAAACAACCACTGGCTCCACACGCTGTCAGGAGTGATGCTGCTATAATAGAACCCCCACAGTCCTCCCTTGGATCCCCATTGGCCTTGGGCATAAGGGAGATTGCTGCTATGGCTCAAATAATTCAGCTGACTGTAAAATTGATCGGGGCGGGGGGGGGATGGGGACAGGACACAAAAAAGGAGAAAGTAAACACTCCAATAAATGTAATACTGTGAAAAATGGGATCAAGAATCTGTTCCAGTAATTTCAGAAAGTCTTGCCCCTTCCTGTCCCTCAATATTACTGACCTAGTTGTCTCTCTAAAAATCATATTTCTACCCATTTGTGCTGTTTAGTAAGAGGAGCCAAATTCTGGGTTGTTCGTGATGACTGAATTGCCTTTCCATGTTTTCTGTGTTTTAAAGCCATTCAGAATTTTCCACTGGAATAGGAAAAGAGGATCCATAACATTCAATAATAGGTGTAGCTTGAAAATTGAGATGCATTAGAAACATGTCTGATATTATGAAATGTGAGAATACCTGTGTGTGCAACATTTCATTTTTGTCCTTTAAGGAATTTATATAACTAGGAATTTGTGTAAAAAGATTCAGATTCTCTGTGAGAAGGAAGTATATCAAAGACCAGCTGATTATTTAACAAGGACAAGTTTCATCTTGCATCCATTAGTTCCAGCTAAGCTTATAACAAATTAGGCAGTGAGTTAATTACTAGCATTGTGGATGACAATGCAAATTGAATGTTTATTTTACAAGCACTGTGGTATTTCCCCACATGATCAAAAGGGAAGAGAACTACTATACAGAAGTTTTTCAGTTTAGGCTCTGTACTTGCAACCTGTCTAGTCATGGTTATATTCCAGAGGCATAATAGATGCCCAGAAGGACTGAGATTTTTTTTTTATTCTGTGGCAAAGCTTACTTGTTTCCGTCCTTCTCTGTGCTCTGAGGGGGTGTTGAGGAGGATGCTGCTCACTGGAGAAGAGATAGAGAAACTTTATATTAAAAAGTGTGAATTGGTGACGTGTTTTACAGGTGATGTTTCCATGCTGGACCAGGGAAAAGCATCCTTAGAGTCTAGCTCAGCTCTTCAGGGAAATGTGGGCAGCTACTACTATTGATCCAAGCCAGGAGTAAACAGATAACATGAAACAGCGCATGGGCCAGTATCTCATAGACATCCTTAGGATAGAGGAGAAAGGTGTGAGATGGACATCTGACAATCCTTCTCAAAGGATCAGGATATAATTGCTGTTTACACAGCATGTTCTGTTGCATTTTCCTTCGTTTCTGGCTCTGCCATCTTTCACTTGTTTTGCAGAAATCTTCAAATGCTTGTGAGTGGAGGGACTGCCTGCTAAGGGTGCCCAGAGATAATGCATTTCATTTTCTCAGATGCTGAGGGATGGGACAGGAATCCTTTGGGATGACTGTGCTGTTTGTCAGAAGAGACCCTGGATAGTCATTCCTCAGTCTTTTTTGTTGCTGTCAGCCACAGCAGAAGGTTTTAATGTGATTTATTGAATAACTGCAATTTAGATTGATCAGAATTATTCTGAGCACCCTCACAGCATTTTCCTCTCTCTGGTAAGCACTGTGATGCTTTCCGTTCACCTTTGGAAAGAGCTCTCCTTGCTTGGAGACCTCATGGCTTGCTCTTTTGACTGTGGAGGGTCCCTCCAATTCTTTCAGCAGCTCAGGGATTTCCCTGAAGAAGTTTAACAGGTTTTCACACACTATTTTCATCACAACAGGAAAAGCTAATCATCCAGCAGTTCAGGGAAGCAGTGGGAAAGACAAATCTCTAGATTGTTGTTGTTGTTGTTGTGGCCAAACGTGTACAATTTAGAATAGATTTTAATTTTGCATAAGAAAACCCAAAATAATAAAAACACAGTGTACAGATTACATCCTATCCGAGAGGATCAGCTAGTTGTTTATAAAAAGCTGAGGCTTGTCACATCTCTTCACTCTGTTTGAAGTGTTATATTACAAAGAAGTCAGATAACAGCGCTGGTGAGAACACAGTCGTATGTCGCTGTGGTGTCTGAAGGTGCTGGGGCATGACACTATAAATTCTTTCATACATAGACTATAAACTCTTCCAGGTTGGAGTCTGGCACCCTCATCATGATCCAGTATACATGAACTACAGTATAAATTTTAAAAAAGAAAGAGTTGAATATAAAATGCAACAGTAGCATGAGGAAGCCTAAGAACAGGTTAAAAATATTGCAACGTAACAATGGACTATGACAAACTCCTTAAGTCTGTCGTAGTTTAGCACTGTACAGTAATTAACACAACCTCATCATGGGGTAAGAGGTGCTTTTTCAGTATGTCCACCTGCAAGGGTTTGGAGAGGGAAGGTTTTCAGTTTGTGGGTCTTTGGAGAGGGAATGTCATAAGGAAATAATCGCAGGCAGGATAATAGAGATGCTGCTGGAGGTACCTTTTTCCAAATTTCTCATTTACTGGAGTTTACTTAAAATGGAGAATCTATCTGACTACCTTCTTATAAATATCCTGCTAGCTCCTGGCCAGGCCTCAAAATATGACTTGAATCATTTATATTCTGGAAGGATCGAAAAAAAGTTTATTTTGGCAAAGTCAAGCGCATGAACAAGCCCAACAGTTTGGGTGATTTGTCTTCCTAAGTGTTAAATGTAAGGCAGTATAGAAATTCAAGAGAGGCAACTAAAGAGAGAAGAAGTAATCTGCATGAGCAATAAAAAGATAAGAAAAGAAGAAATGTAATTAGTTTGCTTAGCTCTTTTTCACTTGAGAAAGAGCTTTCTGTTTCGATTTTCCATTGTTTAAAAACTGTGCTGAAAGGTGTGAAACAGCATGAATCCATTTTTTTCACAATTTCATGTTGCCTCAGAAGCATTACAGCAGCAGGTCTAGATGAAGGGTATAAAGAGAGAAGTGCAAAGAGCAGAAAACAAGCAGGGGGTGACCTAAAGAGAAACAACTGCCAACATTTTTGCAGGACAGAAGAAGAAAAGGTGAAGAACAGGCAGGACAGAAAGATATATGGTCCGTTCCTTCTCCTAGGCACCATGTCTGGGTTTAAGAAATTATGATTGTTACATTTGAACCATAAATTATCAACCTTAAATCTGTGAAGAGTACATCTGGTATCACTTGTAGGCATGTTTATTTCATTTTTTAACATCCTCAAAAATGCCATGGCTCAAGTGAGAAAAATCCAGGATTTTTCTCAAGCTCTGTGAGGAAAAGTCTGCTTTCTCCCCTGGAAAGTAAAGGGGAAACTCAAAGGTCAGATTTAGCAGAGTCTTGAAAATAATGTATAAAAGATTAAAAAGTTCTTGGAAGAGAGTCTGTGTTAACCAGTGTCTTCTCATGTGGGCACGTTTCCCCCAGCAAGCCTGTAAACTTTGATTTTCTGTAATTGGGAGGCTAAAGGTTCTCCTAATTAGCATCCACTTCTATGGGGAATGTATCACCTCGTTTGCAATCATAAAGGTGAGTGTTTTTTGAAATGCTGCTAATTCTGAAGTAAATTTGCCATTTGGAGTAAAATTCAACTGTGGAGCCAAAAGAAGCCTCAGAACCACAACTTTTGTCAATGTAAAAGGTAAGGTTAGATGGCTACATTTTATGACCTTTTCTTTTATGACTTTCTCCATAGAAAGTAAAATGGAAATGAAGAACAATTGGTCAAATGTGTCTATTTAGCAAACCATTTAATGATTGTGATTTTTTTTTTTTCCTAGTTAGTTGCTTTAGTTGCCATACAAAGTCATTAGAGAAACCTTTAAAATCAAATCACTTGCCTTAAAATGTAGGGGAATAAAGGTGAAATTGCAGTCACTTCTGGAAGAGATAGCTAGGTTGCCTGAAATACATTTTCTGATCTGCATTCTGACTCTGGGTCCTGAGACAGAGACAGAGAAGTAGAGACTTCTACATGGGACTCCAGAAGACTAATCTGCTGAATAGATCTTAAGATCGGAGAGGTTCACTAGAAACAGCCCTCAACAGAGATTTACCAGCTTTTATTTCGTATGTTCAGCACATCACCAGAGAAGTCTATCTTCCACACATTAAAACTGATCATACTGGGCTTTTTCCTTTTCCCATATTTCTCCTATCTGGAGTACAGATGTAGGTGAAGGTGTTATACTTGTAAATCAATGAGAGACATAATTATTTTCCCTTTTATATGTTACATGGACTTCTTCTCCAAAATCATACATCACAGAGAAGAGCAATTCACTGCACACTAACATATACCAGTACTGTGGTTTAACTACAGTTACTTGATAGATCTGGCATGGAATTAAAATATAATTTCAGAGTTGCAGGACTGAAATCTGAATTATGGCCTAAACTCTGCTAGTCATATTGATTCTGAGTGATGCAGGGTTAGACAATTGCAATAGCTTCACTTTTTGTTCAAGACTAAAATAGAAGCTATATTGCCCAAGCATATTTTCCAGAGATAGATTCTGGGAGAAAGAACTAGAAACTGGTGCCATCTTGCAGTCACAGGGTCTTATGCTGTAATGTGTTTTATGTACACATGACAAATTCAGTGTAAAAAAACCAAGGAATCTACTTGTAAAAGGAAAGTTAGTTTTAAGAAAATATAGTAAGCTAACAGAGTGGTGACAGCCTGCCTTTTATACATAGTTATATTACATGTGATCCCTCTAAAGCAACATGTTTTGGTTGGTCACAAAACCTTTAGCCCTCAACAGCAACAGTTATACTAGATGCAAGACCACGTCTTGCCTGCAACACAGGCTATCACATTCCCACCAGATTTATAATCTGTCCCACTATACTCAAAATCTCACATCCTCACCTTCCAGGAGCTCAGTTGCCTGAGCTGGAGGAGACCAGAACACAGAATGCTCCAAAACAAATACTATCTGATTGGTATCTCCACTCTCATAGCTCAGTGGAGGTGTGTAGAGTGTGATGCTCCATCATACAGAAGATACAACTTTATCAGGGAGTTGGTAAAGGCAGTCTCAAGGCACTGAGATCAAAGTCTGTAGGAAATAAGAACAAATGCACAGGACACCTCACTCCATTTTAAGTGCAAAGCTCAGTTCTTTGTTCTTGTTTCTCTAATGGGAACAAACAGCACACAAAAAGCAGGAATAGCAAGAGCAAAAGAGAAATTGAGCTGTCTAATGGGTTATTAGTAGACCATCACACTTGAGATTGATGCCTGGTATAAGAAACTGAAAAGATATTTTCAGCATCAAGAAGATCAAATGGACTTGGATTTAAACCCTTCTCCACTGCATTATGTTGTTAAAGGAGATAATTTAAAAATTATGGTTTGACAATTGAAAACTTGTCAAAGACTGTGTTGGAGAAAGCTTCATTAAATTAGTGGCCTTATGGACTGAAGACCCAACTTGTCTTTTAGTGAGAGCTGTCTTTTTGAGCTACATCTGCTGCCATGGTACAAAGACAGAACTGAATTTTTAAAGTCACAAGACTTTGCTTCAATCTCTTAAGTGCTACTGCATGACTGAGTAGAGCAGAAAAAGGGTAAAATTAACACTGCTTTAATCTTGAGGGTAAAAGTAAGTAGCTGAAATGCTTCAAAGCATATTGGGAATGAGAAGTTTTAATGAAAGTGAAAAAAACATACCATCACTGTGAGATGGAAGCGTTTCAAGGGACTACAGAGATCTGTCAACCAAAGTTTCTAAATCCTGCCTACACAGTTGAAAAGTATAACTTCTGTCTCAGAGGACTAACCCATCTTGGCAATTAACCCAGTATGAGAAGACAAGATTCTCTAAAATAAATATAAGAAAATAAAAAGCCTCGGTGAGCCTCTGGTTCCTTCAGCCTCATGATGGCCTGAAGGAACCAGAAGGGTGGCATTTGGTTCAAAATCAAGACACTTTAATATAGCTGTCCATGTCCAAAACAACTTCTTTCAGATGTTTATGCATAAGTTGTTTGTCTAAGCTCCTGTTATAGTCAGTGAAAAAGCTTCACAGTTGATGAAGCCCACAGAGTGACTCTTCCGACCACCTACCTAGGACTATTTGATTGCCTTAACTATTGTCATCTGAGATGCCCTGGTGTCTCTGAGGTAACCCTATGGAGCTGGCAAATATCACATGGGACCTATGAGAAACTTTTTGGATTGGTAGATGGATACCAAGCAGGACACAAAATAACATTTCAAATGGCACTAGACACCTCTGTTGAGACACCTGAGTTTGTCCAGGAGAAATAACCTGCCTTGTGAGCTGGATCTCATCCTTGCCTCTACTGGCAGTACTAAACAGAGGTGGCCCACATGCAGTTTACCTGAACAGAGACACCTGATGCCATTCGGGATGGCTGGAGTCAACTGGGAGCCTCTGGCTGCTGGTGTGAGAGGGCTGAGTTTCCCAAAGGCTCCTGCATCATATCTATGGAGATGTCTCAGGTACTGCATGTGAAATGGCATTGGATGTTAATGGGCAGTCCCCATTGTGCTGGGAGCTTTGATGTCTCGCTCACATTCAGGCACTTCTGCATGGACACGTGCATTGGAGTATCACGTATGCCAGCTGAATCCCTCCTTAGCTGTAAGTTCAGTTCAGGCTCTTGATCAGATTATTGTGGTGTAACAATTAAGCTAAAAAGTCTGTGGGGCAATGTGTTGCAGGTTAGCTAAAGCCTCTGTCACAAGGTGGTAAACAGTTAAATGCTTAGCATTTGCTATGGTTCCTTGCACAAAACAAACACAGATAGCACAGTTTAGTTGCTTGTCTGATAACTTTAGTATGCATTTGAAACTGATGTTCCAACATTCATCACTTTGTTAAAAGAATAGGTCCAATTGTGAGGTTCTACGGGCTCCTGAAATTTGCTTTCATGAGTGCCACTGATAAACTATGTAATATGTTTCAAGAATAGGCATTGGAGAAAATCTATATCTGTCTGAATTAGAGGACAATGTCAAGGAACAAATATTTTTGGAACAAAAGAAGCTCTGGCACTGGTATAGATTACACACTAGATGGGCATTTTAATAGTGGTGCTGAAAATGCAAAGATGCTAAAAAAATTTTATGGACTCTGTTCAGAAGGAACGTTATGAAGTATGTTGCTGAAGTATGTCACATTCCCTTATTTAATGGATAATAGATGACAAATAGCCCTATAACTGTCAGTTCTGCACTACTTGAAATCAAGAGTCGGTAACTGAATTTCACATTCATCAGGAGCATAGTTTCCCAATAAAGCTTGCTATATCAGCTGGAATGTGCAAGATCCTGAAAATGCTTCTGTGCCAATATTCAAAAGTGCAGTGGGCTGACCTGAAAGTCGTTTAAGAATATCTGCTACAGGCAAAGTAACAGATCAGTTCTCCTAGGAGCGCACACATAGAGAATTAGAATATAGGGATGTAATTAATGAGAGTCATTATGTGTTAAGGATATAGCTGTTATCAGATAACTCTTATTTCTTTTTTTTAATGAGATTACAAATTCCGTTGGCAATGGTCATTGCAAAGATGTGGTATTATTCAGACCTCTACAAAGTGTTTGGTTTAATAGCACACGATATGGTGATTAATAAAGGAGCTCTCTACAGTATCAACAAAGTACACATTGAGTGGCTTAACACCCGGTTGTCTCAAAGATCTCAAAAAATGATTGTTACCAGTGGTCTTTATCAGACAGTGTTACTTCTAGGAGCTTCTGTAGAGTTTGGCAAGGAATTTTATTGTGTCCAAAAGTCTCACTTGTTTAGGAAGCTAATACAAAGCCAGGAGTAGTACAATACTAAATATGGTCAAGAATAACAGGACTGCCAAACCAAAGAGAGGTTAACCTCATGGTATGGTAGGCAAAAACCTAGCCAAACCAAATTATCCATTTAAAAGAAGGCAGCACAAATCATTCTTGCAGAAAGGAGTTCTGTACCCTGGAAAGCACTGAGTGAAAATAGCATTAGCTTCTAAGGAAAACTGAACATGAGCTCCTGTATGATACAGACGCAAAAAGTGCTAATTCAATTCTTGTGAATATAAACAAAGGAATAGTGAGTAGGAGGAGGAAATTGACTTTTCTTTCTATGTGACATTATGGGGACTGATGTATAATAATGTATACAGTCCTTGTGTCAACATTTTGAAAGGAAAGTTGAAATACTGCAGAGGGTATAGAAATAAGCCACAGATATATTTTGATGGCTGAAAGGGGGAAAAAAAAAGAGAGAACATTGAGAGCTCAATCTGTTTATCTTATCAGACAGATCAAAAGACAGCTTGATTATAGTGTGTAAGAACCTTCATGGAGAGTAAATACCAGTTACTGAATGGCTCTTTAATCTAGCAGAGAAAAGCACATCAAGAACTAGTGGCTCGGAGTGAAGTCAGATTCCAGTGCAAAATTAGACACAAACTTCTAACAGGCAGGCTGATTAGCCACTGGGTCCAAAGAAGCTGATAAGTTCTGCGTCACCTCATTTTTCACACTCAAGGATAGATGCCCTTCTCAAAGCACGTTTAATCAAACCTAAACGATCTGGCTTAGTATGGATGTAACAGTGTGAAAGCTACTGGATCAGGAAACAGATGATGGTAGATGATCAGATGGTCTCTTCCAACCTTGATGACTGTGCATGTCAGGAGTACATCTTCCGCTACTGAGTCCAACCCTACTTCTAATTTTTTCTACAATTTCCTCTAGAAACCCTGGTAAAGTTCATTCTAGTACTGTTAGCAGATATGTGGGGTTAACACACCCTCCTTGGAAAACAGCAGAGGTGATGCAGAAGAAGAGATGGAGGAACAATTAACCCAGGCATTCCTCCTGAGGAAACGGGAGAGCAAGTAGACAGAACATGACAGAGGTCTGACCACTTTTCAATGCTCACCAGTACAACGGTCACACCATAGAAAGGGCTGTAGCAGGTTACTAGTTAAATACTGAGGTCAGTACAAAAGAGGCAAGAAAGACAATCTGAGAGCTGCTACAGCTCATGGATATGGAGAAAGCCACTCTTCGCCCAAGAAGGAGGCTTTATTGCCTCTTTGTTAATAAGCTGTTCATCTCCCTGTACCCCAGGACACAGGTTTTATAAGCCTGAAGTGAGGAATATAAAGATGTAGATTTGAAAACCTGGCATTAATAAAATGAACATGTTAATTGTGTTGTGACAGTTTTCTAGCACTTTATTGAAAGAGAATTCCAGAGCTCTTTATAGTATCTCATGACCAATAATAGAGAAATTAATTCTAGGTGAGGTTCTGACATTTTTACCAACATTCAGTGTACTTTCCTCTGCACATAGTTCAATCAAATGAAAGGGAATATTTGCATAATGTGAGAGCTTCCATGCAGTTACAGCAACACCAGGCTTTGAAATCCATCACTTGTGCTGTCTTGGGCTATTTCTGTACCCTATAAGTGCTGAAGAAGATAAAAGGTTGACAAAAAAAGCAACTTTTAGAATGACTTTCATAACCCTGAAATCCCCTTCTGCTCAGCGTAAGAGTCCTCCCTCTCCAGTTAGGAGAGGAAGCACAGATGAGTCACAAGCATAGTTTGCCCTCTTGAAACAAATAAAGATGTCCTTCCTTTGAGAAAGACAACCCTTGCGAATATGGCTTAGTGATACTCCTCCAACATATAATCTCAGTCTGGAACATGTATCACTGAAAGAGCAAACTGTTTGGATTTCCTGGGGCAATAGTTTTGTGTTCTGTTTATTCAGAATAAAAACTTCCTAAATTAACATCTGACAGATGTTACTCTCAAAAAATGTTTTATTAAGTCCCAGCACCTCAAAAAATATTCCCACTGAGTCTTCCTCACGGCAACACGAGCTTTGACACCTTGTTGGATAACATGCCTACAGCAAGAGGAAAGCAGATGTGCCAAGTCAGCTAAACCTCAATGCACAAAGCAAAAGGGCAACAGTTGGCGAGTATGCAAATATGATATCTGTTAAATGTATCCTTCTGGGATTGCTTGTATGCAAGGTGATCCATCCTCAGGACTGCCTTCGTGGTTAGAAGCCTTGGCCATCATTGCTTCAGACTACAAAATCGCTTTCTTATGCAACACTGAATCTTAATATGGTGGCTTTGCAGCTCTGCTTCATAGCAATTATTTAACACCTTTGGATTTTTATGACTAACATACAATGTAAAAGAAGATTACTTACCTCAGGGTACACTTAAAAGCTCCTTGTCTGAATCAATCTGTAGCACAAATTAGCACGAATCAAAAAGTAGTTAAAAAACCCCCACATTTACAATATTTCAAGGATTAATGAACAGAAACAGGATAGATTGTGGTACTATCTTGGGCTCAATATTGAATATTCTTGGAATCAGATACATATCCAACACAACTTTTAGCCATATGCTTAATTTACAAGTATTTTACTGGATAAGAGTAAGATAGGATTTAGGGATTAAAAGGATTTACTAAATTATCATGTTCACACAGTTCTCTTTTCTCTTGGAATGCCAGGGTAAGGAACTCATAGTTATTGTTTGCAGTTTTCTGAAGTTCTCTCCAGGCAATTTCTATATTACTAAACAACAAAACTTACACTACTTTCTCTAGGACATTATTCTTCGGACTTCACCATTAAAACATTCTTTCCCCATTTGTCTCAAATTATTTTTTTATAATTTCCTGGTACTAAGAACTGAATGCCAACAAAATAATAATAAACCGCATATAAGAATTAATAAGGATTACTTTGCAATACTTCTGCAATGCGTGTGGCTCCATTTTAACTACCAGTTGTTAGCAATACTGTTGGCAATTGTGCAATTATATTTCTGCACACTTATTTAAAAGTTTCCATCATTGCTGTCTAGTTGACAAGTTGATTTATTGATGAGTGAAAGAGAGAATAACCCAACCAGTTCAGCTGGCAGATTCCAGTGAGAGGAGGTCAGTAGAACATCTGCTTTGCAAATTGCAGTTGTCTACTTATTCATGTGTGGAGTTATGTTGTCCTAGGAATAGTTCAATCACATAATATGCATATTTCTAATCAAATGAAAAAATCTGGCTTTATTGATTTCTCAGAAAGTTGTTTTTTGCTTCACTTAAGCTGAGAATTCTTAATTTTCCTCCACAAGATGGAAGTGAGTTTGTCACATCAGATTTACCGAAGAGATTATTGTGTGCCTAAAGAATTATCTCCTGTTACTGCATGACTATGGATTTTTTGTTTTCTGTTTATTTTCTGTTAATTACTCATTTAAATTAATTGGTTGACAGCTTTTACTCAAATTGTGGCTATGAGTGGGCCTGAATCAAAATCAAGATTGATTCATCCTTAAATGGCAAGAAATCTTGGATGCATATATTACCCTCACAGACTTTCGCTGTGTAGTAAGGTAATGCAGTAAACAACTGCTCATTTTCTTCCAGCTCCAAAAGCCTCTAAATGCCCAAGCAAATCCTGTTTGAACCTGCATTTCCAGTTCATAACCCTTTGGAACTCTAATAATAGGATGTAGACATCTACTACAGCTGTAGTAATAGGACTATATAACATAACATTTGCCATTTTGAATTAGGCAAATCAGCTATCTCATTTTGGATACTGTCTGTGGCACTGACAAGTATTAGACGTTTGTGTAAAAGTAGGTGGAAAAAAGGAACAGTACATCAAAGAAAATTCATTCTCAGTTAAATGCTTTTTATGCCCTGGAGACTGAGAGTTTATTTTCTGACTTTAGTTGTGCTGTATAAAAGTAAATTCAAATTGAACTCCCAGAATATGCCAGCACAGAACAGCATGCTGGTACCTGAGCTCGCAGATACAGAGGCAAGGATGAGTGTGAGAATGACACCTATCCGGAAATGCTTACGCATGTGGCCAGCTCTGTGTCTTAACACCCTTACAGCCTGTGAGTGCAATTCGGCTGCTCAAAGTTAGACACATGAATGGTATCTCAGATCACTGAGGTTACCACAACCATTTGAGATGCCCTGGGAGGTATTTTAGATATCTGAGGTATTCTCAGGGGGTTGACAGATATCACACAGGACCTTTGGGACTGGCAGATGGACGTTTGGCAGGACACACAGGGACCTTTTCAATGCCACTAGACCCCTGTATTAGGAAAATAGTCCCTCCAGGAGGAATATCCCGCTGTATGAGCTAGGTCCATCCCTTGGCTCTGCTGATGGTACTGAACAGAGGTAGTGTGCAGTTGTCCAAACGAAGGGTGGTTGAACATTGGCACAGGTTGCCCAGAGAGGTTGTCCCATGTTCATGTTTGGAGATATTCAGAATCTGACTGTCCAGAGACCTGAGCAACCTACTGTAGCTGACGCTGCTCAGGGAAGGGTGTTGGACTGGATGCTCTCCAAGGGTGCTTTCAAGCCTCAGCAGCACTGTGATTCTGTAATTCTGTGAGCTAGGAGTTTATGTTCCTGTTAGAATCAATGGAGATCATGAAATCACAGAATCACAGAATGGCTGGGGTTGGAAGGAACCTCTAGAGATCATCTAGTGCAACCCACCTGCTAAAGCAGGGTCACCTGGAGCAGATCACACAGGAATGCATCCAGGTGGGTTTTGAATGTCTCAAGAAAAGGAGACTCCACAACCTCTCTTGGCAGCCTGTTCCAGTGCTCTGACACCTTCAAAGTGCCGAAGTTTCTCCTAATATTCAGATGGAACCTCCTGTGTTTCATTCTGTGCTCATTGCCCCTCATCCTATCACTGGGCACCTCTGAAAAGAGTCTGGTCCCATGCTCTTGACACCCACGCCTGAGATATTTATAAACATTTATGAGATTCCCCTCTTGGCCTTCTCTTCTTCAGGATGAACAGAACCAGCCCTCTCAGTCTTTTCTTACAAGAAAGATGCTCCAGACCCCTCATCATCTTTGTAGTCCTCCACTGAACTCTCTCCCTGTCCTTCTTAACCTGGGGAGCTCAGAACTGAACACAGAGATCTGTTAAGAGTTAACAGTTCAGTTGACCAAAACCCAGGAGTCTGTAGTGCTTTAACATCCTCTACAGTATCCTTCCTGGACTCCAGCTGCCTATTTGGAAGGCTGCTGGTAATCTGAAGGTCTTCTGCCATATCCGCCACAGGGAGGCATGTCCAGCGAGGTGTCTCAGATACCTGAGGGCATCCCAAGTGGCACTGAGGATACCTGGGATTAGGCTGGTGAATTGAATCCATAGTCACTTAATTCAAGAAAATGATTTGTCTTAGTCAAATTAGGTGAACTGTGTGGAAGCCTTGCTCTCCACTGGCTCTTGGATAACTATGGTTTGGTGTTTTAGTCTTGAACTGAGTCTCAAGTGAAGCTGCAAATTAAAAAATGAGCAGAACAAGGGAGGCAAACAGCTGCCTATGTGTCCCACTGCATCCAGCAAGGTTTGCCGTGTGAAGAGCTTTTGCCCTCTTGAGCACTTCATGCTTTTCTCCCTGTTGTATTTATTTCCAGAGACACTGAGCAACTTCTCTGCTGGTGGAAGCAGTTGCAGCTCCATTGAGCATGAATTACCATCATCAGCATGCACCTTACATAAAGCTAGCCTGCTGGTTGCCTGGGCTCTCAGATAAGAGGGACTTCTATAGGACTGCTCTTCCTGTAGGTTTTCTGTGTTTTATGAGATCAGCTCAGGGCACAGTCAGGATTAGAGGATCAGATAACAGCACATCCTGCAGTAAAATGGACTCTGATAACTTTCCAGAAAACATTCAGATTTTCATCTCTTGGCTCTCTGTGTCATCCTGAACTTGAATTTAATTATAGCTATCTCCTCTGGCTGGCTGCCATGCATTATTATCCTGTATATCATCCACTATTTGACATTTATTTGTTCAAAATGAAAATGACCTTTGACCCTGGAAGATAATAAGTTATGTTTAGAATTATAGTAATTCCCTGTCACTTGAAATAATGATCACTCAGAAAGACATGTTAGCACCAAAGGCAGTAGAAATAAAAGTAAGAGCTTCAGATATGTAAGCAATCAAGATTGATAGATGATCTGTATTGGTGGCTTGCCATTATTTCTTGTACTGTGCAAATATATTTAATATTTACAATATCTTTCAGTAAAAATATTCATATTTATTATAAATGAAAGCTCTCATCATGAATCTTCAGGAGAAAAATGACACAGGGCTCACAGTTTTGTCCCAACAAGGAGTGTTTACTAACTTGAAAGGTTTTCATGCTAGACATAACTGGTCCCTTTATTTTCTTCCAACAGCTCCATAGCTCACTTTTTCCAACTGTGTCTTTGGGCAGGAGATGGGGCCAGGAGGAAGCTTTAATCTCACTTACATGGTACGTTTATTGCGAGTCTCTAACACATTTCAGTATTGAATACCAGAGCCAGCCTATATAGAAACAGGAGCTTAATGAACTTTCTTCCCCTCTCTGTTTGAGAAGAAAAATTCCCCTAATGCTCCACAAACTTCTTTAATATTCAATATCTGCCCAATTTCCATTGCTGTTCTTTTACGAGTTGTGTCACGGACTGCCATATGTGACCTCCAAACCAGCTGGCCAGTTTGCAGAAATTTGGATGAGCTGAGAAGTCTTGCTAAGGCACACAACCAAATGCCCTAAACTGATGTAATTTTACGGCAAAGTAGTGCATGCCAATATAAGTGGGATATTTCATGGCAATGAAGGCCCTTCAAACATGCTTGAGGTGACAGGAAATATGAAAACTAACTCAAATCAGAGATGGATTATTAGAGACATTCCTTTCCTATTCATCACTAAGTATAGGCATGCAGCCTTTAAGACCAGCTTTCCCATGCCCCTGATTGGGAATCTGACTACACAATGGTCTGCCTGAGCATTGAAGTTTTTGCATCCCACCTCTTAAAATGGCATAACGCCAGCACTAAATGCATTTGTCACATTGAACGTGAATTCTGGTTTAGAAGAACATCCAACTTTTCTTCTCCAAAGTGAGGAAACTAAGCCTCAAAAACGTTTTCGAGTGCCAAAAAACTTATAAGCTAGATTGGTGACAAACCCTCTCTTTGCGTGCTCTAAGGGATCCCATGATAACTAGTAAATGCTGAAGCCAAGTGGCTCAGCTGTATCTGAACCTTTCTGGATCATGCTTGGGGGCAACTCAGGAAGAAGTGAAGAGGGAAAACCTGCATATATAAACTCTTGAAAAATGCAAGCTTAAATACTACATGCCATTGAAGGGCTTTAAGCACAGATTCCTAAGCACTTACTGCAACACGTATTTAAGGTGGCTATTCAGGTACTTTTGCTCAGAATATCTCTGGTCTAACAAGGGAAGATTTTTCTCGGTGGAGCAAAAATAAGTCAAACAGGGCAGTGAAAAAAGAAGTGGGTGAGGATGCTCAGCAGTCCATGAAACTCAAACTGAACAGAGCTGAGGACAGCTTTCCACTTGTTCAAAATCTGGAGGAGAATGAGGTCCAGTAGCAGCACACAGCTTTATCTTTCTGTTCCAGCTTTGGCATAGCACGGGTCATTTTGATTTACGTACAAACCAGAGACATTATGGATGGAGAGATTGTTTTCCTAATGCCATGCAACAAATATTGTTCTTTTCATCCTGAATATGTGTCTGAGCACTCCCAATACACTTTAGCTATATGTGCAGATGACAGAGAAGTGGGGCACTCTGGGTGAACATCCTGGTGCTGAAGAGCAGTACAAAGCTTTTATTCCACCAAAGTCCCACTTCAACATGCAAAATAGGATTTACATGGTGCTCAAGAGCTATCTGCAATTAGTATTTTTCCCCTTCTCTGTTTCAGTACCAACAGGTGTATCCAGCTCTTTTTATTTGAGAATAAAGGCAATAGCTTTAACAAAAAAGGTAGAAAATGAACACCACGGCTGCCACAGAAGCAATAACTAGCAGTTTCACTGAGGTAAACCAGACTAAAATTCTGGCTGATACCAGGCTCACAGGCCCGCTATGGTCAGATGGAGCCAGATCCAGAGGTTCTTAGGGGAATGGCAAAGACAGACCATGGGAGAGTGGAGAAGTACACCAAAAACAGCTGAAGCCTGGACAAAAACCAAAAATGTGTTTTTCTTTAGCCTGGTCCCAAGTGCAGCAGTGTAGAGCTGAGAGCCTTCTCTGTTTTCTCAGCCTGTCAGGAAAATTGGGGTAAGCTCACACATAGCCAAATCCTTCTCTGAGAACTGGAAAAGACAGTTCTAGGAAGGCCTCTCTGGAGCATTTTTTTTCCCAGGCTGAAGGGAATGAGCTGAGATCATTCCAGCCTTGCCTCTAAATTCCTCCGGTGCTCTGGCAAATAATCCCACAGAGACCCTTGAGAAGGGTGTATTTCTTCTGAGTATGTTTTCTTCAAATTACATTTATTTGAAGTAATTCTGGATGAAAGTAATTTAAATGCCTAGCTATGAGAAACCAGCTGTAGGCTGTTGCCTGCTAGCAGGTCCAGCCAGTCCACTTTTTATACCACTGTGACAAGGAATCACTTTCTGAGCCTGTCCTTTACTCCTTCTCTTTCAGTGTGCTTCTATAAGATGCATTTTTATTCCTGCTATTACCGATGAACAGATTCCAACAGATTCCAAACATAATTAGATTACAGAATTATAGATCCATATAAAGAGTTTGTTTGGGAGAAAAAAACTTATTCAGGAATAGTGATCATATTACTAAAAGGGCAGTATATACATCTAATAATTGGTGTAACAGATTATAGTTCATCTAAATTATTATTTCTGTATTCTCTGTTTACTCATTATATTTTTTCCACCCACTGCCTATTTCTACCAAATCTTTCTAATAACCTTCTGAGATTTCTGGTTCAGAACCTTTCGTGGGAAGTTTTTATTTCCTAAGGCAACAGTATCTAAAAAATGACATGCATTTGTATTTTAAAATAGCACTGTAGTCCTATCACTTGGAATACTTAAAAAGCTTCTGATGTGTTACACTGGGAACACTTCATGCTTGCATAAATTGCTGGTTTTATGCAGAGAGCTTCCTTGGAGAACTCAGAAGCAAGAATTAGCCCAGCTGTAATTTTGCATTATACTTCTACAATATGCTCTCTCCTTTTTCTTGAAAATGTTTCCACTCTTGCCTCTTGGTATATTGATATGTGTTAACAATAACAGATGATAAATTACTGCTTTATTGACTGGCAAGCATATAATCCAACAAAGCACTACAATACCAAGATTATGTGAAAGTCAACATTCTTGTACCATCCATGGGATCTAACCTGAGTGTGCTAGACATCCATAATGGTTGAATCACATCTTTAAAATGGAAAGACAATGCTTCAGGAAAATTGGTTCTTTGAGAAAGGAAGATTTCAGGATCTGTTCCACACATCCTCACACTTCGACTCCTGGAAAGGGAGAATTGAGGGAAGAATCAGATTAACAGCATGAATAAGGCTGGAATAAAGCTTTCAGCTTCATTTTATAAGTGTCTTTCCCTGACAATAACATCAATCTTCCCCAAATCCTTTATCAGACCTAGCACAATAGATCTCGTTGTTCTCATCTTTCTAACTTCCAGATAGTCCTTCCATATTCTCACCCCTCTTACTATAATGCCATCTACTTTCAATTTTTCCTTTCTCTCCGTGCTTCATCACTCCCAAACCTACCTTTATTTCTTCCAGTCTCCACTTCATTTGCCACATACACTTATTCAATTTTACCTATTCCTGGATTTATGTAGGGATGAGTAAAGAGTCAACAGCTACTGGAGATACCATGCACTGGTGGTTGGTCCATTCCAGGCAGGGGTCATGTGAATTATTTATCTGGTACCCTGAGAGTGGACGTTACTAAATGATGATCCATGTCCATGAAGGTCTGAAAAACTTTATAGCTTTGACATATCAAACTTGCTGTCAAATTAGATAGAGATTGGCCAGTGGGTTCATTAAGTGTATATTGGCAGAAATAAAAGCAGAGAAACAAAGTAAGTAGATAGACTTTTATCATCAGGAAATTAGGGTAAAGGAGATATGAAAGAGTCCGTCTTTTAGAATACTTCTTTCCTCATTATAGTGATCAGCTACACCCATAGTAGTATGAAGGAGTGGACATCAGGCAGTCTAACTTCCAGAAGCAGTACTCTAATAACAGTCACAAAACTGACAGTCATAAAATGGCTGTAAACTAAACCACACAACTATTAAGGTGAAAATCACTGCCCACAAAATAAATCTGACTGTTATTAATGTAGAAACATAGCATCTATATATATATATATATATATATATATATATATATATACATTTGTTTCCTACTTTCTTGGTCCTTTAGAACATGGTTGTTTGAAATATAGATTAGGAATATTAGCCATTTGTTAACAGTATCATCACTGAGTTCTGTGGCTGTATGTGGTTGCCTGTAACTTTCATTGTTCAGATCTATTCTGTTATTTTTATGGCTATCTGCTTTATATCAGAAAACACTTCTGCAGATGCAGAGCAGCAGATTTGCTTTTACTTGTGCAAAGTTCATGTTGAAAAGAAAGTAAGTCACTTCTTCACATGGCTTCTCTGCCTGACAATTTGCCTGGAAATGAAGGAAGCAATGTATTGCAGGGAAGAAGCCATAAACTGTGGATGTGAGTTGTAATAAGAGCTCACAGACTACTGTTAATCATTTTACGTCACACATTCTCCATTAAAGCCAGGGGCACAAGGAGACCTGAGCATACCTTCCTTTCAAGATACACAATGCCATGACTCCACATGAATTAGCCCCAGCAGGTATCTACCAAAGTGAAGGAGAATCAAGTCTCAAGGCAACAACTTTATTTCATATATAATGACAGAAAAGCACAAAGAAAAGTACTTAGTAGGAAATTTGTGCTAGTCTTCAGTGTCCTCCTGCTTTTTTTTTTGGATGGGCTGCTTTGTGCCTGAGGGATGAATCAGGCACCTAGCAATGACATTTATGGAAATTGTTTGATGTGTTAAGATCAGAATATCTACCTGGAAGCTGGTTGTGTTCTTCAGAGTGCAGAATTTTGCATGCCAGGGATATGTTTCCTGCTAAATGCATGCATGTATTTTTCACCTTTGTCATAGGAATTGCAAGAAGCATTTCCTTTTCCTCCATTCCTCAAGGAGCCTTGAGACAAAGCTAACAAGACAGACAGTAGGACATGATACTGAGGGGGGAAAATGGCACAGATATTCTGAAATCATTAAAACTAGTGTGGTTTATATTAGCTGAAGGCCTTATTTGGAAATAAGACATTTAAACAGCATCACAAGAGCAAAATTCTAACCTCAGCTAAACTAAGGACTGAAACTTTGGCCTGTTCATGTTGTGCAAATTTCAATAAATTAATAAATAGTAGTATTCAATGCTACTGAAGCATAGCATATCTGCAATTGTCAAAATGTTGATGGTAATAAAATATGTGGTTAGGAAGATTGGAAAAGCTCCCTGGCCACCTCCTTGCCACTCAATATGTTTCACTTCCAAAATAAAACAGGGAATTATTTAAAATTAACTGAATGCAAATACAAAGTGTACTCTGCAGAGGATCTGACTCTGCTTGCGCTATTGAGGACAAAAAGGAGAGGGCTCTTGGAAGGAACTATTATGTCGTGCCACTTCCTTTAATACAATTTTAAGGAACATCAGGTGCTGCTCATAACTGTGGCAGTACCTGACTATCCATTCCAGACAGGCAATGAGAAGCCATGAGAGATATTTGCTGGCTTTTCACCTCCTGGGGACAAGCAGCAGCTGAGATCCTCTGTGCATTCTGCTTCAAGACAGTAAAAGAAACTTTAGGTGGCTGTCTGTGATGCTCCAAGGGGTGGCATTAGCCCCACTTGTTTGTTACTATGGAGATCCATTCTGCCATCCCACTATAATCATTTTGTCAATGACATTTTGTTGTTTGCTGATGAGCCTGCTGTTAGGAGAAAACACTTTTGTCAGAGATGAAGAAGAGCTGTTTGAGGCTCTTGCTTGCATGTCATGTAGAAGAGGGTTGAATCCGTGAGTGCAGAAGTGCATCAGCAACAATCTTTCTCCATTGGAGCCGAGCAGGGCTGCGATGGGGCTGACCTGGAAAACCCACATGGAAGGTGTGAGTGCATTTACAAGTGACTACAGCAGTGTCAACCAAGGGGAAATTATCTGAATAGATGTACCCATGTTAAAATCAAATAATGTGTTATGTGCGATCAAAGCCATGGGATTCTTTGTATTTTGCTCATGTTCAATATTTTTATAAATCTTGAACAAAAAAAAAAAAAATAAAGCAGTGGCTTTTTGCCCCGTTCGCACCATATGAGTTTGATATTCCTGGGGGGACTATAATGAGTTGTCCATTGTAAAGTCTCGAGTTAGGAGTGACTTCACTAGTGCTGCAGAAATTTGTAATAGAAATATGACAATTGGTATGAATGGAGTAAGAATGGAAACGTGTTCAAAAGCACTAGAGGAAGCAGAAGAACAAAGGTTAAAAGGAGAGACATTTGTTAATTGCCACAGAGGTCAGGATCTGTGATTTCATTCCAACGAAAAGGAGGAACAAACTGCACTAAAGTTGTCAAGTGGATGAAGAGCAGGACTAGTGCTTATCAGGCAAGGAAAATAAAAATTGAGAAATTCAGGAATTTTGCTGAACAGTTAGGAGGGGTGAGTCAAAATCACAAGGCAAATGATCCAGAGCAACATCCACTCCTAAGAGGTACAAAACACCAGTCCAGAAGCCAAGATACATGATGAGGCCTCAGCTGCTGATGTCCTTTGTCCTCCACATTGCATACAAGCGGTCCAAGACCACTTGGGCACATGTGTCTTCGTTCTTGTGAGTATATAGGTCAGAGGAAAGTGTGTGAATGAAATCTGAGAGACTGAGGAGTGGGTAAAAGTGACTTGCTTAGGGATTTTTGTATTGCAAAACCACCATTCTTTCCATAAAATCTCTGGATCACTCTGTAAGAGTTCTGTTACAGTAATTGCTTACAAGGCCCATACACTAATATGAGCACAAAGGTCTGAAACAAGCCTAAAGATTTTCTGAAGATTAGGATTTCTGCGATGTTTTCAAAATTCTATTCTATTTCAACTGAGCAGGAGAATCTTTCATTACACTAAGCAGTATAATTGGGGAAAAATACAGAAGGTTTTCTACAGAGCATGTTTTTTCCTAGAATCAGAAAAGGAAGAAAGAATGAATTTAAGCTCTTTGCAGGTAGAGAGCTACTCTGGATTTGTCTTAATTATGTTAATTGCTAAGACAACTTCAAGGTACAGTTACATGAATATGTGCCCACTGGCAAATTTATTTGATGTAGGTCCAACCCCTTCACAGCAGTATTGTGTGAGGGCTGTGCTGTAAACCAGATCAACAAAATAAGCTAGGGTTAAAATAGCAACTAGTAAAAAAAAAAAAAAAAAGCGTCTTCTTTTTAATCTTTCTATTTGCCAGAACATTATTTTTTCTTTGATTTAGAGCACCTGAGCCCTCCGAGAATCAATGTCAGCAGTGGAGGAGAAAAGGAAGAAGATCACGAGGACAAATGATGGGGTCTTCAACAGGCACCAATAACTACCCCGCTTTCCCTCACTACCTTCCTGCACAGCAGTCTATGCCCTGCTTCTCTTTTCTCTTGAGTTGTCTTTATTTAAGGGTACTAGAGCAAAAAAGGGAGAGGCCAGAGGGCCAGGAACAGCTAATCTGGGGCATGATGCTGGTGGATTTGCTTCCCATGGTCTACCAGGCACTCCAAACACTGCAGGCAGGAATCAAGCACAGCTGAACTGCTTTTTAGACACTGGCTCAAGGCCAACCTTAAAGCTGTCATAAGTACTGCCATGATGGAGCTGTGTTTGCCACGTGGCAAACTACAAACCTACTGGAGGTACAGTCTTCCACAGTGGACCTTTTTCACAGAGATACTAGCAAGCCTAATAATCAGTGATCTTGACATATTCCCAGAGGCTTTGGTGAAAAGGTAGCAAGTATCACGTTTCTTCTGAATTCAGTATATATCTTTTAAAATCCTGAGAATTGTGAAAAAACAAAGAGCAGCCTAAGAAACTGCACACCCAGAGAGCAATGGAAACCAAGGCTGTGCCAGTTCCGCCTGGCTGACACGGTGTGCTCTTCATTTTGCATTTTTAGGACAGGCACAGCTTTTTCCTTGGAGTAATTTATTTTTTAAATTATAATCTAGCATTGAGGGACTTTAACAGGACTGGAATTATTTCTCTGCACGATCACTGACAACTACACAAGGACATTTTAACAAATGCAAAGTGAAAGCAGACAGGCTGCAAGAAGAACTGCATGGCATGACAGAGGAATGACTTTTGCTCTGACCATTTTCTAGATGACAGTTAAATTTCTCTTTTGTGGTCACTGAAGATCCTCTAAGATTTATTGGTAGGCTAAAAGATCTGGCCAGTCTCAGCTCTCTCTTTGCATTTAAATATTCTTCTTTTTATAAAGGAAAATAGCCCTTGTTTTGCCAAACTAAGCATGCCAGGCTTTTTCAGGCTTAAAACCACTGCTTAAAGTACAGCTAACATAAGCTCTGTTCCTTGCCCTAAGCTTCGCACACTTGCTGTGACAATGTAGGGTTTATGTAGCTCGGCTTCATATGAAACCTACAGCACTTTGTGGTAAATAAAATAAACACCTTCTGGGAAGGAGCCCATTGACTTCAGTGCCTGATGTCATCCATGATGTGATTGACTAGTCTCTTCTGCAGGTTAGGAAACACCGAGGTCTATGTTAAGCAGTACAGTGGGACCAAAGTCTAAGTCCAGCAGTCTTCCTACATGAACTATAGCTCGTATAAACCCTGCATTCATATGGATATGATGATACAGATGCTTTAACTCTAAAGTACCTTCAGCACCGCCCCAGCATGCCACATCCCCTGAAAACTCTGTAAGTGGACAATTTCCAGTACCTGTTCTGCTTTTGTTGTCTTAAGCATGGATGTTCTGATTATATACAGGATTCAAGAGGGGTGTCACTGTTGCCTAAAACTGTGGAACTGATACTTCACTGTTCTTTGCTGGAGACGTTTCACTTGAATCCAGTTTAGCTTTGAAGTTGTCTTTCAATGGCTGCCTCACAAAGGGCCTGAGGGTCACTTTGGGGCTGGGCACTATGCTCTGATCACTCTGTTATTTCTGGCTGTTTCTTGAGGAGCTTGGTCGGTAACCTCATCCAGCCAAAATTTCCTCTTACAGTAACCCTCTTACCATGTCCTGCGTAGCTTTTTCCTCTCAACCCTTGAATTAATCTGCAGTCTCCAGTTTAATGACTACATCCAATACTTTGCAGAAGTTCAGATGCATGAGATGTATTGCTTGCCATCTTTAGACTGAATTACAGATTAAAAAAACATTTCACAGGAAAAGCTTTCATTTAGAGTGCCTTTGTTACACCAGCAGCATCAGATGTTTTACTGCTGAAATTTACAGCTAAACAGTAGTTGCCAAAGCTTTACATTAGAAAATTAGTTTTAGTGTAAATTAATTTTTAAAAACCCAGATGTCTACACTTAATGATTCTTGAAATATTCTAATTTCCCACAATGTTTCTTTGCTCACACTTTGCATCAGGTTCATTAACCTTCAGTCCGAATACAGAAATTGCTTCCCTCTGAGCACAGCGTCTGGTTTGTTGAAAACACTTTTTTTTCATGTCAGCTCTATCACACAAATCACATGATTTTCTATTATTAGTTTTAAACCCCCCCCCAAAAAAAGAGGCAGATTAACTTTATTCAGTGTTATTAATATTGTTTACTTGCTAGAGATAGAGCTTTGATCACTTCACTAACTCTTTTTATGAAATTTTGGATACTGATTTCATAAAAAATCATGAAACTACTTCTGAAAACAGCCTCAGCTCTTAGAAGAAAACAAACAAAAAGCTTTCAGAAAAACAGATGCATTATTTAATGTTTTGTTTGGCTCTTCACAGTAATATTTCTAAAGTTATGGCTATTCTAGTTTTTTTTAAAGAAGATCCCAGATTGTTTTCCAATCACCTTTTTCCCTTTGATCATTTCACAGTTTATTATGGTCATATGTCCTGAGATATGTAGTAAATACTCCACACAGATGACATACATAGATTTCATAGATGGGTAAAAGGAGTCTTAAGGAAACAATAACTTACCCAAAGTCACAAAACAAGGTCAGAGTAAAGCAGCACAAGTGTGATGGCTTGTCTCTGTGGAGAAGATTGTCACAGTAATTGTTTAAATGATTAATCTTTGTCACAAATGATTGTCACACAAATTAATCTAGAGCAGAAAGAATTAATCAGAGATCTGCTCCTTGTGACAGGAATTGTCACTCATGGGCCTCAAAATGTGCTCCTTGCAGTAGTAAAATTAGTAAGAATGAGTCTGGAAACACAACATAAAATTAATTATTGGCAATCTGATGGTAACTTCATGTCAAACTTTCTGCTGAGAAGCTGGAAGGAGGGGCATGTCACCCATGGGAAGAGTTTGGGAGCACAAACCTTCCTTGAGCTAGGAAAAGATGCTCTGATTGGCGGCTTCAAAACCCAGTTTGTCCCTGCTTCTGGCTGATGGAAGAGTATTTGGTTAGATTGAGCAAGTTTGTATTAGAAGACTGTTTATTCCTTGCTGGTATGCACTGCAGCGTTGTGCAATTTTTCCGTGGGCAGGGGATGGCTGAGCATGTGGGGATGCTGCTGCTAGTCAGACTCAGTGTTGCCCTGGCATGGACCTGTGTGCGGGTCTCACTGCACCTCCACCTTCCACCGGGACACACAGCTTTACGGTTCATCCCACCCATTGGCTGCTCAGCGTGGTAGAGAGAGGAGGGTCTATTGGTGTCCTCCTGTGGTGGATCCCATTTCCATCCTGACACCTTCTCCTCTCAAAACATAACCAAGTAGAGTGATACTTGGCTTTCTTGGAGAATTAGAATCTTGAAAACTTCCTCATATGTGAAAAAGCCAATTTGAGCCATGATTCTTGATCCCCTCACTTCCAGTGGAGATAAGACTGAACGGATGGCTAATGCTCCCTCCCTGAAGAAGCTCACAAAAGAGAATCTGAGACAAGAATCCAGATCCTATCCACCTTTAGGCAAAACCCTGCAAATCTTATTCTGGCAACATTTCCTTCCAGATACCTGTGGATTTAGCTGAGTAAAGGCCATTTATTTACTAGAAGAGACTGAAATGGAGGTCTCCTGCTAGCCCAAGTAGCCATATTACAAGATCCCCTGGGCATGCACATCATGCTTCTTCATTAAGGGATTGTATTGCCTCTGTTACCTGTTACTCTGCCCCTAGGAATTTCCCTGCCAGAAAGTGTCTTACAGACTTGTTTTTTGTCAAGAGCAGCAGAGAGAGATCTTTTGCAAATTTCTTTAGCATTTGGGCATCTTTGAACCTTACTCATTTCCAACCTGAATTGCCATGTCCTTTTTTTAGCTCTTTCTTCTTTGACCGACAAGGACTTTTTGTTCAGATCCTCTCATCCCATCAATATTTATGGTGGGTGACCATATCAATTATAAGTGCCTGGGTTTGTGTCATACTCCAGGTATAATCCTCTTTGATTCACCATTCTCCTCTGTCCCTGTCTACTGGAAATATCATTCCCGTTATATCCTACAATTGCATCAACCTTTGTGTGGCTGAATCATGTTGATGACTCATGTCCATACTGTGAATGATTATTTCCACTCTGGGCTTTCTCCTCTCCTCACATTATCACACTTCAGCCCTCATCTTAGAGCAAATCTTTTTATTAGTCTCTATGTGCCTGACCTGCCACTTCATGCTGTTAAATTTAATCTGATTTTTATTGCTTCATTGCTCAAGACTACCAGGTTCCGCCTATATGATATTCTGAGCTTCTTCTCTACTAAAGTTGACTCCCAAATTTGTGTCATTAACTATTTCTATTAGTTATTTTCATGGCCTGGTGTTATGAACAGCTGACATAAAGGCTAGTTCCGGATATATTCCATTTAGGATCTGCCTTTTACTTGCTTCATCTTCCTTCAATATTAGCTGTTGTTACCTAAGCAGGAACCAGACCTTTCCCTAAAACTAATTGTAATAATCCCCCTTGTCTTTGCTTAAGAATTAATAATTTGTCCTTGGAATGTATGTGAGGCTTAGCAAAAGGTCAGGTAGGTTGTGTTTGTCACATTATTTCATGTAAACATAGACCAATATATCACAGAAAGATACCAAGTTTATCTGTCAAAAATCTATTGCTGTACATTCAGGTTGCATTGTATCCCATTTTCTGCTTATCTCCACTTTGTTAAGTAACCTTTCTTTCGAAATTTGTTCTAACACCTTGTGTACACTAGAAACTAGGCTAATGGTCTTGTAACTGCAGGGGTCATTTTTCTCATTTCAAAATATGAGTAGTCTGTTTGCTAATTTCAAATGCTAATGCACTAGCCACAGATGAATAGGTTTATTTAGAAAAGCTTTGCTGCAGAACTTGTGATTTCACATGCGAGTACTTCCTGGCTGAAGATTAACTTGCTCCAAAAATTTCAGTCCACTGAACTTAGATGTGTTTTTTGTCTTTCTTTGTTGGAATTTTCATTTTTGAATATTCATTCCTATTAAGCCTACTGTCATCTTTCCTGTTATTAAAGACAAGGGTTAATAAGCCATACAAATAAGCCTAGTTAAACGCTATCTCAAATGTGCACTTTCCATATGGATCCTCACAACTTTAGTAGTTTTGTTTTTCCATAGGCTGATCTAGCAGCAGATTTTTAGCACAACAATTTTAGATTTATAGCCATTAAAATCCAGGTATTTATCTTCGACTCTAGAAAAGTTTTCCTGTAGAATTTATGTCCTCCATTTGTATGACCTAGTTGTATTTGGTTTGCATGGCAAGGTTTTGATAGCGGGGGGGCTACAGGAGTGGGTCCTGTGAGAAGCTGCTAGAAGCTTCCACCATGTCCAATAGAGCCAATGCCAGCCATCTCCAAGACCGGCCTGTTGCTGCCCAAGGCTGAGCTCATCAGTGATGGTGGTAACACCTCTGGGATTGCATAGTTAAGAAGGGAAAAAAAACCACATACCCAACAGCAGGGGAGAGAGGAGTAAGATGTGAGAGAAACATCTTTGCACACACCAAGGTCAGTGATGAAGGATGGGGAGGAGGTGCTCCAGACACTGGAGCAGAGATTCCCCTGCAACCCATGATGAAGACCATGATGTGGCCAGCTGTCTCCCTGCAGCCCATAGAGGTCCATGGTGGAGCAGAGATCCACCTGCAGCCTGTGGAGGTTGCTATTCCGGAGCAGGTGGATACCTGATGGATGCCATGACCTGTGGGAAGCCTGTGCTGGAGCAGGCTTCAGACAGGACCTGTGGAGAGGGCAGCCCATGCTGGAGCAGTTTTGCTGGCAGGACCTGTGACCCCATGGGGGACCTATACTGGAGCAGTCTGTTCCTGAAGGACTGTACCCTATGGAAGGAATCAACGCAGAAGTTCATTAAGAAATTCACCCCATGGGAAAGACTCACATTGGAGAAGTTCATGGAGAACTGTCTCCCATGGGAGGGACCCCACACTGGAGGAGGGGAAGAGTGTGAGGAGCCCTCCCCTGAGGAGGAAGAAGCAGCAGAGACAACGTGTGATGAACTGACCACAACTCCCATTCCCGGTCACCCTTCACTGTTCAGTGCGGGGGAGGTAGAGAATTTGGGAGTGAAGTTGACCCCAGGAAGAAGGGAGGGGTGGGGAGAAGGTGTTTTTAAGATCTGGTTTTATTTCTCATTACCCTACTCTGGTTTGATTGGTAATAAATTAAATTAATTTTTCTGAGTAAAGTCTGTTTTGCCTATGAACAGTAAGTGGTGAGTGATCTCCCTGTCCTTATCTTGACCCATGAGACTTTCATGAAGTTTTCTCCCCCCTGTCCTAAGGAGGGAAGTGATAGAGAAGCTTGGTGGACACTGGGCATCCAGCCAAGGTCAACCCACCACACAAGTCCACAAAGTTGTAAGCAAATGTGATTGTGTCATCGAGATCCATCAGGATGCATCCAATACTGATCCACCTTGCAATGGACCAATATGGCCTGTTTCTTGATTGACCTAATACTCCTCCTAAATCCTGTATGTTGATATGTTTACATTTTTTTTCTGATAAGATCCCAGTTTTCAATCAACTTTTCAGGGTGAAAAACCATTATCTTCCATTTAATTAAGTCTGTAATCTTAAATTGTTCCAGTTCAGCTTAATTTTTGTCTTACCGATTAACAGATACAGGTCTAAGTTTGCAATATTGGTTTGCATAACAGATGTCATTATACAGTCAGATGGGTCTCTGCATCTGGCCACTTTCCCCCTAAGGTGAACTACATTTTGAACAGTTTTCAGTGCCAGATGTTGTGTCTGATCTAGTTAAACTGGAGACCTCTTTTCTGTATAGAGTTGCTATTTCTTTAAAAGTTCCTTGAGAAGCTAGTTAGAAAAATTTTCAATAGTCAATTTCTGTCAGAAAATTCTGATATGGCAAAAGCAACATTGTTCAGGCAAGAAGGTCAATATTTATTAATTTCCATTTTGAAATAAGATTTGACATGCTGCCAATACCAGATATTTCTGATATAAAAAGGAAAAAAAATACAGAAGACTTATTTTTGCCAGAAGTTCAACTAACTGCAATAATAATTTAAATAATAATTATAAAGTCAATTTTATCTGAAAGTGTCATGAATTCTCAACTTTTTGTCAGGGCTTTTCTTCTTTATTTTGACTTTTTTTTTTTTTTAATGTCAATTTCTGTCAGAAAGGAGAGAATGTTTCCAACTCAATCCTGTTTCTTAAAAAAATACATCTATATAATCTCCATATTAATGTAAAAACCTCCTCAAGTTCCCACTGCTCAAGTTCATACAAGGAGTCAGAAGCACTTTAGACAAGCAACATGCAATACTCTGCGTGGATCCTGGGCTGCATCAGTGTTGCCGTGCTGCTGATCCTGGTGCAGTCCGCTATTGTAGGCTGTCACGAAGTGTGGCCTGGACATTGTGACCTGTCGTTTCTATACGTGCCTAACTCATGCTGAACCCTTCCCAGGGGCCATTTTGTAACCAAAGCTATAAGAAGTCTGCATTTTTATGGTTAACTCTTCCCAGAATTTACTCGGTTGCAACAAGTAATAGCAGGTGGCTTTTCTCTGAGGTGGTTTTTGGTACCACTGCTTTAGTCCTATAACTGACAGGCAAATTGAAGTAGTCCTTTGATTGGATGTGCATATAAAAGGTAAACAAATAGGAAGAGTAAACAAACTGCTCACATTAAGTTTCAAAATACTGAAGAGAGGTGGGTACAGGCACACATGGAATACTTTTAAAGCATGAAAGAAGAACCTGCAATTTGGTGGAGAGACTAAAATTATTTTTTATATTCCTGTATCATACATACGTATAGGATGGAAAATTCTTCCAAGCTCAGTCTCTCCCCCAGAGCTTGCTGACTTTTCCTTGTCCTTTTCTTTGCTCTTGTACAGCTCAGTGCGCAGCTCTTAAAGCAGATGGCATATACCATATGACAGCTGTGCACTGGATGTTTCTGACAGGTACTATCACAGGGACATACTATGCAGCCTCATGACATACATCAGAGCACTGTGGATAACTAGGCATGATCAATATATAACGAAGTAATGAAAACATAGTGGCTTTCAGCAGGATCTTTATACCAAAGGAGCCTTGGCGTACTCCAGGCATATAGAGACAAATGCAGGCATCTCATCCCTATTCTCAATGAGGAGTGCTAAAGTGGTAAGTGGCACACTGAAATACAAAAAAGCTACTTAGGCTAGGAATTAATGCAATTACTGCATCTACTTGAAAGTACAGAATGACTTGACACTGGACAGAGTGTAATTGCTGTGATAAAAATTTACCTAGAGCACTGGAGCTGACTTTGGCAGATAGCCTCCAAGGAGTGGAAATGATACCATGCAGGGAGCGTCCTGCTTCACTTGGACAAGCCTGCCTTTAGCCCCTAATGTTTTCCTGATGTCCAATATGTTGTTTAGTCCAGGTTCAGAGGGAAACATGCATTTTGTTTTTGCCACGCCTCCTTTCTCCTCCTTTATTTCTTTTACTCATTTTGACTCTGATGGTGAAGTGGGAAATCTGAGTTACTGGCATTTTCTTCTGTCAGACCAGATACTGGTCCTTCCACCCTCAGCTCTCTCCAAAATGTGTGATCAGAGCAATTTTGTGTTGTAAAATGCTGGGATCTCACCCTTGAACTGCACTCGGATCTGCACTAATGCCCTCATTTCAAGAGGAAGGAGCATACTGTAGACATAAAGTAGACTGTCAGGTAAGCACGTGTTAAAGACAGCAAATTCCTAAACATGGTCCACAGACAACACAGAGAGTGTTTTGGGCCAGAATGTGTCACATTAGGGCATCAATTCAGTTACTGGATTAGAGACTGTTTTTACTGGATCAGTCAGCTCTCAGTGGCATCCTTCCAAATGGAGACCAGCATGGCTGCTTCTCTTTAATGCACGGTGATGGCAAGCTAACAGAGCCGACTAGTATGGTGGGAGCAATACAAACAGAATTATTACAAAAACTAAGTAATTATAGTGCATACAAGAATTGTAGCAGAGGAACCATACGACTCATTGTTATCTACTATTTGGGTGTGAAGTTGTCCCCTACAGGTTGGTTGATGACATGCTTTGATGGGGAAAGAAAGGGTTTCAGAGGTCAAATGAGTTGAACTGTGATTTCACTGGCTTGCTGTTGACATCTCTGTCATGCGTAGTTCCTCAGCTCCAGTTCTTTTCCTGATGTTTGAATTCTCAGAGCACTTAATGCAATTAATGGAGTAATGGCCTCATTAGTGAAATGACTTGATCTTTTCCAACCCAATTCTCCCTTTCTTTATACAGATCTTTGTGCACTGTCTCCATGTTTGCATGTGCAACTGAAAAAAGGAGTGCTCTCCCTTATATTTAACTCATTGGGTGAGGTGCCATCTTTGGCCAGTAGCTTGTGTTAAATGGAGGAATTCAAAGGCTAAAGGCAGCTGTGGAGCTGGGGATATGGTTTGCTGTGGTTGCACACGTTTGCAGTTTCTGGCGTTCACACTACTGCTCTCATACGCATTACCATATGCATTACCATACACATAGGGATTCATCTCACCCAACTACAGACATCCAAAATCCATCTAAATCAGCTGCTGAGAGAATAGACACCTGCTGGCGGCAGCTCATCCCATTCCTCTCTGGACACAACTCAGTTCTTCAGACACAGGGGTTTGGTGTAATTTGAGATTTCCTAGACTACCTCTGAGTATCTAGTTGACACTCCAGTAGGATACAGGTCTTATGTGGCATCTGCCAGCCCTGTGAGGATGTAGGCTTGCACTGGGGAATCTCAGGTAGCACTGGATGTCTGTTCATACACCTGACACATGCCTCAGGCACCCATTCTACCAAGGGATTACTCCCACATCAGAGATGTGTTTCTGTCTTTATTGACTATAGGGATGGGATGCACCATATCTCCACAAGGCTGGCAGGTCTGATGCTACAGGTGATCCACATTCCCTAGAAGTGGCTGCAGAAGGTCAAAGAGGCTACCACAGCATGTCTAACATACCATTTATGTCTATATGCACACAAATAAATCATGCCACAGATTATTGTCTGAGCCTAAACTAAGCACTATTAATTGCTTTAAGTTAAATAAGGTGCAGACAACCCTAGAATTCCCCTGCCTTCACCTTGGGAGTTTTGTTCTTTCCAGCTCAGGTAGGTCACCCAATGTCTTAAGGCCTATGGTTTATATCTGCCAAGAACCCATACTGATTCTGCTGCAATGTCTTGCAAACAGACCACAGTGGCTTTATACTACCACTTGGGGATTGTTTCCCCTGCTTTGAATTTAGTTCATGCTTCATAGAGGAGCTGCATTATTAATAGCTCCTTGTTTGCACTGAGCTCTTTGCAGTGGTGCTGGACCACTATCTGGACTGGATTATATGACTCAAGCTCAAGTACCTCCATGCTCCATGGCGGTTGCCTGCATTGCAGACACATCCACTGTGATTTCCTGAGACATGAGAATTAGCGTAAATGCGCTTGACTGATGTTGGTAATCACTTTATACAATGCCAGCTTTGTACAGTGACATGATTAGAAATGCTTATTATTGACGTGTTGAAATGAAAACGCAATTACTGTGTACTCATTGCGATCAAACACTGTTTTTGTATTCCTGGAAAAAGAAGATGGGATTTGGAAATAGGATATTTCCCAGATGAAGAATGAAGGGAAACATGCTCAAAGATCTTACTCACTCCCTTTCCCCTCACTCACTGCCCACATGTTCTCCCTTTTCCATTAATTTTGTCTCTTGCCAGTAACATTCTGAGCTGGTATTTCCCATGGGACCGATTACAACTCATTGAGTCATGCTCGCTGCCTCTCACCAGCTCTTCTTGCCACTTGTTGGCCTAATGTATATATCAACAAGATCATAGTCTAGATTATACATACTACTGCACACACAGTATGAACCATGTTACTAGTAGTGAATAGTATCCTTGCTGAAACATGACAAAACAGGTTTGAACTTTACTCCAAACATTCATTGAACTTTTGTGAAGACTCCTCTTTGCATATTCAAAGACAAAGAAGTCCCAAAAGATGCACCTTCTTAAAATACAGGAGCCAAAATACTGGTTTTAAAATGCAGACACGTCTTCAGGGCAGTCATGAGAGTTTTACTGGTTTTCTCTGCCCTATATAGTAATAACAGCTTCTAAGGGGAGGAGTTATCTTCTTGTTACTGGATATGATTGGAACTTTGTTCCCAGAATAAACTTTTGGAAGTATTTATTTTTGGAATAAGTTCTTAGAAGAAACTATTTCTTCAAAATACCCCAATAATATTTTAGCTTCCAGAGATTTATGAAACTAAATATGCTCCATCCAGGCCTCTTCATATGTTGTAGGGCTTTTTACTATCAGAAATCTTCTGCACAGAAAGATTCTCTCTCAGTCCTCAAAAGAAAGCATATGGCATTTTTTCCATTTCTACATCACTAGCCCAGTTCTGAACTAAATCGTAGAAGATATGGACCATTCCTAAGCCACATGGGAGCGTAAAACCCTGCAAGGCACTGCAAACGACAGATGAGTCATACTAACTGCATAGCAAGCATGGGGAAGGTCAGTGTTCTGGTTCCACACTTGCTTTGTGGATAGAGTGTTCTCCATGGGCAATACAAATACAGTAGGCGTGAGCAGCAGCACAGATCTGTGTAATTGTTAAAGCGTTTAGAGAGGTACTATAGTCTCTCCATGAGCATTGCTTCTCGTGGGACACACACACAGACAAAGGCTCCAAAGCTGTTGTATCCAGCTTTTGAAAAACTTTCACCTGCCTTTGCACACCCTTGTCTTTAGGCAAGAGAACTTTGAAACATCGTGGGCCAGTTTTCCTTCAGGAAAATATCCAAGTGCAGTGAAGAATAATTTATTTTTAGCCCAATTTCCTTGGAATGTGTGGTGTACATAATAGTGTTCTCAACATATATATGTATTTTCCTCAGTAATATGTTTTGAAGGTATTGGCTAATTTCAGACACATGTGAAAGAAGAGTGGAGTTCCTAAGGATATTAAGTTTTGCCATATCCCATGAAAATAGGCAGCTAAGTGAAGGAGTACTGTTAAGGATTTCAGAAAGAGAAGGACTGCTGGGTTAGTTCAGCTCTGATTAGAAACCAGAGCATCCACACAGGAATGCTGTCATCAAAATGTAAATCCTCAATAAGCTCAGTTTTAATTTGTTCTGCTGCCCACAGGACTGCGTGTTTTGCTCTAGTTGTGCAAGCCTTACCTCACTTCCCTCAGATTCTTCCTTTCTTTACCTACCTGTCATTCCTCTGCAAGGGAACAGGGGCCTGCTTTTTTATTTTGCTCAAACTCCAAATCAAGAATATGGCATGTGAATAAGAACCACAGATGCCCTGGGGCAAGACAGTGACAGCACAAGTGATGAAGGAGAGTGTCAGGAGCTGTTAGAAAGCTTTAAGTTTGGGAACTTCATAGTGACTGACCTTGGAGAGAAGGGATGTGGGCATCTCCAGACATGGAAAAGCAGCAGCAGAGAGTGAAGGCAGGTGGTATTGACTTAGTGTGGCATGTGCTTGGAGACAATCTGGAAGTAGCAAAGTGGTCCAGGAGCAGCATGAAGCAAATGGTACTTGCCCAGTATTAACAAAAAGTCACAGAGGGTGTATAAGTCCAAAAAGCAGAGGTGACTGTTTAGGAAAGCAGCTCTGCAAGTCCAAGGGGCTGGAGCTCTGCAGCTGCAGCAGTACTCGTACAGTTTTCAGTAAACACCAGCACTGCAAAAGACCAATGTACAATGATTTATTTGTTGAACAAACCTAATGAAGCCACAACTGCAAGGATGCTCTATCCCTGGGAGTGCTCAAGGCCAGGCTGGATGGAGCTTTGAGCAGCCTGGTCTAGTGGAAGATGTCCCTGCCCCTGGATCTAGATGATCTTTAAGTTCCCTTCCAACCCAAACGATTCATAAATGTCATAAGAGTGACATTTCTATGAGTTCGTAGCAGTCTCTTTTCCCACTCACAGTTTTGGTGATCACAGTGACTATACCTGTATCTAAATTGTTGTACCTCCTGGGGAGTCAGGAGAGGTTAACATACTATAGCAGTTCATTTTCTATGTCTTTTTCATCCAATATTCTTTGAAAGTTGCTGCTTTCTCCAAAGGTTAGAAAAGTATGAAGGAACAACTTCAAAGTTTGCACTTAATAATAATAATAATAATAATAATAATAATAAATTATATAAAACATATCTATAATTGTTTTATTTATATGTTGATCAGTCATAGAAAACATAGTTGTACCAAATTTGTTGTACCAGAATTTTAACTGCTGAGTTTCAAAGACAAGAATAGGGGCCACAGGCCCCTATTGATTTGAGCACCCTCAACTACTAGCTCACAAAAATGAGCAAACTGGAAAAAAAGCAAGTCTTACATCTTGTTTTGTCTGCAGCTTTCCAAGTCCCATTATTTGTGCTCCTCTTTTTATTGGAAGTGCTCTATAGTGAATCTCCTGTGGCTTTCCTGAATTTCAGCCTAAACTTCAGCCTTTCCTGAGCTTATCCAATTCCCATTAACTTTTCCCTCTATGGGATTCTTGTTCTCACAGGAAGAACTCCTGCTGGTCCAGCTTAAATGAGAAAAAGGCATCACCTACCTTGGGTTTTTGTGGGATGTTTGTTATCCGTCAAACCTGAAAGCTTGCAAGAGCGAGGTGGAGGCAAAGAGGAGCTCCAGCTCCTCAAGATGATTTCTAGTGTCCTCAAGACCTCTCACTGGTGTTCATATTAACCTTCCCACCCTGATAAGAAAGTTTCATATGAGAGTATTTGAAGGTTATATTTTATCTGTGCCCTGGCCAAAGTATCAGCTTTGTTCCTGAAGGAAATGACCCTAAGTACTTGTACACATTTATGCTTTCCAAAAGTACTGCCAATTATTTTATTCCGTGGTTGGTAAGGTGTGATAATATCTCAGGCTGATCAATATCAGCTGTGAAAAACAGAAAGTCTTTTGGGCATATGGGTTTTGTACATCTTATCTGAGTAAAAGCCTGTACACCTGAGACTGTCCTTTCCAGCCTGCTTAGCTGGTGTAATATGAGGTGCTGCATCTCCTTAAATTTTTTTCCTCTTGTATTTGGAAGCTGTGATGTCTACAGTGTTGCTAACTCTGTAATTTTTAAATGTAAATGTGTATAAATAACCTAAATCACTGTCCAACACTGTTAATCTGAATGAATTATGTTCTGCCTTTCTTGAAGACCTCCCCTAAAATTTGAGTAGAGTTTAATAAACGGGCAATTATTTTGTCCTTATGGTGTCATTTCTGTACACCTTGTGTACCATCTGGTGCAGTTTCACAAAGCTGAGCTTGTCATCTTTAGCTGACTTCACTTTACTAAATCAGAAGTAAAGTGAAGCAGATATTATATATCTTTAAAAAACCTGCGATGAGAAGCTGTTTACCTGGCAATTTTCCTTCAGACATAGCAAAGATAAGGTGAGTAACCATACTCTTTCTTTAATTGAAGTATACAAACTCAGGAGCTTATAAAATCCAGTGATTCAGCACTGATATAGGAAAGAGAGGTCAGATTTGCAACTAATGCACATTGGAATATAGTAATTACAAATAAAGGGGTATGTTGAAAGGTCTTGGTCTACACTGTAGCTTTAGCCAAGTGCTCTGTGCTCTGTGGGAACATATAATACCATGATTGTGCCAAAGGTACCCATTGCCTCGTTTACTTACAACTTCATTAATGAAAGCAATGAAAGCAGACTACAAGAACATTTTAGTGAGATGTCTGCAAGCATTTTTCCACCAGGGAGAGTAGAAATGCTCCATGTAAAGAAAGGAGAGTAGGAAGTGTTATATATACCTGCCTGGGCAGTACTCTTAATTATGTTCAATGTGCCATTCATTTTTCCAGCACAGAACTTTTCTTGTTAGGTCACTGACATGTTCTCAGTATCCCCACCAACTGCTTGTGCACCAATAACGACCTTCAGGTGAGCTTATTTTTAAAAAGTCTTCTTGGATTCTTAATTTCATGGATGTTGAAAGCTAAAAAAAAAAATATTGTTCTAAAATGGAGTGATGTTGATGAGGGACAATTATATAACTTGTGCAAGATAGTTTGAGTTGTTTTCCTTCAGTCTCATACTTGCCCTGGTGACGGGGCAGTCATCTGTCATCTTTTCCCATGCTAACCCTTAGGCTTTTCTTTCTCTCTTCTATGTGTGTTCTTCAGAAACTAAAATGAGGTGAAAGTCATGTCTATCTTCTCCAAAGCAGCCATTGAACTGGAAAAGCCTCTTTCTCTCCAATTTCCTTCTAATGTAATGAAACCAAGGGCTTAGGGAAGGCAACTGCAAAATCTATTGAACCTCTCCTTCCTGCCAGTTTCTGAAAGTTTTCCTAGCTGTACCTATAAACCCTTCCTACCACCTTTCTCTCCCTCACTCTCAAAACTCTATGAAAGATAAATAAAAGTTAATATCATTAATTACAATTATTAATAGCAGACTGCAACTATGTGGATTTTACATGACCAGTGAGAACAGTTTGTCCTCAGTGCAGTCACACTATCTCTGGTACCTGAGCTAAATCATGCAGGTCAGCAAGGGTACCCTGATGTGGTTTGACAATCTGCAGTGCACATAAACCCCCTGTGCACATCAACCCTCAGGATGACCCAGGAAAGATTCACAGTGAAGTCTGAACATTTTGCTGCTTAGATGTTAACCGTAATTTAAGATGTTAAGATGTAATTTAGCAGAGAAAGAGAAAATGTTGGAGGAATAGGGCTAGGAGTCAACAGCAGGTTTGGAAAAGCTAAAAAACCTGCAGCTTTGTTAACATGTAGACCATTATTTTTAAAATAATGAGAAAAATGGAAAAGAAAAAAGGGAACAGCAACATGAACTGCATTTGTAATTTCAGATTTTAAGTTCCAATAATATTTCTAATTATGATGAAAACAAGCTTGGGCATTTTTACATTTTTCCACACAGAGATGTCCTCAGAGAGAAAGCTCCCCACCCAAAACTTCAGATCTGGAGACAAACAAAGCAAAATAAAACAAGAATCTCAGAATAAATCTCTTCCACATCTTGGTAATAATTCCCCATCATGCTCATGTCCAAATCAGAGCACAGCCCCCAGATTACCCAGAAGTGCACTTCCACTGCATTTTAACCATTTTAGCTGGAGTTTCTGTAGTGTAGTGTTTATCGCATTTGCTTACCACGCAAAAGGTCACCCATTCAAAACTGGGCAGAAATACCCAGTTAGATTGAATCTAATGGTTAGATTCAATGATCCTAAGGGTTTTTTCCAACCTAAGTGATTCTGTGCCTCTGGGCTACAGTCCACCCATTTTCCAGCCTCTCCCTTTGCTCCCTGTCCCTATCATCTCTCATGCACCGGGACCAGTACCCCCACAGTTCATCATATAGGGAGCAGCTTTAGGAAGGCATGCTTACAGAAGGATGGCAGGAGCTGTGGAGGAAAGCCCACATTTAGGCTGGCCTAATCTGCCATGAGATTGCCCCATCTGGGTGCAGTTTAATTAACACTGTCATTAGCAGTTGCCAAAAAGAAACTGTGTCCCTTTCTCAGCTGAAGCCTGGCATTTGCCCTTGCCCTGCTCCTGAGCATGGGCAGTGACCTCCTGTAGGGGACTGATCCAGCTGGAAACAAAGCACACTTTCTGCTAGGTCTGAATTTGATGAAATTAATCTGACCTCTCTGATTGCTAGGTATAGGTAACGGCATGTAAAAATGTCACATAGATATGGTGAGAAGCACCAAAAGCTTTTCCCTATTGTCTTGGCTTATCTCAAAGCTGAAAGAATGGTGGGGGTATTTTTCCTTTGTTCTCATAGTTAACGAGTCCCTTTTAAACACATTTCCACTAAATCCAGCAGCAAAAATTATAGAGTAATTAAGTAGGAGTCACTTACTATAATTTAACTAAACAGATATATCACTAAGAGCGTGCACTTTACCTCAATTTGCTTCAGTTAATGAGCTGTTCCCTGGACAGTTCCATGACAAATGTTATTATTCAGTTCTCTAAAACCTCTGTTTTTCCCAAAGTGCTTCCATATGCTTCAGACAATTCCTTTCATAGAAGGCTTGTTCTTGTTTTGTAACTGTGAGAAGGCCTGCAATTAAACACGGAGCAAAGACACAGAAAGGAGACCCAGATCAATACCCGTGTCCCCTGTGAGCCAGAGATCTCCTAAGTCTGGCTTGAATTCCTGTTTCAGGCTTAGGTCTTAAAAGTTTAATGTGTTCATCACTTTCTCCAGCTTGCATCCACTGGCAGCTAGAGTTGTTAATTTTGCCTTGTAGGCACAAATGGTAATTGATTTGAGAAAAAAACAACAAAGGATGATCACTGCTGCTGCCATGCTGGAGGTTTCTTCCCCTTGCCAGCTACACAAACAACGGAGCTAGAGAGGCTGAAAAGGCGGCACCTCCAGCCCAGGCCATGGGAGGGGAAGGAACTGCGGACAGACCAAGAGTCTCCTGGAGCGGGTCTGTCGCGGCTGGCAGATCCGCGTTAGGAAATGCCTGTTTCCTTTCTCCTCTCTCCTGAGCCAGAGACCTTCTATTACCCCACTGTCCCCAGCATGCTAAATGCCACCCATGGGGGGACAGCGCTTCCCATTTGGCTAATAAGAACTCCTGGCAGGGCTGTGGAAGTGGACAGTGAGCATCCTGCAAATGTTAACAAAACCCTTTGTGATCAGGGACGGGGTCACCTTGTACCTTCCTGCAGCAGCTGTCCCTGGCTGCAGACACTGTGCCCTCTGCCCACACATGTCCCCTCTTCCAAGCCAGACCCACCATTGGGAGGTATGGAGGAAAGCCTGAGAAGTTACCTACATCCAACACCAGCCCACAGTGAAGGACATATATGTGATCACAGTGCCCTTTAGACCACTCAGCCTGTGCGAGTAAAGCAGATCTTGCCAATGACCTAATGAATCTCTGAAATCTGGCTAAATTTATTTATACATTTAAAGTGTGGCACTTTAAGATACCCAGAATAGGGGCATTTACATCTGAGCTTGTCACCATAAACTCCCTTAATAGGCACCTCTAGGACACAATTTGTCTTATTCAAATGAGATTAGACCAAAATAGGTCAAATTAATTGTGTCCTTATTTCCCCCCAGTGAGCACAGAGGGAGTCTAATATAATTAACTCAGAAATAAAGATCTCTGCCATAAATATCAATGAATTAAAAAAAAAAAAAAAAAATCTCACCCATGGGTTTAATTCTCCTGCTCCAACATAACATAAGCATCTATAAGATGGGTGTTTGTGTATTCTCCTCTTATGACCAAATGACAGGAATAGGCACTACCCAGTGAATGTGCCAATCTGAGGATGAGATAATTCACACTCCAGAAATGCCAATTAGGTGTCTAAACTTAGGGAAGAAGAATCCTGTGTTGAAATGACAATCATCAGATTCTAGTTTGGCCCTTAGGTCTGTAGCTTGATGAGCATTTTATTTCAGGGTAAACCAGCACAGTCTGTGAAAGGAGAAATCACCACTTTATTTCTAGCAAAGGACAGAGAAAATGGATAGGAAAAAAAAATGAAAATTTCAAAATGCATTTTTTTTTTTTTCCAAAATGGAAAGTCTAGATTCCCCTGCTTTTGTGGACAGAAGAGGCTCTGCTCAGTTTCCCAAAAACAGGCCCCTAAAGACGTCTGAGGCATCATGGAGTATCACAGGCCTCCATCAGGGCTGGCAGACATGACAACAAACCTAGAGGGAGCCCCATGCCCTCACTGCCAACAGCTAAATGCCAGAGTAACACTTTAGGGCATCTCAAATGACAACACATATTAATGTCTAGATAAGGGCCTCATACCCACAATATAGGAAATACCTGCTTGAATCTAGACATCTAAAAGTCTAGTATTTCCTCTTGCAATTCCCCTTTGGAAGTGCCTGTTTCTCTCCATTGACTATAAAGGAAGAGTCAGGGTGACATGTTTAGGTTTAGATATGAATGTGTATTTTAGATGCTGTAGAGATTGGCAAGAGAAATCCCACATGCAAAAATTAATGTGTTCTGTTATCTGTCTTGTTACAGCTCCCCATATATCCTGCCTTGTCTGGCTTTGCTCTTGCATCTTGCAATTTGACTGCACCCACCCCATTCTCACTTTCATTCACACACCAGTTACTTCTTCCTCAAAGTCCTCACAGCTGCATTTAGAGCAGCTCAAATTAATCCTTATATAGGTTTGCTTTCTCTACCTACAACTTAGTAAATTAAATATGTCTCCAGTTTGTGTTTTGTCTCATTATTCTTCTCATCCCTCCTCCTGTGCTTGTATTTTTTAATTCCAGTTCAGCCAAGAAACCACCTTTTCTTTCAAATCTTGCATCAACACTTAAATTACTTAGGTCTTTTCCCCCTCATTTCTCCTGGGCCCCTATGTTTTCTTATAAATGTTAGGAAGACACTGTAATTTCTTTCCCATGAAGGCGTAATCAGAGAGAGCTAAATGGAAAAAATTCATTGCCGTAGAAAAGAACCTTCCTCTGGGATCCCAGAGAACTTTCAGTCTCCAGCACTTTAGTCTCAGTCTCTCAAGAGTCATATATGGATGCAGTATATATATAAAATACCTGTAAAAATACATGGTTTAATAGCAATGAAGAGTAAACGTATAAGTAGATGGCACAAAGGGAAATTTATCCCAGGACTTCTCTTCCTGAACTATTCTTTACAGTTGCTCCCCCGTGGTCTGTTCTCCATGCCCCTCCACAAACACATCTGTCTCCTGTCTCTAATCAACTTTGCTTGTGCCTCTGATGTTCTGTTGAGTATCTGAGGCATCGTGTTACTCCTTATGACAGCTTTCGAAAGTATTGCTTTTAAAACTTTGGAAGTTGTCAGAGGTCAAAAAAAACATGGTAGATTATAGCAATTCAGAGAAGATGCCATTAGTCCTGTTATTGTTAACACTGAAGGGAGAACTCCTGTTGGTTTCAGCACCCTGACTTGTTTGCTGACTGGAAGACCTCCAGAGGTCCTTTCAAACTGAATTACAACAGGATCCTGTGTTTCTGTGACTTATTGTGTGTCTTTCCCAGAGCTGAGTCTATGGACAGTGCTTTACAACCAGAACCTTTTTGAAACTAAAGGATGTGAGGAACAGCTTTGTGTGCCTCCTATTTAGTTAAGTACCCAGGCTGGTGATACAGAGGTCAGTAAGAAGCAGAAGCTCACCCCAGTTTGAAAGAGATTGATCAGCATTGTTGTTTGAATCTATCTATCTATCTATCTACCGGTCATTTGGTAAAACACAAGCATTACCTTAGATCATGAGGGAGACATTTTTTTGGAAGTTAATGGAATATCACCCACTAACTTTATCATAGCACCGCTGGGTATTCAAGAGCAGGAGAACTAAGCCTTTATACAATTTGGGGGCCACAGTCATTGATCCAAGCCCTCATTGTTTCTTTTCCAAATATTTATTTTTATAAAGCAAACAGCAGAGTGAGAGTATTCAGCATTGCAGCTTGCAGAAGACATTGTCATTTCCATCATGTGCTGTTAAAAGCATCATTTCAACTTTTCATTTCCTCCAGTATAGGATTTAATCTTCTGGCAATCCAGCTTCAGGAATGACCTTTAAATCGTGGCAAGCAAACAAATCTAATCATTCTATCATCCTCTACACTCTTCTCCCATCACTGTTCCTTCCCTTTGAATCGGAATGAAGAGTTAGCAAAATTCTCCATTCACTTTTCCTTTAAACTTTTATGATTCTTTCTGTTCTGCAAGGGAAAAAACAGGTAACAGTGAAGTAAATCAGCTCACGAACCCATGACTAAATTACTGAGACAGGGTAGAGTACCTTAGACAATGCTAACATTCTCCTGGGAAGCCCTTGCTGGTCTCCCCAGAACCCTTCTTATCCTTTCATTTACAATTCCTCTTGTCTTCTCACTCTTCTCTGGACCTGTTTCCTCACTATGCAGAAAACTTTCTACCTTGCCTGTCTTAAAACATTCCTTTTAACTCCACTTGCCTCTTCTGACTACTGTTCCTTGGCCTACACCTTGGCAAGAACTTCACTCCATTTTGATTATATCTTCTTTTGAAGGTGATTTCCATCTTTTACACTGTTCTGTTAAGCTCTCACTCACATTTAATCCTTCATTAACCCCTCACAGAGAGGCTGAGCATCTGTGCTACAGGAATATCCTTCCTGACCTGTTGTCGGCTTTGACATCATTGATCATGTTATTCTTTGGAAAACCTTGTCTTCCTCTGGTCTCAGTGACTGTCTTCACTTGGATCTTCTTCCAGCCCATGTCTCTCACCAGCCTTCCTCTATTAGTACACACTAAGATTTCAGCCTGCTTCTCTGACAGCTCATCACGGCTGTTCAGCTATCACCTATACTTACCAGAGTGCTTTATCAACCTCTACTCCTTTTCGCATTAGTTTCTTTGGGTAGTACCCATTCCTGGGTCATTAGCCTGTTCATCAACTTCATGAGTAGCTTCTCTGCATCTCATGACATCCTGAAGTTCACCCTGAACAGCATTGCATAAATGTCATGCTTGCAGTGCATCCTCTTTTTACAGCTCTTGTCATCAGCTTGTCTGAGCTGTTGCAACATATTTTCCTCTGGCTTTGATATCCACATTTTTCCTCTTTTCTGTTCAAAGTGGTACCACTTACCTATTATTTTTCCAAGTCTTTGCATCCTGCTTCTTTATGTCATGAAATTTAAGTGACATCTCTGTTTTCAAAGCCTTTTATGGCTAGTCCCTACTCTGCCTGTCACCTGTCATTCAGTTCTTCAAAGACCACTGCTATCTTTGATTGTTTTATGATTTGCTCTCCTGCTTGCTAAATTCCAAAGACATTTGTGATTCCTCTCTTCCATGCTCACCTATGCTGAGGAGATAATACCATAAACATCTTCTACTCTATCTTGCTGTCATTCAGAGTACTCCTTCTAACTTTATTTTATATAATATCTATTAAAAATTTGGAAAAGCTTGTCTTTTTTGGCAACTTGATATCCTCTCACATCTTGCCAATTAACACTTGTTTCCTTGAAGATCCATCTTCATCTCTATGATATTTTTAATATTCTCTTGTCTTAGATTAAAATTGGGATCTTCTGTGAGGCCAGGGAAATCTTTTAGTATGTGACAGCCTCTATATGTCACAGTCACAAAGATAATTATAATAATAACAACGATAATGAGAAGAAATCTATTCTGAATTCAAACTCACCAGGAAAGATTTAATAGTTTTAAAAACATCATTCACCTATTGCTTTGGCACATATTTTACAGCTTCATAACTGCCATAGTTGGCCACAGAACATTGTTTATGGAGCCATGTCAGTTGTGCTGTATAAGCACATAGATAAATGACAACAAAACGTCACTAGTAAAGAAGGTTTATTCTTATTTTATCACACGTCTGGGGCAAACAAATGCGAGGGTGTACTTTAAAAATACCTTGTAAATTTTCCTCCTGCGACACACTTGGTGACTGGGTGGCATTGCCCTCGCATCGCCTGAGCCATCTGCTCTGCTCTCAGCAAGCCCTAGTCCTCCGTCCCCTCCTCCTCATCTTTGGTTGTATTTTCCTGGGAGATAAGATGTGTCTGTGGTGACTGACTGGGGTTCCCTTCTACCTCCAATCCATTTGTTGTCAGCCAGATTTCCTTTCCTGAGTTCTTTATGTGAAAATTACCTTTTAACTGCTCCATTTCATGCCATTTCTCTTGTCTGAAGCAGCATATGATGAGATGCCATCATCTGCTCCAACTTGTCAGCTCTGATAGCACGCTGCCATGCCTACCATTTTGTGCATCAGATTGATAAGAAATTTCCATCTGCAGAAAGAGGAAAATATGGAGTGCAATAGCCACTGACATCCAATTTTCCTGGGCAGTCAATTTTTTTATAAACTGCATGTATAGAAAGAGAACAGCAAAGAGCCAAGTACTCTGTGGCTTAAGGGAGGATGGGATGCCTTATACCAGCTCCTTCCTGTCCCTGCTAAGGAAGATCGTCTACCTTGGCCCGCACTAGAGTTCAGTGGGACTGGAGCACAGAGAGTCTTGCTGAGCTTTGACAAAGAAATGATTGTGAAACCACTTCATCAACTTTACATTTAGGCTGCTCTAAAATTTGTGTTTTGGCTGTTTTGTCCTCCGTCTTGGAGACCCAACGTCAGGAGGGTGGAAAAGTGGCAGAATTTTTTGCCTCAAGTTTCCTTTTCAAGAACAATCCAGGCGCTATTTCACTAAGATGTTCAACATTTTACCTAACAGCATGAGAAGGAGAACGACTCACCCTGAGCTAGCTAACCCAGGCACTTGTGCAATCTGATGTGACATGCTGACTGCTGTTGGGATACAGGGCCACATGCAGCTCCCATTTCCACTTGAGCACTGCAATTACTGGGGGCATCAAGGTGTAAGTAAGGAGAAAAAAATTAACTCATTATACTTACAAATTATATTCACAAGTACTCAAATGGCTGATTAAGCTCTCAGTTAATAATTCTTCAAGTTGTGGTATCATCTTCCACAAATGAAATACACCTACTAATAGATGTGTAATTGAATATATATACTGAAAAAGTACTGGGGATAACTCAGGCAATTATTTAATAATTGTTGTATTCCAGGCAGAATCCAGAAGAAAAATATTATCAGAACTCCCTGCAAGGGATACTACAATGTGAGGCCTCCTTTTGCTAGTCCTCATTTTGTTTATTTTTCACATTTAGAAGTCCGAAGATCATAGGAGGCCATCTGGCTCTCACCCCATGGCTGGTTTCTTTCCTGATGCACATACATAATCACACAAGAATCAGTTCATTGCAATGCATCCTAGAGATGTGTAGAGATGAATGTGATTTGCAAGAAAAATCTTTTTTTTCATTTGAAAATTGCATTCTGTCAAAACTAGACTTTTTATGACAAAGGATTGCTTTCAGTATTATTTTCCAAGTCAAAAAGACTTGACATTTGTTTAATATCTTGTTCCAGTATCTTCAAAATCAAATGCTTTGCTTTTTCATTTCAGAAATACTACTGGAACATAACTACAGTGAAAAGTAAGATTTTTAATGAAAAAGATCAACATCAAACAGTAAACATTTCCACTGCTCTAAAGCTGTATTTGTTGGGAAAGGGAGTTGTTTGTTTCATTTTGATCTCTTTGGGGTTCTTGGTCTTTGTTCCAGCTTGGTAGAGGAATTTAAAATATTCTAAAATGGAGAAAATGAGAAAATAGCTTCTTACCTTATTCTAACATGAGTCCACATCTGCATTCAAGTATGGTGGCAAATGAGTGTTGTGTGATGAGCTGCCTCACTTGGTGACCTCCTGGCCTGTCCGTAATTATACTGTTGAGATTCACATCTGGCCAGCTTCCTGTGAAATCCAGTTATGTTACTGGTCTTTTTTTCCTTACCCACTACATCACAAATGTTTGATTCATTAACATGATTGTACTTCTTCGTCTTAAAATCCATCTGTGAAATGGTATTAAATTTCAGCCAAGAACCATCTCAGGCTTGCAAGTGCATTAGATATGTTTCGATTGGAGAGTCAATGTAAGGATTCAGCATAGAAACAGATGAAACTGGTATGTTTTGTAACTTAGACTATTATTTTTTGTCCATCCATTTCAGCAGATTTCCAATCCCAGTATTTCAATTCCTGAAAAGCTTCCAGGGAAATATTGATTGTAAATAACAGAAGATTAGGTATAATATGCATGAACAAATTATCTCAAACCAGGTGATCATGCTTATTAAGAGAACTAAGAGAATTCAATGAATAATCAAGAATGTGTTTAATATGCGTCTTTTCATTTCATCTACCAATTCATCTTAAATAACACATGCAGAATCTGAAAGGTTGGTATACTTTAAATGTTAATCCTGTGCGGAATTGCCCTGCAGAAACCTAACCCACAAATAACTATTAATGCCACTTTTACGTTAGGGAATTTTTCTTTTTAGATTAATATTACCAATGTTGAAAAACAGCTTTTGGATCCAATTTGTCTTTTCACAATAGTGCCTAAGTAGATAATTCTGAAGTTAAAGAACATATTGTCTTTAGTCATATTAAACTACTTAACTACAATTATTATTCAATTCATCCTCTATCAGTCATTTATCTTTAAGTCAGTTTTCTGGTAGAAGAAAGCTTTTCTCAGCCTCTTTGACATTTTCATTGTTGCTACAATTCAGAATTGTAAGAAGTCATTCTTCTTGAGCTACCTGCTCTATTTTAGGTTATTGATCATAACTCCTTGTTCAACAATTGCCTTGATATTTAGATACAAGAGAGTTTGATTTTTTTCAATTCATTTCACACTTTTTCATGTTCGTGGTACTGGATAATAAGAACTATAATTGAATAACTACATTAGTCAGTGTATAGTGTCAGTACTTTTTGCCTTTTGTTAATAAACTACTTACATAGACTAGATGTTTTGGTTGACAAAGTTCAGATTTAGCAAGTGTGCAAATGTCTGTTTGGACCCAGAATTCAGAATTCTCCCCTTTTAATCAGAATTCTCCTCCTGGACCCAGACTTCTCCTTTAACCCTTTCATTAAGCACAGAGGTCTAGGAGATCAGCTTTGACACCAATTCTGTGTAGATGAATGTCATCTTGTCTGTGTCACTTGGAAGTGCCAGAACTTCTCAATTAAAAAGCATTGTAAGACTTGTGATGAGCAAAAGAAAACATCTTTTTCCTTAGTCCCTCTCAGAAAAAGCTGAACAGCATTAGAGCTAAACAAATGTGTTCAAACTGAGGCACTTGCTTCTTATGAAAACTGTTGGTCCAAAACATTCAAGTTTGGCAAAGAACTGAAAATAGCAGGAATCATCATCTGTGACATGAAGAGTTTATTTGCATCTTAACAAAGAAGTGGCTGTCAGCTTGATGGTGTTTAATAATAATATTGCCATTTTATTTTTAGCTACCACTTTTGAAACAGCTCTCTCTAGAAGCCAGTAGACAAAATTATTTGTACCTTCAGGCTCAAAAATATCTCCTTTACAGTCTAATAGCAACCCTCCTATCCAGCCACCCACCCAGCTTCAACTCTTTGTGTTTATTTTTTACACTGCCTTGTTTGTTAGTGAGGGCTGCTCAGTGTAAAAGTCATTCTTCTGCTTGTCCTTGTACTGCATGCTGAGCAATGCCAGGAATGATAGCCCAGCTGTCATGTTTTGTCATATAGAAATGTTGTGCAACTTGTAATGCATAAATTTAATGGGCTTATCACATACCATATTTGTGTAATTTAATTTGTCGCACTGTTTTTGTGTCAACCTTACATTTCTCTACAATTTTTAGTGGTTTTAACATTCTCTTCTTTTTGTTCTCCGTTCTTAAGGATCTTTGTATAGAGGAGTTCTCCGGATCACCTATTACAATCATAGTTAAAATTCTAAATAATTTTTCTTTCTCTGTTTAACCTTGGCCTTTACAAAAAAGTGAGGAAATGAAAGGAACATATTTCCTTATTTCCTTTATATTAGCCATGGAAGCTTTAGCTATTTTTAAGGTATTTAAGAGGCAAAAAGATATGTTGCTGGTGGGTTTTTTTGCCAAAGCTCTAACAGATGCTTCAACATGAATTGCTCCATAACTTAAAATTATCAGACAGAGAGGACTGAGATCCTATGCAATTACATAGAGTTGTTGCTAGAAAAATATGATCCTTGGTTGTTTGCTTAAAATCTAGTTGGAATTAATGATGCTATGTCCACATTTTTGTCAAGGATATCAGGAACTGCAAACCCTCACTTAAAATAAAATGTTACCAAAATGTTTCAAAATACTGATTGCATTTTTCATTTATTTCAATTACAATTTTCAGTTTAAAATGTTAGTAAACGTTAGTTGGGAAAACACTGCTGAAAATGAGTCTGTATTGAATACTGCAAAGTGTTTGCAATTTTAAAGACAATGTCAGTATTTTTTTTCTCAGAACCAAAAGATCGTATTCTCCCTGCAATCTGTGACTGATGCTGTAGACCTAGAAGAGTTTTGTTACAAGATGATTTCTGCAGATTAACATTTTATTGACTTTTTAATCTCTTTGAATTGGGTGAGGATCATTCATATCTGCTTCTCTATTGAAACTGGGGTATTCTCTAAGGAGAGGCTTTAGCACGGGGTCCTTCAGAATTTATTTTTTCTGGCATGTTGATTTTTACAGAGTCAGGCTGGCAAATAATGGCTTTTATGGAGCAAGTATTTTCAGAAGTATTCAGCACATACCATAACCCAAGGAGGTGTCTGGGTAATTGACTTGGTATTAAGAACAATGAGAATAGCAAGGAACTCAATGCCTTTGGAAATGTGGCTCAACAGAGATGCTGCTACCCAGTGCATATTCACTCAAAAGGGCAAACAACAGAGCTTGATATTTGATTTTACTTCTTTGTTACCCTATCCAGCTACAGGGCACCTGATGCAAATGCCTAACTGTTGTCTTCGAATCAAATGTTAACATTTCCAATTTAAGGTTAATTGAACACCCAGTCCAAGGTACACTACATGACTTTTTTTCTGGTTTAATTTCCTATGGCTTAGCATTGCGGATGGTAGGAACATTAGCCAAGTGAGCTTCCTCTGTTTATATCTCTTGTCATTAGTTTAATGAGAAGCTATTGCAGTGACTCATTCCCTCTTTTGCTCTAAGGCCCTTGCCTGTAAAACCTGGGAAAAAAAAAAAGAGGATCTAATAAAAGCAAAATTGAACTTTGTCTCTCCTTTATCACCGTGCTCATAATCATGGGGTGAGAGCAGGTTCTTAGAGTTATTTAACACTCTGCTCCTACTGAAATGCCTGATGCTCAGCAACTTTCCTGGGCAACGGGTACCCAGGTATATCAGGGGAAATGTTAATCCTCACAGGGATTTTTCTGGGAGAGTGGTTACTTGGACTCGAGTGCCCTGTGAGCAGGAATGATGTGTGAGAGCCGGGGAGCCATGATTTGCTCTCCTTTTCCCTGGCAGGATTGAGCAGCCCACACTTACCACATGGTGAAGGAGTCTATTACCCACCTCTGGAGGTCAGACCACAGGTAGTCTGCAGCCATCCTGAGGATGCAAAGCAGCTGAGCAATGTGCACAGAGGCCAGCGCCAAGGCCATGATCATGATTTTCAATCTTTTAATTCTAGCCCACTTGCCCCCTTGAAATTTTTGCAGAGGGAAAACTCACTGCTCATGTGCTGCTGCCACTGGGCAGAACTCAGAGCAGATCAGCTCTGGGGGCTCTGGTGTCCTGGATGTAGGACTTGTCTGGAGGAGGAAGAAACTCTAGACTATCTCATTTAGATCCAGGTAGTTAAAGGGGAAATATTTGCATTTTGGTACAACTAGGTTCACACATAGGATTAATTGAGCATATTTAGTGTGCTCTGTATTTCACAGAATCAAAGGTTGAGACTGACAGACACTACTGGAGATCATTCAGTCCAATCCCCTGCTCAGAGATGGACCAGCTAGAGAAAGTTGCCCAGGTCTATGTCTAGTCATGATTTTAGTATCTCCAAGAATGGTGACTCCACAGTTTCTCTGAACAACCTAATCCTGTACTTGATCACCCTCACAGTAAGAAATTTTCTCCTATGTTTAAATGGAAATTTTTTAATTTGAATTTGTGCCCATTGCCTCTTGAGCTTTCACAGGATACCACTGAGAAAAGTCTGGCTCCATATTCTTTGCTAGTCCGTCAGATATTTATACACAGTCTCAGCCTCTTCTTGTATAAGGGATGCTACAGTCCCTTCACCATCTTTGTTGCCCCTTCCTGGACTTGCTCCAGTATTGTCCATGTCCTTCTCACACTTGGGAGTCCAGGAATGGACCGAGATCTCCATGGACTACTTACTCTGGAGGAAAGTTTCTGGACAGACATGACCTTCACTGGCACTTCCAGTCGTACTTCTGTGTGTGGTTGGGCAATGCCCTGGCCTCTCCTGTAAGATACCTCTACCCTTCTTCATCCAGACACAAGATATGACAGAGCTGGATCTTTCCTTCATTTCTTCTGTCAGAAACATTTTATTATTCCAGAAGAAGCTGCTGTTGCCAGTTTGGACAGGTGATTGTAGGGATGGATGTGTTCAATTGATGGTTTGAATTGGTGAAGATTAGTCTGCTGAGAGAGTATGAACTGAACTGATAAGGAAATCCAAGGCTGCATAGCTTTTTAAACTGGGACTAAAGGCGCCATGTGAAATATTTGTCATGGAAAAGAAGTTTCACTATATCTATGTCATAAGATTAGAAAAGACTGAGCTGACAAAAAGCCCCTTCTCTCAAGGTCTGCTTGTAGCAGCCACAGCAGACACTTGCATATTAGATACCACTCAGCATCCAAGCTGTATGTCAGTTGAGATGCCAGCATACAGCTTGGATTAGAACCACTGCCAGCTATAACACCTTAAGCAGCTTTTTTTCACTCTGTTTCCCTGTAGATTCCCTCATTGCCCCAGGCAATAGCTAACTCGTAGCCCTCACATGATGTTTATTCCACTGGAACAAAAATTTTTGCCAGGTCTGTTGCAGAATGTACAGATGAAGTAGGATATTTGTTGCAATCCTGTATCCTTACCACAAACATCTTTCATTTCCCTTTGCGAATGTTCTTTCACCAGTCTAAGACTAGGGCATTGGAAACTATGTCATCAATTTAGAATGAAATTTAGGGTAAAACTCTACCCTTACTTGGCCCCATGTAACCATTAATCCTTGTGACATGACATGTAAATAAAAGCAGTATGTCACCTCATTGTTTTGGAGTCTCACTTGGTCACTTCCTGATTATTATTATTTTTCTGTCTTTTCCACTATTTGAGATTTTCCCAAAGTAGTTGCAAGTCACACAGGACTGGGTTAACAAAAGCTAGTTAAACAATAAAAAATGTACGTTGATCTGAAACAGAGGATTAAAGATACTTAAATAATAAATACATAAACAGGAGGATCCCAGGAGGTCCATATCTCAACATGATTCTTAGAGTAACACAAGTATTGTCCCATAGAGTTGCCTTCTTTAAAAATGTAGTAGATTGTAAGCATGGTGACAACTGAACTCTTCCTTTTCCAGATAATGGTTTAGCCATGATGCTGTGTTGGTGAACAAGAAAGATGCAGGACTGTTGCAGTGGTAACAGCTGTATGAATCCTATTTTTAGAGACACTAGCAAAAATCTCTCCCAGAATATTTGTCTCTTTAGTCTGCCTTAAACTCCTTAAATGAGGTAGAAATTAGCATTACTGCTCAGCGTTTATAAATGCCACTTCTGCAGCCTGTGACAACGGGCCTCGTCTATATGGACTTTCAGATTTTAATAACTGACCTTGTTTGTCAGGCTGCCTGGCACATGCTGCTGCACAGGCAGGCGTTTCAGTCCAGCTATATTCCCCTTCACGCAACTGAGCCAGCATCAGGCTTATGTGCTGCTTATTGAAACACAGTTGAAAAACTAGCAATCCAAGTGACATGTCCTCTCCATCAACATCACCAGATGATAGCTAGAGCAGGGAGAAGCCTTTAATGATCCAAAGAGGAATGTACATGAAGGGAAAACAAGGTAAATTCACCTAGTCCAGAGTAAGGGTGGTTTTGATCCCACAAGAATGCATATGAAAACCCTCATTTCCATATAACAAGACCCCTCTTTAGATTGCAGTCAGTGTTTCAAGGGGTATTTAAGGAAACAGACTGACATTTACAGGGAACAGTCTGGGGGGAGGCAGAGGAAACATGTCCCCACGCTGCTGTGACAAGTCACACAAGTAACAATGCACCTCTTTGAAGTGCTGGCATGAGGCGTCAGCAACAGCAGTGCAAGTCCTACCTGTGCTTCTAGCAGCTGATGTGTTACACACTCCCACAACAAAGTTTATGTTTAAATGAATGCATTACATAGACGAAAACAAGTAAGACTATTGGACAAATACAATTGCAACTATTCCTGCTGGTACTGTGATTGTCTTCCCACTCTCCTTTTCTTTGTAGTAAAGAGGCTTTCTGACAGGAGCATTCTCTGAAAAAATTACTTTGTTTCTACACCTGTTATCAGTAAAGACACATTTATTTTCTCTTATTTCCATGTTGTCTCTCTCTCTCTTCTTTTATTTTTTTTTTCTTTATATACTTATTCTTATTGCCATTGATTTTGTTTTTTATTTTCATTTTCTTCTTCCAGGAAACACACAGGGAAAAGGAGCAGCAGGTACTGAGGCAATGAAACACTGGTTATCCTTTCATGGAACTGTCTTCTTAAGATCTCCCCAGCGAGCTGAAGATACATGTATCTCTACTTTCTCCAGAGTACATTGCTAGGAAGTATTTCAAACAAGCAATAGCCCTCATATCATTTTGTTCTAAAATTAAAAAGTTATTTCATGGGCCACTTAATAAAGAACACTTTTAGTTGATTGGATTTTAATGAGAGAAAAAGACATTAAGAAGTTTGTGCCAAGGGGTGCTATATAAAAATAAATTACTGGTATGAGCTATATTTTCCCTCTAATTAGTACTCTTGATGGGTGGGCAGTGTCAAAGCAGTGGGAAATGCAAAAATTTCAGGAGCTCAATATGAATTCAGTATTACTATTCAAGTAAGCATCTGACATAGCACTATATAATTAAAGCATGCTCCAGCTCTGCAACATGATGAGTAAGACAAGGAAAGGTCTGAATAACACATAAACATCACTGAAATAACATTTATACTATTTCTGAAAAACAGAAATTCTTCTTTTTAGAAATTACAGCCAATCTTCCTAAAGATGCCCTTGAATGCCTGAGGTTCCCCAGTTTCTGTTTCCCCCGTGGTCTTCAGCACTGCCACATTTTGGATCCTTTTCTCTGACGATCCCTCAAAGAGCCCAGGCAGGACATTCTGTGTTTGAATTTCTCTGATGGAAAGAAGCTGCTGGATGATGGTGACCAGCAAAGGACAGGGTACCTCTTTAGTGCCTTTTGGCATGCTCTTTGGTATCAGGCCCAGCTGTCACTGCAGAGGGGCACAGGTCTCCAATGACATTTGCTATATGCACCAGACCTATCCAAATGTCTTGTACGCCCTGGAGGATCTCAAACAACAGCTCCGCTAGGTTTAGGGAACCTCAGTGCTTCTTCTGCATTGAAATGACTGAAACACAAGTTTGTCTTAAAAGAGGGTGGGGTTTTTTTACCTTCTTGTACATAAAATACTATACAATACATGAAAATATAAACATAAAATTGCAGGAAGCTGCAGTGTTGCTATATCTTCCTTTCCTTGTTGAAAAATAAATATTCCTAAAGTCTGTTCTGCTCTTCTTTTAGGTTCTAAGATAAGCAGTGATGGAGCACACAGGAACCACTGTTCACAGTATTCATGAGAGAGTGTAATAGGCCAGTTTCACCTTTGTCTTCCACCCACTCTAGAAGAAAGAAGGAACACCACATGCAATACTGATAGTTGTATATTGTAGATCAAATTTTCAGCCTTTCAGGCTGTCACCACACTCTTCATAGACCTCTGTGTTGCAATGGGTAAAATTAACATTTCAAAGTTATCAACACTTTCCTATACAAATTTTTAACTCTCACTGTTAAAGGGCAAAACTGAAATAAATAATTGTGTTGTGTTGTTATTGCTGTACCCCAGGAGCCTCAAACCAAGCTCAGAGCCCTGCTGAATTTGACAGCCTCAAACACTGTACTGTGACAACTTCATCTAGGATGAGATTTCAGCACAAGCTGCCTGTGACTGCTCCCCTGGCCACTGAGCACACCTGAGTTAGGAGGCGCCATTCACTTCTTCTCACTTAAGACCTTAGTGTGCATCCAAAATACAGTAAAGGTTATTTTTTTTCTTGAATTAAATACCGAATGTATCAATTGCCTCCACAGCAGGTGACCCCAAAGGCCTTGAGAGGAAGGGATTATATACCAATATTAGACATAACTTTGGAGTGCCACAAAAGTGCTACGTATGTCTTTTGTCTGCTCAAACAACACGAGTCATTTCTTTAAAAGTGTTCCACTCTGTAGCTGAATTTTAGAGACAGATTAAGTGCCTATACTTTGCAGCCTAGCTCCCACACAGTGATACTTAAAAATATGTCTGCAAACAGTCCTCAGGAGCACTTGAATCCAAAAAGGTGCAATGCATATTTCATTTGATTTTACAGAAGGAAAATGAGGACCCTGGTTTGAAACACTCATTCGAGTTGCCAGCAGCTTAGTCAAGGCAAGTTGATTCTCAATTGTGAAAACAGAAATCAGCACACAGCTACCATTAACTAGTTTTAACTGAAAGCAGAGGCAGGTCAAAACACCCTAAAGATCTATATCTGTTTTGGGCAAAGTGTCCCAAGAGTACACAGGAGTCCAAAGGATTTACATCTAGCTTTTCTGGATTTTGGCCCTGTATCTTCAAGCAGTCTGGATGTTCGTTAGAAGGACCAGTAATGCCTTTTTTCTGATGGCCACGCAGCAGCACAAACACTCAGCTTTGGAGTCTGAGCTCACACATTATTTTTGCTATATAAAAATAAAACTATGCTAGAATATTAAATGCAAATTACATACCAATAAAAATATCTGTAAGCAGTCTGTGATGATCACAAAAAACAATGTGCAGAGAGTAATTGCAGGACAGCAGCTGCTACTATGTTAGGAAGATTTCTTTGTTTTTTTCTTTTTGAAACATCTGTTCTGTTTATAGAACCCTTCACTTTGGAGATTTTAATTCCTTTCAAGTGTACAAAATAATTATACCTGTCAGTTTCTATTTAATTTACTTGCAAAATTTTGAATACTTTTCTTTTTTATCATTTCAAGTCCCAATAATAAGAGTAATCAGTCGTTTGCAGGGCTGTGTAAGAAATAATTATGTCAGCTTGTTCCCCACTACTGGAATGATGCAGTGTTTCATCAGATTGAACATAACATATCATGTTGAAAATTGTATGATAATGATAATGGCAACTCCTGATTTCTTTGAAAACTCTGAATCTGAAGAGACCCTGGAGAACAGGAGAGATTCTTTTGTAATTATATCAAGCTGAATCAAGAGCAATGCCTGTGAATAGAAAGGAGTTATTCATAATAACACCAGTGAAAGCAAAATTTGTCTAGCTGTCCGACAGGAAGGAAACCTTTGTGTTTCTGTAGTTATTTGCTTATTCTTGTGTATTCTCCTTAATTGTTATGTTTAGAGTAGCATAACTTTACCAGAAAAATGTGCTCTAGGTCTGCATGCAAGCTTCTGATTATCTGTTTTAGTGAGATACCACACTAACACAAGATACTCTTTGGAGCAAGCAACATAGGCACCTAAAATCTAAATTATCTCCTATAACATAAGACACCTAACTGAGGGTACTAAATCCCATACTTCGATGCTATCCATGATGAATTGTAGGCATCTCCAAGAGTAATTCAGATGTTAGGAGGAGATCGATCACTCTGGGAAGATACCTGACATGTTCCAATGCCTACAGAAAGAGTTGAGGAAAGATATGCCTCAGGTAAGAAGATCCTAGGGTTTGCTGCAATAGCTCTGAGCTTACATTGTCTTCCCTACATTCACAGTTTTAAGATATAACTTGTGGTATCATTATTCTACCTTGTGTTAAAAATATATGTAGTTTATAAAGAAGGATCTATCATGCAGCAGTGCAATTTATAAGATTACTTATACATAAGGAGAAACGATGGTATTTCTAATTTTAAGCTGTTGTGTAAGGAAGATTAAGGCAAGAAAAAAATCAAGCAGAATGAACAGCTTGAAATTAGCAATGAAAGAAATCTGTCCAGTATTTCTCCACAACAGTCTCCACTGGTTTGACAACAAAATAACAGCTGTCTTTGCATCTCCTGTATGTACAGATCTTAAACAGAGCAATACAAGATGCAGAGAAAGGGGTAAAATTTCATGGGTCACAGTTACTAGATTTGTAGTACCCAGATGCAAGGAGACTTGAGGAAGGATTTGAAATGGGCGCATGAAACTTTTGGATTGCCTATATATATGTAAACACACATATATATTTGCATGCTATATATAGACATATTTTTAAAAAATTCAAAATGGAGAAATGACAACTCTCATTATTTTTAGGATACCAGAGTCACAAAGGCCTTACAAACATGGCATATGCCTTATCTGGATGCTAGTTAGACTCCTAACATTCCAGTTTCCTTAGTTATTACCCAGACTTTCACAGTCATACATAAAAGTCCTGTTGCATTCAGACATCTCGCCTTGGGCATGACTGGAATACTCTCCAGCATACCAGTGCTAAGCAGCTATACAATTATGATGATGACATACACATATTCCTACATGTTTTCCACCTTCAGAACTTAAATCAGATGGTATCTTCAGAGTGCAGTTATGAAGACCTTTGCTCTAGAGGAGATGAAGCTTTTACCTTCTCGCTGCTATTGTGTCTGATAATCTCCCAGTCAACACACTTTCTGAGGCTGTACTCATTTCAGATTCATTTATCCCCTCCAGTTGGAGATACCTGAAACTGTTTCAAAGTTGAGAGTATATTTGGTGGATGCTGCTTGGGTCTCCTGTGTGTACACAGACTGATCATCCCTTGTTTCTGGGCTGAGGAGAAACAGGGAAGGGAAGAAAGTCCTCTTTAACCTCCTTGTTTCCAAGGTCACCATGCAATATGATTGATTTGGCAGAATTTCAGTTGGGAATTTCAGTGTGTTAAACAATGGTGTTTAGAAACTCATGCCAATGCTTTGTGAAGCTATGAATTCAGTGTCTAGCATGGACATCAGCACCCTTGATACTGAGAGAAATAGTGACATCCCTCCCATAACATTTCTTACCATCTGAGATGTCCTCTCTGCAAGGCTCCTTTGCACTGTACAGGCAGCCAACATCCCTAATTCAGGAGTATGAATGCTGATAGGCAGCCCGCTTCTTTAACAGTTGCCAAGGGAAATCTCAGAATTATAATGCTAAATGTCTTCTAAAGATATAGCTTTTACTAGGAACAGGCTTTTATTTTCCTTTTTATTGCAAGGGAGAAACATCTACTTACCAACTATCACATAGGTGGTAAGGGAAATAGCATAGATAAGGCATGGTGAGTTTTGGAGACAACAGGAGAAGACCGTAGGATAATATAATTATCCTTTTTTGGTTTGTTGTTGTTGTTTGTTGTTGGGGCTTTTTGTTTGTTTGTTTTGGGATTTTTTGAACACAGTACTTTTCCATACAGGACAATACTAAAATAAGACACAGGAATCTCACTCAGCTCCAGGTAGGATTTCATCCCATGCTTTACTGGAGAGCTCGGGAAAACAGGATCATCATTTTATAGTCTGTGACAGAATGACTTTTCCTCATGAATCTGTAGATATGAGTATGCATTCAATATTTATTTTTATTGCCATCCTTTCCACTACCTGTGAACTACTTAAGACAATAGTGTCATTACTGTTACTGCTATTCAGTTATCTTGGACAGTTTTTCTATCTCTTTGCCTGGGCAGGCAGGAGGAAGAGAAGCGTTAAAAACCAGACACACTGGAGAATGCTGCACAGAGGAAGCTGAATGCAATCCAAGGTATTTTACTGATCCTACTAAAGAGGAACATAGCCTATGGACTCTTAAATGTCTATTAAATGATTATTTGTCTCTGTAATGATGTTGAACACTCTAGTAACAAAAAATTTTGCACACTGTCAAAGAAGATTCAGACTAACTTAATTTTACCACCAGTCACTTTTACTATTTTTGTCCTGCCTTGTAGATTACATTTAAGGTACTCAATGATAATACAATTGCATCTTATTAAAAGCAAACAAACAACAACCCAACAGTCTAGTGCAGTAGTAAAATCTGCCACCAGTACCTTGTGTTATCACCAGAGTTTTTTATAACTCAGGGCAGTTGGGGCTGGAGATGTCACTGTCCCAATGTCCCCTTTTATAGATTGATCTTGCAGCATCCATCAAACTTCTGCAACAACCTTGGGTTGAAGCAAAAGCACATGCTACAGATAAAGATCTCCTTGTCAGCTTTCCAATAAGCCATGTCCTCTGAAAAATCTTCATGTGTCTCAAGTGTTCAACCTTGTTGGCCACTGACTGACAGAGCTATCATATAACTGGGTGCCAGAAGGGTGCATAAGAAATAGGTCAGATGACTCTCTGCAGATGTCTATCCTTCCACTAAGTGTAAAGGCAGCCTATGATGACTTCATGTCCCTGTCTGCAAATAAAACCCCTGAAGCTACCCCCTCCACTCCGTATTTCCAGTGCAGAACTGTGCTGATATTAGTCTGTATTCTTGACACTGAGAGCCCTTTTGCAATCCCATCTCGGTGCAAATGCCAGTCATGTCCCAGCTGTGTAGCAGAGTAACATCTGGGTGACTACCAGCCCTACCTTCCTATGTCATGGTTTCCTTGGAAAGGGAACTTGGGTGCACATCCCAATCAGAAGTTGTAGTGTGGTGCAACTGCCCCTCCATCCCTACAGGTCTCAACTCTAGATGACTGGATAATTCCTGAGTTTACCATCTTCTATAGCATTTCCTGATCTGCATGTTAGCTACTCAGAAATCTATTCCTAAAAACCTCATTTTCCACATGCATCAGGAAGGAAACATATACATGTAGTACAAGTTGGTGAATGGTACTGCAGGACCTGGGGTAAGGGACACGCATACAGCCTGAGATGATGCAATTCTTTTATGTCACTGTTTCAGTGGGGATGTTTAATCAGGTCTAAATATAAGAAATATTTGTGCCTTTGCCAAAGAGTACAAATGATGGGTTCTAATACCTCTGATTTGCATGTAAGAATCAGGTGGCTAATAAAACAATCTGCCTAAAAAAAGTGACTGTATTATACACACAGGCAATGCAGAGAGTGAGGTGCCTTTGGAAATACCCAGAGGGAGACCCTGTCCCAGTGAAGTGAAGTTCCTAAACTGAGAAGGAATCCTTTTATAAAATAGTAGCTCTGTACTTAGCTAGGCAGACTGGACACCCTTTCAACACTCTGAAATAATGTAATCTCATCAGCAGCATTATCTCTGCACACCTTTCTTCATCTTTCCTCAAAAATTTAACGAACAGGTTGGATATCTGATTACAATAGTTATTCTTTCCCAGCAAGCACCTAGTTGTTGCTTGACTTACTTGGTTTTGTGTTCTGTCACAAAAGATTTTCCTAAACAGATAAAATGACATGAAAGGCTTTTCCAGGATGCATCCAAAGCTGATCCCAGATGAGAGCTCTACTCTTCCTTTGTACATGTCATGCTTATACAACTGATTCAGTTAGTTGCAATAGCTTAATTTCTTTGGAAATATGAAGTGTCTCCTCATATAAATTTGCGCTCTCTTGCATACCCAGAGGTTGAGGCACAAAGTCTCAAATAGTTTTCTCATATATTCTCAATCTGTTCTGCAGATAAGAATACACAGACTTCTTTTGCCTCTGCTCACATGCAGACCTTTATTTTCTGACTGAAATTGGCTCACTGCCTTCAATAATTATATCTGTGCACACTGCTGTTCAAATCCAAGGCAGTGCAAGTGAGAAAAATTTAATGCTGGAATTTTGGTCAATATTCTTCATACAATAAAATCATTTCAAGATGAAAACTGAGCTGGAAAAGCTATTGGAGTATTGTCATTTTAAAATATGGAGACAAACTAATCCCTAATGTGTTCTGAACTGAATTCTTTAGGGACAGGTTTGGACTGATTTCTGGAGTTTTGGCCAAATACATTCCATTAGCCCCTGTCAGCCTCACAAATAAATATTGATGCGGGCTTTGTAAATGTATTGATGATGACTGCCATTTTCCTGTAAATTTCCTACACAGGCAATATTTCATGATGAATACAGTAGAATGGCTAGCGTAAAGAAGATTCTGAACAAAATTAATTATCTTATGTTGTAGTACCACAGTTGTGGATCAAATGCACTGAAAGATGAGCAATGGCATAGGTCAGAAATAATTATTGCATCAAGAGGATAGTACTTTCAGGTATGCACTACAGGGAAATGGCTAACGTGTGTCAGAGTTTGTCATCCTTCTAAATACAGACTGTTGCTTTAGGAATATATCAGCATAATTCCCCTGATTTGTCATCATTAGAGATTTGCTGATCTACAACAGTGAAGAATTAGATTCACAGAACAGTAATATTAACTGTAATTATTGTAATTTATGTGCTTAGATGATTTTACATGCACAGTTTGCCAACTAAATTGGAATATAGCCTGAACACTGAGGAAACATATTACTGTATTTGGACACAGTGGATCCATAAAGACATCTGAATGTATAGGGCATCAAATACAATGATCCCACGTATTTGTGACTACAAGTTGCTTTCATCGTTTTCTGCTACTTTTTGCAAGCTTAGGGTTTATTTGGGAGATGATTTAGGCAAGTATAAATATATGTGTGTTCTTAATGAAAGATCTACAGCCTAAAATGGACCAAACATTAGTGGAACTATCAAAATCCTCTATTATAGGATCATAGAATAGTTTGGGTTGTAAGGGGCCTTCAAAGGTCATTTGGTCCAACCCCCTGCAATGAGCAGGGACATCTTCAACTAGATCAGGTTGCTCAGAGCCCCGTCCAGCCTGGCCTTTGATGTTTCTAGGGGTAAGGCATATACCACTTCTCTGGGCAACCTTTGCCCTCAGTGTAGCAAATTTCTTCCTCATGTCTAGCCTGAATCTCCCCTTTTAGTTTAAGACTTGTCCTGTCTCTTGTCCTAAAACTCTTGTCCTGTCGCAATAGGCCCTGCTAAAATGTCTGTCCCCATCTTTCTTACAGGTCCCTTTTAAGTACTGAAAGGCCACAATAAGGTGTCCCTGGAGCCTTCTCCAGTCTCAACCCCAACTCTCTCAGCCTGTCCTCACAGCAGAGCTGTTCCAGCCCTCTGATCATTTTTGTGGCCTCCTCTGGCCCCTTTCTGACAGGTCCATGCCTTTCCTGTACTGAGGGTTCCAGAGCTGGACACAGGACTCCAGGTGGGGTCACACCAGAGCAGAGTAGAGGGGCAGAATCACCTCCTTCAAACTGCTGTCCATGCTGCTTTTGATGCAGCCCAAGATACAACTGGCCTTTTGGGCTGCAAGTGCACATTGCCTGCTCATGTTCAATTTTTCATGCACTAGTACCCCCAAGTCCCTCTCCACAGGACTCCTCTCAATCCCTTCATTAGCCTGTAGTGATACCAGGGATTGCCCCGACCCAGGTCCAGGACCTTGTACTTGACCTTGTTGAACCTCATGAGGTTTGTGTGGGCCCACTTCTCAAGCTTGTCCAGGTACCTCTGGTTAGCATCCTGTCCCTCAGGCATGTCAACTGCGCCACTCATCTTTGTGTCATCTTGCTGAGGGTGCACTCAATTCCAGTGTCTATGTCATTGATGAAATTAAACAGTACTGTTGCCAGTACGGAGCCCTGAGAGACACCACTTGCCACCAGTGTCCATCCAAACATTGTGCCATTGACGACTGCTCTCTGGGTGCAACCATCCAGCCAGTTCTCTGTCAAATCCATACCTCTCCAATTAAGAGAGAAGGATGTTGTGGGAGACCATGTCAAAGGCTTTACAGTAGTCCAGATAGATGACATCTGTAGCCATTCCTTTGTCCACTGATGTAGTTACTCCATCATAGAAGGTCACTTGGTTGGTCAGGCAGGACCTGCCCTTGGTGAAGCCATGCTGGCTGTCATGAATCACGACCCTGTCCTCCATGTGCCTTAGCATAACTTCTAGAAGGATCTGTTCCATGACATTCCCAGGCACAGATGTGAGGCTAACAGGTCAGTAGTTCCTGGGGTTCTCCTTTCTACCCCTTTTTAAAAATGGGTGCAATGTTTCCCTTTTTCCAGCCACCAGGAACTTCACCTGACTGACATGACTTCTCAAATATCATAGAGAGTGACTTGGCAACTACATCAGCCAATTCCCTCAGGACTCTAGGATGCATCTCATGAGGTCCCATGGATTTATGTATATTAAAGTTCTGTAAGTGGTAACAAATCTCATTCTCACAGTGGGAGCGACTTTGCTCTCCCAGTCTCTGTCTTGCAGTTTACCCACTCGAGAAGTGTGGGAAGAGAGCTTGCCCATGAAGACTGAGGCAAAGAAGTTATTGAGTACGTTGGCCTTGTCTTCATCTGTTGTTACCATTTACCAGTCTTGCTTATCTGAGGGATACACTTTCTTTGACCTTCCTTTTCTGGTTGACATTAACTGTAGAAGCCCTTCTTGTTATTCTTTGCATCCCTTGCCAAGTTCAGGCCCAGCGGCACCTTTGCCTTCCTGACCCCATCTCTGCACAACTGGGCAGTGTCCCTACACTCTTCCCAGGATACCTGTCCCTTCTTCCACTGCTTGTGCATTTCCTTCTTTCATTTATTAGATCCACTCACCTATGGAGATTCTTACTTCCAGATAAACATACTTCATTTCTAGATATTCTGAAGTTTGGAAGACAGAAGCACTTTTTTTTTCTTCAATGTATTTTTTAATTGTTATGGCAACTGAACAGCAGATAATGTTGATCTGGTCCCTTTCTCAATTTTGAAGTTTGAGACCACATGTATTGAGCTGTGAGGTTTTAACTAGCAGCTCCTAAAACTTACACCATGAGGGGTTTTGGACTGATAAGCTACAAAAAATTTCCAGAAAAACATGTTTTCTTCATTCTGAACCCAGACTTCCAGTGGGCTGATGGGGACTCCACAGCAGGGATCTGGCCCCAGTATAGCACAGAGGGCTCAGAAGACGAAGACCTCAGGTCATTTGTGGAACCCTGGAAGCCCATAGTGCCACGTGGAGAACTCAAGAGAGCTTACAGGTGATCTGGCTGCTCCCATGCTGTGGTAGCTCACACACCAGTATGGTCTGGGGCAGGGAGGACAGCAGGTAGGAGGCAGCCCAGTGTGCAGCCTGCCACCCTCCTGGCTGCTCAGCACAAATTCCGGGGAAATTCCAGCAGAAAACTGTCCTGATGGGAAATTTTTCTCTGCTTTACACATGTCAGAGCAAAATTCATTTCAACCCCATGAGATTTAGGGTGTCTGTGTGGGATCACAAATTTAAAAAAAAAAAAAGTCGGAAGCAAAGAGAAAATATTATGAAATCAGAAACAGCACTTGTCTGTATGGCAGGAAAGAGACATCTAATGAAAAGAGCTTGTAATTTAGTAAAGACAGTTTATCCAGTTAACAAATAATATGAAACATCAGCTCTGAACCAGACTACACTCACTGAACTTCAGCAACACTTCTGAGAAGATAAAGTAATACTTTGCACTGCTCAGTTTCCCAGGACCTGCCTGAATAAGGGTCCTGTCTTTGCAGCATCTTTCTTGTGTAAGTAAATCAAAAAGACTGATTGGAATTTATTGTTTTGAAGAAAGTTGTAGCTGAGTGCTACTTCTTTCACACACTCTGACTGACTCCTCGCAAAACTCTTTGCCTGACCTCCTGCCTGTTTCATGGGGATCTGAGCTTTACCAAAAGAAAGACACATGCAGCACAATTTTGGAAATAATGAGATGAGCATTTTCTACTCTGCAATTCCCAACATTCTATATAATTGCTGCTTTTAACCCAGTTCCTTTGTGTTACCTGAGAACTATGCACTCCCCTGATGAAAATGACAGAGGATAATGTAAAGAATAGCAGAACACTTCAGAAGCACTTAAAAAAAAAAAAAAGCTTTATTTTAGTTAATTTTTTTTTTTTTTAATCCTTTCCATTTTACTTTTTGCAGCATGTTTAGCTGTACAATATGCTATTTTAAAGACATTATATATACTCAGGGTCCCCATGGACCCCTTGGGATATTGTTGATTTTAACCTCTTTTGCATTTTTTTTAAAGAAAATATTGGTCTTGGTTTTGCAGATGTGTGACACATGCAGATACACATTAAAATTGAAGTCTGTTTTAAAGGTTTTCAAATCTTTTTTTTTAAACAAGAAAAGTCATTTATTTCTTGGTTGTTATTGAAGCCTCTACATCCAACAAAGAATTCAAACATCTTCAGCATCTCTACATTTAAAGAATTTCTTAAGAATTTCAAGTTCTATTTTACGTGATGAAAGTTGTTTTTCTATCCTTTATTTCCTACGAATTCTGTAAGAAATTAACTTGTAAATTGCAGCTCTGGAAGAAATATCCAAATATCACATATTCCAGTTCTGGTACATTTCCTCTGACATTTTGCCAAACATGACACCACTTTCAATCTCATTTAGAAGAATCCATTAGAACCCTGCACGCAGTATTTGCTCTGTCCTTGGCAGAATCCATGCTCCACATGTACCCCTCTTTCTGGAAAGGATGACCTCCACGGATCCACTCCTTTTTCTGCTGTACTGCTGATTGTGGGAACCAAATACTGAATTGTTTGCAGTGCTTACTGTTTAATACAGACTTGCTTCTAAAAGTGACAAAAATATCTCAGTTTTTTTTGTTGTTGTTAAGGGAATAGGTCATTTCTGGCAAGCCAGCAAAAGAATTCCGGCAAGAGGTTCTAGATTTGCAGCACTAGAGACTACGCAGCCACTGGTGTCTAGTAAACAAGATTAAATAGCTGTCTATTCAAACTGCTCTCCAAAAAGTAATAGATTCTACTCTAAAGGACATGTGCACCTCTGTTATCTCCAGCAACCTCAGACTCAAATTTGGTTCAGACTTCTTCCAGTTATATGCACAACCTTTTATTCCCAGTATTTTTTGCACCATTCTTTTCTGATGTTGCTCTCCATGTGAAATTCCCCCTCCCTTATCCTGATTTTGGAACACAAACCTCTTCACATAAATCATTATGAAAACAAAAAACAACCCAGACTAAAAAAATCGACACTTGCTGCAAATCACTAATCACTGTTATTTTTGCACAGGGAGAGCAAAACCGAGAAGGCAGCGGGTTTTAAATGTAGGATAGTAGGATAGTCTAAGAAAAAACAATTAAAATAAGAAGAGTTATCCCTCATGACAAGTCCAAGGTTAGTCAGCTCCCAGGAGCTCTGTATGAGCTTATTCTTTCAGACTGTCTAATAATCATTAGCTGATAACTTTGTGTGTATAAGGTGCTCCCTAGACTGTGTTCTCTTGGATAAACCTATGCTAATGCTACCCAGAGTTTTGCAGATAAATCTGACTATACTGTTATGCATGTTTCCAAGCCAGCTAGGTATAGTTTCTATATCTAGCTGTGATTACACATAGGCCTAGACGTTTAATCTGAGCCCTTTTTGGAAGTTCATATTTCCCCACATCCTAAATCCAGGGCCTCATAGGGAGCTGGCAGCTATTTACATGTTCTCACCATCACCCTTGGGTTATGTTCACTCTCAGAATCCAAGTTAATCCAATTAATGGACGTAGATATTAGCAATGCGACATCTTAATGTCAGTCATTTTACTCCCAAACTCCCAGAAAGCTGAAAATGCCTCATCTAGCTTCATCCCTTCACTACATCTGAGATTTCTCCAGCATTTAATCTACAGAAAGCATCCCTGCCTTTTCTCTAAGCTATTTAAATACAGTGATATTCAGCTTTCTTGCTCTCTAAACAGTTTGCTTCTTCGTGCACCATTCTCAAGTCATTGACTTCACACAGAAAATGAAGGAGAAGCTGTCCCTGGCAGTGGGGCACCAAGTTTGGACACCTGACTTAGGAATGCAGCGTGCCTGGTTTCCCTGCAGGGTCTTTAGAGAGATATAGAAATCTGGGGAGGCTGTATATATGTGCACAGATTGTGTATGTTATAGTTCTGCTTTGAAGAACTCTCCAGAAATGCCAGGTTCTTCACTTCACCTTTTCAAGGGGTGTATTGAAATCTCCTGAATTACCTAAAAATCCAGGTTTCAGCTGGGATAGAGTTATTTGTCTTCCTCATAGCTGGTGGAGTGCTGTCTTGGATTTAGAAAGAGAAGACACTGATGTTTTAGTTGATGCTAAGTAGTCAGGGACTTTTCAGATTCCCAAATCATGCCAAATGCACAAGAAGCTGGAAGGGGGCACAGCTGGGACAGCTGACCCCAACTGACCAAAGGTATATTCCATACTATACAATGTCCTGCTCAGTATATAACTCTGGAAGAAGAAATAGGAAGGAGGAGACATTCCAAGTGATGGCATTTGCCTTCCCGAGTAACCATCAGGTGTGATGAAGCTTTCCTGGAGAAGACTTGGACACCTGCCTGCTGATGGGAGGTAGCAAATGAATCCCTTTTATTGATTTGCTTGTCTGTGTGGCTTTTGCTTTATTTATTAAACTGCCTTTATCTCAACCCATGAGTTTTCTCACTTTTATCCTTCTGATTCACCTCCCCATCCTACTGGGGGAGTGTGAATGAGTGACTGTAGTGCTTATTTGCTGACTGGGGTTAAACCACAACACTATCTTATATGTTTCAATTAGATTCTGTCAATACTGTCCCGGATTTCCATGAGAAAATACCATTTGGTAAAGTCTAAAATTTATTCAAAACATGTCAGGTTAGATGGACTTCGGAAGAGCAATGTAAAATTTCAGCACCTGTGATTCTGCACCACCCAAGCATCCAGGAGCTTTGAAGCTGCCTATTGTGACTAATGAACTCAAGCTCTCCTCTCCAACCACCTCAACCACACTAACCTCAATAGCTTCCATGTGTTCAGCATGAAGTTGCTTTTTTATCAAGAATTCTCAGCAGTCACATGGGCAGGAAGGATTTTTTTCCTTATAAACCCCTGTGAGCAGGTGTTTTATCTGAAATAAGTATTCTAATAGTCTTAGTATTACTCAGATCAAGGAAGGAAGGAATGAAGATCTCAATCTTCAACCAGCTCTGGGTCGAAGGCATCATGGTAGAGGTGTGTTGGACAACATCAGATCTGTTTCGGCACTCAGCACCAGTGTAGGTACCAATACTAAATAAAAAGGGCACTTTTACTTCCTAGCCTATTGACACTGGGAAAACACTGGGAAAAATTCTCCCTTGCTTGTTTCACCAAGCCATGGAGAGATACTGGTCTAAACAGTTTTATGAAGTGAGATAGTTCTTAGCAAGGATGTTCTTTTGTATATGCAGTTTGAATTCAATAATCTAACTTAATAATCAAGTTGTCATTTGCTAATGAGCTTCTGGACCCTTCATCTAGAAAGGACAGCGTGCTCACAGTTCAACAAATCCGAAATCCCTGAGTGACAACAACAACAAAAAAAAAGTTAGAGAAAAAAGTTAGATATACAGTGAACTTCCTGACACTAAAGTTTCTTGCAGTATAGATTTTGCATTTTCAGCACCACAAGGATAAAAGTAGTTAAATTCACTGCAGTTTCAGCAATGCTTAAAGCACTCAGCAAACACACATACACACTAACATGAGACTACTTCATGTAACGTCTCCAGGGCTTGGTCGTCATGACTTACCAATTTTCCAGTTCATCTGGATGACAATAGTCTTCCAAAAGTAGTCCCCAACTAGTTATTAGAGGTGTAGACAGATGACTGTAAACAAATAAGTTAACCCTTATGAAGAAGACTCTCACCACCTTCTTCTTTGAAGAAGACCCCTTCCCCAGCCTGAGATGTCATTGCTGACAGTGCATGCTCACAGTCCATAGGCCTTGTGAGTTAACAGAGGTTAGTGTAACCCACCATTAAGGAAATATTCCAAAAAATAACCTCCATAATGCCTGCTCTTCCTACCTGTTTGGCAAATGGAAGATTCACTGATGAGTTGAGAGCAACACGCGGAGTCAATGTCTAATATAGGAACTTTTGGGATTCCCACTTTTTTCACATTAAGACGTACTTTGTTGTTGTCTTCTCAAACAGAGCAGCAGAAAAGCTACTTGCCTTTGCCTTGTGCTGATCTTTTCCTTGAATAATTCTGCCAGATGTTCTGGGAAGAATGAGTAAAAGACAATCAGGAAGAACAACTTAAGGAGAGGTAAAAGGACAAGTGCTGTGCCAGATGGGTGAGAGGCAGAGAGAAAAAGAACAGAATGGAGATGAAAAGAAAATGAAGGAATAAGATATAGAGCAAGCAGTAATTCATTTCATAAAACTGAGCTTAAAATAAAAGAGGCAGAGAAATGGTAAGAGAACAAATCAAGAGGCTAGAAGAATGGGAGAACACCGGGACTGTACCTTGATGGACATTTAAGTTCCTCCTGCAAGGACAGAACTTGGGAAAAATCCAGGATTTTAGGCTGAGAAAACAGAAGTACTACTACTGTCCTTGCAGTCAAGCTGAGCAGCTGATCATCGAAATACAAATGATTTTGCATGTCAGGTGACTTAAATATGCCCAAAGCATCAAAGGGAGATTTACAACAGAACCTAAACTCAGTTCTTGCACAAGTTTTGCAATGAAGCCCTCAGGGCTAGTAGTTCACTCTCACATACTAACCCTGCACAGGTGTTCACACATCAGATGGATGTACAATCTCTCCTCCAAAACCATTAGTTCATTACACCATGCACCACTTGTTCATTATACTGGGAAAACTGGGCTGTTCCCCTTGCCTTGATAATTTGGCCTGTGGCTGATGATTGCTCTTTTTTTCTCAGAATATTCTAAGTTGATAGTTCTTTCTCTGTTAGAATCTTGTCATAATTTATAAGTATTTTAAAATGACTTGTGGGTGAATGAACAACATGAATATTGCAAAATAATTCATTTTAAAGATATTTAAAGGGCTGTAATGATCTTGAGACTCAGATGGTTATTGCAACTTGAACGATGAATAAAAATGTAGGATTATAAGCAAGATGTAGATGTAGTAAGATTTTTTTCATCACTTTTTGAGTCATTTTCGCATGTGTCTATTATGTGGGTGCTCTAGAACCTGAGAAAGAGTCCAGAACAAAACTTCCTCTTTGTTATCCCTAGGCTGCATTGAGGAGTATGAGGCATCAGGAAATGCAAGCCTTAATGTTATTTCAAATATGGTTGGAGGGGGGGGGAGGGAGGCGTAGACAAGTAGGAAGGATAAAAAGTTCCTACAGAGAACACAAGATGTATATGTGAAAAAGAAGAAATAATTTCTGCAGCTATGTCTAGCCTAATGTTTATGGTTGTCTTGTAAATGAATTTGGTCTACTGCCAACTGCTTAACACTCACCTTGGAAAATTATGATCCAGACATTTTATAAAGCCATATGTTTAAATCTTAAGGCTTTGGATGCATGGGATGCATAGGAGAAGCTCTCATAGAGCCTTGGTCCAAAGCACAGGCTTAATTTAAGCTGAGTGTTCTGATGCATCCCATTACAGTCAGCAGGCCTACAACCATGGGTATAACTAAATACTTTGTGGAACTGGGACCAAACTTCCCTTTTCTTATTCAAGCTCCTATAATTCTTTCTTACCAAAAAAAAAAAAGAAAAAAGAAGAAAGGAAGTCTGCAGTAATGAACATAATGAACATGTCCAGAATGTGAAACTGAGAGATTGAAGTAACCATGATTCTTCTTCTCCTTTCACTCTAGAGGTCAAAGTCTTTCTGGGTGAATTCTCTGGGTTATTAATAGATTTCTGGGACATGTCAGTGGTGAAATTTAGCGTTAAGAAAAAATCAAATAACAGCACATTTCTGCACATTTTATTTGCTGTAATGAATATATGTGGAATTGGATAGCATGAAGCATTTTATGTGGTAATTTTTACATTTTCAGGAGAGGGTCAAGTCTGGGCTAAAAACATTGAGTAGGGAGAGAATAATGATGATTTGGCTTGTGCTGCCTTTCTCCCACTGATTTGGCAGTGAAGGGTTTCAGGTGAACAATGTAATGCTACTTTAGCCAAAACACACATTTTCCTTCACTGTCAAGCAGCTGTTAATCAACTTAAAGACAATTGATGTTTTCACACATCGCCCTGTGTTCTCATGACAGACTTGAAGGAGAAGCAATCTAAGACTTTGCTGAAAGCAAAATACCATCATTTTATCTCCCAAAGTGTGAGGATTCCTGAGGACAGTGGCCAGCTTAGCCATCAGCTAAAGGCCATTGAAAGCAGCAGTGTGGGTACTGTTTGATATCCTTGTGACTTCTAACCTTTGCTAAAGTGCTCCGTGAATTAGCACGGGGGATGTTTTTCTTGATATTTACACACACGGGGGATGCTCTGAACACTGGCAAGCTGGTGTGCCAGTATTTACAGTTCTGCCAAGAGGCTCCTTGAAAATGCCTCTTCTTGTGACCTGACAGCCTGGAAATCCCACTCCTAAGCCTGGCAACCAAATTAACTTTTGTCCAGTTAAAATCGTTTCCAACTTTGCTCTGACTCCTGTTTTACTCCCAGCTGAAAATCACTGCCTGCCACACAGCACAAGCCAACACATCTCTTATCTTTAGTAACACTTCAGCCATCAGGGAAATGCATCCATGCCACAGGGCCCCGACATCCTATGAAGCCAGGCGGGATTGCTCAGTTATCCACAGCATCACTGGGCACTTTCGTTTTGAAAGATTTTGGTATGGTATCCTATTAAACAGACAAGGAAAGTAAAACCCATTAGAGTCCAAGATGTTCCTGTGTAATGCTGACCAGTACTACCCTGAATGCAGCACAAGTTGACAAATGGTGCTAGGAACAGTCAGCTAGGGAAAGGCTCTGGAGCACGACTGTTCATGTAAGTAAAAAGGTCACACTTATAATTACAGATCATCATCTAAATGTGGATATACTCTGGCCTGGCAGGAGTTCATTGAAAATGAACATCCATGGGCAGTTCTTTGTAGTGTTATGACTCGGTAGAAGCAAACAAGCCCCTGAAATTGGTAGCTCTTTCTACCAATGAAGTAAGCAGCATAGATAGAAAGCAAAGAAACCTTCTCAGATAGCCCTTCAGCCCAGGAAATTAGAGGAAAACTTAGTTCCCTCTGACTTTGGCTGCCTAACTGTGGTCCTTGCATAGGCACCTTGGTACGGTGCTAGAGACCTGAGGATAGTTTAAATGCCTCATGAAGCAGGTAGCCCCTCAGGGACAAGGACAGAGCCACATTTCCACCCTCAGCTCCCACCCAACCCTTCTCAGAGACCCTGCGTAATGGGAGAGGGAACCCAGAATCAAAATGGAACTCCCTTTTGAGATGAAGTCCTGGCTCTGTACAGAATTTCACCAGTGGCAAAAGGAATAACTTCCTCAGGTTTTTGCAGGACTTTATCTTGTTAAGGGAAAAATGGGATACAGATACTGCGCAACAGACCTGTCATGACATCTGCAGAGACCAGCTCAAAGATACCTGGAGAGATTAAGTTTTTGAAGATATTCTGCATTCTAAAATGTTATTCCATCAGTAGTTATGCAATTCTAAGAAGACATTTAAGAACCTTAGTGGACTTTTAAGTCAGAAGTTCTTACTTTGTGAATACCTGAAAAACTCATTACATGATACAGTTCAAATTTAGTTTTACCCAAAGATCATATTATAGACCCTCAAAGAAACTTTTTATGACCTTGTCCAGTAAAGTTTTGAAAACTACCAAGGATGGAGATTTCCACAGCGTCCTTGGGTCACTGTTCCAGTGCTTCTTCATTCTCACTTTGAGGGTTTATTTGTATTTTAAGCAGTGATACACCTACAATCCTGAAATTTGTCTCAAGACCTTTTTTTTTTTTCCCAAACCCTGAACTCTTGAGTTGAAAATCTTGGTCTAAGTAAGTGTCAGATTCTCACATCTTTTATTTCTATTGTTTGCATTAATTTCGATTGTTGGCAGTCTGATCACATTGGCGAAGTGCATTACATTCAGGTCATATCTTAGAATGAAATAAAAAACATCCAGACAAAAACAATAACAAAATTAATTATCTTATTGATTCTGGAAAAACACATATAACTGCAGCTGTTCAGGCTCAGTAAAGTACTTTTTGTGTCTTCTTAAATACTAACTACTTAATGAGTTCCAAATTTTCCCCAAGCTATTTGTAATCAGTGCACATTACGTACAGCATATTCAGGCAGTGGCTAATGCCTTTGCTTCCAACATTTCTATTCAACAGTAACAAGGGCTTCAGCAAAGCCCTAAGTTGCTGTAAGTAAGTGGATAAGCAAAATCTATTCTGATACTCTTCAGTTCTATTTCCAGGTGGTACAGGGAAAGGAAGATTCTTACTTTGCTTTCTCTGTTCAAATAACTTCTTCAAGCAAACTAAGAAAGGTAAGAATATTTTTTCTTGCACATGACTATATTTGGCCACAATATGCACTAATTCCAAGCCAAGAAAATTCAAGATGGATTGAACTCCTTCTGTGTTTTTTGTTCTTGTCACTTTTGGTTTTAGCAGTACTAATCAGGCATATTGCAAACAATTTTTGTAATGAAAGAGGAATTATAATGTTCCCCACTTCTCAATATCTCCAGAGTAGGTCAAATCACAGACATGAAGTTGTTCATCTTCATTATAACCAGAGAATCAGCCTTTGGTTATAGAGAAGTTAAAATAGTTAAAAACATGCTTTTCTATTAACAGCTTCCTTTCAAATTGTCACATGTGCTCTGACTTCATCATTCCCGGGTAATACAGGATGGCCTATATTATTGATGAAAGGCACCTATGTGTCATATTGTACAAAAATAAAAAAGGAATTGGAGATTTTTTTGTCTCCTATCTGGACAGATCTTCAACTAATGTAAGTTTAAACCCATTGAGATTTACTCCCTTCATTGAGCTATTGCATTAGAGATCACAGTAGTTAGAGGCATCCCAGGTGGGTCATGGCATGGTTGCCTGTGGTGATAGGTAGATGTGGAGACTGGTCAGACCCTGTCCAGCTCCAGTGGCTGCACCCTGGGGTGCAGCATGGCCCATGCCCAGAGCACCCCAGGGTCAGCGCAAAGCCTTCTCTGGAGTTCACAAAGTCCCACCTCTTTGCTAAAGTCAATATTTAATTTCTCATGACAGATGGCGCTTCAAAGCCCTGGGGTAAAAGGCATTGTCTTTTTATCCTCAGTCTCTTTACTATCTCATTCAGAAGTAATCAGCTGCCATCTGATGTTCTCAAATAAATCACCCTAATATCCTAAAATGTTTAATAAATAGCACAATAAGCTTGATTTAAAACCAAAACACTTCAGAACGCTCTGATACACTTTTCACCATCTGATTTATTTTAACATCCCTCATATTTGAATTTCATGAGGAAAAAGCCCCAGAGTTTGACAGCTACAGCTAACTCCTCGGTCTGCAGTGCTGGGATTTGCATGTTGCCTGCTGGTCAAAGCTGTACAGCTCATCCTTCATCAGCATTTCTTGTAGCATCAGCAGAGTGGGATTAGTAGAGCACAAGGCTGCACTGGATGCATGTTAGCTCTTCGAACCCTGTGGTTCTTCAAAACTCCTGCTCAGCAGATACCAGTGCTGAAGTATTTTAAATTCTGGTTGGCTGGTATACATGAAACTATCAAAACCTCTACATCAGTTCCCCAGCTCACATGTAAATAAACTTCATGCCCTTTTTTGTCTTAATATTTAATGATTAGACAAAAGATGGCACAGGTTCAGAAGAAGAGTTCGAGAAAGGCTAAACCTGGAATAGCCTAGACCTTGGTGATTCCTGCCCTCTTTCGGGATGGCAGCTGGATTTGAGAGCTTCCTTTATACTGCCACCCAGAGTGGGATTTATGAACATATCCTGGGAGCGCCATTGCCAACAGATTGCCAGCATTTGTCCCTGGTTTCTGTGATACAAGGCTGACTGGGTTTTTCTGCAGACTCAAAGATGTAATTCACAGCTGAGAAGCCCAAAAGGTGACAAGCACCTGTAAATACAATAAATACAAGTGATCGCTTCACTGTGAGAGCTGGGGGTGAGGCAGGGTGCTATTATTTGTCATGTTTCCCAGGCTATCTTGAAGGCTTCTTACTCATTTGTGCTGATTTTAGGAGTCCTAGGTAAGGATATATAACTCTTTGCATAGGTCCTTTAGCCTACAATGAACCACATGCAGCAGGACAGCTGGACATCCCAGGCAGTACTTCTTTGCTCATGAAAGCCTGTGCCATGTTCAGTTCAGCCCTACTGAGGTATTGTCTTGGGTCTTTACAGCCCCAACCACCTGAAACCAGTTGGCAGAAACCATGTTCATATTTGTGAAGAAAAGGTCAAATGAGAGTAATTGTTTTGTGGGGAGAAATGGTAGGTGCCTTCCTCTGGTGCTTGGGCGCACTAGTTCAAATTCCTTATTTCAAGGTATGAAAAGACAGAGGGTCCTTAAACTGGACTACATAACACCCAACCCACTTATTCTGGAGATGTTGATGGAGACAAGCAAGTAGAGCACAACACAACCCAAAGACACAGACAAAAGAAAAATAAATGCTGAGAGCATGGTTGATGCTTCAAGTGTCCCTTTGAAGGTTTTGGAGAATATTGCCTACACATCTGGGACTGAGAGGACTGAAAATATTTTACAGTATTCTTTCTTCTGACAACTTGATTAAGACTCACTGTTTTCTCTAGGGTGTATTTGAAGAAGGAGCTGCTCTTGTTCTGTATACTGTATAAACTGTTCTGTGTACTGTATAAATGTAACTACTCCTACATTTATGTAACTACTCCTATATTTATACAGTCCTAAATTTACATTAAGGCCCTTTGAAGGCAACTGCGAGGCTGACGTGGCCCTCAGTGAAAATGAGTTTGACGTCCCTGTTTTAAAAGGTTTGTGCTCAATTGTAACATTCCACCTGGAATGTTCTTGCCCAAACTGACCTGGATTCGTATCACTTTAAAGCCAGTGCTGAAAAGTCAGGTGCCCTCTACAGTCCATTGAGATAAAGAGTTGCTCCAGAGAGCATACTGTCCTGTTTTCCTCAGACACAAGCTTTAGGATGGAATTTATTAGGCATGGGAGATACTTGTCTCCTCACTGTCGGAAGAGACTATGGTTGTCTTAGGCCAGTTATGCTAGTCTTAGACACTTGAATTTAACCTAATCCCATCCTTAGTGTTAGCAGTGAGACGGATTCTTCTTTCCCAAAAAAGAAATACTTTTTGTTGTTAAGTATGTTAACCAGTCAGAGAGTCTTTGCTTCCTCCAAAGCCTTCATCTGTTCTTCCCTCCAGCCCTTTGAGTCTTCCCAGTCCACATGTCAGTGCATGTGAGTGGGGCTAGGATGTGGAAGCACAGGTAGCCAGACCAGTGGTATGACGAAGCTTCTTCCTCCTTCGATCTCCTGTTGCAGGATTGACTCAGGTGTTCATAGCACTTAACCAATGACTTTTTATGAAATGGATGGCCAAGTGAAAAAGAGACGTAAGAATACACTAAAAGACAACTGTGGGACTTGGGTTACATCTACATTACGTAGTTTCGCAGAAGTATTTGAACACATTCCAAACTCAGCAACATTTTAATGCTGTTTCAGCATTGGAGCTCTTCATTCCAGTTATGTCTGCTATGCTATTTCCAGGCACCATGCTCCACGGTATAGTGCAAAGCTGCTGCATAAGTAGTACAAGGAACTGCATGATAGAGTTGTATCCAAAGATACAAACAACTCACAACAGCTAAGTGATATGCAGAAGGTGTACACAGGTGACTCCCTAAATGGTCTCCATCCTCCAGAGCCCACATCCAAATCATCTTCAATGTAATTTCACTCAAAGCAATAGAGACCTTGTTGAAGTCAATGGAGTTACAACAGAGATTAATCTGTCCTTTAAACCTTTAATAACAGGAAATAGCCATCTGGCTCTAGGTACCTGCTTTATTTAATTTTTATAAGACACAGAGTGACAGTCTTTATAGAAAGATGGATTATTATTGTGCACTATGCAAACATCTTTTCTCAAAACCAGGCTTTATTCAGCAGGGAGAGTGCATGCACACTGGTTTCACTTACAGATGTCTTTCTTCTTTTATAAATGTAGATGGTTGATATTATTGTGCTTGATGTTGGTAAAGTATCAGTTCTCATAATCCGTGTTCCAAGCAAGTGATGCAATGCTTGAAGTTTCCAACTCTATTAAGAATATATAAATAAAATAAATAAGCATTCCTTCAAGGACCATGTGCCCAGAGCAGTGGGCTTAGCTTATTGTCTTTCTGCATTATTGCCTTCTCCATTTTGTGGGTTTGCCAAGCTTTGGCGTATGAAAGAGTCATATTTGCTCACAGGAATTTAGCTACATGGGTTCATCCCAATATTAATAGAAGCTGTGTATCCAGATCCTGACAGAAAACACAGGAAATTCACCCTTTCCCAGAAAATGTGAATTTTTGATAGCAATAGTGAAAGCAATAAAGTCAATAAAAGTGGTTGTATCAAATAAATTTGTAGTAGTGGTGTTCTGTCCCCCAAACAGAAAGCAAAATGTATGCAAAGAGCTTAAACTAGGCACAATTCTACATAGCCATGTTCATGGAGTCTCGAAGGAGGCCTTTTTCATCTGATCACATCAATAGGCACAAAATTTCATCAGGCTTTATTGCTTCTAAAGAAAATAATGTAGATTTCCAAGTTTGGGACCCCATCTCTCTTCTATTCCTCTTGTGACTGTTTAAAACTTGAAACTTTCCCATCCATTGTGAAGATGTCTTGAGTCTCAGTGGGTATAAATTTACATGCATGTAAGGCCAATGCAGAAGTTGAAGACAAATTTCTTTAAGAGAAATTATAACAGCTGTTCCTTATAGCTAATACAAATGTTTTTCATGGGAAAACTAATGGCAGAACTGATTTCCTCTGTGTCTTTGTATATAAACCCCATTTGAGAGCATGATTCAGTAGGCACGAAACTGAGCCAGCTGAATAAAACCCCTGGAAAATACAAACTGCATTAGAAAGGCTAACAATTGCTATTTTCCTTTTAATGGTCTAACTTTGTAACACGATTATGATGGGATTTACCAGAATTAATTTCATGCACACAGAAAGCAGCCCATTCCCCATTTCACCATCTGTGGTATCATGCTGGGTTTTTAATAGAATTCTGTAGACATGATATAATTACAAATCTAGTAAGGAGTTTCTGTCGGCAATATTTATCATAATACAATGTGTAAGGTTTTACTAGTGTCCCTTCAGAAAGCTCTAAGAGATACAAGCAGCCAGAAGCTAGAAATGTGCTAATTAAGGTATACAACAAAATATTAATCAAGAGATCTGGAGGAGGAGGAGAGAAAGAAACAACTTCAATTAGTCACACCATTATGTGGCATCCAGCATAGCCTGAAAGAAAAAGCTAGCTGAGCTGATGAAGCAGTCAAGGAAAATAGCCAGGAGACCTGACTGGCATGCAGGGTGGGGACGATGTACGGATTCTGTAGGTCTACATGAGCTTCTGACAAAGAGCATTTGCAGAACAAAACAGTCAGTGCTGAGGGCAGCATGCATGAGCTTTTCCAAGAGCACTTCCCCACATTTGCCTCCCCAAGCCTCATGTTTGAATAATAATCATAACAGGGAAGTTAAACAAACCATACTCAAGAAAGCAATGGTTAATTAGTCTACGAGCCTCCCTGCACCGTTGGGTAAACCAGCATGCTTCCCGCTAGGGGCACCACTACCACTGTTAAAGGCAGTACTGGAAATGTCCCTGGCTGTGCCATGTACTAGGGCTCAGTTGCCTCAGCCCTTCTGTGCATATTGTTTGTCTGAGAGTCTCAAACAAACCAATAAATTGTTGATTCTTATCTCTATTCCCTTTAAAGTTTGATGATGAGAGCCACCTACATGTTTTGTGATGTGTGTCACCCTGGAATTTATTTTGCGACCTCAGTTAGACCGCCTGTGCCATGCTGTTTGCAACCATTATCTGTCATCAGACATAGGGGCAACATCACTTTTGTAAGACAGAGTTTTTTAGGTTTGATTCATCTAATACCTGCTGCTTTCAAGGCATTGTGATTCTCTCCCTGTCAGGACGACCATATTCTGGTTTCGTTTTCCACTGGATAAGTCACACTCTTAAAAACCTGCGTGGCCCTTGGTCAGCTTTACATTGGTGTGGATCAAATGCTGCCTCTGCAGTCTTTGAACTGGCTTGGTATTGTTTTAATGACGTTTTCTACTATTCCCTACCAGACCAAGAATGATAATGTAATGTGGTACCACATCCAAACCCACTGCATTCCTCAAAGTACAACAAAGCTATATCAAAGACAATCTGTAGAGTAGAACTGACAAATATGACAGACAGGACAAGAGTTATGAAACCATTCTTGAAGAGAGACTGTAGGGACCAAAGAAACTGATCAGCTACAGAACTCCTTGCACAAAAGGACCTGGAAGCCGACAGCTGCTCAAGGCTGATGGCGTCAAGATTTGTGGGTAAAGAGGGCACAAATTTGCCCCTTGAAGGGTAAGGGAACATGCAGACTCAGCACACATTCACCAGGAAGCTTGTGGAAAGGCCAAATGTGACAAATGACCAAGAAGGCCAACAGCATCCTGGCTTGTATCAGAAACAATGTGTCCAGTAGGACGAGGGCACTGATCGTCCCCCTGTACTCGGCACTGGAGAGGCTGCACCTTGAATCCTGTGTTCAGTTTTGGGTCCCTCACTACAAGAAAGACATTGAGGTGCTGGAGAGATTCAGAGGAGGGCAATGGAGCTGTTGAGGGGTGTGGAGCACAAATCTGATGAGAAGCAGCTGAGGGAACTGCGGCTGTTCAGCCTGAAGAAAAGGAGGCTGAGGAGATCGCTGTCTACAACTACTTGAAAGGAGGTTGTAGCATAGAGGGTGTTGGTCTCCTGTCCCAAGTAGCAAGCAATAAGATGAGAGGCAATGGCCTCAAGTTGTGCCAGGGGAGGTTTAGATTGGATGTTAAGAAAAATTTCTTCACAGAAAGGGTTGTCAGCAATTGGAACAGGCTGCCCAGGGAAGTTGTGGAGTCGCCATCCCTGGAGGTGTTTAAAAGATGCATAAATGAGGGAAATGGTTCAGTGTTGGATTTGGCAGTGTTAGGTTAATGGTTAGACTAGACGATCTTAGAGGTCTTTTCCAACTAAAATGTTTCTATGGTTTTATGATTAGACAGAGCTTGCATTGATTTCCTTGCACAGATTCATCTCTCCATGTTCATCTTGATAAACAAACTGTGTTTGGTTTTTAGTAAGCCCAGTGCCATTTATGTTGAGAGATTCCTGGTGTGCAGAAACCAGCTTATTCAGCCAGCTATGCAACAAAATTACAAGCTGAGATCTTGTCAAAAAAGTAGCATCACAGAGCCCCACTCCAAACACCACTGGCAGCATGGTCAGGCATTTGAAAGCATTGTCCTTTGGAGGCTGGAAGAGGGAACCCAGCCAAGTCCTGTGACATCTCCATGGGGAAACTGCATCTTACTCATCTTTGGTGAGTCAGAAATCTACTATTTTACTTCAAGGGGTATCCTTGTCAACTTTCAGATTTTAATCACATGATGTGAACTGTTGGTGTTCGTGTTTTATAAGTGAAAACTTCTCAGCCTTGTCTCCTGATTTTCCTCACAGCTGGAAATTCTCACCCTATTTCTTTGCTGTTTCATTTCAGACAAGTGGAGGATGTGCAGCTCTAGTGACTCAAGCTGCAGTTTCTGTTACGAGTTGGAAGGACGATTAAATAATAACAGAGCAAAAAGAGAGTTGGCTTCTACAGTCCAGCAAAGCGTAAGAACACACAGGGAATCCTTGTCCAGAACGCAGGACACCTGTGTGACAAGTCGAGACCTCAGCAGCATCTTCACCTTCAACATATGGTTTGATTGGCAGCTGTCCTGTTGTTGGACATTTATTACATCACCAAGAGAAGGAGAAGCTAGAGTGGAACTTCATATTGCAAAGAGCAGCATTAAAATAACATGAAGTTTCCAGTTAATTTGTGAATTACTGTTACAAATTATATATTACAGAGAATGGCTGATTTTAACTCCTTTCCTCTAATCACTTCTTCACAACCATTTTAATTTCTCTGTGCTGGGGTATGTACAGAGCGGTGTGCAATAACAGAGGAAAAGCAGAGTCCTGTAGCTTTCAGTCACCTGTTCTATATATGCATTTAACCTTTGCTTCAGAAAAGTAGTGATCATCAGGATAACTAAATTCAGCAGATATTTTGCTAAAGTGTTTTCTGTCAACCACACTACAAGCATTCTGCATTTTTTTATTTTGTTGTCCTAGAAATTCTAACACATATGCATTTTATAGCAAACAACTCTGCCTTGCCAAGGAGCCAAATTTCTCTATCCTTTCCTTGTGAATTCTGGAACATCACTACTTTGTATTCTAGTATTTGAGAATGGTAGCCAATGACCCACACCAGAACACCAGTATTTCCCCACAATATTGCAATTACACCACCAATGTCATGGGATATTGACCTGTTAATTGACAATTTTTTGTCCAGCAAAATCCCGTGAATGGTTACTTATCAAAACAGACCTACAAAGTCAATATGAGGTCTTGCAAAATTTCAAACAAAACATCATAGGTGTCAATTCTGTCTTATTGGAACATGCCAAGGAACAGGATATAAGACAAAGAACTCCAGTTTGAATTATTTTTGGTTTTGTTTGTTTTTTCCTGGGCTTATATATTATTAATTTAATAGACAATCAGGGTTTCTGTCACTTCTGCTTTTCAGGATCTCTTTTTATCAGCCAGTTTTTTCAGTGTTCCAGATACAGCATTGAAGAACAAAATTCCTATACCAGGCTCATACTTGTTTCCTTCCTATCATAACTTCAAACAGTGTATTGAAGGAGGAAGACCTGCTTAGAAGTTTTCTTGGGTTTTTGTGTTATTGAAAGATCATGTCTGAAGAAATGAATCCACGTGCTCATCTGCACCAGCTGAAATGCGTGGGTTTGTAATGATTTCATATCACTCTGTGCCCACAGTTCAATCTAGAAAACGTGGCATTTACTTTGGGCTTTTTGATCAGCAAAAGTCAATAGGGCATTAACTGCCTTGTGAGGACTAACACAACCTCTGCGTCATCATCAAAATCCTATTTTCCTTCTAATTCATGCCTTCTGGAAGCTTTGTCATCAACATGATGGTCCTGATATTTATTATTTGAAAGGCATAAACTACACCCAAAAATTACAGGGCTACTATTAAGAAAAAAATATCTCTAAACCCAGATTACAGTCCTAATAAAACCATCAATATCAGGGAGGCTCATGATAGAATTACACAAGTCAGCAGCACCATGGTGACATCACTCCATGTCTCATTACATTTCAGATACATGGTTTGGTAGCAACAGAATGACATGTCTGCATAGCTGGAGAAGCTGTTTCATGCTTGTGCTGCTAGAAAAACAGATTGTAAGTTCTCACATCTTTAGCAAAGGAAGAGATAACTGTTTCCCTGATGTCCTGAACAAAATTACATCCTTAAGGATAAGAGTCTAATTCTTCAATGTGAGCCTTGTTCAGTAGTCAGACCTAGAACTGTTGCGAGCAACAGTGCTCAGCAAAGACCTTCATTAGCAGCTGCTTGATGTTATATTGGCATCCAGAATTACTCTTGACGATCAGTAACTCATTGTATTGTGCTGAACAAACACACTGGAAGACATTGTTCTGCTTTCAAAGATTTTATAGTAGAAAAAGCACACGAGGAGAAGGCAAAAGCTAGCACAGTTTGGCAGATTAACACGTTGTTTTATTTCTGCTACAGAATTAGTCATGCTTTGGGTTTTTGCTTTGTTTTTATTTGTTTATTTTGTAGACTTTTTTGTTTTATTTTGGTTTGGACTTTGTTTTTGTTTTGATTTTGGTTTTTTACTAAGGGAATTTCAGACTCTATGCAAGGGTGGGAAAGGGTGATGAAGGCCTATTGCTTTTATTTATGTAAGTACCAGAAGAAATTAAGCGGTAACAAGAGAAGAGGCAGAAACTGGGAATAGATCTCTTAAAATACAGTGCAGAGCATGAAGAGCATTTATTTTTATAGGCTCAAAGGACTGACTGATGTTAAACAAAATTTAAGGATTATTGCTCTGCTTCCATTTCTAAGGAAAAGCATCAAAAAACACTAAGTGACAACTCTCTGCTTTCCTAAAAGGCTACAGAAAAACCAAATAACAATTCAATCCTCATTACATTTTTCAGTGATCTGAACACAAACATTTTGGATTTGGGACACTTCTGAAAATAAGGAGAGCTTGGAAGGAAAGGGAAAAAAATGCTTTCAGAAAATTAGATCACAACATCACAATAGATTCTTGTTTCTGGAAAAAAATGACTGGAAGATATCTTTAAAACATTTATAATAAAGAATAGAAGCAATCAGTAGAGTAGCACAGATGTAGCTGAAATTGGGTTGTAGATTTTCTGGAAGCTTTTTAAGTCTTGATAAGATTTTACACTCAGTACAAGTGGTATTTCCAGCAGGATTATCTTTCAAAGCATCTGCAGCACTTAAGAGAATCTTCTCTGTGTAGACACAAATCATTTAATAAAATTCCCAGAGAAAAAACAGCGCACTGGATTTTGGAAGATAGATAACTGACCAGAAGGAAACTTCCCTCTCTAAAGCTGATGCACCTGCAAAGACAAACATATCTCTACAAATATATGAACTAGTGTAATTTATTCTAATAAAGTCTACCTTTCCCATATTTTCCTATTTAAAACAGGGTCATTTATTAGTAAGTAGGGTTCACAACTGTTCTAAGGTGTGCACATATTTTGCTCTGTACCTTTGGATCTGCCTTTGAATAGCTGGCCTGGGCTGTGGCTCCTGTTGAGTTGTACCTCAGAAGCATCATAACCTCTATATAACTCCTGTCTGAAGTGGCACATGCCACCTCACCAATAGGATGGCATTAATTAGCAAACACTTTGTGAATTGTTTGAGCCATGGTTGCTCCCAAGTGCATTTCATTATCTTGTTTTTATGTTTTTTTTATTGACAAACTGAAAAACCTAATGGCCTAGAATTGAGCAAGGACTTACCCTTGGGTCTCTTGCATGACACCATGAGTCTGTCTGTGGAGAGCCAGCTCCAGCTGCAGGAGAAACATGAATTCAGCTGTATTTCCTCATCAGGCACCAGCCCTGGGAGATCAGCAGGCATTGACTAAGCCCTCTCTCCATTCAGCTGCAAGTTCGGGAGAATTTGAGCATCACTATCTATGCAAAGGCCAGATCTAGGCACATTTCACCCTGCTCCCTTGACGTGGGGAAGCCACAACCTGAGCAGCATGGGTGCAAACAGTTCAGTGACAGAGGAAAAGTACAGTAGGCTCCCTAACTGTTCTTTTTATAACCCAGAGGCATGGTAGGGTTTGAGCTTGTTCCACAGACTGCAAGAGGAGCAGCCCATTCAGCAAATAATGGTGGGACACAGTGTTGGTGGTGTTTGGTGGTTTATATACTTCTACATAGCATCCTCATGGTGAAAAAGCTCACCAGCAAGATAAAGATTCAAGTTCAAAGCCTGCAAATGTTAAAATCCACCTCTCTTGTGTCACTGTGTTTTGGAACTAAAAGGTGACACATTTTTAAGTCAGCTAGATTAAATACATTCAAAAACAAAGCACAATTGAAAAGGGCAACACATTCCCACAAATTAGTCCAAAGGCCAAGACTTTCATGAAATTGAAAACAGAATTATCATTTTATGAGATAACAATGACTTCAAATATATAGTTGAGGTTTTTTGTATAACCATTATTTATGTGACAGAATAACATTGATATATTTTGCACACGTGTGGCATACACAGACTTGAAAAGGACAGGTTTCTTATGACTGTATTATTCAGTATCTTTTCTTTATTCTGCTGAAGCATCTGGTACTGGATTCTGGGAGAGCCCTCACTAGAACCAAGTAGATCTTTGGTTTGAGTTTGGATATGAAGGCCCATCTTCTAGATGCATAGAAAGCTGTGGAGGACTGTGTAATGAAAGTCTGGAAGGAGAATTATGCCTAACATGAAAAGAAATCCACCTGGTGAATTTTCTTGGAAAAACAGTAGAAGTAAAACATAAACAGCACTTTTTAATAGAAAGTGTTGAAACAAATCTGTGTTGTTGCCTTGGAGTCAGCATTCTGCACTGCACAACAAGAATTCCCTTGTCTGCAACAACAATACCTTCCAGGCTGCAAGGAAGGGTAAATGGACCAACTGAGCAAGACCAGCTACTTTAAACTCTTTATCAATGATGCCACTGTCTAATTAGCACTTTATTGTTGCTGGGAAATACATATCATTGCAAATTAAGCCAGTACCCTTCAGAATCAAAAGAGAAAGTTTGTTATAAAACTATACCCACTGGTAATGGCATTAGCTACTGCTAATGATGCCAGCTGCAGTATAACTGATTGGCTCACTGTTTAAGCTTCTATGTAAGAAGCATTTGGGAGAAATTTGCTAATTTGTGGCTCTCTGCAGGTGATGTCATGGTTTACTAGCATGAAAATATTCACCATAAGATATGGATTTGGCTTTAAACTAGAAGGGAGTTTGGGACTTGTGCGTTTTGCACTGTTGGCTCTTTTAATTATACAAAATATTTCCCATGTATAAGTACCTTTTCAATGACTCACAACAATAGCTCTGAGCAGAGTTAATTCAATACAGCATAAATTTAAATACATGTAATCTTATTAGACATTTGCAAGATAATTTTCCCATTATGGCTAAGTGTGTTTGTAAGGGTAACAGCCATTCCAGGAAAAAAAAAAAAAAAAATCTTGCATTTGGGTAGATCATTTGTTCTCTTTATCATTTAAATGTTTGGTCTGCAAAGTTTAATTATAAGTGACTGTCTATAATGGTGAATTTTGTCCTCTGAAGAAGTCTAATGCTACAAGGCCCTTATAACCACAGGACATACAGAAATCACAGATGCTGGTACACCAGCATTCCTGGAGCCCACAAGTCCAGTGATGTGTGTTGAGCTTCTTGCTGGGCTGAAAGAGTCTTAACAATACTGATTTTAACCTAAACATAGGTAAAGAGAATCATTATACTGCTATGCATGGGTGTCACAGGGGAGTAATTTAGGGTTCTGCTTCCTGCAGAACAGTGTTTAGATTTCTCAAAGAGAAGCTCAACTTTAAAGAGTTTGGTGGTGGGTTTGCTCTATTATTTACTGCATGGGGGAAATATACCAAGCCAAATTCTGCTTACCTTCTCTCCAGGTGCTTGTATCTGTTCATGAAGCAAACTTTCAGGCATCTTCCCTCCCTGGTAACCGTTCGCTCCAAGGGCTGTGTCTTGGAGCTCCGGAGGCAAACTCTCAGCCAAGACCTGTTGTCCATCATGGTGAAAACATTCAGGATTCTTCTCTCCCTGATAACCGCTCTTTCTGGAGCATATTTCTAAAGCTTCAGTGGCAAACTTTCAGGCAAGGCCCTTAACTGCGTGCAAAACAGACTTTCAGGAAGCAAAATTCTCAGAAAATATAGAATGTAATACAGTAGAATAGCAGAAGAGCTGGCTCAAGCTGGGTACCTGCAAAGAGGTCCACCCAAGCATAGAAAACTACAAACTTTTACATCTTTACAGATCATTCACACCAAGATCCAGTCCAATCGCAAATTTCACCACCAGGTCCTTTGCTCCCCATTGGACCCTTTTTCCCTGACTCCACATGGGTCTTTGTTTTGTTCAGTTGTAAACACTGGGTTTGGTCCATATCCTTGAAGGTGCCGTTTTGTCTGGATAAAGCCTTTCTTCTCAGTGGAGTGCAAAATAGGCCCCACTTTGCAGATGTCTGTGATGTCTCTGCATTAGCCTTGGATTGTTGTTTTCCCAGTCAGTCCCATTTTTCCCCAGCAAAACGCAAGCTAGACTTTATCTTGCAGGCATTTAGTGTAGTTTGCAATTACTTTTGCTAAATACAAGCAGGATCTTTCAGCTTAAAATTTTAGCAAACCTAGTCTACCAAGTAACATGAATTAAAGAGTACACAAAAAATCATACAACCTTATAACTCTAAATAATCCATTACATTTGGTGTGCATCGACTTAAGCTAAATGATCAACATTGAACTTGAATTGGGCTCATCCACTGATCTGTGAGTACTAAAACCATTGCCATACAGCTCACTGATTTAGCAGGGAGAGCTCAACGTGAGCTCATCCAGGCTGTCGTATTTATAGAATGAAGTGGTTGACTTCATAGTCAAACTGCATACAGTAGGAAGAAGTATGCACGAGACTCCCTGTGCCCACAAGCCCCCAACATTCAGTGTGCCGTTCTTCTTCCTTGTGGGTCTCCTGGAAGGAGTTCTTGGCCTGGCTCAGACCTTTACCTCCTCTGGAACCTGGACCAAACTGCTGCTGGTTTGGCTGGCGGTGGGGGGGCGAGTGTATCCGCCACACAGGAAATAACATGTGCTCCACACATTCACCCTCTGCTCACACTAACTTAGGAAGTTGGTTTTGATTCAGCGACATTCAATGCTGCATGTGGATGACCATTACAAATTGCTTGTTAGCTTTGGCAGCAATCTTAAAGTCATTCTCAGTCACACAAACACATTGCTGCAGCTTAGCAAACTGTGCTGTATTAGTCACTTGTCCACAGACATGACAAATAGATATTGCTCAACCCTTCTTTGCTTTTGGCCTCACAGTGCAGTCTGTTTTTAGAATAGTTCCTTAGTTGCTGAGATAAATGCTTCATGCACTCAGTATTCACGTCAAAAGCCTGTACAAACAGTAAACATTGTGTTAAAATACTTCAAAATATGATCCAATCCATGACTGAATTTCCTTCTTATTTCCCGGAATGAACCACCACCTTGCAGGGAAAAAACTCCCAGCACAGCAAAGTCCTGACACATGGTTTTACTCTGTGAGAGGTGTAGGATCAGGCTCATTCCTTGCTAAGCAGCAAACTGAGTTGCCAAGGCTGGTTGTTCTCAGCCCTGCAGTGTAATAGGAGCAAGATATCTCCTCTGTAGGGTGATTTGGTTCATCTGAGATTTGGACTTCTCTCTGGTTGATGCCACCTTCCTTTGACTATGAAGGAACATGAATAACCCTACAGTCCCAGCTTGGGCACCAGAGCTGCATGCAGGTGTGTGCGATGAAGCAGAGTTCCACCTTGATCAGGTTATTTTTAGCTGTGTTAGTAATTGTAAATCATCACTGGTACCCAGGAGCCCTGTGGCATTGGAGGCTGTACACACACAAAGGAAGACGGCTCCAGACCCAAAGAGCAAGTAGCAAATGCACTAAGAAAAGGCCATTTCAAAGAGGTGCTAAGGTAGCACTAGTAACCTTTGCAGAGTCTAAAGTTATGGACTTATAAGGTAAAGGTAAGGGGTTGTTGAGAAGAGATCTTCACCTTCTCAGTGAAGACTCACTATTAAACATCATCACCACCGGGTACAAAATGGAGGTTAATGGTTACATCTAGTCTGTCTGGAGACAAGGTTAAGCATTTCTAGTTTCTATATTTGCAAATAAACCTAGAGCTTCACATGTTGCACATCCCTTCAGGACAGGTTACACAGTCTGTTTAGGAATAGTTGTAACATGGAAGGGATAACTTAAAAGAGCAGAGAACACTTCACCTTGGAGAATTATAATCCTACTCCTTGAATCAGTGGAAGAATATGAAATACCATTGTAAAAATACACAAAGGGCGAAGTCTGGAGAGTGCTCCTTTCCAAATCAGTGTCTAGAGCACTTTCTACCAAGTGTCTGCTGATTTTTATGAACTCTGAGAACCTTCAGCTACTGTTGATATTAAACACAGCTCAACTGATTGGCAGAAACATACTGATAGATTATACACTTTTAAGTTTAATTTTTCATGAGTGCTGCTCACTGAAGGCCACGCAATATGGATTTACACTGAATATTTTTTGCACAATTGTAAACTGAAGAGGTAGTTACATGAAAATACCCTTCTGCACTTGCAGATTTTCCAAAAGCTCTCTCTTTCAGTGCAGCCTGAGCAAGATAATTCCCTCTTGGGTTTTCTTGAAAATAGAGATCGTGAGTCATCTTCCCTGCAAGAAGGTCTGAAAGCTAGAAGGAGATGAGAAGGGTAATGCCTTTATCAGCTCTTTTAATTCAATCCAGTCCTTACTTTTCTGAACAACATATTCCAGCTCCATATTCACAGCTGGCTGCTCCATCAAGCTCCTCATCCTTGCATAGCATAAACTGTGTGGGATCCTATCTTCTGGAACAATAATGAGCTTTTCCATCTGCTTTTCACATACGTAGTCATTCTTTGCAAGGAAGTCTCACTCTGAACCTCTCAAGACACACACTGCTAGATGATTGCTCAGAATCTTTATATGGTTAACCCTATTTGGCAATCCAGTCTGTGCACTAGGCCAAACAGCTCATAGTTGCCAAGTAGTTGGCAAATGCTGATAACCTATGACTGATTTCTCAAAATATCAAGAGGGGTCACTCCCACCGCATGATTTTAGATTCTCTGGGTGAAGCAGAAGAAGATATGAGCAGCTGAGGAAAGTGTGTTTGGAGCTTACGCTCATCAAACTGAGTTCTCAAACAAATGTACTAGTTAAAATACTGTCTTCTAAATAAAGCATGAAGTTCTGTGAAGGGGAGGGTGGTCAGAGCTCTCCACTGCCTGGCAGAAACAGCAGAACAGTCCCTGCTCCCGGGGCACAGAAACCCTAGACACTCATGCTAGGGGAGTGACAGTCTATCAAAAGGGCACTGGAGGTTTGGGGTAGTTCAGACCTCCCTATAATGATTCAGCTGGTGTCAGGGGTCTTGAGAATACCAACAAACTGGCTGAGAAAGTGGAGATTGAGCTGGCAAATGTGGTGGCATAAAAATAGCTGTCTAGTGCCAATTCTGGGGAGTCTGGAAGAAAAAAAATGCTCTGTGCTATTTTAGGGCATGGATATTTCAACTCCCGAAATTCAAGATGTTCCTCTCAAGACAGCATTGAGTTCCCTGTGAGTCATGGATGAAGAATAAAGAGCTGGTGAAAAACTCAGAACAAGTGAATTTCACAAGTTTTTTGCAAATAACAGGACTTGAACCCTCCACATTATTTCAAATTCTGACTTCTTTTGAGACATTTATGTTTCTGATGGTGACAGACAAGATTTTTAACTGTATCTTCAAATTTGGACAATGGTGCAAGACCTACCCTTTCCACTAAAACTCTTTTTGCCCTGAAACTGCACACTTTTGTTGTACTAATGTAAAAATAAGCAAACAGCAAGAACACACATACAAAGAAGACAAAGTATTTCAGTTTTACTGGGCTATAGTTTTGCTGAGTTTTGTCTATGCCTTTGACTCCAGGTATTCTGACATAATATGGATTATTTGTTTATATCTGGTGAAGAAGAAAGGAGACTGCATAGGAGACAAGGAAGCTGAATGGTATAAGGACTTAGAAATGTAATGTCAACAAAATATTAACTCTATTTCATTCTATTGTTTCTGAGAAGAAAAACCCACTGCTATCCCAGGTGGAATGTCTTTAACAGTTTATACGACCAACAGAGTAGTAGATGAGACAGAAAAATGAATCTGTATTTCTTACAGGCTAGGTAAGTCCCCTGTCTGCTACATTACAAAGCTAGCTAAGCAATCATTCTCTCCTAACAATATGGGAAAGGGAGACTGTTGTTTTCCTTTTTATTATTTGTTTATTGTGAGGAGCAGCACAGTGAGTAAGATGGGCAGAACGGACAAATTTGCTTCCTCCTGAGAAGAACAAATAAACCAGTGGGCCAGCACTTACATGAAAAGTGGAGTACAGCTTCATTTGCTACTTATGAAAACACAGCAAAATTTAGCTACCTTTGTCTACAGTCTTGGAGATCCTGTAACCACAAGGCTGTTATCTGTTTAGCATGAGCTGTTCTATCTCTCTCTGCCTTTTCAGAAGACCTTGTGAAAGACATTAATTTTCTCCTCTAGCAGAAAGGGAGCATCTTTAACATCTGGAATGTGCATGTGAAATGGGAAACCCAGCTGTGCTCAGGACAGCTGTGCACATTCATTAACCCAAGACAAGAAGAGCAGTGTCTTTGTTGGGCCCAATGACAGGTCTTTAAAAATACGACATATAATATTGCTTACCAACCTGAAAATCACCCTTCAGGTGTTAGACAGCTCTTGAGAATGTCAAAGACTTCTACTGAGATTTCATGATACATTTCTTCTGTACTGAACTGTTTCTAGGCCTGAACCAATATCTACTGAAATCAATAGCTTCAATAGACATTGGGTCCTTTTTGTGTCTGGCTAATATATAGCAAAAGGTTTAAATTTATCTTATTCTCTTTCCCTTTCACTCAGCTTCTTCTACCCTATACATTAAAATCTACTGATATTTCTTTATGTTTTTAATTTATATTTTCCGTACAAGCATAAACATTTATATTCAAGACATGCAGTAGCTGAAAAATGAAAGTAAACTAGCAAACAAATTTCACAGAAACTGCAAGTGATCATTAATATTTCCAAACTTGGGTAATTTTTTGTGCATTTTCATAGGATCTCAAAATAGCTGTGTCTGTTTCTCATGACGAAAGAATGCAAGAGAATATTGATATTTGACACATATGAAAACTGTAATATTTTTCCACATATTTAAACCTAAAAAGTTCCCTTGATGTAAGATAAATTCTTAAAGATCCAGAATTCCAAGTACATGAAGAGTTCCTAAATGTCTAGAATTTTTAATTAAATCTTTAAAAAAAAGTGTGTCCCAAGTGTTAGCACTATATTTTGTAGATAAAGCTAATTATCTACACTACATCTTTTCTGTCTTCTGCAGCTGGAACATTGTTCCAGCATCATGACTTCATTAGAAAGCAAGTCAGATCTGGGCTCAAAGGACTGCCACTGGGAGCTTGCGCTGGAGAAGAGTGATCTCTAACAGTACATTGGGAACAAAAGTGTACATGGCTTGTAGCTTCAGAGGACAATGGAGTAGGCTGCCCTTTGAGGTGAAGATCTATGTTGTCACCTAAAATCTCACAAAAATATTAAAGTAGATCTTGTAAGGGTCATAATAAACTTTAACTGAAATTGAGCAGGGTTCAACCTCTAGAGCAATTTTTATTACAGGGGTCAAAGAGATGAGAATTATGTGCACTGTATCAGCAGTATCACCATAACTCACAGCCAGAAAACACATCCATTGTTCCTCATGTTTCTCATTCTCATATTCTTTTGAGCAGCATAGGAGGAGGAATCCTGGAGAAACAGACCCTCTTCCCACATGCTTCCAGCTGTATCTTCTCAGAAAATAATCAAGAAAATTAGAAACGGCTGTCCCAGGTCCTAATACAGATAGCTCCCACCAGATGGTTGGTTACAGTCTTAATAAGGACACCCACAATCTGTCACTAGTGGCTGTAACAGGAATCAGAGGAGTTCATTTTTCATCTTCATCCTTTGGCTGATTGCCATGTGTCATGGGACTCCACAGGGCAAAGATATCCACCAGAGGAGTTCCTGCAGGGAAGACCCTGCTCAGTGAGACCCTCTGCTTCTCTGCATGCACCTGTAAGGGAACAAATGGCCCTATAGCATGTCCACTGATGGTCTGATTCATTCAGCTCTGGTCAGAGGTCTGAAAGGAGGTAAAGAAATAGGAAAGATATTTTTGACCCAACCATCCGTTACCCAGTAATACAAATTAAGGAACAATACGTTTAGAGCTATTCACTCTCTGAGTCCAGTACAGTGTGTTCTACTTTTGCTTTTCTATTGTTCTTCATGACACATTCTTCTACACCCCACACACCTTCTATTTCACTGAAGAATCATTATTTTATTGCAGAAACCTTATTAAAACCACTATCTGTATTGATTCCCTCATGAGGCTTGTCATCAGCTCCTGTAGTTTACAACATGAATTAAATGTGTTTTGATTTATAAAATATCGTACAGAATTTCAAGTCAGGCTGATCATCCTCTTCTGTTGTTTTTCTAACCAATTTAATAAAAAATGGCTTATGTCTAAAACAATGTAAATGAAATCTTGCCTTTTTTCTTGTCACTTCTTATCACAGTTCAAATACGTTTTCTAATCTAGCAGACACTGCCAAACACCTCACAAAGTGTCACTTGTGTCATATGAGGATAAGCAACTTGATGCGGCATTTATAAAAGGCATGAAATGAAGGCAAGAGCTCAGTGAAAAGGGAGTAGAGTTCATCTGTTGTATTCTTTAGCAAGCCTGGTTTCTCCTTTGGTTTTCACTCATGATGTTCAGTGCAACAATTTCTCTCCATTTACCATGCAAGTCCTTCCTGAAGAAGCAATACCTGTCCACACCAGTGCTCCAGGCTTGGGTTTTATTCCAGCTAGTCTTTGTGGCTGTCCACAGACAGCCCTCCTTGCACATCCAGGGTCCTATCCACCACTCAAGTGCATTACCATATACTAAAACATATATTGTTTATTACTCACCATCTTAGTGAAATGCACCTAATGTTTAGTACTTCATCAAGTTGAGATTTAACCATAGCAGTGGACTGCTATTTTTTTAAGTTTCTGGACTTCCTTGTGTTTCTACCCAGATCCAGATCTAATCTGAAGTCTTCTTCTTGGCCATCTTCTGCTCTTCTGTTGGAGTTTTTTCATTCACCTCAGCTGTACCCTGATGAAACACTATTTATTGAGCAGCACCCCACACTGAGCTTTGACAGTCCCCTTACTGCCTCCCAGAATGATCACTCAGGTCACAAGGAAACCTTTGCAAAATAATCTTTGCCTCTTCTTTTTCAGTCTTCAGGTCATACAGTTCTGCTTCCAAGGCTGTTCATGACCTAAATAGATAGGAGACATCACCATCCAACACTTCTGGCAGCCCTCCCACCTCAAACTCACAAAGCATCTCAGTAAGCTCCTTCTGAATTCAGTGCCACTGTCCTTTATCCGACACCTGGAGCCACTTGCCCTTGCCACTGCACAGAGGAGCACCCCAGTCTTTTGCACCATGATGGATACCCTGCACATCTTCCTCCAGTGGGACTGCACTGGCTATGTTCTCAGTAAACTAAAGCCAGGGCCTCAGCAGATGCCTCCAGCCTACGAATCCTTCTCTAGATGGGTTCCCCACAGCTGCAGGCAGGCAGGGAGGGAGCTAATGGTAGCACTAGCACCATGACATTTTCCAGGCTCTCTAGATTCTTCTCTTTGAAGTCTTTCCTAGCAGCAGGTACACTCTCTGTCCCTCTGTTTCCCTCTGTTAATGAGCTTGACTGATTAGCCCCCTTGCTGCTTCAGTTTCTCCAAGCCACAGTAACGCAAGCGCTGCCCCCGCACACTTTCTTGATACCCAAGCAATGTTTGCCCTTTTCTCTGTCTTGACCTTTTCCCTGTCCTCCTTCAGCTGTCTTTTATCAGTAAGCCACAATAGGATCTGACTGCTTTGATTTAAAAGCATGGTAGTACTTTGTATCCTTCCAATTAATTCACATTTTGAGAATCATCCTGCAGGGTCCTCTCAGCAAACAGCTTAGCAGCAGCCAAACAAACTTCAAATCCCCATCTGCAGATATATTTTACCACCTAAAATAGAGAATGATGGAGCAGAAAACATTTTAGTGCTTTGTGCTTTGACCAGTAAGTCACCAGTAAGCAGTGCTTTGACCAGTAAGCACCCTTACCCACTAGTAAGCCAGTGAGACCCAAGAGTGAAGTTAAAAGCTGTCTAAGGCATGAGTCTTGACAGATTGTAAACATGCCAGAGAAGTTGAAGACAGTGCACTGGAGCTAATGTAAACCCCCATCCCCAAAAAAAGCTTTAAAATCTTCAGATTCACTTTTTGGGGTTTGAACACAGCAGCCTGAGGAGCGTCACCATGCTCGCTTCTCATGGCAGGCTCACTTTTACTTTGGTACCATTCACTAAGGTGATGAGAGTCTTGTTGAAGCCCACAAAAAAGGCCCATCGTGATCACAGAATCATTTCAGTTGGCAGAGACCTTTAGCATCATCGAGTCCGACCATAACCTAACTCCAGCACTAAACCGTGTCCCTAAGATCAGCACCCTCCATTCTACAACTCCCTTTCAGGTAGTTGTAGACAGCGATAATGTCTCCCTTCAGCCTCCTTTTCTCCAGGCTAAATAGCCCCAGTTCCCTCAGCTGCTCCTCATCAGACTTGTGCTCCAGGCCCCTCACCATCTTCATCATCCTCCTCTGCATTCTCTCTAGTATTTCAATGCCCTTTTCATGATGAGGGGCCCAAAACTGAACACAGGATCCAAGGTGGGGCCTCACCAGTGCCAAGCACAGTGGCACAACCACTTCCCTAGTCCTGCTGGACACATTTTGACTGATATAAGCCAGGATGCTCTTGGCCTTTTTGGTCATCTGGGCACATTGCTGGCCCATGTTCAGACTGCCGTCAGTCAACACCCACATGTCCTTTTCTGCCAGGCAGCTTTCCAGCTGCTCTTCCCTGAGCCTGTAGCGCTGCCTGGGGTTGTTATGACCCAAGTGCAGGACCTAGCACTTGGCCTCGTTAAACCTCATACAATTGGTCTCAGCCCAATGATCCAACCGGTCCAGATCCCTCTCTGTGGCCTTCCTACCCTCCAGCAGATCATGACTCCCACCCAATTTGGTGTCATCTGCAAACTTATTAAGCATGCACTCAATCATCTCATCCAGATCATTAATAAAGAGATTAAACAGAACTGCACTGAGCCTTGGGGAACACCACTCATGACCAGTCACCAACTGGATTTGGCTCCATTCACCACAACTCTTTGGGTCTGGCCATCCAGCCAGTTCCTTATCCGTTGCAAAGTACACCCATCCAGGCCATGAGCTGCCATCTTCTCCAGGAGAATGTTGTGGGATACAGTGTCAAAGGCCTTACTGAAGTCTAAGTATACAACATCCACAACCTTCCCCTCATCTGCTGGGTGGGTCACCTTGTCAGAGAAGGAGATCAGGTTGGTCAAACAGGACCTGTCTTTCATAAACCCATGTTGACTGGGCCTGATCATATGGTTCTCTTGTAAGTGCTGTGTGATGTTACTCATGATCATCTGCTCCATGACCTTCCCCAGCATCAAGGTCAGACTGACAGGCCTGTAGTTCCCCGGATCATACTTCTGGCCCTTCTTGTAGATGGACGTCACATTAGCCAGCTTTCAGTCAACTGGGACCTCCCCAGTTAACCAAGATTGCTGATAGATAATAGAAAGTGGCTCAGTGATCATCTCCACCAGCTCTCTCAGCACCCTTGGGTGTATCCCACCTGGCCCCATAGACTTGTGGGTGTCCAAGTAGTGTAGCAGGTTGCTAACCATTTCCCCTTGGATTATTGGGCCTTCATTCTGCTCCCCATCCCTGTTTTCTGGCTCAGGGGCTCGGTATGTGGAGCACAACTGTTCTGACTATTAAATGTCTACTAATTATTAAATGATCTACTGATTATGCCTGGTTCATAGCCTAGCACTCTTCTTTGTCCCCCAGGCAGGATTTTCAGGTCTTAAGAAACAGAAATTCTTGAGCTTGTTCTGACACCCTTATGTGGCATAAGCTTGCTTTTCTAGCAGCACTTATTTTCTGACTGAATAACTATAGCTATATTTTTCCTTGTGCAGATGTTTCAGTTCTTTGGCTGTTTTGTTGATGTTATTCTGTTTGTTTTGTTTTTTTGCCAACTGTCCTGGTTTTGTTAAAAAACAAGTTTCTCTTGTAGTGAATTTGCCTATCAGCTAAAGCTTCATATTAGCTGCATTTCCCTGGAGAACCAGACACATGTTTTGGTAAACATAGCAATGGAATACAAAGTTATTGATAAGCATGGATGGACATCTTGAGAGAGGGGCAACAAGAAACGGGTGACCAAGAAACTGACCAACTCTGTGTAACATTCCATTCACATGAATACTTCATATAAAAGAGGGAGATCACGAGGATCTCGTCGCTTTTTTCCCTTCTGCTTATGGCCGACATTAGGAGAGGACCTTGCTAGTCATCCCTGTGAACTGAGGCCTAGTGAGAGACTGAATCCAGGTCCGGTTGGCTGCAGAGTCCAATCCAGGACTTTGGGTGCCGGCTCTGCAGTTACTGAGACTTTCGAGATTGGTTTTGTATATTTTGTATTATTTTCTCTATTCTTATTAGTAGCATTAGTAAAACATTTTTCCAGCTCTCTTCTCTCTGTCCTTCTTTTCCCCCTGATCGCCTGTCCTTAGTGGGAAGTGGGGAGAGAAAGGGGAAAAAGGGGGAAGTTGGGAGGAGAAGAGGTTAACAATAGATCTGCCAGTGTTTTATTGTCACCCTGCAATCTAAACCCTCGACATCAACCTGTTTCTTGTTTGCTTGTCCTAAATTTCCTTGTCCATATTCCACATCCTACTTACCCAATATAAACCAGAATATTATGTTGGTGTTGTTGACTTTGTGACACATTTGTGTTTAACAGGAATGGGCATGGGTGTTCTCAGTGAGTCATTGCTGGGAGTAGAAACTCAAAAAGGTAGAAAGCAGTCCTTTGGCCATAACATTAATGTCTCCGCTATTCCCACTGTCTCCTCACGCCTGCAAAGCACTGAAGAAAAGTTTCTGAGATAGCTCAGAGCTTTCATTTGCTAGCGCAGTGACAGTAAACAAAAGTGATGTGACTGGTTAGAGAACAGGGAGCCAGTTCAGCAGGGAGACACATCATGCATCTTATGTCTTATAAAACAAGATGAATGAAACCATCCATACGGACAAGGGGAACAAATCAAGAAAGCAACATTATGCAAACAAAGCCTGGAACTCAGAACCAGAAAATGCCTCCCTCAACACAACTGTATGGTTGTTCTAATTTTTTACAGGTCAAAGGTGTATTTAAAGCTTTTAAAACAAAAGTATGTGCAATTTCCGAAACCAGCAGTGTGATTATATGTATTAAAAGGCACAGGCAGATTTGAAAAGACAACCTCTTTGAGATAAGTCAACTTCTACCATGTTCTCTGCTTTATGGGTCTCCTCCTCCCCAGGAACACTTTATTTTTGATGGCTTTATTTATTTATGTTTTAAAATAATTTCTTGGAGATTGACAAACGTGACCATGGTTCAGGAAAGCCTTAAAAATGTGCTTCAGCAAGTTTCAAGCTGTTCTTCAGTATTGACCTGAATGCCCTCAACAAATTATACAAAACTATATTCTAGGGTGTTATCTGATGTGCCACATTCATCTAATAAGTTAAACAATTCTTTAGTGCTTGCAGTGACAGATGTGAGATTTACGCGTCATGAAAATCTTTAATAATGCATAGGATGTGAAAAAAAAATAAAATAAACAAGAGATGCTGAAATAAGAGACTCAGGACACTCTATGAAATCATGAATAGGAGCACCTGATACCACCAGAATAATTCAAAATTATAAATGCATTTATTTAATAGAACTAGATTGCTCCTTGGCATGCAGGGCTGAGTTCCATTCTCCGTGACAAGCATGCTGAATGGGAATGCAGTCTTTCCAGAGAAACTGTGAGACTTTTAATTTGCTGGAGTAGCAAACGGACTGAAGGATGACAATTCAAACTGTACGTGATGTGGCTATTGCAAAAGCTTATTTATTCTGTTTAGCCCTGGGTCAGGAGATTGTATGCTGTTGGAGGCGCCAAGAATCTCTTATGCTAACTCAGAGAGATCACCCTGAATGAAGACTCAAGTTTGGAAAAGTGCAACTCTGTGTCCTGAGCTTTAAAGATAATTTAGAGATACAACTTCAGATGAGGGAATAATCCCATTCCTCTTGCCTATTGAACTCACTGAGCCAAACAGCTGACTTTGCAAAAGTCTAAAACATAGACCCTGTTTTGATCCTCATCAATTCTGCCCTTACTGTCAAACATTTGCAGTTTGCGTATTCACTGAGTTTGCTGATCTTTCCTTTTTCTGCTCCATTTCCCTTCCCCCAGTGCCGAGACTCCACAGTCTCCAATAGGGTGTCAGGCCCCTTTAAAACTGGGGTCCCTTTTAGTAAAATAGACACCATTTATTTTCACACAATTCACCCTGTGATTCTGTTCCTTGATGTTTTGCTGAGTACCACCATATCAGTACCTCAGGGTTGCTTGTTTACTAAATTTGAAGTCCCACTGCTAACATCCACAGTAAGGAGGTGGTTAAGACCACGTTTAACTTTTCCATTCAACCCATTTCACTCTCATTGCCATCTTCATCCACCATCTTCTCCTCACTCCGTCGATGATTCAAAAGATGTATCTCTCCAGGTGCTTATTTTATTCTTTGGCACTGAATATATACACCATTCTAATCCTGAACCTAAACCTTATTTTATTTTTGATGGTTAATTTCCAGCTTGTCAGATCCCTTTGGTCTTGAATGCTGGAAAAATCTGGACAAATTATTTGGTGTGAAGTCCACAGAGATGTTGAGTCCTTTCCTGAGAGTGTCAGTGAGAGAGTAACTCTGCTCTCATAACCTGTGATGTCTGTCTGAGCTAGTCATGCTAAATTGCCTTCATAGCCATCAGCAGCATTTTATAGGTAGGTTTTCTAAGATCCCTTGTAGATATCTTTAAAAAGATTATATGATTGGCAACCTAAGCTAGTCTACTTCTTTCCCACTAATTACAGTGGAACTTTAGAGTGTTTACTCTATGTGGATGCTACCTTTAGAAACAGAAATGTTGGGCAAGCTTACTATAGTACCAGAAAGTTCTTACATCAGAGATCTCATCTACTCTGATGTGGACTTTTCCATCTCCTGCTTAATTTACAGTATGTAAAAACATTCTGTAAAAATATTGTTCCTCCAGAGATGGCAAGGTTGGAGCTCAGAAAGGTGAAGTTTGCCTAGTGGCCTTTATTCAGCACAGAATTACTACAGTAGTAGTCACTGATATTCAGATCGGAGAGCTGGAACCAAAGCATCCTGACCTGGCATCTGTTACCTGTTCCTTTAAATAGCAATAACTGCATAGAGATCCCAAAGAAGACAGCCTGGTTTTATTTTTCTTTGCACCTCAAATTTTCTCATACACCCCAGCTACAGCAATGTCTGGGGGACTAGTGTGGCTGGTAACATCATTACAAGGTGATTCACTTGGTTTTACAACTAATATTTCAATCTGCAGATGCAAAACTATGGGTGCAATCTACTATTGCAAAATGTGGGCCCTAGGATCTTAGGCCCTCCAAAAAATTTACTCCATGACAATTCCTGTGTCTCCAGTTTCCCTCTCTAGAGAAAAAAAATGCTCAGTTTTTCTATAGGCATGTCCATGCAATACATTAACATCAAATGCTGGCATTGTCATTCACCACAAATTCTAATGCTGCAGCTGCCCCTCGTACTTTCCAGGAGACAGAGCTATCCATTTTCTGCAACACATGATAGAGCTGGACAACCTTCACCTGACGGCTGGAATAAGATAAAGTAGACATATCTTGACAAAGCAGCCAAATTTCCTATTGTATTCAAAAAATTGAAGGAGGACAGAGAAATCTTGAAGTGACAGTTACAGACACTACATAAAATACGGCAGCTCAGGCTTGAAAAGATAAGGAAGCCAACAACAACAAAAAACATTCTAGAAGTGGTGTGTATTCTGTGCCATAGGTTTTGATGGTACTGTCGACTGAAAGATTTGTATTAAATTAACTGACACCAGGCCTTGGAGCATGATTACAATAGACACTACATGTACACTGCATTTCCTTCATTTCATTTGATCTTCATACATCATGCTTTTATGGACTATTTTCCTTATGCTTGTGTGGCAGATACAGGAACCTCACTCTCAGTGCTGGCAAGAAATCACTTATTAAAGCTCCACGTGCTCATTTTTGGGCACTATTTCTGACTTCCCCACAGAGGATAACTCTGGGGTGTGCCAAGAGCTTTTGTCTTTGGAGGTCAAATCCAGCAGTGCCTGTGGTCACTCTGTCTCACTGCTATTAAACAGTCTTAAAACCCTTATACTATCTGGACAAATTGTGATTTAGGCACCTTAGCTGGCTGGGATGAGCTGTCTAGATCTAGACTCACTACCTTGATTAGACATAGTCATTAAGCTGAGCCTGCCCTGTATGCATTAAAAACTTAAATATTACAGATAGCAACATTATTTTCCTCTGAACCGTCAGCTTCAGAGTTAGACTTGTCCAGGTAACCTTTCAAATCACATACTCCAAAATGAGGTGCTCCTTTTCCTTCTTTCTTTTTTTGCTCAGAGCCAATCAAGAACTTGATAAAAGGCATTACATAGATATCCGTCCTAATAGCTTTTCCCAGATTCTCTTCATCTGACCTTTGTTACTGTCTGAATCATGTTCTGTTGGACTGAAGTGCAAATTCCTTCCTTGTCACTGGATACGTTGCATCTCATTAAAAATAATAGTCCCACAAACATATCCTCTAGCTCTATTGCTCCATTTCACATACCTCACCCTGTCATAGTGCAGCTAAAATCTCTGCAACATCCATTCTGTCCCTTTTGTTTAGTCTTTGTGTGGTCGTTTATTTCATGGCTCAGCTGCCTGTTGTCACTGGGGTGGTAACATGTTTCTGCAGTCAGTGGGCATGCAGCCTCGTCGACTGCAATGCTGGGTAAATGCCAATTTATTTTAAATATCCACTTAAAAAAATAGAAAAAAAATCACCTTACTAATAAGAGCATGCATCAGCTTACAACAACTTACAAGCTCAAGAAATGGGCCCATGCAAACCTCATGATGTTCAACACAGTCAAGTACAAGATCCTGCACCTGGGTCAGGGCAACTCCTGGTATCAATACAGGCTGAGGAATGACGGGATTGAGAGCAGCTCTGTGAGAAGGACTTGGGGGTACTGGTGGATGAAATACCAGGCACAACCTAGCAATGCGTGCCTGCAGCCCAGAAGTCAAATTGTATCTTGGGCTGCCTCAAAAGCAGCGTGGGCAGCTGGTCAAGAGAGGTGATTCTGCCCCTGTATTCCACTCTGGTGAGACCCCACCTGGAGTCCTGTGTCCAGCTCTGAAGCCTCAGTACGCGAAAGACATGGACCTGTTGGAGAGGGTCCGGAGGAGGGACATGAAATGACCAGAGGGCTGGAACAGCTCTGCTGTGAGGACAGGCTGAGACACTTGGGGTTGTTCAGCCTGGAGAAGAGAAGGCTTCAGGGAGACCTTATTGTGGCCTTTCGGTACTTAAAAGGAGCCTATAAGAAAGATGGGGACAGACTTTTTAGCAGGACCTGTTGTGATAGGACAAGAGGTAATCATTTTAAACTGAAGGAGGGGAGATTTAGACTAGATATAAAGAAGAAATTTTTTACAGTGAAGGTGGTGAAACACTGGCCCAGATTGCCCGGGGTGGTGGTAGATGCCCCATCCCTGGAGACATTCAAGGCCAGGCTAGACGGGGCTCTGAGCAACCTGGTCTCATTGAAGTTGCCATGTTCATTGCAAGGGGATTGAACCACATGACATTTAATGGTCCCTTCCAAGCCAAACTGTTCTATGATTCTATGTATCTTTATTCCCTTTATTATATTCCCCTGAGGACATAAGCCTGTCTCCAGTGAAGTGAGAGCCCTGCTGTGGGCTAAAGCCTGAAGTTCATTCTGTTTTTTATTTCTGTGACTGATGTTCCAAAATCACTTATCAGCCAAGAATAGCATGGGGCTGTGTTGTAAAATGCTGATTTGCCTGTTTTAGTGAGTGAATGCCATCAGTCTCCCAAACACTCAAATTTCAAGCCCAGAAAAGCATCAAGGTGTTTAACCTTTTGTGTTTGCATTAAAACTCTACTTTCAGTGTGAGCTGCCTTTCTGAGTGGTGTTTTCTGTGCATTCTCCTGGGGGGAAGCAGCTGTCAGGCAGCACCACCAAACAACTTGCTCCTTCCTCTGAAAACACAGAGAGGAGCAGCAGCTTGAAAAAGTCCTCGCCTTCTACACACAGCTCTCCCAAGTGAAATGAAGGTGAAGAGGAAGAGCATTGCCTTACCAAAGGCAGCCAGCGTCTCTGTGCCTGCAGTGAAGGGAAGAGGGAGACTGTGTGCAAAACCTTAGTCACAGCGAGTTATGCTGAAAATTACTGATTATTTAATTAGTGGGAGCACTGCCAGGCTCCCACCTGACAGCCTCTGCTGAACTCCAGATTGCCAGGCTTGCACCGATTTTATCAACACTTCAAATGCAGCACCTGAAGAAACTTCTAGCAATGGCTCCTTCTGCCTCACCCAGCTTTAGGCAGCACGGCATCCAGTCTTTGCTGGATGAGATCAAACACTAGCGGAGATAGGTGCTCTCTCACACAACAGAAATGCAAAACCTGCAGCATTTGGGAGGTATTTGTAAAAAATTTCACTTCTACACACCTCTTCCTCTCCAAACACTACTTGGTACAACCTGCAAACTTCCTTTGCTATTCATGATTTAACTGTTATTTCCAGACCTGTCAATATCTAACTAAGTATGTAGAGTCCCTAAATTTAGAATAATTTCTGCTGAGGCAGCTGCAGAAAAGCTTCTGTCTACCCCAGTGTGGCCTGGCAAAGAGAAGTCCCGGTGAAAACAGCCTGCAGTTCTAGCTGCCCTTTCACCTAGGTCTGCATTGATCCAGCAACCTTCGGTCTTGAGATATGCTTTATATAGTTTTTTCTACAACACCGGAAACTTTACTTTGTTACCAGTCTACCCAGAAGGTCATTTTTCCTGGCCTTTTCTGCAAGGATGAGAAAAGATGAGTGAATTCTTCCTCTGGAAATTATCCAGTGTGTACCCCTGGGCATCCCACCTGTGCTCTTGTAGTGGAGAGCATCAACAAATAGTAACAGGTCAGGGTAAGGGGAAAGACACTGAGAAAGTCTTCAAAAGTCTGGCAGATATCTAAATGTTATGGGGTTTTTCCATTTCATCAACCTGTTGCACATTATTTAACATGTGCCACCTTTTCCTAAAACTCCTAGGTAGCACTGGAATCTCTTGCAACAGGTACTATGCAGCACAACTTCCTTTGCCATTTTCTCAGCAGTACCTTTAAGTAGTTATCTCTTTCTTTGCATTCCTTGATTTCCATTACTGCTGATATATTTTATTGTGTAGTCCATTGTCAGTAAATGAAGTCTGTTGCTCTCAGGAGTTTCTACTTGTTTCATGTTAGCAATTTAGATTGAAATATTCACCACGTTGGGTATATATCTTTCAGTAAATTATTCAGGAAGCATTTCTACATAGGGGCAAGCTATGCTAGCACTGGATACCAAGAATTTCAGAGAGCAACTTAGAGCAGCCATCAGATCTGGCTTTGTGTCTAAGCACTGTAGCCAGTTGCTTAGGGTGGCAGACATCTGGGGACAAAGGGTGACATCCATTCTGACACTGCAGCTGCGATGCAGGCAGATGGGTTGTGCAAGGTGAAGGTTACTGCTGAGTTAAGTGCGGGGAAAAACCAGTGTGTGGAGCTGTATTTTGGAAGGTGTAGTACTGTCTGCTGCCCCAGTGAAGGGGTCTCTCTCTCATGGAGGCTCTGTAATAGTATGTTATAGCAGTTGCATTTAAACTCGTCTGGTTCAAGATGTTACAAATACGGTTGTCTGCTCTGCTTCTCCACTGACAGGCCTCTCCTGCCAGCTGCAGGGCAGAGGGAGAGCTCCACACCTGAGCTCCACGCTCCACAGACACCAGTGAGAATGGAGTCACTGCTGCGTGGGCTGATCTCTTTCACAGATGTGGGGCAGGGAAATGAACTTTGCAGCAGTCCAGACTGCAGGTTCCCCTGCATGCTGACAGCTGGCAAGCTTCCTTTTCACTTGGCTTAAATAGGGTGGAAAGCAAAAATCCACAAAATTAATGTGGTGACATTTCATTCCCCACGGAAATCTGCAGGCATCAAAATAACCACCACCTCTGTCAGTCCAACAGTTGCAGAATTTCCTGCTATATTGCGATATTGGTGCTGAAAATTGGTCCATCTGCAATACAGCTGAAGTGTCAGCAGCTCACTGTTGGTATTACAGACTTTAATCCAACAGAAATGTAATGACTAATATCAACTCCTCCTGCTCACCCTTTTCATACTCACATCTGTGTATGTGACTTTTCCGTGAGTTCACTGTCATTAAAAGTTCACATCCAGAGATGATGTAAAACATCATTACTCCATTGACCCACCCAGTTATCCTCCATTCTGTATTTATTTAAGCATTTCTGCCTGTATAATATCTTGCATTTATCCTTACTAAATTACATTGTCTTTTTTCACAGGCTACTTTTCCAATTTGTCGAATTTATTTTGAAGCCTGAACCTGTCTCACGGTCTCTCACAACTTATTTTATAGGCCAGCTTACTATCTATTCCCTCCTCTACCATCCATGCAACAGGCAAAACCACGTAAGAGAAACAGCACTGAGGTTATCACAGACTTCATGAAAGTCTTCAAGGAACCTCTTCCTTTTTGACAACAAAACACCAACAATTCATTTCTTTAGAAATTTGAAAGGTTGTCCACCCAATGTTACACCAATGTTTCCTTACTTCTTCAACTACGCTGGTTTCAGTGTGAATTGTGGGGGTTGTCATATGCAGGGACAAGCGCTAGACTTGATCATCGTTGTGGGTCACTTCCGTCTCAAGGCATTTTGTTGTTCTAATCTACATTGACAGTTACTCAGTCTTTCCTTAGAAGTTTACAGTTTCATTTTTTCTTGCTCTGTTTCCAATAATTGAATTAAGCTATTTTATTTTAATTCTTCAGTTCCTCTGGCTTTCTTTTTCAAAACAGGCCCCACATATGTTCTTTCCCATTCTTCTGGTTCGTCACCCACCCTCCAGGCGCTGTTGCTGATACTGGACTGATTCAGGCATGTCGTCAGCCTGTTTGGCCCAGAGACAAGGTCCAGCTGGCCCAGAGACAAGGTCCTAACTCACCAGAAAATGTCTTTCTCGTCTAGCTGTAGCCAAGACTTGCTTAGAGGATGATAAGAGAAAATCTGGACTAGATTCATACTACTGAGAGAACCACTGCATTGTGTGATGGGCGTCTGGTCACCCTACAGAAGACAGACACCTTGGTACAGGAAGAGGAGGGAAGTTTTTCTCTACCCTGAAAACTAGGACAAAGGGAAAAGCAGGGACACAGCTACTTGGACATAGGAGTAAAACTCAGCAAGTAGTTTAATTGCCAGAAGGGAAAGAGATAAATGAAAACATTAAGAATTCAATCTTAAAGGTTTCTCAACAAATTAAAATCCCAAAACCAAAGGAAAACATTGCAAAGTTTGAATCCTGAAATGGATTTTGCTCTGCAATTATTTTGTGTATTGTTTAAATGAGGAAAAAAAAAAAAAAAGTTGCCATTTGACAGAGACTGCAACTTGTTTCACTCTGAATTTTTCAGGTTAGCTGAAGAGCTGAAAAAATCAATTGTTTGCACAGCTCCTGTCCTGGAGCCTTGGAAAATTACCCTCTAGAGACAACAATTATGGAACTTATGGTGCAGAACACCATTATGGAGGTTTAAATAAGAACAGAATGAGTTTTAGATAATTTTGGAAGGTACCATCAGAGCTGTGTTTTGAAATGGGCCTAACAGCAGTTTCTGAAGCAGTAATGAATACAGCTTGGCCTTTCCTATGCCTTTTCATCCAGCACTATTAAGTATGGTTACCTCTAGTGCTCTTCATGCTGACAACATCTGATGATAGGTATTCTTGTTGCACATGAGATCTGTAAGATGTATTTTTGTGCATCTCTGCTGCTGGGAAAGAGGAGTTGCTTTTACCTTCCTTCATCTTCTCTATATGCATGGACACCAGGATGTAATGGTCTTTCATAGGGAATTCAACTCTTCTCAGAGTAACAGCAGTTCTGTGTTTTTCTATTGGAGTTCAGCAAATGGATTGTTTCTTTCTTCAGACCTTGCCTAATAAGGAGAGATTGTTCAAGTGATGAGTGAAAAGGTTGATGAGTCTATTTCTTTTTTCCAGTAATATGTCACTAGTGAGTGGAATTAATTAAGAAACTACTTGGTTTAGACTTCTTTTTTTTGTCACCCATGGTATGGTCCATGGATACGTATATACACACTGAAAAAATAGATACAATGCGTAATTCATCAAGAGGAGCGGTTGGTGTATTCTGACATTGCTGTTAAGACCACACTATTTTAAATTTTACTCCCTGTAAATATTATGCTTTTATTCAAGTTTATGACATCATGTATTTTTTTCCTTGGCTTTTTCCACCTTCCTAAAAAATAAGCCCCCATTTCTATAATTCTTTTGTGCACTCTTTTCTGAAAGGCTTGTGCTGAACCAATGTATTAGTGTGGTTATTAGGTAGGCCTTTATTTATTTTTTCTTTGAGCATGAGTGTTCACTTTTAATGACTAAGAATACTGGTTTTTGACTGATGGGTATGAGCCATTGCACTGTTGAGCACTATCAGGTAGGATCCACATTTAAATCTGGACCTCAGGTACCCAGAACAGGATTCAGATGAATTTACTTTTCCTAAAAATTGGGACAGACTTGAGATGGCTTTTTTTGCCATTGGAAGATGTTATAAAACAGGACCAGCATTTGGTGCCCTGGGTGGTTTGCAGCTTATCTTGAAGGAGACACAAAGTATGCTGTGGTCAAAACCTAGGAATGTACAAATGCCACATACATGACAAAGCAAGGGGTGTTATGGGGTTAGACTCAGGAATCTCTGGATCTATTTATGGTGCACTTCGAGTCATCACTGAGGAAATGCAAGATGTAGAAGAGGATCCAAACACCATGGCTGCTGGAACTGGGACAAGAAAGCCATACAATAGCATAGGTGGGGCGTGGGGGTAGCATGAGGTGAACACTGGTCTCTCTGCTCCCCATACAAACTGGGAGCACACAAGGCGCTCCATAGCCAGACACAGAGGGACCAGGCAGAGACCAAATGGGAGAAACTCAACTGAAAGAAGCTCCCACAGGATGGGGTTCAGCTCTGGTCACATCCCCTCTCTGGCACATTTGGAAGAATTTCCCCATGGCCATCAGTGAGAAGCAGGGACACCTGGTCTGTGCTGCCTCTGGGCTGACCCTGAGCACCAGCAGCCAAATTTGCAGGAGCAGAGATGCTCAGCACCTTGGCGCTGAATGGGATTTTATCTACAAATGCTCATCTGGGGTTCAGGAGAGAGTAGTGTTAGCACACATCACTCACTGAACTGCACTGAAAACTGTAGCAGTGCCCCAAAAATGTGCTGCTGCAGACACTAATGCTGATGGCATTGCCTGAGTTCAGCAATCACTCCGTGGAGCAGCGTTGTTGGTGCGTTTTCTATGAGGCAGATCAAGAATTTATGGGTGCCTATCACAGATCGCAGGTGCCCCAGTGAGCTGCTGCCTCTGGTTCATAGAGTGCTGGGCCAGGGGCACGCAGGGAAGACTGACTGTTTTGCTCCGGTCACAGCAATCACAAGGGAATTTGTGCTTGTCACTGTGAGGTCTCAGCGAGAGGCAGGTGGGACCTTTAGACATATACCCTCACAAGGCTCTCCCTTTGCCTTTGTCCATCAGTGGATTAACTCAACTATGGATACCATTCCTGTTCATGTAGTTCACCCAGCTTATTAGAAACATAAGGCCATGGAGACCAGTAGGAACCCTCTCGGGTTATGAACTTCGCTCAGGTTTAGTCTGGTAAAGAATTCATGACAATAGTACCTGAAGTGTCTTCTTCAGGGATTGGCCATTCAGGGCCATTAGTTGCCTCAGCTGCAATTAGTTCACATGCTTTGCAGAAACCACAGGTTGACCAACTATGGAAATAATCTGTACAACAGCTGCCTTAATCATTTGTTTTTCCTCCCAACAGCAGAATGAAAAAAATAAACTCTGTGTGTGTGAACATGCATGCAGTAGCTCACAACCAAACCTTCCTTAAGTTTTAAGTGAAATCGAAGAGAAAAAGAGGTGTGTGTAAGTTGTGTGTTGTGTTCATCTTCCCGAGCGTTTCAGAAAAAACGGTGTGCAAACCTAGGGATGGGACATGAGTCAAGTCAACAAAACTACAGAAGAGAGGATCCTCCTCTTATCTAGTGTTGAGGACACCTCTTTACGGTGTGAGGGACCTATGTTTATGTCCTTTCTCTGTCTGATACACACTTTGACAGCAACAAAGGTCTCACATACTGCCGAGAGGTTTCTGTTCCCTGCCTTCAGCATCCTCTAAGAGGTGTTTTCCAGTCTCTGGTTTTAGGGCTCTTTCCTTTGTAAACAAGTCTTAACCAGTCAAAGAACTAGTCTTGAAGGCTAACATCAGTCACAGAGGTTGCTCTCATCAGAGTCCCTTTATGATCAGTGGACTACCTGTATCTGGAGCAGATATCTTGTTTTGATTTGAGTTCATCTCAAAAATGAGAAGTGCTGTCAAGATGATGCCCACAGGACGTCTGCACTTTTTAAATCCATTCCCTTTGACCTAGAAATGTGTCAGTTTTAGTATTACACAAAGTCTGATTCACTTCAACTGCTTTCCCTCAGCTTTGCTGAGAGGTGCACTGAATGTCCATATTATTAATATAAGACACAGCTCATTGGGATTCTGGGTACTTTAATGTTTCTTGTACATCGCATAAAAGTAAAAAAATGTATACAGATAGTGGGAAAAATAAGTTCTGACTCTCACTGCTCAGTGTTGTTTCTTCTGTCCTCAGTGACAAAGAACAAAATGTTAGTAGTTCATACTTGTGAGTGCCTAGTAGTTTTCCTTAGCAGGCAGTCTGAGTAGTGAGGAACATGCCTTTTTAAGCTTTATTAGATGAGTGCTTTTGAGGGATATATTCTTAATGCAGAAAGATACTTCTGGGTTTTGCTTCTATTAATTTTACAGAAGGCATTTTTATTAGCTGGAGTTAGATAGCACCGCTTATTTATGAATAACCATGAAGGAATGCGTGAGTCAATATGAGACACTTTCCCAGTCCCTGGTGCTGGTTATTCACAAATCAAGAATGACATCTGTGCAGAACAATCACCGATAGAGATATTTCTGTGGTATGCCTGGATTAACTTGGAATGAATTATCTTCCCAGCTGTATGAGTTGCTTTCCCCTAAGCGTTTCAGCCATCCTTCCCCTATAGGGAATAAGTAATGATTATGGTGGAGTTTTTTTAGCTGTGCACTTTGAGTGGCCTCGGTTTCCTTCTACACCTTTATTGAACGGGTCTAATGACTGCTCCTGAAAAGAAGAGACATCTGGTGCATGTTGTGTTGGAGAAATGCGAAGTGATAATGGTAAAATCCTTACCACTCACAAGATTTTCTAAGCTACACCAGTCCTACCTGACATGACATAGAGGCTCTTTAACAGCCTTTCTCCAATGTGATACTGTTCATTCGATTCTAGAAACAGGCACAAAGGATAAAGACCTGAACAAAAAGTGAATTGCGACACAGTGAAAGAAAAAGTGTGATAACATCATCAAAGAGGTTATCGCAACCACACTACGTATGTATGCATGTGTGTGTGCACTCACATATCCCTGGGCTGACAGTTCTTCACACCTGCACCGTGTCTCCTGAAACAACCCACTTGAAATGGTTAACCTATCCAGGAATGTTGTTCAGTAACTTTAGCAATGTAGGTAAGAAAACAAAATTTATGGCTGCTCAAACAGAAAGGTGGGAGCTTCCCCGGGAGGGTGAGATACGGAAGAAGGTCACAGGTAGCTCAGAGATTTAACGAGGTTTGACAACGGTCTGGTACCAGGCGATGCTATCAGAAACAAAGCAAAAACAAAGTAATAATATCCCTGACTCGTTTGCTGCTAGATTTTGGTCACTTCTGCAGGCATGCAGAGAGAGAATTGACAAGGAACTCGTGTACACCACAATATGGGAGACTGGGCATGAAAATCCTTGTGAATTTGAGCTACATCATCTAAGAACTTGCCCAAACAGCGTTTTCTTTCTCTAGCACCAAAAAGCTGGCAAAGGCAGGGTAAGATTTTCACTCCATCCCTTGTAATGCCCAAAACAACTAGGAAGAACTGCTTGTAGAGGGAATACATCATCCCCTACAGAGAGGCAGCAATTTCAGCATGCTATAATCCCCTAAAAATCTCCAGAAGAAAATTTGTTTATAATGTGTTTACTGGAGCACACTGCTGTTACATTCAGTCATTAGGCTGCTCATTTTATGAGTGGGTGATACATAGCCCATAGCAATGCAGATCCTAAAGCACAAGTGTTTGTATCTGACTTGGGTTAAATTTTCAGTAGTATAATACAGAAGGAGAATGGTAACTCATAATTTGCCAGAAGCTTTCCATGACTAGTAAAATATTAGGTGAAATTAGAAAGCAGATTAAATACATTCAGAGTATGTGTTTGGGCTCTGGAATGCATCCAGCCTACATAAGGAGATGAAGGCAGTAAAATATGATTTGTTTTGAACGGATATTTCGATTACAAAGCAATTGTTGAAATGTTTAGCTTTAGAGCACATTTTGCTAACTCACAGCTATAACTGTTTAAAAAAATAGACATAGGCTTAACTGACTTTAATAGGGTCACTGCCAAAATTCATGTCCAGAAAAATCTTACATTCCCTGAATAGTATGATAAAGTTCATTATTATCACTACTTTGTAGTGATTCTTGGATAACTATGTGAGTTTAGCCGGATCTTTTAGTTCTCACTCTCCATCCCTGTAAGAATACCTGCTTTAGACATCTGCAGGTTTGTTTTCATATTTCTGCAGTGCACATTGAGAGAGCAGGTAGTCACTGGGAATATATGGAATTTGTGCTGATCCCCTTGATAGAAGTGAAGTTCATACACAGCTGAGAGCATGAACTGGTAGTTCAACTGGTTCAGTGGGTCTACTCATGGCAGTGAGTCCTAACCCCACAAGAGAGGACTGAAGAATCTAATAATTAAGATCTTTAAAATTTCAATCCAGAAAGTTACACTCGGGCACATTGGTCCTTCAGGTGAAGGGTTGATGGAGAGAATTCAACCTACATAATAAAAACAGCTTAGTTCAGGCACAAAAGTTTATACAAACAAAACTGAAAGCCCTTCTATGAGAATAATGAGTAGAAAGTCTAGCTTTTCTGTGTACAGAAGAATCACTAGGCAAATTCTCGAATGCTGTGGTTATTTTGTTTGCTTAGCGATATTATACACTCTAGTCTACTCCTGGAATTGAATTTCAGTTTTTCATTTCTCATTCTGCAACAGTTCAACTGTTATTCTGGATGTGCTCTTTTTCTAGAATATGAGACAAGTCCAGCGATGTAGATGCATAAGGCATACACTAGGCAACCTGGCCACCAGGAAATAATTATTTTTTATTTTAACAGTCTATATATATCCTTCAAAAGTCATAATAGTCTAGACCAGAGATTCATAAAATTGTAAAATAACTCAGTTTGGGAGGGAATTCTAGAGGTCATTGCTGAAAGCAAGATCAGTTCTGAAGTTATATTAGGTTGCTCAGGACCTTCTGTCAATTTTTCAGAATCCCCAAGGACAGAGATGCCACAATGCCATTTATGTGGTTCTTGTATCAGATTGTTAATGCAAAGTCATGCTCACAGTAGAAACAATTCTGACTTCATGTGATACAAACAATATAGACACATTTGCAATCAAAGAAACAGAATAATATTCATTTTCTAGTTGAAGCAGATTTCATAGATTTTGAAGACAAGAGGGACAACTGTGATCGTTTAGTCTAAACTCCCGAGCAACATAAACTGGAAAGCTGTCTTCAGACATACTGGAAAGTAGTGTTCAGGCACCCATAAATCTGGCAGCTCACTGCTGTGAGACTCTGTGATGACTTGTGGGAGCAAGCTTTATATTGTCAGTCACAAAGGACAGTTTTAGCTGAAAGCATGCAACTATGCTCTGCTTGCGTAATCTTCTACTCATTTGTGGAGATTCCTTCAGTTCTGTCTCATAGGCAAAGAAGCTTCAAGGGCTCTCTATTCTGAGCAATCATTTCAGGTTAAATTCCAGTCCCTATGGATTGGTTATGAAGTTGTTATTCAAATTCAGTTGCAGCAAAAGGATTACGTGTGTGATTAAAGGTTGTGAGATTGGCCCCTTTGTACTGCAACTGTAAATCAGGATGTAGAAAGTGGCTGTATCTGCATTTGAATGAGCTAAAAGCTGGGAATTTCCAAATCCCAGCAGGCGCTGTTTTCAGGAAGATTTTCAGAAAACATCTAGTCCTTTATAGTTGCTGGGTAGCTGAGGTAAGGAGCCTTGTTAACATCTTATTTTATCTCCTGCTGTGTTGAAAGATGTAGTTTTCTTCTCAAACGTTTTTGTCTCCACACGAGCGGAAACACATCTGCCATGGATCATGTGGTGATAAGGCACCTTGTCCAGCTTCCAGAGTGCTGGTTTGCCGTTAGGGTACATGAGAAGCATCAGCTGCTTCATGACTGTACAGCTGTGCTACTCTCGTACAGCTCAAGGCATCAGTTCAGCATTTGCCTTGGAGACACATAAACGTGTGCCAGATGCAGGTTTTGCTCAGCCTCACATGACACAGATCCTGTAGCAATTCTGCATGTCTCCTGCATTGCCTTTGCAAAAGTACTTAGCTGTAAAGGAATAAATATCAGCTCTCAGATCCCTTGTATGTTGGGTGTTTAGCTGTCTTTTATCCTTGGCTTTGTTTGAAGGGTTCCAATGGAGTTCTGGGCAGTAGTAGTTCTGGATTTTCAATGTAGTCCAAATTCAAATTTCAATGAGTTTGAGGCATTTAGCTTCCTTGCATAACTCTGATTTCTGCTTGACAAGTCTTCAAAGACAGAAATCTTAAATTTCAGATTATGCATACATATCTTCAAGATGTAGCAAGGGCTTTGTTTCTGTGCTACACATGGTACTGGTCTAACATACCTGTTCATAAAGTTTCTATTCACATACCAGTCATGCTGCTCAATTGCCCCTCCGGGCTTTCCATCACCCTGCCAGGAATGGGCTAGAAGGCAAGAATCAGGGCATCCTGCTGCAGTCCTGTGCTTCTGGTTCAACCTAGTAGTGAGCAAGGGCTGCTTGGAGAGAGCAACTGCTTACCAGTAACCAGTACAGTGTTCATATCTGCTCCTCATTTGGAATTATCTACCTGACATACTGCCATTTTCTCCTAATGGCATGTTCTCCTTAAATAGGTTCCTAGTTCAAATCTAATGAGTGTTTGTGCTTCTATTCATTGAAGGTCTTATTTTTTCTTTTTTTTTTTTTTCTGTGCTAGACAGAAGTTTCTGTTAGTGTGGTGAATCACAGTTACAATGCTACATGTTTCCAGCTCATCATACTAATTTGAGACTAGTAATACGGCACAAGATAACTTCAAAGGTGGGCAAAGAGACTCCGAATTGAAGACAACCGCAAGATATTTATTTCCTTCTCATCGACAGGGTTGGGAACATGCTGGTTAAATTGAGGCTCAGCAGGGACAAAACACATCTGACTGATATCCCACTCTTCTTGCCTGTCATCAGAAGTGAAGAAAAGTCTATTTCAAAGGTCAGCATTAAGTTATGAAGTTTGGCTGGGTCTCTTTTCCCTTCAGGACTCTGTTGGAGTTTACCTTGTGGCTGACACAGAAGGAATTATTGCCTGCACTGCTACATGCTAGGCAGCCTCATATCCCGCTGAGGGATGACATCTTTAAAGAACAATTCAAGTGTATTGTCCAAAGAGACTTCTTGAACAAGGCACAGAAAATATTTGCAGTCACCTTTTCTTACAAGAGAGGAAAACAAACCTTCACGCTACTGGAAGGTGAGTCTCCTTGTGTTTATTTTGGCAAGCAAATAGACTTCACGTGCCTCTCCAAAGAACTGTATGAAACTGTCTGTGTAAAGTTTCTGACTACAGAGGAGAAAGATTAATAATCTTTCTGTTTTAGATAAACATTTACTCAGTGACATGCCAGTACCAGACAAATCTTAAACCCTTGTGAATAAAATATTAGGAAATAAAGACTATTTATTTTTAAAGAATGTGAAAAAAAAAGAAGTCTATTGTTTCTGCTATGCTATAGATCACTTTGGAAATGTATTATTCACTTGCCAGGACTACAAGTACCGTCAGTACCATCAGTATTACAGACAATGACAAAGCCGTGGCTTACAGCTTTTGTGGAGCTGCACAGCTAGAATTTCTGCAGTGTATAACCGCACCCCAGGCCTGCAAAACTGGTTGGAATTCTCAGGAGACTGAACTTGCACGTAACATTGAATGTTGGTCTCCTGGAAATCAAGATATGCTTGCTATGCTTGCTCTAGACCCCCACTAGCACACAGAGACAGAAAGTAACAGCTTAGTTATTTAAAGTATTTTATCATCTCAGAGGAGGCTTGGTTTGGGCAAAGGATTAAAGGATTATTATTTGTATAAGGAACTTGTCTACCTGTGATTAATGAGCCATAAAGTGATTTGGTTTCTTAATCATCACTGCAGCTTAATGGGAAAGCTTAACCTTTCAAATACACCTTGACAACTGCATTCACTTGCTTACTGCAAATCTTTTCTCACTGCTAAAAATGACTGTGACTGGAGACAACGTCACACACCTCATTGCTGTGAAACTTTTGAGATACCTGCCTAATCTTCAACATGCTTTTCGGTCTGCACATTTCCCCTATACTTCACTGAACCAGGGCAAAATCAAAACTTAGCACTATACAGCATCTATTGACAAGTCTCGTGTGATGCTACTGGACACACAGATAAAACTTCTCAGGCTGTGCCACTGCCATCTGCATTTCAGATATGTGATATTCAGCCTATCCTAGAAAGCAATTAGGATCAAACACGGAGCTGAAGATTTTGGGGATGTCCTAAGGCAGGACTCACACAGCCACATTATCCCAGCTGGCTGATCTATGGTAGCTTTGAGCAGTTCCATGTACGGCGTAACTCAGAAACAAACTTAACCGTCTTCAGAGTAAGAAAGTGGCTCATTATTACATAACACTTCCTGGCTTTGCATGAGATTGGAACATTATAAAGTGTAATAAGCAGAGCTTTCAAAACTGGATATTTCCTTCTGGGTCTCTAAGCATAGATTTGGTGCCTATAAAAGTGGTTTCACTTTCAAATGTACCTAAAACCCTATGGAGCTGAAGAAAATTACATCATTTCAGAAAATCTAGCATGTATTTTTAATATACTTTGCCTGAAATTTTTCCTCCCATGAGCTTTAAACTCCTGCATTTTTGCAGGGTCAATAGAAACATAAGCATTTTCATCCTGTGGGAAATTCAAATATTTAGGTAGTTGCTTTTATTATTGAAGGATTACGCTGAATTCTACAACATTTATTTTTCTCAGAGTGCACTATTTCCATACAGTTTTCAGTGTGAAAACACTGTTTCAACAACTAATTTCAGGTCAGTATCAGCTATATGTCCATTTTAAGCTATAGCAAACTCAATTCAGACATCTTAGTCTTCTATTCTTCATAAGGTTTCAAGTCATCTTTAAACTAATAATCTAAGCTAATAAATAATGTGCACAAAATACTCTGTCCTGAAGGAACAGCCCAATCAAGAAGAAAAATGGCTAAGGGACTCAGATAACATGGAAGTATCTGGTCTACTAGTTTTGTGAGGTGTTGCAGAATTTCATGCAAATACACATAAACACTCCATCATTGACCAAAAGGGAATGAGCTGACCTATTCAGAACCCTGAAATGTGTGGATTTGTGTTGGTTAAAAGAAAAAAAAAAAACACAAACAAACAAACAAAAAAAAACCCCCATCCTGTTGGTTTGAGGGTTGGTTGGTTGGTTGGTTGGTTGTCTGTTTTAAATTCCCACACGAAAAGTACACCTAATCAACAACAGTTTAATTTTAGTATAAAAGTGTCTGTGTTGGGAAAAATCACTTTCTGTTAAATAAAATAGTTGGGAAACTCCTGAATATCACTATTATTTTATGTAAGAAAAAATATGAAAATGCACATGCTTATCGAAATAACTCAAAGAAGAAAAGCTGGAGGCAGATGCTGCATAGACAAGTGGGGGTTTGGAAGCATATCACTTATCTCACTGGGAGAGAGGTAAACCTTGGTTTAAAATGGTTTTTCTTACAGTTCAAACAGATCTAGCATGCTCCTTACCCAATCTTTCTGAAAACTTGTAAGAGTTCCTGAAATTTAATACTGAGGATGAGCTGACCTAATTACTCTTTTATTATAGCAAAAGGGCTTCCCAACTGCAAGACGACATTAATGTGTCTTTATTACTAGACTCTGTCAACTTGGAGCTAAGTGTGGTGGTAGTTACGAGGAACAAAGAACTCTCTGCTAGTTGTTACTTTATGTATTCTTTTGAGGAGGCAGAAGGCTTTTGGATGATGTCTTTCTTGAACTGCACAGCAATTAGAAACAGCTTTTAAGGTTTTTTACATGCCTTTTCAATAACTGCCTGAGTTTTGCATATGAGATACGCGGCTATTGTGCTTGCCTCTGTTCCTGAAATGAATAAGAGATCATCACTGTAAAACTAAAATGCTTTGGAGACTGACGGCATGCCGAGAAACACCGGAGCTGAAAGAAAATGATCAAGAAATACAAGAGGAAAATGTCATCCAAATTTAGCCAAAGACATTATAAGGCCCGATCTATGCTATCAGGTGAAATAATTCAGTCACACCCATGTTCATTAAATCCTTCTCTCTCTTTCCAACAACAACAACAACTAAAAAGCATGTATATTAAGCTGCTGCCTTTCTGCACAGAATTGAAAGGAGAAGACACTGAGAGTAAAATGAGATCTGCCAGTCACAGTCCAAGGTGTGGCACCCCTGGTGGAGGAACTGTGGCTCTCTCTTAGTCATAGAATAAACACACAACTAGTGAAAATGAATTGTTAGAGAAAAACAAAGGTAGGACATAAGACAGAAGATGGTTTGTACGTGTGTCTGGCAGGGAATCGATGGAGGCAACAGAGCCTGTCTCAGCTGTGAGGCAGCAGCTGCCTGCTGTGGGAACAACAACCACTTATTTCTCAGGACTCTGAGTCAGAACATTTATCCTCTCGCCACAAGTACAGGCGCATGTTTTCACAGGGGAGTTCCTGTGAACTGGCGGCACACAAGAAAAAATAATGTTTTGACGGGTTTTTTGCCTTGAGATTTGAATGAAGAAACAACTTCTTAATACAACAGATGTCATGTTTTGCCAACATTTCATTCACCTTGCTGAGCAAAAGCAAAATCTACCAAAAACTCACATAGCCTTAAAAAACTGGAGAATATGGGCAGCAAGAGACCTTCTGAGACTATAGAGATAATCCCTCTGCTTCCTTTCTAGAAAAAAAGCTTTGTCTCAAATTTGCATCTACAGTGTTTTGTTCACTTCATAGAAGGAATTAACAAAACAGCAATGTGCAAAAACACAACACAGACATCTAGGGTGGAAAAAAGATGGTTCCTATGAATGCCGTACACAGGGAGAGTCATTGGTTATTTGTGGAGAATTACTTGTGAATATCTCTTAACAAGTTTATTCACATGAGATAGAGTCTATGTAGACATTACAAATATTTACCCAGATTCATTGGCCACCATTTCTAATGTGATATATCACATTAGACAATATTTTTTCTGTTTCCTACCTGGAAAACATGTTTTCTAAAAAAGATAAATAAAGAGTGATAATTTAAAAAATACATCTATATATATAACTAACAAAATGTATTTTTTTGGTACAGCTAGAGATAAACAGATTTTTTTAGGAGGATTGAGTAGGACACTCAAAATGACATCTTTGTCTAAATGAAAAGTTACAATGATTGCTACTCTCAAAGTGTCAATCATAACAAATCTGCAGTTGGAACTGTGTTGGTGTATTTGTCTATGCAGATTTTGGAAAGACATGTGCAACCTGAAAATACTTTTCTTTTTCCTGAGTCACCTGCAGAAGTGCTAAAAATTCTGAATGCAGTCAGTGAATACCCTTAGCACTGATATCTTTGTTCACACAGATGAACCCAAAGTGTACACTAGAGCATTTTCTGAGAATCTGACTTAGTTTCTATGACACAGAAAATAGTTCTGGTTAAAATTGCTAAGTACTGAAATTTATATCTTTTAGCTTGATTTTTGTAAGCATATCAGGTTGGAAAAGCAAGTGAAACCCTGAACCATTTAGCTGTTCAATTGACATGAGGCAACTTGACTGACAAAGCTGCACACACATCCTGACACCCGTCAATCATAAGTAGCCCATCTGGGCCGTGTTCTATTTATTCCTATTCAGTTAAGAGATATTGCACAGGAGACAGCTGGCAGGCTGCAGAGAACGTTTCCTCCTCCCTTCACTTTCATGCCTCTGCCTACAAAAGGCAGGATCCAGCCGTAAGGACCCAGTTTTTCTTTTATGTGAGACCAGGAAATAGCAGAGGCAATTCAGGTATAATAGTGAAAATATTGGTGTCACACACAGCTGGAACGGGCTCTGTTAAAGAGACATGCAGGTGGGACACACCACAGCAGGCAAAGTCAACCAAGAGGTAAAGGTTCTCAATTTATGGCTTTTCCTCAGGCAGTTCCCATGATCAGAACAGAGGGACTGTGGTGGACTCAGAGCCACAGGCCACACAGTCAAGGTGCCATTTGAAGAATGTTGTTATTGCATGGAGAATATCAAATAGACAGCCTGGAAAAGCCCCTGAGCTGCCAGCTTTTTGTTCTGATTGCCATGAGCAGAACTGTTTTGCACGTGGGCTTACAAACTGGAATCAGGGAGCCTGGATGGTCCAAGGTGGGCACATGGGGATGTTCCAGTTCCTCCAGGGCTGTGAAGCAAAACCCCATGGGAGCCTGAGTCTTGCTGCTGCAGTGCCCAGCACACCCAGCATGACAGAGATGGCAGCATGATCAGAAATGGGAGAAGCTGTGCCATCTTTTTTTTGCATCAACTTTTCAGTTCCTCACTGATATTCACACTGCCCTTGAAGACCTTTGTTACAGAAAAATAATAAAAATACAATCCTCTGTGAAGATATAAGGAATCTTCTTTCTTTCTTTCTTCCTTTCTTTCTTTCTTTCTTTCTTTCTTCCTTTCTTCCTTTCTTCCTTTCTTCCTTTCTTCCTTTCTTCCTTTCTTCCTTTCTTCCTTTCTTCCTTTCTTTCTTCCTTTCTTCCTTTCTTCCTTTCTTCCTTCCTTTCTTCCTTTCTTCCTTCCTTTCTTTTTCTTCCTTTCTTCCTTTCTTCCTTTCTTCCTTCCTTTCTTTTTCTTCCTTCCTTCCTTTCTTCCTTTCTTCCTTTCTTTCTTCCTTCCTTTCTTCCTTCCTTCCTTCCTTCCTTCCTTTCTTTCTTTTTCTTCCTTTCTTTCTCTTTCTTTCTTTCTTTTTTCTTTTCCTTCCTTCCTTCCTTCCTTCCTTCCTTCCTACACTCATTGCCCGCATTACAGAATTTAATTTCGCCAGTACAGAAATACACAGACAATGAAAAAATGGGTTTTCCTTTTTTTCTTACTTATATTAAATTCTTCTGAAAACATTACTTCTTTTCCAATCCATTCAAGCCCAGAACTGCCAGAAGCAATGTGTCTACAGGTTAAACAAGCTGAAGTGGAGCTGCTGCAATAACTACAGTTCCCCCAGGTGCAGCTTGGGCAATTCAAAACCTCACCTGGAAAGGCTGCAAGTCTGACAAGGGTGAGCTGCTCCTCTGGCACACTTTGACACTTAAATGGCCCAGGGAGACACGCTCTGGGGACTTGGACAACAGCCTCAAAATAATGTCCATTGACTGAACTCAAAGACACGTTCCAAACATCTAGGGTATTTGATGGGGAACCTTCCAGCTCTTCGACCACATTGTGTAGAAAGGAGGAATAAAATTTCCGCAGTTTTTTGTCACTGAGGAATGAAGAATGCAATTCCTCTTGTTTAACTTTCAGCGAATGCTACTCCTGAGACGTGTCTTCAGCATCTGTCCTTGGACAAAAAGAATATTCCTCTGGAGGTACCTTCTCCTTTCTACTGACCATTGGGGGATGCCAGGTCAACTGGTTCAGACATATCAGAGCAAGAGTTGACACACACAGGGCATGTACACCTACAGGGTGGTGCAAGGGGACAGGAATTTTGTTATCAAAGAATGATTTTTTTTGTTCATATTGACCAAAATGAGACTTCAGGGAATGTAACTTTCTTGCTGTCACCTTCACATTCTCACCCTTCCCTTCTCCATGATCTGATCTCCTGAGGAATAGCAGAGCTAACATGGAAGAGAATTGCCCCAAGGACAGGATTGGCTTCCAGTGTGGACAAGGCCACTGTGCTTCATGTGCAAATCCTCTCCCTTCCAATCACCTCTTGATTTCAGCACACAGAGGGTGAAGACTTCAATCCTAATATCCTGCTTCTTCCTCTCCTGAAAAAACCTCCTTTTCTACTCCCTAGAAGGGACTCCAGGCCCTTCCAAATAATTTCCATGCTGTGTAAAGACTAACACAGCACATGGAGGACATATCTGAACCAGAGCTGATCTACAAAACACTTTTGAAGACCATTAATTCCTACAGGCAAACACAAGTCACAAGTGCAATCACAAGTATGAGATAAAAATCACTACTCTGAATGACAACCTGCTGGTGCCTGTCCCTCTCCTGCCACTTTGGTCCTCACAAGAGTATTTGGGTTTCAGCATACACTTCAAAGTCATTGTTCCTTCTGTTTTGTTTGACGCAGCAGCGCTCATGTTCAGAGGAAATAAAAGGCAAGAGAATAGCTGTAGAGACACACATCCCAGTGACAGCTTTGGCACAGCAATATGCTGATGGTGAGCCCCTGGGAATTTGAGTGAGCATCTCCCACTGTCAGCCACATCACTAAGTCCCACCAGCCCCATTCATCAACCACCAAGTAGCACGTCACAAATCAGAGGATATTCTGGTTATTTGTCTCACAACTCATTTAAACTGTAAAAGCACTAATGTGCTTGATTTTTATTATTACTTTTGACTTCAGCAGATGTCTTGTGGGCAGTAGCTGTCTTCTTAATATTCCTGTGGAACAGCTTTATGCTATACTGTACTGGGGGGAAAGATAATTGCATCAGAGGCAGTGCTCTTCCTTCACAGAACAATTTCCTCACCCTGTATCATGTTTATGTTTAATTATGTTGTATATTTGGGGTATTTCAGAACTGATAGCTCATTAAAATAGCATCCTAGCCATCAGCCATGACATTCCATCTGGGAAATAAAGGAAGTATAAATTTTAAGCCAGCCAATAAATCAAGTAAAGTTCTGAATCTTTAAACCCATAAAATAAGCAAAAAAAAAAAAAAAAGAGTGACACATTAGCCAAAATTATCCCATTCTCAGGCTCAAAATGAGACCATGCAACATGTAGGCTCTACCACTCATTTTTATTGGGATAGGGGACAAAACAGCATGTATAGGAGAAACAGCTCTGACAGAGAGCCCAGAGGAACTTAGTGTCTCTGTCCTCCACCTACCTGTCATCTGTAATTTGGGAGCACGTCGAATTTTATGGACAGATTCAGTTTCCGTTCTCACCTGATTACTATCTGTTGCACCACAGGAACAATTGCAGCAAGTACAACATATATTAGCTGCTTGATTTTAGATATTAACCAATCAAGTCACAGCTCCCATTTGGCACCAAGGCACAGATTTCAGTCATCATCAGACACACTGCTCCAGTTGAAACCTGGCATGTCAAGACTTAGCAAGTATCTCCATGTATTCAGGCATTTCATCAATCCTTTTCCCCCAAAATACCTGGTATGTAGCAAGATGAAGGATGTATGTGGTGCTAGGAGAGGCCATGAAAGCAGAAACATTCAATGCTCTGGTGAAATTGTTAGTGGTACTTTAGCATCACTTTCAATTTAAGAGGATTTAGGTTATATATTGGTACTAGAAATCCCATCATCAGAGCCTTCCCCACAGTTTTAAATACTTAACAAGCCTGTGATGTGAGCAAGCCTACCCAAAAAGGCTGGTGATGCTGGAGGCTCCATCTGTTGCTTGTTCACAGCACATATTGTTGGGAGACCGGGAACGCCACTCTCCCACCTTTTCATACTCTCGCACTTCTTCGCATCCATAAGATTTCAGAAGCACATTTGGGGCTTTGCTCAGAGTAGAATATGACAATGCACTCGTCATGCTTTCTCTCTGCCTTCATGCCTTCTCCAGAGACAGCAAACTGGGCTGCTGTTGACCTTATTGTCTGGAAAGACAAAATCCCATAGGATTATTTTCTCTCTGTTGTTTTCAGAAGTGGGTGTTTCTTTCCTCTGTTACTTCTTCATCAGTACTTAAGTCATCACCTTTAATCAATATTGTGCCTTGACTTTCCTGACTCTGCCATTATTTATCCTTCCTTTCCATTTTAGCTTTATGCCATTTCCATCCCTCCCTACATAATACAGTCCAGCAGGGCACATGAAGCACCAAGTACCATTGGTTATGTTGGATTATGGTGGAAGGGGGCAAAGGCAGAGCCTGTGGGACAAAAAGTTCAGAAGTGCTCAAGGACTTTCAACATTTTCACTTTGGAGTGCCCAGCCTGTGATAATCACGGCTGGCTGTCCACAGAACAAAACCGCTAGCATTGTTTTAAACCCATGGTTATTCTTTAGGGCATAGTGGGGGACATCACCTACTGCAGGGTAAAGTTGCATGGTGGAGTGGTGTCAATGTGAACACACTTGTAATTTGCACACTCCAAGGTGGCTGGGTAACTACCATTTGGGTTGGGATTTGTGGAAAAATTGGCACCAATTCATGGTATCAATTCATAGAATCATAGAACCATGGAATCACAAAGTATTTTGGGTTGGAAGGGATATTTAAACTTCATCTAATCCAATCCCCCTGCAAACAGCAGGGATGTTTTCAACTAGATCAGGTTGCTCGGAGTCCTGTCCAGCCTGGTCTTGAATGTCTCCAGGGACGGGGCATCTACCACCTCTCTGGGCAACCTGGGCGAGTGTTTTACCACCCACATTGTAAAAAATTCCTTTCTCATATCTAGCCTCAATCTACACTATTTTAATTTAAAAACCATTCCACCTTGTCCTATTGCAACAGGCTCTGCTAAAAAGTCTTTCTTATAGGCCCCTTTTAAGTACTGAAAGGCTGCAATAAGGTCTCCCTGAAGCCTTCTCTTCTCCAGGCTGAACAGCCCCAACTCTCTCAGCCTGTCCTCACAGCAGAGCTGTTCCAGCCCTCTGATCACGGTCCACAGAATCAGAACCCTCAAGTTTTAGTGGAGTAAATTGGACTACTATTCCTCTTCCCCTTCTCTGCAGGACATGGATTTCCGAATTTCACTCCAACATACACATGCATGAGCAGATACCATGATGTAAACAAGAGGAGCAGAGTGGGTTCCCCTGTGGCCTTAGGACATGGTGAGTGTAGGAGGCAGGCTGAAACACATTTGAGCTACTGTCCCATGCAGCATTCATCTTCCCAGCTCTGAGTCACACCTTTTCTCCACCCTGATACATTTGTTGCTCAGGGACATGGAGCAAGAGATGAGTCACAGCTCCAAGACAGACGTGGCACAGAAACTCTACAAGACAGTGGCAGAGGAAGGTAGTAACAGGAATATTACCACCTGACACTAGATTGACCTGATACTAGACATAATTCCAATGTATTTTCATAGGAAGCAGTTGTCAGTTGTTGAAGAGCCAATATAAATTAAGTGGCAGGTGAAAAGAAATCCAGGTCTTTGAGTGAGCATCACTGCTGAGTATTTGTTTAATAGTATTAAGGTAAAAGAGAATTCAAAATATTAAGCAAGTTTTAGTCCTGAATACCAGAAGCTCAAGAAAACAAATGAAAATGAAAGTTATTAAAAAACAATATCTGTAGGCAAAGGATGCAGATTTGTTCTAGAAATGACTGCAAGTAATTGTTAAAGAGAACTAAACTGTCTAGTTGATTATCTGTTTTGCATAAATATTCTGGAAGGGACCTGGGGCATTGCCAGTTTATCACCAAATAGAAAATTGCTACTTACAGACAAACTTCCGAAGTTTATTTGAAAGGGCAATTTGACTTTTCAAGCATTGTGTATTTGCTTTTACATTTGTAAAAGTAACAAGAAGAAACAAAGTCTTTGCAAGTGCATCCTTTCTTAACAGAGAAATCCACGGCGATGACATTCGTAATAAATTGAGTTCACATTACTGTAATGATGTTTGTCTAGCGATACCTTGGGAGTTACAGTTAGCTTTAGTATTAATTAGTTTGATGCAATTTTAGTGTGTTATCAACATATTTTATATCCTCTGCTGGATCCAAATTATCCCAAGATAAAGGAAAATTTTTCAATGCATGATTATTCGAAATGCCTTTCAAAACAAGAAAGCATACAACAAAGAAAACAAATCTCTTGGGAGATCTGCATGGAGGATTAAATTTACAGTTCATGATCTGCACCTAGGTTTCCTAACTAGTAATGTGAAATCTTAAAGCAAATTGAATGCCACAATAATCAGATCTTTGTCTCATGGTTATGGCAAATCATTAAGAACTAGGATTTAAAGTTCATATTCTAGGAAATTCTGTCTTGGAGAGGAAATGAAGGTTGTGATCAGTTTTATGTAACTCACAGGGAAACTTCTGAACAACTTTCCTAGTACAATGAGCAACTTTTGAAGCTCGGTGTTTTGTGTGCCTAACGTCAACCCAAATACCTCGGGTTTAGCTATCAAAGAGGGAAAGTCATTACTTCAAACACACAGGAAATAAAAGTTGGAAGTTAGGAGAAGAAATTAAGCAGGGGAAAATAAAATATCAGGGATAAAAAGCTGTGAGCCTCTAAGAATAAGCTGGCAAAATTGCCACGAACACAATATGAGCAAAGACAAAATCTCACAGGCAACTATGCTACATTGCTTGGCAGCAGGGGCGGTTTCTCTCTCTTTTTTAATTTGACATATTCCAGGCCTGAGTCTGCAGCAGTTTCACCATTCATATATATCCAAACCATGTTTCATTTACTGCTTGCAGTTCTTCTAGCTCAAGACAGCAATGGTAGCAAGTGGGACAAAGATAAGTTTCATGCAGGAAGCAAGGCGTCAGAACACATGGAGGAAGGGCTGCTGTTTTGAGGTTTCACCCTGCTGGGGATGCTGGAGGCCCTGACTGATCCTTGCCAAGATGAGATAAAAGAATGTCAATTTAGCAGTAACCTCAACCACATATGACAAAGCAAGTGGTGGAGTCAGCTCTTGTTCTAGAGCTGTGATTATTTAAAACAAACTCTGTCTTTTAGACTCTTCCATGTAAGGGGAAAAAGGAGATGGTGACGATAAGAAAATACCTTGTTACACGTGCCCATTTGGAAGTTGTTTAATAACAGCAGTTACATTTAATAGCCAGATGCACACCATCACTTAATCTAGATAACAAACAGGCAGAACTTGAAAGAAAATCTTCCTGTCCCTTTGTTGCCATGACAGCCTTGTGAAAAATATTAGGCAGGAGATAACACAATCATCAGACTCAGGATGTGAAATCCCAGTGAAGTTCATATATTGTCTGATAGACTGGCTTTGTAATTCAATAAGAGCAACTGTCTTCAAAAATCATGCATATTAATATATAGAGCAAAGCTGGTGTGAAGGAAATGCAGTGAACTACCACATGCACCTGGTCAGTCGTCTTGGAAAACAGAGAGAAAGAGGCATTAGCAGCAAGGCTTTTTGATGTAGTCTCCCTTTTCATGACCATAGAAATATTCAGAGGTCATCCTGAATGTGTCATTGTGTCAACCTAGCTAGACTTGGGTCTGATCTCTCACATTTGAACTCTCTTAGTGCTAAACAGACTTGACCCTCACTCAAAATAACCAGTTATTAAGCAACAATTTTTCAGTGCAGGCAGATAGTCTGAGATGTGCTCAGGACAACAACTCAAGGAAAGGTAAGCTCATAAGTCAAACACTTTTCTCTCTGCAGAAAATCAGTATAGTCAAGTGGCTATATAGGCCCAGGACCCACGAAGACTTCAGTGCTCTATAGTACTTACATGGAGACTGAGCATCCCACTACCAGATCGAAGGTCATCTGCCACCTAACTTCCAACTGTGTCTTATTTTTAATAAAGTTCATAGCACCTACAGCTTTAATTCATGTTTGGAGCGAGCCCAGGCTGACACAGACCAGGAACTGAGCCAGATCAAGACCTCATCATGTGGCATGTTTCCCTCAAGGCCACCACTCTCAAAACCTGCCAGACAGCCAGCATCAGGTTTCTTATGAAATGAATTATCTGCTGCTTTCCCTCTGTCAAAAGCCAGAAAGTAATGGGAATGATTTGGGAAATTTCTACCTGTTACTTACCCATCATTTAGCATTAGAGCATCAGGCCAGCCTTGAAAACCTGATACCAAAATGAAAGTGTTTATACCATCCCAGAAAAAAAACAGACATGAAGGAACATCACCTTGTAGATATTGTCCTTCTGCAATTCAGTGGGGCCTGATATAGATCCGGATTAGCATATGAATTTATTTTACTGCCACAGATGAAATATGACCCTTTCCAGGGTAGAAAACAACAGAAGATCACAATGGTCTTAAAAAAAAGAGATTGTAAACAAAACCACCTATTGGGATCTAGCCTGTATGAATAACAAATTCAGAGACATAAACAATTCATGCCAATGAAACCAAACATGTGCTACTTGTAGCCCCTGCATATAACCGTGTACTAAAACATATTTGCAATTTATTTCAAATTTGCTGAACATTTCAAAGCCACAAAAAAACCCCAGGTGATTACATTTCCCAGTTGTTAGGAACAGGAAATGATGAATTTGATCTTTCTCCTCACACACACACACACTCTACCACATCATTTTTCTCCCATGCAGAACACATGCAGATTTTGAAGGAGGTCTCATATTTTCTAAAGCCATCCCTACAGTGAAAACACAGAGCTTCAGCACTGAGTTCGTGCTGTGCCAGTGGTCTCTATCAAAGGCGGGCATCCAGCCATCAGCGTGAAACCTTCTCAGCTTCAGATGACTGGGGGAGGAGGACAAGTCAAAGGCAATCCTCATCCTCCTAAGAAAGATGATCTTTTCTGTTCCTAGGGACTTCATTCTTCTGCAGGAAGGAAAAATGAACTAAAAAGATTCTTTATGTAGTTCATTCTTCTACCATATGCCATCTAATTTCAGTCAGTTGTCCTTGTCCTGAACCCAGTAACTTGTTTTTGGCTACAGCATATCTTCCAGACAGACCTTCAGTGCTAATTTGCAAACACAAATTAAAAATTTGCTGCTTCCAAAGCTATTTCTTTCCCAATGATGAATCATCCCCTCTGTTAAAAGTGTATATCTTACATCTCTTCTGATTTTTAATTGAAATTCTCATGTGAATGTTGTTTCCAGTTCTGGTAGCATTAAACCAATGAATCACCACAGCTCTGATCCAGCATGACAGCTCCTACGTGTAACAATGAAATGCATAGCCTCATGAAACACAGAAATGTAAATGGACAAATGCTTCTTATATATTAAATCTACTGGCACATGAACCCCTGCATGCTGCACTGAGCTAACAGCATTCCAGTTACAGGCAAGCATGGATTAGGATTATTTTAATCTAGTATCACAATCAAATGTTCAGGAAGGTAAATACTAGTAGAGATAAAACTCAAAGAGAGAACTTTCAATAAGAGTTCAAAATCGGTGGGCTACAGAAATAAAGACAATATCACATAAACATCTGAGCTTCAGGTTGAAGCTATGAGGACAAAATAATAGCATCAACTGTCTCTTTATCTTGGATGGTTTGAAAAACATGTTAGAAACTACTCAGTGCTTACACCAAGTGCTAGACCTGAACACTGCAATTCATCTTCCTCATCTGCCTGCTCATCAATTTATTCTGCAGACATCAAGGCAGTATAACATTAATCCCTCAGCTCTCTAGACTGGATTCTTGGTTAGTTATGCTAACTCCTTTTGTGGAGGCAAAAGTTGTCAAAAACGTGTTTTCCCACAAAGCTTTGACTCGTAAGGGCTCTGCTTTCTTCACTTTGAGGTCTTCCCACCTGGCTCAGCCTGCAGAAAATTAGAGTCTTGGTGATTTCCAGTGGTGTGAATGTAGAGAAGAACTGTTGAATTCCACAGAAAAATAAACATACAGAAAATAAACACAGAGAAAAGCGGTGTCTGCAACCTCTCAAAATGCTGAGTGCAGGACTGTAATTAAAAACTTTCCCTACAACGAAGCCTCATATTGCGCCAGCAGTGTCACCTTCTCAGTACTTCACTTCAGGATGGTTCAAATGTCCTGAAATGTCCTTGCATATTCATTTTGTTCACAGTGAGGTCCTGCACTTTAGGAACAGTTTACATTTAAGTATCTGCTTATGCCTCACTGAAACCAAGTAGCAGTTAAGCACACATTGTGAAAAAACAGGACTGTATTACATGAACAGCTGCAAACAGTATCATTAATAGAAAATACTAATATTAATAAAGCAATAAGCTTGGGCACTTTCATTAATGAACCTCATCAGCTCACATTTTCAAAGCACAATGCAATTAGCTTTCTTCTGAACAGCTTTATGTGCAAAGCCAGCAAGCAACACCAGCTCCACTTAATGTAGAACTGAGTTTTTCAGAAACGTGTGTGCATGTTTTGAGATGACTTCCTAATTGACAGTACCACTGCACACTGTCCCCAGAGCAATGTCTGATTAGATATTAGTACTCACAAGCAACTATGAATTAATTCCAGGTAATTTCATGCTCTAATTATGCATGTATTTGTTCTGTTGCATTTCTGAGAACCAGGTCCACCAAAGTAATCCAACACAGCAGCTATAGGGTATACCCATGGCAGTAACCAGGAGTTCCTTGCTCTTAAACCAGGACTTGGTACACTGAAAGCTGTTATGTGTTGCTTCTCTTTGGAGGGAAGATGGTGCCAACAGTAAATTTGTAGAGACTGTCAAACATGTTAAGTGTACCTGAGTCACCAGAAGAGCGTAAAATGATGAAATGATGCTGCCAGTGCAAAGACTAGGGAAGACATGGGACTGCTTTGCAAGCTGCACCTGCCCTGCTGGGAAAGCCTGAGCCCCATCAATACCTGCTATAAACTGAGATTCAAGTCTAAGTGCTTAGGAAGACTTAAGATACCTACACATATCGTAACATTTTGGAGGTGCACATAATAATGAGTTTAGAATGCAGTTCATGTACCGCCAAATAGTTTAGCCATGTATCTGTCTTAGGATTTCTCCCTTCACAGTTCCTAGTAACACCTTGTTACCATCAAACACATTGTTATTGTTGAAATATAGAGTGATAGATTCTAAGATGCTTGCAAATCTCCTCACTTAACAGAGAAGCAAGAGCTGTAAATAAAACCTTCTTCACTCCTTAGACCATCTGGAAAATAAATTTAATTACAAGTTGACATGAGTAAAGGGAATCGGGATTTAACCATTTTTCATAAATGGCCAAAAGGTTGAACTAACAAGCAAGCAAGCAAGCAAGTTGGAGCATTTCTCACATGGCCAGGAAAGGATAGCAATCTTATACAAACATGCATGAGGTTCAACTACAGAAACACTCATGATCAAGGAGGCATCAGAATAGAGGTAGTGAATAAGAGACACCACCACTGCAGACTCCAATACAGGAATGAATACAGAGAAGGTACTGCACTAAAGTTAAACTGCTTTCTTGTAAACCAGAGAAATTTAAGCTGTAATTTTGCCACATTTTTGTCACTTAAATGTTATATTTAATTACGAACTGATCACCATTGTCTCCCCTCACAAGCGGTGAAGAAAAAGATGACATTTCAGAGTGACTCATCTCACCATGCTGGTGACTTCAATGCGTTTTATCTCATGGCAATCTCCACAGAATTTTTTTAATAGGTCTTTGTACTTGTACACACACATACAATGCATTAAGTTCTAAGAGAATAATATGGTACAAAACAAAAACAGTATGCCATGGTTGTTATACATTGGAACACATGAAAAAAACACCTTCACCTTGTGACGTTCTCCTAAACTCCAATTTTCATGTTTGTCTTGAGTAGTTGCCATGCACATTTCCACAAGCTGGGGGAGTAAAACACTGAAATCCTCACCAAAGGCTACCCTAGAGAGGGACAAATTCGTAAGTAACTAATAAGTACCATGTAATAGATTTAAATATTTTATATATATATTTTATTTTATTTTTTTTTTTAAATAACACAATTGCGAAACTGTGGAAACTTGTTACATGTTGCTGTAACAAGTTTGTATCTGTTGGAGCAAGCTTCTGCAAAGTTGGTAAGTACTCCCTTTGCATTATTATTGCTTTTCTCAGTCTTTGCTTAGTAACAAAAGCAAGAAACCTCACAGACTGAAAGTATCCCACTTTGTAGGTAATGCAATAACACTTTGGAGTTCAGTATGGAAGTATTAACAAAAAATTACATTATTGTCTTACACGCCATGAGATAAACTATGGCAAAATCCCTCTTGTGCAACAGCCACATCAGTGGAAGTTAATTTTTCCAGAAATGTCTTTGCCCCCAACCTAACAACATTCAACAGAAATTTAGCTTCTCTTTGTACTGTTGAAAAATTTTCCTTATAAAATGACAGTCATTTATATTAAGAACATGTCTTCACAGAAGAGCGAGCTCACATGAAATTCTAGTTGTGCTGCTTTGTTCACTTCAGTGATGCATAAACCTGTGTCTTAGGCTTACCTCTTGGCTCTGCTCACAAACTGCGCCAATCCAAGATTATGCTGGTATTGTGAGAAGACCTGTTTGGAAGTGCCACCACTCTTCCAGTGTTGTAAACTAAGCCAACAACTGGAAGGGAAAAGCTGTTGTGGCAGTGAATGAAAGCCATGTTCCAGGAAAAAGGATGCTGGTGGCATTTTGTCAGTGATATAGAAGCATGTCATGTTGTAGAAATGCAGACGGTGAAGACAATCAACAAAATTCCCCTGAGCTGGTCAGTTGTTATTTTGCAAGGCACCCTGGAGCCCAGACTGGCATTACCACCCAGTAAATTGAGAATAATCACCAGCAACTTCAACAGAAGCAGTATCATTTTGACACTACCGAGCTGCTTTCTTTTGTCATCCAGAACACAGTCTTCAGTAGTTTATTTATTTCACATGCTGAGGCTTCAGTCTTGGGAGTCCTTTTTTGTTGTTGTTTGCTTAGAGTTTTCAGCGTTTCTGATTTCTGGCATCTTCCCAAATTATGGGTCTTACTAAACGCCTACCAAAATCCTGATGCAGGCAAGGCCAGGTCCAGGCATGCAGTTTCTGTTCAACTGTGGCACAATGATGGCATAAATACAAGACAGCAATGGGAATAAATTGGTCTTTAAATGCTGAAACGATCTAGACAACTGCCAAAAGAAGGAGTTAAGTAGGGCGAGGAAAACAGGCCATTCTATGAATCTGCAGGACAGAGTGACAGAAGTAACAGATTTTGGATTTATTTGCAAGGTAGAAATCTGCCAGTCTGGGCTAAATCAAAAGAAAATCTTGAATCCTTAGTTGGTTTGGATGCAGATATTTGACATGGGATTTTTCTCCTATATGCATGGCAGAGGAAACCAGTCTTTGAGCAAGAACCCAGACAAATCCTGCAGCAAAGACCTACCCTAAAGCAACAGTTCCCATACAGGGGATGGAGAGAGTTCATGAGCAGAAGATATGAAGGTGAGTTTGCAGACCTAGAGCTAGAATGATGAATAAAAAACTCCAAAAGCACTCCTGCAGAATATTAACGTGATGTATTAATGTTTTGTTCCCCATTTTAGGCATTATTACCCACTGTAGCTGGATGAGAGGTGTTACTTAGGTGCACCAGTAATGTTGTGTGTTTAGGGGCCAGTGGAGGCGCACACTGGACTGATGCCGGAACAGGAGAGCAGTTCACCAAACATGGCTGAACTTTAAGGAGAAAGAAGGTAACAGCAGCAGAGGTGATGAAACAGGCTCCACATAGACTCTTAATCCTGTTTCGTCCTACAAGTCCTCTGTGAAAGAAAATACGCCAACCACCTCTGAGAATTAGGCTACAATGCCGGTGGAGGACTTGCACTCAACTGTCTTTTCAGAATAATAAGTACCTTAAATGCTGCTCAGGGTACAGTGAGCAAATCAGCGAAGCTGCTGACACTCATGCAAGGCAGCATTGCAGCTGATCATAAACTGAAAAGCTTCAGACAAGCTACTTCGGTTTCCAGTGCACTGTACTGGGCCAGGAGGAAGTAAGTAGTCAGGCCACCTTGAACCATACAGGTCTGGTGTGGGAAGAGAAATTAATTATTCTCTGCTGGTGATACACTCAGTGGTGCCCAACGAAAGGATGAGGGGCAACGGGCACAGGCTGAAGCATAGAAGGTTCCATCTAAATACGAGAAGAAACTTCTCTACTTTGAGGGTGCCAGAGCACTGGAACAGGCTGCCCAGAGACGTGGTGAAGTCTCCTTCTCTGAAGACATTCAAGACCTGATTGGACACATTCCTATGCAATCTGCTTTAGGGGTACCACTGAAAGGAGTTTGGTCCCACTCTCTTGACATCCACCCTTGAGATATTTATAAACGTTGATGAGATCGCCTCTCAGCCTTCTCTTCTTTGGGCTGAACAGACCCATTATTTATTCTTCAGATCTTTCTTCACGAGTGGAAATACTCTTAGTATCACTCACCTGTTTTAACTTCTGGTACCTAAAATTTATATATCAGAGCTAGAACTAGTCTCATGGACATCCTTCATCTCTGATGCAGAGGGTGCCACATCTGGATATGGTTTGTCTTACTGCTAGATGTGTTGGTCTTCTGACGAGACTGATACAGACAGCTCTTTTCTGGTGAATGGTAAGATTCATACCAGTCATGGAAGGAGGTTGCAACTTGCTGAATGAAATCCTGATTTCCTACAAAACTGGGCTGGCACAGCTCACAGAAAGAACTTTAGACTAGGAAAAAAAAAATCAAGGGGGAAACTGGCCATGGTCTTAGTTCTCAGGAATAAAAAAAGAGGTAACCAAAAATATGGCAACAGCTGATGGAGCATAAGGAAGGAAACTCATACTGATAGGAACCAAAGTGAAGTAGCTGATTGTGCTTCCAAGGGACTGTTTCTGTCCCAGCTGGGTTACTGAGCACGGCTAGTAGGAAACTGCTTCCCCATCATACTCTAATGCAGGAAGCCTGGCAAACAGACCGGGCAAGGTCAAACTATTGGAACAGGATGTGAAATCAGACTCTGTAACAGATAACAGCATGTGGTAAAATAGCAGCCACATGCAGAGCAGATGTATTGAGGAAAAGCAGTCTGCAGAAAGACGGAGATGAAGATAATGGCGGTGGGGTGCATCAACAAAGGAATTGAGTGTAGAGGTAGAAACAATGGCATGGGCAAAACAGTATCTGTCTCAATCTCACTGGGGAAAAAACAAACAAACAAACAAACAATTGAAAAGAGGTTTTACTGGGCTGAGAAACCACTGTATAGCTTCATAATGAGGTGCGGTTGTTATAGATTTTTAGGTAATGTTATTAGAAAGAGAGCTTTACTAATAACCGCATCATTAAGGGACAGGTCAATGTCCTAAATAAAGAATGTAGAATAAATATGATGAGTAGTAGCAGGGAAAGTTACTTCTAGATGGGATAGGTGGCAGATTTCTCCACCAAATAGCCAAAAACTCAACAGATTGTATGCTATTTTTATTGGTCTTGTAATTGGTGAAATTGTTTTAGACTATTTGATCATTAAAAAGAAAATCTCAATTACTAAGAAGCTGAATTTATATTAAATGAAAGAGCATGTGAAAGTAGGTCTGCGAGTTCTTCGCTGAAGACAGAGCATTATTAGAAATGAAGGAAACTGATTAAATCACCTGAAAAGATCTGTGTAACGACTAATTGCAAATATTACTGCTGTTCACTTGGAGTTAACTACTTCTTAATGCTGAAGAATATAAAAAGATGCTAGGAGTACTGTACAAAAGACTGGAGAATGGGATAAAAATCTGGTCATCAATATTTAATAATTTGTGTTGAGATTTAAACAAATGCAGAGCAGCACTGTTCAAGTGCCCAAAACAATTGGTTTATTTTGTGGGAGGAAAGGAAAATAATTTGATTTGTGATTCCTTTCAGAGAAAATGAGAAGTAGGTTAAACCCAGACATGGTAGAGAAAAGATCTGGTTTTATATATTTATATATCTCTATATATATATATCATTGGTTTAAGAGCGAGTGGGTTAAAGAATACATTAAAATGACTGACTATGCACACATTTAGTATGGAAATTGGAAGATTTCTTGCTTTTAAAGGTGGATGGTTATGGAACAATGTTTTGGTGAAAAGAGTGGCACAAAAGCTAAGGAGAGCTAAGACAGAGCCAGACCAGTTGGTAGGTTATGACTACAGTGAGAGCAAGGGGCTCTGGGGCTCAGGACAACCCTTCCTGCCTGTCGTCTGCTCCAGTTATTGTAGTGCCACTGCCAAATGTGCAGTGCTGCTTATTAAAAACTGCAGAAAAGTAGGGCAAACTGGACATATTCCTTGTTGTCTCCTTACTAAAACAAACAGCACAGAAAATAATAACACAGAAAACTGAAGACACCGTAAGTTCAAAAGTGCAACATTCAGCTAGCACTAATGTTCCAATATTGGACTCCATTATTTTGCTTTTGATGAAGTGCAGGCTGCTGGCTATTGGGCTGGAACTGCTGATAATTACATGGCATTGATTTTTTTTTCTGTCTTTCATAGTACCAGAGTCAATTTCCCTCTTTGCTGATGCACAGAGCTCGCCAAAGTGCGTGGGCTGAAGAGGAAGAGCTTGGACTTGATAAAATACCCCCTTCCATTTCTAGCACTCTCTTCAATGATGAAGAAATAGGGGCTCAGCCCTGTACAAGCCATCCTGTGTTACTGCCCACAGTACCAGTGACTGCCACTAGCATAAAAGAATTTGGCTGTAGGGACCCCTGTTGCCTGAGGTATTTACCCTTAGAGTGTGTCCAGCAGCCATCCTGCAGATGTAAGCCAACTGATCTTCTGTTTGCTAGGTGGGATACTGATAACAACACCTCTGTAGTAGCTGAGAACTCAGCAACAGCTTCAAAATCTTGCTGGGAAGATAGGTAAATATTCAAGCTCTGCTGCAGCTGCTCCTGATGTTCTGAGGCAAGCTCAGGTTTGAGACAAATTGTCCCAAACACAGCACAAGGAAACATGCTGAAATCGTGTCTGGTAAACAAGAGGAGCAGTAAAGTGAAAAATAATGAACCAAAACAGCTGTAGCAGAAACTAGACCTGGATAGTGAGCAAAACAATGAGGGAATAGTCTAATGATATCCCCCTCCTCTTCCAACGGCCTTAAAAATAGCTCAAATAAGGGCAAATCAAGACAAAGCATAGAGAGACTGAAACAATTATTTATACCATCCTCATGGCTGCTAGCCCATAGTCTCATGAGGCCTTCCTCCTCAGGTATTTCCAACCTATAACACAGAGACAAAACCCATTATATAGCCACAGACATCAGCTTCACCTAAATACTGAAGAGCACCTGGATACGAGGCTTTATTTCTTCTTTCCGTCATGGGCAATTTTCTCCCTGCATCCTGTCGGTCTGTGTTTTTGCTCCGCTGTCTGTTTAAGAATAATCTGGGTTAGAGAACCAGGACAGCGTCAGCATGTGCTCTGAGCCTCTGACCAAAGAGGCAACAGAGCAGTGCCATAAACAGCCCGATGCCTGGAGGAGCTTGCCAACCCCTGGAGTTGTTGGAAGATAATTTTCCATGCCTAACTAACTGCAAATAAGCAGTACATTCACTTCTTACCCTTCACTGTATGTGGTGGCCTACACAGCCCCATCTCTGGAGCACAGCATAGCTGATATTTTTTACAATTTACAAACTACATTCAATTATTTAAATCTTCTATAGTTATTGGATTAACTTATTTTTTAATATTACAGTACCAGGGTTATTTGTAGAAACTGGGGATAAAGGATACTTACTGTGTGCTTCATGAACTAACTGTTGGTTCTTATATGTTCTCTAATAAGTCCCTCTCACTTTCACTTGCTTAAAATATATATAAAGCTATAGGTGTGGGTTTTTTGCTTTTTCTGGCAGCACCATAGAAGACAGCTAGTTTTGTCTGACTAACACAGCACTGTTTAACATTCAAGCATTATGGTGCCATTTGAACTATTTAAAGACTCAGCAGACAAACCCAAGCAGTGGAAAATATTAGCAGAACCTGTAAGGAGGATGCCATGGATCAGTCACAGCAAAACCAGGTCTGCAAGGAGCGGGGAGTCACCATCCCCTTCATTGAGTGACCTGGGATTGTGGCAGTCATACTTCTGGTTTGCACCTCTCTGAGCTCAAGATTTTACCTAAAAATTAGCCTAAGTATGGCAAAAAAATATTTTACATGAATCTGTAGTGTGTGCTACAACCCCAGTGTTCCCCAGAGGAGCCATTCAGCCCTCTACCACGACTAGCACACTGCAAACATGTGACTGACAATAAATATCTGGAATCAATGAGTGACTGATGTGACTTCCGTAGCAGTGGAAAAACAAGAAGTTTTTCATCTTGATCATTATTCTTTAAGCTCTGACAGTCTAAAACCAGATTTGTTTTGTTTTTAAAATCAAAATAGAGGACATTGTGACAGCTAGAACAGCAGGTCGTTGTCAATCGATTCATTTTAAAGGAAAGTGGCCAAATCTCTACTGTCACACGAGAAAGCTATTTCAATACCAAAGAAATAAGTCTAATTTTGAGGGACTGAATTATCTTGCAAGTGCTTGAACGCTGAGAACCCTGAGAACCTTCTCTATCTCAGGCAAAATTCTCTTTGCATCTCATGCGCAGCTTCTGTAATATGTTTCTTGAGAGATTTTGAAACAAACTTCTCCCTTGTATCAGGGAGAGTCATCTGGCCGCAAATGCAGATGTATAAAGCCTCATTAATTCTAAGGAGAAAAATGTAGTGGTGGTCACAGTGTGAGCTTCAGTTAGAAACAGACAAGAAGGCAAGCACGTCAGAAGGAGAGGGGAGGAAAAGGAGGCTTTAGAATTTTATGCATTTTGTGGAAGTGGAGGATTTCAAATAAAGTATTACAATATTTGAAGGAAAATGAATTGATATAGTGGAATTTTATTCTCTTTAATCTATGAGGATAGATGGCAGTGCTATTTAAATAGCTTAACAGTGATGTAGTGGCAGAGAGGAATCCTAAAGCCTCTTGCATTGACTTTTGAAGGATTTTGGCAGTAGAGCTCCTCCCACAGATCTTTTTCCCACCTTTTCTTAGGAAAAAAAAAATAAATTGGCCACATGTCTAAGACCTTCTTCCACCCAGCTATTCTAACCACCAGAAAGACACCAAAGATGTTGCAAAGGACCGTATTAGTTAGAACAGTCCATAGATTTGTAATAGGAACTGATCTCACTGGAGCCTTGGAAGTGAGACTACATTGCTGCCCATCCTTCAGTCTTGCATGAATCACAAAGGAAAAAGATAAGTAGGTTGGGCTAAGATTGCTTCAGTGGTTCAGAAATAGCGATCAAGACAAAAGATCTGGTCCCATCTACTCTGTGCTAGAGGTGCATGATCACTTTACGTATCATTTACGTCTGTTTAGAAGCACTGATAGCACAGAGTCTGCATTAGAAGTCTCCACTCTTAAAAACAGCAAGACAGGGAAAATCAAACTGTAACAAGTGCCTCTTGAGCACACACAAGCTTGCTTTTCAACAATTTGTAAGTGAGAAGGCTTGAACAGATTTTCACCAGAAGAATAAATGGCATATTCTCAACAGAAACTGCAAGTCAATCAAAAGGAGGAAAAAAACCTTTTTGATTCCATCTGAGGACACATGACAGGCAAAGCTTCACTGCAGATGGTTAATTGGTGGCAGCATAAGATACAACTGAAAATGAAGTCTAACCATGAGACACATCAGACACTTTTATTAACCAGACGAGCACTTAGCCTTGTCTAAAATTATGCATTTGGTGCACACCCAATTTGACTGCTGCCATTCAAAACATACAGAACGATCACTTCCAATCCTTCTCCCTTCAACAGACAAATTATAAGGTACTTAATGTGTTTCATCCATTGCTCATTCTGAATGCTTTTTAATACCATTTTATCTAGTCCCACATATGCTGGGACCACAGTCCTTAATAAACAATTTACGGAGTGCTCAATGTGAAATGTTAAACTCTCACCAACACATTCTTTGGTGCCCAGCAGCACACAAGGAAATCTAAAGAGTGAAACTGTACTTGAGGGAAATTACTTGTTTAAGGAAATTATAAATACCCAGAGCCACATCATTCATAACATCTTTTTTTAAAAATAGGAGGAGATAGAACAATAAATGATTAACAGAAACAAGCAACAGCCTCAGCTCAGTTAAAAACCTATTTCTGCAAGTTAATAGGGTGATGTTTGAAATAAGTCTGGAGCAATAGAAGAGTCAGGAGCGTCTGCAAGTTTGAGAGAAGATAAGCACTGTTTCAGTGGCTTAAAAGCATTGTCTTTGTGCCCTAAAGATCCATGAACAGAGCACAATCCAAAACCATTTGTGAGATGAAGTGCTTTTGAAAGAGAAGGCAACATCCTTCAAGCCTGAAAGTGGTTACTTTGACAAAAGTTACTACACTGACACTCCTGTCTACAGCTTGAAGCTAGTGGTTACCTGAATATAAATAAAAAGTGCTAAGAAAAGAGAGATCAAGTGTTTACCCTGCTGCTCCGCTCTTCCTGGCTAAGCCTTGACTCACTGCAGCAGCATTTCAGAGCTGTGAGTGATACATGATTGTGCACTTGGTGCTTCAGGGTACAGAGTGAGTAAAGTATAAAAGGGTAACTTAGGCTGCAAGTCTGCTTTTGCTGCGAAAGTGTCTCACATTTCCACGTTCTTTGAAGTTTGATAACAGCAGCAGGCTTTTGAATAAAATAAAAAAAAAAAAAAAAAAAGAGCACTATATGGCATTTAAATCACAGATCTAATGTAATTATGTGTAAGTTGGAATGATCATCTGCATCTGAAAATCACACAATAAAGAATGGAGCCAAAAAACTTAGCTATCTCAAACAAATGCAAATGCCAGAAGGGACCTAAGCCTTCATTATAGACTTGCAACCTGTGGAATTACATTGCCAGAGCACGTGCAAGCCTGTCATTGACAGTGTAATTCCAGCCTACCTCTGTGGAGAGATGAGAAATCCTTCTCTCAAGCCCATACCCAGAAAGTAGATGAAAAGAGCAATGAAAATGAGGAGCTCCATAGGGATCTGCTGGACCTTACTCATACTGCACCAGAACTTGATTAAAGAGGTTACAGGGGGCTTCATATTTCTCTGGTTGTCTCAACAGAATCTATTAAGGAATGTAATGGATAGACTGAGAGTTCATAAATGAGGATGCTCACTCTGGGAAGCCAGTTATTCTCATAAATGAACTCTTTCAAGGTATAAGTGCAAAGCGGTCCAGGCTTGCTCAGGAAGAACACAGATGATGGTGAGGCAACTTCATACTGTATGATAGCGGCACATGCACACTCAAAACTTTATTGGAGTGTGCCAGATATGCAATAGAGCTGTTTTCTTGGTTCCATCTATGGACTTGAAGGAAATCTTTTCAATACTCACACGTAAGTGAAATAAGGTGATTAGGCCTACCCGCCTTTTCAGGTTGTAGTAGTACTGATAACCTTGGTTCTGGCAGCTTTACCAACAGATCAAGCAGAGTTATCACAAAGCTTCACTGCCCTCAGGAAAAGATCTAGACCACACTGTCCCTTAGGAGAAGAGGGAAGAGTGGTTTTCATCTCCTCAAACAAATGGATTGTTCGTGTGCTTGGTCTTCAGCAGAGAGGGCCTGTACAGCACTTTGCATGCCCATGCTGGATTCTGCTCTGGCTGCAGGGGTAATCAACCACCCCACGGGGTGACCAAGAAAGCAGGGAACAAGCCCAAAGCAACGACATAAAAGGATGCTGAGATCAGTTAAAAAAAGACAGGTTTCCTAAGCAAAGAGGACACAAGGGACAGTCACAAGCTCTCATTTTTGTGAGATGTTGCAACTCATTACAGGCTTTGAGTAAAGGCAGCACAGCATCACTTTGCAGAGACAAGAGGGAGCTACACCCTAGTCTGTGATCATATGAGGTGGATGGAGACCTTCATATGCCCCTTCACAGTTTTGCTGGGGAAATTCTTTATCCTCAAAGAGCACTTTAAAAATAAAGATAAAGCTTTTACAGCTTCATATGCGTGGCCAGGGAGAATTCAAAATGTCGTTTCTCTTGCAAAGGGCAGCATAAGTCTCTGCAGACTCCTTCAGTATTCCCTCAGTATAGATAAACTGCTAGCTGATCTTCTTAAACCCTCAAACCAGTCGTTAAACACAGACCACATCATAGAAAATTGGAAAATACTGATAAAATATTTTCTTGTGTGTAGATATATATATATATACTGTGATATCTATATATACATAAAATGCTTGATTTTTTTTTCTTGCTAAAGCTATTTTAGGTTCTTCCAATTAAAAAAAAAAAAAAAAAGAAAAAAAAAAAAGTCACCTTAAGAGTAGAAGCATGGAAGATGATATTTCCAAGATGATAAAGCTGTATGGCATAAGAAAAACTCTCACAGATACATCAATATCAACATAGCAGTAGACAATAGCTGGACATTTTAGGCATGTACATCATCACGGCTATTTTGGAGTGAGGCAGGAATCACTAATTAACTATGTCACTTTGCCTATGATTTTCAGGATCACTGACTTAGAACTGTGATTTTGATGGCTGTGCAGAAGTGTGAAATTTGGACATGGGCAGCAAAGACTTCAAAGGTCTTTTGAACACCCAGATGCTGGAGTTGAGACTCAGGAAAATTGTAAGCGAAACACAAGTACTGCTGGGAACTCTTACCCCAAGGGAAGTGTGACAGGGTGCCCATCTGATGAAAATAAAGTATGCAGACTACATAAAGAACAAGCCTACAAGGTAGTTTGACAAGAGAAACACAGAAAATGGGGTAGCACTGTACAAACTGTTGTACAGCAGTTGTTTCCCATGGGAGGTGGCCAAGGGCTTTGATTCACTAGCCTCAAACAACCCCTGTCAACTATGTGGTCCACACAGAGAAGGGTAGGGTAAATATATTTGCTGCTGCACTCAGAAAGGCACCTCCATGCACTACTTTCCCAAGGAAACAGCAGTGCCAAAGACACCTCGTTACATCAACACAAGCCATCCAGCTCTCTGGGATAGTGTCAAACAGATCTCAAGCTATTAACATAGAAATCTCATTATTTTTTGTAAGTAGGTGGCTCTCAATATGTGGGTAGCATCTCATGTCAACACAACACCACAACTTCATTTGCAAACCTCTCAGAAGCACATGTGGTGAGGTAATCTGATCCAGTACACTCACCTAGATATCCTTTGCATATTAAAGCAGGGCTGAGACCCAGGCTGAGACCTTAGCTTCTTCTTTTTTCAAATTGTAAAATTCTTGAAACATACTTCCAATTTTATGGTGTACTTCCTGAGGGGCCTGTGCTTAGAGCTACAGGCCAGGTACTCCTGTAGTTCAAATGGGATGGCATCACCACTGAGAGACAATTTAGGAAACTGCTTTTGTCTCTCAGCTATTTGTTTGCATTTAACCCCCAAGCCCAAAAATGGGGAGCAAAAAGAATGCAAGGTCTTGGACTGTTGTCCTTGGGCCAAGGGATGTTGATGTTTGTCCTTGGAAAGTCAAGGTGATGTGAGCTGGGCTGCGGAGCAAGTGCTTGAGGGAAGCCTCCCAGGTCAGTTTGTTCCACCCAGCATCCTATACTGTCCCTGAGTTTCTCTTAGCATCCTACCGTCATATTGGTCTAAACTCTCTCTGAAATGCCTGTACACCAATGCGTACAGCATGGGGAATAAGCAGCAGGAGTTAGAAACCTGTGTTCAGGCAGGAGATTATGACCTGGTGGCAATTACAGAGACATGGTGGGACAACTCACATGACTGGAATGTTGTCATGGATGGCTATGTCCTTTTCAGGAAAGACAGGCCAGCCAGGCATGGTGGTGGAGTTGCTCTTTACATGAGAGAGCAACTACAATGTATTATTGTTCAGGCATGGATGAGGAGCAAGTTGAGAGTCTATGAGTGAGAATTAAGGGGCATGCTGGCAGGGGTGATAGTTTTGTGGGCGTCTATTACAGGCCACCAGATCAGAATGAGGAAGCTGATGAAGCCTTCTACAGACAGCCAAGAGCAGCCTCACAGTCACAGGCCCTGGTTGTTGTCAGGCATTTTAACTTCCCTGATGTTTGCTGCAGGGGCTACTCAGCCAGCCAGCCACAGTCCAGGAGGTTCCTCCAGTGCCTTGACAATAAATTTCTGTTGCAAATGGTGGAGGAGCCGACTGGGAGAGGTGCACTGCTAGACCTCATCCTCACTAACAAGGAATGTCTGATTGAAGTGATAAAGGTTGAGGGCTGCCTGGGTTGCAGCGACCGTGAAATGTTCAGGATCTTGTGTGGCAGGAACAGAATAGTAAGCAGAATTGCAATCCTAGACTTCAGCAGGGCAAACTTCGGCCTTTTCAATCAATTGCTGCGGGAAATCCCATAGGCAAGGCTTCTTGAAGGTAAAGGGGCCCAAGATAGTTGGTTAGTGTTCAGGGACTGCTTCTACCAGGCACAAGGTCAGAGCATCCCAACACATAGGAAGTCAAGGAAGGGAGCCAGGAGACCTGTGTGCTTAAACAGAAAACTGCTGGGTATGCTCAAGTGGAAAAGGAGAGTTTATAGATAGGAGGGTCTGGCCACTTGGGGAGAATATAAGGCTGTTGTCAGAGGGTGTAGGGAGGCAAACTAGGAAAGCTAAGGCCTCCTTAGAATTAAACCTGGTGAGAGTGGCCAAGGACAACAGAAAGAGCTTTTTCAAATACATGGCAGATAAAACTAACACCAGAGGCAATGTAGGCCCACTGATGAACAAGGTGGGTACCCTGGTGGCAGAAGATACAGAGAAGGCAGACTTACTGAATGCCTTCTTTGTCTCTGTCTACTCTGCCGAAGGCTGTCCTGGGGAGCCCCGTACCTCTGAGGCCCCAGAGGAAGGCAGGAAAATGGAGGAGTTTGCCATAGTTGATGAGGACTGGGTTAGGAAGCAATTAGGCAATCTGAACATCCATAAATCCATGGGTCCAGATGGGATGCACCCGCGGGTGCTGAGGGAGCTGGCTGAGGTCATTGCTGGACCACTTTCCATCATCTTTGCCAAGTCTTGGGAAATGGGAGAGGTGCCTGAGGACTGGGGGAAAGCAAATGTCACTCCAGTATTCAAGAAGGGCAAGAAGGAGGACCTGGGTAACTATAGACCGGTCAGCCTCACCTCCACCCCTGGGAAACTGATGGAACGACTTATCCTTGGTGCCATCTCAAGGCATATCAAGGATAAGAGGGTCATTAGGGGCAGTCAACGTGGCTTCACCAAGGGAAAGTTGTGCTTGACCAATGCCATCACCTTTTATGAGGACCTAACGAGGTGGATGGATGATGGCAGAGCAGTGGATGTGGTCTACCTTGGCTTCAGTAAAGCATTTGACACAGTCTCCCACAGTATCTTTACAGCTAAACTGAGGGAGTGCAGTCTGGACAATTGAGTAGTGAGGTGGACTGTGAACTGGCTGGAGGAGAGAAGCCAGAGAGTCGTGGTCAATGGGGCAGAGTCCAGTTGGAGGCCTGTATCTGGTGGAGTCCCTCAAGGGTCAGTACTGGGGTCAGTATTATTCAATATATTCATCAATGACTAGGATGAGGGAATAGAGAGTACTATCAGCAAGTTTGCTGATGACACCAAGCGAGGAGGAGTGGCTGACATGCCAGAAGGCTGTGCTGCCATCCAGCAAGACCTGGACAGGCTGGAGAGTTGGGCAGGGAAATATTTAATTAAATATAATAAGAGAAAGTGTAGAGTCTTGCATCTGGGCAGGAACAACCCCAGGTTCCAGTATAGGTAGGGAAATGACCTATTAGAGAGCAGCATAGGGGAAAGGGACCTGGGGGTCTGGTGGACAACAGGATGAGCATGAGCCAGCACTGTGCCCTTGTGGCCAAGAAGGCCAATGGCATCCTGGGGTGTATTAGAAGGCGGGTGATTAGTAGGTTGAGAGACGTTCTCCTTCCCCTCTACTCCGCCCTGGTGAGACCACATCTGAAATACTGTGTCCAGTTCTGGGCCCCTCAGTTCCAGAAGGACAGGGAACTGCTGGAGAGAGTCCAGCACAGGGCGACAAAGATGATTAAGGGAGTGGAGCATCTCCCTTATGAAGAAAGGTTAAGGGAGCTGGGTCTTTTTAGCTTGGAGAAGAGGAGCCTGAGGGGTGACCTTATTAATGTTTACAAATATAAAAAGTGTGAACGTCATGAGGATGGAGCCAGGCTCTTCTCCATGACAATCAATGGTAGGACAAGGGCCAATGGGTTCAAACTGGAACACAAGAGGTTCCACTTAAATTTGAGAAGAAACTTCTTCTCAGTAAGGGTAACAGAACACTGGAACAGGCTGCTCAGGGAGGTTGTGGAGTCTCCTTCTCTGGAGACATTCAAAACCGATCTGAACACATTCCTGTGTAGCCTCATCTAAGTGTTCCTGCTCCAGCAGGGGAATTGGGCTAGATGATCTTTTGCGGTCCTTTCCAGTCCCTGACATTCTGTGATCCTGTGATTCTCTAAACACAAGGCAGACACTGGCCCTTGCTGTAGGTACTGATTTCTCTAAGGAAAAAATGAGGCGTCCAGGTCGGAGGGAATGTAGGGTACACTCCAGGCAGGTCCCTGGCAGGTAGGTTAAGGGACATAGAGTGATATACATCTTGCACTCCATCTAGAGATGCTCCAAAGGCACTTCTAAAAAAAAATTCCTCAGGGTGGTTTTTCATCCTGAGATCCTTCAAAGAAACTAAGACTATGTCTTTAAGCATTCAAAAACATTTGATTTATCTGCTGTATGGGAAAATAAGGAATTATACTAGAGAAAGACCTGTGTATAACGAGTGCATAGCTTTGTTATAACTTATCTTGAAGACACTTTGAGAGCACTGAATCAGAGACAAGGCAAAAGTAGAACCTAACGATGATTGTCCTTGGGTTAAGACCTAGGGGGCCAAAACCAGCCCAGTTTTATAGACATCCAGCAGTGGAAAGATGCATCTTTCAATGATCATTTGAGAGCTAGCTAGCTAACTGCATGTTGACTATGGTTCTGTTGTGTCCATACTCAGCAGTGGATTTAGACTACTCAAGATATGTATCTGATTTTGGCACCACTTTCCTCTGAACTTGACTCTCTTATCAGCCTTGAAGGCTCACGATCAAAGGAGAACTCCTCTCCATTCCCCCAAGCCAATGCAAAACTTTTCCAGACAGTTTTCACTTTCTCTGTGGCCTCTTAGGCAGCAGAACCATCTGTGTTTTGCTCTGATTTGGGAGAAAATAAAGTCATTAAGATAAAATCTTTGAATGATGGCTACAGACTTGCATGATTCCCTGTGGACTAACTACTGAGATCATTAACTGTATTATTAGAAAAGGTAACTGAAATAAGTGCAGTTTAGATAATTAATTACAACTGTGATCCAAAGCCCATCAATAAATTGCTTTAGCAAGTGTCTTTCTAGTAATCAGGAGGAGTTGCCTGTATACGTCCACAGCTATTGAAAGGCTCAGTGAGCCCCAAATACTGAGGTACCAAATCACTTTGTTATCCCTGTAGAAGCTAGGATAGCAAAAGGGAGCACATTTTCTATGGCAAGGAGTAAGACGTATCCAACATTTATCCTTATCTATCAGAAGATAAATATCCTATCCCTTAGCTGAGTGTGTATGGAGCCATAAAAGAAAGAATCTATTTAGATGTTTGTCCTGTGATCCAACTGTTAGGTGTTATGAAGTGTGGGGTGGTTCATGCATGCAAACTCACTGAAGCATTTTCCCCTGATTTGGTAGCAGACAGTCAGACAGACATGAAGAGGTGTTCTGTCAGGGTAATACACAAGCTATTGCAGAACAGAAGCCTTAGTCCAGCTCTGAGATTCAGACAGGAAGAGCTTGTCTCTGCTAGACTGTGAAGAAGTACAATCAATATTGACTGTTCAGAGTTAACCTGATGAAAAGCCATTTGCAGACAAATAGCAGGACAAACATGAGGCCTTTGGTAAGGTCACTGTGAGCAGAATGCCATGCTCTCCTTGCTCTGGGCCTGAGCAGAGACATCTAGATGACTTTGTGTGGCATCAGCCTGGATACAGCAGGACTAATGAGCTTTGCATCAGCGTGACCTGTTCTGTACTTCTGTACTTTCCTGTACTTCTGCTCTGTGCTCCTGGGCACTCTGGAGTTCAAACTGTACACAGACATAGCTCTGGGTTAATGGTTTAGCTTTGGGCTCCAAACCCACCCAAACATGGCTGTGGGTTAACAATTTAGATATCTAGGGCTCAAAAGTAAATGCATGTTTGTAATGTAGAGGCCCTGCTTCTCAAAGTGGATGGTAATTTTGAATGAGTTTAAATTAGAAGTGTTTTCCTTATACCATCAGTCCTTATACAATCAGTCTTCAAAGCACACACCAGTAAAATGTATTTGATCAGATCAGTATCTGTGAGGGTAGCAGCCTTACCACAGTATTTGGGTCATACTCAAGCATGATGCTGTCCCGTGTACTCGGGCTGATGTAGAACCATGGCACACCACACAAACAAGGTATATCTACATGGAGCTGTGGTTTATGAGAGCACAGCCTCCATTGGGATCCAAAGGTCAAAGATGGGGAAGGGAGGAGCGAGCACTGGCAGCCGAATCAGGCTCCTTTTATTCCACAAGACAGCACATGCCCAAGTGCTAAGAGCTGTCCACCATGGCAATGATGTGACTAGCACACCATCTGTCACAGAGGAAAATGGGAATTTCATAATGGCCAGGGGAGAAACAAGGGACCTAACAGCAAGGTGTGCAAGCTGACAAACACATGAAGAATACCATTTAAAGGGTTGTGGTTTAAATCAGACTTGTGCTAGAATGTTTTCCTGGACCTAAGCAGCAGGAAGGACTGCTGACAGGGAGAAGAAGAATGTGACATGGACAGGCTCAGGTGGATTTTAGTCTGTTATTTTTCCTAGAGATTAATGTCTTCTTTTAAGTGATGCAGAAATTATGATGTTTTCTTTATTCCTGTCTTGATACACAAGGCATGATCCAGACAACTTTTCAAAAGCTAGAAAATAAATAAGAATTTTCCTGTCAATGCAATTGACTTTGTTTCATGTTTATACTTTGCATTTGGATTTAAATTTTCTAGCTAGTGACTGTCAAACAACAAAGAAGCATGTTACTGTGCTTCATGTACTCTCATGATGTTTTTTTCAAATGGAGACAAAACAGCAGCATTTCCAGATGGAGTTAATTCTGCACTAAACACAATTAATTCTTTTTATGTGCCTCCAGAAATGATAAGTTTTCATTTCCATAATACACCCTTCCTTCAGAAGCATCAAATGTGTTCCAGCTCTGTGTCTTTTGAATAATGAAATCACCATGTTTGGTGTGGAAACATAGATTACAGCAGTTTAATTAAGACAGTTCTGGAAAAGTGAACAAATATCAGAGCAAATGTTCATCATTAAATGAAAGACAAATTTCTACATTTTTTCTGGATAGTTTATATATTTGACAAGGGACGACATGTCCTAGACAAAGACAGCTTTCTTCCTGCTATTCCTAGAGTGGAGCTGTATTTAAAGTATGGGCAAGATGGGTTTTTATCACAATATTGGACTAATCAAGTGTAGCCTGGAGCAGAAGAGTACATGGTACCTATTTAGAAAAGGTCTCTCTTTCTTCTCTATGTGCAGAACCAATGCTAGGTAGGAAATCTGGCCCTCATTTTCTTTCCAGCACAGATGAGGAGGCCAAGCTGCTTATGAAGGAAGGAATATCAGTATCATAATTCAAGCTGGTGAAATTCAGTTTTCTTATCCTGGGGAGAACTTCAAGGTGCTGGCATTTGGTTTCATCCTGCATCACAAGAGAACAACAAAGAAATATTTCACTTTGACTGTTCTTACATATTTTGTTTCAGCTGTCTCACTCTGAAACTAATGAGTGTGATAATAAAGTCTAACCGAAATGGTATAATCTTTTATCAAGCAAATGTTTTGATAATTTTCTGCAAATATTTTGACACAGCCACAGTACACAACCATGAATTCAATTAATTTCTTTCAAATAACATTTGCTGACAGAAAGCTGTCACATATAAAATTGTTGACAGGTTCTGATTAGAAATTAACTCAGCTATTAATGGTGAATGAACAGGTGTATTTCTCCACAAGCGACACAAGACCAGGGCCCTGGAATTCTTAAACCTCACCTAGACACAGAAGCAATCTGATAACAGAGTGATGCTTCCACATGATGGAGATAAGGGTCTCCCTGGACCAGTCTGTCCCAGTGGAGTGGACTTCTCCATAAGGAAGGAATGTTCACATTATCATCTGCTCCAACAATGAGCTCTCCATCCTTGACTACCTACCTTCTGCTAATGTAACTGTGAAAGAAGGAATTAAAAAAAGGAATTAAAACCATATTTAATCTCCCCTAAATGTCTGGAATGTGCTTTATTTAATGTTCTTCAAGCTTCTTTCTGCCTCAGCAAAGTCTTTCAAAGACCAAAAAGCGTACTGGCTGCAATGCAGTCCTCCCTAGTCTGTGATTGATCTTGTTGTTTTCTCTTCTGTTTGTTTGCTTGGATATAGATGCATTACCTTTACACTCTAAGGCCCTCGGGGCAACACAGCTTTTATCTGTCACACCCCATTTACACCAGTCTTCATGGCCATCAGCGGTGCTACCTAAATAACAAAGAAGACAGTAGTAACCAAATCAACTGAAGAGCAAAGGAGCCCCCAGATGTCCAGAGAATAAGCAGGGAAAAGGAACAGAGAGGAAGAAAGCAGAGGCTGAGGATAGCAAGCAGTGAAAAACTCCCTAATCCTGGCCTGCCAGGTGGCATAGAGATCCCTTGGGGTGAGCTGGGGCACTTGGATCCAGGCAAGGCATGGAAACAAGAAGGGCTGTTGTACAACTGGATCTTTCAACAGGGGGACACAGGGGTTTCAAACTTTCTCCCTGGAGGTGTCAGTACCCAATTCACCCCTGTTTCCACTATGGGCACTTAACGGAGGTGCCCAGACTGGGAGCACAATCAGCACAGGCTGCCTCAGTAGAAGGAAGGAAATGTCTTCCAGTTGGGCACCCTAAGCTGGAGGGGATGAACTGAAGCCAGACTGCCAAGCAGGCTGTACCCACCTCCCACAACACAGGCACTGGTGGCTGCAGCCATGGGCAGCACTGCCCAGTGCAGAAAGCAGAAGGTTCCACTGAAATTTCATCAACAGCTAGAGGACAAAAGCAGAAAGCTTTCAGAAAGTGGGACTTTTTCTTGCCATGTCCCTGGCAAAGCTGGGCCCTAATCTCTATCAGTGCTCTTGAGTGTATTAAATGGACATAATCGATCAGTAATGGAAAGTAGTAGGCTGAAATGAAGTATTGTTCCAGTTTAAGTACTGGAAAATCACCAGGCTCTTGAGAAAACAAATGAAATATTATCTTAAACAAATCTTTTAAACACAAAGTCTCCATTTCTCTTTCCTTCTGCATGGTTGGTAGATTAGCTGTACATAATGTCAGGCTCAGACAAGATCTGATGGCTCCCATGTTATATGTGGTACTTGGTGTGTCACCATAAAAAAGCACAAAGGATGAGAAAAGCCCTCTAAGAGGAAAAAAAAGAAAAAAAAAAAAAAAAGGATAAAAAACAACAAATATCCCAATGAGCAGACACCAAAGAACAGCAGACATGCAAAAATGGATCTGACCACTCCACTGGGAGAGAACACATCTGTCTTGACCATATATTGTACCACTGTGAAACACAGTGAGACATAATAAAGCTCTGATTAAATCAGCATCTAAGACCAGGGAGATACACCCTCGTTAACCCATTCTGAATGGCAATAAGCAGGGATAATCAAGGCTGCAAGCTACACTGAAAATAGCTGCTCAGAAGTGACTAGAACAAATATCAAAATGAGGAAACCTGTGGAAAAAAACAAGAATGATGAGAAAATAATGATAATGAAGCAATAATAGCTTGTATGGATCTAATGACTCTCAGCCTGAAGGAATCCACAGCATTTTGCACCGTAATAGGGAAAGTAATTAAGAGAGGTCATTTTACCCAGCATTAAAGTGGATCTGCCTCTTGTGTAAGTATGTGGTTGACAACAATTATTAACAGCGCAACAGCAGTAATACAAAACCGCTTAGGACTGGAAGTATAAAATAATACCAAAACCACCTGAAGCATCTGGTAGACAGGACACTCAGCCTGGGTTCAGGTTTGATTAAGGCGGCAGGTTGAGTTTATCCCTTCAAAAAGATGTGTTGGTAAGAAACAAACTCTCTGAAATCTGCAACACAGAGATGTCTGTCTGTACCTGGCTGCTCTCACAGACAGCAAAGGGAAACAGGTTCTCTCCAGACATAATTCATGTGATTGATGACACACATTTATTTTAAAATGAGATGAATCACATCCTAAAATTATAATCATATCTTGGATATAAAGGGAGCCTAGACAAGTAGTTTGAATGTGAAGAGCTTATTGTGAAACTCCTTGTTTCTGTCAGATGAAGGCTACTTGATGTATATAGACACTAGATGCTGTGTGCAAGACATGAGACTTTGCTGGGTTGATTTATTTTTTTTTACATATTTTAATGGAGAGAAGAAAAATGTAGCAAAATTGAAGTGTCTGGAAGATAGCAAAGTTTATGTTTTTCTGGTCACCATTTACTCTTAAGTTGATGTTCATATTTTTTTCTGCATTCCTTACCTTTGCATTTCTTGACATTACAACAGTATTCTGTTTTCTGTGTAAGTTCGTGTTTTGCAGGTGGGAGCAGCTCTCCAAGCACCAAATCACCATATTATGGGAGAAAGAAGAGTTCAGGGTACTTGGAGGAATACTATAAAAGCCACAACCCCCTTTTCCTGCCCCACTCGGTCCCCAACCTCTTTTTTTCCCCTTTATTTTGAGTTTAAGATCGAGGCAGTAACTGTTGGGTGGGGGGGCACAACCAACAGCAAAGACTGCCAAAACATAATCTGAGCAGATATTCACGGAAATAGGGAGAAATCTGGTAAGCAAATTTTCTGGAAGAAAAAATAGCTGCAACAGAAAGATAAATTTTCTAGAACAAACTTCAAGGTGATTCAGGAATCAGCTGTGATTTTAGCAGGCCATGTTACTGACTTGGACAAATTATGTCTAGACCAGCCCTGTTTTGATGTCTTTGCTCTTATTCTTCTGAACATGAAGTATTTTGTGTAAAGAGCAATACTTCTACATATCCTGTGAATATGGTGACTTGGATAAATAATAAAAATTACAATACTAGCTCCCCAGAGATGGTGTGAGAAATAATGGCTTTAGTGACTAGAATGATCCTTGGAAAAAAACAGTCATTTCTTGAAGCTTCCTACTATTTGGGGGAGTTACTATTTCCTCTGAGCATTGTGTTTTTTTCAAGAATACCAAAGGGGATTTGTAATTGAACATAAATGAACTATTACGCTCAACATCCAGCAGAGGCAAAAGTGAGAACTTAAGTATTGACTCCAAGTAGCTGGTTCTGAAGACGCAACCAGAAGTACTACAGAAAGAATCTTTTGCAAGCTCTTTCCAACATTTATGATGACATTTAAACCTTGATATGCTTTTACATTTACCAGACGAAATTTCATAGTACACGGTCATAACAGATCTCTACTAAATATATAGTTGTATCTATTGTCCAGCAGTTAAATTATCCTCTCAGGACTCTTGCTGCAAATGGATGAAATTAATTATATATAAAGACATGATTAAAATGAAATGTATTCTATAAAATAGGGTGCAATGAGAAAGCAGACACAACGCAGTGTGGAAGTCTGTCAGGAAGCAGTGTTGTGAAGATCCAGCAGGATTTTTTAAAATGCATTCAGAACAGATGGTATGACAGGTCCATGTCCTCTATGCAAGAGAGATCAGAAGTTGGAAGAATGATGTGTTTTCAGTTCTTTAGGTTTGGACCATCTGGCTGTGGTGGAAGATTTTGAATTGAGCAAATCCAGGTCCTCAGAGAGCCCTCATGAGTCAAAGCATCTCAGTCTTCTCTGGTTTTCATAACGAATCCATGCAAAAGCCACAAGTTCACCTTTGCCTCAGTCTGTCAGTCAATCCTATCTGCCCATACTCTGTATTGTCCCCTTGCACTTGAAAATCTGTGTAGTTGCCATCATCATTAAATAGCAATTTACCAGTCAAATCCTAATTTACATTTTTTGAGTACTCTTAAAAGCTTTCTTTAATGACCTCAAGTTGTGCCAGGTAAGGTTCAGATTGGACATTAGGAAGCATTTCTTCACAGAAAGGATTGTGAAGCATTAAAACAGGCTTTACAGGAAGGAAGTCACCATCCCTGGTGGTGTTTAAAAGACATAAAGATGAGGTTCTTAGGGACATGATTTAGTGCTAGGTTTGGGTTATGGTTGGACTCAATGATCTTCCAGCCAAAATGACTCTATGATTCTCTGATTAATCACTTTTTTCATGGCAAAACCCTTAGGAGCATTGTCATCACCATTTTACAGATGCTGCTATCAGTCTCTGATGTATGTAGAGATTGAGTAGCCTGCTCAGTACTACAAGAGAAACCAATTATCCTATATAGGACTGAAAATCAGGATTGTATCTCCCTCCCTTCTTACAGAATGATTTTTAGAGGTTTTTCTTCCTGTTTGAAAATCAAGCGTGAGGAAAATAAAAGAAATTAAAACAATAGTCAGCACTGACGAGTCATTCACTAGCAATATGAAAACTGTAAAGGTATGAGAAGATAAGGATGGTGCTACACATAGAAAATGGAAGAGCTATCATGTGGCCCTTGGGCTGAGTGAGGTGTATCTCATCTAGTTTTAGAGGTGAGATTCAGTATCAGGTTGTAGACACAAACTGTAGAAAGCAGCTCAACAAACCTGGATGCTTAACACCATTTGGGATGCCCTAGGATTTCTGAGATATCTGCATGACGCTGACCTGCTCTACAATGTCAGCTTCAGCACCACATCAACAGACCCTGAAAGAAGTCCCTGTTGTTTTGGTCTTTGTGAATAGCTGCAGCCCTGGAGCCACTAGAGAGGAGAAGTCCTCTAGTCTTTCTAGAGGATGTGGAGGACCTTGTGGTGATAGAAAGGGTGATGAAAACCTAAGCAGAAAGCCAAGTACAGCACACAGTGGATGGGAAGTCAAAGCCTGCAGTCCATGAGCAGCGATCACATGTTGATACCAGTGCATCGCCCACCTTGCATCCATCATATGAGACTCTGGACAATCACCCTGGGCCAAACCCACAAAAACTATTTGGGCACCTAAAAGCCACACCCAGGGAGAGCTAGAATGCAGTGCTTCAAGATAGGATTCACAATAGTCAGCACAAGTTTTGGGAGAGGGTACAAAATTACCTAGTAGGAAACCCTAAAGAGGAGAAAGCATCGTCCTTCAGACACAGGCACCTACATGAAGGCAGGATCCCCATCAGGCACCTGCACCAGGGGATCCCTTTGAGGCAGGGGCTGACAGTTGACTCAGTCTCTCAGAAGAGGCTGGAGAGCAGAGTCTTTGACATTGCCATTAAGGACATGAATAAATTCTTCCTTGCCTGGGAAGCAATTGACCATGCATGGTGCCACCATGAAACAGTGCAGATTCTAGTATACTCATCTTTCCGAGACAGTGCATTAGAGACGCAGATGGAAGTAAGCAGGGGGAGAAGACAACACCCTTAATTTTTGCCTGTGATATAGACACAAGAGGTCTCCATTGCTGGAAGGTGAGAGCACATCAGAATCTCACCCTGTGGCCCAGCAATTTCAGGGTCCATGTGCAGAGGGGACATCTGAGGCTCCAGCTCCAGTTGTGCACTCTGTATGAAAGTATCCCTGGCCAAAGCCATACATTGGGTGAGATGCAAGGACTGAAACCACGAATGCTACTGAGATAAGTCATACCTTTGCCTTGTCTGCACAAAGTGCCCATGGAACTGGGAGTTAGAAAACTAAATCTACCCCCTCAACCCAAAATAATCACTGCAACTGTGGCCTGCAGTGCAGATTTGTCCATACCAAATGTGGTACTCCTTACAGGCCTATGCAAAATCAGTGACACATGCTGCAGGCAGGAGATGCATAAGCAGCCTCACACAGCCAGTGTCCAGCAGATGGTGACAATCTCAGCCTGAAACCACATCCAGGGTCTTAACCCAGCCCTCAGCAATAGAATGAGTTCCCTTACAATCTGTGCATGTCTGGAAATAGCAAGAGTGTTGCTGTAACCATAGTGGTCTAAATATCTTACAGGATCAGGGAGGGTGACTTCATTTTAATAGACCGACTACTGAATGCAGGAGCACAAAACCTTCATCAGGTCAAGTCTCTCTCTTCTTCTCTGTTGCTGTACGCAAATTTCAAGCCAAAGTGTGCTGTCATCATTGGAGTATATTAATTTAGGTCAAAATTGAGATTAATGATCCTTTTTCAATAAATTACACGTTCTAGCGTAGCTTTTGGTCCAAAGGCAGATTTACTTATGTCGTAGTGTTCTGGGACCTCTAGAAAATTATCTCATACAGTCACTGGATAGCAGCCCAGGAGAATTTTGATTTTGGCTAGGGTTACTAATACTTATCTCTGAGTGATGGATCAGCTATATTACACAGTTCATATTTCTCATAAAACTTTTGCTCATAAATCAAGAGGGATACAGTCTCCTATGTGCTTCATCTAATGAAATATAGATTAGTCTGCTGGAAGATTTTCGGAAGTCAGTTAGATGAAAGTCCGTCTGCGTTTCTTTTCACCAGTGTTTTTTGTTAAATAGAAAACCCAAGCAGGATACATCCATTAAAAAGGTATTAGCACAGGGTTATTACTTGGAGTCAAAGTGAGAGATTGTTTTTCAAGTATAACCATGCAAGTATTTGGTTCAGATTATAAACTGCTACTGAGGTGTAATGTCCTAAACGTCCCACTTATTGAAATTCTACAAATACATTAAGTATGCTTGCTTCCCTGAAGTTTGTCCAACCTGGAAGGTAACCTTGTAATGCTGTCAGTACATGCTGACACAGCACAGATTACACATAACTGACAAAACTGGTGAGTTATAGTTACAAAATGAGGGTACCTATCTCAGCACACAGGGTGGCCATTAGGAACTGGAAAATAATAGTTTCACTTCCGTTCTGTATAAAACACCCAGCCCTCACTTTAAGGCAGCTGATTCTCATTTTCAAGTGCATAGAACTATTGCCTCCAACTTGGTGTAACTCAGGACCAAAGCAGGGGCAAAGGAGATCTCCCAGGAGCAGGTCTCTCTGCAGGAAAGCAGCAGCCAACCCAGCTGGCAGGTGGCAGCGGTGGAAACCTCACTGGAACAGGGACTGGAGCCAGCTCTGCTGTCTTGCCTGCTCTTTGAGAAGCTTTCTCTCAACAACTTCACAGTTGTCACGAGTTCCCAGCTGTTGCTGCTTTTCATACACAGATGAGACAAGGAGCAAGATAACCTTTGCAATGTCCCAACACAATCAGCTGCGCCAGGTTATGCTGGTTACCACAGACTTTTCAAGGGCACCACCAGAGCTAAGAGCTGACCAGGGTGCAGATAAAAAGGCAGTGACTGTGGTCTGTAATGGGAGAATACGGAAAAAAAGTGACGGCAACCTCTGGAAAAGACATTAGCAAAGGAGGAGGGGATGTGTAGTGGAGAAAAGCAAAGGCGTCCCAAGGGAGCAGTGGCCGAGGGCATGGTGGAGGATACACACAGATGCTAGAATAGACTGATGCCAGGTCCATTTCACAGTGGAGTCAGTGGAGTTATGTTAATTTACAAGAGCAGTCGTGTGTCCTAGGAAAACATTAGGGGGTGGACTATGAAACCATTGCTTACACAAAGCAGCACATCACTCTGCCAGTAGCTCCAAGAAATGAAGCAGAGGTCACCCACATGTTAAAGCAAAATGGAGCAAGTAGCTCATCACAGTGGCTGGAAGCTAGAGAGGGGATATTAAAGAATCAGCTCTGTTCTCCCTCAAGGACATAATAGAGAGATAATAGAGATTTCCTGAGAGACCCAGCTGAAGATGACAGAAGAGCACATTTCCAATTATCTGCTCATCTAAAAGGTGACTAGTGAGTGTCACTCACAATCAGACTTATAGAAAAAATGCACTGTACCTTTGATCATGACATTTCTTGTCAAATTCATGTAACAGAAGTATAATCACAGTGTTCATCCTTCCCAGGAAGCATACTCTTATATTTTTTCAGATGTAAATGATGTCCAAGTACGGTAGCTCATACCACCCAGACCCATGGCAATTTCTTCATAAGGAAGTTTGGGAATAAATAATCATAGAATCATAGGATGGTTTGGGTTGGAAGGGACCTTAAAGATCATATAGTTCCAGCTGCCCCTGCTATGAGCAGGGATACCTTGACCAGTTTGCTCAAAGCCCCATCCAGCCTAGCCTTGAACACTCCCAGGGATGAGGCATCTGCAACTTCTCTGGGCAACCTCTTCCAGTGTCTCACCACCCTCATGTTGAAGAATTTCTTCCTTATATCTAATCTAAATCTACCCTCTTTCAGCTTAAAGCCATCATCCCTTGTCCTATCACTTCAGGCCTTTGTAAAAAGTCCCTCTTCATCTTTCCTGTAGGGCCCCTCTAGGTATTAGAAGGCTGCAGTAAGGTCTTCCTGGAGCCTTCTCCAGGCTGAACAACCCCAATGCTTTCAGTCTGTCTTCAGGAGAGAGCTGTTCCATCCCTCTGATCATCTTGGTGGCCTCCTCTGGACTCACTCCAACATAATGCTGTGAGAATCCCCATATCTTTTCTACTGCAATTTGCTTCTGCAAGGAACAGTTTGTATTTGTTTCTCTGATGTCCACAGATCTTGAGGGATCTGTGCCCACCATGGGACCATCAACCCCTGTTCTGGCTCTCTGAGAAGATGGCAAAATCATCTGAGGATCAGTCTTTATTGTGAACAATCATAGTGGATGTGTCCCTGTAACACTGTTCAGGAGGACACAGTGCAATCAGGCTTCTCTTGGAAAGAGAAAATGTCAATTTGGTAACTTGCTCTCTCTGGATTTACCTCTCATTATGGCCAGTTTCCTGGACAATTTGAACATAGTGTGTGCTCCAGTATTAATATCCTCTCCAGCCTTGTCATATATTTAGTGTTTGAGTCCTCAATGCATGTGTTCCTAAATATTATCTTAGAAGAAAAGTTAGGTCCAAGCTCATTTCATTGTCTTCTGCTCTCCTTCTCTATTTACACATATGAAACTGCATACAAACACTACATGCAGCACAGGATCATAGATAAACTTCTCATAAGAGACTCCAGATTTCAGGACTGAATGTAAATAGAAGTGTTCACCAGATCATGACTGCTGCCAAGAAAAAAGAACACACTTAACGAATCGTTTTCCTCAAAGAATTAAGTAAATGGCAAAAGGAATAAATGACAAGGCTGACATTTTAATAGAGAACTTTCCTTCTGAGTCACAGCTGTGGGTTTTGAATTGTGTTGAGCTTATGCAAAGGGTGTTGATTAAGCTTTTTCAAATTGCTCAGCAACATGTTCTCATGTTCTATTTAACACACCTAGTTCATGTGTCCATAAGCTATTTCTTTCTCGTTTTTTAATGATGTGAATTTTGTGACTTCTTTGCAGTTTTAATTTTCTTTAGATAGCAGATACTCTTGAAGACTGCTAGAAAATAATAAAATAAAATAAAATAAAATAAAATAAAATAAAATAAAATAAAATAAAATAAAATAAAATAAAATAAATGACAGGCCGAGGGCAGATAGGGATAAATACAGTGCCCTGCATCTTGTTTCTAACTATGATTTCAGCAATGCTTTGACATTTAAGCTATCCAAGGACCTAAATAATATAAATGAGGTGATGTCAGAGATGTTATCCCCACTGCCTTACAGGAGAGCAGAATTCATATTTCTGAACCTCATGACTGTTGCAACAATGAAGATTTCAGATCTACTGAGAAACTGCAAGTTGTTTAGTCACTTTAACACCAACTTATATGTTGGTCCTTCACAGCCTGAATGTTGCTTATTGTGTGTCTAGTCATCCACTTGAGATGCCCACTCTCACAGAAAGAATGTCTCTGATGAAATCCAACATATGCTCAGCGCACAAGGAATCAGTGTCATGACAAAGAGTTTTGCATAGCTAGCCAGATTTTGGGTTTCTGCTGGAAAGTGGATGTGGTAGAACTTCACTGCTATTTCTTCAGAAGTAGAATCGGTACCATTTATGTGGGCTTTCTTTACTACTCCCACACATTATCCGGTCTGAGCACTGCACAGGATTTAGCTATGTTTCACTTAGCGATCAGGGAATATATTGTACTAACACTGTTTGCCCAGTGATTTCCTGGCATGAATAATGAAGTTGCAGGAAGCCATATGCTTTTTCTAATTATCCATTATCCTCATTATTCAGCCACTATCTGATTATCAATTCCAAAAAATTCAGCTCAGCATTGAGATTTAGATTCAGCAAATGAATTTTTCAAGTTTCTTTAGGTTAACTTAAAAAGAAAAACAGAAATCTCACCGACAAATTATGCATTTATTAAGATAAATTACTGAGATCCCTGAGGGAGATGAAGTTAAAAGTAATGTGCTGTGTGAAAATTGCAACACAATGCTGGGAAATTCTTTCATCAACTTTTGCATTTTCCTTTTATGCTTTGTATCTATCTGGGACACATTAACTCCAAAAAAATACAAGTTCCTGTCAGAAAGAAAGAAAGGAGCTTTACTAGCAGAGATAGAGATGTGATCATCCCACTCCACTCAGCGCTTGGCAGGCCACATCTGGAGTTTTGTGTCCAGTTCTGGTCCCCATAAGTCAAGAAAGATGCAGATAGACTGGAGAAAGTCCAAAGGAGGGCCATGAAGATTATCAAGTGGCTGGAGAACCTATCTATGAGAAAAGACTGAATGAGTTGTGTCTTTTCATCCAGGAGAAGGCTCAGGGTGACCTCATCACACTGTTCCCACATTTAAAGGGCAGCTAGAAAGAGAACAGAGCCTGTCACTTCACAAGGAGTCATATGGAGAAGATAAGGAACAACGGCTACAAGTTGCACTGGGAAAGGTTTCATGTTAACAACAACAACAACAAATTTTTTACAGTGAGAAGAATCAACTACTGAAACAACCTTCCCAGGGATGTTGTAAAGTCCCCATCACTGGAGGTTTTCAAGGTGCAATTGAACAGAATTCTAGACAATCTCATTAGGCTCCCTTCCCCGTGACAGGTTGGACCACATGATCTTTCATATCCCTTCCAACCTGGGCTATCCTATGATTCTATGAAGAAACAAATAATAAAAGCTGCTAATGTTTTCTTATTTTACTGTAAACATTTTAGGGGAGATGGCCACATTTTTACAGACAGGCGATATAATCATGGGTTACTCCTGAAGATTTTAGAGATATGCATTTAGTCTAAAGCCAACCTCCCAACCCAGCCTCTGCAATATCTCCCTTACACTGAGGCTTTGCTGGTGCTTTGGAACCACTCCGGTACCTACTCCATATTCTGCTGTCTTCTCCATGCTCCTGTGCCAGGGTATTCACATAGTCTGATTGTAGCTCTTACATACAGCAAGATTCAGAGTCCCTAAGCAAGGAGCTCACTGCTATCTGCCTTCAGGCAGCTTCTGTAAAAGACTCTCCCTCCTCGCCAGCAGACCTGCAGAGTTTGTTCATCTGTCTGTCTCCACTGCAGGTCTCACAGGAGTGATGCCAGTGTAGTCAAGCAACTATTGTCAACAGTCTGCATGGGTTCATGAACCTTCTCCCTGTGCTGAGCACTCCTCTGCCACACTGCGAAATCTGCTTTGATGTGTCTAATGATGACTGATGGATTGATTTTTTACTAAAATGTGAGATGAAAAAGTCTGGTGTGCTGCCCTGAAACAAACTGGGTGTGAAAGTCTTGAAGAAGTTAGAACGCATCTTGGAAACAATTTATTAAAAAGTACAACTCATAAAAACCATTGATGCAGAATATGGAGTGCTTTCTGGATATGTGACATGCTTCATCTCCTACACATGAAAGGATTCAACAAAGAGACAAGTAACACAGACAAGAGGTGCTGAAAATGCATTAAAAGTTATTGCACATGTCATTCTGTTTTCATGAAAGCAATAAGTGATCCTGATCTATTTCTCTGGCCTTATTCCTGAACCTCTACTGATGAGATATACCCAAAATGAAGACATGACACAAAAACAATTGTCAGGACTTAACAGGCTGCACTCAAGCAGTTGCAGAAATTATAGAATTGATGATGTATCTTCTATCTCCAGCCAAGAAGGCTGGCCAGAATTACACAGACGGTAAGATCCATCCATACTCCAACTACATTCACCAAGATGACAGAAATCCTCAACTCTGACTAACAAGGACCAATCTCCAACCGGTCTGGAGACAGATAATTTCTATATCATTCGCTCATCTCTGTGAGGTATGAACATGTATGGCAGATAACATCATCCCAATTCACATTTATATCCTAGTTCTAAAATAACGAAGGAAAAATGTTACTGAGAATAAGGTGGAAAAATGTGAGGAGCATTCAGTACAAAAATTTTGCCTCAGCTTCTCTCTATAACCTTACAAGTTGTCAAATCTCATTTCTTTCTTACAAACTGAGATTTCTAGGCTTTTAGGATTTTACAGGTATTTTGACATCCCTTCTGGAGACTTCGTAATAATGTACAATAAGATGAGCCAAATTTGACAAAGAGGAGGTGGGGAATACTGGGAAGCAAGATATGAGATAAAATCCAGGAAAGGAGCTTTTTCATGACCTCCCACTAATTTCTGACATCACCAGGCAATATTTAGTGAGGTTATGCACCAAAGTTTGCAAACAAATTACACAATATTATCACAGCATATGCCATTCATGCTATGCAATGAGAAATGGAGGAGTCATACCTGTGACTACCAGAACATCCTCCCTGTCCTAGTTCAATGTGGAGAAAAGCTTGAGCTAAACCTGCCTGGATTCCTTCCATAGCCTTCCCTGTTCTCTTAAACAGCCACAACATTTTGGCTCATCTTTCTGAACTCTGCAGTTGTACTGAGTTTTGATTCTGAAAAGAAGGAAAAACTTTTTCACAGCATTTCACACAAGGTTGTGCCAAATGCAGTGTCTGCGGTTAGGGCAACTGGACAATTGTTTGCTCCTCTAAGTTGTTTATCCACTTTATCTTTGTAGTTTGGTGGCAGTTTGACACCTCTCGAGAACTAGAAAATATATCTTCCAGCATGCTGTTTCTACAGCAAGGAATTAACAAAACATTTAGATGTTTAATTGACTCTTGTCACTTTTCAGCCAGCTTATTCTATTGGGTGTTTCCTTGATCTCCAGCTTGTCTCTTCCGGCTCCTGAAACAAAAGAATTTCTCAGGGAGTACTAGCATAATCCGAGAAAACTAATTTTTCTTTCATTTTAATATTTTGTGGGTTGAACATTTCAATAGTGTTGCTGGGAGAGGGCTCATCAGAAGTGTTTCTCATTCTATGCACTTTATTGACTTTAAGGTTAAAACCATATGGAGGGCTGAGAATAAAAACATTTGCTGGAGTAGGCCAGAATTACCTCCTACCTTGTAAAGTGCATTTTGATTGTATCTTATTTTATACAAACACTGTTTCAGTTTGAAACAACCATTTTTTACATGAAGCCAGATTTTACTTGACTTGGCTTACTTTTTTAAAATTAATGGTCTTTGCATTAGGCAGTGGAAATTCCACAAAACTTTATCATTTATTTGCAATGCTTTGGAACAAGTTGACATTTTGGAGATATTTGGATTTCTGTTATGGCAGTGTGGCAATGGACTGACAGCTAGTCCTCTAGTTAATTCTTTGCAACGAACCATATGAGAATTCATAGCCAGGGATTAGAAATATCATTTGTGGACCTGAGACCTATCACAACATGTGCATAGGAGGTAAGTATCCATCTTGTTCAATCATTTGTGAAACAAGACATGCTTTTCTTAAAGTGTGGCATTCTTGCTCCATTTGCTTTATATTACCCTGTGCAGGGTGTAACGTGCAAAGTGCATAGACAAGTCTCTAAGCAGGGACCTCCCAAGGCTGGGTCAGGGGATATGGCTGCCTTGTGCTATGAAAAGCCATTGTCAGTGACCTGTTCTCTTTGATTTTGTCCTGGAGCTGTACTGAGACCTTGCAGGTCCTCCCAAACAACTTAGGCTTCCAGCACAGGAAAAAGGGCAGCAGAAAAGGCAGTCAAAATGTGGTAGAGTATGGCTAGGTTGAACGCAAGCACAATGTAGGTGTGAGCCTGAGGCATAGGGCACCTCACATCTCAGAGGGACATGGGAAATAAAGGAGCAAGAATATGAGCCCTTCTGGGGTGAAGTTACCTGTGAACAGGTCCTCACCCTCCAGCAGTATCAAACTCGCTGAGGGACAAGGTGGAAAGAAGATGGCTTGAAGGTCACAGAGACAATATAGTAAGAAATGTAGCTGTCCTGCGCAAAGCACCTTCCATCTTTTTCCTCTCACACCTCCCACCTCCCAGAACTCCACTAATCCTCCAGGTGTTTCGAAACCCTCCTGACATATGGCAGTGCCCTCCCACTTAATCACTGTCACTCTGCATTTTACTGCTGTCACTAGTGGGCTCTGCACTCACACTTACCATTGGCAGCTCCAGGTCAGCCAGAGACACGTTCTTCTGTGGCACACAGAAAATGGAAAGCTCTCCAGTCCCCAGGGAGACATAGTTGGGGAGGGAGGCAGGGAGAAAGGAGTCAGAACTTTTGACTGTTCTAAAAAATGTTAACAGTTCTAAAAACATGCATTTTCAGCACTTCGAACTCCCACCCATGCACTCTGTTCACACTAGGGGAGAAGCCCTTGAAAAGCCACTGAATTTAGTCGGAGATCCATTTGCCATTGGCTGTCCTCTGTATGACACCGAGTCACTATGCATTATGTGCCTTGGAGATCCATGTTCCAACTTGAAGGAAAGGAGCAGGTAAATAAAGCAAGATATTTAACACTGTAAGTGGCATTGACAGTTACTACTGGAAAAAGATTTTATCAAAAATTGGACTTGATGTTACATTTTTTATGGTGATGATTTTTATGGTGGAAACACAGATTGAGACAGTATATTTATGATTCCTAAATGGAATAGATATGAGGTTTGAAACTAAAAACAGGCCATATTAATTTTTCCTAAAAATTATTAAATCTCTTCAAGGATCATAGGCCAACTTTCAAGCCAAAAAAAAATAAAGTCGACAGTCAGTTTCCCTAACAGAAGAGACTTTTTATGTCTCTCTAGGAAACTCAAACACTCAACTCAGAACCTTTTGAACTGATTTGGTCTTAAATAGTATTTTAAATCTTATCATTTTTGTGATGACCCAAACTCAAGGGCAAAAGTCATCGCTGTTCAATGGGCCAGATGATGAGGTGATCAGGTCCTTTCTGAATTTACATGTTGACAAGAAAAGAAAGCCATGGGAAAAGGTGGTGTAGGGAAGAAATCTCCTGGGCAGTTGTATAGAGGTCCGTGTTGATAGTCTCTCAATAGGAAGGTAATTCAAGGAATAACATCTTGAAAGGAAAGAGCTCGCTCAACTTCCTTTTGAACACTTTGAGTGTCTTAATTTCTTTAACGTGGTTCTTCACATGTGAAACATGACACAGATCCCTCATGTGTGCTGCAGAACAGCCTCAGATGTCAAGTTGTGCCTGTCTGTCCAAGCTGTAGGAGCACAGGCTCAACAGGCAGCTGAACAGACATATCTGCTGCTCCAGGTAAGGAAGAGGACTAAACTTCTTCAGTTCATGGAGGTCAGCATCATTATGTGAGCCAAATACATCCCATCTTTTTCAAGAGCTCTTTATTCTTCTTCCCAGTACCAAAACCTTCAGGTATTTTGTGCAAAGAGCTATGGGTGATGAACTGTTTAACATCTCTACTGACTTTGTCATGTAAGAGCAATGCAGTCAGTGGAGTCTAGTCGGCCAATGACCACACGTGTATCTACTTTAGATTGAGCTGAATTGTCTTGTAATCTGTCCTGCAAGTTCAACCAGTTCCCCACACTTAAGGGTGTAGCACTGTTTGGGATGTCCTTGAGAATCCCACCTGGCTGCCACTTTCTGGAGCTGCCATTCCAAAAAGGCACATACCTCCAGCAGTTCCCATGTCATATCTGCCAGATCCTTGAAGAAGTCTCAGATATCGAAGGGCATTTCAAAGAGCACCAGGTAACGTCTGTAGGGAATTGGACTTCCACTGACCTTAACAGGACACATCCGCATTTAGATATCTGAACTGATATGCCCACACAGTGAAGCTGAATCCCAGCCCATCTCTGCCAGTAGCACCATCTGGGACATCATCAGTTCTCTTGACCTGTGGAAAAATGCAAGTTAATCTGTCTTAAGGTATTCTTGAGGGACAGATCTCAGAAATGTTCTGCGTGTTTCTCTCACATTTCCTACATGGTACACAGCCTTGAGTGCTGCAGTCTGCCAGATACAGCTTAGAGGTGTCTGTGATCCAGACAGTGCTAAGAGAACAATTTTGCCCTCAAAAGACAGCCATTACATGATTCCCACCAAGGTGACACTTGGTAAATATGGTGCAGGTCCAGCCCATCCCCTAGATACAGAAAGATAAAATTCCCCATACAGAGACACGTAAGTTATTTGGTGTGCCCAAGGATATTTTGTCTTATCATCAGCTGCTAGCCTAGAAGGTCACAGGTCTCCCGTAGTTCTTGCGTTCCATTCACCAAACCCCTCCCTGTCGGGCTATTCCTAGATGCCTTAAATGACATTTAGATAACTGAGTTGAGTTCATGGTGTTTGTAGACCATAGCTTGCAATTTCAAAATCAAATCACTACTGCTGTGAGGTTTCTTCTCATTCCTAGCAATCAGGTTTCATTAAGAGAAACTACAGCTCTCCATTACACTGAGTCATGTCATTGTTATCCTTCAAGATCAGCAGCCTCACATGGTGTCATGATTTCATTGCATTCATGAGAGTCTGTCTAGACAACAGAATTATGAAAAGAGACTTGTTTTTTTTATGGTAACTTTTAAAAAACTTGAACAGTTTTTCAGAATGCAAATCACATTCAGTCAACTTTTTTGTCTTCTAACGTTCACAGAAAATGCTGGAAAATAACCACTTTCTTTCATGGTTGTGCTACATGCCTGGTCAGGAAAGTTTTGTGTCTTCTTCTAAACATGCCTCTTTTAAAAGGTAGCTAAACATAGCTGGTCATTGAAGTTTTGGTGCTCTGCTTTTCAAACTGCAAGCCCATTTTCCCAGTAGGAGAAAAGAAAGTAAATGCTATCTTTCTGTTATGAAAGAGAACCTTTTTAGCAGTATAATTGGGCCATGAGTGCAGGGTCAAATTTGTAGGAGGAGCGATCCCTATGACACAAAGTAGTGCTTTAACAAAGAGATGCTGATTTTTCTTGTCTGATCTTTTCATCCTTCTTTTGATGGCAATTGATGCAAATGTAGATGATGCATGTAGACAACTCCTTAAAATTTACATTTGTTTTTTCCATTTTGTAATGATTATACCCTCACAGATCCAATTTGTAAAATGTCTGTAAGGTATGTTCTCTTTGGAAAAAAATGTGCTAATGCTTTTTAATGGCAAAATATATCTGATATGGTATGACTTTTGAAAAATACTTGAATTAGTATTCAGGATAATAAACTTTCTTTATGGTAATAATAAAACATATTGAATATTCTTTTTTGTCCTCAGGGGAAAACGTGTAACTGTAGTAACCTTAAATCAAGCTAAGAAGTTTTAAACACTTTCTCCTTTCACTACAAGAGAAACAAGGTTAAATTGCTGCATTTATTTTAAGTTAATTTCCCATATGGTTGCTCCAGACACAAGTCTTTTTTGATGACCAGTCTGTAAGTAACGAATGCTCAAGACCCAAGTTCTTCCTTCACCTACTGCCCACCTCACTCTCATGCCCCACTGAAGCTCACTCCAGGAAGAAGGCATGATGCACAAGGAAGGACTAGACAAACTGCCTAACCCAGAAGCAAAAGGTGGTTACACACTCTCTAGGTTTATACCTATTTACCCTTACAATTCAACAACTATTTCTCATTTTTTATCATCTGTTTTCAAGGAACAGTGCATGATATAAAGGTCAGCAACGATGAAAACCACACAGGTAGCAGGTTGTTGCTAAATACCTCCTATTTCTGAGCATAGCAGAAGAGAAACCAGTGAAAGACAGCTCACACATCACATGTGCCTAAACAAATGCAGTCCTCTAGTCCTAACATAATCTGGATTCAAGACAGCACTGGAAGATGAAATCAGCTTGCAGTCACTGATAGAGGAATTTCCTCCATGAAGAAGCCTGGTAGCTGTTCTCATCCTCCTAGGCCATTTGGCACAGGTAAGATCTCAGAAGTGATGGGAATCTAATGTAATAAGCTATAATAGACTGAGTACTTCTTCTGATAGAGAGTCACCTAACAGGTGCTCACAGAAGACTGAACCTACAGCTCCCTTGCTGAAATGTGAAGCATTGGCTGACTCTGTGGTCCTTCTTAGTAGCCTTATGCAGCCTCTGATTAAACTAGTTAGACCAAGTGAGCCCAAGCAGAGCAACAAGGGGAGTAGCAGCTTTACTCACCATGAGATATAGACACTTCCTGTCACCAAATAGACCAAAAGCTGTAGCAAGGTCAGATAAGGTGAAGAAGAGTAAGCAGAAGTCAAACCTCAGTATTGTTTCTATGCCAGTGGTGGGCAGAGGAAAGACAGTGATGATTCTAACACTGGAGAACAGTGTTATTGCCATGGTAGGTGCCCATCCCCTGACCAATTCATCCTGCAGATTAAGAAAGCTTGGTTGTCCTCATTGATGTTAAACCCTTCCAGCTTGGTGTGGAAAGCTACAAGAGCCTCAGCAGATCCCTCAATATTTTCCTTACCCACCTTCCTCTAGGCTGGCTGGAAAGTGTATTAAACCAGAATAGGATTAAAATAAACAAAACAATCCCAAGGTTTCCATGTGAAGTCCAGTCGTCCCAAGCATCACCTTTCTGTATTACGCTCAGACAAAAGTGGGCCAACATTTTCAGTCCTGTCTATTGACACATGAAAGAAAAAAGGAAAAAAAATCCTTTTTTCCTGACAGATTTAGTTCAGTGTTATCATAAATTGTCTGTGTTCCTAAATCCTGTTTTGACTAGCTGAGAAGTAGAGGAGGAGGTAAGTCAGCTGGCAGGCCATGTCACCTCATGTTACAAGGTTCCTATATCCTGTTGCCTGAAGTAAAAATAACCTTATTTTTTCCCCAAAAGGGAGGCTTAATTGAGGTAATAATACATAAAGATCAAATGCACATTACACTTCAGCAACACTGATCAGCAAATCAATTTCTGTTCACTCAGAGTAGTACTTTTGATTTCCCTGCAGAGGCTTCAATGGTCTGAAAAAAATGCTTTCCAAAATTCTCAGGATAGAGGTTGTGGCTGGCAACTATATTCAAGGGAGTGATGGAACTATATAGAAAAGGCATCCAGCTTGTCCATGCAGGAAAGACAGTGTTTGTGGGCGCTGAGTCAGGTAAAGAAGTGCCTCAGTAGGCAGGGACCATTGCAACCCTATCACATGGTTCTTCCAGTCAAAGTAGGTTGCTTTGACTCTGTCATTTCTATACATATAAATATACGTAAATATATGTTTATTTTTCTTTAAAATCCCTTCTGGAACAAGACATGTCACTGCATTCATTTCCATTCCCCAAGTGCAAAAAGGAAGAGAGAACAAACAACACATGACAGATGTTATTCATATTGCATAAAGTACTGTTGGAAGACATTCAGATACTAAGTGATAAAAAAATCTCAATAGAATAGACTTTACAATAGATCTCACGTGTAAGACACTGTCTAAGAAGAAATTATGTCCAAGGCTTCCTCCACATGCACTGCCTGCTCCCCCCAACTTGGGGGTGGTGGTCCTCGGTATCGAGGACCACAAAGGAACATCCCTGTTCCAGGAATGCACCATGTGTGCAGGAGGATGCACATGGCATGGGACCTGTGGGTGGCATTAGGAGCCTGTAATCTGGAGAAGATAAAATGCTAGGTTTCTCACACCCACCTGAAGCAAGCTGACTTCGGGGCAAATGGATTCCACAAGGCTCCAGAGAATCAGATTTATCTGGTGTCCCTACAAGACTTTGTTCAGGAAGAAGCTTCCTTTCAGCCTCTGTTAAACACTTCTGTCCACCGTACATTAGAAATAGGATTTGTAGAGAGAGGTAAATCCTCTTATTAGGCAGTTGCAAAATACAGCAGAGGTTTCAGGCTCGTGGGCTGCCCCTCCGATCCCAGACAGGAGCCACAAGCTTGAAGCAAAGCACAGGCTGGAACTAACAGCTGTACGTTTAACATGCTAATGTTAATCAACCAGATGATTTCAGAGTAAAGATGGCTGGTATCTGCAGAGTCAAGGAGGTGTGCTAGCAAAAGATAGCAAAGTTAACAGAGTGAAAGCAAAGTAATTATCATCTGAAGGACACCAAGACATTGCAGGGCAAGGAAGGAGGAAAAACACATTATGACATAGATACCAAATCTTGTTAGTATCCAACAAGATTTTGAATGTTATTATCTTGACTTGTCTTTTGAAGATATCTTGTCATTACTATAAGGAGAAATGCATTTAATGATTTTACTTTGTTGAGATTAAATAAATGCTTATAAGGGAATACATCCTTCAAACTAGTGATACTGATTTTGTTTGATGTTCTTGCCAACCTCCACATACAACAAATACAGCTCCTCCTCTTTCCACTGAAGTCAACAGCAAAAACCTGTAACAGCTTCAGTAGGAAGAGTATTAGACTCTGAACTAGACCAAGAACACTGTTCACTCACCTGTCCCAAACACTGATCCTTCTGAAAAATCAAATCCAATATTATTTAGAACACTTGAGTTTTTCTTCAGCAATTTTTTATAACATTAATAGGAAGCTCTTCAAACAGCCATTGTGAATAAAATTTAGTGCTGGTAGGCACACAGCAGCAGTTTGGAAGCAGTAGATTAATGTTCCTGCTGTGCTATTTTACTTTCTTGTTTTTTTCTTAATTAGAATATACTTTTTAACAAGGAGATGTTTACAACTGAGTCAAGTGAGAATGGATGTACATGGAAGCACAGCCATAATTCTCTCCTGCTAGCCCAGTCCACTGGAACAGTCAATAAAATCACCCTTTCTTGTCAATCTCCATATTGCCTCAGAGCCATACACAGGAGCTGGGAACCATCCTGGCTGCTGAGCTGGCAGTTCACCTCCTGCTTTGGATGTCATCAAAGTATTTTTTCTTTCCAAAACTCTGTCTTTCTAACCTGAAAGAAAATATAGGAACTTTGTTAAGTTTTGTACTACAGGTGTGGACTGCTGAGACTAGCAGCCTGACAGGGGGGGCAAAACCCTGGGAGTAATGCTGCCAAGTTCTGCAAAAACAGAGGTTTTGCTGATATTCGTGGAGACAGGATAGTAAGGAAGGAGTAGATACCAACCGAGGGTAATTTTATCCTGAGAATGATGAAATTTGGGGTTTCTCACATATCAGAGGAGACTTAAGCCAGCCCTCACCTGATTTTGGGGGTTCTCAGACTGTTGTTGGTTGTGGTTTTAAAATTTTGCACATTCAAACCTATCTATTCTGAAATCTCCCAGTCCAGGCTGAATGGATGCTAAAAGCCAGGGCAGTGGAAGCAGAGAAACTTTTCAGGATAGAGGGAAGAAATTTAAACTAATGTAAGAAGTCCAGAGAAGACAGAGGCTAAAGAATTTCTATCTGAAATTCTCTAAAAATTACAAGAGAAAAAAGCTGAATTGTCCTTTCATTACAGTTAAGGTCAGCAGATTTTCTCAGATTCCCTCTTCTCTCAGATGAATTAATTTGTCCTTAAGTAAAAGATTTTCACTGAGTATTGGCAATGTTTCTAAGTGCATCACTGTCACTGCCAAAACTGAAATTTCTAAGCTTCAGCTTGGATATGTCCTTTATGAGTTTCACATATTCTGCCTCTGAATATCTAGCATCTACAACCTTCAAGAAATGTAATGACCCAAAAAGGGAAGAGCAAAAGAGAAGAGCCAAAACTGCATTTGATTATGAATCCTTCAGAACACTTGAAGCAAGTCTACATTACTTACGATAACATACTGCTTGGGTATGGTTGGTGTATGCAAAAACATACTGGATGCCAGGCAATTTTTCTAATACTATGGATGATAGAACTTGTTTGGAACACAAACAAAATCAGTGTGCATCTACTTCAATGTTTTATTTAGGCACAGGAACATGCTTTGAAGTGAATCTCATGCTGATGTACATCACACAGCAGTCTCAGGATGTATGAACTGGATTCCTTATGGATGAGATTAAGCCACTGGCACATAATTATACACAATTCACTCTCTACGGGATGGCCAGGTTGTAGAAACAGATTAGAGCTGGGTCTTCTCCATCAAAACTAAAACTTACTAGACTACTCCCTCATCAGGTTCAGCCATTAATTGTATATCCTCCACTTATTGCCTCATATCCACATGTAAATGACTGCCACAGAGAATTTCTGAACCTAGAGAGTAAAAGGAAATCTTGTTATGAACAGCAAGAAATGTGGAATTTATTGCTAGGTATATTTGTATATTTATATTTGTAGCCTTCAGACCCACACAACACAGTCTCATTCTTAGTCCTGCTCATGAGACTATTTCATGGAGGACAGAGCTAATTTAGGAAGCTCAACATGAGCCATCAGTGTGCCCAGGTGGCCAAGAAGGCCAATGGTATCCTGTCCTGTATCAAAAATAGCGTGGTGAGCAGGACAAGGGAAGTGATCCTTCCCCTGTACTCTGCATTGGTGAGGCCACACCTGGAGTATTGTGTTCAGTTCTGGGCCCCTCAGTTCAGGAAAGACATTGAAGTGCTGGAGCGGGTCCAGAGAAGAGCAACACGACTGGTGAAGGGACTTGAGCACAAGACCTATGAGGAGAGGCTGAGGGAGCTGGAGTTGTTTAGTCTGGAGAAGATGAGGCTTAGAGGTGACCTCATCACTCTCTAGAACTACCTTAAGGGACGTTATAGCCAGGTGGGGATTGGTCTCTTCTCCCAGGCAGTCAGCAATAGGACAAGGGGGCATGGACTTAAACTCTGCCAGGGGAAATTTAGGCTGGATATTAGACAGAAATTCTTTCCAGAGAGAGTGGTCAGGCATTGGGACGGCTGCCCAGGGAGGTGGTGGACTCACCGTCCCTGGAGGTTTTTAAACTGAGATTGGACATGGCACTTAGTGCCATGATCTAGTAAATGGACTGGAGTTGGACCAAGGGTTGGACTCGATGATCTCAGAGGTCTTTTCCAACCCAGTCAATTCTGTGATTCTGTGATCTTAAGTCATAAATTATTGGATGTTGGGACACCACTCGGAGGAGGCCATATATGTTGCACTGTCCGTATGGTCTGCTATAGGTATGTGCTTTTGTCTTCTGTCAGAAATAGGATACTGAGCTTGGTGGACCTTGGGTGTGACTCTGCTTGACCACTCATGTTGCAGAAGTCCTTAATGAACTCTGGGCAATATGTCACCCTGAGCTGGTTGTTCCACTCCTGGTACCATCAGTGCTGTTTCTTCCACCATGCAATGACATTAAAATCTCTAGTACTATCAGACTCTCAATTTTTGACGTCTTGTGATAAATGGCTTAAATATGGGGCTGTCATTGCATTGTTGATTTTGAAAGTTCATTATTCAAATCACCCTGCTTATTGTCTGGTTTATTTTGTTTTTAAAGGATCTGGCACCTTCAAGATCCTGAACTTTCCCCTTGCAAAAGAGAGCAAGCAAACAAAATTAACCACTGTGGGCTTTTTTTTCGCTCTAGGCATGTTTCTAAGTACTTTCACCACATTTACCATTTCAGCTGATCAATCTCAGCCTGCAGAAGTGGCCATTCTTTCTACAAAATGAAGGATGAAAATGAGGCACAGCTAATAGACATTTCATCAGAGGTGTTTGCCCATGGACATTTTCCCTTTTGATCTTAAATAAATATTATTCATGAAGTTCCTTGTTCCCTTTTTATTAAAAGCACAATTTGTCACCTCACAAACATCTCTCCCCTGCTGTCTTCGAGAAAGATCTATGCTACCTTACAGTGGCTAAGAATCTGGCCAGTCTCAAAAATCTTATACCTATAGTTCAGTACCAGGCACTTTAATAAATGGAAAAAAAGAAATCACTCAGTAAGTTCATTTTAGTGGCTGAATAAGAGAAAACATGTCATTTCAAGAAGGCAGAGGCATTAGTTTTGCTAAGCCTATTTTACTATAAACCTCCATTTTTCTTAAATACGTATTTATTATTTTGTTATTCATATGATTGTAAGGCGAATGTTTAATTTCCATCAAAAATGCCTACAGTAATTGTAAGGCAAATCATCTATTTGCTGAAGGAAGAAGAGATAAGGAGTCACTCCAAATCAAAGAAAGTGTGTTTGTTAGGCAAATACGTGTTAGTTTTGCTGTTACTTGCATACCATATGACTGATCTTCAAGACAGGTTGTATGAATTGCTGTTATCCTCCAGAAATGCTTTTTTCAGATGTAAGAGATATTTCTAAACTCAATCATAAAAATGTTTTAAATATATTATAAATACATTCTTTCTGGTAATAGTCACTTCAGATAGGACAAGTTTCCCCCAAAACTAATAGAAAAGTCTTAATTTAGTAGTCATAATTAGTCTAGAAGCAGCTAAAGGGTAAAATGCAGTTGCACACAAATACATCCAGACTTACAAGGAACAAACCTATTAGTATTATAATTTGTGTAAAGACAATTCCCAAGCAGAAGAAAGACAAAAATATAACAAAAGAATTGTTCTCTGCCAATTTTATCTCCTTCTGCTAATTTTAGAGTGAGAAAATAGGTTGAACTTGTCTAAGAGCATGCAAGGCTTAACACTGAAAAAGAAACAAATGAAAAACGAATGTTTTGTGAGCAAATTCTGTCCTGGAGCTCTAGAAAAGAAATCCCCCCAGATTAACATATAGGAATCTCCATTTTTTTAGACACCTGAACTCCGTGGTTGAGTTGCATTACAATTAACACACCCCTCCAAAAAACTTGTGGTACTGCAGCAGGATGGGTTTGTCTGCATACTCCTTTCAGACTCAAAGTTATTTCACACCCCAGGTCTCTGCATGGACCCCCTCCCTCCACCCAGGGCTTTCCGGGAAACCCTCTGTCAACAGGAGCTTTGTTACAGAAACCAAGCCCCAGCAGAGACCTTTGTTCCAGCCCGTTTGGCCTCTCCTAGAATCATAGGTTCATACAATGTCCTGAGTTGGAGGGGACACACAAGGATAATTGAGTCCAACTCCTCTGTCTCCACAGGACAATCACAAAATTCACCCCATAGGGATGTTGTCCAATTGCTTCTTGAACACTGTCAGGCTTGGGGCCACAACACCTCCCTGAGGAGCCTGTTCCAGTGCTCCACCACCCTCTGGGTGAAGAACTTTTTCCTAATGTTCAACCTAAACCTCCCCTGGCACATCTTCCTGCCATTCCCTTGGGTTCTGTCACTGGTCACCAGAGAGAAGAGATCAGCGCCTGCCCCTCCTTCTCCCCTTGTGAGGATGCTGTAGCTGCCATGGGGTCTCTCATTCTCCTCCAGACTGAACTAACAAAGCCACATTAGCCACTGTTCTCATGGCTTCCCCTCCAAACCCTCCACCAACTCCTCATACATCTTTAAATGCAACAAATATCCCTCCTTCACCTCTCTCCCCAAACCAGCCTGCATTTTCAAAGAGCCAGTTAAAGAAGAACAGGGAATTGCTGGAGAAGGTTCAGCGTAGGGCAACAAAGATGATTAAGGGAGTGGAGCACCTTCCTTATGAAGAAAGGCTGAGGGAGCTGGGTCTCTTTAGTTTGGAGAAGAGGAGACTGAGGGGTGACCTCATTAATGTTTATAAATATATAAAGAGTGAGTGCTACGAGGATGGAGCCAGGCTCTTCTGGGTGGCAAACAATGATAGGACAAGGGGTAATGGGATCAAGCTGGAACACAAGAGGTTCCACTTAAGTTTGAGAAGAAACTTCTTCTCAGTGAGGGTAACAGACACCGGAACAGGCTGCCCAGGGAGGTTGTGGAGTCTCCTTCTCTGGAGACATTCAAAACCCGCCTAGACATGTTCCTGTGCAACCTCACCTAGGCGTTCCTGCTCCTGCAGGGTTATTGGACTAGATGATCTTTTGAGGTCCCTTCCAATCCCAAATATACTGTGATACTGTAAGATGCTGGGATCTTTGTGATCTTTTTTGCAGAAACAGGGAGCTGTAGAAAAGGAGGCCCCCTCCTTGGACCATTGTGGGGTACGGTCTGCCCTCACTGCAACCATGATTTTAATTTGCCATAGCAAACTGATCAATACCAGGAGGCTTTGACAGGAAGCAGAAGGAGCACAGAAATCTGACTCAGAAATGGCCTTCAGATTTCTGAGATAATCAATAGGAATAAACAGCTGTGGGCCATAAAGGTAAGAATAAAGTTGCACAATCTAGTGAATAGGATGCAAAGGCTAAGTGATACACATAGTTTCCCAACCATAGCTTGCTCTGTGTGGAAGTGCAAGTCAAGTCCTCACTTTCCAGAGAAATTTGCTGCTTTTTGCTATTCCCTCTCACCTTAATATCTAAACTCCCCATGACGTGCAAGTGGCGATACTCAACATAACTCAGTAACTCAGTGGAGTTTGTGTTTACAGCATCCGAGGATCCTAGCCCCAAAGTGCACCGGTACACAGAACTGGGTTATTAGACCCATATAGGGCCAGTGTTTCTTATAGGACTTTCAGGTGCTCAAAGCCAAGTGTGCAATCAAATGATTCATTGAACTGTCAACTCTCTGCCAGTCAGCTTTGACACTGTAGAGCAGGGATGGCCCCAGAATTCTTACAGTAAAGATGTTTTATATCCTTAATTTCTATGTGAAGGGAAGTGTTCCTATAGTGAATTTTCCTATTGTAAATATGATGAGGGCTATACTTCAACAACTAGTTGGGGGTCCAAGAGTGTACATGTATACAGAACGCCTTGATGACATGAATGAATGAGGAGGGGAGAGCAGAAACTATGGAGGAAAGAACCGTCACTCTGCACAGAGGTGCAGGTATTTCTAGGACAATGACAGAAGAGATTGGATGGGAAATTATATGCAAAAAAATTGCATCTATGCCTTGCTCAAAGCTGTTTCTATCACTAGATTCAGGGCAGATTCATTTCCCATTCTGCAGCATTTTCTGTTTTCCTGTGACATCTCCTGTCCTGGGGTATTTTTACCCAAGTTTTCATCAACATCATTTTAAGCAACATCAACATCATTTAAGGTAAACAAAAGTTATCGCTGAGGCCTACAGCATTCAGTGTTTCACTCAAAGACTTTTTATGAGGGGAATATTTTTTAATGCTAAAAATAGAAGAGTAGCTCTGATAATAAGTTTAGTGAAAGGACTGCACGGAATATAGTGCCTACACGTTTGATTTGAATGTGCTAAAAAGGAAGACAGAGCAGAGAATTTTATTGTAAGGCTGCCTTTTATCAGTGAGAAATAAATAAACAGACGTGGAGATGCTTATCATCTAGCATTTCATAGCTAAAATGAGATGTTTAAATCTCAGCTAGTCATCCTTGACTCCCTGGAACTGATGGAGAAAAATAGGTTTCTCCACAAGAATGAGCCCCATCATTCCAGGCTATGTGTGTAGGGTGTATGTCAAGCCAAACATACAAACCTTAGGATAAGATAGCCCACCCTGGGGAGTGCTTACCTCTTTCCAATTGGAAATAGGGAGAAATTACAAGGTATATTCTATTTCAGAGAAATTTTCCTGCTTTTGAAATCAGTTGTTTTCTTTTGTTCCATTTACCATGTCAAATTCCTTTCTCTTGTGGATCAACCTGATCTCATTTCACATCATCTGAGTCAGATTATTGTTTTAGGATACTCCTAAAGCGCAATTCCTATTTCAGAGTCACCGTTTCTGAAGCACTTACACAAAGACGGCAGGTATGGGCAAGTATCTTCAGTCGCTGATGTCAATAAGTGCCCACTCCTGCTTCTGAAATCTGAATTAGTTATTTGGGCATTTAAATGTGCAGTTAGTATCCTAACTGCAATCACCTGTGTTAGAAAAATTCCTGTGTGGATTTTAGCATTTTATTTATTCATAGGTGGCAATGATTTTCCTGGTGGTTGTGGTGGTTAGAGGTTCAATGCAAGAGTGTGTTTTCAGTACACAGGCTTTTCAGGCTGAGTCTCTCATCTGTAACACAGAAGCAGAAAATGTGCAAATGTAGAGATAAGCAGCAGACAACAGAGATAAGAGGTACCGAGTATCATCTGAAATTTCAGGGTCAGTAAAATAAAGCATATGTAAATATTGAAATGGATGTTCAAATATTAATATATCACATTATCTCATTTGTAACTATTACATGTAAAGTGATAAGGGTGATATTTAAACCATCACAAAGAATTAAAAGTTCATAAGGACCAGCCCATTGGAATATGTTTTGCTAAATTTTAACTACTTCAGTATTGACAACTGTTTTTAACAAGGACGTAACATTCCATTGACCTGACTGTAGAAACTCTTTCATTTAATCAATTTCAATTGTGTTTTTTGCCACTGAAGGAAAGAGGATTATGGAAATTAACAATACATGGAGAAAAATTCTTAAAACAAAATACAGTTACCGAAAGGATTTAACTTGGAAGATGCATCATTAGTCCTGAAAATTTCTCCATGAAAGGAAAAAAAATCTCTTCTGCTGTTTAATTTTTTTTTCAAAGTGCAGTCCCAGGAATACATAAAATTAGACAAAAACATTATGTAGCAATTTTTATACTCTAAAAGGTTTGCTGCAGTTAATCCAAAAAATATAGAACTCCACTATGAAATGGAATGCTTTTGTTATGCTGGAGGTTTTAATGTTTATTAGTTTTATATATCTTCAGATTTACCAGATTAAAAGATTCCAGTGTTACCACAGACACTGCTAAAGAGTCCATAAACATCAGATGTACTTGAACGCTGTTGTGAGTCTTCAGAGTGCCACATTTTCACCAATACTCAGAAAAACAATCTGATGGTAGATCAGAAAAAAACGCTCATTTCTCTAGGATTACCAAGAACTACTTCTAATCACCATCAAAATAGAGAGTGATTATGGTTTTCCCACTCATGCTTTATCCCTGATGGTTTTTTTTGTTTGGTTTGGTTTTGTTTGTTTGTTTGTGGGGGTTTTTATTGCATTGAAAGCTCAGGATATACTTGTCCCCCAAAACGTAAATCCACATCTGTTTTAATAATGTTTGACAGCTCTTAACAGCAAGGAAAATACACTGGCTGAACTGAATACAGCTTTTTGCTATGAATGCCAGAGTTATCTTTATTCACATTGAATTTGTGACCTGAAAAAGTCATAGGAGTCTTCTAAGAATATGCAGAATCATGGAAGTCTGGGGAAAAGAGACTCTATCACTTGGAGAAGGAAGATGTCATGAAAACATTCCAGAAATCTCCTGCCATGTTGTCCCTCCAACAGATAACCGAGTGGTTGAAGTCTCCTGTGAGGACCAGGGCTTGTGAACGTGAGACTGTTTCCATCTGTCTGCAGAGGGCCCCACCTGCTTGGCCTTCCTGGTCAGGTGGCCTGTAGCAGACCCCCACTATAACGTCACCTGTCCCTGCCCTCTCTTTAATCCTGACCCGTAAGCTCTCAGTCATCTCCTCATTCCATTCCCACTTCAGATGGTCATTGACATAGAGGGCAACACCCCTTCCTCTTCTCCCCTGTCTGTCCTTCCTAAAGAGCCTGCACCGTTCCGTGCCAACACTCTAGTCATGGGAGCCGTGCCTACTTTCCCACCCCTTCCACCCAGGAAAAAATGACTACTCATCTCTCACCTCAGCCAAGGGAGGTTACATGTCTGTAGCCTCTATGTGTAGGCTCTACATCTAGAGCCTCCTGTCTCTACTGTTGGAGCTGGACTCAATGATCCTTGTGGGTCCCTTGCAACTCAGGGCATTCTATGATTCTATCGGCAATATCTGGCCTCACACTGGCAGGATTTGGCCTCACACTGTCCCTCCTCAAACTGTTCTTCCTTTACAGCACTTCCCTTGGCCATTACCTTTCCAGTCCTAAGTTGCTCTGGGCCATGAGCTCTATACCTTTTAACACCACTTTGAAAGACATCCTTTGTCATTTCTCCCACACAGTGAAAAAGTAGCAGGCCAAATCTGACCTCTCTAAAGTTTCAAACAAGTGCTGAGCATGGCCACCATCAGAACTAATCCTGGGAGCAAGTTATAAATTGTGGCAGTGCAGTGTAAATAACTACTTCTTGGATGAGCTGCCTCTACAAATAGAACCACTGAGGAGGAAAAGGACATAGTATTTCTATAGACAAAGGAGCACAAATATTTCCAGAAAGGACCTGGAAATCTTTTGGTCAATTAGTTTCATGAGAAGCTCTTCCCCTTCATAACTTCTCCAAAATCCCCATGGATTGAATGCAGCCAACCTAGGAGAGCAGCAGCTGAACTGGAACCTACAGTTAATCCAAACCTAAGTTAACTGCAGCCCTTTCCTCACAAAGGGCCCTGAGAGGTTCAGAGCACACAGCATCCCTGCAGCACATTCAGGTTTCACAAGGAGAGTGCAAACCCTTAGAAGGCAACATGGACTGGCCCAGTCTCTTCAGCGTAAGAGAGCACAGTTTGCTTCCACATTAACAGGCAGATGACATCCACATTTTACACTGAAAAAGGGAAATGCAAGATCTGCAACATATTTGAATCTTTTTCTGTGTTGATGTTAAGGGACAAATATAATTTGCTTTTGTATCTGGGAGAAAACTAGAGCGTGTTGTGTGTCCTCAGGAGCTCTCACTTTTTTCTCTGAAAACCCTGCAATCTTTTTCTTCTAACCAGAGGAAGGCATTGTCACTTCTGAGCCAGAAGAAAAACATGAGATATCCTCCTTCAATGCAGCCAACAGCAAGTTCAAGAAACACAGCAGTTTTATCCACAGCAGTTAATGAAACTTGGTTTTCCAGAGCTCTGCATCATCTTTGGAGCTACCCCAGCTTCCTTCCTTGTCCCCTGCATGGCACTGCTCCAGCATAACTCTTCTGTCAGGATGGTGCTTTGCAGAATCTGACCCAGGTTAGGAGAAAAAGTCTAAATAAAACAATGGAAGCCTTGGAAACTGTGCACTTGCCTTATTGTTGATTTACTGGTATCATGTTGGATCACAGTCATAGCTACCTGATGAGACAAAATGGAGAAGCAGATTGTTTACAATCATAAAGCTGTTACCATTTATTTTCCATATAATTATCTGTGTTTTGAAATTCACAGATGGAGTCTCTACATTTGAGTTCCTAGAGGTCCTGGGGGTTCCCAGATCGTAGCAGTTCTGTTCATGTCAAATCATTTTCGGCACCATGCTGTGGACTCTGCTGGGAACCAGCTTTGGCAGTTCATCAATATTGTGAAACGAAGGAAAGATACCCTGCTGGCTAGCAGGCTTCCACTGGGGAAGCTCCAGGAGTCAGCGACTTAAATTAGCTGCTGGCTGCTTTCTCTTTCCAGTGCATCTCTCGGAGGACACTACCTGCTCCACAGGGATCACTACCAGGTCCTTCTCCATCCAAAGATGATTTGACACAGGAGATGTTCCAGACTCTGACTCTCCCACCACCCCAGCTCACTCCAACATTTTCAGTTAAAGTGTCCCTTCAAAACAGGCTCTGCCATGTACAGTCTTCTGCTCTAACAGGGTGCCAAGACCAAAGAGCATGTCACAGCATGTCACTGCATATTGGTGACAAAATAGTCCCAGCAGGATCCAGCTGCCTGAATCCAAAAAACCCAAGCCACAGCTTCGCTTTGTGTGTTCTCTAATAAGCTACTCAGACAGAAGCTGATAACCCACAGGGTACAACTGTCACATATTTTCCTGTGGGTTATCACCTTCTGTGATGTCTCTAGGCATTAGCAATCTCAGCTTCATGTAAACCATCTTCGAATGTCATATTTGGACAATTCTCAGTGCTTTTTCTTACTTCACAATAGCAATGGGCAAAGCACAAAAGCTTGGGTAGGCTTTTGTTAGACCTTTGAAAGACTGCAGACCTCCTGCCTGCTACTCTGTTCTCTGAATGCTTTTCCACAAGACTTGCGAGCTTCCCTTTAGTCCATTTCCATGGCTACTGATATTCCGCTGAACATTCTTCAGACCTAGTTGGGCCAGGCATCCGACTTTGGAATCTCTTCATCCTATTTACTATAAAATACATTTTAAAAGGGACCAGTGCAGAACACCTTGTGTGTCACCCTGTTTTGGCCACTAGATAGACCTAAAACTGGTATGAGAATTCACTTCATGACCACCACTCTGTGTAGCAGAACAGCAGCTGTCCCTTAGAAAAAATACACTTATTTGTTTCAGATGGCAAGTGATGCAAAATGTTTCTATGGGGATGTACCACTCATGTCCTTTAGACTAACACTTGTTTTGGCTGTGCTGCTTCCACTTTATGCTGTTCTCTCCCTTCTGTCATGTTGGTCAGAGTTGGTGTGTTTATTCCCAAATTATGAGGAAGATTCCTCTGTGATGTTTTCCTGGGGAAAGGATGGAAGGTAGATGCAGACTAGGATATTTTGGAAAAAACAGATGTAAAGTTGTGATGTACATGAGCTGTAAATTCTGGCAAACGGTGTTCTCTTTAGTAAGAGGAAACTGCTTTGAACAAGCTACTTTCCAGGTTTCAGCTAAACTTGGACTTGCCATGATGAACACCATCAAAGCTAGCAGCAGCATACATCACCGTCTAGTGAGCTGACTAAATTGCCTGGAAGGAGAAGACCAGGTTTCATTTAGCTGATCCTGCTCTTCCCTTCCCAAGTGATCTCGAAGGGAAGGAAGTAGATAATGATTCACATCCCCTAAGCATGGAGGGATCTGGGGGTATTTCACAGAGCTCAGGGCCATCATCATTCATACATAACATTTGTGGGCAGCTGCTAGGAGAGAGACTGATAATGAAGACCTGTGTGATGAAAATCTGAAGCTCCATCTCTTGCACTCAGTATACCATGTTTTATCCCAAATAGCTCACTGGCTGAGCAAAAAAAAAGAGCACAGACACCTAGATCCCTCATAGCTCATGCAGAGATCACATTTGAATGACAAACATCAAAGAAGTTTCTGCTGTCCTAAAAAGAGGAAGCACTATGGCATCTGGGGTAACCATTCCGCTCTCTCCTAAGCTCCTGAACTGACAGAAACAACACATAATAAGCTCTGACATTTCTGATAAACCAGAGCACTAGTAACAGGCAAGAACCAAGCAAACTGCCTTCAGATTAAAACACTGGAAGGTCCCCAGTGGATGTGTGACAAAGACCTTGCTGAAATAGACATGACATAGACATACATTCCTGCCCAGCAAAAGATAATACCAAAGTAATGAATTAAAAATGCACTTCATATTCTCCACTGCCTGCCTAATAAACTAAATCACTTTAAAGGTCTTTATTTGCAAATCCCGTGACTGCCCCAATAACTTCATCCTGTCCCTTTCCATTCCAATGGGAGCTGCACCAGGCTTGAAAGTTCAGTTTTGGCAGAGAGGTGTCAGCTCAGGCTTGGCAGCTGCTGAAGAACCTCTTCTGAACAATGAAAATTTCTCCTTGGAAATTAAGTCACTTATCCTCATTGTTGGAAGGATGTTGAACTGCTGATTGGAAATAAAGCCTTCAGTCTCCCCGGGCTATTTCGGAAATTAGAAGGTAAAGGAAAAAAGAGCTCATCAGTAAAACATTAATTTTTTGCCTTTGTTTTTTTTTCTTTCCTACCACATTTCAAAACTCAGCATTTTTCCTTCATCTACAGATTTATAGTCAAAAACTGGGGAAGGATGAACTTTCCCCATGTGCATTTCAGAATGTTGACAGTCTTCCACAAATACTTCCCTTTTTTAAAGTGAGGAGGAAGGATGCTAAGAGGAGTGACAACTTCTTATCTGTATTCAAAACAACAGCAAAACCAGTAATGATAATACTTTATGCATGCTGTGTATCTGCAAATCACTGCAAAATAATCCATCATTACTTTTATTGCCTCAACAGTAGTAAGAAATAACTTGCATTGTTATTATTTTAGCAAGTACAGGAGGTTTAGTCCTTGATTTCACTGGCTTCTGTGTAATTTAAATTAAATGTTAATTTAGGTATTACAGAAAGTACAGAAGGTACCAAGTACAATATTAATTTTTTGTGAAGAAAAAAATCTGTCTTCTGCTTCCAGATATATTACCCAGTTGTCCCTTGTGTAAACTGTATGAGCCAGAGACAAGCACGAACACAGAAATTATGGAGCGGGACATACTTAGATGAATTACTATTTGGAAACCTTCTTCTGTCTTAAGTTCAGATGTTTTAGAAGTTAATACAACAGTTGTAAGATTCCAAAGGGAAGAGAAAATTATGGAAGGGTTTGAAATTAATTCATTTAAGCTTCATTATACAACCCTCTAAAGCAAAATGAACCAATCAGCAAGCTGGAGGAGTAGGAAAATTGTAATTTTTTAAAAGGACGGAAAAGACGTAGAAAAGAGAATGAAGGTAAAACTCAAAGTAAAAAGCATTCTAAATATATTTTGAAAGATATATTTCAAAGTTCCCTTAGCAGATTTTTTGAGGATGAGGTAGAGACCTGGAACACTGCAAATGGAAATGTAGGTATTTACAACCCTACAAAGAAGCATTTATGAGATGCTGAGAAAGTATTTGCTAAAGGTTATTGGAAATTACTAATATTTCAACTAAGAGTGGAGGAAATAATCTACAGAATGCTTTCTCCATTTTCTCTGATGTCCAAGCCCTGACAGCTCAGACAATAGTGTCAGTATCTATTGCATCATTATTGAAACAGCCTAGACACCGACAATAAGAAAGTTTAGCTAGGAAAATGGTTCTACTTTGTGACTCAGTAGTAGGTGTCCCAAAGCACCAGCACCCATACCAAAACTCACAGTGATGCAAGCTGACACCAGTAAATCAATACTAAGGCAAGTTCCTAATTTCCAGGCTGTTTGTCTCCCCAAGCTCTGCTTTCCCTGCACATGAGAGCACAGGCACATCTGACTCATGGCAAAACCAGCTACAGGGACCCAGGGGAAGAAGCAAGAAAGAAGAACGATGCAAATCACATCAAATGGCTGAATAAAAGGAAAGAAAGGCAAAGGGGTGAAGGTGAAGGAGGACGATGCAACATTTGAAGATCATCTGGAAGAGCTTTTTAGAGCACAAGCTGTTCTGCATGCTAAAAAGTTTTTGTTAATGTCAAAGATTCACTTCAAAGGCCAATATTTTTATTAACATTCCTCATCTTTAGTCATTAAAAATACAACAATTCACTATTTAATTATCCAGTTTCAGGTTTAATCTCTTTTTCACTTGTCAGTTTCAACAGTTTAATTAAGGCGTTCCATATTACTTCTGTATGGGATAATTTCATCTTGCTGGTGCATGCTTCCTGATGTTTATCCTTGTTTTTATCCAAGAAAGAGACATGGCAATGTTTGTCAGCACCCATTTGTTTCATCTAAATCTGCTAATTTCCCTCTAATGACTGCAATTTCACTCCTCCTACTCAGCAGCTCACTCTTCAGCAGTTTCAAATACCCGGCATCAACTTTTCACACTGTCAGGACAAATTTTCATATGGGCTGGGGGTTTACACAGTTAGCAGCAGTGAGACTCTCCTGTCACTTCTTATGGAGTTGTTCCTTCTTCTCTCTGTCTGCTGTTGATTCCTTTCTTATTTTGCTGTTTAGCCATTTTGTAGATTTTTTTTTTCTCCACATTTCTGTACAAGACTGTAAAAAAATTCAGATTTCTATTTTGTAGAATGAAGCAAAATATTTCCATTCAGAAATGCTTTATCCTACAAAACTGTTATCTGAGAGATCCCCATTAAGTCCCCAGGACTTCATGACAGTCCTGCTATTATTTCACAGAGATCTACAGGTGTGGATTTATGGTGAGAGGCGAGCTAAAATGGCCTCTCAGTAGGATACAGCCCTGCAGACTTTCCAGTTGCTGTAGTCTTGGCAGGCTGTGCCCACACCCACATGAGTGCTTCATGCACCCCAAGCTGTCGAGAGGCCATACAGCTATATTTAACAAAGACACAGAGCCCAGACTAATAGGACCTGCTGACAGACTATGACTCTCAAACTGGGCTTAGTACCATGATAATACAGCAACATGGCTTCTGGGCGTATTGGCCAACTGACATGTGCAGGTAAGGGACTGTGCAAACATAGTCAAAACCATTACTCTTTCCTCAAAGACTGTGCCAGCCTTGAGACAGACAGACAGGAGCGGTGCACACTGATGCCTTTGTAGAGCCATCTGTTCCAACAGCAGGTACCATGCAATGCTATACACAAAGGTCTTCACCTCTTGGTACCTTCTCCTTCTCAGTCCATCAGTCCTTGTGTGATACGAAGGCTATTAGCGTATCTTTAAAAATACTCTTCTCAATAGAGTATCCCCACGAGGTAATGCTACTCAACAAAATTATTCAAAAACAGGGCTGGGTGACACTCTATAACTCATGTTACACACCACCTTCCTTTGATCTCACGTAGGTATAACTAATGACCCGACAAACTTCTCTAATAGGTACTGGCCTGAACTATCTGTAATACTGTCCAAAGACAATGATCCAACAAATTCCCAAGTGGTCCCTTCCAGCTCACATCTGGACATCTTTTTTGCTAATTAAGCTGATGAGCTCCTATCCTGCCACACAGTTACAGAGAAAGATGATCACCCCTCTAGTTTTATCAGTCAGTTCAAACACTGGAAACAATTGTCATGGCTTGTCGCTGACCTTGTTTTCTAGAAAGAAAAGACAATTCCTTCAGACTTTTCTTATTCTTGTTCCTATTTTCTGTGTGTCTCCTACGTATTCTCATGCCACTTTACCAGTACTCCAACTGAGGTCTCACCAGCACTGTGGAGAAACATACATTTATTTCCATGTGCTTTACACATTGCATTTTTGCTAATACATCCACAGAAAGGATCCCCGTTCTTCTACTCTCAAATGCTTTTTCACAGTACAGCTGCACTGGCAGATATTTCTCATTTTGTAGCTGCCTTTTGCTTTTTTCTTACTTAGCCGCAGTTCTTTGCCCTTGCCTTGGTTGAACTACATCTTGTTGATTTTGGATCACTTCTCCAATATATTTAGATTATTTTTAATTAAAATCTATCCCATCAAAGTGCTTTCAATTCTTACCAATTTTGTTTCATTTAAAAATATTACAAGCATTTGTCATATTCCATCCTCTTCTAAGGCCTTAATGTCTATACTGAGTAAAATAGACAGATTTCTGCAGGACACCACTTAAAATGTGACGCTAATTTAAGATGGAATCATTCTTAACAGTTTCTAGAGCCATTTTAATTTTTCACCCAACTCATCATCATTTCATCAGGATCATATTTCCCTAACTTACTTATGCAAGACAGTGCCAAAAAGCCATACTTGGGTCAGGATGTATCACACCTTTTACTTCCCCTTAATCAGCCATGATGGTTTAACATTACTTATTCTTGTCTAATCCATATTAGCTGGCATATACCACCAAATTGTTATCTGTATGGGCCTTTAAACTGCTTTATTCACTAGGTCCTCCTTTTTCTTCTTGTGACCTGTGCAATGTCCTCCACCTGCTCTCTGGACCCGCCTTGACCAGGATCTCTGGGAGGTGCTTGCGAGTGGATCAGAGGTGGCTGCAGTTCCTCTCTAAGGAGGGTCCCTTTGGGACCAGCCAACTAAAATGCCTCCAATTTACTTCACTATGAATATTCTTTATAATGACTTTTTCTTTTTTTGGTGTAAACTTGTATCCTTGTGTTGTAAGTCATCACATTGAGTATCCACTCACAGTTAACTTTTTGGGAGAAGCCAAAGAAAAAGAAAAAAAGAAAAAAGCAAGTGAAGGCAGTAGCCTGCCCTATGTCACCTGCTATGCTTCTCTCTTTATTTCTCCTGTATTCATACAGCCTTTTCTTGATACCTTTCACCAGTTGGAACACATTCTGTGCAACAGCCTTTTTGTCCTTCCCCTTGGGCGCTTTACCCAAGTCCAATAACTAAGCAGGGAATAACAATCAATATCTGGATAAGAAAACTGATGTATTTGAGAATTTCTCAAATAGGCATTCATGTAAATAATGGCTTTTCTTGAATACATATTGTTTTCCAGTGACTCTGCCCGGATTCTGCATTCATAGAGACAAAGCGTGTGCTCCTTTCACCAGCAATGTGAATATAGCCAACTGCAGCTGAAGCGGTGGTAGATAGCTGTCGAAGAACAGTTAAAGCACAAAAAAATACCCAGAATGCAGCTTTCCATATAAACTCATATGGGCACAAATAGATCTGCTAAGGTTCCATTTTGAAAAATTAACACGTGCCATAAGCCAACAGAAGTGAAAGCAATAGAGCCATTCTTTCTCTCTGGCCAGAAACACACATTGAAAATAGCAAAGGAAAGACATTACTGGAATATGGTAAGCTAATAGAATTAGCATTTTCAGGCTAAGGCTATTACCTCTGCAGTTCATTCTGTCAGTCTTAAAAAACTGTAAAATCTTATCTTCTTTAAATCATGCATTATGCAGTGGTTATAAAAGTTTTAAACACATAAAATTTTGCTGATCAACAAGTCTTGAGGACTAGTACCAGTCAAACATTTCTTACAGAATATTTTTTCCACTGACAAAAATGCTTTGACAAAATAGAACCTTTCTGTAGGCACATATCACTTGCAGTGAAATTTCATTTTTTGCAAAAAAAAAAAAAATCATTCATCTCAGGACATTCTGTCAATCCAGCTCTCTCAATCCATTTCAAAATACAAGGTTTGAGTTTTCAACTTGAAATGACATTTGTTTTTGCAACGTCATGGTATTAAAAAGCAAAAGTTGCTCAAAGCATTTTAGTGTTATAGCTAAAGTGAAACACTCAAGCAGATTTCCAAATATTTCTTAATTTTTTCGGGCGGGGGGGAGTGTCAAAATCTCACAGCTTTAGTTTAAAACAAATTTTAACATTTTGAAAACCCCAGCAAAAAAGGACAATCTAGTTCTCACCTACTTTTCAATGGGACTGCCTCAAATAGCATTTCAGTGGAAATACACTAAAAACACATTTATTAACTCCAAAGTTTCAATGTCCTCAGCTGGACAGCAACTTCTCATTTCTGAACACTCTTATTGTGTCACTGCATCACATGCTACTTGCAATTTTGTTAGTGACAACAAAAACTGACTTTGGAGTCAGCCCTTGGAGGATCTTCATTTTCAGCTGGAAATCTCAGGGTACAAAATCAGTTTTTCTTCATTTGTGCTGAGCCAGAGTCCATCTTCTAACACCTAAGGCAATTAACTGTTAAAGATATTTTAGTTCTTATATTTAAATTATTTGATTATTTTAATTTCATTCCATTATTAGTATTGTCCTAGTTATCTCTTGTCCTCTGAGCTAGATTCCATCTTCAAACATCTTTTGCTTCCTGCAAAGAAGAAAGGTTTCTCAGCCATCCATTAAGAGCTCTGTGGAAAATTACACAGGGATGGATTTACACTGCGTTTGCAAAACACAAAGGAGTGGAATATCCTACATTTGCAGAACATCCAATCCAGATTTGTAGACAAAGGAAAAACATTAATTTATTACAATAAGCTAACAGTTAAACCCTTAATTTCACTTTAGGAAATGGAATTACAAGTGTAAGTACTTAAAACAGAAAGTGGTGCCCTGGACTTCCTTTAGCAATGATGTATTTCTTTAATAATTTCAGCATATTAAGTAATTTATGAAACAAACAATGCAGACCCTATTCAACTGTCCACCTCATAGCCAGGTTCCTATAGACTCTTCCCAGCACCACATCTCTCTTTTTGCTGTTGCTAAATGGCTGTCAGGACCACCATGGAGCCAAAGACACAGATTTCTTCTCTCTCCCATATGTCAAAGTTACCTTGATTAGTCTCTCTCCACTGCTTTTCACACTTGTGGAATTGGTTGCCTACGGCTTGGCTTCAAGTTGCCACGTGCAAACTGTAAGAAACAAGGCACCACCTTGTCTGCACCATCACCTTGGTTTTGGGCTCTTTCTTTCTAGCATTTTTTATTTGCATTCTTGTCATGACTTTTACTTTCAAGATATTTTTTCTTTCTGTTCATAATATGCTTAAGAAACTACGGTACATAAAACTGTTACATCCAAACGACTTATCTCTCAGTGAACACTACAGGCAGCCTACGCATGGCTGCTAATTAAGTTGGGATGGATCAGGCATTGAGAATGTTTTTATCAAGTCATTTCTCCCATTATTTTTAGGGGTTCTGCTATTACATCTTTCCAAGTTGATATTCCTAACATGTTTTTTTTCAGCAGACACTTGCCCTGACTGGCAACTGAATGAGCTGTATATGAAGATATGAACACAGGCATATCCTTGTTCCCTCACCCTTGCATGCATAGCTGGACCCTTAGGCACTCAAATGACAACTTGCATCCGCATTTTCCTGTCTTTCACATGAAGCAGGAAGACATGCATAAGTCGTAGGGATTGCACAACAACACAAAATAGCTATGCATACTTCATTTGCCTTTTTTTGTTTGAGAAATTCTTTTCAGGTATATTCACTAACTAAACTTATTAGCAGTTCTTCTCAGTTTAAGCTAAATTTACCTGAAGTATATTATTAAATATTTCCAACACAGACCTTATTCTTGCTTCTTTGAATACTTCTGTTTTAAAGAAAGTGCATTGACTTACATTTTCACAGAAAAACTGAAATATTAAAAAAAAAAGACAATAAAAAGACCTGTTTGGGAGCTATTTTTAGAGGGCAAAGACTAGAGCACAACTATTGCTTTCCTGTTTCAAGTGGGTGGAATTAATTTTTCATCTGAAATGTTTTCCATTCAGACACTAGCAAAACATATTTAATGTTATTTCAACTACAAATTGATTCATTTCCATGCTGCTACTATTGACACTCATTTATGCAGCCTGCATAGGAAAAATAATAAATGCAGTTTTAAATAAGCTGTTACAGTTTAAGTCTGAATAAAAAATCAGGCAGGTAGCAAACACACTGAGCTGTTAAAGATATAATATGCAATTACAGCAAATAATATTTTAGCAAGAAAATATTTCACCATATTTATTTGAGATTCTAATGACTGCTTAAACAACCTTTGCTGAGCATGGGGTTTTTTTCATTCTTACTCCAATGCAATTATGGAGCTGGCAGCCAGATGTTAGTGAATCACAAGTACGGGGTTCAGAAGTTCAGACTTTCCCAGTCAAGTGGTTTGCCCAAGTTGTTTATAACACCAGTGCTCTCAACAGAGGAGGCTCTACCAAAGTAAAGAATAAGACTGAATCATCACTATTCAGACTAGATCATCTTGGACTTTCTGGACTAGATGATCTTTAAAGGTCCTTTCCAACCCAAACCATTCTACAATTCTTGAAGAAAGCAGCCAGCACACAAGGTTTCCAGCATAGAGGGGAAGTCTTTCAAAGGTGACTTTGCTAACAATTCCAGATTTCTCCACAAGCCCTTTGAAATACATTTTACTGAATAAAATGGGTGGAAAATACGGTCATTTTCATGGTTTATATTTTGCCAAAGGTCTTTCGGAAGAGTGTTACTGTTGTGTGTTACCTCCACCAGGCAGCTCAGCCCTTCAGAGCCACTCACTCACTCTCCTGCACTGGAAGAGAATCAGGAGGATAAAAGTGTGAACACTTGTGGGTTCAGATAATGTCAGTTGGGGTCAACTGTTCTGGTTTTGTCCCCTCCCAACTTCTTGTGCACCCCGAGCCCACTCACTGGTGGGGCAGCATGAGAAACAGAAAAAAAAAGGCCTTGGTGCTGTGCAAGCACTGCTCAGCACTAACTAAAATATCCCTGTATTATCAACACTGTTTTGGTCACAAATCCAAAACATAGCGCTGTAGAAAACTAATTCTATCCAAGCCAAAACCAGTAGAGTTATGAATGGGGCACAATCCATCTCCCGTCACGGTTGTTGCCTTCTCTGGAGACTGGGACAAACTTCCTCCTCTTCTTCACAGAGTAGGGGAAGGACGAATTAGAAAGTTGTTTATTTCTTCAATCATACTGGTTACACGAGCATCAAGCGCTCTAGCTGCTCTACATTCCAAGGATGGGGCTTCCTCAACTTCTCTGGGCAACCTGTTCCAGTGCCTCACCACTCACATGGTGAAGAATTTCTTCCTTATATCTGATATAAATCTACCCTCTTCCAGTTTAAAGCCATTACTCCCTGTCCTATCTCTCCATGCCCTTGCAAAACATCCCTCTTCAGCTTTCCTGTAGGTCCCCTTTAGGCACTAGAAGACTGCAATAAGGTCTTCCTGGAGCCTTCTCTTCTCCAAGCTGAACAACCCCAACTCTTTCAGCCTGTCTTCATGGGAGAGGTGTTCCAGCCCTCTGATCATCTTCATGGCCCTCCTCTGGACTTGCTCCAACAGGTCCATGTCCCTTTCATGTTGAGGGCCCCAGAGCTGAACACTGTACTCCAGGCAGGGCATGAGTGGCATGCAGGGGGGGAACCACCTCCCTTGACCTGCTTGTCATGCTTCTTTTGATGCAGCCCAGGATATGATTGGCTTTCTGGGCCCCAAGCACACATTGCCAGCTCATGTTGAACATCTTATCAAATAGCACCCCCATGGCCTTCTCCTCAGGGCTGTTGTAAATCCATTCTCTGCCCAGGCTCTGATTGGGCTTGCCCTGACCTGTGTGCAGGACCTTGCACTTGGCCTTGTTGAACTTCACAAGGTTCACACAGGTACATGTCTCAAGCCTGTCAAGGTCCCTCTGCATGGCATCCCTTCCATCCAGTATGTCAATCACACCACACAGCTCGGTGTCATCAGCAAACTTGCTGAGGGTGCACTCAATCCCGCTGTTCATGCAGCCGACAATGACTTTGTGAAGATAATAATCCTTCTCTACTTAAAATAAATTACCTCAAAAGAGAATTCAACTAGTATGCTAGTGTATGAAGAAGGCTGAAGTGCCTTGAAGGTTCCATGAGTCGACTGCATATAGGCTTGGAATGAATTATCCATATAAGTTTCTTCGATGCATGTAATGAGTGGAAGCTTTATTAGAAGCAAATGCTATCCAGACAAGTGCCCATTCCTGAAATTAGTTTAAGCAAGAGTGCTTCAGCCTGCTGATCTGACTTTTCTCATTTCAGGTCATCCCTACTGCTCAGCAGAGATATCATCATCCATTCATTGCTTGCATTTTGTGTAAGAATTACGGGTACAGTAATGATGTGGAGGGTATCACTGAATAATACAAACTGCTGCAATTGGGTGATGAGTTTTTGTCTCTTTCCCTTGTTTTGATAACAAGTATCTTATACAATCTTGCAAACATTGTCTGGTTTTTATGTAATTTACCTGGAGGTGCTTCAAAAATTGTAAATTCTAGAAACCTTGAACTGTAGGAAAGTGTCAGCAACCATTCATTTTGTCACAGTGGCTCTCTCTTGACTACTGTGGTATAATGACACCTGATTAAAATCAGAGATAGACTCTTAAGTCATCAAAGTCCTTCAGTTTATTTGCAGTGTGACTGCCTCTATGCACCGTGAAAGTGTTAATCTCCCTTCACCGCTTCTATCCCAAAATAGAGCAGAATTACAAGTCCCTATAAGCTACTTCAGAACTGAAGAAGCCTTTCTTTCCTCTTTCTCTGCAAGGGTTGTCCTTGTCACATCAATTATCAATGCCATTCCCCTCTTGAGTTTCCTGAGCCTTTTACAGGCTCCTTGGCAGAATAGGCAGGTGCAGATATTTTATGATATTAAAAAACAGAGCTACACTTTCAGAAAATTGTAGTAAATTCCACTGCTAGCTTATTGTATGCCACAGTAGAATCACAATGGAAGTTGGAGAAGTTTTTAGGCAGTTAGAAGATGGCTACTTAGAAATATATCAAGATCTGCACTGACAAATATGTCCAAAGAGAATCTTAAGAGCTAGCAATGAAAATATATCCTCATAAGAGTACTTCTCACTTTACTATCCACTTTCAACCCACTTTATCATTCACTTAAGTTTACACCACTATGAACGTACAAGGAAGTAAGAAGTCACACATGCATTTTCAGTGTACATCCCAGGGCCTCCATCTGTGGATAGACACAAGCCTTCTACCATTTCTTTGCCATGCATATGGAGGGCTCAGGGACTTCTGAGAAAGCATCACATACATCTGGACACCCGAGTCACTTGTCTCACATGTAGATATTTTACAACACGTACTACCATGTCACAAGATTTGGTTATTTGGTATTTAAACTCTAAGTGCATGTTTACAACTGCTGACTTCAATGTACCAGTGCTATTCTAAAGGACGGTGAATTTCAACGTGCCTTGAAATGTCTGGCTGAACTGAGGTCCTTGAGAACCGCTTTATCGGAAAGCATCAGCAATAAGTTTGTTGAACTGTTTCATCAAAATCTGACCACTAAAAATCCCATAGGCAAGTCATCAGCCCAGCAATAAGCTCACAATTCACTTTTGCGTGTCTATGCACACACTTCTTTCCACTCCTCCAGGGATGTCTAGAGCTGCAGGTAGAGGAAAGCCTATAGCTCGTGAAAATCACTTCCAGGCTAGACCTCAAATAACCAGCTACTTCCACCATCAATGGCCCAGCAGCAGCTGCCTGCCCAGCACACACAAGGTGCTGAGCACTTTCCCAGGGTCAAAGGCAGACATGGCTGCTTAAGTGAGACACTGCAAATTGAGACTGAGTCTTTCTTATCCTGGGATAGCAGAACATTCACCCTGATTTTATTTGTTTATGTAAAATCACAGGATGTCCTGAGCTGGAAGGGACCCACAAGGATCATTGAGTCCAACTCCTGTCCCTGCACAGGACAACCCCACAGTTCACACCATGTGTCTGAGGACGTTGTCCAGTCTCTTCTTGAACACTGTCAGGCTTGGGGCCGTGACATCTCCCTGTGGAGCCTGTTCCAGTGCTCCACCACCCTCTGAGGGAAGAACCTTTTCCTAATGTCCAACCTGAACCTCCCCTGGCACATCTTCCTGCCATTCCCTTGGGTTCTGTCATTGGTCACTAAAGAGAAGAGATCAGCGCCTGCCCCTCCTCCTCCCCTTGTGAGGAAGCTGTAGCCACCATGGGGTCTCCTCTCAGTCTTCTCCAGGCTGAACAAACCAAGTGACTTTAGCTGGTCCTCATACACTTCTTCTGCAAACCCTTCACCAACTTCATAGCCCTCTTCTGGACACTCTCCAGTAGCTTTATGTATTTTTTTCCACTGTGGTGCCCAGAACTGCACACAGTGCTCCAGGTGAGGCTGCACCAGTGCAGAATAGAGTGGGAAAACAAAGCCCTAAAAAATTCCATCATTAGGTACATTTTCTTCTCAAGAATAGGTCTGTTGTTTTCTCTTCCATTTATGCTCATGTTATTCCTTCGGAGATCATCTCCATTTACTAAATTCCATAAGACTGTTTTGTTATGCTGAGTGTTTTAAACTTTCAGCTTTGAGCTTACATGCTAATTAAGCTTATCAGTGCACATGGTTTCAGCAACAGCAAAGCTGTAGAATTAACTTTACATGTGCTGCTCAGCTGTTTGAGTGCTGGCACTGTCCCTTATTGCTATGCTTTATTGCCATGCTGCTGACAGTAACACACCATCACGTATTGCCCATCCCATCACCAGTCAATTCAGTTGCACAACAAGAATTAATTCTGTTCTGGGAAGACTTTATTCAGCCAGCCAGTGCTGTTTGGGAAGGTTTTTTCCTTATAAGTGATCAAGAATCTGACGTGTGATGTGCTACATTTATCTCACTTTCCAATCAGTTGAAAATAGGGATGTCTTCTTATTCTGTGATTTTTGTGTAGTACATTTATGCTACAAATGCACTTCAGAGACATAACAATTTATAACCTGAAGGCTTTAAACTACTGTAGGTTTTTTTAAGGGAAGCAATGCTGGGAGCAGGATTTGTTTCACACATCTGGAGTTTCACAGACATGCAGAGAAAGGGATTCGATCTGACTTCCAAAAGAAAGTGGTGGCTACCAGCATGCTCCATGTCAGCTTGTTGAAACCAAATATTAGGCAACATTTCAGGGCATACAAGGGTTTATCAGAAAAGCTCCTGGGGAATGCTTGAGTGGTCTCGCAGAGGAGCAGCAGTGTCAGGACTGAATACCAAAACCACTGGGACACACACTGGAAGAAGCCAAGAGAAGGGATGAGTCAAGGGAAGCTCAAGGTACTGTCAGGTGAGAGAAGACTTCAGACTGTATCAGAACAGACACCAAGTGAAATGGTGTAGACAGAGAAAAAGTGGGGCATCTGCAGACATGAAGAACTAAATCCATTGCTTGCCAAAGCCAACATGGACACTGCATATTCATTTTCTAGTCCAAATGTGAACCAGTCTAAACTAACACTTTGGGTCTAGAAAGGCCACATTGAGACAGCCAACAAAAAGACATATGAAAAAAAAAAAATCGTACATTTGCTCTATTGGTTGCTTCTCCCTTTTCAAATCCACCCTCATCATTAAAAGTCGTAACCTAAAATTTAGAGCACATAAACTACAAATCAGGGCCTCTGTGTCTGGCCCTGTGTGACCTGGACAGCCAGCACAGCTTGATCTGATAGTCTGAAACTTAAAAAAAGGGAGATTACCAAATGACTTCCTGCAGCAGCAACTTCACTTTGCACAAGGCTGGCTGAATAATATAGTATCTGTCCCTGTGCATGCAGAAACACATGAGTTTTCAAGGACTGAGAAGGAAAACCAAGAGTTTAAATGGCCTCCTGCCTTTTACAGAATGTTAAAAAACAGGCTGTTTCTCCAGAACAGGGGTTGACATACCTGCAGGCATTAGTTATAGCACTACGATGCTTTATTAACTCATTCTGACAAACACAAAATAAATTACATACTTCTCCAAAAGAGGCTTTTGCCAGTTTTGGAAGTGAAAGTGTGGGGAAGATTCAGAAATTTAAAAGTGCAGTGCACCTTTAAGGATAAAAATGAACTAGCTAGAAAAGAAGAAGTGCAAAACCACAGCTCTAAAATAGATGGATAGGAAAAAATATCTTGCAGAAAAAGCTCTATGGAACTCTTTAGAGAATGTTAAATTAAATTTCCTATGATCTGATGTATAAATTCTGAAGGTTTAGCTATACTAACAGAGTTGATCTCTTTCTTTTCTTAGTTGTACTTCCACTATGATACTTGCAAAATTCTCAAGCACTGTTAAAGCTGATTTGAGATAATAATTTCATTAATTAATGATACAAATGCTCCCTTGTGAGATAATGAAGGGAACTTGAAATACGTAATTTTGACTTCATTGTTAATGAAATCCTTTCACCTAGATCTTGGCCAATATAAGAGACCATGCACTCCAGTTAAGCAAGATATTTCACCATGTATGCCTAATCTGAAAATATGAATAGCCCCATTATCTTCAAAGAAGCAACCTGATTGAAGAAAATTATTCATTGGCCTAAAGTTAGGCACATCATTACATTCTTTACTGGATGAGGGCCGTGGCAAATCAGATGTGTCTCTAGGGTAATTCTACTTACAGTAGTAAACTTGAGCATGGGTTAGCTCCAGACTCCAGCACATTTTTTAAGATTCCAGATCTGAAATCTCCACCTCTATTTCAGCACATGAAAAGAAGCTGCTCCTCCACGATCCGGGGAGCCCCAAGATACTGATTCAATTCTGCATTGTTTGTGCCATCTTAAACATTATTTGAACTTGTAAAACATATGCCAAAAGAACGTGATGGTTGTGGCCAGTGCTTGTAGGTACAGTTGACAGACAACTGCATCCCATTATGGTGGAGTGAGAGGCTTGAGGAACAGAGGGAAAGGGAAGAATGTTTGTACAAATATGCACCTTCCATCTGTTCTAGATGAACCTGCTTCAGCAAGTGGGTTGGACTAGAGGATCTCCTGAGGTCCCTTCCAACCCCAACCATTCTATGATTCTGTGATTCTCTTCAGGCTTAGCTAGGTTTAGAGGCAGCATACAACCTACAGTTTGAAATGCCTCTTTATCTGGCTGGAGGCAAAAATTACCAAATTCTGCATCTGAAAAACCTTCTATAGTAAAGAAGATTTAGACCTGTGGCCAGTGTGGAGTTGGGGAAGCAAACCACAGATCCATTGGCATCAGTGGAAACAAACCCATTTGTTGTCCCTCACGATCTGACCTCTACACTGCAAGAATACTAACAAGCAGGGCTAACCAAGCAAATGACACACATGCTTTGCCACAAGCAATCTCCCTGCTCGGATTCCTATCTGAGAATGATGCTTTCACCTTTAACAAATTGCTTTATTTTTATGTAAATGCTTTTGCTTGTATGACAGAAATACATGTAAATGCCATAACTGTATCTAATTGTCTCAAAAAAAGGGTCACTTAGATCCATTTTATCTTCTAGTTAATGGCATAAGACTTTAGATGTCACTTTCCTAACAGAAAACATGGGAAGCTGTTTTGCAGTGTTGATCAGTCCTAGAAGGACTTATCCTTGATCCAGCACAATGACATACCACACAGGGCAACACTTCTGTCAGTGTAGAAATCTAGATTAGGTCTTGAAACATTACATCATCCACAGATTACAGCAAAGTTGTTTGCACGGCTCACTGAGGTTTCAGAAAATGAGACAAGCAATGTGCTGTCATGCAGCTAAGGGCAGTAGCCGGTCTGACTTGAGCTCAGACTTCATATTCTTCTAGCTTTGGCTTGAGTGGAGATAGACTACATGTTTCGAACTAAATCTTGCACAACTGCTTTTATGCCTTTTTCCCCATCATGTATAATCTCTGGCTGTGTTGGTCCAGAAAGCAAACCATTCATTTCTATTTCTTCTTCATACTCAGTGCTTTTCTGATGCCCAAAGAGAGGTCATGTCTAGCAGGAGGAAAGCTAGCAGCGGCAGGAGAAGAGCAATGATATACAACAGTAAGAAATCAAAACCAAACTCTGACATTTTACCCCAGCAAACCAAAGGGAAGGGAACATCTTCAGTGTCCAAAAATAAGACCTCTACCATTACTCCTGGTTTTAAAGAGAAGAAATAGTCATCTATGGCTAATGATAATCTTAGCTATGCCATGTTTCAACAAGAAAATAAAGCAAACTGTCATTCCTTTGTCATAACTGAGTGGTAAAAACCCCTTTCAACAAAAAGTGTGTTGAATAAACTTCCATCATAATAAAACAGATATTTAGTAGTACAAGCAAAGCACAGATAATAACAGGACTTCATACTCCTGCAATGATTTTCAGAAAATCTACAGCATGACAAGAAACAGGGTCCCAAGATCTACCTCCCCAGCCTGCATTTTAATCCAAATTGAAATGATGGCACAAGCAGGAAGACTCTAGGACATTGGATCTCCAGCTTCTAACAGTCCTGTATCCTGTTCATTTTGGTTCTAATCCTTTCAAGAGATGGGATGCAGATGTGAAGAAAATCAAGCACAATTCTGATCTGGTGCAAGGAAGGGTATCAGAAAGCAGGGAGAAAGAAGGAGTCAACAGAAGGTTACCATGGAGAAAACAGCAGTGAAAACAGTGGAGAAAGAGAAGCAAATGCCAGAAATCTGAGTGCTATTGGAAAGAAAATATTTTCTGATTGGATGTGGGAAGAAGTCAGAAGTAATCATAATGAGGGAGATTTTCAAATCAGCAGTTTTCTTCGGCTGTTATGTCAGTGATTCAGTGACAGGAGAGGGAGGAGACGCCCTGATGGTGAGAAGAAGAGCATCCCTACACTCCAGGTGGACATCGAAGCAGCCTACCGCTCCAAGTGAGTTTGGTAACACTGCGGACGACTGTGCTAATGAAAGGCTTGGCTGAAAGTAAGAAGAGAAGTGATGCTCTAAGCCTTCAGGGCAGAGGAAGGTGGTAATTACTACAGCTAATGGGTCTTGGCTCTGATTTCAAATACATGTCATTATGCTGGCATATACCCCCAAAATGAGATACAAACAGGGGAGAAAAACACAAACCAGGAAGAACAGATGCAGGATAATGGCCATCACATATGAAAGCTAAGAAATGTAAGACTATATGACCATTACCATAATTAACAGCAGCACAGCCATAAACTGTAATAAATCCACTAATCTAAGCCTGCAGCTTTACAAGTGTTTCATGTAAGCAGGAGCAGTTAAGAGGAGTGAACAGCAAAGACAGTTTTCCAATGGAAGTAACAGTGCAATTCACTTGAAGAGTTAATCACTTTATACGAGATTATCTTCTCTGCTGGATCTAAAGCACCAATTTACCCAGAACTCATCTTTAAAGGGAAATACAGCTTATTCCTGCAAACTGAGAGGGAAAAGTGGTGATTCAGTTAATCAGCTAATCAGCCAAGCATGCAAGGTCTTTAGAGAGGCATGAAAATCCAAGCAAGCAGCCATCCAGGATGGAGCAGGTCCATGCAGGATTTGCTCACCTAGTGCTCTGTACAGAGACAGAAAAAACATGCTATTCTCCACTACATGCTTATGTAAAGAATTCTCCAACTATTTGCAATAAAATCTGGCTCTGAGTCAGAACTTATTCTTTGCATGCATCTTGGATTGGATTCAAGCTGATGTCAGACTTTTTAAGTCAGCGCAGTATATGCTTGCAGAAGTATTTGGGCTGCAGGTTTTAAGAAAAGGAAATACAGAAAATATCACTATCAGTAATCATACACCCATCTTTCTTGAAGTAACATGGAAAAGAGGAATACTTTGGAGGTGCCAGTATTCCACACAAAAAGACATTACCTTAGCAACAGATACATCTAGAAAACCTCCAGGTGATGCTGTGATTCAGTCAGACAATTCTGCCAATCTTGTACAATGAGCCTTTGTGCTTAATGCAGTTTTGACATCAATGCATAATTCTGAATTGATGCAAAATGGACCTTCACAATATCTCATGTTAGCAGAAATATTTTAGCTGAATTTTTGTTGTGGCTTGAAATCTACACCAGCTTCACTTACTTAAGCTTGTATCTGAACTTTTTTTTAGTTTGTTGGGGTTTTTTTACATTTGCAAAAACATATGAGTGATTGTTCTTCTGTTTATGCCAACTGCAGGAAAAAAAAAATAAATAAAACCAAAACCACACTTTAAGGAAAACAATCCCGTTTTTTCCAGCCGTACTATAAATAATCAGCTGAATTTACAGATAGCCTGTTATGAAGAGACTCTCAGTCCTGTATTGATTATTGTTATTTCCTTCATCAGCCAGAGGATGGTGGAAATCCACAGTGTTAATGCTCATAAAAATCATACAGACATGTTCAGTCCAGTGCTTTACACTCCAGCTTTTTATTTAGCTATTTATCAGCTGCTCTTCATGCTACCAAGGAAGATTAGTTAGTCTTGGTCTAAGAATGATACCCTTCAGAGGCCCCTCTGCAGGGCTGGACAAAAGGTCCGCAGAGAATGGGTCCCCATCTTATATATATTCTTTTTAAATACAAGGAAGGATGTTCAAATGGTGCTTACTGAGGATGTTTGGTGAAATGTGGCCTATTTTATAGACACAGAGGGGGAGCTGCACTCAGAGCACTGCTCAGCAGTAAAGCCCTGAAGCCTCCTTGCAGCGGTCAGTGAAACATTTTACACCAGGATTTGGGTATTTCTGCAGGATGAAATAAAGTCTTACAAAAGCACCTACCTTATTCAGAAACCAGCTAGAGCGGTACAAACAGCAGCATAGCCTTTGGGAGTGGGGTGTTTGGGGCAGCTGGCACCCCCCTTGGTTTTTTGGAATCCACATGAGCCCTGTGCTGCAAGTACTGTGATGTGAGCTGCCTAGTTTAAGGTTGCAATAAGTTACCTACAGCAGACATGGTCACAGGTTTTGTTCACAAAGTCTCAGTGAGAATCAGGCAATTCTGAGGTAAAACTTTATATGCTTTTCCCTATTGTAGGCAGGTTCATTCTTACTCTGGAATATGCACTCAGACATTAAGCTATTCCTGAAACTCCCTTCCAAAAGACATGTGCAGGCAACCATGCAAATTAATCTATTTTTTATCAGTCAAGTGCTTTTTAGGAAATTACTCATGGGGATGTAAATCTGAGACAGAGGCAGACAGACAACAGAAATAGACAACCTCTTACAATATATAGTATGCTTTTTCCCAGTGGCTTGAGTAGAATACATACTTCAGCTTTGTAACTTCCCAGGTTGTTCATGCTTTGCTTCTTTTTCATTGCTTCCCTGTATAGTGGTGTTTAAAAGTCCATGCCAAAAGGAGGGACACCTGTGAAAAAAAATGAAGTACCAACATTAGGGAAAGTTCAAACAGATGAAACAGACAGAGCAATGATGAAAGGACATGTCATGGATGAATAGAGGACAGAGGCCCAAAAATTTAGAGAAGTTTGCGATGTTATGAATAGAGTCTCCAGAAGAACCGAAATGGAGCCAAAGGTCTTATGCCACAGCTTATCAGCAGTGTCTTCTCTTTCCCTGATTAATCCATCTTTTGCAGCAGAGAAAAAATAGTGTTGTCACAATGGAGCTTTATCCTCAGAACCCTTTCCAAAATGACTGATAAAGCTGAAATATCATGTTCAAATGGTAATGAAGTAACCTAGGCAGTTATTCAAATATTCAAATTGCCTACTGAGAGCCAAAGTTACATGTTTTTCTCTGCTTAAATCTCCCACTTCAAGAGATTTTCAGGTGTAGGCTATGTATTTTTTTAACTACATAGACAAACTGTGCTCTTATATTTTCTGATACTTTTTAAGAAACACATTCATCATTGTAGAACTGCAGGCAGAAAGGGGAACAAAAGAGTTGGTTCCTGTTTCTGTTATGGTTTCCTTAAGTGTCTTGGCCGGTTACCTACCAAAAGCACCAAACCTTCCCTTCAGGCAATAGGCTGTCTTCATGCACCTGAATTTTGGGCACACAGGGAATGAGCTTGATTGATTATAAAATATCATGTGTTTCTCAGTCAGATGCATGGAAATAAACACTAGCCTAAGTCCAGCAAGGATTTTGGGAAACTGACAAAGGAAACATAGATAACTTCCCTGTGGCCTGACAAACCAATGGTGTTGGCTCTTAGGGATCTCAGAAGGTCATTTGGAAGGGGGTTGATAGGAACAGTCAGATGGCAAGCATTTTAGGTGCATTCAGATGTGTCCCAAAACAGTGTTAAGTGACCAGGTGCAAACCATCAGCTGGAGTTACAGTCTCAGAGCAAGGTGCCTTCATTCTCCTTAGCACTAAAAAAAGGAAGATGCACCTAATCCCAAATAGACACCTGGATAGAGAGCTGTAGTTCAAGCCATGTCTCTGAGGAAATCCTTATCTACTGGACCATTGTCATTCTCATCTCACTAGTTCAAGCTACTCCAGCTACTGGAGAAGAATAAATAACATCTTCAGAAATGTTCACTTGGGGTTGATAACTCTGCATGTTTAGACCAAGGTGGAAGAAAGTCCAAGTCTTTCTCTAGTAGGCAGCCGGTCTGTCACTTAGCATAGGTGATCTACTGCTGATCAACCACCAGAAATTAGCAACAGGAAAAGGAGCTCCCCCTCTGTAATTTAGGGCAGAGCAGGGGCCAAAAAGTGTTGAGGAAAGCATGTGTGGAAAGATAAAGCAAGAAATGTGACGATTTGGGAAATAATTGCCACCCCAGCGAACCTCAAGGAACTGTAAGCACTGTAAATTGTGTGCAAAAGTCTGCAAACTCTTGCCACAAAAAGCAACTGAATGTGCCTGTGGCTCTGGAGTAAGGATATCTCAAGTACCCAAGATGCCAGGACAGTCGCCAACAGGCCAGTGAGATCTTGTGCCTGGGGACTGAGCCTAGGACAGCTGTGGATGTATCTGTATTCTCCCATATATCAGATGAAAAGCACATTAAATAGAGAGGTTTCTCTACCATTTACAGTGAAATTACTTGCACATTAAATAGAGAGGATTCTCTGCCATTTACAAAGAAATTACTTGACTGTTGCTGCTATCTTTAGTTGCCATTATTGGTGACTAAGACACACAAAAGTGTCTGGGATGCCTTACTTGAGGATTTAAACTTGCTAACGAGACCTCTTCACAATTAAAGAAAAGTCGCATTCAAATGACCGTTCCCGGTGAATTCTGAAGTACTAGGTTAATTAGTTTGTGTTCTCAAACATATGCTGTCAGCCAACACCAAATATATTGAAAGTGGATTTCATGGCTTGAAATCTGCTCAATTAGGACCATTTACAACATGGTCAACAGCAGTCATTTTGCTCCTGTTTCAGAAGGGTCACAAGAGGTTACTCCAAGCTTACCTCATCCTTCACTCTACCTGGTAACAACACTGCCCTGAAAACCATGTAGGGCTACAGCCACCAAAGCAAGGTTTCCAAGACTGAAGTACTGTTTACGTGTTCAGCTACAGTAGCTCTGTGCAAAGTCTGCTGTGTTTTTGGGGGAGTGTTGCACTTATAGGTCCAAGACAGAAGGTGGAGCAGCTTAGGCTGGATAGGAGGGAGATTTCTCTGGATTTCCCATGGTGGATAAGCAGCTCCGTGCTGGGTTATGGCTGACCTGGGTGCCAACCAGTACCACGTGCAACCTCATCCCATGGGCTTGGGGGCCACCAGGGACCCTCAGGGGCACTTACAGACACCAACAGAAAAGGGCTGTTGCAATCTAGGCACTGGGGACACAAGAGTTTGGATTAAGGCACTAAAATGTTGCCCAAGTCACACTTGGGGTGGCTGAAACCTTCAGTGGCTTTTGTGCCTGTGAGGTTTAGTAGTAGGGTAAAGAGGCATTAATCCACAGTCTGTCATCAGCTGTTTGGTCAGCTTGTCTCCAGCCCTAGGAAGTAGGATCGTTCTGTAATCATGCAAGATTATTGTAGTTTGGATAACAGAATCATAGAGTGTCCTGAGTTGGAAGAGACCCACAAGGTTCAGTGAGTCCAACTTCTGTCCCTGCACAGGACAACCCCACAGTTCACACCATGTGTCTGAGGGTGTTGTCCAGTCTCTTCTTGAACACTGTCAGGCTTGGGGCTGTGACACCTCCCTGGGGAGCCTGTTCCAGTGCTCCACCACCCTCTGGGTGAAGAATCTTTTCCTAATGTCTAGCCTAAACCTCCCCTAAAGCTTAACCACTTTGTCTTTGCAAACATAGCACAGGGCAATGCACAGAGCCTTCATCTTTCGTAACAGCAGTACCTAATTTTGCTTTTTACTGTTCTTATCCTTCCATCCTTTTTATGTCATTCTAAGCCCCAGGTGTTGTGTCACCTCAACCACGTACACGAAGAAAATGGTCACATGTGCTGATGGCTCAGGTACTGTTGATCCTCACGGCTGAATGATGCTGCCCACGTGTGCCAGCCAGCGCAGCAGTAGCCTAGCAACCCTGACCGCACCACAGCATGGACACACACAGTCCTGCTTGTTTTCTAACAAAGAGAAAGGGCAGACAGAAATAATCATGGTGTAATTAATATATACCTGTCATTCTCTACCATGTGGAGTTATTAATATCAGCCCCTTCAAACAAGAAATGACAAGAGGCAATTAAAATTGATATCTACGATTAAATAGGAAAAGCAACCGTAGCTTAGCTGGGTCAAAATAAATCCATAAAGCATGCAGACACTGCCGACAACAGTGCAATTCTATTTAATCAATAACAAGATGATGTAGATGTAAAGAAGGAGGCCTTCTATAGTAACTGTTCATAGAAGAGTTGTAACTATTCATAGAAGATCTTGCTTTCCCAGCTCAAAAACCCTCTACAGTACCTAGCAGTATTTTACTATGAAAAGTTGTTTATCTTGCAAGACACTTGAAACAACATACATTGCCAAAAAACAGGCTGGGGAAATTACAGAGATAGAAAATTGCTTTACTGTATTAGCATCTCCCTGAACATTTCCCTCATTAAAGTAATTAGACATTTAAGGCAAAGAAACATAAAAAACCCTTGAGGTGTGCAAATTTTAAATGAGGTTGATGTCTTCTTGGTACACAATACGATTTGATTAGTAGTTGCAACACACAGACCAACTATAGAGCATGAGCAACATTCAGAATTACAAAACCTATGAAAGTTAAACTTTTTGTTTTAGTGGTGTTTAAAAATTCATAGCAAAAAGAAGTGGGCTGGGAAATAGTCTTCAGTCAGCTGACCAGGCTCCAGGAATTAAGCAAGATTTATGATATATAATATTACTGCTGGGCGGTACTTGGTGTGTCATTGTTCAATGAATGTTGTTGGTGTAGCTACAGCTGGAGAGGTGACCTACTTTGGAAATGTTTTCATCTGGAAATTCTGTGTCTGTAAACATAAAAAATGGCAATCAGCACCCTCATCAGCCTCCTTCTTTGCTGTGGATAAAGTTACCCGGTCTCCCAGGTACTAAGTGTAGGGAACAGACCTGGAATTGGCCTAACTATTAACAACATCACTTAAAATATTCAAATGTTTACTGCCATTTTCACATGCTACACAGCTAGTTAGAAAGTGTGTAATTATATCCCTTGGTTCAGTGAAGTGAAAGATAGCAATTCCAATAAGACATTAAAACAATTCACCTGGACAGCTGCAAGTAAAACTGCTCTGTGACCCAAAGTGGAGTAGCAGCTGGGAATTGCTATAAACTGTTCAGAAAATGACCAGACTCTTACTAAAATTTAGCTCCAGTGTCTGTCAGCAAACTGATAGCCCAGTGCATTTACAACTCACACGCTGCTCTGACAGTTTGCTCCTTCCTTTAAAATCCTTTTTTAAGCTATGGCTTCTGGAGTCCAAGTAATCAGGTTTTAGCAGTAATTAAAATCTAGCGGAGCAAGGGAAGAGAAAATTTTCTGTTTTAATTTTATTCCTGAAGGACATAAATGTACTGAATTTCTTCTTTGGAAGGTATCGTAAGCTCATTGCTAACTGTATCATTTAACTTTCTTAATTGTTGCAATAAAAAATAATCCTTTTTTTTACTAGAAAATAATTACATACATTTAAAATGCCAGGAAAGAGTTATATTTACATCTACACTGACAAATCAGTCACAGCTGGAGTTTTGAGACTCCAGCGTGTTCCCATCAAGAGACTTGGGCATATCCAAACTCCATTTTGGGAAGAAAATCTATAATCATGCATATACATATGCTAACTATGAATACACAGAGCTTCCCAAAAATATGTATATCTATTAAGGGGTCTAGAAGAATCTCTGTTAACTTCACATTGAGGCTGCTGGAGACTTCCATTCAGGAGAGCCCTTGCATATATGCTGAAGTTTTGATTCAACCATGTACCTAACCAGGAGCTGAATTCAACACTATTCAGGAATGTACTTGAAATTTAACCCACACCTAAATTCTTGCCACAGCCGTGATGGATTGTCTGGGTTCTAGCAGTGAACTGATGAACTGTGAAGAACAAACTGATCTCCCAAGGCTGACATCTAGTTTACTTGAACAAGGAGCATGGAAGTGGCTTCTGGACACGTATTTCAGAACCAGAGCTATCCCACTAAAGGTATAGAAAATGCTGATGGAAGTTTTTCTAAGTATGACTTTCAAATATCTTTCAAAAAGGTAATATACTTTTTGAAGGTAGTTATATATATGTGTATATATGTAATATGCTTATAAAGAAATAGAAATTTATATATTTCAATGGAATGAAGAGACATTGCATGTTATTGTAGCTTGAAGTGTTATCCTATAAAACGGATGACTCATATTTTGTTGAACGTTAACAGTAATAAAGTAATTATCTGTTTAACATTCAGAGCATTAAAAATAAAAATTAAAATAAATAGAGTTCAAAACTAAAAGCTTGAAAAATTGTATTCTGTTTGCTCAGATTAGGTTTTTTTCTGTCCTTTACTACAAGCTGCAACTTTTCCAGCAACTATTGACAATCATTGTTCCTTTCACATCAGCTGCGATCTGAGCTTCCTTTACATACACATGAGTTTGTCAAAGTCAGCCCTGTTGGCTACTCCACACTGCTTGTAATCACACCTGACTGCTTTCTATATCAAATTATATCACCTTTACAAAGTTATAAACCATTATAGCACTTTATGTGCTGAGGGCTGGGTAAATCACACTTCTCAAAGACGATGCTTCCCTCAAAGCACACTTTGAAGAAGTAGCCTATCATAGAAGGAAACTATCAAAGACCTTATAAGACATGCTGGTGGGATGGCGAGCAATAAGCACATGCACCAGTATACACCGAGCTGCATTAGGAGGAAATCTCACTGCCCTCTCCAACTGCAGACAGAAAGTCACCATAGTTTATATAATACATAAAATTTAAGTCTTCCTGTGGACTTTTGACTTCTGCTATGATGTTTTCTCATCCCCTGGTCATGTCTTCTCAGGCTATTCACACAACGGCATGGACTCATGTGCACTTGGCTCCCATCTTGATATGGAGTCAGGACAGAGCCAAAGTGCATGTCTGGTCTTGGGCAGAAGGTATCATTCCTGCTGCCACGGTGCAACCAAGAAGGTTGTCTACTTGCTGTAAATTATCTTTTCTCGTGTAGGGGATCAAGTCAGGAGGAGACACAGATCATAACTGATATTTACTAAAACCCTTTCATTAGCCAAGTTGTTATTAATAGCAACTACCTGTTAATTCAGTAAATTCTGTTTCTTCACACAGTTCACTCATTCATAAATACACACACACACAAAATCACTCATAGCACCTCATTTGGAGCACCATTTGTGAGGCCCACCAAATGAGTGGTTGACTCAGAAACTGATGGCCATATTGATATACCAGGTAGGTATAGAGAAATCCCGAGGGGTTCTTTCCTTCCTCAGAGATGTATGTGTAATCCTGTATTCTGCATATAGCAGTCACTGTCTTCTTGGATGTGGTCCAAACTATGAACTAGAATTGTACTGGTGGCCTTGTACACATTTGACCAACTCTTGGTGTCCTGAGTTTGCCAGTTCTTGTAAATCCCACAGGACCACAAGTCTCCAGAGCTTATAGGCCCTTGGGAGATTTGTATGCTCTACTTCTCTGCACATGCACTACCTCTCCTTGGTCTACTGTTTTCTATTCACTGTTTCTCCACCCACACATATAGGGAACTCACAGATGCCGTTCCTTCAACTTACACAAAAGGTGTGGTTTTGATACCTTGACTTCCTAGAAGAGCAAAATTTAGTCAAAACCAGCTTTTCTTCATTCATCTGAACCCAGGCCTTGACAGTGTCAGCCTGCTTTTGTATCATGCACACTTCTCAAGTTTCGTCTGACAGGGAGATGCTGTGATACTTCAGGCTTTTCTGTGTCAATTATTAGAGGGAGTCCCTCCTTCTTCCCAAAGCCACAAGTAAGGGACACTCCTAAATGCTTTCTATGAGGTTTCAATATAAGAGAAAGCAAATTGGAACAGGATAATAAGTGAAGGTTGATTTCTGCTTCGATCATTATAGCCAAGGTATTTATTTTGGAGCACAAAAAGACCAGTTCAACAGTACTGTTGAAATCTAAACCAGAAGAAGTATTATACTTTCTCAGTAATGCAATAAGGATGGATGAGCACTGGGACACTATACAGAGCTGGGCAGTAAATATCTGTCCTGCTTATTGACTGGCCATTTCAGAGCTTTGTTCTAGTGCTGCTCTCACTGAAGCCACTGACAGGATTGCACCTGTATTTCAACTATGGCTTTTTGGTGGATCAGATAGATCAAAAGAGGTGCTTGTTCTAAAAAGAGGTGCTTATTCTTTGTCTGGGACAAAGACAACATTGAACAACTGTAGCAACTTGCAACTATTTGTGCTAGACCAGTCTGGAGAGGGATAACATGCAATATATAAAATGGGACTGTTATGAAATCTTTTCCAACCCAGTTAACCTCTGGTTTCAATTCTTTTTGTTATAACTCTGAAATATATTTCATCCATGGTGCTTTCCTGCTGTGCTTTTTTTTTCTAGAAAAATTAGAGACCAAGCTCAGGCATAAACTTTCTGAGGAAGCAAAGCACTTTCCTCTCAAATTTTTCACAATAATATGACAAAACAGATGCTGCAGCATTTAATGAGACAGGAAACAACATGATATATGACCCTCACATCTGGTGTCAGTCATTTTTAATAACTCTTTGCTGGGATGCTTGGGTTATGGTAGAAAGCACCATCTTGTCAGCTGGTGATTTGCACTCCTGTTAAACAAATACAATTCCCTCATCTTCTTCATCTTCTCTGTCTTTTCTCTTTTATCCTGCTCTAAACCCTCATACGGTGCAATGCCCAGCAGGCTTTGGCACAACTGTCATATGGCAAAGAGAAAGGCGTTTAGTTATGTGTGCAGGCAGCACTGAGAGAAATGTGACACAGCTCGTCCCCCTCCTTTCAGACATCACCTGTCATTCAGCTTGAAAAAGCACCAGCAGTATCTTGGAAGCAGAGAGAGATATGGCAGGCTGCACATGTTAGCAAGAGCACATACCTGATGGGTCCTGCATCTGCCCTTTCTTACCTTGGGAAGTTTCTCACTTCTGTGGACCCTTAAAAGAGCGGACTGGCAGCTTTGGAAAAGTCTTTTGTGCATGCGGTTTCTCTCCTAATGCTCCTGAGTTATTTTAATCTGTCACTTAAAACCTTAAACTAAAAATGCTGTGGTGTGGGAAACCCTAAATGTGACAATGAGAAAGGGAAAGTTCATAGGTCCCTCTCCCCTCCCTGCCTTCACCTATACCTTTGGCTGAAAATGCTTGCAGAGACACACAGGATTTCAAAAGCAAAAAGTTTCAAATGTAGTTCTGCTTCTTTTTTCTCCTACAGCTCTGTCAAAATATCAGATGGGAAGTGAGCCAGTTATTTGCTTTCCCACTGGAGGTAAAAAGAAGAGAGGTTAGCGGCTTGACAGCAACCACCACTGTTTGTGTCATCAAAGAAATTCTGCATGAGACGCAGCTTTCCCACCTGCTCCTAACACTGACAGCTCAGAATTTCTTCTGATTAAGTAGCTCACAATTATTTTGTGAGGCAAAACACTCCAGTTCAGTGGATTGATGGTAATTAATGACTTCAGGGTAACCAAAACCTTTCCCTCATTCTTCTGGATGCCATCTCCAGCAGCACCCACTTGCTCTGCACTTCCTCAAGGGTAAGAAAAGACCACGGGTGGCCAAAACCAGGGTCTCTTACTGCACCTCTGGAGCTCTAGGTGTATTATGTTCTGGTTTCTCAAACCTCACTTTAAATGAAGACAGAAAAAATAAGCCAAATGATCCAACCCTATAAGGAAGTAAGTACTATTGCTGTTAAAAACAACAACAAAAAAAGGCTTTTGCATTATGTAAACTTTTCCCACCTATGTATTTATATGCATTTAGACAAATATAGCTGTCTACACCAAAAAATCCTGATAAACTTTATGTAAAAGCATGAAATACTGATTATTCAGTTATGTTAAAATGTTTCCTTCACTCCTCTGCTCCTCCTTAAGGAAGCTGATGGACTATTCTACGTGGTTTCAGTATGGCGTATACTGTGCCATGGTGGTGTTTTCTTTTCCCTTACAAGACCCCAAGGAATAACCTACAGTCTCAGTACACCTGAAAAACAGTTTTGGATATGGGAAAAAAAAAAAAAAAAGATGGTATGAGATCAGGATTCTTTGTTAAATGTAGTACTCAAAGATGAATCCTTGGCAGGAGAGAGCAATTTATGCTATTTATTCAGTGAGTAAACTTGGAATAAAATACTATCCATCCCACAGTCAGCAGAACGGTCTTCTACAGAAATGTCAGCAAACCTCTTCACGTCAGGTTTTTAGCAATTGCTTTGAACTACACCATAGAGCAAGGGACATTCTAATAGTCATTCTGAGTAAAGTCATGCTTTGCATCTGCACACTTTCGCCTAAGCCATTTTACCTGTGGATTGATGACGTGAGATAATAGAGAGTGTGTGCATATAAATCTTGCATGGTGTGCATTTGGTGTCTGCTCAATGTGGATGCTACTGAGATTTGGAAAATAGACAACCTTTTAAATAAAAGTGTGAAAGTTACAGAAGGTCAGTGAAGCAGAGGAACAACTTCAGCTGCTCCCTAATCCCTGAGATAGGAATGGGTAAGATGGTAAAAACACATTTTCAATTACTGCTAAAACTTTTACAGCAGGAGAAACAATCAGGAAGAGCCTCAGTTTGTGCCAATTAAAAAGTGTCACTTCATGGGAGGTCAGATCCTCGTGCTATTTCCAGCACCATGTATTGCTGAGTCATCTTCTCCACTGTCCTGTCCTCATTTGCTCCTTAATGAGCTCCTAATTGCTTTGCCGCACCAATTTCTTTCATCCAGTCAGAGGCTCTGCCTCATGTCCACCTTGGCATCACTATTTGCATCTCACTTCTGGTGGCTTTAGCAATCTTGTCACCTGCATTTTCCTCCCACTTTCAAACTGCCTCTCTCCAGCCTCTGGTGGCACGAGGCTAGGCCAAACACAAGTCTGATGTGTTTCATTAGAGAGCCAGCCCTCCTTCTTTGCTCCGTGTCTGGCAGCTATCTTTCTGTATTACTTTAGGGCTTACACTCTAGATATTATTCCCTTCTGTGATGTCTAGATAACAACACTTTAAATTTATTCTCAATGGCATTTGAGTGAGAAACCCTTCATCTCAAGCACGGCCGATATTAGTTGCCTATGCTATGCAACAGCCTCAAACTATTTCATTGAACAGAGGGAAATAAATGGAGCTATCTAATCAATATAGCAGGCTGAACTTGAAGTACTCATCCTTTATTCAAGCTTCGTTGCTGAGAGTCAGTGTTTTATTAATCTTAATCCTGAAAACTGTGGTAAACTGAAAGAAAGTAATTACTGACATTCACTACACTTAGCCAGGAAAGCATTTCTCTATTAGGAGTTCTGCAGAAATACAGACACACTTTCAGGAACAAAGGGTCATCAGCAAAAGGTGTTTTTCACCGAAAAAAAACATAAACTGTTAGCTATGAAAACCAGCATCAGGCTGCAAACAGTGGTGGAGAAGCCTATGGGAACATACCTTGTGCTCAGTGACTGTGAACAGCAATGCCACTGCTTCCAGCTGTATACAGCTCCCTGGCTGGGAAACGCAGCTCTAGGGATCAGACCCTTCTTTGGGTCCAAGCAAAAGAAGAGACAAATGTAGGTGCTCAGGTGTGTAACTTTCAGCCAGGTGTTATGTCAGCCACATTTCAATGGGGTGCACGTTTCTCTGGAAAGGTGTGAAAGCACCCCCTCAGAGGTGTAATCACCCAGTGCTTTCCCTGGGCAAACCTAGGAGTAAGTGTTTGTACAGCAGCAAGTACCAAGCCTGTGTCTGAAAGGAAGAAGGATTTATATCACTTTCGTCCTTCTTCTCAGCAGTACAAAAGCAGAATAAAAGTTTCTTCTAGACATTTCAGCACATGGAAACACAGCCTACTCTGTTATGGCCCAGCTTTGAATATGGTGTCTCTCATAACACCACTGGAGGGGTTGCTGTGTGTGGATACAGAACATAGTAATTTTGATAAATATCGTTTTGCAGAGGAGATGTTCCAAATTGTAATGTGTTCCTCCAGAATATTAATATGGTGTAGCAGAGATTCTGCCAAAATACCCAGTTACCTATCATCCAGCAGTCATTTCATCAGGCAGCTTATACCCAGGGTTAGGAAAAAGCTGAAGCCTGGCTAATGGGTGGTACCACTACCATAAACAAATGAGATTGGGTTGTCTATGAAGTAATATAACACTGTAAATAGAGTGCTGCCTCTGTTGCAGCCCTCTGCTTCTGGCACTGCCTGGGATGGTTAATTTTTTCATAGTGTCTCAGGGCACCCACGTCATACAATTCCTTTCCCATCAAAGCAATGGCGGAGCCAATGCTCCAGCACTGGTTATTAACATATGGGGGTGGAATATAAACCAAATACCTTTAAATCTTCTTAGAGTGCCTTCGGCTGTGTCTGTCTCATGTCTTTATAAGTGATCTGTTGTCCTTTCCTACCACTGATTTTCTGGAGAAGCTGGATGTCAGGGAGGGGAGGAAGGGGACATCTTTGAACATCTATAAGCACAAGTAAGCATTGGTGCCCGTTCCTCTTCATAGCACGGCCTGTGGTACACCTCTTAAATTGCAACCAGTGACAATCTGAACAGAAAAGGCACCAGATGATTCATATGCCAAAAAGATCTTGAAAGCTTCCTTTCTGTATAGATGGGTAGCAACCCCTCTGTTGTTACCCAGGTACTCATTTCTCTGATGGTACTGAATGGTGCAACTTGATGATCAAAAAAATCCTGTGATCACTGAGCAAACAAAGATGGAAAAGGCTCTCTCCTGTGTGAAGTCTGTCAGATGACTTCACCCCTTGCCTGAAAGCCAAACTCCTGAGCTGCTGGAGCCTTCAGCCATGTAGAGCTCAAAGCCTACACGGCTGAAGCCTGCTGCACTTTGCATTCTTTCTGTGCTCTGATTGCGAACTACAAAGATTTGTTATTGGCTCAATATTAGGAATAAATTCAAAGTCCTCTGACAGGCAGCTTAAAGTCATATTTCTTGTTTCCTGCAACAAAGAGCAGCTAGGCAAAAAGGACTCCTTCCTTCTGCAGTTGCCATTAAAAGCTGAGAAATCCTTTCCTGGTTGGAAGTCCCGAGTAAGGATGTGAGTTTTGAGTGTGAGAGCCCCACAGAAAGTGTCATCTGGAAATCCTTTTTATTTTTTTTTTTTTTTTATTTTAAATTGCTTGTGTAAATACATTCCCAGTGCCTGGATATCTGGAACTAGGAACCAGCTGGTTTCACACGATTCGGTCATAGCAGCATGGCTGTCTCTGCAGCCCAGACAAGGCTGGAAAGTGGCGAACAAGATCACCAGAAATCAGCCATCCTCATCTTTATTAATTTAATTTCACCAGGGAATTCATACTTATGCATTTGAATCTAAGGGATCACCTGCCCCAGCCCCTTGGGATCAGGCAGCACCTTGAATGACTAAGGCACTGGAAAGATTTCCACCACACTGACTGCAGCCAGCAGGGTTCAGAGGAGAAAAAAATACCAGCAGCTCCTGTCTCCTCTTGCCTGTCAAGGAAGAGCAATCCTAGACACAGCGCTGACTGAATCCCATAGAGACAGAGCACAGCACCGCAGTGGTACACATTCTTCTATCTGCAGCATCAGCTGCACTCATCCAGGTACCAACAGCCCTCACATCCAAACCCTGTTGCCTTGAGGGATGCAGTCACGTGCAGGACAGTCCAGGTCATGTAGATGTGAAGAAAGTTGCATTTTTATTGGGTAAGAAAGTCACACAGTGACCGACACAAACTTGCCCAGTGATTAAACAGGGTTCACTTCAGTTGATGTATCTCAAGCGATGCTTGCTATTACATCTGCTTGACTTTATGTATTAAACAATACAGGAAGCCGAAACATGGTAGAAGTAGAAAGCCTCAAAGAAGTCCTCCAAAGAAGCAAGATTTTGCTAATAGCTACTGTTTGGAACCTTTTTAGGGAAATTGGGAAAAAATCTGAACACTGAACAACGAGTTTATAAAGGTCAGTCCGGCTATGGACAGTCTGCAAACACAAAAGTAAAGTGGGTGGAGATCATTTCCCTGTATCTTTATCCACCTAGAAAGTCTTTTTCAGTGTCCTAACCTACTTCTGCCATAGGGTGCTAGATAAACCCAGGGGCTGTTTCATGAGAGTGTTGAAGGCAGATCCACAACACCATAACCGCAAGGGAGCTCAGGACATCTCTGCCTGTGAGATCCTGACTGCCCCCTGACCCATCTCCATGCAGCCTGCAGGGCCAGGGAAACCCCTTCTCCCTGGGATGCTTAAGACACCATCTTCCTCCTCTCCCTGTTCTGGCTTTCCACACACTCCCACTCACATTTCTCACACTGCACTCACCTCCTCTTCTCCATCTCCCTGCTGCTGGCTTTTCTCAGACCATTTCTAGTTTGCTGCCTGCCTGGTCACACCTCTAGGAAGAAATAGTTTGGCTCTTCATTAGTACTTTCTGAAGCTAGATTTATCTATTACTGTGGGTATGAAGTACCTCATGTCTCTGTGCAATGGGTTAGAATAGCACATCTGTGATCCTGGAAGAGGATGAGGGTGACAGCAAAGACAATTGCTATGCACACATCCCCATCCATATGTCTATAGCTTTATGCATTGCAGAAACCCAGCCCTGGAGCTGATCAGTATTCACTTCATCCGCTGCCTAATCCTGAAAGTTTCAAAAAGTAACAAATCTTTCTCTCACTTTCGCTGTGCTAATAATTCTGCTTCCCCATATGCTGAAAGTTTCACACTCATTCTAGGATCCAGGAACCAAGAAATGTTACACATACATAAAATTTTACCATAAAAAGTTGTCATGTCACAGAAGCCAGAGCTCAAGAGCACCCTGCTTTGACAGCTGAGGGAGCCAGGAAAGAACTGTGAAACTAATATTAAACTTCCCAAAGTCCTGCATTGCATAAGGTACTCCAGTTGCCCTGCAGGGCAGTAAAGCTAAATTTAATTTCAAATTACACCACTTCCAGGAGGAGAATGTAATGATGGTTTACAGCATCCAGTGAATAAAATTGCCTGAAACACCCAACCTGATGCTTGCAGAGCAAGCTTCATTCCATTTACAAAATATCCTAAATCCTAAATCATGGGATTACCAACTTCAACCTTATTTTCCTTCTTTAATAACGAACATTGCTAAGGTGCAAATTCATTCCAACTAACTTAAGTCTCCTTAATTAGGAGGCTAATGGAAAGGCATGGGGTTCTTTAGAGGACAATCCAGATCTTCACTGGAGCAAATTGCAGTCTCTAGAGGAACAGAAATAGCACAATCTTTCATAAAAACTCCACCGACAGATTAGGAACTATTGTCTGGAAATGATCCAACAAATTCACTACAAAGTATTGTTGTCAGCGTGAAATAGAAATGTGATAATAAGAAAAGCTACAATAGCCCTCAGCATATTTATGTTTAATATTTCTTACAGCCCTACTTCTTGTTTCTAATTTTGGTTTTGACTGTAAGCCCTTCTCCCTTCTTTCCCTCTTTCTCTCCCTCCCTTTCTGATATTTATTTCTGTCACCCACTGCCTCTCAATTTCCCGTGTTCTCAGACTTGCCTCTCTCCTCCCATCCTCCTTCTTTTTGCTTAGTGTCTCAGTCTGGACACCCCTCTTCATTGTGAACAAGGTTCTTTGGAGCAATTTCTGGACGTGTGCACTATGGAAAACACATCTTTCTTTCATAAAGCACCAATGTAGAGAAGGAATATGAGTTACAGGTAGAAGTGCAGGATGCAGTCGTGAGAGGTGAGGAAAGTTTATCCACAGCCGTTGCCCCTAATGTCCAGACATCCTAGAACTGATCCCCGTAGGAGCCTTTTTCATACATGAAATGAATAAGGCACCTACATGTAGAGTATCAGACAAAGTTCAGAGAAATTCAGCTTTTTCTGTCATCCCATGACGGTCAAGGCAGGAGACAAACCACCCAGAATTTTCCCCAACATTCTTGCCACCCTGCTGAAACCAACGTCTCTCCTCATGCACGGTACCAAGGACCGGTGTCCTCTCCTCTCACTGTCATTCACCTCCAAGCATGATCTCTTCATACTGGAAGACAAGTCAGCTTCTCCATTTTTTTTCTCATTCTTTTTCTGCTTTTCTCATCTTCCTACCCTGTCCATCTCATGCAAAGACTTCCTGCCATGGCATTACAGACATGCATTTAGGCAGGATCCTTACAGAGCACCAGCACACAATGAATCTAGTTCAATTATCTATGATCAACATCCGGCCACTCTGTTGGGATAGTGTCATCCTGGCAGATCTTGGGCTTGTGTCAATACCATCAGCTCCTGTTTCTCTACAACCTATAAATATTACATCAGATGGAAAAGATTATCAGCCTGAGGAGTTTACAGATCACTTCAAGGAACAGAAGGTGAAACAAAGCATCTGAGGGACCAAGCAGCAATGCTGCAGAAGACAACACATCAGTTCAATAAATAAGTGGGTTTTCATACATACAGCAGTAGATTGCTTCAAATAAGCTGCAACTAGGAAGTGGTCTCACTATTATAAACAGGTGAGCTCACTGCACACAGAAACAAGGGAAGAATGGCAGAAAGGTTGGTCATATCAATGGCAAAAACAGACAGGAGTTAAGAGGAACAGGAAGAGGATGGAGAAGACAGTCAGGTATGCCAGTGGTTAAGCTCTCAAAACTGTTTTTTCAAGAAAGCATGCAAGGAAGAGCAAGCCTATATTAGGTTCATCCCACAGGAAAAAGGGTTCACCCACAACATGACCACATCCTGTATGTCTGTGTTAATAGTTACTGCATTACCTCACAAAGTTGTGACAGCATCTGCCATAGAATCATAGAATTGTTTGGTTTGCAAGGGACCTTCAAGATCATCTAGTCCAACCCACTGCAATGAGCAGGGACATCTTCAACTAGATCAGGTTGCTCAGAGCCCCATCCAGCCTGGCCTGGAATGTCTCCAGGGATGGGGCATCTACAGCCTCTCTGGGCAACCTGGGCCAGTGTTTCCTCTAGTGTACTAAGGGCTCCAGAGCTGGACATAGTACTCCAGGTGGGGTCTGACCATCTTAATTACCAACCAGGTACTACTGGTTCCAGTGCCACAGGGAGAAGAGACAAGGGCTTGTGACTGGGAGCTAAAGATGTCCATGTTCATTTGCCTCATCATGAGATAGCTACCATGTTTGCCAGAAGGACATACACTTCTTCCTGCCCTCTCCGATTGTTATAACCACATCCTAAGGAGAGGGCATAACACCTCTCCTGACAATGTCCATGAACTCACCAAGAGATCCCATAGTTCCTAAAGCAAAGCCTTACCATAGCATTTGCTCAGGCTACAAGTCATAATGGAAATGACCAAAATGGAAAAGTTGGTAGGGCAGAAGAGATAGCAGGGAACCATCCATCAGTACATATTAACATTGAATGATCAGAAAAAAGCTTCCCTTTTCCAACGAGAAAATAATGATGGATTGTCAGATGAAAAATGCGTGAGACAACAGGAAAGAAACTTTCAGTTCCTTCTGCAGCTCGGCAGTCATAAGCCTTCCATTAATTTTAGTTATAGAGAGATGATGTATTAATTAGTTTTTGCCCAAGGCATGTCATTTTAATTAAATATCTATTTAAACTGGGAAAACAGGAAAATGGTTTATTTTCTTTCCTAATTCCTCAGCAAGAGCTGAATATTTTCTTACATCATTTCAAAGAATAACAAACAGTTCTTATTAGGACTGAAATCTGAAATCCTTAATGAGGCACAGAAATTAAATCAAAGCACAGACTCATATAATACATGGTTTACAAAAATTAGTTGCATATTAGATCAAGAAACTATCAGCTTGTTTAAGCAGCTGTATATTTTATATTTGACATGAGACAAAATCCCCTACGGTATTTGAAATATCACAGTGCTTTCTTTGAGCCTTTGCTTGCTGAATTCCCTAACAATTGATGCCATGTAAATGTTTTCAGGAGGATCTGACCTGCTTCAAAATAGCAGCAAGACAGCCTGGAAGGTAGAGGCAGATTTCAAATTGCCAGGATATGACTCAGCTGGTTCATTCCTACTGCCCTTTGCTATAAATACAAAAGCAGAGGAGGGAACCGTTTCACATCCAGATTGTAGGTGCTTGAACCAGCCCCATAAAATAAGTACCAGAACTCCCTACCTAGAGCACAGAGAATGAGGCAGGTGTCCTCAAAGGTCTTCAGAGGAAGAGGACTCTGCTTGTCCACCTCTGTTTTACCCAGCACTGACATCAGGCAGAGGTAATAGCCCCCTGAAGATCCTCAAAATATTTTTTGACCTTTGGGGCTTTTCCCATCCCTTTGCAAGAGTATTTTGGTATAACCGCTGTTTGGCACACAGAGAGCAGAGTGTCTCTGCACAAGCTGGCTGCCTGAAAGAGCTGCTCTTGCCTCCGTTCCTCTGCCCACCTTGAGATACTGTTTAACATCCAGAAGTTACCCGTGGGGAGGGGAAAAAAAGGTTCCTGTTAAAAGGAATGTAATTACAACTAAGGGAACATGTGCATGAGGTACTAAAAAGCCAGACTGCTTCACTAGCTGCACATAGGTTTGGGTTGGGTTTTTTTTTAGTTTACATAGCAACTTGTGTAGTGGAGCTGAATCCTATGAGGACATACACATGAAATAAGTGATGAAGTTTCGAACCTGAACTTTCACAGAAGTCTTCAGTTCACTTTTAACAGATTCTCACTGGCAGGAACATGCAAAAACTTCAAATACAAAATAAATGTGCTTTCTGAGTGTTCTGTTCTCAGGAAGAAAAAAAAGATTAAATGTAGAAAAATGACAGTCACTGGTTAGAATAAAACTCTTCACAATGAAAGCTGAAGAGCCCCTATCTAAGGAGGCTGTTTACAGTGTGTATGACAAATCATATCTTTTCATACTTTGCTTTTATTCTTGTAGCCTGACATCACTTGTTTGGCCCTGGCCATTCACACTTTCCAAAAGGCAGTTTGATTATTTGCATTTATTCCTGAGCAGAGGAACTTCAGTAAAGTTCATGAAAAATAAGCTAATACAATGGCTTGAGCCTTTTGGATCACTTAATCAAATCTATTCTTGGAAGCTGTGCATGAAAAAGACTGGCAGTTCAAGGCTTATGAAGAAGATGAATATATTTTGCCACAACACATCAAACACTGACATTTTTCCCATGCATTTATCAGTAGGGAAGTTGCACAAAATCCTGTTATTTGTCAGTCTTATTAAACCAGCTAACAAACGAGGTCACTTGTTAGCAATGCAGATGAGCTCTGAAACACTCTGTCTCTTTCTCCAGTCATTGCAATATTGAGAATTTCTGCAGGAAGTTTCCTTCTGAAGAATTTCATATATATATATATATATATATATATATATATATATATATATATATATAAATTCTTGTTCTTAATAGTGCTAAGCACATGCTATTGTGCAAAGAGAAAAGTGGCGTCTTTTCTCTCATGAATTTATTATATAAAGACATTATATGTGTGTTCGATGCATATAATGGTACGAGGTCAGAACTCTGCTGTTAATTATGTCTCATCTCCATTTGGGTCAAGCACAGGAGCCCAGCCTGTACCCAGCAAGCAAGTTAACCGGGGCTGTCCCTACTTCTTCTTGCTTTTGGCTTTCTCCACTTTCGCTGTCCTACTAGCTTCCCAGACCAGGTAAGCAAGAAAGCAACCCTATCCCCTCGGCACTGCTCTCATGTCTCTGACCCTTGTTCTCTCAATTACATACCCCGAAGCATCAGTAATGAAGTATAATACAATAGGACCTCAACAGCACTGCATATATTAGAATAATATCTTCAGTTAAATGAAGCAGAACAACTGAGACTAACGTACAGAGAAAGGAGAAGCAGAGGGACACGGGCAGGACATGCTGCTGAGCCCAGACTAGGCAGGACCAGGCTGGGCTTTTCTCAGGGAAAGTCTGGATCCTGCTGGAGGGTCCCTGAGAGGAGCATGGGGACTTTCTTGGGGGCACCTGAGGGAGCAGTGCTGGTGACATGTCCTTCAGCCAGCAAGCCAGGGAGGATGCACGAGTGGACAGAAGCACTGGGGATATTTCAAAGCAGAAAATGTTTGGAACCAGTAAAAAGACCTGCAGAGTTCCTCAGGGAAAATTGTTGAAGGGCTTTTGTGCAAAAGGGTGAGGTGGTTGTCCAACAAGTAGAAAACGAGGAGAGTTCTCCAATGGTCAAAGATGGCAGAATAAGGGGTGTCTGAGCTGCTGTGCTGTGCCTGGGACAAATGACTGAGAGAAGAAACATAGCCACCTACAAACATCTACAAAGCACAGGTGTGAAAAATTATGAATTAATATTAATGTACACATGCTGAAGAATTGCCTTCTAAAATCTCTCAGTAGCATAGAAGCACACAGACACAATACCTCGCTGAAGTTACAAGAGATAATGTGTGTACCTAAGATCACAGTGGGAACTCATACCTACATAACTTTGCCCAAAACATCTTGATTGCCATTTCCAGCATCTCCAAAAGTGCTGTAAGACTACTGTGGCTTTGCTGCAAGAGTGCTGTTATGACATGTCACCTATCCAGAAGCAGGAAGGACCTGGCCAGAGTGACAGGACATCAGTAAACTCAGAAGAGCTGTTCTGCAGAGCAAGGTGAACTCACGGGGTGATATTCAGAGTCAACAGCTGCAATCAGCTTCAGAGAGGATTTACCCACCCACTCACAAAATCACTGTGTTTGTCCTCTGGTATAATTCAGTAGGTGATCAATGTCAGTGGAAACCCAACAAGATACCACAAAATGGAGCATGTGAACCCTTGAAATGGAGCCGGTTCTGAATCAAAAAAGATAAAGCTTCTTCATTTGAATCACTTTAATCACTGAATCTGGGCAGATATGGTGAGAAAAGGGTGAATTGCTTGTTGGAAGGTTTTTTCTTTCAAAGCTGATAGATCAAAAGGGTGTGGAGTTGTCTTACAAGGAGTATCTTGCATTTTGTTGTTGTTGTTCAAAAAGCAACATCCTTTGGAAATCTCTCTTGGTGATGATTCAGTGCAAGAAATCGTAGAATTAGGGATTTAACTGTGCTCTCTGAAAAAGTTACTGGTAAGTGGAAGAAAGGTAACTCTTCTTTTTTGCTGAGAATATCTTTGTAACATTATCTACTACCTATAATAATAATAAATAAAAAAACCATAATAGTACAATAGTCCCAGAGATAATATTACTTTCCTCTTAGGTTAATCAAAGCAGGAATGCTTTCTAACGAACGAGATACAGCAGAAGTGTGCAAAGGATTTTGTCAGTTATCTGCAGAACTGACAGAGTCATATCCTTGAAAATGACCTCATTACATAGATGTCTTAGGGTTATGATAAGAGATAGATTGCCTGCTAGAAACAACATAATACATCAAAACTGCTTTTTTACTAGCAATTGTTTATGTTTGTTTATCAAAGTTCCTTCTTCCCACCAGATCTGCAAGAATCCTTCCCTTCAGATGTACAATTTGTAAAGCATTCAGGATCCAGAATGAAATCAGCAACATGTTCTCAAAACCATTACTATCTATACCTATACCTGGTGAGACACAGTTATCTCATCATTTACCATCTGCCTCTGAACACTCTGTGTGGGACTAAAACAACTGAAAGACCTGACACAACCCGCAGCATTTTTTCTCTGGTAACTTGGAGAATAGATGTTTTACCATAGAGAAGTACAACATTTTCAAGAGCTAGTGATTATCACAGTTGTCTCAGTTCTTTATGGTCAATTTGAGACATTTCTTACAGCTCTGATGTGAACATATTTCTTTAAAAGTCAGTCTCTCCAGCAGTTCACAAGTGGGAAACCTGACCCATGCAATGGAAATACTGAATGGAAATTGTTGCTGTCCTGCATGTTTGTCCACACTTACACAGAGGAAATTACCAGTATCAACAGTAACAAATAGTTCTTTTTTGAAGAATAATCAGTGAAGGAAAAGATTAAGAATATGCTAAACCATCTATGGTATGAAATAAATGTTGACCATGTTTTGAGAAAGAGGTTGGACTAAGGACCTCCTGAAGCCTCTTCCAGCCTGCACCATCTGTGACCCTGTGCGTAGCTCCTGGTGACACCTCTGTTCAACTTGCATGGCTACAAGGCACAGGATGAAGGAAACTCACCTCAGATCAGCTCAGAGCAGCAACTCTTGTTAGGCACAGGGCTTGCAGTGCAGTGCAGTGCACCTCTCATTTGTAGATGGAGAACTAGAGGGAAATGGATGAGGCTAATGGAGCCAAGCTAAGGGAGAGGATCCGGAGCTCTAGGTACTTGGAACATATCTCCAAGAGTTAGGTCAACTTGCAGCATGAATCCCTTGAATGACAAAAAGCTCAAGGAAAAAAGGGAGAGAAGGGCAGCTGCCCTAGACATTGCCTCAAACTCAGACAGACAGGCTGACACCTACCTCTGCACTTCTCTGACTTCTCTGTGACGGGCAAACGCTTTGTCTTAATGTGGCACTGCTTAGTGATCTGCAGTATTTGCCTTCCTGAAAAGAAGACAGAATTGTATTTCAGTAAGAAGCAGCTTTTAAAAGGGAAAATAATAAAGGTGCCTTTATTTGAACAGTAAACCATCCCTCTGAACAAAAGAGATGATTCCACAAAATTGATACGGCTTTACTGTGGGCTTCATGTGGCTCTTCTACTTCAAGCTTCATTATACTTGTTTATATTGGATCTACTGATGAGTAAATACATGTTTTAGGTGAGATGGAATTTAAAATAATGATTCTTAAACAATAAAGTAGCTTCTGAAATTGCTTCAGATGATCTGAGAAGGATGAACACATCTGTGAATGCTGCTGGTGAGAAAATTTTCAAAATGAAATAACTGAAAACAAACTAGCTGGTCTGGCTCACATATGTCATGAATGGCCTGAGGAAAACTGCTGTCGTTTTTTTTTTCTCAGAAAGATTTCTACAGAGATCTTTTGGAGCAGCCAGAATAATTTTTTTAAATCAAACTTAGATTGAATTATCTTATTTTACTAAATCTGTCTCTGTGCCTTGACAGTAAGACATGGATGCACCACTCTCTGCTATGCCAGAGAATGCAGAAAGGACACATGAGCAGGTTTCATGGAGGATGGAAATAAACATCTGAGGCTGGGGCCCACCAAACATTGCAGATGCCCTTCGTGTGTAAAGTGAAACACTGATTTGCCATCATCCTAAAGGCCTCCACAATAAAAATAAATAAATAAATAAATAAATAAATAAATAAATAAAAAATAAGGAAAGTTCTAAGGGTATTATTTCTCTTTATGCCATCAAAACCATGAGAAGCAACCCAGGGAAATGAAACTATGCTGACAGACTGCCAGTAGCAGCTGTATTGCTCCAGGGCAGGGAACAACTGTGCACCTCTGCAATAGTTCCTCCTGTTCCATCCTGAGGAACTGAGCTGCTGCCAGCAACTGAAAGTGTAAAGGGTGCAGAAGGGTTATCTCAAGAAGACAATTGCAGCTGAAAGGGTGTTAGACTCACAAAAACTTTGATGGATGCTAGTTTATACCATCAAATTTATTTGGAAGCGTACTTAGAAGTAGTAATGGCTGCATCAACCAACATGCTTTGTTACCACAGGCAAGAGACAGAAAGCTGGTAAAGGACTTAGGTCTTGTATTTTCTTAGCTGCTTTGATTGTTGCTATCCATCTGGATTATTATTATATTTAATTTAGGAGTAGTCCATTTTAACAGTGGATTACCTAGACAGTCCAATCTGCCCTGAATTGTTGTGATGGCAATCAGAGTTCACTTGTTGCTGGTGAAGTTGACACCCCATGAGGAGACTTTTTTCTTGTATCTTTTTCAAGCATCTTTTTGAAAAGAAACATGTTGATTCCAGAATGGCACCCAGGATTTCAACATAGGTCTGAGTTGTTGGGCAATGATAGTGAGATGTCCCAATTTGCTGGAGATGTCAACAGATGGCTCCAGTTCTCAGCCCCCCACTTGCCCATGGAGAATGATAGCTTAAAGCCAGGTTATTTCTTTCCTAGAACAAAATTAAACATGTTCTTAAATTGTTCCTTTTTTTTTCTTTTTTTTCTCTTTTTTAGTATTCACTATGCTACTCTGGTAACCTTAAAAAAGCATTAAAAATGGAAAGAAATCCTGTCATTTCAAAAGTAATTCAACTCTGTTAGCGTGTATTGGAGAGCAACCATTTCAAAATGACAGCGATCTGTAAGAGCTGGGGCACAGGGCCTTGTGGACTCTTTCACCTCATCCTTAATCAGGGTCAAATGTTTGCATCTGGCTGAAATAATATCCATCTTTTTTTCTTCCTTTTTCTCAAAGACACTCTGTAAAAGCAGTCCATTTTCTCCTCCCCTCTTATGCAATGTTTCAGAGCAAATCATAGCACAGTACAGCTTTATAGGGCAGCAATATTAGTGAGAAGTTTTACAACAGATGGAAACCATGAGCTCTTTTTCCTTTTCACTTCCATATTCAGAGAGTCAAGAATCTTGCCGTAAGATATTAAAAAAAATCAGTAGAATTTAGCCTTGTGCCATCATGGTGACTGGGAAAAGGAAAAAGTCACCAAGATGAAGAAACACACACAAACCTCTGAGCAAAGAAAACCTTTCAGATGTAGATGAGTCCAAAAAAAACAAAGACATATACAGTCACATGCTAATCTGTTTGTAGCCAGAAGAACACAGAAGTCAACACAAGGTAAACTAAACCCAGCAACTAATTTTCAAGATACCCTTCAGTTCCTCAAGCACTTGCTGCTGCCCTGAGGCAGAGCAGCTGGGGAACATGCAGAAGCATCCTGGGGAAGTTGAGGTAAACGACACAGCAAAGGCTCCTCTCCTGATTCCCTGTGTAGTGTTAGAATTTAATCATGTAATTTTATGGCTTTATCTTAGGACACTCACCTCATTCACCTGGATGGTGCTCAGCTCATGAGCAGCAACTTAATGCTTTGTTCTCTTGTTGCTCAAAGCTCATCCCTTGACGCATAGTGGGGTAATTAAGCCCTGCTCTAGCCACTAAAATATTTGTATGAACGCATCATTATCACATTGATTTCTTTCCGTGAAGACCCTTTCTGTCAAGGGAGCATTTTCTTGTTTCACAGTGGGAGAAGAAGTGAGAAGACAAGATGCTGAGGGACATTTGTAAATTCCAAGTTCTCGCTTCAAGACTCAAAGTCCAATCTTTGAGTAGCTGGTATTAAATAGCACTTTACATGTACAGTCCAAAAAAACTCCATCTCCCATTAATCAGAGTTTCGGTTCTTAGCATGCAGGCTCTGAGTCACAGTTCAGCTATCCAGAAAATAAGGAGAGTGGGAGCAAGGCAATGCTCGACTGAAGCCATTCATATGTCACGTCTGCGGCAGAGGCAGGGTCAGGATCCAGCTCTCCGAGGAAGCGCTGAGGCTCTTCCTACACGCTCCCTTCTCCACCCATTGCACCCCAGCCAATGTCTCCCACAAAATGCAGTTTATAATCTTGTCTTTATGGGCTTTTCAGAAAGCATCGCAGAGAATTCGTCTTCAAGTTTTTATATGTGAAATCCTGAAAAATACATATAAACCATTCCCAGCTGACTTTGAATGAATACAAATATGGAGTTCCCTGGTAGAATAAATATTTAATGCACAAATAAAACAAAAACAGTGAAACGCTTCTCCTAATATTTGGAAAACGTGAATAATTTGGAATAATTCTACCTGGCTTCCTCATATAACATTAGCCTCAACCGCGGTTACACAAACAAGTGGTTTTGTCATGGCACATGTATTTCTTCTCTTTGGCAGACAAACATAAGTATCCTCTCTCTTTCAGTGGCGACTGCTCAGTCCATACAGTGAGACCACATCCCCTGGGCTGTTTAGAGGTGGAAATGATCTTAATGTCCATCCTGAAAACATTTCAAAGGCCCCTCAGCACATAGACAATCAGCACCTCCACATCCAGCAGTCTCCCAGTGTTTGAGTTAAAAGGAATTTAGCAAGTGGTTACACTTCCCCAATAATCCAAAATTTTAGACTTGCCTTGGCAACAGTGGGACAGTGGAAGCTTTTCCTGGACCTAGGTGTAGTTTTAAGTTGTGCAGATATCCTGGGATTTGCAGGCTGTAGTAGATCATTTATTTGTTCATCCATTTGTGTGAATAATACATGAGTGAAAGACACTTGAAGATCCTTGTGCCATAATGAAAATACGTCCATTATAGCCTGCTGATTGATTCTTGAATTTCAGCCTGGCAACCCAAACAAACAAGGTAAACATTGCAAAAACAAAACCAGAGCTTAACAATTGGCACTCCTCCACTGCCCGCCTCCTCGAAGCTGTGCTGACATTTATGATCATTGCTGCAAGTTGCTCTCAAAGCCCTCATCCAGAGTCACTATGTCGACTTTTGAATGCTTTCAGCGATGCCTTATTATTCACAGAATTAATTGCTAAATAGCATCCTCAAATGCCATCGTATGAACTTTGCATCTAAAAGCATCTATTTATTCAGTCCAACAGCCCACTCGAGTACATGACATGGCCTCTCTTCCTATGTTTGCAACAAAAGAGACACGGGAGAGTTACTTTGAAGTGTCAGCCTTGGATTTCCACGGCTGCTGTAGAGTTCTAATGTGAAAGTAGGGAATTGTATAATTCATGACCACGAGCCATCTCCATTTAGAATTTTCTCCCAGGGACACTACTCAGACAACAGTGCAAAAGGCAAATCAGCTGTTGTTGCAAGAGCTTCATCTCCAGGCTGGATGCAGAAGGTGCAGATCTCCCTCACTCCCCAACGAAGCCATGCTGAGGAATGAGCACGGAGAAGCTGAGAGTGCTCACTCCATGTGAGCCACCTGCACCACTGGGCCCTTTGTCCAAAGAAGAAGACCCACTATTCAGCCAGGTGATGTGGCTTTTCTGACCACTGCACACTGATTGTGCTCTTTGGCAGGGTTGGTATCTGAAGCTGTATGTTTTAAATCAAGTCATGTTCCATGGCAAATAAATGAAGAATATCCCTCTCAGTTACAGGTCAGTAAGTCCACACAGCACCCTGCAAACTAAACCTGGGTTTATACTCATTTTGAGTTGTCATTGTGTAGCATGTCTCTGTTTTGAAGGTGTGGTCATGTGAATGCTTTCAAGCACAAGATGCTGAGAAGCCCTGAGCAGTACATCAGTGTGTCATTAGCTACATTTATCTTACCTTCCAATGGCAAATTTTCTGTCTGCATCAGTGATGCTCAAAACAGGCCAGTGTATGGCTGCATGCTGTATTACCACTTCCTTGTATGACCGATGGCCAAGTTGCTGCTTTTAGACAAATATTCTCACCATGAGATGTGACTGGTGGTCTCTGCTCAGAGGGAGCTCAGTACTTGAGGAAGACAAGAGTTGCCCTGTACATGGGAGCCTTGCAAACCTGAGCAACCAGCAAAGGGCACAGGAGCTGCAAATGCAGGAGAACCTCCCAGGTCCTGCTCCTTCCTGACCCCAACAGGTACCTGCACCAGGGTCAATACCTCCAAGCAGCTGTCAGCAGTATCTTCATTCCGTGCAAGGGTCCAGTTTGCAGTCATCCAAGGCAATAACTCCTGCTCAGACCCCCAGCAGTTCCTGAGCCAGACCCTTGTTCAAGCATTGTTCCTTGTACCATATTCTGTGACTTAGTAATTTTGCCCTATCCCCTTACAACTGAGAGCCCTAAGGTTTGGGGTTAAACATTTTGATGGAGGTAGATGTCGAGGAAGGCCTGGACTTGGTTGAGAACACAGGACAGTGGAGATCCGCTGAAGGCACCTTCTAGCTTGTTGGATCTGTTTCATGCTATCACAGGTCTCAATCTCCTGAAATCTCTTTATAGTTGTAACGTTGTCACAATGGAGCTTTTGGAGCCAGCCTTTTCCATGGGTAAATAGCTAGTCTGAAGTGCATTTCTGTTTAGTTACTGTTATCTGCAAGTTTTAGTAAAAATGAGAATGGAGCAACATAGGTTCAAGCCTTTCCCAGTTTAAGAGGACTTAGAAATCATGTCTCTCATTTCCTGAGTAAGAACTCAAACAAGTTACTAAAAAGTATTCAATCTTTCTCACAACCTCTCTGCTAAAGAGAAGATGAGAAGGCCTCAACTTACACATATCAAGGAGCAAGTAAAAATACCAAGGTAACAGGTAGACAGTTTTTTCAGGGGTACTCTTGGTTCCTTCTAATTTCCCCACTCAGACTGATGAAGGATGCTAATCCCACTTCAAGGCACCCAGCTCTTCACTGGTTGGGTGTCACTCAGCCTTGCGAATTCCTCTCCTGGAGACAGTAGCTCTGTTCTGGGCACTGCAGCATTTGAATATTACACTACACAAGTTCGCTTTTCACACCTTTCTTCAAAGAACCATAGGAATTTTTGATAATAAAGATTTCTGCAAGTTTCTGTTTTGAAGCCTGTTGGCAAGGTCTACAAACCTTCATGCTACAGGACTGCAAGTATAGAAGGTAAAAATCCATTATGTGGCTGAGAACTAGAAAAGACTCTGGGGGCAGGCATCTGAAGGAGGTGGAGGAGAGAAGAAAGACAGATAAAGATGAATAATAGAGGTGAACATGATGTCTTCTTGTCCTGGATGCAGAAGGCTCCTTCTATGGTGACTCACATGGACATGTATTGCAGCAAAAAGCCCTTCTCCAGCTCTGGCAAAGCCAACATCTAATGCAGTCTCACTCCTAAAACCATCCAACTCTGCCAGATTGTTGGAGAAATGCACCTTTGCATTTCTCCACAAACACAAACGGCCCATAAACTGGGAGCTCTAGCCCCAGCAGAGAGAGCAGACTGGAGGCAGAAGAACAGTATTTCAAAAGCCCCTCTTCATTTTACCACATGAACAGGGTGTAGGGAAGGGTATCCACCATGCCCAAGGCTCTTTTGGCACCATCACAGTTCCTCAGCTGCACTAAAATCAGCTGCAGTTTCCCAGTACATTTAGCTACACTAAAACCAGCTGTCCAGCTTCACCCACCACATGGGCTAGGGATCTTTCCCCACAACCATTTATTCTCCATCAGGTTCGGCACTGATTCAGAGACTCAGCATGCCGGATGCATAGCTCTCTTGCAAACTACTTCTCTTTTAATAGTAAGGTATCAGAACATTTTGTGCACTATTAAATAAGTGTTGGGTTTTCTTTTCCTCCTGCTGTAAAACCTAGGTGATACCTGGAAAAACTGAGGGGAACAGATGAAGGTTCACATACAAGAAACTCTCAGGGCTCGTAAGCAGATACAGCAGTCCTGAGGAGTTTGGGTAGGTGCTTTTGCACAGAGACTGAGCTACCTGGTCCCTTCTTCCTCTGCGCAGAGGGACTTAGGAAGAAGACGACTTTGCTAGTTTGATTGCATCTCTGCACATTGCAGCAGGCAAGGCACTAAACTTGAACATAAGGTGAAACCAAACACCGTCATCCAACAGCAGCTTTTCCTTGAAGGTCTGTCCATTCCTGTATCAACAATACTCTCTAATAAAAGTAGCAATTAGGCAAGGAAGCAACTAATACACTCATTTGATCTTCCTTTCTCCCTTGTGCTGTGTTGCAGCAATAGCTGCACATTTTCTACTGATTCCTTCCTTATGCCTTCTTTCTTAATAAATCAGTGTCTGTGTCATGGTTCCGGTTTTCATTGATTTCCTTCCTTTCTCCAAGGGTAGTTGCATTCCCACTGCCTCTTCCCAAAGCATGCACTGGGATATTGTGCCCAAAATTTCATTTTGCACTAGACCTTCCAGGCCATGACCCATAGTCCCCTTGGAATGGAAGAGCCGTAGCTCTTCGAATCATGTTATTTAGCTATTTAGCTGCACTTGAAGACAAAATCAACCTAAAGGAGCACACTGTCCCACAGTCCTAACCTCATACCATGCAGTATTTCATTACATTATCTATAAATAGCGATCTGCTGCAGTGTGGTCAGGAGCAGAGTTGTACAGATAGTGCTAAGATGCGCTATGATGGTGCAACAAGGTTTCAGCACCAAGATCCTTAGAAAAACCTTTAAGAGGTGAACTGACAATTTGTTGATGGAAGAAAACTGATGGTGAGGAGAATAATAGGAATTCTAGGAAATGAGATAACAGGAAAGGTGATGAATTCAAATTAAGTCATTTAACCACATAGGAATTTGATCCCACATGTTTGACTTTTCTTTTTCTTTCCCAGAAACTAGAGATTTCTTATTTCTTCTACTAATTGTGAATCTTGTATGACTTGAGTGAAAATTACATTGACATTATATACAAGACCCCAGAAATCCTGTGTGCCAAAGGTTTCCATAAAACTGTAGCAGAGAAGGGTAGAAATCCTCCAGTAACACTAGGCACATTAAAAATGGAGTTTTTAACTGAATAACACATGAAAATGAATAATGCAGTCTGCAGAGTATTCCTTGTGTTATTAATCTGATGGTAAGCTTAATTAACTTAATGCTGCCCTAAATTTTAATTTTCCTTCTGCTGCAGAATCTCAGGCAAGAAATGCCAAAGGGCATTACAGAAGTTTTAAAGGAATCACAGGGTATTGGTGTGGGTGAAGAGGAGACAGCTGGAGTTGTTGGGGATGTAAGACACAGGCAACTGTGCAGGAGAGTGGAGTGCAAACTCTGGTTATGTGGATCTTCCAAAATCACCAGTACTATACTAAAGGCTAATGCTGGGGGGGAAAAAAATCTTCCACCAGATGGGGTAAATTGAGGTCGATTAGGAGGACATGGAATGCCCCATGAGCCTATGCCTAAGGAGGGTTGTTGACTGAGATGTATGTCATTGGAGTCGCTTAATAATTATTGTTCCAATGACAAATTACACTTCTGAGCCCAGTTTAGTTGCTAGCTCATTGCAAAGTCCATAAAGCTGACAGGTGTCAGCAGGCACTGTGAAGGTCAGTTTTTTATGAAGAAAGTCTCCAAAAGAAAGCATGCTCTAGCAGCAAGGACCATCATTAACAAAATTGTCTCTCTGCTGTCATTTGGCTTTGAGTGCCATGCTGATGTGACCTCTGAGCTCTCAGCAATGCCATGATCTTACAGGTTTTATCTCCTGGACGATTTGCCCACAGGGGCGCAACCATCACCCTGCACCTGGCACCGGTGCCTTTGTGTTCTTACATCCACCCACTAAAGATCTGCTGTAGGGAAGATGTTCACTCATCTCCCAGCAGTGAGATGCATCCCAGGAGGAAACATTCAGGACATTACCTTTTATTTATATATTTATTTGGTAGGGCTCCAGGCACAGAGGGGTAGAACTAGTGTGCTCTTATACAGTGTGCAAGAGCCTTAATGCCTCAAAGCCAAGGAGATCCAAGGTGGTCCAAGGGCTGTCGGTCATGGACAAAGGCACTCAGAAGAGGAGGGACCAAGGTAAATGCAGAGTTACCCTGGGTACTCTAGTTACTTTAGCACTTAGATCTTGGATGGCTTGTTATATCTGAGTACAAAAAATATATTTCTGTGATCCTCCAAATTTTTCTTGGATTTTCTGTTGCATGCAGAAGGAACACAGTCTGCTGTACTGCAGACCTGCTTTCTAGCAAACTTTCCCAATTTCCTCAGAGTTTTCATTGGTAAAATAAGTAGCTGTACTTCTGGCTGGCTGCCAAGAAGCTCTTTTCATTTGCAGCTATAAAACAGGATCATCCTAAATAGGAGCTGTCGCTGACAGCCAAGAAATTACTTTTGTCTAGTAAACAACACATTTGGCTCTTTGAGGAACCAACCTTTTGGCCCTGGTTTTCCAGGCCAGTGGAGCACAATTCCAGCATCTTCATGCACATCTGCCTCGATGGGTTTTGATTCCCAGCCTTTGTCCTTCCAGCATCACAACAAAGATGCTTTGTCTCCATCTGCAGTCAGATGGTGGGTCTTTATCTCCCAAGTCTTCCCAAAACAGGGCCTGCACCGTGAAGGAGAAAAGCCACCACAATCCTCCCCCTGTTCCCCATCATCATGGTATATATCCCTCTGAGACAGAGATGGCCTGTCAAGAAGTCACCCCCAGCAGGTTGCTGCTTCCAGGAGGCAAGAGATACTGACATGCTTGGTCTCAGCCAGAAACTAGTAATAAACTACTCATATTAATTTCTTATATCAGGTATGACTGACAGCTTGTACAGTAATAGAAAACATTAGGTTGAGAGCCTAGAGGTGATTCACTTTGCTATTTCCACCTTGCCTTCTGAAGGACAGAAGAACCTTTCAGCTCTTGGTTGATTTGTTCATGATCTCATTGAGAATCTAATAGGACACACGGGAATGTGTCCACCACAGTGTGAGGGCTTCCCATATGGAGAAGGCATGACCTTCACCACGGGTTAAAGATCCATCAGAAGTGGGGGTGACAGCAGGACCTGGGAAAGACTTAAATCCAAAGGGGATCCCATGAAGACCTTAAAGAAGGGTTTAAATACTAGCATATTTAATCAGTCTCAGAATGCAACGTGTGAGCTGGACAGGCAAGAATGGCCAAGTGCAGAGCAAGGAGACATGATCTCAGAATAAATCAGCAAAACTTCATTTTCTTTTGTTTTCCTAACATATCTTTGTAAGCCTGCATGACAGACTTCTCTAGTTTAGGTCCATTAACCAGCTACTTTTATTTGCTCTAAGCAGAACCTGCCTTGACTTTGGGGGATTTCATTCAGTTTCCACCAGCTGAGAGCCTGCCATTTTGAGGTTGCTCATGCCAAGCCCCTGAGGTCTCTCCCAGGGACCACATTACATCTCCACCTGGCTAGATGATTTTCAGGACTTAACTCTGCTCCCGGCATTCTCTGTTCCCAGTAAGTACCAGCCATTTATTCAGTAACTGGGTGGCATTCACAGCAAAGCCAAGAGAGAGCAAAGGGCCTGCCTGTAAAAGATACTTCGCTACCCAAATAAGCTGCCAGGCACTGGTAGCTTCTGAACTCATAGAGGGGCATTAAGCCTAATGCTGACAGTCTCTCGTACCATCAATAGAGATGGGCTCCTCTTAAGCGCAGACTTAGGACAAGGGCCTGACTTGGGAGATCCCAGGCACCTTTGGAAACCCTGAAGTGAGGCTGCTGCTCCCCTTGATCAAGCTCAATTTTCCCCTTTGATTATCCAGAGAACCAGACACTGGCTTCCTGCCATTGAAATTAGTTTTTTAACCCTTCCTTCTCCCAGTAGGGCATTTACTTGCAGGTACAGGCAGCTACATACACTACAGTTCTGTGTAAAAAGCCCTCACATCTTGAAAGAAGACATTTAACATTTATAGTGAATATATTTTAACTCAATAACATTTAGGCTCACTCTGGTATTAACTCCAGCACAAGCAAGAGAAAATCTACCCATAGCACAGCTTTGCTTTATGTATTTCAAACAATTCTATTTGCAGAGCTATAATAGTACTTGTTTTCCTCAAAACAAATGATTGCCACTTCTTTTAAAATTTATTCTTTTCATTTAGTTCTTTTTTCTAGGGGCTGGTGGATGTTCCTTCGCCTCACTGCTTTCATGGGAAGGTGAATAGCTCCCTCAAGTGCCCCATTTGGTCCCTCATCTGATGGAAAAGTAGAGCTGACACCTCCCTTGGGAATCCCTCTGTCTGTTCTGCAATTCAAACTGCTCCTTATGACCCAGCAGCTGGAATAGGAATCAAAAACATAGCCCAGGAGAGTGATTACTATCCAAGCTGCAGACTTTCCCTCTCTCCTGTTTAAGTGCAATAAAAATAGGGAAAATGCTCCTCCAAAAATCCAGAAGTTTGGAGAAGGAAAGTAGGTCTCTAAATAGGCAAAAAAAAAAATCTAAGAATATCTCTCAAATAATTGTTTCATTGCAAGTAATATTTTTGTGTCTCATTTTGGAAGCTTTTATCCTGTGAAAAGTAACATTACGGACACCAGTGGTGATGTGAGAATCCCTCACTTCAAGCTAACCTTTCCTGGTCCTGTATGTAATACTGGTAAAATAGATGTGACAAATAATAAATATTGCTAAAAAAATAATTGTCTCATTGGAAAAGTATTCTTCACTTCAAGCTGAATTTATCAGCATGCCAATAACTCTTTTTTACAATGACTCCTGTAACTCAACAGCACTAGTGGCTGCTTAGGGCCACGTCCAGGCAGATTTTGAATCCCTCCAAGGCTGGAGACTCCACAACCTCTCTGGGCAATCTGTGCCAGTGTTTGACCACCCTCAGGTTAAAAAATCTTAGGTTCAAACAGAGTTTGCTGTGTTATTGACTCTTGTCCTGTCCCTAGTCATCAAGGAGAAGAGCCCGGCTCCATTTGCTTTACTCATCCCATCAGGCATTCATCCACACGAACAAGATCCCCTGAACCTTCTCTTCTCCAGAATGAGGAGTCCCAGCTCTATAAGCCTCTCTTTAAATGAGAGGCACTCTAGTCTCTTCACCGTTTTCATGGCCCTGCGCTGGACTCACTATAGTAAGCCCACATCTCTCTTGTACTGGGGGGCCCAGCACCAGACCCAGCACTCCAGATGTGCCACACCAGTGCTGAGCAGAGGGGAAGGATCAGCTACTTTGACCTGCTGGTGACGTTCTGCCTGACACAGCCCAGGAAGCTGTTGGCCTTTGCTGCAAGGGCACATTGCTGGCTCATGGCCAGTTTGTTCACACAATCACAGAATGGCTGGGGTTTGAAGGGACCTCTGGAGATCATCTATTCCAACCCACCTGCTAAAGCAGGTTCACCCAGAGCAGATTGCACAGGAATGTGTCCAGGTGTGTTTTCAATGTCTCCAGAGAAGGAGACTCCACAACCTCTCTGAGCAGCCTGTTCCAGTGCTCTGGCACCCTCAAAGTAAAGAAGTTTCTCCTGTTGTCCAACAGGAGTCCCAGAGCCTTTTCTGCAGAGCTGATTTCCAGTCAGTCATCCTGCAGTGTGCACTGGGGAATGGGGCTGTTCCTCCCCAGGCTCAGGACATCACTGAACTTCAGGAGGTTCCTGTCAGCCAGTTTGTCCAGCCTGTAGAGAACCCTCTGCCTGGCAGCACAACATCCCAGTTTTGTGTCATCAGCAAACTTGCTAAGGGAGCACTCTGCCATCCAGGTCACCAACAAAGACCTTAAACAGCACTGGCCTCAGCATGAACCCCTTGGGTACACCACGAGTAACTGCCCTCCAGCTGGACTTTGAGATGCTGATCACAACCCCTTGTACCCAGTTGTTCAGCCAGTTTTGGCCCCACCTCACTGTCCACTCACCTAGCCTGCACTTCATCACTTTCTCTATGAGGATGTTATGGGAAAGAGTGTTGAAAACCTTGCTAAAGTTGAGATAAACAATACTCTCTGCTCTCCCCTCGTTCTCTCAGCTAGTCATTTCATTTCCTTGCAAAAGACAACATTGAGTCGGGCATGATTTCTTCACCACGTCCCCTTCATTTTGAAGGGTAAGAGGGTGTAAGAGCACAGGCACAGGCCATCCCACGCCAATCAGCCCCAGAGCTGGAGAGAGGTCCCATGTGCATTTCATCAGCTGATGTGCACATGGCCACAATGGTTTAGGTGAGCTATAGGGGAGTTCTCCTGGAGCAGGCATAGCTGCGTGCTGCACTTGGGTGCTGTTCAGATACTGCAAACAAGGGGACAAGATATGTTCAAATGCTGCCCAGCAGCTATATGAACTTGGGGTATTTGGTTTATTTTCACCATCACTCCCAAAGATCACAATCCAAAGATTTCATTATCACTCCCATTTGCTCAGCATGTGCACGTGGACATCTCTATACATGAGACAAATGTATAATACCAAGAAAAGGCAGTTGCTCACAAAAATCTGACCCTAGAATGTGACCAGAAGCTCAGTCTTTAATTTGGTCAGGGTTTCAGATATTTGAACAATACAAAAAGACACAGAGAAGAAGGCAAGTGTCAAAACTTAACTGCTTCTGGCCTTAATCAGTTTGAACACTTACATTTACTAACAGATTGAAAAATTCATCTGAGCAGCTCTGTGTTTTAAGCCACTTGGCATCAACTCTAGTCTCGAGGCCAGAGACTCTCCCTTCACAGCCTACTCCATTCCTTCAGGATGAACAACTAATTCCTGAAGGTGCCCAGGAGAGCAGAGCACAGCAACAATGCTGCTTGGCCACTTCACCCTGTCACGGAGGGCGAGTGGGACCTTTGTGAGCCAGAGGTGTGGGACCCCAGCACGCAGCCCTTGCAGGACAGCCGCCTTCCCAGCAGGTTGGTGCTGCCAACAGAAGGGGGCTGATGGCACAGATGTCCTACAAGGTGCAGCGTGGGATTGTCAAAACTAATTCCATTTGCCAAATACTTTGTTAACTTTTCAGGCTGCATCCAGTTGAAAAGGCAGTTCCATTTATTCCAAGGAACCATTGCCAAACATTTGGTGTTAGGTCATGCTTGGGCCTGGAGGTATCACCTGAAACCACTAAAAAGCTCCAGACTTGTCCAACTCCCTACTAAGCAGCCAACACCAAGTCCTGCATGCCCTGTTCCTCTTGAAATGGGTAAAATTCCTCAGAATAGACAAATATGGACTTGTCCAAATTAAAAGAAGATATGAGAAGGTGGTGGAGGCAGAGGAAAATGAACCCTGGAAATAGACAAGAGCCTCAAATGAAGTTGTGTCCAAGTTGTGTCCATGTATTAATCTAATTGGTGACGTAATTTTATGGTACTTTTGAACATTAAACACAAAGTCACACCGCTCAGCAGGTTTGGGTTGATTTGTTTCCCTCTGTATGCATGTGACTGATAAGAATCCTTAAATGCAGAAAACTACAGATCTCATAGGAGAAGCTCTGCTAACACCAATGATACTGATGAAGTTTTGTAATCATAGTCAGGGACTAATAAAACCAGGATACTTCCAACCTACCTGCACTTTTCAGAGCAATGTAAATGGGTAGACATGTAGGAAGCCACATTAGCCTGTGTGAAGCATGCGAATCAATGAGACAGCAAGTGGATGACACAGGTGATACAATATCACCTGTATGAAAGGGGAGGCAACGATCTCAGCTTTGGGACTGCTAGGTGATCGAAAATGATGTCGTGCTCTCCCTGTCCCTGCTCTTGGTGTTTGCAACGTGTCCTGCTGCCAGATGCATGACTTGAAGGAGGGAAACCTGAGCCCAGCGGCCGTGCTGCCCAGAGGGGTACATGGCCTGAGAGAGCTGACCAGGCAGCAGGGGGGCAGAGCCAGCTGCTCTCTGACAAGGTCACAGCTCCCCACAGTGAAGGGCAGCAGAGCAACGCCAGCTAGGAAAGCAGGAAAGGCTTCAGTAAAGCACTTGGATAACGCAACCAAAATATGATGCAGCTAAACCCAAAGGTCGTCCAGCTGTAATTCCAGCCTGCTCTCCTCTGTGGTTTCTGCATTATTTCCTTTTTACATCAAAATTGTTTTCTCTCCCTTTAAATCCTCTGTAATTTGGGAGTGCAGACTGGGTTTTTGAGAGCAGTAGGCTCAGGTTATTTGAAGTAACTTAACGTTTGTTGTCAAAGAGGCTGAAAATTTTGAAGGAAGTGACAGGCTTCCCTGCCAGCTAGGAACAAGGAGGCACTTTTGAACAAGGAGGGATGTGCTGCAGGGTTTTCCAGACCTCAGATCACTCTTACTGGCCTCCTCTGCACTCTCTTCAACTGACCTACATCTTCCCAGATATCCTGCAAACAGCCTATGCTACTCCGTTGAAGATGCCGAGTAGAGCAATCCTTTTCTTTATTCATCCCTATAAAACTTATTTCTTTCTGCAGTAATACACCTTAGCTACCTTAACAACCGTACATCACCCCTCTCAGTTGATGCTCAGAATGAGGCAATAGCAGTTCTTTCCCACAAACAATACATCTTTTCTTCTTAAATGGGCCATGAATAACAAGAACACTTAGCATAAATGCGGTAGAACAGTAAACTGATAAATGCTGTTCCCAAATTCATATATGTTAATATCATCCTCATTATGCTTATACAAACACACGCTCAGACACACAGAGAGAGATATATATATATAAGAAACTACTGGCAGGCTCTCAGATTCCAGGTGAAGTATAAAAACAACACAAATAGTAGTTTCATATTATTTGCAATGAAGTCTTTTATACACGCTCTACACATTCAGATCCGTTCCCGTTTCCCTCCGCAGGGTGCCCCTCAACACTGGCAGAAATCAGCCATCATTTTGAAGGAAAGGACAGGCTGGTGAAGACTTCAAGCAGCACCAGAAGCTACAGCAGGAGACAGAAACCATAGGAAAGGGAAACACAAGATAAGGCTGCTCACAGTGTTTTTGAACTTCAGTGCAGATGTAAAAGAAATAAGATCATTCTAGTCTGGAGCATTGATACAATTTCAGAAGAAAGTGAGAGGGAAAGTGAGAGCGGAAGAAGAAAAACCCTACCACACATACACATACAAACAACAAAAAAAAAACCCCAACACTACACACCTCAGTGAATTTCCCTTAAGGAAAATGAATCACCAGAAATAGTGGAGGGCCTAATGCACAGCATCTCAGGTTCTCTTCCTGGATTCTGAATTTCTGCTTTCCTAAAGCCAAGGAATCAATTACTGCTTGTGAAACCAAAGACAGCATTCCAGAAACTACCTGCTCTGTGGTCACAGAAGACCACAACTTTGTATTAAGAATAAACTAGCCCCATCACTGTGTATCTATTGCTCACGCACCATTCCCTCTGTCTCTGTGGAGTTTCTTGTATTTTAACACATGAAATTTGGAATCAGATAAAGAGGAAAAAAATATTTTGTAAAGAAATCAGTTCTCAGTAAGGTCTTCCATTTGATTTTTGTGAGAAAAAATGTTTACTGGTCTTACATCATCCACCATATGTGAGTGACTTTAATCCCCTGTTCCTTGTTGTTCATGGGAAAAAACACACCTGACTGCTTCATCATTCCCTGCTTATGGGAGTACGTCACCACTGGTTGTAAACGGGAGAGGAAAAAAAACCCACAAACCAAGCAGCTGAACACCTGCATATATAAGCCCTTCATTAGGTTTCTTGCACTTTAAAATACACTTGAAGACAACCTTTCATTACTTTTTAAGAACTGCTTGATTATGACACACAACATTACAAATCTAGTTATTTCATTTGACTAAAATAAATAAATAAAGTAGTTTAGTTTGCAGGGTGTTACAGCTATACACCTCAAGAGAAAATAAAGGCACTAGAGGTGCTAGAGCTCACTTGCAGAACAGGAACTCCAGGGCGCAGCCACTGTCAGTTTTGAATAGTTTTACCTCAGTCGTGTCCGCTTCTGATTCAAAATCCTCCAAACTCCAAATCACTGCTGACTGGGATCGTGTATTCACGAGGCATCATTATTGTTTATCCAGATCTAATACTTCTCCCATGGATCCCCTACTAGGTGAATATTTTACCGGACCCATGCAGTCAGTCCCTGACACAGTGACTGAATTTCAGTGACATTCACAGTTCACGTTAAAAGTTTTGCAGCAAGTACACACCAAGGCTGGCAATATCACTCCAGACTGGCTGGAACAGCAAGGCTTCAAATTAAATCTAGTAATACAGTCTTTTCCTCTTTCTTCCTCAGGTGCTTGGTACTGATTGCCAGGTAACCTGCTGGGAAGAAAAGAGGGTTTATGTCTCCTCTTTTCACTTGGCCCCTATCTCTGTTCGTCAGAGAGGCTGAGCTGCACTTTTTTCTCTTCCCTACCTCCTCCCACAAGACTAAAACTTTACCACACATCTTTGTACAGAACATTGGCCATTATCGAAGTTTTCTTACACCGCAGCTTCCCACAACTGGGACACAGCAGATATTAAAGATGCCACCTGTGGTGACAGTCTCTGTCAGGCAGAGGCTAATGGGGCAGGCTGACACCATGACTTCAGACACAAGCCTTGGTGCACTGGGAGATGAGTTCCCCACCACAAAATAGTGGCAATTCACTCCCTTCTGCCTGCAGTCCCGCAGATCAAGGGCGAGCTATTGCTTCACTCATACCCTACAACCACCTTCTTTTGTTTGTATCAGCTTGATATTTTAATTTAAATGTGTTTTAACATAGTACTGTTAGCTTGCAATTAAGCCTCGATTAAATACAGGGCTACACTTCCGTGTGCAGAAGGTAAGAGCTAACTCGCTACTTGAAGTTTTGCAGTTTCACTTTTGTGAAACTGGAGTTTTTCTCCTTGCTGCAAGAAGTTCTTCAAGGGATTACTTACTATACAGGCTTTCCCCACATTAAATGCATTACATCTATTAGTAATTTGAAATACAGCTTTATTTTCAGCTCCTTCAGTGCTTCATTCTTTTCTTTGAAACTGTTCATCATTGGAATTCTAGCATAAGAGTTGTTTTAACTAAATTTGAGTAAAAGTATCTATGTTAATACTACTTAGAATCCTACTGTCTGCAAGCCAGTTATTTCACTGAAGTATCACAGTAGAAACTGCTTTAATACATTAAAACTGGTTCAGTAGATAACACTACAAAAAATTTTAAAATGAGACAATCTTTATGAACACTTATTCCATAAGATTTACCCTTAATTTCCACCAGAGCTGTCTTCAAGCACATTGGCCACAAGTCTAACACTTGAGGGAGATGTGGAACATAAGAACAGCTAATTTTGGAATTCAAAGGTTGATAGCGGTTACACTGTTCTTACAAAAAGCCATCTGCTTTTCTGATATCTCAAAACAGTTGTAAAACTCCACATGGATAACAATTGCATCAAAAGGCAGCAAGCCCTCTAATACAAACTCCTTTTACTGCCATAAAAATTCCTGCTCCTTTGAAGCTCTTGTCTGTAAGAAATTCTTCAACAAAGTAAACAAAACATGAAAAATATGTAGAAATTTTGCTTTTGGCTGTATACACTAATTTTAGGAAGTTTCCATCCTTACACATCTTTGATTACTACTATTGCAACACAGTATGGGTAAGGAAGTTGTTTACAAAGTTTTAAAATGGTTCAGATAGTTCCTACATGAGCTTTGGGCCTTTAAATTATCAACTACACATGAAATGGATTAATATTCCCTGGTTGCAACATATGCACATAATTAAATGATCCCAGAGCACTCTAGCACCTTGTTAATTAAAGCAAATCTCCTCATACCTACTTAGTTTCAAGATACTTAACACAAATCAATCACTAATTTTGTTTCTTCAAGTGAAATAAAAAGAAACAATGTTTCCAGACCCTTATATCGGGAAAAGTGCATGCCTGGCACCCATATGTAACACCTATACACACCATCCTGCTCACAGTCCTTCATATGGCCTCAAGCTGCGCCACAGAAGGTTCAGACACGATATGAGGGAAAAATTTTTCATGGAAAGGGTTGTCAGGCATGAACAGGCTGCCCAGGGAAGTGCTGGAGTCACCATCCCTGGAGGTGTTGAAAAGGCGTTTAGACAAGGTTCTTAGGGACATAGGTTAGTGTTGGAGTTCTGTTATGGTTGGACTCAATGATCTAGAGGGTCTCTTCCAACCAAAGTGATTCTATGGTATTACTGTTCCCTCTCCTCCCACACTGCCCACCATACTCAATCCCTTACACACTCAACTGTGGCATCGTACTCAGTCCCTTACGCACCGCTGCTTCCAAGGGGAAATTCAGTTCTTCACAATTAGTATTTGGATTACAGAGTCTTAAGTGTTGCTGAAGGAATTTAAAATAACTATCTGCCAACCTACCCATTGTAATTTTAGCATTAAGAGTGATCTGGTACATTCTGATCACTCTGGTCAGCAAACTGTAGGCATCCACCCTCCTACCCCACACCTATTCTTCATCCTTCGTTAAAGGAACATGATGGGCTTCAGGTTTACCTCAGTGGCAAAATGCCACTTTCCATCCCATCTATTATTTGTGAACATGCTACTGAGAACAGCAGTATTTTACACTGCTCTCAAAGATAGAAATGACTTTGCCTTGGCTCCTTCTCCCCTACTGAACCACATTTAACAGTTCAAAGAGAATATAAGGAAATCCTGGACTAACAGCAGGATCTCGTTTTGCCTCCACTCTAATCCAGTATTTGTATTAAAAGACCATTTTGTCATTTTAGCCAAATCAAGTCACTTTTGTCTTATTGTTCCTCCCTCTGATTTAGAAATAATTCCACGGGTATGTTTAGGTATGTTTAGAAAAAAAAATTTACCTCCTTACAAACCTGGAAAAGATTTTAAAAGTAAAAAAAGGCTGAAAGCAAACCCACATGCTACAAGTGAATTATATTCTCTAAATTATTCATTGCTCAACAAATCTATTCAAACGAGTTATCTCTGCAAATCTATTCAAGGCTATTGAATAAAAGCAATTCCGAGCATACTCACAAGCCCACTTCAGCATGCTGGATTGACAGCACACAGAAGGCAGTTGTGAGAGAACAACTAAAATTGAAAATAACCCAGTTTAAATTCATAGCAGGTTTAATTTCTGATGGTTTTCTTTAGCACTGCAAAAACTATGGAAATATAACATGCTGGTTGAAAGTTTCTTCATTTATCACCCTACTTACCTCACAACTGTGTATAAATGGCTAAGTTTCCCCACATTTCATATAATCCTTTTAAGTCTTTAGTTCACGATCATAGGATTTCCCTTGTTGAAATGCCACCATAGACAAGTCTTCATTATTTCCTGATAAAACTACACTATCATTAGCCAAGAACATAGCATTTTAAACAAACCAACCAACCAACCTACAAAATACAAACAAAAATGAGTCATAATAATTCAACAGTGTTTGGAAACTAAGTAGAAAATGGATCATCATTCAAATTCCAAGTTCTTTTTAATGCTAAGACTAGATTTGTTAGCAGAAGCAACATTTCCCTGTGTATTTGTGCAGAGATCAGTTACGGCCACTTTAATAAGACATTATATGTATGATAACTGTCCAAACTTTTCAACGCAGCATGAATACATGTTTTTAACCACACAATGCAATTCAAGGAGAACAAAAAAATTAACATATGTACTACTGTAAATTTACTCCTAAAAATCTTCTAGCTTGCTATCTTAGATTATGGTTTAAGCCATGAGTATTTGCAATTTATCCAAATGGTGGCACATAAAGAAAAAGACAGTAGACATCTTGGGAGACATTTTATTAATATACAATTTTATTAGTGATGTACAATAGACATTTTAATTCTCTATGTATTCTTTCTCCTTGAAGTTTGGTAAATTCTTGTTCATATAGAAAACTACACAATGCTTTTTTCGTAAGGGCTGGAAATCATGAAAATCTAAGTGCTACAGTATATTTTGTAGTGATTAAACATGTTGTCCAGAAGAATTACCAGCCACTTCATTGAAGCACTCCTAAAAATGTTTCTGATCAAGTTCAAATGCACCTGTTCATAAATAATGATTGATGTGCTCATGTCCATTATACTGCTAAGTACAACTGTTTCCAATATAAAATACCGTTTCAATACATTTCTCCACCTGGACAACTAGATAATCTAGTCATATTTATTTTAACCAAGGCTAATACAAATTTACAAGTAAAGAAACTTCAGAATAATGATTTTTCAACCAGAAGCTTTACTTTGGACAACGCAGAAGTATATTGCAAGTGACATTCTGCAGCAGAAGCTGGAGGCTTGAGAACAACAACTAAGAAGGGCTAAATATCAGCAACACATGCTCTTACAACAACTCTGACCATTCTGAATGTTAACATTAAAGACCAGGTACTTCAGTTTGTGCGCCTGTCAAACAGCCAAAACCTCCACACACAAAAAGAAAAATATCTCACAGAACACAGTATTTCAGAGAGCATGTTAGACACTGGCATGGCATTTCTCAGATCAAATTGGCAACTGAAATTTAACATCCAAATGAGCTTGTTTTGCTAAGGTGACTATTTCAGAGAGCTTCACCACCTGAAAAACAGGAAATCAAGACTTAACTTCAAAACAATCTTAACTTGACTGAGCTGGACCAATCTTTTTAAACAAAATAATGGCAGAGGATCAGCAACATCTTAAATAGGGGCTGGAAGGGTGAGCAGGGGGCAGGTAGTAGATTATAACTTAGTCCAGAGCTTCTTAATAACTTCTACATGAAAGATTAGTCAAGTCTTTTAGAAAACACCTCACTGAGTTATATATACAATGTCTGGTTCTCATTTACAACCAAGTACCTTGACAAAATGCTACAAGTTTTAAAGTTTATGTGCTACTTCATTTTCCTGAGAGATGTTGGGTACCCACTCACAAGAGATTCTATGTATCTAGAAGCTATGTCTCCTCTGAGCTTTTGTTGCAAGCATTTCTGGATCTTATTTTGATAACTTATAGAGCCTCAATTTCTCTGGCACAATAACTCAAAAGCTCTGTCAATTATTTCCTGCTTAGAATCAAATATTATAACTAAGTGGTTCTTTAGAAAACACACAAAAAAAAAGGATTCAGAACTGTAAGTTTTCCTGCGATACAAGATCCACCCTCTAATTTTTTGCAGATCAAAAATTTTCATCTTTACTCTTGCTACACATTTGTAATATGTTTTCCTTGCTCACATTACCTAACTTGGAAAGCACCTAAAGTATTAATACACTAGAATAATTTGCAGATAATTGTTAATTATTTAGGTAGGAAAAAATACTTTGAACATCACTGCTTTGAATATTCAGCTAATTACTTTGATCTATCCTCATCTATTCGTTTATCCCCCTCACGGCATCACCTTACGTAAACCTGTTTAAGGAACTACCTTATCGGCAACATACAAGAACAACTATAAGCCTTTCAAAAAGTGCTTCTACAGATACAGGTAATTTAAGATCACAAAACTAATTTGAACTCCATTTGCATGGTACCATGATTCAGCTGAGAACTTTAGATTCAGCAGCAACTTTAGAAGATGCATCACATAGGAGAATATATAGCTTAAAGACCCATACATACTGCTAGGGAAGATTTCTGTTGACCTAACCAAAGCTTGATCAGCCTAGCAGATCTTAATTCTACTCCTTAAAACAGTGGGCCATACTGTCCAGCTAAATAAGTTCTTCCTCCAAGCAATTCACAGCTGCTTCTAGAGGTTAAACACCAGGAAACTAAGCAAAAACAAAACACATACACACAAAAAAGTCACAAACAACTTGTCTGAATATCTAATTATCTTATAAGGACAGGACAATCAACTATGTGTCATTTTTAATCATGCACACTGAAATATAGTAGTCTACCAAAGGAAGTGTTACACTGCATTTTTCAGTTACCTAAATGAAAGTATTTTTTTCAATTAATAAAGCTAAGCTCTTAGCCATTCCCCTACCAAAGAGAGGGACTCATCTTGTCATTTACTGAGGTTTTAGTTTGTGTTGTTTTGGTTGTGTTTTCATTTTGGGGTTTGTTGGCTTTTTGTTTGGTTTGGTTTTTGTTGTTGTTGTTTTCTTCGCTTTTTGCTGTTGGGGTTTTTTAACTTATTTTTTAATGTGCTTGGCGGGGGCCGGGGGGGAAGTCTCCAACACAGAAATTTCTGGGGTATAACAGCTGCTTAGTTCTTTTCTTTACAAAATATGTACTTATTAATTTGTAAAACATTCACTTCAGGCCCTGATAATAACCTAAGCTACCTTTAGCTGATTTAACAGAGTTTCAGCTTTTCAATATTCTGCAACAGGTGCTGTGTTCTGAAAAAGAGTACCTGTAACCAGCTTTCTTACCATTTTTGCAGCTTCATCCAAGTCATCACACGCGAGGATTTTGAGGCCACTAGCTGTTATTAAAGCTTTGGCATCATCAACTCGTGTACCTTAAGAAACAGATAAAATGCCATTCTTATTGAACAGGAGACTACTACCAGAGTATTCTCATATATTTTTAAGAAGCCTGTTCCAAAAGTAATTTTGTGAATAAATCTAGAAGACAACAATTTTAATAGTTATAAAAGCAGAGAAACTCTTTTTATTAACTTGCCAATCATCATCCAAATTCAAGGTTTGCCTTGTTTTTCCATAGTCTTCAGCTTACAGGCAACTTGCTACACAATATATAAGCTCAAAACAATTTGCTAACATGGACAAATATATTTAACATGTACTGAAGCACACTCACCTTGCAACCGTACCACAATAGGTATCTTTAGGTCCAAATCCTTCACTGCCACTACGATGCCTTGTGCTATCACATCGCATCGCATGATGCCACCAAAAATATTTACCAGAATAGCCAGTACCTACAGAATCAATTACAATATTCACATTAAAAATGGCCAGAGGCACACCAGACAAAAGCAGCACTGAGCCTTTTAGCCTAAGGAAAATTCAAACTCCGTAAGTGTAATGAGGGGCTCTGCAAAAGATGGGGAACACTTCTGTTCTAGAGAACATCAGCAACATAAGTACACTTCTATAAAGTCACAGCAGAACAGTTACTTGAGGAAAAACCCTGTTGCAAAAATGCCTGTCCCAGGAATCTTCCACACTGTCCTTCAATCCAGCCTGAGTTGCAGGCAATAGCCACTTCTCTTACAGTGTGTATTCTGTGTAGCTACTGCAAAAGACACACTCATTTTGTGTATAAAGCCATCACTGTCCATTACTTCAGAATATTCTGAGCATGATTAATAAAGAGCTGTTCAATTTTCTTCAAGCAAGTCAAACAGACAAAATGTGAATGAAGTCATTTGTCAACTGTTTATCTTTCCATTTCTAACACTATTCCAACAGAGGTACCTCCACCACCAGTACCTGCACATACTGAAGAAGCCATGCTAGGGAACACAGAAAATTTACAAAACCCACACACAAGACAATGTTTATACAGTTTACTTAAAAACCAGTATGCTTAGAGGTAAGCTATCTGAAATATGTTTTATTCAGGAGGACTAAGCATGAGGTTAAGGGAAAGTCTTTTCCTACTCAAGTGGTGGAAAAGAGGGGTAAAAAGAACATAGTCAATGGTGAAAGATGCAATAAAGTAGGAGCAAAAATGGGTAGACAGCCTTGGAGGACAGAATAAACTTAACAAAACAAAATATTAATGTGCAACTGGTTAATAAAGAATAGCTTGGTTCTCATTATCTTGCAATTCGACTAGCTCATTTGTGTGACATTGTTCTTGCTACTGCTACTAAAGGGTAGAAGCAACTTCGACTGGCACCCCAGAAGGCTGTTCCAAACACCACCCGAACTGAACCCAGAGTGCAGCCAGGGTGTGGTCTGTGACACCAGTGGGCTGTGCTGCTGTTTCGCTTTCAGCACCAGGAGTTCCAGCTACAGTTATGGTTTTTTGATAAAACAGTGAGCAGCTGAAGGAAGGCAGAAAAGGAAAGATATGTCAAGAACATATCTCTGTCATATCTCTGACACTCTCTGTCCACGCAGCAGCAGAGAATTATCATTGCAAGAAATTGTCCCAAATCAACAATCCCCATATTCTTCCTTCTCATCTTCTCTCTGTAATTGAGGTGCTCTGTGCCCCTCACTCTTACCTCAGTTTCTTGAAAGACCATGAAGAAAGAACAAGCCTGATGAGGAGCGGCTGAGGGAACTGGGGCTGTTTAGCCTGGAGAAAAGGAGGCTGAGGGGAGACCTGATTGCTGTCCACAACTACCTGAAAGGAGGCTGGAGAGTGCAGGGTGTTGGTCTCTTTTCCCAAGTAACAAGTGATAGGATGAGAAGAAATGGCCTCAAGTTGTGCCAGGGGAGGCTTAGATTGGATATTATGAGAAAATTCTTCACGAAAAGGGTTGTCAGGCATTGGAACAGGCTGCCCAGGGAAATGCTGGAGTCACCATCCCTGGATATATTTAAAAGGTGTGTAGATGTGGTGTTTAGGGACATGGTTTAGAGGCAGACTTGCCAGTGTTCAGTTTGTGGTTGGACTCAATCATCTTAAAAGTCTTTTCCAAGCTAAATGATTCTGAAACACTATTGAAGAGTGTGTCAGACCCTGCATTTGTTAACAAAAATCTTTTCAATGGGAAAGAGACTAAGCTTGTCTGGAACATCATTCACTGTTTGTTTCTGGCCCTTTCCAAAGATGAGCAAGTGCTGCATAAAATTCTGGTGCAAAAGTAGCACACCACTACCAGGTCCTGCAAGTCTCTCCCACCTTTTTCAGCTACCTCTTTTTCAAATTTTTCTTTCTTTTTAAAAAGTCCTAAACTGTCATCAAGTTCCCACTAGAATAATCACCTCTCTCGTCAATACAGTCCCTGCAGCGTCCTTCTCGGATGGTAAAGCTCTTCCTCTAGTTTCAAACAACTTAATATTTTAATAACATTCAGACACTTCTCATAACCTTTTGATAGAACAAAACATTAATGCCCTTCCAAATCCATTACAAAGTTATTTTATCTTAGATTGCATACAATTAGCACCTTAGTAAGTTGCTTGTGCACAGCACAGTGAACATTCATCTCTACAAGCCTATGCATAGAACAGACCCAGCTGAAAAACAGGCTCAATAGCCTGAAGCTTCTGACTCAAAGATTTCTGGGAAGATTCAAATACAGCTGTAACATCAAACGGAGGACACAAAACTGCCTACTCAGTACACAGTCAAAGAGCCTATTTTTTAAAAAAGGGAAAAAAATTCAACAGGTTTTCAGGCCATCTTAATTTGCACCAAGATGTAATATCTCCTTTTTCTTCCCTTTTTAATTTCATGCTTATAAAAAGATGTTTTCTGGAGAACACACACTAAGTATTGTCTTTCAAATCACAGCCTGTTTTGCCACTGTGTAGGACCTTGATATACTGACTCTTCCCTCACCTTTTTATCAGAGGTAATAAGCTTGAAGGCTTCAGTCACTTGATGCACTGTAGCACCACCACCAACATCAAGGAAGTTTGCTGGAGTTCCACCATGAAGTTTAATTATATCCATTGTGGCCATAGCTAAACCAGCACCATTGACTACATGAGAATAAAGAACACATTTAGGAATTTGGTCTATACATCCATTATGTCATTTAAAATTCATTGACTAGAACATACCTAAGCAGCCTATGTTTCCATCCAATCCTATATAGTTGAGATCTGCTTTTGCAGCTTGCCTGTCTCTTTCATCTTCCTGTGTCCAATCCTGCATATCAAAGATCTTCTTCTGACGATAGGCTGAATTACTGTCAAAGTTTATCTTCGCGTCCATACACATCACTGAAAGGAAAAAAAAAAGAAACTAAACACACCATCATTTAATACTAGAATAACAGCTAAACTACTACATGGATATGTTAAAGTATGTTAAGTCAAACTTGGCAGCTAGCTCATGCAGTCCAAACTTAAAGTTTTGCTGAAAAGACATACTTAGCACTGCTTGTAAGTACAAGATTCTCTCCAGTTGATCCACACAATCAGTTAAGTCCCTTTAACTGCACAAAAAGGGAAGATAACTGATTCCTTCAAACACTCTAGAAACAAAAAGGCTTACAAGCTGATAAATCTAAGCAAACTATGTTTTAGTAATTGGCATAAAATTAATCCCTAAGGAAGGTCTCTGGTTTGGGTTTTTTTATTCACTCTTAGTTTTCTGCTTTTAGATTAAATATATATATTGTATGTGCATGCATGTAAGCACAGAAAAACACAATGAAAAAACACCTGAACTGGAAGAAAAAGTGTCAAAAGAATACACATAAAAGTAAGTTTCACTTGAATATATTAACAGCAGGGTGATGTGGAAAACCTAGAGTACTCTTTACATGAAAACTAAGTTTCTCTCTGTACAAACGTGACACTTCATTTCTACCCCTCAATACAGATGATATAAAAACGACAAGGCACAAGAAACAGATGGGAGAGACTGCTCCCTACTGTTCATCTAAGCAATATTATTAAGAAAAACAGTAACAACAGAGTAACTGTAAGCTTTGATGAAGGAGTTACATTCATGTTTAAATTTAAAACTGCTGTAGCTGAGTTCAAGTACAAATATGTTCCATGGGCTTATTTTTTGGTGAGAGCAGAACTGGCTGTGATTGAACATTAACTAACTATTCTGCAACTGGATATGCTAAAAACCTTATAAACATCAAGATACCACAAACACCCAAAGTCTTTCAATACATCAAGCATCAAATTCAACGAATCATTCTCATGTCCAAGTAAAGGCAGGAGATTTCTAGAAGGTGCTACTATTCTGGTTATCTTTTCACTAACAACTTTGAATACACAAGATGGCTCCAGTTTTGATTTATGAATTTTGAAAAGACCCAGTTTCCGGGAATGTCTTATACTTGGTAGTCAAACACTCAAGACTGGAAGATGTGTTCATCTTTAATAAATAAAAACCAGGAAGCTCTTTAAACTTAAAATCCTACTTACCACTTAAGAGCAGATATCTACTATGCTTAGATTTTCAAACTTGTAAGTTTTATTAAATTTGTTTTTCAACATACCATGCTAATGCTAAGTCCTCTTGCTCTATACAGCTGAAGTTTTAGCAGTGCAAAACCACTAATTCAGATGTACAAAAATGACAAACTCTTACACAAATTAAAAAAGAAAAAAAAAAACATTACCAACTCCTGACGCATCTTCCACCATAGGATTTATTTCTATCATGGTAGCATCATATTTCAGAAAGAGATTATATAATTTGATCATGTTTTCAGCTGCTTCATCTACCAGATTAGAAGGAAATCCCATTTTCTGGGCAAGCTGAAAGTAAAAAATTGGTTATCAGTTAACTGATGTTTGGAGTTTGATTTAGTTACAAATTAGGAATGGCCAAGTTTAGCTATATAGTTCAGTGTCAATTGAATTTATAGATGTAGAACCTCTCCTGTCTTCCTGGGGAAAAAAAAAAAAAAGGTGACTCTTGGGTTTTAAAAGATTGTTTTCAACACAAAACACTGCATTTATCATTAAGAGCAGCAAGTAAAAAGTCACGATCATGTGCCTTTACAGAGCTCTATAAAAGCTAGATAAAGCACTGCTATGCAGGATTAGATTCACATTGACTATCACCTAAAAATACTTAAATATCTAGTTCAAGTCTGTTTCAAAATGGTTTGAGACAACTCAGCAAGTTCAATGCTTGCACACTTCAAAAAATTTAGAAGTGACCCTCCCACCCTTGCTAATGTGTACTTTTCCACATTAACAATTACCCTAACAGCTTGCTCCTTTTTTATGCCTTCTACTATATCAATGGGTTCCTTAATTATCGCATCAGGATTCTCTGCAGCAACATCTTCAATATTGACGCCACCCTGAGAACTGCCTATCAGCACAGGACCCTAGAACAAAAAGGAAAAAAAAAGGCATAAGTAATTTTATACCACACAAATGAAACTTAGCTCTTCTCATAAGATATCTCACAGTAATGAAACCTTGTTGTTCGATATTTTTTTTGTTGGGCATTGTACTTTTATGCTTTTACTGAGGAGAATGTTATCCTCTGTTCAACACATGTATATAATACCTTTTAATAATACTTTGCAAATTTTAAGGTCTATGTTGAGTCGAATTTCTTATTACAAAGAAAAGTTTCCTTTGTATATACTGCAGCAGAGCTATTAACACAGACATACTAGTTTTAAATTTTGATAGAAAGATTCAACTTAATAATCATATGCATTTTATGTTCTAGGTTGTCACCAGAAAAAGAACAGCCTTTTCAGCTCCTCCTTCTCCACTCACCCCTACCCAAACACACACTGAATGCCAGGCACTCATTTATTCATCCTGCCAAACTCCAAGGACAAATTTAGGTCTGCAGAACCTAGCGACAAATTACTGCAAACTACTCCTGTTCAGCAGGATCACAAAACTCAGTAAATATAGCATCACTGAAAGTAAGTTACAGAGTTCTGACAAAACTCGTCTCAATTATTCAATAATAAAATAAATTAAGAAACCAGAACTGATAACATTTGCAGCAGAGATTTTTTTAAAAGTGATCTAAACCTCAACAAATCATCAAGGACTCACTACCATGGAACCTAAAAATCCCTCCCCATGGGAAGAGTCCTCCAGTTTACAGTAGAGACATACTTGCATCATTTCAACCTACCTACCCTTATCACCACTGTGTGTGGATTATGACAGCTGCTGTACTAAGGCAGCATTTCATATCAGCACAGGTCTTAAACATTAAACAGCCTTGTAACTGTTGACCAATAGTTACAGAAAATGCAACACTGGGTTAGAGAGTGATACCCATCCCACTGTCGTTCCATTGACATCCTTCCAAATGGAAACATACAGATGGTGGATTATCCTAGGTTCAACAAAGTTCAACCCAGTGAACATTTCTGGATATTAATTTCCTGAACAGAGGCAGGAAGCTACACACACATTATAAAAACAACTCATTGTTCCACGGAACTGACCAAAGTGAACAGTTTTGCTTAAAACATAAGACATCTTGACACTCGAGACATCAAGTTCCACTTTCAACTGCCTATTTTACAGACTTTTTTCCTTCCCTTAAAGGGTGAGTTTTACAGTAACACCAGCAATACATAGTCTGATATTCAACCTTCACACTTCCTTGTTTTGAAAGACATTTCCTCATCATAAGCATCCTATAAAAGTCACAGCAATTACAAGCACATCTAAAAACATGACTTATAAAGCCACCAGTAAAGACAAAGTACATCCCTATCAAGACAATAATTCACACAGCTATGCTCTGTATACACTAATAAGATATTTTTTATACAAAAGCAAGTTAGAAAAATGTTTCTTTTCTTTATCTAATTTGCTTAAATCAGTTACTGTAAATTTTATTTCCACTGGGATGCTTGCTTGAATAGTACACAATTTTAAGATTATAAAATCCTGCCATTTGCAGTATTTTAATGCCATCTTGTGGTAAAACTGGAGTGTGTACCATAGCATTTGGATCTTCCCAGCTTCTAATAGAGTACAATAGAATGTAGGCACACTAATAATATAATTGTACTAAAATTCAACACAACCAATACCTTCCTATCAGAAAGGACACTACAGAGGAAGAGGAAAGAAACAATACAAAATTGAAGCCCTAATTTTGCAATTTAAAAAAAAGAGAGTAAGACTAGTTTCCTCATTTCTCCACAGAAAACTATTTCTTACTCATACCAGAGATACTCTCCGATTACCAAGGGCTGTGCCTCTGCAAACTCTTAAGAATCCGGACAGACAAATCCCAGTTTTTGCTGAGAAAAAAGGGTTCCAAGATCTTTACCCTGGCTTTGCTGAAGGTATTTAGCAATTCAAGCTCTACATTCCATAATGAAACACTAGTCTGTCAGAAAATACATCAACACATTCCAGTAACTGGGTTTGTATTGTAGGCTAAAAGACAACATATCCACACATACAGAACGTACAAGCAGGAGAGAGTATGGCTTTCATCTTCCTGAAAGCTCTTAAAACAGACTTCTAGGCCCAAATTGTTTTACAGTAGTATTCTTCCGGAGCTGACAGGAAAGATACTGGCACTCTCAAAACTGAGGGACACAACTGTGCACCTCTAGGAACCTCTACATACTGGAGAAAGGGGATGTTTGATTTATCCAGAACCACTGGCTCTTCCAAAATACTTTTACTTATCACAATCCTAACACTCTTAAATAGTGTGTACATGTACATGCACATACATAGCTGTATTTTTAAACTAAAGTCTAATAGAAGTATCTTATAGATAAGCACAAACTAACATCAAAATGAAAATAACTCCCCCATTCCACCCATCTCCCCTTCAGCCATATGACTCTGAACTTCAGTTATGGCTACTGATATTATTCCTTAAATGTAAATCGCAGCACTACATTTTTAAAGCATTTAAACACTAAGGCAATCATATAGTCAGAGATACTAGGAAACAAAATATAGCTCATGTATATTTCTGATTTTCAAAAGCAAGTGACCAGTACAGTAAACAGTTTTGTTTGGTTTTTAAATTCAGCTACAACAAGTTAATTAGTTTACTTCTATTTTTAATATTACTCACTTGAAACGACCTTTCCATTGTTATTGCAAAATAGTATTCTCTCCTGGGATATCTGCGCTCACAGACAAATACTTGGTTGCATATCCTGCCCTTTTCTCCTGTCTGCTTGGTAAACAACTTCTTTCCAATCATTCTGGAGGAGACAGCTTTTGCTTCTTCTGGACTAGAATAAAAGAAGCTCAGAATGTGACAAAAACTGCTGGAAAAACAGAAAGCAGCATAAAAAAAATCTTATCTAATTTTTGGTATATTAAGGCTAATAATTAAAATACTGATTTTAAACTAAGCAGCAGGTTCAATTTATAATGTGAAACTTTGAAGTTTTTCCACTTGCTGAGATAATTTAGAAAGAACTTACGAAAAAACTATTTTCACTCCTCCTTTGAGGCCACCTTCAAATGTTCCTTTTCCTCTACCACCAGCTAAAACCTGTGCTTTTATCACAAGATCCTTTGAACCTGGAATGAAAGAAAACCCAACATTTGTCATCTGTGACAACTAAAACAAATTGCCCCAGGTAAAATCATAAAGGCTGTTATTACCCCCAATCCAACACTCAAATACATGAATCAAAGACTGTATTGTAACTCACACAGGTTATTCCAAAAGTCTCAAACCATCCATAAATTGCAGCTTCAGGCTGTTCTGTGAACAAACTTTGGTGAGCCAGTATCCGAAACTGTTGCTACTTTGAGTGTTCTGATACCTTCAATGTGTGTTTGAATCACAAATGATGAAGACACTAGTATCTCACAGACTAGCAACAAGATGAAACTGAATATCCAACACACCATAATCCAATGTTTTCTTCTGTCAAGTACAAACATCCTATATCTGTAACCGCTATCTTCTCAGCAATGATATGTAACAATAGCACTTACTCAACTCAACTTGCAGGTCACTACGGCTTCCATTGAACAGAGCACTGATCCATAAGCTTGAGTACTTTGCAGAAGTCAGAGGCCTAAGCAAATCTACTGTTTTTCCCAGAGTAGGCAGAATGAGTCCTTTAGTTGCATTTAATGGTTTTAAAAGCCCTTTTTCAAAATATTCTTCTAGGCAGAGGAGACTATGGGTTTAGGTTTAAAAAGAGAACATAATCAACATCAACTCAGATATTCTGAAGCATCATTGAAAGACAGAAAGCAAAGAAAAAGTTTCATCAAGTCAGTTAAGGTGATAAAGGAAGTAAAACACAGCTCTGAGTTATTATTGAAGTTCAGTTGCAATCAATACACTGCAGTGAACAGCTACACTGCAAGATGTACGAGCTGCCCTGTTCGCATCTGTGCAGCATATCCCATCTTTTCTCATGTCATCATTAGCTGAGCCACTCTGGTCTTTTCAAGTGAAGAATGAACTTGCTCTTCTCTTAGATATGAAAAGGCAGCCATGGAAAAGCCCCAGAAAAATTACAGTACTTATAAAAAACAGCTGCTATGTATACTGAAAAACACGATGTCACACAAATAAATCGTGCTAATTCCTATTTTGGCCTCCATCCTGCCTGGCCAGATATATTAAACTTGCAGAATATCACAAGCTAGAGTGACTATATGCAAAGGAAATGCTCAAGTTACTACTCCTAACTACTTGTAGATGTTATTTCTTGACTGTCAACCTAACAACAGACCTCTGAATCCACAACCAACGAAGTCCTTTGGCACAAGAAGCATGAAGGTTATAAATACACGAGTATATGTTGACTTACTATAGTCTATTATCTAATATTTAATTCAGTTTCTGAAGATAACTGGTTTTTTATAGCTAAGTACTGGCAATCAAGTAAGTTAACATGCTTTATAGAAGCCACGTAAAACAAGACTTTGGCCTTTTTTATTCATGAGACCAACTTTTATGCAATTACTTTAAGTACAAAGCTTGCTTAAGGAAACAATAAGCCTCAGGTATGAGTAAGATTATAAATAGTAGCTTCATGGATAAACAAAGCCGTATGCTCCAACACACAAGCTTAAAAATAAAGTTCCATCCATTTGAACACAATTTACCTTGTATGTACATACAAACACAACATTTGGAGGACCTTCACTTATTAGTGTTAGTATAAAAGAGTGAGGAAAATACTGTCTTCTCTGTGAAGAGAACTGAAAAACAATAATATTTTTTTTAAAAAAACACATCACACCACCACACTTGTACTTGCTCCCTTGCTCACAGAAGATCCATTTGGCCTCCTTTACAAGGAACTGAAGTGGCTCAAGTATTTAAGATATAAAATATTCACAGTATTATTTAATTTATTGTTTTGAGCTTTCTACACGTTTTATATCTGAAAAGATTCAAAACTGATATACTTAGTAATCAAGACTAAGAGATTTAATTTACAATCCAGTAGGATGTTCAGAAGAGAGGGTCCTATTTCTCCACCCTACTTTTCATCTCCTACACTAAGCCCAGAAAGTAAAAGCTACTTCTACTGAGTTTTCAGGAAAGCCACAAAGTTCACCCACAGGCACCTTCTTAGTAGCAATTACTCCTCCTAGAAATGAAGATCAGAATCTGAACAAGTCAGAAGCAGATGCAAACTAAAGCTCTGATTAAGGTCTCAACTGGAACACTACATTTAGCCTTGGGCACCATCATAAAAGTAATTTTCAATGGGAAAGACTAGGATGATCAATAAAATGAAGAGGTTCCCTTACAAGAAGAGACTAAAAGAGCTTTGCACTTCTTTAAATCTATTGAAGGAGAGCAAAGCAGCAATGTGATTGTGGTCTTTGGCCATACCTGGTGAGGGACAGAGCAAGAACACACAACTACATCAAACATTCTGTTTCCTGCTCTACACCAGCCAAAAACAAATACCACCTACCAAGGGAAGTCAATTTTAAAATGGTGCAAGAAAAAAGACGACACTTCTTTACACAGAAAATAGTAAAGCCTGCCAGGAGACAGGAAGCTAGATTAAGAGATTCAAAAAGAACTTGGCAGAGATATTCTCTCCGATATTCCCAAAACGACAGTTAGGAATGGCCTGATCCCATGGGATAATTATTATGCATGATTATACTTCGGTAACATATAAAAACATCCCAAAAAAGTGTGTGAGAAACAACTTGAAACTCTCCACAGTCATTTTTGGCCATAACAAAATTGTCATTGCACTATCCCTTATGCAACATAATGCAGCAATTGGGGCACTAATTAAGCAGGATATTAATGATTTGTAATTTGTTTTCATACAGCACTACAAGCAAACTAGCTGCTTGACTGCATAAACACATAAAACTTCAAGGGTTATTTGACCAGCTATGTTTACACACAATTAAGCTGCACAGATGTACCCAAAACAAAATTCAGATAACATGACCCCAAAAATCTTAACTTGACCCATGCAGAAAGTTTATTATTCAATAAACATTTTTTCCTACAGGCCCTATTTAAAGTGACCCTAAAACTAGGAGACAGAAGCATTTGGTCACACATCTCATATACAGTGTTACAGCTGCAGTACTATCACACAACCTGACACAGCAGAGAATAACTGATATGCAGTAACCCAACAAAAAACTTAGAAACCGGCAGCTAACACAGTTTTCTACTCAGTATCAACAGTTGCGCCCTTCTGGTTTGCTTACACTGCTTTGAAATACTCCTAGGCTTTTGTTGCAATGAAAAACAGTAGTTTCTGTCCCAAAGGAGGTATCCACACATAAAGTTTGTAGAGTTTCCAGCAGCCTACACCACAGAACACCCTGCCTCCTGTCTTTGGCTTTGCACACCAGTCTCCTTTCTCAGGCCAGCATAAGCATTTGCACAATCATGTCTCAAGTGTATCAGAAGAGCAACTCTGCTGAAGGCAAAAGCTAATCCAGCAGATAGTACTTCTATAAGCCTGGGCACTGTGTGACGAGCCCACATGCGGGGAGGCGACACTGAAGTGCGAGGGACAGAAAGCAAGACATCTGCTTTCAGCAACAGTGACAAATCGTAAAGCCTTAACACCAGGCAGTAAAACAGAAAAACAACAAACCTTTACTACAGCTAGTGTCTCGCAAGCAGGCTATAGATGCAAAGCAAGAAACTCAGAAGAGGCGTTTGCTAAGAGCTGCATTTCTGTACTAATGGCAATTAACACTAAAAGTGTATGGAAGTAAAACAGCTTGAAAATAATCAGGAAATTTTTAGAAAATTAAGATTAGAGACTGATGAGAACAGGTGCTTGGAATCTGCAAAACAGAAAGCTAGCATTTGTTTAAGACACCAGAAATCTATACAGTATTAACACCACTGGTTTTATCTTCAACAATGCTTTATTAACTAGCTAGTGAAAAAGTAATACAGTCAGGAAACAGCCCAACCTTCTTTTCTACCAATACTAATGTTTACTGCTTAGAAGGAATAATTTCTGATTTCATAACCCAAGCTTTCAAACTGGGTGAAAGGTCTCTTTCTCCTCACATGCATGCTTTGATCTAAGTAAAACAGAAATAAGAGGTGAGAAAGCTTGTTCCTTTGTATCTCTGAAGCTTTCTGTGCAAGTAGAAAGTCTGATGATTAGGGCAGACAACTTTTCAATAAAATGTTCTGTTTTACAAGTTTCCATTCTGACTTTTGTGAAATCATTTTAATGGCCACTTCTCTGCCCAATGCTAGCTGTAGCAGCAGTACTGCTTCTCACCTATTACAAACACCTTCATGATAACTATGCAAGCCTAATTTGTTCTGACAAAACAGACAACAGTAAAAGGCAGTGACAGGTTAATAACACAAGTGCTAGTCAAGTTCTCAACTACAAACTTACCCCGGGAGAGGGACCAAGACCCTTTTGCCTTAGTTATTCTGCATTTAGAAGTTCCATTTATAACACAAACCATTTTTTTTCCCTTGTTGCACAGATACAATAAAATCTCCAAGTTTAAACAATATTGTTGTATTTACTGGAATTAGAGAGGGAAAAGATGGGCTTGCAACTAACAATTATCAACAGTTTCAACATAAATAGTGTGTTGACCATAACTCTGCCAACACAGGCAGAGAATCTCTTCAGAGTATACTGTCTGAGTTTTGTTAGTAAGTACAGTTATTTAGAATTTGACTTCAAAATTGCATTTTTTCGGCGTTTGAAACTTTAGAGTGTTACAAGAATCATCGCATGCAAATCAAAAGTATGATTACTGAAATAACTATGTGCCAGGAATCTCCATTCTTCCACCAAATGGACCATACCAGTCAGGAGAGCAAACAAGATGTTTCACGCCTATTACAAAACATTATTTTCTACGCAAATACTTCCTGACATTAATCAACTGCATCAAGTTTTTCATTGACTCACCAGACAGGTTTGTTTCTGGCAATATCCTAAGTTAAGCAATCAAAACATAGAGGTCAAAATTTGAATGTACTGGTTAGACAACTTAGTTGAACTAGTGATTTATTATCAACAACATACTTTGCTATTAGAACTCCAGAGGAATTAAGTGCTACAAAAGAAAGCAAAGGCTGAAGCAAAATGTAAGCTTAGGATGCCAAAAAAGTAGTGTTTGCCAGAATTCAAGTAAATGTTTGGTTTCTAGATAGATAGAAACCGACAGAATGGGAGGAAGATGTGCCAGGGGAAATTCAGGTTGGACATTAGGAAAAGGTTCTTCCCCCAGAGGGTGGTGGAGCACTGGAACAGGCTCCGCAGGGAGATGTCACAGCCCCAAGCCTGACAGTGTTCAAGAAGAGACTGGACAACACCCTCAGACACATGGTGTGAACTGTGGGGTTGTCCTGTGCAGGGACAGGAATTGGACTCGATGATCCTTGTGGGTCCCTTCCAACTCAGGACATTCTATGATTCTACTGCTGTTTATCTAGAGATTTTGACCAGGTAAAGCAGGAACATAACTGGAAAAAACCCACTTAGCACTGACCACTGCAGCAGGTTTTATTTAACACCTGGGACATCTCTGCACAGGTTTGCCACCTTAGATCATCATACATGTCCTACTGGATAGGATCCCATCTGAATAAATGCTCTGGAGCTTCAGACTCCACAAACAACCTAAAAGACAGCAGCTAACATAGTCAGGCAGATAATTCTCAAACAAGGAAAACTGATAATGGCAAAGCAACCAGAAAGTACTAGGAACAAACTAAATGTGAGCTTTCAGCGTAATAAAAAAAACTTAATCACAGACTACCAAGGAAAATGTGGCAAACACTAAGAAGAAAACCACTCCAGCTTTTGTGCCACTGTGCTTGAATACCTATTATTTTGATGAGTTAATAAAGAAAAAGCTAGTACTCTATCTAAGAAAATCAGTACATACATTGTACTAAACTTTGGTTTCTGACTAAATAAAGCCTGAGATCAACAAGCCTATTTATAATCCACTCAGGTTTACACAAATTATTATTTTTTTTTTAAAAAAGAAAGATACAGGTTGTATGTTTAAGCAATATTAAAAACAAAAACAAAAACAATAGCATTGAAAAGAACCTGAAAGGTCTTTAAACATTAAAAATAACTAAAAAGGTCTGAAGAGGAACATCTATTGGTCACAGAAATGTTCGCGGGAATGCAGCCAAGCTAATTACTTGAACTATTCTGTAAAAAGAATACCAAAAAAGATCATTCCTTATAAATCACACTGATAAGAAGAATGACTAGATCTCTTAAACTGCAATAGCAAAAATAACAGTAGACTCCATTGCTTTCAGTTTTCTTTTAAGAAATCTGGTGTAGAAAGCTGAAATGTTATGCACTCAGTTTCTCAACGCCTTCTATTCTGTACAGCTTTTTATTTTATTAAAATGTGACAGTCAGCCATGAGCATAAAGTCATGGGATTCACTATCTTGAAGTCCTACAAAACTACCAGAACACAAAAGCTACTTCAAGATATTAATCACTTCAGAACTCTTTCCTTTCAAATCATAATGAATAGAAATATATGCTTCACATAAAAGAAAAGCAGGCTTTTCTACAGGCATGTAATGTGTCGTTCCCTTCCACACAACTGTCAACGGACAAAGTTATCAGGAAGCATCAAACCTTCAGTTACAGCAAAACACACACTTCCATAGATGCTTAGCAGCAACACTACACATTTCAAAGAGCATGTTCTGCTGAGCTATCTGCTATCACACTGATGAAGCATCTGTTCTTCAATAGTCTTTAGGCTCATTAGTCATGTAATTGATAACAAATCCATATCAGCTTCTAAATCGGCACCAGTCACAGTGCTAGATGGGACACATGCATAGGCTGAAAGAAACCACAACCTTAGAGACAATCAATACATTCTGCAGCCTCTTATCAACACTATGGAAGATAATTTACTCAGCTGACTTTCAAAACTTAAGCCAGACGCTCATGTAACATATGAAGAGTCACATATTGTAAAGCCCACAAATAACTAAAAATACTTTTTTCTTTCTTTCTTTTTTTTTTAATCAATAAAGTATTTAAAACTTCACCAGATACAAGTCTTAGCTCTGAGAAGAATGCATTCTTTCAGTGGCACCAATGGGATCTGGACATCTTAAATGGAGACGGTGAACTACTGGAGGAAAATGAAGTGAGCAGTGACATTTATATGAGGTCCAAACCTGCCCCCAGGGACTGTATTACTCACTGGTAGTTATTTAAAAATAATACTTAGTTACATGAACCAGTATGTGATAACAATTTACTTGAAATGAGACTGAGGGCTCTTTATAGGAAAAAGCTGCTTGCGATAAGTAACAAATTCTAATGATGACTCTCAACAGCCAGACAAATATGAAAAGAAAAAGCTATATACAAATCAATATTGTAATAATTACAATGGCCAACCTTGCCATGACACGACAGAAAATATTTTCAAGAAATAGAAGCATAACAATAATCAGTTGCAGATGCAGCTAGCGGAGCTGAAAAAAGCACTTGTAAGAAATCTGATAGCTGCAGAAATCAAATCCTTAACAAAAAAAAAAGTTATCTTCCTCAATACTCAAATCATAAGTGATCTGTTATCATTGCCCAAAAGTTTCTCACAACGTCTAATTTAATCTCAGTCCCCTTTAAAAATATTAGAAAACTGTTATAGGAAATAAAACAATGCAAGTTCAGATAATGTCTTTTACTCCAAATATGTTTCAAGATTACTTCACATGATTCGCTCTCTTTAGGACACTTTGGTCTTAAGCAGAAAAAATACCTAATACAAGACAGACTATGATGTGGAGAGGAAGCACCCTTTCTGGCTTCCAGACTACTTCATCCAACTTCGGGCCTCAAGATAAGCATCACTTTGAATGAAAATCTAATAAATGTCATTATTTTTGTTATTTAAAGAGTATTTAGTGTAGTCTTTGAACTAGGCTCTAATGCAAACTGCAACATTTGCATGCCTCAGCTTGATTCTACCACAAACTAGTTAACTTCACATGATAATAATCCTTGGTATGGTTATGCTTTGGCTTTGTTCACATAACATGGCTTCAATGATTTAGCTACAGCCACAGCTGAACTATGATAAACTCTGTTAATGAGAAGGCTGTATTTGTTATACAATAGGATAAAAAGTGTTAGTAAGCATGGTTATTTAGAATTTAACTTCAAAATTGCATTTTTTCGGCATTTGAAACTTCAGAGTGTTACAAGAATCACTGCATGCAAATCATAGCTGAACTATGATAATCTCTGTTAATGAGAAGGCTGTATTTGTTATACACTAGGATAAAAAGTTACCCACTTCTAACTAGAATGATGCATTTGCAAAAGGAAGGAAATCCAGTGCGAAACTTGAGTTTACAGAGAGCATGTTTCTGACTAAAGGTTATCAGGAGCATGTAGATCAGCAGAAGGGAGACAGGGCAAGCAGTATTAGCAACTATCTCTGTAACAGTTTAGACAAACATTTGAAAAACCAGCTTAACACATAAAAAGAAGCAAAAGATAATCTCCTATCTACTGACAACAACCGCTACAAGACAAAAATAAACAATGAGTAGGTGGACAAAAAAAAATTAATATTTTTTTCGTCCTGCTAGAGATTTGGTTTGCCTTTTTTTTAAGTACATAACAAACAAAAAATAGTAGAGAAATAGTTACAATAACAAAAAAATATCTCAAACACTGGAGCAAAGAATAACCTGTCACTATAAAGAATGAGTTCTGGACTATATTTGAGCAAAGCTTCAAATACTTAAGCTGCTGCAGTGTGTTGTCCTTTGGGGAAGTCTTCCCTTCCTCTTCTCAAGTACCAAAGTAAACCACAGCATCACACACCAACTTAAAGTATATGGCTGACAACCAGAAGCCCTGAATTCCTTTATTCTGTCTTACTGAAGGATGCCAACTCAAACACTTCACAATTTCATTTTTCTGACCCCAAAGAAACTACACACGGTCACATATGCCAGATAAAAGGCAAACCTATGAGAAGCCATGTGGATGAGAGAGAGCTAAAAACTAGCTACGAAACAGACCTACTTTGCCATAGTTCTCCTCTCTGACCAAGGAACAAAACAGAGGAATCCAGGCCTGCGAGTTCCCTTGCTGTCTATCGAAGAGCCACAGGTAAAGGTTGTCTCATTTGACACTAGCAGGAGGTCTGTGCAGATATTAATGTAAGAAAAAGAGTATGCCCAGTTTGTGAAGTTTAAATCATGCTACAAGCTCACTCTTAACAGAAGGCAAGGGACTGAATTTTAAGCCATTCTCAGAAGTATTTTAACACATTTATTTCACACTAATGAACTTATAATTTTGTATCATTTACTCTCTAATCAGAACAAGACAAAGAAGGCAGGCAGGCAATACTTGAATTTCTAGGACATCAGATCTGAAGGAAAAGCAGCTTTTCAATTTCTGTCTACATGACAAAGTAGCGTAACTTGCTCTAGAAAAAAAATATCTTATCTTTCAGATGTCATTTCTTGCATTAAATCTGCAGGAAACTCAATTGAATCTAACAAAACCTATAACCTGGGAATCACTACAAATGTATCCATTTGGAGTTGAAATGAGATTAATGTATGTGCATATGGGAGTGGAATATGACAAGCAATGTCCTCCATTAAAACTCTATGACTAGCCTATGGGGAAAGGGAGCTCTAAACTAAAAAAAAAAAAAAACAAAAAACCAAACCCCACAAATATTAATGCCCAAACTGATAGAAGTTGACTTCTGTGCTATGGCCAAACCAAACCCCAAAATTTTGCTACGACACATAGCAGGTAAAGTGGCAAATCAATCAGCAGAATCAAGTCTTAAATGAAAGATCTAAGATCTTAAATACTTACTTAGTAAGTATTTAAGAACCAGGCAAAGAGATTAGATGCTTTTTCATCAGCAAGCCAGGAATTTACCATATAGCTAGAAGCCATCAAAGTTCCCCCCTCTTGCATGTAGTTGCATTCTGCCAGAACAGCACATTCACAAAATAATAGGATTTTACTCTTCTTCTACAGCCTAAAGGTAAGGATCCTTCACATCTCTGCTCTATACGAGATTTTGGACTACAGAAGCCTCACCTGCCACCACCACTGAAGCCTTTCACACAAGATTTCCTCTAACATTGCTTGAGAGCAAAATGAAATCCATGATTTGCACAAAGTAGAGACTATTACTCATATCAAATAAGTTCAGGTAGTTATATTGTCTAGGCTAATACAGTTTATAACCTGTCCCATTCCTTCTAAACAAGACTCACAAGTTACAGGAAAAGTATCTGCAGCATTTGGGCAACAGGAACAATGGTGCCTGAAATGTACGTTCACAGCCTTCAGTGCAAATAGGATCAAGTTCTTCCGCATTGGAATTTCAGATAAACAGTTTAGCTTCATAAACCAGTCTCAATACAGAGGCAAAAGTGTCTTCAAAACTAGGTCACTTAACTGATTCCACTACATGAGTGTGCACTGAGCAATCTTAAGCATTAGGTAACTTCATATTAGGAAGATGTCGGCTCCAAAATAAATACTCAAATTGGCAAAAAAGTTGTTTCACAGGAAAGGGCTATCTTAAAGAGGCAGTATATTCAGAACTCCAGAAATGTCTTACCAGGAAAGACAGAAAAAGTAGCTACACCTTGTATAAATCCCATGCCTATATTGTATATGTTCTCTTTAATATTATACCTATTTCTTTCGCTATTTTGTAAGCTTCATCTGGTGTCCTGGCAACTACTCCATGTGGAACAGAAATGCCAGCCTCCTGCAACAGTCCCATGCTCATGTATTCATGTAGTGACAGCCGCCTCTGTTGCTGTTGTTGCACCTGAAACCCATGATTATTGAGTATTCCTGGACTTCCACCAAGTACCTGAAGGAAAAGGAAAAAAAAAAAAAGAAAAATAAAAGAAAGGAAAAAAAAAAAGAAAACACAAATAAAAAAATGACTATGTTGGGAAAAACTGCTCTCTTTGTTTAGGTTAATAAAGTCTACATATTAAACAAGTACAGTTTAGCGTACCAATGAAAACATCTGATCACTTAATTCTGCATTTGTACATTATTCTTCCATATCAGTCAGTCATGTCAGGTCTGGTTTTGGGAGATTTTACTGGGGCAGTGGGAAAGAGCTGGAGAAGTTGCTACCAGTGACAAGGACCGACAGGGTTAAAACACTCTTAAGTATTTAGTACTTTAAGGAATTACTAAAGTACTTAAGTATTTAAGTACTTTAAGGAATATATCTGTAGGGAGAAGAACCTTGAGGAAGTTTGAAAGCATCAGAGAACAGAGAAAAGCATGCAGAACAGATCAGTTCAAAAGTTTTGGTAGATTGCCTCCTTCTGCCAAACTAAGAACTAAGTTCTGGGGAAAGGCAGCAGAAACTAAGTTATACCACCTTCAAAAGTTGTACCCTGTGAATTTAATTTGCTACAGAACAGACAATTCAGCCTTCACATAACTATCATGACACAGAAAAAACAACTTATGGCCCATTTCAAACATCTACACTGAATCAGAGGGTTGCCAAAAGTGTGAGATAACTTTATCATTTCAAATGCTAAGTAAAATAAAACATGCCTAATATTCAGCCCTGAAAATTACAGTGTGGAAATAGTCTCAATTTCATCTGCAAAAGTGATGTACAGAACCCCAAGAATTTCTGATATTTCATATAAAGCAAAAAAAGTGAGAAAACATCAGAAGAGGTACTACATGAGCAGTGCTTTTTAAAAAAAAGAAAAGGTACCCCATGGAGTTTTAAGAAGACATAGCTTTCCAAAGGGTATCTTGTAAAGTAACTGCATTTCATAACAAGAAAATTATCAACCACAAAAGTAAAAAATGTTTGCTGCACTCTTCATATCTCACGATATAGGAACATGATCTTTATACACATATAAAACAGCAAATCTACTGAATTCAGCTAATCCATGTACACAGATTAGCACTGATATTCAATGCAAACAGACTACAAAAACGAACTTAGATATAAGCAAATTTTTGCATCTACTTTTTATTTTTCTGTAGGTACTATTGGCACAAGTAGCACAAAATCAGTCTGTATTACAAAGTTTCTAGTAGACTACGTTTTTAAGGTTTTGTTTCATTTTGAATAAAGTAAACATGCAGACAACGTAGATGCTTTACCAGGACATTTCAAGCTAGCAAACAGACAGAGCCTATTTGAGCTCTAAAGGATTCCTCCTGCAAACAACAAGCCCTTTCCTTGGCATGAAACCCAAGCAAGAGGTGCTGACCGCTGTGGCTGCTGTTTCTGGCACTGTCTGATCAGCTGGGCTGCGTGTAACACGAGAGGGGAACTCAGTGCGACCTTCCTCCATATGGGGAAGGAGAAGAAAGTCGTAGGGAGAGTTACACACTTCAGACTCCCCAGATCATTTATTTGCACTGTGTTCCAGGAGTTCTACAGACCAAAACAAGGCCACACCCCCAAAAATGGGTAATGGTTTTAAACTAGAAGGGTGATTCAAGCTAGATGTGAGGAAAAAATGTTTTATAATGAGGGTGGTGAAACACTGGCCCAGGTTGCCCAGAGAGGTGGTAGATGCCCCATCCCTGGAGACATTCAAGGCCAGGCTGGACAGGGCTCTGAGCAACCTGACCTATTTGAAGTTGTCCCTACTCGTTGCAGGGTGCTTTGACTAGATGAGTTTTGAAGGTCCCTTCCAATCCAAAATATTCTGTGATTCTATGAAAAAGCGTTTTCAGGAAACAAGAACAGAGACTAGGGAGATGCAAGCTGGAAGGAGATCACTGTCACAGCCTGAGCCCTGGTGTGAGTGAGGTGGCGGTCGAGACAGAAACACTGGGATTCCCAAGCAAGTGAGGGGAGAGGAGTCTGGAAAGGAAGGAAAGGGGAGTCACGCCAGGAAGATCCGCCACAAGCAAGCAGCTGCAGAGGTCCCGCGCCACAGCCGGGCACCGGCTGCCAGCCCCGCCGCCGCCACAGGGCCGGGCAGGACGGCGGCAGGAGGGGGCTGAGGCGGCCGCTCCTCCCGCCGTCACTCCGCACGGAGTGACCCCAACCCCAGCCGGCCCGGCACGGCCCGGCACGGCCCTGCCCGCTGCAGCCCGCCCTCTCTCCCGCGAGGCCGCTACCTTCGCCGTGGCGCTGCCCAGCGTGGCGCGGAGGCCGCTGCCCCTCAGCCCGGCCGACACCCGGCTGCAGATCATGGAGGCCGCCATGGCCGAGCCCCTTCGCCCTCAGGTGCCCCTGCCGGCGCGCATGCGCTGAAACCGAGACGGGGCGGGAGGGACAGAGGGGATGGGGTGGAGCAGGAAATGCTCGCGCGACTCCTCTGCCTCAATAACACCGGCCCGCAGCGCCGGGGGAGGGGCGACTCTATGGTATGTGAGGGCCCCGTCCGTGCCCGGGTCGGCCGTGCTGCCCCCTGGCGGGGCGGGCAGCTCACCGCCTTCCCAGCCTCTCCTTTTTGAATGACATTTTTTTTAAAAAAAAAAAAGGTTATTTTCTGACAGGGATCCTAAAAAGGGTTGTAACCACCCCACAACCGTCCCGCCACGCCAGACCTGGCTCCCTTCTGCCGTGCCCACCTCGGTTTTGCTTCAAAATCCAACATTTGTCATTACTTTTACTCTCAGGACTTTTTTTTTAATGTACATTTCAGAGTGTCTTTATGCAATACCTCAAACATCCCTTTCCAAACTGAACTGAAGACCCAATATTTCTATGTATTCATCCCACAGCCCTTTTTCACTGTCCCTACACCGGGCTGCTCCGCCCGGGACGCAAAAACCATTTCGGGCTGGTGCAGCTCGAAGCTTCGCCTCCACCTTTGCAATTGAGTATGTGTATGGTCACGTCACTGAAGAACCAAAGCAGGGGACAGACGCCTCTGCAGAAACCAGTGAACAGACTTTGTGAGTCCCACGGAGGCAAAGCTTTTTCCTTCAAAAGAAATCAGTAATGAGGAAAATGGTAGTGGCCTGGGAAAATGCAATTAGAAAACAATATCTAGAATGGAACAATCTCAAGAGGGGACTGAAAGTCTGTTTTCTTAAACCACAGGCATTTATTTCTCTTGAGTTGTCACTGCTGGCTGAAGAGGCTCTCTGGTTTAATGGTACTCATTAATCACACAACAATGTCCTCCACCAATAACAAGGAAAGATGCAGCTATTTCCGTACATCACGGACATCAAAGCTATATCTAATCTGAAGGAAAGTCAGGCAGGAGCTGTGATTCTCATGAGTTTTGTAACTGGAATTACCCAGTAACTGGACAAGCTGCATTTTTTTTGTTCCGAAACTGAAAGTGCACAATCATAGCTTCTCCTTGGGTAAGTATTGCAAAATTTAGATTAACTGTGGTTCAGTTGTTTTGCTTCTGGTCCTCTGCTGTCTCAGTGTCACCTGTTAGCAGTACAGCAAGCTCAGCTTAGCTCTGCACCTCCTGTGTTCAGACATGCAAGGTAGGATTATGTGTCACTGAACCTGTAAGCAGCTGCTAAATTTTGGGAAACTGTCCAAAATTTTCTGCTGCTGCTGATAAAAGATTTGCCTCTGCCAAAGGGTGGAAAAAAAGGACTTAAATGTTGTGTTCTTTCTCCACCAAAATACCTGTCCTCTGTACACACAATGGCTTTCCTCTGGCTTTGTCATAGGACAACACTTGTGTGTCATTTCCACATGCAAGCTTCATTCAGGAAATCTCGCAGCTCTGGGAGAGTCTCTGAAATTACCTCTCTCCTAGAAAGGCTGTGCAAGAAAGTTTACAAACACAAGCTGGGCAAAACCCAAAACCTTAAGCTTAAGAAACCTAAGCTACTCTGTTCAGAGACTGGTACTGGCTGGACTTTAATTATTTGGATATGGTACTATCTGATTTCCTTATCAGCTGTGAGAACTGGCTTAACTGGGATGCACTGTAAGAATGCATTAATTTCTGTCTGTTTTCTGCCTGATCACTGGTGTCACTGTCTGGCTCAGACTGTCAGTACAAGGTGGTTGAAAGTTAACGCAACTCGAACCTTAAAAACATCAGTTCTTGGAAATGGCACATTCATCTCTTCTTTGCTTTCTTAGAGAAAAAGATTATGATCTTGGCTACAACCAGGCAAATTCCTAATGAGTTCAGTTAAAGTAACTCAGATTTGCATAGGCTCAGCCTAGTTCAATACCCGACCCATACTCACTGAGATTGTGCAAGGAAAGGGGAATGCACTGTAGGAATCTGATAGATATGCAGATGTTTTGCTAAATCTCCAGAAAATTCTAGATATAGGTTCCTTCCTATCTGAAGTTTAAAATGTTGAGATATCTCAGAATAAGCTTTTTAACATGGGACTGAGGCCCTCTCTAAAACTTTATTTAAAGCTATAAAGAAGGAGGAAAAGGGTACATTGTAAATAAGTTAGAAGCAGCAAAGATGTTTTAACAGACAGACAGCTGTTTCAAGCCAGATAAAGTATCCCACAAGGCTCAGGCATTATGAAATAGATATGTATTTGCTTTTTTATGGATTTACCACATCTGCCTAGTGGCAATGGCACAATTTTATTTGCATTCCAGACCTTGTAAGCTCCACTGGTCACCATTTAAGTCAAAAACCATCAGAGGATCTTGCCAAAAAAGACATCTCAGGGAGAAAGCCAAAGCCTCTGCCAAAACCATGAGTTTAGAGTATAGAAAATTTACAAGGAGAAAAAACAAACAAACAAACAAATAAAACTAAACAAACCAACAAACCAACAAAAAGACACACAGCTATTTAGCAGGGGCTCAGAAGCATCTCAGCACCTGTGGATAAAACCTTACTGTGTTTTCCAGAACACTTGAATATTGAATACAGACAGGAGCCCACTTTTTTGGTGTGGTAGGTAAGTTAACTTGTTTAGCTGCCAGACCAGCCAAGGTCAGAGTTAAAAACCCAGCCTGAAGTAAGGTGAGAATAATTCTTCAATGGTGTCACATTGCTTTACATAGCACACCTTACAGCCAGTGAATTCTCTCTGCATTGCTTGTCTGCAGAAGTACCATCAGAGTGGACTCTGGACAAACTGCAGGTTTCTAAAGGAACCCTCAAGAGCATCTAATGACATTGAACTATTCACTGCACCCACCTGCAGCATGAGCAGGTTATTCCATCTGTTCTTCCAATGACATTTTCAGTGTCTCTCCTGCAAGGTTTCTGACATCGTCACCTGTCCTTGCAATCAGAATTTAATGTCCACAGTCTCAGGTCTGGATGGGTGCAGTTTTCTACGGGGGACAGTATGAACATTAACCACCAGCTCACCATCTTTCCCAGTGCAAGAACTGGGGAACACCAGGTAAGGCTGGTAGGTGAAAGGTTCAAAGTAAGCAACAGGATTTTGCTTGTAAAAGCGATTCTTCACAGAGCTAAGCCATGGAGCACCTTGCCATGGATGCTTCAAATGATAAAATTTTACATGGGCTCAAGAGGGGCCTTGGTAAGTCTAAAGAACAGAAACAAGAAGATGGTGATTAAATACAAAGAGGCCACCTCTGCCTTGAGAAATCACTGAGCCATAGGTGGCTGTTGAAGAGTATTCAAAAGCCCTGTCATGATTTCTTGCCTATTATGTGCCAGACATCAACTACAGATAGCTACATACTGTCCTAGATGGATTTTTGCCCTGAGCTGATGGACACTTATATTCTTTCTCAGTCTGCCCTGGGATTGAATAAGCCCAGAAGTTCCGTAAAAGCTGGAACACAATCCATCTTTGCCAGCCTACAAGTTACCCAAGGTCACTTAAAATGTTAATGGCAGAACTACAAATAAAACAGAATTGTGTCACCACTTACACTCATTCTGATGACTCAGTCTTGTGGGTAAACAGCAAAGAAATAATCAACCAACAATGAAAACAGTAAAAGTCTCTCATCACAGCACAGATCTAATTTTTCCTATTACTCTTGCATACACACTCCATTATTCTCTGAATCATTGAGAATGCAGTGACCACTTTTGCCTGACAGCATGTCTTGATGACAGAGTGCTCTTAGTGGACCTAGATATGAATGAAAATTCCATCACTGATATAAAAAAGCATATTCTGGTATTTTAAAAGTATAGGAGATCATGATAGCCAGTAAAGGTTATAGGAATCAACCTTTTTTGTTGTTGTTCAGCCAGGCCCTTTCCGAGGTACAATATTAAATGCAAGGATTTTATGTTCTATGATGAGGTAGTATGTAGTGTAGAAAATCTATTAGGTCTCATAAATTCTGATACAAAAAGGTAATAAAAACCATTGTTTGGAGTTTAATGTGAAGCCAGCATTGTGGAGAATAATGCAGACCGTAAGTTTATAGTAAAAGTAAGGTCAGGGCATTGGCGAAGGTAAAACAGGCTATCTTCTGCGAATTTTCCCTTTCGTTATTTGGGGATCCTTTCTTAAGTAGAGTGATAATTTCAGTACTTCAGCTAGACGTGAGCAGTCTTTATTTCTTTTCTTTACTCAGTATTCTCCATATCTTCATTCTTGATCATTCCATCAAATCACTAATTTCCCTGACAGACAGAGAGACACTGGAGACACTGTGAACCCTTGCCTAGTTTTTATCCACGAATTTCCTAATAAAGAAGTTCTCTAGCAAAACACTGTTTGATAGCCATGGAAAAGGAAGACACCAAGTTCAGAGGGAAAGCCTGGAAAGGAAGTCAGGCCACATGGGACCTGACCAGTGACCCCACCACGTCAACACGTCTTTCTCCTCCACTTCCCAATAAGTTCAGGCAGGCAGACCAAGTTACACAGTATGTTTGGGATTGGAAGGGACCTCAAAAGATCATCTAGTCCAATCCCCCTGCTGGAGCAGGAACGCCTAGGTGAGGTCGCACAGGAACATGTCCAGGCAGGTTTTGAATGTCTCCAGAGAAGGAGACTCCACAACCTCCCTGGGCAGCCTGTTCCAGTGCTCTGGCACCCTCACTGAGAAGAAGGTTTTTCTCAAATTTAAGTGGAACCTCTTGTGTTCCAGCTTGATCCCATTACCCCTTGTCCTATCATTGTTTGCCACTGAGAAGAGCCTGGCTCCATCCTCGTGGCACTCACCCTTTATATATTTATAAGCATTAATAAGGTCACCCCTCAGTCTCCTCCAAAATAAAGAGACCCAGCTCCCTCAGCCTTTCTTCATAAGGGAGGTGCTCCACTCCCTTAATCATCTTTGTTGCCCTACGCTGGACCCTCTCCAGCAGTTCCCTGTCCTTCTTGAACTGAGGGGCCCAGAACTGGACACAATATTCCAGATGCGGTCTCACCAGGGTGGAGTAGAGGGGAAGGAGGACCTCTCTTGATCTACTAACCACCCCGCTTCTAATACACCCCAGGATGCCATTGGCCTTCCTGGCCACAAGGGCACAGTGCTGGCTCATGGTCATCCTGTTGTCCACCAGGACCCCCAGGTCCCTTTCTCCTACACTGCTCTCTAATACGTAATTTCCCAACCTATACTGGAACCTGGGGTTCTTCCTGCCCAGATGCAGGACTCTACACTTTCCCTTGTTAAATTTCATTAGGTTATTCCCTGCCCAACTCTCCAGCCTGTCCAGGTCTCTGGATGGCAGCACAGCCTTCTGGTGTGTCAGTCACTCCTCCCAGATGAGTGTCATCAGCAAACTTGCTGATGGTACACTCTATTCCCTCGTCTAAATCGTTAATGAATATATTGAATAATACTGGCCCCAGTACTGACCCCTGTGGCACTCCACTAGATACTGGCCTCCAACTAGACTCCACACCATTGACTACCACTCTCTGGCTTCTCTCCTTAAGCCAGTTTGCAACCCACCTCACTGCTCTATTGTCTAGACCACACCTCCTCAACTTAGCAACTAGGATGCTGTGGGAGACTGTGTCAAAGGCTTTACTGAAGTCAAGGTAGACCACATCCACCGCTCTGCCATCATCCGTCCACCTTGTTACATTCTCATAAAAGGCTATGAGGTTGGTCAAGCATGACCTACCCTTGGTAAAGCCATGCTGACTGCCCCTAATAACCCTCTTATCCTTGATATGCCTTGAGATGGCACCAAGGATAAGCTGTTCCATTACTTTCCCAGGGACAGAGGTGAGGCTGACTGGTCTATAATTACCTGGGTTCTCCTTCTTGCCCTTTTTGAAGACTGGAGTGACATTTGCTTTCCTCCAATCCTCAGGCACCTCTCCCATTTCCCAAGACTTGGCAAAGATGATGGAGAATGGTCCAGCAATGACTTCAACCAGCTCCCTCAGCACCCGCAGATGCATCCCATCTGGACCCATGGATTTAGGGATGTCCAGACTATTTAATTGCTCCCTAACCCAGTCCTCATCAACTAAAGCAAACTCCTCCATTGACCTGGCTTCATCTGGGGTCTCAGGGGTACAGGGCTCCCCAGAACAGCCTCCAGCAGAGTAGACAGAGACAAAGAAGGCATTCAGTAATTCTGCCTTCTCTGTATCTTCTGCCACCAGGGCACCCACCCCATTCCTCAGTGGGCCTACGTTGCCTCTGGTATTAGTTTTATCCGCTATGTATTTGAAAAAGTTCTTTTTGCTGCCCTTGACCCCTCTCGCCAGCTGTAATTCTAAGGAGGCCTTGGCTATCCTAGCTGCCTTCCTACATCCTCTAACAGCAGCCTTATATTCCTCCCAAGTGGCCAGCCCCTGCTTCCATGACCTGTAAACTCTCCTCTTCTGCTTGAGCATACCCAATAGATCCCTATTCAACCACGCAGGCCTCCTGGCTCCCTTCCTTGACTTCCTACGTGTGGGGATGCTCTGACCCTGAGCGTGGAAGAAGCAATCTCTGAATGCAATCCAGCTCTCTTGGGCCCCTTTTCCTTCAAGCAGTCTTGCCCATGGGATTTCCCCCAGCAATTGCTTGAAAAGGCCAAAGTTAGCCCTGCTAAAGTCCAGGGTTGCAATTCTACTTGCTATTCTGTTCCTGCCACACAAGATGCCGAACTCCACCATCTCGTGGTCACTGCAACCCAGGCAGCCATCAACCTTTACTGCTTCGACCAGACCCTCCTTGTTAGTGAGGACGAGATCCAGCAGTGCACCTCTCCTAGTCGGCTCCTCCACCATCTGCATGAGGAAGTTATCATCAATGCACTGGAGGAACCTCCTGGACTGTGTCTGGCTGGCTGAATGGTCCTTCCAGCAAACATCAGGGAAGTTAAAATCACCCACAACAACCAGGGCCTGTGACTGCGAGGCCACTCTCAGCTGCCCATAGAAGGCCTCATCAACTTCCTCAGCCTGATCTGGTGGCCTCTAATAGACACCCACAACAGTGTCACCCCTGCCAGCCTGCCCCTTGATCCTGACCCATACACTCTCAACACGCCCGTCATCTGCTCCTGGGCAGAATTTAGTACATTGTAGTTGCTCTCTCACATAGAGAGCAACTCCACCACCACGCCTGGCTGGCCTGTCTTTCCTGAAAAGGGCATAGCCATCCATGACCACATTCCAGTCATGTGAACTGTCCCACCATGTTTCTGTAATTGCCACCAGATCATAATCTCCCAGCCAAACACAGGATTCTAACTCCTCCTGCTTATTCCCCATGCTGCGCCCATTGGTGTAGAGGCATTTCAGGGAGCGAGCAGAGCACTCCCATTTCTCCCTAGGGGCATAGGAGGCCACCTGGTCCTCATCAGTTTTAGAATGCTGCTCCACTGGGACAAGCCCAGCTACAACCCCATCCCCCTTCGAGCCTAGTTTAAAGCTTTCCAAATGAGCCCAGCTAATTCCTGTCCCAGCATCCTTTTGCCCCTGCGAGATAAACCTTTCCCGCGTGACACTGTCCAGACTAGAGTCTTATAATGGTTGGTTAACCATTATCAAAAAATCCAAAGCCCTGCCTGTAGCACCAGTCTTAGAGCCAACCATTTAGAGACTGAATTTTCCTATTCCATCACACATCATCACTTGAAGATGGAAGGAGTGAAGAGAAGATCACTTGAGCTCCTGAGTCTTTCACCGTCCTTCCCAAGACCTTGAAATCGTTCTTCATTCCCCTCAGACTACAGGAAGCAGCTTCCTCCCCATCTGTCTGGAAGACCAGCAGCGGGTAGTAGTCTGTTGGGTGCACCAGTTTGGGGAGCTCTCTAGCGATATCCTTGATCTGGGCTCCAGGTAGACTACAAACTTCCCTAAGATGAGGGTCAACTCTGCATATTGGGCCCTCTGTTCCTTTCAGAAGGGAATTTCCTATTACAATCACCCTTCTTAAGTTAATTTCTTCTCCTGCAGTGAAATTTGGATAAACATCGCAGTACTGAACCATGAAGCTAGTCTTTATAATCATAATGCACTGACTACATCTTTAGGTCCGAATCCTATCTAAGCTTTGGAAATAAGCTCAGAGGCACAGAGCTCAGGGTAAACATTCAACTGCTTATTGTTCATGTTAAAGTAAACTGTTTGCAGGTAAGAATCACTGCAAGACATTGTCACAAAGAACCTGCACATGTAATAAAAAATAAAGGCATTATTTCTTAGTGTTGTTTTTTTTAAAAAAAAAAAAAAAAGTTGGAGCAAAAACTGTTTTCTTACCTATTTTCTTTCCTTCTTCTTTATTGCTATTAAAAAGAATTTTGTGGACTTCAGGAAATTCTAAATGAAGACAACATATAAAATAGCAAATCTCTTGTAAACTAAGGGGAAAAAATATTTGACAGGCGATTAATATTAATTATCAGTATGAAAGCATATTTGCAATAATAAAGAACTGTTATCAAAGAAATTAAATAAAATCTCAAATTACAAGAAAGTAAACTACAGCAAAATAGATGTACTGTCAAAAATCTATAGATCATAAGAATTGTTTGCCAAGTGTATAAGGGGAAAAAAAGAGTGAATTTAGGGATCAAAAGACAACACATTTGTCTTGGTTGATGCACTTGCATGGTAGTGCATCTTGGCTGAACAAATGGCATGATAAGCTATTGAATAGGAAATAACTTCTGTCACCTAGTCTGTGATGATTTATGCAAGAAATAATATGAATATATAGAGTATTCACACATACCTTGTAAGAATCCAAGTTCTCTTATGTGAGAGCAAAGAGCAAAGTCTGTTTTACTGCTGTAGAACCAGACTACTGGAGAATCTTGCTTTAGTTAAAATCTCCAAAGCACCTACTGCACAATATCCTAGTAGAAGATACAGCCATCAACTCCGTGCAGGACTCTGCTGATAAACATGGCAGCCTTTATTCCTATTGAATCAGGACAATGTAATGATTGAATCTAAATGGAAAAGGCAACCCCCAAAAATTGCATTTGGTTTCTTTCCTTGCTTTGTCTAAAGCAGCTACTCTTTACATTTACTGCCATAGACAAAAATATAACAAATTAACTGTGTAGGCAAAATTGGCATTGACACTTTCAAGTGTAAAGCTTTGTAGCCTTATTAGCATGATGTGTATCTTTAGTGCAACTTCATATATTTTTAAGACAGCAAGCTTGAGGAGAAAAAAGGAAAAATATTAATCACGGAATTTCACTATCCCTATAGAAGGAAGCTGTAGATTATCAACCTCTTCTAATTACTGCCTTTCCTACTGTTAAAGGTGGTATAGCTGGAGTGATGTTCTATCTATATTTACCTGGTTAGTGCAGAACCACAGCTGCATAAAGCAGGCTGGCCATCCTCATGGAAAAAACTCTGGCACATGATGAAACAGAAGCTGAGTATCAATAAAACAGCTCAGTAGACAAAGGGAACAAGAGCTCCTGTCTTAGAGGTGAGCATGCAGCATCCTAGTGTGGCAAAAAGCCCAGGATTTTCACCCAGAAGCATGGAAACTGGATACTCTCTTGTCATCAGCACATCTCAAAGGCAGCAGATGACAGCTCATCAGATCAGTGAATCATTTTGGTTAGAAAAGACCTTTAAGAACATCCAGTCACAGTATCACAGTATGTTCTGGATTGGAAGGGACCTCAAAAGATCATCTAGTCCAATCCCCCTGCTGGAGCAGGAACACCTAGGTGAGGTCGCACAGGAACATGTCCAAGTGGGTTTTGAATGTCTCCAGAGAAGGAGACTCCACAACCTCCCTGGGCAGCCTGTTCCAGTGCTCTGGCACCCTCACTGAGAAGAAGGTTTTTCTCAAATTTAAGTGGAACCTCTTGTGTTCCAGCTTGATCCCATTACCCCTTGTCCTATCATTGTTTGCCACTGAGAAGAGCCTGGCTCCGTCCTCGTGGCACTCACCCTTTATATATTTATAAGCATTAATAAGGTCACCCCTCAGTCTCCTCCAAAATAAAGAGACCCAGCTCCCTCAGCCTTTCTTCATAAGGGAGGGGCTCCACTCCCTTAATCATCTTTGTTGCCCTACGCTGGACCCTCTCCAGCAGTTCCCTGTCCTTCTTGAACTGAGGGGCCCAGAACTGGACACAATATTCCAGATGCGGTCTCACCAGGGTGGAGTAGAGGGGAAGGAGGACCTCTCTTGATCTACTAACCACTCCGTTTCTAATACACTCGAGGATGCCATTGGCCTTCCTGGCCACAAGGGCACAGTGCTGGCTCATGGCACAGCCTTCTGGCGTGTCAGCCACTCCTCCCAGCTTAGTGTCATCAGCAAACTTGCTGATAGTGCACTCTATTCCCTCGTCTAAATCGTTAATGAATATATTGAATAATACTGGCCCCAGTACTGACCCCTGTGGCACTCCACTAGATACTGGCCTCCAACTAGACTCCGCACCATTGACTACCACTCTCTGGCTTCTCTCCTTAAGCCAGTTTGTAACCCACCTCACTACTCTATTGTCCAACCATTAACCTAGTGCTGTCAAGTCCACCACTAAACTGCGTCCCTAAGAACCTCATCTATGTGCCTTTTAAACACTTCCAGGGATGGTGACTCCAGCACTTCCCTGGGCAGCCTGTTCCAATGCCTGACAACCCTTCCTGTGAATAATTTTTTTCTAATATCCAATCTGAACCTCCCCAAGTGCAACTTGAGGCTGTTTCCTCTTGTCCTATCATGCCTCAACTCTACTGCCTATGTGAGCAGTTTTTGACTGAAACACTCGCTTCTGGTAACTTAACTGACTTGCTGATAAGGGCAGATACCTCTGATTTCTCAGCTGTGAAGCAGAACGACCTCCCAGTTCTAATTGACAGCATCTCAAGGAAAAGTGGGTGAACTCAAGCTGAAGGGACTGGAATATGCCATGTGAGGTGAAATACTCAGGTGGTAAGAGCAAGCCTTCAAAAAGCTCTCTGCAAAAATGGCATGAGGATTTACTGACACTAACTTGAACAGATTTTAATCCTTTGACCATTGAATGTGGTTTTCTTTCTAAATTATATTTTCCCAACGTATCTGTTAGAAGTAACTGTACTGGCTTTCATGACACTTCCCCAGAAAACTGATGCATAAAGATGGCTTAGTAAACTTATAAAACCTAAAACAAAGGAATTAAACTAAGCGACTTCAACTATACCTGGCACCTTCACAAGAAATAAAATCATCCACACATGTTCATATTTCAGTAACTCTCTACATCCCAGGAGATCCTGAAAGACTTAAAAGATTCAGGCCTCTGTGATCTCTTACAGGCTTTGGCTTGAAGGACATGAATGCAGCTGCTCATGTCAGAGTTAGGAGCTACTTGTTTCCATTAAATTAAAAAGTAAAGCCATTATTTCAATGAAAAGGTGCAGACCTTTTAATGGATTTCTGCATTTTTTGCAAATACTGAGTACATGAGCTTGCTGGAATAGCTCTTACCTGCTGCCGGAATAGAATTATGGAAGAGTTCAGGTTGAAAGGGGTCTCTGAAGGCCACCTCCTCCTCCCCTCTGGCCACCCCTTGCTCAAAGCAGGCCCAGCTTCCAGCTGGTCACTCGGTGCCGTGTCCAGTCGGGTCTTCAGCCTCCCCACGGAGGGAAGTTCCACAGCCTCTCCAAGCAACCTGCTCTGGAGTTCTGCCACTCTCACCCCAACACTCAGCACTATCAGAGACAGCTCAGGCTCCAGGAGACTCCCTTCAGCTCCCAAATCAAAGGAGTTCTGGCATTGCCTTTGTGGGTGAGGCTCAGCTCTCTGCACAATAATACACAACAGTAGAAAAGCACTCTCCATCCAACTAGAATTGCAGCAGAATCTTACTGATTTATTAAAAAAAAAGAGTATTGCAGTACTTTATTATGTAAATGTAATCAGGGCTTATTTACATTTCAGCATAAAAGCAACGTATCATACATTTCCTAACTTCTGTATTGATTTCTATCCAGCTGTAACATTACCACAAGGAATGAGTTATGGTAAGAGTCTTGGTGATTTAGTGGAAGCATGAGGTGTCACAGAAATCTTTTGGCTAAAATACAAGTGAGGAAACACTTGACAATGTTCAATTTTAAATTTTCATTATTAGGGTCCAGGATAACAACCATCTGCTTGAATGTGAGGGAATACCCATACAACTTCCAAGCTCACATTTCAGTCAGCCTCCTGGCAGGACTTTGATGACACATGCTGTTGCCACATTCCACCTGGCTTCTGAATGCCAGCTTTGCAATGGAAAATATTTTAACATAATCCTTACATCTTCCAGCGCACACTTATGCCAAGCGAATGTGAATATGTAGTAAATTCCACAGACCGGGAACCACATGCATGAGATTCTGAGAATGACGGATGTTTTCTGGTTGTGTAGCTGCTTTTCAAGCAGCTTTGCACACTGTGTGCTTTTCTGACCTAGTTTCTCTATGCGTGTTCTTCTTAAGGAATGTCTGCATAGTCATTTTAATCTGACATAAATCCGGCCTGTTACTAACACGGTCAGTCCCATCATTCTTGTTCTCAGCTGCTCATACTCGTTGTCTCCCTTGAGCCAATTTACTCCTGTACTTGAGCTGTAAATCATCTCAGGGAACCCATCCTGCTGAAAATAATAATCTTTTTCACAGTTTGCTGAGTTAGGTTTGGCCTCATACTGTTTAATCTGATCTAAGTCTGTCCCATCCCCTACCTGTGCTGCCCACAGCATGCTAGAAAACAAATTCCTCTAAAAAAAATGATCTGAAGCCAGATTGATTCACTCATCCAGTTCACTTCACAGCCACTTCAATAGCAACGTAAATGTGAGGAGCAAGTGCTTGGACCTGAAAAGTCAGTGACTCTTTCAACAGCAGTCTGGACACGTGCTGCTTTAAACACACTTTCAGCTGCTTATCTCACAGAAGTACTTTCTCAGATTAAATATTAATAAACAAGTTCACAAGAGTACATGAATCATAACCTTGCAAGCTTTTCAATCACATAGAAGATGCATTTTTGCTTTCTCATTCTTTCTTTGTTCTCATCCCTTTTCTTCAGTGGATGTCTGTTCACCATCACACTCAGAAATAATGGCCTGTATTTACCTCATGATCAGTGCAAAACCTCTGAGCATATGCCCACATCCTAAATAAATCCTGAAGAGAAACTGCTTAGAACAGATTCAGCCAATAAAATGTGTTTTATTTTCACACAGTATTTTCTGTGTTTATGACCACAAACATAAGATCAAGAAACGGAAACAAACATCAACATACAAGCAGATTTCAAAACATTATCAAAAAAGCTATTTTGAAATCCAGTAAAGTAATAACACTTCATGTCCTTGTTGTGATCAACAGGCTGGTGAAAGGAAAATCTTAACCTACTAACAAATATTACAGTTGTTTATAAGAAATATTAAGGTTTCTGTGTTCTACATAATTATCTTCATGTAGTCAATAATTGTAAGAAATGGTATCCTCCTACCAGTCTAACAAGCATAAGGACTGTATTTTTTGTATTAAAAAAGGTATAAATAGAATCAAAGTGGGCCACTCTGACACTTGTTTGTAAATGCTGTTTGGCATAAGGTACAGGAAAAAAGCATACATAAAATGTAGAATGTTTTCATTGTTCAGGTAAACAGCCTTGTGGTGTTTTGATATATTGGACCAGAATGAGCTTAGTGGGTGAGGAAAAGTCTTTCGATAACATTTTTGTAAGATCTTTGTCATCTTAATCTGTAAATACAGAAGAGACATAACTGACTGACGTTTAATTGGGAGATCAGATATACATGAAATAGCTTGGTTTACAAGAAGTCAGTTATCTTGGCAATTTGCCCAAGATTATTATTTTTTTATTTACTAATGTCAGTAATAGAGGGTGCGGGCTGACACAGCTAAAAAAACCCAGCCAACTACTGCCAAAGGGCAGCCTTGTTTCTAGTGTGCCCAGCCACAGACTCCCAGCATTTCCTTCATGCCACTGGGACTCATCTAATGCATGAGCCAGTTCAGGCAATTAGACGCCACAAAACTTATCTCACAAAAGGCCAATTAAGCCTATTCGGCCCTATCACCTTCATAAGTAAACAAGTATTTCAAAACTTTAACAAAAAGGTGTTTTAAAGTCCTGCAAAGGAATACTACTTCATATCCCTGTTGTGATCAATAGGCTGATAAATATTACATGTTTATATGGAATGCTGAAGTTTTAATTTCATATTCCACATAATTACCTATTCTACATGATTATTATTAAAAATTGTAAAAATCAAGGTAACCATTTGCTAGCAGAAATTCTGTTCTCTTCTTTATCTGTCGGGAACCATTGTTCTGTCTCTGGATGCGTGCTTAGCCAAGGTTGTGGTTTATTTCTAAATTATTTCTTAGTGATGTTTCAGAGTCACACCCATCCCCCAGCAGCAACTGCGGGCTAACAACAGCGACCACCTTTTAAGTTCTGAACAAATTTGCACCCTGACCTCCAAGAAGCTGAGTTGAATTTACTTCGGTTTTATATATCCCTTATTTTCACAAATGCTTTTTCAATTCTCAGTGACCCCACTCATCCATTTGCATTCAGAAGCCAAAAATATCCAAACAGAAGTACAGAACACCAAGACCTTTCACTGTGCAGGCAGCATTGCTCCCTCTGATAAGCCTGCCTGGGAAGCACATCGCTCCCCCCACCAGCGACAGCTGCTGCTCTCGTTCTGCTGGCAGGCCCGTCACACACCGGGGGCTGCCCCGCTGAGCGCTCCGCCTGTGACTGTTCACCCGGGGGAGCCGGGTCCCGCTGGGCCCCGCGGGAGGACACGCCGGGGAGCCCCAGGAGAGTGGCCCCGCCCCCTCGGCGGCAGGCCACGCCCACCGCTGCGCGCATGCGCGCCTTACCCATTCCCACCACTACCTCCTCCCCCTAGCCTCCCAAAACCAGGTCGCGGCCCCATTGGAGGAGTCGCCCCCGGGCCTGAGGGGAGCGGAGCCTCCCCCAGCACCCGCGGCTGCCATGAGTGAGGCGGCGCAGCCCCCGCGGCCCGGGATCGGTGTGGGGGTGGTGGTGACCAGCCCCTCGCACCCCAACTGCGTCCTCCTGGGCAAGAGGAAAGGCCCGGTAGGGGCCGGCACCTACCAGCTCCCCGGAGGCCACCTGGAGTTCGGGTAGGAGCCCCGAGCCCTCACTCCCCGCGGCCCCTGGGGCGCGGAGAGCCGGCTGCCAGCCCCGGGCCTGGCTCCCCCAGCCTGTCCCCTGAGGCAGCCGTGCCTTCCCCCGCCCGCAGGGAGAGCCTGGCCGAGTGCGCCGCGCGGGAGACGCTGGAGGAGGCGGCGCTGCGCCTGCGCAACGTGCGCTTCGCCTCCGCCGTTAACTCCGTGTGCGCCGCCGCGCGCTACCACTACGTCACCGTCCTCATGAAGGGCGAGGCGGAGCCGGGGGCGGAGCCGCGCAACCGCGAGCCCGACAAGAACGAGGGTGAGGCCGGGGTGTCGTGTCGTGTCGTGTCGTGTCGTGTCGTGTCGTGTCGTGTCGTGTCGTGTCGTGTCGTGTCGTCCAGTCCAGTCCAGTCCAGTCCACACGGGGAACCAGTGTGTGATTCCGTGCCGCATTTTGCACCTGGGACATGGCAGCCCTGGCTGTACATACAGGCTAAGGGATAAGATGCTGAAAAGCAGCTCCACGGAGAAGGATCTGGGGGTTCTGGTCAACGACAAGTTGAAAATGAGCTAACAGCGTCCCTGACAGCCTGTCTGTCTTAGACAACCGTGTCCTGGGTGCATCCAGCCCAGCATTGCCAGCCGGGCAGGGAGGGGATTGTCCCGCTCTGCTCTGCACTGGTGTGGTCTCACCTGGAGCACTGTGTGCAGGTCTGGGTGCCACGGGATAAAAAGGATATAAAGCTACTGGAGAGTGTCCAGAACAGGGCTATGAACTTGGTGAAGGGTTTGGAGAGAAAGCCATATAAAGAGCGGTTAAAGTGATTGGGTTTCTTCAGCCTGGAGGAGACTGAGGGGAGACCTCATGGTGGCTACAGCTTCCTCACAAGGGGAGGAGGAGGGGCAGGCACTGATCTCTTCTCTTTAGTGACCAGTGACAGAACCCGAGGGAATGGCAGGAAGATATGCCAGGGGAGGTTCAGGTTGGACAGTAGGAAAAGGTTCTTCATCCAGAGGGTAGTGGAGCACTAGAAGAGGCTCCCCAGGGAGGTGTCACATCCCCAAGCCTGACAGTGTTCAAGAAGAGACTGGACAACATCCTCAGACACATGGTGAGAACTGTGGAGTTGTCCTGTGCAGGGACAGGAGTCGGACTCAATGATCCTTGTGGGTCCCTTCCAACTCAGGACATTCTATGATTCTGTGATCCTGCAGCTCTGAGAAAACACTTCCAGTTGGGTCAAGACTTAAGGGGAAAGAGGGTAAATAAATTTAAAATAACTGCTTGTGCAGCAGGGAACATCATTGGTAATTTCTGCACAAGAGGCAGAATTGCTGAATGATGAATTTTGCACTCTGTGTTGGTTATTTGTGTTTTTCTTTGTTTTTTTTCTCCCCTACAGGTTGGGAATGGGTGAAGTGGAACGAGTTTCCTCCAGTGGATCAGCTGTTCTGGGCCCTGCGCTGTTTGAGAGAGCAAGGTTATGATCCTTTCACAGAAGAGCTCGATCACCTAAAGGGGTACACGGGAAGTCACCAGCTGGACTAAAAACTAGGTGTACATTATGTAACAAACCAAAGGACAGACCTCCTTTTTTGGTGTTAAAAAGAATATATCAGGCTCACTCTTCTCATGTGAAAATTATTACCCTTACTAAAGCCAAAAAGATGCCAAATGTTTCAGTGCTTTTGCCATATTTCATGAGAGAGTCGTCTCCCATTCCAGAGCTATTTCTATCTCTATTAGTTAACAACTGATGTTTTATTTTATAGAAAACTCAGAGTGTTTTATCTGGTTAATTTTTATATAGATGAATAGCCCTTAGAAAGTCAGAATTAGTCAGCGAAGGTTACTCACTTGGAAACAGTTGTAGCATCAGGCCCAGGGGAAACAGATTTGTTTAAACCCCAGTCCTGCTTTCAATGTAAAACTACTTTGTATATCAGGCTACTTTCCTGTAATTATAAATCTTGGGCCAATTTTTAAACTTATCCTTGTCTCATAGCTTCAGTTAAGATACTGTTGTGAACAAAAATCACATTTTCTGGACAATACGTGGTTCTCATGCAGACAGTAGTGCATACTTGAAAATAATTTTTTATAAACATGGAAATGTTTTGGTGGCTTGTCGCAGGTGTCAAGATGGTGTCATTCTGTATGGCTACTGGGAATTGATAGAATTGTTAATTATCAGTAATGACTAAGTCATTTAATTGGTACTGAATGAAACAACAGTACACAAAGATATATATATATATAAAGCATATATAAAAATCACTAAGTGGCTAATTTTTTTTTAGTCTTCAGGGTTCTTTGAAAACACAGGTTTTGTCTCTTTCTGTTAGATATACCCATTGTGCAAAATCACAGAATCACAGAATGTCAGGGATCGGAAGGGAACTCGAAAGATCGTCCAGTCCAATCCCCCTGCCGGAGCAGGAACACTCAGATGAGGTTACACAGGAAGGTGTCCAGGCAGGTTTTGAATGTCTCCAGAGTAGGAGACTACACAACGCCCCTGGGCAGCCTGTTCCAGTGCTCTGGCACCCTCACTGAGAAGTTTCTTCTCAAATTTAAGTGAAACCTCCTGTGTTCCAGTTTGTACCCATTGCCCCTTGTCTTATCATTGGTTGTCACCAAGAAGAGCCTGGGTCCATCCTTGTGACACTCACCCTTTACATATTTATAAACATTAATGAGGTCACCCCTCAGTCTCCTCCAAGCTAAAGAGACCCAGCTCCCTCAGCCTTTCTTCATAAGGGAGATGCTCCACTCCCTTAATCATCTTCGTGGCTCAGCACTGGACTCTCTCCAGCAACTCCCTGTCTGTGTGCACAAGCACAGGCACGTCTCAAGAAGAGCCAGAGGCCACGAATGCTATTGCAAAGAGCAAGTTTTATTTTAGTTACCTCTCTACTGGTGGATCTCTGTAGTCGCACCTAAGCTCCAGGCAGAGGCGACGTAAGTGGGGACACAGGCGCTGATAAGTTTAGCCCTGCTGGAAGATCGTTAGGCCAGTTACGCTTGCCTATATTTAAAAGCGTAGAGCAGATGCAGCCTCTTGCTGTGCTCTGCTCTTTCTCAAAACAAAGCAGGAATCTCAGACATGGTAAGATAGGGTTTCTCTCAGGCCTATGTTATCTCACACAGAGGTTCTACTTGTCAAGCACACAAGGTCAGTAAAACAATTAGTGTGCTGTAGTGCTTTCTTTATACCCCAGCTGCGGTTCACTTGAGCGTGTTTACCTTTCTCCTCCTCACCCAATCTTCCGCAATTCCCATACGCTATCCTTCTTGAACTGAGGGGCGCAGAACTGGACACAATATTCCACGTGCGGTCTCACTAGGGCAGAGTAGAGGGGAAGGAGAACCTCTCCAGACCTACTAACCACCCCCCTTGTAATACACCCCAGGATGCCATTGGCCTTCATGGCCACAAGGGCACAATGCTGGCTCATGGTCATCCTGCTGTCCACCCACAGGTCCCTTTCCCATACTCTGCTCTCCAACAGGTCATTCCCCAACTTATACTGGAACCTGGGGTTGTTCCTGCCCAGATGCAGGACTCTACACTTGCCCTTGTTATATTTCATTAAATTTCTCCCTGCCCAACTCTCCAGCCTGTCCAGGTCTCTGGATGGCAGCACAGCCTTCTGGTGTGTCAGCCACTCCTCCCAGCTTGGTGTCATCAGCAAACTTGCTGATAGTGCACTCTAGTCCCTCATCCAAGTAATTGATGAATACATTGAATAGTACTGGTCCCAGTACTGACCCTTGAGGGACTCCACTAGATACAGGCCTGAGATACCTTTAATTTCTTTTAAATAAAATGTAAGCACAATACTGAAAAATTAAAATTGTCTGAAATTATGAATTGAATTGTTAGTTCTTAAAAGAAATGAGCTTAAAGAGTTGAAAGCTTTTCCTTACTTTACACATATGTTTTGTTAAAATGAGAAGGCTCTTTTTACTGAGAAGCAGAGTGATACAAGGTATAAGGATCCTACTGATGATTGCAAGCCTCCTGCTTAGAATTTGAAGTATTAACTATGTGCAGCTTCCGTTGGGACAGATATTCTTCGTCTGAAGTGAAGATGATGACATTATAAAGCAATTTTGAAATTGGAAATATCACTGAAACTTCCTTTAATACTATATCTTTGTAGAAAGCCTATTTTTTCTATTCAAAAGTGGAGATTTTCTTCCTGAGAGCAACTTTATGTGCACTGAAAATTGCTCCATTCAGCTGCCAACGGGCTTTAGGATCAGTTGACAGATGTCCTGCCCATCTGTCCCAAAGAATAATGGGAAAATAAAATTAAAATTATTTAGTGCAATTTTGAATTTTAGAAGGCATCTAGCTCCTGATAGGAAAATAGGGGTCACTGTAAAATGTTTTGTCATGCAAAAAATATTTTAACATTAACAGTTATATTCACTGTGTTGTAAATATACAAGTAGCTACTGAAATGAGGACACAAACAATATGTCCATATGTCAGGGTTTCTGTATCCTTTCTAAATGAGCTGATTAAATGACTACAGTGTGTTACTGCAGTCAGCTGTCAGTAATCTCCAACTTGAATAACTTGCTTTTTCATGTATTGTGCATTCACTCTTTTTTTTTCTGTCCAGGAAAAATGATTCTTAGTAGTTTTTAACTGCTAAGACTTGGTCCTTTCAACTAAATGTTACATTTACTTTGATTTTTGGTATTTTTGCTGAATAGGAAAATCTATTATGTACACATCTAAGCCACTGAATAACAGAACACTCAGTTAAAACTTTGTGCTTTGCTAAATTGCTTGTAACAATCTGAGTTCATCCAGAATAGCATTACAGTTATCCAGCATTGCTAAACAGTAGACAGTTTTGAGCACTGATGTTAAAGAAACTGATTAGGATGCATCTTGTACCCAGAGTCTGATTTTATGCTGAGTGAACAGTGGGCAGAGCTGTCTTTTTACTGTTTCTTAGATGTAACACATTGGTCCCATTTAATCCTTTAATAGACTAGCAAACAATGCAGAAAAAGAAGTGGTCGTTGCTTCTCTTAACTCTTACTTATGTCTGGAAACAATCACCTACCTCCACAATATTTCAGTTAATGAATCATATGATATAGCCATGTAAGAGGCTTGGGTAGACTGTACATTACACTTTCAATGAGTTAATTATCTCTATTTTTAGTTCCAAGAAAAGAATGTCCTTATAAATGAGAAAACAAGAGAACAGTGAGCTGTGGCTATGTCAGAAGATGTGTTACGAGAGGGGCATTGAAGGAAAAAAATACTAATCCCACGGTACAAAGCATTAAGAAACTGCATTTTGTAATATTGTGCATGATTCTGATTACAGGTTTAAGAAAAAACAATGAACTAGAACAGGGCAGGCAAGGTTAACTAGGATAATTGAGAGGCCATGTGTATTGAGATTAACATGAATTAGTGAGGAAATAATTCTCTGTTTGGGGGTAAACAAAGAGGAAAAGATACTGAATAAAAGTTAAAATATGTAAAATAAATAAAAGTTTATATATATATATATATTAATAACTTTAGATAGCAAAATATAGGTGAAATTTTAATAACTCTGAAAATACTTCCAAAACCAAATTCCCTATTTCTCTTTTAAAACAAAAAACCCCACCTTACTATGTTATGTGATTGAATGTGACTAAAGTGGTCCTTTTAATTTCTACATCCTTATTAGATTTGTATATATGTTGGTCACATGTGGCAGCATTACTGACAGCAGTATTTCAAAGACTGAGCAAATGCAGAAGGAACCAATTTATCAGGTATGTCCTGTGAGGAATCTACAAAATGGAAAAGTGGAGAGAATTGTGATCTGTGCTTCAGGAAGCCTCTTTGCAGGGCAGAAACCTGTAACTGCCATGAGCTACAGTTCATGTATCTAACCCTCTGATCAGATCACAAAACAAAAGAGAAAAGTAGCTGTCAGAAAATGACTCCTTAAGAAAACAGACCAAGGAAAAGGAAAGTCAAGGGAAGGGCCTTTGGAAAGATGAAAGAACTTTGTAGCTGAGGCAGGAAATGCAACTGCTGAAGTAAACAAATTAGCAGGTTCAAAGAACTGAAAAAATATAGATGACAAGAAGAAAGAATCTGTGAGCACTTTGAACTGAAAGGAGCTGCACCTGCAGCATACCCCAAAGTGTGTCATTCTCCAGGGCCCCCAGGATGCACAACCAAAGTATTGGTGATGCCTTGCAAATAGGCACCTTGTGTCCTGCCAGTGCTGCCAGTACCTGATAGAGCTCAGCTGGAGAGCACAGATTTCCAGTTCCTGACTGCTCAGCTGCTTCTAATACTGGCAATCTTTGAAACTCAGTCAGAATTCAACCACACGCTGGGACAGAATGTGCTGAGGATTGAAGACACACACTAACTCATCTAAGTTTGAAAAATGAGACAAAGTTACATCAAAGCTGAGTTTATTTATGACAAATTCATTACATATTAAAAAAAAAAAGTTTGCAACTATTGTAACACCTTATTGTCACATTTTTTGTTATGGGCACACACAAGATGATCAAAAACATGGATTTAGGCAGTAACAAAAAGATATTAAAGTTACAAATTCATGCCTCATTTCTAAGCCATAGAAAACGTGATCATCAAAAAAGTAAAGTTACTAACAAACATACGAGGGGATTCCCCTTACACCTTTTTTCCCGGGAACTTTTTTCACCTAATGTATAGTAAATATATATATACATATACATGTGTCTCTTGCAAACATACACATTCATCCATTTACATAATCACTGGAAATTTGACATCTCTCCTCCAGCAGAAAGCTCCCAGATATTTTACTTGAACATCTAGTGGAAAAAAAAAAGAAATCTGAAGTCCATGGTTTTTAATTAGTCACCCTGTCTCTGAGCCAGCGGTTATCTTCTCCCTACACAGGGCCGCCAGCATAATAAAAGGGTATTGCAGATTGTGACGAACAGCATCCAACCTGCCTTCACCACAGGAAAGGTCTACTCAGGATACCGTCCCTTTTGTACCTAGTCTGAGTCACTGCTGCTGCTTGAGGAGTCTGTTGACATAACTTCTACATCATCTTCATTCTCCTTATTGTGTCCTGGAGGCTCCAACATGAAGTCATTACTATGATTAGGAGGTAGCATGTTCATTGACATATCACTTGACTGCCAAGGATACTGAGGAGCGAGCACATCTGGAAAAAAGGGACATAATCCATCTAACTACCAGCTTTGTATACTGACAACAAGACAGCTGAAACAGAACTCCAATTTAAAATTAAATCTTAAAATCCTTTCTGAATTTTGGACAGATGAAACTCTCCAGTAACAGATCGAAAATATCTTATGATGGAACCATTCTGTCCTTCTTTGCCTCCATTTATGGAGGTGGCTCTTGATCTCTCATCACTCCACTTCAAAACAATATGTATTCGTACAGAGCTTTTCATCTTCAAAGCACAGTTTGAACTGACTTTACATTCACAATCTGGCAGTAATGAAAATGGTCACCCTTTGTCAGTATGCAAAAATAGATTTAAACATTAGATTAAAAAATACCTAAGGTAGACCACAGAAATTCAGAGTAAAAGGCTTCATTCAAATTTGGCTGAAACACCTTGGTTATTGTTTTTCCAACAGTAAATACGGTGCATCAAGTGCAAAGGAGAAGAGTGTCCTACAAAACCATGGCCACAGAGATGCCTGAGAGGTGGGAAAGCCCCACTGTGCCCCAGCCAGGCCTGCCTCAGTTGCCTCTGTTTTCTCTCAGCTCTCACAGTTTGTTCTCTTTTCCTCCTACTTCCAAAGCCAACCCATCCCACACTCCCTACCAACGTATCCTTTCCCTCACAACACTCCCTCGTCTCTCCCTTCCTTGCCCCCAGCTCCCATTTCAAAGCTGTAGTACATATCTATATGCCATTTTTGCTCCACTCCTTTTAATTTATACTCCTACTGCTGTGCTTTAGTTCTCCACTTACTACCAGGCACTGTGGCTAAGTCTATCCCATAGAAGAAACCAGCTATCTCCTGCCTACAGCATGAATTAAAAATAATTAGGCAGAGTCAGAAGTGAACAAAAGCCCACAGACTCCACACACATGGTGGCTTCTGATCTTCAACTCTGCAGACACCCAAGATGCCATATACAAACTACAGCCACAGTTCCCTAATACCAGATATATTACCTGGCTGTTAAAATCTGACCCACCAGCAGATGTGAGGACATAATGCAGCCTCCATGCCACTTCTGTGCCCACTTTAGGAAGACCAGTAGTACCAGGCGGTCTCATGCCAGCTGTGTTGAAGTTAGCCAACTTAATTTGAATCAGCTGAGAACGTAAGCCAGTGTTTTACATCCTGTGGCCACACTTCAATGCTGGAACCAGTCCACTATTGAACCAGGTTGGATGTGTGCGCTAAGCAGCCTCAAAATGTTGAGGCTCCTAAGCAGCTCAGTGGCTGGCTTGCAGACTCAGGACTGGACATTTCTCTGCAGAAGTCTCTAAAAGGACTAGATCCCATAATTAGCATTCCCAAGACACTCCTCCACACAACCAACAGATTCAGGATCCCTGCACAAAATGCCGGGGCAGCCTCTACTTTCTTTTAAATGAAGTTTTGATTTTTCCCTCTTACCTGACAGTTTAGTAATTAGAGGATTTCCCCTGACATAGGAGACTCAGATTAAATTAACAAGTTTATTTGAGGAGTTTAAATCTGACATCTTCCAGCTTCTTGAGGCAAAGACCTAAAGAGTGGGCTTTCAGTTCTCACAGAGACAGCACTCAAAAGTAAAAGGAGCAAGTCTGCATCCCTAAGGCAGATTAGTCAACCAGAGGAGACTCTACCAAAGCTTATGCAAATAAATGCCCTAACTCTGTGAGGAAGACACAACCTTAACATCTCCTCTGGCCCTATTCCAAAGGAACAAAAAAGATACATGGGCCTATCTTCAGCGTTTCCCTGGTGGGTTGCTACAGACAGATATCAGGGTCCCACTCCTATTCAGCTCACTGAACCATTTTATCCAAGGCCAGAAGTTTAGAAAACTAGATACAGAATTTCAAGTCACTTCCTCAGAGGTGACAACAGGATCACACAGATGGTCAGAAACACAAAATCCAAGTTTACCGTTTCTCCAGTGGAGTCGTGATACAGGATTTTTTTATATATTCAGTATAACTTCTGAAAACAAGCTTTTCGTAACACCTTCAAGTGGCTTAACAGGTAAGAACTGTTACAGATCTCCTATGAATCCAAACTAAGAATTTATCCACAATTTAGTCTAACCATGGTAGATTAATGCTGTGCAGGTACAGAACTACTGAATTCTTGATTCAGTTTCTGTAATTTACTGCTAAATTCTATTCTAGCATGAATAAATGAATCCCACTAAAGTCAATGAAGTGCCCATTTCACTAAGCAATTAAGGGACTAAATCTTGATTCCTGCACTGAAGGTACTACCTCACCAGCTGTCCTTTGCAATGCCTTTTAAATCCAGAACTTCCTAGCAAACAGACTTGCTATACAGAGTGCAGACTTAAAGGAAGGTAGGGGATTGACAATAAACCTCTTTTCTTCCAAATACAGTTTTCACAATTCCATACTTTCTGTCACCACTGCTAAGAAAAGCTTGCTTTGAAAATGCTTCTAATATGATTATATATTACTTAATTTACAGCAACTTCAAATAAATTACTTGAAGGGCAACTGAGTTGTGTTTATATTGACATAGTTGTAGTGTCTGAGGTATGATTTAGATGAAATAAAATTATGCAATTTCTAATTGTTAACATTATTTACTAGATCTTCACTGCTGCGGAACAATGTTTGCCATAATTTCTATTCTTTTACTGTACAAGAAACAAAGAAAAGCAAAACAAACCATGAGTTTCTCTTACCTGGCAGTCTGCCCGCTGCAAGTGCATCCCCTGGTAAGTGACCATTGACTCCATTGGTTGATGGGTTGTTCATCTGACCCAAGAGACCACTCCTCATTTCCAGATCTGTAGGATATGGCCTACGTGGGTCCCCTTTATGATAAAAAGCAAAGGAATGTTTTAAAATATTTAACAATTTTCTCGCAGACACTGATTTTTTCTTCAGTGCCTAGGTTTCTGAACAAAGACACCCATACTCTGATTGCTTGAATCAGCAATGAACATCACGCCTGTTTTGTTAAAATCCAAGTCTGTGTCTTTCACATAGACTTTCTTTGTTCATTCAAACTTGGCAGAAAAAGCACTTAAAAAAAAGTTTAGAAGATCTCTTTGCTCTCTCTGCTACTTCACAGCTAGGCAGCAAAGACAGGAATTGGAAAAAGCACATTCTTATTTCGGACAAGAAGGACAGTTCCCCAAATTGAAACCTGACATAATGAAAGCCCTGCTTCTGGCTCCACTGATCACTAAAATCCTCTGAAAATAATATTATAAAGGGTAAGGGGCAGGAAGGACCACAACCAAGCACATGGAAGAGTCTTTAACATACTTGGTTCTAACCTATAACTGGAGCAAACGTTCAGGGGGAAAAGGCAAGCAAAGGAGAGCAGCAGGCCAGTCAGTCAATGGAAGCGTGCAGTTTCATAGCCTTTTGAAGATATATGTAAAGTCTACGAGACCTTGGATATCCATTTTTGTTGAAAATATTAGATATAACAGCTGAAAACAATGTTACTCTAATAAAACTCAGTGTTTTTCACTGTATAAAAGCATTATAAGACCAGACACTGACCATGCTTTATTGTAAAAAAAAAAATCTATTGTCATAAACATGTTAGTTACCTGGTACCCACGTCAGAGGGGCACAAACAGCATTGCTAGCACTGATCCTATGGGCATATTTGATTATTTCTTCAGAGGAAATGGCACCTGGAAGAACAGAAGAAAATTTACTATATTCTCAAGACATCGCATCGTTCTATTATTTCAGAATACTGGACGTTAATATCTAAAAGATTTGGAATGTAACTTTGTCAAACATTAAGAGCATGCTTCAAATACAATGACTGATTAGACCACGCAAGAACAAGCTTTGCAGTGAACTGATTTTACAGCCATGAGTTCAGTACACCATTAGCGTCTGCGGTTCTTCAGCCTGTGAAAAACACAACCCAATCTCTTAAGCAGTGCACTTGACAAGCACAATTTGTAAGAAAACTTCAGCACCTGCTTTATAGTGGAATTTTCTGTAGTAAAGGAATTTTTGTGTTTGTTCAGTAACTGTAGAGCATACATGCAGCAGCCTTTTGAAATATGTGCCTGTATTAAAGCAATAAAACTTTATGAAATTCCTTGATTTTTTGGTGAAAGAGGTATAGCAAAATGATAAAAGGCACTGCAAAAAAACACCATGAAAATGTCTCCCACAAAAAGAAAAAAAAAAAAGAGCCAGTTTAGCTTGGTAAGTGCCACAGAGTGGCAGGAATTGCTACAAATATTATACAAACCATGATCACCAGCTAGACATTCTTTCACATACAGTGCACACCCACACAAACATCCTCTCCCTTTTCCCCAGCAGACCTGCTGAGGCAACTTAGTGAGACACATAGCTAATCAGATATACTATTACCAGTCCAAGAAAAGTGTTGAGACACTTGAACTTAAGTTTAAGATATCTTTGCCACAAAAAAAGAATTAATTCCTGCCTTTATTCTGAGGAAATGGTTATGGGTTCATAATGAAATGGAAATTTGTTTACACATAGAGAATCTAAAATCTGTGATGGCAGAATCAGAGCGAAAAAAAAAAAGAAAAATAACCCTAACTTGAGCTCACTAGCAACTTTCTTTACAACTGCATTTACATAGTATGTACAATCATGGATACTTACCTTTTCTTGCCTTTTCAATTGATTTCAGCTTCTCCTTTGCTTGATAAACAGCTGTTGCCTAGTTGTAGAAAACCAACAAACAAAATAAGCCAAACTTTCAATGCATCTTTAATTTGTAAACTTCTACACAAAGTTGTCTGTGTGCATAAACCCTCGCATTTAAATGCATTTTAAGAGAAACTATTCAGTGAAATAAAGTAGGTTTGGAAGAAAATTAGCATTATAAAACAAAACTGAATACCATGATAACTAAACAGTATTTGACTACTTGAAAAAAAAAAACCCAACATCCAAACCACTAAGCTCTTATGAAGTTTTAAATATTTAAATCTCAAACTAACAAAACAGCGCCGTCTCCAGAACCACCTTTTTCACAAGTAGATGCTCGAAAGTAAACACATCATTATGAACCTACCAGTATGTGCTCTGCTTCTTTCAGTTGTTTCTGCAGCTGCTGAATATCATTATCTCTCTTTTCTACTACCTTTTCTAAAAGCTGCATTTCATGATGGATTTTCCCCTGATCAACTGCCAGCTTCATTAGCTCTTGAAACTCTCCATCTCTCTGAATCAGCAGTTCCAGGATCTATTGAATAAAAGTTTTGTAGAACTTTTAATTTAGTTGGAGTAACAACACATTCTCAACTGTGCTGCAAAGAAGAGCAACTGACATCCATAGGAGTACTTCTGTTTGCATTAAAAATGAAACAAAATTTCTTCCTCTGTTTGCAGAATCAGCCTATGAAGCATACATCAAATGAACAAACAAGCAAACAACATGAAGACCAAGAATGCCTTTGTAGTGAGGACAAAACCTCATCATCACCATTAGCCTGAGTATAGGCAAGGACAAAACGAGAAAGACAAAGAAAGGAAAAAATACAAGTAAAGCATTGTGCTTACCCAGAGAAATGCAGTTTGGAAAGTCAGCTTACCTGGCTCTCCTCTCCTGCTTGTGGAAGCTTCTGGTTTCTTGAAATTGCTAAGATTTCTATTAGCTCCCTGAAAAGAAAACTGTGTTTGCACAATTTTCTAGGGCATTATTTGTAAATCACAGCAAGTTATCCCTAAACTGTCAGAGTACTGATATCATTACAAAAGTATTCATGGACTGGAGTACTTTACAGTTCTATAGTACAGTGTTGGCAGGGATTTCTCAACTAAGAGTAACTCTCTGAATAGCCTCATGATTGGAGCACGTTTTCTTCTTTGTGCTTTGAGCTCATGAAGTGCTTGTGTGTTTGTGCTCCTGAAATGCGCTAAGTTCCTGCCAAACTATGTAAGAGACAAGCAGAAGCTGAGAGAAGAAACACAATGAAACGCATTCATACCCTACTTCTACTGCCTTTGTTTGTTGCAAGAGGGCACGACAGTTGTCTTCACTATTTTACTTCTCTACTTTCCTCTAAATTTTCCCCAACAGACCAAGTTTCACACTTGGTTTTAGACCAATTAAGTCTACACTTGCAAACACCCACAGAGTTTGTGAAACTACTTTTAAAAGAAGTATTTCCACAATGGTATACTAGTTGTATATAAGATACACAAAAATTAAAAAAAACAACTAATAATATTCTGGTGCTAGGTCAGAAGTGCTTCCAGGTACCCATTTACTTTGCCACCCTTCTGAAAAGCCATCAAAAACCTCAGAAGAGATTTGCTAAGTAACAGGACCACATGCAAAAAGGCATTTTCTGTAAAGTCAGCAAACTTATTTGGCTTCTAAGGCAGTTCAACATTATGCATGAGTAACCGTCTATTTGAAGACATTGTCTTTGCAACAGTACTAATTCTTTGCTTGGTCAGTGCAAGCAGGTCAGTGGGATGTATGACACCAATAGCACCAGCATCATAAAACGAAAATGAGCACTTTTCAGAATGTTTGAAAAGGCCCCTCACTAGTAAAGCTCTAAATAGCATCTTGATCGATGTCTCTTGGTCACTGCTTGCTAGGGAACTTCCCTAACACTCCTGAACACTAAAACTTTAAAAATTAAAATTAAATTAAAAATTAAAACTTAAAATTTAAAACTTGTCATTATCAATAAAGCTTTATTCTACCTGACCAACACTGAGCAGCAACAAATAAAATATGTTGTAAGCAAGTCAACTACTGCCATCAAGGCCGATGTCATGGAAGGCTGTAATTCTGTCCATGTTAGCCAGATAATGGATATATGCAAATTCAAAGCTATACAAAGGCTACAGAAAAGACATGTTACTTAATTTTTGCCCCTACCACCAAACCAATACCATGACTGTGAAAGACCAAGCTCCATGATGCTGCAACATTTTGTTGATCAACAGGAAGATGCACGTAATGCTGCTGAGGTTTGCTCTGGATTTATTATGGTACAATATTAGTCCCAAGACTTAAAAAAAAAAAAAAGGATAAATAGGAAGTTTGGGTTTTTTTTCTTTTCCAAAACCCCATATGTCACAAAATCTAAACTAAAAAAGTAACTGGCCAATATATTTGCCTTGTAATACCAGTGGTAATCACACAGAGTGAGCTAGTCACACAGACACAATATGGGTTATTGCCTTTCAAAAAGCTTTTCTAAGGCCCTGCTCTCCTCGAGAGGAAAAAATAATTAGGAACTAGTTTAACTGCAGTGCCAGCTGTGCCTCCACAACATGGTCCCCAATTTGGATGACAGTTACCAGTCCAGCTCAAGACCATGGACTAAGTATATAAGCATTTCTATCACTCCAAAGACAAGCTCTGCAGCCTACTCTAGAGAGTTTAACACTAATTCAGGCAATGGCTATAGAATCATAGAATAGTTTGGGTTGGAGGGGACCTTCAAAGGTCATCTAGTCCAATCCCTTGCAATGAGTAGGGACATCTTCAACTAGATCAGGTTGCTCAGAGCCCCATCCAGCCTGGCCTGGGATGCATCCCGGGGATGGGGCACCTAACACCTCTGTGGGCAACCTGGGCCAGTGTTTGACCACCCCCATTGTAAAAAATTTGTTCCTCATATCTAACCTTAATCTCCCCTCCTTTAGTTTAAAACCATTACCCCTTGTCCTACAGCAACATGCCTGCCAAAAAGTCTGTCCCCATCTTACAGGCCCCTTTGAAGCACTGAAAGGCCACAATAAGGTCTCCTCAGTACGGCTTCAGTCATGCAACACCATCTACAAATTTCTTCTCTAAACATAATTATTAGCGACAAATTAAAAAATCCTAAAGCCGGGGTAGTGGTGTGCATCCCTCAGCAAACGCAGGTGTCAATCAATAAAGAAAGGCAAGCGGAAGAACAAGAAATATCTTTCCTTCTGCTGTGAGAACAGGAGCCCGGGCAGGGCCGGTGGTTCCCCCCCGCGGCAGAGCCGAGCGAGAGGCCGGCCCGGCCCGGCACGGCACGGCAGGAGCGCAGGAACACGTGTGTCCCGGGCCCTCCTCCCGCCCGCAGCCCAGCCGCTCCCTTCCCAGCCCAACCCCGCGGACACCCCGCTCCTCCCGCCGCCCCCGTCGGCGGCTCCGCGCACGCACAGCGCCGAACGCCGCCACGCCAAGCCCGCCGCCACCAGCGAGCTTCCCGCCCGGGCACCGGGCGCGGGGGGCAGAGCGCGGTACCTGGCCAAGAGCTCCAGATCCTCCAGCGCCGCCAGAAGCCGCTCCCGGGTGCTGCTCCGCTCCCCGCCTCCCCCGGTCGCCGCCGCCATCACGCTGCTGCGCGCGGGCCCGAGCGAGAACCGCCCCCGGCGGCGGCACCGGCCCCGTGCGGCAACGTCCCCGGCGGCGGAAGTGCGAGCGGCAGCCGCCCGGCGGCCCGCGCATGCGCAGAGCGGCCCGGAGGGCTGGGGGCGGGAAGGGGCTGAGGGATAACGGCTCCCGAGGGGGCACGGCGGGGCCGGGGAGAGGAGGGAGGGCAAGGGCCGGGCCGGCTGTGGGGGGAAAGGAGGTCACATCTGCCTCGGCGAGGCCACATGGGTGTTTGTAAAGGCCGCTTGTGGGAGCTGGGTCGTTACACAAGCGCCTGCTGCTTTTCTGAATGCGCTCCCTGTTCCTGAGTTTCCACAGAAGAGCTTCTAACTCAGATCCAGATGTGTACTAAAGACAGAAAAACTGCAGAGGAAGGGCTTGCATTTGAATTACATCCTAAGTTTTTAACTCAATTTTCAAGAGCCCTGATGTCCAAAAATCCCTTTTATCAGATGGAGGATGAAATGGCACTTCACCAACGGCTCAAGGAAGTTTAAGTGTCTGATACTGAAAATATAACAAAACCCTGAGTTTTAAAATCAGGCAGAGCCAAAGAGCCTTTTCGTGGGCTGTCAGTGTGCTGAGTGACAGGAGCCAGCAGTGACCTGCCTGACGTGTCTGTCCGTGGGGGCTAAAGTCAGCTCTGCATCCATTTCAGGGGTCTGCATGCCCTGATCAGGGCAGGTAACAGATGCAAATCCTGCACACAACCCTGCTAGAAGTCCAGCTGTAATTAAAAAAATACTAGTGTGGGGTTTTGTTGTTGTCATTGTTTTTTAGTGTGGCTGGTGCTGTAAACAGGCCTCTAGCTCTGGGTGGGGTCACAGTGAAGCTGGTGTAATTTTTCATATTCATGAAACTTTCAGTGATACGAAGAGACTGCGAAAGAAGCTGGGGTGGAGGGCAGATGAGGGAGCACAGAGTGAAAGCTGATCTGGGACTTGAGTTCATAGGCAGGACAAGCAGAAGAGCAGGGAGTCCCCTAACCTCACCATTTTCTGCTGTCAGCAGGCAGCTGCAAAACCTGCCAGCAAACAGCAATTCTCTTCTGATTAGACAAAGCACTAGATGAATGATAACATCCTTAACTGTTCTGGTATTTACTCTGATTATCTTTTTACCTTCTGCAATAAGTATGTCCCTGAGAAATTTAGGCTTATAAAAAAAAGGGGGGCAAGAAACTCATTAGTCAGTGATTCTTTGAATTGTGGTTTAAATAAGCAATTCAGTGTTATGAGATTTGTGATAAAGCAATGAGATTTGGCAATCCTGAGAAGATAACCCTGCCGACAGGAGTTATTTAAAATTCATTTACAATATACAAGAACCCTCAATGTTCTGATTGTAGATAGTTTAGGAATTCTCTAAACTACAAACCAGATAAAATCTCATCAAATAGTTCTGCCCTTTAAATAACTTTTGCTTGCTTTTCTTCTTCCCCTATATTTCTCCAACTTTGTTCAAGGAAACATGTGATGCCATCTGGTTTTGCATCCAGTTTACTGATTTGTTAGTGTCTGTATGGGTGCATGAACAGAAAGAAATAGCAACTTTGAAAACAAAGCAATCCATCCGCTCAATCATTTTCTTCTTCGCATTCATTTTGACATCTGAGTTATTTAGACCTGAAGCACTTCTGAGACATATCAGGGCCATAATACTAGTTTCACTAGAGCTAAAATCTTGTGGTGTTAATAGGACACCCAAACTTGGCAGGCCAAGGAGTGAATATCGGTTACAGGAGGTTGGTGCTGGCTGATCTTGTGTCCAGGAGCCTTTTGACAGCAGTACTTCTCCCACCCAACCAGGCCAATACCACCAGTCTTTCACTGGAGGCTCTCTCTCCCCCCTTCCCAAACTGCTGCCCAACTCTCAGGCAATGTGGACATCCAGCTGCTTTCTCCTGCCCAGTCCTCACGCTCTCCTTGCCCTGGGGATGCAGCAGTGTCTGTGAAGTGTGAGTTCAGAGGCAGAGACTTCACTTGTGCTCCTGCCTCTGTGTGGGAGGACAGGGTGAGAGCAGAGGAATCGGGGAATGCCTGCCTATGCCAGGACACAGAAACTCATTCACACTATGTCAGAGGGGTCATCTCCTGCAGGACAAAGGGAAAGGCTGGGTGAAATGGGCTCATGCCCCCAATTTGCCCCATGGGCTCATTTCTTTAAGACCAAGTGGATCATTTGCTGAATAGACTTCTGAAACACTTGCCTATAGAAAACAATAGAGCCTCTGTTTCCGCAGCGTTGGGTCCTCTGTTTCCTCAGTTCTTCAGTGCTTTTGGCCTTCTTTCCCCTGAGTAAACTTTTTTCATAGTTGTGTTGGTTTTGAGCCAGATCTGCTTCTTTAAAACTCATGCCTCTCCTGAATAACTAAGCATTGTTCCCAATTTTTTTTTCAGTAGTCTGAGAACATTTTAGGTTGTGTGGCCCTGAGCGTATCTTTCTGTCCACAGTGAGAGTATTAGAGATTTCAGAGTTCTACAATTTCAGATTGTCTTTTCAATGGCATACTGAATGTATTATTAAGAACCCATTAGCATAAGCAAAAATGTCTTATTTAATCCCATTGAGTTGAGCCTTGTCTCTTCCAGAATGCGCCTTTAAGTGATGATCTGCAGAGCAAACTGATTCCTGTAGACAGGTCCATGAGCAGCCGAGCTGATCTAATAGTTCACCAACACTGAGAAGCTGAGATGTTGCTGACTCCTCATCTCCCAGTCTCAGATTTTCACCCTCCCTTAGCTCCTCCCGTATGTTTTCCATATGCTTCTATGAACCACTGCAACTCAATAACAAGACTGAGAAATATTTAATTTGGGAGAGGGCGTTCATTTCCTTCTGGCTTAGTGAGTGAAACCTAACCTCATCCTACAGAATCATGCCTTCAGAGCGTGATTTTTTGTTACCACTAATTTAATATGACTCTGGGCTAATGCTGAAAAGTGGACTTTTCTCCGTCTCTCTCCAGTTGTATAGTCTGTCTTGCCTTCCTTTACATGAGGTCCAGTGACTGTAAGACTGCAGAATGAATCAGGTGAGCAAACAAGTTCAATGGAAAAACACCATTTTTCTGGTGGATTTGTTTTCTGTCAGATGAGCTCATTGAAGCGGTTGATTTCAGGGCTAGATAAGTTACTAGGTATAAGACAATATGTGGCCATGGGAGGGAACAAGGGATGCTACTATTATTCCTAATTAAGTGAAATTCAGGCCTAAGGTTCCTTTGGTGCAAAGCCTTTTCTTCCAACATACTGTGGTGATTTCTGAACTCCTGGTGTTACTACCTTATTTTTCATGAACTAGAGGATCACTTTGGAACTTGGAAGCTGAGCTGTAGAGAACCTCACGTAAGAAGCCCAAGGCAGATATGTGTTCCAGTTTCAGTCTATCTTTTCCAGGCTACAGTGCTTTCCAGCTGTCTTCCAGACACTAAACATCAAGTGTTCACTTGGTGTTTGTTACACATCTTGAAATATAAATGGAAAATATTGACTACAGAAGATACGCAGCTCCTGAAGGCTCTCAGGTGTCTGACCACGTGTAATAAAACATTGTGAAGAGTACAAATAAAAAGACAAGGAGGATAAGCAAGGAGAGCAAGTAGGAAAACAGACAGAACAAATACCAATTTCCACTTCCGCTAGATAATGCAAAAATAAAATCCTTTCTGTCAAATATCAACTAAAATAGAAATTAAACATCTTGAGCACTGCTTGGAAGTATGCCACAGCTGTACTTTGGCCTGTGGAGATGAGAATAATAATGCCTTACTTGTCAAGCTGTCTTTACACCATTAATATTTTTAAATGTCCCTGATAAATCATCTGTTTCTTATTGCTATTTAAAAGGAAAACTTTATTTCCCTTCTCACTTATGTTGGATAGCAATTTTAAACTAACAAGATGAGAAAGGAAAAAAAAAAGGTGGTTATGCTTAGCTGGTGTAATTCTAGAATACGTTAAAGATGAGGTAAAAATAGATAATACTATGAGCCAAAGCGTATTTTTTTTTTGTGGAAGGAGTGTGAAATACTAGTACATATGGCCAAAAACAGAGTTTGGTACACCATTCCAGACTGTTCCAGCACAAAATTAGCTCTGCTTTGAGCTATATTAAACCTGAGTTAGCCTGATTCCTGCTGGTGTAAATTTGCGCAGAGCCCTTAAGACAGGAAGCCACTGAGGCAGAAAGCAGTCGTGGCTCTTGATCTGCTGGAGGGCTTGCTGGGACCCGTGCTGCCTCTGAAGTAGGAGGTGTGGAGTGGGAGAGAGAATCAAAAGTGGCCCCGGATAGTGAGGGGAGAAAAATAAACAAACAAGCAAAAAAAGTCTTTTGAAAAGGGAAAGCTTGTTTGACAGCTTGGCCACTAGGGATATTCACAATCCTGCCAAGTATTCCCAACAATAAAGGAAAATTTGGGGGCAATTAAATATAAGTTATTTTCCCTCACCAAGCTAAAACTTAACGCTGACTATTTCATGAAATAAAACATCCAATTAGGGATAATGAGACTCCTGGGGTAACCCCCCAACACATATTAATTTTTAGTCTTCATTAAGTTAAACTTGTTTATTTGGAAAAAAATGTATTTTCCCTGCAGCTCCTGCTGTAACCTGTTTACCAAACACCACTGGGACACCCACACAAGCCTCTATAGAAGCCAGGCTGAAATTCAGAGTTGTTTACTTCCCCTCACAAAAAAATCCAAGGGCAGCGATGACAGCAGCAGTCCCTGCTCTCCCACATGCTGAATTCCAGCTGGGCTGATAGGAGCTGTAATTGACTTAGGATGAATCTCTTCCCACATCTCCCGCATCCTTTTATTGTGCCACATTGCCTGCTAAAGATAAAGCTGTCATCTCTTCCCGTTTAGACTAGGTCACCTGCCTTTTAACTGGGTGAGTTCATCTTCTGACCTCCAAGATGCTACTCAGATTTTCACAGTAATGCAACTTCCAGACAGGTTTTCGAATGCTTGCAACTGACATCAGCTTCTGCCCGTGAGATTCAGAAAGAGCAGAACACCAGCCAGAAATAGGGGTAGCTGGCTTAAATTAGATGTGAGGACTGAGTCCTAGGGTGAAGACAAAAAGGAAGATTTATTTAGAAACCTACAAGAGCAAAAATAAAAATAATTTTTAAAAAAGTTTCTCTCTCAGCAGTTGGAGACGGGTAGAGGTAAAACTCCTTGTGAAAGTTGAGCCTTGGGAGAAGCGAGGCAAGCTTTTACTGGCAGCTGAGAAAACAGTATGATAAACCATTCCAAAAGCAATTACAGAATTACTTGTATTCAGCAGCCAAGCAGGATCCCATGGGACATTTTGAAATCTAACAAACTACTAACAATACTGGTTCCATGTGAAATGAGGGGAGAGTTCATAGCTAGTAAGCCTGGGAAAGACTATAACAATCACTAGTAGTCTGTCCCGCATCAAGCAAGCTGTGCAGTTACATGCATGGATCTCTGCTTCAGGACTGTGCCATTTATCTGGACATTAACATACCCCACAGAGAGGAATCCCACTCTTCATTTAAGTGCTGGTGGATTTATTATGTCTGTAGATGAGTTGCTCAAGGGTTAGTGGTAGGACCTGGTGAGGGGTTACTTCCATAGTTTTGACCGTCTGCAAATACAGATACTGAAAGCATATTGAATAGTCATTCTTCACTAGTGACTTATCTGGATGTTTTCAAGTGGCCAAGAGAGGCCTTTAGAGAGTCACCCCATCTGCTTCCAAAACGGATGAAGCCATTCAGTATCATTGTTAATGCAGAAGCAGAGACTGCATCTCAAATTCACACCAAGTCTCCCTCCAATCAACAAACCCTAACTACAGTTCATGTTTACTTGTGTCACGTCTCCGTTTTAGCTCAAACTGCAACATCATATTACATGAGGTTATTAAACTTCATGCAGTCTTACCATGCCACCTTGTGCTAGATAGGTGGCAGTCAATGAAAATAATCTGCCAAGAGCTCATACATAATTAAAACCATTGTATTGCTGATTTCTAGGGCATTTTGAAACGATCCTCAGTGTTTTGCCTGTTTAATCTAAGCTTATTGTGCCAGGAATCGTCTCTTGTGCCTTGTAAGGACACAGAATCTTGCTCAGATCCAAGCTGCTTGTCAGAATTTCATACATTATATGGCAACACTAGCATTGGAAAATGCTTCGTTCAGAGCCGCTTTGTAGGCTTAAACTCGGGCATATCAAGCATATCTACAAAATGCACTCTGTATTAAAGAATATGAAAAGCAACCAGCACAATCTGTTATGTTTTTACAGACCCTGAAAAGTATCGTGACAGGAGAATAATTTACATGTTGTCGCATCTGCTAAAGTCACCAAATGCCTTTCATAATCCCTCACCTGCTCTGCCCCCACCCCAGTAAGAAATATAGTCATTACCATAGGAGGGAAGGTGGCCAGGCTGGGATCGCTTGTAATTCTTGTCCCCAAGTGCTTCATAAATCACACTTAGATTATCTGGTAATAAAGCTGGCAATGAAAAGATGCTACAGCAGTGAGTTATAGGCCTTTGCAGGGAGTGTGGCAAGGAGTTCACCCCAGGGAACCCTCTTACTCAGTCGTCTGCTTCCTCTCCACGTATCCCCCATGCTTCTAATTCTCCCTTGTCTCTGACTTTGTTCTGGTTACTCAATGCCTGAGTCATACACCTTGAAATAACAGTCACCCTCATTTCCAAATTCAAGCCTCAAAGACACACAAACAATTGTGGTACTTCAAGATATTAAGGCTCAGTTTTGCCAAAGGTTGACCTTGTGAAGTGCTGAGCTTTCTTTTCAATGGCAAGCCTCCCCCTATGTTTAGCTTTAAGCTTTGGACTCCTTGCTTGCAATTAAGTACATATTTAAGCTGTTTGATAGATCGTAGCCTGGGTATGCAGTATCTGGCAGAATCCAGTCTTTGCAGGACAGAGTACTCAGGGACACATTTGTGCTAGGGCTGCACAAGTACATTTATTCTAGATGCTGATAACTCTGTCAAGTGCTTCTATGTACCCTGCCTTCCAAGCCATGATGCTTTCTTCTGTAAAATACAGTATAGTCCTGCTGTTCCTGGAGCATTTCCACGATCACAGAATTGCACCCAGTATGGATGCAGGCAGGATGCTTATAGAATTGTGGGCAGTTGTATGGACTAACTGTGTTGTTTCTGATGTCACAGCTGTCACAGTAGAGTATCTCTCCACATTCACCTAACACCTCAAACTCCCTACATGAGCACTGTAGATGAGGTGGCAGTGCTGGAGATGGCACTGTGCTGCACTCTCCCTGCCAACACTGACTATACCTTTCTGTTAGGTGCGGCTGCAAGCAACATCAAAGAATCTCATGGGGTTTGTCTAAACCCCAGGAGTGCCTCCACTATAGTCCCAAGTCCAGACACATGTCTCTGGTATGTCAGGGTGAGCCTTGGGTGTTCACCAGCCTATCCTTTTGCCTCACCCACTTCTTCACACCTTTGTTTCATGGGAAATAAACTCAGGCCAAAAGGCAACCATGACACATTCTTCCAGACCCCCAAGCAAGGAACATACTGTCAGGTATTCCAGACCTGCATTCTGCAGGTAGCCTCATGCCTGTGTTATTTCAAAGACTTATGGCCTTCTTCTTCAGCTAACTCACACCACCTGTCTTGTAATACAGTTTTTAAAATTTATTTTTCATGAAACATAGCTATTTCATAAACAAACTTGCATTTGTCTCTGTGAAAAGGCTATCCCATCCCTATGGGATTTCTACTTCTCTCAGGCTGTCAGATGCCTTGCAAAGCTGTCCCTTGCTCATTAGGGACTCACATAAAACTCCTGTCTTGTGAATTCACACGTGCCTTTGGTTCTGTCATCTTCCTAGACAACTAGCTGCCTCTCACCAAAACACACCATCCAGGCACCAAGGTGCAGCCTCTCAAGAGAGGGCCATGCCAGACTCTGCAGAGGTAAAGTCCTAAGTCCATAACCTTCCTCCTCACCCAGCTCCTCTTCCTGGCCTGAACACATGTGCCAAGAAAACAAGACGTGTAGAGTCCAAAGGAGGAAATAGTGCTTTTTCTAGATAGCCTAATGCTACAGAGTTTTGTAAACAAGAGGGGAACTCCATACAGGTTTTTAAGATTATTTATGCAAGGAAATAATAGAGAAATTATGTTCTGACATAAGCAGTTAGAAAAAGGCTTCAGACTTTGATAAATTCTGCTCTTAAAACTTAAAAATCTTTAAACCTTAAAACTTTTCCAGAAAGACTTTTGCTTTCTTTTTTTAAAATATATTATTTTAGTGTCTCTTTGTTGCAGTCTTCATACAAGTATTTGCTGTTAATCCTCTGTGCCAAATTACCTCAAGGCTTGTTTTTATCAAAACAAAAAGCTGTGGTTTGTTTCAACACGTGCACATCAGAGGCAGGTTAGCTGGAGAAGCCATGCAATGTCCCTTAGAATCAGACTGACCTCTGGCAATCCTACCTCCTGATGAAATAACATTATTTGCTGACTTTCAAACACCTGACATACACTAATTTTCCAGAAGTAACAATATATAGGAAGAAAATCTAAACCGCAGTCAAACTCCATTGCCTCTATCTTTTGGAGAGATGACAAACTCCTGTTAACAGAAGGAGAATTGAAACAAGTCCTTTCCCATTTGAAGTTTCACACATCTACAGGAATATGCTAACCAAAGTTTGCTCCAAATAAAATGGAAAGTGATGCGGAAGCTAAAGTAACTTCACGTGCTATATTCAAAGACAGACTGTGAATGGATTTCTTGAAATATGAAATTTTAACTGTAAAAAAACTGTCAGAATGCATCACATATGAACACAGAAAGGCATTACAGACTGCAGGGAGATGAATATCTGTGATGAGAAAAACAACACAACTGGCATGTAGAGGAATGCTTGAAGCCTCCTTTGTTATGACTACAGTAAAAATACACATCTATTTTCCTAGAATAACAAAGTGTTCATTCTCTCGCCTGCTTGGAGCTGTTGGGCATTTGCAGTGTGTTATTAGCAACTGTACAAATGTCTTGTGTTTTGGAAAATCAAAGAATTACTGAGTAAGGAGAATTAATACCTTCCCTATAGCCCTGCCCCTGGATTTGCTTATGCATTTTGCTTTAAGGAGTCACTGGATAAAAAAATATAATCTATGCTGGAATCAAGGACTGGCGCCCAAGACCTCCATCTCTCAGGGGAGCACCTCTATAATTAAGGTACAGAGTTGGGCTTCCTATTATTGCGTGTGCTTTTCCTGGCTTTGTGATTGTTCAGTGCTTTTTTTGTCCAGTGGTCTCTCCTATGGGAGGGAAGGCTCATGCAGCTTGTCATCCCAGTGCCGGCATCAGAAAATTCCTTTTGAGCTGAAGGGAGCCGCAGGTTTGAACACCGTCTCTCTGAGGAGAACCCCAATCTCTTTTTTCTTTGGGTGGATACTCAAACCATTACGTATTTCTCCTTGAAAGCCATTTTTCAGCAAGATATCTTTGTTACCCAGGGCGAGAGCTAGCTACCTAAATCTAGAAGTGAATGAAAGGAGGGAGGGCTCAAAATACGTTCCAGCCTCACACACGCAGAAGTCTAAATTTGAGAAGAGGAAGAATCTCAGTTCTCCCCTGCTGTCTCATTTCCCACTGACTGGTTTCAACAGATGCTGCTCTCCCTTATTCAGAGGTTTGGTTGCTAGGAAAAGGATGCGCCACTGCCTAGCTCCCTCTGTTTCTGGGAGGAGAGATGCCTAAATCAAGCTCATGAATTAGTCCTGGAGTATCTGCCTACAGATAAAATACTCAGCCCGAATCCTATGTGAATCTTCCTGTTTTGTTCCTAGTGCCTGAGCATGAGAACATGTCTACCATGCATATTAAAAAACTAAAAGGTTTTTAAAAAGGTAAAGTATCTTTCTCTGTTTATGCCATCAGCTAAATGTTTGTAGTCCTCCCCTTGCATGAGATAGACTTGTGCAGTGGTCCGATCCAGAAAACATGTTCCTGAGGAAACAAAACAGGTTAGATTCTAGCTAAATCAGCTCCCTGAGCTTAGTTCGTCTTCTGGTTCCACTGGCACCAATGCCATGCAAGACAGGAGTCCAAAACATGCAGACAAGGCAGAAATGTGTGAGTGAGGAAGGACAGGAATCAGGCAGCAAATTTAGAGCTCAAATTCAGAGCAGCTTATGCTGTGTTGGTGTGTTGGAATCATACTCCAAGGTACGGTTTGGGCTGTTATCTGCCCAGTGGGTTGTCGTCATCCCTATCTCCTGTAAATTGAATCTGCTTGAACTGCACACTGAGTCTCAAAATAGATTAGATATCACCCAATGGAGGGGTTTGCAGTTCAAAGGAAAAAAAAAAGACTTGGCAATGAGCAAGGCCCAAGGGTGGGGTTTCATGCAATGCTGAATGCAATTTAACAGCTTGCTGCTGAAAGAGGGATGGATGCTCATCTTTTTTTCTTCAGTATTTCATCTCCCGCAGGCACATACCGTTAATGCTTGCCTTGCACCAGCTCCAGCATTTGTCTTGCACTTAGTTTAAGAGTGGGTCAGTTTGTTTTACTAACAACTGCACCAGAAAACAAAGCCAGCAAAAAAGTGAGTGGTCTGCTGGGCTTAGGAGCTGAGTCAGCTTTCCTGGCCCCCTGGCTCAGTGGGATGAGCACCACAGCGGGTACTTCCAGGGAAGGGGCAGGAGGCCTAGCTGGGAGCAGGAGGGTGCAGGGGGAAAGTGGGTACAGGACCACAGCCTGTTGGCAACACCAACCTGCTCCATTGGCTCAATTTCCTGCAAATTGCAGCCCAGCTCTTCTTGGACTTCGCTGTCCAAAGCACATTATTAAACACATGCAACTCCCATGTCAGAGCCTTGCCAAACTTTTACTGCTACACATTATGGGCCAAATGAATCTGCAGATCCTTGTAGATTCAAGAACCAGCTTTGTTCTTGGCTCTTGCTGGCAGCTTGGGCAAGAGGTGGAACTGTGGTGCCATGTGCTTCCCTGCTGGGAAATTCTGCTTACTAAGGGAGCAATCTAATTATGTGCTTGAAGCTTTTGGAGAATCTGTATCGCCAGCCCCTTGAGGGGAGCTGCAGCAACCCAGATGCTAAGCAACAATAGTAGGAAATGCTGTGATGAAGCCTGCATTCAGTAGGGAAGAATGTCACTTAAATTACAAAATACCTACTTGAGAACTTCCTCTCTTTGAGCAGCAGTCTAGGGATTCCTTTGTTAAGAGGAGCTGACATTTTGTTTGCTGTCAGGTCACAGTTTTTACAGACAGCTGTCATCATGGACCCAGCCTCTCACTGCTGGCATTTATAAGACAAGAGATTCACCGATCTGTTTCATAGGTCACAGCTCCGTCCCTTCACTGTTCCCCGAACAAAAGTGATTTCAGTTCACCCATAGTCAAGCAAAAAAGAGAGCTCCTTCTCCCCTGAGGAGCAGCAGGATCCAGTCTGAGTGATTACAGTCTACAAAGTAATCTGCGTGCCTCAAACAGAAAAACAAGTAACTCTGTCCCTGAACCCCAGGCACCCAGGCAACAGGACCCACTCAGAGCAGCTGAGACCCACTGTGGTTTGGTAGAAGCTGTGGTGGAGACATGGGAACTTTTCTTCCCCTCCCACACAATCAACAACATGAGCTTTTCAGAATCCTTCACATTGAAGTTGATTTGCTTCAGTGACAATTCCTCTGTGCAGTACATACGCCCAGTTCCTACCAACAGCATCTGTTGCTGAGCTATTGTTGAGTATGTAAGAGCCATAGGAAGCCCGAACTCCAGATTATTCCTTACAGAATCATTCAATTTCTGTGTTTTCATGCTGCCAAGACCTGGAAAGAGAATGTGCGCACTTTCTGACAGAATTTGGCAAGTGCATGTGTTTCAGTAACATTGCCAGGATGTGCCCTGGCAGGGGTGAAAGAAGCAGGTCTAAATCACCAGTGGTGCAGCAGAGCTTCCATATTTTCTTTCAGGATAGTGGTTGCATTTTCTGCTGTCCCACACTTATGCCATAGTATGGTAGGAAGATGTGTCAGGGGAGGTTCAGGCTGGACATGACGAAAAGGTTCTTCCCCCAGAGGGTGGTGGAGCACTGGAACAGGCTCCCCAGGGAGGTGTCACAGCCCCAAGCCTGACAGTGTTCAAGAAGAGACTGGACAACACCCTCAGACACATGGTGTGAACTGTGGGGTTGTCCTGTGCAGGGACAGGAGCTGGACTCGATGATCCTTGTGGGTCCCTTCCAACTCAGGACATTCTGTGATTCTAAGATGACTTGTGGCTGCATTCAGTGCCTGGTGTGGAGCCTACTTTCTGAGAACATGCTTGCCTTAGGCTTGCAGCATGAGTCTTCAGATATGCTTAGCATTAAAATGTGGTTAACTCGGTTTCTAGCCCAGCTGAACTTTTACAATTAAGGAAGACACTGTGCAGCGCAATCAGACTTTTGTGTTTATTTATTTTTAGCTTCTATGGAAATTACAATGATGCAGTCACGCTCTGAGCATATGTGTGCTGTTTTGTGTCTGTCTGTCGGCCCTTTGCAAATAGCTCCTGGCCATTCTGAGCCCAGTTTCACTTGAAGCTAGCAGTTTCAAACATACTGGGTCCCTACATATTTCATGGAAACAGATAGTTGAATAGAGCAGAGAGAAAGCCTACAGCTTTATATGTTAGAAAATTTATATTAGGCATAAAAGAATCTACACAATAGAGCAGTATTATATGTCCAAACCTCATGAAAAGTTTTAATCAGAGGTGGCACCACCAGAGGATCCCACTATGAGATGAAAATGAGTTGGAAACCAGGTTTCATTTGCTGTGTGGCATATGGAAATACTTGATAACTTAGCAGAGTGAAAAATAAATACCAATTTTGTCTCTCTTGCGTGCTCTCTTCTTTGCTTCCTTTGCTGCAAGCCTGTAATGTAGAAACAGATTGTGTGTGACCAGGAAGTGAGGGCTGATAACTATGCATAGAAGGCTTAACTTTAAGAGAATATTCATGAAACTTATTCTTTGAATTTGAACAAGGAACATTTTATTTCCCATATTCTTGTATGTCTTTTCCTTAACTCCACATTGGTTAGGTCTTTGCAAGTCATCACGTTTCGTATGTCCATCACTGAAATTATAAAATATACTACACCCATAGGTGAACTACAAGGCTTTATTGGAGGAAAAGACTATAAAGCTGTGCTGGCTTGAAAGTTCTGTTAAGCTTCTAGCTACCTTCAACAATTCACACATCTATCTTATGGTTAGGGCCTTACCTTCCCAAAATTGAATAATTAATACTACCAATTTTCTGAATAAGGACATGGAGAAGTACTGACAGAAATAGAATATAAATCTCAGTTGCCAAAAGAAATAGACTAAATGTTTAAATGTGCATTCCTGGTGGCTTTTACTGTCTCTCTTTGTCTTGGCCACAGTATTGCAAACCCTTAAGTATGCAAGTAACTCTATGCATATAAATAACCACCAGATCTCAAATATTTGGAGGTCTGTGGCTTCACAGAACAAATACATATGAGTATGCAGAGACTCATGTTGTAATAATTACTAATCATATCATAGTTTTACATATATAGTACAATGTACTAAAGCTATACCTTCATTATTATGAGTCATTCTGTTAGAAGGATCTTCTGACACTTGGCCTAGGGTGTGCAGCCCTTCCTCACACAGTTCTTCTGGTATTCAGTCGGAGACCATTTGCAATAAGCAGTTTGGAAGCAGCCACCCTGTTTGGGGAGATAAAAGACTTTAACAAAATGGGTAGTCACAGTGAGTCTCAGTGGGATCACAAGCACATTTAATTTACCAGCAGAGGTGCAGCCTTACTATCTTGCTGTTGCTAACATGGTTACAGCTAATGTGAATTTGTGAGTATAGAAAGAATCTCCTTTAAAGTCTGACTAATTATTTGCTACTCTTACTCATCCATTTTGTTCTTTTAAAGATGGTTTTAAGATCAGTTCCTCCTTCACCTTTGAGGCCCAACTGTCAGCATTTCCCATTTCCACAGATCACCTTTAAACTAAGGCAAACTCCTTGTGCCCCCCAAGCAGCAGTGATGTCAGCAAGTATTACAGAAGCAATGCAGAGCCAGAAAGGCCTGAACTCATCAGTGACAGATTCACAAGCTGGTCATCTCTCAATGCAAGAACAAGCCTGTGTAAGAGAGGATTAGGTCAGAATGCATTTTACATTAAAACTCAAACACTGCCACAGGAGAAAGAAAAAAAAAAAAAGTGAAATATTTTGACCATTGTTTATTTTTCTCCTGATAAATGTCTGCAGAGGAGGAGTCAAAATAATAAAATATTGTTTAAACAGGGCAAAACTCAAGTAATTGAGAAGTCAATGTATGCTTTTTATTAGTCATGGACGTATATTAGTCAACAGTTTTAAACATGTGAAAACACACTGTTTGGTCCTCAACTACTTTTCATTCCCTTTCCTTGTTGCTCTTCTTTTGTATTGTCAAAGCATCTAGGGGCCCAGTCCTGACTGAGAACTAGGGCCCTTACTTTGCTTATACAAAGAACTTACATTTGATGGATTTATATTTTTTTTTCAAAATGTTTGTTCAACTATTGTTATTACTAAAACTATGCAATACTATTCATATATGTGGACGATTACTATGGACAGATGGTCTTGAATCAGTTCACTGTGCTTTGTTGTTTTAATAAATTATGTGCTTTAATTAACAGAAATTTCAGCCAGACATCTACCTATCAATTTTCCACAGGCTTTCTTTGCCCTTTTAATTGTAACAGCAGCCATTTCACATTTAGGTTGCAGAATATCTGTATTAACACAACCTTTCGTTGATAATTGTGAAGCCACCTGGGAATCAAGTGCTTGTAGTCAGTGCACTCATCTGATCATGAGAAGAGCTGGTGTTGTCAGCACTCCTTGCTTTGCTGTAAGGTATTATTCCTGTTTTACAGAGGAGGGCAGGAAGAAACACAGTTTAATCCCTAATTTTTGAAAGCAGTTATTAGGCAACTTGTACCCTCTGGGTGTGTCTAAAATTGTGGTACCAGAGACTTTTCAGTTCCCAAAATGTACTCTGGCCACATCGTAACTGCACCTGGGCATAAGGTTCTAATGTACAGGGTTTTCTCCCCTTCCTGCATCCTAATTTCCACTGGAAGGAAATTCAGGTGTTTGGGAACAGAAGGATCTACAGTGTGCTCCAACTGGTCTCCATCTGGACAGGCACAAGATCACGACAGGAGTGAGGACAGGGAAAGGGAAGGACAGAGGAGGAACACACCCTGAAACCCATTGCCTGTTAAGGATAGTAGATATGTAGGGTGAAAATTGGGGTCCAGATAATGGAACTTCCTGGTAAAAGTGGGACTAGGGCACACTTTCTTGATTCAGGGTTCTGATCTTACTCCAGGATTATTCTTTTCCTCTTTTCTGTTTGTTTACTGCTACAGAACCAGACTGGATACTATGATATTACATATTCATATTACAGTTGCAAAATAATACTCTGTGTAATTTGAACTTTCATTTTTAGAAAGCAACTTGTGATAGTAAATCTAAGAAACCAACAAATTTCCTTCTTATCATCAGTTCATTTATAACCTCTCTCTACAGTCACATTTTTCCTGTCCCTGATACTCACCTATAGATCATAGGTTTTTTCAGTTTGTATTTCCGTCATTACTCTTCATCTATGACAAGGATTTCAGTTTCCCTACAGCAAACTGGCATTTTTTCTGGGATGTTTCAAGGGGAGCTAATTTACATCAGGAAATTGCTTCAAGGTGATCCATCTGGGACAGTCAAGAAGTTTGCATACTCTGTATGTCCTCTACAGACATATTTCATTATTTCTTTTGTACTTCACACATCACCTCTGGCTCACAAGCATCTCCCCACCATAACCAGTCTTTGCCTTTTTCATAGTGAGTAGGCAATAAACATATGGTTGACAATTGTGACATCCCAAGAAAAACGGGAGGGAAGAGTCCGTCGAAGCTTAATAAATAGCTGGAGAAGAAAGGGGGTTCACATGGGTCAAGGCTGGCTTCCAGCTCTGAGGGGAGAAGTGCCAAGCAACAAAACCAGGTTCCTTCTTTGCCTGGAGATATTGTGAAAGGACTGCTCAGAATGTCTTTACTTCCTGCACAAAGTTAATTTTTTTTCTATGTAGAAAACCTGTTTATTTTCTGCCATGTCCCAAATTGGTAATTGCAAAAAGCTTCATTTACCACAGAGCCACTCAGCATCAAGTCAATGGGTGCCATGAAAGAACTTACCCAGGATTGAATAAAAGCAGTTCCAGGAGGGAGTTTACTGAGACGTTTGCTGATTGACACTGTTCAGATGCAGAGCTACATACTTGCCTGGTCGCAGGACAGGCAAAACACTCTGTTTCTGCAAAGGTCCATTTCTCCCTCCCATCCAGACTTGACCTCAGCTGGAGAGGAAAAAATGGGATTGCTTCAAAGTGGGGAGTAGCACGTACTTGCAATATGCTGCCACATCTCCAATCAGCCCATGGCATGGCTCTCATTATACAGCAGACGTGGCTTTTCTTCTTTATCTTTCTTCCCTCTTCCTTCCATACAACCACTTTTTTTGTCAGTTGAACTGATTAGGCCAACAAAAAGCTAGTTCAGGGGTCCTTCAAAGAGGCTACACAGCCCTAATATATGCATGCACTGAATCTGCTAATGCCCTGGCTCAGTTAGACAGAGATCTCCACGCTTTCTGCCTCCTACCTCTTTCTCCTGGTAAGGCTTTCTCCAGAAACATCAGTAAGCTTGCCATCTTACACTGTCGCTCAAGTACTTCATCACACTCCTCAAAACTAACCTTTTAGAGAAGAGCTGACAACAGCGCATTGACTGTCATGCAGGTCTGTCACGATGCCCAAGTTGTTGCCCTGTCTGGTTTGCCTGTTCTGGTCTATTGACTCTAGTTTTAAGCTTAACTACTCAGTACCGAGAGGTAGGGACCTTGTCTTTTGTCTGTACAGCACAGAGCCCTGTGGTGTCCTGTCTCCATCACTTCAGGTTTCTAAAAACGCATGCACTCTGATTGATCCTAAATGCTTTTCTCCATTTCTGATGTTTAATCATATTTTATGTAATCCTACTCCCCCCACCTAAATGAGTATGAAATTATTCTCAAAGCAGCAAATCTGCAGGGATGGGGAGCAAAAACTATTTCCTTGACTTCTCATTAATTTTTGGGACTATAGTGTCTCTGCAAGGGCTCCTACACAGGACTTTTATGCCCTAGGTCTATGAAAGTGCTATAGCCACACCGTAGCAGGCTGCTAAACTTACCATCTGTAAAGATTTCTACTGCTTCACCCCCAAACAGGCAGCTTCTGCCTGTGGCACATACAGGTAGTAAAAGTTTGGAGCCAGATCTGCCTTTCCTATATCTCTCCCCAAGCACAGAACAGCCAGCATGCAATGGCACTGAGAGCATAGTCTTACTCCTGTGCTGGTGCTTCTCGAGGCAGATATGAACCTGTTAGATGAAGTCGGTGGTTATAACCACAGTGTTAAAAAAAGATTCTGTGCCAATGAGAATGTTGGTGGTTGGTCTGTGGTGGAGAGAAAGGTGTCTGCAGCTGTGCAGTTCAGGATGTGTTTTAGTAACAGAGCAAGTATATACCCAAGCTAAACGTGTTAGATTAGAAAAACATATACACCGTTGCGTGACAATAAGCAAAAGAGTCTTGAAAAGGTACTAAAGCCACTAGACTGTCAAAGAGAGAAAAATGGGGCATACTGGAGTCTGGATGGGCAGGCCTGTGTGCATTGTTACTGGTTTGGTGGAGTACTGAGAAATTGCTCCCTGTAAACTCTTTTCAGCATCTGTTCATTCTGTTATGGCATAAGTGCACTCCCAAAGTGCTGGACAGACTGAACACAACTTGCTATCACTCATAAAAAAATTGCTGTTCAGGCCATGAAGATATGGTGCCCCAGGTCACCCTTTTCCAAAGTGACTCCCTGGAGGAGATGGACAGCCAGGAGGTCATGGTGGCTGTGGAAGCAGCCATGGTTAACCATCCTACATGAGGGTCTGCCTAAAAACTGTTCCCACCCCAGAGACTGAAGAGCCCTTTGAGGACAGCAGGTTCCTGTCCCCAGTCACCTTAAGGCAATGTGGGGGAATTTATGGCAAAGCAAAGGGACTTCAGAGGAGCTGGTTCCTGGAAACACCCAACTTGACTGGAGTCCCCATTGGTCTTGCCTCACTCTATGAATCCACCTTTCATACTCTACATAAAAAACCCTCCATGTGTGAGACCTCCCATTTCAGTCTCAGGGTTCCCTCAGGCCTATGTTTAGCACCTAAGACATCACACAGTCATTATTTTACTACCTTCCTGGTGGCTTTCACTCCCCACCTTCCAACCTTCAGAGAGACACGAATACTAGTGTACCCCAGTTTTTTTGGTAGGATCTCAATTCTCCTCCCACGTCAAAGGTTGTCTGTCCATACCATTTTCTCTTGCCATCTACCCTCCTACCCACCACAAGGATTTTGTCTTCCTCTTGTTTTTCCTTCTCATGGCTCAGTTGACCCTAATTTCCTTATGCTAAGGACTTAATGCTCTTTTATTTCTTTTCAATTCAGGCTTCCCCACCTCCTTCCCTCCCTACCTCCAGGGCTGGGTTCAAACCCATTTCCCCACTATTGTTATGGGTTTTCTTTTTTCAGTCTGGGAGAGGAATTATTCACAGTGTGGGTGTGTCTCAGCTGTATTGAAAGGACAAACAGAGAGGGTGGATGGGCACTGTTATCTTGGAAGGTTACCTTGGTTCACTATACACTTAGAAAAGTGCCTGAGACTCTAGTTCTGATAAACACAGGGAAAAGTCTCTGTACCATCTTCATTTTTTCTTCTTCATTATTAAATATTTACTAAAATCAAGGGAGTTCTGCCCACTCATGCCAAGAATACTCTCTGAAACTCAAGAAATAAACAGAAACTGTGTTCAGAATTTACTACTTTAGAGATGACAGAGGTACTATGAGGCTGAGTGTAGGGCTCAAAAAGTCAGCCCACAACTTGTACAAAACAGAGGAGAAAACACAGTCTAGCAAAAATGATAGTGTGATTTATTCAAAGGTGTTTTCACACTGAAGAACATCTCTTCAGGCCTCCTAAACCAAAACAAGGCAATAGAGAAAAGCAGGATATGCCAAAACCTGTCTACCCTTTTTTTTTTCTTTGTAAAATACTTATCACTTTCTTTTTAATTTGGGTTTAAAACTAGCACGAAAATTGTCTTAATCTCCACACTCCGGCTCTCATTACACTGTCTTTTTCTCTTGCTTATTTATTTTTGGCTCCCTCTCCATCATTCCTGGTTCATATTTACTTGTGTTTGTTCTTGGTTTTCAAATATGGGACCTGCTTCTATTGTCTTTACTCAGACGATTCTTTATTGAAAACAAATGGCAGTACTGCTGGAGAAAAGGCAACAGAAATGATCCATGGTTTTCATGTTACCACCTTGCTTCTGTAGCAAGCTGTGTGCTGGAAGAGATATTCGCCAGTATACAAGTAGCCTCAGATTTGATTGCAAATGACAGGTTAAAGACCATGTTTCCATTTACAGTCTAGGTAAGGAGTTTATTGTTCATATAGCTTTCTATTTTTAACCTATTTTTAAAATGGTTTCCACTCAGAAGGGGCAGTATTATTTAGGAATCTAATTCTTCTGCTTTGAATTATTGGAGACTGAAGGAAAACTAACTGGTTTGCTGGCAAGGTACATATGTAAAAACATTGACCATGCCTTTGACTGATGATGGCTTCTTGTCAGTCATTTGAGTGATGCAATTTGTGCAAGAACCTTTGTATTCTTCTGTGTTGCTTCCAGAAATGGCCACATGTTTCTTGGTACATAAATTTTATTAATATTGAAAGGGGATTGTAAGCTTCTTTTTTTAGCAGAGTAAAGATGGATGATTTATCTCTAAGGCAGTCAAGACTCATAATTGCACATCTTCAGTCAATGGGAATATTGCTCTTGACTTCAGTACCTACAGAACCAAGGAGGAAGACAGATTTTTTTTTTTTGTCTAACACCCCCCCTCCCCCAATACGAGATTGTTGAGAATTTTTCTTAGATTGAGACTATGGTTTTATCTCTGAGTCTTGGCATTTCCTTACAAATTACCATTAGTTCTATTTTTCCTGCACAATTTATCTCCCTAGTGCAGAGTCTGAGCAATCCCAAATGAGTAGGTAGTCACCCTGACACAGTTTGTTTTACCCTGTGCCGGTGCAGTCAATGCTGTGTTATGTTGGATACAGAGAAATTCATCGCAACAGGCCACAGGGATTTACTGAGAAAGCAGGAAATACTTATTACATTTCTTTCAGCTTCTTCAGTGTTTCATCCTTGTAATCATATCACTACCCCACTAACCAGGCTCAAAAATACAAAGGAAACTCGATTTATTAGCTCTCTAGCTTTGAATAATCCTGAAGAGAAAAATGTTGCAGAGAGATTGCATGTTATTGATTTTTTTTGTCTCTATAATCAGGCAAAAGATGAGGCTTTCTGGGCAGTAAACATCTTTCCACAAATCCATTCAGGATTTGAGAAGGTGAAATTTTAGTAAATTTTCCTGAAGGAAATTTTAGATCAGGTTTAAATTATTGCCAGATACCTAACTCTCTTTGGCCTAGGGACAATACTTCACAAGCTGTATGCTGCAGCACACTCCAGATTCTGCTATCATTATAACCCAGGGTTTTAACATTTCTCTCCTTTCTCCTCTCCTCTCCTCTCCTCTCCTCTCCTCTCCTCTCCTCTCCTCTCCTCTCCTCATTTTCCCCTTATCTCCTTTTCTCCTTTTTCCCCTTTCTTTCCTTGAAATTGTAAGCAATACTGGAAAGTCTGGGCTGTATGATGCAGACAAGTCATAGGCTGGGGATGCATGCTTAGGGGTCTGCTTTACTAGAATTTCCATATCATAAAGGAAACTTTCATGATGACCATTCCTGGGGAAATCTTTCCTTGTTCTTATTAAGCCAGGTGATCTTATTGAACTTACAGATGTTTTAAAAAATATGTAAAATGGGGCTGGCTATTTTACAAGTCTGTAAATTGAGTAGAAAGGTAACTAAATGTCCAAGCATCTTAAAAATATCCTTTATCTCAAATGCAAAAGACCTCTGACTACTGCCACAGGTCAACTGGTGGATCCCATCCTCTGTATTCTCCTGCAGCCTCTCTTAATTTATGTTGCTGCTTATTCTATCCCCCCAGGACACCCAACCTGTCAGGAAAAGAAGGGAGAAGAAGAGCTGATAAACACAGAGATCTCAGTATCTGGGCCAGTTTACACCTCCCCCACCCAACACCTTCATTCCCAGGCTGACAATGTCAGTTGTTCCAACATTAAGAGTGAGGTTTCCTATTACATCTAAAGCAAAGTGACTGTGGGCTGCTGCCTACAAGGAGCCCTCTTACTGCTCTTTCCCCATCCTCCCCCACCAAGCAGCTCTGGCTGCTTCCCTGGAGGCGACTCCAGGGAATTGCACAGCCGATGGGTGAGCAGCTCAGAGCTGACCCAGTGCCAGCTCATCCACCAAGCAAGTGCAGTAATCAAAAAGCAGCATTTTACTCTTGGATCCAGTTTATCTATGACCATCTCAAGGCCTGACTCACAGGAAGCAATGGGGGTGCACCTGGAGGAGATATATGCAGTTGGCCAAAATTTGGTGTAATGTGAAACTTCTCCTGAAGATACCAGGTGATGCTTTAAACAGGCATGTCTGTGTGAAGCCTCTGGCTTCTGCTGTTTTGGGGAAAATGTTTGTCTTAGGTGCGGCAGAGGAGCCAACAGGGCAATTAACCCTTCAACAGAAGACATCAAGTTTGCTGTTCTCTGAGCAGCATTGTGAGCCAACCACATTGAAACCTGTTTAAACAGGATAGAGCCCTTCATACTTTCTATTGTGTAACTCATGTAACTTTGCAGAACTTTATCCTAAAAACCAACAACTCCTGCTTTCTTCAGACCCCCAAATTAACAGCAAGGATGCTATCTGAATGGTTTGTAGCACAAGAGCACCTAGGGGCTGGTTAGCTGGTGTCAGAAAGCACCGTGTGCAGGCTCACACTTACACAGGGTCTGCAAAAAGACAACTGCAGGTCCAGAAGAGCCATGGGAGCATGGCAATATACAGCAAATGGGGAGAAAAGGGGTGAAAACGAGGGTGCAGAGCAATGGTGAGATGATTTGGACTAGTGACGTGAGCAGACTATCACTTCACCTTGGCAGAGCTCTCATCTTATCTGCACATCAGTGCACAGGAGGCTGTGTCCTGAGGACAGGACTGCAGAGGAACAGTAGTAGCTGGGTATCTCAGATGGTGAGTCCATCCAGCAGACTCAGCACTTCAGGTGTGGCTTCTTTTTCTCCCCTGTATAGACACAGTTTGCCCCAAGGAAAAGAAACACTACCGCATTTAGTGCAAATATATGAGATCCCAGTGATCTGGCTGGGAAGTAGGAGGTAAAACCAAAGGAGGAGAGGTTCAGGCTAGACAAGAGGATGAAATTTTTTATAATGAGGGTGGTAGAACACTGGCACAAGTTGCCCAGAGGGGTGGTAGATGCCCCATCCTTGGAAACGTTCAAGGCCAAGCTGGATGGGGCTCTGAGCAACCTGATCTAGTTGAAGATGTCCCTGCTCATTGCAGGGGGTTGGACTAGATGAGCTTTGAAGGTCCCTTCCAACCCAAACTATTCTGTGATTCCATGATAAGGCAAACATTACAAATCCATGGTGACTCAGCTGCCACAGCTGTGATTCTTCTGTTGGACTATGGACACACATAACTCTAGCAATATTCTAGTTTTTGATGGACAGGACAGCTGCTTCCATGTGTGGGTACCCAGGGCCAAAAAAAAGAAAGTTTGCACCAGTAATGATGTATAGGACCTGCCATGAGATCTGATGACCAATACGGACAGGACCATACACCAGCCAGAGAAAGCCTAGAAGGCCAAGTGAGGAAGTTTGCATTTGATACAGCAGAAAAGGAGAAAAAATAACAAGTACAAAAAACTCCTGTGGCCTAAACAGAAATTTGAGACTATGACACTCTATACTCGGATACATTGTAATGGAGCAAGCTGAATTCATCTTTAACCTCCTAAAGTAGGTGTCCTGGGTTAAATTAACCACCTGCACCCAACTGTTCTGGCAGCCTTGGGTGCTAACGGGCAAGGCAAAAAAGTAGTAATAATATCAGCTCGATAAAGCCTAAGACACAAAATATATTTGCAGCATGTATTTAATATATAAAAAGGGAGAAAATGGCATTTGTTGGGCTGGTAAGGAGAAGGTAGCAGCTGCTAGGATACTAGAGGACAAGGGCTTGCACGCATTTTTTTGTTTCTGTGAACGGAAATGAGAGAAGGAAAAGAGCTTAAGGGAAAAGAGAGCGAGCCTTCAAAGTTATTCTGTGTCCTTAGCTTCCCTGAGAATTTTTTATTTCTGTATCTGATTTAGATTATAAAATCCCTGGGGCAGCAATAGTCTTTAATTTGAGTCTTCTTCAGTACTGGCCAAATCACTGATGCTTAATGAGAAAATAAAATGTTGATAAATTAATATAAAAGTTGCCTTCCTGCAGTCTGGCACTTAATAGATGACACCCAGTTAGAAATGGAGTAAAAACATTTGTATTGAACCCGAGCAGAGGATCAGCTTTAAGAGCATGAGAGTCCTTCCACTGCCTTCGACAAGGGAGGATCTGGCTCATGCTGCAAACAATTCTTTGAAATTACGAATGTGCAACTGGGTACTGTACACCCATGTACGCTTCTGCATATTGCATATGGTAATTTCCCACCAGACAAACTACAGACGCAGACAGGCAAGCTGCTGTGTCTTGGTGGACCCTGGGGTTCCATGTGGGTGCAGAAGCCAGCCATGCAAAGCAGTGCGCTGGATTATGGCATAATTCATTGCTGTGGTGCCACTTACACACTCTAATGGGCTTTATTTGCAGCGGGGATGACTGAGGTGCTGGGAAGCACAAGCCAAGTTGAAATAGATTTGTCAAGCTTATTTCATGCTTTGTTGCAGTGGCTACATTTTAGACAGATTGTGAAAATTATGTTATTTTTAATAATTAGATTACAAAACTGCCTAGACATACACAAAAAAAATGGGGGTTCTACTGTAATGGTTGGGTCCCAAAACATGCAAGAACACCAACAGTTTGCAATCTCAACCATCTGCAAGCTAAAGAATGACAAAGACTTCTGTACCATGTGGTTTGCCAACTTCATCAGACTCTGGGATCTCAACAAGAATATAGAGGCTGATTAACAGACTTGTACCTTTCAATATGTTTTTTTCCCCTATCCTATTTACAAGAATAAATGCCATCTTTTTTCCATTCTGCTTTAGCCATCAGGAATTCATGTTGTTCTTTTTGGTTTGAGTTGTTCCAAGAAAGACAGATTTGGAGGTGGCAGTAGATCTAACTTGGGACAAAGCTACAAAAATGCTGCCATGGCTGTATCCCCCCATCTAACCAAAACAAACAATCTGGAAAAAGATTCCCTGATCAACACATCAAGCAATGGAAAATAAATAAATAAATAAATAAATAAATAAATAAATAAATAAATCCGATATAGTGGCATTCCCAGTACAGGGAATCACCACTGGAATTATACAAGTAAAATTACTAGTCTTACCAGTGTAGAAACATATCTAAGATTAAGTCTGCTCTTAGTACAAGTCCTTGCAAATGAATTCAGGGGTCACACAAAAGGGACAGTGTGACAACAACTTTTTTGTGAGCCATTTGGGTAAGAATCTGGCAAATGAGACTTCCCTGAGGTGGAGCTGAGGGGGCTGTGCAGAGAAGAAGCGGGGTGGAATGCAGAATGGGGCAGAGGGGAAGAGTTAACCACGGTGTGAAAAGCCTTGAAATAGTGTAAATGGATTTCAACTTCTAGCTAAGAAAGGGAGCTTAAGGAATGTCTGTCACAGAAACTTTTGCTCGTTTCCTCGCTCCTCCTGCCCCAAGAAATGAGAATGATATACATAGTTAGAGATAGATGGTATATCTATAAAGACATAAAACTGGGAAGAGTGGTTGAGGGAAAAGTAAGACACACCATGTAAAAATGTCAGGCAGTCAACAAGAAACAAGTAGAAGAAACAATTAAAAAATACTGTGACACCATATGGAACTTTCAGTTGCATTTGAAAGCTCTATAAAAGAAACTTTAAAAAACAATTACATTCTCCTCACCTCAAAATAGTGCGTCCTTTGTTGGAAGACAATATAGTTATTTAAAACCCCTGGGGTTTTACATGTTTGAATCCACAGATTGTCTAGTACAGGCATTAGAAACTTATGACCCTGGTGTAAGAGATAGCATGTGCAATGATTTTGAACTGTAGATGGGCAAGCAGAGGTACAGCACGGAGCATCGCGGCATTTTAAGAGAGGCATTGGAAAGAGCAAGCAACTCCCAGTGCTGATGGATATAATAGCCATTTTCCACTGAGGGTAAACAAGGAATCAATGAAATGCCCCCTTTTTAGTGTCAGCTGAAACAATGGAAAACCTCTGCCCAAGGACACAAACACACAGATCTCAACAGCACAGCTCATCTGTACCTAAAGGAGGTCCTGAGATCTGATAAATGATGGGGCAGAGGACTGAAGGAACTGAAGCCTTGTACATGAGAAAGAAGCAGCAGAAACATGAGACAGAAACAGAAAGTCATCCAGCTATTAACCGAGATGCACCTACTTGCCTGAGAAAAAATGAGGCTGTGGTTTTGAGAGATCTAGTACTTGTGTCTATGCAGAAGTGGGGAGGCCTTCCTCCTTACCTCCCCCTCCGTTTTCTTGGCCTCTCAGTCCTAGTGTTTAAGCTGGTGCTGGTCTTTAGAGCCCTCTGAACTGATATAACTCAGCAACCCAGAAAACCTTAGGTAATTTTCTGCTGGATTTATGAACTGAATTGGCTCATGCGTGGGTGACAAACGTAGCACAGGCACTGAGCGGGATTGCTGGTGGAAGGAGAGGAGCATGAAGGGTGAGATGAAGGGCAAGAGGAGAAAGAAGATGAAGCAAGATTTCCTTTGGGAGGAAGAGAGCCATCAGATCAGCTCAACTGCCTGTCAAACCACAGCTTGAAAGCAAGCACGTAAAAGCAAAGCACAGTCTGGAAGTAAGCTGAGAGGTTCTCCTAGTATTATGTTTTTACTCTGTTTCCTAACAGAAAGAACCTCAAATATCCTAAATTCTCACTAATCAAAACGTAAGAAGTGGCAACACGGTAAGGGTGCTATTCTAATCCAGCTGTGGTGAGCCACCATGATTTGTAAACATGATTCAAGAAGAAGACAGAGAATATTTGATCTGGAAAGATAAGAGCGTATGCTGCCTGGGGAAAGAGTTAGATATACTTTGACGCGGATAATGAAATGCCATGCCTTAGCCTTGACTGTCTTTTGCATACCCATCTTCCTGTGAGGAATATCTGAAGATGTCATTAAGGAGAACAAAGCAAAGCAAAGCTCAGAACTGCAGCCTTTGCATGCTAAATATTGTCCTGAATATACAACGTGCCTGCACAGATTCCCATTGAAATGGGAGCAGAGGTGTCGGTGCTTTTCTCAATCTGGGAGGAGGACAATGAAGTCCCACTTATTTAAAAAAAATAAATCAAAAAATCCATAGTAGTAGGCTGGGAAACTGTAGCTTATGATAGGCTAGTTGAAGTACTTTATGGTTTTAATGTAGAATGCTCAAATACTTTTTATGAAAGTTCCTACTCAAGCAAAACCTCCAGGATCACACCAAATATGGTCAGAAAGTGCCTAAAGAAATCTCTGTATTCCATCTTCCTTGGCACCCATGGCTTTTTATACTTCAGTGAAGTATCTGCAAATGATTAAGTTAAGCTCTGTTGAATTTTAAGGTAGTTAGACTGAATTTTTGGAATACCTAGGGCAATTTGCAGTCTTGGGTGCGAGCTGTACAATCAGCTGTTTTATCTCAACATCATGTAAAATATCTGGTTTGCTTTGTGGATTTTATATCTTTATCAGAAAAAAAAAAAATCCTTAAATTATCCACAGACCTTTGGGTCAAAAGACTTCAGGAGGAATGAATGAACCAGGTTAAGTTAGCTTTTCTGTCAGCCATTTTACATCGACAGTTTTAAAGGAGACATATGACTAGGCACATGGCATAAGGACAGTTCAGTCATGGTGCCATCTAATGCCCTTGGGCAAAAGACCAGATTTTGCCAAAGTCAGCAGCAGAGCACCCGCTGAGCTGAAGCATTTTGCATGCCAGGTATCTTACCCAGAGCGACAGAAACGTTACTCTGCCAGGCTCCTGCCAGGAAATCAACTGTGCCCAGGTGAGTCACCAAAATGCAATCCTTCTCGGAGCAGACTATAACCATATCCACAAGACGACTGCGTGCATCATGTAGTTTTACTGCAGGGCTCAGGATGGTGCATTGGGCTCGCCTGACTTTTCACACCCGCTGCGTTGGTGAGGAAGGGGGAAGGTCACAGCTCCACATTCCTGGTACTCCTCGTACCCTCCCTGAGGCGTTTAACAATTGCTGGACTTCACACTTCCTAAATAGCATTTGTGGGATTCTGTTCCTGATTGTAACACCTATAGATTTGAGTAAAAAATCTAATTAAAATGGCAATCTAAGAAATGCACACACAGCATCAGGTGAACCAAACCACTTATGCCACCCCTGCCCCCCCGGAAAAGGTGGCACCCCCATGCGAAGCCACAACCCCACAGGAGCATCAGGGCCTGCCAGGCCGCCGCCCAGCCCGGCGTGAGGCCCGGTCCTGCCCTGGAGGCCCTGCAGAAGAGCCAGGCCCGGGGATCGCCGCCGGGGCCAGGCTGGGGGCACCAGGCCGCTGCAGGCGAAGCCGCCCGGGGGCACAGCAGGGCGCCGGCAGAGAGCTGAGCCCGCGGGGCACGCAGCCCTCGACCGACGAGAACGGAGCTGCGGGGGGAACTAGCCCAGTCCCAGGCGCCCAGCCCCAGGCGCCCCGCATCACAGCGCGGGCGAGCGGAGGGCGAAGCCCCGTCACCCCCGCCTCCCCCCTTCCCTCCCTCCCGCCCGCCCCTCCAGGCACCGCCTCCTCCCCTCCTCTCCCCGCCCCGCCGCAGGTCGCCTCTCCTCCTCCGCCGCCTGACAAGGGGACGGGGGCGGCACTCGCGGCGCGGCGGCAGCGGCGGGCACAAGGCAGGACGTTGCCTTCGAACCTCTGCCGGTCCGGGCTTCTTCTTGTCCTCCTCCTTGTCCTGCGTGCGCGGCGTTGAGGAGCGGCCATGGTGAAGGTGTCGTTCAACTCGGCGTTGGCGCAGAAGGAGGCGGCGAAGAAGGAGGAGGAGAACAGCCAGGTGCTGATCCTGCCGCCGGACGCCAAGGTGAGTGTGGGGGGGCCGAGGCGCCGGGGCCGGCCCGGCTGCGGGCGCTGCGCTCCGCTCAGTGGCTCCGCTCCGCTCCGTGCTGCCGCGGGGAGGGAAGCGCACTGGCGACGGGTGTATTTTTCGTGTGTGCTCTTCGCTCCTCGTCCATCAGCCGCGGGCAGGCCGGCAGGGAAAGCAGCGCAGCGGTGCGGTGCGCCCCGCCGCCCCTCGCAGCTCACGCTTCTAAAATGGCTGACAGGAGAGCGAGCTTTAAAGCCCCGCTTCTCCCTACTTTGGGGATTTCTGTGTGTGTGTGTGTGTATATGTTTTTCTCTCTCTCTTTTTTTTTCTTTACCCCGACAGCGCTTGGATCGCGTCCAACTCGGCTTTTAAAAGGCGCTTTCGTCTTCTTCGCGGCGTCTCGTCCAGACCCGCGGCGAGCGGAGGGGCCGGCCCGGGCAGGCGCTGCCCTCCCTGGCCAGCCCGGCCGTGGGGACGGGCCGGCGGCGCCCCCGGCCGCTCCCGCAGCCCGTCCCCGGCCGCTCCCGCAGCCCGTCCCCGGCCGCTCCCGCAGCCCGTCCCCGGCCGCTCCCGCAGCCCGTCCGTGGCCGCTCCCGCAGCCCGTCCGTGGCCGCTCCCGCAGCCCGTCCCCGGCCGCTCCGCAGCCCGTCCCCGGCCGCTCCCGCAGCCCGTCCCTGGCCGTCGCTGCCGGGGTGGGGGGTCGGGGTGCCCTGCGGTGTGCTTGGGTCGGTCGCGGGAAGTTGGTTTGCGTGTAGATCGATGTCTGGATGGCGCCTGGTCTCCACACGTTGTTTAATCTCCTCCGGCGGCACGGATGAGTCCGACGAGCCAGCGAGCTCGCAAACCCTAAAGCGCTTCAGGGCAGGGAGGGCTTGGCGAGGGTGAAGTTGGAGGTTTGGCCGCGGCGTGTCTTGCAGAGCCTGGTGATCGTGTGTGTGTGTGTGTGTGTTACAAGCGAACTTCGCCTTGAAACTCGGGCTGGTTTAAATAAAGGAACAAAGAGCTGCCTCCCCCACCCCAAAACAGCACCCCAGCCCCGGTCGCTGCCGCCTTCCCTCCGCGCCTCCCAACAGCAACAAAGAGCACAACAGCAGCTGCTTTTAAACTTCTTGAAGTGCAAAACTGCCCAGAATATAAAGGGTTTTATTTGTAATTTCTGTGCTCCCGTGATCAAAACCAGTTTTTAATTAGAAGTAGCGTAATTTGTTCTAAGCTCTTTGAAAAGACAATGAAAACTTGAAAAATGGCCAGCTGTGCATAAACAGCATGCCTTGCTGTTTTCATTTGCTTTCACAATCTTTTGTGCATCAAGTCTCTGAGTTGCCAAATTTGATCTGCAGAATAGATGGTGTTTATTAATTTCCTAAATCTTTGTGATGAACCGCTGCCTGGGAAGACAGGATCTGTTGAATTTTCACGATGAAGTTGTGCCCTGGTGTAGGCTTTGCTGTGATTTGATGGGGTCAGGTTCTTCACCTGCAGAACCCACTGTTGTTTCAAAGCCAAAGGGGGCCGCAGGATGTTTTCTAGTGACGTCTTCCTGGTACAGCGAGTGGTTAAATTGCACATTTCTACTGAATGTGCTGCATTTATAAAACTCTGACCAAAGTATTCAAGTCCTTAGAACAGTGTGCCACAACAAATGAGACGGTATCATTGCTCAAATTGCCTGTGATTATGGGAAATCCGTTAGGTGATCTGCATGCCTAGTTGTTCCTAGCAGGAGTGCCTTTCTATAGAATATAATGGATTTCCCAGACCCAGGCTGAGCTGTGGAGTTCCTTCCTGACCAAAGGTTTGGCAATTGGTTTGACACCAAGTAGACACGAACTGCAAGTTCCAGAAAACAGGTTTTTCATAGTACCTCGGGATCCAGATCTGCCCTGTATGATATTTGTTTCCAGATAGCCTACCATTATGGGCTTGTAGTTCCTACTGCTAAACAAACAGAATGCATCTGGCTAATTGTCCGCTGGAGAGCAAATCCTCCTGACCCTGTCCAGATACTGACAGAAGCGTGTTATTTGACTATGATTTCCTTAAGGCAGAACTGTCAATTCTTGCAGCTGAGGATGAGATACAGGATCTGCCTTAACTTTGCCCAGGTCTTAGTACTGCTTTCCTTGCCTAGAAATGAGACTTGCAGATATTTATTAACCAGATTAAAAGGTGGTCTGGACTCACAGTAGCTACTTCTGAGTTCTTGCACTGTTATCGGGGGATGCACATGCCTGAACAAGGCAGCAGTCCTAAAATAGTGTGCCAGGAGCAGATGCCCTGTACAGATGAAAATTCCAAAAGCAAATGAGCGCTCTTAGGGGGCATCGAGCCTTTGATATTCTCCTTGACACATTTGCATCTTTTCTCAGCAGAACTGCAGATCTACACCTACCAGTGCGCAAAATTATCTTGAAGAAGCCTTTTTTTTTTTTGAGCATGCATGTTTTAGAGCATAAATAAATGCAGATCTGAATACAGTAGCATCATCTGTAGTTTTAGTAGAAGAGGCTGTGCAATCCATGCAGGATTAACAAATTGAAAAAATTATGTAGCTGTAGAGGTATTTGGATCTTTGGGAGTTCATTCTCAGATCTCAGACAAGAAAGGAACTGAGGGCCATTGTAAAACTTGATACCTTTGAGGTTAAGTGCGGGATATATTCTTTGAACTTTGCCTTCTCTAATATAAATGCATTAGAAATTAATCTTTTTACCTTCTCCACAAGGAACTTCTACTGCCTATGCAGGTCTTTGGAGGGCAGGGGACAAATGTATTATTCATATCACTTCATTGCTGGAAAACCCTTAGCCTCAAGTGAGGTTTGAAAGCCATATGAGAACGTATATAGAAGAATGAATTCTGGTAGATTGAAAAAAGCTCACATCACCAAAATGGCATATATGGGACATTTGTTTTCCCCTCTCTGCTGTCTTTACAGACATTGTTTCTGTAGGACAACTAATACATCTGAATTGCAAGTGTGAACATGAAAAATATTACAACATTTTATGAAGATTTATTATATGAAGAAAGTCATAGGAGGCGTTCTGGACTTGAAGTAAATCAAAGCACTTAAAGAGTGGAAGAGGATCAAGCAGAGTTATACATTCAGAATATTATCAAGAACTTCCAAAGATTTGAGCAAGATATATTAATAAACCAGTTGATATTAATGAATAAAGCCAAATACTCTGAAATTCCAGAAAATAAAGGTTCGTAGAATGAGCTTTTGGGCTGGTTCTTTGACTGTCTTCTGCTGCGTTTCCTGGCACAGTGTCATGAAGGGTGCCACGCTGTCTGCCATTGCAGGATTACCTTCAAGTAGATAATCTTCCTAGGGTTTACTAAAGAATGTTTGCAGCCAAAATATGCTGGTGATGTGGCGTAGAAATACTCTGATCTCACCCAAATTTGCCCAGTAACCTCTGATGAGGATGCTAATAGGAAATTAATTGTGGAAGAGAGGAGAAGAAGATGTGAGAAGAGTAGGGGATGTATCATGTGAACAACAGCTTAAGAAAAGCTTTTGCAGAAGGCATAAAGTCTTATGCTTTGGAGTGTGCTACTTAGAAAAGGAGTTTAAAAATCAAGAGTGCTAATCCTGCCTCGGCATAAATCACCTGTCAGTATGATTGCGTGTTGTGAAAGTGGCTCCATACTTACTGCAGGCAGCATTACGACTCTGCTGTGGCTCCTGGGATGATACTGCTGTACCATAATTCTCGTCCCAAATACAGAATACCCTTAGTGAAGGTTCTCAAGCCACATTTAATTTTCTGCTTTGCTCATTGTCAGTACAATAGGGTATTTTATGACGCAGTCTCCCAACAAATAATGAATGTGTGGTATTAACGTTTCTCCATACAATAGATGTTTGGAGAGCCAAAGATGGTTCTGAGCATGGTTGAAGTCTTCAGACATTTTGCAGAGTCCATTCAATAGTTTAAGTCCTCCCCAAACCTCTTTGGGTGCTCAGTAACTCTCAGGAAATTACTCCCTCCTGCTGGACTAGGTGACAACCTTTTCTTTTATATTTTCTTTTTTTTCTTGAGGTGCTCAACTCGACACATCCTTACCAAATACAGTTTTGTGCATGGAAGGTGTGGATTTACACATATATATCATCACTGACCTTTGGATAGCTGTATTTACAGAGAGATTTCAGTGTGAAAGTGTAAATGTTAAAAATTTTATAAGCAACAGCTTTCTGCGTTTATTCCTTATGAGAACATTATTACCTTGCACTCTAAAACCATTTTTTTTTCAGTTTAGCTTAATCTGTTGTAAAGCAGACTAAAATAGGCACTTTTAACACAGAGTTAAGAGAGTCCACCTGGGAAATACTGGCGAGTAACTAATGAGCACTATTTTTCCATACAGAAAAACCCTTAGATTTTGTGTAGTTGGTGATAGATGTTTCTGAAATAGCAGTGTTAGCTTTACAGTTGCTATACTTTGTGTGTGTAAATATCCATAAATACGATATAACATATATTTATATGCTATTTATATGTTAGTGAACACACTAATAAATAGTCATTTACTTATTTTTTCCTGTCAGCAAAGCAGTTTTTCTCATTTTATGGGACATGGTTGTTTTGGGGTTGTTTTGTTTATTTTTGGTTTATTTTGTTCTTGGAGGAGCTTCCTTAATTCCCTTTATAGCCTTCCTCCAGCCAAGTTTTCTTTCTCCAGTCACCATTGAGCAAAGAGCAAACTTTGTCTTTTCCTGTGTTTTCCATGATGCAACTAGGTCTTTAAGCCAACCAGGTTCTGCTGTCTGTCAGAGCATTCTGGATTAGGGTATGATTCTTTAAAAGAGGACAAGAGTAAAAAAATCCTAGCAAACTGAGTTTTCTTCCCCCTTACTCTCCCTCACTTTGGTAAGATTTTAATGAAATCCACCAGACTTCCAATGACAACCCTCTGGCTTCAGCCACAACGGGTACCCAGGATTCTGTTGCTTACTTGGCTTTATGGGCACCTGCAAGCATAAATATAGGGAAACTGAGTTTATGTAAACAAAACTTGTTGTTCATGAGGAACTCGTCCTTAGAAAAAAAAGTCTTGTGGCTGATGTTACTCCCTGTATCCTTTTACACGGTGAATTTGTGCAACTGGTTAAGTAGCGCAGCTTCCTGAAAATAATAACACCGTGTTCTTGAGATTTTGGCTCCTAAAACTGTTCTGTAGAGGTTGCCAGCAATTGTGAGAACAATACTTAAAAACAAACAAAAAAATCTCAAAAAGTTTGTGGTGCTTCCCTGAAAATATCTCGCGGTTTTGAAGTGAGTTGAAGAATTTGGAATTCGAGGTTAGAAAGTTCAAAAAGAGATCTGGAAGAGCTCGTGTCGTCCCCATCTCCCCAGTGACAGAAAGGAACCTGTGGGACAGAGGATTTCTGTCAGCGCTCTGTATCTCGCTTCCTTTTCCATTTATCTTCGCTTCCCGACCTGAATAACAAATATGAAGCTTTTGTTTCAAAATACGACTGTTTCCCAGAAGAATGATAGTTAATATTTCAAACAGGATGTATTCTGCCAGACCTTTGTGATAGCTGCATCGTCAGTTGTTGGTATCATTTATGTTTTTGGCTGCCTGAGCAAGAGCTGCTGTCCATACATAGCATTACAACTTCTATGCACTCAGTGCAGGGATGAGCATAGAGACGAGGCAAATACTTTATGCAGTGGTAAATAGTTTCTCTTTTCAGATTAACAAATTTATACTTGGCTGAGGCCCCTTGCCCTAAAAATGTATTTGCGGAACTTTTTTGCTTAACATTTGTCATGTGGCAAAGTCCACAATTAGATGAAGCTTTATATAGTGCAATATCTAGAAAAACTATCCTGCGCTGTGATGTTTTGTTATATTTAATGCTGTAAATACTTCTCTTGTGTTCACACCTGTCTTTCTGTGCTACAGTATCATTTTCTTTCTGATCAGCTTCCAAAAACTAGTTTGAATATTAACATTGCATAGTGGAATGGAAACCTTTTGGAACCAAAAGTTCTGTTAGGTGGGAAAAGCTAAAGTTAAATTAGTTCATTTCTGAAGATGTGGATCAAGATGGGATGCTGAACTTTCCTGTAAAAACAAACATTTGAAAGAAAATGTTATTGGAATCAACAGTGTTTGCACAGGAAATGGTTTAGACTCCTCCCATTACAATGAATATTTAATCCAACACATGAATGTCTATATCAAGAAAAGTTTAGTTTCAAAATCTAATGTGTATATATGTGTTTTCCCTATGAAGTATTTTAATGAAATGTTTGCAGTTGCAAATGTAATCTAACAGTTGTGTTTTTAAAGGCTCAAATAAATTTTCTTAATTTTAATATTTTTTTGTTATCAACAATGTAATAACTTTTGATGCTAGTGGTTGTTTGAGGGCAGTTTATAAGAACGGTAAGCATACTTACCTCCAGTAGCGTTTTTAGTTAACTCTTCTGCAGTTGTGAGTTTTGGAATATGTGTCAGCATTATACGTATTTTCTACCCAGTAGCCACTAGCTACAGCTACCAAATAGCTTCCATACAAATAAAATAATTCTTTCTGTGATTCTCAGGAAATATATTTGGAAGCAAATATTGGATTTTTAAGTCCTAGTAATTTAAAATGTTCTTTATTCTGTGCTTCCAAAAACATGCTGACGTATTTCAAACATAAGAACTACAGCTGGGATAAGTAATGGTGCGTTCTGTTAGCTGTTGCATAGATTCTTTCCCCCCAACTCCATTTATGCTTTGATTGACAAAGGTTAGCATTATCTGGTTTTAGTCTCCTGATCCATATGAATAATACAACATTCATTTTCTTACTATTTATGTACTGCTTTTTATCCTCGGTGGAAATTACTTTGAATCTACAGATGAAAAGCATGCTAATTTATAAAACTCAGATATCTGTCCTAATTTTACAGATGTGGTAAACCAAAGGAGTGAGATAATTAATAAGATTGAGCTCTGCAATGAAGTCAGAAACAGTTTTGCAGCAGACATCACGTGGCCTGGGGTTTGGACCACAACGGACATATAGAGACTCCAGCTCCCATCTGAGCAATCGATGGGGCATCCACAAGCAAGGGTCCTCTGTGCAACAGCCCTACAAAACTTACCGTGAAAAAAAACAGCAAAGTAGTGTTTGCCCAACAGTTATTATAGAAGTTGTGGAAAAAATAAGTTGATATTTTGTTTGCCCATTCCAAACAGTGTCTGTGTGTTTGTATATATACAAATATTTTTATAAAGTTTATATATTATGAAGTGTATAATATGTATTATTTATATATCTGTATATATACACACACATAAAAATAAAACCCACAAGCATTTTAAGAGTTCCTTGAATGCAAATCCTTGGATAATTTGTGGTTGTCTTCCTTCTAGGGTTCAACAAACTCCAGCTTTTGATGGCAGCTTTCTTCTCTTTTGAGGGTAGAATGAGTCAGTGGAATGACTGTGGAAAAAGAATATGCTGGGAGGATCATACTGGGAGGGGACAGTGACCTCTGAGGTAGATATTACATGATTGCTGAATCATGAAGCTCTATTGACTTATTTGTTTTTAGAAAGATCTAGTCTGCGTAGAAAACCCTTGCATTTACACATTTGAAAACACAGTGCCCTTTGCAGTTTTGGGAGGATGAACGTGACGTTTCAAGGCTGTCACAGTGTGATGAGTTGCCTTGCCTGGGGTTTGCAGTTTTGGGAAGACCTTTTGGTGAGGTGTCAGAACACCAGCCAGGGTCTGTTCTCCTGGAGGGTGCGATGCAGCCAGGTGCTGGATACCCCAGTGTGTGCTCCACTTCAGGCTCTCAATAGTCTAATTGCTGTGAAGCCTTTGAGATTCTTACAACAGTTTCTTCTACAAAGAGGGTGTATTTAAATGTAAGCCTTTGAAGGTCAGCTCTTCTGTGCTGATAGTTGTGCTACAATTAAATGCTATTCTGTATGTGCATGTGGAATAGTTTCCACTTATAGAACTCTGCTGTACGGTTACTGCACAGCTTAATTCACTAATGTATGTATTGTCAAGGTATATTTGTTTGAGGACAGGGCTGCCATTCAGAGAGACCCAAACAGGCTACAGTGATGGGCTGAATAAAACCTCATGGTTTAAGAAATAACAGGCTGCTCCTGTCCCTGGAGCAGACTCACCTCTCTATCAGGACAAGCTGGGGACCCCCTGACTGAGAAAGCGCTCTACTTGAGAAGGACCCAAGGCTCCTGGTGGACAGTCAGCTGGGCATGAGCCACTGGCATTGCTGAAGGCTGAATGCTTTCCAACTAACAAACAAACAAACAAAACATGAACAGGCTGGTTTGTTTCTAGCAGGGGTCACCAGGATGATTGGGGGCTGGAACACATGAAGAGTGGCTGTGGAGATGAGATGGCTGCGGGAGGACATCACAGCAGCCTCCCCACACCTGTGGAGGTGTCTGGAAAGACAGTGGCCATAAATTGAAAAAGGAGAACTTCTAATTGGGTATGAGCAAAGTATTTTTCAGTCTGAGGAGAACTGAATGTTCAGCAGGTTACACAGAGATGCTGTGAAGTGCCGGTCCTTGGCGGTTTTCAAAACTTGACTGGACAAGAGCCTCAAGCAATCTGGACAGGCTTCAGAGTCCACCCTCCTTTTCAACAAGAGGTTAGACTAGAGACCTCCCGAGTGATTTGTGTGATGCTTGATTCTACTTTTGAGAGAAACCGAGACACACAGCGTTTGTGACTTGCTTGAGATGACATACCATCTGTGGCTGAACTAGGAATAGAGTTATTAAATTCTGAGGCTCAGTGGTGCATATGTGCATGCTAATGAGATCTCTTGGGTGAAGGAGCCAACACCGCTTGGGAAAATAGCCTTGAGAGAAATCTAGGTTAAATCCACATAGCGTTCCATCATACTGATGTCTGAGATTCAGGCAGTCATAGGAAAAAAGCAGAGACATTTCAGACTTAAGAAGCTAGCAGGGCAAGGAAGAGACAGGAACTGGAACAATCAAGGTCAAAAAGATAATTTAGTATTGATCCATTTTAAGTGGATCTTCTAAGTTCCTGTTTTCAAACATTGATCTAATTCAGGGTAAAATCAAGAGAAATATTGCATTTGCAGTTATAGATTTATTTAGTGTAGTTTCAGTAAGTATGGAAGAACACAAGTCAGTTATAAGTCAAAGAACACAAGTGGGGAAAAGGGGTTATTTTGGCAATGTCTAAATGAAGCCTTTTTCAGAATTGGACAATTAAATGAAATGCCATGATTGACATGCTGTAACCATAAAGGGGGTCTAGTGATTCTGTTTTCTTAAAGCGAAATGTATTCTGAAAAAGTTCCCATACATACTATAAAGATTGAGGTTTCTTTTTTTTAAAAAAATAAACATCCCTCAGGCACCTCTTGCCAGATATCTATGCAAGCTTTCATCTGTGTGCTTTAGTCTATGACTTGAAAACTCTTGCATGACAACACGTCTCTTTTCTTAACATAGTTGAGATAAATGGGTATGGAATGTAGAACAAATTTCCATCATTCTCATTTATGAAAATGTATAGGTAAATTCATCAATAGTTATATATCACATAAAAAAACTGGCTTGCGCCACCTCTTCATTAGCCAAGCTTATGAAAACTTTTATTCAGTACAGCACGGTGGCAATTGTGGATTTTGTGACTGTCAGCAGCACAAGAACTTTTGAGTTCAGTGTCCAGACATGTAAAGACAACATATTTTCCAAGTGCTGTAGGTTTTGTTGAAGTTTTATGCTGGAGGCAAGGGAGTGGGGAGTAGGCAGAAGAATCATAAAGCCCCAAGGCAAAGGAAATAAAGGATGTGTTGAACTTCATTAGTTGTCTAGCACAGACCCAGCACTCCTGGATTGTTGTTTTTTTTTTGATGATGCACATGGTTAGGATTATTAATCCTCTGCCTGAATAGTGATAGTTTCACTTAAAAAGTAGATGTGTATCACAGAATGGCTGTAATTGGAAGGGACCTCTGGAGGTCATCTGGATCTCCTAGAGCTGGTTGCCCAGGACCATGTCCAGTCAGTTCTTGAACATCATAGAATGTCCTGAGTTGGAGGGGACCCAACAAGGATCATTGAGTCCAACTCCTGTCCCTGCACAGGACAACCCCACAGTTCACACCGTGTGTCTGAGGGTGTTGTCCAGTCTCTTCTTGAACACTGTCAGGCTTGGGGCTGTGACACCTCCCTGGGGAGCCTGTTCCAGTGCTCCACCACCCTCTGGGGGAAGAACCTTTTCCTAATGTCCAGCCTGAACCTCCATCCCAAGGATGGAGACTCCACAGCATCCCTGGACAACCTGTGCCAGTACTTGATCACACAGTAAAAAAAAAAATAATAAGTATATATATATATATATAAAAAAAATTTCTCATGTTCAGAAGGAATATAAAAAATAGTATTAAGATCCTGTTGTGCTAATTGCTGTATGGAAAAAGGAGGGTGGTCCTTGGCCCTGGGTGTTTGACCGTGATCTTGGAACTGGACAGAGAAGAGACAATTTGGGGAACATGGTTTGAAGGAAACAGTAAAATACAGTGTGTGATTAGTTGTACTATTGCTGTAGGCAGCTGGGGATGATGATACAGCCAAAAGCTGTGCATGTCATTCACCTCAAGAAAGTCCTTGCCTGGTCTGCAAAGACAGAACTTTCAGGCCATTTAGATAAGTGTGTTTTGGTGTTTTTTGTTAGTTTTTCCCCCACTTTCTAGTCCGTGTAAGACTAAAGCTAACAATAAAATAACCATTCTTAACAATACTGCTCCCAAATTTAACCAAAGCAGCAGACTAAATAGTTTCAGGCTTCTTCCTTCTTTACTTATCCTCTTTAATTGTTGGCTGCTTTGTAATCTCTCATTTCACAAACTGGAGGCAATGTTTAGGTAAATCTGGATTACTCACAGCAGTTAGGAGTTGCAGGATTACTCTTCCAATACACCCGTCTTTTATGGTCCCTCTATCACATAGCTGCAGGTGAACTGCTGATTCATGTCCTTTATGTTCACTTTACAGTTGTAATTTTCCTTGACTTCCTTCAGAGAAATTGAACTCTTCATGTTCCAGCATGTTTCTCCCTGGTTTTAATTCCCACTCCGCTTTTCTTGCCCGTTTTCTGATTTTTGTTTTCACTTCTGTCTTTCCCAATACATGCAACTACCTTCTTACCCACCAGCACTGATTCCCTTTTTAGGATGATCTCGAGCTGGCTGCTTATATTAATATTTTTATTCCACGATGGTTATGACGTTTGAAACATGAAATGAGTCATTTGACAGACACCTCATTTTTTAATAACATACCCCCATTATTTGGTGAAAGGTAGCATTCACCTAACATCAAAATGACTGTGGACTTTGGACTTTGGGAAGCTCTTGTAATGTATTTTCTACTCACTGCTGGATTTCTTAGTGCTGTATAACAGATTTTGTGTTTACAACTTCATTTTACAGAACATACACAGATATTAGAAATATAGGAAGAGGTTAGTAGTACCAACTACCTAATAGATAATTCTAATTAATTTATCTCCTTGGTTATCCAGGCTACGTGAGTACAGCAGAACTAAGGTCTGGTTTTTGTGCTGTTCTTCAGGCAGGGGGCCTTTGGCCAGATGGACAAGTCCCTGTCCGTCTTGATAGAGAAGGAACTGGCAGTGCTGCCACAGAAGGGTTGCAGTGTTCCGATATCAACTGCACATAAACAACCATAGCTTGTGTTCAGGCTTCATCATCTGAGTAGAAAGGATACGTCACTCCTTGTGATAAGCGAGAGATCTCTGAAGCATCTATTGTATATTGAGCCTGTTTTTCCAACTAGCAAGTTAAAAGATCATTGTACTTAAAATTTAAATTTAATTTTATTAGGAAGCATAAAATTGCTGCTTGAGAGGCAGATCAGTATGATGGTCTTCCACATTCGCAACATCTGCCAAGTGAGGAGCCTTGCAAAAGCCTGCCTTAATTTCCCATCTGCAACAAGTAATAAATAGAATGCCAGGCTTGGAGCAGTCTTCAGGCAGGAATACCATGGGAGGAATGCGGAGCTCTTTCTAAATTAAGTTCATTATAAATTGACTGTCTTTTGGGGAGAATTTTCTACAGATGTCAGATTTACAAGTCAGAGTCGTCAAGCCTGACCAACAGAATTCAGTTCATACTGAATTTGTCACTGTTTTATTTCAAGACTTTTTAGCCTCCCTCATTAAAAAAAAAAACCCACTTTTAGGGAGTCATCAGTGATGTATCTTCTCCCCATTCCACTAATTAAAGCTGCGGTTGGTCAATATTTGCCTTTAGCAGGCTCAGTCTGCCCCACTGCTTTCTGTCCATCCATGTGAGTTAACTGGCACTCAAAGGACCTCAAAGAAAACTGTTCTGAACAGCTTCCAGCCAGTTCTACCCACATTAGTTGTAAGCTTTTATGTGTGTGTGTGTGTGTGTACATATATATACATATATATATATTAAAAACATGTTATTCTCAGATGCATAATTATGGATCGTTATGTATTATGCTGCAGAAAAATTTTAGTAATATTTGTAACACTCAGTAATACTCTGCATCTGTTTTCACTGTGGATCAAAGACAGTGTTTTTGTTCTGAAAGACATTTTCCCCTCCTGAAGTTATTGCTATCATATCTGTTCTTAAATGTAAGCCATTATCTTCTGCATAGGTGCACAATGGTCATCCAATATTCCGGACTTCTCACAGCATATCCGTTGTATCTTGTTTAGGTGGATTCTTACCTAATTGATTCATACTTGTTTTTAAATTATATAATTAATGTGTCCTTAATTTCTGCAAAGGAATAATGTCTGATAATCTTCTCACCCATTTTAATATGAACTAGACATATGCCTTGTAATTTTTCTGACTGCTTTACTTTTATAATGCTAAAGCAATTATATTCCACTATGTACAAAAAGCCACGAGGGGAAAATCTAAGTAATTACCAAGTCTAATTATACACATTCATGGCTCAGTATTGGAGCTGCTTAGAATAATTTTGTGATGTTGCCCCAAACATGAATTTGATCTTCCTGAAATTTAGCATTTATTTAAAGAAAAAAAAAGTAGCATTACAATTGAACTGAAAAGAGCAAGAGAGTATGTGGCCAGCAGCTGTTAATAACTGCTAATGTTTGGAGGTTTAGGGGGTATTATTATTTTCTTTTTTTCCTTTGGTCCACTCTAGAACAGTTAATGCTAATGGTCATAAATATGTTCCTGTGAAGATCTCTCTGTAGTTGAGAGGTGCTTGGTGAATAGTTTTGTGGTATCACTTGTCCGTCTCCAAAGAGTTCCATGGTTCCAGTAACAAGGCAGAGTGTAGCTTCACATCAGCTGCTGTGGTCACTGATGAAGGCATCTTTGCTGAAAACTGCCATCATCTTGTAACTTCTTTGTGAGAAGACAGACTTGAGTCTTGCAAATCTCAAATAATACAGGACTTAATACTTCTCCATCTACAGGAAAATGGTTCCTGTAGAGCCTGAAGCAATTCAGGTTGGGAAATTCTGAACCGTTTAATTTTAACACTGTAGGATTTAGCGTGCAAGTGGCAGAGAGATGCTTCTGTTTCATGTCTTGTCCATGGGAAATAGGCTAATCAAATGTTTTCGAATTAGAACAATCAGTTCATCAAGGGAAACAAGCCAGTATTGGGCTTGCATCCAGTTCCTCCTAAGGCATTTTCCATCAGAGAAGATAAGTTCTGTGGCATCATCTTGAGGTTGAGAATTCACCAGGGAGCTGGAAGTACACAGGGCAGCGATGGAGCAGAGGAGGGGAAAGAAAAGGACTGGAACAACAGTGATTAATTATTACTGCTCACAGAAGTAGAGAGGTGTATTTTTAGAGGTCAGTCTTCACCTAAAGTACATGATGCTCTCTTTTGTCAGATATCTCTAGCAGTGGAGAGCTGACGTAGAGAAAAATTAGTCAGTGAGGCTGCAATCTCATCTTGTGCTCTGGCTTCACTGCTATCTGTGAACAAAGTGCCGTGGTAACCATGTGGGAAGAGGTGCTAATTCAGCACTGTCCTTCTTTGTGGGGATCTGCTTTCACTTAATGTTTTTTCTTTCAGAACATAAGTCACCTGGAAGGAGGTTCAGCATCCGTGGCGCTTTCTTCTCTTGCAAGGAGAAGGGTCAGATTTATATATCAAGGGATGAATTATTCTTTTAGCTCAATTCAGTCCAAATTAAGCGGTCATGGCAGCTATATGAAAGCTTAGCCTCAGGACAGCTACTAATATGAGTATAATTTAGCCTCAGTAGGTTATTTATATTATTTTAATTTAGGGTGGTTTTAAACTGCTTGATGATGTACTTAGTTTTCAAAATCAGAAGAGGAAATCAGTTCTGTGTTCTCCTTCAACAGCATAAAATGTTTTCAGTGTTACCTAATGCTTGTGGTTCCTCCATACTGAGGTGCAGTTCTTTCCTGGGCTCTCCTAAGCAAGAGGCTAAACTGGGCTTGAACTCTTGCTCTAAATTTGGTGTGCAGTTTTCAGCAGGCTGTGGACAAATCAATGCAATAGGCAACTACAAATAGAAAATAGCTTAACATGCCACCATTAGGGATGCTTTCAGAAATAATAATGAGAAAATTTATCTGCTGGTAAGGGATAAGAGAGTTGTATTAAACCTGTTCTTTGTAGTTGTCATCTCAAATATCAAAGGTGAATTATTTACGGTAGAATAGTGATAAACTTGTCCTTCAGGTTCCTCCTAGCATGGTAAAAGTGTAAAAGTTACTTTCCTTTTTCTCATTATTTTTGTGGCCTATGCAAAATTAATTTGACATTAATCCTCATTTCCAGGTAGGTGTTCACACAGTGTATGCCTTCTGCACTGTTTCTCAAATGCCTGTTTTATTAGCCTTTCTGAACTTAAAAAATGATATAAAAATGGAAGAGGCAGTTATTCCACTAATGGATAATTCTGCTTGGAGTTAAAAAAGGCAGGGGGGCACAAAAGCAGCACCGGGAAAGAATAAAGATACTCTTTGTATTCTTCAGTAGGGAATATTTTGGCTTTGTATCCCACAGCCAGTTTGCTATCAATTTTTCTGATGTTAACTTACGACAGTTTAAACGACAGCTATTTTAAAAAGTTTTAATCAGGTGTCCTTTATGCTTTGAAACATCTAGGGAGATAGTTACCTAATGATACGGGGCAACATAAAAATAAAAATCCTTGTATTACCTGGTTTAGATTTATAATTGAGATGATTTATAGAAGAATCCACAGTGAATCTTAACCTGACCTGAAAGTTAATTAGATTATCATGGGTATTATGTCCTATTCTCAGTTGTAGCAAACAGCCAGGTTAAAAACCACGCAGCTGCTAATCCTGTGATTCTTTACACTGAATTCCTTAAATTATTAGCAGTGTAAAAACTTTTAAAAGCTGTTACTTGCCTTTACGTTCTGCTTTTTCAGCCCGTGGCAACTGTTTTCTAGTCACTCTTGCTTTGCCTTTTAATGTACTGCAGAAGTGTTGGTTGGAAGGGGCCTCTGGAAATCAACTGGTCCAATCTTCCTTTAGGAACAGGATGGTTGCCAAAGCAAGATCAGCCGTGGCTTTGTCTAGTTGAGTCTTGAAAACCTCCAAGGATGGAGTTTTCACAGTCTGATTTACTGCAGTAGTTTGCAAGGTAATGTGAAACAAAATCTGTGAAATATCTTCAGTTTGACTCTTAAATATTTCTGAATCAGATCTTGGCAGCCGTTGCCTGGCAAAGAAGCTGCATTGCTGTTTCTGTATGAATGATAATTGTAGTGTACTCTAAAGGTGGGTTTCACATCACCTAATTTTAGCTACATATGAATTAGGTACCTAGTTTGTTAACCGAGGAATTTCCCTCTATAATCAGTGAAAAGAAATAAGTCCCTCTAGCAGACTCCGTCTCCCTCTCGGGGATGGCTGGGTTGAGTCATTCAGAGGAAGCGCCTCTTTCTCCCCACCATTTACAGGGAGGGTCCCCTTTCCATTTGGTGTCTGACTTGCTTAGTGACTTCGGCCAGATGAGAGGAATTCCCTCCTGCTGGGCCAAGTGGGGACAATACCCACCACTTTGTTCAAGTGGAAAATCATACTAAGTAGCAAATGCTGCAAAAAAAACCATGAGGCATAACATTGACTGATAGCCATTTCTGTCAACGCCATCTCTTCATCATGTTCTTTCTCCATCTTCTCTTTTGGGGGTTGTGGTTTTTGTTTATTTGCCTGTAATGATTTTGCCATGGTCATCATTCTACCCTATTTTTTTTTTTGGTTGCAAAGGGGTAATGACTTGCTTTGTATTTATTTGAATTCCGATATTTATTTTCCAAGGATTCTCACAGTTTGGAAGAGGGTGACTCAATTATGGCTTTTTTGTTTGTGGGTTGTTGTTTTGTTTTGGTTTGGTTTTTTTTGAGATATGAGTTATGCAAACACTCGGAGGAGGAAAGAGCATTGTAATGTGGCTGATAGAGGAAAGATGTTGCAAGCAGCAGTTTATTGCTGAGGATGCCTGTGGGGATGGCTTGGTTATGCAAACTAGTGCCCCCAAGGTGAAACATCCTGTCATTCCTTTAGCATAATATGAGCAGCAGAGAGAGGCACCAACGTTGTCTTACGGCAGAAAGCTTCCTTAACAACAACTTTCAAAGCATATTTTCTCATTCCCGCTCTCATTATTCTGCCAGCGAAGAGGTGGTAAAGTCTCTTTCGTCCTGCTAGAACAACATAGGGAAGGATATATTTTGCTCTTATTACCTTTGATCTTTTGTTGGTTCTTCAGGTTCACTGAAATTGCGTGTACCGAGATAAAAAAGGATCTGACGTTTCCGAATTGACTTCCTCTCCCCGCTGTTGTTGCACAGAGGTTGCCTGAGAACGGATATTTTTCTGTCCGCAGTCTGTAAAGTGGCTCACTGGGTGTTTTTAGGTATCTTGGAGAGACTTTGTTACATTTTTATCTTCCTTCAGACTTAAGTCTGCTGATGTAGACAGTGACAATGGCATTAAAAGTGACTGTTGGTACAAGTTTTCCTAAGCCTCAACTCAAACAGATCTGTTTTACCCTTTACCAAATAAAATACGTTTCCAAACAATTGTGGTAGAGCGCTCATCGCCATTTCTGACGGGTGCAACGTTTGTATTTGCTGGGTCTGAAGTATCTGTGTCCTGTGTGCCCTGGGAGCTGTGCTGAAGGTCTGTCTGCTGCTCTGCAGGACCCTGAGGATGCTGTGCCCGTGGGGCAGAGGAGGGCCTGGTGCTGGTGCATGTACTTCGGATTGGCTTTTATGCTGGCTGGGGTGATCCTGGGTGGTGCCTATCTCTACAAATACTTTGCATTCCAGGTAAGTCAAATACATTCTGTTATGGGAGTACTGTGTTTTTCTCTGTTATGCCTTGCATTTAGAAGAGGGAAGAGGACCAAAAGACTAAACCAAATATCCTTTCTACCTTTTTTTTTTCCCCCTGAAAACTTCAGCTTTTCTAAAAGCAAAATGTATGGCCTGCTCTAAAGTTACCTATCAGCAGTGGAGGGCAGGAGCGAAGTTGGCAAATTAAAGGGAGCAGCACTTTTGAAAACCTTACTCTGCAGAGAAAGGATTAGATCTAAATAGGACTTGGGTTTAGGAACCCCAGCGGTGTCCCAGATTTTCACCTGCTCTCTTTCCTGTTTCGAAGTGATGAATACTGGAGGTGGATTAACCCCTTGGAAGCCTCCTTGCTTCACCCTAGATTTCCTAGACACACACGGTACTGCGAATGCCCAGGAAAGGGACTGCTTGTCAGAGCAGTGCGGTGACCTGCTCCTTCCTGGTCTCCGCAGGGATAAGAAATACAACCCTGCAGGGGACTTAGGAGAAGCGCTGTCAGCAGGGTTAAACATGTTTTGTCAAGTCTAATCTACACTGAGAAGATCAGACGTCTGACAAAATGTATTTTTACTCTTTAACAAATGGCACTGCTGCAAGGCAGTGGTGCCAGGAAAGTGGAGAATTTATCTGAAACATGGGAGATCTGAGTTAAATATTGTCTTCCTCGGGGGGCAGTTGTCACTGGGCAGCACTGGATGGGCTGGGCTGTTACCCAGGTGGTGTGAGCACACCCTCCCCTCTTCAGAAACTGCCGGGGTCGCAAGATTCGCGGGGTCAGGAAGGGAGAGTATAAGCAAAACATGAATCCTTTTATAGCCCGTTTGTTAGTGCACATAATTATAAGGTAGAAATTCTGTGTTCTTGTCCCTGCTACTAGGAATTTTTTTCTCCCCACTTTAGTAGCTGCTGATGCGCAAGGCAAGTGATTAAACATGAACAATTCCAGCTGAACTTGCACTTTGTAGTCTCTTTGGCTATCACATTAACCTAATTTACAGGGGAACAGTAGTGTTGCAAACGAAGCTTGAACAGCATAGCGTATCTTGGTGGATTACCAAGCTTAGAGTAGCTGAAGACCTGCTGTGTTACCAGCGTGTTTCATCTGTGCTTAGCACCCTGGTGCTCCATCTTTCATGTGCCAGCTCACCAACATTGAAAGTACCATTCAATTCAAACCTGTCGTACTTGTTCACGAGTCAGGTCTGGCTTGAAGGAAGCATTCAGGAATTGAGCTAACATTGCACTGAAGACATCTTCAATATGAAACCTTAAATTGATGGCATATGCATGTGTGTTTCTAAAACTATCTGACCTATAAATTTGGTATATGACTTCTTCTGACTTGGCTTTATATTACACTTCACTTGGTTAACCTGCCATGTGTGCTGTGACAGGAGGACACAAATTGGTTGTTTTCATTTATTTTAATTACCTTTTTGTCCTTTAAACCTCTTGAAAAATAATTTATTTTTAGAAATGGACTCTCAAAGCTTCTGAAGCCTTGCAAACGTAAGCAGCTTCACAGAATAATTGAGGCTGGAAGGAAACTCTTGAAGTCATCTGGTCTGCAAGCAGGACCAAATTCAGAGTTAGACTTGTTTTTTCAAGGTGATTTGGATGACCAGTTTAAATGTTTTAAATTGTAATTAAGGACTGCAGTTAAGTCATAATTTAATAATTATATGTGTCCTTATAGGAACTTCATTGTCCTTCTAAAAATAGGGTACAATGTGCCATAGATTACAGATGTAAAATAAAAGACTAGTTTTTAAGAACCTGCTTTTGGTGTCCCGTTTTCCTTGAATTCAAGGGAAGGGGAGTCCCTCTGGGTTCAGTACAGTGAAGGTTTTACCCAGGGTCCTGTTGTAGATAGCAACCGGCTCCTACACTGGTGTATCAAATTAATGGGAAAACATCTCAGCTAGTCTGACGAGTTTTTCTTCTCTGCAGTGCTTTGAGAATATTAAACTTCTAGGCTACTGATGGTTTTTGTTGCTGGGTTGTTTACTATTTTTAGCAGAATGGCGTGTATTTCTGTGGAATAAAGTACATTGAAGACGGCTTAAGTTTGCCCGAGCCTGGGGCAGAGGCTCAGAGTGCTCGCTACCACACGATTGAGCAAAATATTCAGATCTTGGAGGAAGAAGATGTTGAGTTTATCAGTGTGCCAGTCCCTGAGTTTGCTGATAGCGATCCTGCTGATATCGTCCATGACTTCCACCGGGTAAGAAATATTTCTGAAGAGGCTGAAAGCATTTAAAACTTGAAAAGTGTTCCCCCTCAGTCATCCTGATAAATGCACTCCCTAATTATTGTGGTGGGGGAAAGTGGAGGAGGCAGCAGAAGCGTTTTGCTCAGCAGCAGGCTGCAAGCAATTATTAACCAGGCATACAAAGTACAGCATTCAACACGAGATATTATAGTATGTAAACCACCATTTGCAAATACGGTTGTTTGTAGAAAGGGAAAAATACCTTAGAGCTATTTCATTTCCGTAGTATGAGGAAGTAAAGAGAATATAGTTATTGCTTTGCTATGTCTGCTGAGCCAGAATTCGGCCAACTGCTGTGGTGCCAAGGGAAGTTTGGAAAAGACTGTTGTAGCTTTGACCTCAGCTTGCAGGGGCTGGATGTGTCTGACATCACCAGGGATGTTCAGGCACCCCCAGAGATGCTCTTGGATGTGTTTAGGCACCCCGAGGGATGCTTCTGACATGGCTCAAAAACCCCAGAGCACCAGCAGAAAGGGAAGGAGGCAACTGGCTGAGCGACTGTGTGAGAGAGATCGTCTTCAGGTGCCACAGGGAGCCTGCCAGCCCCTCAGTTTTCCTTCTGTGCCAGAGGCAACTGTGATTCCTAAAGGCACTGAACTAGGGTATCAAAGCACTTTTAGTGGTTTCTTTTTTGTTTGTTTGTTTTTTGTTGTTGTAGAAATAACTTTGATAGGAACAATGGTAATAAACTTTTGCTAAGGCAGTTGACAAGCCTACAGCTCTTGGTATTAACGACAGCTGTAAAACAATTAGAAGCCATTCTTTTCTGTATCAGCCTGATGGAAGCTTTCTGATAGCAATGAAATGTTCTACAGCTGGTTTTCAGGAAGCTAAATTTCTGTGAACATATGAAGATGTCGCTGAACAGCTTTTTTAAGCGAAGCTGAAGAATAGGGAAGCGTCCTATTTTTTTATGCAAACTTCGGAGTTTAAAGTTTTCCAGGCAGAATGAGTGCTATCTATCAAATATTCATAACCAGATTTGGAGGAAAACATAGCTTGCTCAAGCTATGTCATTTAAAAATATTCCTGAATATATTTAAGGAGCTTCTGTTAAGAGTTAGAACAAAGCCTATAAAGGGGGAAAAGCCAGGGAAAAAAAAGGCAGAATGTAAATTAATAAGAACAATACAATGTTAAAAATTTATTTTTAGATTTAATGGGTTAAAGGATTTGCTCTAAAGGTCAGTGCAAGGATCATTTGCCATAGGCAGGGCACTTACTCGCATGTGATGAGATTGGTTGTGCTGCTGATTGCCATCCTGGTACTATTTTGACTGTTGGGCTCTTGGTGCTCAGTATTTTCTATACATCCGCAGCCTTAGAGCTTTCAGCAGCTTGAGATAATGTCTTCTTTAGCAAGAACAGATGCAGTATAACACAGCTCAGTGAACAGAGCTGCAGGATTCATCAGGATAATTCCCAGGGCTTTTATGTCTCTGTTTTTATCAAATAATGGCAAATATTGCAGTTCATGTACTATAAAGATAAAAATTCAGCTTCATTAACACTTCAAATTAGTAGTATTTTTGAAAATATAGAGATTTTTTCTTGCATTATCTATAACAGTCTTTTTTTTCTTTTGTATTTTGTTCTTAGTGGCAGCATTTCCCCTTTACACTGTAACAAAATATAAAAAGCGTGGAGATTAGAGCAAGGTTTTTGCCTTGTTGTTTCAAAATGCAGGCACTAGGAATAAATGAATACTGTACTTGATTCCATGACAGTTCAAATACACCTTTGTAATTTCATTACTCTGGTGCATTTGAGCTATTCCCTGCTCACAAATCCCAATTACCAAGACTGCCTTTTATTTCTGCATTTACCTACCCACAAACTGGAGTTTGTTGGACAGACTTTATAGTGAACAAAGCAATAATTTGAAGAACAACACGAGGCAACAGCAGTTTTGCAAAGTCTGTATGTGAATTTTCTGATGTTTTCACTATATTGATTAAAATAAATATTTTCTCAACAGAGACTCACTGCCTATCTTGACCTGAGCCTGGATAAGTGCTATGTGATTCCTCTGAACACTTCAGTTGTTATGCCACCAAAAAATTTCCTGGAGTTGCTCATCAACATCAAGGTATGGTTAAATCATAAGTAATTTGTTCTTAAGACAAAGAAAAATAAGGTTGTTTTTTTTTTTTTTCCCAGAACACTGACATTCACATAAAGTACATGTGTTAAAAAGTTAACTGTTCACTAGAGATCTTTGCAAAGACAGAAAAGAATCTACAACCTTCTTAGTTAATTAACTACAGTCATGAAGGAATTATTAATTCAGAGGAGGACAAACAAATCTGATTTAATTCTTCGATGCTACAGATTTGATTGACAAAATTGTGTAGGTGTAGTGTACCTGGACTCTTTGATAGTAGTCTGTGCGTTTTTTTTAAATTTATAATATGTAAATTTATAATTTGTGATGAAAGTTTCCGTAAAGCACCGGACTAAGACTGGTTAGCTGAGAGGCTTAAAGTCAGTATACTGGGCAATCCTTTTAACGTGGGTGTTGTTTAAAGCGTAGGTCCCTGCTTTGAACTGATGCGGTGGGTTGAGGGTGATGGATGTGAGGTGTGCTGGATCCACCGTGGGTGCTCAGGGAAATCAGATGTGAGTTAGGTGTGATGGACTAAAACGGGATACTAAGACAGACTGAGAGTAAGATGGGAGCTCATGAGGCTTCCAGGAGCCTTCAGATGGATCTGCCTGTTTCCAGGACTCGGGGGGGTTTGTAGGAGTGATCAGGATTTGGACTGTGTAATTAACAAACCCTGTTTAAGCAATAGGGCTTTTAGCACAGCCAGATTCCTAGTTCTGCGGCCACCAGACCTTCAGAACAATGTTCAATGTCCTTTAAAACCAGGACCCTGGAAGGGACTGAGGTTCCACAATCACTGAACAACCAAACCTTAGTTTTCAGTGTAACGTTGTGACAACTTCTAATGGGTTTCCAGCAGGGTTTGATAATGGGACTTACTGTCTGGCCTGTGGTGCTGGCTGGCTTGTCATCACCACAAGAACACCCTGTTCTGTCAGTAGTTTCGGAGTAACTGGGTGAACATAATGTCCTGTGAAACTGAGGAGGCCAAAGCAGATCTTCTAATGAGGAATGAGGTCTCTTAATTTAATATGAATTGTCTATGGTTGGTTGTGTTGGCTTTGGTTTGTTTTTTTGTTTTAACTCTAATATATGTATGCTTTTAATACAGATTCAGATGGCATTTACCCTGCTTTTTCAGCCTTCTGGTTTCCTTACAGAACAGCAAAACATTCAGAATAGAGAAGAGAGCTGATAAGCTAACTCGTGTCTGAGATCTCAGGAGGGTGTTCTAAATTTTATTTCAGTGGGCTTTTGTGACTTTGGAATTATTAATATCGTCTTGGGGGTTGCATCTTTCAAACAAGGCTTTGGAATTAGGACTCCAGGAACTGTTGTAGCCATTTCTGACTGGTTCGTGTATATAAATACATTTCATGTGAAAAATGACTTCACAACTAAGTCCTCTGCTGCTTTTTTGCTGCCTATTTTAAGACTGGCTATTTAACCACATTTTTATTTCCTGTACATGAGGATGAGGTGGTGTCTGTAAAATCAGTGACCCTGTATTTTTTTGCTTTGTGTGTGCTGCTTTGATTCCATTTTTAGTTCACATAAATTCCACTATTAAAATCTGTTAAGTAAGAGGATAACCAGGCGTCACACGTTTAATTGAAAATCCATGCAAAAGCAAACTGTTTTGATCATTGTCCCCAACAATGAGTGCCCTACTTTTGAGACATCTGTTTAATTCTCATTGTATTAACAAAAAGCTGTGGGCATTTGATGTCTCAGAAAATCGGGCTAAATGTTTTGTAACTGGAATATGGGAAACTGTTCGGCAGATGCACAAAGTGAGTAAATTTGTATTCACTATCCTGCAGTCACACTGGTTGCACGAGGAGAAAAATGTATGAAATTAAAGTGCTCATTTCATTAAAATGAGCTCTGAATACATGCAGAGGGCATTTTATGAAAATGGAGGTGCTTTGGGCTGTTTTTTGTTTGTTTTTTTGGGGGGCTTTTTTTGTTTGTTTTTTAAAAAGCTGTAATTTTAGCCTAAAGAGCCACACTTCTATATATTGATATAGTTTGTATATATGCAGACAGTGAAAGGCCTCATTTCCTTGGGAAATAAGGCTGAAATGCAGGTATATTTGTTCCTCCACCTCATTTTCCTTGTTGAGCCAACCAGCCAATTTGAACTGTGTGGGATGCACAGGACATCTCAAAGATGACGGTGACGCTTGTGGCTGTGCTGGGTCCCAGCGCTGGGTCATTGCTCCTGCAGCTGCCCACCCTGCCAGTGCCCTGTGCTGCTGCTTGGCTTAGGGGCTCTCTCCTGAAATTTGAGAGACCAGGAGTTAAAATACAGTAAATTACAGTCATTTTATTACCAAATAATGATGGGAATACTTTGGAAGGAAGGAGTGGAATAATTTGGCAGGAAGATGTGCCAGGGGAGGTTCAGGTTGGACATGAGGAAAAGGTTCTTCCCCCAGAGGGTGGTGGAGCACTGGAACAGGCTCCCCAGGGAGGTGTCACAGCCCTAAACCTGACAGTGTTCAAGAAGAGACTGGACAACACCCTCAGACACATGGTGTGAACTGTGGGGTTGTCCTGTGTAGGGTCAGGAGTTGAACTCAATGATCCTTGTGGGTCCCTTCCAGCTCGGGACATTCTATAATTCTGTGATTCTAGGAATGTGAAGTCTTCCAAGCTCTTATCTAAAGAAAAAAATTGCTGCCGCTTTCCTCATAGTATGTGGAAAAGTATGAAGAAAATTTTCATAATTTAAAGTGAATTTAATACAGTCCTTTCGTTCTGTACTGAAAAGAATAGCATTTAATCAGATTCATCTCAACATTTTGCTTGGATGGAAAAGACAGGCTTGTTTTGCAATGGAAATTTCAAGTTGTTCAGTGTCAATAAAATCTATAGTGATCTTTCCTCTCAGAAGCTGAATTTGTTTCCATAATAAGTGATCATTTTATTTTTAGAAAGGAAGCAACACCACCTCTGCTGCCATAAATAAGAATCACACTAACAGGATTTCTTAAATGAAGTAGTATTTCAAGAAAGCTGTTGATGGTTACGTGCGAAGTTACGTGCTTTTCCAGTTGTGTACAGTGAGGTGTGCACAGAGACAGATTCCTGCATCATTTCAGCTGTGGCAGAATAACACTGAAGGGACTAGAAGAGGCTTGGGAAGCCACTGCACCTTGTCCTGGCTTGTCCCTTTTTCAGTATATTGCCTTAAAACACCTGATACACCACTGTGGCTTTCTATTAATAATACCTTTCTGTTTGAACAATTGTGGGAGTCGCGATAAGAAGTTACAGCGGTCTCGTCTTGCATTTGGCTTGAGTTGTGACCTGCGCTGTGAAGATGTTCCAGGCTTCCCAAACCCCCTGATCTGCAGCTGGAGCACCCCACAGCCGGCGTGCTTCCTCAGCAAGAGTATGGAGAGCCTGCTCCATGCAGAGCATTCTTCTGCCGACTTCTGTTGGGTGTAGTTCCCACTGAGGTCTGTTGGGTCATTGTTAATTAAGTGACAAATTTGGATAAGAAGTGTAGGACTGATCCATGACAGTGGGTGCTCCTGGAAGGAAAGATATCCTCTCTGGTGGAGACATTACTGTAGCAGGAGGGCAGTGGACATTTTGTGACCTTTTTCAATATACTCATTATGTATTTCTGTAGTGCGGTGCAGTCATGTTTGCACATTTAGAATAAAATTCTGTGGATGATACATGTTTTGAAAGAATTCAAAGCAGATATGTCACAGCCGTGTTAAAGAAACCCAGCGCGAAGTGTTTGTTTTGTACTTGGACCACGAAGAGATGGGTTTTGACAGAGCTGTTATATTTTTGTTCAACAGGCTGGAACGTATTTGCCTCAGTCCTACTTGATTCATGAACAGATGATTGTTACTGATCGCATTGAAAATGTGGATCAGCTGGGATTCTTTATTTACCGCCTCTGCCGTGGCAAGGAAACCTATAAACTACAGCGCAAAGAAGCCATGAAAGGTAAATGTTCCTCCTGCGATCTTTTGTGTTGGCATAAAGTTCAATGCTGCTTGAGTTTAATAAATAGGCTTGATTGTGTTGATAGAAATTATTGCAGTAACCAGCTCTTTGGGCTTAAGTACATCTGATATTTTCTGTGCAGAAATGGAAATAAGTCATTTTATTATTGTGCAAAAGTGCTCAAGGCCTCAGTGAGCCAGGAGCTGCTAAAACGTGTCTGCATGCATGGGTGTGTTTTCTGGGGTTCAGGCTTTTCTTGATGTTTTTCTTGTTTCTTGATCCAACCCCCAAAACCAAAAAATCCTTTAATACGTGAGAAGCCATAACCTTGTAGCCCAAGTGCAGAATGGCAGCTGCTTCTTGTCATTAAAGCCATTTAAAAATTAGTCCACGTCTTCCTATTGGCATCAGTGAAACGAGAGTAAGAGCTGGCTCCATAGGAGAACTGTAGTCCTTGGTACTCCTTCTTGGAAAACGTTTGACAAATGTCATTTGCAAGAGTCTTGACAAGCTATTGAACACTGCCTTAAAATTTTCGCTCAGATTTTACTCAGACTTACTTCTTTTTTTAACACCAAAACCAAAAACAACTGTATGTGATGTGCAAGTGCGCACTGAAACAGTGTAATTGTTTTAGTCATATTGTTGGACCTGACTGCTTGGGAAAACAAGGAAAAGAAATCCATTTTATAAAATTATTTAGAACAATGCTTAAAAATAAAAAGGTCTTAATAGCAAAACCCAATCCAAAATTCAGTATGTTGTGTTAAAAAATGATGAGCATAGGTTGGCAGTGAGCATTGGTTTGACTAAAATTTGGTTGAATTCTGCCTTTCTCAGATTCCCAGATGATGTTGTTTAAATGTTGCTAGTTTGTGCCTTTTTGCCTGTAGCAGCTTATTAGAATAATAGAATCAATCACAGACAGTTTGGGTTGGAAGGGACCTTCAGAGCCCATCTAGTCCAACCCCCCGCAATGAGTAGGGACATCTTCAACTAGATCAGGTTGCTCAGAGCCCCATCCAGCCTGGCCTGGGATGTCTCCAGGGATGGGGCATCTACCACCTCTCTGGGCAACCTGGACCAGTCTTGCACTACCCTCAGCGTAAAAAATTTCTTCCTCATGGCTAACCTGGATCTCCTCTCCTTTAGTTTAAAAACATTACCCCCTGTCCTATCTTAACAGACCCTGCTAAAAAGTTTGTCCCCATCTTTCTTAGCTGTTCCCTCTTTTGTATTCCCGCAAGCGTTTTTACAGATGCACAGAGAGGGAGACTGGGAACTGATCTGGGTCCAGACTAGCCAGTGAGGGGTTCTGGCAGGTTGGCTTTAACTAAACCAGGGCTGTGATTTGGTTCACCGCACTGTCAGGATCGTTGCCTGCTTGTTGATTTTCTGCGTGTGAATGTGTCCCTACATGTGCTTCCTCTGAGAGAGGGGTCAAGGAGAGGTGGTTCCGATTTCTGATGACGTCTTATAGTAAATGTAAAACTGTTACATCTCTGATGTACCTCATCCCCTCTTCTGTGTACCCTCCCTTGTTCTTTACACACAGGGATTCAGAAGCGTGAAGCTGTCAATTGCCGAAAGATTCGACACTTTGAGAACAGGTTTGCTATGGAAACGCTCATCTGTGAACAGTAATGAGGAATGTTACTGGTCCGGGAGACTTTAAAAGCTACAGTATGACCCCGCCCTGTGTGTGCAGTGATTATTTTTTAAAATCTTCTTTTATGTAAGTAGTGGACAGGGCTTTATTGCTGAACACCTTCCATACTTTTCATCTCATGATACATGTAAAATCAATACGTTTTAGTTTTTTCTTTATTTTCAGGTGCGATGTTCTTCTTATATTTGAATAGCAATTGTATAAAGAATTAGTTGCTAGTGCATTTCATGTGATGCATCTTGAATACTAGGAGGAAGAGAAAGACTGAAATATCCACCAGTTTTTAATTAAGTAAAATTGAAAAGAGTTATTAATGTACAAATGGACTGCAAGAGCTACTTCTACCTGTAATATTACCTGCTATATAGTTTGTTACAGCATATAGACAAACCTGTATTTGACTCTCCCTAACGAAGTGCAATTTGTTTTGGTTTTAAAATATTGTCATATTTACCTTTTTAGATTGATTTCTGACTTGATGTTTTAAAATGGCAAGTGTTTGCTGTAACAATCTTTTAGAAAATTAAGAAGTAACTTATGTTACTAACTTGTATATAATCCCTGTATGTGCAATGGAAAATAAATCTTATAAACCTGTTTGTCTAAAAGTCTTTTGTTTTCTTTTGCTATTATTGAGGTGTAGGGGGGGTACAGTTAAATTTCAAGTTAAAATTAATGCTTTTTACCTGCAGAACTATTTTTAAAAGTGAGAAGATAAAATGGAATAGGTGATGGTTAATAAATGAAATACAAACAAAGCAGCAGGCTTTTCTCTTCCTTTTTCATTTAAAGGCTGTATTGTGCTGCTTGCTTAAATTCTGGGTTGTTATTTCCACCGTATGTAGAGCAGAGATCCAAAGCGGACTTACAGGTTGTTAATGTCTGAAATGCCCGTCCTGAGTATTTGTCAAATGTACAGAATCTAGAGGGTGTCATGAGCCAGGCTGACCCAGCTGAGCACCAGGAGCGTTCACTGGGCCAAGTATGTGAAGCTCTTGCCCTGTGCATTACCAAGAGAAAGTGCAGATTGCTGACTAGAGCAGCCAGTTCACGTCTCTTCCATCCCACATGAAGGACAACCTTAAATTGTAAGGTTGGTACACGCTTTCATAAAATTTGTAGAATTAGTGGTAGTCAACGGTGCGGAGTCTAGTTGGAGGCCAGTATCTAGTGGAGTGCCTCAGAGGTCAGTACTGGGGCCAGTATTATTCAATATATTCATTAATGATTTAGACGAGGGAATAGAGTGGGCTATCAGCAAGTTTGCTGATGACACCAAGCTGGGAGGAGTGGCTGACACGCCAGAAGGCTGTGCTGCCATCCAGCGAGACCTAGACAGGCTGGAGAGTTGGGCGGGGAATAACCTAATGAAATTTAACAAGGAAAAGTGTAGAGTCCTGCATCTGGGCAGGAACAACCCCAGGTTCCAGTATAGGTTGGGAAATTACATATTAGAGAGCAGTGTAGGGGAAAGGGACCTGGGGGTCCTGGTGGACAACAGGATGACCATGAGCCAGCACTGTGCCCTTGTGGCCAGGAAAGCCAATGGCATCCTGGGGTGTATTAGAAGGGGAGTGGTTAGTAGATCAAGAGAGGTTCTCCTTCCCCTCTACTCTGCCCTGGTGAGACCACATCTGGAATATTGTGTCCAGTTCTGGGCCCCTCAGTTCAAGAAGGACAGGGAACTGCTGGAGAGGGTCCAGCGTAGGGCAACAAAGATGATTAAGGGAGTGGAGCAGCTCCCTTATGAGGAAAGGCTGAGGGAGCTGGGTCTCTTTAGTTTGGAGGAGACTGAGGAGTCACCTTATTAATGTTTATAAATATATAAAGGGTGAGTGCCACGAGGATGGAGCCAGGCTCTTCTCAGTGGCAAACAATGATAGGACAAGGGGTAATGGGATCAAGCTGGAACACAAGAGGTTCCACTTGAATTTGAGCAAAAACTTCTTCTCAGTAAGGGTGCCAGACACTGGAACAGGCTGCCCAGGGAGGTTGTGGAGTCTCCTTCTCTGGAGACATTCAAAACCCACTTGGACATGTTCCTGTGCGACCTCACCGAGGCGTTCCTGCTCCATCAGGGGAATTGGACTAGATGATCTTTTGAGGTCCCTTCCAATCCCAAACATACTGTGATACTGTGTGCTGATCTTGAAGCTGTGGAGAGCTGCCTTCCAGCCAGTTTGCCCCCAGTGTGCACTGGGGAATGGGGTTGTGCCCCCCCAGGGGCAGGACTTTGCACTTTCCCTTGTTCAGCTTCATGGAGTTCCTGTGCTGTCCAGCTTGGAGCAAGCTCAAATATTGCTAGTGGTGTCCTGTGTGGTGCCATCAGCACTTGAAACTGCTATTCTTAAGGTGAGTTTGAACTTCTTTGCGTCATTGGGATCTTTGTAATGGCAACTGTTGTGGGGGACAGTGCAGGATAAGAGGTATCGTGGTACCTGGTGTTTCGAAGCTGGTTGCAAGAAAAATAACGGGAGAGAAAAAAAAGGAGTAACACTCAAAAAAATGGAAAATTTTCCCCAAAATCCACTTCTAAACTTCCATAATATGGCAACTGACTTGTCTTTCTGACCAAGTTTTGAGCATTGATGTATCAGGAAAATAGAAGTATTTAATAGAACGTTTGTATATTTGCAAAAAAAACTGTTTCAACTGATTTTTAAATAATATGTACCGTAAGTGTCCAATTCTTTTGTTTTAGATTAATTCAGTCAAGAGGCTTTGGGCTAATCTTATTTTTGTTCTCTTAAAGGATCTTTTCTTAATATAGTGGGAGGATGCTCTAGTGGGTTTGGAGCCATTATACAACTGTAAACATGCTATCATCCAGCTTCCTGCTATTGTGAACGTTTGGATTGAGATAAAATAATTTGTTTTAAAGGAAGTTTCTTAAATACACAATACATTTTTTTCTTCATCTGCATTTGGCTTAATTTACAGTTAGTCTTAGTGTAGGTGCATTATATATAAAATGAAAAGTATAATTGTTACTTTCCACAAGCTGGACTTTTTCAATCCATTCTTGATGGTGCATGGCGGTCATGAACATCAAACAAAGCCTCATGTAGATGTGGGTTAGATGCTTGTGTATAAATGTTATTTACATAGCTACTCTTTGGTATAGAAGTAAGCAAGCTGGAGGCCCCCCTGGGTCTGTAGCTGCAGACATTCAGGATGTCGCATTTATGTGCCTGAAATAAAGGTGAATTGTATGTCAGGAAAGGGTGACTGGTGTGTTCTTTGGAGCCCTGTATGACACGAAATTCACGCTGAAGTACTTTTGTTTCCTAGCTTTTTGTGAGTGTACTGTTCCTATTTCCCATAAGTTAAACATGAACCTTGTTAATTTTTAAGCGAGCCTCGCATCATCTTTAACTTGTTTTTAAAAAATTGAGTAAGAAACTGTGATCTGTGGTGTGTCCTTTAATGGAGCAAATGAAGCTGTTGGAAGAGTGGCAAGGCAGGGGGAGAATTGGATTTGTACTTATAGACGGGGTTTATATGGTGATGCTGCACGCCTGTGTCCCACATAACTTCTGAGCCTCTTGGATAGTGGAAATTTCTATCTTATCAGTAGCATGAAAATAAGCATGGGGAAGGACGGAGAAACACGTGTGCACTGAGGAAAAGCTCCCAGCGTGTGCTCATGTCTTACTAATTTACTTACTAATGCCACGCAGTTTTTATGAGAAGAAGACCTAAAACACCCTGACTGCATGAAAAGCTCCTGTTGGAACTAATGCCCTCGGGACACAAATCCATGGAAAAAACTAGCTCTTAAAAAAAGGATATAATAAACACAGCTGTGCTATGCTGAAGAAAAACACATTTCCAATCCAATGAGTTCCACAAAAGGGTTAGTATAAAAATGACCTCATTGGACAGTTATCTTTGCAAATATTTTTAAAACTCCTCATAAGAAAGAAAACTAATCCTAATGCTGAGACACACTTTGTCATTGAAGCAGCAAAATCAAAGAAGTGCCACTATCCTATGCCACTGTGTTTATTTGGTGGAGGGAGCTGTGCTGGCTCTGGGGGGTCCCAAACAGCCTCTGAGGTTCAGTAGGTCTTTGGATGTGTAAGGCGTTTGTCACCAGTAGGTGTGCATGATCTGAGCTTGCCAAGTGTGATAAAAGCTCCGAGTCTTCCCTCCTCTAATTGAAGTCTTGCAGCTTTAGTAAAGAGCCACGGGGCAGGTTTTGGCATGAAGAAAATATTGAAGGCCTGCAAGAAAGAAAATGCAGGAGTTTGGTCATCTGGTGCAACATTGTCCCCTCTGTAAAGGTGGGTACACGCTTTTGTTCACATGAGTTGGGTGGGAGGATGAATGTCTGACATGCCTCTGTTAGCAGAAGCTTGTGGTTTAGAAATACTAGAAGAGCTGTACTCTCGCTGACATTGCTTGTTCTGGTTGTAGGAGAATATTGTACTGTTATGGAGGAAGTAACACAGAGCCTGTAACGCTGTTGTTGTATTATGAGTTTCCTGGATTACTATACACAAATGTTTCTACCTACATAGGGTGTTTCACCGCCATGGTTTGGTAAAGAAAGTCATCATCCTAGGCGCACTCCTAACAGAAAGAAAAAAACAAAGATCGCGGGTTGGTTTAATTTGGAGAAATGCCTATGTCTGTTCACTGTAGGCTATGGCTGCCAATTTTCAATTGGTTTTCAGGTTACTGATTAAGGTTAATTCGACTCCTGAGAACCGCTTCCAGTAGAGGTTATTCTGCGTCTTGTGAGTTTAGGAAATCTCGGAAGAGGCGGCATGGGAAACATCCTCACTGGGGAGACGGCCAGCAGCAGGACGGGCGTTGTCCACGCCGGAGCACGTTTCTCACATGGCAAGAGGAAGCAGAACTTGGGACTGAGCAGGATAGGAAGGGAGGGATAGCAAGGGGGTCATTAATGTAGCCCTCTAATTGCCAGCAACAAGATGTTTGTGGTTGGCTGGTCTATTGACCTCTATTTTGTCATCAGCTGGCAATGCCAGCCTAAATGAATGGCCGTGCAGAAGGGGTGCAGGATGCAGAATGTGTCTGGAGTTAGAAGCGCTTTGCCTGCATCATGGTACCTGCTTGGCAAAACCTGTGGTGTGATGCGGCTGTGCACACGCTGGGGAGTGGAAAGCAGGACTCTCACCCAAAAGTCCATCTGTTACTCCAGTTGGTCCTTCTTAAGGCCTGTAGGGCAGCAGCTGGAGAAGAGCTACCCCAAAGGGAGTGGGGACAGGTCCCTCACCTCCTTGGTGGGTTATTGAGAGGGACAGCTGAGCTCCAGGGGACACTGATGGCAGGGGCTGGTGGCTGAAAACTAAAGAAGTAGCAAAGCATCTACCATATCTGAGCAGTAAGAGTCGAAATAAAAAGGCTTGGTTTCATTTCCAACGAAAGCATGACTTCTATTCCCACTGGCAATCACCATGAAACTATAGCAACAGTTTTAAGAAAAAGAATTAAGATAATAAAATTACTTAGGATTTTTTAGCAGCTGGAAACAATGAGTCAGGAGTGCTCGACTGTGCAATGTTTTGCAGACTCTCATCTGTCTATGACCTACGCTTTAAAAGCTGTTGTAGCAAGATGTTTAGAATAAAAATATTGTCAGGTCAGATGAGAAATTACCATTAATACTTTATTTGACCTTCCAGTGTTTCCTTTGTTTCTTTTTCTTTTTTTTCCCCCCAGTAAGAGCTGCTTTTTTTCCTTCCTTTGCCATTTTATTCCAAAAGCCCAAGGGCTCCATTTAAAAGAGAACATTTCAAAATACAGGATTAAAGCATTGAAATCAGTATATCCAAAATGGGGGGGGAAAGCACAGCAATTTACATATAGTTTTACACATACACATGCCTTTCTTTGGAAGCAGATACATATATGTTAAGTCATCTTAATGCAGTTTAGATGTTGTTACTACCTCTGAGCCTTCAGGATGGAAGATTAAAGGTTATTGTAGCTTGATTCATTTCCTGTCTCCCTTCTTCTCTCTCCAGTTGTAACCTGAAGCATTGTATTTTGGTTGTACCTGCTTATGGAAGGAGCCCTAAGTGCCCTGCTTGATGAAAAAGTGCATAAAATTTGACTTGAGAAGGTGATTGGCATGCAGACAATTTTAGAAAATCAGTATTTACACTGAGGCTGGTTGTCAGCTCTTCAAAACAACGTGATATTCCCTAAGCACGATTGCACAGGGGGGTGTGAGAGCAGTAAAAGTCTGTGCCTGTCATTTGGATGACCTGGGGCTTGGCTCTAAAAGCATGTTGAAGCAGCTGTGAGGGAACCTACCCAGGAGGGTGTGTTTCCTTCTTGCTGACAGCTGGGAGGGTCTACATTGGCCTTGACCATGTTTTCTGAGATGCTTTGCTCTCATTTTAAATTCTTCTGTGCTCTTAAAGCCAGTTGTGAGGAGAAGGCAATGTACTCATCTGCACTTTAGGGGTTTAACTTACTATTCCAAGCTGGTAGATCTGCCTAGTTGTCTGGGGCTCGACTGTAGGCGACACACAGTTCTGGACTTCAAACCTTCCATAGCATATGGTATCATCTGATTACAAGAAGGATTTAAATGTGCCTAAAAGCTGGCTAAAATTAGTCACAGTTTTCCTAGAATCACAATAAGGAGTGTCTGAATCCCGATATACTCTACAATTCGAACATTTCATTTGGAGTTTATGTACTTTTATTTGCTTCAGAAGTCCCATTTGTTCTGTATTCGCTTTAGTGGAATTGGTTTAATTCTAATTACAAACCAGAAAAATGGCCTGTTCTCCTGTTTTTAATAAGTTAATGGATATAAAGAAAAAGCCTGAAAAAATTAATAAAGCTTATGAATCTTAAAAATACTAGTGAATTTTTATTGTATACCATAGTTGTACTTCTTTTTTCTTTTCAATCCAGAACTTTGACAGCAACCTCACTAAAACTAGTTGCTTTGCAGATGAATGATAAATATGTGCATGTAGTAAGAGTCCTTACATACAAACATTTTGGATTTTTCTAGGAAGTCATCATCACAAAAATCTGAAATGTGCTTGTTTGCAGCACTGATCTGCCTTCTAAATGTGGATATGCGACTGGAGACAACAGAGAAGATCTGCAAGATCTGTGAATCAGGACACCGGGGATTTGAACCTCATGGACTTAAAATCCAGAAGATGCCCAAAGACTAGAGAATTTATTGCATCAAACTTAATTGTAATGCATACTGTTAAAAGCAGTATTTTAGTTAGGAGTTGGATGAATGTCAGGTCATAAAGGACTTGTAAGTTCTGTTCTGCTCTATATCTGTACAATTATATGGTTTTAGTTTCATATCTAGATCTGTGGTTCTTCCATGTCATAGAGATGATGTATTTGCTGCCTCCAGCTTGTTGAGTACTTAAAATATCAAAAATAGCCGGGCTGTGGTCTCTGGAGTGACTGACGGGCCCTGGAGGATCCATAACGCCCAGGGTGCTCACTTTGTGAGGAGACGGCACTGACCACCTCACCATGACACGCTTTCTCCCTCCAGCACCTGCCTGGCTCCCACTGAGGCGGCTGGACAAGCAGTGTCGGTGACAACCAATGATAGGACAAGGGGTGATGGGTATAAACTGGAACACAGGAGGTTCCACTTAAATACAAGAAAAAACTTCTTCACGGTGAGGGTGCCAGACACTGGAACAGGCTGCCCAGGGAGGTTGTGGAGTCTCCTACTCTGCAGACATTCAAACCCCGCCTGGACACCTTCCTGTGTAACCTCATCTGGGTGTTCCTGCTCCGGCAGGGGGGTTGGACTAGACGATGCTTCGAGGTCCCTTCCAATCCCTGACACTCTGTGATTCTGTGTGACACTCCTTCCCTCGCTGCCTCCTCAGCTTTGAGTGACTTCAGCTGCAAAGCCGAGTCTGGGAGGGCAGGAGACGCCGCCAGACACAGGGCAGACCGGCCGGTCTCGGCCAGAGGCGAAGCCTTCCCGCCATCCCGCCGCTATCGCAAGAAGCCCCGCCCCACTCCGCCCCTCCCGCCAACCACCGCCCTCGCGCCGCGGGGAGCGCCCTCGCTCCCGTTGCCGGGACGCACGAAGCGGAGCCGGCTCCTATTGGCTAGCAGGGAGAAAGAAGCACGTTCATTGGCTTAGCGGCTGGCGCGGGCAGCTTTTTCTTCCGGGTTCCGAGGCGCGCCGAGCCGGTTTGTGTGTGTGGGGCGCGGTCACCGCTCCTCGCCGGCGGGCAGGGCGGGGGAGCGGCAGCCGGCCCGGAAGTGACGGCTGGCGGTGACGCAGTTTTCCCGCGGTTTGGGCGGCGGGCAGGGGAGCGGTCGCCGGGGGCCCGTCGTTACTGCCGCCCGAACGGCGGGGCCCAACGGTCCGGCCGCGCGCGGGCCGCCATGCCGCCCAAGGGCCCCCGCAGGGCGAGCGCCGCCAGGAGCCAGCGCGCCAGCCCCGACAGCGGCTCCGCGCCGCCCGCCGCCCCCCGGTGAGCGCCGGCGGGACCGTCCTGCGCGGGCTGGGGAGGCGGCGGGGCTGCCCCGCGGCTGGGGGCGGCGGGCTCGGTCTGCGCTGCCGGGGCTGCTTGCGCCCGCGGGCCCGGGTCGTGCGTGTTCCCGGGGTGGGTCGGTGTCAGCCCGGGGCGCTCGTCAGTAACCAGCGTTCCCTCGTAGCTCAGAGCTCCCGTACGTTGCCGTGTGCTGCTCGGAGTCCCCGTTGCTGATGCCTTTTGCTGTCCCTAGGCTGGAAGTTGGCGAAGCGGAGTTCGTTGCGCTCTGTGATGCGCTGAAAGTGTCAGAGAGTGTGAGGGAGAAAGCGTGGAAGACCTACGAGAGCTTATCGGCTGTGGATGGAGCTCTGGTGAGTACCTGCTGCTGCTTGTAACCTGCCCATCTGCTGTGGTGTCTGTCCTGTGTCTGAGTTAAAATACTAAACATAACTTCACTGCACTGGGGGCCAAGCGGCTCAGAGAGCTGCGGTTGTTCAGCCTGGAGAAGAGAAGGCCCTGGGGACACCTTATTGTGACCTTTCAGTACTTACAGGGGCCTATAAGAAAGATGGGGACAGACTTTTTAGCAGGGCTTGTTGTAATAGGACAAGGATAATAGTTTCAAACTAAAAGATTCAGGCTAGACATGAGGAAGAAATTTTTTTACACTGAGAGTGGTAAAACACTGTCCCAGGTTACCCAGAGAGAGGTGGTAGATGCTCCATCCCTGAAGACATTCAAGGCCAGGCTGGATGGGGCTCTGAGCAACCTGATCTAGTTCAAGATGTTTCTGCTCATTGCAGGGGGGCTGGAATATATGGCCTTTGAAGGTACCTTCCAACACAAACTATTCTATGATTCTCTAAGTGTTCTGCGGTCAAGGCTTGTGCAGTGTGACTGCACAGTCAGACCAAAGTTGGATGTTACCATGTACATGTCTATATAAAGGGGTTTCTATATATATCCCATTTTTGTTAATGTTTTCCTGTAAAGGTATGGACTCAAGAATTCTTTTAGATTGCTAATAAATGGCATTGGAAAACAACACTATGTGATCAGCTAATTCGTCAAACCGCAAGTTATTTCAAATATGTCTGAGTCAGCTTTATATGCGTCATCTCATTGTGTGTTTCTGTGTATTACTTTCTGCTGCATTCTTCATGAGGCTGCAGAAAGGGTGTGAAGAAGGCTATTGCAGAGAAAAGGGTGATTGCATGTTAAACTTTTTTTTTCTACTACATAATATTAATCTGTATGTAGTTATCATTGAGATATTTCCGTTCAAAGTTAGTCATTTGGGCAGGTATAAACACATCAAAAAATTATGCCCTTTCTTGATTTTTTTTTCCCCCTCCCCTTCTCATTGCATTTCTGCTGTCTCAATGAGCTGACTGAGAGAATGGCTACAATACAATTAAGTCATGACCAGCACTTTGTTTTACAGACCTGAATTAGATTTAAAATACCTAGCTGGGCTATTATTCCCACTGTGTGTCCTAGTGTCCTTGTATTTGTTGCAACTTTTGCTTATTCTTTTGCAGCTTGAGCTGACTTGCCACAGCTATGGCGTCACTAGTAATATCTTGTTTGTGTGGTGTTTTTAAACCACAGTGTGGATATACCAGCTCTCAATGCCTTTGAATTTCACAACACAATACAGTAACAGCAAGGGAGAGAGACTGTGTACAGCTGGTAACTGATACAATTTCTGGCCATGGATGTTCCCAGGGAACGTTTAATTAAAAGCATAGCTGAGCTCCTCTGTATGAACCAAAACAGGAATAGTCAGCTCTATGGAGTGAAAAAAAACCAAGGCCGATTTGAGTATAATTCTGCAAATTTTCACTTACAGGTGGAGTTTTCTTTTTGCTGACTGTTACCTAGCAGTGGCCCGATAAGATACAGGGCAGCCCTTCTCTTCAGCATCTAAAGGTGACCTATTGTACCTATTCAGAAGGTGGCAATGACTAGATCTTCATTGTGACATACAGCTAGTCTTTAAGGTTTTGCAGTTAAGTCCTATTCTAAGAGCCTTGCAATGTACAGGAAAAAGTGTACATCACATTGTGGTTCAATCATGGGCCTTTTCATCAAACTTTCTGATGTATCAGCAAGGTGTTGAAGTGAGGAAGCTGGTGAGTGTGTTGCTCCACAGGGACCTGGCAAGTGCTGGAGTTGCTACTTCTAGCTGAGACCGGTACAGGCTTCATTTGAGTGTGAAGTCAAGCAAATTAACAGCCTGGCTGATTACTGCTTCTCTTTCCAAGTCAAGCTGTTATAATGGGGAGCAGGGCTTCTCAGGGTGACTCTCTGGTTCAGGTTGCAGGCACTCAAGAGGAGGCTGTATTTAAATACCCACTCCTTTCTCCCTACTGGTAAAGGTAATGTGTTGGAGGTTTGTCCTGCAAGCACTAGCTGTATGAGTTTTTAATCAATGTGGTTCAGTGCTAACCTGTTCAATTCTGAACTGGAACAGAAGAAGCTGCTTATGTAGCAGCTTTCTGTTCTCAAGCAAAAAGGGAAATAGCAGGACAGCAGCTAAGGCAAATACCTACCAGGACACTTCTGTTTAACTCCGTATTTGGTTTGACTTGAGTAAGGTTAAATCATCAGACTGCTGATGAAAATAGAGGTAGCATCTAATGATCCTGCTCTCAAGCAATTTACAGAGCATAAAGACCTGAAACCTTGCTTTCCCTGGCACACTGGCCTTGTTCATTGTGGTTGATCTCAGAACTGTGCCTGCCAAGCCTCTGAGGTTGTGGAGAGGACTGACAGTGCTAACTAGGATGTGATGTGCACAAACATTAGGCACTGTGGTAACTGGCAGAGATTCAGGGTGCAGATGTGGGCTTGGACTTAGTCTGAACACCTGCTGTATCCTTGCTCAGTGAGTGTTTAGTGACTTAAAGAACATGTATTAGTACTGCCTTTATTGGGTTACTTAGGGTATGTGTAATCACGTGCAAAGAGACTCTGCAGACAAGGTATATGCAGCCTAAAAGTATAAAGCAGTTGGTTTTGGCACATGTGCACAAGCTATTGCTAGGATGTAGTGACCTATCAGCCCTGAGCTTCAGTGAGACACTTGAGTTTCTGCTGGCCAGGCAGGCATCAGTCAGGAGAAAGGTTGATATCTGCTGCTCCCTGGAACGAATCTTCTGTGCTGGTACCCTCTGAAGCCACCAAAATTGGCCGATTCCCTGTTTTTTATTCCTTCAGGATGTCACGTCTTTCCATGTAGATATTTTTCTCTTCATTTTGGATCTTTGAGCTACTAATGATCCAACTTCTCTCTGAAATGTTTTATTTCTTATCTTGCATAGCTTTCCACTGCAGCTTTTCTTATAGTGCTCTCAGCTTATCTGTTTCTGCAGCAATTTGAGTCAGGGATGCACCCTATCACTGCTGGGCCTTGAATCTGTGAAACAGCTGAAGCCCTGTGAGAGGTGTGGAGGAGGAGGAAGGTGGCAGGAGGGAGATGGTTACATGACCTTAAAAATTGAGGCTGACTTGTAGTTGGAAAAGCATGGCTTGCAGAGAGGGATTGTTCAAACCACTATAACTGTGTTGAATATGGTGGTAAAGTTTTCCTCTGTGACAGCCAGGGTTTAGTTACACTCTTCTACAGTAACATCATAACTTGAAATCTGAGATAAAACCCTAAATGTTGGTTTCAGAAATGTCGTACTGAATCAGTGCTGTTGGTATATGGTGTGAAGGAAGGTACTTCATGCCTGACCAGAAAGATATTTTATTTTAAAATTATTTTTATATCTGCTGGACTCCTGCACAAGCTCATTATAAACATGGATGTGTATATATAAATAAAGAGCTTTTTGCATCAGTATCATACAAAGACTTTTGTTCTTTCTGTCATTTTTGTTTACCAAACCAAGCTACCTAATTAAACAAAATATTTGTTTTAGAGTTGTAGTTTTTACTGTCTTAGTTTCAAAACTCTTATACACTGACAGTTGTTGACTTAGAGAATTAGCTCTGATGCTTGCTTCTCTTGCACCCTTATTTTTTTGTAACTATCCTGGAACCCATATAATGAATTGATAGTAAACTCCAGATGCAGTAAATAGATTTAGTGGAATTACTAATGTACTTTGAGTAGCATGTGATTATTGGTGTAAGAAAGACTAGGAGAGGTAATGGAAGCCATACTAATATTGCTAGTAAAAAGTTTAAGGTGTTTTTGTGTTCTGCTACTGTTTATTTTGATAAAGAACAACAAAATGAGAATCTGAAGTAGCATATTGGGTAATGTAAGCAGGAAAAAGAAACCTGAGTGAATTGTTGCTTAATATTTTGGAGAGAACCAACATGAGGAGCAGCTGACACTGACTAAATTGGAACTGAACTTCTGCGAAGGAAATTGAAGCGGTTTAGGAAATTGATAGAAGTTGGAGTCTGCCAAGGACCTTAGGGCATATGGTCTGGTGTGCTTCAACCTCATCAGCCCAGCTTACTGTAGTATATGGTGTGTGGGTAGGAGCTTTGCTTTTTGTTTGCTGTTCATAGCACTGTTTGGGAAATGTGACCCGCTGTGCTGCTGCTCAGCTGTTCAGTCTTATGGATTCCTGAGTAATTTTTATCAAGTGCTTGTCTAACCCACTATTAAAAAAATTCTGATGATGAAACATCTGTGGTCTCTGTAGTTAATCCTTCCTAGTTTAACCTTATTTGCCTGTGATTTTTATCCCCAGGTACTATGCTAATCTGTTTTTGTGTTATAATTCAAGCCAGTGGTGATTATTCTGTATCCTGTGAACACGAGAATGTGTTACTGCTGCTTTTCTTTTATTCCTAGAGAGTCTCTAGCATCTGAAGGTATTTGTCATCTTTCCTTGTTTCTAATTGCTCATCTTACATTCTGAAATGATCTCCAACTGGTGACTTACATTGGTATGCAGATACTGCAGAGCACTTGATTCATGCAAGACTTGAACTATGTTCTTAGTAAAGAAAACTGAAAAGGTGAACTGTAGCTTAAGTAGAGGAAAGAAATAATGAGTTCTTAAATATAGTAAGGTTGCTGCTCTATATAGACCAAAAAGTTAATGATCAGCAGGTCAGATGTTTCCAATCCTTTAAATTTCACACTTAAATTAGTTCCTTTTTGTTGTAGTTTCTTATGAAAAATAAAACATTGTAGTTGGTAAACCATCTCATCCTTATGTTAAAAGGCATGCAGAGGCTTCTTGCTTTTGTCAAAAGTGTGAAACACGTGCAAGTTAGTAAGAGACAAAGCTCTAGACAGGAAAGACTTTATTTATAGAACTGCAGCTAAACTGAACCTGAATTCCCTGAAGCTTAGTGTGTATGAGCAAAACTACAGATATTTTTAAGGGCCTCAGTTATTAAACAAAATAACAAAGAGCTACTGAAAGTCCCAAAGCAAACCTAATCATCATCATGGCCTCTTGCTGGCGAGAATCAGTATACTAGTAGCAGATGCATTGCATGTATGTATTGTACACTTGCACTTTAAAAGCCTCGCTAACTAGCATACAGTTTCTTTTTTTTGCTCATCATCTGCCCATCCTGGGGAAAAACTGATGTCCCCTCCAGTCTTGCTATGTGCAAAAAAAATATAATGGGAAATTTTTATATCAGAAGAATTATTCTTCATCAGTTCAATACTTTCCATTGACTTCCGTTAGTTTTATCTAGTATTATGTATGAGTTTGACTTAATCTGTTGAGAACTAATAGTGATCTTCCATTCCAGACAATATTCAATAGGAATTCTGCAACCATCATTGCTGAAAAATGGAAGATCTGATTTTACACAGAAGTTCTTGTATGTAGGCAGTGGGTACAGTGTTCACTTTCAGATTTTTTTCTCTGAAATTTTTCCTACAAGTCTTAATTTTGATCAGTTTTCTATTTTGAATGCTTCTTCATTATTTTTTTCCTGCTACCTTCTGCCCTGTAACGATAAATATATCTGTGAATGTTTCTTGTACCATCTAACTAGTTCACAGTATTGATTAGGATGTGGTGGCTGAGGTTCTAATAACCCCTTCAAAAGTTAGGTTTTTGGTATTGACAGTGTGACAGCTTATATCCCATGTGATTCAAATACCCATCTGCGTTTGCGTATTTTTTCATGTACATTTCTCTTGACCTTCTTTTACACAACATCATTTGAAGTTTCTATTCCTGGATCACTTTTGTAGGCTGTCATCAGAACTTATCAGCGCAGGGAGAATAATAAACATCTCTAACTGCAAACTAGAACTGAGACTTGCTGTGACCCTCTCTTCCTTGTGACTGGTTTAGCAGTGGAGAACCTTTTGAGGTAGAGAACAGAAGTTATTTCTGTTAGTGCCTTTAACACCTTGCAAAAACATCTGGAAAGAAGGAAGGCAAAAATCCCCCCTCACAGTAGTCCAGTTTGAGCGTTTCAAGCCTATGACTCCTCCATGTTGTTTTCACTAGATTTAGGCAAACTGATGATCTGCTAAAAATAAATCAAATAGTATTAATAGTAGTTCCAGAATGAGAAGTAAATATCTTTAAAGAGTTTGTAAGAGTTTTAGATCTTTTCCTACAGAAAGCTGTATTGATTCTACAGAACTAACCTACATTGCCAAAAGTTACAGCACTGGTTCCCCAAAATCACAAATAAAAAAAGAAACCTATGTAGACTACTAGGTGCCAAATAATCTTTGTGTTAGTAATGGGAAGGCTTTGATTTGTGATAAGCTGAAATGAGGTCCTTGGAAGTCATCTTATTGGAGCTGACAGCCAAGGATGAATGTTGAGCCCTTGTCCTGCCTGTTTTCTGTAGTGGTGCTGTATCAACAAAGGTCTTGAGTCAGACTGTGGTCAAGAAGAAAACCCTCAGAAATGAATTTCTGGCTGTGAATTTGTCTTGCATCCATTCCCATGCCCTCAGGTCCATCTGGGATGAATCGTCTGGCTTTGGCTTAAAATAAACTGTTAATTTGTGTTGTAGGATTGGCTCCCTTGCAGTTATGACATTGGCAAAATAGCTGAACAGAGTGCTGCTGCTGCATTTTTGTTCTGCCATCAGCTTTAAGTCATTTGTATAGGAAAGGAATTGAAAAATGTCTGAGTGTAGGGAGGGAAAGGCTGTGATAAGAATAATATTCAGGAATCCTGGCTTGCCAGGAAAACCTCTCCTTATTTCTTCTCCCCTTTTCCTACCCCATGATGTTTATGTTTTATGTATTAAAAATCACTAAATTCTTCATGCATGGGTAGGGGCAGATGGTTTTATTTTCTGAAGCAAGTGCAGTTTACCTGCACCTTTGGGTGTTTTAACCAGCAGTATCTGGGTGTATGGGCCCAGTCCAGTGTTCCTGCATGTTTTCCTCTCCTCCCTCACACAGCTGATGTTAAGAGGTAGGCACACTCAGGAGCTGCTCACCTTCTCTTAATCTATTAGTTTATCCTGGATTCTATGTAATGTTTTTTGTTAGGCCAGCAGTCATTCCACATCTGTCTGGTTGAGGAGAAGGTGCCCAGAGCATCCTGTAACACCAGGAATGGTTAAGGAGCTAGTCCTGATATTAGTTTGAATCTAGTAGATTGACAGGCTGCTTCTGAGGCTGTTGTCTTGTTTAATGATAGTAATAAATGAGTTGTTACCCCAGCCAATACTGGACAAGGAGTTTGAAGGTAGTTCTTGTGAAATCAGACCTCACTCTTATCAGATAAACCATTGCTATAGCCACCAAGAATTTTCCTTCCGGAATAGAACTAGTCTGCTTAGGGGAGCTGAGCTTGTTTGGATCAGCAGCAAACTAAGAACAACTTCACTACTTCCTAGCACTCGGTCCTCCTGCTCTACAAAATGTTATATTTACAGAACAATGTCATGGTCTGTGTTTGCAGGAGCATGAAGTAAGAGGAGGTTCTCTGATGGCAGTGATGTCCTTAATGAGTAGTCATCCTTCTGCTTGGTAGGCCCTAGCTAGCCTTAACCTTCAAGATTTTTTACAATGCATCACAGACATATTAATGCAGGAAAATAGACATCCCCATCCTACAGGACATTTTTAGTTCTTATGTGCCTGGTAGCTTGTTGTACCTGACAGCAAAGGGTGGCTGAGATGCTGGGAGTGCATCTCTCAGCAAAGCCTTTTTTCTGTGCAAACACCCCTTTGAGAGCAATTTTTTTGCCTCATCTTTAGCTTACTGGTAGCATAGGATGGTACGTAAAATATCTAAAAAGTAAGGGTTTCTATTAAAAAAAATGGTGACTATTTGATATTAATATTTATTCATGTATCATATCTGTCTGTTAATAGCTTCTTTGAAAATAATTTTCTGTTGTACAAGGAGTCATGATTTATAGAAATGCACAAGTAGGAATGCAGAAAGAAAGCAGTAACATAAATAATGCACAGTTACCATGTTGTTGAAGGTGGCTGGTTACCTTAGCTGTCAAACCTGTATTATGATTCTTATCAATTGCACAAACCAATGGAATTTCTCATTGTTTGGAGGAGACCCCAGCTGGTATTCATGGATGTATAAACACTGGTCCCAAGGAAGAAACAGAGCAATTGTAAAAAGTGGCATGGCAAGCTACTTGTCATGGTTACGCTGCTGAGTAAGTGAGGATATGAGTGGGTGCTGAGGATGCAGAGCCCTTCAGGGTAGTTTTGGAAAACCATGTAAGATAAAGGGTACTGGGTCTGGTGCGGACATATTCCTGTTGCCTTTTGGAAGTATTTTCTGAAGTGAACTGGCCCCTGTGGTTCGTGTTGATGTTTTCTGGGAGACAGGTAGGTAGAGTGATGAGAACAGGATAAAAGGGTAGACCAGGGAGCAGGAGAGCCAGTTGGTATTTCAGCTGACTCGCTCCTTGGGGTCTGCTTCACCTCTGTCCTCTCGTGGATGTCACATTCAATCTGGAGCTGCTGAGGTACCCGTTCAAAACCTGCTACTTTGTTAAAGTGGCTGTGGGCCTAGGTGGCCTTGGAGATTTTATTTACAGGGAGGCCAAATGTCCAAAGAGTATTTTAAGAGTTTGCAGGGCTGCACTCACACTTGGTTCCATCTTCAAAATAGCTCTGTTTTCAAAAGCTGTGCCATATATCTGCCTGGGTTTTTCTTCCATGCTTCTGCCAAGCATGGAGAGATCTCTTTAGAGGTTTTCTGTAGGGATGCTGTGCTGGTGGAAGGGAACTGGAATTGTAACTGATGCCCAGCTGGCTCCAAGTGACCAGCTTGGAGTGAACTCCATCAAGAGTGAAGTCCGTGTGGATGGCATGTCTGTTGTTGCAGGAGGGCTTTTCTTTGATGAAGGATCACAGGATCACAGAATGTCAGGGATTGGAAGGGACCTGGAAAGATCTAGTCCAGTCCCCCTGCTGGAGCAGGAACACCCAGATGAGGTTACACAGGAAGGTGTCTGGCGGGTTTTGAATGTCTGCAGAGTAGGAGACTCCACAGACCCCCTGGGCAGCCTGTTCCAGTGCTCTGGCACCCTTACTGAGAAGAAGTTTCTTCTCATATTTAAGTGGAACCTCCTGTGTTCCAGTTTGTACCTATTGCCCCTTGTCCTACCATTGGTTGTCACTGAGAAGAGCCTGACTCCATCCTTGTGACACTCACCCTTTACATATTTATAAACATTAATGAAATCACCCCTCAGTCTCCTCTTCTCCAAGCTAAAGAGACCCAGCTCACTCAGCCTTTCCTCACAGAGAGATTCTCCACTCATCCAGTCATCTTTGTGGCTCTAAATGAGAATGATTGGTTACAGCTTGTGTGGCTTTTCTCCTTATTCTTTAATCTTCAATGTCTTATTCTAGTAAAATATAGTAACTTAAAAACTAATAATGCATTTGCATAAAACTGCTTTGCATAAATGTTCTGTGGAATCAAAGCTTCTATTTTGAAGATTGCTGAATTGTATGGCTAAAATTGATCTTGTACTCTAGGAATAAAAGTTGAAGTGCACGGTCTTTCAACTGAAAACCACTGCAAGTTTTACATCACAGATATCAAATAATTTGCTTTCATAATCAAATGTTTGCTTGAGGGTGGTTTGTTTTACCATTTCTAGTAAAATTTGGACAAATTAATGCTTTTCATATATTACCTGCTTGTATTGCATGATAAAGATACTGTTTTCTCTTTTTCTAAAAGGCTTATAACAAAAAGAAAAAGGAAACATGGGGAGTCTGTATCTTCATTGTAGCAATTGATCTGGATGAAATGACATTCACTTTCACAGAGCTTCTGAAAAGTATTAGCATAAGGTAAATGAATTTAAATGTGTGAATTTAGATTTCAACAATGAACTAGTCAACATTTTTATAAAGAGAATGTTTTTAAGCATTGGGAATCTTTGTGTATATCAGGCTAGCTGATTTTAAAGTGAAGGCTACTTATGGGAATTTTGTATGTTTTGGTAAACTAGGAATCTTGCTATCATGTTTTAGTTGTGGGAGCAACAATACTTGTTTGATTCCAGCTGTGACTGGCTTTGATTGTATCACACAGCTGATTGTATCACACAGCTTGTTCTTGCTCAACCTGAAGTCTTCATGAATTTAACTTGGTGTAAATTACACCTAAAATATTTCCCTTAATTTCCCTGTGTCAAGATTTTTTTTTTAATAAAACCTTTTTACCAACATTAGGCTTGGGCTAAATCAAGAAGTGGGGAAAAATTGTTACTCTTCAAATAGCTTGCCATCATGCTGCTCTTTCAGACATTTTAATGCCAGTCTAAATTTTGTGCTTCTGTATATGCTTTTTGCTAAGGAATTGTTACCGTTCTATTGTATATTCACCAAGTTCATAATACATGAATTAAAATTATAGGACAATATCTGCTTTTAAGGTAGATTTAGGTGGCAGCAGCAGTCAACATACCCTTGTGTTGTATTAATCTAAGGAAAGGATCCCAGTGCTGTCTGCCTAATAACTGTGCGGTGTGTCGAGAGCAGGAGCAGAGCGTTGGGATGCTCTAGGGCAGGAGGCTCAGGCAGAACGCCGGGCTCATCATGGTGCTAACCCCAGGCTTGGGGATAAAAACCCTTTTCTTGGAAGTCATCAGTTTTGACTGGACTTCTCCAGAGCAGTGGGCAGGTCCTATCTTTCTATTTAATCTCTTCAGTCTTGACTGAATTTGGAATTTTGTGGATGAAATCTAATTGCATTTGTGCAGCGATGTTCAGCATGTTCCACCTGAGTACAGACCAACTTGTGCTGAAAACTGAAAGAGATTTTTTCTTCCCTTGGGGTTTCATAGAGTAAGCTATTACTCTGGCAATTTTTATTTTAGCAATACTCAATTGCTTGTTAGCCTTGGGCTTTTTGTCAGCTGTAAAATCGATCTGGCAGAGATTTCTACCAGTCATCTTATTCTCTAGAGCCACACAGACATATTGGAAAGATTTTTTTTATTCCATGGTAAAAGAATTCCCAAATGAACTCCTGACCATTTTTCTGTTCTCTTTTTTAGTCTAAAAAAAGGTCAATCCATCTCTTAGAATCCTTTTCTCTGATAAAAGATCAAACTATATTTGATATAGTTGAAATAGTTCAATATATTTGATAGCATCCTCCTTCATTTTTAGTAGTCTGCTCATTTTGGTTATGAACAAAAACATAAAATGCTTTCTTGATGGCCATAACATTACATGGATGAGTAGGGAAAACATTAATCCCCTCTGTAATAGTATTTCCAAAGGGTGGGGCTGTGCTTGTCCCCACTGCCTGTTGTAAGATTTGTAATTCAAGTAACTCAGTGCATTCATCTTACTTTTCATTCCTTGGTCTCTCTTTAGCATTGATGGAGCCAAGGGTCATGTTCTTAAAGCAGTAAGAACATTTTTGAAGTAGAACTTTTAGCTAGAGCAGAAGAATCAAGATGTCTGTGTTTGATATTTGCGGTTTTACTGACAGAGCAAGGAAGAAAGATGTGTCTAGTGAGCAGATCCTGACTTCTACAAATAATCTGTGCTAGCCAAGAAAATTATCTTTCTGTAGTAAAGCCCGTATCACAAGAAACTTGTGCTTCCCAGTTAAACAATTTTCCTACCTCTGAAAAATTTAAAGGTGGTATATGGGGCTCAAGGTAAGCAAGTCATATTTTGCAAAGCAAGGTTCTCAGTCACTGCTAGTTGTAATAAGAATGTGCTGGAGTCTAGTGAAGTAAGGCAGTGGGTTTTAGTGGTGTTTTTAAAGGGCTATTGCATAATGGTCATTCTCAGTTATGATAACCTGGCATATTTTTTCCTTCTTTTCAGTGTATGCACATTTTTTCAGTTTCTGGAAGAGGTGGATGTTAACATGGACACTGTAAGCACTAAAGTTGATAGCACTGTATCAAGACTGAAAAAGAAATATGATGTATTGCTTGCACTATACCACAAGTTTGAAAGGTAGTATACATTGTTCATTTCAAAACGATGAATTCTTTATGGCTGTTAACATTATGTATTTAGACTTTTCCAAATGTGTATTAGAAGAGCCCATTTAAACTCTGCATGCTAATATTTACAATGTTTACATGTATTGAATAAACACTTCTTCTATTTGACTCCATAAATATTACAATGCTTTGTTGCAGTATGAGCAATAGTGAGAGCAGCGTGGCAAGTGGTTACTAGTCCCTTTATTTAAGCTTTTTACAAATATACGGATTGTTTTACTATATATATTTTTTTAATTTAAGGGATGTTCTATTTCTAACTACCCACCCCTCCCCAGATTCTAAGAGTTTCTTTCTAAGGGAAGAAAAAAAAGGCACAAATCAGATAGTTTCTCTCTCCCAGATCTGGACCTGATGGCTTTTTGTTCCAGTGTCTAGAGGTGTTGCAGGGCCTGCTCTGTTAGCAGGTCTCACTGTAATCAAGATAAACTTTCCCAAGTGGTTTAGCTGTGACCATACAGTGAAAATAGAGGGGTGTTCTCTCCGTGTAGAATGCACTCTGACGAACATATTCAATTTAAAGAGCTTTCTGTGTGCACCTTGACAATTGGGAGATTTTCAAATGGATGCTTTTTAGTTGCTCCTATTCCAAGGTGGTAAGTTGTCACACTCTGTGCTTTAATGTGAAGACAGAGATGAAGGCTTTAGATCCTTTTACAGGTGAATGTGTGCTGGTTATAGGTGCGTGTTGGCAAGGTCTGATATCCTTTGAGCCAATTTTTAATCAGTGTGTGCAATTCTCTATAGCATAGTCCAGTAGAAAACTGTTTCATGTCATTAAGCATTGAAGCATCATTCTGTGATGCTCATACTACTTGATCCTGGTGCTTCAGCCCTGTGGTACTTCTCAGCTACGGGAGCTGGAGTCACAGTTTTGCCTCCTGAACCACAAAAGACTCTCAACCCTTATGTGACCCTTAAAAGGGGCAGCAGGTCACCCCTTAGTAGTTTATAGAATCAAGACACAAATGTGATATAAGTTTTATTTCTTTTTGAAGTCCAATCCAATCGCACTGTTAACTTGGGTAATGTATCACAACATTTTTGTAAAGTTTATAGCTGCCTTAAAGCTATAAAGTGCTATGAAACTTGTAAATAATTTGAGTTTACCCATTACAAGTCTTCTGGGCTTATAAAAGTTTCATTGCAGATTTATGCAGGCGTGTTTTTGTTTTTGTCCCTCTAACTCTTCTTTGCTTGCTTGCTTTTTCAAAATTTGAAATGCAGTAACAATTTTTTTTCAATCAGAAGGATCTGAAATTTGTTTTACCCTTGTTTTCTTTTGAAGAAAAGGAATTTATTGAAAGACATATACCTAGAATAATTAGGAAGAAACATTATACTGCAGGGCTTGCAGTGACGCTACAGAAGGAGTAAAGGTTTTAAATTGCCCTTTTATAGAGTGCTCTGCACAGGTGTGGTACATACTTTACTATGTTTTACAAGCCACTGAGTAACAATGTACATACAAATCCTGTCTTTCTGGAAGAAAACAACAACAAACTTTATTGTACCAAATTTAAAATGTTCTATGCAAGCTTTTACGTAAGCAGGGAGGCAACAGTATTATTGCAGCTCTGGCAGGGCTTTAGTTGCTCTGTTATTAATCTGTTTTCTAAGAGTCAGCATTTTTTAAAAGTTAGAATGTTTTGTGTACTAGTGTATTTTTCATTACATTGCAGTAAAAGGTATTACACAGTTTGCTTTCAGAGAAGTGTTTAAAAATAAGAATTTCTTTTTATTTTCTAGGACTTGTGGCCTTATTTATCTGGAACAACCTAGTAGTGAGTAAGTCTGACTTTTCAAAATTGTGTTTCTCAAGATAAGATGTAAAATGTGTCAGCAATTTATTTTTTAACCCACTGAGGCTGACCTAAGTCATAGTATGTCGTGTTTAATTTAGACTTAGAGAGGACTTTGAATTTAAGTGAGGGATGATGAAAGCTGCAGAAGTTATATGTAAATCTTGATCACTTCTTCCGTGAAGGATCACCACCTAATGGCAGGTGTCTTGGCATGGTGGAAACAAGCATTTGGAGAGTGACCTTCCTAATCATAGCAACAGATGAGTGGATGAAAAGATGCCTTAGCAACTCCCAAATGGGATTGTGTTCATGCTGTGACTGGAGAACAGGGCATTAGTCAAAGGCACAAGAGAGAAACCAGCTCATAACAGTTAAGTGAATTATGCGCATTCACTTTCTTTTCCATGGATGATATAGATATGTCCTGATTCTTGAATGGCTTTACAGAGACTTAATTTTTTCAAATATATAGTCATAATTACATAGGGAATGGAATGAGGTAATAAGCTTAACTATATGGAGAATGTTGCATACTGTCTTAAATTGTTCTGTAGACTGAAGCATGTTTTCAGAAACTATAGTTTGCATTAACAGCTCTGTACCATTTTAAAGGCTTTATTTCTGTGTCTCTACAGGATTTCTGCTGAACTCAGTTCTGTATTAGTCCTGAAAAATTACTGGATTACTTTTTTGCTGGCAAAAGGTGAGTTTTGATTTAAAGACAGTTATTTTTAATGAGTATGTTTGAAGTGATTTTATGGATTTGTTTTGTGTCCAGTATTAGACTGGCATCCTTACTACAAGTGTTCATAATACAGGCCCACAATGTTTGGATTGTATGGCTTTTGTAACTACTCAGTAATATTTCTTTCTATACAATTTGACTGCACTTTTATCTTCTATTTCTGCCTGTGTATATAAATATTTTTTTAAGCTTTATAACTTTTTTACTTTGAAGGTTGGTATTTTTGTATTTGAGTCTATTCGAGGTGCTTTATAAGCTGCCAATATTTTAATAATGGATGATTACCTTAAAAGACCTGCAGAATTTTTAATAGCTTGTATATAACAAGTAGATAAATAAAATTTAATAATAATATATTTTAAGATAAGTCAGAAATTATGTATACTACAATTCTTTGTTGAAAAGGCTGAAGATCCAGTTAAAGCTGAGTGATGAAACAATTTGGGTAGCTCATGGAGTTCTGTCTCATTATACTATTCCTACAAAAAGGAATGAATCATATCTTAATTGCTGTGTTACCAGTAAAGTGCGCATGTCTCTGCCCTTGAAATCAGTCCTGGATCAGCTGGGCTTCATGGAGCTTTTTCACTAGAATTCTCCAAGCATAAGCATAAAGCTGAATTCAGTTTTTCTAGCCTGCCTTTTCACTGAGGATAAGGAAAACTAGAATTAACCAGCAAATAGTTGAAGTCACAGGAGAGCCTGGGTGATGCTTGCTCAATCTGATACAAAATAGATATGAAAATTGCATGTGTCAGTAGAGCACGATTAGTGGTCTGTAGCCATTCTGGGTTACTGTGGGCTTTCCAGATTTTTTGTGGTGGTGCATGCTATCTTGGAATGGCCCTGGAAATCTTCTCTGGTGTAAGAATCATAATTTGGGAACAACTGGAATAATGTACTTTTAAAAGCACTCTTCATGCTGATATTTGTGTGGCTTTTAAGTCAGTTCATATAAATTTGACAGGCTGAGCTTACAGTGTGATAGCATGGTTTGTATTTGTCTTCACTATATAGTAGCAACTCCTGCTTTCTGAATTCTTTCACAAAACTTAAGACTACATAAAAGTAAGTGAGGAAGAATTGCACACAAGAAAGAGGTACTTACAGGCAAAATAATCTGCAGAATTACTCCACTAGACTAAAATTAAAAAGAAATCAGGAGGGAGCACTGAGGTGGGAATTTTGTACACAGTAAAGTTATTTACATGTATGCTATCTCTAAAGCAACAAACCTCTGAAGAGTTCTAAAATCAGTAGCCTTTAAAGAACACTGGCATCCTGCATGGTGCTTTCTGAATTCTAACTGTAGTGTTTTATTAAATGAACTTCCAAATCTTTATTTTTTCAAAATTACTCTTAAAATTAAGTCAAACATCTCACAAACATATTTTCTTTACCTTTTTAAACTTTTGCAGGTAAAGTGTTGCAAGTGGAAGATGACCTGGTGATTTCTTTCCAGTTGTTGCTGTGTGTCTTAGATTATTTTATCAAGCTGTCACCTCCTGCTATGCTCAAGGAACCATACAGTAAGGATTTCATTTTCTTTTTTTCGAATTTGGTTAAATTTCTATTAGTCATGCTAACAGTCATAATTAACACAATAAAACTTCAACTTATTTAAACGGATTTTTTAATGTTTTAATGTAGTTTAGATTATAGTGAACTTGAATTAAATTACCTGAATCTGGCAGTGTATTTAACTTTTTTTCCTACCATCCATTTGCTATGTTCTCTGCCCATACAAGCTGTTCAGGGGCTTGTTAAAACAGCAGTTTTACTTTGGTAAAAGAATTCAGGTTCTGGGTAGATGATGAACAAGAACTATTATTTAGGTTTGCTTTGAGTTACAAAAGGAAAAGGTGGTGCTATGACTATTTCATTGACATAGAATGGTGTGATGACAACAAAACTGTACAAGATACTGGACTATACAGGCATTTAAAAGAAGTCTGTAGTGGATAGAAAACCTAGTTGTGGTGGTAACTCAAAATAAAATGGTAGATGTAAAATGTAGATAGCTTTGCTTTTATTACATCCCCTTTGATATTAGCAAGTGTCTTTTTATCTTAAGTAAAAATATAATGGGTGTTTGCTATATACACTTCTCTTCAGCAGTAACCTTTTGTACATTCAGTTTTTGTACCTAAAACTTGGAAAGCCTCGTTAAAAGGCAGAGAAAGTAAGCATTTATGGTAACTTTCAGAGATAGATTTCCATTGTTGTTGATTATTTTCTTCTGCAAACCATAGTATTTAAATACTGAAGTATTTGGAGTCATAGTATGTAGAAAACAATTATTTGACACTAATTAGTTTATCCTCTTCTGAGTTTGGATACAAAACTAATATTTATAGCGTAAATTTACTTGCTTTTTTCATTTGCTTCACAACTAAATATCCACTTGGGTTATTTTTTAGAATAGTTGATGTATTCACTGCTATATTCTTTAAATTCCATGTTTTGGAGGATATTTATCTGACCTGGTAACTATTTGTTGTGGGTAAGAACAAATAATCTCACTTTTATTCTAATCTAAATACAAATAAAGGGTAGGAAAGGATGGGCTTGTGACAAGCAAATCCCTACCCTCTTCCAGTACTATTTTGAATTTAAATTTGTTCTTCACAGTAGGACAGACATATGCTACTCCTTATTTCAGATGTTACAAAGCAGATCTTTCTCAAAGAATGCTGAAGTGAAACTAGCTGGTTTTGAACCGCGTTCACACTGATGTGTTTTTGTTAGTGAAACCACGAGGACTAGGAGCTCATTATTAGAAGCAGCTTGGTTCTGTGCATTCTATCTTGAAAAGAAACACTGCCACTTCAGACTAAATTGCAAATACAGCTGTTGCTGTCATAAATGTAAAGCATTAATTTCTAACTTGAAGCTGCGTGATATGTGCAGGTGCTTCATTCCTTTAGCAAATAATACAATGTGTTGTTCAAATCCTCATGACCAAGAGGCTTCACGTTGTGCTAAATGATGTCAAGCTTTATGGTCTGGCTAAGGCTGAGGGGATTATGATGCAGCCACCTGAGCAGTGTAGTTTGTCAGGTTTTCTCAGAACAGCATATGGATTAGAATGTCAGTTTTAAACCAACAATATTTAGTGATATTAACATATATTATTAATATAATTAACATATTTTAAGCTGACAGTGTTGAAGCCATTTACTTTGAGCTTAACAAAATGAAATATTTTTACTTCACTGAATTAAGGTTTTCTGATATCTTCAAGGTGAACTTGTTGGTTCCTACTTGTTTGTTGGGGGTATCTGGGGAAAGGAGGAATTCCCTGCATAACCATATTTCCAGGTTCCCACCAGCACTTAAGTCCTGCATTGACTCTGTTAACCTTCAGACATATCGGGTGAAGTTACTCTTTCAGCTCCTTCTTTTATATTTCTGTAAAAATAGAAAATGTGAAACGATACGGGTTTCCTAACTTTGCGAAACAGATTCTTATTCAAAGCTACTTACAAAAAGTGCTATTACATTCTGCATTGAATAGCTTTTTAAAAAAAACAGAATATCCAAGTACTGAAACAGGAATTTTAAAATGTTTTGATTTTGTGTAGGTTTTTGGTAATGAAGGTTTCTTACCCAGCTGAACAGATAGAAAGGGAAATTTAAGAGGAGAACCTGAAAAATCATATAAAAATTTAGATCTCTTAGGTTTAAAAATGTCTTAAGAAAGAAGAGATATACAACTCTAACCCTGTGATGGTTCTGACTGTCTTTCCAGAGTCTGCTGTGTCGGCAGTGACTGTTAATGGTTCAGCTCGAACTCCAAGAAGAGGTCAGAACAGGAGTACACATACTTCAAAGCAAGTTGATACTGATACAAAAGTTATTGAAGTCCTTTGTAAAGAGCATGATTGTAATTTAGATGAGGTAATGCCTGTGTTTTAGTCTGTTAGATCTTGCTGCTAAACCTTACCTGGAATATGTGTTTATTTAAATGGTCTTATTAATTCTTAGTAGTTGTGCTTGCTTAACTCTTCCCTCAAGTTCAGTGAGGAAGGTATTCATCCAGTAGGTAGTTTAAAAAAAGAAGCCCACGATAAGAAAATATACTCAACAAGCACATTGCTTCTGTGTGGGATCTTAAAGACCCCATTCCTCTTCAGTGGTAAATCTGTTCCTGTGTGAAAAGGACTTTTTTTTGGAATATCCAAGCAGATGATGGAAGTAGAAATACAGGAGGGCTGGGAAGAGTGCAGGTCTTTCCCAGTTAAGCCATTAAAAGTTCCAGCAATGGATTATGTGCTGCATGCTTACATATTACATTACATTTTGGACATGTAGGCAATTTCAGTTTTGCTTTATTGAAAACAAAATACAGTGCGTTACAGAAGTATCTCATTTAGTTTCTTGATTTAAAGATTTGAAAGCAGTAAATGCATAGTTGCCTCTGTATATTGGTAATGTTGTTTTTTTTCCTTTTTTTTTTTTTAGGTCAAAAATGTGTATTTCACAAGCTTTATTCCTTTCTTGAATTCTAGTGGTATTGTAGCTTCAAATGGACTACCAGAGGTAACTGGAGGAATTTAAGATGGTTCCACAACAGTGCTTTACTTCATGCCAAGTTGTTCAAGATATACCTTTCACACATCAATGAAGTTCTAATAGGTTCTTCTAAGATCAGCTATCAAAATGCATTGTTTTTCAAAAATGTGGCTTAGCAGAGATTCCAGTATTCATGGAGTATATTTAGCTTTTACATTTGAATTTAATAAATTAATTTCCTGAGGCTGAGCCAGTGCTTTTGCTCAAAGCAAAACATGACGTAAGAGTTTCATATCCATGATCTTGGTGAGGCCATTAATCTAAAATACGGTTATTACAATATCAAGTCTCTGAAGTCAGTCTGTGAATGCATACAGTCTTAAATTACACACCTTAATTTAAATATAATTGAGACATATTGCTGTAGTCATGCTGGAGAGATATCCAAAAGATTAGGCTCAGTTTCACAGCTGGCAGAGTTTGGACTGCTGTGTGCATGCACAATTACTTTCATCTCATGGAGTTGTAGCCTGGATGCGGCCAACTCCCTCTATGCAATTGTATGCAAGAGTGCGCACATCCACTGCTTAAAGAGCAGGTTTAGCTCTGTGTCACCAATAGATGTGGTAACCTGAAAATAAGCAGCTCTGAAACTTGTTCAGACTTAAGGCCTCCAAGATTCAGCAAAGTGCATGTTCTGTTTGGTTTCATAGTGTGTTGGGTGGGGGACAAAATATGAGACCCACTGAAGTTCTTAAGCTCTTCCAAAATTAATTTCAAGGTATCAGCAGTCTGTTTAAACTTTTTAATTTATGGGTGCATGTAGTTGGTAAGCCATGTATGAACTTCCAGGCAAAGATCATTACACAGCTTATTCTCAAATTAGTGAGGGTTCTCATCCATGGCTGTTCCATTTAAGCGTTAGTATCAAAATTACTGATTTAAGACTCTGCTGCTGAAAATGGTGTAAGATGAAGTATTGAAGGAGAAAATCTAGTCACCTGATCCTTGCCCCTGAACCTTGAATGCCTGAAGGGATGTTCTAAAACAAAGCAGAAAGTTACAGCTATATTTCAGAGGCACACAGTTCATGTAAGAAATCCAACTAACCATCAGCCATAGCTGAGATCATCAGTACAATAACTGGTAATATGTTTAAATTGACTTTCATTTTCATTAAAAAGAACACCAAGCTTTCAATGGATTTAATGTTGTTTCCAAAACAAAAAAAAAAGCTTTTGAGGCTTTATTTCATTTGTCTTCACTCTGTGTTTGGTCAGACTTCATGAACTGAAGAATAGATTGATTCAGCGCTCTTATTTTTGGCAGAAGGTTTCTTCACAGTTAGCCCAGTTCATTTAAGAACTGCTGGGTTTTTTTTTCAGTGAGAATCTGAAGTTTCTGCAGCTTCACGAAATAATGAAATTTTTAAGACAAAAAACCTCACATAAACCATTAGGAAGATAATGAAAAATGAAAATAAAACGAACTTCTAAAATTAAACAAGCAAAGCAATAGTAAGAATCTGGAGGTTTTTAAACTGAGATTGGACATGGCACTTAGTGCCATGATCTAGTAAACAGACTAGAGTTGGACCAAGGGTTGGACTCTGATCTCTGAGGTCTTTTCCAACCCAGTCGATTCTGTGATTCTGTGTAAAGATAATCTTTGATTTAACAATCCTAATCTTTAAGTTTTAACCATGAGATCATTTTGGAGCAAATTCATTTGGCAAAGGTAAAAGAAGAGGACGAGGAGCGAAGCTGTGTAGGAAGTATTTGTAGCTTGCTTTTTCCTGGGACTGGTAGGGGACTAATTTGAGTTCATATCTGTTGTTGCCTGCTGTTTTAGCAGAAATTTGCCAGAGTGCATCATCATTTAGTATGTTTGAGGGCTCAGGGAACAGACAATTGAGGTGACTGCCCACTTGTGCAGGAGCACAGCAGCAGATTAGAAGTGGAGGCTGGTATCTGGCCCCAATTAAAAAAAAATAAATTCCAGACTTCCAGTTAGTGTTAGTCACTCAAAATAAAATAAAAAGCAAAACAAACTGAAAAACAAACTTTTAACAGTCATTTAAAAACCAACAGTGTAGATAGGAAACAATGGTCTATGTCTTTGTATAACTGCACCAGTACAAATATTAATTTGAAATGGAGAAACTTGTATGGTCAGAACAAGAAGGTTTGAGTTTGTGTTTTAGCCTTTATCTCCAAACCAGGAGAGACAAGGACCAAGCCGATTGCCTGACACCTGTTCTAAGGGCAATCATTTTATGTTTCCTGTTCTTGGAGACCCTTTTTACTCTGGAAGGAAAGATTTAAAAGCCTGGAAATGTTAATTTGATTTGCTGGTCTGTCTCTCCCACTCCAGCTATTTTTAGCTCTTTTACAGTGTCAAGACCTACATTTCTTCAAGGAAGTCTTGTAATCTTTACTTTCTCTTATAAAATTATCTTTGTGTGTGAGCAATAATTTTCCTTTGGATATGTTTCAGCTGTTTTGTAAGAAGTGACTTTGTGAGCTCCAGTGTCATTTTCTTAAAATTTCAGCATTGTATACATGAAGTAGGACTAGCTTATATTATTTGGTAAATTGTTGAACTTGTTCCTATAAAATAAAGTTGGTTTTTAATGTTTTTTTTGAGGTTGAGGTTCTCTCGAAACAGTATGATGAGCTCTATCTCAAAAACAAAGATATAGATGCAAGATTATTTCTGGATCATGATGAAACTCTGCAGCCTGATGTCATAACATGGTAATATTTCAATTTACTGATTTAATTTTGTAATGGAGAACATGAACTTGTTGTATTCTGCCCCCTCATGTTATAAATGGAGATGTCTGTAACATGTTGACCTCTTAGGTTTGTTGTTGAGTTGAGCTGGCATCACCAGCCTTCCTTTATATTATTGCTTAACTAGTTAGAAAACATGACTGTGACTCCGCCTAAAATGATTTGGAAAATCTACTCCAGTTCTTACTGTGTGGGAGCACCTGTCATCCAGGGGAAGCTGAGGAGCTGTGAGAAGGCTGAGGCCCTGCCATGCAAGTTGATTAGGTATGGCTGATGTGGCATTGTGGCTCTGGGGCCACCCGGCATGGAATGGCTTGGATCCTCACTGTCCAGATTCTCATTCCTAAAAACTAGATGGTGACATTTGGAAGCTGTCTGCTGAGAGTCAGCCCATTCTGACTTCTGACCTGTACCCACATATTGTCTGGGGAGTGGTTGTTTGCATGGGACAGAAATGTTCCACGAATGGTTTAGCCGAATAAACAGTCAAGTACCATTGATGAGGCACGTTCCCTGGTGCTGTTGGATAACAAATATCATGGACCTGTTGGAGAGGGTCCAGAGGAGGCCACGAAAATGATCAGAGGGCTGGAACAGCTCTGCTGTGAGGACAGGCTGAGAGAGCTGGGGTTGTTCAGCCTGGAGAAGAGAAGGCTCCAGGGAGACCTTATTGTGGCCTTTCAGTACTTAAAGGGGCCTGTAACAAAGATGGAGACAGACTTTAGCAGGGCCTGTTGCAACAAGACAAGGGGTAATGGTTTAAAACTAAGAGAGAAGATTCAGGCTGGACATGAGGAAAACATTTTTTACAATGAGGGTGGTGAAACACTGGCCCAGGTTGCCCAGAGAGGAGGTAGATTCCCCATCCCTGGAAACATCCCAGGCCAGGCTGGACAGGGCTCTGAGCAACCTGATCTAGTTGAAGATGTCCCTGCTCATTGCAGGGGGTTGGACTAGATGACCTTTGAATATCCTTTCCAACCCAAACTGTTCTGTGATTCTATAATTCTATTTGATTGATTTTATTTGTCATATGCTTAAATTCCAGTGGTTCCTGACAGTTCAGCATTTCTGTAACTTGATGTGAGCTCACAATGCAAGTCTGTGACATTATGGTAGAAAAATAAATTCACTTAAAATTGGATTAAAATGAAGCTAATACCAGCTGTACACATAAATTAAGCTATTTGCAAACAGAATTCTAGAGGAAAAAAAAAGCTTGGAAGGGAACTTCAAAGGTTATCTAGTCCAACATCCTGCTCAAAGCAGATCTCCTTGGGAATTTAGTTTACATTGTTCTAACAACTTCTAAAAGTCTGTTCTACAGTTTTATCTTTAGATTAATAAGTTATAGAAAAGATTCCTTTTTGAATTACCTTATTTATTCATGAGTTTGTTTTCCATTTCTGTAGTTCACAGTTGGAGAGGACGCCACTGAAAAACAATCCAGATGAGGAACTTAACCTTATACTTCCACAGACTCCAGTTCGGTATGAGTTTTTCTTTGAAGTTTTGTTCTTTTGTTTAATACCCTGACTAAAAATATTAATCTTTAGAGTAGTTGTTTTAGTTTTAAAGAAAACTATGTTTTTATTGCTTTTTCATAAGACAGGCTGTAGTTCTGATCACTAATGAGCAGTGAGCACGTCCTGAGGGATGCTGAGTGCCCTCAATTCTTGGTGAAGTTGTTGCAAAACAGAGAAATCATTTTACTGAGTTGTCTAAGAAGGGCAGGAGGATGTCTGTAGATTACTGTATTTGTTCTTGTGCCAGTGCAACTTTTTACTTCCACAGTAGTACTTTAGTCTGCTCTACTTCCATCTTCCCTTCTCATCTTTATTCTAGCTCTCTATCTTCTAGCTTTTTCTGATACCAAATTGTATAAGCATACACATTTCTTCTTCTGTTATCTTTTCCTCCTTCGTATTGTTTTTTCTATCTGGGAAGATTTAACATTTAAGAGCACCAACATATCTTGGTATACGGGGAAAATGGATAGATAGGGTAGAAACATGGTGTTAATTGGTGATTGGTTGATCACCCTTTACCAAGGGTAAGTCATGCTTGACCAACCTCATAGCTTTTTATGAGAATGTTACAAGGTGGATGGATGATGGCAGAGCCGTGGATGTGGTCTACCTTGACTTCAGTAAAGCCTTTGACACAGTCTCCCACAGCATCCTAGTTGCTAAGTTGCAGAGGTGTGGTCTAGACAATAGAGTAGTGAGGTGGGTTACAAACTGGCTTAAGGAGAGAAGCCAGAGAGTGGTAGTCAATGGTGTGGAGTCTAGTTGGAGACCAGTATCTAGTGGAGTGCCTCAGGGGTCAGTACTGGGGCCAGTATTATTCAATATATTCATTAACGATTTAGACGAGGGAATAGAGTGCACTGTCAGCAAGTTTGCTGATGACACCAAGCTGGGAGGAGTGGCTGACACGCCAGAAGGCTATGCTGCCATCCAGCGAGACCTAGACAGGCTGGAGAGTTGGGCGGGGAATAACCTAATGAAATTTAACAAGGAAAAGTGTAGAGTCCTGCATCTGGGCAGGAACAACCCCAGGTTCCAGTATCGGTTGGGAAATTACATATTAGAGAGCAGTGTAGGGGAAAGGGACCTGGGGATCCTGGTGGACAACAGGATGACCATGAGCCAGCACTGTGCCCTTGTGGCCAGGAAGGCCAATGGCATCCTGGGATGTATTAGAAGGGGGGTGGTTAGTAGATCAAGAGAGGTCCTCCTTCCCCTCTACTCCACCCTGGTGAGACCACATCTGGAATATTGTGTCCAGTTCTGGGCCCCTCAGTTCAAGAAGGACAAGGAACTGCTGGAGAGGGTCCAGCGTAGAGCAACAAAGATGATTAAGGGAGTGGAGCAGCTCCCTTATGAGGAAAGGCTGAGGGAGCTGGGTCTCTTTAGTTTGGAGGAGACTGAGGGGTGACCTTATTAATGTTTATAAATATATAAAGGGTGAGTGCCACGAGGACGGAGCCAGGCTCTTCTCGTTGGCAAACAATGATAGGACAAGGGGCAATGGGATCAAGCTGGAACACAAGAGGTTCCACTTAAATTTGAGAAAAACCTTCTTCTCAGTAAGGGTGCCAGAGCACTGGAACAGGCTGCCCAGGGGGGTTGTGGAGTCTCCTTCTCTGGGGACATTCAAGACCCACCTGGACATGTTCCTGTGCAACCTCACCTAGGCGTTCCTGCTCCAGCAGGGGGATTGGACTAGATGATCTTTTGAGGTCCCTTCCAATCCAGAACATACTGTGATACTGTGATACTGTGATACAATCAAATGTGGAAAAACTGCAAGCTTGAATTCAGTTAACCAAAGGAAAGGAGGTTTGCACATACCGTTTTTCCCTTGTGTCACATAGTTGGGTTTTTTTTTAACAAAATCGGTATGTTGTTGTGTAATGGTGCTTAGAAATTCCTGGACACTCAAGAACCAGCCAGCTGTGTCACAGCAATGCCATGTGCTGTGTGGACAAACAGAAGTGTCTGCACAGGCAGTCATTTTTAAGGTGTCCAATTTAATAAAATCGAACAGTTAAGTTCTTGTTCTATGCTTCATGTATAAATGCCTTTCATTTTTGTACATTGTCAAAATGAGAGAAGTTATTGTACTCTTATGACTTCAGTTTTCTCAAATTAGTGAAATTATTTTTGTTTTTATTAAAAATACTTCTCCAGTGTTTATATGCTTGTGGAAGAATGAATTGGACTCTTGACTTGTGCATCTGCTATAAATCTACTAAATGCTACCTGCAGAAACTAATTGTTTTTGAGCCAACAGAGCAGCAAGGTTCTGAAAAGCTTTTTCATAAAAATAATGAAAGGATACATGCAGCTGAGATAGATATTGATCTGTATATGATAGCACTTTTAATCGCCTGTGACTGCAGAAGCTTTTATTTTATAGTGTTTGTGGACCCTTTTAGTTTTAAGTTCCAATCTTTAACTGCCAGTGATGCTTTTTCAGCCGTAAGGGCATGAGTTTGCCTTCCGGTTCCCAGACTGAGGGCACTATTAGGAACTAGACAATCTATAACATGCAGTGTATTTAACAACAGGGACATTGACAACAAATTCCTTTTTTGACAAACATAGATAGCTATTGACACTTCTCAATTATACTAGAATTAAAGCCCTCTAACACTGTGAAAGGCGCTTCATTAAAGTTCTTGATATGGGAGTCTTATCAAGAAAGTACAAGAGTACCAAGTTTCTGTGTTACTAATAATTAGAAATGTGGGAAACCAACTTTGATCTTGAGAGGAGGTCTAGTGAGATACTTACATTCTCTTCATCCACACTTGAGTCTCTGAGTTTTCCAAAACTGATGCCATTTAAGGAAGTTCAAGCAAAGGTTTATTTGAGCACAGTGGTTTGGGTTGTGGGAAATGTTTTTCATAAAGCCACCGAACCGTCACTAGATGGCACTAAACCTTTGGTCACCAGCAAAGAGTAGTAAGTCTGTCATTAACTCTCCCTTAATTAGGTAGAACCTCTTACAGGTTATGTTGAAAGCACTGTGCTTATTACTTTGAATCTTCTTATCTTCTTTCTGGACTTAGACCCTAGGCATCTGCTCTAAAGCCCCCTGAAATTAGTGAGAATCTAATAATTTTCATCAGTGGATTTGTATCTGGTCATTTATATATAAAGAAGTAGATTAAATTGGTAGAAGTACTACTTCCATTTTGTTTTTTCCTACTGTCCTTATGCTTTTCCTTATCACTAGCAGAGTTTTGGTAGAAGAGACTTTATCAAAACCTTCTGATAAGTAGATTAAAGAAAAATGCATTTTTGCACTACTACAGTTGTAATGGTTGAGCATAATCTTTTTCGTTCTTCACTTATTTTCTGAGTGATATGAACCAAATTGAGGTTAAATAGCCCAAAACTAAAAAAGAGAAACCACAATGAAAAATTCAGAAAGTGACAGTACCACTGTAAGAATCAAACTGTTTCTTAGGAGTTAGAAGAAAAAAATAATACACTAACCTTTCTAAAATAATAGACACTTAATGCTGTTGCTTAATACACAATTTGAAATATATTTCAAAAAAGAGCCAGACCACAATAATACTTACAGATGTACTGGATATATTATTAGTTCTGTATGTTTTTTGAAATAATAAAGGCAGAAAAATGCACGACACCTCCAAAAGTTGGAAATGTGGGCTGTTTTGATGCTAGTTCATGCTCATATGTTCTTGTCCTGTATGACAAGATCATTATTGTTCTTATTTTCCCACCTGTAGAAATTTCAGTCACCTGGATATATGTGCTATTTGAGAAGGGCAATTGTTCTGTTATCTTAAAACAATGGTCTTCCTGAAAGTAATGAAAAATGTTTGTTGTCAGGATTTTGCTTCTAGAAGAGAAACTGAAAAATGCTTTCTTCAGAGAGACAGACGCTCTAACAAGGCATTTGTCTGTAGAATAAACAGCAGGATCCTATGTACTTGTCTTCAAAGTATCCCTAAATAGTTAAATTATTAGAGCTTTTCTGATATACTGCTCTTACTTTGGTTAGCTTTAGGCTTTCTCTGCGTTAACACATTGGATATGAATCAATGGATTGTACTTTTGAATTTGTTTTTAGCAAGGAAATTCTAGGCATTACGTAGAGATACAAATAGTTCTGATGTCAGTGTGGGCTTTTCTTTAATTCTGTACGTGTAAGATGATGTGAATAAGACCATATATAGAGGCATACTTCAATACTTCAGTATATCCAAGTTGATAAAACATTATTTCTATCTATTTTTCATCTAAACAATATAGAATTTTATTCTAATTTTGAAGATGATACTGTTTGTATTTCTTGGGAACCCTGAAAAATTTCTTTAATGTCTACATCCTTTTCCCCACCCATAATACTTTGAAAGAAGATTTTATAATTAAGATCTTTCTAACGTAGCTACAGATACAGTAGGTAAAATAAGGATTACAGAAATTGTAGCCTTTCTATTTGAACTAGAAGGAATTGGGAGTTAAAGTAAGAATTTAAGTCCTAAAGTGACTTCTGGGTTCACATCCAGGGAGGGAGAAAAGTCATGTTCTCTTGCCATTGCCAATAGGAATGTTGACAGCTCTGCACCTGAAAAATAAGGGTTGTTCAAAGCATCTGTGTTAAAAAAGCAGGATTTCTTGTGACTGCTGTATTTTAGTACATCTTACTTACTACACTTGTGAACAGGTGACTTGAAACGTAAAAACTGTCTTCATTCACCAGGTTTTTTTGTATTATTTTTGTACACATGCCAAAGAGCATTTTTTAAGGAGATGCTTGATTTAACTGAATATTTTCACATACAAGGATTGCAATTCCACTATTTTATTGCTTTTAGAAGTGCTTGTTATTGTTTATTACTTAATTTGTGTTATTTTGGTTGTTTACTTATGGATTGTAATAATTCTAATAATTAGCTTATTAGATAAATTAGATTATTAGAATTCACAATAGTTAACACAGTACAACAGTTTTTCCCAGTAGGTTGCTTGATAACTGGGGTAAGAAATAACTTGCTGTTTAGTTTCTGGAAACTGTCAAGCCAACCTTAATGTCTGTTATACATTTTATTGTATTTTTCCAGAGCTGCAATGAACAACATTCAACAATTGATTATGATTTTAAACTCTGCAGCTGATAAACCATCAGATACTCTCAACAGGTATTTCAATGTAAGTGACTAGAAGGAGGATTTGTGAAAGACTCCCGGAATTATCACTGATGTGCAATAAGCACCTATAGATCTGATGCATGTCTTGGGAAATTCCTTTATTAACAGCTGTTTTTTGATGAAGTACATTTTCATTTGGATGGTTTAAATGTAATTACTTGTTTTAGAAAGCATTTCTATCTAACTGCATACTGGAACCTTGTAAGTTCTTAAATATTTTTGTCACTGCACTAAATATTAAGATTTATGTATGTATCAGATGGAAAAAGGGGATATAAAAGGGAGACAAAAGAGAAGGATGTTCTCAGGATCTCATGTCCACACTCAGCAACTTAAATGTATTTCTAACTTTAAAGACATTGATGTTGATGGTATGACTTCCATGTTAGTTGGGTTGCAGCTGGTTGTGTGTGAGACATGAAGCTGTAGTTACTGGAAATTGTTGAACGTATCTAATGATTCTGTTTTTTTAACCATTCCACTTTTATTTAAGCTGATTAAAAGATGTTACAAAGTGAGGCAGGACTCGTGATGAAATCGTTCAAGTGTTTTTGAAGTAAAATGTCCTTTCTCTGCCTTTCCTTCCCCTGCCCTCCTTCCTGTACTCCGTTAGAATTGCACAGTGAACCCTAAGGACAGTATCCTGAAAAGAGTGGAATGTCTGGAGCACATCTTCAAAAAGAAATTTGCAGAAGCAGTTGGACAGGGCTGTGCTGAAATTGGTTTACAGGTAACTAGCATCTGGTTGAGAATTACTCATTTGAACCCTGTTGGCACTAGCTTATGTGAGACCTGCCTTACTGACTGTCCTCTGTCAGTGCAGATCAATAATGGTAAAAAGCTACATTATTCAAGTTGAGGAATGAACAGGTATTTCTTTCTAAAGTGTTGTAAGGGTAGTATTCCAGAAATTATTCTTAATACCTAAGGGACAATAGGAACTGGTTGGAAGTATGTTGGAAATATTCTAATGAAGAATGGGAAAATTGCTGGGCGAAATGCATCTAGTGAAATGTATATTTGCATTCAATAAGATAAATTAACCTACAACTGCAAAAGGTGACTCAGTTCCTTATAAAATCAGTACGCCAACTGTGCTTTTGACAAGGATTTAGGAAAACAAATTCAGCCAAGTTTGTACTTGACAGTCTCCTGTCTGTCAGTCCTGCTTTGTCCTGTTAGCTGGGAATCAACATGAACACTTGATTAAGTCTTCATATGGTTGGGATAGTCACCTTAGCAGCCTTTGAGACCTCTCTGTTGCTATTGCCAAATGAAACTGGGGACAATTACTTCTTTGTAGTGGCTCTTCCAAAAAACGGGAATGTTCTGAATTGTTAAGGCACAAGAGTCTGCCTCTTCTAGTCTGTTGAAACTTCTTGCAATGTTCTTGAATTTCGTATTTTTTAACAGAGATATAAGCTTGGAGTTCGTCTGTATTACAGAGTGATGGAATCTATGCTAAAGTCGGTAAGTTTACTACTGGTGACTTAGTACTGGCATCGCATTTACAAATACTAAGAATATTCACAAGTTTGGTTTGATTTATATATTTCAGGAGGAAGAGCGCCTCTCAGTGCAGAATTTCAGGTAGGTGCCCTTAACTTGTTATCAAAGTCTGCTATTTTAGCACTAGGACAAGTATTAATAATTTTGTTTCTCTTTAGCAAACTTCTGAATGATAACATCTTCCACACATCTCTTCTGGCGTGTTCTATTGAGGTCGTCATGGCTACATATGGCAGTAAGTTGGGTCTAAAGTCCTAAATAGCATTGTTATTTATTGATAATTATTGCTATTTGTTCTAATACGTAAAATACAGTAAATAGCAAAAAAAAAAGTGCTCGCTGACATTTTTGAACTAGCTAACAATGATTCAATAAATACAAAAAGGAAAAAACATCAGAAGTGAAAGAATGTAGTATGCTTGATAATCTTAGTCTGTTTTCCCTGCAGGAAATGCTTCACAAAGTGATGGTACCAGTGCTGAAACAGATGTGTCTTTTCCATGGATTCTCAATGTATTTGATTTAAAAGCTTTTGACTTCTACAAGGTGATTGAAAGCTTTATTAAAGCAGAGCCAAACCTAACAAGGGAAATGATAAAGCATCTACAACGCTGTGAACATCGAATTATGGAGTCTCTTGCTTGGCAGTCTGTAAGTAATGCTTTAAAGTAGTATTTGTTCTTGTATAATGTGCATATCTAGAAAAAGGAAATCACACCCAACTCTATAAAATAAGTTCTGGTCTTGCTGAGATGTATTTCTAGCAAAATAAATTACAAGAGCAAAACAAGATTAGTTTTGGCACGTCTTCAGGTTTTGGAAAAAAGGAGTATATCAGAGGAAGAAGTCAACATGGCTCTGCTGATTGTAGGCCAACATCATCTTACTACTGTCATGAATCTTAAGGGTGGTACCCTTAGACAGTATTTTGATGCCAAAGACAAGACAATAAATTCTATGCCTTTATTTGTAAGTTAATTTTTATCCAGTTGCTAATTCCACTTGGCAATAGAGCCTTAGTTCTGTGCCTCTGAGATGTTTGTTAATAGTACTTAAAATATTGATTTTTCGTTGTCCTTTGTGCTTTAGTCCCTTTGGTTTTTTTGAATGCCATTAAAATAAAATGCTGGGAGGTTAGGTTGGTATTTTTTAGGCTGGATCTTAGTAAATGAAACATTGTTTCTTTTTATTGTATGTTACTCATAAACCAAAAATATTCTATTAATGCCACAAAACAGGAGACTATAAAAAACGTCGCATTTTGACCAGAGACATAAAGTGACTGTTTAAGAACCTATCCTTTATCTTATAGTTCTAGGAAGTTTAAAAACCACAGTATCCTGTAGCTGATGAGACAGTTTAATAATGAAACAAGTTTTCAGAGTAATCTCTTGTTTGGTTTGACTATAACTTCAGAGTGAAAATTCAACCGTTTTGTAGTACGGGTGATACTTTACCAGGTTGTGGGGTTATACTCCTGGATTTGGGGAATGCTTCTGTGCCTGAGCAGTGAGGGCCCCATCCACGTTCAGGTTTTTGCTCAAGATGTGTGTGGAAGCAATTGTCATGCTTCCAACTGAACCTGGTGAAGTGCCTTGTGCTAGCCAGCCCGTGGCACTTCATTTTCTTTGCCAAATAGTCAGTGGGCACATGTCACACAGCTCCCTGAATGTGCCCTGCTATGATGGTGACTTTTCCATTGTGGTAGTTGTAACTTGTGTCTCAGCTCCATGCTCATCACTACCATGTTCTGTGCCCCAGGATTTTGGATGCTGTAATAGAATGTAAATTTTTCCCTCTGCAGTGCTTTTGCATGTGTGTTTGGTGTCTTGGGAAATGCACGTGGCCTTTCTGTTGCTGTATGAATTTTTTCATTGTTTTGTTTAACTTTGAATAAGACAGTCTGAAAGCGCTTGAGGCCAAGAGCCTCTTACCAGAGCCTACAGAAACAGGGAAAATGAGGCAGTGTTTCAAGAGGTGGGTAGTATTTTAAGAAGCTTGTAGGCATATTAAAAAGTGCTTATTTGAGTGTAACATTCAGAGGACAAAAGGCAGTGGTACAGATACCCAAGTTTGACTCTCTACAAGCAAAAAGTGGCTGCCACTACCTTCTGCAGACCAGTTTGAGGTCAACTTACTGATCAGCAATAAACCATATCTACCAGTTTCTACCCAGTAGTTCAAGCCCTATGTGCAGATAATCTGATTTGGACTTGGGCTTTTGGACTGGAAAATGCAAAGCACTTTGTTATCAAAAATTGCAGGTGTAGTTGCAGGCTTTTGTGAAACAAATTATAATGTCAATAACAAGTCAAGGAATATTTAAAGTCTTCTGAATGCTCTGTTTGAATGTGTTTAATGTATTTCATGTATCTTGAGTTGCCAGAGGTTTTATGTTTGGGTATTGTTTTGGGGTGGCTTATATAGCTCATTTGAGTGTGAATAGAGTAGTTCAGCTGCCCATAAGGGAAAGGCTACGAGTTGCAAGCAGCAGAATGCACAGCAGTGGCTCAGGAGAGAAGTTGTGAAACTATCTGTGCTAAAGTGTCTTGCTCAGCCCCTTGGTCATCGCAGTGAGGGACCTGAGGCCTGTACATTGTAAGGCTGCACATAGAAACATACGGCCACGAGTCCTCTAGTGCAGTAAATCCACCTCTGCCTCACATCTAAATATTGGCTGGTTTAGTCTGGAAGTGGAACTTACTAGCAACAGGAGCAAATGCTTCTGTGGCAAACTTGTGAGGTGTTTGAGGTCAGGTGTCCCAGGAAGCTTCAGCTAGTGAGCAAAGGAGTGGTTTACCATAATATTCTGCAGTTCCTTACCTGGATATTGTCAGCATGTAATGGTGTACCAGTTTTACAAAGTGTCTGCTTAAATAGCAGTTCCCACAAGAAGGGGTAGGCAATTAGAGAAGCATAGTTCATACTGGTAAATCTCTTGCCTCCAAATGTTTGATAAAGGAGGAGGGAAAAGCCAGATGACTACTGCTTAGTCATAATGAATATCTCACCACAAGTGATTGCTTTGGGTTAATTTTAAACAGATTACCTGATAATCCAAAAAAAAAAAAAAGGGATCTTGAGATTCAAGTTTCTTAATATGGTTAGAGGAATCTTTTTTTTTTTTCCCTGAAAAGCGTTAAAATTAAGAAAAGCATGGAATGAGTAAACTTTATGCAAAAAATTCTAGCTCGGTAAATAAGAACAGCAACATTTGAAAAATATTTATTTACAAATATCTGCATAATCCAACTCTGATTCCTCCAATTATTTGCCATGTACTTTTGCTTAGTTCTTACCTACCTGGCCAGGTAGTACATTGCATTGTAATGCTTGTCTGCTCTTTGGAACGTCAGGTCTGTATTTATCCAGTCTTTCCTCATTCTCCTGAGTGCTTTAGGAAGACGGATTTCTAGATGAGATTTAACGAGACTGAGCAATTGAATATGGAATAACTTGAATTTATTGTTGTTTTACTTGTCATAGAGCTTTTGTGAGGAAGAACGCCTTGCATAATTGCTCTGAAGAAAAAGTCTTAAGTGCATCTGACCTTTTTCTGACTTTGGAAGCTGTATCAAATGAATGTGAATGATTCTGGTTTTTACTGGTATCTGAAGATAATATATCACTCCTTTGCTAGTCATTGTGAAGATGTTTATTGCTCTTGCATAGCTTGCTGATTTAGTCATCTGTACTTTAGGAAGGAGGTGAAACTTTTCTAGGTCATCCTTTCTTTTAACAAAAAAGCATAGCCAGACAAAATAACGGGTGGAAAAAAGTTGAAGGTTCTTCTCAATAAATCTTAATTTTGAAAAGGGGCAAGTGTCCACACTGACTTAATCATGTGGAAGGTACTTACTTTCTTTAAAACTTTATTGAATCCAAAGGCAGAAGCCCCATTTATCAACTCAAATGTTATTTACCAGTGAGGTTATGATGCTTCCAGATGCAGATTATGTGGAGATCAGTTTAGAATATGTTAATAATGCTGCATAATTTTTATTTGCAGAATAGAAATAAACTGTACAATATTCCTTCTTTACTGTAGAATGTTTGTTTCATCTCCCTACAGTATTTTGGGCACTTTTAAAATTTTATAACTTTAAAAGGAACTGAAGTTACTTTGACTGAGAAAATAAAGGTCCCTATAGCCACTGCTTCATTTTTATCATATTTATATAAATATGATATATAAACCCTGGCATAGTTAAAATTTATTTCCTATGAAAGGGGTAGATTGTTACCTGCCAGCCTGGGAGATCATGCTCAACTTTTCCATAATTCCATCAAATTGATCTCTCCTGTGGCTTACCCAAAGAAGTAATTGTTTTGAGTATTTGAGATGATGGTTGTGTGAACAGATTCCAGAATCTCTGAATTTCCCTTAGAGAAAGCCCTGTCAGCTGCCATGTCACATAATTGACTGAAGTGTCACTGCTTGCTGCAGTGCATTAGGAAGAAACAAGGTATAGCAGGTTCACAGTGCAAATCACATAAAGTCTATCAATTTTCAGTCTGTTTTAAGAGTTGAAATACCTATAGTACCTGAAATATATTTTTTTCTGGGAACAGTGTGACTTTGTGGTTGTGAGGTGGGTTGGTTGGTTATTTGGGTGGGTGGTTATTTTGCTGTGTCATTCAAGAAAGTAAACATCTATGGGGTATCTGTCTTTGTTATATGTATCTGCAAAGCAATCCAGTTGTATTTCCCTGCCTCTCAGCTTGTGTTCTGCTCATTAGCTGTGAGCAGGGAAGAGCAAGATGTTCAGTTTCTTTTATACTGCTGCTTAAGGAATGTGCTTCCTGCAGATACCTTTTCACATGTATATTTAGGTAAAGAGTGTGGAGCATACACATGTTCTAAATCATCACATTTGGCATATTTAAAATAGTTTTGACTATGTTACAAAATACTTTTTCTGCAAGCCAGCCTTTGGTGGGCCAGAGATGGGATGTGTCAAGCCCTTCTCCTCTCTCAGGCTTCAGTGACCCAGTGCTGGGGTAGTGAAAGGATCTTGTTCTTCTGCGCTGGAGGAGCTGCCAACCAGCCACAGCTGTGTCCAAAGCTCAGGTGATTCATACCAGCCCAGTAAGGCAGGTTAGAGAAAGCAGCACAGCCACACTTTCCTGGTTAGGTCTACAGATGGTAAAATGTTCTGTTGTTAACTTGTTAACTCATCTGCATGAGTGCCTGGAGTCCAAAGGCTATTCCTTGTAGGGCTGCAGTTTTAAAAGGCTACCTCGTCGCTTTTGCTGTTAACAGGGATGAGAGGCAGCTGCGTTGCCTTCCACAACCCCACAATGGCCCAGAACAGAATGGGAAGGTGCATTGTGGTGTCCTAAAGGGAGTTTCTTTGCAGTTTAATTTGGTCTGCTAGCTTCAACTTTTTTTTTGGTGTTTATGTGTGAGGGGCAAACAGATGTGGAACTGAAGCAGTGCATTGCACTCCAGCTGTTGACACTGTAGGCTCCTTTGACTGTGGTCTTCTTTAATATTTGCTATCTTAATTGATGTTTGTATTTTTCAAAGGAAGAAGGAACACCAGTAATGATAGGTGTTGTTATTTAGAGTTTTAAAGTGGTTCAGATTTTTAAGGACTGATGGAAGACAGAAATGGCCCTACAAGGTTACTCTTTTAATGGTTAAAATATGATCATAAGTAGGCAAGTATACTTTGCTCTGTCTTTAACTCCTTCCATGTAGCATTGCCTAAACTGTGCTCCATAATACTTCCCCTTTGTCAGTTCCTTCTCTGTGGCTTCTATTGTCAATTAAACATTTGCAATGAAATCTGCAGTGCTGTTTTATTGTTGATCTAACATAACTCAATATTTGCATTAAATATTTGTCAACTATGTAGTTAATTTATACTCAGATACCTCATCCCACACCAAAGACTTCAGCTGCTTTTAAATGATGCAGCTCACTGTGGCAGAAATACCTTCCTGAGGAAAGCCGTGTATTCCCAATGATTATGCTTTACTGAATTAATATGACAGACTCTCTGAGCTGGAATAACAGCAGACCTACTTTGATCATGCAGTAAGGTTGAAAAATATGAAATAGGTATGCTTAGGATTTGCATTAAAAGTGTTAGACAAATGCAGGTCAGGATAAAGCTCTAAGAAATTACAGGTAAGCAAGTACTCCTTAGTATTTTGTGTAGTACAAGCTTAACTATGCAGCCTCCTATTCTTCGTACAAGGACACAGTTACTGTGGTGCTCACTATACTGGAGTGCTTAGAGCCTGTTTCCTTGGATGCAGTGTACAATTTCAAATTAGGTTTCTGTGCTCCTTGTGTGGAGGAATTGAGCATCTAGGAATGGGAGTTAGTATATTTGCTTGTGGTATGTATGCTTCTCAGTGGTGTTTTCTTTTACGTTTATGCCTGAAGTCTTGCACCTCTTCTGGAGGTAGATGCCTACATGCAGTTTGAAGTCCTCTCTTTGATTTTAATGTCCTAGGTAATTCCTTTTAAAACTGGAAGAAGTAGGAACGGTCATACTGTCAAAATTTCATAGAATAGGTTACTAGATAAACTGTTTACTTCTGTATTAGCAGAATGACTCTAAAACCTTGTTAGCAGGTGGGTTGGACTAGATGATCCCAGTCTTCCCCCAACCTTTCCAACCCCAGCTGTTCTGTGATAGGCAGCCAAGTAAGGCCAGGCAGCAAGGACTGGGTATTGGGGCTGTGTCTGTACTACTAGCCTCAAAGAGACAGTAGTTTAGGCTTGAGTATTGCCCACAGCCATCAGTGGTGTTCTGGCAGTAACATGTTCCCTGGCATGTTCTGGCATTAGTCAGCACTCCTCTGGGCAGTGCCTGGGCAAGATTTGGGGCATGATGCAGCTCAGGATCTATCTTAACTGCTGGTGTGGATTAGAAGTGAAGAAAGCTTAGCTGCGTGGGTGGGAGCTGTGCTTTGCCGCTTGCCCTCAAGGCCTTAGGACAGGCCAGGGCTCGTTGTGTTACTAACTGCAGATCTAGCTGTGGGTTCACCCATGAGTGACTTCAGCACTGGCAAGTGAGTCAAGTGTTCTGCTGTCTCTCCTCAAGGCTCCAGTAGTCGTGTGTCTTTCTGCACAGCAGATGGTTTCTCTTAGAAAAGCTAGTGTATGTCAGGCATACTCCTTTCATGCCTTCTAAATTTTGCTTTTCCCTAGATATAGGAATATCTAATTTGTGAATGGGGGGCAGCCTTAGGCACAGAAAACTGCTTGGCTTATCCAGAATGACAGTGTTTGCAGGCAGCCTCACTGGCAGGATGCACGAACCACCTACGGAGCTTCACTGGTGCAAAGACAGGTACCTCAGGAATTGCAGGCTTCACATTGCTCTTGCAGACATCACCCATCTCCTGTGATCGTCTGGATTTTAGGTACCTCGTATCCTGCCTCGGTGTGGAGCTATGCCATTTCATGTGTTCGTTGTGCTCCTTTCAAAGAAGTTATGTTAGGAGAATACAGCTTTAACCTTAAAGAAGGAACTGAGAATTGATTTGAGGTTTTCTGTCTGTACATACTAAATATATTTCTGCTTGCATCATGATTGTGTTCTAGAAGCGTACGTGATGAGAGAGGTCACCACCACTGCTGCTTGGCATGATAGTGCTAAAGGACCATACTGGTTCTGCTGCATATGCTTTATTTTTCTTTTTTTAAGGTCATTAATTAGCTCTGACATTTGAGTTGTCACAGCTGCGGCTGGAAAGCTTTCTGTGATTTTGCCTTTAATCATACAAGGCACATTCTTAGAAGTCTGTAAGATGGTTGCTTTCTGGGTATCTGTGAATATACTATATAGTGAATATATGGTAAATATATAGTAAATATGTTTATGTGGTTTTTTAGTTTGAGCATATGCATATATACATGCACGCACTTTTTAATAAATGCATAAATATGTTAGTGTCTCTCCCATGCCTTTCAGTACTCCTGAAGAGTTTCCTTTTATAGAAATCATGCTGTGCTTTTTGAGGCTTGAAACTTTTATCTGCTTTAATAGCTGAAGGCAAATTGAACAACCAGGAAGAATACCCAATGATAGTCTTCACTGTCTGCACCATCACTTTGAAAATCTTCCCTGCTACTCCTATTTATTGTGAAGATGACTCAAGTTGTTATTCATGCTTGGGTGTTACCATCTGAGCAAATCCTCTGGGCTACTGGAAGAGAAACTGGAACACTTAAAGCTCAGGCTCTGTGTTTCCTGCTTTTGTCTGTCTTGGCAATGTGTTCACTTCTTGGTACACACTAAGTGTACAAAATACTCGCTAGGGCTGGAAGATATTGGTTATGTTAGCACAGTATTAATGGATTTATCTGCTGCAGGTATACCAAGCCAGCCCAACCCTTAAGATGCTATTTTGATTCAAGTACAAACATGACCAAAGGGATTACCTAAGACACAAGCAACTACGTGGAGTTTTCAATCTGTGAAAACTAGATGCCATTCTTGATTAAGGATTGAAGTTTTTCTCTACTTCATCTACTGCCCAACTTATTAGGGGGATGCTAATCCTGCACTATTAGACTTCTATAACTTAAGTATTTAGGCTCCCTCTATACTTGAGACAGAGCTTCACTTCCAGAAAGCAATTAATTCTATTTATCTTCAACAAGTATTTTACAATGGGATTATTCACTTTCTGAAGGTCCCTCTTTCCATGGACTGTAGAGAGCATCTGTCTCAATGACAAACCTAAACCAGATGTATAATGTTTGTCTGGGGTTAGTGGAAGTGAATCATGATGCCTAATATTAGTCTTTGTGACTACGTTTCCCCCTTTCGGTGTTAAGGGGTCATTAACAAGAGGTAGCTATTTAATTATGCCTAGTTTTGCTTTAGGTGGCCACTTATGCTATATATCTCATCCATAGTCCTGTTGTGGTTTCTGTTTGTGTGGAGGTCATGTACTGTTACCAGGGTGGCTGCAGAAGCAGAGGATGTCGTGATTTCTCAGATTTACAGCTATCATAGGGAGCCAGGCTTTATAGCCTGTGCTCAGTGGAGCTTGCAGCTCTGTTGGTGCAGTATAAAGATATCTACACTGGTGCCAACTACAGAGTTAACCACAGAAATAAGACTTGGTGAACAGGATATACTTTTAGTCTTTTTTTTTTTCCTTAAGATTGTCCTGATGGTTAGTAGGACTTTAACAAAAATAATGAAATAATGAAAATAATGAAATAGTTTTCTGGGAATCCATGATTTTTCAAGTTGTTTTTTTATATTGTGCAATGTTTTGGTGGCCATACCACAGCTGTAGGACTTTCATTTTAGTCCTGCCCAGTTTCTAGGTAGTTTGAACTTGAGCTTTTCATCCTGCAGCATTGCAATATCTGCATAGCAGATATTTTGTAAGAATGCTGAAAAGAGCCTATGAGGGAAAAGTATATTAAAATTCAGGGAGATATGCTTGGAGTTCTTCAGTTTTGTGAAATCTTGCTGAATTGGGTCAAATTTGATGAGGCTTTCTCCTTAAATACAAATAATACTTGGGTTAAATTCTGCAGCCATATCCCTGCTACTTCTTCCTTGGATGGGATTATGTTCTCTAACTTTGTAGTTCTGTGAATCTTTGTAGTGAAACAAAACTGGTAAATGGGTAAAATTAAGTTTTGTGTTGGTTTTTTTTTTTTTCTCTTCTTTTATCTGAGTCACAGTCCTGAATAACTGTCATAAGCTTTATGGCTCTTTATATCCTTATTGCTGTGTTATTTGAGCCATTTTATAGTTAACTTTTCTTTGGAAGACAGAGTTAGCTTCTGTTTGGAAGCAAAGGAAGTGCCAAACATTCACTGTGGATTTTTTTTTTTACCAGCTATATGCTGCTCAATTTTCGAGCTCCTAAGGTTATAACAATATCTTGTCAAATGCAGACTGCCAAATTATATGTCACTGGAAGTGAGGTTTTTGTCCCTCTGCTAGCTTCATTTTCTTCAAAGCCATTGCATGCATAGGTGCACGGGGTTTTTTTCTGTTGTCGTTGGTGGTTCGTTGTTGTTGGCCAAATAAGTGCTTTTGTGCCTGATTTTATACTGTATAAATGTATGGCATTTCAGTTATACATTTGTATTAGAGTACAGTAAATTTCCAGTAATAAAAAGTCCTTGTCAGGGATGAGGATCCCTCTGTTTACAGCTGTTGAACAGGCATAGTGTTCACCATCCTCCAGAAAGGTAATTGTCCTTCTGCATTTTGGTGAAGCTCTTCATTTGGGTTGTGTTTGCTGGTCAGAACAGGTTAGGTGCAGGCTGGTAAATGTCTCTGGTATAGCTGAACATGGTGCCACCAACATCTGGACCTCTATGCCTGGTGTTCTCCTGAACCCCTGAGCTTCAGGCTTACCCAGTTAGGCTGTACTTAGTCTGAACTTGGCTTGAGTAAGTACCTGAACTGTCAACACTCTGTCCTTCCCGTTCAGCTTGCCCAGAACAAACCCTGTGCCTGTTGCACCTTCCAGCAGCTCAGAGGAACTCACAGATGTCATCTGGACAGGAACGAAATGGCTGCTAACTTGTTTTTTTAGGGCTTAACACCCACAGGAGCATATGAAACACAATATGAGCATGCAGTATATATGATAAAGTTTCTTTCATGCATAAAAACTGTTAAATACCTGTAGTAAACAAGTAGTCAAAGAGACTTCGGATTTAGTTTCACAGGCAGATATTTTGGTACTTGCTTCGTTATCTGTATTCTCAAATTTTTGCCATGTTTTGCTATAGACATAACAAATTTCTTTAGTACAAAAATATCTGCAATGCTGTAGGTACTTCCTTGGTTATGTCATAAAAGCATCAAAGTTTTATTGCAGATGCTTCCAGCTTTAGACAAGTGTAATTCTTGGTGCTGTGATTAATTGTAAATCTTTTGGAATCCAGCATCACTCCTTAGCAATCAGGAGTTTTTTTCAGTTTTTATTGCATCAATAGTTGCTTGTAGAAATTGCTCACTAGTGCAGACTTCCAAAAATTGATAGATCAAATGTTGTATAGTTTTGCAGAAAGTTGAAGACTTGCAACTAATGTGTACAATTGACTTCCTTTCATAAAGCAGCAATTTTTGCAGAATTCATGTGAAAAGCAGAAGAGTTAACATAGCCATAGGTGTTTTCATGTGAGATAGACTTAATATTATTCCTAATGTATGGCTTTAATTTCAGGTGCCTCCTGTTACTGTTATTTAAGAATGGTTTTCTTTAAGGCAGCAACTCCCTGTTTAAAAAAGGTGGAGTTAGGGCAAATCTTAAAGGTACGTGTATGGAAAAGTGTTCTTTCATCTCTTCATAAAAAGACAGGAACTTCTTTTTAGAGGCCTTCCTTGGTTGTTGCTTGTGGTTTGATTCTCATGTTTAAACTGTAGACAACTTATCCCTGCTTAGTGCAGGACAGTTGTTAGTTCTGTTGTAACTAGAGTGAATGGACTCCTTGTTAAATAGAAAACATATTTTAAAATCTAAATTTTCAGTTCTGGAATTTTTAGTCTTCCAACAAAATGATAGGTTTTATAGAAGACAAAATGTGTACAGGGTTCTTTCTGTTTGCTTTAATTTTGTGATAAGTTCAGTTTTCTTACAGGAAAAACTGGGCTTGCTTTATAAGCACTTGTATAACAGGAACTGGATAGGGCGGGGAGGTGATAATGTGCAAGGCTACAGATTGCTTCAGTGGCAAAGCAGAATCAGAGGATTTGAACAAAGTTCTCCATCCAGCTTCTTGCAGAACTATTAGACTGTGCAAGGATGGCTTTCTGAATTTGCATTAATCCCAAATGAGTTCTATTGAGTACGTTCTGGAAACGTATTCAGTAACTGTCAGGTGTATTTATACAATTTTTGCACCACTCTGATAATGAGATAACAAATGCAATCCAGACATTGACAACTTCTATATTTAGGATCATTCTGATTTACAATTTGCCTTAGCTCTTGAAATGTATCCTCTTTTGTCAGTGATGTTCAAATGCCAGTAACCTTAAGGTATAAATGATAATAGTCTAGCAAAAAGGGAACTTGTCAGGATTTACAGGTCTGCCCAGGTGCAAGAACCTTATAGTATTACATTTACTGCTGGAAAAGTATGAACGAGTTGCTCTTCATTGATAAAACTCGTAGAAAATAACTTGGAGGAATAAATAATGATAGAGGATACTATGCTCAAGTGGGATTTTCAAAATTATCAGTCTTGGTGAACCTCGCTGGGTTTGCTGTAATTTTAGCTGAGTTCTTCATGTAATTCTGAAAAATCTCATCTTTGGCAAGAAGGCTGGTTGGAATTACAAGTGACAGTCACTTTCTCATTTGCTAGAGATGATGGAAGACTGAATAATCGGGAGTGATATGGAGAGGCCAAATGGCAATCTAGTGCTCCAAAAGAAAGGAGGAGGCAGTAACAAAAGTAGCGGATCTGAAACAAAAAGGGGTTGGTGTTGCGGGGGGTGGGGGGAGAGTTTGCCTTTTTTTTTTAAGTGTTATTCTCCCTCTGCAAATGTTAACGTATTAATGCAGAATGTTGTGGATGTTAGAAAGCTTAGACAAGTTCAAAGGGAGGCAGGACAAACTCACAGAGGAAGAAATTTTAGCATTACTGAACACACAAACACATCTGACCTGGAAACTTCCAAGATACAACTGGTGAATTGGGACAGTGTTTGGAGGAGGGGAGAGCCCTGTACCCCTCCTGTTACCTCCTTCCCCAGGCATCCAGCCTTGGCTGCTGTTGGAGGCCAAATTGTAGATTAGCTGAATGCCCAGGGTCTGATCCATTACAACCATTTGTATCTTCCACCTGATCTCACAAACTCTTCTCAGGTCTTTACATTTCTATGACTGAGGTTGCTTTCTTAGGAAATAAAAGTTTGGAGGTTGATTCCAGTTAAGGATTTCTTACCTGTGTGAAGTATCTTCTTTTTAAGCACTTTAACATGAAAAATATAAAGTTGTATTTGACTTGGTACTAGTATTTCCTTAAATGTCAAAGACGTATACTAAGTGAAACAAATTTCAACTTGTATTCTGTTCCTGAAAGAGCCAGAAATTAAAATTTCAAGCTCAACATAAAGCATATAAAATGGGAAATATTTTGCTTTTAAATAATGGTATGTTGAAGTAAATTAGAGATGTTGACAGCCTGTTTCTTCTTCCTTGTTGTTCAAAACTACTCTTTAATTGTCTAGTTATCAATGGCTGCCTACCTTGGTTTAGATCAAAAAAATGCTTGGAGTCCACTAAATCTTCACTGCTTTTATGTTTATGGCAAGTGTGCAGTATCTGCTCTCTGTAGATGAAGAACCAAGACTACAAAGAACAAATTTGTAGGTTTTGGTCTTAAAACTGAGTGCCAACCCCCCCTGCATAGGCATATGAGTAAAAACAATGTACCTTTAGGAAGCACTGGATGCAACACATTCAGGAGCTCTGACTTTATAAGCCTTTTAATTTGAGATGTCTAGGCATGACTTAAGAGAATAACTCCTTATCCAAATTTAAATTTTGGCATAAGCTCTTACCAGAGAGACAGAAGAGTTGGTATCAAAGGCAGGAGCGGAGGGAAGGAGTGTGGCTGTTCAGGAATGTACCAGTGAAAACATTGTTCCATCCACAGCTCTCCAGGATAATCTTGGTGCAGGACTGGAAGTGGAGGAGAAAATCTCAGCCAGTCCTGAATAGCTGGGAGCTTGACTTTATATCAGCTTGTTGTGGGAGGTACAGTTCACTCCCCCTCTTCTGAATCAGTCAGATAGAGAATCTGACCATTACTTAAGAAATTCCCTAAGTGACAGATGTTGCTTTTGTGACTCTGTTCTTGTTTTGTTTGAGGGTGTGGTTGGTTGTTGTGGTGGTTTTTGTTGCTGTTTGTTTTGTTGCCTTTTTTTCACCCTCTGTGGAAAGACTGAAATATATTTAATAATAAAAAATATAGTCTTCCTCTCACAGTTTTGAGATATCTAACTGTTAAGTGGTGGGAAAGCTATTGTGCTGTGTTGCACTGCGTGGTCCCAAAAAGCAGAAGCTACTACCCTGCCAAAAGAGCTACTCTTCATGTTTCCCAAGGCTTTTTGAGGTAATACACCAAAGAAGATTTGGCTTAAAAGGGAGTACCCATACATAGGACTTAATCTGCTTGTTCTGCTTTTAAGTCAGTGATTTTTTTGTCTCTCCTGCCCTGCAATTTCACAATCTCAGGAGGAGCAGCTTCTCTTTACCAGGGTGAGGCTGCAGGGTGTTTGCTGCTGTACTGCAGAGGCGTCACTGGACAAGTTGTCACTGAGCCGAGTAACAGCTTTGCCGAGTTTGGGGAGAGTCGTAGTCCAGAAACACAGCCCAGCAGTGACATTAGGGGCTTTCATCCCAAACTTTTTGGAGGGCTTCTAATATCAAACAGGTTCTTTAGTGAGAGAGATGCATTGAGATGTTAGAGATGCGTATCTGGCTTTTGAATTTTGGATTTATCAGTGACATATGGAAAACATGCACAGAACTACTCATGATGGGCTTTTTGTGCATTTCTCTGCAGTTGGATACGAATCAGAGGAGTTTAGGATTCCTAGCGAAGATAACTGCCTATTTTCAGATATTACGCAGACGTTTATGTCTATGCTATCTTTGTAGCTTAGCTCATACTATTTGACTTTTTTTCATAAGCTGTGTGGAGAAGGATTTATAATAAGTTTAAAATTCAATCAACATTTTCTAGTAGTCTTTGAGTAACTCAGTTTTCCCGTAGAAATGTACAATTAATTTACAACAATTAAGCAAAAGCTTTGCAAAGGGAAGTAAACTCAAGGAGAAGTTATCATTTATTCTGACAGCTCAATATGCTTTTTCTCCAAAATTGATTTGCACGTTTGTATACTGCCCTGAAGTAAAAATGCCTCAATGCTGTATCTTTGCAACAGACTGCCCAAAATCTAAAGTGCAAATTAATTTTAACTCTGTTTTATTTTTGACGCTGTTTTGGGGGAGGAAAAATCACCACTATTTACTTTTACCTTTACATATTTATTTAATTTTACAGCAATGTTAAATTAATTTTGAGGAAAATGTACAAAATGTTCTAGTAGCTGAGAAACATACACAGCAGGATGTTTTAAAGCACTCTTGTCTATATATTCCTGTTTGTAACAGTAATATACATAGATTTTTCTGTTTACATAGCTTTTACTTTTTGAAGTGTCTAATTTAATTTTGCCAGCACGTAGACCTGAGTAATTTATTTTCTTGCAAACTTTATAAAGTATAAAAATAACATTTGAAATTTTAGATGCTCACGTTAAAAATATTTATAGGACACAAAGACTGAGGGGAATTTTTACTCTAAAAATTACTGTTGTCTTGAATTTTGTTATGGGTCACCAAATAGTTTCCTAGAAGAAATACTTGTTTTGATGCTCATTTCTAGTTAGCAACAGTCATGTTTTTCTAAGAAACTACCACCTTGAGATTGAATTACCTTATTCGGAGAATGTTATTTTGTTCAAAACGTGTTGAATGGAAGAACCTCTCACAAAAGTGCTTAATAAAGTGGTACTGTACCTAAAGCACTAACTTCAGTCATCAGAGGTTATTTTGTTATAATTACACAGACATCTGAGACAGAGGTGAGAAGAAAAACCAGTTTGGCTGAGTTGTTTCCTGATGCCCTAAACTACCAGAAGATTTAACTGCTTTGTGGGGGCCAGGCTTGTGGAGAGAGCATATATTTTATCAGATAAACCTGGGAGAAATTAAATTCTTGTAGCCCACTGATCGAAGCCTCTTGTGGACATGATGGTCCCTAAGAAGGAGGGTGGAGAAGATAGTGAAGAAGCAGCTCAGGAGCAGACACAGTAGCTGAAGTGATAAGATCAATACGGTGCAGTTTTCCTCAGCAACTGCATCCTGTTCTGTAAACCAGGTAGTTTCATTCCCATCCTCAGTAACTTGGAAACCTCTGTCCTTAAAATATAAGGAAAAAATATGAGCAACTGTTTTAACTTCAGAAAAAACCCCCACCTACTGTTTCATTTATTTCTGACTTGACAGTCAGTCTTCGGACTTTGGTTAACCTAATCCGAAACCAAAAGCACATTTCTAACATACAACCCGTCAGAACAGACATTTGACATAAATTCTTAAAATACTTTTTCTGTGTACTATCAGGCTTAACACTTTTACAGTCTTAAAATAAACTTTTCTGATGTGAAGGAAGTGTAACATTTACATATCAGCATATATTTTCACAGCTGAAGAAATGTGCAGGCTTCTAATTCCAGCTTAGTCCCAGTAGTATCGTAATACAGTTCATATTGTAGAGTCACTGTCAGATATTTTCATTTTTATGGTCTGAAGGCTGTGCTGAATGAAGTTTTCCGAAACTGGTCTTTCGGAGAATCGGACGTCCCGTGTTGTAGTGGACCGGTTCTTTTTTATCGAATTTTGGATTGTATCCGATGTAAAGTAATAGACTATAGGGTCAAAACAGCAGTTTGAAACGGCGATGCACAAAGTGACAGGGTACATAGTCCTGACTGCAGTGACCACTGAACAATTAATCCAGGTCTGTGTTCTCATAAGAGAGTAAAGTATTAAGGTAACATTATAAGGCACAAAGCAGAAGCAGAATATCACTAAGTGGACAAAAATCATTTTGAGTACCTTTTTCTTGCTTAACTTATTCCGACTTAATGTAAGTGGTTTATTCAAGGTCCGTAAGACCATAGTAGAGCAGGTCACATTCAGGATGAGTGGAATGAAGAACCCGACTGTTTCAATGAAGATAACAATCCGGGATAGGTAGGTTTTCCATGTGTCCTCCGAAAAGTTTTCAAAACAGGTTCTCTGTTCAGTATTATTACGGCGGTTTGTAGACTGGAAAAAGCTGGCTGGTGTGCTGCCTGCTAACACGGTTATCCATACCGCAGCGCAGACAATTTTTGCATTCCTTTTGGTTCGGAGAGTCTTAGATCGAAAGGGGTGCACTATAGCTAAAAAGCGATCTACGCTTATGCAAGTCAGAAATAAAATGCTCCCGTACATATTTGTGTAAAAGAGGGTGACAGAAATCTTGCAAAGAATGTCTCCGAATGGCCAGTTTCTTGCCACAAAGTAATAAATCCTGAAGGGTAATGTAAACACAAAAAGCAGATCTGATATTGCTAAATTAAGCATGTAAGTTGTAGTCTCATTTTGCACTTTTAGTGTGCAAGTAAAAATGTAGATAGCAACACAGTTTGCTATGAGGCCAAGAACAAAAACCATACTAAAGATACACCCATATAAAGTATATTTAAAGGAGTCCTCTGTGGAACAGTTAGAGCTTACCATTATAATGGTATATTTAAAATTCCTGTGATTTGGAGGTTTCCCTGGTATTTTTATTGCAACTTTGTTTTAAATCCCAGAAGAACTTGCAGATGTATTTGAACTGTGTGCTTTGGTAAGTTTGTGATACCGCAAAGCTTCAGAGAAGAAACACAAGCTCTATAGCAGGGGAGTCCATCTCCAGCAGTGATCACCAGGTCACTCTTCTCTTCCAAGTGCTGTTTGTAATCACATAGCCAGTCTTTGAGAATCAGAAAACGTATTTGTGGCAGATGAGGTCATCCTGAAGCTTGCTCAGTTCCATTTTCCCCCCCAATTCGACGCAGCCGTTGTAAGAACTTTTCGCCTTGTTCCTCGCTGCAGATCGTGATGGTGAAGTCATGTCCATCCAAATTTGCTGGGAACGCGTGCTTTAGAAAACGAGCTCCTGGACGCCTCGAAGTGTCAGCGCTTGCATTTCTCTCCCAGCTTGCTTTCTGTAAAACGAGCTTTTCAGCTCTTGGGAGAGCTCTTTTTGGCTGGCTCGCCCTGTGGGGCGGGAAGAGAGCTGTTTGCCAGGGCAGACACGAAATTCCAGAGCGTGTTTGTTCCTGCAGAGCACGGCAGCCGCTCGCCAGCCCGGCTCCTTCTGCAGAGGAGAGGAAAGAGCTGGGACGATTTGTAGCGTGACATCACAGGAAGAAGAGGTCGGACTCGCTGAAGAATGGTTTCAATTCCGTTTGTTTGCCTTCCCCTAATCTGATAATGTGTCTGCTGGGACTGTACCTTGCAGGCAGTGCAAATGGTCACCAGCAGCAGCCTCCTGTTAACTCTTTCCGTGCTCCCCGAATGGTCCTTTGTCAACGTTGCTGAGTCCGAAAGCTTTATCGCAACATCTTTTTCTTCAGTTAGGAAATTTTTCGGTGTTTGAATAACCCTTGCACCTTAAAATCCCTGTTTTTCTTTAGAGATACTACTCTTTGTGGGATTTTTGTTTTTATGTAGGATTGAGCTAATGTTACATTTTTTTGATAGATATCTTTGCTTGTGATAGATAACACGTTAACCACCAGAAATCAGCTTAGTTCTATCTTGATTCGCTCAATACACTGGTACAAACCTCAGGAGTGACAAAGTAACACTGATAGGTAATTAAATAATTTCACCGAGTAATTAGTGAAAGAGAGAGGCATAAAGATTGTGAACCTGTGGGTTGCTCTTGGATATTCCCAGGACTGAGATGTGTTGCAGTGGGAGGAGAAATTTTTAACTTGCTCCATATTAGAAAGGATATTCCAAGCTCTATTTCTAATCAGAAGGATGATTCTTTTTACAAAAAGAAAGCTTTATTTTTAAAAAAAAAATTGTAGTAGAGAAACCACTTTCTTCAATATGAAAGCACAGAATTTATGTACCAAAGTACTGCGCTAAGCAATTCTTTCTGATAATATAGAGGGGTCCAGTTATCACACATACACAAAATACTCCCATTAGTCACTGATTAATGAAATGAAAACATGTCGTAACCAATTAAATTGTTAAGTAAATATAAAAAAAGCAGTTCTTATTGCCTTTAGGGGCAGTTATGAGATAAATCTCAGTTTAGACAGACTCATTTATTTAGCAACAGCTTGGATAGACTCACTTCTGGCATCAAAACCAGTCTATTTCTAAGTCTTAGAATAACAAATCTCTTCATATCTGGCTGGGTGGCATGGTTCTTTTGAACTAGATTTTAATCAGTTGTACCTAAGCAGGGCTCTGGGCAAAACCTTTCTAGTCTGCTGTAAAGGAGAGTAAATAATAGCACTTCACAGGCTTTTGGCATAGTTTCTTAATGTAAAGCATGTCAGACAATATTCAGGAACATGCAAAAATGGATCTTGCTTATTTTATCTCAAGTTTTCTTGATAAGGTTCTTCAGTGAAACTTTCACCTTGATTTTGAGGTGAAATCAAGCAGTTTCACTTCAACAGGCTATAACCACAAGAAACCCTTTTGACTACTTTTAAATTCATACTTAACCATGAAGTGGAAAATACACTACACTTTTAAGTTAACAAGAACTGCAAATGTGAGCTTGGCTGAGTCTCTTATGTGTCCAATTTAACTTATGCCTTAGCATAAATTTGCCTTACCTGGCTTTCCTTACAAAAGCAGCTGTCACATGGTTAAATTTTATTGCTCACAGCAGTTTTGCACAGTAAAAGGAGAGTTTTCTGGTAAGAATCCATGAGTTTTGCATGGGACCTTGAGAGCTCTGAGCTCGGTTTTCCTGCCCCGGCTTTGTCTGCACAGGAAAACTGCGTGGGGCAGGCTGAGTTACTGGAATGAAAATACCTCAAGTACAGAAATTTGACGTCACGTGTTGAAACCTCAAGCAACATTTCAGGTTTAGAGAGAGAAACTAAATGAGTAGGTCCCTTTTATCAGTACCTGTTTTTCTGTTTGGGCAAAGGTGTGGGTGCACGTAGGAAGGGTGGTGACGTCTGACCAGGGACACTGTCCGTTTTACTGTGGTATACGTGTTTCAGAGCAATCGAAAAGGTGCATCCTCATCCTTCAGTTCGTCTGCCAGAGCCCCTGCCTCGTGGTGGCCTGTGTTACGAACATGAGCACCACTCAGAGGTGTATTTTAGGGACTTGAGTATATGCTTCTGCTGTCTTTGGGACTTTCTCTTCCTCCTGCACCTTTTTGGTGCAGAACAGTACATGCACCTTAAACTAATTGAAGGCCTAATTGGTATTTGTATGCTTCCAGAAATAGCATTCAGCTGCAGGGTTTCTCCACCTGCAGAAGAAAATTTGAAAACCTTGAGTTGTCAGGCTTTCACTTAATCTCATGTTTCAGTGAGGAGGTGTATGCCTGAGTGGGCATTCTGACTCATTTGAGTATAAAAGCGTGAATGACAAAGGTGAATCGCTTACCCCTTTTCTTAAATCAGATGTGGCTGATAGTTGTCAAGCAGTGTTTTGGTTTGCGTGAGCTTCTCTGAGCTGGAGAAGCTGCATTAGTGCACCACGAGCTGCAGGAATCGAGAGCCACCTCCATCTGGCTTGGCTCCAGTGCGAGCCAGGGGGGGGAACTTTGTCCTGCTTGGATCACGTTTCAAGATGCTGGGCTCTGTGCTGTCAGATTTGGAAAACGTTTATGTTATTATGGTTATTATGTGGTAATGGCCTTGCTTACGCTCCTTCACCATGGGCAGCTTTCCCTTTGGGATGGGGAGGGAGGGCAGGCAGGAGGAAGCAGCTGCAAGGAAGGCCCTGAACACTGAGGGTTTCTTTTTTTCTCCAAAGGAAACGATGCTGCCACTACAGGGAGGTGTAAGTCTGTCTGCCTGTCTGTGTCAGAGGTGGGAATGAGTTTGGACCTGTCGTTTGTTGGTAGTGTGAGATGAGCAAAGATTGCGTTTCCATCAACAGGCTGCCTGTGGCTCTTGAGGAAGCATCGAAGGCAGAGTGAGCGTGGGCTCATCAAGCTGAGAGCTGATGAGATGCTTCAAATCATCTCACTTCAGCAGTGAATGGATTTTGTACGCTTCTTCAGTCGGTCACCACTTAACTCTGCTTATATGAGTTTAAATACCCGAGTTTAGATATCTAGGACTGTTGACACCCTTGAGTGATCTTGGATTTGTGTGGCAAACCTACTCCAGTGTTGAACAGAGGGGCAGAAGAAGTCCTTATAACCCAAGCAGTGTGCTGGCAGAGCGGCTGTAGGACTCTCTGCCACCACAACTGCTGCTTCCTCCTACCCCCAGGTGTCACAGAGTTGGAGACTTGCTCTCATTTAGGACACAGGGACAGGATCCCTTAAATTCACAACTCCAAGCTGAGTGGTGAAGAGTGAAATAAAACAAGTACTGGAAGGTTTTCCAGGCCTTTGGAGTTGTTTTCGCTGGTGTTGTGTGTTCCTCTGAGGTTACCTGAGTCTTAAGTGCTGGAATCAAACAGGAGTTGTAGTCAAAGGTGAAATGAAGTTTGAATTTGCCTTGTGCGCTGCAGTTAGTGTGGCACTGATGCTACTATTAAAAGCTCTTACTTTAGAGGAAAAAAACATTAATAACATGGTAATAAATTCTTACAATGATTCCAAAGCCAGAGTACGCACTGCTAAATGAAGGTTTTCAGAGATGCACAAAAGGCTGGATGTAACTACATTATTCTATAATTAATGTTACTGCTTTTAGAGGCACAACTGCATTTGTTCTCTACTTTGCTTAACCAAACTTATGCAAAGAACTTGTGCTATCTGTCAGTGAAGACAAACCCTGGCAGGACTGTGTTTTCTTTGCCCTGACTGTTGTTACTTATCCAGTCATTTTCATGGGTTTTAGCATTTTAGTCTGTTTACTGGAGTTTCTCTTTGAGCATGTGTATGTACAGGAAGGAATTTATTATGGCTGGGAGCCAGGAGGTCTGTTTCTGGCTGTGCCACAGATTTTCTGTTCTAGTCCTGGCAAAGTTTCCGTGACTTTGTGCTTTAGTTTCTCTCCGTGTAAGAGCTCATTTGCTTCCCCACTGGGATGCGAGGCCATCTTAATTGTTAAATATTGCTTGAAGTCCTTGGATGGAGAGCCCTCTATTAAATATGATATTGAGATAATTATAGTGGTTAGTGAATGTGATAAAAATGTGGGAAGATTAAAATGTTGTGTATTTAGATTAGATTGCTGCTAAGCAAAAAGATCTATTAAAAGACTTCACTCTGTAAGTCCACCTATGGAGACAGTGTCAAGTAGTTAGCATACTGAAAATTCAGTTTTTCCGCCCTTAAAAATTTTCAAGTGTAGTACACAAGTCTCGAAATGGGCATTATAAGATTTATGGTGAACACACTGTTTTTATCTAGCCAGACTAATCCTGCGTGACTGTTGAATAGGCGGTTAGAGACTCCATATCAGGAAACCTGTTAGCTTAATGCAGATGAGACTACATGTACAAATTACAAGTAAAAATTAAAAGAAAACTGAAAATATTTTCCTTTGAAAGTCTGACTGACCTTCTAGAACCAGGTTTCCTGATTAGTTTTTGTTTTACTAGCGATATCCTAAAACATAGCTGCCAAAAATCTTGCAAGTATTCCAAAAAAGAAAGGCAAGAGATGCTAAACTAGTCGGACTATAAGTCTGTTAGGTTCTCTAAGTTAAAATAATTTCTCTATATCTGTTATTTCTTAAAAAAGGAAAAGGAAGCTCACAATAATAGGAGAGTTCTTCGTTCCTGTGCATTTGAAATGCTTCTCTTTTTCTCTTTGGAATTGTTTCTTTTTCCTTTATAGGAAACACAACTGTTCCTCTCCTTCCTCCACAAAGAAGAAACAATTTCTCTCCTTTTGTATAAATTTAGGCTGTTAGAGTCCCCTTTTTTCCCTCAGCAATTGGATTCTAGGAGAGGATGACTTTTTAAACCCAAATATATGTATAGCAATTTTGCAGTCTGTCTAAATAACCTGAGCACAATGGATTGCTTTGGTTCTTTGTTCATAAAGATACGTGCAATGAATACAACAATCATACTTTAAGAAATGTCACTTTTATTCAATTTCTAGTGCTGAAACACTTATTAACAGTATTTTTTGTATCTCTGTTTGTGAATAAGCTCTTTTTGAACCACTTCGGTTAGTTACGTGAAGTCTCTTCCATGCTATTTCCTATACTGTCCTTTATATATCTGGTATTGTAAAGATTAGCAGACTACAGAGAATGTCTTTACTTTAGGAATATCGTGTAAAAATTGATATAGGCAGAAAGGAAAACCAACATGTGCACATTGATAATTTTAAGCAACTAAGCGGCAAATAAGTATATTCTGTTGCTTTCCTACCTGGAGCCATCTTCTTTGAAGTGGAATTTTGGATCTACAGTTGGGACTGTTCAATCATTGCAGTATCCCTTAGCGTAATATAATCCTTCAGAATACTTACAAGTTTGCTTGAGGCTTTCTAAATACTCTGATTTATGGGGCAACTTTTTAACCGACTGAGAAAATGGGAGAATCTTAAACATTCATTTGAAATTATTTTTCTTGTTTCATTTTGATTTTGCATAAAAGCTTTTTGGAGCAGGGTTTTGGGGGAAGTTTCCCATGCCCAGTGGTGGAGACAAGTGCAGAACTGCATCCTGGAGTTTCATGCCAGTTCTGAGATTTTTAGAATATTTAATTTCAGAAAATGTGTCCTCTGCTTACATTTTAGAGCTTGTATTTGATTTGTTGTCCACAATAGTTGGGACAGAAAATAAGGGATTCGTTTTTTAAAGCACAAAACTGCAAGTTTGAAAAGTATTTGTTGTGAAAGCACCGACAGAAATGTGCGGTGTCTAATGGTAAAAGAAGCTTTCTTATCTCAAAGGTCCAGTTAATGCTAGTGAACACGTTAGGCTTATCTGGAATTATGTAAATGGTATCATACAATATGCAGATTGGTTGTTTGCATTGTAAATACACTTGAGCAGTTACAGCACCATTTTAGGCTACTAACGGATGACTGATAAATACTTGCAGGAAGTTATGCTTTTTGTGCAACTCATGGAAAGTCTCAGCAGCAGTTTTTGCTTACATTCTCAGGTGTTTTTATGTGCAAATAGATTTTCCTGAGAATGTCATTATAAAGGTATCCAGAGGGAGCAAGCAGTCATTGAATAAGAGATTGTCAACATGTGCATTAATTATCTGATATATTTTAAAAGGTGGCCCCCACCTCCCTCCCACATATGCAGCAACAGAAGGTGAGAAATGCCTCATGTACTTAACCTTCCCTTGCAGCCTCAACTTCATTGAAGTTGAGTTGAAATGAATCCTTCATTTTCTGTAGTTAGGAACAGTGTATGTGTATGTGTGGTAGGGGCTGCTGATTTAAGTCTCTGACCTTTTACATAGTCTCACCTTAACAGAGAAATTACTTTGCACAAAGAACAAAATCACCATTTCCATTGAATCTTTTGAGTAATTTAATTACCTCTCTTGGCAAGATATGAAATTCTTTAAAGATAATTGAAAATAGTTCTGCTGCAATGTAGTACAGTATTTCTCAGAGGCCCTAGGGTATATGTAGTAGATATTGTAGAGATGTTTCTTAGGGACGGTGACATGGAGAGCCGGCAGTTTAAAACAGGCATCCAGATACATCCTGAAGTGATATGCAAAGTTAAACTTCCTTATGTATACTGCAGTGTATTCCACAGAGAAGAGGCAGCATGGTATCGTGCATTAGACGTATACATGAGACATTAGAGGATTACGAAATGTAAGTAAATCTAGTTGATCTTAACAGTAGGCTGGTGAGGTTAGATAATGTGAAATCTTTTCAAGCTTTAATATATGAATTGAGTGATGTAAAAGGGATGGGCTAAAAAGCAAAGTAAAGGATCATAAAGATGAAAAGTTTGAAAAAAGGACATTACTATTGTTCAGAGGGAAGGAAAATGGAAAAAGGATTAGTAAACAATCGTAGCAATGTTGTTTTTCAATGGATAGGAACGCGATGAAAGCAGTTTCAAAAATGTCAGGTAGGAAGAGAGATGCCTTAATTAGAACAAAGTATCTGAGTTCCTGAATTCTTGTTTGCATTTTTTTGAACTTAAAAAAGACGTGTTTATTCAGTCGCTCTGCAAACACGATTGAAATAATGTCAGTATTTGAAATTTCTCTGCACTGCATAGGCAGGAAATAACTAAAATGGCTTTCTATAACAATGTGGCAGAATCTGGCTCCATTCAAGCTTATACTTTCTGAATCACAGGACTGGAAATTCAAAGTTTGAGTTGGCAAAATTTTGCCAAATGTTCCATGCCTAAAAATTCTTATTCAAAATACTTTGCAAGTGCAAAACATGACTTTTATAAAAAAATAGATCAGGTGCTATAGTAAGCAATTACTAGGAATGATAGGAAGGAAACAGAAGCTTCATGAATAATTTCAAAATCTATTCCAAACATATGGGATTAAAAGGGACTTGTAGAAAGACATTTGTAATTTGTTTAGTTCTAAGGTAATGACTTTTTATTTTTCAGATCTTTAGTTAAGTTTTTGCCCAACAGGTATTCTCTGGCCAGGACTGAGGCAGGCTGGTTCCATGTCAGGATTACTGGTGTTTATCCGTGTACTCTTTGAGGAAGTATTTCACTTTCATGCCAAATTAATTGCAACCACCACATCAAGTGCTTGCAGCCTCTTGCATTTCTGGCTGAATGGGGTCCTCTGATTTTTGTATGAGAGGATTTCAGCTTCTGCTTGTCAGAGACAGCACAAAGTCACATTCCTAATCTTTTTTTTTTTATGAAGGAGAACGTTATGAAGCTATTGAAAGAACTTACCATAGTAATTCAGTAAAATTTATGTGGATTCATATAGCTAAAAAACAACCAACACCCACAAAACCAAACAAAAACCCCAAACAAAACAAACAAGCAAACCCTATGGTATTAATTTGTTTTCCTTCACAAAACTGGAATGTAAGAAGTTAGGGAAAAAAAAAGAGTTTCATGAGAGTTGTTCAAGCTGGTAAGCTAATTAGTATAGATAAATAGTGACATGAAAATGCTTGTCTGGGGAGAACTGCTGCCAAAAAACAACTTGGACTTGATTAATGTGAAGAACTATTGCTTTCTAAATGTGTAAGTCAGCAAATAACCTCTTTAAATTCTGCAGCATAAGATCACTTAAATGATTATTTAGCATATCATTAGAACTGGTAAACAACTATGAAAAGTACTTCAGCTGACTTCACCCCCACAACTGCTCTTTCATTCCAGTCCATATCCTGAAGTTTTATGAAACACATTCAGTACTTCATGAACTTTATTACGTTGTTGGTGGATTCTAGCAGTTGTATTTTCAGTGTGCCGATCACCTAATAGCTAGAAGGTGAGAAAGAACTGTCAAAACTGTGGAGGAGGACAAAGAACAAACATCTGGGGGGATTTTTTTAACATTTTCTGTTGAAATCTTGGAAGGGGTGGAGTGAGACTCTGAAATGTAAAAGAAGTAGCGTAAGTTTGAAAAGGAAAAGCCATTTTTCCATCTGCTAGGCTTCTACAGATGTCTGAACGTTGGTCGAAAGACCTTCTGTCACGAATTCACCATTTTCACTTGAATCTGTTTGAATATCTTCCTGGAAGAGGCAAGATGTTCATCTGGGAGATACTGGGTTGACCTGGCAGGAGAGGGGAGGATGAAACCCATGTCTCATACCCTGAGCAAGTGTTTTCTTTACGAGGGATTTCTCATCCTTTGCTGTTAGAGAGTGAGTCTGTCATCCAACAACCAGGGTCCGGTACCTGGTATGCAATAAGCCCATCTTACACACAGAGATATTTATTTACTTGATGTCTGCGCAAGAGTAAGTGCCAGGTGGTAATTCCACAAAGCTAGCAGACCTCAGGTGCCAAGACTTTATTTATACATTGGTATGTACTGAACCCTGTCTTTCTAATACATATGGATTCCTACTTATGTGTTAATTGGCTAAGAGTCGTCTTGCCTTCATTTAATGATACAGCATCTTAAAAATTCACATTCAGTTGGTAGGGGTTGTCCTTGGGGGGTGCGCAACCTCCAGAGTAGAGGTGTGGTTTTCATATTATTATTAGCTAGTTCACTTTCAGGACACCAATTAGTGGAACTTTGCTGACTTACCAAGTTTAGATAGGGATGCTGACACTCAAGGATATACATTCATTATTTTAAGTACTTTTGACTTTCTGCTCCTTGTTATAGATATCCTGTTACTAATTACCATCAGTGTACTCCTTGTTAGAGTAAATAACATCACCATAGCTTCTAAGTCATCAAGTCCTCTGAAACAAGGTGTTTAGCCTCAGAAAAAGGCACTGCATTGAGAGCAGAAGCTTTCTTCTGCAGTTCCCAGTCACCTGTCCGTGCAGTAGGGTTTGGGTCCTCTGGGTGCTTCCAGCGGTGGTGGCAGCGAGGATGCGGGCTGTGGTGTGCGGGCTGCGCTGTCCCGCACAGCCGTCACTCGAGCTTCTGGCTTTTGTCAAAGTTTCTCAGCTGCCAACTGTGGTGGTTTAGTGGTTCAGTGGTATAAATAGAAAAAGTTAACTTTTGGCTACGCAAGTCCTTCATGTCTGGAGTGGAAGCAGTAGTGTTTGAAGTCATTAGCTGGAAGTTTCAATAGGTATCAGTTACATCATCTCTGAAAGAAGAAATGAAAATGGTGGTTGATATGGAGGCGGGGGATAAGAGTGGATTAGGTGCCTGTTATTTAGGAAAGACCACAAAGATCTTACTTCTGCTTACAAATATTATCTTAACTCTCTCTACACTTTTTGAATTCGTGGGATTCCGCTATGACTTTTATGATTGATTTAAACAGTTTGAATGCGGGCTGTCACTTGAAGTAACCCTCCTACTATCCCTTCAGGCCACTCTCTGCTTCTTCCCTTGTGTTGTGTGGGTGTGTGCACTCAGCTGAATGAAGAGACCTATTTGGTTTAAAACTAACCCTAACAAATGTGTAATTTCCAGAATCACAGCTGTGCTAACACTGAAGCGAGGGATGGGGCAGGAAGTGCAGATGTGTAATTTAGGGAAACACCAGTGCACTTAAACTGGTTTAAGCCAATTGGGAAGCTGTGCTGTAAGTGTTGTGGCAGACTGTTCAACTTTGAGGCTTTCAAATCTTTACTATTTAGACTCTTGGCCAGATGTTAACTCACTGTTTGCTTTGTGAAGTTTAAAAGCTTCTGCCAAGTTCAACAGTGAGATCTGTGCTTCTAGTCTACTACCCTATAATTTAGTTTCATGTAAATGGTTTGAAATAGTGATGTTTATAACATAATAAAGAGCTATGTATGTGTGTTTAATTTTTCCACAAAAGAGGATAAAAATGAGCAGTAATACATAGTGTACATAGTCATACTTCCTGAGTTGAGATGAACAGGGGTGCTACAGGATGACAGCTTTGTAAGGCAAATATCCGATCTGTAGTCCACTGATGATGCTGTAAGTTTTCTTACTGACTTCAGGATGATGGATGCTTTGGGTCGACTGTCTTCAGTACTGATATTAGTTTCTGTTTTCCTCGTCATATTACAGTCTAAAAACTCATGTCAACCAATCTAGAGAGTTAGAAAATCTCAGACAAATATGCTAGAGGTACCTCATGTCACCTGCAGTTAGAACAGACAGAATAGAGAATCACACAGCAGAGAGATACTAATTCAGATTCTTTGAAACTGTCATTTGTAGGTCTTACTTCAGAAATGCCTTCATTTGCAGCCTCTTATTCCATTGGAAGTGAATGGTGAAACCTGTCTTGGTTTTGCTGTGGTTTAGTCATTGGTCTGTACGCTTCAGAATAACTACAGAAAATGCCCACTGAATGATAAATTAGACACTTAAGTTAAAAAGAAGGAAGTCTGCATAGAACTCCTACTGCTGGATTATTGCATGTGAGTTGAGGTGCTTTGTAGGAGCTTTTCTTGAACAGAGGTGTTTATACATAAGGCTTCTGTCTGCTCTTCTGCTGTATTTGTGGGCACACGCTGGACTGTAATACTTTACATATTTGCTTTGTTTTTTCTGTAAGTTTTATATCAGTATATTTGTAGCGAAGTCAGTGGAGTTGCCCATAACTAATGCTCACACTAATCAAAAGCAGAAATGGGCATTTTCTCTACAGTGAAAGTGAAGACAGCGGAGTAAAATTGTATCCAAAACATAGTCATTCCTTTACATTTGACAGCTATTTCCACACATTCTTTGTCTAGCTTCCTCTGAAATAGCAAAGCACTGGAATGTATAGGTGCGCACAATGACTTAAATGTATATACCTAAGTCAGTGTGAAAATGGTCTGTTTCCTTACCAGATGCAGTATGTTGAAATTTCAAGGTCAGCTTGGTTTTTTATGTCAAAGAATCATTTCAGTTAGAAGAGAGCCTCAGGATCATGTCTTCTTTATTCTTTATTCTCTAAGTTTTCTGAGGCAGGCGGGTTTTCCATATTAAAATACAACAGAAATCTCTGGTAGTTATGAGGTTTTAAATTTATAGGGTTTTTACGTCTTTTAAGATAATCCTTTCAGAGCTCACCTCAATAGTGGATTTGATAAAGTTGATTTAAAAATATATATATTTATATATAGTGAACCCTTTGTTTTTGTCCCTCAGCCTTTCTTAGAAATGATTCTCAGTTTCTGGTGGGAGGGAGAAAGATGTTAGGACATTTGTAAAACTAAGATTAGAAACTGTTTATATAATCCATCTGACCATGCTGTGTATCTGCACTGTTCTTCCTGCGCAGACCTGTCAATCAAAATGCACTTTTAGTGGCTTTTGCCATAGGTGTGCTGGCTGTGCCCAAGGCTGTAGGTGTAGCTGAAGTCTTCATGCCTGTGAGAGGCAGGCTTCACTCCATGTCTAGACAGTTCAAGGACGCTAAGCTTCAGTATTGCACCCTGTGCTGATGGCAGGAAATGATCCAAGTAGAAAGTATGTGAAAAGTTGACTTAGGAGAAATGGCTAAGCTGCAGTTTGGGTTTGTTTTCTTAGGGCAAATAGTAGGAGAAGCTGTAAAATTCAACGGACATCAGACTGCATCATTCTCTACATAATGTTCAACCTTTACGTACTCTGGAGTTTGAGAGCTAAAGGGAAACATTTTGGGGGGCTTCTATAAGGCCAGGCTGGACGGGGCTCTGAGCGACCTGATCAAGTTGCAGATGTCCCTGCTCGTTGCAGGGAGTTTGGACTAGATGACCTTTGAAGGTCCCTTCCAAGCCAAACTATTCTATGATTCTATAAACCTGGCGGCTTAAAATACTTCGGAGAGAGAGGAAAGCTGCCATGTCATCCCAAACTACCTGTGTTTTCTCAACTATAGAAAGTAAATGGTGCCAAGTTCAACATAGTTATATGCTACAACAGTGTTCAGGTATTTCAATTAAATCATGCACAATGTTAGTTCATGGCATAATCAAGTTTTAGAGTGTGATGCCTTTTAAAGCACTGATCAGTGAGCTTCTGCTTTACAATTGCTAAAAGAGATACCACAGCTTGATTGTAGGACTAACAGAAAGAGTTTGAAATGCTTTTTATTGGAAAACATTGGCAAAATGTGAAGTCTCTGTGGGGATATATTTCAGTGAAGTTTTTTTTCCAAAAAGGCCAACTGAATTAAAAAAAAAAATCTTTAGAAGCTAATTTCATTTTCCTTAAATTTCAGGAAGCAAAACTAGGAGCGAAAGACTTGAATTTTCTCAAAATAGGATGTAAAACATAGTGGTTTCATCAGAAACATTGAAACTGTCTTTGCTCTGTTTACAAATGACTGAGATTTGCTTATAATAAAAATTCAGAGATCTTGAATAGAAAAGCACTTTCTTACTGCAGGATTTCACATTTTTCTTGTGGAAACAGCATGATATTTGTAATTTAATGAGAACAAGGGAAACACAGGTTTTGATCATTTTATAATTGAATGTAGCTTGTCAGCTGAGTCAGTTTCACAGCTTTGTTGATAGGTGCTCTTCATCTATTGCCTATTGTCACTGATTTATTACTTCAGGGAAAGTCATGTACATTCTGTACATGTTGCAGTTTTTAATTCTATGCCAGTAGAAACACAACTGAAAGATAAGTGGTCAAGGAGCAAATGTTGCACAGATGTTGACAGCGGAGGCCATGCAAATTTCTTGATTTTCGTAAACACATCTGCTCCCTATGCTCAGGAGTATCCGAGCACACAAAAAAAAGCAAGCATCACAGATGTTCTTAAAATGTTGATGTTCTTTTAGGGTATGTTACATTGTAGATTTTTTCATTTTAAAAGCGGTGTTGGCTTCCTCATCTTTATGAAGACACAAGACCCACATGCCTATGTCTTAGCTGGGCAGCTTTGCTCTTAAGTCCCCCATTGGGTTTGTACTTCTCAACCAGCATGGCTTTTGTAAGGTCTTTCCCTTCTTCAGAGGCAGCTGGTTGCCCTCCTGGGTCTTGCAAGGACCCTCCAAACCCAGTTATGGCTTTAATTTCCAGAAAAGGTGGGCAAAGGGGCTGCAGATGGGAAGACTGGATGCCAGATGGGAATCCTTCACTGCGTGTGTGTGTGGCACAAGGCCTTCTCATAGAGGGGAAGGTTTTCCATCAATTCTATTCCAATATAAAGTGGGAGATCTGGTATGTGGTATTTCAGAAAAGAATCCCCATGATCTTTGCTCTCTCTAACTGTTGATTTTAAAACTTGAAGATTGGCATTGCTTTCCTAGATCCCCATGAAGTCATCCAAATAGAATTGCTTTGAGTTTGAAATGCAAATTTGTGTCATTTCCATGGGCATCAGCAGGATCTAACTTGCATTGGTAGTTCAGCACTTGGGTATTTTTGTCCAAAACTGTGTTTTCTCTAAAGTCACTTTATGCTCTAATCTGGCAGTTTATGTGATTCAGTCAGGTAAGGGAAAAAAAAGCTCAGTGCAATTTTTAACAAGCTTGAAGGAAGTTAAAAGGTTGAAGGAAGGTTGAATTGGCAGCAAACATTTTATGGTGCTGTCACCTGGCTATATTGCAGCTCTCTATGTATCGGTTATTTGTTAGTCAAATAATTCAGAATGACAGTGTGACATAGCTTCCAGCCTTTCTTTCTACTATCCCCCAAGCTGGTGAGGTGAATTAAAGTAGCTCATGTTAAATATAGTGACCAGCAGTTGTCCTCCAGTAATCCTCCAGTCATCCATCCAGTAATCAGATGTTGTATTTCCACAGAAAAGCAATTAGGCTTGACTTTATTGTGTAAACTGGAAACAAAGTATTTTAAGGCACTATAAGTCGGTAACTTCCTGCAGCATTTTGCTCTAAATATCTAAGGAGGGAATGTTCTGCCTTCCAGCATGTTTTTCCAGAGCCTGAGGCAGCCTTTACTGGTAAGTCTTCAAAAAAGATTTGTGTAAAAAGGCACTGAATATCATGTCTTACATTATTTTTCTGAAAAATAATACTGGCCTCATTTGAGGAAATGTTAGCTTGAGCTTCTTGCAGATGTTGCTGAGGTACAAGTGACCGTAGCTGTAGTTTACCACTTAGACACAATCACTTAGATCTTATATAAATCATTTAGATGATTTTTTTTTCCCTCCCTTTTTAGTGATTTTTGCCTTTCTTTGCTAGCTGAGGTACATCTTTTGTTGTTAAAAAAAAATTAAAGCAGATGCATTGTATTAAGTTTTCTTTAGTCTTTTTGAGGATCCTGGAGTAACTCCACAGATACCCCGCGTTATAGTGCAACACACTTCTGACTCCATCATTTACTGAGGGACACTCGTATTTGACAGTATTAGTTACACTTTTTCCATCTCAGATCTATAAAAAGCTAATGCTGGCATACTGATTATAGAATTGTTTCTGGTATGGTTATACAGATTTACAATTTGTAGTTAAGGAAGCCAACTAATGCTGTCAATGACTGAAACTTAAGAGGAGGGAGGGGAGTGAAGTGATAACCAGAAAAAAGCCAGGGCAGTATGGAGATCTGAACTTTTTTTAGTAGAACACACTATAATATCTATCTCAGAACTAGCTGCAAAACTTTGAGAGAAAACAGTAGGGGAAACATTTAGCATATGGTAAAATTACTAAAAAGTAAATATGAAATGGATGTAACATCAAAAAATATAGAGTCCAGTGTCTTCCAAGTTTTTGTTTCAGATCAGGGAGTGGAGCATCTCCCATATGAGGAAAGGCTGAGGGAGCTGAGTCTCTTCAGTTTGGAGAAGAGGAGACTGAGGGGTGACCTCATTAATGTTTATAAATATATGAAGGGTGAGTGTCATGAGGTTGTCACTTCTCAGTGACAACCAATGATAATACATAGGGCAATGGATAAAAACTGGAACACAAGAGGTTCCACTTAAATTTGAGAAGAAACTACTTCTCAGTGAGGGTAACAGACACTGGACCAGGCTGCCCAGGGAGGTTGTGGAGTCTCCTACTCTGGAGACATTCAAATCCTGCCTGGACACCTTCCTGTGTAACCTCATCTGGGTGTTCCTGCTCCGGCAGGGGGATTGGACTGGATGATCTTTTGAGGTCTCTTCCAATCCCTGTGATCTGTTCGGATAAGTCATTGAAAAGTTTGGGGTGTTTTGAGTGATTTTTATACTGCTCTGTATCCCACCGTCAAAATTCAATTATTCATTTTCAGATTGGGAATAATGTATTTTTAATGAAGACATATAATAGCCCAAGACTTTTTTTAATCTTCTCTTGTTAACCTGATTTCCAATGCACTACTCCTTACCTCTGCTATACTGTATTTTGTCAGATTGTTAAATGTTTCTACTTTACAAGCAGTTACTTAATTGGAGACATCTTCTTAAATTCTGTCAACTGACCACTCAGAAGCTCTGCATATGCTGCCGCTTTGAAAGCTAAACACAACATGATGACTGGCAGGTTTTGTCTGCCTTGGGAAAATACTACCTATAGACTGAGGTAACTGAGCTTGAGATATTCTGTAATGGCAGTCAAAGAAGTATTGGCTTAAGTTAAGATCAAATCTTCTTAAGGGATGGGTTTATGCCGGTAATGTTACACTCGTAAATCCATGGTATGAAACAGTTTTCATGCTCATGTTGCCATATTTTGTTATAAAACATGGCATATTGGTTTTGGAACTCCAATTTCTTTGTCCTGTTTTTCCCTTAGATTATACAAAGCACATTTCAAGATATTTATAGTCCTTTTTTGTTTTAAATATCGCAGAGCAGCCTGCTCTTAATGGTTTCAGGACATGTACCAACCCCTAGCTAATATTACTTTTTCTAGAGAATTGGTCTTTCTGTTCATGCTCATCCACATCCTCTGCACATTATCTGTTGTGTCCTTTTTTGCTCAGTTCATAATTTGTTGACTCATTGGTTATGTTAGTGAAAGATACTGTCCTGCTCTTTCAAAAAACTGCTGTCTACAAAGCTTCCTGGCACACTTACCACTTTTAGCTGGATTAAGAGAATTGTCAGTGGTACATTGTACCTAAATTTGTCCAGCTAATGAGAAACTGGAAAGAACACGGGACTTGAAACTGTATTATTGGCTTTAACTGAAAATCACAGAGGCGCTTCATTGTCGTGTCTCCACTTGTGCTTGGAAAAATAATTCCTGGAACTGCTCTTAATTGTTGTTCTGGGAACCTGGACTGTGTAAGTCAGTTAGAAATGAAACTGCTAGAAAGCATGATGTGGTGCTGTGACAATCTGTTTGCTCGTTACTGTGGTAATTACATGAATAAATTCTCTTTACTGATGTAGACATTTTGTGACCCAAAAATTCTTCTGAAGAAAGTGCTTCTGTGCTGTTTTGCTCCTGAGTTTAATAAGTTTTACGTATGGAAATAACTATAGAAATGATATTGTTAATACTGTGATGTCTGTTAATGTAATTGTACATATAGCATCTCTACCTCCTCTACTGAAAAAGTCTTCACTCTCCGAAGTGTTTTCACAGTTTAAGGCTGTTGATAACCACTCTCAGCCTCAAGATTTTTGACAGGACATCTTGTTGCTGGTTGATACACTAGCATTTCTGACAGTCAAATAGTTCACATCGGGTGGGTTTTAGTTTATATATTGTAAACACTTTCTTGTGCAGAGATGGAGTAAACTGGTCTTGGTTCACTTTGAGACCTTTGGCTTTTGCCTGGAGATCTGGAGAAGGAGCGTTTGTGCAAGAATTAGAGATACTGAAGCCTGGTTACCCCAGGGGAGCGAGGCAATAAACATGCTGATTACTTCAGATAGAGATTGTTTCTATAGCACCACTGTCAGTGCAGACCACGGACCATCTGGAAGAGGCTCGTAGCAATTGCTTTAGGGGGTGGAAAACGTGGAGGATGGGCCTACAATGCTATTTTCTTGGATAACATTCAACAAAAAATACATAGTAAGGATTAATGTGTTCTGTAGTGCTTTGCGAACCTATATGTGCCGTTGTCTTTTGAAGAAAAGTGAATTTTTCACATTCATGTTTTGTAGCAGTTATTTCCACAGCTGAACATGGGCTGTACAAAATACTAGTTGGTTTTGGCTTTCAGTCTTGTTGCCAGATAATTTAGTTTGGTGACTCTGATAATCCAATGGCTACTATTCTGTCCCAATTATAATTCTGTTTTATTAGTTTGTTGATAATTCTTTAAGCTTTGACTTTTGACCTTGGAGTTTTCAGAATTAGTCACTAACTCCATATATTTGTAAATAATGATAACATTAGAGCCCTTTTGAAAATGTAAAGTTAAGGTCGTTTTTCCCCGTTCATTATTTTTGCTTTTATCATCATTGACTATTATAGGTATTTTATTATCACTCATTGAAAGTCATGAGATCTCTCCACAGTGAGTTTATTTTTCCTAAAACTGGATAATTTTATGCTTCTAGAAGCCTTCTCTTCCCTGCCCTTGACACATTTCCCTGTTGTTTGGGAATGTTAAATAGCAGCAATCTCAGCAGAGAGCACGAGACCTCACTGATAAAATTGAGCATTTATTCATACTTTCAATATCTGTTGTTTAGCCAGTAGCTGCGTTCCCATCTGCCCTGTGGCAGCATTTTCTTTAAAGAGCCTTACCTGCAGTAGCCTGTCAGAGCCTCTGAGCTGAAGATCTGGAGATCTTCTGCAGGACCACCCGATTCCAAGATGCGTGACCACTTTAGAGGAGAAACCTGGGAATTTGAGGGGCATGACTTCCCTTTCTCTGCCCTGGTACTGCCACGGAAAGATTTTTGTCTTGTCATCATTTCTGTCCCTTTGTGTGACAAAACACAAACACTTGTGTTGCCATAAGGTGAAAGGGGTAGGGGAGCTGCTCTGAATGTAAAACTAAGGCCTCCCCTGACAAATGTGTTTACATAAAGCAGCAAAAACCCCTGAAACTAAATAAAACCACCACCAACAAAATGCTGGTTCCTTGGACCAGATCTCCAAGTCTGCTGACACAAGAGGGATTGGGGATGATGAGGAGGAAGACGCAGAAAGATGAAGTGCCTTTTGGTGCAAAACCGGCTTGTACTAGCTTAGAGAATTTATGTAGTTAGGGCTTTAATGTGCTGAATATTAACTTGTTAGTTACTCAGCAAGCCTTTCTTTTTCTTTATAAAAAGCGCTGTAAAGCGTGTGAGTCTTGAGCAGAAAAACTGCTGAAGGAAGTGGTACAAGAGCCTACTGCAAACCACATAGTGGCAGTCTCACCAGGCTCATCCAGAGTAGTTTAAACAAAATAGTTGATTAAAAATATAATTGTGCATGTAGACTGTCTTTTAAAACTCCTTTCAAAGCCATTTCTAAAAAGTTAGTCTCACAGGTTTGGCAAATAGGAGCAGTCCTGATGACCACAGTCCATTTTTCTCTTCAATATTCAACTGGTGATTGGTTTGCAGAGCTACAAAGCAATAGCTGTGTCAGTAGTTTCCCTGTTTGCAGAGAGTTATCAGTCTGTGTAATATTTTTGAACATTCTGATAGTTAACACAGGAAGTCAATCATCTTCATGGTTAAAATTTAAAAACCAGAGGGATAAAAATGAGATTGCTGAAATCCCTGAGTTGTCTTTAAATTTGTTTCACTTTTTAATTTAGCTTGACTCTACTATTTTTAAAAGCAGCTATCACCCCAAATACCTAATCATGTCTGTCAACTGTTTGTCTTGATGTGATATACTTGAGATTTTTGTCTCTCTCCACACCTTCCCATAACTTCTGGGAAAGACGTATATGTGGTGGGCCTCTCCGAAGTTTGATGGCTGTTTTCACATGCACCTTTCTCCATTGCTAGGAAGGATACCTTGATGATGCTTTTATATCTGGTAGTGAAGTAGCCCCTTGAACCTTTGCTGAGAGACCCTGTAAAACATAGAGAATTGGTTAATGTAACCATCTGGTGAAGCGCAATTTTTGGAGTGGAGGGGCTGAAATTTGTGGTATTCATTGTTCTAAAATAATGTCTGAATTCTACCAAGACTTGCCAGGCCTCTCCAGAGGCTTTTGAGGAAGAGAGTATCGCAAAACTGTAAAGAGAATTGTTTTGCAGCATCATTTAAAGCAACATGAGTTTAAGATGCATATCCAGGCCTTGGTGACCTGTCTTTTCTTCTCTGACTGGAGAGACTTGAACTCCATTTTCACTAGGCCTTTGAACAGCTTTTGGTAGGAAATCTTAATTTTATAAGAAACTGGAACATGAGAGAACTGAACTTGAATACTCCTAACAGGCTTGAGGCTTGGGCACTTGCTTTCAGGTCAGCTGCTTGTGTGCTTTGCATCAAGGACTTCAAATAATCACAGTTTTCATGATTTGTATGTGTATCAGTGCGTGCTTTCCACTTCCTCTGTGGTTTATGACTTTCTAAGCCACTTTTATATGGAGGAAAAGCCCCTCAAAATATCGCTTTCGAATGACCAGAACTAATTAACAGTCACTGTTTTCTTTTCTGCTTTTTTACCCTCTGTGTACTACACACTTAGATAAAAGGAGATCCTCAGAAAGCTTGATGACAGTATTACTTGATTTTTAAATGCTGGATATCAGTAAGGGAGGAATAGGACTTGTATTAAATACACATGTGCTCTAAGGGCTTAAAAGCAGTTCTGGCAGTATTCTTACATGAATTAAACTGTTAACATTGCAGTTGTTAGTGTTTCTATTTTTAGATTTTGTGACTACAACCACTAATAGGATCATAATTTGTATAACCCGACTCATATGTATGAAGTTAAAACACAGTCCTTAATCTTACTGTGTTTTTCATGTTAAATACTATTTAAATTTAGACTGTGAAGTGTATTTTATTTTGGTATGTTTAAATTATTTCAGAATTCTGAATGCTAATTGTCATGTGCAGCTTCTGAAAATACAGTTGCAAGCGAAAGTCAACTTTCTGGCTGCTCATTTCTGTCATGGGAAAGAGGAGTGGAAATCATTCTGATACAGTCCTTGCACTTCCATTCCAAAGATGTTGATTCTAAATCAGCTTTGCTTTGCCTTGCAAAATCACAGAGACCTTTTAGCATATTATGAAGAAAAACATTTCTTAATGTTCTATATTTTATTAACTGATGCAATAATCTGTGGTTGTGTTGATAATGCATTTAAAAACCAAACCACCACCACGCACTCCCATGGGTTTAGCTAGGCATTGAGATAAATGCTAGTTTAGTGATAAGTGTTGCATTAACATGATGGAGGGGGAGGAGAGAGAGAAGAAAAAAACAACCAACTGAAAACACACCTGAAAATTGATCAGGAAATTTTGTAAAGGATGGAATCATAAAGCAATAAGAAATAAAGACAAAAGCAGTTTTCAACTGCTGACTAGTACTGCTGGGAGTAAAGCTGCTCAGGGGCTTCTCTGTACTCAGTGGAGGACACCCAAACCCCAGGGAAGCTGTTGTCCGTATTTAAGGATTTAGGTCCTTTGTTTAATCTTTTCATTGAAACCAAAGTCCAGTTAAACATGTTGTTGGAACAGAGCTGATGTAAAGATCAGGGAGCTGGGGAGCACCTGTGTGTCCTGTAGTTTCATCATAGCCAAATACAGATTAGCCAACGAGAAGTTCAGCTGGTTTTGTCCATAAAAGGAGTTTTCAGATTGGGGAAAAAAATCACTGCAAGTGATTGTGCTGCAGGTATTGCTGCATCCTGCAGAGACTTGCTTAACAAAGCCCCGCTCAACGCCCAGAGCTCAGTGTAGCAGAGCCCTGGCAGTGTGAGAGGAGACTGAGTCAGTTTTAAGTATTGTTCTTCATTCTGATGCCAATGGCTGTTTGGCCCTGAGAAATTCCAGCCTTAACTGCTTTCTCCCTTTTCACGCTAATAAAAAGGGGCTTCTCTAACTGTCACAGGGGACTCTCAGATGAAAGGCAGCACTTCACTTAATTAGTAAAATTTATCCTGTGGCTGCATCTAGTAACATCACTTACTGAGCATTAAAGTAAAAACTGTGCAAAACTCCTGTCATGTGAAAGAAATGCATTGGTGCTGACCCGTTGAACTGAAGTGCTGCTTAAAAGCTTTAAAAAGCAATATAAAATTTGTGATAGTGTGAATAATGTCACTTTAGAAACAAGTTACAGATAAACATTCCTTTTTGATAAAGCTGGGCTGGGGTTAAAGTTCTTTTGTGACTAATACTTAGAGGATCGGTAATTGTCTGGTTAATGACATTGTAATTTGTTCATTATAGTGAGGGGTAGATTATTGAATACCAAGTAGTGAGACTAAAGCTGAGCGGAGTTTGCCCAGATAAGCTTGAAAACTCCCTGCAAGCTACAGAATGCGCTTCGGATTCACTAAATAGAAGTCTTTTTTTGGTGTGTGTTCAAATATGAAGAAAGGAGGTAAGGCTGTAATTAAAGCCATCCGTTTTGCAAGGTGGGGAGTAGATGCACTTGAGAAAACTTGTCTCTGGTGTTGGCAGACTTGTTTTTTTGTGAGGCACCAGTCTCATCTGCGTAGCACCAACTTCTCCAGCTACCTGGCTGTGCATTTGGAAGGCCACCAGCAGGAGTGGTAGGAGCCCCTGGGGAATGAGCACAGAGCCCTTCATCGACAGTCATCTCAGCTGTAAGCTGGAAATTGTGATCAGCGGTAGAATTTCACCAGATCTGAAAATCAAATAACCTTTTCCTGCTCATGTAACGGCAGCTCTAATGAAGTTTCTGCGGTCAGGGGCAGGTAGCCTGACCACATTTTGCCCCAGGGTGTGGACTGAGTCGGTGCCTTCACACATCGCACCATTGCTGGTGCTGGCTGGTCTGCGCTGCTGGGGGCCCGCTGGGTGACAACACCTCCTTTATCTTGACACGTTTTTAACCACAGAGTCAATTAGTATTTGCAGGAGCCAGAAAAGGTTTATTGGTGTTGCTGCATGTTGCTACTCAATATCTGTAAGCAGAAGTTTCTACACAAATAATAACCTCTTGCTACTGTTGTTGATCTAACTGGGGGAAAGCAGTAAGTAGATTTCATGAATTCCTGTAGGGTGAAGTTTCACATGCCAATCAGCTGACTGAACAGGTTGTTGTCAGTACATGTGGGATATGTACTCTCTGTTTTCTTCTCTTTCCTGCTCTGCTCCCAACCTTCGTGGTGTTGCTGCCCTGGCTTTTCCTAATGTCTCTCCTGGCTTTGCTTGTTCTTGGCAGAGCTGGCTCAAATCTGGTTTTGCTTTTTTCTGTTAGCTTTCTGCTGGTTTAGAGCATTGAGTTGGCTTATGCAGAGACTGATTGTCAAGGCCACTGAGTAGAAGAGGAGTGGAAGTGATACAAATGTAGGCAGGTCCCTTCTACAGGCAGCAACCTGCTGTGACCCCTCACCTGATGTAATGAAATCCCACTCTGTGTAGTGAAAATGGGAGCAGGGTTGAGGGAGGACCTGGAACTGCAGGTGGCAAATAGTAACTTCAAAAATAGTAACTTTTGCTTTTGTTTCTTGATCTCTCATTCTCCTTTATCAACTGCTTTTCCTCCTACTGATGCTTCGTTGAAAACAAGGTTTTCTCTGTCATTAATAGCTAAAATGTGAGATGAATGAAGTGGGATTCACTCTGTCAGGGAATCAAGAGATGTTTCAGCAATGAATTAGTGACCGCCCTGGAAAAGGAACTTGTGTTCTTCAGAGCATAGTGAAACCCTGATGACAATAATAAAAAGGAAGAGGCCAAGTGGTCAGGAGAGTGAGAAATGGAGAAGGTTGTGTCCCTGCATTTTCAGCAAGGGCAGCACCGAAAGAAAAAAAGAGAGAAATGCTTGAACTCCTAAGTCCAGGAAAAGATGATGCAAACCAGCCCAAGAGCTGATCTTGTTGAGAAATGGAGAAATAGCCCTGTGGTTATGAGTCACTAACCGATGGTTGTTTTGTTACGGATGAAACAGCTCCAGTATTGCCAAAACTGTAATTAAAAAAATATACATTGTGAAAAATTGTAAATCTGAAGTCACTCTTGTTGCTCTAACTTTTTAGTTGATGCACGTCAGAATAAAAGTGGAGTTTTTGGACATAAGGCTAAATGAGGAAGGTCTTAATGCTAGTTTTAATTCTAGCAAATGTAGTCTACTGTAACTAGGCCTTTTTCTTACTGCCTTAGACAGGTGATGCAGCTTGCTTTACATGCACACTGTGCTCCTTTTTGTTATTGTAGCTACAGATTTGTCATCTGTGCCATCATATTTTAATGTTAGTAACATGCATATGTAGGATCAAACAGACCTTGGACAGTCAGATGATGCACTATGTACAAAGTGCTGAGCTGATTGATTTTACTGCTGTCTTTTGAGGGACCATTTGGAGGAAAATGCTGAATGTCTGGGTTTGCCCACTTCGTTTCCAGTCTTATCAACGCTGCTTTTTCCCCGAGAAGGCAGATATTTGCTAATAAGTTGTTCTCCTGTCGCTTCTGGAGCTCTGATGCTGCACTGTTGGAAGGCAAGGATGCTCAAGGATGAGTCTCCTGTTCAAAGAAAATAAAAACTCAGAAGCCAGCAACCCTGTGTTTTCAAAACTAATTATAAATATGGTACCAAAATATTTTCCCATGGAGTTTCACGTTTCAGCATAATTCTACTCTGTACATGACACACAAGTAGCAAAAACCTGAGATTTTGTTTCTGCAAGACTGCTCTTTATTACCAACGTCATCAGTAGGACTGATGTTGCTTCATCCAGAACCTCCATTCCACTTAGATTCTCGCTGCATCACCTCCTACCTCAGTCTTTTAGTAGGTTCCGATGTATTCCAGCTGCCTAAAGTACTGATAATTGACCTAAAATCAAAATGGGTTTTGGTTTTGGGCATGAGAGACTTCGTGTGAGTGACTAAAACTCTTGCCAGAGGGAGCTCTTGAACGTGATGTTGTTGAGGTCTGAATAATCCCCAGTGCAGTTAGATGAGTTATGACCATGTTTTGTATGTTATCATGTATAAGATACTGGGTAGATGTTGAAGCAGAAGTGGATTGACATTATATACAGCAGTAACTTTTAGTCACCAATTTGTTTTTTGGGTTGGTTGGGTTTTTTTTTGTTTTTCTGGAAATGTGGCATATGTATTTTCTTGTATTGTTTGCTCTTCTTTTCACAAATGGTTATTTAATAGGAAGTTAAGAGATTCTAAACTAGAACTATGGTTCAACTGTGGTTAGCCTATATCTAATGGACTGCTATTGAAACAGAAAAAGTGTTTGGTGTATTTCATAGTTAAATTTTGTCAGTTAAATAGTTAAAATTTATCTGGCAAAATGTGAGTGTTCTCAAGTATTTCGAAGTATTAATCTTCTGTTAAGGATCATATTCTGGGGCTTGTTTTTAGAGAAGTAATAACAAACTCCACCCAGCGTTGTTGTCTTTTCTCAGCAAAATGAACTTTCTGTCGTTTTTCTAGGGGTCGCCTGTGTTCGATCTTATCAAGCAGTCAAAAGAACGAGAAGGCCAAGCTGATCAGCCTGAGCCCACTGCCGCTCTCAACCTGCCTCTCCAACATAACCACACTGCAGCAGACCTGTAAGTGACATATGGGAGTAACTAGTTACAGTAGCAATTAATTTCTTCTAATGGGGGAAGAGAGAATAGTTCCTGCAAGTATTATTCATAGAAGTTTGTTCCTTTATCCTGTGATGTTAAGTGTTTAATACATGTTGAATCTCCAGCTATCTTTCTCCTGTGAGATCTCCTAAGAAGAAAGCATCTGGACCTCCTCCAAGTGCTACTTCTGCTCCAGATGCTCAGCCAGGTGTGAGCCCCCAAACACAGAGGCCGCAAAAATCTACCTCCCTCTCTCTGTTCTACAAAAAAGGTTTGTCGGTTCTGTACATGCTGAAATTGCAAAGTTATCTCTTGTTATTTATCCTTTTGGGGTTTTGGAGCTCAACATTTAAAATATTGTAATAGAATCTGTAGTAAACACTGTGCAAACCCTCAGCTGCCTCTGGAAGAAACACTAAAATGGTGCCAGCAGATTAATGCGTGTGCTCACACTGTGAGTTCGAACTGAAAACTTGTCTACTGATTGTAAGCATAATCATATGGGCTCAGATGGAAGGTTCTTCTATAATAGCGTCCTTTTTCTAGTAGTGACCATAAATAGATGTCATGGGAAGCTTGAGAACTGGCCAAGCATGTGCGCTTCTTTCCCTTGAATGCTTTCCCAAGCTTCTACTTTCTCCAGCTTGGGGGTTTTCCTGAGCATTTTGTAGTGTCTGCTTAGTAACTCTCAGCAGATTCATGTTCTAACTGCTTGTTCAGACTCTTTTTGAATCAGAGTAGACATAACAGGATCAGCACGGTTTGGCGTGGACTTCTGTGTGTCCAATGCCAGTTGTATGAAGAATCTTTTCCATTTATTTTGAATCTGGATTCTACCACCTTCCTTTGGTTTGTAGTTTTTGTAGTGGGAGATGGTGAACATACAATTGCTGTCCATCCTCCATTGTGTTTCTTTTATTTTTGTATACTCTTTTTTTATTAGAATTTCAGTTTATTTTTCTTCTCTCTTTCTGAAGTTTATCTACTGGCCTATCTTCGACTACACACTCTGTTCTTTCGGCTTCTTTCTGACCATCCTGACCTGGAACCCTTGATCTGGACCCTCTTCCAGCACACACTGCAAAATGAGTATGAACTTATGAGAGACAGGCACTTGGACCAGGTAACATTAACAAAAAATGTTTAAAAGTTTAAAAAGCTTTTCCTGAACAAAATGCTTCTTCCACATTCTTTAGCTGTTAGAAATTGTAATCTGAGGTTTTATTTCTTTATTGATCACTCAAAGGAGAAATTAATTTAGAGTACAATCTATCATCTCAGGTTTTTTTAAGTACTTGCAGTTATTATGGGATCTTCAACTACCACTTACAGCTGTTTTCACAATAATGAAGACATACCAAATTTTGTAGTAATTTTCTTGAGAAAATTCTTATTTTCTTTCAGAAGATGCGTTGCTGATGAAAGTTTTGTTACTCTGCCCTAAAACTGCAGCATGCAAAATGAGTTTAAGATGATACTATCAGCTCCAGTTACTTGATTGCCATGCAGAAATTGAGGGAACAGTACTTGGTGTATATTCTGGAAGTTCTTATGGAGTTGAGTTGCATGCTGGTTTACAGAGCACAACCAGTAGTGAAGCTCATCAACTGATTTATTAACCTGAAATGAAGCAGCTGAATTCATTTTCTGCATTTCCAGTTGTCTTGTCTTGTTTCTCTAATAGATCATGATGTGTTGCATGTATGGCATATGCAAAGTAAAGAATGTAGATCTCAGATTTAAAACAATAGTTTCAGCGTACAAGGAGCTTCCCAACACAAACCAAGAGGTATGGGAATTCTTTAATGTTACCTCTCCGTAAAAATGTTGTAAACTAATTGTTTCTCTCTGTTTGTCTAACACACTTGAACATACAAAGAAAACTTCTGCTTCATTGTATCTCCATTTTGTGGAGGAGAAAACTGGCTCCAATATGAAATGTCCCTTTAAACATCTCACACCAATACTTTGATAACTCTCCTCAGAAAACAAATGTCATTCTGCTTCTTTACTTAAAGATACTAAACAATGGGTGATTATAATATTTGGAGGCTTTATGAATGATTCAGATATACAGCTCCTAGGATTTTCAAAAGCAACCCAAGATCTTTTAAAAGTTACCCAAGTTTCTCTGGGTGTTCAGGGGGGTGAGCAGATAACTTCAGAAGCTTTCATAGAAATATGGTTAGATACCAGGGAGAGATGTACATTTATATATCAAACAGGTACATATATATTAAAGTTGCAGACTTAGTTCTAAGATTAAAAAGTTGCTTTCTTTGCGAGGGCCTTACTGCACTTAAATTTTTGCACAGAATGATAATTAAGTCAGTAGAAAATCAAACTAACAGTTACTGACCTATAGGCATCCTTTTATTAGCAGAATTTCTCATAGTGTATTTGTGCATCTTGGCTAAACTCCAGACTTATGTCTTCAAGACTAAAGCACAATTTTATCCATATCAGGTCAGTAATGGTTTTTTTTTAGCCTTGCAAGGCTTCCACAGTAGTGAAGCCTTTTTTTTTTGGCAATTGCATGTGTGAAAGTAAATGGGAGCATAAATTTGGAAAATGTTGTTCTAGTACTGATGAACTGATTTTGCACTAGGGGGCTCTGTCAGTTCTTTAAGTAGGTGCCACTACTGATGTTCATATATGTTTGGGACAAAAGAACAATTTAGAACAGTTCTAAATAGTAGGTACAATGACTTTTATACAACACCCATGCCATCTTAGCTCTTGTCTAACGCAGATTGTTTGAATGGCTTTGAGTTTGTCAGATGTAAAATTGTCCTTTTTTTTTAAACTGTGTATGGTTTTCTCACCCTATGTAGACTTTCAAACGTGTTCTTATCAGGGAAGAACAGTATGACTCCATTATAGTCTTCTACAACTTAGTGTTTATGCAGAATCTGAAGACAAACATTCTGCAGTATGCATCCAACAGGGTAAGCTGATAGTTGTGTTTAGTATTAATTTTTTAACAGAATAGGAATATATAGAGAATAAAACCTTGTGATTCATCTATTATTTTTATAGCCTCCCACTCTGTCACCTATTCCACACATTCCTCGCAGCCCGTACCAGTTTTCCAACTCTCCTCGCCGTGTCCCTGCTGGCAACAACATCTACATCTCACCCTTGAAGAGCCCCTACAAATTCTCCGATGGGTTTCAGTCACCCACAAAGATGACTCCAAGGTCCAGGTAGGCTGTTGACAAGCATTTCTTCGGCTAAATTAAAGGCATTTTGGGGATTTCAGTGGAAGCAAATTAGAAAAAGTGCACAATATTGTTTGTGAATAGTCTGTGGTGATTATATCTTTTCTGGTTAAAAGTTTGTCTCCTGTATTTGGACTCTTTATTCATCTTTGAGCGCTTTTCTGTTTCAATTGAGTCAGTATACTGAAGTTCGGTATTTTGGGGATGGTTTGTTTGGTTTAGAACTGTCACATCCAAAAGGGTTTTTCTGACCTAGTTGCCTAAATGTTGGCTTTGACTCTGGATTGCACTCCTGAAAAACAAAAATGAGCTTTGTAGACTTGTTTAAAGAGAAAATACTTCTGTGGAACAAAATGTTTTAGTTGACTGAGCAGAATGTTTCAACCTGTTGGTCACTAGTTCTTATCAGACAAAGATGACAGCAAATGTACAAGTGTCCAGTGGGTGTTTCCAAAGTAGGATCAAGTGAGTCCCATTGCACCTGACCCACTGTGTACAGAAGTTAAAATGTTATTGTATATTTTAGATTAGTAAAGTACAATGTGGGTTTGCACTGTTAATGTAGATAGAGGAAGAGACTTTGTGAATGTCTTATGCTAAACTGCAAATCAGCAGACACTTCTGTCGTTGTTAAATGCAGCTTAATCTTAAACACTTCTCTTCTTTTGGCAGAATTTTGGTGTCAATTGGCGAATCATTTGGGGTGAGTTTTAAATATTTTAATGTCTGGTCTTGAATGCATGTAACTTGTGGTGGAACAGGGATTGCCTGCGGACATCTGTGAAGCTGCCAGTGAGTTTCTCTAGTTTAACATAGTGTTTTATGGAACCTGTAAGCACAAAGATTACAGGGGTGTTCTGTTAACTCCTTTCAAATATCCAGACCTCACTTTTAAAATGTTTTGCGTTTTATTTTAGTTGCTTTGACAGAAGATAGAGTTCTTAAACTGCGGAGTGTTAGAACTCCTAATTTTTTAGTGGATAGTCTGACAAGTTTTAGTTTTGGGATTTATTGGTAATTCTTTCCCTATTGTCTTCTCATTTCAGGCTTCTGAAAAGTTTCAAAAAATAAACCAGATGGTGTGCAACAGTGAGGGTCAGCTAAAGCGCAGCGCAGAAGTCAGCGCTGCTCCCAAGCCGCTGAAGAGGCTGCGCTTCGATATAGAAGGGCAAGACGAAGCAGACGGAAGGTGAGAGATGGTTCTGGGCTTTTCAGTAATCTTACTTATATTTGGTTATCAGGGCCTTCCATCCTGACGTTTCCTGGCATCCCAGCTTCTATTAATTTGTGAACTTTAGTCAAAATACTAAATGAGAGATGGCACCATAATATTCTCAATTGGATGCTTTGATGTCAGAAGCAAGAATTTATCCAGTGCCCATACGTCCAGCATCCCAGTGTTAATGCTGAGTGCTGTTGTCTCATCAGTCTTTTAAAAAACAAACACCAATTTGACATATGAGAAATCAAGCAACTCTTGAGTTTAGTGTGGACAAAAGAGAGTTTGTGTCTTTGTAAGAGAAGGCAATAGCACTGAAATGAACTAACCTGGATTTAAAGTTAGGTTATGAGGAAAAAAATGGTTTTAACTTCTGCTTAATCATATGATTTCTGTCTGCAGCAAACACCTACCCCAGGAGTCCAAGTTCCAGCAAAAACTTGCAGAAATGAGTGAGTATTATCTTTTCATTAACTGCACAGCAGCGAGTGCCTGGAATAAAACAGTTTGTGCCTACTTAGATAAAAAAACATCGCTCGACACTGATGTCATTTTGGTAACTTGCTTAGTTTTTTATCCTTGTTCCATTTAATGTTGAAAATGTGGATTATAAAATGGAAATTCTCAAAAGCCTTTTTGAGGCTACTAAGTGGCACAGCAGCATAGATGTCAAATAAGAAAATTAGCATGACAAATTCTTCTTAAACACTAGAAATCTTGAAATGGAATTAAATGCTTGCCAGGGCTTTTTGTTTGTTCCAGTGACAGACACTTGCAAGTAGAAATTTCTGGTAATTGCAGCAGCATTTAGTTGACCAGAACACCTTTTTAGGTGATTATAATATAGTAAAGGAAAATTATAGACACAGGAAAATTGTATGGTAATTTTGCATGTTGCGTTGCTGTCTTTTATACTAAAATGCCTGAAACTGCTGCCGCTTCTACCATGGATCAGCATTCCTTTCAGATTTTATGGGATTGCTTTTCTGGTTTTCAAATAAAATTGCAATCTAGCTCATAAAAAGCAAAACGTCTTAGTCTCCCCACATGAGAGTTTGTATTTTCCACTCCTGAGAAGGAACACGCTTGGTCTGACCAGGCAACTCCCACTCTCTGGTGGAATCTGAGCTCTGTGGCTGAGTGGCTTTGCCTGTTAAAAGTTCTTACCTAGCAAGTCTTGGTTTCATCAAGCCAGGGATGAGCAGGGACCCAGGCACCTCTCGTTTATTTTAAGGTAGGGGAGACATTCCAGTGTTTACTTGTGGCAGAGCTAAAGAAGGGATGTTCCACTTCACATCCAGTGGTTTTGTGTGTCCCTGGGGGGAAAAGGTGTTTCCCCCATGGGCTGCAGGGGCTGCTTGGCCCTCGGTATCTGCCTGGCAACAGGATGAGATCCATGCCTGATGTCCATCCACCCGCCTCCGGGATGAACACGGACAACACGCAGAAACCAGGAGAACTTCAGTGCACGGGCGGAAGGAATTTAAGAAGCGTGACATTGAGCAGGAATTGCTGAAGCAGCGCAGAATTACTTTTAAAATGTGGGATTTTATTTAGAATGGTGTAATTCAATTCCTTGTGTCATTACCAATTTTTACAAGAAATAATCACATCCAGAGTTATTCTGAAGAAAATATTTAATTCCATTCCTTTATTTTTTTTTTAAGCATCTACTCGAACAAGAATGCAAAAGCAGAAGCTGAATGATGGAAATGATACCTCAGCCAGTGAAGAAAAGTGAGATTCTTCTCAGGACCAGGGGCTGCACCGAAGGCCCCCTTAGATAGTTTCTGTTCTACAGCCTTCATTAAGTGAGTTGCTTTTTTAGTTGCTTTTTATTCCGAGCTGCTAGTTGAAAGCATTTGGACTTTTAAGATTTTTTTTAAATGTTTTTCATGTAACTTTGCCTTATGGTGTAGCTTGTATACAACGTAAGCCACTGAATTTAATTTATATATTTTTTTGAGGATTTTAAAAACAGACTTGGAAGGTGTTTTAGTTTCCTATTGCAACATTACTGATTTAAGGCAATTCGGTCTACTTGGATTGAAGTTTTCTGTCTGAAGACAAAATGTTAGCTAGAATGATTTGAAATGCACTAATTTTGTTTCTTAGGTTTCATTTTTAGATTTTTGTTACTTGTGAATTTTGAAAACGAGGGGCCAGATACTGCGGAGATTTCTCTCTATGTATATAATTAGCGCATCAAATTCCCATTAACTTAAACTGCACAGCGGTCACAGACCCCGCAGCATCAGGGCCTCCCATGAGAAGTACAACCTGAATTGGAGGTGAACTCGTTCTGTAGCTGTACTACTGAAACCAGTACTTTGTGTTTTGTAGCTTTCCTTCCTCTGCGCCCTCCCCGGTGTAATTTCCGAGGGCAGTTACTGTCCATCAGTGTGAGTTCCATAGAAAATGAATCTCAGATGGGTTTCTCCCAGAATCCCACAAAGAATCTTCCCGGAAGCCGAAGCTTCTTCCCATAGGCAGAGTACTTGATGTGCACTTTCTTTTCGTGGAAAATACCAATTATTTAAAACAAAAACCCATAAAACCAAACAAAAAACTACACACATGAAGAAAAAAGAACCCCCGACTTAAGCCTCACCTGGTACGCATAAGATTTCCAAATTCTAATGATGTAGAATGTTCTTGATTTCTTCAAATTTTCAACTAACTGTGGCCAAGCCAAAGAGCTTGACAAAGAGGCACCAAATGTGTTCCCTGGAGCGGAAAGCTGCGCGGCTGCACTCGGGTTCTGCGGCCAAACTGGACGAGCCCATGTTGGGAAAATCAGTCTGTCTTGTTTTACTGAAAGGGCAGAGTTTAACAGGCAACGTGTGAACTCTTGCAACCAGCAATAAAATAAAAAAGGAATTAAATATTAAAAAAAAACCAACCCAAATCAACCCAAGAGTTTTTTCATCTTATGTGTTTGTAAGTTACTGATTGAGCTACTGGAATTTTTCTTGCAATGGCAAAGCGTTTTCAAAACAGCCAGTTAAGGAAAGCACATGTTTTACTTCCAGTGGATTGAAGTAGAAATAAATAATTGAAGTCTTGCTTTAAAAGTACCCATTTTTATGCAATTGAGCTTTTGCAGCTACTTAAATTAAAACAGTGATAAGTAGAAAAGCCTGCTATCCATTACAGAAAAGTTTTAAACCAGTGTCTTCCCCGGGTAGCTTTTTTTGGAGATCATTTAGGTGATCCTAGAATACTCACAGTAGCACATTTTAACCATCAGTTCTTGTGTTGAGCAGAAGCTAATCCCAGCGCTACTAAAAATTCTATGAGCAGCACAATGAATTTTAAAATAAAATGGAGTTATTTTTTTAAGTCTCAATGTGGCTTCAGCTTTCTTCCTGAAAAATGTACAGAAGTGTTAAGAGTACCTGGTGTTTATTTTCTCACTTTCTGCAGTTTTACAGACAGAATCTATGTTAATGTTGGGGTACACCGGCTGTAAGCGCTGTCACAGCAGTTGAGGTTCTTCCACGATCCTTTGGCCAGAGGGTGGTATTACAGAGTCCAGTACCTGAACAAATGTATTATTTCTTTACTGTGACAATGTATTTTTTTGTTCAAACAGACTGAAGGCTTTTACATCAAATGTATGATAATATTTTATACAACTAATCAGTTTCTCTCCTTTCAAGGCAAATAAAATAGCTTTTAAAAGATTTATAGTCGGTAATTTTCTTTGATTAGATGAGCAGGTGGCTTCATATGGTAACGGTGTCCTCCTGTATCACAATCCTGCAGCTGGTGTAAGCAGAGGTGACTCAGTCTCCAGCGATTCCCTCTTGGCACAGAGGTACAAATGGTTGCGCTGTTGGGCTTGTGTTTACTTTCAGAAGTTTCCATAGGAGGTTCTGGGCATGTGGTTCTCACCAGAGCTTTAGTTGGAGGGTCACCATTGGTACCACCTGTGGCAGGGGCAGGTCCATACAGAATCACAGAGTCGACTGGGTTGGAAAAGACCTCAGAGGTCATCGAGTCCAACTCTAGTTGGACCTTGGTCCAACTCTAGTCTGTTTACTAGATCATGGCACTAAGTGCCATGTCCAATCTCAGTTTAAAAACCTCCAGAGACGGCGAGTCCACCACCTCCCTGGGCAGCCGTTCCAATGCCTGACCTCTCTCTGTAAAGAATTTCTTTCTAATATCCAGCCTAAATTTCCCCTGGCAGAGTTTAAGCCCATGCCCCCTTGCCTATTGCTGACTGCAATACCGTGCTCTGGGTCACAGTCACGGCCCTTGCAGAGGCGTGTGGTCCTGCAGAGAAGTTGGTGTCCACATTGAGAAGAGTTCCCATCATTTCACCCCGCCTCTTTTCATAATCCATTCCTTTGCTGTCAGGACTTCTGGAAACAGCCAAGGATGTCCAAGCTTCTGTGTAAGGAGGAAATTAGGATTCGGAGCAGAAGAGTTGGATGGAAAATGTGACAGGGGACTTTGGGTGCCTACCAGTGAGGCTTGTAACTCTAATCACTGGGGAGAAAGATATTTGTGGAGAAAACCTGTCTCTGTGTAAGCTCCATGTGTGCAGTGTGGTCAGGGGAATTGTGCCTCGGAAAGGCCCGTTTCCCCCCACTGGTGCTAAGGAGAATTTAATCAGTTGGCTTGGCTGGTGTAGCCACCTCGAGACAGACAAGCTGACTCTCAGCCTCTTTATTCAGAGTTTTATACCCAAATCTCTTCCTGCTGTCCCCTGTTTGTTCCTACATGTTACAGGAACTTCATTTCTTCCTCCCTGCATTTGACTTGCAGCACTAGTGCAGGGAGGCTGTAGTCAATAGTGAGTTCCTCACAGGTACCAGAGCAGATGGAGGGAATGTGTAAAGTGTGTGTTCTCAGGTACAGGAGTGGCTGCAGGAAGATACCTGTGTCCAATGTGAAACAGCTGGAGATGATGGCTGGTTTAAACTGGTGCAAAGTACAAGCTGAAATATTCTAAAACGTAACAAATAAGTTTGTCATAATGTACATTTGCTTAGGAAACTATTATTGGTGTTCAGGGGACAGTTTCATTAATCATTGAAGTCAGTGAGGTGTTAATTTATTTGAAAGGTGGAAATATACTTATGTAAATTCTCCAGCTCTTTTTTTGCAGACTCGGTTTTTATTCTGCTTACAAATGATTTATCTGATGGCAGGTGTTTCCTGAAGAACACAAATAGTCTTTAAAATATCCCTCTGAAATACTGTCTCTATTTTACTTCTTTTTTTCTCCACACTACTAACTATGTAGTCAACTCAGTTTAGAAGTGTCAGACTTTCTTCACTCCCAATGAAAATGAAAAAAATCCGGCTCATACTTCTTAAATATTATGGTGTTTTTATTAATGGCCTATTAAAACCAGGTAAGTTTACAAAGAAACAAATTGAAACATAAAATCACGTTCAGGCTGTAAACTTTCTACATGGTTAGGCAGTAGCCAATGAGTCTTGTCTCTATGGGGTAATTAAATGCTTTGCTTTACAAGGAAAGCCCATGGACGTTGTTCAGGTCATATAAAAACAGTTTACATGGTTGTCAGGCGTTGTAACAAACCTCTAGAGGTGGCACGAGTGCCAATGCCGGCTCTCAGCTTCAGTAACTCAGGAAAATATTTAATGACCCTCTCCCTGCCATTTCTTGTTCTTTCAAATTGCATTCGATTCAGAAAGTTACCCACCTCAGTCCCCTTCTGTAAAGTGGAACATCCCTCTATTTAAACCCAGATAGAGTTTACACTTGAGCTTATTTTCACTTGTTAACAAATACCATTTTGTCCTTAGTGTCCTAAAACAGAACAACACTTACATACTTAATGAAGTATTTAACCTGCAAGATGCACAAATCCAGGTTTGCTACAGACTATCTCACAATGGTAAAATGCATCTCTAATTTCTTCTAAAATGTCCCATGATTTGGTTTTAAGCACAGATCTATATACAAACATCCACATTTAACCACCTAAGCCAGTCTGTTTTTTTAAACATTGACCTTTAAGTGCCAAGGAAAGTGCATGCGAATGAAAAGTTTAAAAAGTTAAATAAATAAATGTCTCTATGAATGTGATGCTGTCGCATCCAGGTCAACCAATACATATTGCATGAAGAAAATCCAACACTGACATGTTGGATCTTTAGAATCACCCTCATTCAGTCCAGAGATGCTTTCCCTTAAAATTACAGGCTTTAGCAATTGCTCTGAAATTGCACCTAGGCTTTAGTGTGTGCAGTAAGTTGGAAAGGAAGGAAATAAACTGGAAAAACACATGGCACTATTGGTTATATTAAGCCAAAAATACCTTGGTAAGCAAGCCTGCTATTTTGCCTGGAGTAGCTGCTGAACTTCTGCATCATGAACTTGGGCCAGCTTAGCAGTGCGGTGTCATGGTCCTGCGCCATCGCTCTGTGGTGTCTGCAGGAAGCCAGGCTCATCCTGGAGCACGGATTGTGATCAGATGTTGAGTTAAAAACCAGTCATTTCAGGTTTACAGTTTAGGTAAAACAACAGAAACGTGGGGAGACCTATTACAGTGCATTTCTTGGGAAGGTTGGAAGGACCGAAAGGCCCCTGTGGGTGGCACAGGTGGGTGTGCAGCTGCTTCCAGTGCTGTGGATGTGCTGGCAAGATCCAATACAAGCTGCTCCACAAAGTCTGGGCTGTGGTGTTACATCCTCCTTCTGTGTGCTGCTATGGCTGAGAAAATGCTGACAGGACTTGAGCCCAGGACTCAAAGGGGCAGAGACTTCACTCCAGCCATCCCTGGCTTCACCAAAACATCTGGCACTAACCAGCTTTGGCTTAGGTAGGCTTGGCTTGTGTCTGTGCTTTGGCATGGTTAGTGCTGGGCTGAATCTTACAAGGTTTGCAGAGAAGTTGTGCCCGACATTGATAGTGTTTTACTGTCTGCATTAACCTCTGTCTGTGTGCCTGAGTCAAGTCCTTTGCAACACAGTTACCAAAACCGATGTCTCTCCCCCCACCCAGGGAAGCTGTGGTTTTGATGAAACTGCATTATGTACTGGAAAGTTTTTGCCCGGTTCTGTTTGAATACAAAATACTGACACAGCTGCTGAAGTGTGGACTTGTGCTGCTGGAGGAAGTTAGACTGACCACTGAGGGGGTGGCAGAACACGCTTGGTAGCAGTAGATGATCCGATACATTGCTAGTGAGAGTCCAAGCCTCAAACACAAGTATTTTTTTTACCACAGCATTTTCCAAAATAATTTGCTTATGGCCAAAGTTCTTCCTAAGTCAATTCTAGTGTCTGCGTGCCTCACCCTTCCACTCACACCTGCAGGGGCTGATGTGGAGAGAGGCCCTGCTCACTGCTGCTCATCCCCTGCTCTGAGGAAGTGCTTCTCCTTCTCCTCCTCAAAGAGCAGGATTGTTTGAGAAATGGTCCTCCAATATAACAAAAACCAGCTCTTTCTACCTCAGAAATGAGGAAATGAGGCTGCGATCATTTAAGGGAATTAAGTTCTTAGAAACCACACTTGAGGATTAGAAAAAGTCATCGAGGGATTCTGTGGCAGAGCGAGGATCTGAGGGAAGGTCACATACATTAGTGCACTGAGCTGGCCATCCAGCTTCTTGCCTTCTCTATTTGTAAAATACTACAAAAGGCACTTGAAGTCACTTCACCCACTCAAAATTTTAAGAGAAATGATTCTTCAGGGTTAATGATAAAATTCAAATTCATGTTTCATGAGCTTGGCATCTTCTGCAATGGGGCAAACCTCCCTCTGTGTGACACCGGCTGGGCTTCCATTCGAACTCACTTTAGTCAGTTTGAATTTAAGCATCTCCCTTCGCCACCCAGTCCCCTTAATGGTCAGTGATGCCCTTATTGCCACATGGAAAATCACGAGTTTCACTCTTATGATTTAATTGTAAGACCCATCTTATTACTTCCATACTATCTGTCTTTTCCTCTGTCTTTCTTAACATGATCTCCTGGGGGATGGAGAGATGGGAATAAACAAACCTCAGGTGGAACTTCCCTTTCCTTGAGGTTTTTTTGTTTGCATTTCTTTTTCTTGGTAACAAGAAGCCGGATGGTTTTCTGAGGACCACAACACACAGCACAGTAATTCACATCCCAGCAAATACTGCAAATGCTTCCTGGCCCGTTGAGGTGCCAGGGAACATGCTGGGTGTCATGGAAAGTTTGGCTTCTTTCATTCGCTCTAGAACAATGGACCTAAGTGCCAGGAATTCAAAACTGTAATATCCAGCTGAAGCTCTTCGTGGCTTATGTATTTACACTTCAAACACCAATCAGAAAACCTCTCACCCTAAAGAATTCATATTGCTTTATCCTATGTTCAGAAAAAACAAGTTTGCGTCTTCACTGGATGATAAATCAGGCACAAAGGAGCCCGCTATGGCATATTAACTTAGCCTGGTGAAAAAAGTTCACTGTGAAAGTCAACAGCAAACAGGTCACTGTCCCGTAAAATCCAAATAATCCAAATGCAGATTGTTTTAAAAAAAAAGAAAAAACAACCAACCAAACAAACCCAGAGAAGATAATGATGGCTTAGTTTGCTCAACTTGAAATGGCAAAGGTTAGTTACTACATTAGATTTTTGTTGTTAAGTTCTGACTGTTGGCAATGAACTCTCACCATACGCTGTGGCCATCTTTACAAAACCTATACATTAGCAGACTGTTACACATTTCCTAAGCTGATGGACGCCGAGTCTTTCTTTTCCAAACCTTTACACGTTCTGACCATGGACAAGATCCCCAAAGGAGAAGTATTTCCAGGAGAGAAGAGGACGTGTTCTTCATCTTGGCGGCAGTCAGACCTCAATTTCGGAATGCTCCCACTCTGCTTGCTTTGCTAATGAAGTTTTTCAGGAGGTCGTGGTCCATTTCTGCGAAGCCTTGAGTTTGTGTAACAACAGTTAAATGATTTATGCAAAATCTGAAGCAAAATTCTTCCAAGTCCTAGGAACAAATTGAGGTAATTTGTAATATGAATGACTGAAGGTGAAATAATAATTATATGTTTCAAATCTGTCATTCATTTAATTAGCAGAGAATATACCAGGCTGTACACACTAGATGATCTCCAGAGGTCCCGTCTAACCCCAAACATTCTGTGATTCTATGATTAGCAATCCCTTTTCTGATCAGTTTGATCAGATCACAAATGACAGGATGACATTTGTTCATACAAACTATTCAACAAAACCCCTCTGAGAGAACAGGAGCAGCCACCCACCTCGACTCTAGAATTCCATCACATTTACTGAGCTCATTAGAAAAGTCATTAATAAGTAAAACCATCAGTTTTCCCCACATACAACTCCTAGAGCATCACTAACTCCTGTATTTTCCTCCCTGCCCTGAATTCAGTAGCGATCCTGTGAAAAGCACCAGATATCCTAGTCTTGCTGAAAATAAAAGCAAAATATGGTGTAACATTCGATGATGCTCACTGACCACAAACTGGATGTGAAGATACTCGTGTCTTTCGTGGTCAGCCTGGGAACTGTGTGTCCCTATTTAGGAACTGGCATTCTTGGATACCAAAAATTGTCTTGGTGTTGCTGTAATAGGGCCAAATGGCCGGCATGATCCATGATCTATTAATAACTCTTCAAGGGTTACAGCAAAAACAGGTCTCTTAATCCATGCTGGTTTTAGTCTGTATTTAACTACACAAACATAGCAAGCAGGGCTTAATAGTATAAAGAAATTTAGCGGAATACCTGCGCATTTCCCTTTGAAACCTTTTCCTTAGGTTGAATGTTTCAAGTCTATTGCCCCCTCAAGATGTAACTTAAGCTCTAACAGAGGCCAAGCAGAATAAAGTATCATTGACAAAGAAATAAGGTAGCAACAATGCACAGAAGTACATTGTATCTCCCATGAAAAAGAGCTGGAAAAGCAAGAAAAAGAATGACAAGAGAAGAAGAAAAAATAATGTAGAAGAAATAAACCAATTCAGAAGATCAAAGACACTGACAACTTAAGTTCCAGCAGATCTCTGAAATGCTGAAATGCAGAACCTGGGTTGCTTTACAGCCAATGTGTGAACTTCTACATTAAATAAAATGAACAGCAGCTGCCTTTGCTGGTATTCATCTATGAGGAGGACCACAGAATCCTGGGCATTAATTCTGTAGTTTCAAGAAATATTGGCTTTCAGTTCTGTTATATAGAAAATGATTAATCTAAAATTTTCTGCATTAGAAATATTATGATAGTTCGAGTTGGAAGGGACCTTCAGAGCTCATCTAGTCCAACTCCCTGCAATGAGCAGGGACATCTTCAACTAGATCAGGTTGCTCAGAGCCCCATCCAGCCTGGCCTTGAATGTCTCCAGGGATGGAGCATCTACCACCTTTCTGGGCAACCTGGGACAGTGTTTCACCACCCTCATTGTAAAAAATGTCTTCCTCATGTCTAGTCTAAATCTACCCTCTTTCAGTTTAAAACCACTGCCCCATGTCCTATCACAACAGGTCCTATGCTTTAAAATAACTTGCAGCAGCAAGTCTTTGTATTTTCTGAGAATACGACAAGATATTAAAAGATCCTGGCTTACTTCACACTCCCTTAGACAGAGACTGTCTCACGTTTATGATAAGTCTTTGCTGCGCTTCTCTGCAGCCGTTCTGCTGTGTCCCTTTCTGAGCTGTGGGTGTAGGGAGGAGGGCAAAAACACACATGCTGCACCCAGGGCAGGCAAACCAATTCACCACCTGATGATTGTGTTAAAATAGTTAAATGTTTTGGAAAAATACTAGATATACAGAACAAAACACTGAATCATAGAAGGAAGAGGAAGGTAACATATATTTAGTCATGTAGCCAATCCCTTTTATTGTGTTTCAGCCATTATAAACTGCAGTACTTTGCCCAGGTCAGGCTTACTACTTCACAATACACCTAGTTGTATCTTTACTCTTGAAGTACTTCACTTGACAGAGGTCAACTAAAGGTACTTCTGCTTTCCAGATGTTCAAAACTTGAAAACCTTGTAAGAGCAGAAACCGCAGAGTAAACTTTTAATGAAGATTTCTGCTTTTAGGAGAATCAAATCGTCAGGTCCTCCCTTCCTGTGCAGCCTTCCCTGACGGGCTGGGCCTCTGCCACCACAACAGGTTGGAAACACAATTCCTCTCTACCCCAGCTGCCCATGCCACCCCTTTCCAATATCTTCATTACAACTGCTTCGTAACTGGCAGCTGATAATCTCATTATCTCCTAACGTGATGTTATCCCCTCTTACGTTTTACAAGACTCACCGACTTCCAGCCTTGTCCTTGCAACTCCTACAGAAATTCATGTCACCTCGTATGCCGCTGCCACACAGCACAGATGGCTGCAACACTTTAAACTCAGTTTTTGTGTCAGGCCCTTCTTTCTACTTGCTTCCTATACCTGGAACTGTTTATCAAGCCATTCCATTACACTTACAGCCTCTCCTCCTTTAAAACTTCATCCTATATTTCACAGCCAGGCAAAAGCAAAAGTATTTTTTTTAAAAAAAAAAGTGTCAAAAAATCCTTTAAAATTATTTTTAAAAAACACTGTTACCAGCTACATATTTTGGTTCTTCTAATAGGTAATTTTCTGTTTGGCTATATTAAGTTTATTCTTGTAAAGCAAAGCAGGAGAAACCTTGAACAGAAAGATGAGCATCCTCAGCTAAGATGCTCAGTTATAACAACAGCTACTAAGTCTAACATACATAGGCAGACGTCCTGAATAATAAAAACTACCACATCATTATTTCCACAGTCAGCACAGCACTAAGAAGTTGAGAAAAGGAAAACATCTTAGAAACTATTTGCCTGTTTACAAGAAAAAAAAGCGCTTGCGGTCCTGCTGATAACAGGCTGAGTGCAAGTGAAACATTCCAGAGCCAAGGGCAGACCAGATGACAGGATATGGGAAGAGGAACAATAGGTAATTTGTTGTGTGTCAGCACGATTCCTTGTAAACAACATGGCAAAACTGGATATTTTGTACAAGCACACGTGTAAATAGGGTGGGACTTTACAGGTAAATTCTCCCGCTGCCTGTAAAAGGCAGTTCCAGAATGACTGTGCCAGACGTGGGCAGACACAAGGATCAGGTGGAGGACTCGGGAAGCGAGGAGGCAACACCAAACCCAAGGGTGGAGACGTAAATGGCAGCGAGAAATGTGCGTGCGGAGCCGTGCCAGGTGATGGGGCAGGAAGCAGATTCAGAATCTTGACTCACAGGTGCAAGTCAAAAGGACAGGAAAAAAAACCTCAGTAGCTGCACTTTTTTTTTTAATAGCTTAAAAAGGGGAAAACAAACATCTGGGAAGCCAGAAACAGAAATTGTAGTAATCATCTCTCATGGCTTAAATGCATTTATGTTTATATTAAACAGTTTTGTTTCTCATAAAACAACGATTTGCCTGCAGAGTTCTCCTTACCTGAGCTTCATATTTGACAGCGGCGGAAAGCAGAGCAATGGCATTCTCTTCACAAATGCCTTGTTTGATTGTTTGCTGGCAAAGCTTTTTCAGTCTGTTTTCCCTATATAGTGTTGCCAAATCTAGCAGTCCTGTGAAAATTCATACAGCTTTAACTATCCTGGTGCAAAAGATACATATTCCTTTTCAAATTAATCTATTGCCCAACTGTTTTAGGCTGAATTAATCAAAGACTCAGGACACATATCAAAAAAGGGCCCTTTTACCACTACGCAAGTTCTGTCTGTTTGTTCACTGTATTGCATCTCATTCAAGGCATCAATTAATGACTTACATCCTCTTAAATTCAGGCAGGGAACAGCTTCCTTTTCACTCATGAGAATATTGCCACAGCTACTCAAACAGAAAAGTTTTAGTATGGCATCAGTGCCTTTTTAAGGAAAAAACAAAGTTCTTAATATAAGAAACAAAGAGTTCTTTTTGCACGTTTTGCATCTTTGATCTTACTGCATTCCCACCACTCATTCATTCTCTTTGAGCGTGTTTCCTGCTACTCTGTCCCTTCTTCCTGACACCTGCCAAACTCAAGATTTAAGCGCTAATAAAACTAAAAGTAACAAGCCCTGCTTTCCTCACCCTGTTAGGACACACAAATCCAACTTTTCAGAAACAGCAACCCAGAGTTATTTCCATTTACGGCAAATACCTATTGCGTCTTCAGGAGGGAGCCTAATGTTGTCTGTGTACAGATATTCCAGGAAGGCTCGGTAAACAGGGTAAGAAAATTCACTCATTTCTATAATTTCATCATCATTATTCAGTATGGAACGAAAATGTTCACACCTACAAAACACGAACAAAGATTGTAACCTGTGAAAAGTTAAGCTTGAAAGATGAGCTGCAGCAAGAAGTCAGTAAAAAAAAACAACAACCAGTCATAACAGACTAAATACACAACCACAGACTCTAGCTACATGATTTCCTGGTTTGAACACATTAATTTGTTTAATCCTATAGCTTATGAATATAAATCAGAATTTTCCTTTATTTCCATTATTAATATTTTATAGTAGGCTCCATTTCTACTTACAATAGCTCTAAGCACGGTCCATGTGTTTTTAATGTCATTTCCTTAAATCAGTTATTCATTAACTATGAATTTTATTACCTGGCTTGTAATAGGTAAAGTTGTACAATTCTCACATTTCAGTCTGTTTTCTCTGACATGATCAAGCAAAGAGGGAAATTATTAATATTTTAGATAACATTTATAACAGTGCCAGAGTCCATATGCAGTTTAAACTTATATTTAAACATCATACTCAAGGCTTAAAATATTTAAAGACACTCCCACCCAGATCTTTCATCATCTTTTTTTCTGACAAGTCTGAATACGTTTGTGATGGGCAAGACAGAAACAAGGAAAAAGCACTGCCTTTGATAGCTGTACTCTGCAATTTACTGTTCACAGTAACTTACAACTCACTGTAACTTACTGTTCCCTAAAAATCATATAATCATAGATTCGTTTCAGTTGGAAGAGACCCTCAGGATCATTGAGTCCAATCATAACCTAACTCTAGCACTAAGCCATATCCCTAAGAACCTCATCTATATGTCAACACCTCCAGGGATGGTGACTCCAGCACTTCCCGGGGCAGCCTGTTCTGATGCCTGACAACCCTGTCCGTGAAGAATTTTTTCCTAATATCCAAGCTAAACTTCCCCTGGTGATTTATTTTATAATGTAATTCACCTCGTTCATATTTGATTTTACTGGTTCTTCAGAGATTTTTTTCTTAGTATTTTTTTTCATAAAATAAATAAACATCAAGTCAAATTAATAAAGATTAAAAAGTAATTTTCTAGCTTCTGCCACATCTTATACCATGTTCTGGCATTGGAAGAGCAGACCAAACCCCATGGCTTTGTTTCCCTCATGTTAAGCAGTGGTGATCATGCTCTCCCTCCAGCTGTGCAACACACCTGGGGAACAGTCTGTTGCCACAATAGCACCTCAAGAGAGTAAAAAGTCAGAGCGAAGGTGGTGCTCACTGCTCCTTTAAAAATAAATAAGTAAATAAATGAAAATCAGCTGGCACTCATCCTTCAGTCTCCAAAGCCCTTTGGAGTGACTCATCCCCTGGAGTGCCCCTCTCCCTCTCTCTGTCCCTCAGCAGAGACAGACCAGACATCTAATTTTGCCTGGATAAATGCAGAGTGGGTGAATCCCACCCATGTACCCTGGTGGATGTTTCTGCAGAAACGCTGAGCTGGGTGTTGCTCTGCCATGAGAAGCTAATAACCACCACCAATGTGATCTTGTTCAACAGTACACATAGAACGAGATGGAAAAAAGCCTTCAAAAGTGGTAAAAAGATAGATAACTGGATAATGAAAAGGAAATTCTAACAGCACTGCAAATCATGACAACGCTCTGGAGTAGCCTGAATGCTGCAAAATACCATGTTAAATACATTATCCTCTGATCCAGTTGCATCATGAGACTATAAGGCTTAAAGAAAATATTAATTCTCCAGACTGTGCCTGATGTTTTATGTTTACTGCATGTTATTTTGATAATGCCATACATTTAAATCCATTTCAGAATTAGACACGTTTCCTTCCCAGAATGCCATATTACCTGAGAAAAACAGAGTGAGAAAAAATAAATAAGAAAAAGTTACATGTGGTCTGATTATCAGGAAAAAGAACCTCGGAAAGATTTTTGGGATACACAAGATTTGAAGTGCTATCTGATGAAGGACGTGTGGCATTCCAAACAAAAAGAGTGGGCGAGTATAATGTACAAGCAATGAAATCAGCAAAGGGGTGAAAATAGTAATGCAGGTAATTGGAGTAGTAGGAGGAGAGCAGAAAAGACCAAAACCAGAAAATAGGAGCTTTAACTTTATGCAGTAATACACAAGAAATCATTAACGGGACTCAGGAGCAGAAGTAGGAATACGAAAGTGGTGATAAGCAGGATGAAGCAGCCAAGTGTTTTGAGAAAGAAAATAGCAAAGGGCTATATTGTAACAATGAGGAGGATGGGGCAGAAGCAGTTAGCAAGACAGAGAGATCTTAAGCAGCGTCTCTAGACTATCTCACTAGAAACTGCATCAGCAATAACTAACTCATCTCCGTATTTTAATAACTATGTGATTAATCTGTAGATCTACATATGTCAAATCTCACTGTAAAGTGGTGTTAACTTGCTAAAAGCTGTAAAAGGAAAAAGAGAAGCCAGTTTAAAACTCAGCTTCACTGATAAGAAGTCTTAAAATAAGTAGGACAAGAAATCTGACAAAAAAGGGAAAAAAAGATAAGCTGAAGCGCACCTACAGAAGTTGCAGAAAGAACTAAAGGGTCCTGTAGAAGCAATGAACGGCAAGAATAAACATGAAACCCTCAGATCACCCCAGTGGAGAAAACCAGTCATGCAGGGGAGGAAAAACTCATTCAGAGTACTGGAAAGGCAGCAGAAGAAAAGTGAGCTTTTCCCTCAGCAGAAAGGGGTTATTAGAAATCAGGGTCAAGGCCGTTTAGGTAGCATGAAGGAGGATACACATCAGATGGAGGGAAAGTGATGAAAAAGCTGGTAGTAAGCAGCATGTCTGGTCATTACAAGCAGTGAGGAAATGACGTAAAGAGAGAAACTGTGAGGAATAGCAGGTAAATCCCACGGCTGAGGGAAAAAGGAGTTTCTAAGAATAAGTCAAGAATTTTGAGCAGTGATTTCTCAGCACAGTGGACTACACTATACAGTTTAGCTGTATTAAACTGTACAGTTTGTGCCTTACCTAATTTTGAGAAGAACTTTATGAACATGAATGTATTTTCCATCCACTAGAAACTTCAGGTCTGCAGTTTCAGGGTTATCAAATTCCTTCTTTAGTGACTGGGCTACTGTTAGATGGTCATCAGGCTCTAGAATACAAAGGGGAATTAACAGTAAGTAGTAAGCAGTACAAGTAAGTAATACAACTACCTCTCATAATACATGATACCGGGCATCTGTCAGCAATTAACACCCTTAATAAATATGACATCTCTTTAAGGCTAGTAAAAAAAAGCCAGTAGATGACATGTTTGGTACAAACTCCCAGAAAAGCAAATAAAGGGCAGTTTTCTTCAGTCCTTGATAGTTTCCTACACCAAACAAATATCCCTCTTAAAAAAAAAGAAAGTTCCATTCTACGTAAGGCCAGAAAACAAAATTAATACAGTTTCAGAAGTTTAATGCCACATCTGATAGCAAATGCTATCAGTCATTACTGGATAAATTATTCTACATGAAAAGTGTTAGTTATTATAAGATACCCAAAAGGTCAATAGAAAAAAAAAATCACAATAAGATTTTCTAAAATACTCCCATGAGGAGACATTATGTTACAGCAGAAATAAAGCTATCACATAACCAGCATATTGGTTGCAGTGGAACTGCCCTGTACAATAACCCTGAAGTTAAATACCAACAGTTACAAGTCTATTCAGAAAGTGTTTTCCCTGGACTTATGGCATTAGAATCACTCTGTGAGAATGTCTGCATATTCCTGTTTGTATACGTATATCCCACTGTGCACCTGACACTTGCATTATAAATTTACCAGGCAGCCTTGAAAAGTCATCCTTTGTCTGCATATAAATTGTTATCTCCTGAACTGTTTCCAAATCTCCATCAGATTGGGTAGCCTCGGAGGACTATCTATTTTAATACTACTAGGAAATTAAACCCCATAAACCTCATTCTTAACCTAGAAAACATTTTGTCTTCTCACCATATAAATACACATTACTGGTTTATACAAATTTTGTGCATCACTAATAAGCTGTTCTCTACAGCAAATTACGTAAGTGCTAATTCCTGGAACCTACCAAGGCAGAAATAAGAATAGTATTCTGCTCAAAATGGAAAGACCTTCACCATAAGCTCTAGAAAAAAACCTTAACACACATTGTTTGATACTGTTGCACTTTGCTAAGGGCAATTTTTTTTTCCGAGGATGTCATTTACGTTCAGGTATAGCCAATTAGGGCAATAATAATATTAAGTGCTTTGTATTACAGGTAAAAGGATTGGGGGTGGTGGGAGATAGATACCCAATGTAATGATAATAAAAAAATCCTTCTGACACAATGAGGCTGTAAAATACTTGTTAATTCTTCTTTTGTACAATGTGGTTTATTTATTCAGACCTCAGCTATCTGAATATGTAATCATTGTAACAACCAATGCAAAGCTGAAGCTCTTCTTCAAAGTTAGCTGGCAATTCAGATGTCCACTAATACACATCTCCAGGTGACTCCTACAGCCCACAGAGCTAAACTGAACGTAGTGGGGTTCAGTTATGAAATACTTAAGAGGGAAAACAGGTGCTTTTATTTGTTACAGCAGTGAAGGGGGAAGCAGAGGAAGGAAATGAAGAGGCAGCTCACACTGACAAGGCACAAAGCCAAGAAAAACTCCTCAGCAGTCAGTGCTAAGAATTGTAATAGAAATGTTAAAACTGCCACAAAAGGGGAACAAAGGGGAACTCAAGGATGTGGAAGCACCGAAGTACAACAGGCAGAGAAGGGTGACAAGCCTGGCAGATGTCCCTGGCACCTCGCTCCGCAGATGTCAGGATCCCAGGACGCAGCTGCCTGGTGGTTCTCACCACACTTGGATCAAGATGAGCAACAGTGAGTCAGTCCTGACAGCTCACCAAGGCGGGACAGGATGAGGAGACCGCTCGCTCTCAGCTCCTAGAGTGTGCAAAAGGCACATCCGAAACCAGCACAGAGTCACCTAACGAAAAGGAATCCAGGAGACCCAATGAGGCCCTGACAGCCAGCACCCTTTGTTCCATGTCACCACAAGGAACCCTGCTCAAGCCACCTGAACACACATTTCAGTGCAGGGATGCTGGACAGACCACTTGGTGCATATGAGAAAGTGGGTTTGAAAGTGCACCTGAAATCAGTTCTATTTAAAAATAAAATAACCTTTTCCTCTGGTTTTGGTACAATGTTGCTACAGTGTTGCAACAGTATTTCCAAATGGAGCAAGAAGTCAAGGTCAAAAAACCAACAAAAATAAAAGGAGCTGCTACAGTCAAAAATGACTCCCAAGGTGTGAAGCAGTGCAAGGAGGCTGGGGGTATTGTTCATGGTGACAATGAAGCTGGGGATAAAAGATGTCTTGGGAAATAGTTATGAATGTAGCTTTAACCATACTCTGTTAAAGAGACTGAGTATCTATGAGTATAAATGAGCAATATGCTTATTAATAAATGGGTTACTTGGAAGTCTTCAGCACAAAGGTGATAATTACATGAATGATGATATATTAATATAATCACTCTTTTAGCCAACCTAAGATAGCATTTCTAACCTGATGTGGCATTTGTGAAAGAAGCTAAGAAAAAGTGAATTTGCGGAAAGGACCACTGGAAAACTGTGAGTTTCAGTCCCACTCAAGCAGTTCTTTTCCCTGTAAGGAGTGAAATAAGAGGCAGGTTTTGCTTCTTGTCTTCTTCCAAACTCCCTTTAAAATTTCCTCAGTATGCAATAAAGTCAAGAGGAAAAAATGGAGGGGAAATTCTGATAGCAGGAAGTAATATTTTAACTGGGCAAGAAGAAGTGGAAGCTGAAGAGCCCCAGAATCCTCCTAGAGTACATAAAAAGATACATATAACTGAATTAATGATTAAGCTACATATACTAATAATGCCCCATTTCCTTCATAAAATAACCATTTCTTATGGAAGAAAATTCTGAACATACTACAGATACTTTTGTGTAGAATTTACAACCAACAAACGTATATTTACATGGAATGAACCACCCCACTGCTTGAGATTTTAGTGCAGTAACACAATTTATATCTAAGTAGTAGAAGGCAAATATTAGGAATATTAAGAATTTTCACAGCAATTAAGGATGTGTCTTCTAGTTCTGAAGAAGCCACCCTAGAAAGCACAACTGCCTCAGCCTAGAGCAAATAGGGGTCTTTGGACTGTGCCCTAAAACATGAATTTTGGAAAAGCAGTTTCCTGACAACCGGATACTCCACTTAATCCTCTAGTCTCTCAAAGCTGATATATGAGTGCTATTAGCAGAATTTCCTTACCTTGGCATACAGAAGGCACCAAGAAAGCAAGGAGTGTTCTAAAATTGTCAGACAAAAGCATACAGCAACACAAAAGCAATTACAAAGGCAGTACAGAAGTGGAATGGCAGCATGATGGCCTCAATACGGTTCAAATTACTTATTAACAGGTTCCTGCATTCTAGCTTTTAACTTAAGCTTCCAGATGACACCTACAGACAATCCCAAGAGTCTCATCTTTGATCAGGTCAGCAAACCTAGTAGGTTTATTAGCAACCAATATGGAATTGGATTTGTAGCTGGAGAATGAGCTCTCTGTTAGACAATGCAATCCACATTCTAGCCAAGGCCAGCAAGACAGACCTTAATGTTAATCAAATATCTGAGATCCAGCAACTTGTCTCCTCAGAAGCCTGGGTCTTGATCACTTGTGATGAGACTCTAAGCGCCTGTGGCCAATTCGGAAAGTGGGAATTTGGCTCCCTCATTCTTAGTAGTTTACTTAAAGACATCAAAGAAAGCTTCAGAGTTCCTAAGGGTTCTGCGTGGCTCTCTCAAGTCCCCAAATTCAAACTCAGCTTCTCCACCCATACCATTGTACAGTAACATTCAGTGGCTACACAAAAAAAGACCCACCTCCCCACATACAAGGCATTTCCTCATAGAAATAAACCACATAAATAAAACAGACAATCATTTAGCACTGCCATCAGACCTCAGCATTTTTTTACAATTCCTTATAACCATTTACACGTTTGTAATATATGATTAGGATTATGCTTCCCAGTATAAATTTTTGCAATAAACTAAATTTAGGCTCCAAATACACACAACTGTTCTATGAAGTAATGACTGTATTCAGAAAACGTCAAACCAAAAAATATTTAAGCTCACCTACTGATAGAAGACGCCACATAACGGCGGGGGTAGCAAAGCAAGCAAACACGTCGTCAGTGCAGGCAAAGTGCGTGAGGTGGGGAAGGATCACTGACTGCCCACGGCACTGGCCCCACATGTACACCTGGCCACTTTGGGTCTTGGCAGCCGACGTGTGAGCAGAGTGGCAGGCTGCGATCTCTATAACTCTGAATTTACAAGCAAAGAAAGAAAAAAAGCAAGTCACTCTGATAAGAGCAAAAATGCAGTGGAGAAGCTCGCTATCTCCTGTCTTTCTCTGGTGCAAAACACATTTGTAAGCATGCACGCATTTCCAATTGCAAGAATGTTTTTCTATCATATATAGCAAAATGTAAAGGGCTATCGATTTTTCTTCAAATGGTGTGCATTCACCAAGTTTCTCAGTGAAAAAAGCATCTTGGGAGTGAGGAGACACTGTAGCAGCGGAGCAGTATATCTGCTGCAGCACATGCTCTACTGACCCCCTCGGCTTCCCCAGACAAGCTGTGATGGGTTTCAGGTCTCTGAATGTCCTCAGTGGTGCTGGGCAGTGAGGTGAGTGGCTGCATTAAGCTGCAGGGAAGGGGCACTTGGAGATGATGAAGAAAGAAATGAGGAGCTGTTTCAAAAAAAGTCTAAAAAAAACCCCCTTTTTCCTGCTTGCTTATTGGTAATGATTATAAACCAGGAATTTAAACATACTTCTAACTGAAATGCTGAAGTGTCATTACTCATACAATTATTACTACTTAAGTTTAACAGACTTACGTTTTTAAAATTAAAAATTAGAATGAAACAGCATTGAAAGCTGTTTCTAACTGCATTTTAGCTATGTTAGGCTATCTCACTAATCCTGAAGTTGATTTAGGATTTCAAAACTCCCATTGTGTACACCATTACACAATGGACTGTTTTGCAGTCTGAACTAGTGCTTGTTTACTTCTTTTCCCAGCTGCCTGGGGAAAATAGCTGAGAAACAACTTGTTTAAAGCCGTATGTACAAATCTTGCAGGCTGTGGTGAGGTAACTGTCTCACTGACACCAGGAATGCATATTCTGGCCAACAAAAGCGAAAGGCAGCATACAACATTAAAATTTGTGTTAAAATGTGGTAACATTTTAACTGCAGCTAAAAGGTCTGGAAAAAAATCAGTTATGTTTTAAGCAAAAGAACAAACACCCCTAAAGAAATAGCAAAGTTCAAAACCAGGCTATGTTTTATGCCCACAAAGGAGCTGCCTCTTCCTTACAATAATGTTCACAGACACAGGTTTAAGAGGGACATCTCACTCTTGTTCTTTTTCATGACAGGAGGCCAAAATGAAGACCTCAGTAGTAAGGGATAGATTTGAATTTCTGGTCACATACATAAACAGCTTTAAGTCAGCAATAGAAATAACTGCCCCACTACCATAGGGGACTTACAGGAAATTTTTAATTGTAAAAATCTAAGCTTAATTTTCAGCCAACAAAGCCAAGAAACAGTTCCTCCCTTTTTGTCCCTCCTGTTTTATGAGTCAGATTTAATAGCAGAAATAAAACAAACTGCAGATGTCCACTCTTCATATTTTCTGTGTGTACTGCTTGTCAAAAACAGCATATTAAAATACGATTTATATTCAGAGACAATAAAGCCTTTATCATTTACTTCAAACAATGAAACTACACCATTGAAGAGAAACTGCAATTAAGGCCTACAAAGCACAGTATGAGCCGAAGCAGAAAACAGCACATTCGGGCTCAGAACATTCAGTTTATCTTTCACAAGGATGGTTATGGGGCAGATTCAAGCACTTTCAGCGAAAAATCAAACTTCAATGCACTGATTTTGTATGTCAGACAAATTCTCAGTCTGTTCAGTGGTTCAAAAGAACCACTGCAAAAAATTATAGGCTATTTCTGCCAAAAAATAGCTTTAAAATGCCATAATTTTCTGTAGCTCTTTTGAGAGTATGTCAACTAATGTCTGACTGCTAGATTGTAAGTATTACCTGTCCTTATCCACAGTAACTGTCGTAGGGTAAGACTGGTTACTTTTATTCCCAGTACCTAACTGGCCATATGAATTGGCTCCCCAGGCATAAATCTGACCTTCATCTGTTAGCACTAATGTATGTGCATAGCCACAGGCAACCTATAAGGAATAATAAAAAGAAAAATCTCATTTTTATGTCACAGTAAGTTAATACAGACAGATACAGGTTATGCTGTATGTTAATGTTATTGATTCTATACCAGCGTAAACATTACAAAAACTACAGATACCAGCAAGTTTATTGAAAGGGGAAGCAAAGTAGATGAGGTGACTTTGAGGCAAAAATTGTATCAGTGAGAAAGCCTGACAGATAATCTCAAGAGCACAGCACAAGAATAGCTAGAAATTGGGGGAAAAAAAGGAAAGCTATATGAAAAGTATGAATAGTATGCAGGAAAAAATGTAGAAGAAGGCAACTTGGGTCTTGCACTGACCTTACTTTATGGGCTCCAAAATGAATAACTCACCGCTGTAAGAACAGGCAAGGTCTCCCTATCTGCCCTTCTCCTCCCTGGCTGCAGCCACACAGAACTGCCTCCTCCCTGTGACAGATCTAGTGCTCACCAGAGCCTGTGTTGTTCAAAACTAGCTCACATATCTTTATATAATCTGCAAAGCAGACATACCATAAGTACCTGTAGCCCACTGACATCCATGAAGCATGAGATGTGCCTTAAATGAAATGAATCCTTAAGTTATTTACTGGTTGGAGGTCTACAACTTGGTTTTAATCGACATCCAGCAAATTAGGCGGATGGAAATGGGATCTAAGTCAAACTTGCTGGAGCACTTATACTCTCTAAACAGGAGAATAAGTGCAGAGGAAAATAACATTCACTTTATTACGTTATTCTCCAACAGCAATTGTTACCAGCCAAGTTACTGTCTATGTCCTAGGAACTGAATGTAAAACTACGTAATTAAATGAGTTTATTTTCAAAGATTTTAAAAATCCATAACTTCCCCGAGTAAATGTAATAAATAGGATCCAAATTTCAAAACACTTGTTAATTTTCATTAGGTTACAAACCCAGTGTTTTCTAGCAGAATGTGTCATTTTCCTGAAAATATCCCCTATTTTGGATAAACCAATTACAAACTTTCAGTATCAGTTCTGTGGTTACTTTAAATATTTCTTATCAGTCAGAAGATGGTATCAGTTTGCTAGTTACACCAGTGGCAGCCCAGCTATTTGGTAAAGTGTAGTAGCCACTGAAGATCAAGACCAAGCATGGAATCATATCAACTATTGACCAAAAGCAGCTGGAGACAACTTGTTCAGACTCCAAACACCAGTTAGTCATTGGCTGGAGTGCAATTCTTAAAGTGATATTCAGTCTGCTGGAAAGACAATAATGCTAAACTGCAGCATTTTCCCAGAAAAGAACAGAGAGGTTAATGAAGAATGGGGTAGCCTAAGAAGACTTTCTTGTTTATTAAAATAACAGGATTTTTTTTTTCTTTAATTAAGTGTCACAGGAACAAAAAGACCAAACATTTTAATGGCCTAGTCCTCCTTAAGTAAAATCCTGACCTTATCAAAGCCAATGGCAAAATTCCCACTGAACTCCACAGGGTCACAGCTTCTTCCGACTGACAGAGGCCCATTTTGAGATACGTGTTTTTATTCTGATAAATGGCACTTTAAACAAAGAGATAAAGGACTATCTCTTTTAAACACAGAACATGTCTCAGCACATTTCCAGCTGTCAATCAAGGCTGTGAGATGAAGCATGGCACACGTACCCGCTGTACGCGGATTCCTTGCAAAGCTGCTATTCGGCACGGTGTTGGCTGGTTGCCGCTGCTGCCCAGGCCGAGCTGCCCGTTCCCATTGTAACCCCACACATAGACCTGCAAAACACAGACAGGGATTTTCACTGTTTGCTACTATCCGCTGCATTTCAAAGCAATATCACTACTTCAGAGTTGCAGTTATAATTTTCAATATTTCCTGTTTAATACCAACTATGAGCTTATATAAAATTCTAAACCTCCATATCCATGTTGCTCTTTAAGAGTCTGACTGTGTAAGACTACAATATTTTAATATGAAGAGTAGAAAATAAGTGATTCACATGGCTGTTTCCTAGCACAGAGTTAATGCAGTGTGAATACTTCCCTTTTCTCAAAGAGCTAATTTCTCATTCAAAAATCCTCAAACAGGAAACACACTAAAACAAGTATAAACTGAAAGCCACGCACAACAGTTTGAGTAGGTTGTTAACAGCTTCATGCTGAATAAAAGAAAAAGGGAAAATACTGAGCTCTGAAAATTTCAGGGACATATGTTCTACTGCAAACAGTCAATAGTTGCTTAGCTCTAAACTGAAATGCTTGGAGCAAGGGAGCCAGAGAGGATGTGGGCTGCCCAAAATCCTCAGCTCATGAACTAAACCAACAAGAACACGACAACCTCTTTGTGTCTTTGCAATGAGGATAAACAAGTATGACAGGGATTCAAGGACTACTGGTGTAGAACAAATATATGCTATGTACTTGCGTTTTCTCTGTTTTCTCTTCAGATGAAGTGTGCATATATGAGCACTGAAAATTAAAATTGCATTCACTGATTATTCTCACATTCTTGATACTTATGATCTACTCTAGACAATAATTCATTTTTCTATAAACGCTAAAGACAGAAGTGGGACAACCTATTCATCAGTCCTTTCATTTTTGCTAGAATGTAATACTATCTCTAAAACCTGGTAAGTTAGTGATACAAATTTAGTTTATTTTACATATGGAAAAACAAATCTAGCATGAAATGCTAAGTATATATATATATAGAGAGAGATTTTTATATAGATTCAATATGATTTAATCCTGAAATCTGTAAAAATCTCCCGACCCTCACAATACTATTTTTACTTTAGAACAGTATTTTCAAGTAAATTTGAAATTTGATACTTGCATCCATTCCAACTTCAATAGTTGACACCAAGTAACAGCTGCTGAATTTTATGAGGAATCTCACAAACCAAAAAGCTATAAACTAAATGTTAGTGGACAATTTTCCCTGTTTCACTCTACCTCCTGTCTAAAGAAGAAATCATAATCAGCATGGATAGGAATATGCACTTAAGTATGTCAGAATATGCTGGACAACTCACGACAAAGGATTTACAAGCAGTAAAAGCAGGTAGATTTGAGGGAGTGTGGAAAGGTACACTTCTTTTCTGAGTAGTAACTCATTATTGATAAGTTTGAAATTATCTAAATCCCATGACATTACATAAAATAAAATTCAGTCAGAAAATTCACTTCAAGTTTCCTACCTCTCCATTTTCCACCACAGCCATAGAGCACATCTGTCCACAAGCAATATTAACTACTATTTTATTTTGTAGGCAGCTGGTAACTCTTCGAGGAATTGGCTGATTAGCTGTTGAACCAGATCCAACTTGGCCTGAGTTATTATAACCCCATGTGTATACCTGTTGTAAAAGAATTGTCAAAAGACTATATACATAGAGTACATAGTATATATTGAAGAGAGAAAAAAGTTATATGGATAAAAATCTACATTTTGAGTTCAAGTGGATGTATTCTTTTAAAGATACAGTAAGATACATGAGTTTACAATTTAATCATAAAATATGCCACTCATAGTATTTATATATTCCATTCTTCTATGTTCCTTCGATCAAAGGTAAGACGCAATATGACAGTTGCATTAATGCTGGAAGAATTCATTGCTAGTTTTCCAGAAGCCGAAGTAGAATGGCTAACTGAGCATAAATGGCACCTCAAAGTAAATGACGGAAAATTTTTTACTTTGGTGAGTAGAACTCCTTACATTAACGTGATTTATAGTAATGCCAGCTTTAATGCCATTAAGCATTTAGAGTATAGCATAGGAAGGAACTGACTACCCTCTAATAAGAAATTACAATTTCTTATTACAAGCAGATGTGGCACAAATATCCATGTTCTGCATGCACTTCAAAGCAGCTGGACCCTAACAGGTTTTCCATTTTTATCAAACATTTGTGTTGCACCAGCACTGTGAGGGTGGCAAGAAGAAACATCTAGTGCTCTAGGTGCAGAATGTTTCCCTGTTTCTCAGAAATGTGAATTTCACTACGAGAAAAGAGAGATTTATTCCAGGTATTCTCACCTCTCCGTCAGATGTTAACACCATAGAATGATGAGAGCCACAGGCAACTTCAATGACTTTCTTGTTCACCAAGTTAGTAGAGACTTGGCAGGGAACAAAACCATGATTCGTTGTACCATTGCCCAACTGACTATAAGAGTTATGGCCCCACGTATACACTTCTCCTTCTACAATAAAAATGTAAAAAGCTGGTTTAAAATCTCTATTTTTCCAATGAGCACACAACATAAAATTACAAACTGAAAAGTAAATTCAATAACAATATACATATTTAAGTGTATATATATATATATATGCCCTTTATGGATCTTAATCCCATGGACATACCAATGCTACCTTCACATACTGTTGACCACAAATCCAAAAGGACAGCATCACCATAATTTTAGTAAAGGAAATAATATAGCTAAAAAAAATATGAGATACTGCAATACAGAAGAGAAAAGGATGAAATGACAGTCAGGAGTCCCCATTTCAATTTCTTTATTACTCTGGAATTGATAGCCTAGAATCTATATCCCTATTCTCTCACGTTACCAGCACAGACCTTTCACACCTGGACTAACTAAAGTGGATTATCTGAAAGAGCAGTATTCAGATCATACTTCACCTTCCGTAGCAAGAACAACGTGAGGGCCACTTCCATAACTCAAACAGGCTATCTTTTTACCACATAGAGAATCCAGCCTCCTTGGTTCAATAGTGCTCTGCATGTCACCTGTTCCCAAACACCCACTGCAGTTCATGCCAAGCACAAAAACCTGTTATGAAAGAATCACAGAACCATGATTTAGGTTGGAATGGAGGACCTCCTCCAAAGGTCAGCTGGTCCAGCTCCCTGCGCAACAAAGGTCTAAGCAGGTAAGTTGACCATGTCCAGCTGAGCCTTGAACACCTCCAAGGAAAAGATCTCACAACTCCTCCAGGATCTAACCACACTCATGGTAATTTTTTCTTCCTAAAACTGAATCAGAATTGTTCATCTTCCAGCTTGTGTTCACTGCCTCCCATTCTGCCACTATGCACCTTCAAGAAATGTCTAACGCGATCTTCTCTTTATCCTCTGATCACCATTAATTTGAACTGAAAATGTTTCAGTAACAATCAGGTATTTTTGCATCCAACTTTTTACAAGATATCCTATCATAGTACTGGCTTTCAGAATAACTCGATACATAAGTGATGAAATATGTCATGTTCATCCACACTCTTGGACAATTACCTCATCATTTTCTGTTGCATACAACACTTCATTACCGGCACTGCCAAATACACAGGCTTGACGAATTAACTTGAGCTCTTCTTGGGAACAGAGAGAAAAAATTGGCCATTTCCCAACATCCAGCATCTTCAGGGCTGACAACAATGTTGCCTCCAAGACCTAATATTATAAAATATCATATCAAATACCTAGACAGAGAGAAATGCATACCTTTGCACAGTAAAAATGACAAGTTTAGAGAAACACCATCATCTCCTTTTTCAACCACAAATCAGTATATTCTTTAAAATGTGGGCTCTGAATTCCAAGTGCACAGTGGGTCACAGATGCATTCATCTAAAATAGAGGTTTCTTGTGTAACCTCCTTCTACAAAGCACTCATGTTCTACCCTCATCATTAACAAGTTAAAAAAACGCAAATTGTAGCATTTCTTAACACTAAAATAATACATTGAGGAAAAAAACCAAACCTATCACTATGAAAAGCACCCAAAGAAACATGACACTGATTTTGTTTTACAAAAGAAATACCAACAAACTTTATCAGACTAAAAAATATCCATAATCTAACTCTTGTTTCTGGAATTATTACATTAAACTCAGTAAGAGATATTCTTTCACCTTTCAAGATTTTTTGCCCTCACACACTTTTCCACTTTTGGTCCAAAAAACAGGAAAACCAGTTTGAACTATCAGCCTGCCAATATTTATGTCCCATAAGTGATCAGTTCCCTCACTATACTGCACAAAGTCATTAAAGACAGAGACCAGAATTCAAGAACTCATATGGTGCAGCTACCTATCCCAAAGGTGTAACAGTTATGCCTAAAATAATAACAATAATAATATTTATATTCTAAACATATATTTATATCATAATAAAGAATAATAATTACATTATTATTATTATTCCTAAAACTTCCACACTTCATTTGACTTCAGCACTCATTCTGAAAGCTGGTTATTCAGTTTTATTTGTTGTACAGATCACCTTAAAAGGCATCATCACTAAGCTCAAAATCAGAATGATGATTCATTAAGTTTTCCATGTGGAGCATTCAAAGAAAATAAGAGGAAAATGAAAGGAAATTTTTGCATGAAATTATGCTACAAAAGTTAATTCTTACAATTGTATGTTGTTGAAACATTAGGCTGGAACATGTAACTTTAGAACTTAATACTAAATTAAACCAGCCTTGTAAGCCAAAGGAGCAATTCAACCTAATCGAAATGAATATTTCTTCTTCTACTATTTTGTGGATCGACACAACATTTCTTTTGTTAGTATCATTTTCTTACTTGTAGTTTTGGTTTTTCTGTTTATCTTGAAAGCTACTAGCATGGACTAAGCTACTGCTAAATGGAACCAAGCTTTTTCCTTTTAAGTAGAGCAGTACAGAATTCTCAAAACAAATGGATGCTCTGACCTTGGCGCTGACTCCTTGAGAAGGAGGAGATTCATCCTCCATATGGATTTGTGCTTGTGCCCACCTGCAGAGAGAGCACTGTGGTTAAAATCCCCATAACATATTGCTGCAACAAGACTCTACAGAACTATACACAAGATTAAGCCAGAACTATTTGCTTCTGTGGAGGGAGAGAACAAGAAACATGAAGGTCAGTCAATTTTAGTTTTATATTCAACTGTAGAGTGATCAGTTAGACAGACTCTGCTCTTCTGTTTTCTTACCTAAACAAGTCATTCTTGGGCAAAACATTTTTTTTGAAACAAGTATAATACTAAAATTAATCCAGATTGTGATTGGAAAGGATGAAGTTTTATTAAACACAATACTCCGGTGTCTTTTTATTGTAGTAAAAATAAATGTAGAACATTGCTGATGTAATTTTCCAAGATATCTCTTTCAGCTAAGAAAAAGCACTGGTCAGGGCTTTTTAATGCCAGCTTAAGCCTTCAAATATTCCAGTTGCATTATGAAAGCCAATGTTAGAAAAACATTTGGGTCCTTTCAGGTTTACTGAGAACTGTTAAAATATTCAATTTGTTTCAGAAATTATTGCCAGCCATTTGTAAATGACTTGTATAATTTCTACGACAGGCATCACCAAAAGAAACAGATTTTCACATCAAATGTTTCTTGCCAAATAAATATGCACAACTCTACTGTCCTTGAATTATTTCCTAACATAAAGCCATGTACCTCCCTTTCAGTAAAACTGAAAAAAATGAATAAGCAGCTCTGAAGCTGTGCAAGGTTCTTCTACTCAACACATGAGAAAATTGTACACATCATTTTCTTTGAGGTATATTGGTTCAGCCAGCACTAGACATCTGTTCACTTTCCACCGAAAATTAAATGTCTGTAAAATTCTGACTATAGACAGAATAACATCCAATAACAAGAAGTTACCATTGTACTTAGTTACTTCTTGGAGTCATATCACACTTTAAAAGAAATGTCATATATAGCTTTATAAAACTACCAATTACTAAACACGTCTCTTACATAAAAGACTTCATGCCATAAGACATAGACCAAGAACATAGAATACCTGACGTTGATATCATTTAAATATTATAAATGTAAAAGATTTAACAAATATTATTTAATCTATTGAATAAACAAAGATTATTTTTATTTACTTGAAACAAATAAAAAAATGAACAATTGCTGCAGCTCAACTATACTGAATATGCACACTGTTAAGCTTATGCTTTAATAAAATCCACAACTCGATATACACATAGTGTATTTTATACACTTAGCTTGAGACATTAAATGATAAATTCAGCTCGTGTGAAAGTCTGGCTGTTTTCTTGACCATGTTGACTGCGAGCTTAAGGCTCAAACACACAACCAAGATGAAATAACTTGCACCTAAGTCACATTCCCTCTCAACTAGGACAGACTAAAAGGCTGAATCAGGTGCCTACACATCAGCACCTACTGCTGATTGAGGTGACTGGGGGCTGCCTGACATCAAACCAGGCTGGCAGATATACTATAATACTGGATCTATAGGGTTCCCAGGCCATGCTGGAACAGCAACTAAGAACTGAATGGCCCTAGACCATCACACACATGCAACTGAACAGAGCCCTGAATAAGAACACATGGCCATTTACCAAGCTTTACAATTTAATGCATACAGCTCTCGCTGTTAAGTGATGCGCTATTGTTTTCTTCAACACACATATTGTTCAAACAACATGAAGGCAACCAGTTGGCTTTGTGTACATTATCTCTGTTTAAACAAGAAACAACTCACCTAATTAAGGCCTTTGGCATGACCACAGCCTGGGCAGGACTGTATTATTGAATAGCAATTCTGAAACATTTAATTTCTAGTTATGTGAGCAGTCCTGCTATGAAACTGAATATCAAGGCTATCCAATATTTTGCAGCATCAATATGCAACACTCCCTGGCAATGCTGATATATGTTACCCTCTTCTCAGCCATTCTTAGCCTACACTCAGCCCACAGGGCTAACATGTTCCCCAAGAGAATAAGTACTAACTATGGATTTTCTAACTTAAATAAATGCAGAATTCTGTATTTCCTTCCTCAAACCATTTGATACATAACTGATATTCACAGTTCTTCGAATTCTAACATTTCAATTCAATTGCCTCTGGCTTTAAGCACACTTTTGTGTTTGTATAAAGAAAGATACGTTAGGATGGACTATTTCAGTTACCTAAGGAAAGGTTCTCCAGCCCACTACCTGTGCACGGTCCAACAAACATGCCGAGAGTTTTGCACTAAGTTTTCAAGAACAAAGATCACTTACATGCCCTCACAAGTCAAAAGTTATAATGTTTTATCTTACATATAACTAAGAGAAAATTACTCCATTCTTCAAGATGTTCTGCAAATGCAAACATCTTATTTCCAAGTGGCCCTACAGGAGTACATGGGATGACTCAAATTACACCCATTTATTCTTTTATTTAAATTCATGTATGCTAGTAAAAGTACATACTGATTGCCACATGTCTGTATCTGCAAAGGTGTTCTTTCTAGAAACCTGTGATTGATTTAAGAGTACATATTCACCCTGGGATCCTGGAAACAATTATTAAGCCTGTCTAAGATTCATTCTTATCTGTATATCTTTAAAATACTAGTGACGATTTGTATTTGCTTACTTGTAGGAACTTTCCCTCAAGAAAAATAACCACTTTATATAGAGCTAACAGTATTTTCATCAAAGAATAAAAGCTAAAAATCTGTATATTTGAGTACTTCAGATATAGAAGAAAAACATACCCTAGTTATTTCAAACAAGTTATTAGGGTTGTTCATCTACTAAATCTTATGTGTATAATTGCTAAGAAACCTTACCTTAAAATAGCTACCCACTACATTTTTTTCAAAAAATGCAATACTTACATTAGAAAGTAAAAAGGTAAACAAAATATTTCTCATGTATTAAAACTTTATATACATTTTCACTAGCTGAGTTTCCAAAATGAATTCTAAAGTTCAGATCTAAAGGAGAAAACTTAATTGTTATAAACATCCATTTCTTGAGGATATGCACAGCATTTTAATACAGAAAATATTGATATTAAACTTTCACAAATCTCTTCACTGGAATTCAAGTGCAATTTAAGAATCTGGACAGCATACTCTGGCAGTCTGAGTTGAGGTCTTGGAATCTGAATGTTCTGACCTTGGTTCCGATCCAACCATGGTAAGGCACATATGCTTCTGTGGCACAGGTAAGATTGAGTTAAGGAACACAAATACTAGTTCTAGTAGTCAAGTTCTATTAGCAGTCTAAGACCACTTAATCTTAAATATTTAAACAGGTTCACTGACTCATTTGAATGTAAACATGCTTGTAGATTCTCTCTCTAGGAACTTGGCAAGCGAACAAAAATTTTCAGTACTCCACTTAGTATTTCCTCACACTTAATTTTAGCATTTATGAATCTCAACTGCCAAATCAAAGGTCTGTCTGGAGCTTCTTCCCCAAGGACTCTAACCACTGGCTTAGGAAAGATAAGGAGGAAAAAGCCACAGAAAAAAAAAAGCCTTGCTGAGCCCTTTAGGAAAGGAAACTGAACATGCTGCCCAGGGAAGTGGTGGAGTCACCATCCCTGGAGGTGTTTAAAAGGCATTTAGACAGGGTTCTTAGGGACATGGGTTAGTGCTGGAATTAGGTTATGGTTGGACTCAATGATCCTGGGGGTCTCTTCCAATCAAAATGATTCTATGATACTATGATTCTCTGATATCCTTGATTTCTCAGCAGTTTCCTACCAGAGTAGTCACGAAATGATGCTAACTTATCCAAGCCATCTTGCAGGACAGGACAGACCAGTAATATTGTCAGTTATTCCTACCAAACAGGTCACATTCCCTTTCTAGGAAGATATGAGCCTATTTTGAAAATTATCTTCCTTCTTCACAGACAAAGAGTGAAATGTCATTACTCCATCTAGGGCTGTCAATAAACTGACAGAACTCAGCTTGTCACTCATTCTGCCATTGATGCATCTTTTTATCTTACCAAGAAACTGCAGACCTGGAGAAACAGGGAGGGATTGTTTGAAAAACCGCTATCACCTACTAAGGCATCATCTTCTCTCATTCCCTTCTTGTGTTGTGACACCAGACTGGGAGTATTTATAGTCTGAAAGACTGACATCCTTGGCCTTTCAAGGTAGGTGACTGCTAGAGAAATTTCTAATTGAAATGATCTAACATGGCTTTATTGTCTCAATCTCCAGAAAAAAAGGAAAAAAGAAAAAAAAGTAACCAAAACCATCTTGTCAGATGCCACCTCTCTTTTGGCATGACATCCAATCCCACCTGTCAGCTCCAGGATGGATCTCCAGCATGACCCCACTGAAGTTATCAGAGGTTCACCTACATGCAGGATGCTGTGTCGGAGCTAGATGCTTGAAACCTTTTATTTGCAGTAACGTCATCATCCCCAAAAAGAAATTGCTTGCCGAGAATGAAAGCAGTGAAAGATAAGATGCAAACAACACACAAAACATGGCACATGAAAAGCAAGGAAGACGGTGGGAATACTGTTCTATTACCTGTGCTCAGCAATATCTTTCAATACAGGTTCAATATTGCTGTGACAAAGAACAAATACATCAGGGAAAAACGTTTAGAAAGAAGTGAGAAGACAGGAAAGAAAACAGAGGGCATGATTTTTGAGCTCTCCAATGCTTTAAATGTAAGCGTTAGGGTCTGGTGCGAAATTTCTGCCCTAAGTGACAAAATCGCTTTTAAAAAATGGCATGTAGATGCCTGGGACACTTCCCCCCCACCTCCAAAAAAACCCCACCTTGGGGTTTTGGGCTAGCAAGACAATTTGACTAATTTGATTTTTATAAAACCATCTAGGACTTTAAAAAATCTTAGATGATGGTAAGACACACTGCTTATATTAAGTTTATTTATCTCTTCCATTCCTGTTCCATCTGCTTCTCTCCCCCTTAGAACTGCTGTCTGTCAGCATCACTGATGCAGAATGGTGTATTGTTCACCAGCAAGCAATAAGAATAGAACCGACTGAAAAAAATGCACCATCATCCACCAGAGGGAAAATGTTTAAAGCAGAAGAAAAAAAAATCTCAAATTATTTTCTCATTCTACAGTCACCCTGAAAAATTATTTTGGCTATCCACTCACTTGACTGAAAAAAAATGAATAAGAAACTGTATAACAAACTAACAAAACCCAGAAATACAAAGACTAGAAAAGAGTAAAGAAGTTTATACTAAAATTATGCCTCTAATAAGACTTACTGAAATGTCAAGGTCAGCAGCCAAAAAGTCTGATAAGGTGTCAATCAAAAAATATTTTCTTTTAAAAATATTTACACTTTCTACAAGTGCAAGAATACTTTTTGAAGGCAATTGAGTGTTTCAGATAATGTAAACAATGCAAGAACTACCTTCAGTGCTAAAAAGCATTATAGGAGGATGCTGGAGTCATTTTCACATAATTAGTGGTTTACTTCTGCAGTAAAAAAAAAATTATATATATACATATATATATATATATAAAATGAGCATTATCTCCAGACCTTGAAGTGTATTAAAACAATGAAACATTTTGTTAGTCTCTTGGGAATAGGATGTCATTCCAGTATCTAAGTCTAACCTCATGTAATCTAATGTAACCTAAATCTAACCCAAGATGCTCAAGAAGAACATTTGTTCACATTTTAATATGGTTGATCCAAGACTTTCAGAAAATTAACTTGAAAAGCTCTTTCTCTTTGCAGAATTGTAAGCAAAACTCTAAACACACTTCAGTTCCTGTAATCCGTACATACACGCAAACATAATAAAACACAATTGATGCAATTGTTAGCTCTTACCTATTTTAAATGTGATGTAAAATTTAAGTTACTGTATAAATGACTTGGTAGAATTGCAACCTATACTGCTTCTTCATGTTGACCTTCTGACTTGAGAGTTCAAAGAATCAGCTTTAGAGAAACAAAAATATTCAAAGATTTTGTTTCAAAATAATTTTATTAAAAATATCAACCATGTAACAAAGCAAAACAATTCAAAATAATACAATAAAAATGTGAAAGAAACAGCTATTATATTTTTATAGTCTTAAAGAATCTTAATACAGAAAATGTTAAAGCTTTAAGAATTTAAGAAACACTAACAGATCACCAAGTTGTTCAGGATAAACCATGTACAAGCTTCAGATGTTGGGTAGCATTGCACTTGCAGGTGGGAGCCTGACTGGGGATCCGTTCAATGCTACAGGATCAGCATGTCTGGGAAGAACTTTTCTGTCACTATGTAATCATAAACACTATACTGCACTAACAGAAAAACAGCACGCAAATGTGCACATTTTGTCATGCTCCCTCCACGTAGATCTGACCCTCAAGTTGTGGCAGAGGAGGTTTAGATTTGATATTAGGAAAAAATTCTTCATGGAAAGAGTTGTCAGGCATTGGAACAGGCTGCCCAGGGAAGTGGTAGAGTCACCATCCCTGGAGGTGTTTAAAAAGACCTGTAGATTAGGTTCTTAGGGACATGTTCTAGTGCCAGTGTTAGGTCAATGGCTGGACTCGATGATTCTGAGGTTCCCTTTCAACCAAAATGATTCTATGATTCTATGACCTACCCTAAATTTTTAGCAGTGTGCAGTTAACTGATCCAGCCAAACGCTGAGCTGTACATCAGATCGAGCTGTTGGATCTTTGACCCCACAGTCCACTCCAGCTGCTAAAGTAGAAATATTCACAGCTTCTGCAGTTCTAACCTTTAATCACTTCCTTAGATGTCCAAGGAAAGTCCTTCTAGCCTCATTTAGATTAAAAGCTTTAATTTATAAAATGTATTTTATAAAACAGTCTAAGCCTTAATAAAAAAGCAACAACAAAAAACACAAAAAACCCCCACCAACAACAAAACCTAAACAAGCCCATAAGCATTAATCAACCAAACCTGTCTTTCTTACCTACATTCCTTGCTAACTTCAGCTTAGCAGAGTCTTTCTGCACATCACAGCCTTGGTCCATGATAAGGCCTCCTGCCTACAGCTACGACGGTTGCACGTTACATCACCAAGAGAAGAGGTTTTTCAAGACTATGTTGGACTTGATGACCTTTGAAGGTCCCTTCCGACCCAAACTATTCCATGATTCTGTATTTAGTGTGGTTCTAGCACAAATCTGGCTGTAGGTACGTTTCCCTGTAACACCAGGCACTCGCCAGAGCACTTTCCAGAACCCAGCGTGCAATGCCTGGGCAGCTGGGACCATGGTTCAATCTTTCAAAGCCTGAACTTCCCTAGGTATATACATCAAATACATTCTATATAAAACCATATCTAAAAATAAATATATTAATACACATACACACACATGCACATATAACTGGTATTATATACCTGGAGCTGAGAATTCTGATAAACTTTGATAGTTACAGCTGTCTGCATAACAAGATAACCTATGTTATAGGACAGGTACAATAGTAAATAGAATGTGTATATGAAGGAAAAGGTAGCTCACTTCCTTTATCAGTAAATGACTGTGTAACTGTCCACTTGGGTATTTCTTTAACAGTCTTCTAATACTGGAACTGAACGATGTTAAGTGGCAAGAACATTGGATTAGACATAACAAACAGAGGTTTCCCAACTCTTACTTCTATTCTTGTTTTTACTTACACGAGTAAAAAAGCCTTAAAGAACAATTGCCTATAACTAACTCAGAATTTCTTCCATCAATTCTTGCTTTATAACCGCACTTTGTATCTTATTTTTTTCTTTGCTCGTCAGGTCTTTTTCTAGTCTTTATCCTAAAATCTTTTTTGAGATGAATAAAAGTTATTTTCAACAGACCTTTTATCTTTTTTTTGGATATAAACTCCAAATAGATTCTACCTTTGGCATAAAACAGCTTCATACCTTCCTTGCTTCTAGGGCCCTCAGGACCTCAGTGCAGCTAATATCACTAATTAATCCTCTTAATTTTTCGAAGTTTGACCTTCTAAAACTGAGAATTTCAAACCTGTCTCTGTTTAGTCCTCTATTTTATTTCTATTTACTTAATCTAATTAAAAATGCATTCAAGATCACAAGCTGAGCCTTTTTTATCCACATGATCTCCACAATTTCTCCCTGTTACTTTACAGTCCATCACATCACCCACATCCAGTGTCATTCTGTCACATTTATCATACCTGAACAGCATTAGCTCTCCTACCCCACATTCAGCAGGATCGTTATTTCTCCATGTTTCCTTTACTCCTACATTTATACAGTCCTAAAATTACATTTGGCCCTTTGAATGCAACCACAAGGCTGATGTGCCCACCAGAGAAAACGAGTTTGACACCCCTGCTTTACTCCATATCTGTTTTCACATCCTTCACCACTAGTTCAGCCCAGATGGCTCCCAGCCCTGGACAAACACAGACCCTGGTCTACAGACGTGTCTCAGCTCATAACCTGGAGTAAAATCCCTTTGCTAACTGTGCCCTCTCTTTTTATCCATCAATATTAGAACCTTCATCTTCACGAGGAAATAGAATGCAGTCTTCGATTTCCACACATTACGATCCTTGGTTTCCCAAGTATTCTTTCTCTACGTTAAACCTGTAACTGGGCCCCTCAGTTCCAGAAGGACAGGGAACCGCTGGAGAGAGTCCAGCACAGGGCAACAAAGATGATTAAGGGAGTGGAGCATCTCCCTTATGAGGAAAGGCTGAGGGAGCTGGAGCTCTTTAGCTTGGAGAAGAGGAGACTGAGGGGTGACCTTATTAATGTTTATAAATATGTGAAGGGTGAGTGTCACCAGGATGGAGCCAGGCTCTTCTTGGTGACAACCAATGGTAAGACAAGGGGTAATGGGTTCAAACTGGAACACAAGAGGTTCCACTTAAATTTGAGAAGAAACTTATTCTCAGTAAGGGTGCCAGAGCACTAGAACAGGCTGCCCAGGGGGGTTGTGGAGTCTCCTTCTCTGGAGACATTCAAAACCCGCCTGGACACCTTCCTGTGTAACATCGGCTAGGTGTTCCTGCTCCGGCAGGGGGATTGGACTGGGTGATCTTTCGAGGTCCCTTCCAATCCCTGACATTCTGATTCTGTGAACTGGTCATCACGCTCAGCTTGTCTAACACACTGCGAGCTTCACGCTTTCCCCGCACACTTGCGGCCAGAGCTCTCCAACGCTACACAACTTCAACCCTGACAGGAGTTACAAACCTCCTGTCACCAGCCATTTATAAACCAGGCTCCTGGGAAACACAATCCATGGGAATACAGCACCACACCGGCTCAGCACGGGCAACAGCCAACAGGGCCCTTCCCCAAACTCGTCCCCACGACTGGGGCGGCCAAAACACCGCCCTGGGAGGACAGGCCGCCCTGCCCCCTCCCGGGAAAGCTCGGAGCCGCGGGCAGCCCAGGCCGTGGGTCCGCCCCACGCCACCACAGCCGCGGCTGGGCCGCTGGGCGGGAAGCACCGGGGCGCACCGCCCGCCCCTCCCACCGGCGAAGGGCGCGGGGCGGGAGCGTCCACCGGAGCCCGGCGTCACGGCCTCGCCCGCCCGCCCGGCAGCAGCGGTGGTGCGGTGCGCGGCGCCTCCGCTGCCCCAGCGGGGAGGCAAGCAGGGCTCTGCCCGCGGGAAGGGGCGGGGGGACAGGTGGCGGCGGCGGTCCCCTTCCTCCGGGACTTACCTTCCCCGCAAGCGGCGGCGGCTCCTCCCTCCTGTGAGACAACAGAAGATGCCGCCGCGCTCAGGCGCCTCCTCAGCCGCGGAGGGAGGGAGGGAGCGGGAGGGCGGAGGGAACGGGGTTAGCGCCTCCCAGGGATCCACCTCCTGCCGCGGCAGCGGCTGGTCCTCCCAGCCCAGCGTGGACATGGGACCTGTACCGCAGGGGTCGGCTGTCGCTGCAGAGCGGCTGTCGTTCTGCCGGGCACCGCGCCACTTCTGCCGAGCCGAGGCGAGGAGAGGCCAAGAGCACCCCTGCTGTGCCTTCCTTGCCAAGGCCTGGCTTTTTTGGTGACATGGCTGCCGTGGGGACACTTCAGAACCGGAGAGAATGGCAGGAAGATGTGCCAGGGAGGTTTAGGTTGGACACTGGAAAAATGTTCTTCCCCCAGAGAGTGTTGGAGCACTGGAACAGGCTCCCCAGGGAGGTGTCACGGCCCCAAGCCTGACAGTGTTCAAGAAGAGACTGGAAAACACCCTCAGACACATGGTGTGAACTGTGGGGTTGTCCTGTGCAGGGACAGGAGTTGGACTCAATGATCCTTGTGCATCCCTTTCAACTCAGGACGTTCTATGATTAAATGCTCAGAGCGAGCGTGGCATTGACAGAGATAACACCACTTTCCCCTGAACCTCAGGCAGTTGCCTGGGCCTAAATACATGTGATAACACCACATAGTGAGAGACCCATGGTCAAGGTGCTGGAGAGAGTTCAGAGAAGAGCAACAAAGCTGGTGAGGGGTCTGGAGCACAAGTCTGATGAGGAGCAGCTGAGGGAACTGGGGCTGTTCAGCCTGGAGAAAAGGAGGCTGAGGGGAGACCTGGTCGATGTCTACAACTACCTGAAAGGAGGTTGTAGCATGGAGGGTGTTGGTCTCTTCTCCCATCTAACAAGTGATAGGACGAGAGGAAATGGCCTGAAGTTGCACCAGGGGAGGTTTAGATTGGATATTAGGAAAAAATTCTTCACAAAAAGGGTTGTCAGGCATTGGAACAGGCTGCCCAGAGAAGCGGTTGAATCACCATCTCTGGAGGTGCTTAAAAGACATGTAGATGTGGTGCTTAGGGACATGGTTTAGTGACACGTTAATGGTTGGACTCAATGATCTTGAAGGTCTTTTCCAACCAAAATTATTCTGTAATTCTATGGAAAGTTTTCCTAAAGCAACAACCTAACTATTTTGCTTGGCTATGATTCTTACCTTGCGTGTGATGATACCCTGAAACCTTCTTGTGGTATTCAATGATTTGCCAGAGTACTGCTGTGAGAACTTCTTTCAAAAGGAGAAAGTATGCTCTGGGCTAAGGTGCTAGCTTTCTACCAAAAAATAAATTCCTTTATCTCCTAGGGGAGGTCTCAGTTTTTCTTGTGGGATTCATGGCCTCCTAAGGATGCTTTGGTATTTTAAAGATTGAAGTACTTGGATACAAGACTTCGGTTGTTCAAAAATTAGGTTTGTGTAAGTACCTAAAGTCACAAGAACTTGTCCTCGTAGTTACCAAAGGAGCAGAGGCAATATATTCTCCACACTTGCCATGTTGTATAAGTCTTATGTGATACACTACATGTGCCTTGCATCCTGCTCTTCACATATATAAAGTATGAAAGGCTTGTATCGCTGTACTGACTACCAATGTTCTTTCCTGGTGTGCTCCTCTAAAGCATGCATGTTGTCTGCCACTGACTGTAGTGTTTTGTGGAGTCACTATCTCCTCTTAGTTTGTCAAGTATTTTTTACATCCAACTTCCTATGCATACATCCCGAACACATTGTAACCTGCAAAGGCTATATGTTTTCTGTTTTGTTGGCTCAGTCACTTTGGTTCTTTCAAGATAAAATTAGAGAGTATTTTTTGCTAGGAGTGGTTTCTTCCTTTGAAAGGGATATCCATAATGATTTATGTAGATCGTGGAATGGAAGACAAGGATTTTTTGGGGAACTATATCTGGTGCCCATTAGTTTTGTTTTCTCTTTAGGTAGAATAAAATGATCACTTTAACACAAAGCAACTTACGTCTGTTACCATATTGTCTTCTCATTTTCTGTTTTCTTGAACACAGTTCAGGGAAAAAAAAAACAGCTTGCTGGATCTCAGAAGCATGTGTAAATATAATAATACACCTGATAATTTCAGTCAAGCAAACAGTGGTAACAAGACCCAGTGGAAATAGAAGCTGCTTATTTTCAGACTGGCAGTAAAGCAAAGAGTAATTGTCCCCTAAAACAAGTTTCATCTTGGGCTGTGAACTGTTTATTGATTCTTCCGTGTACATTTTTAAAACAGTATTGGATATTTTTCTAGAAGTTATGCTTTATTTAACTCAAGGAAGTGCTGTGTACTGTGTTAGGCTGAAGGTCACACTTTGAATCGATGGAACAGATGGTGTATTTGACCCACTGAGACAAAGTGCAGTTTAATACAGTGAAGTCCTTAAATCTAGAAGCAATGGATGTAAATCTAAAAGCATAGAAACTGCATCCTGGAACATTTAGCTAAAGGATTGAGGTCAGTGAACAACAACTGAGAGTGTAATGGCAGAGGATGTAGAAGTGAAAAAGGCTAGTGTCACTCCTGAATGCATAAAAGGAGGAATCGACAGTAGTTAAAAGGCAATTTGTTTCCAGTAATTACTATTTTAAGCCAACTGGTGGGACACCGCATCAAATGCTACTATACTTTTCGACAGGGAAGTTGGAAATGGGATAGCCTGCATGAAAGTGATCCATGGTTTGAAAATAAGAGATAGTTAAAGAGATTATTTGTTTAGTTTATTAAAAACTGTTCAAAGGTGATTACAGTCTATAGGTTCCTTACAATGAGAAAACGGGAGGTACCGAGTGGCATTTTAATTTAATGGAAAAAGCTGTGACAAGAAGCGATGGAGTGAAAATAAAGACACAGGAATTCAAATCAGAAATGGAGCATAAATTCCTGACAATTAAAGTGGAAAGTGGTCTCCATTTTTTATGCCTTCAAGTAAAAACCTGATCCAGTTATTTCTGCCTTTCTTTACATGCCAGTTGTTCTACACCTGTCTCATTATTTTCCTTTCACTTGAGCTGTCTCCACTTTGTTTTTCTTCTTTACTCAATGTAATGCCAGATTTAGAACTCAATAGCACTGAATGGAAGAGAATATGTGCCTCTCTCTTCTTACAAACACTCTTGTGAGAATGTACCAGAATTGTATTTTCCTTTTTTTCCACCAGCAATGTATTGCTGGTCTCTGCAGTTTGAGCTTCATATATCTTTCTTAATCTGCTTTGCATTTGAATTTCTGCCTTTCCCCTTGGTCTTCATAATAACTTGATTGAAGTTGACCTAATTTTCTTTTTGATTAATTGATGTTTATTTTACTTTATTTCAGCAAGATTATTTTGTACACTGTAAAAATAGAATTAGACTTTATATGAGAATGTAGCAGGAATCATAAACAGTTGTAAATTAGTACACTGCCTTATTGGTCCAAGCACCAAATTACTCCAGGCTGGATTTCAGTTGCTTCTCTTCAGTACTATGTCTTCAGCATGAAGGTGTTTATTTTTTCAATATCCAGGCACCAGTTCAGCACACCAGTGGTGTTTCAGGATGCAAGTTCTCCAAGCAAGACCCACTTCGCCTTCACGGAATGTACGATTTGTGAGTCCTGAGGACCAGAGAAAGCCAAAGGGAGGAAACAGAGAGTGGAATAGGTTTTTTTAGAGACCCAGTTGGTAAAAGTGGAGCTATTTGGAAGTAATATTTTTTTTTTTTTTTTCCCCCAAAAGCATTTAATAAACTTACTATGTGCAACATCTAAATGATAGCTCTGTATTTTTTGAAGCATCATCTCTTCTCATATGCAAACTGTCCTCCCAGAGGAGCATCCAGAGCCGTCACCTACCCCTGTCATCTTGAACTTGTGGTAATCTGGTGCTCAAAAATCAGCTACAGAATTCTGGCTGGAGCATGTCAAAACGTACTGTCTTGAATGCTGCCTCTGCCATCCCTCTAGCTCCATCAGATGTGGTGAAAAACAGACTGAACTGACATTCATTAACAGATCTCCCTGAGGAATGTGAAGCATTGGGAAGGGTTTCTTTGTACTGACATATCGTTTGGGGGCTTGCTACAAAAACATGGATTTTTGTAGTTCTCAGCCAGTAGTTACAATTTCTGTACTTGAGCCCAACTACTGCACTGGTGGGCAAAGGTACAGGCTTACTTTGCTGAACTTGGTAGCAAAATGAAGGTGCTGGGTAAACCTATTGTGCTGCTTCTTAGAGAGCCTGTTTGTAGGAAGGATGTGAGTGAGCTGCGAGTCCTTTCAGGTCAAAATAAAATCAGCTTCTGACCTCAGTAGAAGTGTTCCTGTTACCTGTGTTGTGGTTTTGGGGGATGACATTTCAGATATGTACATCTGGCCAAACTGCTGTTGTCTGCAGAGCATAAACATAGACAGCATAAAAGGCCCATTTTAACCTTTGTGGAAGCAAAGTAATGTAAGTGGAAGGCAACTGTAGAGTGGTAAGTTCTGTCAACAGGTGTGAGATGAGAGGAAGTTTAAAAGATTTAGAGCTGGGTTTGTATAAAGTTGTTAGAACTGAAACAGACAGAGCAAGTTAAAAAAAAAAAGGGGGGGAATTTCCAAAAAGCAGATATTTAACAATACTTGTCTTCTTCTGTTGAACAAATGCCAAAAAAAGCAATTAAACATTTTAATGTGCTTTGGGGTTGGTTACATTCCTGACAGTAAAAAGCATCTTAGCAGGTAACAGCTAAAAAGCTGCAGTTATGCTGGTGGATCCATAAATTTTCAAACTCGTGAGGTCTGGTTTTGTGTTCTGACCACATCCCTGCTTTGTTTCAAGGGAAGACCTGGACATGAAGTACGTTATAGTCACTATGGATCAATACATCAAGTAATTTTGCTGTAACAAAATGGCTTACTGTGGTTAAGTAGCTTTATCTTGACCAATTTACCTTTTAATATGTTTTTTTCTTCTCAAGTCGAGCATTATCCAAGCAATCCTTAAAACTGTACTTACGTTCTCTTAGTTGCTGCCCTGCTTTGTTCCTTGCTACTTGTGTTGTTAATCTCTGTGCTTTATTGATAGCCTACTACCATAAACTAAAATAAAATTAGCAAAAATATTAGTAGTGTAAAATTAATAGTGCTAGCCTTTTGCTTCTAACCGTCTAACTGACAGATCAATATGATTTATCATCTACACCAGTCAAATGTAAAGGAGATATTTCCATAGCTTCTGATAATACGTAGGACATTTTGCGTCAGAATGTATTTCATTATAGACACTCATAGCTATGGATCTTACTCAAATAATAGAAGGAAAAATTAATTGCTATATGTCGTAACAACTTGTTCACGGTAATTAGCAATGGTTCTCTTTCCAAACAAAAGTATTTAATAAACTTCTGTAAAATCTGTCATGGGTTCCCCTCTTTCCAATATTTTCACTGATGACCTGGATGATATTAATTGTATTTTTGGTTGATCTGAAGCTGGGAAGGACTGGCAATCCATTGGAGGGCAGACTAGTTTTAGCTAGTGCAGTAGCATCATGTCATTGCAAAACAGATAAACATCATACTAGCATGTTTAAAAAGAGTATCTTAAGATAGGAAAGAAACGTTGCCCTTTTCTTGGTACTGAGGAATATTGTTCCCTCTGATGGGAGCTCCAGAAAGTTGTGGAACAGTTGCAGAAAGTTGTGTTCCAAGAAAGTTGTAAAGAAACTAAGTAATTCAAGGAAAGTTAAACATAATTAAAAACAGGGCTGGAGAAGAACTGAAGGAATACGGCTTCTTAGTCTGAAGAAGAAAGGACTGAGGGAAAATAAAATTTTGAAGAATGTAAAATGCTATTGCAAAGAGGAAAGGAATTTCCCGCCCTCCCCTCCACCCCATGTCATCAGGACTAAAATTGGAGTAAAGGAGATTCAGCTTTGGCAATAGAGAAATCTGCTCTCAGAGTAATAGGGAAGTTGGGAATAGATTGCCCAGTGAGGTTGTGGTTTCCATCATTAGAGATTGTATATCTGAAGCAAAACAACTATTGTTGATCCTAATTGAGGTTGTGGATGTTCATCAGACAACCTGTTGAGGTCCTTTCCACTTTAAGGATTCTATCATTGCTTACATTTACTGTACAGGAAATTATAAAATATTTGCAATAAAAGTGATACAACCTGTAGTTAAAGTAGGAGTAAGTAGCTGGTTTTAATCAAAGCAAAATGTCTTTCATATAATTGATGATTAATAAAAAGATTACTTCACAATAACCTAATTATTCAAAATAGTCAAGCAGTATTAGCAGGTGAATTCCCTTTAAAAATCCTTTGAAGTTCACTATCTTTTTTTTTGAATGGAATATTTTAAGACTGGAGTAATAGACTACAAATTAGTCTTCATGCAACTGATAGAGCAACAAGTCTTGAATGAATCATATATTTTGCTTCTGTGTTCAGTAATGTGTTAGGCATTGGTCCTGGCAAATCTTTGTTCATAACTAAATGTCAGGTTTGTTGTGATTTTGTGATACTACCAATCATGTTAACAATAAATTATTTTTTCCCTGGTTTTGAAAAGTCATGGTTATGGAAATATAGTTCTTCATAATTTTTGTTCTGAATAAACATTTCAATAGATTATCCCTGGTCCCTCTTTCCTTTAAGTATAGCTCTTTTGACATCTTTAATAGAACTGCTTCTCAGTCTAATTCATCCTTTTTGATCTTTTCAAAAACACTCAGAGAAATAATGTTTCACACTCAGTCTCAGTGAGAAAAGGAGCAGAGCCTCCCTACCTGTGTGATTATATTGCTTTGATACTACATGTGAATAATTTTCTTTAAATTATTTTTTAATATTTGAATTTCAAATTTTAATAAATGTCCATGTAAATTCTGAAAATGGTTTTCTTTTTAAGTTACTTCATAGTGTGTACAAAGAAGAAAACAGGACACAAACTAGAATTAAGACTATTACCATTTTCTCTGAGTACTGCTACTTAATTTTTTGCAAAGATGCTATTTCTGGCACCACAGACATGCTTTTTTTTCCTCACAAAAAATGCCACAGACAGGAAATGTTTTGGATAGACTAACAACATTTCCTGATAAACATTTTATCACAGCTTGATAACCATTTCCTGTTGGTAGGACTTGTTTTAACTATTGTCACTTTGCTGTTTTTCTTGCTATAATTAACACACATATGTGACCTGGCTAAGTGTGCTTGTCCTGTCAGACACAGGTTTCAGCAAGTCAGGCACAGTCATAATGTGATGCAAGGTATTATATTGTCCATTTGCCTTCATTTAAACTTTGTCTGGAGCAATAAATGAAATAGCAGGACATGTGCAGCATTCTGGGAGCTGAGAATTCCCAGAAGGGTGGAGTTTCCTCAGTATTTCAAATAGACCATTGTCTACTGTGGTCTTAGTGATTTCAGTAAGCTTGTAAAATAGCTTTAGATGAGAAGGTAAGACTTCATGTAGGATCTAATTGTTCAATGCAAGCTTGGATTTGAATGGTCCTTGAAGGGTATCAGAATAAACTGGGTACTTTCTAAGGAACTTTAAAGCATTGTTCTTGGAAACTAATATTAAAATGAAACTATGTTCAAGAATTTTACTCTGTGAATATGTAGCTTTTCAGCCAACAGAACCACTTTTGCCATTTTGGAATTACCTGCTTAACTTCAGTGATAAGAGACTGGCAGTATCACTTTTATACGGCTGGTTCTGGTTCTGGTTCTCCTTCACACAAAGATTGTGGGCACATTTGGCTCTGTCTCTACTAAACGGAGGATGGCCAGGATGCAGCCCTGGCCCTGAAACCTGGAGATATAGCCTACCTCAGATCCGTATTATTTAGGGCTGTATTTCCCTTTAAGATCAAACTGGCAAATGGACTCCTGGCCCTGGAGCTCATCTGTGCTGTTTTAACACCCTGTGGCCTTCAGACATAATATTTATTTATGTCTGTGCATTTTGGTTTTTGTCTTTGTCTTCAGTTGGTTGTGTTTGCAAGTGACTGTTTATTGCCTTTTGTTTAAAAGTTTTGACGCCACAGTTTTCTTCCCCACAGTTTCTTCCAGAAAAGTAAACTCAAGGCACTGTTACTGAAAGCATGTAGTATTTGAGGGTGCAAAACCTGTGGAGATAGCATTGAGGGAGTCTACAAAGAACAAACGTGGAGCAGTGATGCCCATTGACTAAAAATATTATTGGTGTACTGTAGGTAGGTATATTTCTCATGCACATCCTGAAGATATCCTCAGAAAAATATCCAATAAAACAGAATCTGAAACAAAGGGAAAGTTGTTGGGCTTTTTTGGTTTTGGTTTTGTTTTTTTTTAATTAGTCTGGAAGTGAGTGAACAACTTATCCTTGCAAAGAGTTGATCCAAGTCATGCAAGCCAGTGCTGACTGCATAAGCCACTCAGGCATCTGAAAGAAGGTGACGCTGATGAAATTATCTGTGTCTCTCACTAAGGGTGTGTGTAAAGCATTTGAAGCATTTGTGGAACAGGAAAATGAACTCGCATCCTTAATTTATAATTCCAAAGCAAAACAAAATTGGTTATGCTGAATCCAGTAATGGCCAGGATAAAGTAGATTGATTTTCCATTATTGGACTCTAGCAATAAATAAAAAGTAAGGCAATGTGAAATATATATGTGGATGGTGTATTATATCCATTATCATCATCTACTTTCTAGAAAGCAGACATCTTAGAGGCATTTCCTTGGACCTAATGAATAAAGCAGTTTTAAGGTTCTATATTAAAAATGTAAAAATGATGGTGGCATATATGTAATGAGGTGTAGAGTTTTCACCAAATTGCCTCTAGTTCTGTAACTGTGTTATTAAAAGACAAGATAATTGCTAATTTTAAACAAATGCTTTCTCATTGGTCTTAGATACCTTTCCAGTAAGGAATATATCCAGTAACCTTATGACAGATAATGACATTGATATCTCAGGTTTTGTGGGCTTTATGTAATTTGACATCAATGTCTTAAAAACAGTATGTATTTCTTTTTTTCACTGGCAATAATTTGCAATTCACTCTATGGGCTGTTGAAAACCTGAATAAAATCAAGGAATTACTTTTTGAATATGAAAAAGAACGATCTAGTTTATAGGAGCATCCCTTTTTATCAGAAGCCAAGAGCAATTTTTTATTATTTATGACTGCTATCAGAATGTTAACTTGTCAAACTAATTGTCAGAATAATAGACTTGTTTGTTTGTTTGTTTGTTTGTTTAATCCATAGCATTAGTCCTAAGAGTTCAAACAAAAAGAGGATTCTGCCAATGCTAAAAGTTTGCATGAACAAGTTAAGTGAGAGCAATCAACTGAGATTGCTCAACAGAGTCTCCAGCTCAGGAAGTTACAACAAATGTTACAAATGTTCAAAGGGTAGGATAATATTTAAAGGAAGTTTCATATTTACTTATCTCGTTCTTTTCTAACACTCTGTGCCAGGGAACAGATTTTGTTAGTGCTGCAGAGAAAGCACTCGTTTTGGTAAAACTTTGGCCTGACCCCTTATGGCTTTTTCTCGTTCTGTGACCTTATATAGAGGATGTTTAATTATGTGTCTAGCTTTTGCGATAACACTGATAGGCACTTTTTACTTCCTGTGTGGAAATGCTCAATGCTTTCTGGGATTGGGGTTTTTCTGTGTTTTGTTTTTAACGGAAGCATCGTTTATGTTTGTTGATGTGAGGACTATTCTCTATTAAGGTCAGAGGGACTGAAGGTTTCGTACTAGTCTAGGAAATGTGATGCAAGACTAGCTGGGCAGCCCATACCCACACTGAATCTAACATCGAATGTGTTTTTTATATACTATACTAAAATATACAGCTATGAATAGCTGTAAAAAAAGGAGGCATATCATATCCTGTGTAAATGTAAATTATTATGTTGCCATTAGAAATGTTGTGGTATTAAGCTATATACACATTATAGAGTATGTATACCATACAGACATGCTGATACACTTAAAATGCTACACTTGTCTGTGACATATCATTTCTAAGATGATTTACAGAGTGCCATACATTAGAGAAACAGGTGGTCATATTTATTAAACTACAATGTCAAAAATAAAACAAGAATTTGAAATTAAGGTGAATCAATTAAGCAGCAAGGCTGGATCTACCTGAGGAAGTGAACATCCCTAAAGTGTCTGTCTTTATTATCAACTTTAAAGTTGGGGTGTTTTGTTTTTTTTTTTCAGCTTCTTCATAGCCTTATTAACATATATCTTGAGAACAAGTGAACAGGTAAAGAAAACTTACCTACTCTTTTACCTTTCTAATTTTGTATAGGTTAAGCATGTGCTTTGTTATGCACCTTCTGTTCATGCTTCAGGATCTTAATATATCCACTGTGTACTTACTTTAAAAGCTTTTCATCCTTTCCATCAACAAATTTAAAATGCTTATTTAATTCAAATAGTCCAATGTCAGCAGATGGCTGTTGAGTCAATGTCTCTATACAGTATTTTGCACTCTTTGGAGGAAATGTGGTATAGAAATAGAATTTATTGTTTACTTTTAAACTCGTATTTTCCTCAACGTAATGTGTAACCATTAGTTCTCTCAATATATGGGGAAAGGAAAATAAACAAATTGCTCAGGGGAAAAAGCTGGAACTATAAAGCTGAAGCTCCATGAACCAGCCACAGACAATTTCAGTTGTCAGCTTCATTTGAAATATTCCTGAAACTCTCAATCTTTTCCAGCGACAAGGACCTCTGGACCACTACAAGGTTTTCAATGTTCTTTTCCATAGGCTGGGGGATAACTCACACTGCGCTTCACAGCTTTTTCTTGTGTTTTGATAACTGCAAGTCATGGTGGGTGGTGGTTCATCAATCACCCTGTCAGTTCCTCTTCCAAGGGAAAAATTAAGATGACTCTAAAAAGGGTGATGGAAGCTCTCCCATGCAGGGAAGCCTTTGCTACCGAGAGAGAATTTGGAAGAATAAAGAAACCTTGCCAAAATCCTCATTTTGTCCTAATTCTAATGTCAAGACCCTTTAATTTAAGTAAAATTATAGACAGGAATTGTGCTTTACAGTTGAGTAATACAAGAGAATAGTTCATCTGATATTCTTGATTTACATGAAAAGTGAGTCCAGTTATTTATTTATTTATTTATTTATTTTAATTCTACTTTTAACTTGTTTTTCTTTCAGGCCTATGTTTTTTCTCTTTCATTACTGCTACACGTTTTATATACCACATGTTCTACAGTATTCCTTTCCTTCTCTTTCCCCCAGCCCCCTTCCTCTCAAGTGTTGTATGCCTTCCTTGAAAACCTCACAGCTGGGGTGAAATTGCTTCAGTCCAATCTTGCCTACAGTCTAGTCCTTAAACACGCCAAGCAGGGATCTGACCACTCTACCATAATACAAAACCCACTTCTTAAAAACAATAGATGCAGAAGTCATTCTTTGGTAGAGTGCCCAGCCCACACCCATAATTAAGCACAAAGACAAAATTACTGTTTCAGATGTCACCCCTCTTTCCTACATTATCTTGGTCTAAGCATCATGTGTAAGCATCCTGTGTGGTATCAACCTCAAGTTTGGGGCACACCACTCTCCTAAGACAATGCTCAGGGAACATAAGTAACTTCCAAATGATGGTTGGTTCCACTTCTTTCATTACCAGAGGTCATGCAGCTTTGTGTACATCACAGCTTTGCTGGCAGTTCATGGTACGTCTCTCTTTAATGGTTTTGAGATAAAGGCAGAAGGGTCCCAGCTGGTCCTGACTGTTCAAGAAATGTATCTGAAATGGGATGCTCTGGAAGAAGCCTAATCCCCTAAGTTAAGTTATTTTCCATCAGTGGATTAGTAATTCTTGTTCTCTAAAACATTTAGAATCTACAATGTTAGACATCCTCACTGTGAAATATTTCCTCTCCCTTCTCTTTCAAAACTGGTACAGAGACTAAACTACAAAATGCGTTGGACAAAATCACTAAAGGGTTTCAGATAAAGCTGCGACTGTAAAAAGGCCTTCTGAGGTAGAGTTTGATGCCTTAAATATAGACTGCTTGGTCTTTCCTTTATTTTCTAACTTCAGAAAAGATTTATCAACATCTGGCACACTGCTTGTTTATGTGGATGTTGGTTCTACATTTTAATTTGTAAAGAAGGCTAGCAAAGTAGTACAGTTTTGCATGATGGATCCAGTCAGCTTAGCACAGAAATTCTTAAGATCTCCTGCATATATGAGATTCAGAAGTCCACCTCATACATATGCATTCCACTGACTCAATTTTTAAAGCACAAACCTGTGTCACTGTTCCAAACCCCAACCCTTCTTACCTGTAAATTAGACGTATCATCACTAAAGGTGTTCTGTTCACTTGGAGAACAACCTTTCAGCCCACAGCTCATTAAATAATTTTAAGGGGGACAAGTTAAGAAAAAAAAAATACCCTAAAATATATATGCATAAAAGCTAGCATATGCAACCAAATGGTAGGACTTCAGCTGTTAGGCAACTGGGTGCAACATAATGGCTTTCTGTCAGCCCTAAAGCTACTTAACCCTGCCAGATAGGAGCAGGCCACTCTAGGAACATCTTGATTTGCTCCCTTCTGCCAAGTCCCAGGGTCTGGGTGGATGAGTTGCAGCAGGATCAAGTGGAAAAGAAATGCAAGTTCATTTGGAAGAAAGGTGTTTAAGCAACAGAGCTGTGCCCCTCTCCAGCTGCTGTGCTCTAGCCACTGCCACCAGGCTCTTCTGGGCTTCATCCTTGTAGGGGATGGAAAGTGTGTGAGGAGAAAGGGTCACTTGGACAATGGCCACTAGCCAGGACATGCTGGGGTTTCTTTGCATATTCAGCTAGAGAAACTGAAGCTTCTTTCGATACTTTGTCTTTCAGAACATGAACAGGATTGTGTAACCTGATTGCCAGCATTTTCAAAATAATTTAGTGACTGAGGAAGTCCTTCAAGACTTCCATTCTGTGGTTATAGGATCACCTTACTTCATGCATGAGTGTGACATTGGAGGGTGGCCATTCTGCAGCTGATGTCGTTGGTCCAATATAGCTGAGGTCATGAAAAGGCTGCAGCCAGCTCAGTAGAGGAACAGTGCTGAATGTGGCTCAATCTTACTTAAGCACCTTCCTTATCATCCTGGCCAGTGTTATTTCTTCCAAATGGAACAAGTCAGGATGCTTCGGCCATGAAAAGCAACAATAACAACAGGAGAAACCCCAAAGCCAGAACTTGTAATAAGCAAGTAGCACTGAATAAGCAAAGAAAACTTCAGCTTTACTTAGAACATGTCTCCTTGCTGGCTTTTTCTCTACCACAGCCTGTTTGTTAGGCCGCCTTCTAAGCACCTCTGCAAAGATAATTCTCAAAAAAACTTTCAAGCTAGTGGAGCCATTTACAGTTTTCTATAAAAGCATGAAAGAAGGAAGAATGAAGCCTGGTGGACTCTTTTATACTATAATGACAGCAAGTCAACTGTAGAAGATAGTCCACATATCTCAGTCCCCAGCAGTCCTTCTTGGTAACCACCACTTTTGTATCTGTCTTAAAGTCCCTTATGTCCTTTGCCTTGCAGAAAATGTTCAGGGAAAGTTAGTTTGCCCTCTGGTACAGTGCCTTGGTGTTGCCAGGACACAAGTCTATGCAAACAAATGTTAAGCTCTTTAGGGCTAAGCAGTAATTATCCAGCTTTGCCATCTGACTGGTTGACTTGCTGCCAGGGGACTGAAGCAAGGCTTGCGACTTCTAAGCGTATTGCCTGACAAGTGACAGAATATGCAGTGGGATAAGGGTACAGATTAGCATGGTCCTGTGAACAGAAAAACAAGTGGAACAGGGCTATATGGGGTGTTGTCAAAATAGATATTAATTCATTTGGAAGCCATCTGGACTTCTGAGTGCAAGCTTCATATTGTGAGTACTGGGGTGAAACTATTAAAAAAATTCAAGAGGAGTTTCTCCCAGCTCCAGTTTACCGAAAGTATTTCCTTTGTGTTTTTTTTTTTTTGTCCCCTGCAAAGGCTTCGTATATAGACAATTGTTCTTCAGAAGCTCTTTCTTTGGCTTTTATTAATTCTTAGTGGAATTTCTCTCTTTCCGAGGAGCTATGGTCACATTCCTATCTAACCCGGTTCTCTTCTATCCTCTACCCAGCCTCTGAAAGGAAAACTTTAACCATTTTTTTTCTTCTGCCTCCTGGTCCTTTGAGTCCACATGGCTAATCAAACTGGTAAGTTAACTGAAAAAAACCGTTACAGTGAAGCAAAAAACCAAACTAATGTTGCTTTGCCCTTGAAGATAATAAGTTAGGGATGCAGCTGAACTTCAGTATCACAGCCTAAATTAAGGAAGTTTTAAATTATATTTAAAGCTTCATTTACTCATTGCTCTTGCTGAGCAAGTGGAACTTTGTCATGGTTTAGCCCAAGCCCGCAACTAGGGACACGATAGCCTCTTGCTCACCCTCCCACCTCCCCAAATGGGATGAGGGAGAGAATTGAAAGGGAAGGGAGAAACAGTTAAATGAGACAAAATAATAATTAATAATAATAACAGCAACAACAAAACAGGTATCTACAGTCTCCCACAGCATCCTCGCTGCTAAACTGAGGAAGTGTGGACTGGACGATTGGGTAGTGAGGTGAACTGTGAACTGGCTGAAGGAAAGAAGCCAAAGAGTCGTGGATGATTAAGGGAGTGGAGCATCTCCCTTATGAGGAAAGGCTGAGGGAGCTGGGTCTCTTTAGCTTGGAGAAGAATGGGTGACCTCATTAGTGTTTATAAATATGTAAAGGGTGAGTGTCACCAGGATGGAGCCAGGCTCTTCTCAGTGACAACCAATGGTAAGACAATGGGTAATGGGTTCAAACTGGAACACAAGAGGTTCCACTTAAGTTTGAGAAGAAACTTCTTCTCAGTGAGGGTGCCAGAGCAGTGGAACAGGCTGCTCAGGGGGGTTGTGGAGTCTCCTTCTCTGGAGACATTCAAAACCCGCCTGGACACCTTCCTGTGTAACCTCATCTGGGTGTTCCTGCTCCAGCAGGGGGATTGGACTAGATGATCTTTCGAGGTCCCTTCCAATCCCTGACATTCTGTGATTCTGTGATTCTGTGAAAACTAATAATATACTGCTACTAATGTATATAAAATAAGTGATACTCAGTGCAATCCTTCATGAACTCCAGTCGTGCTGAACAGCCGGTCCTAGAAAGGAGAGCACTCTGGTCCCAAACAGCCAATCCCAGTGAGAGAGCAAAAAGGCAAAAGGCAAACAGGCCAAAGGCTGACTGCAAAATGACAGAACAGCAGAAGGCCAAATTCCAACTGAACTCCAAAGGGAACCAAACTCCCAAATGGAACTGAACCAGAAAAGAACTTCCTAGCTGGAAAAGCCAATTCCAGTTATATACTGAGCATAATGTTAATGGTAGAGAATATTTCATTGACCAACCTGGATATCAGTTCAGGTACTGTCCCATTATTCTCCCTCCCAGCTGCTATTTTGCATCTGCCACTGGACAGTTGAAAAGTCCTTGTTATCCTTGACAACAGCTAAGATATCATTGAGTTCTTACATTCAAAACATAGCCTAGCTACTGAAAGAAATAAGTTAGCTCTTCTCAGGCGAAGCATGGGGAATTTAGCATTTTCTTTCATTGTTCTTATAGTAAATCCAAACAAGAAGACTGTGCTAGCTACTAATGAGAAAAGTTTTTAACTGCATGAAGAAAAATTAACTCAATTTCAGTCAAAGCAGCACAAACCTGGATAGGTTGGAGTTCTATGAAGTAAGATAATTAAGAATTAAAGTATGAATCCAAAAGTACTCTTCAAATTGTACCTTAATCTATCTTACCAGCACATACGTGCTTTGTCGTCTGCTCTACAGGAAAAAAATTCAGTGACAGAAAAAAATTACATAAGCAAATAAATATGGCTATAATTAAACCTATGTGAAGAATGCCAGGCTAAAACTGAGTATATTAATCATGTGGGATACAAAGAGGAATCTGACTCAATTCCCTCAAAAGCAGGGGGCCTCACAGAAGTACAGATGTCTTCCCTTTTGAATGAATCTAAAATATTTCTTCTTTCATTCAGTGAAAAGCCTGGACCTCTTAAGCAGGCACTGGATTTTATAGTGATGTGAGCTGAGAGAAATGTCTGTGTTCCTCAGTATGGCGAGATCCAGTCCCCACACAAGAAGACATCATGAGTGGAAGCATCTTTCCTACCTTTAGATATCTACAGGGCAGATCTATGCAATCACCCGTGTATCCTTTAGAAACAGTGAAGAATAATTGGCATTTTGAGGGGTGATTTATTTTGTTTTACATGCCTGCAGTGGGGTAAGATGAATTAAATCTTGGCAGTTTCTCCTTTTCTCTGCTGATTGTAGTAAGAATTTAGGCTGGTGACTGGCAGAGAAATCCTTGTTTGATGGAATAAATCCATCACTGGCTACTGGGCTTCATGGGCACATGGCTGCTTACAAAGCAACAGCATGATAACCTGCTGAAATGCACTGAGCTATTGGATGATTTTTTGACAATTTTAACTTGAGATTGTCTGTGTGGAGGTATGTGTAGAAATACCATAATGCTGTAGTGAACTACATATGATATCTGATATTTTCAGTTGATTTTCATCAGAGCAAATAGCTTTCATTCATACTTACTTCCTTTTTTAGTCTGATTTATACAAAGAATTAGAAATGTCTGTTCTCTGCCTCCACCAGGAAAAGCTGAACACAGTCTTTGAGCAGTTAGGTTTAAATTTAAATCACTAACTTTTCTGGATATTTAAATTACAACTAAGTTATTAAACAACATAATTTTTTTAAAAAAACCTTTTCTCTCGTTAGAACAGGGACATCAAAATAAAAAAGGAAAAGACACAGGATATTATTAGTTCCAATATGTATTGGGTTACTTAAAATGCAGATTGCTTTCTGAATTCTTAAACCTGGAAGTCTAATTGTTGGTATTTGTTCTTGCTACTGACTATCTCTCTCTTTTTTAGTCATGCTAATAATAGTCCTAGTGCTATTTCTCTCTGTTCCTATTTGTGGGAGTTCCTCAGTGTCTGTATTTTCCTTGGTTTTAAAACCAACTTTTCTAACAAAAAAATGAGGTCCGTATGACCACTTCATTTTCTGACCTCTCCCCCTTCCGTCCCCTCAGCAAATTACTTTTAAACTCCTTGTCCTGTTTCAATCAAATGAAACAGAAGGATAGAGATTTCCAAAATAATTACACTCCTACCAGATTTGTAGAGACTGACAGAGCAGAGAGCTGAAAAAAAGCCTCTGCTGCTGTACAAACAAGCAGACCTAGGACAAGACACATCCCTTCTGCCTCAGCGTGCAGTTTTTTGTGGTCCTTGGAGGAGCCCAGGGGGATTTGGTGGGGATTTGGGTACATGGGTACAGGTGAAAGGAGGGTACACAAACCAAGAAGTCTGATTTACCTATTAATTGTGTCATTCATGAAGCAATTTGTCTGCCTGCTTTTGCTGCTTCTTCCCCGCCCTCCTGGTTTGTTTGTCTTAGCTTTACCCTCTTTGAACCAACTGATAAGAGCTTTCTAAACTTGTCCACATATGCAAACAGACTGAAAACAGAGTCCATTTGACCTTGGTTCACTGACTCAGAATAAGCTGCTCAGGGTGTTTTTAAGACAACTATGTAAAATTCCAGGAAAAGTGATCGACAGTCTCAGAGTTTAATCTGAACTCCTTGAACTCAGAAGCAGGGCTGCTATTTCTGTGACAGATAATGACACACACTTTGTATACACCACCAATTAGTGTTACATTTATTCACATGTAGAAGCCTCAAGTTGGATTGTGGCCCCTTTGAGCTTGATGTTGTACAAGTCTATATGCACAAGAGAGAGAATGAAACACAAACCAAAAGCAAAAAAACATTCAATAAGGTTTTCTATGTAGATTAGGGGTGGCCAAGAACTTTTCACCAAAGCACACAAAATGCCAAATACTTGAAATGAAAACTCTTTTTGCACAAATGCATTTGTTTCAGTTACCTTTCTGTACGAGTCTGAGGCTTGGTTCACCCTGCACAGAAACTTCTTGCTGTCTGGAGGAGCACCAAGTGCACGCACGCTTTGGTACAGAGGGTAAAAACCTCTTTGGAAATCCAAATACTGGGTGCTGAAGCTCTTATGGTCAGTCATGAAAGCTTTGTCATGACCCCTTGCCTGTATATCCTGCTTGTGGAGTAATTTCTGTGAGCCCAGAGGTAGGAGATGCTCCCTGGCAAAGCATGGGGTGAGCTCCCTGCAGCCCCTCAAATGAGCACAGCAGCACCTCCACTCTGGGGCTTGGGCTCTCACTCAAACTGGGATGCCGCTGTGAGAGGGATTTCCCACTTTGTAAGGGGGAAATCGTGATGCATCTGGCATTCTCATGGTTTTATACTAATATCTGGGCAAACCCTAACCTTAGGTACAACCTGACTTATTGACACTCCACTGCAGAACATTCTTTACCCCATCTTGCCTATGAAAATCAGGTATTTTGAAATTCACACTTAGATACACCTTGAGACAATTGGAAGAGACAAATAATATTCAAAAATAAGATTTACTAATCCTCATCACATATACAGCCATTAAACTTATTTCTTAAAAATTCCTGATCTGGTATTGGGGTGGACTGACTTATTTGCTGAGTGGCATCAGCCCACTCTTTCAATAAAGTTCTGGTGGACTTTGAAGGTTAACTACCTTTTTTTGCTATTGTTCTTTTTGTTTGGTTGGTTGTTGTTTTGGTTTAGTTTTTTTATAAATGAAAAGAAGCTATTTTTTTTTCAGACAGTTTCATATATTGCAATTACTTCAGCCATCACAGTCTTCTATGTTTTGAACCACAAATTGTAAGGGAGATAGTTGGTTTTGGACTGGTGGACATCCAAACTTGCAGTGAAACGAAGGAGACAGATAGTGTGCTCTGTCCCTCTTGCTCAATGGATTTCAGACCTCAAAACTTATATCTTCTGCATCACAAAAGAGAACATAAGGTAAAATTATAAGAAAGTTAATATGGATTAGTCTGTTTAAAATAGTGGGAAGATTATGAGAAAATGTCCTAATTCAACATCTCTTTGTGTTGGCCTTTTTATTTCAGGGAATGGCAGAACTGTGTCCCACTCCTTCAATATACAGCTGACAGTGGCTTGTTACTGAAAATTAAAGCAGTCTGCAGACCAATTTTAGATGTGTTGAGAGTGAACCAAAGAATTAGGAAGCTGTTGCTTTCAATTTGTTTGTGAACTTGTTCTTTCTTGGAGATGTCAGGTTTGGTAGGGAAGACAATCACATGTTATATATTCATTTATTTGTTCATGGCAAAGTACATCAGATGCATGGTATTTCATTGTCTCTGATCTCAAAGGCACTCTGCCAGTGAAAAATAATTATAGAGATTGTTTTTGATGGCATTTATACCCAAGATGCACGGCCCAGTCACATCAAATATAATGGATATATGCTGAAAATACCCAGGATCCTTTATGCTTTTTTTCATCTCAATGACAAAAAGTAGTCATTAAGTCAGTTTAACAACTGGCATTGATTTCTGACTGAAGATAGAAAAGCAGATGGGGTGTGTTGGGAGTCTGCCCTGTGGCTGTCCACCTTCTGTTGTCTTCCTTTATCAATACACATCAGCTCCAAATGCCCACCTGCAAGTCAAACAGCAGCAGCTACAACCACGCTTGCAGGGCATGCTATTACTGTGAGCCATTTCACCGATAGAGCCTTTGCCCGGCAGAGATGCATCTACTAAACTGTATGTGCCATTATGCAGGAAAAATATGGGCTGTTGGAAAATATTACTGCACATTGTTTCCATATGTTTTTCCAAAGGAAGAGATACTACAATGTGTGAAAATATGATTAGGAACAAATGCTGACTAATTGCAGACAAGAGTGGTCACAGGGGAAGGATTTGTTTTGGCTGCTGCTGAGAGCTTTCCTCTTTGAATTTTTAATTGGTCCTAAAAATCATAACAGATACATCTGTTTTGGGAAGGAAAGTTATTGAACTGTTGATGATTCTCAGAAGCTCTGAAACCGATACCTGGTTTGAATTTAACAATATAGGATGTAAGAACATGATGATAATTTTTTACTGTTAAACTCCTCCAAATAATCCGAGAGAGATAATGGCTTCTTCCTGCAAGACCATGAACCAACATAAAGAAAAATAAAACCATGGCCACAATAGCCTTTCTGGCTTTCCTGGATTTTAGGTCATAGTGTTGGGAGAGAAAGCTGTTTATGCTGCTGAAAAAACAGCCAGGGAGGGATGGAAAGGCACATCTCCTGGGATCACACATCTAAACAGTTGTGGCACCCAGGAGAAAAGAGGGAGCTCATTGTGTCCTTGCATCCAGACCATTCCTGCCAGCAGCAACCAGGTCCTGTCCCTTGGGCTCTGCACCCACACTCAGGGTTGCATAGGCACAAACAAGCCCTTATTTTCATTCAGGTATAAGCTTCTAATATAGTGACCTTCTAAGCTAAACCTTTGGGGTTGGATCCTTCTGATCAAATTAGTGTCGTGTCAATGCCTATGTGTGAGCTAGTTTTGATATAGAGTCACTAGAGAGGGACACTAGAGACTGCTGGGTGATGATTCTTTTTACCTTAATGTAAATGTCTAAAAGCAGTCAGATACATGCCTGCTTCTCTCCCTTTACTGTAAAGAAAGGGTAGGATGTAAGTAAAGCTACACAGATTGTAAATTATATACAATTTGGCACTAGCAGGAATGCTATTTTAGTAACAGTGCCATGTTACTAGCAAATTATAATTTTTATATATTACTATAATAGTGTCTTCAGTTTTCTTGGATTTCATGCCAAGATACTGTTCAGATAGGAGTCACTTGGAATTAAAAGGCACATTGAACATTTCCTGTGACCTTAGCCAATGGTATATATAAATGGAATCAGATCATGAATATAACATGATATTCATTTTGAAATGACTGAAAACAAGAGAGCAGTGCCCACAATTAGAGCTATTGCAGAGGAAAAAATTACTGAGTTGGAGCACAATTGTTTAAAATTTTGACTCCTGTCCACAAACTGCTCCATAATAATATTGTGAACACAAATTTTGACAGGCTATGGATAGATATAGATTTGGAAAATAAGTAAAGCAAGAAGGCAGCCTTAATTTTACTAAAGCTTCAAGTGTATAATTGATTCTAGATTGTATTCTAGATCGCCTGTAATTAATTACCTGTAGTTTGCAAAAGAGGCACAGTAATGGTGGTTGTGGAGAAAGTAATTTGATAATTCCCATTGTGCTCCAGAAAGAGCAGAAGGGAGAGCATGAGACAGGTAGTTTGTATGACATAGTGGATGTTGTGTTTGCTTTGTGAAACACAGCACTGTTTGCTGAAGCAATCTGTGGGTGTTGTCAGGTGTCAATAGTCATAACTTTTAACTCTCTTCGCTTGTGTATGATGGGCGATGTTGGAAATGGGAGCGAAAGCACCTTTCACGAAGTATCTTTTATTCCTGTGAAACTTCACCAAAATAGCTTAGTACAACCTGGCTATTTTCCTAAAATAATGTTAGTAACTCAAAGTTTTAACTCAAATATTCATAATCAAGTGTGTAAATCACTGCAGCAGCTAATTACCTTAGTAGAGCAGGCTATAGAAAGAATGATGCTCTATTCAATTCGTGCCAAAGACAGTGATACTTACATAATTATACTCTATAAATAATGTTTCCACATATAATTGTGCATATTCTGGATGTGCTGTGATGTGGCTTTTCCACACAAAGCTGCAGGAAAAGGGGAGGATGAGAAGCGATACCTCAGTGGCAGCTCTGGCCAAAGGCAGAATTGCTGTGAGGTGCTGCTGCAGGCTGAACTTTTCTGTGGCTCCTGAAAAAGTTGCCTTTGAAGCTGCTCAGTGCTGCCTTTTAGAGATGTACTCTGTATCCTCTCCATAAACAGCCTGTACTTGAATGAGGGGGGTTGTCTGTAACCTCTTTTTTGGAGTATCTGGGTCGTCTTTAAGATGGTTGCAGAACAGGGGGGAAAGGGGCTGTCGAGGCCACATCCTGTCTTCTCACACAGCCTAAAGGAAAACCAGTATGCAGACATGGCAGAGATCTTGTTATTTTCTGTTAAAAATTCTGTTCACTTCAAGTATATTTTGATTACTCAAAGTTTCTAACATACTGTTTATTGTCATATGCTTGTATATATAGATATATATACAAGCATCCTATGTTTTAAATTAGAGATTGCATCATCTAAAAATTACCTCACAGGTCCATTGAGCATTTCGGAAAGTGAAAGAAATTATGCATGCAAGCAAAACTGAAAATGGAAACTGAAAAGGTAAGAAAAAGAAAGAAAGTGAAGTACTATTCCTGGTCTTTGAACACTATTTTCGCCAAGAAGCTGAGACTCATGTATTTCAATCTAGCAACAGACATATCCTGAAAAATGAGAGCTATCTGCACATCTTGCACAGCAAGCCATGCTAAAGAGCATGAAGGTTTTGGACCTAAGCTCTCAAAGTTAGGAAATGCCAGAAAAAAATTACAAAGACAACCTTATTTTTTTCGCCTTTGTACAGACATGTTATAATACAGTCTTTAGCTCTCAGTTCCCCAGCTATTTTTGCTCTAATTTCTGCTTTAATCTGCACAAAGAGGAAGAGTGCTGATTGTTTAAGAACTGCTCCTCAGCAGTTTGTTTTATCCTGTTTTAGTCTTCAGCTTTTGGCCTGGTTTACTGGCACTGAAATTAGGGGACAGGTATCCAAAGCTCCCTCTGCAGTCAGTGAAGAAACATTAAGACTTCCTCAGTGTTTTTCAGTTCAGTGTAAAATCCGAGTTACTTTCTGGAATAGTTTCTTTCTCTGCTTTCTGCAGCAGGGAGCCTAAGGTGAATATGTGCCTATATCATGCACTTTAAGTGAGTATGTGAAGTTAGGTGGAACTAAGCTGGTCTGTAAGCCTTGTTTACAGCTCCTGGTTCGGCTTCTCTCCTTGAAACAATGCTTAATTTCACTATATGATTTGCCATGATACACATTACTTCAATGCCTGAATGCTTTGCAAATTATAGCTTTTTTTCCCTCTACAGTGAGGAAATAACATAACTCCAGTTTGCCTGTTGGTAGCTGAGACCCCAAGTAACTTCTAAAAAATATTGTGCTAATATTGATTTTGGTGTACTTTGCATTATATATGGATTAAGAAGGAACTCTCATTGCCTTTACCTGTAGCTCTGTGTAAATATGTGATCTCCGGATCAGCTTACAGTATTCAGGACAAACCCAGAAAATGCACTTCATGAGTCCCTCTGGGAGGTCTGGTGCAGGCAACCTCACAGGATGCTGTCTCCTGGAAAGGGCAAAGCTGCTTTCTCTGCAGCAGCATTCAGTCAGCTGAACTGCACAGCTGTCTTCTCCTTCCTTTGCCTCATTCATCAGTCTGGCTTACAATTTCTATTAGTCTGGGTGTTCCTGCTCTGGGTCTCCCTTCCTCTTGGCCCTCTTCACTTCTCCCAATCACCTCAGTCTGGGCTTTCACTTCCCTGACCACATCAGGGACCTTCCCTTGCTCAGCTACCTTGGTCCAGGAGAAGGGGCTCTCAGGTATAGCTCTTTGCAGGAATATCCTTAAGGAAGATGTCTTGGCAGTGAGTAACCATCTTGGCTCCTGTTTGAAGTTATGTCTGAAAGGTCGCACATCAACCAGCACGTCGGTCAGCTCCAGCACTCTGGTGAGACTCTGGTTCAGATAAATTACCTTCCACTTGCAGTAGTTTTTCTTGTAGCATTTTTGGCTTTGCTTGTAGGTTTCTCAGCCAAAGAAAAGCCTGACCTCATTAAAATACTGGCCCTGTGGGCTTTGTGTCGTGCCATGAGCGCTACTACTTACGCTTACCACAGGGAAAAAAGCATGCCAGCCTTCAAAGTTCAGAGATTGAACCAAACATGACTTCCAACTTTTCTACATTTCAGGTTTTCCATATCAACATTATGACTCAAGTCTGAATGTTTTGCAAATTCAGAGGCCAGAAAGTCTGGAGTCCACTTTGTGATTTTAATTTAATCCCACTACTCTTGGAATCAAACACACAGTTTTCCATCTGATTAGACTGAGTTTGGACATAGTCACTATAAACACCGATTATTTTATTTTAGCTAGGAATGATTTGGAGCACTTGCTCTGAGTATAATGCTGAAGTCACAAGCTAAGTCAAAAAGAAATCAAGAGGCAGAGTTAATGTTTATAGTTTCTAAAATACTTTTAAAAAATCACAAAGAGCAACTTTGTATTAGCTTATTATGTCTTTCATGCTCACAACTTGCTTTTCTGGACAGAAAAAAGAGAAAGAGCAGATGTAGAGGCAACATGCTTGGTGGGCGTTTCCAAAATCATTCCTCAGTCATTGCCTTTTAAAGCCAAAATCACCTAATTTGCAGGACATTTTGTTTCTGTGTCCCACTGGTCAAGCACTAGTTCATTTATATCTATGTCATTACAGAGCTGCTATATCAAGACCTTGAAAGATTTCGGCGACCTTGCACATCTCTCATCAGAGCTGCTGAGGCAGCGGCCACCCCAGCTCTCAGATGCCTTATCACAGCCTCCGCACCGCTCAGCGTCAAACATCACTATCTGTCTCTGCGTCTATCCATGCTGAGAAATCTATACATCGCAAAACTTCCTTGGCTTTTATCTGACCGACGCCTTCCTCTGTTTCAAAGATAGATACTTCCCTTGCGACTGAAGCAAGCTCTCAGCCACATCGGCCTCTCAAGCTGCGCTGTTGGCATCGTGGTGACGACCAATGTAGTCAGCAGTGTGCAGCTCAGAACCACAGCCTTCTCCAGTCAGTAGTTTGGCAACCACACAGGCAGATGCATCTTTCATGCTTCCACTTGGCTTCTCTCATATTGCTGGTAAAACTGACCCTGGTCTTTTAACTGGTTAGCTCTATGTTATGACCTATAAAATGACCTCATTCAAGGCTTCTGCCATGAGTTTTGCTGGCTCCCCCCATGAATGGCTGAGGCACACAAATGACACATAAGCCCTCTGTAAAATACGCATGTGGAAGCTCTCCCTGCTTAGGTTCATCTTGTATGGATGTTCTCTACTGGAATCACAGATTATAAAATTTTTATGTATTATATTTTCTCCTTCCATTTTTGAGTTAATTTTTGTGGAACAAATACTCTCAGAGCAATGTGGGTGTGCAGGCAGCTTTTGAGCTCAAAAATCATGGCCTGTCGAGTCCTGTGGAAACATGCTAGATAGATTCTACCAAAGGTATGAGACCTGTTGACTCAAGCACACAAAAGAAAAAAATCAAACCGAGAGTTATTTGAACCCAAGCAGACAGCAGATGAAGTTTAAACCTTAGCAAAGATCCTTTCCTGAAAGAGGACATCTGCTGTAGTCTCACATCCTTGAGTAGTCCTTTTTAGTGGAAGGATGGGATAGTTCATTTGTTGAAGGTGGAGCTGTGGAAAACAGTCAGTTCTCCTGTCTTTAACAAAGCAACACATGAAGGAAAAGACTGCAAAATTAAGGATATGTGTGTAGAAACATAGCTTGAGCAGATGCTTTCAAGAAATGGCCATTGTAGATGGGAATTCCCAGCTAGTAGGTTATCGCAGACAGCTGATTCTCTGGTTGCTGATAATCAGGCTAGTTTGATCTGTGCCATGGCTCACCTGGCCTGGTCTTTCTCCTGTATTGCTCTTTTAGCAGACTGCTAAAAGAATTCTTTTAGCAGACAAGCTGCAGCTGCTGTATCTCCTTGTTACACTAACACTGTGCACCATCTGCCTCCTAAATAATGGTGAGAGACTCCATGTGTCCAGTGCACAATGCTGGAATACAAGGTTTCATAATGCCCAAAATATTCATGAATCCCAGCCTGCAATCTGGCTGTCATGAAGTGTTATATATCAACATGCCAGCAAGACCAGTGCAGTTCTCCCACCTTTGCTCTCCCATCTAGAAATGGTTCTGCATCTGCCATAAATCGCCTGTTGCATATGGCAAAGGAAGAGAATCCTCATCATTTTTCCCCTCTGAAGCCTGCCCAGCAGCAACCCACAGTCACACACCCCACTGTAATTTGGGGCATTTCTGTCAGCCATAGAATCATAGAATTGTTTTGGTTGGAAGAGACCCTCAAGATAGTCGAGTCCAACCATTAACCTAACTCTGGCGCTAAACCATGTCCCTGAGAACCTCATATACTCATCTCTTAAACACCTCCAGGGATGGTGACTCAACCCCTTCCCTGGGCAGCCTGTTCCAATGCCTGACAACCCTACTCATGAAGAAATTTTTCTTAATATCCAATCTAAACTTCCCCTGGCACAACTTGAGGCCATTTCCTCTTGTCCTATCACTTGTTTTTTGGGAGAAGAGACCAACACCCTCCATACTACAACCTCCTTTCAGGCAGTTGTAGAGAGCCATGGAAAATGCCTTGCTGTGGCCCTTGCAGAGACAGGTAAAGGGTGAGCAGCAACTACCTAAGTCAGCCTTAAGAATCCCCACTTTATGATGGGGGACATCATTCAGGGACTAAATCATGTGAAACATATGAATAAAAACAGAATAAACCCACTTTAAAGTATTTTTAGTATCACTGAAGCTTGCAAAAGTGGAGAACAGTTCTCATTGAAGTGTGTCTGTGTAATTCATAAAAATCCTGTGCATGAGAAATGCCCTTTTACACGTAGTAAACCGGACTGAGCTGATTTTTATGCTCCCATGTAACTTTTGTTTGATGCATGTTTTATTCCTCTTCTAGATGGCGCCAGTGTCCCATTACTGAGACGTCTCCTTTCTCTTCATAGACCTTATTTTCACAATTCAGTTTTAATGACTGCTTGTGTAAAACACTGCAATTGGTGTTCATCAAGACGCAGCTTTGCATCGCCTTCTGCTGACTTTTGCCAACTGCTATTATTTTTCATCCAGTCTTGAATTTATGGTATGGGATGCTTTCTACAGATGTTCCTTTTCCTGGTATTTATTTTACATCTCTTTCATGTTTTATTATTGCTATATAGTACATGCTAGTTTACATGAAACATAAAAGAAGATTAATAACATTACTCATTTTTTTCTGTACTCCTGAATGACTCAGGAGAGCAGCCCCATAGTAACAGCTACTTTCTAAGAGCAGAACAGAGCCTGTGTATGTTGAGTCATCTGAGTTCATGTTTAAGTAATCATTTGGGGGTACTGCTTGGTTCACATCCCTATAAAAAAGGCTTTGTGGTGCTCATTCATAGGTCCATTTTTTCTTCTGTACGCCACTGTAGTTCTAAAACTCTTCACTGCCTAATGTCAGTTGGTTCTTCCTGCGGGACAGGTGTCTCTAGTTATGAAGAAATAAGTTTTCCCATGCTTCAGCTGTTTCAAGAGGAGCTTATGGCTTTTACTTTCAGATGCACCATGCAAAAACTCAAGAAAAGGAGCTGTTAGCTGAAAAGAGCTATTTTTAAATACCATTTTTGATTTTAAGGGTTATATATCTCTGTAAGATATGAACCAAATTTTCTATAGGTCTGCCCTTCCTGGGTAACAGATTTTTGACTATATTTCTCTGCTAGTCAAAACACATATCTGTCACAAGGTTTTCTACAACATCTGCCATTCAAAACCCCAAGTGCCCTCAGTAGAACTGGGATTTTTTGGGCGTGCTGGAAGAAGGAGGAGAATTTTGCAACATACCTGAAAATTAATCACAATTTGTATAATTTTGATTTCCTGCAGGGTCTAATTTCCCATGAGCAACCTTGAACTAAAAACATCTGTCTGTGACTCACCGTTTTGGTGCTGAGATTTGTTTCAGCAGCAAGCAGCTGCCTGGGTGGTGCAGGGAGGAGGGAGCTTTGCTGCAGGGGGTGTCTGTGCCCTGGACCTTGTGCTTTTCTGCCCAGCTTCTAGCATGGGTGTTGCTCTGCGTCTCCAACACCTCAATGCCACAGCCTTGGTGACACTAAGAGCCTGCTATTTGCAGCCCTGCAGCTTGGCTTTTACTCACAGCTCTGTACCCTCTAAATGCAGTGGCAGCATTTTCCAGAGCTTCTAAAGCAGTGGTTTTCCCTATTGGCCTCATGCTCTTGCCATTTTTCATGCTCCCTTCATGGTTTTGCGCATGCAAACCCAGATATTTTTATGATCAATTTTCATAGGAGGCAACTACCACTGGCATGAGACTGACACCTTATTTCCCATCTTTTGTACTTCTGATTTTGTAGATTTTTAGTTTACATTAGAGAAACCCAAAATATAGTTTGTAATAAAGTAGATGGAAGTCATTTAGATAATAAATGTTGTCCAATAATACACATGCACAGAACCTTAACAACCAGTAAATGTGCAATGCTTGCATCTAACGGGCATATTCTCATCAGCGCTATGGGAACAAGTAGTAGAGTGTTCAAGTGAGTCCCAACAAAGTGTATGTAGCTGTAGGGAAATAACACAATCATTGCTGCCACCAGCTGCACTGGGTAAGAGACCCAGAGGAAGATGCTCGTCTGGATCCCCATCACTGCTCTTCCTGGCTGACTGCTTGGAGAGTTTTTTACTTTTCCCCTCTCTCTCTCCTATGGGTTATTTTTGTTTCTTCCTAAAGTAACTTTCAGCATTAGAGTGGTTGTAAGTGCTCAGCTACAGATCCCGCAAATAAAACTGCATGTGCTCCTCTCTGAACATCCTTTGTGCAACGTCTTCCGCCATCCTGTAGTGACACTGTAGTGTCCCTAAAAATAGCCCGTATGCTTGGATTGTATGATATAAGAATACTTTCTGGTCTGCTTTTTGACATACATTAAATATGGGGAGAATACATATGTATATAAAAGAAAGTTTTGAGTTCAGACTAGAACCAGCTTCAGTAAGGGATTTTATTCCTGAAGAGACTTCAGTAAACAAAAGGTACAGTTTTAATCCAGGTGACTGCAAATTGTTGTATGAAGCACTTTACAGGTAGCAACTTGCTTTCTTCCTTTATCAGGAACTGGGAGGGACTTTAACAAGCTCTGTACGTATAAATGGAGATCAAAGAATGCTCACGCCCACAGCTTGCACAGAATTTGGTAGATTACTGGAAAGGTTAAAAAACCCTTAATCAAATAGCAAATGGCAAAACTATGTGACAAATATCAAAAGAACTCGTTAAGAGGTAGCACAAGAATGAACATGCTTAAAATTCTGCTCTTCCTATTCACAGAAGACCAATTCACTTTACAAGCAGCTTTGACTTCTCTTTAGAAGTGATTCCAAGTCAGGTTTTAGGTATTTTTAGTATTTTATAGTGTGATTGCCGATTTTTCCAAACACACAAGGGAGAAGTCTGACCTTTTCAAAGATAATCTGAAACTTCACTCTGAACAAGTCTGTCTAATAGAGGCTTTGTCACCCTGTGGCTCATGTTACATGAAATCTGTTAAGAAAAGCTATTAAAGCCAGCAACAAGAAGAGGGAGGAGGTTTGTGTCTAATGAATTATCCAGTTTCATGTCAGGTATTTGAGCTTGTGGGTGCTGTGGCTGGGTGTGCAGGCATTCTCTCCGTGTTTACACTGGTACCATGCTGCCAGCAGTACCCCGAGACCAAACCCTGTGCCATTCTTGCTGTCCCCGTGCTGCCGCACACTGGGGTGGCTGAGTGCCCCACTGCTGCCTGCAAGGACAGGCTATCCTGGACAGGACACAGCTGGCACATCTGGCCGTGCTCAGACCTTGCACCACCCTGCCAGGGCATCTCCTGCCTCAGTGCTGCTTCAGTGCCAAGGGATACAAATTTACCTCACAGCACGTATGCGCCTGAAGAGATTTTTATGCTTGAGTAGCTGCTGTTTACAGCCTGTCCTGGCTTGAATGTGTGTTGTCTCACTTCCCACATCTTGGCAGAGGCAGCCCAGATGGGCAGGCCTTCGGGGAACAGAGTACTGTGGCACTCAGATTTAGAGGATACATGGAGATAGAAAACCCAAACAAGAGCAATCTTAACAATAAGCCCCAATTTTGCCCTGGTGATTTCTCCTAGTGTTAGTTGGGTGTATGAATATCTGCCTTCAGCTGCATGTCCCACCGGGGTACATGGGGAAACATGCACCCCACTTTGGGGAGCCTTGTTGTCCCACAGGCCAGGGGCAAAGTGAGCCCTCTGAGGCCACAGCCATTGAAGATTCTTGTGATATTATCTGTCTCTTGCTGAACTGCCCTGGGCAGTTCCCCTTGTGTGTTTGTATCCTAGGGTGCATTAGGAAATTTTGACCAGTAAGTCGAGGGAGGTTCTCCTCCCCCTCTACTCTGCCCTGCTGAGGCCGCATCTGGAGTACTGTGTCCAGTCCTGGGCTCCCCAGTTTAAGAAGGACAAAGAATGACTGGAGGAAGTCCATCAGCAGGCTATGAAGATGATGGGGGGTATGGAGCATCTTTCTTATGAGGAAAGACTTGAGAGACCTGGGCTTATTCAGTCTGGACAAGAGAAGGCTGACAGGGGATAAATACCTCAAGCATGGGTGTCAAGAAGATGGACCAGACTCCTTTCAGTGATGCCCAACGATAGGATGAGGGGCAACGGCCACAGACTGAAACATGGGAGGTTCCATCTAAACATGAGGAGAAACTTCTCTACTTTGAGGGTGCCAGAGCACTGGAACAGGCTGTCCAGACAGGTTGTGGAGTCTCCTTCTCTGGAGACATTCAAAACCCACCTGGACGCCTTCCTGCGTAACCTCATCTGGGTGTTCCTGCTCCCGCAGGGAGATTGGACTAGATGATCTTTCAAGGTCCCTTCCAACCCCAACCATTCTGTGATTCTGTGACACTGGGCCACTGCCTGTCCTACTTCAGCTTTGCCCGTGGTATCTGTGAGTAAGAACAGAGGTATTAAGCCTAGCAGCAGAAGCAGAAATAAAATGTGTGTTGTGTGACTGTGTGTGCCTTGCATTCAGATTCATTGCATTAGAGCTCTCAAATCCCACCTCGCTCCTTCCTCACACCCAAGTATAAATCCCCTGGGACAATCGTTCCCCCTTTCCCATGGCCTTGGCCTGTAGTGCCTGCAGGTGCTCCTGAATCGTGTTGCTTTTGTCTGAGGCCCATAAGCTCCTTCCATGGAAGTGTTCAGGGCTTTACTCCAGGCTGGAAGATGTCCTCAGTGTGCTGGTGATTTGGCTGTGAACTCCGCGTTGTCTCATGAACAGCTGCTCTTCTTCTGTGACAGGAGGAAGTCACCTTGGGGAAAGCAATGATCACAGCTAGTCTGAGTCACAATATGAACTAATGTGTTTGGAGTCCTTCCCAGCACTTCCAAAATAAGTTAGGGATTAAAATTTTACTCAAAAGCTGTACCTGCTCTTTGTCAATGCTGTTACACTGTTTCCCCAAAAATAAGACCTACCCCTACAATAAGCCCTAACACGATTTTTCAGGATTTTTGAGGATGCTCAAAATGTAAGCCCTACTCCCAAAATAAAGCCTAGTTACAGTTCATTTAGAAAGTCAATTTAAATAGTGTTCAGGAAGCTTTACATGTAAAAAAGTAATAAGTTTTGGAGCAATAATTAATATAAGACTGTGTCTTATTTTGGGGGAAACAGGGTAGAAGATGCTGTACAAGAGACACACTTGACTTTTAGATATAGCATGAATATCTTCCACTAAATTTACTTTCAAACATTGACATTATAATGTTCTTCAGAAACTGCATGATAGTAACAATTGACTCTTAAAATCGAGAAAGAAGAAATACACAATAAAAAGTGGAAAGGTGAGGAAGGTTTATAGTCTTCAAGTCAACATATTTTCTGAGACAAAAACAAAACATCTAATAGCTGCTAGGATATAACACACTTATTGATCAGGTCAGGAAAATGAGAGTTTTCAGGACTACCTGAGTAATGCAAAATTGTTTTTGCCTGTCTGTTCAATTCATCACAACTAACTGCAGGTATAAGTTATTTTCTTCTTCATTTCTGGTTCCTGTAGAGGGTGTTGAAGTACTTCTTAATATAGTCTCTGCATATGTTTATTTTGCTGGTTCACAAAACTGCAGGTAAACTAAAATGCATCTTCTGAAATCATAACCCTGCTTAGAGTTCTTTGCTCAAATCAACATGTAGACTTGTTTTGCAGATTTTTTTCTGCTGTCTACATGGAGATATTATTGAACTGGAGACCTGAAGTGTAAGGACCACTGTATGAAGAAGTCCACCACCTGCATTGCTGGCCTTTTAAAACTGAATTGCCCATCTAGTTTCTTTGGAGCACTCTGGCTCTGCTGGGCTATTCAGTTCAGTGGGCTGCTACACTCCTGGGGTCCTTTATGTCACAAGTAGAAAGTGTTGCCTTGGAGACTCTGTACCTTCTGACAGACATGGACCTGTCATCTTGACATATAGTCTCTCACCCACAATAAAACCAGCAAAGCCCATCAGTCTTCATCGGCAGCTGCCAAGGAGAAAGGACAAATGCGTAATGAACCTTGGCAATGTTGTCCTCAAGTCTCGCTGTGATGGCTCAGGAGCGTGCTGGGCACAGTATAACCATTACTTACAATAGAACAGTATTGGAGTGACTACTAAAGGTGCCATATAATTTAGCTATGGTTGATAACCAGAAACACAAACACTTTAAAAGAAAACGCCACATTTGAGAATCAGTGTTTCTTAACTAACACTTTCGTATTTTGCAGTCTTCATCTCCCTGGACACTTCAGGTAGGCAGTGCTGTTACCAATACACCAGAGTGTGGGAAGGAAGTGCTCTAAGTGAAAACTCCTTTACATATTTCCCTAAATATAATTGATATATTTTAGCTATTTCTGGATATTTTGCAGACTTGTTTTCTATACCTTTATGAAGATAACCACTTAGTAGAAGTTCCTTTCACCGGTAGACTGGGAAAGAAAACTACAAAGTGCCTCGAATATTACTTTCTTCTGGCATACAATCATAAAGAGACAACAATGTAAACTTATTTCAAAATTAATAACCTTACCTTTTATTCACTTTCATTATTTTCTCACTGGCAAGGCCAAGATTTTAATGTGTACCAGAAATGAATGCATGTTGATTCTCTGAAAAGAACCTCTATTACTGCATAGGTGAATAAATTTGCCTTAAAAAGAGAACTTTTCGTATTTGGCCATGCATACACTAGGCATCTGTAGTTTTAGCTTTCTGATTGCTTAGATCAAAGTCAATAAGCTATTTCCTGAGGGCTTTTTGTTGCTTTTGCTAATAAATTGCTAAGGACAACCAGCCTTAAAACAAAAAAACCCATCCAGATGGATTTCAGTAGATAAAGATTTGTTTAGTGTAGGTAGCCCAGCTCTTTACAGTCAGATGCGCTCCAAAAACTCAGGCTGGTCCTTCAGCTTCTTTTGGGAGTTTTACAACAATTTATGTACCTAAGAAAGCTATTTGCACCTCGTAAGCTTGGTTTTGTACACACACCCTGATTAGTGAAATATCACTCCATCACCAGACAGACGTGCAGTCACAAAGTCAGTCACAGAAGTGTCAGTTCAAGCCTTGCTCTGGAGTCAAAATGAAGATTACACAAATAAAATACCTGTTTTTTTGGACTGGAGAGCCAAAGACAGGTGGGTTATAAGACTGACAATCACTTACCTTTGTGCACTTTTGGTAGGACACCTGTGATAATTTATTCATCCCAGCTTCATAGGTTACCTTGGCTTAGGCAAATCATTCTTTATTTAGACTCCAAGTGGTCCCCTGTGCCAACAGATAAGTGCTTGTGCATCACCGGAAAAGAAATGTAAACAGACACCCTTTATATTAAATGAAATATTGTCTATCGGTATTCTGATATTGTTGTTTTCTCTGCTGCAATGAAATCAAAGAAAGTCATAATCCTGATGGTGTTCTCCACATGTTCATTGCACTGAGGGTCAAAGGGAATAGGGACTCACTGGCTAATTTATTCATCACCATTAATTTGAGGTACAATTTAGTAATGTCTCCCACAAAAGCAACTCCTTTGGCAGTCTCTCTCTTCTCCTGGATATCTCTACATATTTTTTCTCTATTTTGCTTTTAATGGGAAATGTTTCAACCCCTGTTACTGCTGGATCTATATGCATGCCCTGCCAAAGTGACAGTGGTTTTGTAAAATCTCTTTGCAATTTACTCCTTGGGCAAGATATTTACACTAAAACCAGTAATGCTCAGCTCCTTACAATTATTGTTGGTGTCTTTGCTTGGTAGGCAATGGTTAGCATTTTTTTCAATATCTTTTCCCTACTTCAGGAGCCACCTCACCCTTTATTTTTTTTTTTTTTTGACCAAAGAGCCTTTCCCTGAATTCAGATCTGTCTGATTTCTCATAATCTCATCATATATTTACTCAGAAAGCTGCTGATTGTGCTTCAACTCTTGTCCTAAACCTCTGAATTTCCAGAGAAGATGACTCTGCTATAATAAGTTTCAGCCATTCCTATTCTTCAGCTCATTTCCGAGATCTATTGAAATTCCCATGGCTACAACTATACTAGTAATACTTGTGCTGAACCATTCTCTCACATGGAACTGAATGGCCCTGGTCCACATTGCAAAACTTTGGCTGCCTCAATCTTTCTGACTCTCTGTCTTTTCCAAAGACATTTCCAAAGATCATTTTGCAATGATCCTGATAACTTCCAAATCATGTATGGAAGCTGGGAGAACACAGGTTAGCACTCCCACTACCAGATTGTTTTAACCATTTAACACTGTAGACCACATGGGAACATTTCTGGTGTTTGATAACATCTCGAGGCATGCGTTATTTCACTCATAATTGTAGCCCGTATTTCTTAAAATAGCTGTTTTATAGACTCTTGCTTTTCCAGGAAATCTCTATTTAGTAGTCAGGCTTCCCAACGTTGGTTTGTTTGTTTTTTTTTTTTCCCAGTAAATAACAACTAAGGTTTAAATTTCTTCCTGTTATAAACACTAATCTCAACTTATTATACATAACTTATTATGTTATAAACTACTCATCTCAAATCTGAAACACACAGAGCCATTTATAACAGTTGTCAGAACCTTCCTGTCCCTGTATTTGAGAAGTTGTCAGGAATGTCTTTCGGGGGGCACATTAGGCTGATGACCCTGTTGCCAGTCTTTCCGTATCTCAGAAGCTGAGGATATTTCTTTTCTCCTTGGATTCCCCCAGTACTTTCCAGTTTCCATGAGCCTGCCCTGCCAACCAGGAGCCAACACCAACATCCAGTGTGTGGCAGTGGAGTAAATAAGAGAAGACAATTTCATTATCTCTATAATGACTCTGTCTTTGCTTCTCTCCTCACTGGGCACCACATTTTGTCGGGACCTCTTTTCTCCTGCTGCAGAGCAGCTATCCTTCCCTGCTAGTCACAGAATCATACAATAGAATCACAGAATCATTTCAGTTAGAAGAGACCCTCAGGATCATAGAGTCCAACCATAATCTAACCTAAGTCTAGCACTAAACCATGTCCTTAAGAACCTTGTCTAAACACTTTTTGAACACCTCCAGGGATGGTGACTCCACCACTTCCCTGGGCAGCCTTTTCCAATGCCTGATAACCCTAACCATGAAGAATATTTCCTAATATCCATGCAATAACCTCCTTTCGGGTAGTTGTAGAGAGCGATAAGGTCTCCCCTTAGCCTCCTTTTCTCCAGGCTAAACAGTCCCAGTTCCCTCAGCCATTCCTCATCAGACTTGTGCTCCAGGCCCCTCACCAGCTTCGTCACCCTCCTCTGCACTCTCTCTGGTACTTCAATGTCCTTCTTATGATGAGGGGCCCAAAACTGAACACAGGATTCAAGATGGGGCCTCACCAGCAGCAAGTACAGGGGCACAATCACTTCTCTAGTCCTGCTGGCTGCACTATTCCTGATACAAGCCAGGATGCTGTTGGCCTTTTTGGCCACCTGGGCACACTGCTGGCTCATATTCAGCCGTCTGTCAATCAACATCCCCAGATCCCTCTCTGCCAGGCAGCTTTCCAGCCACTCTTCCCTGAGCCTGTAGCGCTGCCTGGGGTTGTTGTGACCCAAGTGCAGGACCCAGCACTTGGCCTTGTTGAACATCATACAATTGGCCTCAGCCCAATGATCCAGCCAGTCCCGACCCCTCTGTATGGCCTTCCTACCCTCCAGCAGATCAACACTCCCACCGAATTTGATGTCATCTGCAAATTTTCAAGCACTGAGGGGACACTCAACCCCTTCATCCAGATCATTGATAAAGAGATAAAAGTCTCTGCCTAGCTGCTGTTTTCTTGCTTCTGCCTACCTATTGCAGACTTGCTTTGATACCCTTCCTACAATGGAATGAAATCTGTAACAAAACCATTCTTTCCTTTGTTTCTTGATTTAAGAGTTCACCAACAACAGTTTACATACCTTGGTTCTTGCTCTTTTGCAGACAGCAATTAGTTATTTAAACTAAGACCACCTTCAAAGGACCCAGCTCTTCCTCCTTCTGAATTAATCTAGGCACGAAAAGCCTCATTCTCTCCCAGCACTATTAGGAATTACACCATTCAAGGTTTTGCCAAGCCCAGGTTTACCAGCCTAGGCCCCAGAGAAGAAACAAGCATTTGAAATCTCAATATTCTTTCATAACTGTGTTAGCAGCAGTCTACCTCTTTCTATTGCTGTCCACTATTTAGTAATACTTTTCCAAACAGAAGTAGGTGTCGTCACCATGAATAAACCATAATTCCTACAAGAGAATTCCTAATCTCTGTCAGTTTGGGTCTGAGTGTTGATCTGTGTGCTTTGCTGTTCAGCCTGTCTTTATCTATTGACTAGTGATGCCACAGGAAGAAATCTCTGCCTGCCTCCTGTATCATTCTAGTTACAGTCTGATAAGCACTAAACATGTCTGAATTAGTCACTTTGTGCTATTAAAAAACAACCTTTTTTAAAAAAAAAAAAATCCACCCTTTTCCCTTGATTCCTTTTGACTCCTCTTGCAATTCATGAAGACCCTTTGCAGCCTTTCAGAAATTTTCTCTCTTAAAATTTCCTCATGGCTATCTTCTTTTTTTCCATGGAGTTCTAGCCTCACTTATAAGGTGTTTCAGTTCCAGCACAGACCAGATGTGGCCTACTAGTTCTTCAATAAAAATAGATTCTTCTGCATCAGACGTATCTTTCAGGTTAAAATTTATCCCCTGGTCTTTAAGTTAAGGAATTAAGTCCTTTATTAAGCCCTTAAATAAATCCTTCAGGAGTAAATTAATACTGAATTATTTCTGCCTTAAGGTGGAAAGCACAAGAAGTTGAATATTTTTCTAGGGATGCCCTGATGTTTTATTTCCCTTTCTAATCGTAAGCAAGTAGCTGCCTTCCCTCTCTTCCCTCCTCCAAGTCGTATATGTCAGAATCAGGCTGCTTGCACAATGTTAAACCTCCGGAGGCAGAGATACCTGCTGCAGGGAGGAAAAACTGTTGCAGTGGTCAGTTTGATCATCACCTGTACAAATAGCTGAGCTCATTGCAGTGACTTGCTTGCCAAGTGAACCTCAAAATGCATCTGAATCAGCTTCTAGGAAATACCGGAGAGGTGTTGATACTTGTGACCAGTGTTTGGTAGGAAGCTGAATATCAGGATCTCTCTGGCTGTACTGTCCAAATTACTCCTGGCACCTTGTGCTATAGAGCAGAAAGAGGCAGATATGGAATTCCAATAATTGCATGAGAAAATGGTGTAATGGCATAAAAATTCCTTGGGAACAGAGGATACTTCTAGAGTAAAAGGAGCACATACCAAACAGTTGAACTTCATTTGAACCATAAGATAATCGCACTGTTGGCACTTAACTTAAGAAGGTCACAGATCAGTATTTAATGGAAGTGCATGTGGTTTGATGTGTAGTGTTCAGCAGAGGAAAAGTAATGGAAAATCTTTTACTGAGTAAAGGGCAGGGTAGAATATTGCAACATTCAAATAGGAAATGTGGAAGAACAGCTGAAGTCTGGAAGATGGGACAGAGAGACTTGAGTGGAAAATTTAAATCAGAGTATCAGTACAATAGGTATATCAGGAACTGATGGGACTCACAGTGATACTGGGTACGAAGGCCTGTGCTGATAGAGCAGATATGCTCTATCTTACAGAAAACTTAAATCATGTTAACTAAGTGTTCACAAAGGAACAGGGAATCCTTGTGGTTTATGAAGGAAAGATATAGTATTAGCGTATAATATTATATTATGTGATCTTATTATAAGTAGGATTATACTCACTTTTTTTTTCTAGTATATTATTGCTACTACGTAATATTACATTATAAAATCACAGAACAGTTGTGCCTGGCAGGTGCCTCTGGATATCATCAAGTCCAGCCTCCCTGCTTTAGGCAGGGTCAGCTGGAGTAGGTTGTCCAGGACTTACTTCATGAAGGAATAATATTAGCATGCAGTGACTCTTACCATGGAGGAGCTATTTTGTAGTTGTGACCATGATGCACCTGGAATTACAACTTTTTTCAGCAACAAAAGGAGCAAGAAAGCCCAAAGAAACAAGTAAAACCCCCCTACAGCTGTTAAATTTTACAAAGGGGAACTATACAAAAATGAGGATGTTTATTCAGAAGATGTTCACAAGGGCATTGAATCTCTGCACACAACTTTGGGACCAATTAAGGGTACCATAGTGGAGAAACAAAGCACATGCTTTCTGCTAATTGAAAAAGATTTGAGAAAGCACAGGAGGAAGGCGACATAGATAAACATAATTGAAATGAATGGTATTAAAACAAGAAGACTTCCTTTGAACAGCTGAAGTCCTGCCCAAATAGGGTGAATAGAAAGATCTGTAAGCTGTAATTAAGTGCAAATATGTAGTGAGGCAGGCCAAAAAATTCCTCCTAAAACCCCCCCAAATCCAACTAATCCAGGAAATTATTTACTAAAAACTATTAATAAATCCTAAAACCACATCAAGAGCAGGAAGCCTGTTGGGTTTGTTAGGGTAGCTCAATGATCAAAATGTGAAAGATGCAGAAAAAGCCAGAGACAGAAAAACCCAATACAATATTGGAACAAACAGATGGAATTAACATTAATGAGCCCCCATTACTTGATGGTCATTATCCAAAGCGCACCAAAGGAGGTCCAGGTAGAAACTGCTGAAGTTCTCACCGTAATGTGTAAATTTTCACTTGCAGCTGTCTTAGTACCAAAGGAATGGGAGATAATTAATGTGAAAGACAGAACCACTAACTCAGAAGCCTTGCATGTGTACTGAGCAAATTATTAGTAACACTGTTAAAAAACCATTGAGAATTAGTGGATAGATGCATAAAATAGACACAGTGAGGAAGTACTTTTTTGTAGTGAGAAAATACCTTTTTTTATAATGAGGAAGAAATTTTGCCTTGGGTAATTGTGTAACAAATATATTGAAGCCCTCTGAATTAAAAACCATGAGAATAAAGGAGATCAGGATTCAGCATACCTGGTAATGTTCAAAAGACATTAAAGAATCTAAATCTAAAGAGACCTTTAAAGCAATTCAGAAGCTATTGGATAGAAGGGGACATCCTTGTGTGAATAATTGTGGTGGCTGCAAATCCCTCCCTTCTCCTGGATCACTCTACTACGTGTCTACCAGGGTGGTCAGGTATGATTTGGGGAAAACAATCCCCCCTGTGTTCCTGTAGCTCTGCTGAGAACAATTCCCCTTTGTCTAAGTGCAGTGAAACTGGGAAAACCGAGGCACAAGTGCAGTGGATCAAGACACGAAGGCATGTCCTCTGTGCTCTTGGAGCTCCTGCTGTATGGAAACACTGCCTGGGAAAGGTAGTGACCATCAGTCACTAGTGACAGTTTGATACACCTGCTACCTCACACTCAGCCCAAGTGAAATGGTACCAGAGCTATACTATCAAGAGAGTTCTGGATGCTGCCAGACTAAGAGAGACTACAGTGGAAAAATAATGACTAAAGTCGACGATCTTACGACTCTGTGATTAGGGACCCTAAAGTGAGGCCCTTAGACCACCGCAGGCTGTGACTTTGTATCTCTCTCTGAGGTGGGACAGCCCTCGGAGACATCTCATGGTGAATCAATGCCATGAAGCTATGGGCAAGGACAGATTTCTCAAGCTTCAACATATCACCCATTGAGGAATACTGATGCATTAAAGTGAGTAACTCACTTAACTCGAGAGAGAAGTTTTATAGGTATACCTCCACATATATTCCGCATACATATGCACAAAGCTATAGGTTTGTGTGTGTCAATATATTCAAATAACCATGGATTAATGTACTTGAGTATGTGTGTGTTTACGGATTTGTACAGGAGCTTTTAATCATCTACCTCTGTGTGTCTATATGTAAGTGACTTAACTTTCTTTTTTGTAAGTGCAGTGTGATCCTTGACATCATCAAATCTGTAATCAAGTTGCTGTTTTAATTATAGCAGATTCCATTGAATTGTTTTAAATAATCTTGTTAATCAAATGTTGATTGAACATTATTATAAATCATATATTAAACTTGTGATCTACATTAATAAATCCTAAATTGTTGCTAAATCAAAGCAGTGTTGACATTCCATTCTGCAAAACTAATCAGGAGAGAGAGGGTAGAGGCAAATGATCAATCTTTAGAGCAAAAAGAGGTTGCCACCAGTGTGTTTCAGACTGTGCCGTGACTTTAGTTTCACATAATTAAATAATCTCCTTCCCCTCTACTCCGCCCTGGTGAGACCACATCTGGAATATTGTGTCCAGTTCTGGGCCTCTCAGTTCCAGAAGGACAGGGAACTGCTGGAGAGGGTCCAGCGCAGGGCAACAAAGATGATTAAGGGAGTGGAGCACCTCCCTTATAAGGAAAGGCTGAGGGAGCTGGGGCTCTTTAGCTTGGAGGAGACTGAGGGGTGATCTCATCAATGTTTACAAATATGTAAAGGGTGAGTGTCAGGAGGATGGAGCCAGGCTCTTCTCTGTGACAACCAATGGTAGGACAAGGGGCAATGGGTATAAACTGGAACACAGGAGGTTCCGCGTACATATGAGAAGAAACTTCTTCACAGTGAGGGTGCCAGAGCACTGGAACAGGCTGCCCGGCGAGGTTGTGGAGTCTCCTACTCTGGACACATTCAAAACCCACCTGGACACCTTCCTATGTAACCTCATCTGGGTGTTCCTGCTCCAGCAGGGGGATTGGACTAGATGATTTTTTGAGGTCCCTTCCAATCCCTGACATTCTGTGATTCTGTGTGATTCTGTGAAAGGTAAAAAGTGAGGAGATAAAATTTGAAGATGCTATACAGAATACTTTGCTATTTTCTGCAGACTAGCAAAGATGAGGGTTGACTTAAAAAACCTGCAAAAGCACCATGTAAGTATAAATAATAGACAAGTTAAATTACACATGAAATTTAGTAGACACAAATGCAAAAATAAGCACATCAAAAGTCTTCTTGTCCAGCAGTTTTGCCTTTATAAATAATATGGGGGGACTTTGAGCTGACTGCTGGCTCTCAAAAACAAGAACTCATCATCAGCTTAATGTTCAGGACCAAACAAAAACCCCATCTTAAGATATCACTGTGTAAATCTGTGATGCATCAGTGTTTGTAGCATTACGTGGAAATTAAATTTGATAAGGTATAAGGTTAAAAATGACCAAGATATGCAACCCAGATTCCATACAGGTTATGAATGTGTAGGCTGGGACTCTTCAGCCTGGCAGAGAGATGCAGCAAAGGTCTACAAAACCATGCATGGTGTGGAAAGGGTGAATATAAAACATTAAAATACAAAACATAAGGAGTATCAAAGAAACCTAGCAGGCAGAAGGTTCAGAAAAGAGGAAAGGAGGTGATTTTCGTGCAGGTAGTTCTAATAGACATATGTACATATGTCTAATGTACATGATCTAATTCTGCAGCAAATATTTTCCATTATATGTACTTCTGGAAAGGAACTCTTCTGTGGAAAATGTTGTGGTTGCCAAAGGTTGACATGAGCAAGTTTACTGAAAAAAAAACCCATCAAGGGTTATTAAATCTCCAGGCAGTTGTCCTGCAGTAAATCCTTAAGCAAGAATTGTTGACAGCTGAAAGACTGTTCTGAGGAAGCATCACTACATACTTGACTTTTTATTGAACTGCTCCACAGGCATCCTCAATTGGTCCCTATCACAGGCAGGGTGCCAGGCAAAGAGAGCATTTTGACTGATTTTGTGTGGCCTTTTTTGGTATCTGATTTTCTCCTGCAATGATGTGAAGAACGTGTGTGTAGATCTGTAGGTTTGATCTTCCAAAATCTGGCCTTGAGGGTAAAGTTGTTGTGGTCTGTTTTTGTTGTTGTTTTTTAAACAGCCAACTGACAGCAGTATATTGGATATATCAGCTGTTACGTTTTCATCTCTGACACCAGAAGGAGCTTTTTCCCAGGCACAAACAAGTGACTGAGATGCAAGTCTAATTCTTATTGTATAGCTTATCATTCTGCATAATTGAAATAAGGCTGTCATTGTAGACTATCAAGGGCATCACTGCTTTCTAGCCATGGTCTCTCATGTCTCTGGTGAGCACAAGCCTCACAGTCCTTCCACTGAATAGTTGCATAAATGGTGTCAAAATATTTATGTTTCTATGACTATGGCCTGCAAACATTGTATATTGTATCTTAAGAAACAGTCAAACATAATTTGGATGGTATCTTTATAGCTGGCTAAGTTTTCTGATGTTGAAGCAAAGGAAGCTTTCATTTTAAAATATTGTGTTAGCTTTACTACAATTTGCCACATCAAACAGAAAAGAGCCTCTGTCGCCTGTTTTCAAACTCTTGACACAGTAAAATTGTGCTTTCAGCTTTTGGCTAATTTTAGCACTTTAGTCTTGTAATTCCAGTTCTAATATGTTTCAGCAATACAGGTGGTGGATCTGTGCACCAGAGAGATGAAAAATGAAAACCAGAAAACATCCCTAAAGGGGGAGTAGGCAGTTCCCACAGCCAATTTGCTTACACTAGCAGATGTTTTCAGGTTTGCCTGTCAAAGGGAAGCAGAGTTTTCTAGGGGTATATCAGGAGTATATTGTACATAATACTGCTGAAAGAAGTATTCAAGCTTTGCAGAGATACAAGCAGAGGATACTTAGATCTCAAAAGCTTGCTTGACAAAAGGGAATGGAGCTGCTACCTTGTTTCCCCTAAAATAAGCCCTAGCATGATTTTTTCAGGATTTTTGAGAATGCTCAAAATATAAGCCCGACTCCAAAAATAAGCCCTAGTTACAGTTCATGTAAAAAGTCGATGTAAATAGTGTCCAAGCAGCTGTACATGTTAAAAAGTACTAAGTTTTGGAGCAAGAATTAATATAAGACCCCGTCTTATTTTGGGGTAAAGAGGGTATACTGGTATGTAGAAACTACTCTATTACTTACAGAAGTTATAGTGACCATGCTTGTTTATTAAAAAAAAGAAAAACATGATCCTACTGTTAAATTACAACACTTGGGTTATTTGCTAGAATTGCATTTGATTAGTGGTGAATGAAAGGTTTAAATTATAACATAATGATGCTAATACAATATAAGTGCTGGTACAAATTTGCTAGAAGTAATTTAGCTAGCTCATAGGAATTATACTTACTGTCCTACTGAATGCCCTTAAGAGATGCCCAGGAAATTAAAGTGTAGAACAGAACAAATGAAGTGCAAAAGACATATTAAATGTGATGTTCTTTGGAGCTTTCCTCAGTGTGATGTTTTGTGAGACTGCGTCATGCAGTTCTATCAAATCAGGTTAAGGTACAAAAGGTAAATAGTTGCCTTGATTTTAAAGCATATTAAATTTATCTTGCTTCCTCTTTACATAAGCCTGTGGCTTGCTGTAGTAATTTCAGCATCACTAAATAACCTGGCAAAGTTTACGAGCATCTTCATCAGATGCGATGGGCTGCAGTCCCACTCCTGTCCTGTGGATGGGTACTAGTGATTACAGCAACTAAGAAAAATTACATTTCTCAGCAGTGAGAGATGCTAAAGATCAGTTTGCTGGTCAGAGGCATCCTTTGGCTGACTAGAGGTCATTGACACTGATAAGAGTCTTCCTTACCCCACCATGATGCCACACACGCCACCAGTGTGGTTCAGGGGTTCCAGCAAACTTGGGAGTGGACCTCTGGGTCTATCCCCATATCCACTTGGCAAATGATGTTCTCATTGTAGGGAAATCGGTCTAATACATGAGAGATTGCTGAGGCACCAATGCTTGTCTGATGCAAATGAGGGTCTTCTCATTGTGAAAAAGCGGGAGATCTGTATGAAGAAAGCTGTGAGATTTCATCTAAACTGGAAATTTGCTGACCTCCTGCTGTGTGTTTTGCCTCCTGTCTATCAGCCAAGTGAAGTATTGTTAAAATCAGTCTTGCATGGGAGAGCAAGAGCAGGGAGCTCTGTGCGGGGGAAACACACCCCTGACCTGGGAATTCAGTGTCAACCATGATGTGAGCAGAGTACAGCATGATGCTGTGGAAAAGGGACGATCACAGAAGATGTCACCAGTAGGGCAGCCTACACAGACCCTTACTGTGGGAACCACTTCATCTGCCTGGGGATATGGTTCTTGTGGTGACGCACACAGATGCGAAAGTCACAAGGGCAGACATTTTGGCCAGTGTCCCCACTTCGTAGTGGCTTTTCCTTTGCAGCCATGAAAGCATGTTAGTGGAGCTTACAAACTGCCTGGGTAGAGGGGAAGAGACTTCCTTCATTTACCAAATTCACTAATGGTTTAAACTATACTAACACTTAGTCCCCTCATGGCCTGGGACTTTGTCAAATTTTCAAAATTAGCTACACCAAAGCTTTGTTTGCCTGGTTCTATGAAGAGTCAAGCAGAGCTAATTGTGCCTTAGACAGTGAGTCCTACTGCAGCTAACTGTGCCTAGAAAAAGTACATTTTCTTTGTGTCATTCCATTTAACGAGAAGTAATATAAGAGCTGATGCAGGAGATCCTGGGCAAGAGAAAACTTTATTATGTACAAAAACTTCTCTGCTTTTCCCCCAGTCTATTCTGTGAAAAGTGAGTCATATTTTTGATGGTAGGGGATAAGAAAAGTTGTGGCTGAGGGACTGCAAGTACAAAGGGAGGCAGATGGGCGAATGTTGGAACATGCTGAACAAACAGCTTCATTTTGTTTATTCTCTTCTAAAGCACTCAGTTGCTGGGTATTGGGAGTGTTACATAAAACTGAAACCATTGTGCTAATTCTTCTCTGGCGGCATGCTCTGGATTTCAAGAGAATTACAGCTTTGGTCTTGTAGCAACAACAACAACGAAGTGAAAAAAACCTCTCTGCCAAACAAAACTGAATTAAAACATGTATTTCCCTTTATTTTCTTCCTGCAGAAAAAGACCAGTTAGTCTTTGTCCAGCTTGTCCTCATTGCACTGAGGACTCTGAAAGCAAAACATGAGGCAGTTTAATCAGGGCAGAGTGAGCTGTCTCCCTGTTTTGCTGTAAAACCCCATGCAAGTTTGACTGACAGTCACCTGCTTGCATTAGCCAGCCCATGTCAGACCTTTCCAGACCGATCCCAAGCACTAGTTGTGCTAGTGAACAAGGTCATCTGGTGACAACCAACCACAAAGATGGGTGCTGGACTTGGTGGTCAGGCATATGTGTGGTGACAGCACACACAGGGCTTCCCTGGTCTGCTGCAAAGAAATCCAGAGTTCAGACTTAAACACCTCAAGTAGAGAGTGAAGGCTGTATTAATCAGCTCAGCACAGCAGGCTGGGATGTGTGGGTGATGGATTCCCCCTTTGCACTGAATGATCCCCATCCTGTAACAATGGAGGAACCTGCTGCTGCAGAACTTCCCTTTCCCACCCTTGTGACCACCAGTTTGGCTTAGACAGTCTTGTGTTCAGTATATGCCATTAAAGAAGGTTTCTCTAAGTTGTGTCACAAAAGCATATAGTCTGTGACAAAGATGAGCTTAAATTTGTTATCTTTTTTTTTTTTTTTTTTTAATCTGGGAGGACACTGGTTGCAAAATAATTGCAAAAGAAGTATATAATCCAAGCAATTTTCAAGACGGGAAATTTAATTTATAAATGGACATTTTTTCACTGTGTATTCATGACCCATCATAGACAGTTAGATATTTTCCTAAAATTCTAAATCAAAAACTGGTCATGTTATTATCTTCTTCAAAATCACATATATTGACTATCTTTATATGGCATTTTAGAATACAGCTTGAGAAGTAACAAACAGCACACAATATCCTAAACCATTTCCCAAAGCCAGTAAAATAGAAAAGGTTGCTGCTGAGATGTAACCCCACCTAAGTTTTATCTGAAGAAACACCATTGAAATCCAAATTGAGGACAAAAATTTAAACTTATTTTTTGTGTCAGCTGCAGCCATTACCTGTAGAAAGAATGTCCTACAAGGACCTCCAGCGGATGAAAGCTGTCAGCCTTGGATTAAATAGCTATGGACTTGTGTCCCACACTTATGCCCATGGCTCCCTAAAGTCTGGTTTATATAACTTAGCATTGATGCTCAAGCTCGACCTATTAATTGAGCGTGTGTACGTACATATGCATTTATATTACAAATACATATGCACACAAATGGGTTCTCTGTAAGTGCTTGAATCTGAATGCATGTCTGTGAGTACATGCATAAAAATGTATACATGCAGCTGCACTTATACTTGTTATATTTGGACATACACACACAGAGATACAGAAACAGCATGAAATAGCACTGGAAATGCATTGGATAAGAAAGTAAAGGGTAAAAAAAAAAAAAGACAACTGCATGAAGATGCTGGGGTTTGTAGAGCTGTAGTTAAGCACAGTTAAGCACAGTATAGTCTGTGATAATGTTTTTGCTAAGTACTAGCAATGCTTACATTGATATGAACATGGGTGGGAGGACTTGCAAGTTATATCTTACAGTGGTGTTTTGCCATTGGATATAAGATGCAGACCACCTACCTCTCGTCATTCTGGCTTTAGTGTGTTGTTGGTTTTTATCCAGCTGTTGGGTCAAGGATCTTGTAAAAGAGTCAGCAAAAAGACAAGAAAAGAAGCTTGTTTTGCTTTGGGTTTCTATATTTGTATGAAGGGGGAGTTCAGCAGAATACTACAGGATTTGCACAACATTTGATATGGGGTAAGCACAGACCAAAACACAGAGCCATGTGTGTGAAGAACTGCGTACGTGTGCCAATGTATAGAAATGACAAGTCTTTAGAAGACCAAATCTTAAGATAGAGATAAGTAGATTCATTGCCAAATCCTTCAAATTCTACACTTTCCTTATCCCATCAGTTTGCAATCCTGTAGTGTCTCACACACAAACTAGAAGTAACAGAGGTCATGATTGTAGACTGTGTGATTATTCAAAATGCACAATGCAAGCAGAAAGTCACTTTCAGCATCGTGGTGGTTCGTAGGTAGAGAAATGGCTACAGAAGGAGAGAGAGAGGGGAAGAGGTTTTGAAAGGTATGCTAAGCAGAGAAGATACCTGGCACGCTGGCAACCTTGTATGTGTTAGATCTGAAATGCTTTTAGTTACTTGAAAGGAAAAAAACCAAAAGTGAATTCTTTTTTTCCAGTCACACTTTCGGGGGCTGTTTTATTTAGGTTTTAATTCAAAAAGGCACTATTCTTTACAATTACTTCAATGGGGTTTATATGAAGGCTTTAGAAAGTGTTTGGTGTTTTGTCCTGCTCCAGATCAGTCTTTTCAGGGTCATGAATTGGATCGATTATTCTCTGGGAAGAGCATTAATGCTCCTAGCTGTCATTGCCTCCACAGGTTTTGGAGACAATCAATTCTTCCCAAGGCCTACAGCCACCTTTGGAGGGGCTGTCAACAAAAAAATTCCAGGTTTAGTATTTTATACTTTAAAAGGAATAGTTTATTTTACATAGAGTGTGCTCCCTCGGGTGCTGAGGGAGCTGGCTGAGGTAATTGCTGGACCACTCTCCATCATCTTTGCCAAGTCTTGGGAAACGGGAGAGGTGCCCGAGGATTGGAGGAAAGCAAATGTCACTCCAGTCTTCAAAAAGGGCAAGAAGGAGGACCCGGGTAACTATAGATCGGTCAGCCTCACCTCTGTCCCTGGGAAAGTAATGGAACAACTTATCCTTGGTGCTATCTCAAGGCATATCAAGGATAAGAAGGTTTTTAGGGGCAGTCAGCATGGCTTTACCAAGGGTAAGTCATGCTTGACCAACCTCATAGCCTTTTATGAGAATGTTACAAGGTGGATGGATGATGGCAGAGCGGTGGATGTGGTCTACCTTGACTTCAGTAAAGCCTTTGACACAGTCTCCCACAGCATCCTAGTTGCTAAGTTGCAGAGGTGTGGTCTAGACAATAGAGTAGTGAGGTGGGTTACAAACTGGCTTAAGGAGAGAAGCCAGAGAGTGGTAGTCAATGGTGCGGAGTCTAGTTGGAGAACAGTATCTAGTGGAGTGCCTCAGGGGTCAGTACTGGGGCCAGTATTATTCAATATATTCATTAATGACTTAGACGAGGGAATAGAGTGTACTATCAGCAAGTTTGCTGATGACACTAAGCTGGGAGGAGTGGCTGACACGTCAGAAGGCTGTGCTGCCATCCAGCGAGACCTAGACAGGCTGGAGAGTTGGGCGGGGAATAACCTAATGAAATTTAACAAGGAAAAGTGTAGAGTCCTGCATCTGGGCAGGAACAACCCCAGGTTCCAGTATCGGTTGGGAAATTACATATTAGAGAGCAGTGTAGGGGAAAGGGACCTGGGGGTCCTGGTGGACAACAGGATGACCATGAGCCAGCACTGTGCCCTTGTGGCCAGGAAGGCCAATGGCATCCTGGGATGTATTAGAAGGGGGGTGGTTAGTAGATCAAGAGAGGTTCTCCTTCCCCTCTACTCTGCCCTGGTGAGACCCCATCTGGAATATTGTGTCCAGTTCTGGGCCCCTCAGTTCAAGAAGGACAGGGAACTGCTGGAGAGGGTCCAGCGTAGGGCAACCAAGATAATTAAGGGAGTGGAGCATCTCCCTTATGAGGAAAGGCTGAGGGATCTGGGTCTCTTTAGTCTGGAGAAGAGGAGACTGAGGGGTGACCTTATTAATGTTTATAAATATATAAAGAGTGAGTGCCATGAGGATGGAGCCAGGCTCTTCTCGTTGGCAAACAATGATAGGACAAGGGGCAATGGGATCAAGCTGGAACACAAGAGGTTCCACTTAAATTTGAGAAAAAACTTCTTCTCAGTAAGGGTGACAGAGCACTGGAACAGGCTGCCCAGGGGGGTTGTGGAGTCTCCTTCTCTGGAGACATTCAAGACCCACCTGGACATATTCCTGTGCAACCTCACTTAGGCATTCCTGCTCCAGCAGGGGGATTGGACTAGATGATCTTTTGAGGTCCCTTCCAATCCAGAACATACTGTGATACTGTGATACTGTGATAGAGACAACATTAGATACCTTTTTCCATTCCAGCTGTATATTAACATTCCTCTGTTCTCATCAGCACATCAATGAGGAACAGCAAACAGTTAAGAAAGGACCACAAGCAATTAAAAAATATTATTTTACTAATGTTGCAAGAGAAACAGCTTGAAAACCTTCTGTGCTTTTTGTTTCTGAATAATTCTTCTTAAAATTGCCACTGCTTCTTCTCCCTTCTTCATGCAGCTGTCACTTTCATCTTCCCATCTATCCAGCCTTATGGCTGACAGCAGATGAGCTACTAACATTGGATGCTATATTTTTCTGGATTGCACAGAAAATTAATGTAGGCTTTGTAATTTCAGTCTCTGGAAATAGATGTGTGTTAGTAGGCTAAGCTGCCGTGTTGAAGACATGAGGTTCTAAAATCTTCAATGGAGGTAATTCCTTCTGTTTGTTTGACAGATCCATTTTTACCAAAAATTTCTTGGCATGAAAAAAACTGAAACTCTGCCTCTGGTAGTTCATGCCTGTAGACAGCAAAACATTGACTAAGTGATGGAAAAAACAGACAGAATCCTTCTTCTGGGTTGCCTGGGACACCTGGTGTCTCACCCCAGGTCGCTCATGCTGGGGATTGCCACGTCTCCATGCACAGTTCCCATGGCAGTGGGGCTGCTGAGCTGCCTAAGCTGGTGTGCAAATGCCTCTGTGCCCCATGAGCTGATGAGCTTGTGTGAGTCTGTTGGGCTGTGCACATGTATCAAGACCCAGACAAGTTTCAGGCAGCTCTTGTCCTCTGCTGTGGATGACAACCTTCCCCCATGAGACTGCACTGATGTAGGGATCAACCAGACTCTGGACTGTCCTCAGGCAGCAGCTCAGCTGACTTTAGGGTGACACCATAGAGCTGTGGGGAAAGGCACGGCCCTATGAAGCATGTAATAGCATGATGTGTGTTTGAGATATCCAAGATGCCCTACACGGGGAGACAGACTCCTTGACTGGTGCTTCCACCAGGTAGTGCTTCACTGATGGGGACACTTGAACTAGCCTACAGGAAAGGCTGAACAGGGGCAGGAGAGTCTAAATTTTTGCTCCTGCCTGGCCTGGAGTGCTTATTTCAGGTCTGAAGTTCAGCTTCTTCACACAATGGGGATTCGGAGCCTGCAGTGGTGGCTTTGCTCATGGCCATGGGCTGGAGGTAGCAGAGCTTTCCATTGTGAGCAGTGCCCTGGTGCAAGGCTGGATGGGAGGTCGGTTTGGGAGGAAGGGGAAGGAAACGGAGGAGTCACCCCCTCCAACTTCCCTGTCTTGAAACTGGTCTGTCATGGAGCCAGAAATGCCAAAAAAGGAACAGAAACAGAGGCAGGACAGAGAGTAACTGCAGCCCAGAGGGGTGGGTTGCACTCTGCCACATTCTGGACCATCTATGCATTTTATGGAACTCAAAACTCAGAAATAATCTAGGCTGTTAAGTGTTGAATGTGTAATATGCATACAGCATCTTGTGATGAAAGTATTTGATCCTTCGTGATATTCTGAGATGTTTTTTCCAGAATTACTGAAGTTTTTATTAGTAAGAAATGTAATAAATTTTCCTTGGAAGCTGAGTCATCCAGTGACTGTTTCTAAAAAAATCCCAAGCAGTTACTCCAGATCTAGCTCATCAGGTGCGGGGTGAGTTGGCAACCAATCCCATTTATTCAAAGCCAGGCTAAAAACAAAATACAGAGTTACTTTATAAAAGGGAGGAAACTGTACTTTACAGAAAGCAGAATATTTATGCAGGTGAATGTGGGAAATTATCCAGGCAACCAAGATAACCATATCATATGGTGAAAGAGATGTTCTCAAAACGCGATCAGGAAAATGAAATGTGATCATTGTCTAACTTTTTCCGCATGTTTCAGTGTCTGACCTTGTGTATCTGCGAACAGCCTGCCCATCAGCCCCAGAGTTGATTATCGCCACCTGCCATGTGATGGAGATGCCATCAGACTGCTACTGCAGCGCCTAAATTAGTTTCTGCCAGTTGCAGATAAGATGCAGTCGGAGTTACTGGGGCATGTCCTGAGTAAATGTCAAGGTCACAGATGTCCTCTGGCTGTGGTCTCATTGTCTGAAGCAGTCGGACCCCACGTTGCTTCCTGCCTCACATCACAGCTTCCTCAAAAGGGCTCATCTGCCCACCAAGCTCCTCATGAGGTTCATTTCTACCCTGCTTCAGTTCGCATGGGTTGGGTGAGCAAAGATCTTCTGTTTCAGGTGTCTGTGACTCAATGACTAAACGGGGTTAGGACATGCACATGAACCATTCTGCAGGCAGACCTTGGCAGACAGCGAAACAGCTGGGACAGTAACCAAAGCAGCCAGTGCAACCACAGCTGGAAGAGGACACCTATCCACAGGCTTAGGTGCCATGATAGCTGGCAAGGTCTAAGTTAGGCACCACTGGAGTGGTCCCAGGAGGGTCCTAATTCACCATCATGCTGCATCTTGAAAATTCACTTGATGCAGATCTCTATCAGGGAGCTTTTTAAGCTGATTTTGCACTGTCAACGGAAATGTAGGCAAATGTTCAAAACCACCTTCTGTGGATTTTTGTGCTCACCCCAGAGACTGAAGGTGTTAGAGTAGTTCCTTGCTAAGCTGTTTTTTTATGTCTTTTTTTTTTTATCCCCATGCTAAAAAAAACCCTCCACAGAGCTGCTTGCAAACTGTATGTACCTCCTCCTTGGCGGTAGGGATTTGTCAGCTCTGGTGACACGAGTGTCCGCAGCCGTGGTATATTGCCACCATGACCACACATGGGGACCACACCCAGTGGACTATTTTGTCCATTCTCATGTTCATGTGTACAACCAGAGTGAAGACCCCTTGAGTTAAATGAGAATCAGTCACAACTAAACAATGGAGGAGAGATTACAAACAAGATTATCCAAAGAGCTTTGGGACATAGACAACTATAAATGGGATGGTGAAAAGGTTTATTGGGAGACTCCCCATCTGCTGAGCTGTGGTAAGCAGCCGTGTGTGGACTCTTAACTTGTTTCTGATATGAAATACAACAGAGCAGCCAGAAAGCACTCAAATGTGTCTGGTCTGCCTGCATGTGCTGCCAGCACAGAGGAGTAGCCAAGCTGTTATACCTATAGTATGTATAGATAACTATTTCACAGCTGCAGTTGACTAGGAGCACCCATCTGTGCAGTCAGGCTAAAATGTTACGGGGAAGAATGGCAGCTACTTGTTCATGGCCTAACAGATCTATGTATTCTGTTCCTATCAAAATTCAAGGAAAATTAGTGCTCTGTAAACTCAGCCTTGAACGATAAGCTGCATGAGATATTTTCCCAACCCTGATTATTGGAAGCACATATACAGAAGTGTGGGCCCAAATACAGAAATCCAGAAAGCTTCCCAAGATGTCACGTAGCTGCAGAGCCTCTTTCATTGGGTTAAAATTATGAAAGATTGCCACGTGATTGCGAGCACCACTCCTTGAGCTGAGAACATTTCTCTTTTAGGAAGATGTCAAATCTTTTGGTCAGGATTTACTTCCCTTTCCCACTGCTCATTGCTTTTCTCTGGCTTCTGCATAAATAGCACTTGGTGGTTGCATAGTTTTTTTCTTTCCTCTAACAAAACTGAAAGTTGTTAGCAACAGCACACAGAAGGAAATACTGAACACACCAGAAGGCACAAGAGCTGAGGTAGGACAAGATTTGTCTGCTTCTTCTGCTGTAGATAAAAATGGTTGCAATACTTAAAATACAACCTACTTATATTTCTTAGTACTCACAGTAAGCTTTTTATTTGTCAGAACTTGCAATCGTTAACTAAACTTCTCTATGACAAAGCCTGTCTTGAGAATTTCTTTTTGTCAGAAAAAAAGACTGGATTTATGTAACTAAGGATGTTTGCCAGACAGATAACAATCAAGTTGTGGATCTAAGTAAGTGAACCTTGGTTTTTAACTAGCTGAAAAATATGTATTTGGTTTATGGCAAACTTTTAAAATAAAAGGTGTTAAATGTCAGACTCTTAGTTTTTGTTTTTCTTTTTTTTTAATTATTGTGCATGTATTATAGAAAGGTTAATAGAATGCCATGTTTTGATGAATTCAGTGTTAATTCTAAATACTGCATTCTGTTACATTTAATCTTGATAATGCTGCTTCTGAAATACAAAATGAATGATAGAGAGAAAACCAATGGGAACTTTAAAAAATGGTGAGAACTTCTGTTTTTCTCAGAAGTGCAGTGGCAAATCCAAGTGATCTCCTTTATAGTAGCAATATCCATAACCACCTTCTTATTTGTGTAAGAGATTGTGTGTCTGGGGTCCACTTCAGGCAAAGTGTTATTGTGATAGATGCACAGAGCATCTCTTTTTCCTGGCATAAAAGGATCTACGTATTCATCACTTAACATAGCAAAGTATTGTATTTTGAATGAACAGCTGATCTCCCTATTTAACTTTGCATATGCAGAACACCTTATTAAAAATAGCTTCTTTGGTAGTTACTGATTTTACAGTGAATGCAGTGTTTCGGAGCAGCAGACCTGAGATCAGCAGTTTGGGAATGAAGAGTTTCATGTTTACAACTCTAGTGACAGCAGAGTTTTCATATTTACAGCAGCAGTCCTTTAGCAGCAGTCCCCCTTCACCCCCCTCTCCAAAAGAAATGTGTCCTTCTGTCCAGGCATGGCATAGAAATCTTTCCCACTGTCTGCTGGGGTGCTGGATAACTTGATTGACTGTTTATGGCTGACCCCTTGACTAGAACTGGGAGTAGCCCAGGGCTGCGGACTAGTGCCGCTTTCCCAGTAACAGCTTTTAGACATATAGGATGGAATCTCTGTATTAATGTCACTGCAGACATTGGCCTGATGTCACCAGCAGGAATTAGGGATAACACGGTAAAGTAAACTCTGGTAGTTACACTGCTAGGAACCAGGGGAAAATTGTGACTGTAAGACATGCACTGGCAGCTCAGACTAGCCCAGTCCTTCTAGCCGAATATTCAACCTCTGATGTTGGCAATAAGTGAGACTGGTGAGAGACAGTACATGGGCTCAACCAGAGTGCTTTCCCCTTGCGTTTCCCCAACATCGCAACTGCTGCCCAGAGGTGCTGGGGAGTACATCCCTACCTGGGCTTTTGTTTCCCATTTATTGGCCATGCCTTTGGCCAATGCAGTGACCCCACTGAGCCTCCTGCCCTTGCTGCCTGCTGCAGCAGCAGGCTCCTGACTCTGCCAGCTCCTCGCTGCTCAGGAGACCACCCTCTTTTATCTGTTTGAAAGCAAACTCCCAACAGCTCTCCCGAGCACCCCTAGTCCCAGTACTGCAAGACCTTTTGAACAACAGCGCACATTCACACTGTCCACCACTGCTCCTTGACTCTGTAAACCTTGACCACATCCTTCTTCAGCCTCCTCCTTTCTATACTGAAGAGTTTCAGGCTTTTTAGTCCTTGCTCTGTTTCCCTGATCATTTCCCTTGCCCCTCTCTGCACCTTCTCTAACTCCATAATCTCTTTTTCGGGTGTAGAGACCAGAGCTGCTTACTATGGGGACACATGGAGATTTTATATAAGGAGATTTTATATAAGTTGCTCTCTGGAAACTTAGTTCTTGGTGCAGAGCTTTGTCAAATGCAACTGTTTAAATGCATACATACCCATATATACATACAAAATGACCGCAGAGCCCCCTTCGTCCATCATCCTCACAGCCCTTCAGCAATAAGTGGGGCAGGTTCTCCCTTTTCAGAAGACATGCTGACTCCTTCTCAGCAGACGGGCATTTCAGCAAGCTCAGCACCTTTGTTCTTCATTACAGACCTCCATGCAATGTGCCAGAGGTGGAAATTGGTCTCAGCAGTCAGTTGTTCACAGCACTGAGATGACCAACTCATGGCCCTCAAGCTGCCCTCTCGAGTCCTTCTTGTAGACCAGAGCTGCACTGGTGATGGGCCAGTCCCCTGGCACAGCACCTGATTGTAATGGTGGGTTACATGCCTTGGCCGGCAGTCTCACATCTGAAATCCTTCAGCATACTCATATGAATGCCATCTGGTGCTGATTACTTATTGGCCTTTGACTTATCTGGCTGGTTTAATATTTCCCGCACACATCTCTTGAGTGGAGCTGGCGCCTCTGGCCTGTTTGTTGCATCAGCCGTGAAAATACCCCAACATCTTTAGGAAGAAAGAGGGAGTTCACTGAGTTTCTCTGCTATGGCCTGTTGTCTATAAGAGACCTTTTGCCACCAAGCAGCCTGGCCAATTTCCTAGCAGTCTTTCATTTTTCAATGGATTTACAAAGCTTACTGTCAGCCTGAGAATCCTTTAGGTGCTTTTAACTTTTTTTTTTTTAATTAGTGCTCTCAGTTTCCTTTACATACTTGACAGGCTTTCCTGTTCTCATTTGGACAAGCCTTCTCTTTTGTAAGTGTGAGTCTTGTTAACTATTCTACTAAAACACATAGGGCTCAATATTTATTAAAAATATCTATTCATTTTGGAATATAGGCTTCTAACACAGGTTTTGTTCATTTTTCTGTTTGTTTTTCTAAACAACTCCCAAAATTACATAGGCTTCATACTCCTGGGACTGCTCCTCTGTCCTACAACACTGCAGAACTTAGCTCTACTGTGATTGCTAGTGCAGGGCTCCCTCCACCAAAACCTGCTTGAACTAGGATCTGTGCAGCAGTAAAGATCAAATGTAGAATAGTATTTTGTGTTGTGGATTTGTTTGCAGAACTAATTATTCTAGGAATGAGGCATTTCTTGCATATGGACATTGTATTCTGCTTCTGCAGCATTGCATCTTTACAAAGGCACTCGAAATCCCCTGCTATTGCTTTCAGCTTCCTATTTTCACTTACTGTTTTCTGATGACTGCCCCCATCATGATGAGGAGTTTGGTAGTGCATTCCTAGTACTATATTTTTATTATTAGAGTATGGGATATCTGCCTACAAGAACTCTGCTAGCTATAATATTTTTATGCTGTTGCAAGTTAGATAGTCACTCCTCCACCTGTGCATCCTACACTATCATTACCATAAAGCTGTTAGCATGGCAACACAGGCTCCCATTGATTATCCTCTCTCTAGCAGGTCTCTGAGGTTCCCCTTGCATCAGGGTTACTGTCTCATGCCAAGCCTTCCAGCCTCCCTTCCTCATTTTGGGCTTTGAGCATCAGTGCAGAATTACGTTCAAGCTTTGCTTTTGACCAGTCACTCAAGATAGCAGGTTGCAGCCGAGTGGATTTGTGGGCAGTTAGATTTGCCTTCCCTAGTTATTGCAATTGGGCTTTATTTCCCTCGTGGTCCTGTGAGAAGTGCACTGGATGTCAATTCATTGCCCTCACAGGTCTCATCAGTCCAGCCCACTTGCTCTCCCATGCCCATCAGCTCCCCTGTTGCTTCTAATTAAAACTCCTCTGCAAACCTTTCATTCTGCAGCTCCAGTAGCCTGGCTCTGCTCTGGGTACAGTGCAGTCTCTCATTGCTGTGTCGCTTGCCTTTATTCCAAAAGATCCCTCAGTTCCTTACAAACCTAAATTTCTCCTCTTTGCTGTCTCATTCATACACTGAAATGCTGATTCTCACCTGAACTTCTTTCTTACCTCATAGCTGAGCCCAAAAGATGCCACCTTCAACCTCAGTGCCCACAGTGACCACAGCCACCACCAGCCCCTTTCCTGCACTCCTGAGTGATCTGCACAAATACCTCATGAGATCTGCTCCCCAGGCAGACCTGCTCCTGCTCTGTTCTTGCTGAGCCACTCTTGCCTGAGGACAGCCCTCCTTGTCCCTCTGCATCCATAGCCCCTTGCCCTGCACACACGTGCACAAAACCTACCCCAGGGATGCAGCCATACAGGTTGCACACTGACCAGTTTATGGGGTAACCCCCACTTTGCTGCTAGATGGTTCAGGGTCTGAAGTATCTTTCTTATGAGGAAAGACTGAGAGAGCTGGATCTGTTCAGCATAGAGAAGGCTGACAGGGGATCTTATTTATGCTTTTAAATATCGCAGGGGTGGGTGTTGAGAGGATGAGACCAGATTCTTTTCAGTGGTGCCCAACAATAGGACGAGGGGCAACAGGCACAGACTGAAACACAGGAGGTTCCATGTAAACATGAGGAGAAACTTCTTTACTTTGAGGGTGCCAGAGCACTAGAACAGGCTGCCCAGAGAGGTTGTGGAGTCTCCTTCTCTGAAGACATTCAAGACCCACATGGACACATTCATGTGCAATCTACTCTAGGTTAACCTGCCTGAGCAGGTGAGTTGGACTAGATGATCTCCAGGGGTCTCTTCCAACCCCAAGCATTCTGTGATTCTGTGATTCTATAGACTGCCACCTGCATCCTGAGCTTAAAATCTGATAGTTTTATGGCACTTTTTTTAGTTTAGTATCTTCTCCAATTAAACCAACTTCTTATTTTTGCTCTGTCAGTTTTCCACCTGGTTTGTGCACTGGTTTGTTAAGGATGTTAGATTCACCTCTGGAAAGGAATATCCCTCGGTTATGCCCTCGTCTCAAATCACAGTCAAGCCAGGCTAAGATAAAAGGCAAAATATTTATTCGTAATAAGTAGATATAATTTATAATATGTGTAATTTACAACAAAAGGTAACTATTTGTTTATAAAATCCATACTAATCAAGCCATAAATGTTTCTAAAGTACTTCATAGAGGTAAAGAAAATAAAAAACTTCTTCCAAACTCTACATATAATCTACTTAAACAGCAGTTATTTCAGAAAATCCTCCATTTTTCATGCTCAGCTAATGTCCTCTTTTTTTCTTACCAGTGTGGTTATCAGAGCCTTGGGACATGTGTCAGCTTCTTCTACTCAATAGCTGCCACTAGGGAAACTCAGATGTAGAAACAAATCTCCAGCTAGGGAGCTTCTACCAGAGGAGTCTTGCAGTATCACTTAAGAGAGATTCCCATTTCAGACTGTCCCTTTCTCTCCCTCTTTTTTTCTCAGAGGGCTGTTAGATCTTACCACCGATCTCCCTTCTGAAGCCTTTGGGAGGACCTTGTAGGTCCAGTCTCTCACTCAAAACACATCCTGCTCATTTATGACCTAGAAGACAGTCTGGACACTCTTGTTGAAAACAAAGTTCATTGCCTGTCCTTAGATATGTCATCGATTTTGTTTATCTGGGAGCCATCTCCTGACCTTACCTGGCTAATGAACAGCTCTTGGTTTCAAGAAGCAGTAAAATTCTCCCCTTCTCCTCCATGTTGCTTGAGATAAAGCTGTGTGAAATGAACCCTTCACTGCACCTTCCTTTATTTTGATCCGTGTGTTAAAACACGACTAATAGGAGCATGTACATATGATAATCGTGCAACTCATCCTTGGCCCTCGACTGAGGGCAGGCACCAGGGTGGTTAACAGCTTTCAGATGACTGGTCCACAGCCTCTTTCTCTTAAGCATCCCATAAAGGTTGAAAGTTGGAGACGAGTCTGAGTACTGGCTTTCTTGTCAGGTCCAAGGATGCTGAGTTTTCTCAATTACACATGCATATTTAGTTTCCTAAAGCTAGAAGGAGAAATGAGGAACACCAAATAGCTTTGATGGTACTTGTTAGCCAGATAACCTCATGTGAAGAGCCTGAGCAAAGTACCTCAGCCTCTGTGCTTGTAGTGCTCTCCCCAGGGTGCAGGGACCCAAGGGCTTTTCATCACCTGAATTTTCATTGCCCTAATCTCATCCTTCAGCAGACAGCATTGGACCACCAGCCAGTGCTCGCAGTGCTCAGCAGGGCTTTGAATTTGTTTATGCTCCAGGTTCTTCATTCTCATTTGACTCCTCTAAGTTGCAGGTTTCACATACAACAGGAATACTTCAACAGGTGGCAAATCACTGATATTTTCTTGCATTTTGGTGTTTCTAGAGGTAAGGATGCTTGGGCCACAGGAAAACACAGTCAGACAGGCTCTTCCCTTTGCAGTACCTTGGGCTGCGATGTTTCCCTGCAAAATGGGGAGATCAGCTTCAATTGGGAGAAAAGCTGGTCTGTAACACCACACAGAAAATATGTACATCAGACAGTAGCTTTGTGCAGAAAACCATAACCATTCAAAACTCCTTGGGCTGCAAAAGATTTGTTGTTAGGGAGTGTACCTTGTTTAACCCCTCTGTGGGGGAAGAGGATCTCAAATGGGGAGATTTCCTTTAGGAGCACGTGTTTACTGAAGCTGGAGCTTTGCCGACCCCAAATATCCAGTTTACCCACTTCTGGTCTTCAATGCTCCTAAGTTTAGCAGATATTATTATTATTTCTGGAGGGTTATTTTCAGGCACTGTGGGGATGAGTATGACACCGGTGGGAGCAAATGTCCTTCACAAAGCCACCAAGCTCCCATATTGAGATGCAGGGCGGGGGGGATAAATCCTGCTCCTTGGGAGCCCAGCCCAGGGCTCACACTTCCCACGCTCCCTGTCACAGTGGCGTCAGATAAAAGGCAGCTGCTGGGCCACATCTTGTTGCTATATTAAGGGATTCAGACAGACCCTGAGACACTGCCCTGAAGATACCATGGGTGGCTCTGAGCATAGCACAGGCTCCTGTTTACAGTGCACTGGAAATACTGCACTGGGTAACTGGGAGCCCAGAGCACCCAAATCCAGAGGCCATTTCCCCCTTTAGGGAGACTCCACTTGTGCAAATAAATTAATTCAAAACATGAAGCCAGTGAGGTTCAGAATAAGAGACAAGATGCATTTATGTACCACTGACCCATTATCACTCTCACTAGAGCAAATTAAAAGCTTCTTTTTTGTGCATCTAGAAATGCCACAGAGTTCTGGGGTTTAGGCTAAAATTTTCTGTGCTCCATCTTTAGAATAAGTTGTCAGATGCAGAGAGGGAATTGCTTGCCACTGTTAAACAAGCAACAATACTGAAACCTTCCTTTCGAAATACTACTAGCTCCAGGTCAGCTCAGAGGATAAATCAGGACTTCACCAAGGAAATAGACTCCAATGAGGAAAAAAAAAAATTATATAGAGTATTTTAGTGCTGAGTGGTTTTGATTTGGTTGAATTATAGCCTCAGAGAAGGAAATATGTCACCCTCTGTGAACACAGCCCATTTTCTCAAAGACCATTTTCATTAGTGCTGCAAACATGGGCTGCCCTGGAAGCTGCCGTACGTGTAGATGACTGCCTGATGCAGAGCAGTTGAGCACAAAAAAGGTTGAGAAAGTGGTAAATGAAGCAAAGGCCCCACAAACACAGTCATAGAAAGACATCAGAAACTTAAACGAAAGAGAAATACAGTGCAAGGAGGATTGCAGTTAGTGATTTCTGGCAGCACTTTCATAGGCTAAGGCAACAACCAGCTGCTGTAATACTGAAACTGTTTAGAGCTGACTTGGGGCTTTAAACCTTGAGATGTGTGTTTACAGGGACATCACAAGTAATTACTCATTAATTAACCTGTACTTACCACTAACCTGTGCATCTCACAATTTCTGCCCTCAGCAACATAATGCCGAGTAGCAGAACTCCCTGCCCAGCCTGTAGCCCCGTGCTCACACCAGTTCTTTTTACTTTGGCAGAAAGACGGAGAGCCTGGCTTTAGACTATGAATATTTCCGCGATGACGCTAGATGACAACTTCACCAACAGCTCCTTCAACTGTACAACTGACAACTTCAAGCAAGTCATTTATCCCGTCATGTACCTCTCTATCTTCATCCTGGGTGCTGTTGGAAATAGCCTCTCCATTTATGTTTTCTTCCAGCCTTCACAGAGGAAGACCTCGGTGAACATTTACATGCAGAACTTGGCTGTTTCAGATCTCATGTTTGTGAGCACTTTACCCTTTCGGGCCACATATTTCCTGATGGGATCACGTTGGATATTTGGTGACATCGTCTGCAGGATCATGACTTACGCCTTGTACGTGAACATGTACTGCAGCATTTATTTTCTCACCGTGCTCAGCATGGTTCGTTTTACAGCCATCGTCTACCCATTCAAGCAGTGGAAAGCAACCAGCATGAGGTATGCCAAGATAATATGTGCAGCCATATGGCTCTTCGTGCTGGCAGCCTCCAGCCCTTTGTTATGCAAGGAAATCGCTGGGTACAGGAACCCGGCCAAGTGCTTGGATCTTCATCCCTCCAGCACACATAGGCTCCTAATAATGAACTACGTTGTCCTCATTGTGGGCTTCATTTTGCCTTTTTGCACAATTATTGTCTGCTACATCTTTGCAATAAAAACATTGCTCAGGTCTAAGGCTCCACAGTGCAGGAAGACGGCCTGTCACAAGAAGGCACTGTCAGCCATCATCATCACTCTCATCCTCTTCCTCCTCTGCTTCTTGCCATATCATGTACTGCGAACTGTTCACCTGATACGCAACGGCTGCAGCCAGGCCAACCTGCCCATGCACAAAGCACTGGTGGTCACTCTCTGCCTCGCTGCCATGCACAGCTGCCTCGATCCTGTCCTCTATTACTTCGCTGCTGAGAATTTCAAAGCAAGAATCAGAAGTTTATACCGCAGGTAGCTGATGCAGAAATGCAAAATGACATATAGACAGTTCTGATGTGACATCTAGACTGAGTCCATATTACTCAATGGCTGAAGCTGTGTGGTGCTAGCCAGCCTGCAGCCATGCTGCTCAGTGCCAGGCACCTCCAGCGCAGAAGAGGCTTGGAAGGAGCTCATTGAGGATGGCCAAAACCAAGGCAGGATGAACAGAAGTCACATGCCTGGGTGTGATCCCTGATCCTCTTCTACTTAACAGTGTAGATATCCTTCTAGTGTTCACCCTCCTCAAAACAATGGATTGAAAGGGATTTACCTAATCTAAGTCAATTTATTTAATTTCACAATACTGAACCAGTGACTTGAAGGGAAACTGCTCACCTGACCACCTCAGTGTCTGTGTCTGAACCTCTCTGTGCTCCATTTCCCTGTGTGTGCAGAGGTGCGTGGTTCAGACTCTGTGACACTCAACCACCTCATAACACCCTGTCAGTCCCCTTTGCAAATGCTGGCCAAAGGTTTGCACACAGCAGAAATGTGAAGTAGCATTGATACTTTCCGCCGAGGCCAAACAGGACCCAGCACCGGCTCAGGCAGTTCAGAAGGCATTAATGTTTCTAAATTTTCCACTCTGAGAAGGTCACAGAGGTAGTTTAGTTAACATTTCACCGATTACCAAACAAGATAACAATTTCAAGCAAGTTGCATCAGCATGGAGTGCTATGAGTAAGCCAGCTGCTGGTGGGGAGGGCAGGATGCGGGTGCACTGAGCCAGCTGCCCCCTGAGGCTCTTCACATGGGTGCCTGATTCCTTCGGGGCCATTGCCACACATGTTTTTACGCTCATTGTTGCCACTGCTTTTCTGAAAGCCGCAGTTCGGTAGCTCAGTTCCCATGCAGGAATCCAGAGACAAATTTCAGTATTATTTTTGTCCAAATGGGTAGCTAGGGAGTGGTTTACTCCATCACAGGTAAACCGACGTGACAGCAAATCACTGCCAAAGACATCCCTAATCCCTCACCTCCTGCCTGCTCCGAGGAGGAAACTGGCCCCTTTTTTCAGAGGATTAACTTCAGTTACTTTGAACTCCCTGACATCAAACATGTAGCAATGCAGTGAGGAAGTGTGTTGTCAGGAACAGGAGGAAAGATGGGTGGCAAAAGAGGAGGAGGAGGGCTGTTTTAGAAAGCAATTGGAAGCTACACCTATGTGTACTTCGGAAAATCTTACCAAATTGCTGCCTGCATTTTTAATTCTCCAAAATTTTCTAAAATACTTTTCCTAGAAATCAGACCACTTGCAATCAAGTATAAACAGGTTAAAAACTCAAATTGATCACAGCTAAATTTTTGTTTTAATTACCTCATTTTTTTCATAAATAAGTCAAGATGTTTTGTCATATTTTCCAGGCAAGCATCCTGTCCCATATGAAAATGAACAAAAATGCTGAAAGCATTCCCTCCCTGTGAAATCCACCTAAAAATAGGTTTCTGTCAGTGAAGATACTTTCTCATTATTGCTCCCAAACAAAAATAACTGCTGCTAGCTATTTTCAGCTCTGTCTGAAATATGCAGAAAACAAATAATTGCTGGTCAGGTGGAAAAGTACTTGGTAAATTACTGTGAAAGTCACATTTTTCTTGGCTATATCTAAGGGTTATGTTCAATTGCAGAGTCAATCTATCTTGGTCACTTTCTGCTGCCTTCGATGTAAGCATAGAGTTTTATCGTAAGTCTTCACTAAAGTTCATGTTCCAAATCCTTATTTTGATAACCCAGTGACGTACCTGATTGCTGACCTAATGATGCCATGTGAACTCCTGCAATGCTTGGTCCCATGCTATTGAAGGAAAATGGAATATTACCACTGGCTTGCAATGGAGTGGGATTGAGATGGTTGCCTGTGCAGGGAGGTCATGGACAAATAATTGGAAGGAAGGGGGTAAACTATTTTTCCATGGTTTTACCCTGTCGGGAGCAGACCTGAGCAGGGACAAGTGACAGTCTCAGAGCCTCTGATGAGACACTGTACACCTTAAATACTACAAGGGAACAGAAACATTTAGTCACAGTCTAATCTCACTAATGTGTTTTTGTCTGTATCTATCCAATGCACCTTATTATCAGATGATTTTGCATCTAGAGGATATATGTAACTCACTTATGAGGTCACTTTCTTTTTTTGTATCGACCATGCTACAACTTTGTTAGCAATTGAATTAACTGTCAAACATATGTTTTAATAAACTAGATTTACTAGTTGCTGAAGATATGCTTTTTATTGATTCTACAGCTAACAAGGAATCTCCTCAGAGTGCAGGGGGAGAAAGACCAAGAAACAGATATTGAGTTTCTGTGAGTGGGCCATTATTTCCCAAGAGAGAAATGTCTTTGGAAGTGTGAGAGCTGCCTTCCTCACCTCACGGACAAAATAGTGGGGAACATCAGTCAAAATGTGGGGTGCACGTAAAGTAATTGATATTTTTATTATTATTATTATTTACTTGCAAAAGGATTCAAGACCATTCTGGTCAGGGATCCTCACATGCAGATTTAACAACACTTGCATAACATGCCACATTCCTATTTGCTGCCATTTCTCCATCTGGTATCCTTGCAGGTCTCTACTTGTGGAGCTGAAGACCAGGGTTCTTCGCTGTGGAAGTATCATAGTAAAAAGTGTAGTAAAAAAAAAAGACACAATATTTATTCTGAAAAGTAAACCTCCTGACAGTTACATTATTAGCAATGCCTTCTAAGTCCCTCAAGGGACCACCTACCCCTTAAAAAGTTTTTTGATATATTTCCTTAGTTTTCCATGAGACAACATCTAAGAATAGTTATGTCCATAGAAAGTTAAAGCAACAGTGAACTTTTGAGCTTGAAGAAGAAATCAGAACAGGAAATGAAGTCTTTGGGTAACTGGCACCCCTAAGTGACAGAAAATGTTCCAGCTTCATATGCATGTTTTCTTGTCATTCAGGAAAGCCCTGGTATGTCTAGACCAGGGGTGTTAAACTCAATTTCACTGGGGCCACATCAGCCTCGTGGTTGCCTTCAAAGGTTGCCCCTGGTTAAAATTAATTTGACACTCCTGCTCTAGACAAAAGTAATTTTTGCAATGCAAAGCTACACCAGAGACACCAGGTTATGTTTGCCTGATGAAGTCATGTTGCAGCAGGCAGGGGAGCATCGTGCCTTTATTTTAAGCAATGCATTATTCCATTCATTTTCATGGTGGATCCTCTGCTTTCCTCAGCCTACATCCTTTTACCATGGTATATATTTTGCTTTAGCTGCTGAGAGTATCTGGAGAAAGGGGTGCACATTTTGCTGCTCTGCATCTCCTTCTGAGGTACTCTATGCTACAACAGCATGTTGCGCTGGCAGCAGAGCAGGCATCGGACTTTTCCCCTCTGTCTTAGGGCTATTCATGCTTCTCTTGGTCCTTTGGGCTGGGTAAGACAGAAATGACCTGCTGCACCACCAGTTGATGGGAGCAGAAATATGATCCATCCAAAATAACCAAGTGTAATCGCAGTAGGAGGAGTCAGATGCTGTTTCAACAGTGACACCATCCCTGGGTTAATGTTTTGATTTCCTGTGTCTTATTTGAGCCAGTTTAAATTATGGGCTATTTAAAAGAGTAAATTAAATATAAGTGCAGTTTTCCAGAGAGAGTCCAATATTTTTCAAGGCACTTCAGCTTTCTGATCAGTGTTGACTCTGACCTGCCAGGCACATGACTGTCCTGGTGCGGGTGTGCAGTTGTGTACCTCTTACACAGTTGTGCTCTGTATAAACAGGAAACTTTCTGGACATCTGCAAAGATAAGCAATATATTTAATTGCATGCAGCTGATGGTATGTAGTTACATCTGTTTGTTCACCAGTTAACAGCTTAAGGAGGCCAAAGAAATTAAATAGTTTCCTTTGTCCCAAGTTCCCTTTTTGCCTTTCAGAAAAATTGGCCAGATTTCCACCACCCTTTCCCCTCCTTTTGATTTTAAAACTGAAAGGATAAAGCTGCCTAATGAGAGGGCCAAAGCCCAGTTGCTCAAGTTACATTCCTGCCCACAGGGCAAAATATTGAACCTTTATTTCTGATGCTGAGAAATAAAGCTCTGGACCTTGGTTCCACCTGTATTGCCCCATGTAGGGCTTGAATGCTTGGAGTGGCAGCTGGCAGGTTCACTCATCAGGTTTGTTGTCTGCATTTCTATATGTTGAGCATAATAACTGTCAGATGATATTATGTCTTCTGAGCAGGCGTGGTAGATGCAACTAGGGGTGATTCACTCAGAATGGAGCTGTGTTTCTTAACATAAATAGTTTTTGGGAAGGAAATCCCTGAAGAGAGGATCTGCACTTTGTCCAGATATTTTTTATGTTATTGCCAGCTTTCAATTCTGTGGGCAGGAAGCCTGGCTGCCTCTGGCAGGCCACCTCCAGGCCCCTTCTGAGGTCAAGCCCAAAAAGCCCACCATAGCAGACAAACCCCTGCTTGCACTTGGTTTCTCCTTGCACCTAGTCACTTACCAGAGTTTTGAGAAGTTTAAGGGTGCTTTGCTGATTGCTGAGATGCTGCTTGCCTGCTGCAAGTTAGCTTTTTTTACTTGGTGACAACAAGGACAAAAAATCCAGAAAGAATGGGAAAATCTAGCTCAAGAGCCATCATGCATCTTCTGAAGGCCTTTATTACTGCAGCTGGAGTAGTCTTTTCTGGTGATCCCTCACCAGTAAAATAGAAAATATAAACCCAAGTCAGGAATGTGAGTATGCTCTAAAAACCAGTGCTCTGAGATTGGCTTTTTTTCTTGGTCTTTTCTTAATTTTGAACCCCTAATCATTGAAGACCATGAAGAATTCCCTTTATAAAGCTGCTAGCAACAGCACAGGCACACCTAGATCCTCCAGAAGTGGAGGTGGTGTGTGGAGGACCCGGCTCAGTGCTGTTACACCAGCCTTTCACAGGTGCACAGTCACCAGGGCAGTCTGTGGACCTGGCTAGGAGCACACACTCCAGCCATCCATGTTCATGGACATTCCTATGCCCTAGGAATGTTCCAGCTACATCTCATTCCATGCCAGCAAAAATCGAGCCTGAGCATCAGCCACCTGCTACCCACCTTTGTGTCCTGATTGCCACAGAAAGGAAAACTGGGTACAGAGACCAGTTGGGAAGAACATGCTCCAGCAGGTCACCAACCTGCATGACAAAGGGAGCGCACCCACCTGTTGTGTCTGGCCATACCACCTTCATTGAGCTTTTAGTATCGGATACAATTAAATATTGGCCCCTTTCCAGTTCTCTTCCTTTCAGATTTTGGATTGTACTTACATAGTGATTTATACTCAAAGACAAAGAAGTCAGTGTCCACCTGCAGATCCTTCTCCAGGGTCTCTCTTTTTACCATTTACTTTCAGGGCCATCATAGCTCAAACAGATGCCTGTGCTCTCACAGGAAGAATCTATCTACATACTTACATGGAGCATGATGAGCTCAGGCCATACCAACACGATCTGTGGTGCCTCTTCCTATTTTCTGACCATCTGATCTAAAGTTTGCATACTCTCTTTCTGGAAGGATCCTGCAGACCTGACTCAAACTCAGCAAACCGCAACAGCACACGAAGACGTTACATGGGCAGCCTGGCAATGGGGAGATGTTCTTTAGCTTGTGCTATGGAACTGGATAAATATGGAAATGCTGGACTTTACTCAGACACCAATTCCAGTGATGCACTTTAGATTGACAAGAGCCAAAAAGAGTTATTGTTGTCTCCTACAGATTATCTTGGGCTTCTCCAAAGCCATGACTAAAAGCAGGCCCTTAAAGCCATGACCCACCACAGAGTTCCCCCATGACCTTGAGCCAAGACAGCACTGCAACGTACTTGGGTGGATGCTACTCCTAACTCACCATCAATTGCATCGACATCAGGGCCACCAGCGTGTTGAAGCAAAGCCTTTCCAAATACCACTCCTCAGTAAGACCTTTTGCCCTGAGTAATCCAGCAGTAAGCGCCTTTAAAAACCACAGGATTTCTTCATGAAAGCTCTTGGGCAATGGTGTCCTCTTAAATCTTCTAAAGCAAGACTGCACACACAGCTACTCATTCAGCCAAAACAGTAAGACCGACGCAGGAAAATCCACTTTACAAAAGGGAGCTCCCAAACCAAAATACCCCCTCTCCCATGGCCTCTCCTGTGCCAGTACATGTTGCTGTTTCTATCGCTACAATTTACACCCCATCTAAGGACAGGGCCCATGGGATGACATGGCTCTGGGGGCAGTCCAAGACCCGTAGGCAGGGGGTTTGTACCTGGTCAGAAGAGAAGGAACAAGGATGGCAGTCATTCTTGCACCTCCTGGGCAGCTTGGGGGTCCAAGAATACCTTAATGCCTGCCCATCTTCCCTGCCCCCTCCACACTCAATCAGGCGCATGACTCCTTTCTCACTTTGGTAGTCCAATGGGTGGAGAACCAGAGGGAAATTTTTCAACTAAGCATGACTAATAGTGACTTCAAGGCTCACCCAGCTGCATGTTTCATAGGGAACTGGGGTCATGGGGCAAAGAGAAAGTGACAGTTAGGCGAATAATACCAGAGACTTTCTCAGAAAACAGCAAAAAGCAAGGAAATGATAAAAACTCTACCAGGAACATGGCAACCTCGTGACAACATCTCCATTTCAGAAATTCATCTAGTTTGAACTAGTCTACCAGGAATGAGACTCAGAAGTCACAGAGGAGTAGGTCCCAGTTGCTTGGACTGTACCCACAGCCAAGAACTTTCTTTATGTTTCATATTTGGTACATTTCAAGATGTTTAATTTCTGACTTGTGGGCATTATCATAGTCATCACATGGTGCTATAATATACTTGTCTTTGGTGTGCCCATCCTGATTCCTAATTTCTCAGTACACATTTATTGATTTTGGAATTTATATTTAGCATGCAGTAATTAAAGACAACAGCAGAAAATTAAAATACCTTACCCACAATAAGTAAGAAGGTTAAGCACGTTCAGTCATATAGTGCATTAAAAAAAAGGATATGTATCTATATATACACACATAAACAGACACATGCACACTGTCCTATTTATTAATTATTATATTTTTATATGTATATATATGTATATATGCATGACCATAGATGTCAATTTGCAAAATTAATGAACATATATTTGGTAATCATTGCCAAACTTCTCAAAACTAATGTCCTTTATAACCCTATTCCATTAATATCCCAGTGATGGATTTTTAAAAAGAATGCACTCAGGACTAGCCAGCCATCCCTACTTGTATAAGAAAGTGAATCTTCGGTACCTAAGTGTTGTATCTGTTCTGGTGAAACCTGTTCCTCACTGGGGGGGAAATACAAAAAAAAACCAAACCCAAAACCTCTTGACCTAGGTCTTGCTAAATTTTGTTTAACATCCTTATTACAAGAGAATTTCTACTTCCAGTTTCATCAGGACTCCCACTTTGGCCTGAGGTGATAGGTAAAGCCTTTGAGACACTGTCTTTTTTCAAGAAGTTGACAAGCTGTCTTTTTTCACATGCATGAAAACCATGTGGAAAAGAGTTCAAAAATCTCTACTGACAACTGGGAAAAAAAAAGGACAGATTTTTGGCCCAGTGCTGGTATAGTAAAACAATGTTTCTTGCCCTGTGGTGTGCAGATCAGTAGGATCCATAGATCCTTCTAAGAGACTACAGTATGCAAGAAAAAATGTAAAATCTACTGTTGATTGGATTAAATGTGCTATTAGGAGATTCATACCTTCAGAGGGAAGCAGAAAGCTGTCATGAAGCATCGTTCTCAAATGTGGAAATGTTTCCCAAAATGCAAATATCTGTGTTCAGTGCGTGTGCTACCAGTGTGTCCAAATAAGAGTGTAAAAGCAGCAAGGCTGAACATCAGATTCTGAGAAATTCTGCACAAGGTCCATTGGAGAGCGCTGCACACTGGCTGCACTCCTGAGCATTTCAGTTTACATGAGGAAAAAAGAAAAATCTAGCAAAAATTCAAACACTAAAGAAAGCAAAGCGATTTGATTAAAATATTTAGGACTTTTAACCTAAACCCACTCTCTCACATCAAGAGCAATGTTGCAAATTACAACTAATTTATCATTGTGGAAGGCATCAAGAGAATTCCAATTTTTGAAGTAGAATGAAGAGATGAAAATGTAATACCCAAAAATAAAGATGAAATAAAATTATATTGAAGACTCATGAGAAATTGAAATTGATTTGAAGGCCGATATAATCTTTCTGCAGTAGAAGATGGTATTATATCTTCTTCCCATACACAAACGTATAAGAAGCAATCAAATTTTATGGTTTCTGAAAAGATGTGCCATAAGTGGGGGTGGTAACGGAACACAGTCAGATTGTTCTGCTGCTCTGGGGACTTTTGCTCATGCACCGTGGGATTCCCCAGCTGCCTCTAGCAAATGTGGAAAAACATAAAATAAGATGCAAACTACACTGATGCTATATTTTCAAAATCCAAGCAGGACATTTAGTAAGTGCCCAAAACCAAGCAACACAGAAAAGGATGTTAATAATTATCTTAATTTCTATGGGAGGAGAGAGATGAAAAATTAAGTCTGAGGAGAGGAAGAAGTGAGTATGAAGACAGTAACTATAGGATAGTAGAACTCATATGCATGGAGCTGTGTCCTTCTGTGGCCAGATGCCTTCCTGGCCCAAGACAGATTAAAATCAGTCAGATGATTTAGAACTCAGAATTTCTGTACCGTACTGTAGTGTACAATAAAACTGTATGTAATGGGTGTGGAGACAAAGTCTAAAGTTTGAGCAGAGCTGTGTGGTGAACAGCAAGACGCTACCTTAAATAGCAGAGATTTCCATCTCATAAACCACACTTGGATAGTAAACATAACTGCAAGATTCAGAGAAACATAAAGAGGTCATACAGTGAGGATGTGCATTTAAATCATCCCAAGTACATCTGTCTACCATCAGGTGTAAAAGTCCGGTGCAGGGGATTTCCCTCAGATAACCTTGGCTGAAGATATGTCCCAAGCAGGAGTGCTGTGAAAAAGCTTCAGTATATTTTAAGAAAACTCTCCAGTGCATTAAACATGGTGTTATTTCTTCCCATAAAGCACATAATCAGGCAGACATAATTTTCCCCAGATTTGTGATGTAAGAAAACAGCTCCAGTTCCTAGACATTTCCCCATCATGCCCCATTGCAAGAACTGCTTCATATCAGCTCTAACCCTCCAAGTGGATTTTGCTCTGTCCTTGCAAAGGTCGACTCCTTTTTCCTCCACCCTCCCTCCGGCAGATTTGCTCCTGCCCAGTGCTGCCTGCTCTACTGGCCGAGCCTCCCCAGCACTATCGGCTGGCTCAGGTTTCCTGTGCTGCAAGGGACAGATATACTAGGTCAGTGCTAGTGTCCATCTAGATGTCTCCGTCTGCTCTGTGAGTCATTCTGCAAGAGGCAGGCTCAGCAGTTGTCTGTATTTCTGACACAGTTGCTGGTGGTTTCCTAATAAGCTGAGTAGGGGAAAACCAGCAGCACTATCTCTGGCTGTAATTCAGAGAATTTCATAGATTCATAAAATCTTTTTGATTGTAAGAAACCCTCAAGATCATGGAGTCCAACCATTGACCTAAAACTGGCACTGAACCATGTCCCTAAGAACCTCATCTACACATCTTTTAAACACCTCTAGGGATGGTGACTCCATCACTTTCCTGGGCAGCCTGTTCCAATGCCTGACAACCCCTTCAGTAAAGAAATTTTTCCTAACATCCAATCTGAACCTCCCCTGGTGCAACTTGAGGCCATTTCCTCTCGTCCTATCACTTGCTACTTGGGAGAAGAGACCAACACCCTCCATGCTACAGCCTCCTTTCAGGTAGTTGTAGACAGCGATCAGGTCTCCCCTCAGCCTCCTTTTCTCCAGGATAAACAGCCCCAGTTCCCTCAGCTGCTCCTCATCAGACTTGTGCTCCAGGCCCCTTACCAACTTTCTTGCCCTTCTCTGAACAATCTCCAGCACTCAGTGTCTTTCTTGTAGTGAGGGGCCCAAAACTGAACACAGTATTTCCTCCAGAAGTGTTGTGATGCACACTCTCTGCTGTTTCTGTTCAGGTCAGCCAACAGGCAGACCCTACCTTGTCATGTTGTGGAGCAGTGGTGATTACAGATGGGCGACTTCAGTGATACTTTCTTTGCAGAGCCCTTGTCTAAATCAGCCCATGAGAGGCAACACAACTCTTTCTCTGACTGTACCTTGTGAAGGGGGTGCTGGCTCACTGCAGGACAATCAGAGATACCAGCAGTGGGGTTCACTGAGCTTCAGATGCCTGAAAGACAGGTTGAGAAATCTGGGCATGTTCCTCTTTATTCCCTACATAATTAGCAGAAGGAGATGGGCATTTCCCAGAACTGGCTTGTTCCACCCTAATGCAGGGGGTATATGAGTTGCCACTGTTTACTTAAATGGCAGCTCAGCATGATTATCTCAGTCTTTTTTTTCTATCTTATAGATAGCTACACTTGTGCAAGACAAATCCTGTCTTAAATCTCTCAGTTCTCATTCACGAATACTGCAGAGACACAGCAGTGGAAAGAGATCCTCTGGGAAATGATGCCTTTCTGTTGCTAGCAACAACACCACCATATGTCCATGTACACAAATTGATCAGAGGCACCTGAAAAGCAGTTAGACTACTATAGGGAAACATTTCTTTGACATTCCTTTTCCAGGTGGTGGTGCTTTGATGGCAAGAGACATTTTTCCATTTTCCACTCTACATGCCATCACGGATGCCTTTTTCATGCATTGACACTCTCCTGTGCTTGGTGTAGCTGTCTTTCTCCATCTGGAGGGTATCTAACAAATATTTTATCAAGGAGAAACATTTTAGTTTTCACTTTTTTCCTAGGTTAAACATGTCACATACTTTTTGCACAGTGTCTCCAGTTGCCTGATCATCCTGGTCATTCTTCTCCACACCCATTTGAGGCTGCATCTTCCTGGACATGCATGTTGATGTCTGTACAGGCTGTTTCAGCTTGTGAAATAAAAATCAATATTGGCACATTTTCCTACCTTTACGGGGATGAGGGACAAATTACTGGACCAATACACAGAATCACAGAATGGTTGTGGTTGGAAGGGACCTCTGGAGATCATCTAGTCCAACCCACCTGCTAAAGTAGGTTCACTCAGAGCAGATCACACATGAATGTGTCCATGTGGGTCTTGAATGTCTCCAGAGAAGGAGACTCCACAGCCTCTCTGGGCAGCCTGTTCCAGTGCTCTGGCACCCTGAACGTAAAGTTTCTCCTCATATTCAGATGGAACTTCCTATGCTTCAGTCTGTGCCTGTAGCCTCTAATCTTGTCATTGGGCACCACTGAAAGGAGAACAAACAACATTGGTGTTCCTGTGGCTGGTATTTGCTCCATGGCCACCTAATATACTTCTATTTCCCACAGGTTTTTGACATAATACAGGAGTTCTTTGCTTGTAATTCTCTATCATGTGCCCACTTCTGATGATTGTCAATAGTAAGGTAAAAAGGAGTGATTTTCAGGTCTGATCCTTGAGGACCCACAGTACAAAGCTCTCCCCAGCTTCCAGCTCCTTCCTCTAGCACTACTTGCTGCTACCTTTCTTTAGAGAAGGATAAATGACTGTTAATTTTTATTGGCCCCATCTGTCTACATTTTTTTTCTCCCTCTTAAGTAGCAGTAATGACCAAGAGCTGGTGCTCCCCAGCTTGAGGTAGATACTGAAACTTTTTGCTTGCTGATGACATCAGAGGATGTGGATGTCATCACACCAACTTAAAAAGGCCTCAAATGTCTTAAATAAGGTCTATAAATTAGTTGGCAGGGAGCAGCTTTCTGGGAAGACTAGCATGATCAACACAATTGAGGGGAGACTTTCCTGTCTTCTGTACCAGTATTCACACAACACAAGTAGGGGACAATGAAAGAAAAGAGGAAGAACATGCAAGGCAGGAATAATCAGTGGTGAGGAGAAGAGGAACTAGGAAAGAAAACAGAAAAAGAATTTTTAGAGGGATGACTTATGATAGCATGAGCCAGCTTGTTACACCAGGCTGGTGACTTCCCCGTGGGAAAGCTCTCTTTGACTTTTCACATTTCTGCCCGATGAGAAATGGGTGTCAGAGGCTGAGGAAGTGGCCTGTCCCAGGAGAAGTGTGAGGAGTCAGCCAGGCAGACTCTGGTTCCTCATGGCTACTGCTGGGAGCATGGGAGATCCAAGGGTCAGAACCTGGCCTTGATGAGGAGGATCAGGGAAAAGTCATGTTGATAAAATTATTGCCTTCATGAGTAAGGTCTTTGTACTGGAATGAATACTGAAAGATGCTCCCCGGTTCTAGGGGTATGGTTATAATTGTGTTTTGGTGCTAAATTCTGGCATCAGTTAGACTTGTCACTTCTCCACCCACAGAAGTTTGGAGTGGGGGCATATCACATGGAAAGGGAGAGGGGAACAAAGAGAAGGCATCCAAGCATACATCAGCGTGAAATAAGAACTAGGAAAAAAGGAGAAACAGTGAGCAATACAGAAATGTAGGAGCAAAAGGAAGTGGACAGAAGAGAGAGGGAAAGGGAGACAAAGAAAATCTTATTGCTGAAGTCCAGGAAGGAAAGACATTCAGTGACAGAGAGGAAGACACGTGCTGCAGTTAACTGTATAGAAAAGCTTAACTGGTCCTTATGGGTGTAGACGTATAGCCAGTGACATCTGGGGAAGTTTTGGATTAACGTACTGATTACAACGGAAATGTCTAAAGTAAGAAGAGATGAAGCTGTCCTGGTGCAACAGCAGCGTACTTTGGACTACCCCTCCCAAGCAAACTCTTCCACTTTGTTGTGTGGCCTTGAGCCACTTACTTAAACTTGTAGCGTTTCAACTCCCCCCTAAATAAAATGCAAAACAACTGCATTACTTAAACCAGCAGCTGTAACAGCAATATCCCCATCCTTAAGCTTCTAGTGCAGTTAGCAGACTTTTATCAGTGTTTGCAGGATTTCTGCTGGAAGTAGGGCCCTGAGAGTATGAATAATTTTGCCTTGTCACAACAATGTATAAACTCAGTGTAGCTCCAAAGAGGTCAATGGCTGCTTCAGATTTCTACAGGTAGAACTGAATATAAAATGTGAGCAGCCTTGCAGAATTGTGAATAAAAACAAAGCAAATCCTGCTCCATCCCTTAGACTTCATACTAGTAACCACTGCATGCAGTTGGGTGTTTCTAAATACGCTTTTGTAATAAGGCAATGCAAGTATTTAAAACACAGCCATCACAGATCAGCAGAGAGAGCGAGTGCATAAAAGTAAATCCCTAGGTACAGATGACATCACCAAGCTCTTTAAATGATAAACTTTCACCTTTCTGAGCCAATACAAAAGAAGCCCGTCTTCTTGCTAAAAATACGTTGTACCAGCAAATCGCATGCGCTCACACTACACATTAAAATGCAAAGAGAGCCCCCTGGAATCTGAGGACAAATATGGTCCTGTGCCAGCACTTACTGATTCAAGGCTGTTCAAGTAATGCTTTTAAACAAGTAAAAATATCTGCTAATCCTGTCAAGAGGTTCTGCCGGGCTCTTGCATCTCCTACTATGTCAGAGCAATTCCATGGCAATGGAATGATGCTGATACACAGTGACACATGAGAATGGAGGTCTGAGCTCTTACATTTCCAGTCCCCAGCACTCCAGAGAAAGGACAAGAAGAGAGGTGGTTGCTGTCAATCAGAGCCCTTGCACAAGGCAAGGCTTGGAAATGTCAGTGCACCTGGAAAGATAAAAAGAACTGAAATTCACAGAAAGGATTCAAAACTCACGCCACACTGAGAGAAGGTGAGTCTTACAGGAAGACTCTCAAGGATGAATATCATGGTCTTCTGGGACAGAGCATCAGCATGTGTTGGCTTGGATTTATAAGCTTCTTCTTTCAGAAAATGATCGCAGATAAGTTCTTGGTGATCAGGTGCTCTGTCCAGGCACACATTGTAAAAACAGTCCTGTGCAGCAGCAGAAAGATGAGATGGCATGTTACTATCCAGTAAAAACATTCAGAGCTGTCCCTGGCAGTCTGAATTGTGGCTACCATGGTGTTTGGACCCAAAATATCTGGACAAGGGTGCTGCAGAGCCTGAAGAAGACAGGTTTCCCTGTTGCCTGCTTGCATTTCCAAAAAGATAAGCTCCCTGGAGGGCTATGAGACCAGAGACCTTGCTGATCTGTTTGGGCAAGAAGCCTTCGCAGCAACCACCAGCTGAGAGATGTGGAATTTTTATGTTCAGCCTTCATTTCTAAGGAACTCTGTCCAGTTGTGTACGGCCTCAGCCTTGCCTCACATGGAAATGGGAGCAAAATTAATCCTTCAGCAGGAGTGGCTACCAGAGGCATGAACATGACCTCCTACTTCCATGACAACCATGTTCATTGCTACCTCAGAGCTCCCAAAACAGCAGCAGCAGAACTGGACTGAACATGTGGGTCGGGCACAAGGGAAAAGGGCTGCACGGGCCAGTGGGACCCAATTGCAAGGATCAAGGGAAATCCACAGCGTTCCTGCCTGTGACCTTGCCTGCAGGAAAGTGAGGGTTAGCTGCATCAGCCATTGCCAGGTGGAGCCAATGTGAGAGCTGCTGATGTGTTTCTGGAGGGAGAAGGCATTTTTTTGACTTCTTAGTGATGGATCTCTTTTACTAGGCCAATAACTGGGAAAGCACCCAGATTAATAAAGAATCGTCAGAAAATTAAATTAGTAGGGAGGAGAAATGGGCTGTTATTGCCCCTTTTGGGGTCATTTTGTTCTGATGCTTTCAGCTATATGCAAAGAAACTCTGCAAGGAAGATACACAGCTTAAATGTATAAGGCAATGAATTCCTGGTTATCACAGATAAATCTCACTACCCGCAGCCCTCTCCTTCTAGTATTGGAGCTGTCTTTTTTCCCTGCTGCCTAGCTGTGGACATCTCCACACCCACAGCACCCAGGGAAGCAGACTTTCCACCCTGAGACTTGTGCAGATGTTGAATATCTGAGATTTCAGAGACCTCTATATGCAGGGTTGCATATAGAGGCAGCCCTGGAGGAGGGAGGAATGGGAGAAGCATTTTAAGGCATGGAGGTGAAATAAAAGGCCTCAGCTGCTCATAGGTCATTCCTGTTACACGTTTGCAGTCTAAGGATTTTGAAGCTACTCGTGTGCTCCCCAGCTGGAAACACTTGTAAAATACGATCCAGTGTTTGAACCCCACCTAATAGAGGGATAATGGAGGCATCTGAGCACCTGCTGCAGCTGGCATCTACATCCCAGGGTCTTCCAGAGCCCCAAGCTGAGGGCACAGGAGATTTATTGATGGGTTCCCTTGGCAGCTCCTTTGGAGATAGTTTTTTCTGCCCTGACTATACCACCAGCACCTCTGTTTCTCCCCAGGCATCTCAGCCCAGAAGGTGGTTGCTGTCACGTGTATTTTTACCCTGCTTCACTATAAAAACAAAGCTGATCATGTCATCAGCTTCTCATTTCCCAGCACTAACTTTTGAATGTGCAGGCCGGTTTTGAACACATTTGACAATGGAGGGTGAAGGTTTTAAGAAATAGATCTTTATATTAAAGATATGTATGTTTTATAGTGGCATCAGGAAGATGCAGGACACACAGATTCACTGCTCCAAAGAGCAAAAGGCTGCAGCGGAGGCTGAGCAGTCACTTGTCCTGCCATCTAGACCATCAACATGCTGGGATAGTAAGGGACACAGAAGAGTCTGTGTTGTTGGGTTTTTTTTGCACCAGGAACAGGAGCAGGCTACAGGAATCTGTAAGTCCCACGGGAAAAAAACAGATATTCAATGTTTCTTCCTATTATAAAACATCTTGTTTTCCCACAGTACAAGGAAAAGTGATTTCCTGGTAAAGAAATAATGGGTGGAAAGTCAGGATGTATTCATACTTATGTTGGGATGTCACTGGATTTGGTAGATGAAGGAAGCCTGGAAGGGTTTCTCCATAGAGGTAGTGTGGTAATGTCTTAAATCCTCCCCTTGCTCCCCAGCATATACACACACATACACATTCATACATAACACATATGCACACAGAGTTAAGGTCTCATGAGTTACAGTTCAAAATGTTTTTTTCATTTTTGATATCTGGTTGGAGTCAGACACATCTCCTTATGCCTCACCCATTCAGCATGTCTCTGCACGTTTACATAGACCTGCCCACCTACCAAGGGCCAAAACTCAAGAATTCAAGAGAATAATTTGTCTGTGTTCTAAACAAAGGGAGTCAGCAGTAAGATCTTCTTAAAAGGAGAATTCCCTGGTTCTTAGAAACATTTGTATATTAGCCTCACAGCTGTTTCTCTCTCTTCTTCTTTTGCCATAGCTGTGTACACACATATACACGCTCTGGTAGTATATGCAATTGAAAATTCCAAATTCAATTTATAAAGTAGGATTAAGAAGCACTAATCTCCCAAGGAAACATCTCAGTTGCATAAAGCAAGCAAACCAGGCATCAACAAAAACAAAATGTCCAAATGAGCTCAGCAAAGCTTATGCTATAGATACTTAGACCTGGCTAAGTTCCCCACATATTAAAAAGAAGGTACCTGATGATTTACTTGATCATTAACTTCAAAAATTGCTATATGCCAAGGAACTCACAGCTCCAGATCATACTATATCTGACACCTGAGTTGAAAGGCTTCTGCAATATTTTGGAAATATGTTGGGATTTTCTAGGTGCTGAGTGAAATCCTATAAGTGTTTATAAATGGGTGCACACTACCTCCTTACACCAGGAAAGTGAGTTGCCAGTCACAAGGGATGGGATGGGATGGGATGGGATGGAATGGGATGGGATGGGATGGGATGGGATGGGATGGGATGGGATGGGATGGGATGGGAAGAGAACAGCCCAGCAAGCCATGCCATGGGCACAGTTGGGCAGTCCAACTGCAGCTGGGCATCTCCCTACCACTGGCAGAAGAAAAGTCTCCTAGGCATACACTTGTTCCCAAACAAGCCTGACAGTGTTCACCTGCTGGTCATGGAGTTTTCGTGTGGGGTTGCTAGGTCTCAGGGCATGGGGAAACCCCTTTCTCAACATGTCCGTGTAGGGTGCAGTTCATTAACACAACCAGATGAGGGTGTATCCATGTCAACGAGAGGTCTACATTTCCAACAGTGGTGATTCAAGGCTGGGTTTAGTCACTCACACATAGGGCTCTAGTGTCACCTAGAGATCCTTCAGCATTGTCATGGGCTGAACAGACATGACAATGAATCTTGAGATACCCAAGGACATCCCAAATGGCACCAGGAATGACGGATGCAAACAGAGACTCCCCTCTCACAACTGGTCAGGTCAGTGACCCATTAGGCTCTTCTGGTTGTGCTGACATGGAACTGGGTTTCAGTTGTCCAGACATCCCTATGGAGTCATTTGTGGTGTCAGCCTGGTGTCTTTTTAAATGGTGCAGATTATCCTGCCTGGCTTACCAGGGCATGCGTGTATTGGAATTACTGTGGCATATGTGATGGGACCACAGGGCATCTCAGATGGCACCAGGTGACTCTTGCACATGGCTGGAGCTGGTAGCATGGACACCTAGGTAGAGGAATCTAAGCTGGACCTGGACCCCAGCCCAAATATTTAAGTCACAAAGAAATTTGCAAACTGCAACTTCTGCCTCTGAGTTTTCAGTACAGTTTAATCAATATCAGCAAGGTGTCAAATCAACTCAGAAGACACTCAGTCAAGTACTTTTTATTTGCCTTCTTCCCAAATTGAAATCCACCAAATCAGATTGGTAAATCGAGCTATTATACCTCCCAAGAAAAAGACTGAACAGAATGTTTTCAGATTTGACCATCCAGGAGCCTTGCCTAGTCATTTTACAAGATGAGCATGCAATAGCAATATAATCCCATTTTATATTTCAGTCATTGTAACAAATCACTGATACTACATCTGTATAGGTAATTGCTTTAATATTGATGAGTACAACCCACACTGCTCTGCTTGTACAAAGCTTCTACTGCTTTTACTCATACATTATTCCCAGTAATCAAATAAACAAATCTAAAATAAGTTTTGCCACACTAGTCCTGTCTTCCTCCCCTGCTAACTGCACAGTATCTGTTATTAATATGCATAATATTGGCTGTATGGTAATATTAGGTTTATGCTCTTCAAAGCCTCCGGCTTTGTGCTGGAATTTAGGTCCCAATACTTTGTGCTAGTTACCTCGCTCCACAATTACTGCACAACAGCAGGGGTTAGTTCAGTATTTTGACTCATGAAAATCCAGTGGGAGATCTTTATGTACACCTGTTTTTGGCAAAATATCTTTCACCGAGTGACTTTCTGTATGATTAGGCTATGACTCTGGCAAGCTCACATAGTAAATCCTTTCCTGTCTCATCTGAGGCACTCGTAAGGACTTACAAGCCCCTAGGAGTGTGCACTGGGACAGGCCACAGGGGTCATGTAAAACTCTCTAAGTATGTCTTTAATATGGGGTGTGACAAAAACATACGTGGGAAAAAAGTACCCCAGTCTGGCCCATGTAAGGACAGAGAGTGTGGAGTTTAACTGCCCCTGTGATCATGCCTAAAAGTCCTGCAAAGTCAGAAAGGATGAGCAGGAATTTGAATTTATGCAGGAATTTGAAGCAGTGGGAGGATTTAAGTGAGTGGTTTTTTTCTCTCAGATAAGTAAAAAAAAATTAACTAAAAATATATGAAGATGTTGAAGTGTAGCTTGGGTTTTGATGAGACAACTGGGAGATGATCCTATCCTGCCACCTGAGTGTAGATCCGTGTTACACACCAAGACATAGAAATAAGAGGCTTACAGTGGATGGATGGTCATTGTAGCTGGGATGGACAAGATTACAGCCAACAGTTGGCTCTTGTTTGTCAAAGTCCAGGCTGATTTAAAAAAATATCCAAAGGAAGCAGAAATAGCCCACTGTACATCATGAAGGATGTGGTTTTCCTCTTTCACATGGGACTTGCCACAGTTGCCTTTTCTACCACCTCCCAGAAGGAGGATGCCAAACACATGAGGCTGCAGCTGAAGGTCACGTGGATATTTTGGTTAGTGCAGAATGTATCTCCATAGCTGATTAGTAACGTTTCCTAACTGATGCATTCATTATTTGCTGTCTAAAAATGACCAACTCCTGCTGCACTTTGAAGTACAGTTTAACCAGCTTTCTTTCTCTACTTTTACCCTTTCTTGTTGGTGTCCTGTGTTTCTAACAGCTTCCCCCTATATTTAAGAAACATCCTAGGTGAAGACATTGCCAGATCATGTGAATGGTTAGAACAGAAAAAAACACAGAGCTTCTTCTTCTCCTCCTTCAAGGGCTGTATCCTTCCTTCTCACCACATATTTCGCCCCTAATTTCTATTTTCTCATCTTGTATATTCTCTAATGGCAACTGTACCTTCTTCCAGGGTTTCACATACTGTTTCTCCATCTGATCCTCAAACCCAGCTCAACTTCTGCTTCTTAGCTTTGCATTTAATTCTTTTGACATTTGCTTTTGCTTGTCTATCCACCATCCCAATGAAAGTTCTTTAAGATGAAACCCAGGTCTTTTTCCTTTGCCTTTTCTGAATAATCTATCACTGTGGACAACTCCATTTTCTTCTCTCTGTCTCATATTTTGGACCCTTTTCTCTCCTTCAACCACACTAAATCTTGTGTCATTAAATCTTGTAATTTATTTTTTAATATAACCAAGATCAGTCTTTTCATTGCTATCTCCAGCCTTAGCATCTGCTTCATGTTCTGTCCTTGTGACAATAAATTCTTATAATAGATAGATAGCTGGAATGCTGCTAGAATATTTCAGTAAGGGAATAAATCCTGCTCATACACATTTTTTGTTCAATCTGAATGATTTGTTGCTCCATCATAAATTGACTTTGCTTCACGGACAAAGCAGACCTCAGATATAATTCTGTTCTGTGAACAAAATTTCATACGGTATCTTGAATTTCGTTTGCTATTCCATTGCAGTGTCATCTGATCTGTTTTCCACTCTACAGCAATCATTTCATGCCACTCATTATAAATGAACAAATTAATTTAGCTTATAAGCTCTGACCCTAAATACTTTCTCTAATGGACTGTTTCCAGCTTGTGGTCTTCTGTAAGCCACTGATGGGACATGCCTACACAGGATGGCATATAAAGGAAGGTCTTTTTTTCTTTACTTGCAAAATGATTCAGTGCTAGCCCTACCTGAATGTGAAAGATGATGAATCCTCTACGCTGCTTCTTTATTTGACCACTCTTATCTCTTTTATTTGCAGTCTGTCTCTCTTCCCCACCTATTTTGTGCACTGCCAGTTTAAACCTTTACTTATCTGAAACTGTATTGCTTGGTGCATTGGCAATGTGTTCATTCAGAGCTACCTGGAAGATGTGCCAGTCATCACAAGCACCATTGCTTTTCAGTCACATTGGTTACAAGCCAGGTCTTCAGGACCCCATCCTCACCCTTCAACTCTTAGAAACCCAAGGACCCCTGAATCTTGTACATTTACATGTGTATGATGTTATATCCCATGGGAAACTGGTAGAGATGGTTCTCTTTAGGAGTTCTTAGTCTTCCTCACTGCAAATAAAGTTCCTTTTTGGAAGTTCTGGGATGGATTTTACTGTATTGTACAGCCTGGCCACCTGGGAAACTGCAGTGACAGCAAGGATGGGAGGTGCATGCTGCTGCACATAGGTGTGCATATATATTTTATATATATATATACACATATACATAGGCATGTCTGCCACTGCCAGAGGAATCTCCACCACATCTGAGCAGTACAGAGCCCATGACAAAAACTGAACGTGTCTGATTCTTCCCAGCAGAGGTCAGTGGTATTTTAGTTGCCAAAATTGCTCCATGTGTCCAGCCCAGCGTGCACACACAACCCTGTGGGGGAAAAAGGTGCCCTGCAGAAGTGTGGCTCAGGCAAATTTTTACACCCAATGTTGGGAAATTAGGTATTGATTTCTCAGTTTAGGGCCATGAGCACTTTGCCTATGCAATACTGCCTTACCTTTTTCCTGAGAGGCATATTGGACTTTTCATTTTAGTAAATAATACTTGTGGTTCACAGAAGCTTCCTTTTCTCATTGGTCCTTTTATCCCCTTTAAATCATGTTGTAAATATCACTTTGGCCATAGTGGCCAATTTAAAATAAAGTTAAGAATTCTCAGGACATTTTTATTTGCCACGGGGAGTGCATAATCTATTAAAAATGGTTTCATTTCAAGTTTTCTCTTTTGCTGAAGATGAGAACTATGTACATTACCTCTCCCCTCCCCCAAGACTCATGCTGCCAATACAAATTGTATCTCAGATATGAGGCTACAGACCTTTTTTTAATAAACTGCATTGCAGAAGATAGTAATGTATCGTATTTTCCAGCATCTCTTTTTTCTTCTTTCTGAAAAGCATTGCAAGCACTACTTTCAGTACAGCCCAACCACCAGCTATACAACAGGAACAGCGAAGTACAGACTTCTAATTAGAGCTCAGTTTGCCTCTATTAATTTATTTCAGTTTACCATTCTTAAACCACTTGATATATGGCAACGACACCCTTGTAATTCACAGTTACTTATCATTTAAACAGCAACAAAAGAGATGCAGAGTGTTTCATAAAGATTTATGACCCCCTAGAGACCTGATGACCTAAGGCCAAGGCCAAATAACCTCTATTGATCATAAATTCCCAAACAACGCTTTGGCCAGAGTTCATCATTGGTATCAGAAGCTGAAAGGCATGGAACAAAATGTAAGACATCTGTTTTCTCCCCACTGCCAGGTTCTGTGATGTGCATGCCCTAAATTGCCCTGGAAAAGCTGAGAACTATCAGGGAATTGACTTTCCTTGTGTTAGATCACCATGTTCCATTTTTCTATCCTAACTACCTAATTTCTCTAATTTAGAGAATAAGTTACAGTATCCTCGAAGATTGTTTTGTCCACAGGCTTTAACATAACTTTCTAGTGGCAACATACAGTAGAGTATTGAAATGTGCTAGAGTCTTAATGTTAAAGCCAAATATGCTGATGTCTAATCACCTATGGGTTTTGCTGCTTTCCTTCTGATGTGTATTTGTGTGGTGCTAGCACTTTGTTAGATGAGCCATCCCTCCGAAAGTAATGAGGAGACCCAAACCACAGCAGCCCAGGGCAGGGTACAGCCCTTGGGGACCAGCAGAAGCAATGCTCACAGCTGTCACACAGCACATGAAGCAACCTCTAAATTAATGATGGTATCAGACCCATGAGGAAATCTAAACATTTCTTTATAATACAGATGTCAATAACTCAATGGCTTTGATTTATCAGGAATAAATAATGCAAAAGATCCTGGGTCACTGTTAGGATGAGGGAGCAGCACAAGCTTAGGATTGTATTGTGACATGGACTGTGCTGATTTTGGTAGGGATGGTCCCTGTGATATCAGGTCTAAACAAGGTGGAAGATCCCTTCTATGGAGTCTTATGCCTCCAAACACTTCCGTGCTTTGTCCAGCCAAGACCCTTCCCAGTAGAGGCTTCAGAGGAGCTGTTGAAAGAGGAGATTCCCACCAGCAACCTCTCTCACTTGCTGTTTATCAGACCCTTCCTGACAGTTCTGCTAGACCCACGGGAGAAGCAGAAACCACCCAAAGGGAAAGAAGCTTTCAGTGGTGCATGAGGGAGTTGGAGAGCTGCTGGAAGAGCAGGGAGGTGGCTGGGCAAAGCAACAACACCGAGCCCACGGAGGAGCTAAGGGGCAAAGGCCTGGTAAGGGGATGAGTGTTTAATGCCATTATTTTTTGGTCATGCTTTTGGGGTAGGTAAGACTAAGAAATGGCAAGGCATTCAAGGAGGCAGGGGAGCTGAACGATGCTACAAAAATAGATAATTTTATAACAACATCATTTATTTGGCACTGTTTCAGTGTTCTTGGCGTATCCTATATTTTATCAGAAACTTGCAACCAGTCAAGCAAAAGGAAATGCAGGTCAAGTGGAAAGTAAAGACATATCTTTGATATCTTCACAGTAAGATCTACTGGCCTATGGTGCCAAACCACATGAAGGAGTAAATGTGCAGTAAAGGTTTGTCCTGAGATATACTAATTTACTATACTCAGACTTAATTTTGTGTAATCTCTCCTGCAGCGATTTCTGACTACTGAAGGATCACAGAAGTTGCAGCTGGAAGATTTAACCAGATAATCCACCTGAGCATTACTGCAGAGCTCTTCCCTCCAACATCTGCTAGTGCCATGTTAATCCCAATGATAAACATCCTGAGGAACTCTGAGTGCTGTACCATGCCAACAAACTACTTTTTTCTCTCATTTGGCCCACAGTTTCATCTTCTTCATTGTTACAAGCTGAGATTAGGTTAAAAATTCAACAATGATGTTCGAAAACTCAACAAATTTCAGCAATGAAGGAAGATTGTTGGACAGAGTCATCTCCCTTCAAAACCCTGGGCTCTCCAAGGTGGTCCAGCAGTGTATTGGGGAAAGTTCAGCTCCTTTCAGTTATAGCCACTGAGACATAAGAGCAGTGAAAAGATTCCTCTTATCAATGATCAAAACCTCATCTGAGTTTCTCGCATGACTTCTGTTAGAAAGCAGAACTCCCTGTATTTGAAAAAACCACACCAGATGAAAGATTTCAGCAGAATTTTTCTCCAAGTTATCTTTCCTGACTGTTTCCTAATATTTCAGAAGGTAAACAGCAGCACTAGAACAGAGTTTTTAAAAACTACTCAGCCAACAACTATGTGTTTTCTTACACAGTTTTCCCATCATAAATGTACTAGCAGGACAGCATAAATCAGAGACACGGGTTGTCAAAATAAACCTAAAAATAGGGCTTTCTATTACCTGTGGTTTATTACAGTTGCAACTGTACCCCTTATTGGTTGTTTTTCTGCAAATATTTTTATGTAGTTTTCTGCTTGTGTGGATGTATGAGTAGTCGGATGGATGGGTAGACAGATGTCTGGACAGGAAATTTTATTCAAGCAAATGAGGATTCAGCATGTGAACAAGTATATTCATGCCAGAATTGCTTTCTGGTCTGTCAAAGATAGAGACATAGAAATAAATATATGTATACATACAATTATTGGCAGAAATGTGAGATAAAAATGAAAGGAATATCTTTCAGACTGATAGCACTTCTGCTTTGTCAGGAGGGAAAACAGCTATTTAAAAACTGGGACCAACATACAAGAAAAACATAATGCCCTTTGTTGTGGAAAAAGTAATAAAAAAAAAGATGTAAGCATTGTTAAATGCTTTGATTTTCCTAGGGTTATTTTTCAGCTGTCTGTGTCTGAAGCTGCAGGGTAAAGCCAAGCACCAACATGATGACTAGTCCTCTGGAGACCAGGGAGAGGGGAGACAGTGCCTGCAGTGACCCTGATGGGAAGAGTCAGTGATCCACACACACCGGCTGGCTCCATGGATGTGTCCTGCTGTGCACCTCCCCAGGTGCAGGACATACAGGACAGACTGAGTAGGGTCATTGCAGCAGAGGATCCTGCAGGCAGCTCCCACTCAGCACCATGATTATGCCACTTGCATGGCCTTACCTTTACCTAGCAGCGCAGCAACAAGTTCTTATGTGAACAGCCCGTCTGGACAGTTCAAGTGATGAACAGAGTTGTTTTCTTGTAAGAAAATCCTACAATAGCTTGAATGACCAAGATGGGGCAACCCTTTCTACAGACAAGGTGTGCATGCTGCACTGTGCCCTGATGGGAGGCCAGTTTGATGCTTCACAGCCTGGGGATCCAGCATCTAAAGAGATTTTAGCTTATCTAATACTATTATTTCTTTATACTATTAGGCCTAATAAATAGCATTTTGAGTGATACTTTGCAGAGTCTGAGTGCTTTTCTTACTGGGATCATAGCAAAACAGATGAGGTAAAGGACAGACAGCTGTACAAAGAAGTGTCACATACACACTTTGACAAATGCACTGTTGCAGGGTGAAAGGGGCAGGGGATGGGGGCAGCTACCTTTGCTGAGGGCTGGGGTTTGCTGTGTGGTCGTGGCCACGGGGAGCAGGGAAACCAGGACCTGGGCTGAGAAGATGGCTTTGCCTGTGCTGGTCAGGTCATGTCCCAGCAGCCGTCCTCTCTTCACCATCCACTCGCTGTGCTTGGGAGCAAGAAATCCTCCATCCTTTTAAGCATGTATAAAACACATATTGGCATTGCCATCTGCTGGTTACAGCCATCCCCGCCAAGGGGTTCATGCTGATGAACACCCACGGACGCACAAATCGCCCTTTGCTCCCAGCCCCCTGCCTCAGTGTGCTGCAAACCTGGGCAGGTCATGGGTGGGTGGCCCCCACAGCCAGCAGCAACTCTGCAGAGAATATCGCCCTCTACCTTTCATTAATTTATTCATTTATTTTTCTCTATTTTCTTATTTGTTCTAAAAGACATAGTAAGACATAAGACATAAAAGACATAATTTTTAATTTACTAATGATTCACATGTGCTTACCCGCCCTTGAAGCTGACTGCTCCCAATGAGTACTTGATGCCCTATGGGGAATCTGGGCTGTGCCAGTAAATTTGGTCAAGGGTGTTGCTTCCATTGCCTGTTGTGATGAGCATGGTGCCACTCATCAGGAAATGGCTCGAGGATTGACAGAGGGAGGGAAATGATTGTCCTGCCAGGAGGAAACAGAAAATCAGGGAGACCTAGAAAACTAAGGCTTAATTGAATGGGCCTCAGTTTAAACTGCAGCTTTATCCAGCCTTGTTCAGAAGAAGCAGAGGAATGGTCAGACCTTGTTATTTTTTATATTATATTATTTATTATTTATATTATTCTCTTAAAGTTTTTATAGTTATAATATGCATGTAAATATTATAATATTTATATTACTTATATTTATGTTATTTATTTTATATTATCTTTTTATATTTTTCTGTCATGGCTTGGAGGAAGTGTTTTGAGAGCCCTGTCTTGGCTGTACCTGGCGAAGTGTGAGGTGGCTTGCAAGGCCAAAGCTAATATCAGTGCATCCATTTCCCTTCAGTAACTTGAAATGCTCATGAACACAGGGTACATAAGGACTGAAAGCACCTTTTTGGTGAAACAAAAAATGAAGAGGTACACACCTGAGTTTTTCTGCCAGTTTTAACACACACACACACACACACACACACACACACAACCCAAACAGAGTGATGAGCATCCCAACACACAGGTTTTCTGAACACAACGCCTCCCACAAAGTAAAAAAGCCAAAATCCAAGTACACTGAGCAAAACTCAACTTGCAAACGCACCAGCAGCCACAATGTATTCTAAGCAAGTTGTACCGGCCTGTGGGGCTGTGTGACACTGCAAAACCGGCAAGTGCAGAAGATCATCAGCAAATAAGGAAAATGGGGAGAAACAAAAGAGGATGCACTTTCTGATCTGTGTTCAAGGTTTTGTTCCTGCGCATTCAGGCAGCTCAGGTCTCCTCCATACTCGTGTAGTGAGAAAACATGTATTCATAGGGATGTGCTTCTGCTGGTGAACATGGTTTTGCAGCAGGATAACTGCCTGCATGCCCTTGGATTTTACCAGTTCACCTGTATCCTAAAAGAAGGGATCATTTGAGGTCCAAAGTGATACTGAGTAAAATACTGGAAAAGGTTGCCCAGAGAGGTGTTAGATGCCCCATCCCTGAAGACATTCAAGGCCAGGGTGGATGCGGCTCTGAGCAACCTGATCTAGTTGAAGATGTCCCTGCTTATTGCAGGGGGTTGGACTAGACGAGCTTTGAAGATCCCTTCCAACCCAAACTATTCTATGATTCAGTTTGCTTAACCTGCCAAGAGTTTTTCCTCAAACACAGGCAAAGGCCATAAAGAAAGATCTTAGAAAGTTAAAAAAGCAGCTGCTGGTGCAATATCTATCCGGGCTCATGTTAAATCTGTTTCTTTTGATTGCAGGGTTTAAGCACAGTGGGTATTAAAGAGAGACAAGATCTGAGAAGTGCTCAGATTATTCTTTTTTGTTCAACATCCTACTAAGCCCAGCTAGAAGAGTGTTCACGTCACAGGATCCTGTGAAATGCATGCTGCAACTATGTGCCATGGTGCGATTGTTGCTAACAATGCTGCAGATTTTGAAGAGATTTCTGTTGTATGTTGGAGTGATGTGCAACACTGTACGTGCTCTGCAGTCATGAGCTAGGGAGGCTACAAGGTTCTTTCCAGGTATATCACAGGATATATATTTATTTAAAAACCTAATAATAGCAAAAATTAACCCTGGGACATTGTATTCTACAGGCTGATATTAAAATTGTTCCTAGAAGATACTCACGTTTGTTCACTGACATCTTGCAAGCACAGATCTCTGAGCTCACAAGCTCACAGAGTTCACCTTGCAATAGGGAAAAGATCTCAGTGGTGTTTGCCACACAGGCACCTCAGGAAAACATGTCATGCAGAGGCCAGGCTTTTGCATTCTTCAGTCTTTCAGTAACTTGGGGACAAAACCTGCCCCAGTTTCAGGGGTACTGCCCTTTGTCTGCTCGGATAGCCTGCATTTACAGCCCTCGTGCCTAACAGGGACCTGCTGTGTAAATCTGGTTTTGGGGCTCTGCCACGTTACCCTACCAAGGGCAAGACCTAGAGGAGCAGGCTGACGTGTTTGTTGTAATTTCCTTTAGCACTGCTGGAAAAAACAAAGAGGGGTATTCATAAAGCAAGCTGATGTCCAAAGGGCTGTAGTTTGCAAGGTATTTTGGTGCTGTGGTACTAGGGCATTTTGCTCTAGGATGCAGCAAGAGGAGGGAGCAAGTACCCTGCTCCAGGGAGAGTAAGGGACTGAATTAGTTTCACCCAGTCCACATACTCCTTCCGTATGTCTTAGTGTTTTTCAAACAGAGGAAGACAACACACAGCAATTTCTCTGAACAGGAAAGTTCATCTTTTTTATCCCTGGTTTAAAAGCTAGGATTCAATAGGTGAGCATTTAAGATGCCCCAAGGAACCAGACCTGTCCCTAGCTGCTGGCCCAGAACCTCCTCTGCCATCCCAAGCAGACATCTCAGACACTCTGGGGCACTGAAAACAGGACTAGGTGACCATGTTTACTGCAGGCAGGCTAAGTGGGGTGTTCAGCTTGAAGGTAGCCTAAGAAGCGTGGGGCACCCTGAGAAGCAGAGCTCCCCTCCCTGCTTTTCCCAAGGCAGGTAGGGGCTATAGTGGGATACCAGGTAGTCCCCGGAAAAGACAATCTCTTCTCCCAACCAGGGCAGCAAACCTGCATCTCCAAGCAAGCTCATTTCATCTGCCCTCTTCGGGCAGCAAAATTTGATTTTGTGTAGACCATTGTGAAGCCTGGAGTCAGCACTGGAAGACAACCCCAGATGTACCATGTGAAGGCACATGAGCTCACAGTAACCACCAGCTTTTGCCTTTCATCTGCTCTGATTAAACATGTTTGTTAAAAACTGGCTGTGCATTCCTCCAGGAAAAAAAGAAAATAAATAAATCTTGAATCAAAATAAAACCAAAAATGACAAGGCAAACCTGTTTGAGAACTGGGAGTTCGAAACCATGTCTTCTTCAGGACAAAGTCCTTTTGCTTTCTGACTTCCCTCTCTCCTTTCTGCTGCTGTTTGCTATTATGGTGCTACTTTAATCTTTCAAGGGATCTATTGTGAGGGGAAGGCAGGTAGATCTTGGATGTCACCTTGTCAGAGCCCAGCTCCTGCTTGCCCTAGCAGCCCCTCTGCCCATGAAAGCAGAGATCTCCCTGCTCCAGCCTGGTGGCACCCATGGCACAGCACAACTCACCTCATCAACACCCAAGGTACACTGTGGCCGGCACTTTAAGGAGGATGCCAGAAGGCGTTATGGAGCAGATGGTCAACCATCCCCTATGCTGTTGTTTGCTACCAATACCAGTATCAGCAAGAGCTCGGGCTTGAGGGTGTACAAAAAGGAGCAGCATTACACATGGCAAGCCCCATGTGCCTTAGGTGGGGACGCCGTATTGCTGCTGTGTGTTAGATATCAGGTAGGAAATAACATGATCGATTGTTTCTAAATCAGGTCTCCTCTGGGAGCATTGCTCATCAGCTGCAATATATGAGCCCTGATGCGGCACGGAGGCTTTCACCAGTCCGTGTCCATCTCAGGGGCTGGCGAATGCTGCAGGGCTTCCTGATGAGATCTGGACCTTCATCTGCTTCTTCTGTCTCCAGCCCATAAGCGCATCCGCTGGTAATTTAAGCTGCCTGGAAATTACTAGTCAAAGTTTCTGCAGTGGAGGAGAGGCTGCTTGGGTGGATTTCCTCCGTGGTTTCCAGCAGCCTCTTGTTATGAATGTCAAATCTCTGTGTTTCCCTTGAAAAGAGCTAACAAAGCCTTCACATGGACTGTTTGTTATTCCGCCGCTTTTTACATCCTTTTCTCCTGCCCTTTTGAATGGATTAAGAAACCCTCAGATACCAGTACCTGAGGGAAAACTTGGAGGCTCAGCTTATATGCAAATTCCGCATGTTTGTAATTCAAACTGTGTTGATTAGGTACAGTAAATAAGTATTGATTCTGACTAGATGGTTTATGTAACTAAGCAGCACAGCAGGAATGAAGCATTACAACTATTACAGCTGCATGTGCAAATTACAGAGCTCTCATTTATCGGAATAGTTGAAATGAACTGCTCCTGCTGTGCTGATTAGTTAAATAAGCCATCAAATCAGGGAACACAACCGTGTGCCATAACACTGCGCGCAATCTGGAATTATGTATTGGACTGTAACATTTGTGATTCATACCAGCTAGTCAGCTGTCTAACCAACTCAAGGCAAAGAGTGATTTTTTTCTTATCCCAAACACATAATGTGATATTTGCTCTCTCCAAATATTTAAATGCAGAGTTAGCCTGTGGTGACTGGCTAGGGTTTTAAGTGTTTGTGAGCACAAGCTGTACAGATATTAAATGTTAGCAGAGAGCAGGCAGGAAAGATTTGGTGAATGGGAGCCACATCTAAATTCCAGGCAGGGCCATTCCTGACCTTCGTCTCCGCCAGATCTGAGTCCTGTCTAATGGTGCCCTGGCAAAGCGACTTGCATCTGTCAGGTGTGGCTGGTCCCCTTGCCCAGCTGGTCCCACAGGAAAGAATTTCATTAGCATCCTCATGGTGATTTTTGTGGAGGACTTGCTTTCAGCATTTTTGTTGGTTTTAGTTTCTACACCCACGTGTTATGTTGGGAAAAAAAAGGCAGCAATGCGATTTGCAAGCTGGAGTATGAAGATTTGTGGTTATTCCTACTTTTATGGTCTTAGATGGTTATTAGATGCAGTAGGCTTGCTACAGTCTCCAGCTGGGCAAGCCTTCTGCCTTTGGGAAGCTGCACAAGGGGCAGGCAATCTCTCCTCCCACTTCACTTTTGTGCTCTTTCATATATGTCAACTGCCTCCTCCATGCCGAAGCCATAGGAAGTTCTACTTAGATAGACCTTTGGTCTGGCCCAGTATGTTTGTCCTTATTTTCTTACTTCTTGGACTTTGCCATCTTGAACTTGTCCTCTGCCTCTTGCAAAATTTCCAAATAGGAAAATGTGGAGAAGAGATAAAAGGAACTGTAGAGCCCTGCATGTTTGGGTGACATTGGGCTGAGGAATATGGGTCACATGAAGGATCAGAAATGGATGTGAGTTGGTATTTTAGGGAAAGCTGGTACAGAAAGCAAAAAAGAGACCTCATACGCTGTGTGACAGCCCTAAGGGATGTGCTGGAAAATGCACTGTCACAGCACGCAGACTTATGTGGGGGTTTCAAAGTGACGGGCTCCTCCTTCGAGTAAATTCTCTCTGTTTATCCTTCACCCTGGTCTGTGTATTTCTCCCATCAGCAAAGGACGGAGGGGAGGGCTGGGGCACTGCAGGCTGGTGCTGGTCTTGCTACAGGCTCAGCACTACAGAAAGCTACTCTAGCAAAGCTGAGTAACTCATTCCTTCTCCTGGATATGGATATGGATATGCATATGGATATGGATATGGATAGCCCATTAAGCTTGGCAGCAGGCTTTAGTAGGCTTTTGGGGTGATGCCTGGTGGTCCTTGCACAGCACATGTGAATGAGGTTTGGTGTTGCAGATATGAGGAACAGCACCCACTAAGCCACAGCAAGGAAACCATGAGGCACCCGTTAACAGGCTGGATCTGATTTTGTAAAATCTGCCCAGATCTTTGGCTTAAGCCTTGCAGAGATGTGATGCAGGCTGAATATCAAGTAGAGCTGAGTTATATAATGTTTTACAGTGACTGGTAAGATTGATGACCTGGAAAATAGGATTTGGCACCGCTGCCGGCTATTGATGAGTGTGCTGCCGCCGCGTGCAGGTAACAAGGGGTGTCTCAGCCAGGTTGTGTCTATCTCAGGTCCTGGCTTGGGTTTGCTCCTTCCCTGCACTGACATCCCTCCTGACTTCAGACTGACCTCCTGTCCATGCTTGGGTGTTTACCCACTTTCAGTAAGCATCCTGTGGGATACTTCTCAGGGGCCTGGAGGAGATGAACTGCAGCTACATCAAGTTTGTGGATGGCAAGGATCTTGGTTGGGGGATGCACTTCAGAGGTCTTGCCCAGCCTGAAGGCTTCTCTAGCTCTGTAAGTCAGTAATACTGTGCTTGCTGTGCAAAATAAGAGTTCATGTTTTGCAAGGCAAATCTCTCCTGTCCTAACTGGAAGTCCAGATCATCAGGGGACAGGTGAAATTTTACTTCTGAGAGTCTCTGGGAAATTCTGGGCTTTGCCTCCCCATCCAAGCACAGTGCCAAAACAAATCAACTCAGGCTTAACCATGGGTCTGCCTCTTAGAGTTGACAGCAAATGTTAAATTCTGATTTACATTGCCACAAATAGGAACAAGAATACACTTTTGGTCTATCAGCCAGGCTTCATGGACCACATCTGGACCACATGACCTATAGATGTCCCTTCCAACTTCAACCATTGTGTGATTGTATTTATTTAGCATCATCTCACAGAAAGTACTCATGATATTGTTACAAAAGGCCAGTGCAACTCCTGGATTAAAAACCAGAGGAACAAATAAAATGATAGAAGAGATAGAAGTGGACAGGAGGGTTTGCGAAGGGTTCAGCACCAGCAGATATTTCAGTCACGGTGAATGTCTTTTACTCACTCTCAGTTCAGATCTGACATCCAAGTAATACAAAAATGCGCATCAAAACCCCTATAACTGCAAGTTTTGCAGTACTCTTCAGAGTGAGTTTCAATGTGACTCCATCTGTATAGGAAGTTGTTAGAGGACCATGAAAAATTGGAAGCAGACAGACTGTCACAATTAACCTCTAATTATTGCCATGAATAAATAAATATTACAATAAAAATAGAGAGTGATTTCTACTTAAAAGCATCTTCCAATTCCTTTTGGTCATAAAAGTATATTACAATCAAGAAAATAAATATATGAAGGCAGAAAACCTAATTGGATTGTATGAGGAGCTACATCTCCTTGGGACACTCTGCTGAGGCACTGCAGAGCCCTTCTCCACTGAACTGAAGCCACTGTTTCCCAGAAAGCATACAAAAAAGTCCAATCACATTTGCCTCTAGGAAGGAAAACACAGTGGCTTTAGAAGTGAACTCTTCACTGCAGCTAAAGCTAAAGGGAACAACTTGCTAAAGAGGGTTATGTGAGGGCAGAAGTTCAGAACTGGACTAGGAAAAGGAGAGGAAGTTCGCGACGCCATCCACTATTTTGGAGAGACTTGAATTAAACTGGTTTTGTGCCTGGCTTTTCCCATGGTCTATGAGTTGGAGGTGGTCCTTTGAGCTCTGCTGGGACCCTGCAGTTCATAGTGGTGGAGTTCTCCCACTCCTCGGCAATACAGAATGCCTGAAAGCATGGAAACAGATGTAGGCAGCATCCTTTCACATCTGGAGTGCTCCAGTGGCCCCTTTCCCCACTGTGTCCAAGCACAATGGGAGTGGAAACATCACAGTAAAGTCATGGCCTTGCACCCTCTTTGCTCCAGCAAGAAGCATCACAAAGCACATGGTAAAACACCCTGGGCAATCCCTGAAGTCAAAAGGCTTATTTCGGGTAGCTAAAAGCAAACCTTCCTTTTTCATCCAGGCCCAGGCTACTTCATGTTTTGTGGAGTGCAGAGAAAAGACATGACTTGGCTGCTCTTATCTCACATATGGCAAAGACCATATTATTCATCAAGGATGTCACCAGAGGAAAGCCATTTCAGAAACACAGCTCAAGTAAACCCTGGGCAGGGAGTTAGAGGTGTGGGGGCTTTGAGAAGCAGAGGTGTTAAGGAGATCAGGTCTGAGAACCTGTGTGAGACCAGAGGCTGCCTGGGCAGGAGGAGACATAAAGGATGCCACCAACCAGGGACCACTTCCCCCAGCCACCCTCATCCCTTCCCCAGATACTTTTTCACTGCCTTTTCACTGACTTTTCACTGACTTTTTCACTTCTGCTTCTCACCGTGGGACTTTCCTGTGGCCCTGCCTGCTGTATTGGATTTTAGCACCTAGGTACTTACTGACTGGTCTAGCTGCCATCCCTTCAAAAACTGTGATCCTCAGGCCCTGCTTTAAAAGGGTGTTACAAGATACTGTGTTTATTCAAAAAAATAAAAAAAAAATTAAAAAAAATAAAAAAAGAAAGAAAAAAAAAGGAAGGGAAAAGAGACAAAGGTCTATTACAACCAGGAAAATGAATTCAGAAGTGTATGAATTCCTCAAGAGGAAAGTGATGATCATTTTAGTTTTACTAGTATTGTATATACTTGCTGGTTCTATTTAGAAAGTGGTAGGGGGTTGCTTTGTCTCCACTGCTATTCATATTACCTGAGCATTTCCCACAGAGCAGATGCAGGTTTGCAATTTCTTTTTACTTTTCATTTTTCCTCCCTGGCCCGCTGGGAAATCACTGCAGAAAGCACACAGCTGTGCACGGGGACAGCCCAGGCCAGCCCTGCCCTGGGGCCAGGAATGGGGCCACTCCAGAGCCAGGCACCCGCTGCATCCCACAAGGAATCTGGGGATTCACACCAGAGGCTTCACCTTACCCTGGCAAGAAGAAGGTTTGGTGGCAAATTAAATTCTGGAGATGGTGGATTTAGCCGAATACTCACTTCATTCCAAATGGCAGAAAATTGTGCTGTATCTTTCCTCTGCTGACATAAGCCACAGAGTATTGCCTAAGACCTCAGGCTCTACTCAGCCCTCTTGACCTCTTCCCTATGCTTTTTGGGGTGTTTTGTGGAGCGCCTCCCCAACAGAGAAGGAGGAACAGTGTCTTTTTGGCTTCTCAGGTCAGCAGCTTATCCTGGACCACGGCACCACTTGCAAGACTAACCATCCTGCAGAAGCAATGTGCCACATTCGCCTGGCCCACGTGCGGCAGCAGCTCTGGCCCCCTCTCAGCATCACACCTGGAAGACAAGAGGTGACCAGGACTAGATGGGTGAAGAGCAGGAAGCAAGAGAGGTCCACAGAATGGTAAAGGTGACATTTCTGGAGGTCAATTGTACAGTCACTGCTGTGGCATTCTTTACAGACAGGGCTGGCTCTGGAAGGCTGCTGGGCAGCAAGACAGTACAGGCACCATCAGCAGGTCTTCTGCAGTCCTATTCTAGCCTGGTCCCTTAGAAGGTATTTCTCTACAGATGTTTTTGGACACAACCACCTCCAGCTTTCTGGCAGGGCACACAATGCCCATGTTTCCAAGCCTAACTGATGCCTTGCACACAGCTTGGGACCTGTGTGGCACTGCACAAAGCCAGACTCACTGCGCAAGCCCTGACTCAGATGGGCTTTTGCTTTTGAAGCTGTTCAAATTGATCACTTCAAATGGCACCTGTGCAGCTCCGGAAAGGCAGTAATGCGGGATTAAAGAGGCAATGGGAAATCCAGGAGATCCGATCAACATCTCTTGCTCTTTTACAAGGCTTCTTGTATGTTGGACCAAAAGCAGAGGGTTATTGCTTTCTGCATTGCTTTTTCCCCCATCTTTTTTTTTCCTTTTGCATGATTTCTCTGTGGCTCTGGCTACCCCAGCAGCCCTCAGGAAGCCCTGACAATTGGAGCTGGCATCTCCTGACAACACCCGATGCTCCAGATCCATATCTGCTGATTTACTGATTCTTCCAACATCATTTCTGAGGCAGCAGAAAAAACAATTGTGACTTGTGAGCAAAGGAGCAATGTGAGGACTTCTTATTGAGAAAAATATTGAAAATATAGGCCAAAAAAAAGCAAAAGCCCAAGATACGTCTTCTGGCTTGTAGGAAAGAGCCGAATTTGTGCAGAGATGCATGGAAAGTCACAGTGGGAACTAGCAAAGGCAGTTGAGTTGTAAGCATCATTGAGTTTAGCAGGGTCCCAGAGCCACTAGCAGACCTGAGGTGACTCTGTTCGTGAGGGAGGTCCACATGAAACACAGGCAAGAGGTACCCAGGCTGCATATCCTGGTGTTGCAGGCTGTGAAGAGACTGAGTGAGCTGGAGATGGGCATGGAGGAAGAGGCAAGAGATCCCACCCTCAGTGGGAGCTGACCACGTCTCCATCATTTGTGCTGGCTCTTGCCCCTTCCTTCCCAGCTCGGTAGGTGCTGAGGTCAAAGGGAAAAAGGTCTGATGCTGAGACCTAGACTTTGGGTACCATCCAAGTAGAAGAAATGCTGCATGGGCCCAAGTTTGTGTAGAAGGGTGGGTGGCAACATGTGTAAAGACTGGAAATAGTGAGATGAAGGGGGAAGGACAATGCTGGAGGAAAGCTGGTGGCTGAGCTGCGGGAGGTCAAACTGGGGAAAGGCAGGGTGTGCAACAGCAGAACTGGCCCAGGCTCAACTGCAGGAAAAGAATTTCTCAAAAAAAATTCAATGCAAGTTAACTGCTTCAGGGAACCGCAGTCCTTGGTCCAATGTCACCTGTATCATTGCATTTAGGTACAGCATTTGGGTCCAAGGACTTGCATCTTTGCTGCTCTGATTTACCTTCTTTATAATTAAATGTAATTATAGGTGGATATCTGGTTAATTACTCATGTCACATGAGTGCTTCTTCCCACAGGCTGTGTGACATCTACTGCTGGCAGCAAGTTGTCCGCTCTGCAATGCTGCTGACATAGGAGAGAGGAGAAGATTTTGTCTCCGCTGACTTTACAGCTAAGGCAGCTGGATTTTGTTCGCTTCTGGCACTCTCAGTGTGTTCTCAAGGCAAGCCATTTTTAGGGCTGTGCTGCTTTTGAGTGGGTAAGTATTATGAAAACTTTCATTCTCCCCTTTGGTAGGAGCTTATTGCCACGCAGGGCACCCTGACTTTGAAATAATAAGGTAACTTGCATCATCACCTAATCAGTTGCCTTAGTAACAGATTTCCTAAATTTCCCTGTTGCATTTGCATGTTCATAAGTATGAAAATCAGACGTGGGAGAAGGAAAGGAAACAAAAGAATATCCAAGGCTTTGTAGGATGCGCTTCGTGATGGGAGACACCTGTAAGGCTGTTTGCTGATCAGCCTGTGCTTTATTTACTCACCTTTGTCATGTCAGTGGCCCCCTCAGTGACGCAGCAGCAGCTGGTATCAGGTGAATGGCTGGGTCGGCGGGGACTAGCCTGGAAAATTACCGGCATCCTCCCTGCAAGGTTTGGTGGCACAGAAGGAAACAGATTATGGACAAATTTTTGTATTGGTAATTGCCAAGGTAGAGCTAAGGCAGGGCAGGGAACCCAACAGAAAATGAATTTCAAATTTTGAGAAATATTGGGGTAAAAAGCTTGAGTGTGTGGGTGCTGGTTGTTCAGTGATGCTCGGTTCAGCAAAGGTTACCTCAGCAGAGGTCATTTTCCTGGATTCTGCATCGAACTTTCTAGATCAGCTCCCTGCACAACCCGGACTCAGACAGCCCCACTTGCACCATAGGAGGAAGCTCTGGAGGTGATGCTGTTTGCCATTTCAAGGGTTTTTCCCCAGGCAGATCCACTGCAGCTCCGTAACTTGCAGCCTCTCAAATATGACACTGAGACTCAACAAGCAGCTTCAGTCTTTCTTGATCTCGCAGCAGATGAGGGACTGTGCAGCCTGGAACTTGAAAGGCTGCTTTGCTTCTCAGCACTGGGTGCACACAGGTACCAGCATCCTGAGACAGTTGTAACGGTCTGAGAGCAGCAATCCTTGGGAGAAGGAGGGGAGTTTGTCTGTGTGGGCACAAGCCCTCCTTACCCTGATGGCACCTAGGGATGAGGTGACAGGTTTCTCCCTGCTTTGGACACCCGCAGCTCCTCTCCCCTACCCCGCTTGTCCCTAGGGGACATGCTGTGTGGAGGCATTGGGGGAAAATGGGTTTCTTAGTTATCTCCTTTCCACAATTTTTGACCTAATCTGCCTTTGAGGAGAGAGCTAAGGGCACAAGTGGGGGTGTTGGACTGTCAGCCAGATTCCCCGCTTGCCCAGCACTGTCAGCACTTTGGTTTGAGGACTCCCCCATCAAGAGGAGGCAACTCACAACTACCACAGATGTATTTCTTATTGTGTAAGCACATCCCAGTTGATAAGGCTGGGAATGAGCTCATGTCACACATTATAAAGTCTAGCTCAAAAAAGCCATCTCACTGCACCTGTTCTGTAATCACCCAGCACTGCTTGCATGTGGGATGGGTTCAAAGGCTACAGTGAGAGGTTGGCAAACACAGCAGATACACGGCAGGTGCGATGTGGCTGTTACATCAGGAGTCTTGCTTTCGATTCCCATGTTTAGTCTTGAACTGAGTGATGTGCATGTGAAAATTAAAGCACACCTTGCTAAAAGTTGAATGTTGCATACAATGAATTAAGAAAGCACAATATATAGAGAGCATCGTAATTATATCATCAGGGAATACCATTTACAGTGGGCAACGCTGTGATTCACGATGTTACAAGTAAATAACAAGAGATTAAAAATGTTCTTGGGTTCTCATATGTAATGTAGCCCAGTTTAAGGTTATACTTAAGAAAATTATCAGTGGAAAAACACTGCAGTTCAAAGTTACAGTGGAAAAACACTGTATTTCAGAGCTGAGTCACAGATGGTCACACCGAGTCAGAGACCAAGGTCTTGCTGGGGGAGCTGGGTGCTGAGACCACAAGCAAGGGCCTGGAGTATCCCCAGGGACTTGCAGAGGTTGAAAATACTGGGGAAAACATTACTGGGTATTCTGGGCATGGCCGTGGGAGGCAGGATTATCCCCATTATACAGATTACTTGAAAAGCAGTTCCTCGAGGGAAAAAGGCAAGGTGTTCCCTGAGCCAGGAGAGTGGTGGGACATACCCCTGCCCATGCTCGGCTTGGTAGAGCACGCTGCCTTTTTGGGGTATCAGTACCCTCACTTGAACATGCAGCTCCCCTCTCCCAGCAGTGCTCTTTCACACTGCACCAGACAGGAGTGAGGTTTCTTTATGTGTTGTTCAGCAAGGCTTCAACAAATACTCAGTGTCAAGTGGCAGGAGTCATCATCCCCGGGAGTTGCTTTGGTAACTCTGCCGTGTATGTGGGAGGTCGCCTCACGTAAGGGCAGGAGGCAGGAAGCACAGTCCTGAACCCACTCACCTGTTTCATCTCCCAGCATTGGAAATTGTAAGAAATCCTTTCAGTAATCCAGGCACAAACTTGTCATATAAAAAAGAAAAAGTGTAAACGCAGGAAACCTTGACAGTGTGAGACAGGATTTACCTGCATATTAAGCTGAAGGAGAAGGATGTTATACATGCAGCAATTAATTTCTGAAATAAGGCCAGAAATGGATCTGAGTGTAAACAAAGGGAATATTAGTACTGGATGTTTAAAGAACTTAATGTTCCTATGAATTTTCACGGCTAATTTGAGAGGTAAAACACCCCAGCTCTCTGCTTTCATTCCTGACAGCAAGGCGTGATTCTGAGAAGGGGAAGCAGGGCGCTGGTGTGCAGGGGGACTGCTGATCTGCGTGGCACCTGCAGGAAGCCTCATGAGGAGCAGCACTGGCAGTGAGGTGGGTACTGATGAACTCTTCACAGCAATGACGATGGGAGAGCCAGAGGTCCCCACCTGCGCTGAAGTACCATCCCTGTGGTCATTGCTTGGAGGCAGAGAGGCCCGCTGGTGCTCTACCTTCCCACATGGTAGGACAGGCATGGTGACAGGGGACCCTGTGTCCACAGTTGCCAACATTCAGATTTAGACACCTGATTAAGAGTTTTCTTACTGCCAGAGATGCTTGCTACTCACTAATCCCTGCCAGGCCTCTCAGTGTTAAGCACCTTTAATAAATCCAAGTCCTTGTACAGGTTCAAGGTGCCTAGTGGCACCACAGGGCCAGTGAAATGATCCTCCTTAGTGGCAAAGCTGGCTGTGGATCTCTGGGTCCATGTCACCTTGGTCTGAGGTCTATCAAAGTTGACTGAGAAACTCAGTGGGGGTTTGACGAGGTCCCACCATTGCTATTGCCAATATGAGTGACAGATATTAAACCAGTGAGGTGACATGTTTCTAGTCTGTTTACAGCCATGCGTGATGTGTTCATCCAGATAGGTCATAGCAAGCGTGCCACTGCTGCTGGCTTCATGAACTAACAGGGACTGGGGATGCTGCTCCAGGCAGAACAGCATTCTGCTGAAGGTACACAGCTGGCAGCACGTGGCCAGTGACCTGAGCGGTACACTCCAAGGAAAGCTTCCCTGCCTTTCCCCTTGCTCCCAAACAGACCTACTTGTGGAATCATGCAAGTATCAGAAACTGGAGCTCAGCAAGAGGCCCCAGAAAACTGTCCAGGACAAAGACAAAGCTGTCTTCCCATGGGCAGCGCTGGGATCAGATTGCCAAAGCAAGGATGTCCCAGGTACAAAAGTCTTACGGGCTCTCAACTCCATGCAGAAGCTATTTTTGGCTAGTCCTGACCCGAAGACAGCAAAAAGAATGAAAAAGCAATAGATTTCCTTGAGCTTGGGTGAACGCTGTGGCAGAGCTTTACTGATGGAGCCCAGGCAAGTTAATGGTGCTACAAAGAGGCTAGTAGGGCTGGCTTTTATTTCACTTCCCAGTTTTGATTTCAGACACTTCTCGAAGTGTTGTTATACCTATCTCTGTTGATAAGAATGGACTCTGGACCAGCCAGTGCTGCCAAGTGAGCACTGAAGACACTATTATTTGGTCGCTGCTGACCCAAGGCCCTGCTCCAGCTCTCTTATCTCACTGCAACCCAGTGGTGACTGAGGAAAATCCTGATCATCAGAAACTTATCAAATAATGCACTGAGAATGTAGAAGTATTTGTCCTTCATGCTATTAAACAATTAAGGAGAAGTCTCTTTTTGTACACGAGGCAATTAACAGCTCATGTGCCCAGCCGCTGAGCACTGGGCGGACGGAGACCCAGGGGCAACCACTGGGCAGGCTGTGTCTGAACCCGGCTGCTGTAGGGATTCACACCCTACATATGTATAATTTCCACTGAGGAACTTTCATCCTGCTCAGCCAGAGAGGGGAACACGATGAAGCTGCTGGTGCTGTTTGTGTTCATGTTAGTGCTGGCTGCATCTGTCTGTGTAGATCACTGTCCGGCCGTGTGTGTGTGTGTGTGTGTATGTGTGTGTGTGGTAAGTGTGTGCACGCCTATGGGTAATATGCAATCAGCCTTGTTACCGGCTCTATTAGGCTGCTCTCACACAGCTTATGCATCCCCATTCAGCCTTTCATGTAAGGGAGGGGACTGTAGTGTCATTGTGGATGTCACACGTGATAGCTACACATCCCCTAGTAGCGCCAGGAAGAAAACTGCTGAAGATTTGGCCAACAGAGGGGAATCCTCTTTGCCCAGCAGAGGGGAATCCTCAGCCGTGTAACAGGCGGATGCCTTCCCATGCCTCCCTGGCTCCACGCAGGAAGCACCGGTGAGGAGGGCGCAGCAGTGTCCCCAGCCAGCCCTCCCCCTGCCCTTGCCTTGGCACAGCAGGCTCTCCAGGCCCCTACGAGCAGCTCATTTCTGACAGCCAGCAAAGCCCGTTTGTGGGAATGGAAGTGAAGCTTTGGCGAGGTCAGGCCATGGTGAAACTGCTTTTTCACTCCACACCGCACAAATGCAAACTGACACTTGTGCTGCAAATGATCCTTCTACTTTCTCCTGAGTTTTCAGTGTTTTCTCATTGTTTTTATCACCTATAAACCAGACCTCTGATTCTTTTTGGAGCCATTCTGTTCCATGATTAAAGCTAGGCTGGACATTTTATTAATAACAAGCACGTTAGGCTTTTCCTGTGATGTTTTTGCTTCTCCCTCCTCAGGCCCTCCTCTTCTCAGGGCATTGACGTGGGTAATGATTTCCTCTCTGCAGGAGCAGAGTTCATAGCTTCATACTAGGAATAAACATGCAATTTAGCCAAGGGTGAATTCATGACTGTAATTCCTATTCTGAAACAGGGCAAGTCTTTTGCTTCCAGACAAGCACATCATGTGGTTGCAATTGAAGTTTAGGCATCAAAACACTAAGCATGACATTTGCGGAGTAGGATCCTAATAGAAGTGGTGAAAAAGGAGTGGGGCACAAGCTGTCTCCCTCCCATGGCTCCCTGCCTTCCCCAGGCCCTGCCTTTGCTATTAGCATCCTTGCCAGGATGCAGCCCTGCACCACTTTCCTTGTTAAATGTGCGGACTTTATTTTGGTAAGTTTTAAAAGGCACTGAAATGAGATGCACTCCATTTGGGAGGGAAGCTGAGGACCTGCAGAGGCTGTTGAGTCACTTTGAAGAAAAGAAGCACGAAAATGAAAAGAGATGATCTTTCATAAGCGGCCAGTCATGGAGGGATCCTGGGAGCAGCTAAGTGGGATTACATCCTTTGTACCTGCAAAAAGGCAAGGTCTGAGTGATGCAGTATGGAAAGACCGGAGAAGGAAGGCAATGCCCTGCACAAAAGGAAACGTATCTTTGCCCTGATTATTCAACTTACGAAAAACAAAGAGTAAGAAAGTCTGGTAGAGGGAGGACACACGGACAGTCTCAAAAGCTTTCAGAGCCATGAGACTGTTGCACAGAGCGGTCTCATTCCTCCAAAGACGCACAGTGAATGTTTGAGGTTGAGCAGCCTCAGCAGACAAACCTAAGCACGCATCTATATTCCCTGCCAGACTACAGCATCTGTTTGCGTGCTTAAATGCTGCCTCAGCAGTGTGGGAAGATGAAGAACGGATCAAGTCAGCACCTCTGGAAATCTGGGGTTGGGACTGATCGCTCTGTGCTCCTGCGTGGATGGCAAATCTCCTCAAAGAGGCTTTTTTCTCCTCTCACACTTGGGTAGGTAGGTGCACAGCATGAACACAGGCATTCACAGCTTCAGGAGTCAAATCACATCAAATCAAATCCATGTCTAAAGTAGCTCACAACAGGAGGTAGTTAACACACAAAATCAGCCACATACTGAGAACTGAGTCCTTTACCTGGAGAGTTACCCAGGTGTCGCCTGGTGAGCTGTAGACAAAGGGAAGGCTGGTTTGTCTGGGGATACGTGTCCTTCAATTCCTTGGTTTTCTTTTCCATGGCAATAGACCAGTTGCCCCATGACTTTCAGGACATCTTCCCCCATACAAGAGACAGCACATGTTGCTTCAGGTTTTGAGTGTCCGCTGTCCCAATTGCCTGATGAGTAAATGCACCTTCACGACCCACCTGGCTGCTGCCACAGACTGGGTACCAACAGCTGGATTCGCCCTGCCCTTCCCTCCACCAACACCTGAGTTTGATCTTCTCTGAGGAGCAGCCAATTTTCATGGCACATGTAGATTAGCTCACCCTGAGACCTCCATCCTGCCATCAGACTGGACTGAAACAGGCCAGCAGGTTCACAGGGTTTTGGGATAGGGACAGATGGGACCAATAGACAGCCAGGCAGATGGGCAGCCTCATCACATCAGCCTTGTTTCTTTAGCAAATCAAGCTAAAAATAATAACTGTAGGAGACAGACGTTTGAGAAGCTAAGAATAAGGCACAAATGTCATGTGAATCATAGAGCCTAAAAGGATGGCTGGACTATCTCACGCAACTGCATTGTGTCACTCCTTTCATACACCAATTCAAGGACGGTTTGCTCTTCCACTCCACCTCCTCAATGGAAAGCTTGAGCTACCCTGTATTCATCTGGTCACTGAACATTTCCTCCTAACTTCGAGCCTGAATTTATGTGCCTTTCTTGGACAATGTCATTGAAACAAGAACTTAGACTGCACTCAATGATTTTTAAGTTAAAAGGGAAAGTATGAAGACAGGAAAAATGATGTCAGATATAGAAGAGCTGAGACTAAAGTTTGAGAAACACAGACTGCAAAATGCCTGTTGCTCTGCATGTGTGTGAATGATGCTTCTCTGTGTTTGTGTAATGGCTCTCAGACAATACGCTCAGGAAGGCAAGGCTGGACTGCCACCCGTGTTTCTAATGCCCAGTCACACAAACATTGGTTGAGGGGTTTGCATCCTTTCATTGTCCCTGGTGCTGCTGATATTTCTAGTGTAACTGTTCACAAACACCTTGCTCTGCACCAAGGTCCTGTTCTGCATGGTGCTGGGCTTAGAAAAAAGAAAGACCACTTCACTGGACAAAAATCCTTGGTTGTTGCAAGATGGCTTGAATGAAAAGTGAGGCTGAGGGTGAAATAACAGCAAGCAGAGAACCAGAAAACATTTTGTATATGCTAGGAAGTACTAGCTTGTGCAATGACTTTTCTCATCAGCCTCCGCTTGGCTCCTTGAGAGGCAGTTCTTCATGCAACAGTCATTACCTCACCTGAAATCCAGAGCCACAACAGGGCTGATGTGTTAGTGCTGCATAACAGTCCCGATGTTGTCACCTGGAGGAGACAGCCCCAGGATTGGATCACAGGCTGCCAGAGAACAGCTATCACTGCATGTCAGATGCATGCTGTGTAGCAAGCATACAAAATGCACCGGCCTGTATTTTGGTGCAGATCATGTAAGGCACCTTTGGGTCACATACAGCAGCAGCTGGACCTTGCTTTTCTCCTTACACTCTCCAGTAGTTTGTTTTGTAGCAGCCTCCAGAGGAAAGGGTGAGGTTGAAGGAGCTTCTCTAGCGGGTGCTGTAAAAATACAAATAAAGCCTGTGCTGTGAAAAGTTCACCAGATAACATGTGAGGGCACCACAGACAGTTGAAATACAATGAAAAAGAAAATAAAATGGTGAAGAGATGGTATAGGAGCATTGGAAGAGGGATTAATTTACTTGAATTAAAGCATTTGGATAAGGAGAAATAGACACCTGCAGAGCAGTCCTCATGTCCTAAGTTACAACATACAACATGTCCTATGAAACACCCTCTAGACAGGCCTGTTGATACCAGCCGGCTTGAAAAGGAGCTCAGGATGCCAGACATCTGTCTGAATTAGGTGTGATGAATTTCACCTGAGAAACCAAATGTTTTAGTTGAGGGCATGGTGTGGTGGTTTCAGCCTTATGAGATTTGGGGTGAGTATGAGCAAAGGATTTAATGGTCCCATGACAAATTCCTTGTCCCATGTTTACGTATGACGAGTACGTGCTGTGTTAGTTGAGGTCTTTCCCAGGATGGAGCAGAGCCACCTGAGGAGACTGAACATGGAGAAGAACATGCTGGGGTAAGCCCTGAAGGGGCCTCTCAAGATCATGTCCACATCAGGAACATCCATCTGGACCTGCTACAGTGGATACTGTGGATATCTGGCAGTGGATACAAACCCAGATTTGCCTGGAGTCTGAGGTTTTCATACAAATTCTCTTATAGTTAATAAAGTGCCCAGGACTGAAGCAGCCATCCCTCCCCAAGCCAGGATGACTGCTTGTGTTCAGGAAGAGCATTGCATGTGCGGCTCAGAAACTGGCAGTTCCTGTCAGAAACAAAAAACCCACCCCTGATGAGACCACATCTGGAATATTGTGTCCAGTTCTGGGCCCCTCAGTTCCAGAAGGACAGGGAACTGCTGGAAAGAGTCCAGCGCAGGGTGACAAAGATGATTAAGGGAGTGGAGCATCTCCCTTATGAGGAAAGGCTGAGGGAGCTGGCTCTCTTTAGTTTGGAGGAGACTGAGGGGTGACCTTATTAATGTTTACAAATATATAAAGAGTGAGTGTCACCAGGATGGAGCCAGGCTCTTCTCAGTGGCAAACAATGATAGGACAAGGGGTAATGGGATCAAGCTGGAACACAAGAGGTTCCACTTAAATTTGAGAAGAAACTTCTACTCAGTGAGGGTAACAGACACCGGAACAGGCTGCCCAGGGGAGTTCTGGAGTCTCCCACTCTGGAGACATTCAAAACCCACCCGGATGCCTTCCTGTGTAACCTCATCTGGGTGTTCCTGCTCCGGCAGGGGGATTGGACTAGATGATCTTTCGATGTCCCTTCCAATCCCTAACATTCTGTGATTCTGTTTTTCATTTCATCATCCTGGTGGCACATGCATGGGGAACAGTGGCAGTGTTGGCAGCAGGAGATGGGTTGGAGGGAGCAGCTGAGCACAGATCCTGGGGAGAAACTTGAGAAACCCATGACTTCTCCCAGACTGACTTTTGTTCGTGTGACAGGACAGAGGAGATGGAGAGAGGCTGCGGTGACGTGTCAGTTTATTATCCCCTGGGTGTGAAAAGACTTTGGAGAGGCCAACAAGGTGCTTTGCCAGCAAGGGCAGGTCAATGTCTGTTTTGCCCATGTTTTGTAGCCTGTTGGCGTTGTTGCCCCTCCCAGCTGTAAATGCCAAGCTGGTGAGGTAATATGCAAGGAATAGGCTGTTTCACCCCAAATCAGATCGTGTTGTGTCTGCTTCCAGCACGCAACCTGCTAAGCAGGACTGGGCACCCCCCTCCCCGGACTCTCTGCCTGCAGACCGGGCATGGAGTGGTCACTCCCATTTTTTTCAGGAGTCAGGCAGTGCTTTTGAGGTGGAACAGGTCCAAATTCATTGGGAGGGTTACCTTAGGAGGAGAGGACCCGAGGCCTAAAATTGCATTTATGCCCAACATGAAGAGAGCCAACAGGCAAATCCTGCTCAGGCCAAGTGCAAGGAGAGAGGTGGGTCTTATCCATAGGCAACACTAGTGTCCTTCACCACCATCCACCCCTGCAGTACCATCCCCACCAATGCCCAACAGTTCCGTCACATCTCCCTCCATGAATGGGTGGGCTGGCACAGACCCACAGATCTGTCGCTTCACCACAGACCCTTACGTCTGAGGACAGCAGAAACCTTTCACCTGGGATCTTTCTCTAATTAAAGCATTGTCCAGTTGAGTGGTGGGAATATGACTGACCTGAGGTGTACAGTTCAACAAGAGAAGGAGAAAAAATGGTCTCCATATTAGCAAGATTCGGTTGTTCTGTGAACAGAAGAATGAAAATATACCCTGAAGGCCTTTCTTTGGTTAAAATGCTGTGATTTCAAAAACTAATTAGCCTCTGAGAGTTTCTAAGTTTCTCTTATTTCTCTTTTTTATTATTATTTTATTTTTAGCAAGAAATACAGTGGATTCACTTAGATGTAAATTGGATCTAGAGAGGTACAAGAGAAAGTTTTATTCTTAATGGTTCCTGCATATTTTTGTGCTTCATTGTGAGGATGTCTTCTGCTTCAGCAGTAGCTATCAAAGGACATAAAGCCAGAGACACAGTAGTGCAGTGCTTTGTCAGTTCTGTAACTAGTTAACCTTGGATGAGAAGGACACTATTGCTGAAATATAATAACAAACTACTGGGCAACATGATCTCCTGTTTCTCAAATGATCAAACATATTCTTCATCTTTCTAGACTGAACCTAAACTGACAGCAACCTTTTCATTTAGAGCAAATTAAGGTTCTCAGACTATCTAATATAAATTATGATTTTTTCTTGTTGTTTTTTTTCCCCCTTAATTAAACGAAAGTGGGTTTTATAATTTAAACATTCCCACACACGGTTGAGTGAATGCAAATTTTTTCTGTGATTATTCATGCAGTGCAGCGGTAGGCTGAAACCAGCAGTGTTAATTCCCTGGTGATCCTGCTGAACGTATAGGGTGCGTACAGAGAGTTACAGTAGCTCCTGGAGACCCGCCATGGAGGGCCTTATTGCGCCAAGTCGTGCACAAAGTAATAGGAAATGGCAGTGTGTCCTCTGGAGTTTCCACTCTAAAGCAGAGGTTTAATGTGATGGAGAGGCTGGGAGAGGCAAGGGGATGCCATCCTTCCCCCATCGCACAACCCCATACAGTGTGTGCCTGGTGATGCTGTCAAGCAAAAAGCAAAGCCTGGACCATCACACAGCTCTTTTCTTGGGTCCCTGCTGTGGGTATATCCATCCCTGCTTAGCAGCGGGATGAGGCAGGGGAGAGGAAGGAGGAAGATGGAAAGGGTGGATAAAAAGGTCAGACACACTGTTTTAAAGGTGGCAATTCTGCCTGACACAACTGTGAGAGCCTGGGGAGCATCCCATCACCCATCACTGGGGCAGCTGGAGCATAAGGGCTGGTCACACTGCGGGGCACAGCTGCCCAGAGGGTCAGCTATGAGCAGAGTGCACCTTGTGCCACTGCCATTGAGTGGGTTTTGCAGAAGAGGTGATGGTGGGCGGACAGTGTGGTTCCTGGCACTTCTGCCAGACATCTGCAGAGTGGGACACCACTGACTACAGCAATGCTGGTGGCCTGAGCAGGATGGGGTGTTGAATGTCCTCAGATGCAAAAAAACCTTGATTATCCCCAGTGCCATGCAAAGAGGTACAAGCTCCCTTTATGGGCAGTGGGAGACAAGGGCTGGTACAGGAGGGTGGCTGGGGTCTTCCTCCACACCTGCAAGGCTGGCTTTCTCCAGGATGCCCTAAAGAACCTTGAATCCCTGTGGTGCTTCCTTTAGCATATCCCACCACCTGCAGGACTCCCCACAATGCCAAGTCTACCCTGGGGTGTGGCCGCAGCTCTGTCAGGCATGGCCACCTCCCAGGTAGCCCCGTAGCATCCTCAGCTGGCAGCAGGCTCTGCTCTGCTCCAGCCACCACCACGTGGCCATGGCTTTTCGCATCCCAGCGCTCCCAGTTCTGCCTCCAACAGAGACACCTAGCTTTGCCTTCACTTACAGATTTGGAGCAGTTGTCCAAGGCAGAGGAGCACAGACACAGAGGTCATACACATTGTGGGTGAAAGAAGTCCATCGCTACAGGAAATGAGGATCCCAAACACAGCTCCACCTCCTTTCCTGAAGAGAAGGACACCTCTCAAGCAGCCTGATGATGTGGTTCACTAAGAAAGCTGTTGTGATGAGACTGCCCAAACATCACTTCCACTTTCACGAACCAAAATCAAGGTTTTGTGTGACCACCTTGTGCAAGCTACCCAAGAGACACTGTACCTGTCTTTTGTTGACTCTACAGCTGTCTTGTGAGCACAGAAATCCCCAACAAAGGGATTGGGATGAGAAGAAACACAAGGATGTCCAGAAAAAAAAAAAGCTTAATTCTGCCTTTCTCAAAGGCAGCTGCACATGAATGACAGTGGGAAGCAGAGAAAATATGTGAAGAACAGCAGAAATGGGGGCACGTACAAGCAACCTATCTTCTTGGTCACCTCTGCCAAAGGAGAGATTGGGAGACTTCATGAACAGGGGTTTGAATCTGCAATATCATGCTTGATAGCCACAGCTGGAGCTAATTTGTTCATTTTGGCTTGAATATCTGTATGGTTTCCACCTTCACAATTACCACAGCAATCAGCTCCATCATTTTACAGGCACTCTGTGAAAAAGCACTTTCTTTTGTTTGTGCCAAATTTGCTGATGGCTGGAGTCACTCTAGTTCTTGCAGTGTGAAACAGTGAAGAATCTCTACTTCTTTCACCTTCTCTACAGCATCTCAAATTCAATGGACCCCAACAGGATATATAGATCTCTAAAGACCCTCAGCTGCCTGTATCCCAAGGTACACTTTGATTCAAAGGAAACCATTTTATACTCCTGATCATCCTTCTCTGAACATTTTCTAGCTCTGAGACTGGGGGAACAGAACCGCATGCTGCATTCATGGTTACACAACTCATTATGTAGTAACATAATGACATTTTCTGCCATATTCTTGATTCATTTCCTAACAATTACCTTACAAAATCTACAAGCCCTTTTGCAATAGTGCTGCCTTACTTCTTGGCTAAAACAGTTTCAAACAACATTGCCTACTATTAAATATAGCAGTCCACAGGAAACTGTGATCTGACCTTTCAGTGTTTCCCACAATTTCCATTGAAGTTGTTCTACCCAAATTTCCCCTGAAGGGCAATCAGATACAGATACATACATTCCTCTAGGGAATTAACCTACATATTTATTGTGAGCAAACAGCCATCTGTCTCTATCTGAGATATGCACACTCCAGAACATGCCTGACTAAGCCCTGGGGTTGCTCATGTCTCCCCTGTGATGGTCCTGAACATTGGATATTGCTACAGTGAGGATGGAGAGCTATTTTACCCTAGAGATACCTGTTGGCTTCAGTAAATGTTAGCCAGACTTTAAAAGGAGTCCAACCCATTAGCAATTATTAATTTAATTCCATAAATATACTTATTTGTTAGGAAAAGGGGTGATATCTAAGTAAATGCATCGCGAGTTAGAAATAGACTTAATCGTAGCGTTAAGCTGAGTGATTGACATCTAACTTATCCTCATACACTGCAGAGCCATATCGAGCTTGCTGTGTATGCCCATATTTCCTTGTGTGCTCTGATGGGCCATCAGAATAGATAAATCCATGTTTCTCTGGGATTCAGCAGGTTAACACCTCTAATTCTTACTCATCCAAATGCAGGAACAGGTTTTTTTTTCTTCCCGAGTAGAGGACGGCATCATGGGGAGGCACTGAAAGGCTCTCAGCGGTCTCTAGTGCAATACTTCAGTCTCTCAGCACTGGAAATCTTGGATCTTCCCAGTCTGAGGTCAATCTCCTGTCTTTGAGAAGGTCCGCCAGGGACTTCAGAGAAAGGAGCATGGAGTCGCATCAGAGAGATAAATACTCCCTCTAACAGAAATGGCTCCTCTGCTCTTATTTATTCAGAGCACAAACATTCCTCATATTGAGGATCTTCAACACTTCCAGAGCTCACAGAGGTTTTATTTATTTCATAATCCTTGCTAATAGAAGTGGGTATTACCACTATGCAGAAAAATATCCAGTTGTCTTTTGATTCATACTAAACACTTGGCCATAGTGATATATTGAAGTTCCTAGAATAACACAGCACAATTGCTGAAATTTGCTTTGGAGTAGAATTTTGTAGCAGGGACCTACCTCACACAAACATTCACAAAAAGCCTATGCAGGATGTTATCTAGCTCGCATACAGCACTTTTCCATAGACCTCAAATTATTTGCAAAATGTGTCTACATAATTTCACTTTTCTCTGAAATTGGAATTATTCATTCTTGTCTAATAAATCAGGAACTCATTGTCAAACTTCAGGTCTTGCTCCAGGGATCTACCAAATAGTCTATACATACTTCCACAAAGTGGATGAAATTATGGACAATGTGAACATGTGTAGACCTCCTAGCATGTCTCCTGGCCATCGTCATACTGCACAGATGTACCATGCAAGAGTGTAGCTCACAGGTCAAAGGGAGCAATCATTGCCCTTTACTCAACACATGGTGCATTCGATTTTTGGGCTTCACCACACTGAAAGGCATGGGCATAGTGGAGCAATATCAGTGGAGGGCTGTCAAACCGGCCAGACAGCTGGACCACATGGCATACAAGGGGAGGCTGAGGGAGTTGGGCTTGTTCATCCTGGAGAAGACTCAATTTTTTCCTACGGTTCCATGATTTTGAGTACTGAAGACCCTAGAAATTGCATCAGTTCAGCAGTGGGCAATAAATCCCAAGATATGCTCTGTTTACCAGTTGGTCAAACATTCGAGAAGCATTTAGGATGAAAGTCACAACACAGAAGTTAAGATAATTATCAAGAGCTTTTGAAATCAGCTGTGAGTTTTGCAGCTCCTCCTTGTTAAAGATAATAACTTCCATGCTGAACTGAGGGGCATTCAAAATACTTCATAATTTAGGCAAAGTGCTTGATGTCAGATTTAGCACATCAATTTAAAGGGAGCTTGAGCCCAATCTGTCTTTTATATAACCCTTTGTACTATATCCCAAAAGGTGGAATAAGGCTACTAGAATCAGCTGATACTAAGTGAAAATGTGAGGAATGCTTGAATGTTTCAGAAAATATATTTTTTCTCCGTAGTTAGCAATGTATGAGTCACTTAGGCTCCCTAGCTGCTGCACTGCATGAATGACTCAAAACTCCACTGAGAATGGAGGCACAAGCAGTTCTCTTTGTGCCAGATTTTCTCCTTTTAAATCAGCCTTGCTGTCTCTCACCCACTTCAAAAAGGAAAAAAAAAGAAAGAAGGAGAATCTCTTTCCCTATCACTTCCTTCCACCATCCTCATACAAGCCCAGATAAAACATCGTGCCCAAGGATGGTCAGTGATTGGAAAAAAGCACAGGATATGAGGCACTAAAGTGAACTCAAGTAACCATTTTTAAGAAGTGAAAACATACACAAACTAGTTGCTTTGCTGAGCTCCTCTGAAGTTCTTGGAAGAGTAAGGACATTGCACTTTTAATCATGATAGACCCAAACGCCCTCCATGGAATTTTCCTATGCATCAAAGCTCAGAGTCTGGGGTCCTGGAAATTTTAGTCATTTATTTGGAACCAGGTTTTGAATTCAGTTCATTGTGGACCTTGAAAAACACCTCAGTCCCTGGAGACCTGTATGGTGTTACAAACTAGCTATCACTGCGTAGTTTAAATGGGATGAATTGCTGCTGAGAGGAACCATTTTGATTTGTACCAGGTATCCCCATCAGAACAACACACACACCCCTATCTTTAGGGATTGCTGGCCACGTGCCTGAACTCAGATTCCCTCTGCAAAGCTCTGAGCAGCTCTTCGGAGTCACAGGCCAATCTGTCTTTGTTGTCACATTTCCACCATCTCATCACTTGATGCATCACATGAGTCATTTTCCAGGCACTGAAAGATGGAGAGGGAGAAATTGCACTGGTCTGTATATTAGTTGTCACTTTAAAAAAAGAAACATGCTGCATAATCAGCCATTGCCTAACCTCATTACCTCACCCCTTTGCTGATCACCAGCCTCTCGTTCTCTGGATCACAGCTCTGTCGCAGTGACCACGGGTATTTTGGACAGTGATCAACTCCTCTTCTGAAAATCCTTCTGCCATAAGACTGGTCTGACCCTCTGGACACAGAATGAAAAGAAGTCTACATAGTCAGTTGTTAGAGCAGATCTCAGTAAACTGAGGCACTGTTTTCAGCTCTGCAGTTCGTTTCCTATTTATGAGAAAGTTTCCAAGTTCAGAAGGAATTACTGCGATCTGTTTCCCTAAGCCATCCATCCCATTACACATCGTTAATTCAGCTTTTCAGAAGTTATTTGAGTTTAATTCTCTTTGGTTCTGCTAATATTCAATCAAGCAGATACCTGGTGGTCCCTCCCACTGAAAAATGCTTTGTCCTTCCCCAGTGTCTGAGGAGCTTATGCTGTCATTGAAAAAGAAAATCTCCAGGTGCAACCTTCTGGATACAACATATTTACAGAGATGGAAGCAACAGCTGTCCAAGAGTCATGAACTCTTAATGCTGCTAACACAAACTCTGTTTGCTAGAATTTCTCCTTCCAAGTTAACCAGTTAACTGCTGGTCACCTTGACTGTCTGGAACCAACAAAATGATCCAAGAGTGGGAAACTATGCTAATTAGGCAGAAGTCTTCATGGGCAGACAAACCTAGTTTGGACGAGTTCCTTCAGCTAGTGTCAAGCTTCTTCTGTTGCAAGCACAAAACACAGTGTTCTTCTGCGTCAGTCATTCTTTCTTTTACCCTGGGGCTTCTGAAGCAGTTTTTGATCACAAGTCTCAAATTATGGTCAAAGGCTGTCAACTTTGTCCTCGCTCTTGGCTGACCTAGATTCATTCCACTGCTGTTTAGGCATATAATTCAGGAGTCTGAGTTATGCTATAGTCAACTGAGAAGCATGTGGATATACAAGGAGTAGGAGAGGGATTTGGACTTTTTAAACCTGAAGAAGAGAAAAGCTGGAGGACCTCATTGTTGACCCCAGCTACGTAATGGTGTGATGCAGAGAAGACAGAGACAAATGCTTCTCAGAGGTGTAGAGCAGTAGGACATAATCTAAAAATACTAATTTATTTCTTTCTTTTTAACTCCACTTAATGGGTCTCATTTTTTCCTTGCTCATCATTTTACCAGCTGAACTATTTCTGTATATAATCTCTTCCATTCATTAACTTCTTCTTGTCTGTTGGCAGCAAAGATATTTGGCGTTGAAAATTGACCAAATATCAGTACATGTGGCCTTCTAATGTGATTAACTAATGTTTGGAAAGAACTTTGTAACCAGTCAAGGAAAAATTGCAAGGCTGTGAGGGTTAAAAGTAGTTTTTCCTTTACTTTTTCCTCGATTTGTTTCATAAACAGTGACGCAAGCTAACACATCCGGACCAAAATTGGAAAGCCACTTCTTACTGTGTTGGATTAAATGAATAGAAGATCAGTGGAAGGATTTTAGTTGCTTTTTGAAAGATACGACAGCTCCAGCTTGCTCTATACCGTTGCAGGCAGCTTACTTCTCCGTCAGCTTGTATTTTTTCAGTTAAATGCTTATCTGAAAACCTTCACTAGCAATCTTGCCAAATGACGGCTTTCTCACTACTGTTGCTTTCAAAGCAAAAACTCGCACAATCTTGTTTGGCATGTTATCTCCTATCAGCTCTTACTCAATTGTGAAAGATGGCTTGAAAAACAATGGGATACCCAAGAAATACGTGATAACAAACAGCAGTGTGTCAGGGTTTAGGAAAGTGTGATTACAAGCACCATGGAGACCATTGTCAGGTCAGCTCTGTCTTTTTTAATTAACTGAAATAGAAGGAAAGGATCCTGTTAACAAGATTACCAAATGAAATTACCAAACTGTAGGTGTTAATATCAATAAGTATCATTCCCTGTATTATCTCAGAAGGTATCAGCCTAGGAAATAATCTTCTTTTCATTTTTAATATTTATGTTTCTCACTACCACTATTTTTTTTCATCTCACAGAGTTTTCAAAATGTTCTGTGAGAGCCTCCTGAGGACTGGACTGGAACTGGCCTTCTTGTACATTAGCTCAGAGATCAAACACTTTCATGGAGAAGAAAAACAGTGCTTTTGGCTATTCCCTTTTTCCTAACCTACAAACCTAAAGACTGATTTGTTTAAGTCCCCAGAGTAAAATTCTAGGCTACGACATGAAGTTCTCTATTTCCTTTCTATGTTTTCAGAATCAGATTCTGGAAAATTAATTTAGAGGTAGAATTAATAAGCATGTTTTATCCCATTTTAAAGCTTCTTCGCATCTTCCCCCAGAAAGATGGAAAATAAACAGTTTTGGAGAGACAGCACAGATACACATTTCTGTGCAAAGAGGTAGGGGGGGTGTTGCGTAATTTTTATCAGTGATTTGGAGGTATCAAAAATCATGACTAAGCCAAGCACTGACTAACAGGTAAGTAATGAGGAAGACAAAGCTTGCCACAGAGACCAATCTGGATTGATCAGCACAACAGCACCATTAAAACATAGTTTGCAATACACTATCATGAAATTAAAAGATAAGTGTGCATTATTCAGTAAGAAGACAGATAAAGCTCTCTCTAGATTGCTAAGTCCTCCAGTTTCTATACATCTACTGGTAATGTTCACATTTGTAATGAAAGAATAAAAGATGCCACTTGTAGCACTGTCAAGGACTGCAGTCCTGCCAACATTTGTGTGAGCCAATGTGGAAACAGAGAAAACTACAGGAAAGTCTCCTGCCCCTTTGATGTCTCTGCAGCCTTGGCAACTTCCTTAAGCACATGTTTTGGTGAGACTTAGTAGTCAAGAGCAGCAATTCTATTTCAGTCTCACCCACTCTTCCCATTCTTTTATCCCACATGGAAGCGACTAGCAATTCATAACATCCTAGAAAACTTTGGCAATGCCCATATAGCTGCTAATAACTGCTCCTTCCACACATACAGTCCTGTTCCAAATGCTCTCCAGTAAAAAATTACTTTCCTTGTGCTTTTTATAGTGCACCTCACACAGGCTTATGCAAAGAAAAAGCAAACAGTTACAACTATAAATTATACAATTCTGCTAAGCCAGAACTCTTTTCTTCTAACTGGTTTCCTAGGACAAAGGTATGTAGCAGGCTGTTCTCAATGTCAGGGAGTTAAACATCTTCCTCCATCACTCCACACTCGTGGTTCTCGGTACAAGAGAGGCAGATGACAAATACAGATACAGCATGCAGAACATCTAACTGAAGTCACTACGAATATAGGCAGCGCACATGCTCCGTCAGTGCTTCAATATTAATCAAAGTGCTTGCAAATACTACAGCAACAGCAATGCCAGCCTGACGCCAAAAGATTATGAAAATGTCCCCATAGCTCTAAGATTAATAAAGGATGCCTCCTTCAGATAGATTAAGTGGTTGGCAAACGCAACACCAAGCCTTTTCCAAGCACTAAACCTGAGTATAAACAATTACAAAATCCATTTTCACGCTATCTGCTACTACAGAAGTGGGTTTGAAGTAGATGCCACATCCCAGCAAAAAGACCTAGACATGTTCATTTTGCTGGATTGACTGAAACAGAGAGGTCTCCAGTACAATATGGTCTTCACTCTCCATGTCACATGGCATCTTACACAAACACATGACATCTCACACAAAGTTCCATCTCTGCTACTTCCACACATGACTGAAATATCTCTACTTACATTCCTGACAATTTGTACTTCATGCTTTGCTTCCCATGCTAATTCCAGCTCTGAAGCAGTGGAAGAACAGGAGCCACTTGGCACAGGAGCCCCCTCTTCATTCTTAGTCTCACATAAAATATGAGTTGCAGATGTTTCTCAAACTGGCTGGGGAGACAACACACTCCAGGGATAATTCAGGGCATTGAGTCCCCACAGGAGTTACTATACCATATGAGAAAAATATAATACAAGAGATATAAGAGTAGCACCTGGAGTGTATGGGGACTTCCAGAGCAGTGCAAACAGATTAAGTCAATTGATATGACTGCAGTCACCACCACAGCGGTGATCCAGTGCACCCACCTGCCCTCAGGGTGCTGCTGAAGCAGCAGACCCAACACACAAGGTCGTCAGGAAAGACAAGTCCCTCATCGCAGAAGAGGAGCTGTTGTCTCCTCCATGACCTTCACTGCTGATCGTATTCCTCTTCTGCGGCCACACGAAGCTTAGCCTGGGATTCACAGTGAAGCCAGCAGGGTAATGTGCTCAGCTCCACACCACAAACCATTGGCTTGGGACACAAAGCACATGTCAGGCATTTGAATGAGCCAAGCAGACACTCCCAGCAGAGTTTCCAAGTGCAAGCTCACAGTGTCCCAGGGAACAGGAGGACATGTCCCAGAGTTCCAGCTACCCAAACAGCAAGTAGCTTTTCATGGGTGGATGACTAAGACAGCCAATGAAGCCTACCATTCCATTTTATTTCTAGGTGAGTCTGTAATGTTATTTAATCTGTCTCCTCACAGACTCACAGAGCATCTCTGCTTTAACCTGATTCATTCTGAGTGTGTCAGCAGCCTTTTTTTTTTCTCTTGGTTTGAACCCATCATCTTCATCTTCTTGGTTATTGTTGCCCTGGGACTCTGTCAGTGGCTTAGCCCTCATCTAGTGCTACAAAGGCACCAAGCCTAGTCATGGATCTATGGAAAATAAAATGACCGACAGCTGCTTCCTTGCAGGCATTTCTGTTTTATGCAGGCTGAGAAAATTTTCTAAGACGAGCACTCATTTCTTTAGTAATAAAGTCAGCCAGTAAGTTAAGTGGCCCTGCCAGAAGCTGTCTCCTTATTTTAGAAAAGAAGGTTTTTAACTTTCAGAATTAAATTCCATGAACAAAGCACTATTTTGGAAGCCTCAGCTAGACACAGCCTTCTCACAGTAACTCTTCTTCTTTTTTTAAATTTTTATTTATTTACTTATTTATTTATTTTTAATAAATACGACCAAATTGTTCTCAGTTCCATAATTTCCAGATGTCATTAAAATCAATGGGTATCACGCATATATACCTGAGTAAAAATGTGACAGCTAGTTCTTAGAAATGAGAAAGGAATTCTTTTAAATGGATTTTGGATTAAAAATATCAGAGGGATCAGCTGACTGTGTGCTATAGCAAGGAAAAGAGCTGACTTAGAAAGCCTTAGGAATCAGGGTTATCACAGGAATTCTACCAAGGCCTTTATCTGTAGTGGTAGATACTGCTATTTTGACTTCCAAACTGTTAGAGAAATATAAACTGCTTTATACCGTTGTCCCAGTTAGATTAGTCAAGTACTTAAGCATTTTATCTTTTAATTAATTGTATCAGCTAAGTGTGTATTTTAAAACTGAATTTCTGCACAGAAATCCCCAACATATTCATCACTTCTCATACACCCCTCTTCTCCACAGCCTGCCAGGCACTGAGTCATAGCTCCATTTTATTCTATTCTTTCCATTGCTGCACAGCAATTACACAGTCTATGAGAAAATTATACTTGTTGTTTAATCATCAGGGGGACCAGCCATTCATAAGAGAGGAGACAGCAGCCTGTGCAGAAAGAGGATGATTTAAGGAAGGGTTGTAGAACGTGATCTGGTTAAAAGTCAACTAAACTCAGTAAATGGAAGATTTGGAAGACGTGGTGGAAGGCCATCACTTCTGGCAGTCTGTTTTAAAAGAAAAAATTGTACAGGAAGAAGACAGCTGCAAGTTTTTTATTTTCCAAAACTTTGCTAATTTAGAAGAAAGAGAAACTGCATGTGACCCTTGTTGTGGGTTTGGATTGTAAAACAAAACTGAGAGCAAGGCTTTCCTAGCCATATGTCATCTTATTTGCCCATTCTAGATGAAGCAATACCAGTGGCTAAACATAGGGAAATTCCAGTCAAGTGACTTCTCAACCTCATCCATGCCAGTGTGGGTTTGTAGCAGCTCTGCTTCCCCAGGCAGCTTCCCCAGAAACATAACCCTGAACTTATCCCTAGTTAGCACTTCTACTTCAGGAAATGCAGATTGCCTTGAAGAAAACATAGGGTTTCAGGTTGTGTTACTCAGATACAAACATAAATTCATCCTGAAACTATTCCTGACTAGAGAAGTCAAATGTCCTCAGATAATCATAGAGTCAAAAAATACCAGGTTGGAAGGGACCCCAAGGATCATCTGGTCCAAGCTTTCTTGGCAAAAGCACAGTCTAGACAAGATGGCCCAGCACCCTGTCCAGCTGAATCTTTTAAGTGCCCAGTGCTGGGGAATCCACCACTTACCTGGGGAGTTTATTCCAATGGTTGATTGTTTTCATAATGACAAATTTCCGTCTTGCGTCCAACTGGAATCTCCCCAGGAGTAACTTGTGTCCATTACCCTTGTCTTTTCTGTGTGATTCTTTGTAAAAAGAGAGTCTCCATCTTCTTTGCAGTCACCCTTTAAATACCAGGGCATGGTGATAAGCTCTCCCCTAAGCCTGCTTTTCTCAAGGCTGAAAAAAATCCAGTTCTCTCAGATTTTCATCATCTGGCAGCTTCCCAAAGAATCATAGAATCAAATAATAGATTTGAATCATAGAATCATAGAGTCACAGAATAACAGAATCATAGGATAGTTTGGGTTGGAAGGGACCTTCAAAGGTCATCTAGTCCAACACCCTGCAGTGAGCAGGGACATCTTCAACTAGATCAGGTTGCTCAGAGCCCCATCCAGCCTGGCCTGGGATGTCTCCAGGGATGGAGCATCTACCACCTCTCTGGGCAACCTGGGCCAGTGTTTCACCACCTTCATTGTAAAAAAATCACTTTGTCATGTCTAGCCTGAATCTCCCCTCCTTTAGTTTAAAACCATTACCCCTTGTCCTATCATAACAGGCCCTGCTAAAAAGTCTGTCCCCATCTTTCTTATAGGCCCATTTTAAGTACTGAAAGGCTGCAATAAGGTCTTCCCGGAGCCTTCTTTTCTCCAGGTTGAACAACCCCAGCTCTCTCAGCCTGTCCTCACAGCAGAGCTGTTCCAGCCCTCTGATAATCTTCATGTCCCTCCTCTGGCCCCTCTCCAACAGGTCCATGTGTTTCCTGTACTGAGGCTCCAGAGCTGGACACAGGACTCCAGGTGGGGTCTCACCAGAGCAGAGCAGAGGGGCAGAATCACCTCCCTTGACCTGCTGACCACACTGCTTTTGATGCAGCCCAAGATAAGATTGGCCTTCTGGGCTGCAAGCACACATTGCCAGCTCATGTCCAGTTTTTCATCCCACAGTACCCCCAAGTTCTTCTCACAGGGCTGCTCTCCATCCCTTCATCCCCCAGCCTGTACTTATATTGGGGGTTGCTCTGACTCAGATGTAGGACCTTGCACTTGGCCTTGTTGAACCTCACAAGGTTTGCATGAGCCCACTTCTCGAGTTTGTCCAGGTCCCTCTGGATGGCATTCTGTCCCTCAGGTGTGTCCAATGTCCAAGTCATTCTGCAGGGCTTTGCAAGCAAGTAGCATGTCTTGAAGGGTTGTGCTCAGGGAGTACATCCTCTGTTACAAAGCACAGTGCAAGGACTGTAAATGACAAACAAATAAACTCTTTATCTGGAAATTTCAGCGCAGTCACATCCAGGATGTGACTGTGTTCTTCAAGCCAGCACTTGCAGTTGGGACTGAGCTTGCCAGACTGGCCTGAACCCACTCCCAGACAGTGCAGCGATCGCCTCTTTCCCATGCAGGGGCTGCCAGCTGCATCCCAACAGCAAGGGGCACCAGCTCACCCTTGTTCCCCGCAAGCTACCCACCAGGCTCAGGATGGAGAATGGACTTTCAGTGCGTGCTGGATGGACATCCTGCTCAGGTCAAACCTGCGTGCCTGGGAAGTCTGCTGCAGATCGGTAGTTTCTTCAGTCCCTGAGATCGTGCAGGTTTAAGGTATTAGTGTTCATACTCTATGGCCGGTTTCTGATAGTATTGAGCTAGAATCAGGGTCAAGTCAAATCAAAAAGGAGGCATCAGGTGACAGACTAAGGTTCTGGCAGCCAGAGGTTTGCAGTTACAACTTTAAGCCAAGCTACTGACTCACGCTGGATGTGTGAACATGAGCAATGCAGTTGGCTTCTTGCTACCTAAATCAGCGAAGCTGGAAGACTGAGTCATGGCTAGACCTCCCAGAATCCAGATACCGACGTCTGAAGTGACCTTTCTAGAATAAATAAGTACAAGTTCGCCCATTGCCTTTCAACTCAGTATATAAGTGTTAGACTGTGCTAGAGAGCTACAATGAAGAGGATGGGGGAGCGGATGACATAAGCTCCCCCTTCCTCAGCACACTGGAGACCTTCTTGTAGAAATGAATGGGGCCTTTTCTCTCTTACCCTGTGGGAATGCTACTTTCCAAGGAGTTTGCACTCAGCTTGCCTAAATATACACTGGTCCATAACACAGAGCACATGAATGTGTCGAGGACATTGGAAGGAGAAAAAAAAAAACAACAACATAGAATCAAACAAGAAGTGGCCTCTGGGAGTCACTCAGGCTGACCTTTTCTCTCCTCATCCTCCAGAGCTGTCTTCAAAGTTAAATCAGCTGGCTGAGGGCCTTGTCTAGTCAAGTTTTGAATATCTCCAAAACCAAAGATTTCATGGGCTTTTTGAGCAACCTGATTTAGTGTTTGACCACCCTCACTGAAAATTTTTTCCTTATGTCTAATTATTATTTCCTTTGCTGTAACTCATTTTTCATCTTTCTCTGTGTACCCAGAGATCTGTTTGCCTCCATCTCCTGTGTATTTCCCTTGTAGGTTAGGAAAGCAGCCCTAAGACTCCTCCAGTCTAATCTTAGCCCCCCAGCTATCTTAGTGGCCCCCAGCTGGACTTGTTTCAGCTTTTCAATACCTTTCTTGCACTGGGGTCCCTAAACTGGACACAGTAATTGATCTGCAATATCACCAGTGCCAAGTAGAGAGGACTAGTCTCTTCCCTTGGTCTGTTGGCTAGGCTTTTTTCTTGCTCCGTAGTCCGGTATGCATCTATACCTGCAAGGACACACTGCTGACATATTCAACAGGGGATCCACTAGGGGATCCCTCTTCTGAAGAGCTGCTATGTAGACAGCCAGCCCTCAGCTTGAATAGTCTTCTGGGATTTTCTGTCCCAGGTGCAGAAATGTGATAATCCATATATCTGTTGCATTGGTCAAAGGTAGTCCGCATTCAGAGCAAGCTTTTGGCAGAGTCAAGACAAGCAGTTGTCCAGGATAGCAGACTGCAGGGAGTAGCAGAAAATCATGATACTGCTGCCTGTTTTGCTTTTAGTAGAAAAGCTTTGGAAACCCAGGCTTGCTGCTGCTGTTGAAGTCTAAGACACACACGCATGCCTTGTTAGGCAAGGTGGGACTCACATAAAGCTGTCACTACTACTTTGTGTTCCATGTGCCTGGTGGCAGCAGGAAGAGCAAGTCCAACTCTCCAAGGCTTTATTGCTGGGACTCCCTCCCTGTTTGGCTCTTCCCCCTACCAGAGAGACTTATTCTCCCCCGGGTTTACACAAACCTGGGCAAGTTCTGCCACATTTTTCAGTTACATTACTGAGATTTATCCCGTGTAAAAAGCTATTCAGAGAACTACAGTGAATTAAATTATTATCATCCAACAGTACAATAACAATGTATAGACGCAGTGAGAAAAAACATTCCAGATTTAAAGTTAGTTCTTCTAAATCACATTAAACAACCATCTCAGCAATGCTGAACACTGTAAACCCACTAACCTTGAAAAGTGCTGCATATGCTCAGTGCTCTAGATAAGCTGTGATATTCACTGAACTGTACACAAAGCAAGGCATGTTATGATGAGCTGCAGGCTCAAGGGTGAGGAGATTCAGAGATGCTCCTCTCTGCCATTACTAGGCAGGGCACAGGGGCACTGGAATACAAGGCTCTGTCTGTGAGCTGAGACATATTTGACAAGAAAGGGAATGACAGGTCAACTGGATCAAAGATTTCCTGTTTTACTGGTCTGGCTGGCTTCTCACTCTAGGTGGGCTCCTGAAATTGGCCCTGAGACTATATGTGGCTGAAGCTCCTCCTGGAAAATGGGAGGAAAAGTCTGGGTATGCCTGAATATCTGCTCCCCTGGAAGCCGAAATCCATGTTTTAACCATTCTAAAATGAAACAGCAAGTGTGTTAGTAGTGGAAGAAATCTCTGATTAATGCTGTGACCCATTACAAACTTCTGTCTATGTGCCCTGCAATGATTCAGCTGTAGAGGTGGCACAGAGGCAGGCAGAGGTTTGACACCTAGCTTGTGGGTGTCCTAAGTGGATACAGATCTCAGGATACGGTCTCTGCCAAGGGATGTGCAGGAAACAAGTGGGCATTCAAAGACGCAAGGCTACCACGCACTTCCCTGACAATTGTAGCCAGCTTTCAGCATCCTGGTGACCTTTAAGACAGAGAGGGGAGTTGTATTATAGTTGGCTAATCTGAAGCAACACAGGATTTAATTTATGCTGCAAAAGCTGGTGAGCACATCCTGCCAGCACTCCGTCAGAAAAGACTTGAGGAGAGAACTCTGCACGACCCACTGACAGTGAGGTAACGTGAAGATGTTGCCTTTCCCCGCCACATGCCATGAAGGTCTCCTTTCGCCTCCTCCACTTCTTTCCCCTGGGGCATCTCCTGTAAATCAATGTTATGCTCCTGTCACATCCTTTAAGTGTCACAGAGATGACACCCAAGTTAGATTATGAGTGCCTGGGGCAAATTCACATGAGCCCTGTTCCTAATGTGAAGTCAATTAAAATCAAGTAACACAAAGAACACATCTGGTCCTAGATGTTCATGATAATAAAGAAAGACCATTATGCTACTCATGCAACATAATTACTAAACAGTGATTCTTGAAATCACCACGTCAGGGAGTGGCTTGAACCACAAAATTGAGACATTCGCTTTAAGGTGGTTTTCAGCCCTTTAGGGTCTGTAGCTAAATAGACTGTATTTTCTGTTCAGCTTATTAAAAAGCAAGATCTTAAACACAGTATTGAGCTGTACAGTCAGTTTTGCAGGTTGTACATCTCCTCTCTAGCAACTCTACCAGAACCCATTACAAAGAAGGCACCTGTGGTTCTGGTTTGGAGGAATGACAAAACTGGGAGTGTGTGGAAGGTTTAAAGCTGAGTTACATCAGCTTTACATCAATTCAGTAACATGGAGCAACACGTCATCATCTTAGTGATCTGAAGCAGCTGGTTCAGTTTGATTGTTGTGAATTTAACTTAATTTTCCCGGTTTGAGCTTTTTTTCTTTCTTGTAATGTCTATGAATCATTGTGCCATCCAGAATGAATACTGACTGAATGCCTCCCTGGCTCAGAGATAACAGAGCCCCTTGCTTAGTCAGGAAAATTATTTAAGAAAATCAATGGCTTTGCTTTGGATACAAAATAATTTTTTAAAATAACATGGTAAGAGCTAAACAGTTGCAATGCCAGCAGAGGAATGTTTCAGTCCACTGCACTTTCATACCAAGAGTTTGCCTGACAGCAATTAGATAAACATGTTTCTCGACAACATCAAATCTTAGGCAAAGTCCTATAGTTATTATTTTGTCATTAAAATATTAGGACCAAGCACACTAGGGACTTCCCCTGGGTCAGTTAGCAATAGGACACACTAGGGACTTCCCCTATTACAGTCAGCAATAGGACAAGGGGGCATGGGCTTAAACTCTGCCAGGGGAAATTTAGGCTGGATATTAGAAAGAAATTGTTTACAGAGAGAGTGGTCAGGCATTGGAATGGCTGCCCAGGGAGGTGGTGGACTCGCCATCCCTGAAGGTTTTTAAACTGACATTGGACATGGCACTTAGTGCCATGAACTACTAAATGGACTGGAGTTGGACCAAGGGTTGGACTCGATGATCTCTGAGTCTTTTCCAACCCAGTCGATTCTGTGATTCTGTGAAGAGAGCCCCACGCACCCTTGCCATAAGGACCCTAACACAGGCCTGTAACTAGGTCTAGATTTTAAGGCCAGATGATCTTGACAGAACAATGCCATTAACTTCCAAAATGCTTACAGTCATCTACAGAGTTGAATGTGGGCATTGATAATTTTTTAGTCTGAGGCACAGTTCAGTCTTGCCCATAGACATTGACCTTGAGCAACAAATGCAGTAATTCTGGGTTTCCCGCGTCAGGCACTCCCATGCTTTATTTTTTCGGGTGTCCTGGCACAGTGGTGGCAGCACAGCAGTAGTTCCTATCCTCCTCCTCACCTTGTTTGATTTCAGCTACCAGTATATCACAAGAGCATATTTGCAACACACCTGTCCCTTCTCCCCTCTGTCTCCTCTGGACCCTGTCAGCATTTATTTTTGTCTACATTGCTAGCAACAGCAAAGCCTGGTGGGTTGTCTCTGACTCCTGCTCTCTTTTTGGGATTAAATGGTGCTGGGAAGTCGTTTTACTTCCTTGGTACATATTGATCACATATATTCTTCACAAGAGGTTTTCTCCATTCTCTGTGAGTTTAAACTGTGAGTCAAAATCACCTCCTATTTTATGAAACCTGGAAGAAAACACTGGGCATAGAGAGAGAAGGTCACACAGCTTAGAAAAGAAGCCACAGCCTCCTCTGACTCTTCTTGGGACAGGTCTGCACAAATGTACCTGTGAGAGTACTTAAACCAGGAGAAATCTGGTGCAACAGAGGAGAGGAGACTCTGTGTACAATCCCAGCAGCCACAGACAGACCTGATGCATGGAATTGACTTTTCTCACCTGGCATATAAAAAAGAGACTCTGATGCCCTTCTCTCCTTACCCACATTTAGAGTCCCACATGCTCAGCTGCACGATCACACCTTTGCTATGCATACAGAATAAAAGTAGATAAATTGTGTGGGGGAATCTACCCTAGGGCTGAAATACCTTTAAGAGGTCCAGGAGAACTACTGAGTAATACTTCTCAGCATCGAAGCACTGTGAGAGTTAAGGTGATTAGTTAAGCCTAGGTGAAGCTCTTGAAACTTCTTGCTGCGGACAGAGCTTCTGTGAAGCACCTGAAGAAGAATCCATGAAAATGTAGAGCAAATCATGGAGCTTTCAATAAAGATCTCAGCTGTCCCAGAGGTTAAAGCAAAATCCATCATCTTAAAGTTATTTTTCTAAGCAAAGACAAACTCCAAACCTACACAGCAAAATAAATCCTTCTGTATTATGAGTTATCTAGCACACAATGGGTATAGAAGCTGAGAAAGGTCTGTGTTTCCTACCGTTCTGCATCTCAGATGAAAAACTGAAATCAGCCTGCATGAGCAGCCTCCTTGAGTTTTAATAGGGCTGAAAGAGTAACCAGACTCATCCCTTGCTTTGCCCAGCGTAAGCCATTCCAAAGCAACTCATTTTTTCTCATCATTTTGCCTGAATGCAACATACACGTAGAAGGCACTGGATTACCACCACATCCTGGACTACACAGTTAATACTGGCAGCAGACGTTCCCTTGGCTTGTATCTCCAGAAGATATACCCACGCTCACTGTAATTCACTTAATTGAGGCCATCTGTGGCATTACCTTTCACCACGAGGTCACCAGCATTTCAACTGAATCACCTATGCTCTTTTAACATAAGTCACCGAGAAATCAAGGCTTGGTAAAATGTTCAGTCACAATAGATGTGGGCAGAGTTTGAATTAGTCATGTAGGATGAAAAGGCTTTGTCAGCCACTCACCCTTAGAAATTAAATTTCCATACAAAATAAATTCAATTTTAAAAGCAATTGATTTCTCATATATGAAGGAAAGCCTCCTTCTAACAGAACTTTTGTTCATTGTGAGCACTAGTGAAGTCTTCACTGAAGAACAGCCTGCTTCACGGCCAGTGCAGGAACCACCTGTCTTTGAGAAGCTTTCTGATACCTTGTGGTCATCTGCTTCCAGTGGGTCTGCAGGGGAGAGGCCAAAGAGAAAGAAATGCTTGGTTCCCTGACAGCAACCCAGAAAGGGCTTCCATCTGAGGGAAGTGACCGCTGAGCTAGCAAAGGTCAGTTCCAAGGAGTGGTTATATCCCCACAATTTTACACACGTGTTCCCTCTAGAGGAAGCCCAGCAAAACCTGTCGGGGTTCCCAAGGGCAGCAGGCTCTTTGGAGGAATGGTAGGACTGAAGGGAAACAAAAAGGAGCCTGAACATGCAAACAAACACCCTTAAACCTTGATGCCCAGGATGAAGCGTAACTGAAAATGGACATCTGCAATACTGTGCTCAAAAGTGGAGGAAATAATAATAACAACAACAACCACCAAGAAGTTCCAGATGAAGTCTTGACTGAAGTATTTGCCAGCTATCCACTGGAGTAACTGCTCCTTGCACACCTTGGGCACTCAAAGGGGGCTGCAGAGCAGGTGCTGCACAGTGTGACAAGGCACTAACTTCCAGCAAGCACATCCACCTGACCACAGGCCCCCTGACGTTTCAACACGCCTTTTGCTCCCTGCCTAACACAGACATCAAAGCACAGGGGCTGTCATCTCTATCTCGGAGCACCTCTATACCACAGCAACTCCGACAGTGGTGTGATCCCAGTGTATGACCCAGTGGGAAGCAAACCCACTGGGTCACTGTTTTCCACACAGCCCATGTTTGCAGCCCACACTGGCAATCGTAGATTCATAGAATCATAGAACAGTTTGGGTTGGAAGGGACCTTCAAAGGTCACCTAATCCAATCCCTTGCAATGAGCAGGGACATCTTCAACAAGATCAGATTGCTCAGAGCCCCATCCAGCCTGGCCTGGGATGTCTCCAGGGATGGAGCATCTACCACCTCTCTGGGCAACCTGGGCCAGTGTTTCACCACCTTCATTGTAAAAAAATCACTTTGTCATGTCTAGCCTGAATCCCCCCTCCTTTAGTTTAAAACCATTACCCCTTGTCCTATCGTAACTGGCCCTGCTAAAAAGTCTGTCCCCATCTTTCTTATAGGCCCCTTTTAAGTACTGAAAGGCTTCAATAAGGTGTCCCTGGAGCTTTCTTGTCTTCATGGTGTGGACCATGGAGGAATTTTTGCTTTTGCTGTAGAGGTGTCTCCTGCCATTAAAAAAATCAAAAGAAAAATAACTGCATGAACTTTCCAGGTGAACACTGCAAGCTGGGTCCTGTGAGAAATTCACTGGAGGCAGGTGGGCATCTATAAAGCAAAGTCATGGCTGGGATTTCACTCTTCATGACCCAAATATTCAACTCAAATGTTTTGAACGAAAAAAGTTAGTTGGCTTGCCGTCCACTGTGGATTGAGGACAATCTCCAGTGGGAAAAAAAAAGCCTGTTAAACAGATGCTACAGAATACAGCAATATGGGGCAGAAACAAAAAAGATATTATGAAATTACTTCTGTCTCAGATACCCCATACAGTTTTTATTAAAGTCAACAGGAATTGTACACATGGCTCCAAGAGCAGGCACAACCCATCAACAGAGCACTAAAGCACAAACTATGGGGAAAACTGGAAGGTTTGAACTCTACAATGTCTAAATAATCACAGGTCTCACTGCTTTTTACAAACAGTAAGACTTGAAGATCTTATGTGTGCAAAAGCCCAAGCCTGACATCTCAGAAAAAGAGCAATTTTGCACTGTTTCCTACATAGGAAGGTGCAAGCAGACACCTCACAGGCAGTCCCAGGCTGAGGAAACAGTTTGGCACTTCCTCTCCCAATGGAGAAGCAGAAGCAACTACATAGAAGCTTGCACATAGATGCAAGCAAGCAATAAATAAAACTTGCTGAGATTTTTGCATCTCAGACAGGGAAGATGTATATTTTATGTAGTAATATTAGAGTGCTTTATGTATTTTTTTTTCCCAGATCAGATGAAGTATTAACGGAACTTTAAAATTTAAAGACCCATGGACTATGCTCAATGACTGGTCTGCATTAGGTAGTGGTCATGCATCGTGACAAACTCCACAGTGCTTTGCAAGATTAGCTGCTCAAAGAGATCCTTTCACTTGCATTTCAGCTGCTTAAGAGTGCAAGCAACATTTCACCATGACCTCAAAGAAGAAATGAAACATGCCTCTGTAAATCCACCAGCAGAGCTACAAGTATCTCCAGTACAGCCACCAATATGGACCCACACCACTGCACAGAGGAGAGCTATGAGATCACAGCATGCTCCTAGCACACTCCCATGGCCAGTAATGCCACCCAGGATGGGCTACAACTAGGTCACATCAGCTCATGGCTGAAGATTATAAGATCATGCATATAGCCATGCATATAGATGACATCAGCTCAACTGATATGTGGTAAATAATGAAACCATCGAGCGAACTTGGATTCAGGGTCCTGGTTAGATACCTGCTTGAAGAGACACCTTTCTGCTCCATAGGGAAACAGCAGCCCAATGAAAGTTCTGTGAAAGAGGCAGGGAGTTAGATGCCTCTCTCTCCTACAAGAGCAACTGGAACAGTTGCTCAGTTGCCCTCAGTTCAAGAAGGACAGAGAACTGCTGGAGAGGGTCCAGCGTAGGGCAACCAAGATGATTAAGGGAGTGGAGCACCTCCCTTATGAGGAAAGGCTGAGGGAGCTGGGTCTCTTTAGTTTGGAGAAGAGGAGACTGAGGGTGACCTTATTAATGTTTATAAATATATAAAGGGTGAGTGCCATGAGGATGGAGCCAGGCTCTTCTCGTTGGCAACCAATGATAGGACAAGGGGCAATGGGATCAAGCTGGAACACAAGAGGTTCCACTTAAATTTGAGAAAAAACTTCTCAGTAAGGGTGACAAAGCACTGGAACAGGCTGCCCAGGGCGGTTGTGGAGTCTCCTTCTCTGGAGACATTCAAGACCCAACTGGACATGTTCCTGTGCAACCTCACCTGGGCGTTCCTGCTCCAGCAGGGGAATTGGACTAGATGATTTTTTGAGGTCCCTTCCAATCCCAAACATACTGTGATACTGTGATACTGTGAACAGCCCTAAGCGGTCCACACTGCACAAAGTGACTTCATGAGTCATTCAGTGCTCCTTTTCAAGGACTCCCACATATTTATGCAATGGAAAGCAAACAGAAGTTCTCACTATGGTTTAATGATGTCATTGCACAGCTAATTTGTTTGCTACAAACCCTTGCGGGCTTTAGATTTGCCATCTAAGTTCATACTGGGTTTGTAATTTACACTGTTCAAAGGCAACACCAACTCATACCAGCCAGCTGTGTCCCAAACAGAAGACTCCAGACATGTTACAAAAAAATTCTCACGAACACAGGAAACTTCTATTGCTGTGGGATTTCTTGCCTCTGGCATAAAGAGTTTCTTCCTTGGGAGGGTAGCACTTTAACAAGGACCCAGAGACATGGTGGTATCTCCAACCCCGAAGATTTTCAAGACTTGGCTGCACAAAGCTACATCTGATGTGACCCAGAATTTATGGTGTTCTTGCTTTAAGTGGGAAGTCAGACTAGACCCTTTGCAACCAACATTTCTATGATCCTGTGAGTTCTCCCTGTCACCCCAGTATACTTCTGATGCAAAGAATTTTCCATACTAAAAATGAGAGGGCATGCAGTTTTGCATGGGAAGAAAGTGTACTTGATCTTTAAATGATCTTTAAATGAACATGATGGGCATTTGAGAGGGATATATTAATGGACTTGTGCAGCTGTGCACAATACTGAAGGCTATTTAGGGGCAGACCCCAAGAAGACCCTGACTGCTCCCACATGCAGTGATGACAGCTCTCTTACTAAAGAAGAGAATGTCAGAGAGGGACAGTTGACCTTTAAGACGCCAGCACAGTTGTGTTAAATTTCCCTTCACAGTGAGAAGCCAGTCAAATGTCACCATTCATTGTAGAACTGGTCAAAGCACAAGGCAAAGCTGCTGCATTTTTCACACTAGAGCTTTGAAACAAGCCATTTTTATTTTTCATCTCTTTTTCAGGCCAGCAGTTTTAACATAAAGTCTTCCTCTGCAAAGCAAATTGAGCTGCGGTCTTTTATTCATCTTTCCCGACTTCATGTGCTTTAAGATTTCCATAAAGCAGAAAACTTTGGTATAAAGACTCTGTCCATGACAGAGACAACTGCCGGCACTGAGTCACATGTTATTTCACATGATGATGGGCACTGTCATTTTAATTCAGTTTCATAGACCACAAATTGATTCCTTTGCAGGAGTGGAATAGTTGTTACGTGTTGCGTACTCTTCCACGTTAGAGCTGCCCTTTTTACCTTCTCATTGAAAAGTATCCTCTGTTAATCTAGGTTATGAATCAAGCCTCATGTTAGTCTCATCACCCTGCTCTGCACTGCTGTGACTAATGTTTGCCCTTTAAACATCCTGTGACACTTCCAACAAACTTGTCCGGCACTGACCAAATTCAGTTTGGGAAAGGCAAGCCTGAATAGCCCTCTCATCATAAAACTCTCGAGTACTTGTTCAGCTCCTTTCTCATTCAATTCTAGGGTTATTTAGCTCTGACAGCTCCCCAAACCTGATGGATAGGGGATTCCTCCGGTGCCATCAGTAGGATAGCAGCAGGGACCCTGGGGTCCCACAAGCCACAGCACAGGGAGCAGGGATGCTGTTGTTGTGAATCTCTCCAGGCTGCACAGATGCACATTGGCAGCTCCTACGAGGCTGAAATGCTATTTTGCTCTGTGTGGAGCATGCCTCTAGGGAAATACAACAGAATCTCTGTTTGCCCTAGAAAAACGCAACAGGACCTGGATACAGATAAATCCTATAGACATTCTCCAGCCTTTGAGTTTTTATTTCATTAGCAAATAAACATAACTTTTTTTTTTTTTTTTAAATCCCTTGTATGATTTTCTTTTAGAAAAAGCAAAGTCTCTCTTTGTGGTGGCTTTGGAACTTCCTCAAAATATGAAATGTGGATGCTGATGCAGAAATTGTTGGAGTTTGCAAAGCACCTGGAACTACAGTTGTTGAGTTTTAGTTTTAGCTGGTTCTCAGTCCACTGTCTGCAATAGTGATTTAATTGTCAGCATCATTAACAATTTCACAGCTCAGAGAAGGGGTGAAAATTATAACATTGAAATGCTCTACTAGTCCTCAAAATGTGTGTGTGTACGTGTGTATGCGCATGCAAATGCTTGTGTAAGGATAGAAAAAGAGAGGAAAATGAAATAAACCATATAAGCCACCACATACATATAGTGAGCTCAGAGGATATCTGTTTATTTTTCTATAAGGAATTTTCTATAAAGAAGGGGCCCAGCATTTAAGAAGTTGGCTTTTAGGCAGCTATGCCATTCACAACATCTGGAATGAAGTGAAGAGTCTCAGCAGAGACTCTTATGAACCAACAGCTTCAGAGTGGGTGGTAATATTAGACAAAATCGATCTTTCCACCCCTCAGAACAGACATGGCAGCAGGTGTGGGTGGGGACTGAAGGTGCACTGCAAGGAAACACAAACAGCCTAAAAAAAACCCACCTTCCAAGGAATAATCATGTTATATCTTGTTGCCAACACTGAGATAATGTTCATGCTGTCTGCAAAACCATGATATTCCAAGCCACCCCTCCTGAAGCCTAGAAAAGGATAGACACTGCAAAAAGAGACAAAATTTTCTTTTAAATTTCCTTCTATGTGGAACTGGCTCGGTTCTAAAGTAAGTGCTATGGAACTAGCCAGGCCCTATTGTAAGTTTCTGAAAGCGAAAATCGTCACCTCCAATTATTTTTCCATGTACTGAAAATATCTTGATCTTAAAATATCTTGAGAAAGACCCTGAGACTGAGAAAGAAATGCCTTTGCTCTCTCCATGTATCACTGGTGCTTCTTGTCTCGTACTTTGTGAACTATGAATTAAAAGAAAAATCTGTAAGAAAAGAAAAATGATGACAAGGGCCTCAATACCAGAAGAATCATTGCTCTGCTCCTGAAGGAACGTTGCTGTGAAAACAGCCACACTGATGTCAACTTAGAAGAAGAAGGTAGCGATTGTGTCCTGTGTCTTGGTGCTAGGAGATATCACAGCGAAGAAATGTGAGCTCATTGATTTTTGCTACACTGATGGTATGAGATACCATCTTATCTCTTATATGCATCAGTGAATGTGGTTAAAAAACAGTGTATTTTCACAGCATCCTTTCCATAAGACATGTTATTATTCAGTTCCTACAAGGCCAAGAGCAAATCATACTAACATGACCAGATTACAGAGAGTCTTAAATCTTCCTTGTGATGTAGCAGCTCATCCTTAGGTGTACATGCCAGCAGCACATCTACTGACCTGCCCATAGTAAATCTGATCTTTTTCTTTGGTTAAAGGTGATCTTTTAGGTACACTGGTTCTACGCAAAAATTGCATGCAGTCTCCTATTTATCTTTCCCTGTATCTAACTTGCAACATCTTTATCATGACCATTTTATAGTGTTCAGAAATGTATTAACTGGACCACAGGAGACATAGAAAGTTGCTATTCCTATAACTTTTTGAGAGACAGCCTGATAAATGCATGTAAGTATTTTCATAGGGAGAAACTGAAGTCCCCTTGTCTCATTGATTGGTGCGCATGTGTGTGCCTGGTGAAATGAACATCCCCAGTCAGAGAGAGCTGTGTCTGCCCTTACACAACATATCAGCTCTTTAATTTAGTGGTCCTCCTAAATTCTCTGGATACAGCCTCATTACCTGGATATGAAAGATCCTCATAACAGTTAATGGCTTTTTCTTTGGCCAGCAAGAGCCATGGCTCCTATTTTATGAGTTGCGAGCTGAAGTACAGAAAAACTTTGCTAACACTCAAAAGTAACAGGAGAAGTAATAGGGAAGTGGAACTAAATGAATCCAGCATCTGGATCACAAGGTGCAGCCCTAAAGAGCTTACACAGCTCGTAGCAAAACAAGCCGAGGGTGACAAATGTTTAGGTAATGGCTATTTGGCATGCAAATGGTATGCATTGGGTAATGAGTGCAAGAGTTCCCTGTGACAACAGCAGGGTTTGCTTAAGGGTATATGGACACTTGTTCCATAGGGCAGCACTTACTGCAATTTTATTTCACATGCATTCCCCCACCCCCTGAGGTGCTCCCCCAAGCACATCTGGCTGTCACTAGCACATAGAATAAAAGCTCAGCCTCGCGCTGCCACTCCATTCAAGGAATTTGTTTGGGTTTGGTCCTTGGGTTTGCTTGTTTCCAAAATGATGATGAGACTGTTATTGGAAAGATGAATTAGTGAAATTAGTTTTGCCATTATGGAGGTGGGGGTTATTGGCTGCTTTTTAGAAAAATGGAACCCCAAGGGACTTCAGGGCAGTCTCTGAACAAAGTTTGGGCTCCATGCTCCAACATTATCCTCAAGAAATACAAATATCCTGAGCTATCTGGTGTCTGTGTCTGTTTAATACACCTTTCTCTTGCCTTGAGCAAGAGGGTTTTGTCTGAACGAAAGAGGCTAACCATAAATATATGACACTAAACAGTATTATTTCATAGTAAAAGAGTAGATAAGCAGCAGCATATTTGAGTGCAAGGTAATGCTAAAGTTGGCTGGTGTAGTTTCTATTTTCAGCCTCCACAACATCAGCCATGTGATACAGGAAAACTTCCTTTCCCTTCAAACAGCCCTCTGGAATCTGAGAAAAAGGCAGCAGTTAAATATCAAATGAAAGAAATTACTCTTAAGTGGGCATCATTTTTAAACTGCATGCTTTTAGACTATTAGAAGACTGTTTTTCTTGGATGGGAGCACTGAACACTGTTATCCTAAAATAGAAATGCCTAGATTTTGAAAGTTTAATAACAGCATAGCTATGGAGATTTTTCAGCATTGGCACTGGTGGTGTAACCTTCAGTTCTTTGGTGCTCTTACACACATAAGCCCAAATGCCTGTGCCCTTGCTACAAAACCTCACATGGAGTTCTGTGTGTGATTTCAGGCTCCCCAGTACAAGACAGACACTAATGTACTGGAGCAAATCCTGCAGATCCTCTCACATTTTCTCACCTGTGTCTTCTCTCACTGTTTGTGCTCCAAACCCTTTTTTCTTTCACATGGTCTCCCCATCACTCCACAGTCCCAGCTGTTTCTCCACTATTGTCTCCAAGTTCGTTTTCCCTGGCATTCTTTGTGTCACTAAACAACTGGCCAAGAGTTTGAAGCTTTTTCCTCTTTCATCCTCCATGGAAAAGGGTGCAGAGAAAAAACCTGTCCCTTGCCTGACTTGTTGGTATTTGCCCTGTGACATTATTCTTTTGCCCCAAAAATACCTCCAAATTGTGAGTTCTTTGCTAAGACATCCTAGAGGTTCTTCCCTTTCAAGGAACTTCACTGTGTCTCCTCTCCAACTTCAGTTTTCTCCTGTTACCTACACTCATCTTGCCAAATAACTTATTAAGACAGTATCTTCATCTATCTCCTCTTTTTAGAAGCTGCTGCTGACTACGTTCCCAGTGGCCACCTTTAAATGATGATTAATATTATTTAAAACCTTCCAAAACACTTCTGAGCAAACAACACAGTTCTCCCTCCCAAAAATACAGTAACAACACCTTGAGGTAGGTTTTCCCCAGACAGAAGATGAAAATGTGTGTCTCTGTTTCCCTGCGGGACAAGCCAAACACAGCACTCTTCTGTGCACAGTGCTCTGAGGGAATGGCTCAAACCATCCTCTCCATATAAACCACATCTCAAATGTTTTTTGTAGCCAGTCACTTAAGTATATCTCCAGAAAAGCAGCTTAGAACATGAAAGAAAAGACACCAGAAAAATAAGCATCTAAGAGCTGTGCTTTGCTTCCCGTCCAAGGTTAATTTTTGGATACTCTGAAAGTACAGACAGAGGACAAGAAACACAGAATACTGAGAGAGTGTAATAATCTTGTGCAAACCTCTCACACCCACACACTCTCCCTTTTCTGGGTCTGGCTGACTCATACAAGTCAACTTCAGGGAAAACATTACTTTAAAAAAGCACACCCCCCAGCAACTAATCTCCCCTGGATCTAGGGAAGGTGCTTCTTTGATCTCACCTTGCTAGGACAACCAGAATAGCACTGGCAGGTACAAAAGCAGAATCAGGGAAAGAAAGCCTCGTTCAGTAGCTGATCCCTCTTCCTCAGGTGTATTTGGTTTAGCATGACAGTCAGGGCTCAGTGGCTACAGTAGGATTAGAGGGTGACTCAAGAGTAAAGGTTCAGGGGAGTTTGTAGACCATCTGCTGTGTACCTTTTTATGCCAGCTGTCTTATTCTTCCTTTACCCACTCTGGCAAGATCTGTGAGCAAGTTCCCCTATGCCAAGTGTAAATATTGAACCTGCTGGATAACTCCATTAAAATTTGTTTTCATCTCTTAAGGAACAAGGCATCTCTTTGAACCTGATGAGCCACTTTCTGTTAGCTCCTATCCAATGATTGTACACTAAAAACATGGGATAATATTTCTGCACAACGGAGTTAGGCGCACAGAAGATTATGGTGCTGGGATCATCAAACCAACTCAAAACCCAACAGATCTGGAGCCAGGAACAGGGTAGCTGCACCTGCAACATTGCTTCTAAAGGATGGACAAGACACCTTGGAGGTCGCACTGCAGGTACTCTGCCTCTGGAACTCAAGCTAGTGTCTCCCTTCAGCATCACACTGGTCCCCGTGAACATATCCAGCTACACAGACCTAAGGGAGGGATTTTTAACACCATGCACAGTCCAGACTTGCCCTCAGATGTATCTAAACCCCTCAGCAAGCTCTCTTCCTCTGTATTGAAAATTCTGGTAAATCCATGTGTGTGACCTCTGATCTTAAGGAAAATATCATGATATGTCCAGTAATAGCTAAGAGTAATCAATTACAAAAACTACTATGTAATTATATTTTGACAAATTCAGGGGAAACTCTCAGTCAAAGCAGACTTTAATATTCATTAAAGTCTCTTCAAAGGCTTTTCTCTAGCAACCACAATAAACTTTGCAGAGTAGAAAAGACAGACTTTCTTTTTCTTTTGCAGGAAAACACAGCTTTCAATTAAGAGACTATCACTGTTATATGGATTTGGACATGAAAACGACAAATTGCTTTTCATGTTCCTTTCTTAGTAACATCTTCCATCCACCTCTGTGTTTCCCCACAATAATGGAGATAATCGAATTGCCTCTGCGAGTTGGGTAAACTGAAATTGTGGATCCAGACATCTTTTCCCTAAACAGCCCAAAGTGCTGGCACAGGGCACCAAATCAGGAAGGCTAGGGCAGGATAAGGGTATATCTTGCTTTATTTGGGGGTAAAATAACGGTTCCAGTGAATCCAGCATCCAAGAGTTTGGTGGCACTGAGATGTCAGCTCTGATTTCCTGCTCAAAGTTTGATGATTCTTCATCAACCCCACCATCAGTATGTGTTTACAAGCCAGCACATCTCATCGGTAAATTCACAAGAACAAACTCATTACTGTGTCATCATTCCTGCCTTACCAATTTTTAGCACCTGCCTTTGGTGTCTAAATTAGTAAAAGAGCATCCCTAGCTCCCTAGGGGAATGTCACTCCCAAGGACAACTCAGAGTAAGGAACTAGTACTCAGGCATGTTCTCCTCTGTTAATTGTATAAGAAGATGAAGGTCTTGTTCAGATGTCCACACTTAGGTTCTGCACCTCTCTTCCCTCTGCTTTTAATTTCTTACCTGGAGAAGAAGTCTCTGCAACACCAATAATCTGACAACCTGACCACTCTAGACCACCAGGGCTGAAAAATAATTTTGAAGAGGCAAGACTATTTTACAGTTAAAGTCAAAACTGTTGTCAGTGTTGATGCTTCTGTTCACATCTTTAGCAGCTCTCTTGCAGACCAGCAAAGCAAGAGGTCTGAAAACTCCTCAAACCTTTCACTCTGTGGTAAGAAAGGAGAATCACCAGGGGAGCCTTGACCACGCTCCATGCAACCAACATGGTGCAGCTGAGCTTAGCTTGGACTCGTGCATTGCTCGTAACTTGTCTGTATCTCCTGTTTATACCCATAATGGACCACTTAAATTAAACATTCAGATAGAACAAGGACAAGACAAATTAGAAAAAACAGAGTTTAAAGTAAAATCATGTATGACTTAGCTAGTGGACAACAGTATTTAATTAACCAGGTGCGAAATCTTAAGAACACCATCTTGCCTGTTAATTGCTATATTTTAGCCAAATAATTCTATCAAGTATATTTATCACTGAGAGAGTCTGGACTGTAAAATCAATACGGGAGACTATGAGCCAAAGTATTGCTTGAAAATGCATAGAAGGGGCATTGAAATTTTGATATTTTTTTTTTTCCTGTTGAGAGAAATTTTCCTTCATAAAAGCTATGAAGGAGAAAGAAAAATATCACTTCCCATTTTAGAAATTCCTGGGAACCAAACTCACTATTTTGCCTATGATTCTGTCAGAAAAAATTGCTAGAAGGACTGTATAACTACACTGCACTAGAGCAAATGGAGAGCAGCTATTTTGTCTGCAAGACAAAAAACAGTTCTCTGTGTAGGAGATGGTTTTCTACAGAGGTTAAGCATTATTTTCCTGACATTTTCCTAAAAGGACAATTGGAGAATACATTGATTTGCATATACAGCAAGATGAATAAATCTTGTGGATTTAATTCAGGTTGGAAGTATGTTAGAGATTCAAAGCAAATTAAAAAAAACGTAACCAGAATGATTTTATGACCCACAAGTAATAGAAATCAAAGGAACTCAGTTAAAAAGAGGAAACACATTTAAAACCCTCTGTGCTGGTCTCCCAGCAAACATGATGGAGGAAACGAAATTTCAGATGTAACTTAATTTGCCACAACCAACCATACTGATACATCAGTGACCATGACAGAGCACTTTCCTTTTAATTGTATGGTCATTACAAACAACTCTGGTCTTCATTAAATCTCTAAAAGACAATACACTTGGCAAGTTTGCATTAAACAGCACTCTGCAAATCAGTATTCTTATTCTTCCTTATGTCATTACTTCATATTTTTTCATGTACTGTGACTGCTCACAGCTTTATAAGAATGACCAAGCCCAGGGTAAGAGTTTCTACATATTCAAATCTCATAATAGCACTGACACAAAAAAGCAGAGGCAGGTGGGATGAAAAACACTGTACTTGCAATCAGTGTAATGCACACCAGCATTTACAAATAGTCTATATACATTGACCATACCCTTGGTGCAAAGCCATGAACCCAGTGAATGCCGTCATGTAATGATTCCTTGCAAACTGAACAACATCTGCTCCCACTGAGTAGGATGTCTGGACATTGCACTCCAGTCACCTCTGGATGCTGTGCCAAAGCTGTAGGTAGGCACTGCAGCTCTGAGAAGCTTTGAGCTATGCCAGGAGCCAGGCAGGGATTGCCTTCAAGACCAGGGAATGAGAGGAACTCCCAGGTAAAGGACTTTCCTTTTACAGTTAGAGTGCAACCCATCCACCTCTTTCACACTTCTGTCTTCAATGCAGATGAAATGCACCCAAGAAGTGCCCATTCCTCCCCATTGACTATAAGGGAACCTGGAGTGCCTGGTGGGTACATGGAATATGAACAGCATTGCCAAAGGGACCCCTATCAAAATGCCCACAGAGACAAGACTGTCACAGGCATCAACCGCTCCTTTCCATTATTCAAAGGGATGGCCCACTGTCTGCCATGTTAAGGAGCTATGTTAGTTTTTACAGAGTTTTTTTGGAGGAGAATCTACAAGAAATATATTTTTCAGGAACAGTGGGAGGATAAGTATATGTTTAAAATAGTAACAAATGAGGAAATGAGTCTCATATGTCATGATAACTGTGAACTCATTCATTCAAGGATTCTAAAAAAATGTCACTTCCTAACAATGAAAATAGTCACTTTGAAATCCCAAATCCAGATGTAACAAAGACAAAGAAGCATGGAGTTTGCTCACCTACTCAACCGAATTGATCAGAGCTGATTTAGCCCTTTCACACTACAGGAATTAAAACTTCAAAATTGAACAGAAGAGATAATTTCTATTCGCTTTTATGTATCTTGTTACAGAATGCTAACACAAGATATTATAAGTACTATCTTTTATATTTTTTAAAGGGTAAAATACAGAAAAAACTAAGAAAGCACAGAAAAATATAGAAATGCTATGTACAGCTGCATTACATCATCTCCGAATACGGTCTGAGACTGAAGCCATAAATAATATGCTTCAAAACCTTCCGTGGCAAGTGACTTCAATAAGTTGGCTGCAAAGTGAAGAAAATATTACAGCTCAAAGACAATATAGTGGAGATGGAAATTGTCACTGTATAAACAGATATTAAGCTGAAAGACGGATTAAGTCATTTATCCTATGGAATTTACTTTTTTTTTTTTTTTTTTTTTTTAATAACAAGGAATATCTAATACACAAACCCAAAAGTTTTCTTTTGGTCTCCAGCAGTATTTGTGAGTGCTTTCATCCTCCAAGGAAGAACAAGAAGACCACCAAGTGCAGGCCAGACCCTTCAGTTACGTACCCATTGCCATTTCAACTATACTTAACCTGATTGCAAATCGTCTGCTGCTGTTTTACACATCAGCCACTTCTTCTAAGTACCCTTGAAAGTCAGGGAAAAACCAGGCATTTTGGGGGAGTATCTTGATATACCAACGGTCAGGTGGCAAATACCGGGATACAACCAGGCAGCACTCTATGACTAATGTCATGTTAATGTGAGCAAATGAGCTAAAAATGTTTATTAATGATATCTATGTTAATAATGTATCTAAGTAGGTATCAGAGGTGAAGGATGAAACCTCCTGCTGCAAGGGGTTGCATCTCTACTCATAAGTTATGGCTGGAGCAGTGAACACCCCCACCGAGAAACAAAAACTGCTGTTATAGCTAATGACCTGGCTCAACACTTTTTGGAAAAGTTTTTCTCCACACTGAAGAGAAGTTGATTGGAAATGAGTGGGAGCCCAACACATACAAACCAAGTAAGCAACTTCTTCTCTGAATGTAAAAAAAAAGTGACTTTATTCAGCATTTCAAGTGACAAAGTAATAAAAATGCACCTACACATATGAAATCATGATACAGACACTGCAAAAAAACCCAAGTCAATCGGCTAGTAACAAAGAGGTGAGACAATATTAAGAATGTAAAGAAAACCACATGGTACTGCCAGAAGAAACTAGTGAAATATTTCATAAAAGGGCCCACAGACCATGGGTGGGCTGCAGCCAGCACCCCGGGAATGGACCTCAGGGCTTTGCTGTGCCCGGGCCAGGAGAAGGGCCATACGCTGTGGGAAGTCTGAGCAGGGCGATGCTGGGAAAGTCTCATGCCCCAGCCCTTGAGACCAGGAGGTCTGTGCAACATCATCTGCAACCACTATAAGGCCTCTTGGCACAGTCGTGTAAATAAGAACCAGATCCTTTGATTTCAAAATCGGTGTTTTTCAAACATAACAAAGACCCTCTGTGAGAATGGCGAAGTCCACGATAGCTGTGCTGTGGTAAACACAAGCCATTTTGAGTTATGGACTGCATAAAGCCACAGAAATATATTTATATTTTTAAATAGATGCTACTTTTCCAAGTAACATAATGGTTCAGGAGAGTTCATTTTAATGTTCCATGTGGAAAATAAATTGTGAGATTTAAGTATGGAGAGAACTGAGCAAGAGAGTGAAAAATAAGTAAGATTGCTGTGATTTAACTGTGGGGTGATAGCTACAACCCTGTAATTAATCTACCTAATAAAATAGGAGATAAAATCCCATATACTTTTACCACCCAGAGATATAGCTTTATTGGTGTATCAAAGCCTTTTTCTATACCACATACCTCAACTTTCATGACTCGAGCTTTGCCAAACAACCCAAAATGTGCCATTGCTAACATAGTGACGGCAAACAGAGATCATCTGATGCAGAGGATCAAGGAAAAGAGGATGCTTTTCTAAGGAACAAGACTCTTCCAAGTATTTCAGGGAGGGTGCACAACATCACCTTCATATTTATTCTTTAAAGCAGATCAGAAATTAGTATCTCTGAAAGACTGCACTTAATATTTTACCACTTACAAAACTGGTGGAAGTAATTTTCAGTCAATTGAGGTTATTTTGTGCAAAATGACAGCAGATTTTTCTCACATTTAGAGGATTAATTGCACTTTTCCACTTTCTGCACTGCTGACTGCTCGATGCCCCATTGGTGGGTTATCAGGAGGCGTTCGCTTGCTGTTGTCCATTCTGACCATGTCCCATCCACTTTCTGCTTCCCCAAGTCCAGGTGGGCAGGAAGGTGAGTCAGTAAGACCATTAACTATCAGCTTTCTCACTCACGGTAAGCACCATCGCAAAAACGTAGGAGAGTTTTATTGCTCTCAAATGTTGTACAAATTCACTGGTACTAAATTAAGGACCACTGCCTCAATTTGGCTTTTGTTACCCAGGGTGGGCACAATTTGGCCTACAATATTTTAGGGAAAAGAAACTATCAGAAAACTGTCTCCCTTACACAAGCAATGCTAAAATTAGTACATTTGTGTTCAGATGAGCAGGGAAATGGTTTCCTCTTATTTCTTATGCTCGTATATGACAAAGAAAAAATAATAAGGCAGTATGGTCTGAGACATTTGAAAAGTGGGTTTAAATTTAGAACAGAGTAGACCAAGAGTTACCAAACAGAGCTTCATCTTGGGAAACTGGCTGTATTTGGACTGAGATATAAAGCTAAAAAATCCTGTGATGGACAATCCTTAATATTGTACCTCCAGGGGAAGTGTCTTCCTGACCCTAAATAGGAAGTGGCTTTCATCCTGGAACATTAAGTTTTATAACCTCTTCCATGTTATGTTCTATTTAAGGTAGTAGCAGAAATTCTTATTTAACTCCTCCTAAAAGTTTTGCCTGAGTAATGAGTTCTGAAAGTCTATGTCCTTTTTGGAGAGACACATTTAATCAGTTTGAGGTATACTGCTATTTTAACCTCACTGGGAACTCTTGAGCTCATGCTTTTGCAGAATCTAAGGAAAATTTTGCATATACCTACTGTATCATTCCTTGTTTGTTTCTTCACAGCATCTAATAGCCTGACCTTTCTGTCTCTGCCTCACACAGCAGCCTATTTTTGTTGCTTCCTCTAAACCTTTTTCTGCCGTATTCTTGTTTCAGAGAGGATCAGAGTTCAGCACGATAACTCCAGCTATATCACTTTCTGACAAGGTTTTCTAAAACGCTGCTGGACATCATCTCCTGTTCCACTAACATAAGACTCCTTGGCAGACTGTCTGCAGGCAACAAAAATGTGCCTGGAAAAGTGAAAAAGTGGTCTAAGAGGTTTGTGTTAAGACCATATTATGGCTTCTCTGTCTAACAGCCCACAAGTCTAGTCTTGCAGGTATTTGGGGTATGTGTAAATCTATCCCAAGGGAGGCACTGATTGATTCTGCAACAACGTCGTATCATAACATCGTCCACATTAGCCTTCAGCATTCCCCATGTAGCCCCACATCTTTTTGACACACACCTTGCATCAAATGCCCCTGCAGCCTGAAATGTCAAAACATCTGATACATGAATAAACATAAATTCTTCAACTATTGCACATTAAAATACTTCAGGAGGAATATGGAAATTCTTCTTCCACCGAAAGAAAATGTTTTTAGAGAGATGAGCAGCCCTGAGCACAAAACCTAAAATCTCAAACAAACTGTGATTTGTAGGAGGTTGTGAGGCTAGAGGAGTCTGATTGCTCCTCATAAAAATCCTTGAAGAAATAGGATGTCATCACTAAAAATATAAACATGCACCAAATGATTGGAACAGAACTTCAGATAGGCAAAATAACCTTATCCTGTGTGCTGAGACAGATCTGTCTAGACTGCTTTCCTTATCTAGCAGCCAAACTGTTCTCCCTGTAGCAGTCAGTTATACCTTTCAGTGGGCTCTCTGTCCAGACACACAAAAATATCCAGGGGAGGAGCTCTGTAAAAGCACACGTTGTGTTAAGCAAAAGGTGTTGGAACTGTGTCACCAGATAAAGACAATTTCTTTCAAGCACCTTGGGGTGGAGTGATTAATGAACATGCCACTGTGCCAGCAGCAGAAAGAAATTAAAGAAAATAATCTTAAATTGAAGAGTGCAACAAGTGAAAATCCCGGAGGAGCTGAATCCCTACAGATATACAGAAGGGAACAAAAGAAGATTTATACATTGCATCATTCTATATCTTCAGTCAGTAAGTGCCAGTGGAAAGAAAGATTGTAAAAGACTTTTATGTCTGACACCAGCTAACTTGGGCAGACTTGGTCTTTATCATTCTCATTTAAAGTCAGAGGGAATAAGAAAAAAAATTGAATAGGAAAAAAAATGAGGTGGGCTGCACCGCACTGAAAATAAAACATAAGAATATTGTCTAAACCAAAGGTAGAAAAAAATGATACCAAAATGGAAGGGTCTGTGACTAATCTAAGACTGAAGAACAAATATCCTGGAGGAAAAGAGAAGAAACTCTTAACCAAGTATTCAATGACAGGCCACACTGTGACTAGAATCTGAAATGGGGAAAAAACACATAAATCGCATGCCTTCTACCAGGAAACCCAAAATTAACATTTCCCCAGACATCTCAAATTTTGCATGAAACAAATTGCTCACTCCAGAATAATGTTTCTGTAGTAAGTACTACGCTTTAATACTCTTAGCAAGATGAAAACCCAAACCACTACATGATTAAGAGGTCTGAAGCAAACTATCTTTTTGTCATTTTAAGTGTGACATTGATGCTCCACATCAGTTACTGGTATGAAGAACACAGACTTACACTTAAAAATTAATCCTTGATCTCAAAAGATGATGAAAACCAGAGAGAGGGGGAGAGAATTACTGAAGAGGCATTATAATAATTATGAAGTTCCTATATTTTTGGAGTTCCTATGTCCATATTTTAATAAATGCTCAGAATATTGAAGTACTTACCATAAAAAGAAAACACTCATGAAGAAAATATGTAAAAGATAATCGCTGTTTCTTGTGGCTTTGATGACTGTTTCCCAGCCAAAACAATTTTAAATCACAGCTTTGCCCACAGAGAGCTCTGCTACAGCATGGGTTTTATCTTTCTAAAAGAGAATCTGATCTGCAAAGATGGACAGGTACTTCTTGCCTAATCCAGAATGAGACAGTGATGGAACTTCCCACTGTGACACAGAGCTTAAGGGCTGTCTATGAGGCAAGATGGTCATGCTGACTATGTAGACTGTGTCCCTGGACTCTTCTCACATGCTGAGGCCCTAGGAGCGGTGCTCATCTACCCTGGAACAAATGTGGAATGATTCCTAGAAGACCAGAGACCATGCAGAAGAAATATCATTTTCTTGTTTTATGCATCAGCAACATTTCAAGCTGTATGATTTTAATTTCCAAAGATAGGTCCTTCCAAGACATGCAAGGCTCTTATCATTTGGAAGGTCAGTGTACAAGGCACTGCTTAAGTTATGATCGCTGAACATAAACACTGCTTGGAGTGAAAGAACACTTGAGTTAAAAATATCAAGTAGAAGTCCAGACTACTCATTTTAATTCCTTTTTGCTTCTTATTTTTAATGCTGTATTAGGGAGCACTTGTCAGTTGTGCAGTTGTTTGTAGGAACACACAAAATTAACAAGAAGCTGCTTTGCTCACTTCTACAGCCAGCGGAGTCTCCTGGCTTGCACAGAAGTACCTGCAGTCGTATTCAGAATCAGCCACGCACAAGGTTTAACTACCTAGTATCTCTGCTTGAAGTGTGCGGAACAATTACAATTTACTTGGGAGAAAATTAAAGCAGAGTTAAATAGTTCTCAGTGTTAAAACAGAATCGGCTAGAAACAAATATATGCTTCAAGGAAAATAAAAGGATTTCATTTAATTGAGTAATATTTCCTGGCAAGAATCTAAAACCATAGCAAGTACTTACGCTTTCTGCTCATGCCTCACATATACTAATGTTCATCGCTAACTATATCAACATACAACTGGACAAACCTTAGCTGGCGCCTTTGATTTCAAAGGGATAGTTTTTCCTTACAGAACAATAAAACTTTTATTTTTTTTTTTAATAGCCTATTCTTTGTTACATTTTTTTGCAGAGATAAAATATAAAAGCAGATGTAAATGAAAACAGGCACAGTGGGTCAGACCAAGGAGCAGTTCTTTGTAAAAGCTTGGCATGCCATCTCCAGCAATGGCCAACAGCAACGCAATGGGCAACTGCACTGGGATGCTTCTCCCCAATGTTTTCCCAGCCCTTAGTAATTTGGAGCTCAGAGACTCCCTAAGGCAGAGGGGTGTCTGTTTTTAGTAGCCCTTCATGGCATACACTATTCCCCTTCTTCATCCTGCCATGTTCCAAACTTTTCTGCAACAAATGCAGTTGCGTAAGCTAAATGACCAGCTAAATATTTCAGTTTGCCCAAGAGTTGTGTGTACATTAGCCAGTACCATTCTTACCAAACGAACAGAGACCACACAAAAGCAAAATATGTATTCTCCGGAGGCTAAAACAAATTCACTTACAAGACATGATGATTAAAAAGGAGGAAACTACAATTCCAACAACAATAAGGCCAGCGTCAACTGCTTGTAGCACCGTGCTGCCTTCACTATTTCCTGCCACAGGAACCAATTGCCAGTTGCTTGACACTGTTAACATTTCTGAGACACCTCATCAACTTGAGCTTTTGCCTGCTCAGAACTTGAGAAAACAAGACTGTTCTTTGTGCTCATCCTGGTTTGAAGATTTTTCAATGGCTCCATTATTCTGAAGCTAGTGAAGTATACTTGATTTCCACTGTCACGGACTTCTTGTAGGTACAAACAGTATTTGTCTAAACACACAGATGATGCTCTCACGCTGTCTGGATATTTCATTTGGAAGAAAAAGACTCAAAATAAACATGAGAGGAACCAGTTTTCTCCAAGTCACCATGAAGCAGTTAAATTCTTCCAGAAAACCACAGAGAATGTTGACAACATGCTAAATATTCAGTCTTATTGGGGAAAAAAACCAAACCAAACCAAACCAAATCAACAACAACAACAAAAAAAACCACCATCCCAAAACAACAACAAACCATCAGGAAAATCTGAATGAAGAGGCTAATTAGTATTCCATGAGTACATTGAACTCAGGCTGTTATCTTGCCAGACAAGGACTTGCACTGCGAGGCATTTTTATTGAACAACTTGAAATACACCCTTATGTGAAGAGGCTGATGAAAACTTTCTCCAACTTCTTTGTTTGCAAGCACAACATAAGCCTGATATTTCAAAGGGCTTGAAAAAAAAGAGTCACAGCAGAAACCCCAAACCCAGCATTTCAGGATGAGATAATGGAAATCTTATGTGTCTCAAAACTCCTCAAGTTAGAGGCAGTGCTGATCAAACATGAAAGGTAACTTCCTTGCTACTCAACTAGGTCAAAAAGTCCTAAGCATGGTCAGGCCATCCTAAATGCTACCAGGTACAGCTCTTCCACCAAAACCTTCCAGAAAATTCACGCTTGACTCTCAGTGATCCATCAGATGAAAACTACCATTTATCTTCAGAGCAAATCTCCTGAAAAAATCTAAACTTGGGTATGAAATTCCTGAATATTCAAGAAGGAAAAAGCTCCTAAATAAACATGGGCTGGTAACCTTACAACTTAAATTCTGTGCATGAATTTTCTGAGTATTTCTGTTTCCATACAACTGGTGTTTTAATGTCTAACTTTTCACTATGGTTTGAAAAGGACGGCTACCAAATTATTTCAAACCAACTCCAAGCAGAAGCATGAATTCAAAGTATGCTTCTAGTAAACATTTTGATTACAGCTGGGCTGACTGATTATCTATTTATCTATTGCAAGCCAACTCTTGACTAAGACATCACTAAAGACAGTACAGAAATAGCTCAGAAAGCCAAAACAAACCTTAGTGTTTTTTAAAAGTGATGAGGCCAATAAATACTACTTTGTTGGTGTCTACAACCGCTGCTTTAAGTATCATTTCAAAATCATAGCTTTAATTCTTGATGGGTAAATCACAGTTCAACTAGTGGCTGATTTCAACAAGTAAAGGTTTACAGGATACAAAACGATCAGTTTCAAAAATGCCAAGGTGAACATCATTGTCTGGAATTTTTCATGATTTGTATGTGAAGCTTTGACTTGAATTTACAAAGTAGTATTATAATGAGTAATTTGTGCCGTATATATGTTTCTATTTTAATAAAGTGAGATAAATGAACTTGGGGTGTATACTGTGTAGTTCCTCTTCCTGTGCATGTAAACCCTGACTCTACTTCGCTTTTCTGATTGGCAAATAAACATATCAGAATTTAAATGTCACACAATTAGACAGCTCTGTCAGCTGGGCTCCAGTTAATGTTTTCAAAGTCTAAATCTTGGAACCAAGTTTGAAAATTTTTGACTAATTGATTTTTTTTATCATAGAGTTTGGTTTGGTTTAGCACCTGAACATCTTAAGCAAACAATCTGCCATGCCTGTTCTTGTTAAGCAACACTCAGTTCTGTAAGTAATACCATTCAAATTGATGGAATTTCTTCCAGAAAATGGGGCAAATCAGTAAGCAGGGAAATGTAGATTCCAGCTATCCCCTGAGTTTTAACAAACTGCAATTTCCCCCAAATTCTTGACAGTGTGTTAGAGTTACTCCTGTACTGCAGGAGCTGAATGGTTGAATTTTATTGTCTGTGACTAGATTTGCATTTTTATCCATTTAATCCTCCTGTTCATTTTGGTATCATCATTGTAAAATTTCAGCTGGTTTAATCCTGTCAGAGAATGATTTACCTTGCCATCCATGCCCTGAAAAGCAGGTAAGGAAGCCAAAGATTTGTGGATTTGTGTCTTTTTAAGGTGCCCATCAGCATTTTGAAAAACATACGGCAAAATATATCATAGAAAATGTATTCCTTAACAAGTGTCAAAAAAGTTACAGATACAATAACATTTTATTGTATGACATTGCTCAATGTGTTTTGAATTCTACTCATTTGCCAAATTATGTAAAAACACAGCTGATCATATCAATTAAATCTCAGATTCCCTTTTCCCCAGAAACATGTATTCTACCATTGAAATGAATCATGCCTAGCATTAAACAGTTCTCATCAAATTTTGATCTTGGTGCATCATTCTGATATTAAAGTGGGAATTTCACTGTTTGAATACTTTCATACAAATCAGAAAACAGCAAATAATTTATACTGATTGGCAGCCTCTTTGAAAGCGATCTAGACAAATATGAGTGTGATGCAGCTCAGGTGAAGATGCAATATAGCTGAAATGACATAAAGGAAGCAGTAACTCAACTTTGTGGTAAATATGTTTTCTGCATTTTTTTTCCAATACATTGAGATCAAGCCTCACCTAATGTAGAATGAGATCAAGCTGCTAATGTAGAATAGTTTGGGTTGGAAGGGACCTTCAAAGGTGATCTAGTCCACTTCCCCTGCAATGAGCAGGGACATCTAACATCTTACAGCTTGTTTATTCTAAAGGAGCTGTATTCATGAATCAGTTACCTGTTTCAGAAAGTAAACCCTAGCTGTACTTCTTTAATTGTTGTGTATTACACATACAGTACTTGTCCGGGAGAAGGTCGCAGAGCTACTGACCTCATGGCTCTCAGTCGATACTCCAGACTCCTGACTTGATGTCTGTGAGACCACGGTGAATGTTACCAGTAGTGTTTTCAGCTGAAGTTTGGATGTTCTTTGGTACAGAAGATACTGTAAAATTTGACTGTGGGTCTACTGATGTGCATTTGGCAACCACTGCCTTTGCAGGCTTGGGGAGCTCCATGTGACAACGGCAGAGCTGCCGCTACCAAGAGTGGCTACCGTTCTCCCTTCTGGCGTAGGTGCTACAGGTGACCTACAAATTCGACTCAGGCATAAAGGCAGGTCACTCACTGTGGAATGGGGTGTTGTGCCTAGGAGACTTCTTGAGCACTCCAACTTAAGCCAGATTATTTTAACTTTAGAACAGCAGGTTTTCCCCGTTTTCTGCAAGGATAGAGAGAATTGGAGAACTGGATCAAGTGATGTAGATGTTAAAGTGATTTGCCCAATTCTGATCCCAGGAGCTACATTGCTACCTAATTTGCTGAGTAAATACAACTTAAAGCAAACATGAAATAATGACTGTTATAACACCAATTCTTCACAGTTATAACACCAATTCCTCACAGTTCTCTGGAGACGGTACCTTTGACTGACTGAAGAAATGAGAGCCACAGAAGAGGGGCATTACTATACAGTCAAGACTGTATCTTGAGAGGGTACTTTTGAAAATGTTCCCCTGAGGGATTTATCTTCTCTCCTCTACTGGCTTTAGCTACGATATCAATTCCATAAATATTCATCATTAGTACTTGGATGCATATATGATATGACATGAGAAATTCTGTCTCCATGGGTCCTCCTGGGAAGTTCTTCAATGGAGGAAAGCAAGAGCATTTGGTCAATCATCTAGAAGTAGCTGAGGTTTGTATAGACAATTTGGACTGGTAAATAATCCCAGTCTAATTTAGTTTTGTTTCAGAATAATCCATTTATTCACATGAATCCCTAAAAAGAAATAAGGAGGTTGCTATATTTGTTCCCCCATGCCTTCCACCCACTTTTAATATTATTTGGAATGATTTTCAGGTGACTTTAATTGGTCTTCTAGCAGAAAATGGCATTTTCTTTACACATATTTGTCTATCTACGAATTTAAAAAGAAAGAAGCAGACAAATGACTGCGTCATGCAATGTAAACTTACACACCACCGGGACCGGTGTTTGGACAGGGAGAAGAGCCCAAAACACCCTCAGCTTTTCCCTGTCCCAGCTGAATACCTGCATTCGCACACCCAAAACATTGCACAGACTTCTTAATTTCACCTGCAAGGGACGTGAGGGAGCAGCAGGACTGGGAGGTCAGGAGAAGGTACGAGGGACACTCACCCCCAGGGCCCTCAGGCAGAGGGCATATGCAATCGGTGCTGCATGCACCAATGCAAAACTGTATGGCCTGACACAAAGCCACGATCTGTGACTGCCCATAATGATGCCCATGACCATGGCTACTGCTGCTTTTCCTGGCCCCACCACCATCACTGCATGGTGCCTAGCAAAAGCAACTGCAGAAACCCTTTGCTATATTCCACCGAAACTGCTGGCTAATTCCAGAAACCCATATCAAAACTGGAGCAAGGCAAGGAAACGAGCAATCTCCTAACAGCTGCCATTGGCAAAGATCTCCGGTTTTATGCCCCTGGATGGTATAACCCAAAAATGCTGCGCAGTGGCATTTGTTCAGTCCTGACTCATAGGCAGATGAATGCCACTGGATGAATCACCAAGAGCACTTTCCGCAGTACCTAACGAGGTAGTTCATCCAAATATTGATCAGGCCTGAGCCTCTCTAGTTTTTGAGATTTGACATAGCATAGTCCAAGATGCTATTTCACCAGTCAAATTATAAGTTTTGGAAAGGGGACCTATAGTGAGCAACCAGGATGGCAAAACATAGGTTGGCGCATCCTCTGTTGATAGGAGCTACCTTCCGCCTGCCATTAAGCTATAAAAATGATACAAGCACTGCTAAAATGCAAGAGAAATAGCAACTTATTACCTTAATAACAGAGAACTTTAAGGCAAATTAACAAAACCACTTTATAAAACATCGCATTCTGTGCAGTCCACTGCTGCAGAAGGTCATTAAGCCAAACACTGTAGTAAAATCATTTCGATCCATAATGGTTGAAAGGACAAACATTAAGCAAAGGATAATCACAAATTAGCATTCAGGACATCAGCTGAACATTGCAGGTGTCCAGGGAAGATAGTTCCTTCCTGTATAGACGCCTGGAAAAGCACGTTTCCTCTCGGATGCTGGACACCACATGCCTGGGCACCAGGCAGGGAACGCCTCTGGTACTCACAGACACCAGAGATCTGCTTGGCCTCGGGGCAGGTTGGCTGACAGTCCTTTGACTTTCAGGGTGTTAAGGGCTGCCTCAGAGCACAGGGAAGGGGCAGCCCTTCCTAGCCTTGCCCCTGCCCAGCAGGGGCCAAGCCTGGGCCAAACCCCAGCCTCAGGCACAGGCCCAGCCCAGGGCCAAGGCCTAGGCTCAACCTCAGGTCAAGGTGCTGCCCAAGACCAATGCTAATCCCCCAGGGCCATAGGCAGTGCCAAGCTCAGCCCAGGCCCCACCCCAGGCCCACCCCACACCCCGGCCCCACCCCACACCCCGGCCCCACCCCACACCCCGGCCCCACAGACACTGCCCCGCCCTCCCCACAGGCCCCGCCCCCAAGGCTCCGCCCCTCGCTCAGACCCCGCCCCTCCCGCCGACAAACACACCCCCTCCCGAACGGAAGATTTCCGCGCAGGCGCCGTGCGCGCCGGAGGCAACTGCCCCCTCGCGGCCCCTCCCAGCCTTGTACAAAGATGGCGGCCGCGCGGCGGCAGGCGGGGCGGGGGGGAGCGTTGAGGTGGCGAGGAAAAGGTGGCGGCAGCAGTGGCGGCCGCGGGCGGCAGTGACAGGTGCGGGGAGGGGAGGACAAGGCGGCGAAGCGGCTTCGGCCGAAGCGCAGGTACCTCGAGTGGGCGGGTAACGGGGTGGGGGAAGTGGCCGGCGCGGCGCCGCCCCTGCCCGAGCTGCGCCATCGGGAACTCCCCTCTGGTCCCCGCCCTGGTGCCGCTGCCCGCCGGTGGCGGAGACCGAACCGTTAGCCGGGAGAGCCGGTGGGGCCATGGCGGTGAGTCGGCGGCTGGCAACCCGCTCCCTTCCCCTGGGCAGGGCGGGGAGAGGGGTGTGAGGGGACGGGGGCAGCGCCTCTACCTGTCCCCGGTGGGGCAGCCCGGCCCCTGAGGAGGCGGCGGTGCCGGCGCCGCTGCCCCTGCCTGCCCGAGGCGGGCCGGGGAGCGGGCGCTAGCGGCCGGGGCGCCGCTGAAGAAACTTTCCGTCTTCGTTGCCGGGCTCCCCGGCCGGTCGGAGATGCAGGGGCGGGGGATCCTCGGGCTGTCGGCGCCCCGGGCAGGGCTGCTGCGCGGCTGCCGCGGGAGGAGGGTGGTTGTTCGGGAAGGAGAAGCAGCTGCGAAGCGCGACCGGAGCAGCTGAGCCGGCTGTGGCAGGCAGGGAGGAGAAGGAAGTGGAGGGTTTCAACACCTCCTTCTCTTGGTTGTAGTTGTTTTTGCTTCTCATGAGCCGTAAAGGTTCCCTCGGAACTCCCAGTTAAAGAGATTGAGCGTGTGTTTCTGTGCATAGATAAAAAGATCTTCCCCAAAACACGTCTTGCTGAGTGCTACCAGAGGCATTCTTTCAGCTAGAATCGTGCCTGATTCCTCCTTTCCTGAGTATTACCCAGGATTGGTTTTAACATAAACAGAAACTTTTTGTTGCTTCCAGGCAACTAGAAAGTGAAACCAGCTAAAAGCAAAAATGAAACTTTTCAGCTGATTTTTATTGTGCGAAGAAAATAAGCGGTAGATACAAGGGAAAATATGTTGGGTAACAGCAAATTGTGCTTTATGAGCAGCATCTCAAGGCGTGTTAGTAATTTGTTTAACCTTGTCAAAGGCAATTTATTAATGTCACGGGGGGTATCAAGTGTTATTCCAGAACATCTCATGTCATGAAGTAATTTCTGTGAAATGTTCTTTGAAGATTTAAGTCTGCATTTGGTCAAATATGTATCTGGTTATAAATGTCTTAAATTATAAAGAAGACTTTAAATCTCTTAATTTTTTGCTGCTAGGTGCTTGGTAGCTTCTGTCTTAGAAGCAATAGGTCCCATTCCTGCTAAGCTTTGAGCTTTAAAGATGATATTTTGTTGTTATGGCAATGGGTAACTTTCTGCTTTATGCAGCATAGAAATTTAACTGTAGCCATGATGTGAATCTGCATGCATAGATGTGTGTATAATCTATGTTGTGAAACAGTATGAATCACAGCAACTCAGCAGTCCTTGAATTTCAGAAAATACAATTAGTTAAATCTTTCCTGCCCCCCCCCCCCCTTTTTTTTTTTTGAAGGAAATGGTCTCAAGTAATTGTGAAATGTAATCACATGATGAATGGAGAAGTAGCAAGCTTTCAGGTGGGGAGAAAGGCACATATGTACATATGTGAAAGTTGGAAATGGCCAAGTATCTGTAGTGCCCGATGTTGCACATTGGATGGAGTTCTTGATAGCTGGTGTTCCTGCTCAGCGTGGGGGGAGCAGTAAGGGTGCTGATCAAGTTTGGAAACACAGCATCTAGTTCTAGACTCAGTCTGTGTATACAGAGTGAACACAATTCATCTTGACATGTGTGGATTGAATCTGGGACGTGTTTTGGCAAACTACACCAGAATTGCCAGGCTGGATCAGTTACACTGGGGCATTGGACACTGGTTTTGGCAGACGACGCCTTAGTTAAGAGGGCTGCAGATCCTTGTCCTCAGAAAGGCCAGGGCTTGGTGATCGTTTGCTTGGGTCACTTGGTCAGGATGAGAGCAATCTACTTTGAGCAGAGTCACAGGCTGACTGCTGTGGATAGTAATACTAAAATAGAATTAGATGAGTGTCTCTCTTTTTTCAGGGCAGATGGAGATCTTCTGAGGCTTTTCACTGTATGACAAGCTTTAGGTGTATGAGTTATGCGAGGTGCAGGTCATTACACGTGATGCTTAAGTTATCTGATTTCAAAAAGCTAGGTTTGTGAACTTAGAACTCAAAAGCTTTTGATTTTATTTTTTTTTTGTAGGCAATAATGTAATGGAATTGCAGAAATGTGGATTATGATTCAGACTAATAACTCATTTGCTTTGGGCTGTGAGTCCTGTGGATCTTGGGATAATTGTTTGTTATTCTTTGCCTTGTGGCCATTTAATTTTACTTGAGTTTGGACCTACATCAACTAACTCAGTGTTATGCTGATGGTCATTTTGGCTCAGGATATCTCAGAGATCCTTAATAATTGTTATTGCAACTTTAACTACTTAACCAAACATGCTTCTGCAACATTCTGTCTTGCACGTTATTGGGAAAGCAAAACCCTTGAAGCCTGATTTGAGGTGGTGTACAATTTTTCATCTTTGTCAATACTTTATCCTAAATGATTTTAACTTCTAAATGCTTTTAAACAATTTAATTTACCTTGCTGGCAGGTCACTCATGGAATTGTCTATACTATTGTAAATGTGTTGGTCTCTAGAAATATTAAATGCTTGGAAGGTGTTAAGTGCTGTTGTTCTGGTTGTCTATTGATGCCTCTGTCAAAGTGGCAAATCTTATTACCTAGCCTAGTCCCCCTTTTTTGGTGGGTGAGGGGAACTGACGGACAGTCTTGTTCATTCCCAGACAGACAGATACCAGAGAAGACAGTTTTTGTGGGGCTACAGTCCCACTTCCCAGGCAGCATTGTTGTCTGTGACCATTGATGTTTATTGTTAGTGTCTCCTGGAACCTGAGGAGTTCTTACTTTCCTCCAGCATCCAGCAACTCTGTACCTTTTTTTTTCTTTACCTCCAACTTCTAATTGTTATGAGATTTCTAGTTCAATCTGTGCTAAGATGTCTGCAGGTAACATGTCTTGATTCATTGGTGCATTTCTGTGATGTAAAATATGAATTGGATTCTCTGTTATGTTTGTCAATAAGGCTTCTATATTTTATCATCCATTTCTTTAAGACTGTTGGCTTGGGGAAATTCCCAGGCAATTTGTAGCAAAATTCAACTTGGCAGCAGTTTATAGTGCACGAGTTGAATTGTGAGCCACTGCTTTTCCTGTAGGACCAGATCTAGTAAAAATAGATTTGCTGTGGAGTGTCAACTCTTTAGCTTAACTAAAAGATACTGTCTGTATCTCAGGAAAGTGATAATAGTTTGGAATGCATACATTGCTGCTTTTTCTGTTCAGCAAACACAAACAATGTTTCCTGAGCTACAGAAATGATCATTTTTTTGCTCTTTCTTTGCCCTATTCAGTAAACTTTGAGCTTCCTTAATGCTGATATTCACTTGATGCCAATAGAGAAACACTATTAGTCTTTTTCTTGAACTTGTCTATCCATAAAGTTTAGTGGTTTTATGTTCATTAATATTTTGGATTGTAATCCTGGGGTCTGTATTTTGTAGGCCTGAGGAGGTAGAATGATGTCTAGAAATTGTCTGTAACACTTAATAGTATTACATGTTTTTTGCAGGTTGTCATCTTTAATTGTTCCAATCAATTTACATTTAGTTTCAGCTTGGACAAATATTTTTGAAGTCGTTGTTGTTGTTCTGTCCACCCCTGCTGAGATCTGGTCCTGTTCCAGCTGTGCTTCCTTCACATACTCTTGGGCCAGTAACCACTGAAAACCTTCAGACTTTTTGTTGTGAAGCTGTCATAGATGACTTCAAAATGTAGATGGAAATAGAATTTGCTGTGCCCTTTTGTCAGTAATTAAAAATAACTTCTAGGTGTTGGTTTTGTGCTGGACTCCCCTGTATAATGTCAAGTCTTTTTATACTCACCTGCTAGGTCACACACCCTTTCTTGAGTGTATTAATAATTTGTTTTGAATAAATGTTGTGGAAACTGTTGGTCTTTGTTTTGATGGTACAGCTGTGTAGAAGACTGCATTACTACTCTTCATGGATGTATTGTTTTAGACTGTTTTTCTGTTCACAGTTGTAGTACCTCAGGAATGGAATATCCTTCCATCTTCCAAAGCTTTTATTAAAACTTTAACACCAAGTTCATTGCCAGTTTCTTCACAGCGTCTCTCAAATTGCGTTAGGCTAGACATACTTAGCACTCTTTGTGTTCACAGCTCCAAATAAACTTCTACCATTTATATCTGGGCAAGCACAAATGTTGGTCTCGGTCTCACCAGACCTACCTGTGTATCTACCAGTTTCCCTAGCTGAATCTATACTTTTGTCTCCTTGTAAGTTCTTTGCTTTTTCAAGATGCATGGGCACTCTTCTGGTCATACTGTTCCACAGTCAAAACATCACTGAGGTTAACATTGGTACCTTCTCTTTCAGTTTAGTATCTTGGGTGCCAAACACTCTCCCAACAGCAGTTTGCAGAAGTTAGAGAGATGTGCTGAATATGCCTATAGTGTGCTTACCCCGAGTTTGCTTCCAGAATTGTCCAGAACCATTTAGGACAGGTGAAAAGACATGCTGCAGAACCACTTCATTTTTGGCAAAGTGTTGTCCCTTATTACATATTCCATTACTTTGGGCATAAAGAGTTGTCAAAACTGAAAATATCTACGAGTTTTCTATCCCAGTTTAACCAGTAGACTTCATTTTTATAGTCCATTAGTAAGAGAGATGCCCAGCACTTTATGAGATGTGATAAATGTCTTCTGCTTTCCAGAAGCACTAATACAAGTCCTTCTGCTGCCTGGCAAGATACAGGATTCTATAACATAGCGTCAAAAAGCTGTTTCACAGCTATGAAAATTTTAAAAGATTGAACTAATGTGTTTCCATGGTTTGAAAAGACTGTTTATCAAGGTCTGGGAAATTGTCTGCAGGAAGAGCATCAAGGTCTAAAAGGATTTATACTGTGGTAGGTGTGGATAGATAGTAACTTGATTCAGTAACTCAGAGTGAAAAGGAATATGTGGCACAAAAATGGTAACTTTACCTTCCACGTGACAGTTCTTTTTGAATTTGCTTTGGATTTTCTGTATGTTGATTACATTTAAATCTGTGAAGCTCGATGTGTTTTGATATTGAATAACTTGAGGTTAAAATGAACTTAAACCTAGATCCTTACCTGCAGTATAAAGTAAAAAACCCCACGTAGTTCTCAAATGTAAATATTTCCTTGTAAATACTACTGAGTTTCTCCAATATATAAATCCATTGTGCATGGTAAACAATGCCTAGGCTCTACTTAAGATCCTACAAGCACGGGCTGCTGCCAAGCTGCTGTCTCATTTCCCCTTGCTAACGTAGCATACTCAAAACTGTATCTTACTCCTTTGATTACAAAATAAATCCTCCTTCTCTAACTTCCAGTTTTCAAACTGCAGGGTTTTGTTGTTTGGGGTTTGTTGTTTTTTTAACTGGAAGAACTGCATCTATTAGATGACTTGAGAGAAGGAGAGACATAAGCAACAGAATAGCAAGTGGATTAGTTTTACTTTGGAGCAGAGTAACACATTTGAGATGGTGGTAGAAAATCAAGTAGTAATGATCTGCAAATGTGTGCATGCAGCTGAAAACTAATCTGTAAGCAAAAAATTGGGTGGATAAGAAAGTCCAACACAAAAACTTTTGTGACTTGCAGTGTCTTGGCAATAGGAGAGAACCATGACTGTAAATATTCACTAAAATTTCAGTATATCTATTGATAGGCTATTAAGGGACTTTTTACAGTAAGAGTATATATCATAAGCCACAAGAGTTACCATACCTCTGCAAATGCTATAGAATCTGTTAAAATGTAAACAGGGAAGACCATACTTTAAGAAAGTACTTCTTTACCTGTTCAGTTTAGTGTGAAAGTAAATTGAAGATGTTTACAAAGTATGAAGAAATGAGGACTGAAAGAAGCTGTGGAAGTGAGCAGTGACAGTTGACAATGATGGGTCTTAGATACAGCTGAAATGTAACTTGTAACTTCAGGCTCCCTAATATCTGGACTGCCTTCATACAACAATACTACTATATTTGTGCATTCCACTCAGTGTGGCATTTCAATGATGAGGATAGATTACTATAACTCAAATAATACATCATAAAAGTACTCCTGTACATTTAATTATGTACATCATGGCAATACAGCTCCAAGTAGATTAGTTTCTGGTTTTGTTGGTTTATTTTTGTTAACAAATTGCCAACTCTTCAGTGTTGTGACTTAATGTGTAAAATAGGAACCTGAGAGCAGCTTTGTCCTCCTGACTTGACTGGGCAATCAGACCAGTTGGTCCCATGGTGTTTTAACTGAGTAAAACTTTTCTTGGAGGATAGGCTAGAACTTGGGAGAAGGGAGCGCTGGTATCATCTGAGAAACCTGCTCTTGTTTTGCTGGTCTTCCCCTTAAGTAGTTGCAGAGACTCCTCCACTGGAGAACTCTTACGTATTTAGTTTTCAAGAATTGCGTTCAGTTTGAGATAACTGTTTGATTACCCTGCTTTATTAATATTTTTTATATGTTATGTGAGTAAGTGCTTCAGTGCTATTGTGACCTAGTTTACTATTAGGGAAGTGAAGCACCTGCCAGGGTGACTGCCTCTTGAGCTTTTTTACTCCTCATTTATTCCAGGAATTCAGAGGCCTGTAAGCCCTTCTCCTGCTGCCCTGGGCAAGGTGTCCCATCTCACACTGAGGGCCTGACAACCACCCAGGTTTTCTGTAACTCACCTGGATTTAATGCTGCTGATGAAGACTTTCAAGAAGTTTTTAGAGACCTCAGTTTGCAGAGATATGTAATGACTGGCTGCTGGAAGCTGCTGCCTTGCACAGAAAAGAAAGGGACAACTCTATTCAAAGCATCAGCTGTGAATTACTGGAGGGAGTCTGGTGGCAGGCTATGAAAATGATCGGGGGTCTGTAGCATCTTTCTTATCAGGAGAGATGAGAGAACTGGGTCTGTTCAGCCTGGAGAAGAGAAGCTGAGAGGGGATCTCATCAGTGTTTATAAATATCTCAAGGGTGGATGTCAAGAGGATGGACCAGACTCTTTTTCAGTGATGCCCAACGATAGGATAAGGGGTAACAGGCACAGACAGAAGCGAAGCACAGGAGGTTCCATCAGAACACGAGGAGAAACTTCTTTACTTTGAGGGTGCCAGAGCACTGGAACAGGCTGCCCAGAGAGGTTGTGGAGTCTCCTCCTCTGGAGACATTCAAAACCTGCATGGACACATTGCTGTGTGATCTGCTCTAGGGGAACCTGTCTGAGGTTCAGGTGGGTTGGACCAGATGATCTCCAGAGGTCCCTTCCAATCCCAGCCATTCTGTGATTCTGTGCTCTGTAGCTTCATGAATGCTATGCATTGACGCTGGAAGAAGCAGTTCCTTTCTGCTTAAAACTGACCAGTTTTTTGAAGATTAACTTTTAACTAGTTCTGTCCTCTGTTTTAATTCACTGTGTTGTTGACCTGTTGCTTGCGGTGGTGCAAGTGGGAGAGATTGGTACAGTTTAAGAGAAATTACTTAGAGCAGTTTAAAGTCTTCATAAAAGAACATGTTTGTTAGGCCTCAAAACACCTTTTTTTTGGTGGATTCTTAGTCTTGGGAAGTGGTTGCTATATGCTTGTTTTGCCTTGTCATATTCTGCGCTATTATCTCGTTCCTTAGGGAAGCAGAGACCTACAGGTTTAAAAAAAAAAAATCAGTAGAGAGAAATTTTAGGATCTGTTAGACTTGCAGCCTCATCAGTCCTGTGCCATCTTGCATTTGGATAGCATAGTTTTCATTTTTCAGAATGAGCAGGAAAAAGCTTTTTCAGTAAGAGTTCTTCAAAAGCTACGCGTTCTCCTTGAATCATGCACTCTTCGTAGTTCCAACACCGGCAGCTGTCTCTGCAATAAATTTGTCTCACTGACCATTTGCATCACATTAAAAAAGATAAATCCATGGTTTTAGTTCTTTGCATTGAATTTGCTTGTTTTTCTCAAAAAAAGTAAGCATGTTCTTCAGCAGAAATAAAGGCAAGAGTAATGGTTAACTGCAAAGGCCAAGCTGTTTTTGAACCCATGTGATTTTTCAGAAAATAAACTGAAGGAAATCCAGTCCTGGCAGAAGCTTAGAAGAACCTAATTTAGCTGGTAAAAAAAGTAAAACTAGGAGGATTTAAGGAAGCTCTTGAAAATAACAGGAGTGTTAAACAAAACAGCTGCATAGTTTAGATCAGTGTAGAATAAATCAGAATTGCATTGGACATCTTTATAAGTGGTGCAAAAAACACACTGTGCAGTTCACTCTCCTCCTTTCTTTTTGAGGATGCTTCCCAAGAATCTCTAGAAGGAAGTTGCAAGGCCACCACGTAGCACCCAAGCAATGTGGGGCAGTGAATCAGATTGATGTACGTGCTAAAGACTAGGCCTAAGTTTGCATTTAGGTGCTGACAATGTACTTTTTTTTTTTTTTTAATGCACACTACCAAATTAGTTCTGAGTAAAAATAACAGTTTCATTCTCATTTGTGATATGGTTACACTTATCGCTTCCTGAAAGTTACAGAACCAGTTTAGGCTTCTCTTCTTTGAAGGTGTAAGAGGGAGTGGCAAATAGTTGGAAAGTACTGAATTCTTCTTATGCAACAACTTCAAGTTATATGTACTTCATCCAGATAAGGACCCTGGATTCATCTTTAGGAATCTAATAATGATAATAATGTTTAAAACCAGGATGTGATGTTTTCATGTAGTCTCCGTTGCACTACTCTTGTTAGGTACCGTCAAACATTTAACAGTTGTGCTGCTGGACAACATGAGAGGTGCTGAGTGTCCATGAACATGTTGTGCCTTTCCAGACGACTGGTTTATCAGTGTCATGTTCTTCTCTATGTAGTCTTCACCTTCAAAATTTTAGTTTTCTACTCCAGCGACTAGTAAGACCTTAGCTTCTTTGGCTCAGATTCACGCTGGCTCATAAGTACAAATCCATTTAACTTGAACAGCTGGAGTGTTTCCTATTATCTACTATACATTCTTGTGCAGGTTATAGTACCAATGACATGAATGCACGAAGTGCATTTGAAATTGCGCCTAAATCATTGCAGTTCACATTCCTGGAGTATAAAGGCAACTTGAAGTATTGATTTACTATAATGCACTTAACTCACACAATGCTAAAGTTTACTGTTGTGTGGCTGGACCATTCTTGCCTTGAGAAGAACAGACAGGAGCTATCTGGAGTGAGAACCAGCAACTATTTTGACTATTCAAGCGCTACTTGCATTTGCTTATCAATCAGTATTTTCTGTGTTGCATTAATTTTTGCAGCTTCTAGTGTTTGCCATCCAGTGGTAACACAGTGTGAACAGAGGCACGCGTCATGTTTCTCAGACTTCTTTGAGAATTGTGTTCAGTGAGTGTCTGTGATGCCACTTGAGAGCTACAGTTGAAATATTTCCATTTCTATGGTAGAGGCTATAGATTCCTTTTTCCTACAGGGAGTTCAGTGCTTATTAAAACATTTTGCATATCTTCTTTTTAAACTATTTTGATTTACAGTTTCTAGTGAATGTCAGACACCAACTTTGTTGATTTACTTTACAAAACTACATTTTAAAAATAATTTTATGTATTACCTATGGAAACTATACTTTAAAAATTATTTTTGTGTATGACCTACCTGCAACTTCTGTATTATGAACAATGGAACTGAAGGGAATGACAATTTCAGTTTCACTTTACTTAAAGGGAGATTATCAGGTTAGTGCAATAGAGATGTTCCACAGAGCACCATTCTTCTAACAAAAAATAACATTTCTCTATTCTGTTGGAAAATCTTGCAACAAGTTTTCCAGGAAACACTTTTCTAGAGCAGGAAAAATAAAGAACAAAGCACTCTTTTAAAAATAAATTGCATATTGATTGAAATTGGTTCAGAACTGAAAAAGAAAAGCTGGTATACCGTAGTTTCCACATCCAAAACTCTGTGACTGGAAAATATGGTAAATGTATGGAGGGAAGAATTAAAATCATTCTGCTCAATTCTGTTACTTAAACACAGAACTCTTCAGCATGCTTCGTAACTTTAATAGCTCAGCTGCAACCTTATGGATCTCTGAGTAATTATATTCTAATACATTTCTACATCAGCTACATTGCTGTATCTGAGCTTTTTCTAGTAGTGCATTAAGTGACATAACTGACATGTGTTGCATACACTTTGTTTTTTCCTCTTCACCCTAGGGAGGCATTGGTGTATTTTGTTTCTAGAATTTTCCTGGTTTTAGCATATTTGTACCTCTTGGGCACTAGTATTTGTGTATTCTTGACTGATTACTTCTGAACTGGATGGACAATTTGACAGACTGTAAGGTGGCATGTGCCTGTTGTCCAGGGTGTGTAGGGAGGCAGAGTCTGTCGGATCATTTGAGCCCAGGGTTCGAGTCCCGGAGCGTGGCGCTGAGGCTGCCGGTGTTGTGTTCGGTATTGAAACCCTGGAGGGGTGGGGCTGGGGGCACTGGTGTAGTGGGGATTCACGGTAGTAATTTTTCCAAGTTTCAAATTGTCGGGCAGGAGATATCTTTTAAGGACTATATGAAATAACAAAGAATAAACTTATGTCACAATAGGCACTAAAGAATGGGCATAGTGAGTACTTTTAAATACCTTAATCACAGGAAAAGTTTAAATAGTAGCTTGCATCTTCTTGAAGAGTCACTACTCTACAATACTCTTCTTGAAGAGGCTCTACTCTAAATAAAACAAGGCTTTCTTACTTTAGCTGTTTGAAAGAGATTTCTTTTTGAAGCGATCCTGCTATTTTCACATTGGAGAAGGCAAAATCAAAGCATTTCATACACTAGCATTGGATGATGATTTTATGGTCTTTTTGGTTCTGGAAGCTCATTCCTTGGTCTTTGACAGAACCAAGAAAGTGTTGTCTCCTGTTCAGAGAAGCTTTTCCTTCTCATTGGAAGTTGTCTGGACCTGGGGATGAGTATTGCCTGTGGTTTTGGAGGAGCTGAGCTGCATGAGGACCCTGGTGAAGGAGGAATGCACACCTGTGCTGCTGGACCGAGCCCGCAGGGAAAATGCACCTTCTGGCAACTGCAGGTTGGCAGCTGTAACATGATACAGGCTGAAGCGTGTATGAAACTGCACTACTGACAAAGAAATTGTGGAATGGCGCTGGTTTTATGACTTTTCATGTAATAGCAACATGCGGTTTGGAAGCATTTAGTATTGCTTTCATTGTGCATGTTCCTTATGCTGCACCTTTCTGTGTTAGGTGCTTTTGTCTTGTCCCTGCTTGATCTTCCATCTGTGTGTTGTGTAGAATCAAGGCTCTTATGAACGGCTCTCTGTAATAATAAATCTGTTTGTATTTGTTGGTCACCAAATTTGACAGAATTAGGATGTGAATGAGTATTAAGTATTGTAATAAGTAGGTAGGTAGAGAAGAATCATAGAATCATAGGATGGTTAGGGTTGGAAGAAACCTTAAAAGATCATCTAGTTCCAACGCCCCTGCCATAAGGAGGATGCACCTTCCACTAAACCAGGTTGCTCAAAGCCCATCCAACCTGGCCTTGAACACTTCCAGGGATGGGGCATCCACAGATTCTCTGAACAGCCTGTTCCAGTCCTTTACCACCCTCATAATGAAGAATTTCTTCCCTATATATAATCTAAACTTCTCCTCTTTCATTTTAAAGCCATTGTTCCTTGTCTTATCATGACATGCCCATGTAAAAGTCCCTCTCCAGCTTTCTTCTAGGCCCCCTTTAGGTATTGGAAGGCTGCTGGTCTCCCTGGAGCCTTCTCTTCTCCAGGCTGACTTGCTGGCATGTCTGGAATTCCTTTGGGCTGATCTTCAGGTGCTCCCCTGCTGACCTGTGATCTTTCTCCAGGCTCTGGGCATCTATTGCTGGCACTTTAAATCACAAAAACTAAGGAAGAAGCAGGGATGCAAGTTTCTCCATCAATAGGCACCAGAGAAACCAGTTGTGAGGTAAACAATTTGTATCAAACTCAATAACCAGAAGCAGTGAATCTCTAGGAAAGGAGTCCTCCTTACGTTTTTGGGGGTTTTTTTGTACACAACATTGTTACTAGCTATCACTGCACTTATCGTATTAGTGCCTACAGCCAAACTGAAATGGAAAGCCTGTTTGTGTTATGTTTTTAATACAAAAGTATAACTCTTTTTAATTTGTGATTATCCTATAATGCAGCTTTCCTCCTTTTCTTAGGAGAAAGGTCAGAGTGTAAAGTATTTCTGTTATGGACAGTTCTATGGGTAAGTCTTCTGAAGTTTGAACTTTAAGTCTGAGAGTTTGAATTTTCATCAGCACTGTCATTGTTACTTTGAAATTCTGAGTTGGGAATCTGACAGCTCAGAAGACAAAACTGCTCTCCTCTCTCTGGCTTCTGATCTACTGACAACACTTGAACTTTGGCATAACATGTCATATTTTGATTGACTAATACTCTGGAATTCACAGAAGAATTCAGCTCAGTAGGGGCCTTTGCAGATTGCCAAGAACAGCCCTTTTTCAGGACCTAGCATGGCCATGTTTTGACTTTCTACAGCAGTGGTCTCCAAACTTTTTGGATCACACACCCCATCAGTAAAGACGTTTTGAGGCTGCACCTCCAATATTTGTATGTTTTTAAATTATATACATGCACTACTCTACTAATATAGTATCACAGAATTATAGGGATTGGAAGGGACCTTGAAAAATCATCTAGTCCAATCCCCCTGCTGGAGCAGAAACACCCAGATGAGATTACACAGGAATGTGTCCAGGTGGGTTTTCAATGTCTCCAGAGAAGGAGACTCCACAACCACCCTGGGCAGCCTGTTCCAGTGTTCTGTCATGCTCACTGAGAAGAAGTTTCTTCTCATATTTAAGTGGAACCTCTTGTGTTCCAGTTTGTATCTGTTCCCCCTTGTCTTACTATTAGTTGTCACCGAGAAGAGCCTGGCTCCATTCTTGTGACACTCACTCTTTATGTATTTGTAAACATTAATGAGGTCACCCCTCAGTTTCCTCTTCTCCAAACTAAAGAGACCCAGCTCCCTCAGCCTTTCCTCAAAAGGGAGATGCTTGACTCCCTTGGTCATCTTTGTCACCCTGTGCTGGACTCTCTCAAGCAATTCCCTGTCCTTCTTGAACTGAGGGGTACATTATAAAGCATACACAAAAAAAATGAGATGAAGATGAAAAATGCTATTTAAAAATATTTTTTAATTTATCAGTGACAAAAAATATTTTCTTCCCGTACCTCAAGGGACTGTCTTGGCCACCTCCTGCTTGGGAGACGGCTGATCTGCAAGACTGAGATGTTTGTTTGTTTGTTTGCGGTCTCTTAGGGCAACCTATGTCAGTGCTATATCACTCTCATTGTGAAGAGAGCATGTGTTCTTCACTTGTACTTCTGCTGCCTCCCTCCAAGAAGAGTTTGACTTAAGGCCTCTCAATAAGCATCCTTCAGGTGGTGGATGCAGCCAGTAGGTGACCCCTGGCTACTTTAGTGCTCTTAGCTCCTCCTTGTCTTTCATGGGCTTAAGCCCAGGAACAGTCTGTAGCATCTCTCTCTTATACTGAGGAGGAGGTGGTGACTGGGAAGAGCAAAACTGGACATGATATTCCAGATGCCACCTGGTAAGTGTTGAGTAGTAGGGAATGACCGTCTCGCTCAGCCCAGTGTGCTGTTAGCCTTCCTTGCCATGGGGACATGTGCTGCTGAATCGTGTTGTTTTACCTTGGTGATCCAGCTGATTTAATGCTGATGTGTTTTCAGAGATCAGCTGCTAGTCTCTTGGAGATGGAAATGCTGATCCTTTGCATGTGCAGAGGCCCAATGACCTCAGCCTTACGGTATGCCTTAAGCCTTAATGAACAACTGACTGAGAGAAAAGCAGAGTTGTATATGTCCTTAGAGAGATGACTCTTTAGAGAGTAATGCCACAGAAACATTAAAAGAACCAAGTCTGAAGGCATTTAAGGTTTGAGTTAAATTGTTATTACAGTTCAGGAAGGCAAACTTGCTTACTGTACTATTGTCTGGAACTCAGTATTTGAGCCTTTGGGCTTGTTAGTGTAATTCATTCCTCAGTGCTTCCTCAGGCAGAAGTTTGGAGTCTCTAAACCGGGGCTGTCAAACTGATTTTCACTGGGGCCCACATCACCCTCGTGGTTGTCTTTGAAGGGCCGAACGTAATTTCAGGACTGTATAAATGTAGGAGTGGTTCCATTTATCCAGTCCTAAGATTACATTCAGCCCTTTGAAGGCCACTGTGAGACTGACGTGGCCCCCAGTGAAAATCAGTTTGATACCTCTGGTCTGAACAAACCATATCCAGTAAATTTAGATGCCTTCACTTTGTTTCAGCTTTGACAGCCTTCAGAAAAATCTTTCAAAGTCTTTCAAATTCAAATGGTGATAAGGAAAATGAATGGCAGTTCAGTTAGGGTAGTGGGCAATAGGTAGTTTGTTATTTATGTCTCATAAAAAGCAGTAACCTACCTGAGCTGAAGTCTCAGGAGACCTTTTACTTTCCCCACATCCTAGGACAGACTCTGTGCGGATTCTGAAAGAACAGCATCTACTGAGTTAGCAATCCTGAATTACACTTCAAATGTCTGCTATTAGTTTGGTATATTCAGTAGCAAGAGGAGAAATGAGATAGTCATGCAGCAGTTGTTGCTGTGCAAGAGTCAGTATAGATTTCTAAATAACCATGTCTTTAATCCACCAGTAGAAAATGACTTCTCAGCTGTTTCTGTGCTTAGCAACAGTCTGTTACCTGTCTGTTCATCTAATGTGTCGTCTTACTTGTCTGGTCTCTTTTAATGTGTCGACAAGAATGGTGTAGGGAGTTGGCTTTAAATAAATCCTTAGCTTTATCCCACATGTTATTTTACTGCTTCTGATGGCTGCTGCATCTGTTTCAGTGGTGCCGGAAATCTGACAATGGGCTAGTGAATTGTTGGAACTGGCTCTGCAGGCTGAGCCCTACCTGTTGTCCAAACGTGAGCTGTTTTTCTCATGTCCTTTTCAAGACTAAATCCCAAGTATATTGGGAAACTAGAAGGAGCTGGAAGACAACTAAATCGTCCAGAGCAGTTCTATGTGGAGTAAGGCTGAAATCACAGTATGCACATACTTTGCTTTCAGTATTTTCAACATGGAGCAATATTTTCAAGAAGTTGTAGTTGCCTGTACTACTCTTCTGAACAGCTATTAATACTTTTAAGTCAGCAAATTGGAGACAAAGCTTGTTACATTATTCCAGTTGAGACTGTGGTTATTTGCAGCCAGAGGCAGGGAAAATATCCTCCTTGTTGCTAAGTGAGGTACACCTGTAAACACAACTGATACAGCCTTTGGGGGAGCTTGTGTTTGGCTGTCCACCTTTTCAGAATCAACCTTTCACAAGATTGAGTTCATCCTTTTTTGTTTTAGAAAGAACAGCTATACCTTTATGTATTAAAATCTTTTGTTATGCCTAGCTTTTTAAGCTATTCATGCTGTTTTGGTGGAGTAAAATGACTCTGTCTCTAATCGCTGTCATGATTTGTCTTTTCCAGACTTCCTTCTGACTTTTTTTTTTTTTTTCTCTTGAGAGCTGAATTTAAAACATGTTCTGTAATGAGAAACCAAGAACTGATATGTTCCCTGCCTATTGGAAATTCACATGCTCAACAACTGGCTGTCTGTCCAGTTTTAATCCATGTAATATCTGTTGTGTTTTTACTGAAATGTTGTGTAATGCCAAATAAGGTTCAAGTTGGTTTTTCCAGTTCTCGTATTAGTACCTTTATCAGTAATACACACCACCAGGAGATTCTCAAGTTAATTGGATAAGCTTTTTTCTATCAGTCATATTTGTCTGTTAATTCTTTACAAATAATTTCCAGTGTCAACTATTAACTTTTATTTGGTCTTAGATTGCTGTTGGCTAAACAGGTCTTGATTGTCCCATTTGCCCTTTTACAATAGAGTATTTAATGCAAGACTTCTAGTTTTCTTCCAGAACTCTGAGACTGTCCCAGGACTCAAGTTATTTGCAAGTCTTTTTCAGAGATCTAGGTAGATCTCTCTTTCCACAAGTCTTGAATGCAAGTTGTCTGGGTCTACTGATTTAAAAGCTCTCTCTGTGCCCATTTGATATCCTTGCATCAAGTGTGATATAGTGGTATTAATTTCCAAGATATGCTTATCGATCTCTTGTGCTTATTTTGATGCCAACCTTTTGTCCATTTTATCTGACTTCTCCTTCTTTTGCCACACGGTACTTGCCCTTTTCTAATCCTTGTCTTCATTTGTCCTCATAGCTAAAAAGAAAAGGCACCTGCAACTGGTGGACATACCATGTTGTACTGTCTGACCAGGTTATATACACTGATTTCTACAAATAGCTGCATCTTGACTACTGATAGGCAAAAGGCATTTGATGATAGGTGTAGCGTAGACCCACATTGGTATGAAGTTTAAACCTTTAGTCTTCAAGACTAGTTCAGTGGCATTGCAGAGAAATCTAATATTGTATTGTCAAGAAAGCATTGTTTTATTTTTTTCCCTAGATTGATTACACAGTCTGACAGGTAGCACTTTTATTATTGTTGTGGAAGGTGTCAAGAATAACACTGTACCCAGTACCTCCTGTCAGGGTTTATTGATGAGCACCATGCTTCATCTCCAGAATAAATCAAATGCTTGGATCCAGACATAAAATCTAGCTGTGTTCCCAGTTAAAGCACTGAAGTCTGTGTGCCAAAGGTGGGGTACCCACCTAAGCACTCAGGTGCCTGGGGAACCTAATTTGTGTACAAATCAAATCATTAAACACCTGTGCGAGAGAATGAATGAATGAACCGGAGACCAAATATTACGTATGTCCAGAACTGCTTCTCTTTTGGAAAGATTGAAAAAGTTGTCTGAACAAGTTGTTGTGACAGTCATATTGAATCAGTTTGGGTTGTGTTTCATTCTTACTGGTATCCAATTTGATAGACATGCTTTGGTTTATGCTTAATAAATGGTGATAGCGCTGAGTGCATCATAAGTTATGAATGCAGTCAAAAGTCGTCGTGTGTGGTAAAGGAGGTTAGTGCTTCCTTATATAAGAGATCAGTCGTTAGCAGGGTGGTTTGGGAATAATGACCTGGATTCAACTTAAACCTGGGGAAAATCAACCCAGCTTAGTCTGGGAGTGCATTGTGTTATGTCTTGGAGTATTGAAACTACCTTTTCGCCTGTGACACTTTACATAGTAGAGCAAAATATTTGGAGCTGTAAGATCAAGAGATCATACAGGAGCAAGCCTGGTTGTAGCTATGGTGGAAGGAGGAATGCCTTGATTCTAACCAATGCTTCCAGGCTGGGCATTCATTTTTCATAAAACAGTCATTGGATAATATTCTGGGAAGTTCACCATCAAACTTACTGGCTTGCAAGATGATCCAAGTAACTTTCATCAGCTCTCTGCCACCTGCAGAAGTGGTGCAGACTGACTGTAGCCTGGAGGATATTTTGATGAGTGGGAAACCTTTTAAAATAAGGTACGAATATAAAACTCTGTCCTCATTGCTTGTGAGACTGATTAGTCTGGCTAAGCAGGTCTAAATGACTTGGCATAAGCAGTGATGAATTCTTAAGTAGTCATAGTTCGGTTTCAAAGTCTTTTAACCTAGAGGGTTTTTTTTCACAACTTTAATCTTTGCCAAATATACCAGGAAAGTGAATGAAGCCTCTAAAAGAATCTCAGAATACCTTTTTTTTCAAATTCATATTTTTATAGTAGGACAGCCTTCAGTATGGCTATAGCTAAATCATGCTGTATATGTATAGCTGTAGGAGAGGCTTATAGTGCTTTGTTAATGCATTTTCTAGAAAATGTGAAACCTTTGTTCTGTGTGACTCTTATTTTCCTGGCAGCACTGATTTCAACCCATGGCAGATATACAACATCATTGGCCTTAGAGGGGCAAACTAGTAAAAGCAGTCAGCTGGGTGGGATGGAGATAGTTTTAGAGAATGCTTCTGAGTAGTAAGCTGCAACAGCAGCTGCTCTATTAGTTAACCAGATATCATCTCTAGAACTTGGTACCAAAGTCAGTGTCATTAAGCTGACTTTATCACTTCTTGGATTTTGTTTGGTATCTCTTCATTTAAAGTAAGTTTTATATGCTGTAACAAGTAAACATCTCTGTTTATGAGGAGATGGTATATCTGTGTTAGAAGTTTAGCAGTGTTTGTAGAGACCTTCATTAGCCAGATGATGTAAAGGCAAAAATTTTTAAAAAACTGTAACATTACTGATTGTCAGGCTGTGTAACTGTAAAATTGTACCTACTTGTTTTTACCAGGCTACTCTTAAGTACTGGCTAAGAGAGGCAGTTCTGCTTTAGAAATACTATACAAGCTTATTCTCAGCTTAATCTTTGTGTTTGATGTTAAGCACTGTTTTCAGATGCAAAATGTGATTAACTTGTGCAAATACTGAATGTACCATTCACCTCTAGTGAATTCTTTCCATCTTTTTGTTAAGAAATATCAATTTCTCAATTCTTGTTGATTTCCCTCTGTCCAACCTGACCCCCCACACCCCCATTCCCCTACCTACCCCCCCCACCCCCCCCAAAATAATGCAGAGAGGATGGAGTTAAGACCAGTACACTAAACCATTATGACTTAAGGTTTTGGGTTTTTGTTTTGTTTGTGGTTTCTTGGTTGTTTGTTTTGTTTTTTAACAAAATTAAATACAGTTTCAAAAGCAGCTTATTAAATTTGCAGTATGTATTTCCAGCATGGAAAAATGATAATCTGCAGCTTTTTCCATCCATTATTCCTATAGCACTAACATGCAAAATGCCATAAAACACATTACTTATGACTTCTAATGTAATTGAAAGGAATGCTTGACTGAATCTTGCTTTCTGTTATGCTGTTACGTGACTCTGATCAGAGTTGAAGTGGATCACTGCTTTCATGGGCCTCTTGTCTGGGTTTTTTTTTTCTTGTAAGCAGATTTCATGTAACTATACAGTGTGTGCTAGCGAGGGCTTGTTCTTAGTATAGTTATGAGAATTATAACTTTGTGTGCAGACATAACTTCCTTTTTTTTTAATTCCTTAGATTTTAGCTTCTGGTAAAGCTATTAAAGGGCCACTGGTCATCAAAATGACAGTTTTAATTCTAGATCTAATACATTTTAAAAGTAAAGAAATGTCAGATTGTGAAGAAGATTTTGTTGTTCAAGTGAGATGCAAGTGAAAGTTTCCTATTAAGTAGTTATTTCTAAAACAAGTGTTTTGTTCGTTATAATAGTAGAAAGATAAAGTGATATTTTTGGTGTTTTTGGTTTTTTAAGAAACAGATTTTCTTTTACTGGTTTCATATGAACAGGAGCACTATACATGTAAGTTCTAAGGCAATTGCACTCCCTCCCACCCCGCCCCACCCCAGTAGGCATTTTGTTAGTCAAACTTAAAGTTTTGGTTTATAATGAAAGTTAAAAGATTCGGGTTTGTTAGCTCAAGGCTGTGATGTATCTTCTTCTAAAGTTCAGCCACTAGAGGGGATCTAAACCCACCCTCTGCATAAGGCTTGCTCCAGCTGGCAAAAGATATCTTCAATCTTACGTGATTTCTGGAATTGTGTGGAAATATACTTTCTAAAGGTGTCTAATTTCATAATACATTTTTTTAAGTGAGGCTGTTTTTTAAGGGTAATTCTTCAGAAATATTTATATAGCTCAACCATTTGAGTATCTCTCTTTTTGCAGGTGATCTTGTGAATAAGTGTACCATCAATGATGGCAGAACATCCACCGTTACTGGATACCACTTCGATTATAAGTAGTGAAATCCCTCTTCTAACTTCCCCCATTGTTAGTGGGGATGGAGCACAGCAGGTAAGGACACTGAAATATCTTTTTTAAATACTTCCAACAGCATCATTGACATATTGACACTGTAAAAGATGGTGAGCCTTCATCTGGAATATTTTTGTGCATCTCTGGTCATGTATGTATTTTAGAGATCAAAGTGAAGGTAGAGCTGGCGCAGAGAAGAGCCTTGTAAGGAGTATGAAGCAGAAAACCTATCTTGTACATCTCCATAGAAGAATGGGACTGAACATCTCGCAAGCTCTCTAGGCATACTTGAGTCTTAATTTGGAAGCTATATATTTACATAACCATGTGACCCTGTTAAGGGTAATAAAATTTCCCCTATGGTAGAGCTTAAGAGCTCAGGCACATGTGCTAACAAGTCTGTGGCCTCTAGACTGACACTTGGTTACAAATGGGTATCTTGAATGGTGGGACTTGCTTTTGTATGTTAGTGTCTGCCTGGACACTTCAAATGTTTTCTGAGACGAAACCAGTCAAGGTGATAGAAAAACTTATGATTATGGTTTCAGAATACTTGAGAAAGGTCAACTCCAGTGAGGAAGGAACATTGACAAAAATATTGCATTCTCCATATCTTTAACCTAGGAAGAATATTTTAAGCCCCAGAAAAGCACAGTTCTGGAGCACCTTCTGACGGGAGAAAATGAGTAAAAAATTAAGTGGTTTGAGGTATCTGAATGGTTTTAGAGATCACTGCCTGTGATAGTAAGAGGCTGGACCTTATGATCTAGGGAAGTCCCTTATAGTCTGCCATTCCCATACTTGATCTTTATGCAGAAGAAATAATTATTTATCACAAAGGGGAATTAATTTGTAGGGTAAAAACACAGAGCTTTAAAGTGAGACGAGAGAATGGACTGCGACAGTTCATGAGATGAGATTTGGGCTGCAGTGAGATCTTCACGATGTGGGGAAAGCTTGAATACGTAGCAAGAACTGATAAATCTTTTTAAATGAATGTGTGGACAGAACATTCCAGAAAAAAGGCTTGCTAAAGTCATGATAAACAGTATCTACTGCTCTACCCTCAATCACCAAGCTAGAAGTTTAATTGTAGGCCCTCCAGGTTTGCCAGGCATGATTTCCCCTTTGTGAATCCATGCTGACTACTCCCAGTCACCTTTTTATCTTTAAGGTGTTTGGAAGTGGCTTCTGGGAAGATTTGCTCGCTTATCTTCCTAGAGTTGAAGGTGATGTTGACTGGCTTGTAGCTGCCTGGATCCTCTTCCTTGCCCTTTTTTTGAAGATTGCAGTGGCATTTGCTTTCTTCCAGTCCTTTGGTACCTCCCCTAATCACCCTGACCTTTCAAAGATAGTTGAAACTGAGTTACTTGTTCTGCCTTCTCCAAAAATAAGACTATCAAGCTGTGCTGTCAAGCTTACTCTGTAATGGTGCAAAATATTCAGGCAGGTACGAGCTTAAATGTTCTTTTGGGGATACTTTTTCATTAAAATGTTGTCTCTTTTTCTTGTGCTGAGCAAGGTTAAAACTGGAAAACAAGCAAAGAATTTCTTCCGAGAAATGAATTTCTAGAGGTTTCATTAATTTCTTAAGGAAGAAACATCGGATATGCTGTTGATGTCCTTTTTTATTTAAAAAAAAATAAAGTTGCTCATTAAGAATACTGTCTAAAGGAGAACTAATAGTGGTAGTGTTTATTTTAAAAAAGAAAAAATAAAATCTTCAGAAAATATTGGGCAGATTCTCAATCATCAATAAAGTAAGTTTCTTTCTTCATTTTATGATAACTAGCGGTTATACCACAATGTTGTCTGGTGTTCTGTGTTACACAATGTCTAGTGGAAGTTGTGACTTTCATTTTCTGTCCTTCTTTCACGTCTGATACGCGAGTCATGAAGAATCTGCAAATGCATTTATTCAGTTGCAGGAAAGCTTACTGGAAACCCTTTTTGCATCTGGTGATTTGAAAGCTACCACTAAGTAGAAGATACTTTTATGTCTCAAATATAAAAAATTCAGGATTGCAGTTACTGTTTATTCTGTCAAGGTGGCCCAGGTAAGACTTAGGCCACAGAAAGGTCAGGCAGGCCATTATTGATTTATAAGGGTCTTAAAATTATTTGTTATGTTTGTTTTACATGGTACGCTGATGAAAGTAGCATATACTTCCAAATGTGATCTTATGTATGTGATCTTATCACATACAACACATAATTCTGAGCCTTTTTCTTTTTTTAAATATTTAAACCAGAATATTAGTTCATTTTATTCTTTTTTTTTTTTTTTCCCTTGTAACTTTGAAGCTATGAGAAGTGAGAAGACTTTTGCCTTCATGATAGAGTTGCTTATTTTTCTGATAGTCTCCTATTAGCTACAATACACACATTCTGTAGGGGTTACTTCCTTAAAATATGAAAACTACTTCTCTGGTTTCTTTTGTAACAGGATTGTGGTGTTGAATTGCATAATCTATAGTGCTGACAGAATGTGCTCCCACAATCAAAATTCAGAGCTGTTTTGTACACATAAATAAATGCACATGTTCTTCCATCTTCGTTTTATGTAGGTTGGACTATAGCTATTCTATTTACTTGTATCCAGTCCTAACTGAAAAAAATATATCAAAATCTAGTATAAAATTTTGTATTTAAATATTTTGTTTATATTTTGGTATTTCCTGTGTTAGACTAGTTAACTGCATCCTAGAACTTGCACGTTTTTGTTCAGTTGTGAAACACCTGAGTATCTTTTTAATCAATTCCACCCTTTTTGCATCTTATCAGAATTAACTATGATAATTATAGTGATTTAAGTTGTATACACTGCATAACTGAGTTACCAGATGGATATAGACCATTCAGTACTTTTCTAGAACAGTTAATATCTTCAAGATAATCTTTTTCAAGTACTTGAAGTTCTGCTAGCAGTTTAAATGTGAAATAGCAGTGCAAATATTTGAACATGTTAAGATGAAAGGTCATATGCTTCAAATAGTGGAAGCGTCTGATCAGGTTAAAGCTGTAACTTTCCACCATGTTTTAAAACAATCCACGAAGTTAGAGGAGCATACCTGTTCAGGGAGAAAACATGGGGACTTAAACTGTGCGGATGTTCATGTACTGCTGTGGGAGGCCACTTCATTCTGTGTCCCACAGAACAAGGGACTGCTGTTAGTTTCGTAGGACAAAACTGGGGAAAAGGAAAAGCAAAGACCGAGCCCGTTAGCTCTTCCCTCTCATATTAAACCCAGGAGTCCTGCTTTTGCACCTTCTCATCACTGTGTTCAACCTGAGTGGATAACGTGGTCCTTATGTCTTGGTGGTGAGTGAAGTTGTGGATGAAGAATGGAGAAGATCCATAGGAGTTGGTAGAAACCAAGTGATGCTTAGAAAAGGTGGATGAGGACAGATGTGCTTGAGGGTTTTTCATGTAAGGGTAACTACCGCAGAGAGGCTTTGGTGATGGTTGCTGAGGCTGAACAGGAAGGATGTGTTTGACATGAGCCCTGATTTGGTGAGGGGAGGTAAATTTGTGATTGAGAGGAAAATGAGGAGGCAAGAGTTCAAACTTCTTGCTTTAACAGACACTTTATTTTCTTGATATTAGACTGATGTTAAATTGTTTTGGAAAGATTCTGAAGCACCCAGTGCTACTCCAAGACAAATCAGTAAATTACTGACACAATTTTGCAGCAACCCTGGAGTTCTACGCCCTCTCTCCACCTTCCCACTGCAACAGCTGTGGAGCGAGACATCCCTATATAACTGTGGTCTCCTTTATTACCAAAAATGTAGATACCACTCTCAAATTAGCCCAATACCTGTTAACTGTTTCCTTTTCTTTGGGCAATGGCACACAGTGTTTGACCTTCAGTCAGCTTTATTTCTCAGCAAGTTATAGTGATATAGTAATACTACTGGCTTGGGAAGCTGCTTGCTTATCCTCCAGACTTTCTTCAGAAGTTTAGATGCTTAGTGGGATTGTTGAAAATATATATTGTGTATAAAATATATATATGTGTATATATATCTATTTTTAGTACGTGTCTATGTGTATATACATATATACTGTATATGAGTTTAAGTGCAAATTCTTTGAGTTGAAGTAGATATTTGGCATCAAATCTACAAGTTAATATTTCTAAATCAAATTTCTTGGTTAAATATTGAAACTTCTAATCTTAAAGTTATTAACCTGTTATCATAGGAGGAAGCCTTCAGTCAGCAGGGTAATAGATGGGTTTAAAAACAAAAGAAATAATTTCAAGAATCCCCTTTTTTGGCTTTCAGTTTGTTTATATACATGGAGTCACAGCAGAAATATAATGGTGAAGATGTAATCTGGATTACTAAATGCTTTTCCTTGGTTTTAGTTCTGACACTTCTGTTTCTGAAAAGCATATGGTACATTATCAAGTTCCAGCTTACTTTGCTTTTGCCTTGCTGCAGAAAATCAAGACTAAAACTGCATATGTTTCAAGAAAAACATTTTTTCTTGTACAAGAAAAAAAATCTGTGTTAAAAGCAGTGTAACAACATACACTGTTATAACTGTACTTGCTGCTTTCTGTATTGTGCTGTTTTCTTTCCTTTATCTGTGTTTTTATTTTGTAGAGAACAGAGTACATGCATGGTTGCTTCTGTCTGTTTTTGGTTGGGGTTTGGGTTTGTTTTGTGTTGTTGTATTGTGTGTTTTTGTTTCTTTGTTTTTAACTTCCGCTTGGGCTCTATTGAATTAGCAGATAAATCTAACTTTTCCTTTCAGAGGTTCATTAAAACTTGTTTTACTTGACAATTATTCTTCCATCCTTCAGTGACTTCATAGCATTTGAAGCGTACCAGAACTGTGTTCACTGGAACCATTGGAACTCTTCTGCGTGTAATGCTGAAGTGCCAGCTTACAGAAGCTGATTATCAAGCTGTATTTTTTTTTCTGGGATTGATTAGTACTTTTGTGTAGCAACCATCACTGGAAAATACATAATCAAACTTATATGGGGCATTCTGTATATATCACAGTATCACAGTATGTTTGGGATTGGAAGGGACTTTTCCATGAAAGTTTTTAACTGGTTGGTGGCTATGGTTTGTAAAAAATAAAAAACCACACCACTACCAAAAAAAAGGAGGTATGAGGATGTGAGTAACCTCAAGATTATTAAATCCTTTCTGTATCTGAATTAATCATATATTTTGTTCAGGGAGAGTGAAGTTTTGTGTTAATTAAGTGTAATTTTTTTTTTCCTTTTGAGATTTGAATTTTATGTATTTAAACTGTATGCTTGATTGCAAATGCATTGAAAACTTGCTTTAAATTTCCTAGAACAGCCGTCATCCTCAGCAGAAAGTGAGGATTCAAAATTCTGTGGTGGTGTAGTTATGTATGAACACTGTGCTGCTTTTAGATGGCAGAAAGCAGCGTCAGATTTATTGCACAATTTATACTAGCATCCAAATATATTTCTTTTAATATTAGCTGTCTGAAAATAAATGTAGAAATAAGAGTGAAGGCTGTGTAGTTCATAGGCTTTCCCACTTGTATTCAGTATGAAAATTCATGGAATAAAGTATCCTCATAAACCTTTTCTGAGCAATCCTCCTCTTTCTCTCTAAAATGTCTGTTTTCATTTGTGTGATATGAATCCTAGATTAATATTGGTCTCTGATACGGTAGATTCCTCCCAAGATACTTGAGGCAAGATTTCCCCTGTTGAATGAATCTTTTCAGAAACTGACATTTAGGAGAATTGGATGACATGTGAAAATCGGATTTAAAGTCAGTTAGTCACTGTAGGTTGCTAACATAGTCAACTGGGAGAAATAAACATGTCCAGAAGATGACATCTTTCTTGTTTTAGGAAGGTGACTAAAGATCTGTGCTTTTGTTTGTTTTTTGGTTTGTTTTTTTGTTTTTTTTTTGTTTTTTTTTAAGGGGATGAGGAGGTACAAGTTGCCCAGATCTATAAGCATCAGGGCAGCCCAGTTCCTCTCCATAGTCTGTCTCAAGTGGGCCCAGTTCCTGAGTCCGCACGTTCCCGTCAGTAAGGTCTGGAAGGGGGCAGTTGTATCCAAGCAGTGTCCTTGGTTCCCTCCTCTCCCCTTCTTTGTGCTATGGGACACTTAATGCTGGGACATGCAGCCAGGTCCTGAATGCCAGAGTCCAAGACTTATGAAGTCACTCTACATTTCCTCAGAAGACAGCTATTGTCATCTCTCTGTAACTGCTGTGCAAAGTCATATTCTTAACTATAGAAATTCCACTCTTAAAAGATGTGAGCATTGCACACTTTGCAAACAAGTAATCTGAAGTACATGCCCTGCTAGCTGAAGCCTTCTGCCCCGCCCCCCCGTCCCCCGCCACCTTGGTGATTGAGAGGTTTCTTTATTTATAACTGAGCAAAGTCCATCTAACCCTCTGCGTATTACTGAATTATACACTTTATAGAGCAGCCAGAATTACATTCTCCAGCAAGAGAGAGAGAGTCAGGTTTACACACCATAGAAAAATGGCCTTTGTCTCTAATTTCTCTCCCTTTCTTTCTGCAAGTACAGGAGAAAATAAATGGGAAAAGGCTGGGGTTGTAGAGACTTCTCCCACCAAGCCCTTGGTCCAGTACTGGCTGAGCCTTCCCAACCTGATCAAATTGAGGATGTTGCCTTTAATTTCTCTTCCAGCTCAGGTTCATGTTGTCACACAGTGTTTTGATAAACAGTGATACCCGGATTTGCACAAACCAGGGTGGATAGGGAACTTGATCGAGGTGGGGGGGAAGACTACTTTAGAAGTGCTACTGAAACTCCTAGCATGCTATTTTTTTTAAATTAAATGTCGTTCTGAGTAATTAGAGAATACAGCTCTTCCTTTGGTACTTTCTTCTGTGCTCTATTTAACATTTCTACCTTAAAGACACATCCATCAGTCTTAAATATTATGGACTTTTTAACTTGCTATATCACCAAACAGGAATCTGAGCTGTCAGAAGCAATGTTGGGAAATATAAAATTATCTTCTAGTCCATATACTTTCTACATCAACAGCTTATATGCTTCATAAATCTTCTAAACTTTCAGAAACTGAATGTCCAAATTCAGCTTCAGCTTGCTTATATTTTTAATTGTTACAATTGCACTGCAGTAGGAGATTGTTTTGTAAAAGATATTTGTTCCAAATTTTGGTTTGAGCTGTCGTTCACCAGAGTTCTTTAAAAAAAGGAGGCTGTGATACCTTCTACCTTTCGGTGCATCTACATACAACTTAACTGAACATTTACTCCCTGATTCTATTTTGGACTGTTGCAACTATGCAGATTGACCGTGGAAGGTGCCTGCCCAGGGGACAAACCCCTGCAAAGCATCAGCTGAAAACTTGAGCCCTTGTTACCACTTTGCTGTGCAGTACGAGCTCTGTCCCCCATCCCATTTTACTTGGCATTGTAAAGCTGAAGCCCTCTTTACTTCAAACAACATATCATTATGAAATGAGAATAATCTCATTGAAGTCTTCCAGTTTTTTGGATTTTTTTAGTGGTTGATGTTTCCAACCACTGGCCAGGGGCAGATAACCTCAGAAAGTTCCAGAGTTCAGTGACTGCCCCTAACACTGCTTCCTTCTAGTTCCCTGTAAACAAGGATTAGCTTAAAACTCTGACGTACAAATGTTTGTCTATTGCATGATCCAGATTCTTTGAGCACTTCTGTTACCCTTATGTTTATACTTGTACTGATTTAAAGATGTAATGGGGGGATTATTTAAGTAGCAAATTTTCTGTGCTCTATCTGCTAACCACAGGCTGTGTCAATGATGATGAAACAAACTGAGTTTGCTGTAAATGAGACTAATAAAACTTTGCTTATCCAAGCTGCAAGAACTCAGAATACAAAAGAGACGAAGCAGAAAAAAAGTAGATTAAAAATGTAAGTACTTCCCAATAACAAAGAATGAGCCAGACACACTTATGGAACATACGCTGATTGAGCCTGTTACACGTGGACACTAACAAGTCTTGAATATTTATCAGTGACATTAGATACAGATGTTAACGTTTATCTTTTACTGGTTCTTCCCAGAAAACTTTATGTTTTTACCAAACTAGTCTCCAAATAGTCTTTTCTTTTTTTCCTTCCCCCCAGTGATCAGCTTTCTGCTGATTGTCTTTCACATGAAGAGAACAGGGTAATATATGAGTAGAGTAAGAATTTAAAAAACTTTTCATAAATCAATTTATCTGCTAGAATAAAAAAAAATTGCCAGCTCTCAGATCTTTCCAGCCTGTCTTTCTACAAAAAGCAGTGAAAGCTGATTGCAATCTCTAGTTTTTGAATGTCAGTGCCACCTAACAGTCCAGTCATCTTTCCAACCTCCCTGTTTCCAGTTGCTCCTAGGGATATTTGCTGCCTTAGTGCATTCAGTGGTGCCGACAGTATCTTGTAGCAGTGGCTAAAGATGAAATGTTTGCTGATTCTGTTGTCAGTCAGCTGCCTTTTAGAAAAATGACGCAGAGTTGCTTGCTCTCCTCTGAAAATATACATAGGTCTTAGGAGCACGTCACTGGAACAATGGCTTCTTTCTCTTGCTTTCTTCAGGACATGCTGCTACTGCTTCTGTAAGCTGAAATAGTTTGGATTGTTTGTTGTTTGTTTGGGGTTATTTTGTTTGGAGTTTTTTTGTTTTGTTTTGTTTTTTCAGAGTACCAAACATGTAAATTGTTACTGCAACATATTATGTGACATTTACTTAATTCTGTATATTTTTCCTCCCTAGTCCTGAAAACAGAGATTTGCTACTGACCTTTACTCCCCAGATATTTTCTGTTCTTCATTAGGAAAGTGTTAATCTCCATATTTGGAGCAGCTAGATCCCTCTGGATAATCAGTCAGTATTAGCAGTTGCTAGAGTAGAGGATTGTGTAGTTGTGGGAAACCTGTAAATTGGAATTTACTCAAATAAATATGGGGGAAAATAGATGATTTTAGAACTTTAGTGTTTAGTATGGCGTTGTGTTACTTGGGCAACAATCAATGTCAATAGGATACTTATAAACAATGATATGTCTATTTTCTTCTACTTGTGCTAGCGCTTAGTCTGCTATGAATTGGTATGGTGTTGCGCAGAGCTTAACCTAAAGTTTTCAGAACTCTTTATGGGTTACTAGCCAACATAAATGTGGGAGGAGAAAGTTTTCAGGAAGTCTGAAAGAAGATGGTAATAGGAAATCTTACAAAAGTTGTCTTTAAGAAAGAATTAGTTGGAAGTAACATTCTTCACAACCATGAAATTTGTACGGTTTTAAATTTCCAAAGGCTTAAGACACTGTTTTAATTTAGCTTTTATTACTGATGTGTCAGATGTTCCTATTTAATCATCTTATGCTGTTTGTAATACCTGTTATAGAGATCTTTTGCATTTTTCCATTTCATCCGTTTTCTAAATGTTAGTGGGTTTGATTGTGGAAAAGAGTCATTCATAGCCTCATTAACATCGTTCTGATATGAACAGCAGATTTCAAATTCCCATTCAATGGAAAAACAACTTGTGCCGCATTTGGAACTGACCTCACCTTAGCTGGACCACAGATGTGATTCCATCTGGCAATTCCTGTCCTGCTGATGAATAACAACACTCAAGTCTTGCGATGTTCGTTGATCAGGGGCTTTTAGGGACACAAAAACGCTGTCGTAGTACTCCTACAGACAGGGAAACTCTGGCGTAGGTGAGGTGATGAACCCACAGATCACAGTAAGTCCACGTTACAGCCACAACAGAGTTGGTATCTTCAGTCTGTGTCCAGTTTTCCCTGTTCACAGGAACCCGCTCTGTGGAGCCAACCCGGACGTAATGATTTTCCTTGTAACAAAATACTGGACATCAGTGGAGGAACCACCACTTTGAAAACTAAATGTTTTCAATAATAAAAGGATACTGGATGTGAATAAGTGATTCCTTGAGGTTAGAAAGCTTTTACTTGTTAAAGTGATGAGTGTTAGGAATATGACTTGGAGTTAAAATAGTAGAAAGTTACTTTTTTTGTTGTAAGTAGGCTGTAGGTTTGAGTCCTTTTGCATAAAAGTGTATGTGTGAGTATACTTGCTTATTACCTTAAAGACATTACTGTTCAAGTAATTTTAAATATTTTTTTTGTACCTCAAGCGACATTTCATCTGCAATCTCATGCTATCACAATCCAGATACCAAGTTGTTACAAAGCAGTTTCAGGTATCTTGTCTGCTTATGGGTCAGAACTTAAACCAGAGTGATGCATATGTGGTATTTGAAGTAATTTCTCACAAGAAGGGAGGGATGCGTGCTTTGCCCTATGTAGCTGTCTTTCCACAAGTGAGGGTATGCCCATGGGCCCCTGATGTTGTTGGGATTAAAGTCTGCAGATATGAGATTGCCAGAAACTAATACTGGATGTTTTCAGTTCTGTTCTTTAGTGGAGACTAATAGAGAGAAACCATCTTTGTCAGCCATCTGAAATGTCTTAAATATTAATATCTAATAAAAGGTATTTATGGTTATAGTATTATTTAGGGCAGACATGTATGTAAATTATACAGCAAAATGGGGAAACACACTTCTTTCTTTTCATGCCTTTTAATGTACCTAACAAATGCACAGTATAGAGTAAAACAGTATGTAGGAAAAAGAGCAGTAGAACCCAGTCAAGTAGTTCTTTGCTGTATCTTTTTATTGTCTTATAATGTGTGTGGTGTTTGGGTTTTTTTTGTCCTCATTTCTGGCTTATTTGCAAACTGAAGTCATGAGCTGCATCATGGATTCAAGTATAAAGTCAGAAGTTGGCTCATTTTGAGCTAGTGTATCCTATCTGGGAATCATGATGCTAAATTAAAAATGCAGTTATGAAATGGCATATATTTGGAAGCTTTGCTCTCTTAAACCCGAACCTTCTGTTGACTGACGTTAGATGATCCAGAAGCAGATGCTGCAGCAGCTATTTGTTGATTTAGTTGCTATGGTGACATGATACATTCGTGTACAGCAGGAAGCTCACTGTACGTTGGCTAATTTGATAGGAAGGAAGGCTTGAGGTAGGTATTGCTGACTATATTGTTAATTGATCCTACCTTTCACATCCTGCCTCCACATGCTTTGTGGATGCACAGCTATAGAGGAAGGGAGAGGGAGATGCTCCGGCGTGGCGTTCAGGTTAAGGTGCCCTGTTAAAAGAAGGGGGAGGCAGTGCTCGACACATCACCGAAGATTACCTCAGTACTAAGTGAATGGAACAGATTGGAGCAGCCGGAGTGGTGACTGTTGAATCTTCCTTCATCCTTTGTCACTGTGGTAGCACCAGTTGAATGAGAGAAATAAAAGGATGCGAGCAACAGTAAGTCACAGCGCTGAGGCTTTTGAAATGGGTTACGAGATAAAGCATGTCACTAATTAACATCTTGATTGGAGCTATTAGTGGAGAAAACTGTAATTGTTCTGAATATGTACCCTAATGGCAGAGCATAAATGCGGCTCTGCCTGGAAGTTATGTTGTATTCTATTCTATTCACCCTTTTCCAGAAATACACCCTTTTTTAATCCTGTTGCAGACAGACTGTTAAAGATACAGTATACATCTTACAAAGGGCTTGGCTTTACCCACCTTGTAACAGGTTTAGTTGAGTGTTTTAAATTTTTTTTAAGTCAGAATGACAAAAAGCATTAGCTTTGGTGTGTTCTTAAATATGTAAGATGTTCAAAAATGAATTTACCTTTGTCCTTTTGGCTAAAAGTACTTCTCATCAGTACTGCTGAGCTAATTTCAGTTGCAGTGTTTTTTAGACAAACCACTGCTGTCTTTTTTATGGTGGTGTACATTATTAGTGCATTTAGAAATATGATTTTGGTAAAGTCTTTCCATTATTTGTGACTTTTGCTGGCAGTTATTTGTACTGACTCAGCACCTATTACCATATAATGCTAAATATAGACGTTTTCAAATTAATAAGAAACAAAACCAAAAACTAACCACAACCCTGAAGCTCTTGTCTCTTTCCTAGTAAAACATCTCAGAAAAGAACATTGTTTTTGCTAGTAAAGAAATCGATTGTGATTTGATTCTCTTTAAATTACAGTTTCAGAGGTCCAGAGAAATGTTTTGGAACACTTTACCCTCTTGGCTTCTAGGAAATGTGTTTGGAGGAAAAAACCAAAACACCCTAGAACCCCCCAAAATGTACACATCCCCCAAAAACACTCCAGAATGAGGCAAAAACAGAACTGTGCTTTTCAGTAGGACTGTTTTGCTCAAATTTGTAATCTTTCTTGTTGTACAGAGAACAGTCTCTTATTACGGTATTTTAAGTATGCTTTAATCACAGATGTAATTTAGCATACTCTTATTTCTTCATATTATATGTGATTTTAGCAATGGATAAAATTTATGTAGCATATCCTAGCTTTTTCTCCCCACTTTCTCCTTGCCTTCTTACTTCCACACATTATTCAGTATTTTAATATGTGTGCCAGACTATGAATTGGCTTTACTGCTAAAGGATTGCATTTTTTTCATTATGATGTATTTAGTGTTAGGTCTAGTAGCATTCTTGTTAATGTCTATTCAGAGGCTTTTAACTTGGTTGGAAAATTTGTCCCAGATTTCACTCATTCTGCAAAAAGATGTTAATTCACGAAGCATAACTAACTTCTTTTAGATCTCAAGTAACTCATTCAGTTCCTTTCCCCTTCAGTGGGAGATGGGGGCTGGCTGGGGAGCGGGAAGGATTCCAAACATCCCTTTACACTGAAATTCAGTCTGGTTCCTTTGGTTTTCTTGCCTTTGTGGCAGCAGACAGCGGTAGCCTGTGGAGACAGCAGAACGCCCGTTCTCACCTGGGCTTATCCCACAACTTCACACACAGCACAAAGCATTTAATGTGTTTTGGATCCTTTAGCCTCAGTCGGGATTAGAAAACTTAACAGTTTTCTTTTCCCCTTCAGTATCAGTCCCTGATGTGTTTGAGAGCTAAGATATTTTGGAGAGACAGAGAGAGCTTGATGTCTGTAGATTTTTCTTTAATACAAATACTAAAGTATTTCTCTTGTATCCCATTGGCTCTAAAATGATAGTTTCAGTCTTCCAGCTAAGACTTTACTGGTTAGAAATGAACCCATAGGAATTAGAAAAACTGTTTTTAAATTATGTTATATATTCGGTAGTTAATAACTTATTCTACAGACAGAGAAGCTTCTAGGTATAAAAGCAGCAATTTGTTACTTGCTACAAAAGATTTGAAAATGTGGCTGTGAATACCAAACTTGTAAACAAAATTTTACTGTATCTGAATCTCTTGGTGTTTGTACCGGCTTAGAAGAGTTAGAAAGTTAATTTCAGTCAGTCCTGTCCTTTTAGAAATACAGGTATTAGTTGAACTGTGGCTTTAAAAGTGTAATACTTAAATTATCCTTATGTGGTAATGATATGCTAGATTCTCTTCCATGAACCTCATTCAAATCTGATCTGCAAAAATCTCCCCAAATTAGGTAGGTCTTCATACCTTTATGGAGCAGGGTAGAAGAGAAGGTTAGCAACTCTCTTAATTCTGAATTTTGTGACTGTGTCAAAGATCATGTAGTATATGTCTAGATAAAATAATTTGTTGTTTTGGCGGGCTTTTTCACTTCAGACTAAATTTAAACTTCTAGAACGTAAACAATAAATTAAATATATTATCTCGGTATATATGATATATTAGCAATAATATTTTCATATGTAGTTTTTTTAAATAAATCTCTTTTGCCTTACAGATCCACTGCATACATGTATTTGGTAGAAGCAGCAAAATATTTTTGAGACACTGTTTTTTGGCTGGCTCTATCATCAAAGTGTGTGTGCATTTGGGGCGGGAGCCTTGTTCTTTAGCCTTTGAGTGTTATTCAGAGAGCTGCTTTTGCACGTGTATAATGGTGAGCAAAAGAAGAAAAATGTGTCAAACTTGCTATGTGATTTTTTTATTATTAAATTAGTTTTTAGAGCTCATTGACTTATTTCAGGTTTTACTTAGTGGCTTTTTTTCCACTCCAGAGGAACAGAAATAGTTTCAACTTCTAGTTGCATTTACAGTTTCTGCTATGGAAAGATGTTGCCTTAAAACATTGAAGTAACATGCTTGTGGATTAGTCCTAAGCTTTTTGTTTTCCTGCTCTGCAAGTCTTTCCCCTCATCTACAACCCTTATCAGGATGAATCCAATTTTGTTAATTTCTACTTCACAATGACGTCTATAGGTTTTATTTTGGTCTTGCTTACTAACCACCTGATGGAGAACAGTCATTCATTGTGTGAGCCTATTGGGGGGGGTGGGAGGGGTATGTTTTATTTGTTTGCTTTTGTTGTTGTTCTTTTGTTTTGTTTGTTTTTGTGATAGAGAGCATTGGGAAAACTTTTCCCTGCGTGTTTTGATGTTAAACACATTAGTGATGCCGTAAGTCTGATGCTGCCTTTCTTTTCCATCAGATAACTGAAATTATCTTCAAACCTGGCAATCTGCTAACACATCACTTCTTCTGTTAGGAGGGTGGAAGTGGAAGCAGAGATGCTTGTAGAAGTGTGGGTATTACTGACAGAAAAAGGGGTTGTTGGTAATTGTTATTTCAGTGGAATTAATGAGCTTTTGGGTGTTAATTAGTGTGCAAACAAGCAAATGAAAAGAAGGATTAGCTAGTTGTGTATTTTAAATTCCATCCTGTCCCTCACAGTGCTCCAGTGAAAAAATACCTTAACCTGTATATTTGTCTGGCACAAGCAAAATGCGAGACTGCTTGGGGAAGTACTCTGTATCTGTAAAGATAAGGATTAGTAAAATATATATTGGGTGTGTTTGTATCATTGCCATTCTGCTTTTAAAAGACATTTCTGTGGCCATATTGGTGGAGCAAAGTACCTCTAAGAATCTTATTTTGACCTCTGCAGTCTCTGCTTCATGCTGATAAAACTTACTTCTAGACCTTTCTGGAGATGAGTGTTAACATTTGGCCTTAAGTTTTCCCTTTTTTTGGAGCAGCATTCTGATTCCAGATTCCCCTTCCACTCTCTGTCTTTTGCATCCTTAGTTTTATAGTTTTTTTCTGACTCTAGCCATTTTTTGCCATTCATTTCTTCAGTGTTAGAAATAAGCTATAAGGCTTGAAAAAAACATTCAGCTCCTTTCCTGGTTCAGTCTACAGAAACATCCTATAGTTTCTTTTGCAGATGGTTAAGAATTTGCTGAATAAAAGCAAACATTCAACACTCTTCTCTCTGAATGTTCATACTGCCTTTGATTCTTTAGGTGCAAAATCAGAGCACTTTCTCATCCTACTCACACTCCTGTGGTAAAGCTAAATCAAATATGAGATCATCAGATGAAATTGTTGTGAAATTATCATTGTATCTATTGATAGTAGTATGTCCAAGTCAATCTTGCATATCTTTGTAGGATGTGATCATACTACTTGAGCTACAATAAAATTATCTTTTAGTTTGGAAGTATTTGTGAAGAGAAGCATTCTAAAATAGTTTTCTGTAGACTGGTTGTATTTTAAGAGCCTATTTATTGTGTAAGACCAGTTCAAATTACGATTATAGTGAAGAACAGATTTTCAAAGCTAATGAAGCGGGTGTACCTTAGCCAGTCCTTCAAAAAGGCAAAACATTGTAATGCTTCTTGAGGTTACTGTGTGGCAGTGTTTTTATATTAGTAATTTAACTGTGCTCAGTGATGTTCCTAAAGACTGAGGCTGTCATGGAACAAGTCTGTTCTAGTAAACTCTAGTAAATCTTTTCATCCAGAAAGTGTCTTTGTGCAGGTTGCTTGTTAATTCTGGTCTTTGGAATAGTTTCCAGTGTTGTCTGGGAGAAGGCTGCTCGTTGGCATCAGCTTGTGTTGTACTCAGGACCAGCGTAGCGTTGTTGAGCATCCCAGGTGACGTTCCCAGCACCGCTTGCTTTGCTAGTATAGATGTGGTTTTAGGTACCACAGATGTGGTCAAGAGGATGAAGGAGTTCTCGTAGAAGAGATTAGAAACATCAGGACTCCCCAGTTTGCAGAGTCTGGGGACAAGGAGGGGGGAATTGCTAAGGCTTAGAAAATAGTGGAGGTGGTAGATTAAATATACTCACAACTGTTGTTCAGCAAATCTCATAGCAGAGGAACTAGGGGCATTTAACTAGTAGGCAATTTTCAAAATGGCTGAAAAGTGAACTTCAGGAATGTGCTGCCATAGGAGGTTGTGGAGGCAATTCAAAGTGTAAGTGAACTCAAAGAGTTCAGGCAAACTCATGGACAGTGACAGAGATGAAGTGCAGAAAGTGGCCTGGCTCACTTGCTTTCCCTAAATAGCATTTCCAGTTGATACACTAGTGACAAAGTGCTGGACCAGATGGACTGCTGGCCTGGACTGCTGACCCAGACCATGAGGACATTTCTTATGTTGTTATTCGGCTTGAGCAGCTGCCTGAGTTTAAACAGCAATTTGGGGGAAAAACCTACTGAGCTTTCTAATACATGGCACGATTCAGTTTTTTTAGGTCTTTGCTAATGCAGGCTATGCATCTTGAACTGACAGTGGATGGGCAGCAAAGTAAATGTTTCTGAAATCAGGAAAAAAGTTGGGTATTCCATGCTAAGAAGGGTGTTTAATGAATACTATTCCTTTTTGCAATGCCTTTCTATGTTTTTAGGATGGATTTTACTTTAATATTTTGCTAAGAAGAAACCTCTATCATCCATACCTATTTAATTGAGTGACAACAAAGCTTGGTATGTTGTTAACTTGGTCTGGGTTTATCTTCTAAAATACCTTTTGTAGAATAAGTGAAGTACCATTAAAAAATATTAAATTTTACTGTTAAAACTGCCAGTCTTTGGCAACTGTGTTTAAGGTATTTCAAACTTCAGTCATATGGGCTGGTAATTTTGCTTTATTTATGCATGAAATGCTTTTCTGATAATTGTACAGCTGCAGTCTTGTATTGTAAACTTGTATGCTATCCTCTGGAAAGAGATTCTGTACTGTTTTTCATCAGGAACTCTATTGAGGTCATGTGGATCATCATTAAATGACAGTTTAAAGGAAACAATTTACAGTCCCAGTGGAAATTACATAAAACTAGTTGTTGACCTAATACTCCCATTTCTTAATAGCAATTCCGTAACATATTTTGAACTTGAGACAAAAATATGTTGAGTCAAAGTTGTGTTAGCATTGAGAAATTACACTTTTAAATTTAATTAGGTTCTCTTATAGTTGGTCATGCTTTAAAAATGCTTGTAGGCTTCTAGAGTTTGTATCAAGGCCTCAGTGTCTTTAAGGTCACATCATTCTGTTAAGCTTGTGAAGTCCTTAATTAGTGTTTTGTTGATTTAGAAAGAGAAATGGCATTTGAAAAATAGCTGTGTTAAACGTGCCTCCCACTGAGACTGACACATCACAAATGAGATTTTTCAGATTACCATTATTATCTTAGAGGAGCAGGCAGTGGAAATCTGGGTAGAATAATGCATATCAGCCTTTGGCTAGCAGAGCTTCAGCCGCTGGGAGTAAAGCAACAGGATTTGTCACAAAAAGATTGAGGCACAGGAAGAGAGGCCAAACCAACAGATTTTTCCAAAGCTTTTTCACTTAGTCCCAGCCAATGTGAATGTTTTACCCAGAAGAAGAAGGAGACTGAGGTCTAGAATACTCAGTGTGAAACACAATGGCCTTGTTTTTCATAAGCATTGATGTCAGGGTTCATGAAGTAGCATGCTGGATGATGAGATGTGCAAGCCTGCACAAAGCCACCTAGAATGAAATAGAAGACCTATACATGCTCAGCAACCTGTAAATTTCGTTTCTTTAACATATGATGCTGTGAAAGATCCATGCTACCTTTTCCTTTGGAGAAATTCTCTTGCATCTTTGATTATGTGCAACAGATTTTTATTAGATAAGAGGGAATACCCGTGGGTGATTGTCTGCCTTTGGTAATACCTCTTCTGACCAGAAAGGTATCGGTCTCTCCCTCTCTGTGTGCACAGCTTTAATTTTTCTTATTTCAAATTGCATCTACTGAGGTGGTAAGTCTCAAAAACATCCTTCACAAAGCAGTGATTCCTCTTTGGGCTTCAGCAGTGATCAGGCTGGTCCAGCAGCCAGGGCTGGTCACCATGTCACACGTTACCCCAACACAAAGATTTTGGAAGCCAGCAGTTCTTGAAACTTCTGAGAGTACTTCAGCCCTGATTCACACTCTTTTGGCACACTTGGCAACAAATACAGCCTGTCTTGAAACAGTTGTAAAATACAAATGTGAATGCATAATATAAAAGCAAGGCTGAAAGTGAGAGCCAGTGAAAGAAATACGCAGTTGGGCATCAGGTAGACTAATAGTCCATTGACAGAAAGGCTGTATTTCCTGTTCCTGGGAACTGAGTATCTAATTAACCTGCATTAAGCTGGCAGGTCTCCCTGCCCTTTTGAGTGGAAGTGAGCTGTCCTCAGAGATGTTCAGGTTGGACATTAGGAAAAGGTTCTTCCCCCAGAGGGTGGTGGAGCACTGGAACAGGCTCCCCAGGGAGGTGTCACAACCCCAAGCCTGACAGTGTTCAAGAAGAGACTGGACAACACCCTCAGACACATGGTGTGAACTGTGAGGTTGTCCTGTGCAGGGACAGGAGTTGGACTCGATGATCCTTGCGGGTCCCTTCCAACTCAGGACATTTCTGTGATTCTATGTGAAAATCTCACGATGTCCTGAGTGTCAGAACAGTGCTGGATGCCATCAGGAGACCTGTTGCCTCATGGCACAGCCACTGCTGATGAGTGGCCCCTTTCGCTGTGTTCCAGCATAGTTGGCATGCTGAGCCTTTACCTTCTCAGACCATCTGTGAAGTGAACAACAAAGATTCTCATGCAGGAGAAGCTTCTACAAGAGAAAATCAGGAGGCATGGGGCCAACTTGCTGCAGTTTGTGTATTCCCATGCTCAGATACACTCTGCTAGCTGAGCCCCAGTTGGGATGTCCTGCAGCAGAGGTCTGGAGAAGGAAAACCAGTGGGTTCCCAAGGCAACATTATTAGCCAGGTTACCAACCTCAGGCCCTGACACAGAAAAGATGGGAACAATGCAGGAATACCAGTCATCCCCCGTTTCCTGTGACTGTAAAAAGCCGGAATAAATGGAATTATACCAGCCATTGCCGTAAAACTTGACAGCTTTCCAGCTTTTCTACTTCTCATAGTTTATACAGTGGAGACCAAGAATATTGAGCTGAACGTTGTACAGATGGAGTGGTCAGCTGTAGCCAGAATGGCTCCTTCCAGGACTTAGGGCAAACTAAATCAGCAAAAAGACTTGTGTAAATATGGGTATCCAGTCCACACATAAGACATGGAAAGACATTCTCATGTATTCCTGTGAAGCTTTTAGGTATTTTTATTCCAATCTAAATATCAAGCTACAACTTTCAATTGTAGCAGAGAGGAGAAAGTAAATCAATGAAATACATCTGCAAAAAGTTATGCCTGCTTGGGGAGTCTGAAATTATAAGAACTCATCCACTCATATTTCTCTCCTTCATCACTTTCTGAAGGTGATAGCCAGTTGTTAAAATGCTGCCTTCAAACGCTTACAATAAACTCTGGCAATAAAATATTTTCTGAAGACCTGTAAGTCTTATTTGAAGTTCATGTCTAAAATCCTCTTGTTTCAAAGTTTCGGTTGTATTATGAATGCTAACTCTTACTGAATTTCATATTCAGACACACTTTAGAAGATCTGGAGAACTTATTGGCATGATAAAATATGAACAGTGATATCATTTGTTGAGTGATATCATTCATTGGTTTTTTTTTCTCAAAGAGCCTATAGCTTCTGGAGACATCTTGATCCAGTAACAGCACTGTACCACATGAAACAACTTAAAGTAGTATTTTTAAAGTGCATGCTCAAAACCGAGCTAAATCAGTATTGAATCATACGGCCCAAGTTTGAAAATGCGAATATCCATCAGATCTCTTTGAAGCTGCATGTCTGCTGGGGTAGAACTTGCCTTCTTTTAATTAATCATAAATTTGGTCTACCAGAGGGTGAGGAATTAATGAGATTTCTGCCTTTTTTTCAACTTTTCCTTTCTCTCCAGTATTTGTAACGTGAGTAACACTCAAGTTGCCTATTTTTTGTAAACAAGACCAACTTTCTTTTCTTTTAACATTTGGACAGAGTAAATTTTTGGCCATGATATTGAAGAGGAGGAGAACATAAATTGTATTTAGACATGTGCAAGTGAGGCTGAAGAAAGATGTGTCCAGAAGGGAAATGATGAAATGCACCTGCTCTTCTGTTTTGGTTTTTTCTTTGTTTGTAATTTTAGCTTGGTTTTTCATGGTCACAAACTTTTTCTCTCCGGGCTTCTGCTTTGGTATATGTCAGACTTCCTCCATTTATTTTGGATGATAAGTGTGCTTTGCTATCAGTTCTGCATTGCTTGGATTTACAAAATAGGATAAACAGTTTTCCATAAATAAAACTATACATATTGTTTCATGCAGTGTATCTGATGCACTTACTTTGTCATGACTTCTAATAATGTTTTATCACTAATCAAAGTACAAACATGCTTGGATCATATAAAGAAGGAAATGACACAATATTGCCCTTTTGTTGAAAACTGTTTGCCAAGTGGCTGTGATGAAAATTCAAACACTGGGAATTCTAGGCTTCCTTCTGAAACTTTTATCTAATGGTTTGATTAATGTTGACGTTAATGTAATTTGTTGAAATAACTTAAGCTGTACAAATAGCTCTTTAATTATACAAAGCAGTCAAGAAAAAAAAATGTACAGGTACTGTTTACTGAGTTGTAAAACTGTAAAACTGAAAAATGTTCGTTTAAAAATATCTGTACTTGTTCTTGCTCTTATCTCTTTTTCTCTGTGGGATGAAGGCAGCAAGCAGTGTGAAGTGAAAAATAATGTATTTACTAACCAGAAAAAAATGGTGTTTTTTTCCCAGTAAAACTTCAGACCTCTGTAACATATTCCTGTGTAACGGTTGTAAACACTCTTTTATTTTTAAGGTTATTCTTGTGCAAGTTAATCCAGGGGAAGCATTTACAATAAGAAGAGAAGATGGACAGTTTCAGTGCATTACAGGTAAAGATGATAATTTTTTTTGTTCATATTTCCTGAGTCTGCATCAGGATAAGTAAAAGGCAATTCGTGATGTTGAAAGTAAAAGACTGACAGAAATTATTTTAAATACAAGAGCAGTTTAAAGACCTAAAAGATTAAGTGCTGGAAATCATTGGATTTATATTGCACTACCATAAAGGACTTTTTCGTATATTAGATGAAATTCAATTTCTTGTGGAGGGTAAGGGAGGAACATTTTCAGTATGCAAAGCAAACAGGGAAGTGCTGTTGTAGCAACTTTTGATGATCCTCATTTATTACACAGACCTCGAATTAAAAGCTTTGGTTGTTAATTCGGTTTGAGTTTATATTTTTTATTCATTGCTGTCATGCAGCATTGTTTACCTATGCCAACAGTAGCCGTCTGTTGTCCCACTACTGGTTTTCCATTATCTCTAGGAGCAAATTGTGTCCTTTCTGAGTTCTAACAAGTGCAGCTTCAAAATACAAATGCTTCATCTAAGTGTAGTATCCCCACATGCACCGGTCAGTTTGGATGTTGTTTTCTATTCTGAATGAAAATAGGTTGAGCCTGTGTACAGCTGCAAGAAATGAGCAGTCAGATATTGCTGCTGTTTAGAATACCACTTTACTGTGCTACAAGAGAGCAACAGATTCAGCTGTGGGGTCACTTTCTTCCTTATTATCTGCTGGGCCGATGAATCCTACCTTCTTTTTATTGGGCCTTGGCCCAGTTCTGGGAGGCTGAAGCAAGTTATTTTCCAGCTCCTTTACCGCTTCTCTCAAGCCTGAGAAGAGAGGAAAGATCTGGTTTCCAGTGTCATAGATAGATCCTTTGGCTACAAAATAACTGTTAAAAGGAGGCCTTGGTTTGTAATTAAGTTTATATCCACAATTGTTAAAGTTTACATGTCCATTAGCACCATTTTTCAAGACTTTGTGCTGGTTGCATAGTGTTGTTGGTTCCTTTGAGCCACAAATGGATCAGTGTTGCAGCTCACAGTTCTGTAGGGCTTATTTGAAACATAGCTGTGTAATAATTACTTAGCAATATCTGAGGGGACCATACGGTTTTTTAGTCTGGCAATTTAAGTTAAAGAACAAAGAAGATGTATTTTACTTCTGTTGCACACAATACTGAGGAGGGTGGCATGCATTGCATTTTTGGTTTTAATTTTGAATTATCAGATGAGCTTGGGGGCAGGGGGAATGAACTGATACCTTCCTTGCACAATCATCTTGAAAGCCAGAAGTGTATGTGATGAACTGCAAAAATACTGAAATCATATATTTATTGATGTGGTTCTAACTTTTCATGGTACAACTTTTATCCTTGCCTGGTCCCTCTTGCTTTCTGAGTAATCACTCTTGTGATTTGATTCAGCTGCTGATTTCTTCATGCTTTAAATATGAAAGTGAGGGTGAACATTTATCAGACAGTTGTTCCTGGGTCCCACTAAGTGTAGCCCCAGGTACAGTCTTTACAATTTTCCTGAAAAGTGGCACTGGCAATCTAGGAAACTACATCCCAAGTCAGTTCCACAGCTGTTGCAAACTTCCTGTCGTATGGATGTTCTCCTTGTCCTTCCCCCTTCCAGGAGTTCACAATATGGCTCATGGTTGGTAGTAAAACAGAGGGCATAGAGGTTTTTAATATCTGTGCATTCACTAATCTTATAACAGAATCAGACTTGCACATGATCTTATGAATGTTGCTTTTCTAGTCTGTTCTTGCCACTCCTGAGACATTTCTGTATTTAATGAGTGCTATGCTGATGGATATTTCTGCCTTTGGGTTTTTTGGGTCTGTCTAGCATAAAGAAGAAATTCCCTTAGTAATTCATACTGTACCTTTTTCATTGTACGTATTGAAACTAATGAGGAAGGTTTTCTATGCAGAAATTTGTACGAAGTGAACAATTTCAGATGGTGTACGCAGTGGAAATTTGGTATTGGTGGTCCTTTTTGCTTTGCCACAACTTCTCAAACATCATTTGCCCTTGACTTGGCTACAAAAGGGATGACGAGTCTGCAAAATGGGTTACAGCTGACGGAGACTATTGCATTTACTCTAAAGAAAGCAAGCTGGCATCAGTTCCTTGTTCTTCTCTTCACTGTATGCACTCAGTTATTAGGTCAAATCAAAGTTAAAGATGCAGAAATACATAATGAGTATGGTTTGGAGGAAAACTTATTAAAATGTAGAGATGTTTATTTTTAAAAAGGCATGAAGAAAGCAAAGATGGCTGTAGTGGAGATGCAATCAGTGGGTAGTTAATTTAGTCATTATAATGTTTCTTAATACATTTTTCCAGTCTCAGTTTTTCCTGTGAAAAGACTTAGTGTGTGAAGAATGCCTATTCAGCTTTTTCTGTGAGGTACCATGTAAAAAGATGTAGTATTACATGTGTTAAAAATGTGTATCTATATACTACTTCGCAAAACCACAGCAAAAATTTAATTATGTACAACAAATATGTTACATACTGCAATTAATATGTGTTTGTCTTGTATCACACTCTGAACACACCTGGAGGAAAAGCATTAGTACAAGCAAAAATTTTTCATGAAATGCACTTAATACTTCGTTACAAGTGTTCTCTTATCTGTTTCAAAATGAAGCTTGTAAAGCTTTCATGTATAACTCAAAGCACTTATTTGTGATAACATGGTAAGTGACCACCAAACAAATGTCTCTTATTTTCTGATATTTGCTTTCTAGAATAAACTGGTTCTGAGAACTTTCTTTACTTCATATTTTGTGGGTTGTGCAATGTTGTACAAATAACAAGGGCTTCCATTCAGCGTTGAGGATAGCACGGAGTTTTTTGTAAGGAACAGAAGATTTTCAAGTACTGTTTTTCTAAGTCTGTATTCTAATTTATACTTCGCAAAATGGTGGCTAAGAAACATGTTTTGTCTTTGGAGTAAAGTCTTACTAAAAGATATCCAAAGAAAAAGAGAAATAATTTAAGATTACAAAGATAGTTAGAAATAGAAATGCTACATATTGACCCAAGATGAAAACAATAAAATGTAAATTCAGTTTCTTGCAGGGCGATTTGCATGGGCATATATTTAAATTGAAATTGTGTAAGCATAGTACTAATATGAAAGAATGGAAACTTAGAGGTAGGAAGCTGCTTCTGGATGGATCTCCAATAGAAGTGCAGATGCACAGATACACAGCTTGGGTGATTTGATAAGTCACTGTTCCTTGCCTAATTCTAGATGTCTCTTGTAATTTATTGCTGGTCAGTTCGTCTTGAGATTGCACTGTCTGCTGAAGTCCATGTGGCTTGTTTCTAAATCTAACCATAATGTTAATTGTATTTTCTTGCATTATATCTCTGTCTGTTGGAAACATTGAGATGCTCTATCAGTCTTTGTGCTGCTCTTGTCCATTAGTTTATTTGTAAAGAGAGCTATCCTTGCTCTGGATACTCTATACATAGGGTAAAACTTCTCAATCTGGAAACAAGAGGAGTCACTGTCTCTCCAGGGGAAAGGAGAGGTGTGAATACAGTGACTATTTTAGATCTTGTTTTGAATCAATGAAGTATTGAAAACTTAAAGCACCAATTAATGGAGAAGCCTACGTGCTTTTTCTGTGAGCTACGCTTCTGAAGAAAATATTACATTTCTACCCAGGTCTCTATGCTGACTTAGTGTCTACTTGCTGATATAGCTCTCACAGATGATCTTTGATGAGCTTTGATTATTTCGGAAGTACAGTAAGTGGGAAGTGACTTCTTAATGTGGACCTTTTTCATGGCAGTTAAAACTGGGTGAAAAAGCTCTTATTTCCTGGTTTGAACTCTCTTAAGGCTGGCAAAAAGCAGTGGTGAGCAAGGGACTTTTTCTCTTTGGTGAATCCCAAAACTTTATTTTGGTGGAGTTTGGATGACTTAGTTTGAGAATTTTATTTGTCATGTCTTACATTTCTGTAAAATAAGAAGCGTGGTTGCTTTATATTTCTGTAGTTAGCAATATTGGATCTTATTTGCTTTTCTGTTGCCTGTGTTTTGACTTAAATACAGCTTCAAAGAAGCATTTCTGTGTGCCAGTGGCCATTTTTCTGCTTTTATAAAATATTTTCTTTGGCAACCTAGTGGTTTGTCTGATAGCGATAACTTCTGCTCCCGCTTGATGCAACTTCAATTTAAACCATTTGTCAGTCTCTTTCTTTCCAAAGACACTGCACTTTTCTTGCTAGATAGATAGGAAGATATCTGTATATCCATGTGTTAGACATGTGTTTATTTTCAGAAGAGCTCTTTTAAATCTATGAAGCTGTCCTCACATACTAGAAATACTCAGACTTCTGTGGAAACTTTCCTTAAGCCAAAATTTTCTTCTGTTAAAGTGAAATAATCAGCTACATTACAGTGATTCAGAAAACCAGGTTGGAAGTGTATGAATGGGCTCTCTTTGTAGAACTGAATTACTGCAGATCACTCATTCATGAATTCTTCCTATTGCAGATTAAATGAATGAAGATGACTCATCGAGAGCATATTTTATAACAGTCCCAAGTTACAGCTAAGGACTATTAAATGTTACTTGACATCATAAGAGAGACCATGTTCTATATGTCTCTGCAAAAGAAAATTGCCGTTTTCATAATAAAATAAGAATATTTATGTAAATTAGAATGAGTCATAAATACTTCATGCTTTGAAATGAAGTATCAGTATTAAGGTTAGTCTCTGGGATAAAAGTTAAGCAATCTCAACCTCATTTTTTTCTCTTTAAAATAAGGAATAAAATACTTCTGAAAAGTGTTTTCAAGGAACTCAAGAAGAAAAGAATACCACATCAATTCTAAGACTACAGTAGTGAAACACAAAATCTAGTTCATTCTAAGATTAACTTCAGCTTTGCAACACCAAACCTGCCCATGACCCAGAATATTGTATAGATAAAACTGTTATAGAATCATAGAATGGTATACATTGGAAGGGACCTTCAGAGGTAACTAGTCCAACCCTGCTGCCATGGACAGGACCATCTTCAACTAGATCAGGTTGCTCAGAGCCCTGTCCAGCCTGACTTGGAATGTCTCCAGGGATGGGGCATCTATCACCTCTGTGGGCAACCTGGGCCAGTGCCTCACCACAAAAAAATTCTTCCTTATATCCAATCAAAATCTACCCTTTTTCAGTTTAAGACCATTATCCCTTGTCCTGTCACAACAGGCCGTGCTAAGAAGTCCATCCTCTTCTTTCTTGTAGGCCCCTTTAAGTACTGAAAGGCTGCAACAAGGTCTCCCTGGAGCCTTCTCCAGGCTGAACAACCCCAACTCTCTCAGCCTGTCCTCACAGCAGAGCTGTTCCCAGCCCTCTGATCATTTCATGTCCCTCCTCTGAACCCTCTCCAACAGGTCCATGTCTTTCCTGTACTGAGTGCCCCAGAGCTGAATGGAGGACTCCAGGTGGGGTCTCAACAGAGTGGAGCAAAAGGGCAGAATCACCTCTCTTGATCTGCTGGCCATGCTGCTTTTAATGCAGCCCAGGATACAGTTGGCTTTCTGGGCTGCAAGTGCACATTGCCAGCTCATGTCCAATTTTTCATCCACCAATATCCCAAACTCCTCTGCAGGGCTGCTTTCAGTCTATTATTTGCTGTTATCTGCTGCCAGGTCTCTTGTGGTTGTGGTTGTTCTCAGATAGTGTTGAAGGAACCAAGCTGAACATTTTATAATCCAAATATAACTGCTATTTAAGTACATTTAAACAAAAAAAACCCCACTAGATTTATTTTGTTCTCAGTATCATTTGGTGCTTTGATTTTGAGTTTTATTTAAAATTCATTTATTAAAATTAGAGGTGGTTAAGACCAGTCATAAATTCTGTACAAATTGCCACAGGTCTCTCAGAATGGACTTTGCTAGTTGCTAATGATCATTGGAAGATGCTTCTCTCAGAAGACCACAATTTGTTATCAAATCCTAAACCCACTGTGTTAAGTGGAGGAAGTGTGTGCTGTCATTCTGTGATTTTTAGAAGGTACTAAGATACTTGGCACTGCCATAGTGATCCCATATATTGACTTTAAGGGTGACATCACCTCTGGAAATACTGTATCTTGTTTATTAAAGTACTTGGTATCCGTGTTAGCATTGGGCAAAGTTTAGGAGTAAAAGAATACTTTCTGAAGTACATAGATCTGTAGTAATGGAACAAACTAGCAAAACCAATAAAACATTGTCAACAGGAAATACTGAAATGTTACACGATGACATTGGTAAGCTTATTTGCTTTCCTTTTTGTTTTCCAACATGCTTTACAGTTTTTCTGCACTGTAGCCACCTGAGGACACAGATGTAAGGTTTTATACGTTGCTTCATTTAAAAAAAAAAAAAGCTAAATGGTAAATAATTTCAGTTGTCTTATCCATTCCTTCTTGTGAGTGCTGTAGAGGACTAAACATGATATGCTAGGCTGAAACTGGATACAGATGCTTAGATTAACATCCTCTTCTACACATTAATTTTGGGATCTCTGTTGGAACTATTTAGAGGGCCTTCATAAAAGGCATTGGAGAAAGCTAAGACCAGTCAACTGAAAGTATGAGGTCACAGCAAGCTACAGTCATTTAAAGCCACTTAGCTCTTGGTTGAGGATGTCCATGTAGAGTTTCAGAGCTGAGTCTAGAAGTAGCTTAACTTTAATGCATCTCTGTTCGGAAATGACCTTCAATATACATATTTTAGAAATTGTTTCATAGATGTTTGTATTTCCAGGTACCTACAGTCAAATTAAAAATAATAGGATCATTGCTATTGGCCAGCTGTGGAGGAATATGGTTGCAGAGGAGACTTGATTCTTTTCTGCGTTGGCAAGAACATGATGAGGAAATTGACCACAAAGCATGGTTATAGCAGCTTGATTTGGAGCTATCTCATTTCAAAATAATTATAAGTGGGAGCTACTCTTTTTATAGCTTAGAGTAATAAACAGAGTGCATGAATGCCCTTGCAAATTTTGTAGAACCACCTTACCATCCTGCCTTTTACAGACAGGTTAGCATAAAAGTTGGAAGGACATATGGCAAATACCTTTCTGATAAGGTCAAGAAATAATGACAGATTTAAGCTCTCATTGTAGTGCATGTAGAATGCTCATGTATTGGCTTTGACACATAGGAGAAACCTAGTCCATAATTCAAGTACTGTTGGCAGGGAAAACTTACCCATAAGCCCTGCTGCTGCAGCTTTTCTAGTTCTACTCCTAGTCCTGTGCTGAATTAAAGGCAGCTCAGGTTACGTCTACTTGATTCTGTGGTCTCTTCTGCAACAGGGCAGAGACAGTCTTCAGTCTTTTCAGGACCATCTCTCAAATTTGTTTTATTAACTTGACAAAACTTGCAAAGTAGTGCAAAACAAGGTCATTCTCCTGACCAGAAAAAAACTTTAGCAAACCAGAAGTCTGTTGTTTAGATCTGGCTCTTTCTGCTCTGAGAGTGGCCATCAGAATTTGCCTTGGAGCTCCCTCAGCCTTCTCTGGGAACTGCCTGGCCTTCTCCTCCGTTTACTCTGGTACCTGACCAGATCTTGGTGGTCCTGGTCTCCTCCAGCGCTTAAAGAGGCACTCAGGGATGCTACAAGAAGCTGTTGCTGAAAAAGCTAACTTTATCATCATGCTGATTCTCTGCCAGAGCAGCTCACGTTACTGTTGTGTCCATTTTGTTAGGATTATAAATACTAGATTTCTAAAATGTGCTATGCCCAGAGTAAACTAAACTTTGCAAAAGTTTTATTAAAAAGCAAACTAGAACTGCTTTATCACCTTCTGCAGCAGCAAATTAGAAAGCAGGTTAAAAGGAAAATGTATTAATTCAGGTCTCTCTCACAGTATTGACTGTAGGGTGTTTTAGGGAAAACTTTGTTTTTATATTGTTGATTTCTGTTTAAAATGTGTTAAATAGATCTAATATCTTTATATGCACAAAGCAGACATGTCTATAACATTTTTGTCTTGGTTATTTTCTCATTCTTCTATTAGGTATTTTTCTAACTTTAATTCTATCCTGACATATTTCACACATTTTGAGATGTTAATGAGTTCATAATTTGCTATATTCATTATAAGGTGTCCACTCAAGCTCTTCTTTTTGTGTCTCATTTTCCTGTATATTCTGATCAGGTAATCTTCCCTTATATCTTTGCTGATCTCTTCCTTTGTTCCATCTCCTCACTACATTGCAAGCTCCACACTGCAAACCCAGCCTTGACTATAGGGAGGTTCTGGAGATACTTGTTTGAACTATCAGTGCTTCAGCTGCACACTAAAGACATCTAATTTTAGACGTGTAAATGTGTGTTTCTATATGTGGCCTTGGATCTAAGCTCCCATTATAACTAGTGAAGATTTAGTCACTATCTGTAGTACAGTCAGTGCTTTTCAGCTGACATCAGTTTGCGCTGAATTGCTCTCCAGGCTCCACTGTCTGTGCTGACTAGATCTCCACTTGCTATTATGGGAGTTTGAGGTCCTAACTTGCATGCAGACACATAATTTTAGAGATGTCTAAATGAGATGTCTCCATTCCAGAGCTAAAGGCTGGCTATTATAAGCTGAAATAAGTAAGGCTACATCCTGAAAACATCTCAGTTGAGTGTGTTGTTTCACATTTGTACCCACAGTGAATGTCTTTGTCCTCAAGCAATGAACTCTTTGAACTCATCCACTTCCATGAGCATCTAACATCTCACATTTTACAAGGATGGTAGCAGTACTTGGAGGTGCACGTTGGGAATTGAGTTAAAACCCTAAGGTGCAGCTAGAGAATGCCCCTAAAACTTGGTTTCCGTGACTGTAGTCAGACATGTCTAGCCCACAAGACTGTGAAGAATTAATATTAACCCAAACCACTGAAATGCAGGTGCTACTGTGGGCTGAGCCTGGAATCAGTTGGATGAGTCTTGTGTTAAGCATGTTAAGCTTGACAGGTCTGCATCTGGCAATAATAGTCCCCTGGCATTGCAGTCAGTTCATGTTTTCTTCCCTGACTGAGCTATTGATGGGAAAGAAATAGCACTGTACTGCTTGCTTTATGGGGAGAAAGAGGTGAAGACTTATGTGGGATCTCTTCTTGGTTTCTAATATAAGTAGAAAGTTGGTCTAATGCAAGCAGTTAGCAGTTTGAAGAGAATCAAAGATCAGAGACGAAGGTAGAGGAGTCTGAAAAGGATTTTACTTAGTATTTTCACTTAATATCCTAGCATTTAAAATAACTTATGCTGATAGTGGTTTTTGTATCCTCATTGGATGCAGTCTAGTTCACTGAAATAATAAAGTTTCTTGAAGATTGCTAACTTACTAAACAGAGAAAAAAGTTTCTCAATTTCATTATCTTATTCTTCAAAAGGAAATGGTGTTTTTATTTTATAGAAACTCAAACTTAATGTTTTTAAATTGTCTTTGCACTGGTTTTCATAAAAATGGAAAGGCTAGAACTTTGTGCATCAAGGACTTGTTTTGTTAAATCCTCTTTCACCACATGTACAGTATGAATACAGTCTGGTGTGTCATCTGTTGGAAAAATGCTACAGATTGTTAGACGAGACCACAGGAAGTTTCTTTATAGTTGCACCCTGTGAGATTCAGTTGTATTGCTCCATCCTTGATGTATAGCTGTAGCTGTGAAAGTATTCAGACTTGTGTCAAAGAATTACTGTTAACGAAGAAATAGCTTTGAATTATTTTTTATTTACTGTTGTTCCGTTTGTACTCCAAAAAGTAGTCATGGCTGCCTTATGTTTTGGATCATTCTCAGACATGTGGTAGTTGTGAAGGGTAGGAGACAGATTGGGAAGGAAACCGAAGTCTTCATGGCTGTGGAGCAGCTTTCCCCAGACATTATTTTTCAAGCAGCTTACCAGGCCTGACATGGCTCTGCCTCCTTGCTTTCTCCTTCGATGCTTAAGGTTTTGGGCCCCTCACCACAAGAAAGACACTGAGGTGCTGGAGAAAGTGCAGAGAAGGGCAATGAGGCTGGTGAGGGGTCTGGAGCACGAGTCTGATGAGGAGCAGCTGAGGGAACTGGGGCTGTTCAGCCTGGAGAAAAGGAGGCTGAGGGGAGACCTGATCGCTGTCTACAACTACCTGAAAGGAGGTTGTAGCATGGAGGGTGTTGGTCTCTTCTCCCATCTAACAAGCGATAGGACGAGAGGAAATGGCCTCAAGTTGCACCAGGGGAGGTTTAGATTGGATATTAGGAAAAAATTCTTCATGGAAAGGGTTGTCAGGCATTAGAACAGGCTGCCCAGGGAAGTGGTGAAGTCACCATCCCTGGAGGTGTTTAAAAGATGTGTAGATGAGTTTCTTAGAGACATGGTTTAGAGGTGGACTTGACAGTGTTAGGTTAACAGTTAGAGGTCTTTTCCGTCCAAAATTATTCTATGCTTCCAAGTCAGGAGTGTCAAACTCATTTTAACCAGGGGCCATATCAGCCTCGCTGTTGCCTTCAAAGAACCAAATGTAATTTTAGGACTGTATAAATGCCACCGGTGAAAATGAGTTTGACACCCTTCTTCTAAGTTGTTGTGTAGACAGATGGCCAAGTTAGCAACAGAAAGAGACCAGGAGATTAGTCTCCTTTTCCTTCATTTTCACCTGTGCAAAGCTACTGCGTGAGTCCAGGTACACTTTTTTTGCCAGAATGTAATATCTAACTGAACATTGCAACTTTGAATCCAGGGATTTTTTTATTCTGTTCTTAGTTTTGCTTTTTTTCTAATGGATGAATCACCAGTGCATGACTTAATAGATATGGCTGTGCACGTGTTATTAATAGTAGATGATTACAGTTGTCTTTTTTTGACTGTCTGTTAAATGACTGTGGTTTTGTCAGCTTGCATGAGTTACATGATCATGACACTCTTCAACTTCATTAAAATCATGGTAATATAACTTCCCCTTCTTCCTTTTGCAGACATGCATCAATCTGTTTTACATCTAAAGCAGTTTATTATCCAAATGAGGGAAAGGAAGAAGAAAAGATAGCAAGGTCATTACAAACATATAGGCTGGCTGTGCACAAATACAAACAGCTACTGTGTAACGTGAGTTAGAAACCAATTACAAGCATGTGAGTTCTGCCACTTAAAGCCATTAAGAAACAGTGTAATTACGTGAGGTTTCAGACAAAGTTAGAAGGGCTGAAGTCACTGGTAGTAAATAGAGCTATCTGCAGTGCTGTTCTTCTTTTCTTTTGCCAAAGAGATGCTCTTTCTCACACTGCAAAGAGCTTTCTAAAAAGCGCAGCTGTGTGGAGCATGTGCCCTAGCACACCATCCAAAGAGCCTCAGATTTTTTTTTTAATTACTGTATAACACCTGGTAACTTGTAGGCAGATCTCAAGGTCATGGTGTTAGAGCTACTAGAGAAGCTGACTACACCTTCCTTCCCTTTTGATTAGTCAGTTATTCCATGAGCACATGGTTTATCTCCTGTGCCTGTTCTCGATTTGTGTTTTCCAGTAGCCAATTCTCCAGCAGTTTCACTTATGCTTTCCCTTTGGTGCTCTACATATGGGCCATCTTCATAAATACTGTGTATATTAGGTTTCCCCTCGATGACCTGACAGCTGTATTAATAGATGAAATGGATGTGCCTTCCAAAGCAACCAAAGAGCTGCAATGAGAACTATGAATGACAAACCAATAATTTATGTTATTGCTTCATTAATAATTCTTAAAAAGGAGTTAATATGGAATTGTCATTTCAATAAGAAGCAAGTAAGTTACTGTCAGTAGGATGGATAGTGAGTATTCCTTATGATCTCTTCATAATGAGGTATTGCAACAACCCTAGGAAAATCTTACAAAATATGGACAAGTCTTTTAAAGTAGAAGGACTGTGTTGAGCAAAGACCACAACAGGATTGTGGGCTGAGACAAAGTCCCACAGTAGGAAAAGTCCTACTCATAAAACACAGCTTTAGCAAGCCAGTTCCAAAACCAATCCAACCAAACACACCAAACAACTAAAGCAGGTAGAAACAATCAAATTCCCAGGAAGAGGGCAGGGAAAGAACTGTTAGGTATTGGAGCTGTAATTTAATAACACTGCAGCCTTCTCTTCTAAGAATCCGAATGAAGGTTGAAGATGACAGATAGGAGGAGAAAGGTGTGTCAACAGAGAGTTGTCAACCTTTCTGTTTTTCCTACAAGTTGCATTTGAGATAGTCTCTTGAAAGACAGAATTTAAGTGAAGCGCTGCTGTGTTAAATCCTCAGCTGCTTTAGCCTTGAAGAGGTTGTGCTCTGAAAGGCTCCTCTCTCTTGGCAAAATTAGATCTTATGGTTTATGCAGCCAAGAGACATCTCAGTAAAACTGAGCAGGAAGAGTAGCAGGAAGATTTAGAAAATTGTATCAAAGATACTTAAGTTTGCATTTATTCTTACTTTTTGTTATGCTTTCCATGTATTTTGTGTCTCATTTTGTCATAAGGCACAGAATTGGTTGGTTGGTTTGTTTGTTTGTTTTAAAGTAAGACTTTTTTCAAAAGATAGTACATACAAATAAAGCTGTCTTGTAGGCAGATCCTTGGAGTGCCTAAAGCCCATGATTAGTTTGGTAATTTGAGAAACTGAACTATTTTTTCTTAAAGAGATTTTTTTTTTCTGAATTGGATAGTAAGGGGTCAAAAGCAAAGTGACGACCTGTGATTTTGTGTGACACTACTGGCAGTCCAGTTTTGGGGAGCATCTGGTGACTAAACAATGCATCAGTGACTGAAAATATTTAGTAAGTTGCCTGAGCAACTGGAGCCAATTAAAGTTATTCCAGCATAAATGAGCTTTAAAAATCACCTGCTAAGAGCGATGAAAAATAAAAGTGAATATCAGCAAACACTGAACAGAGATGCAGAGGACTTCCTAGTATGAACCTGACTTCCACTGATTTCCTTGACTTGGACTGTAAACGGGTACAGGAGGACTGGCAACCATGAGGTTTTGAGATTGATTGTTGAAAGTTTGATCTCTGTTTGCTGTGGACTTTGGGCCCATGTGTGTTAGAACAGCACTTTTCTACACAGGTTTTAAATCTGACATGATGCGTATGTAATGCATCATGTCAGATTTGTGAAAGGTGTGTTTTTATGTTTACTACACCCTTCTAATTCTCACGCAAAGAAAGATTGCATAAAAAGGAGGAAAATGTACCTTGGGAATCCCCTTTCCTCATAATTGCAGCTATATACACTCAACTTTTCTTGCATTCCCTTCCAGCAAAGAAATGACACATACAAGACTAGAAATCTGATTTATATGCCCACATGGCTTTATCTGTAGGTTGTTTCCCCAGTTCATCCTCTGAGAGGTCTTTAAAATACCATCCAGAGCACCAATTTGCCCATAATAGCCTTCCAACAGTGCATTATGTTCATAGAATTTTAGTGCATTCTCTTCTCTTTTTTTTTTTTTCTTTTTTTCCAGTTACTGAGCCTCATCCTCTCATCTGAAAAAGAGATCTATTACTTTTGATGAAAAAGAATCTAGTTTTGTCTTGGTGACAGTAGTTAAATAGAAGGGTGTTGGGTTTGCGCTTTTCAGAAGCACTTAAATCTGTGCTGCTGGATCATTTTGTTGTATGGTGGTGTTGTGCTGCTGCGTTTGGGGAAGTAGTAAATGTTTCTGTGCAGCTTGAGAGAGCTGGATGGAGGGCTGAAGGGGCTGGGAACATGCCACATAGAAAAAGAGTCTGAATGCCAGGTAAGTTTATATAGGGTATAGCTTTGGGGGATCTGAAGGTCAGTGGGAAGTAAATAGAAGGACCAGAGAAGGCAGGTGTAAAGAATTGCAGGTATGCAGTGGAGTCTTGAGGACAGGTACCTGGATGTTGCCTGTCTCCATGCTGCAAAATTCAAAGCATAGTACTGAATTTTTTTTTATCTTTCTCTCTAAAGAGCTTCAACAAAGTCAATATAAGCTTACTCCTTTTTTTTTAAAGATCCTAAATGATGGATGAAATAGGAAAGGATTGAATGCTAAAGCATGATGCACAGCTAGTCTGGAATGTAAATATATCCCTTCTTAATCACTCAGTAACCAGTGCTCTTGGGTATCTTTCAGCTATCATGATGTTCTAGAAATGCTTGGCATTTCAGCAAAGCTGATCACCCAAACAAACCCAATGGCATCAGAAGTGGTAAAAAAGATCAACAAGAACATGCATTACTTGTCAAAAGGAGTGTTGTTTGAATGGTACCCCTGAGCAGGGTGAAATGCAGTTAGATACAATGCAATGTCATGCATAAGATTAATAAATTATAAATGGGGATCTCCTCGCTCGAAACTTGATAAGGAGGAAGCAGACAAGCTATTTGACTCACAAGATAAGTATTATTTCCAGTGCAATGTATCTGTGAAGGTTACTGTGATCATAAAATGCAGCAGGGCTGTTGTTGCTAGTACAGCTTGGGACATTTAGTAGCATGTTACAGGATTCTGCTGAGACCTCAACTATCATTTGACAATTCACGTTTACAAAAGATGAAATGAAGCTGATTCCAGGTATTGTAGAAAAGAGCTATTGGGATATTCAGGAGAATGAAGAGCCCATTTTATAAAAGGAAAAAAGAAGACCTTGGTTTGTTTGGCAAAAAGGGAGTTTTGTTAGGAATAGGCAAGTAAACACCAGGCATTAAAAAAAAAAAAAAAAGTTAATAGTTAATGCCAGAGCTGGTTTAGAGCCCAGTTGGATGTCAGATGGCTGTGAATAACTTCTATATAATTGCAGGAGGCCTGCAGGCTACATAGGAGAGGAATGCTCTAGAACAGCAGTCCAGTGGGAGACTTATGGGTAAAAGAACTGACTGTTTTAAGATTGGTCTTGATACTTTTACATAGAAACCATTTATGATGGATCCTGACGTATGATAATGGGGGAGAGGAATGAAACTGCAGTTGCAGGAGAATAGACTTGATTCATGAGGCCTTTTTCAGTCCTTGAGCCCTGACGGTCCAGCAGCAGAGAATTTAGATCTCCTGCACCCAGACAGTAGTGAAGCAATAAAAAGGTTTCTGCACAAAGGGCACATTTACTTTCCAGCTATTAAGTAATTTTATTGTCTCAGCACCTTAGCAGAGGGATATATTGATCCATACATAATGCATGGTAAGGAGCTCCACAGTATGCATGTATCTTTTTCCCTTTCTCCTAGTATGGAATGACAACTTTTATATGTCTGAACCAAGTTAGTTGTTCAATCCCTGGACTCTTGTTTGGCACAGGTAAGTAGATTCCTTACATAGTTCTTTCTGGCTCTGAGTTCATTTTGGCTGCCAAAGCAGTGGGTATTTTACTTTCTAAAATGTATTTGGTTATAGATCAAATTGAATTTGAAGAGAACACTGCAATGGCATAGGCTTATCTTTGTGTCTGGTCCCTGCTTACTGCTTTACCAGATACTTTCTTGCTGATAATCCATATTTATCAATGTTGTCAAAAGCTTTTTTTATCAACCACAACCTTTGGCACAGATGTACTTAATGTTTGCTTACATACTTTCCCTGTGTCAAAAGTTGCTTGAGATTTGGAGAAGACAACTCCTTGTTGAAGGGACCTGTAAAGAGTTCATTGTGGAGAATCAAGGAGCCTTTGTCACATAAAAAGCCAAAAAGACCAAATTTTAAATTTCAAATGCTAAAACAAGTTTGAAAGACTTAAATACAATTTTGCGAAGTCTTTATTAGTTACCAGTGATGATGTATTATTTTTTAGCTAACCCAGGCCCTCAGAAACACTTTTGAATCACTTTCAACATAAAATGTGAGTTGTGCAGTAGGAATCGGTTGACGGTGTTTAGTGATCTATATGATGGTAGAAACATTTCACTACAGAAGAGGCTCTGGGTGTTGGTAGTAAGCATGGTGCCTTTCTATGCTGCTAAGTCTGACTGAGAACATCAGTTCTTTTTTATGTGTACCCTGATTTGGGGTTAATTAATTTGGGACCAAATTTCTGCAAAGCCTTTTGAACATGAAAATTCTTGTGTGTTGACCTTAAGTCAACAGCAGAATCAGAAGTCTTAATCTAAATGTTTAAGTAGTTATCATGTCAGGTGCAATGTTATTAAGATGTTTTAAGATCAGTAGTTTTTCAGTCAAACTTTTATTTCCACTGTCTTCAGAGCATCCCCTATTGTAGCTGCAATCATAGGCTCATTTATTATTGCTGAAAAGACCGAAAAGTATGTCTGTGCAATGAACTGTGGTCACAAGGAGTCATGTTTGGGGTGTTTGAATTCCACCTTACTTCTAATTTGAGAAACTTTTAGCTGCAAAAGTCTCAGACACAGCCCATGTCTCACCCACTGAATCATGACGAGATCCTAGCAAGCAAACTGAATCCATTGTTTCTCCTGTTTTGACCATGGGATTCCCTACATGCCTGTAATTGTACAAAACATGAGGCTGCAGAGGGGCAGCCAGAAGCCAGGCATTAAAACCATGCCAGAATAGAGACAATATAAAGATACTATATAGATTTTGCCTTTCTCTCCAAAAGGAAAAGCTATTTTTCACTTGGGCTATATTAAGTTTATCCTCAAATGCAAACAGTATCAGCAGCAGGAAATTGGTTAAAGCACTTGCCCAGAATCCAGAATGCTCTATGAAGTACCGTAGAATCTGAACCTGTAGTTCCTGATTCCAGCAGACCCTCGTGGTATTCTGAGTTCAGGCTTTTTTCCTTCTCATCTGTTGGAGATCAGCATCTTCACCTCTGAAAAATATAAGATTCTAGACAAAAACTCCAAGGGAAGGCAATTTGCCTTTTTCTATTGATGTAATGGGGATTCCTGTACAATTTAGGTGTAGTCCTGGGTTCTGGTTCCTGTTCTAAAGGCTGGCTCTGTCTTGTCCATTTAGAAGCTCTTGGATTAAAGAAGTTAAGCATCTCTAGCATAGACAGGAGCTTAGTGTGTTGCTTTCCAGCTTTTAGTGGTCCATCTTCAGCAGCGGTGACCCAGGTTAGTCTGTAGTCTGGTGTTCATAGCACACTCCTGGACAGGAGCAAGCTGTGGGGTTAATCCACTTGAGCCTAGCACAGAGTTCAGCCCACCTACTAACTCAACGGGAAGACCACTTTTTCCTGAGAGTAGGAATCTACTCTCAAATACTTGATGTATTCTACTGAAATTGGACAGGGGAGTGACTAGAGCAGGCCTGAACTAGATATCTACTTGAGGACACACTGTGCTTAGTGATTTGTGTAATTTGGCATGAGGCAGCTCCCTGATGAATGTGCAGGAGCAGAGATGTGCTCCGGAGGCAGCCAGTGAATTGCCCTGCTGCAGTCAGGTGCTTGCTTTAGATGCTGCAGAGTGTAAGCTGTGTAACATCTGATGTTTTCAGTTTGGTCTTATGCCTCATTTTTGTCGTGCAACGATTGTGTCATCTGCTTGGGGCTTGTTTCCTACCGTTTGTGTCATGACAGAAGGTTTTTGTATTATTAAATGTCACCTTTTGAATTGTCAGCTCCAGGGACTGTTTTCTTCCCTCACGATTTGCAACAAAACTGTCTAATAAAGCGTCACTTCAAAGTTTATTTCATAGTTTAGAAACCTACATCTGAACATTTGTTTGTGGAACTGCAAGGTTGGTACAAGCTTTGGTGGACTCAAGTGAATGCCTCTAATGTAGGCCTACAAATAATTGTATGTAGAGAGTGTGAAGAGATAAAGTCCTGTAGGACTGAACTCTCTGTCCATTTCTTTGTGTTGTTACAGAAGACCTTTTCATCTGACCAGAACAGCAATTTCACTTCCCTAGTACAAGAATTACATCTAAGAGAGTAAAATTTCAGTGGTACAGGGCTGTTGGATATGAGGGTCTTATTTATTAACTCAGCAGTTATCACGAACCTTCTGCCTTTACTATGAACAAGATTTAGCCCTGGTTTTGCACCCTAGAATTCTAGTTGTGGAGCCAGTGTCATTCTAGATTTACCTAGTGTTCCCTCTTTCTGCTAAATCATGAAGAAACCTGGATTATGGGATTCCTGGAAAGCTGAGACACCTTGTGTCCTGCTTAGTTTTTATCTTCCAGTTAGGAATGACCACTCCCAAATTGATCCCTTTAAAGAAAGATGCATGTGGTATTTATTTTGGATATTAGGAGGACTTCATGTGCTTACAATCATAATAATTTTTGTTGTGCTTTGGTTTATTTTAAATGGACCATCTGAATCTGGATTGTGTTTGTTTAGACTATAAGCTTGAAGCCTAAACAACTTTGAGGTTTTCAAATGAATGTATATGTTATTAGTAGATTCCAGGGACTCAAATTAGTACATTTTTAGAGGTGGTCTGCCTTGGGTATAAATAAAAATTTGAGTTGGGCACTGAATTTTCTCTTGGCAGCCTTTTCTGGTATTAATTTCTTGCTAGAGTTTCTGACACCGTGTGTATTGTAATACTCAATCACAGTTTGCACAAACAGAGTTTTACTATATCCACGGAGTTTTCTGTGTAATTTCATCCATAGTTTTAAAATACCCTACCCTAGGATGTGGTAAAATTGTTTCAGCATTTACATGCGTGCTTTTTTTTTCTTAATCAATACATCGTATTCATATAAGTAATATTCAATAAGTCATATCCAAGTCATAATATATATACAGACACATATGTGTATAATAATTAAGAAATTTGCATTAGGGGGGTGGGGGGGAGAGGGGGTGCTTCTTTGAATGGCAGCTCTGAGACGGCAGAAAGAGACAGATAATTTTGCAATCTAGTTTCAAATCATTGTAGCCAGGTAAGCATGCACAGAAAAACTGACTCATTAGTATAATAAGTTCAATAGAATGATGCCGAAAAAGGCCTTTAAAAATAATTATACTACATAATTTCATTTTGGTACAACTTGGGGGTGGGTGAAGGGGGAAGCTGAAGTTAACATGTGTTCCTTCCAAGGTCTCTCTTCTCTGAATCAACGTGCCCTTTTGTAGAAGCCACTGTCTACACACCAGAACCTGCCAGCTGTTGAGACTCACTTGTGCTATTCACCTCTTAACCACAAGTAGCTGTCAGCAGTACTGCTTAACTTTTTAACTTCCTGGCCTGCAGTGCTATATGGCCAAAAAAAAAAATCTGATTAGGAAAACACAAATTCCTAGCGGTAACAACTGTTAGATGATTAAATTGTAGCTTATGCTGAATGTTGTGAATCAAATGGGACATGATTAATTTTTTGAACGTAACTCTTCCACTTAGTTACTAGATAGTTACCCTAAGTCTAAACATGAAACAGCAAATGAAATGGAGCAATTTAACAATCTTGGGTGCACAGTACGATGTCTGTGTTGTATTTCCACATTAACATCTTTGATTCATTGATACTTTTTTTTTTTTTTTAAATGAAGTAGGATAGAACTCATCACTGTGCCACACAATTGCTTCAGAAATAATGTTTACTGTTGGAGTCTCTCAAAACACTAAAATCATCCTTCTGCAAGCTCCCAAGTTTAACTTCATGAAGTTGTGCCATTCAATGGCATGGGCTTGCAGTCTTTTTCGTCACAAAAAAATACACCATGGTCATTGTTTAGAAGCAGGTGAAATGAAAGTACATTTAACATTTGAACATAGAAACCATTGTCAGCTTTTTCCTTTGAAAGTATGTGAGGCTGTTATGAAAGAAAACTGATAGCTATATTAATGATAAAGTGCTATAGGAAGTTGTCATCTCTTCACTTTGCCTATGAGAAGGGATTTCACTTTTTTTTTTTTTAAGTATGTATGTATGGTTTCATAGGAAAGATCAGGATCTCATTAGGATGTAATCTTTAGAAACACTCTAGTTAGGTTTCACGGCTTTCTGCTCTTTTATTCATTACTCCAAAGTCTCTGTGGATGAAACCGATGCTTCTTTTCCCTGCTTTTCAGAGGAACTATGTGAACATTTTACCTTCAGGTTTTTCCTGACAGTTGCCAGCCTGTAGTCTACTGATAGATTTTTGTAGCCAATTACTATATTTAAATTGAAGTTGCTGCTTTGTAAGCTGCTGTTCCACAGCCTTGATGGCAAAAGTAGACAGATGGATGGGGGAAGGGATTGTTTTGTCAGGATGAATTTAAAGCATAAGGAATATGTTAAATTGACAGCATTGCAAACTAAAGTCTTCTCACTGCCTGTGTCCTTGCAGCGTTCACAGGTCTTTCTTGTGCTTCTTCCCCAGCTCAGGCCTAACGTTAAGTTCTGAGTTTGCTCTTCTTTTCTGTTGTTACTTGCTTTGATCACGTTGCACCTAGTAAATGTAAAGCTGCTGTGAAAAGTTTTTAGTGCCTGAACCTAAAGTACTAATTTGGAAGTATTTTCCAGACACAGCTTACAAGACAAACATCAACCAATTGTTGGTGGTTGTTACTGGTTTTTGTAATTAGTTGTAGCTGCTGGGAGCCCAAAATAAAACTTTTGAAGTCTTAGCCGTTATGTAAAAGACAAAGTGGTACAACTATTTGTGGCATCTGGGTCTATTGATTTACTGCAGCCTGTCAGTCTTAGAGGGGTGTGCTGCTACGTCAGCTTGCGCTCTCTATTGTTTCAACTGCTGTGGCCTTTATGTTTGATCCTGCCAGTGCTTGCGTCAGTGATGCATATCATCGCCTGCGTGATGTCAAAGTGTGGGTGTTCCGTTATAGAGCCATAGTTAACCTAATGTGCTGCAGTAAATCCTGAACGCTATTTCCTCCTGGGGATAAGAGTGATTCATCGCCGTTCACATTAGACTAATGCTAAGTATAGCAGTGCTCATGAGCCGCAGTAGCCACATAGATTAGTATCAAAGTCATTGCAGCTTTCTGACCGCCAGGCCAGAAAGTGTGTATTGGTGCACATCCTTTCTTAGGTGTAAACTGATTAGCAGTTCAGCTAAAGGTAAATCCTGTGGAAGGACTGGGGCTGGAGTAATTCTTTATAACTTAATTATGCTAATTACCGTAAAAGCTTTCAGCCAAAGAACTTGGCTCACAGCAGCCGATGCCAGTCGGTAGACTGCAGTGCAAAGCAGAGCGGCGGCATGGCTCAGGAGCCCTCCCCTGGCGGGGACGATGCCCCCCGAAAACCCGCCGCGCTCGCTCCTTGAAGGCCGGAGCGGCAGGCGGCCCGGCTCCCGGCTCCCGGCTCCCGGCTGCGGCGCGGGCAGGGCGGAGCGCAGCGGCGCGGAGCGGGCCGCGGGGCGGAGCGGAACGGAGCGGAACGGAGCGGAGCGGGCAGCCGCGCACCTGAGCGACCCGCCCCGCCCGCCGCCGCTGCCGCCCCGCCTGCCGCGGCGCGCCGGGGAGCAGCCGCCAGCCCGGGCCCGGCCCGCCCGCTGCCCAACCCGAAATGAGCGGTAAGGTGTCCCGGCCGCCCGGCTCGGCCGCCGCGGTGAAACACGACAAGCAAGGTGCGGCGGTGCGGGCAGCCCCCGCGGGGTGAGAGACGCGGGGAAGCCGAGCGCTGCTCAGCCCCTCTCTGGGTGAGGCGGGGGCCGGCCGGGCCTGGGGGGCTGCGGCGGCCCCCACGCCGTGGCTGTAGCCGGCAGGCGGTGCGGCAAGAGGCCGCGGCCAGCCCGGGTTTTGTAAGAGCGGGGTATGGGCGGTCACTGCCCCGGAAGAGCATCCGCCGGGGCGGACGGGGAGCGGGCACCGCCGGGGCCGCGGTGCGGACCTCACCGGCCGCCTCTGTGGAGACTCAACATGGAGAGAATGGTGGGAATAAAAAGAAATGGTCTCTCTGTTAGGCAGGCGGTGGCGGTATCCTCAGATGTTCAGGAGTTGCTATGTTTAGATCAGCTCGTCAAGATCCTCGCGATCATGCAGCGCTGTTAATTTTGCTACACGGTTATTGTAGCTGTAATGAGCATAATGAGGTTTTTACAGCCTACTCAAATAGACATGTTGGGGAATTTCACCAGCTGTTGCTGAGGGGGGCGGGGCGAGGTATTCCTCCCATTATTGCAGTTTTTTAAATATACTTCCTGTTTCAGGGCACATACTCTTGAGTCTTACGTGGTCTTTGGTGGGCACCTTGATTTTTATTTTTTTAAATCTTAGGACAAAATGCTTACATAGGGACTTTGCAAGCTTTCCCTTTCATAGTAGCGAAACACTGAGTTTCAGGATAATAATAAACTGAAGGTGTGGTGAAACATCTGCTGCAGCTGAGTTAAATAAACCTTTACTTTGATGAGTCATTTTTCAATAATAAAGTATAAACATAGACTGTCTCCCACAATACTTCTTTTCCACTTCTTGCATAAAATAACTTGTATACCTAAAAGTATACAGAAGATTCGAGACCTCCTCTTGCAACAGTCAAGTCATCAACATTTCTAATGTAGGGATTTGGATGAAGTCAATTCCATTTATGTGCAATATAGAAAATAAGGTGTTTGCTTGACGCAGATTCCTGGTTGTTGTTTGCTGGCACTTTATAATCAGTCTCACCTTGTGGTAAAACACACTGGCTGTGTCATGCACCAGTCTACACAATACCTAAAAGCATGAATATTCCTCTTGCAGTGTATTTCACTGAAGTAGAGCCAAAATCTTCATATTAGCTGTTCTTAAAAAAGAAAAAAAAATCTACTTTTGTATTGTATTAGCATTTTATCTTTAGAGACAGGAAAGTTGTTTGTTTTTAATTTTGCAGGTAGTAATATGCTTTCTGTCAAGAAATCAGTAATTTAACTGTAAAGCTCCTATGTTCATTAAAATATATAAAGTCTGCCAACTTTTTTTCTATGCTTTCCATTTTCTTGAATGTTCTTTTGCAGTCTAAATTCATTCCACAGCCATTTGCAAATCTCATCAGAAGTAAATTAGAGTTCATTCATTCTGGAACTTTAAAGTGCTGAAGATGGAATGCACGTTTTCCAACTATGAATTTTACTGTAACACTGCAATGTTATTTCAGGTTCATACATTGCCTTTATGTCTTTATTTTTGTGACCACTAGATTATGGGTATACTGAAAATGGTTTTGTGGATCAACCGTTATACTGGATTGGAGAAAACTACTTTTTTGGTTTTAGAGAAATTAAAGCACTAAATAGGTGAACTTTAAAAGTATTCTTAAACAATGTTCTTTAGACCTTTAAAGCAAAACAAAAAAAAAGGCCAAATGCAGAAATACCTACCAGTTCACAAAGAAACAGGCTGTTCATGTTAGAGTTCCTTCATCCCCCAAAAAGCTGAGTTTGCTATAAAAAGCTCCAGTAACTGTGGTCTTAACTCTCAATTTACCTCAAACTTACATAGCTTAAAATGGAAAACCTCCAACTAAGCAATACAAGATATAAGCTGTATAAAATTGACACTCTTAGGTAAGAACTTAAACCATTATTTGGCTGAATGGCAATTTATAATAAATATACTTCCGTTACTGTTGAATTTTTTTAATTTATTGTAAGCTAATGTTCTGAACACTTTCAGTATCTCTTTCACTGCTTTTCACTGCTTTTCATTTCTTTGTAGCCCTTCATACTCAGGAGAAACTTTCTCTGAAACATTTTTGAGTTTCAGCTGAGCAAAAAAGACACAAAGAAGGTTCAGGTCTCAATTTGTAGTTTGTTGTAGTCTTTATATTCTTTGCTGTTACACAGTAACTTCTGTATCTTCTTATGTATAATAAAGGTGGATTACATGCTACTTTTTTGAAGAATGCTTTTTGTTCCTTTTCTCCCCTCTTGGCATTCGGACATAGTTACCTTTATATTTCTGTCAAGGTCATGCTTAGAAGAGTGAGGTACGCGAGTCTTATGTATCATACTTTGCATTTACTTAGCACTTTCCATTTGCAGATCTTAAATGAGTTTTAAAAAAACATTAATGTGGAGCTATGGATGCCCTTTCAGAAATCTTACTGAAACTTCAGTAAGAGTTGGGTTTGTGCTCTTGGTACCTTCACTACACTGAACAAGCAGTTTGGAGAATGCAGCTTGAAGTGTCTGAATCCCAACCTTATGCACTTGCCACAGAACATGGTCAGATTATATTGTGTTTCAGTTTTTCTTTAATTATTAAACTTTAGTGATTGTTGCCTTGTGTATTTTAAACACAAGAATGTAAGGACACCTGTAGGCGGTCCCGCTTGAAGCCTCTGCCAATGTGTTTGCTCGCCTAGAGGCCAGTATCAAATATTAAAGGGGAGTGTGCAAGGACAGGGCAGGCACACCAGATAACTTTCTTGTTTCTAACCTCCTGCACCAAAAGAAGTACTTGTATTTTTTTTACAGCTCTTAATGCATTACTTCTCTTAATTTGGTTAACCTCTTCTGAACCTGACCTTTCATTTCCACAATGTTCTTAAAGCAAGGAGTTACACAATTTAGTTGCATATTTAGTTGCATATGCATAGTTGCAAATTCTTTTTATCTGTTTTAAAAATTTTACCTGGTGATTTAATTTAGTATCTCTGGCTTTTGCACGTGAGAAACCATGAACGATCTATCTTACCATTTTTAGGCAGTTTGTGGATGCTTTTTTATAGATCTTTTACTATTTCTCTGCTGCAAGTCTTTTTATGTTTTAACTATCTTCAGGTGGAAGAATCCTGGTCTTTTTAGTCTTTCCTGATAAACAGGTGGAAAGCCACTGTAAACTTCTTTTTTTTAGTCCTTTTCTAGTTCTGTGTGTTCTTTTTGAAAGATGGAGACAAGCATTGCACATAGATATTGAGGTACAGTGTGGATTTATAGCATAGTGTAATAATGTTTTCTGCTTGTTCACTGTTAGTACTGTTTTTTAATGTTCTCTTTCTTTCAGCAAATGCCACTGAACAGTGCTTGGCTGGCATTTCCTTAGAAATATATGTAGTAACTCCATAGTTGCTTGTTTTGCAGCTGACTTATGGCTTATCATTGTAAACAAATACTTCTGTTGTTTTTGTCCAGGTGCATTACTCTGTACTTATCAGCACTATTTTTTGTGCGTTTTCATCATCTGGTCATTGAGTACTGTGAGCTCCTTTGCAGCTCTCTGAGTGCATACCAAGGATTTGTCACCTTGCTGTTCATTTCCTTGTCCAGAGATTTTGTTAATGCATTGAATAGATACATCTCTGCATGCCTCGGGGATTCCTTTGGTCACTCCAGGCACTTTGAAAGCTAATCACTTCTCTTCTTTGTTCCCTGTTCTCAAGCTATTCTTGAGAAACCCTGTTTCCTTTTTAACCAAAGGCAGCGTTATCTCTTTTAGTGTCTTTGAGAAAGGTTGTGGAAAGCTTTTTGAAAATCCAAGCATGTAACAGCATCCCTGTGCTCTTTGAAGGTATCAGGTTTTCCAGGCAGGACTTAATCTACAAATGCCACCTTAACACATCCCCTTTGTGTCATATTTATCTAAGCATTTGCGAACTCCGTTGTTTCCATTTGCATGGTACAAGGGTCATCATGGTATCACAACCTTTCCCATTAGCAGAAGCATACTTACTGGTTTGTAACGCGTTGGTTTTCCCCTGTGACCTTAAGTTAGTGTCCTGTTTGCCACCTCTCTCTCCTCTGGTTCTGAGACCACTTCAGGTGATAAGTCTATAGTAACAGAGCAGCAATTTTCTAAGTAATTTACTTCGCATCTCTTAACTGAATGCTGTCTCATTTCAGCAATTTATTTCAAATACGGGGGAGGTCGTTTCTGTTTTAAAGTCTCATGTATTTTATTTTCATCTTGGGACACTTCTTTGGACTTTTGACATAAGCTATTTGTGAGTTTACTGGCAGAGAAAGATCTGCTGGTGATTTTTTTTAAATTTAGTTTCTGAAGTTTTGTTGACTGTTTCTTAGATTTCTAAGAGTGCCCTTTGCTATAATTTTATCTGTACGGTTCATTGCCTTTGTTCATCCATGTTATCGTGTGTATTTTTCACAGAGACTTTGCAGTTCAGTATGGTCTTTGAGCTTTCTCAGCTTATTAACTGATACTGAATATTTCTGTAACCTGTTTAGGTCCTGCTCAGGTTCCAATGATGTCCCCAAATGGTTCAGTGCCTACTATTTATGTGCCTCCTGGATATGCCCCACAGGTACGTCCCTTCACTTGATTCTTATTTTTTTTTCTTTTCATGCAAATTATGCGAGTAGAACCAAAGTAGCTAACTCAGTAAATTGATGTGTCAAGTTTCAGAGTTGCTGTGGTCAAGCAAGTAAATAAGGGGAGATGCCCCATAGTATCTCTGTGATAGTAGACTTCTCATGCTATATGTGTGCTTGTTTAGTTATATGTTAACTAGTTACGTGACAATAACAAGCACAGTTCCTTGTTGAGTTCAGGATCTTAATGTACTTGATGCCTTCTGAACATAAAGTACAACCGTGACCCAAGTAGTTAATTAGGTAGAACCTGTACTGAATTGTAGGTTAGTGGATATTTTCTTTTGACCACAATATAATTTCATATACATACATAGTTCATGTCTGGGAAGTTCCCTGCAGATAAGGTGTAAAACAGTTCAGTTAGAAAAAGTGTAGCAAACAACATGGAAAAAAATGTCAGCTGTCTATTTGGGATAAATTATTGTATAATACGTGTTTCCACAACTTATCTTAAAATAGGGCTCTGATTTTCTGTGCTGTGTGATTCCTAATTTAGATGCCTGAAAATTAAATGTGAGCTAGATAACATGGATATCCTTTAAAGTAGATTAAAAGGGTGATTCCTCTTGGCTATTTTTGACACTTCTATTATAATGAGATGTGTGGCCTTCTAGATGGTGTCTCTTTCTTCCCCTTAACTACAGAATGAGCCTAGGGCGTAGTAGATCAGACTTGGAAGTTAGAGCAGATGAGTATCACTCTCCATTATTTATTTCTCATGATGTTCTGTCGTTGTGACCAGCCTACATCTGACTCAGTGTGCACCCCATGGTGTACACAATAAAGAGGCCACAGCACATCAAATACAAACAAAAACCCCACAGTATCCAGCAGATGTTACACAGATTATCTAAACCGCATTAAAAAATTGTCCTTTAGCAAAAGAAAAGGCTGTTAGGTTAGGCAGTGGTTTTGCCTTTCATCTGTTCAAAGTTGACTGATAAGTTGATTCAAGCATCCTTCATAGTTTTCTGCCCAAACAGGCAGAAAAAAAATGAATTTGAAATAATCATGCAAGTCTATTTATCTTTAGGTCATAGTAAAAAGTCTTGATTCCTATTTAGAATTCATTTTTAAAGAGCTGAAAGAATTTTTGAGATAAGTGAAATTCTGAGTGTCACCATATTTATTGAGTAAGTTTGAATTGGTGAAGTACTTAATTTTTAAAGTGTCGTGTAACCTGTGACAGTTGGAATAATCTTTTGAAGTTACTTGATCCTTCCTTTGAGGACAGCTTGCCACAGACAGGCTGTAGGACTGGGCCGTGCTGGGACACACGGGTTTGCCTTCCCTTGGAGCTTGTTAGCGCTGGCAGGTGTTGTGCTAAGACAGCTCTGACTCGTGAACCAAAGGTGCCTCACATCTATAAACCAGCTCAGAGTACAGGTGAAATGAGCTCATGTCTGGTGTTTTCAGCTGAGTCGAAGTATCAAAGTCTAGGAAAACCTGTAGTTTATAAGACTTCTGAATTATTTACTGCTGACAAAACATACCAGATGTTGTGGTTTATGATGGAAGTTCCTGTTACAAGCCACAGAATTTGGTGCTAGTCTTGCAAACAGGAAAGTCTTAACACTGTAGAGCTAAGAGTTATCCCAGACTTAATGCAGTCCCAGCAAAGTAACTTACATGGTTTCTTCAGGCATAGTGTATTTTTAAATGTCAGCAACTGCAGATATGTTTTGAGAGAAACTGGAAACCAGCTAAATGTCTAAAGCGATCAGCCTGGAAGAACAACATCAGCATAACCATCTTTTGTCTGTCCATTTTCATTTAGTTCTATTATACCTCTACTTGCTTCAGTCCGTGTTTGGCAGCAATATAGTATACTGTCCTCTGTTGGAAGCTGGGGATAACTACAGTATAAAGCATTTTTATTTTTCCTATTTCACATAAATAAAAAACAATAAATTTACTTACTTCTCCCTCCTTTTCCTTTTGGAACTCTAGTTCTAAAACTCTGAAGGAAAGCACATCTCTACACATCCTTTCCAAGCTGTTTGTATTCACTGTCTGTAGTGACTTTTCCAGTGATGTTTGGTTGGCTTACTCAACCAAGCAGGCCTATGCCAGAACTATGTGTTTTGCTAGCACAATGAAGATAATGGATAACAAACCTATTTATTTTTTTAACTTAAGGCGATATACTTGACATGGTGCACTTCTTGCTTTTTAGAGGGTTTTTATCTGTAGTTGCCTGGTAGAGGCCTACCGTTGAGTTGATGTTGGATTTAGAGGCACAGTTATAGACTTGTCAGACTTTTCGTTTTACACTATTAAACTTAAGGTCCATACTGCTATGAATTTGGTATCTGAGTTACTTAGGCCACTAGAAGACCCAAGAGAACAAATAAATTGTAAAGTAAATAGCCTGTTTTTTATGGAAGCTGCTTCCTGCATAATCTGAATCCTCTCATAAAATCACGATATTTTTTATGTAAGCAAAAAGGACTTAAATAATTAAAGCTACATTTCAGTGTTTAGAAAATTTTACTGGACTGAATTTGTCACAGAGTGAAGACCAGACACTGTTGTGCCTTTTCTCTCACCATTTATGCAGAGTGAGGTCCATGCACCCACCAAATCACTTCTAGGGAGCAATCTACTTGTTATGCTGTAGAACAAATCCTAGGAGCAGTGTAGCATACAAGCAATGTGAATGAGGGTGGAAACAAGACCCTGGGGAGAAGCTAGGCTCATGCCATAAATATGCCTGGTTGTTTATAAGATGTTACAGTTAGGGTTTTTTTTTTAATGGTGTTTTTTCGCAATCACATTGCAAAATTGATGGTATTGCTGCAGATAATACACTTAGCATAGGTAGCCTTTTATTTGTGCTATTTTTTTTTGTTATGCTATTTTTCTTTTCTTACATTTAAGGGTTTTAGTGTTCCTAGTTTTGTGTAACTATCTTTAGAAACATACCTTTCAGACTGTCATTTTTCTTTTGGTGCGGGTCTCTCTCACCATACAGGTCATTGAGGATAACGGTGTTCGAAGGGTTGTGGTGGTTCCCCAGGCTCCAGAATTTCATCCTGGTGGTCATGCAGTGATACACAGGCCTCCGCACCCCCCACTGCCTGGCTTCCTTCCTCTTCCAGCCATGATCCCCCCTCCACCTCGTCATATATACTCGCCCGTGACAGGAGCTGGTGACATGGCAACGCAGTACATTCCACAGTATCACACCTCACAAGTATATGGGGATCTGGGTAAGTAGCTTATAGAACAGGGGTATAAACTCAGTTTCACTGGAGGCCACATCAGCCTTGCAGTTGCCATTGAAGGGCCAAATGTAATTTTAGGACAGTATAAATGCTCTGAGCAACTTGATTTAGTTGAAGATGTCCCTGCTCATTGCAGGGGGTTTGACTACATGACCTTTGAAGGTCCCTTCCAACCCAAACTATTCTATGATTTGCTCAGGAAAGCAATGCAGGGAGGATTTGTAGTGATTTGGCTGATGTCTTCCCATGAGATTCAGCATTTAAATCCATACCTGAGCACTGTTCTGAGATACATGTCTTTGATGCATGAAACATGAATTCTGAGTATTGATTATGAAAAAAAATTGCTATTTTTCACGAAAGTGTATGCATTTAGTGCAGTGTCCCTGTTGAAGGCTAACTTGAGTCATCAGATACCACCAGCCTAAACTTAATACTGTGCTTAAAGCTGTCTTGGGTCGTTCTATCAACATCTGCCTTAAATTCTGTTCAGTAGCAAAGTGTATGTATCTGTTAACTCAGGGGCTGGGTTCTTACATTAATATTTACCTTTGTGATAGACTTGCTTTTCTTAGATAAACTGCTATAAAGCAGGTGCCGACTTTGCAAGACATTGAGAGAGCTGTGCCACGTTGCTGTTTTTAGAGGAAGAAGCTAGAAGCTGTGGAGGGGGAGACTGAACACAAGTTTGTCACGTTGCTGTAGATGCATAGATTCTCAGTGTTCTGTGACACTACTAAAATAATCTAAAAATGTCCTCCGTATAGTCACTGTCCTTAGTCATGATGAACAAAGCCGTCAGATAAGAATATACCAATGTCTTGATCTTTCTGGAATTCTTAGTGTATTCTTAAGTTGAACTTTATTTCTTCCTTGCACTACTTTGATAAAGTACATTATTAGATGCTCTTCGGCTGCTTATTTATAGTTTTATTAATATCTTGACTTCCTGTAGATGGCAGTTGTTTGCTTTTAGTTTGCTAAATTAAGAGATTGGAGTGTGATAATTAAATGCATGAAAGATAAAGGATACTTCTTCATTGAATACTTAATTGAATAATATTTTTTAGATTTCTGCTGCTAGGTTATATCTCCTTAAATATGAATTCAGTAATCATTTGCTAAACTGCTAATAAAAAAATAAAAATTGATAAAGTGGGATTCTTTGGTTTTGCTTTGTTTTAAATATATATTTTAGATGCCCTTGGATTTAGGGAATTAGAGGGCTAGGGATGCTTTAGTTTGTTATGTTTTTGCTACAGATTTCATGTTTAATTTTGGACCACTGACTTTGGCTATGGCTTTCAGAAGTCAGAGCCCATGGTTAGGCTCCTATATGAGGAATCTGGATTTAAAGGAAGGAAAAAAAACATAGAAGCTCTTAAAGCATGCTGATTCTCTAACAAGAGCACCTAAATATCTAATGATAGTAGAAATCAAATTTCTAAATAGTCACAGCTAATCTAGTAGTTCTCTGTCAAATTTTGAGGGAATTAAGCTAACCTAAAAAAAAGAAACTGGAAAGTTCTTGAGTTTTTTTTATTTTATATTTCCTTCTTGCAAGGAAGTTTTTATTTGGTCTTGTTTTCTAAACTTCCTCACACATAAGGAACGACACATAATGAATTTCATTCTTCAGACTGAGGGATCCAACTTACCTTAAAATGGGTATATTCCATTGCTGGCTTTGAAGGATATATATTTTTTGAAAGCTTTCATCATTTATTATGGATAGGGTTACACTGAGGAAAGAATTGGTGTCACGTGGTACACAGTTTTTAAGTCTTGAGTTAGTAAGCTGGTTCTAAGCATAAAGGCAAATGGATAAAAATGTTAGAATTGGACAGAAGAGTTCATCAGTCTGGTACTGAATCTTTGCCAAAGCCACGTTCTGGCTTTGGAGATGGGACTTTGCTGATACTGCGGCAACGCTTGGGGTTCCTGTGCACAGGTGTAGTGTACTTACAAGACCCAGCCATGCTGTCTTCAGTCTTTTAGTGTCTTTCAGTTGTCCAGTGCTTCTGGGGCGGGGGACTTCCCTGTTGATTTCTGCTAAAGCACTTTTAAAGTAATAGAGCTCTAGTTGCATTCCAAAACTTTAAACTTGTGTATTTTCTATTCAGCATTAGAGCAAACCTCCTCCTGTGTAATGAAGTAACACATTTTTTCTGTGTTGACTTTATTCTGTGCCTTACGGCTCAAGGAAGATTATAGAAACATTTTAAGGATAATTTTTAAGTGGGAAAAAAAGGTGTGGGAAAGAAAGATTACACTTCCTTCTCTAACATGTTTTTAATGTCCTATTGGTGTATATTAGTTTATCTGCTGGAAACTTCAGTTTTCCAATAGGAGCAGAGACCTAATTTTACACCCAAGTGTGCACTTGAAGCACATAGCTTTTTTAGTAGTATTTTAATTGCATTCTGTTCTTAGTGGGTTTTTTTTTTCCCCTTCTTTCATTTAGATACTCTGCCTGCTCATGGAAGATCCAACTTTAGAGACGAAAGATCTAGTAAAACATATGAAAGGTTACAAAAAAAACTGAAAGATCGACACGGAACTCAGAAGGATAAGTTAAACAGTCCTCCATCGTCTCCTCAGAAATGTCCTTCTCCTACAAGTGAACATAATGGACTTACAAAAGGACAGGATGCAGCTGGAATAAGCACAGGTTCTACCAAAACCAAGTCTTTGGGTAAAGGAAAAAGCAATTCTCAGACAGACACAGAAGTAGAAGGTAAGGGTTAACAAAAATAACATATATGTGTTAATGCAGGTCTAGTGTCTGGCTGAGTATTTGTAGATGGAGCAACACACTTTGAACTTGAGTGGTAGCCCGTAACTGTCATGACTTACATAGAATGGAGTTAACAGCAATCGATTTACTCCTCATATTGGGACAATAGACCTAAGAGAACGAAACTACTGACTGCAAGTCTCCATGTAGATTTGAGCAGATCTTATTAGTCATACTTAATAACACTGTTTAAAGAAAATCTGTGCTTTATCCAGAGTTACTTGGTGCTTACATTTTGAGGAATCACTGAATATTGATGGCCTGCTTGATATTGCAGAAAACATGGAAAGAAACAGGTATCTGATACAGGAAACCTACATTCAGCTGGTTGAAGAGGAATATTTTGTAAAAGAGATACTTTTGTTATATGAAATTCACATAATGCCTGTCCCTACCAAGTCATTGTTGGAGGCCCTTGTAGCAAAAGACTGGTCCTCACTCTGGTCCATTTGAGTTCTTGTTCTGTAAGACACTGCCATAGGGAGTGTCTGTATTATTAATAACTTCATTTCACCATAAATAGACTGAATTCACTCAGTCTTGGTCATACAGTCATCAAGTCTGATGATGTCACTGTGCAACTTTCAGGCCACTGTTATAGCACTTCAGCTTCAGAACTCGACGTCAGAGACTTGTGGTCAGCCAAGTACTATTTTCTCAGAACAGGGAGTTGTAACTACTGATGCTGAGGGAAATAAACCATGATTTTCTTAACTCATTGAAATTTGCTTTGAGGTGTTGATTTTTCACCCGTGTGTATTAGGCTGCTGTAGACCAGAGGAATGTGAAGGAAGCAAGTCAGACTAAGACAAGGAAATCTCAACCTAAAAAAGCTGTTTAAAAACCTGTGTAGATGATATCCTGTGAAAGCTTGGTGCCAAGGAACACCTTTGAGATACAACTAGAATTCCGAAGTTAGGAACTGTTGCTTCAGACTTGAATGAATACTTGTCACTGTAGTTCCAGAGTGACATTTGTCTTGGCTTCACATTACTTTTTGTTACATGGCATTTATCTGTGAGCTAACTTTACCAAGGCACAGGTGATAAAATGTATTGCTGTTTACATGTGTTATGAAAATTATATTAATTGTTCCTTAGAAGTAATGTATATGAAAAATTGAAGAGTCCACTTTTCAAAATTATTTATTTCAGGGGACATTTTAGATAAATATGTACAGTAATTTAGATTTGTGATAACAAACAGAAGTCAGAAATGCATTAAATTAGTCATTAAATGTAGAAATATGAAGTTCTAAATAGATTTGACATGGGGTTTTTTAAATAATTTTATCAGGCTTTGTTTTTCTTTCTTTTTTCTTTATAGTTTAAGGCAAGTTAAATGAATTTAAAGTGCCTGACCACACCTTCAAAACTGAGTAGCTTGTTCACTTACACTGCTGAGATAATAAAATTTTAATATTGTGTGAGAAAAAGCACATAAAACTCTTTCCATAAACTTAATGATTCCTCGATAAAGCTCAGCTATACCTTTCTTCAACTGAACCAAAGCACCTTAGAGTCTTTCCCTGAGATGTAACCAAAGGCTAAGCCAACGTTTGCCCTTGCAATTGAGGGAGGCCAACAGTGTTCCCAGCAATCCTCCACATGATGTGTAATAACATATTTAAAGTACTGTAACTTGACTGCGTCTGCACCCGAAATCTACAGAAAATATCTCAGCTTAAGTTCTTCAGAGCAGTAGTTTGTTTAAAGTTATGCATTAATAAAAGATAACTGGGCTTTCTGTATGCTATTGAAACATAGAACAGATTTAGACATAGTTTTATATTAACAACTTGTTTGGGAGCTTTTTTGGTTTTATGTTGCTCTAGATGCATGCAAGTTGTCAAGGTGTTCTATTTTATATGTACTTTATGCACAGTTGTTGAATTTGAAGAGCTACTTCACTGTAAAGTCACTGAACAATATTCATAGGTACTTTTTATTTGTTTGGATTTTGTTTTTTAAGAAAAGGATGAAGAAACAAAAGCACTTGAAGCACTTCTTTCTAATATAGCCAAGCCAGTGGTAAGTAAATAAGACTTTCCATAAAATCAGAAGTTATCTGTTGCTAGTTTATATAGTTACACCTCCTTCTCTCTCTCAAAGTTTAAATGAGCTTTAACTTCCTGCACTAAAGAAAACTCATTTAGTTTCCAGTCACTGAAACATAAATGACCAGAGTAATTTTCAGTATATTAACATTTATGAAGCTAGAATTGTGTCTTGATACTTTTTTTTAATGGAATTCTTCTTCTTGGCCACTGTGAAATCTCAGCATTAAAATAATTATAAAAAATATAAATAGAAAGAGCTTGTAATGTTGCCAGTAACATAATGATGATGCTTAACATAAGATGATGGCTAACATCATCTCTTACTGTAAAATCTGTTCTCAATTCCCTGTAACATTGTTTAGTTTTAACAGTTCAGGAAACAATTTTACACACCAGGTATCTGTAGGCATAAGAGAATCCTCCTGAGGTTTTGCAAACCCCACCAAAAATGAGGTGTTATTTGAAAAGTAAAGAAAAACTCTGGCAGATTTCTCCAAGAATCTCTGACACTTCCAGGGAAGAGAGACAAAATTCACCAAGGAAAGTGACAGTCAGCAAAGGGCTTCTGACTGACTTGCTTGAAAAATCTACCAATTTCTTTTCAGTTTGTAGAATTGTAATTAGTAACCTCTGTGTAGAGAATCTGTAAAACACTGTTGCCAAAGGTAACAGTTTGTTTCATTTTAGATCAGACTTGTGTTCTTTTATCATCTGGACCTTCCCTGGTCCTAACCCTTCTTTGAGGATTTGCACAGCTTTTCCAAAAATCTGCACCTCAGTCCACCAGCTTGTTTGAGTAAAAACAGTCTGTGTTCCCTATTACAAGCTACAAAAAGTCCATGCAACTGAAGCTCGAGGAGGAGCTTGCCATGGGTTTGTCTGGTCAGTTGCTTCCCCCATAATCAGGCACCCTCCTTTCCATCCTTTGTCCTCAGCTTACCACACCACACATGCTCTTCACATAACTAATAAAGAAGATAAAAGTTTTATGGAAGGAAGGACATACAGAGAAAAGAAGATGAAGAACGAAAGAGGCTCAGGTGATCAGTGGACTTACAGCATTTTCGTTTGTCAGCTACATAACTTCTACCTTTCATCACCCAGACAACATGGCCCCAGTTTTAGCTCCTCAGCCCAGTGAGGAGAGGCTGAGAGCTGGGACTGTTTAGCCTGGAAAAAAGAAGACTCGGGGGGAGCTTATCAGTGCGTATAGATATCTGCAGGCCGAGTGCAAAGAGAATGGAGTAAGACCCTTTTCGGTGTGCTCAGCATCAGAACCAGAGACAACAGGCACAAGCTGAAACACAGGAGGTTCCCTGTAAACATCAGGGGACACTTTTTTACTGTGAGGATTACTGAACACCAGCCCAGGTTGCCCAGCGAGTTTGTGGAGAATCCCTTTTTGGAGATATTGAAAAGCTGTCTGGATGTGGTTCTGGACAGCTGGCTTTAGGTGACCCCACTTGAGCAAGGAGGTTGGACCTCCAGAGGTCCCTTTCAGCCTCAACCATCCTGTGATTCTACGGTGCTCCAAGGGCCGAGGAGGGATTGTACTTGTAATTACAGAGGAACTCCTGAATACTTGGTGTCCTGCTGTGTCCAAGCATCAAAATAGGTTAACATGTCTTCAGTGCCCATGTGTCTTTTGTGGCTAGGTGGCATGGAGCCAGATCTGTCTGAATCACATGCTGTAAGAAAGGGTTGAGAGGGCTGAGATGAAGAAATGGAGAGGAGTTAGCTGATCCTTGCTGCTGCTGTGGTATAGATAGTAGCTGGTACAGTCAAGTTCAGTAGATCTTAACAAGATGACCTTGGCAATTGGAACCAATGGAGGGCCAATAGAAAGAATTTTTGGAGAAGAAACTGAGACTGAAAAGAAAGCTTAGGGAGATTAAGGTGTGAGAGAGAAAGGAAAGGAGAGAAGAAACAGCTCTGACAGGGAGCCCAGGTCTGAAGGGCAACCAAGACTTGAAGGATCCTGAAATATTGTCGAGGGTTAAGATTGCAGGGTGACAATAAAACCCTGGCAGATGTATTGTTAACCCCCTCTCCCCCCCACTTCCCCCTTTTTGCCCCTCCCTCTCCCCCCTTCCACTCAGGAGAGGCGATTGGGAGGAAAAAAGAAGGACAGAGAGAAGAGAGTTGGAAAAATTAAAGATGTTTTACTAATGCTACTAATAAGAATAGAGAAAATAATACAAAATATACAAAACCAATCTTGAAAGTCTCAGCAACTGCAGAGCCGGCACCTGAAATCCTGGATTGGACTCTGCAGCCAACCGGAGCTGGATTCAGTCTCTCACTAGGCCTCAGTTCGCAGGGACGACTAGCAAGGTCCTCTCCTAATGTCGGCCATAAGCAGAAGGAAAAGGGACGAGATCCTCGTGATCTCCCATTTTATATAAAGTATTCACGTGAATGGAATGTTATACACAGTTGGTCAGTTGTTTCTCGTCGCCCCTCTCGCGAGATGTCCATCCATGCTTATCAATAAGTTTGCATTCCATTGCTCGGTTTTACCAAAACATGTGTCTGGTTCTCCAGGAAAATGCAGTTAATACGAAGGCTGTAGCTGACAGGCAAAATTCACTGAAAGAGAAACTTGTTTTTAACAAAACCAGGACAAATATAATAGGTGAGGAGTGTAAAATAAGAAAATGAGACCAGGAACAAACAGAATAGTAGGTGCGAACTATTGGAAGAACAAGATGGAGAGCCAATACCTTTTCTGTTTGTTATTTTTACAAGCAGACTGATAATGCAAGAGTGATGGGAGTCTGAATGTCTTGTTAGTAAGACTGGGAGTGGTGGGGATAGTGGACAGTAGTAGCAGGAGACAGAAACTGCCTGAGAAAGATGAAGATCAGTGAGACAAGTATACCAGAACATTTTTGAGAGACTAAAGGGCAGAAGTCTGGGATGGAGTAAACAGGGACTACTGAGTGAAGTCAAGAACCTTTGATTGGGACCAGCAGGAGAAAAAGGGTCAGAAGGGGTTATGGCTGTAAGAAATGAATGTAAGTCTACATCTGATAGCACCGATCTTTACCTAGGACCTGGAACATAATCCAGCTTTCCCACATCTCATCTTTCTTCTGACAGCAAGTACCTGTGAAAGTCCTACCAGCAGAGGTTTTGTTTTGCTGCCTGTTGTTTCACTGCCCAGCTGTGCATCGCAATTCCACAGATGTTAGCAAACACCTATAGCTATCATTGTTAGGTCAAGCAGTGGAGACTTGTGCAGTGGATATAAAGGCTCCAGGCTTGCTGTAGGATGATGCTAGAAGGAATTTAAGGGAGTCATTTCCTATTAGATATGTATATATATAATAGAAATAATGTGTATATACACACATATTCTAGGAAAATAAGCATCAAAATCCTATTAGAAGAATTCTGTTCTCAAAGTGAAACAGGAAAGATTTCATACTAATGCTGGTCCATTGTGTTTAAGATTACAATCACCTTTGATAGGGTTTTTGGGGTGTATTTTTTTTCTTTTTTTTTAACACAGCAACATACTGTTCTTTCTGTATGGTCCCTGCCATTCACTGTGCAAAACATTTGTGCTTTGGGAATGGATCAGGCCTAAGCAGCTGAAGGAATGGGTGTCTTTGATCCCTTTTGACTCTGAGTTATGAGAGTCTGTCCCAGCAGGGATGTGTGTGCCTAGTTTAGCCATGTACTGCATCAGAATGGATGAAGAAACAAATTTTGCTGCAAGGTTAACCTGCTGCAAGGTGCTTTCACTGGGACATGCTGGACACCAGCATTCTCAGCAGCCCTCACATCATGAGTACCTGCTATGCCCTTCTTAACTTGATGAGAATGTGGATGATCCTTTCTGTCCTGACTGGAAATAGAAGGACCGGTTCACTACCAGAAGTGTGCACCATCCTCTGGAGGTCAGGGCTTACAGGATGCTGTCCCAGTCTGGGACTGTCACCAGGGACTGCATTGCCAAGGAGAATGAGAACTCTGAGTGTCCTGGGGTGGTTCGAGTGAGACTGTGAGAAGTGTGATCAATAGGTGGTGTCTTCTGCTGTGCTGCTAATGACTTATGAAAAGGCAATGAAGTCTCATGACTGTCTTGTTTTCTTTCTCTTCATTCCAACTTTTAACACTAAACCATCCATGCCTTTTAGGCAAGCACACTACCTGCCCTCCCCACCATGCCCTTACTTGAATGTCACTGCATGTAGCTGTGTGCCTACAAGTGATCTCTTTGCAGACCTCAGAATACATCACAGGCTTAGACAGTGGTAGTCTGTTACAAACTAGACAGCGTACACAAGGCAAAAAGCCAAACTTCCAGCACAACAGAGAGAGGCTTATGCTTTGCGAAGGCAAGGGACTGTCAGGGCTGTGGGTGAGTGGAAGACTGGCTGATGTTGCAGCCTGGGGAAGTGTGATTATGATAAGAGAAAGGGAAGCTGTGTTACCTACTTAGACCTTGCAGGATGAGAAGCAACCCTCCCACAGTTTCTCCAAGGAAACATTTTCCTCACCCTCCCACAAGTCAAACAGGAGATTGTGTTTTATCACACCTTCTGGTTTTAGTTCTCATCAGAAATATCCCTGTAGGTTTTGGATTAATGTTTTGCTTGAAGCATTCATTATGGGGATTGTGCCATGATGCTGCTCTGGATGGATCATCAACAACCTGTTCCCTGGTTGAACTTCAGTGCTGGCACAGGCAATACTGGGTACTGGCTGTGGTGGTGGTCAGATGATCGGATAATCACACGGGTGCTGTTCAGTGTAGTGTCCATTGCACCATCTCCTGCTCCCAAAAACCCAGAGTAGTGCTGAAGACTGTGGCCTGTCCTGGACTGTCCCTTGTCTTAGTGCCCACGTCCAGGGCACCTACGTCTAAATCAGGTGCCGGGCTCCATGGTGTGCCTGCATTCACATAGCTCTTTCAATTCTATGCAATATGGGCACTTCAGCTTTGCTGCCTCCAGGCTCCCATTAGACGTTTTTATGAACATGTTCTCATTTTCTTAAACTTTTCCATGTATGGATCCCCTATTCTTTCATACATGGCACTGTTAAGTCAAGTTGGTAATGCAGCACTGCCACCAGATGACTCTTCTCCTTAGGGAGATCTTAAACTGTCTGTACCCAGATGTAAGTTGGAGTGGTTCTGCAGATTGCACCATGCTGAGTCCTCATGTCCACCAGCTGTCATGTCCATTCACCAAATAACAAAGAAAGCAGAACAGAAGGGGACCTAAAAAATCAAAAGCAAAATGAAGAATGGAGCAGAAGGCTGAGTATTTAATAATGAGAGACGATAGGAACTCAGAATTTGAGGGCTGGTTACATAGCATGTAAGTCCGTTGGGAGGGCATAATGTTTTGTGGTTTGCGAATATTCTGTGTATGCTTCTGGGCTTTTAGAATGTGATGCACTTCACTCTGTCCCTTATTAATAGTCTTTTGAGGAGGAATATAGCTGGACCTAGTCTTGTCTTTAAGAATCATTCTCTTAGCTGGAAGATGAGTCTGAAAAGCAGTACCAAATGTTTTATAAATTAGTTGAAAGGGACTTAAATTACATTCTCTGGTTCTCTCTTGTCGGTGCTTGCAGCTGTGATTTATTTTATTTATTTTTTTTAAGCAACTGAGAGTTGTTGAAAATACTCGTACACCTATAGGTGAATTTACTGAAAAGCTCCAGAACTTTATAGAATATGTACCATCATATATAGTGTAGGTCCAGGAGAAAAACCTTTATATTACTCAGTCCCACTCCTATTACCTCTCTGCTTTACTGACCCCTCACACACAAGCTGTGATTCTGTGGACCCCACAGTTCCCCACCCCATTCTCTGGGTTTGCAGAAATGAAGAAGGTAGCAGCTTCAGGAGGATTCACGTGTTCGAGGGACAGGGTTGGAAATTATTTCCAGTATTTATACCTGCCAGAGAGTTAAGTGTTTTAACTTCGGTTCTGTTCTTCTACCTATGAGCACCTGCTCGTAGGTCCTTCGGTACCTGCCTCTTAACACTTATTCCATAAGTCGTTCACTCCCAAGTGCTCCTCAGCAGGGCTTACTAGTTTAGGCTTGGTTTCTTGGAGCTTCCTGGTTCAATGTGAGTTTACATTGCTGGCAGGGAACCAGTGGTTTAACCTGACTACCTGGTTTATTGCAGACCACCTAGTTTCATGGGGTACCATCTATGGTGCCAGTGACTGGTGTGGGTTGTAAATTTTCTGGTCCAGCAACAGGGTTACATGAGATGGACATGGATTTCTGACTTGTTGCAAATGCGGGATGGAAATAACTGTTAAATGCTTTTTTTTCTTTCTCATGTTACATTTTACAGTTTTAACTTCTACATCCACCAATAACAGAGCAGTGCCTGACTTTGAGATTTCCTGATAGATTTTTTTCTTTTAATATATTTTTGTGTTTAATCTTATTGCCTGTTTTTGTTTCATCGACTCTTTTAAGTTCTCCTATACATTCTGTTAAACTTACTGGGTAACATTTATTCCTTTTCCCCATAGGCGTGTGTGTGCATGTACGTATACAGGATTTATATAGCTTTTGTACATTACAGCTTTTATGTGCCATAAGATTGTCCTTAATTCCCAGCTTCTGCAAATACTTTTCAGTTTGCATTTCTGATCAAGTTCAGTTCCACTGACTGTTGCTTTTAAGCTTTGGCAAACTGACCACAGCAAAGCTTCAGCTCTTCATAATATTCTTTAGTCACATAACTCTGATTACACAAAGTAAAACAACGAGAACAACCTACATAGTCTCTCATTTTTAGTTTGGTACAAAATACTGCTTCATTGTGTTATAGTTACTATGCTAACAGTTGTCATCTGTTATTGTAGAAGTCTTATGGAAGGTTTTTGTGAGCTGAACAACAAACATAGCCCTGGGGGAGTAACTCAGGATAACAATTTTTCATCCAGCCAGAGACTTAAAGAACATTTCACCCTGTTCTCTGTTTATACTTGTTGGTATATAATGATTTCCACTAATACTGTGGGTTTCATTTTATTTGTCAAAGCCCTCTGAGTTGTCTGTTACTCTGTAATGTTGCCGTTAATCTCCCACTCTTCCTATTCTCTGTGTAGTGAACAGTTGAGACCTTTGATCTTTTAACGTTCCAATAAGATGTAATGCCACCTTTCACTCATACCAACTGCATTACTTCTCCAGTGTAAAAGTAGATAAACTAAGATGTTTGAAGAGAAATGTAATCTGTCAAGTCTGCAGTTTGACATTAGTAAAGCATTAGGTGGGATGTTTCGTGCAGTTCTGGACAAAGCACTAAAGCCAATGAAACAGTAGGAGGCAAGGAAAACAGTCAGAATGATTGGAGATTTGGATAAGTGAGGCAAGAAACAAATGCTAACAGTCTTCAGATACATAAGAAACAACTGCAGAAAGGAAGAGAAGATCTAATGTTCAACACCATGGTGGCTAGGGCAGGTAGGCTTAGCTGGTAGTAAGAGAAATGCTGCCTGAATATTAAGGAAAAATTTCCAACTGTTAAAAATCATGGAATCACATAATAGTTTGGGTTGGAAGGGACCTTTAAATGTCATCGAGTCCAGCCCCCTGCAATGAACAGGGACATCTTCAACTAGATCAGGTTGCTCAGAGCCCCGTCCAGCCTGGCCCGGAATGTCTCCAGGGATGGGGCATCTACCACCTCTGTGGGCAACCTGGGCCAGTGTTTTGATACCCTCTTTGTATCTAGTCTAAGTCTACCCTCTTTTAGTTTAAAATCATTATCCATTGTCCTGTTGCAACAGGCCCTGCTAAAAATTCGGCCCGTGTTTTTTTTGTTGCAGCCCAAAATACAATTGGCTTTCTGGGCTGTGAGCACACATTGCCAGCTCATGTCCAATTTTTCATCCCCCAGTGCCCCCAAGTCCTTCTTCGCAGGCCTGCTCTCAATCCCTTCATCCCCCAGCCTCTGTTGATATTGGGGGTTGCCCTGACTCAGGTGTAGGACCTTGCACTTGGCCTTGTTGAACCTCATAAGGTTTGCATGGGCCCACTTCTCGAGCTTGTCCAGGTCCCTCTGGATGGCATCCTGTCCCTCAGCATGTCAGCTGCACCACTCAGCTTCATGTCATCCACAGACTTGCTGAGAGTGCACTGTCTGTGTCACTGATGAAGTTATTACACAGTACTTGTCCCAGTATGGATTCCTGAGGGGCACCACTTGTCACTAATGTCCATCTGGACATTGAGCCATTGACCACTACCCTCTGTATGTGACCATCCAACCAGTTCCTCATCCACTGAACAATCCACCCATCAAATCCGTATTTCTCCAATATGGAGAGAAGGATGCTGGGGGGGGGCCATGTCAAAAGGCCTTACAGAAGTCCAGATAGATGATGTCTGTACCTCTTCCCTTGTCCACAAAAAATAAGGTAGCTAAACATAGGAATAGATAATCTTACAGTGGACCTACTACTCCTGAAGCATAGTAGTCCTTCAGGAAGCTGCACTCATTTTCTTCTGTGTGCCCTGCCATTTTTCTGCAGCCCAGGAGGGTGGGACTAAGATTGTCTGAGAGGGAGCTTCTACCACCCCAGATGCTTCCCACAACTCTGAAGACTTTCAGAAATGGTAGAATTGTACTGAGGTGATTGTAGTTAGTATTAGTGGAGTTTGTGACCGCATCAAGATCATAGTGGAATTTCTCTTGCCAAACTTTGAATTGTTTTTCCAAGAACTTCAGTGGGTAATCTTGCTAGTATTAGATCTATTTCAGGACGTGATGTACAGTCCTGTTAGCATGTAAGGGCTTAGTGACATTATTTTCAAGACATTGACATTCATCTTGTTTAATTTTCCTACTTTTTAAGTTTCCTACTTTTCCTACTTTAATTTTCCTACTATTATCAATAAGTTTCTTCCTCTTCTTCATTCTTGAAGTTGACCCTTTCAGGTTTTTGGTTCAGTAGATATCAATTTAAGAGCTCTAGTTGTGAAGATAGTGTTTTAATTCTGGTGCTCTGGTAATAGAATTCCAAAAGCAACAATTCCCAATATAGATATGTGTTACAGTTATGTTGTAAAACTACTAATTCCTTATCATGTGTTTTCTATTTTGTTATGAAATGATTGTAAATAGTAGGTGCAACACATAAACCACAATGGCAGACTTTCAATATTAATAAATACCCACAAATATTTAGAGTTCCTTCTGTAACGGATTCTAAAAATTTGTAATCACATGCACACACCCATGCACTCACCTACAGAAATACGAGCATCCCCAGCCCCTTGCTCTTCTGGGAGTGTGGGTGCTCCCAAAACTGCACATCTTCAGGGGGAGAAGTGGGTACTTTACTTTTGTCTGTAACTGTCTTGTTTCCTAAAACGTGTTGTTCCCTGCAGTCTGCTAATGCACAGGCTGGTGAGGAAGCTCCTCAGCAGTTCTCATGTGCCCACCCCAGCTGTGGGTCCCTGCCTGCTCCCCCCAAAACTGCTGTCGCACCAGCTGGGCTGCAGCTGTCGTGGCATCGGACGAGGAGGGTGGATGGAGGCAGCAATGCTGGCAGGGTGGTTTCTTGCGTTGTCGGGTTGAGTTTTGATCATTTCTGCAATGGGCTCCAACATCTTTTATCCCTGTCATGAATTTTCATAGTGCTTTTATTCTTCTGAAGCTGATTCCTTCCTCGTTTCTGAAGTGTCTTTGTAATTCCCCACTGGTGGGTCACTGTCTTCAGCACAATGAGTCTGCAGGGGCAAACGCTTCTCAGACAGTGGGAGGTATTGCATTCACACACAGTTTATGTTCATATTTCTGTCACTGCAACTGCTGTTAGCCAGGCCTTTCTGTAAAGGGTGGGCTGTGCAGGCAAATGCCACCATGGGAGTTCTTTAGGTTGTTGCCCATATATATGTATGTATATGCACATGTACGTTGTGAGCATGCCTTCATCGCAAGCGCCTGAGGTCAAAATATATGTTCTAATATTGTGTTGGCTAATAGAGTACTAGATTAGAGCCTCAGGTAATTGTATCCCTATTAATATTCTGATTAAAAAAAAAAAAATGCTGGGTAGTTAACCAAATAGGTTCTAATCTAGTGGGAGAGTCTACTTGTCGCAGTCATAATTAAATGCCCAAAGCCGAGTTTATGTACCTGCTACAGTAATGCCAGGCATTTTTGAGAAATTCCTGAGCTTCTATATATTTAACATATTTCATAACAAAGTCAGCAAGAAGGTATTAAAAAAAAATTATAGTACCGGTCATGAAAAAAAAGAAGTCTGAAACATTGTCATTTAATAAAATGACTGATTCACAATATGTGCTTGCCATCATAAATGATACAGTAATTTTTATGTAGCCCACTAGGTGGCATTCATTACTTTGAAGTTTGCTTGCACTCATCCCTGCATCCTAGGATTGCAGTTTTCTCACGAAATTTTTTAGATTTCCAGATGGATTTCATCTGTAAAAACTAATTAGCAGCTATTAGTATAAATGCTCTAATATATTAATGCTATATGATTTTCTTCTCTTTTATTTGGTCCTGTGTGGCAAAGCAACATTTATATACAACAGCGTTTAAATGGCAGAGGTCTCAAAGTTGTATTTCTACAGGTGTCAGACATTCAGGCAAGGACAGCACTGCTGATGTGGTCCCCTCCATCCAGTGATACCAGAGAAGATGCTGACAAGAATGACATACCAGATGTTTATACTTACGAAGTACTGATTTCAAATACCGGAAAAGATGGAAAGTACAAAACTGTATATGTGTATGTATTCATTATTTTAATTTAATTGCTGTTGTATTGAATTATGTGGCTTAAAACCTCTTTAAAGATCTCCCTGTTGTCCAGAGATTTAAGTAATTACAGTTTTGTGCAACTTCTCTTTAGAAACAAACTACTTTTTCAGTAAAATTGGTTCTGTTTTAATAGTGAAGTCTCCAGAATCAATTAGAATTTAGAGACTTTGTTCTTACATGTTGGAAGTATGTTTTAATATAACTTAGCTGCATTTCAACCAGCCGCACTAGAAATTATGGGTTCTCAGTTAGTGAGATATACAGGTAGTGAGAAACACAAATTGTATTTGCATTTAGCTCAGCACATGCTTCTGCTCCCAATACGTTTATCCTTCCCTTCCCTGAAAATACTCTTGGTAAGAGACAGTCTTAAGATATGAAATAAAGTAAGCAGATTCACACAGAACACACCTCTAGCAGCAGCAAAACAAATCTCTTCAATTGTTTCATTCCTAATGCAATGGTTTTCAATCATTCTTTTGCAACTTCGAGAAATATAACAAAATTTACCATTAAGGGTAATGAGCACTCTTATAATTATAAATATTTGTGTTTAGCTAGTTTATCTTAGTTACCTTCTACAGATTTCATAGTAGTACATGAAACAGAAGCTGGATATCCCTGTCTTAGAAGCTTACAGGAAAAGAAATGAGCTTTGCTAATGTAATCTGGTGTCAGTAAAAGCAGACTGTTAGATGTCACTGAGGTGACTTTTCTGTTTACTGGGCTCTAACAAGTAGGTATATGCCATCATGTATAGTTTCAGGGAATTGTTTTTGCAGGGCTGAACTGAGCTTCTGAAGGCCCCAGTACTTCAGTGGTTTTGGTATAATAAAATACATGCCTACACATGCAGCTGATCTTACTGACTAAAAAGGAAAATAATTGTTCTTCAAACAAAGAAACAGAGCAACAACAAAAAAAACAGGGCAAAACAACAGGAATCAAATGCGAGAAACCCCTAAAATTAAAAGATAAATGCATTTTCACTTTACTATATTTAGCAACAGAAACAAACTGTTAGCAAATTATTTCTTAGAAGGTGGATGGGTTAGATGATGTATGCCTTTTTATAAATGTATGGGATTCTGAAACAGTGTATTAAGCCGAATCATATCTCTTTGCAGTGGAGAAGAAAATAAAGTTACTGTAAATGATCTCAGGCCAGCAACTGATTACCATGCAAAGTGAGTATCTCCTCCTCTCTTCATTAAATTCAGTTCAAATGTTTCAAAAGTTTCATTGGATCTGTGAATTTGCCTAAGTCTTCAGAGATTCTTTACCACATCTCACCCTCATTTCAGTCAGAAATCAACATCTTTGGCTTAGCTGACCACTCAGTCCATTTTGGAGAACACAAGATCTATGCGTCCTCATCCAGCATCTGTGCTCTTTACTTCTCATGTCGTGCCAGAACAGTGACATTTTTCTGTCCCTTGAGCCAAGCACAGGTGTCACTTGCTTTCTCAGTTTTCCAGAAGCGGCAGAGGGAGGTTCCTGACCCAGGAACGTGCTCACCACTGGCCACCTGAGAGTCGGGTTATGCTGCTTTCACTTTGCTTCAGCAGACCAGTGAATCTGACCCCGTATACATTACTAAATAGGCCCCCAGCTCAATGTAATTCTGCCCTTCTAGCAGAATTTGCTGTTTCAGTATGTCCTACTGAAGAAATAACATAGGATTGGAAAGATGTGGTTAGGTGTTCTTCTTCCCACGTTTTTTACATATTGGAGGGTTGTCATATTTCTTGGTTTAAAACAAATGGTATGAATACAAGTTTATAAGTACCTAACATTGTGAAGGCCACCCTAAAAGTACTGCCTTTTCAAGAAATAATTGCAAGTGGAGAGTGCAACTTCAGAAATGACTGAATGTACAGTATGTGAAGGATTTGCCTCTCATGACTGCCTGGAGAACCCCAAGACTCCTGAGTACTCACTGACCAGGGAACCAATTTAGAGGCAGCTAGTAGGATACACAGGCAACAGAAGAGTGTCTGAGTAAGGATCGAAGTCAGAAAAGCTGTGCCTCTTTCCACATGAGCTTTGCAACATCAGCAGAGGGGAGGAGGATGGTTTCTGTTGTGTGTGTCTTTTGACTAGCTTTTGCTCACATGGGAGAGCTATAATCCTGGTTGTCGGTGTGAGGGGGTCTTTACCTCCTGGTGCTGTTTTGCAGGGTATTGTCCTCATTGCCAAAGCAGAAGCAGAAGAGGGTTGTCCTGTTCTTCATCACACACCATTTAATTTGGGCCACTATATGGCCTGCAGCAGAGCTTCAGGAGAAGGATGAATGATAAATTGACGCAAAGCTCTTCCTATGCAAGTGTTTACCTGTGATTTTGTTCCTATTTTTAGTAGTGTTTATGCACTTTACCCAATGATGTTTGAGTTGAAAATGCACGGAGGGTCAGAACCTAGGACTTTTTTTTCCTGTCTACATCCTTTTTTTATCAAGCTACATTCAAACTCTTTCTTACTTAATTCTGATCATTGTAGAGAATGCATGGCCATAGATGACTTGGCCATCTAAGCTCTTTCTGAACTAGGAGTTAAACAAAATTCTGCCAGTGCAGACACTGCCCAAAATTAATGAAAACCAGAAAGACTGAACTAGAGAGATAACTGACTAATTACATATTTGCAAGTCTATGCAAGGACAAACAACTTTGTGTGCAATATTAGTCACTGTTCAAATGTTTCCCTTGCCCTGTACATGAAATCTGCAAAGCTAAATTTCCTGTGACTTGCTGTTCATGCAGCAAGAAAATACAAGGACTTTCACATCTTCATAAGCAGACAGCCTACATCTTATGCCAGTAATCGGAGGGAAATGGTTTTAGGGGTTCTGTTTTTTTCTTTTAAAGGAGCAGGTGAATCAGAAGAAAGTAAATGTGCAGGTTCACCCAAGGAGGAGACAAGGCATGGCCAAACAGCTGAGGAGAGTGCAGTGGCAGAGCACAGGGGGAGGCCAGATAATGATGCTGTACTTAATTTTGGAGAAAAGCTATTAGAAAAAACATTTGTCTTAAAGACAGAAGTAAGAATTCACTCTTCTGAAGTACTTGGAGAGTTAATTTGTAGCCTTCCTAAAGGAAACGACAGGTTGAACAGATTCAGCAAGGTCTTGATGCAGCGCAGAAGGTACTCTGAAAATGTATCAACAGCTTCATTGTGCTCAACTGATGAAAGTACTTGCAGAAGAATTATTCATAATATCAGTTAATATGTCTGCAAGAGATAATGAGCCTGCAAGATGTTACCATTATTTCCCAAAGTACAGCAAATAACAGACATATTTCAAATGTAATTGTGAGACTAAAGCTGACTGATGGTAATGACGTACATCCAAAGTAAAGGATTCTTGCATTACTTCTATTGACCAAGATGCTTCAACCGTTTATTTACTTATAAGAGTGATGTTTTAATATTGAGGTAGCAGGGCAGCAACTTAGTTCTGAATACTCAATTTTCTTTAGAAACTGTATGTACAGATTTTGAAGCAAAATGTTATTGGCTCTTTTCTACTTTAGAGTCCAAGTAGAATGCAACTGTGTAAAGGGGAGCCCTTCAGAAGCAGAGAGTTTTACCACATTGAGTTGTGAACCTGATACTCCAAATCTGCCTAGGATAACTAATCGGACCAAAAATTCTCTTACTCTGCAGTGGAAGGTAAGAATTGTTTTAAAACTTTTGAAATAAATATTTTAAACTCTTCATGATTGTTTCAGATTTGTCAATAAAATGCCAGTTTGTTGAAATGGAAAATTTTTGTCAAACACACTAGTTTCAGTCACGGTTCTGTGACTGAGCAGTACAGTATGTGTACTGTGTTAAATACGGACTTCAGTAAAAAGAGAGATTCCCGTAAAAGCAAGAAGCCTTTGTAGATAAAGTTACTGAGCTCTAATGCGAGGCAGTGGTTTGTTCCATTCCTCTGCTGTACTGTGGAACCCATTCTCATTCTCTGTACTGAATATCAGCTTATTTGCACAAAGCAAATGAAGTGGTCTGGAAAGACTGACATTTAAGCAGACCTGCAATCTAGCTGCACAGAAAAGTTCTGTAGCATTTTATATAGTGCTGCCAGAATACTTTTTCGAGGTCTAAATTACAAAACAAAACCAGAAACATGATAAACACTCATTGGATGGAGACTGAGCTAGGACTGTTTTCGCAAATGAAACACCCATATAAGGGGAGCATCATTTGCCCTGCACTGGTCATGTCATAATTTGACCTATACATACATTTTTTACTTAAGTGGTCTTGTAACCAGTTGGAGCTCTAATTTTCTTATTTTCCTGTTGCAGGCATCTTGTGATAATGGTTCTAAAATCCACAGTTACCTTTTAGAATGGGACGAAGTAAGCAAATTTTCTTTTTAATTTTGTGGGTTTTTTTAAAGTAGCTATATGTGACTCTGCACAGCAAGTGGTATGAAAATTATGACTTCTGTCTAGAGGCATGTGAGAAATATTCAATTCCTGAAGTAATTATGAAATCATGGTTATTGCCCAAATTTTTTCTTGGGGAACGTAACATAACAGGAAATTCCTAATTACATTATTCTACCACTCTTAAAAGTATTTTTTTCACCTGTAGTCCAATACTTCTCTCAAGAGCTGACACTGAAGGATCATTCTCCTGTAAGAGTCTTTCTTTTGTACAAAGGGGGCAGATCTGCTATACCCCTGCAAGCATCTTCCACTCCCTACCTGGAGAGCTGCCCTGAGACGGCAGAGCTGCAGAAGTTTCATGGCTTTTCCTTCCAACCCTGTAGAGCTGGGAAGTGGATAGGAAAGAAAAAAGCCTCTAATTCAATATGTATACAAAGTTACATATACGCTGCTACCTACTAAATATATGTACTACTAACTCACTATATGGGAGATTGAGTTATATTTCGTTTCAGTTAATGAATTTACTTCATGTTTCTGTGTTAGTTTAATTGATGGACACATATATAATAGGGTGAATAATATGATTAATGTAATTCCTTTTTAGGGAAAAGGAAATGGAGAGTTTTGCCAGTGTTATTATGGCCAACAGAAGCAGTATAGGATTACTAAACTATCACCAGCAATGGGGTACACCTTTAGGCTAGCAGCCAAAAATGACATGGGAATGAGGTAAATACTACTATTATATACACAATTATGAAATGCATATGCATGTGTGTGCTTGTTTGGGAAAAAACATATGATGCAATTTAAAGAAACAAGTCTTCTGTCCAGCTGGAATATATTGGAATATAGAATAATTCATTTGGAATCACAGAATCACAGAATGGTTGGGGTTGGAAGGGACCTCTGTAGATCATCTAGTCCAAGGGTGTCAAACTCATTTTCACGCTGAGCGGGGGGGGGTGAAAATGAGTTTGACACCTCAATATAGTCTAAGCCACCTGCTAAAGCGGGTTTACATAGAGTAGATCACACACGAAAGGGACCTACAGTGATCATCTAGTCCAACTGCATAGTTAATCACAGTATGTGGCTGGATTGTTTGGTTTACAGTTTACTTGTGTTCAGTGAACCACTGGACCCTGCTTGAGCACAGGAGGTTAGACAAGATGACCTGCAGAAATCCCTTCCAACCTCAGCTATTCTTTGTTCCCAGCATAATGCATTTTGTCCAGGCATGATATGGCTACATACTACAACCACTAGGTATGTGCGTACTTGCCATAGAAACGCTACAAATCTCAGCCCCTCTTAGAAGCAGATAGTGCAGCTACTTCTCCCAGACTCAGCCTCATTTCCTGAACAGCCTGCTCAGACATTTGTACACAATGCCCCTAGAATGAGGAATACAAGCATGGCACAGACAACCCGGCTGCTCTCATGTGAAATCAGCCCAGGCTGTGCTGGCTTTTAGCTTCAGTCTTTGTAGACCTACACTGAAGTTGTTACCTTGGACGTGTTTTCTTCTGCTCATACTTGTAATAGGCTTTTGTGTCTGATGTAATAAACACTTCTACTAAAATTCTGGGGATCATGCTAAAAGATAAGCGAGTCAGCCGAAGTGCTACAATGGAATAGTTGAAATGGTCCAGTCCTCGTGCTGCTGTTGTGCTGAGCAGAGGGCACCTCCTGCCACACTCGCTGCTGCACTTGGGTCCAGGGAGGTTCAACATGGGGCTAGCTCTAAGGTAGCTCCTGAAGCTGGTGTAGCAAGTTTCCAGGGCTTACCAGCTCTCCTTAAATTTAGAGTTTTAGTGATGAACAGCATAAAGAGGTGTCAGTAACTCTGTTGGAACATGAAGTCTGGCAGAACCCATCCTGCTACCTGTAGGTGTATCTGTATTGTGCTCTCTGCTGCCATGTCCCATTGCCCAGGCATGTCCCTTTATCTAAGGTGTCTGTTAGTCTCCTGTTACCCTGTGAAATGGACAGAATATGATATTACCATATCGCTGAATCCTTTTGAAGTTCTAGAGCTTCTGAATGCTTAGGATATGTGGTTCTTAATTGCTACTTTTCAGAATTCATAGAGCAGCATACTGTATTTAGAATTTTTTGAATAAATGACCTGTGACTTCAGTAGATATATGAGTAAGAACTTGAAAAAAAACTGATAAGTAACAGTTTCTCAGGTTATGCTTATGCTTCTGTGTGCAGTAGTTCTTAGGGATGTTTCTTGGTCTTCAGGCAAAGCAGTAAAGCTGTCTGATAATCTCGCTACCAGGGCTTGTCATCTCTAGAGAAGACTGGCAGTGTCCACACTACCTAGTAGCACTTGAACCTTGAGGTCCTATGTGGCATAAAAGCAGGACTTCTCTACCCATCAGCCTAAAATTGCTATTTTGCTTTTTTCTTTTTTTTTAATTTAGTGTTTGAAATATGAGCATCGTGCAGCAGCTCACCAGAGTGGTGTTTTTATAGCATGAAATAGAGGATGTGTGTGTGTGTGTCCTTCAGCTGGCATGAGGAGGTACTTGAGGGAGCAACACCTGCTTGGACAGTGTTAAAGGATGGTGTAAAGCGTAGGTAGTGCGAATGCATTGCATATAGTGCAATATAGACATAGTTCCTATGATTGGGCCACTATCAGAGAACACTGTAGTGGGCTAGAAAGACTTTCAGTGTGTTCTGACACAGTCTTTATCATGTTACTGCCTTCTGCAGCTTGTTTCTAGAATTAATTCTTCTCTGAGTTGCTCCCAGACTTTGTCTCGATGAGATTTGGTTAGAACTGTTAAATAAAATAGACAGGGAGTGAGCTGGCAGTTAAGCGGGGCCCAGTGCTCAGGTTGTCTTCCTATTGCCCTTTTACCTCGGAGTGCAAATGCCTCATCCAGGAACACCTGCACATATTACAGATGCCTGCAGTGTAAGCTGGTAGAAGGCACTGATCAGTTAAGTACCCTTCTTAAACAAATCATGCCAAATAGATTTTTAAATCAATATCTCATAGCCTTGTAAAGATGCACTTTATTGTCTTTATGATATTATTTAATTAAGATGTCTCTTGAAATAATATTTATCAGGGTAGAGTCCCTGACTATTCCTTATGAAGAATGTTGAGAACGTTAGGCGTCTGGAGACAGAATTTTGTCTAAATGATTTTATCAACAGGAACAGATATTTTATCTTTGAGTTACTCATATTTCTAAGTTTAATTCTAACCACACATGAAACAGTGGCTAAAAAAAACCTGGAAAAATAAAATCTATTTGAAAGATAGATAGCATTACTGTACTTTCTAAGAGAACTGTTTAAGAGTCATTCAAATGTGAGTATCACTGAACTCTCTTAGTTGATTTCAGTGTATTTTGGAGTGATTCAGTCGAGTAAAGAGATGAAATCGTTTTAAGGTGTGGGGTTTTTTACCATATATCTCCTTGTAAGGTGACTTCTTCAATAATCTGTTGTGAATAAAGCTAGTATTTGTCTAGCCTCTTTGCAGGCTTTCTATTATAACGTAGGCTGTGTGAGAGAGATGTCTTTATGTTGAGATTTTTCAGAAGTCAGGTTCTGACACATGAGATATTTAGCTGATACTGTTGCTTAAGCCATACAGAGAATTTTGTTTTCAGGGCTTCCTGATGTTCACTAAGGTAGTGCCTAGCTCTTAGATTTATGTTAGTTTTATACAGTAAAAAAACTAGCTCGTAAGCCTGTGTTTCTTCAGTTCTGATGTAGAAGCAGTAAATATCCAAATAAATGCCAGCTGAGAACAGGTGGGTGTTTTTTAGAATCTAGCTGGATACATGTCAGACCATCTGTGAAAGCATAGTACCTGTTTACTGACTTCTGCATCCCTCTGTTTCACAGTAGTTCTTTTCTTGTGACTTTTTGTATTTTCACTTCAAGGCGTATCTAAGCATCATCAGATAAGGTTAACAGTTGTGTTAGGAGACTGGCTGGCGTACACTGTGCTTCATTTGTTCTGCAATAAGACTTCCATATTGGCAGCTCTTAAAGTAACTTAACATTAAATGAGGCTATTATTCTATTATTTTCTGAATCACTAGAGAAACTAGTACTTCACTGGATACTTGAAGCATATAATTGCTGCCTGGGAAGCAACATTTTTTTGAGGTCTTCCCATATATGCTTTTATGTCTTCATGTTTTCATTTTGAATAGGAAGGACACTGTGGTATTAGTACACTAGTGCATATAGAGCTCTATTGTTTTAGAACAATATAATATGAAAAAGCAAAATGTTTTCATTAGCAAAACATTGTAATTATATCATACAAAGGAATCTTTCAGTGTTAACCTTGTTCAAATGTTTTGTTACTGACAGACTCATGGGCAAGTCATCTGCATGTACCACCTTGCAATTCCAGTTGCACACATGTCCAAGAAGCTGTCATAGCTGTGTTTAGTAAGAATTATATTTTTCTAGGTATTCTTTATTGTGTCTAGTTAGTTTACATACTGTCTATTTTAAACAGTGATTTTAGTGAAGAAGTCCTGTATCATACCTCAGGCACTGCCCCAACAACACCAGCAAGTCCTTTGCTGATGAATGCTGGAGTTACTTGGTTATCCCTACAGTGGACAAAACCCTCAGGAACACCATCAGATGAAGGAATCTCATATATATTAGAGATGGAGGATGAAAACTCAGTAAGTTTACAATACTTATTCTCAGTAAAAAAAGAGACTATAATGTTTGATACATCATTGTGTTAAGTGTAACTGTTTACTTTTGATAGAATAGTCTACAAAGAACTATGTTTTCTGAAATTAAGCTAATGACTTGTCATTACTGTGACCAAGCCACACAGCTTTCTCCTTTTTATTGTGACAGTAATTGTTATTAGTATGATTAAGCCCCAGTCCTACAAAGACTTTTAACTATCTGAAAGTTAAACCTTGCAAGAGCTGGATCAAAGTAATTGCATCATGAATTGTGGTCCCCCTAGGTGTCATTTCAGCCTCATTACCTTTGGTTTAAAATTAGTCTCGTTCTACCCTTTGAAGATCTTAGGTATAATTTCTATTGACATTGTATATGTTTTTCTTTACTGTTCTTTTCCCCTCTTCTGATTGGAGAATGGTTAATTAATTTTCCCCTCTCGAGAGAAAATATCTTGTGTTTACAGAATGAAGTTACACTTAGTACTTTGTCAGAGGAGCATAACAGTTACAGTCTGAAACCATAGTTTATTTGTATGAAGTATGTTACATGGTCTGGTTTGCAAATATAATGTTTCAAACAATCCTGTTTAATTCTGCAGGGATATGGTTTCAAGCCAAAATATGATGGTGACGATCTTACCTACACAGTGAAGAATTTGAGACGTAGTACAAAATATAAATTTAGGGTAAGATTTTTTCATCTATTTGGGTTGTGGGTTTTTTGCACCAGAGTATTAATAGCTTGAGATTGACTCAGAAGTAGGGAGGGCCCTTTTTTAAGGAAAACAAAATTTGATGCCAATTTCTTACAGTTTTAATCTATTAAAACTATCAGCTGAACACCTTCTTCATTGATCAGCTCTGCAGAAGGAATAAGAACCTCCTTCTGCAGGAGCATAACGTAGTTGCAGGTATCTTGAAATTCCACTTTGTAAGTCAATGTTCTTAACAGCTGGGGTTTTTTTATTTGGCTTCTGTGTTGCATATAAATGGGTAATATTACTTAGTGTAGCTATAGGGTTCTTTGATAGACTCAAAGCACATTGGGATAAGGAGCAGCTTTGATCAAAAAACATTTATCAATGCCAGTACAGAACTGAACCCAAGTTAGTAAATCATTCATATTACCGTGTGCTGAGCCCATTCTAATAAGTATTCAGTGCTGAACTTGTTAGCTCAGGATGGAGTCTGGCTTAACAGTGGGTTAACAATGAGCTTTTTGGCTGTGGTTAAAGGCAAAAAAGCAGCATACTGGCTATGGAAAGGTGGCCAAATAGCCATCAAGGACTACAAGAACCTTGCTAGGACATACAGACATGTGGTCAGGAAGACGGAGGATCAGCTAGAACTGAAATTGGCCAAAGATGTCAAGAACAACAAGAAGAGGTTCTTCAGATACGTGAGCAGTAAGCAGAAGTGCAAGGAAGACATACCTAGGCCCATTGCTTAAGCAGGGCAGAGAAACAAGTTATTAATAACATCAATAAGGCAGAGGTTCTCAGTATCTTCTTAGCCTCTGTCTTGACCGGCATAGCTAGACCCCAGATCGCAGGATCCAGTAGCTATGCCAAGGCATCTATCAACACACCAGCAGCAGAGGAAGGGCTGGGCTGTGGCCTCTTGAGAGCGCTCAGCCCACTTTGACTGGTTGACCAGGGCAGAATCCACTCCAGGATGTTAAGAGAAGTGGCTGATATTGTTACGAGGCCACTCTCTTTAATATTTGAAAAATGATGGAGATGAGGGGATATCCCTGATGACTGGAAGAGGACAAATACCATGCCCATCTACAAGAAGGGCCCAAAAGGGGACCCAGGAAACTGCAGGCCCATTAGTCTTACTTCAGTCCCTGGGAAAGTAATAGAATGAGTCATTCCAGAAACTGTTACAAGCCAAATGAAGCAGGGGATTGGGAAAGCCGAAACAGATTTACCAAGGGCAAATCAGGCCTGACTAATCTAACTGCCTTCTACAACCAAGTAACACTTTGAGATGACCTGGGGAGAGCAGTGGATTGTGTTTACCTGGAGTTCTGCAAAGCATTTGACGCTGTTTCCTACAGCCACCTCCTGGACAAACTGGCAAGACAGAGACTGGCTGGGCAGATTAATAGAAAACTGGGCAACAGGCCACACTCAAGAGGGTGGTGATCAATGGTTTTTACTCAGGCTGGCAGGCTGTCACAATTAGTGTCTCCTAGTGGTCATTATGGGACCCCACACTGTTCATCTTCACAAGCAATCTAGACAATGGGATTGAAAGCATCCTCACCACATTTGCTGGTAACGCCAAACTGAGTGATGAGGTGGACATGTCAGAAGGGAGACCTATCTTACAGAGAGACCTGGACAGGCTGGAAGATAAGACTAGCAAGAACAGTATGAAGTTTAACAAAGACAAGTCAGAGTAACCGTAGAGCCCAGTACAGGCTGGGATTTGTATGGCTGGGGAGCAGTCTTGCTGAGAGGAATCTGGGAATCCTGGTGGACAGCAAGTGGAACATGAGTCAGGAGTGCACCACTGCAGCAACCAAGGCATGCCTGATCATGGACTGCATCCACAGGGATGTTACTAGCAGAGGTAAGAGATGTCATCACCCCACTCTACTGAGCACTTGTCGGGCCACACCTGGAATACTGTGTCCAGTTTTGGTCCCCACTATTCAAAAAAAGCACAGACACACTGGAGGGGGTCCAAAGGAGGGCCGTGAAGGTGGTTGAAGGGCTGGAGAACCTGCCCTGTAAGGAAAGACTGAAGTCTTTTCTCCTTGGAGAAGAGAAGGCTTAAGGGGGAACCAGTTTTCGAATACTTAAAGAGCACCTACAAAGAGGAATGAGGCTCTGATTTCACAGGGAGCCACATGGAGAGGACAAGGGGCAATGGGTACAAGTTGCACCGGTTTCATCTTTATGTAAGAAATAAATTCTTTAGAGTGAGAACAATCGATCATTGGAACAACCTCCCCAGGGATGTGGTGGAGTCCCAGTCACTGGGTGCTTTCAAGGCACAACTGGACAGGGTGCTAGATGATCTCATCTAGGCTCCCTTTTCCCTGAAGGGTTCGACCAGGTTGTCTTTCAGGTCCCTTCCAACCTGGGCTGTTCTGTGTTCTAAGCTGTTCTTGAACAGTTGCATGATTTTCAAATCAAAGCTAAAAACATGAAGCAGAGTCAGAATGATCTTATCTTGGTCTACAAGGGAAAATGTTGATAGCTATTATATTGCATACACCTAGAATACCATGTAATATGGAGGAATTATGAACTGCTGAAGAACAGCATCTCTGTGCGATATGAAAGGTGGCAGTTTAGGGGTTGGTTGCTTTGTTTTGAGTTTACCCTAAAATGTATCAGTAATCCTTTTCAAGTGATAGCAGATATTTTGCACTCTTGAATACAATTACTTTCTTAAGCACAAAAAGGCTATGGTAGGTATTAGTCTTATAGTATTTGGATTTTTCTACATAACTTAATAGTTAAATAATTTAAAATATGTAGTGTATTCCAAGGACTGTACCAAGCTAGGACTGTTACAGCCACACATGAACTTAAACTAAAGAACAGCCAATTACCTTGGAACTAAATTTTGCAGCATTTGGTTGTAGTTTTCCTTTGAAAGTAAATCTACATGTTAATCATACACATTACTAGTGAATATATAGTTAACTTAAATATCCTAAGTTTGGCGTTTAAAAAAAAAAATCAATGCTTATACCCTGTTTTTCTTAATGAAACACTAAACAGAAATCTTTGTTCACCCATTCAGAGAGCATAAAGGAGAAACAAATGTTGTCTTAACCAGGTCATTAATTTTTATTATACAGGAGAAAGACTTAATTAGTAGTAATATTCCTTAAGGCTTTCGAAAGAAGCTTTATAACCATTGGAAACGTTATTATAATACGTAAATGCTAACTGTGCCTGTTTAACTTCATTTGTAAGGGCATAAAGACAACCAGATGATTGTTAATCTTGTAAACTGTATCGGGAGACTTAGTGTCTGTGAGACATGTTAGCTCACCTTGCCTTTTCTCAGTCTAAAGTTGCTGCTGTCATTTTGATTCTGCTCATTTTTAAAACAAATATAAAAGCCAAACCCCCTTTTTTAAGGTTGTTTATTTTTTTGCTGTGAATAAATAGGAATATGTAGCAAAGTATCTGCAGACACAATCAGAAAGCAAAAAATAGTGACAATTTGTTTTCCTAGAATCACAGAAAAGTCTGGGTTGGAAGGGGTGTTTGGGGATCATCTGGGTCAAATTTGTGTAGAAAGCAGGGCCTTAGGTTAGGCAATTCACCTCTGTCCCAGCCCTGTCAACCTGAGGATTCAGTATTTCCAGCAAGGGAGATTCCACCACTTCCCTGGGCAGCCTGTTTTCGTAGTGTTTAATTTATTATATGCAGCCAGAAAGTTCCCTAACACACTTACACCCGTTGTCTCATCCTGTCATCACAGATCCTTGTGAAAAGAGGATCTTAATCTCTTTTCTAAGTACCTTTTGGGTATTAGAAGACTGTGATTAGAATCCACACACCCCCTATGAAACTTCTTTTTTCTAGGCAAAGTAAACCCAAGTTCTTTAACCTTTCTTCCTGTGTCAGGTTCTCCAACCCTCTAATCATGCTGGCCCTCTTCTGGACTCTCTCCGGTTTCTCAATGTCTCTCTTGGGATGCGAGACCCAGACTGGGTACAGTGTTCCAGCCCAAAAAGTGCTGAGTAAACTGGCACAAGCATATCCATTGTTCTGCTGACTAAATTCTTGCTAATGCAGCCCATGAAACAATATGCCTTTGCTACTCCAGGGTGCTTTGCTGATTTGTTGCGCTTGTTTTCCACCAGGACCCCAAGGTCCTTCTCAACAGAGCTGAAAAAAGAAAAGCCAGCTAACCAGTCAGACCTCACCTGTGCTGCTGCTGGGATGATTCCATCCCAGGTGCAAGACTTTACATTTACCTTTGTCAAAAGTTACACAGCTCTTGTTGCTGCAACCTTCCAGCCTGTCAGTCTGTCTGTGCGTATCTCTGCATGTCTCTCTCTGCTCCTAGTTTGGTGTCATATGCAAACGTGGGGAGGGTGCATTCACTCCCGTCACCAAGATCACTTCTGAAGGTATCAAGTAGTATCTAACATTGTATTGACTTCTGAGGAAATCCAATCATGAGCAGCTGCCAATTTGCCTCTGAACTATTAACCACCCCACTTTGAGCCTGGTGTTGTACCAAGTTTTCCATACCCATCTTGGGGTCCATCTGTCCTGTCTGCATCTTAGCAGCTTGTCTGCATGGATGTTGGGGGAGACCATGTCAAACTAAAATTGGGGTAGATGGTGTCCACAGCTCTCCCCGCATCTATTGAGCAAGTTGTTTCATCGTAGAAGGCACTCAGGTTGGTTGAACATGACTTAACCTTGATAAATCTAATCACCTTCTTGCTCTTTGTGTGCCTGTAAATAACTTCCAGTTACACCTTTTGCCATGATTTCCCTTGGGATTGAAGAGTTTATATCACCTTTGCTGGTTTTAATACAACTTACCTATATAAGCAGTTCTTTATCTCTGAATGTATATCCTTAAGAGAAGAAGTAGTAACACGAGGGCGCTACATAATTAATCCAAATTATTCAGGTTTTTCCAGCAGTTGGGTAAAGCATCATTTTTTGCTTGTTATTTAATTACATGAAAATACCATTACCTCAACAGCAAAGGAATTGCAATTGAAATTATAATACTTCCAGGTTCCTTCAGTGAAAATTTTAAAATTGCCTCTTTGCTGTGTGTCTTTTTCATCATCTGTTGTTTCCATGTTTTTTATAAAAGATTTTCTCATGCATATATTTTGTTATCAGTAAATGGCACAACTCCAATTAAAAAGAGCAGTTCTTAGACTGGTTTTAAAAAACAAATGTTCAGATCCTTGACTTGAAATAAAGTGGCTTGTGCTATATTGAGCACCCACAGATTCCATTTGTGTCACTGAGATTTGCATGTCCTGATTGCCTTTTACAGTCAGGCAACATTTAAGTAGCTGCCTGACTTTATGCACCAGTGTTTAAAATTTGGGGGATATGGAAGGCTATTTGATTTGTGAATTCACCATTACGGGGAGAGGGGGGGGTGCTAAATGGCTTTTTTTACCTGGTAACTTGCAGGAATTTTTAATTTCAGTATAGTGATTGTCTAACTATGGGACAATTAAAATGTAAAATGAAGGTATATCATAGCTTTAGTTCTTTAGTTATAATTTATTGTGTAGCTATCTAAGCATACATATAAATTAATTTGACATTACTATTAACAGTGAATAGCATACCACTAGCCAGCGCGTTTATTCTGTTTATAATATTTTTTATGTATTTACAGGTCATTGCCTATAAATCAGAAGGGAAAAGCAGTTCAAGTGGGACAGTAGAATACCACTAGCCAGCACGTTTGTTCTGTTTGTAATATTTTTTTACATGTTTATAGGTCATTGCCTATAACTCAGAAGAGAAAAGCAGTTCAAGTGACACAGTAGAATACCACTAGCCAGCGTATTTTTTTTGTTTATAATATTTTAATATATTTACAGGTCATTGCCTATAACTCAGAAGGGAAAAGCAGTCCAAGTGAGACAGTGGAATACATTACTTGTCCAGACAAGCCTGGAGCACCTTCAAAACCCACAGTGAAAGGAAAAATTCACGCACAGAGTTTTAAAATAACCTGGGGTAAGATTGTTGTCCAGCTCTGTTTAGAGTATGTTCTCTATATTTTCTGTATACATAAATGTATTTTATATCTATATATGTATTTTTATATAGAAAGCCAGATTTTACTTCAGTAACACTTCAGTCAGCCGAGCCATTATGATCCATTTTCATGGAACTAAGACAAAAAATATTGATTCAAAATACTTAGAGTGGCAGTATAATAGTGTAATTATGTGGGAAGATAATATACAAATTGTAATAGGGACTGTTATTGCAGAGGACTACAATAATTAAAAAACCAGTAGTGTTAATTTGTGTACCAAGAAGTTTTAGTTCTCTGTCACAAAAAGTAGATGCCACAAAATTCTGGGTTTTTAATCAAAATACAAGATCCAAGTTCAGCCTGTCTCTTCAAAGTGTTTGGGTTTGATAGTTGAATGTTTTTATTCACTAAGGATCTTAAGAAACTTTTCCTTAGGCCCATTTGTTTTACCCTTATGCTGTGAAACAGAAGGTGAAAAAGTACTGTGTGATGCAGTAGTTTAGCAGAAAACAACGGTTAAAAGTTTATTTATTGTCACAGGTAATTAAATTTAGTACCTATTTCTGTTTAAGAGTGTATTTAATTATTTTGCCTTAATAATAAGAAAGCTACTTTCAGAGTATAAGTAAGACTCAGCAAGTCCAGGCTTGCACCTTTTCAGAGTGTTTTGCTACATTGGAGCCTGATGCTTCATCTTTTATGGATGATACGCAATGTATGAAATTATTAGAAATACCTAATTTGTAAATTCTAGAATTTCTATTTATTTATAAAACTTTTAATAGTCATTATTTTGAACAGTAATGCTCTCCTTTTCTTTTCATGAGTGATAATTAATGTGATTTTATTTTTCATTTGGAGTAATTTGTTACCTTCAAAGCAAAAAAGTGCTGTGTAGTGAGTCTCATTTATTTATTTATTTATCATTTATTTATCACCATTTGCACATACATAATATAATCTTGTGGCAGCACTGCCCTTCTGTATTAAAGTATCATGCTGTCTTCATATCTGTCCGTAATATTGGTTTGCCACAAGATCTTAATTCTGCTGTTCTCTAAGTCAGCTCTGAGAGAGTAGCAGGATTATATGTCAAAGACAGGTCTGTAGGTTCATATCTTGTACATTAATATTGTACCAGGGAGGATAGTGCACTTAATTTCTAGTGGTGTATCAAAAATTCAAGAGGTTAAGTTTTCAGTACAGAGCTCATGACTTCTGTTCTCTCTCAAAGTATGTAGGTTTTTGAAATGCTGTCCTTAGATTATTTTGAAATGTCTTATTTGCAAATCAGTGTGATAATCTTTTCCTATCTACAGTCCAAGTTACAGGACCATTGGGATCTATGTCCCTGAAGCCATAACCAGACAGCCTTTCATGGCACTTCAGAGTAGCTGTGTAGCTGAAATGTTTGCGGTGGCACCTCCCAGGTGCCCTTTTCACTTGTCACTCTTCATCTGCACACTACAGTAGGGCTGTGATCCAGCAGCCTCACACAGTGGACGATTTAAATGCTTAGCTGCTGTCCTAAGCCAGGATGCTGTGGCTACCTGTCTAAATACTCACCCATCTCCAGTTGGCTGTTGATTTTTCCTTTTGTAAATTCTCCTCAAAAGCTACAAAAATGTTTAGTTTGCCTCGCTCACTTGGAATATTGCTATTTTTTTATAGATCCACCAAAAGACAATGGAGGAGCAGCAATAAATACATATGTTGTGGAAATTTCTGAAGGCTTAAGTGGTAAGTATTAGGAGCATATGTTGGCATTCAGCTATGTTCTCTTGTGTGCGTGTGTGCCTGTGGGAAGAACAAAATGTGTATGATGATAAGGAAAGTTGTTGCAAAGGACTGCCATTTAAAAATAAGGATGTTGATGCTTGTAGTACAAGAAGTTCTTTTCCTCTGGCTTAGAAAAAAGATGCCACAACACTTGTCAAAACAGATGCTTCATGTTCAACCTATCACTTTGGTGTATTCTTTTCTGGAAAGGAAATCGCACATTTCAGACATTTTAGGGCAGAAAGGCAGGGCCATGTGGTTTTGGATGTGTGACAGATAAAAGAAAACTAGTACTCCATTTGTCACTATTAAAGTAGAGCAGTGATACAGCTAGGATACCATTTTTTCTGCTATTTGCTTTTCTATCTTTTAATACAGAAAGGAAATTAACAATATTTCTAAACTGGACATAAAGCTACCCAGCTAATTTTTTCTAAAATCTAGTAACCTTATTAAACTCAGAAACACAGTCACACTGAGAATGATATCGGTGCGTCAGATTAAGACAGCTCTCTGTCCCCAGATTGTAAGGGCAGCCCTGTCAGGGGTTCTTTTGGTAGTCAGTCTGTCACTTTCCTTTCTGCATCATGTGTGCACATTCAGTCACTTTTGGAATAACTTCCCTGAGCTTTTCATGCACATTTAGTGAGCTGTGCATTATGTTTCATTCCCGGTTCTCTAAGTTCTGTGATGAATTGGGTTGTTGGAGATTTCATTAAAAGTCCCCGGATTCCCTGCTTAGTATCTTAAAAGGAGAGAGAGAATGCTAAAGAGTTTCTGGTTTTAGGTTCTGCCTGAATGAAATCAGTATTTCAAGTGGTGCTGGGCCACTCAGGAATACAGGAACAAGCTTTATCAATTGTGGACTGTAGTTACAGTTCACAAAACAAATGTTGTAATTAAAAGTTCTTTCCATGGAAATTTTTGCTTTTGTATCATTCCTATTTATTTTATTACGATGTTTGAATGTGCCTGCTGGCCCGATAATAACTGCTTCATTAAAAGTAAATTCACTCCTAGTTAATGTGAATACCAAATAAGGAACATATTTTCACTTCAGATCTACACGAATTTATCTAGGAAACTATCTTTATGAAATGGTTAGATCTTTTTCCAGGAAACTGAAAGCAAACCTTAAAGTTTTTTGTTTTCTTTTGTTTTTATAAATGTCAGGCACATATTTAGTAAAGCTTGGATACCTGCTGTGGCTGGTATTGAAGTGTGACAAGTTACACCTTGCTTCATTGCACGCTTATTCTTAACCTTTCAGGAAACAAATGGGACACAATATACAGTGGAGCTGCTAGGGAACATGTGTGTGACCGACTAAACCCTGGTTGTTCCTATCGCTTACGTGTATATTGCATTGGGGAAGGAGGACAAAGCACGGTAATATGAGCTAATATTTTTATTAAATAAAATGTCTCTCTCTTGAAGAAAATCTGGTCCAGTAGTTAGTAAGCAAATATTGTACAGAAGTCCCTAACAAAATAACTGTAATTACTATCTCAAAAAGGTTCCAATATTGATGCACAGTATTTCAGGTTTCTGGCCATTTCTTAAAGAAATAAATGTGATTATTCTTTTCTGATGCTGTGTTTTGTTTAAAGTGCTTTTTCTTATTTACAGAAAGAGAAACTATGTCTTGTCCTATGTGATGTCATTTCTTAAGGCATATCCCAAGACAGCAGCGTACATGTAATATTTTCCCTGTGGAATGCCATGTCTGAGCAGCCCGTCCAGCCCCATGGGCAGGGGACGAGGCAGCGTTTCCCCTGGCTCCGTAGCCTCTTCCCATGCTGACCCAGCCACAAATGCAATGTTTACATTGCTCTGCTTTCCAGTATTCCCAAACAATTCGCTGTGCCATACTATTCTCCCTCATATATACATATTAGATACACATGCACTTGCACTGTCACTTCTGTGGTGTAGTTCAGCCTCCAGTGCCCAAATGTCACTCTATATTCTTGTCCCTTCTTCCCAGCACCAGGTTGAACAAAGCCAGCCCCGGCTCTCTGCAGACTTCTCCAGCAGGGCTTCGCTGTCAAGCTGATCTCCTGAAAATCTTAAAGCCTTCCATTCTTGGTGTTTGCATTTTTCCCCACTCGCCCTTTACTACATGAAATTTGTGTGTTCTTCCCACCCCTAGAAGTCCCCTGCACAGCCAGCCTTGTTCACAGCCACCTTGTCTTAAGGATTAGGATCATAGAATCATAGGATAGTTTGGATTGGAAGGGACCTTCAAAGGTCATCTAGTCCACCTCTCCTGCAATGAGCAGAGACATCTAACATCTTATAGCTCATTTATTTTAAGGGAGCTGTATTCATGAATCAGTTACCTGTTTCAGAAAGTAAACCCTAGCTGTACTTCTTTAATTGTTGTGTATTACACACACACTACTTGTCCAGAGAAGGTCGCAGAGCTACTGACCTCATGGCTCTCAGTCCGTACTCCAGACTCCTGACTTGATGTCTGTGAGACCACGGTGAATGTTCCCAGTAGTGTTTTCAGCTGAAGTTTGGATGATAAACGTGTTCATGGTACAGAAGACACTGTAAAGTTTTACTGTGAGTCTTCTGATCCGTACTGGGCAACCACTGCCTTCACAGGCTCGGGAAGCTCTGTGTGACAACGGCAGAGCTGCCACTACCAAGAGTGGTCACCATTCTCCTTTCTGGCATAGGTACTACAGGTGACCTACAAATTTGGCTGAGGCTTAAAGACAGACCACTCACTATGGAAGTGGGTGCCGTGCCTAGGAGATTTCCTGAACCCTCCAACTTAAGCCAAATTATTGTAATTACTCTGGACTCCTTTGGTGCTGATTCAGCTGCAGCACTGTCACCCATGCCATAGCTCAGCTCGCTGTTTTACAGGGGGAAGAGAAGGCAGGATAGTGTCCTGTCACCAAACCACAAGTGCATCTGCGTCTTTGGTGACCTTTCCTCTGCCAATTTCCTTCCCCACAGCTCAACTCAGTTAGTATAGAATAAAAATTATTTGAGTACCAAAAAGAAGATAACTTTCAGAAAATCCTGATAATTTCTGAAGGTGTCAGACATCAACAGAAAAATAGTAAAGAATGATGTAATAAAACTTTTCTGTAGTTTGTCATGGACATATGCCTCCTGAGAAACGTTCTGCCTTTTAAGTAGCATCTGTTGTTCAGTGCAACGATACATTTCAAAGGAACTGAAAAGCAGCAGAGCTTCCGATCTACTCTTTCTGGAACATACGTAGAAAGCAGTTGTGAAATGAGACTCTAAGATGCATCTCTCTTGTAAATTAAAAGGCTTACCAACTTCACATTAGTTCTGTATCGCACTGAAGCTGATGACCCCGCAGCGTCTCTGACTCATTTCTGCCTGCACCCAGAATAGGCAATGCCATCTGCTGTGTGTTGTTATGCTGTGTATTTTTGCAGATGCTTCAAATCAGAGCTAGAAGTTTGTTGCACATTTAGTATTACTAAGCAATGAAAAGTTGAAATCTCCATTGTTTTTAATCTCTTCTGATTGACATTTCTGCCGACTTTTCCTTTCTGATATCTTCTTGCACAGAAAGTACACAACCCTTAGAATAAAGTTTTAGAAATCATTAAACTGCAGCTTGATGGAAAAGGGAATGAGTTTATATTGAATAAGTCATATTTCAAGCATCTATACTAGGTTTGTACTGATACTGAACTACTGCTTTGAGTTCTACCCTTTTGTGTGTACTAAAACACAAAAGCAGAAGCTAATTTTGTGTATACGTGATTACTGTGGTATGTTTTATATCGGTATTATGACAAATACATACCAGATCACTTCATGTGTTTGAAGATGTCATTCAAAAAATGGAAGACCTTGTTTCTGACTCAAGTCTTTACTTGTGGCATAATTGATAGTGCTTATTTTGGCCTAGATGACTTCATTAATCTGTCTTTCCTTTGTAGGCATCTGATTCTTTACTGGTGCAGACACCAGCAGTGGTTCCTGGTCCATGCCCACCCCCAAGGCTACAGGGTAGACCAAGAGCAAGAGAAATTCAACTGCGCTGGGGTAATTCTATTACAAATATTAGCAAGCATAAGGGATCCAAATGTGTTGCGTGTTAAAATTAAATACGCTTTTCTCTTTTTTTCTTATTTTCAGGACCACCTCAGGTAGACGGTGGTTCACCTGTTACCTGCTATGGTCTGGAAATGTTTCAGACAGAAACCGATGAACACAGAGAGGTTTACCAGGGCTCTGATGTTGAATGCACAGTAGGCAGCCTTCTTCCAGGAAGGACGTACAGCTTCAGACTGCGAGCAGCTAACAAGGCTGGGGTAAGGAATGGTCTAAAATGAAATTAGTTCCGGAGGCTGCAACCACTATTAAGGATCTTCCCTTTTAAAATAAGCATTTAAGAATCATTTTAAAATGAGGTTTTCCTGATGTAGAGTCATTTGATTCGCATAGGTTATTGGTGTGTGGGAACAGACAGTTAAACATCAGTTTATAATAATGACGGTTTTAGATGAAAGGAAGAGAAAATAGCTAATTCTGTCTTATATCTGAATAACAGTTTTGGGAAATGGTTAGGAAATGCAAAGTACTTTATCAAAGCATTGTTGCAATTTTTATATTCTCATGTGAAGTAAGGTAGTAAATTATTTTCTGTATATAGCTTTGTAAATTGATTGACCTTCATTTTTACAGCTGTTGGTGTTCTAGAATAATAAGTGTTACCTGACCTTTTTAGATTTAGTTTAATTTCTGAGTATGTTTCATCAGATACAATAATATTTTCTCTATTTGGAGCATTAACTGTGTTTAAATCAATTGTTGCTGTAGAAAAAGCTTTATTTAACTATGTATCCAAAGTCCTGATTTAAAGACAGGGAGGCAGGGCTACTTGCATTTGTTCAATAACATTCTGTTCATAAAAATTATCATGACCAGTTGACACTGCTTATGGAGAGGTCTGCAGCTTAAGGCTTGAAAGCACTGACCTAACATGTTGTCCACCCCCAGCAAACAGTGGTTTGTAGCTCGGGCATTTTTTTAAATCCTTTATCTCTTTTATGTAAATAGGTAGTTACAAATGGTGTTCTGTTGTAGTGCAGCCATCGCATAACTTCAAAATAGGGATTTGGATAGCATTTTTCTGTTTTGCCTGAGAATGTGAAGTGTCAAATTTATTCTGATTGTATTTACAAGGAGAGTCTTACAGCTATGCTGGAGAATAGTCAGATACTGAAATAAATCCTGAATCCACAGTCCACAAAGATTTATTTCATAAGCAAATAATACAAAGTTTCAGGCTGCTGTTATATGTCCCTACTATGGTAAACTGTTATTTTTAAAGTAGTAATTTTATTTTTACAAATTAGTTGTATCAACTCCCTTTTTAACAGTTTGGACCTTATTCGGAAAAATGTGAAATAACTACAGCACCTGGACCACCAGATCAGTGCAAGCCCCCTCAAGTGGCGTGCAGGTCTGCTGCGTGTGCTCAGGTATCGTGGGAGGTAAGAATTCCATGTTACACCTGTCTTAACATGATTGTCTTCTACATTGTTAAGTTCAACTTTAAAAGCTCGAGACTGTTTTTGATCATATTTTTAAACATACTTACCTGATTATCCAGTACTTGGTATGTAAAACCTTCAAGTCATTCATCATACTGTTTTATGGGAGCTGTAAGTTGGCAGCCTGCAGGTACTTGAGATCTTAACTTTGTTCTTTTGTTTAAGAGTTTTATCACAAATGCTGCCCTGTATTTCCAAGTGATGCAGGCTCTTAAAATATTTATTTAATGTACTTATCTTTCCTCAGAGCAAATATATCCACATAATACAGCAAGTTATTGTGCATTTACAGTTTTTATAAGCTGATTTAATTTTATATAATTACATCAGCAATAATGTAGCAAAAGCCATACAGACTTCCTATAAACCCATAGTACTTAGATATCTGATTAAAAAATGCAATAGATAAAAATTAAGCTTGTAAAAAAGAAAGATTCTATCTGGGAATACTGTTTAAACATGGCTTTACAGTGGCTTGAGATGAAGGATCTGAGTTATAGGACAGTACAGCAAAAAAGGCGACTGAAATCACCATTATTTTGTATAGAGCATTCTCTGCAACCGTAAATAGTCTTTTGAAAGTACAGGTCACCCAAGGCCAGTAATGCATTCTGATTTATTTGTATTGTACTAGATGAAAAATCAGTAAAGAAATTGGAGGGTAACATTCCTGTGGGGAAAAAAAAAAATAGATGTGGTGAGTTGGGTTGAATTTTTTTGAGTCAGTGAAATTAACTGCTGAGTATTTGTATCCATTTTGAAGGTTCCAGTGAGTAACGGTGCCGACGTCTCGGAGTATCGACTGGAGTGGGGCGGTGTGGAAGGATGCATGCAGATCGCCTATTGTGGGCCCGGGCTCAGCTGTGAAGTGAAAGGGCTTTTGCCTGCCACGATATACTATTGCAGGGTTCAGGTAAGGACAACAAAGATGATTAAGGGAGTGGAGCATCTCCCTTATGTGGAAAGGCTGAGGGAGCCGGGTCTCTTTAGCTTGGAGAAGAGGAAACTGAGGGGTGACCTCATTCATGTTTACAGATATATATAAAGGGTGAGTGTCACGAGGATGGAGCCAGGCTCTTCTCGGTGACAACCAATGATAGGTCAAGGAGTAATGGGTTCAAACTGGAACACAAGAGGTTCCACTTAAATTTGAGAAGAAACTTCTTCATGGTCAGGGTGCCAGAGCACTGGAACAGGCTGCCCAGGGAGGTTGTGGAGTCTCCTACTCTGGAGACATTCAAAACCCACCTGGACGCCTTCCTGTGTAACCTCATCTGGGTGTTCCTGCTCCAGCAGGGGGATTGGACTAGATGATCTTTCGAGGTCCCTTCCGATCCCTGACGTTCTGTGATTCTGTGAACTGTTGTTAGTGAAATCTGGAAACGGGAATCAACCCTGCTGTAAAAATGTGGTCTGCTTTGCATTTGCAGGCAGTGAATGTTGCAGGTGCCGGCCCCTTCAGCGAAGTGGTGGCGTGTATGACTCCGGCCTCCGTACCTGCCATTGTGACGTGTCTTCGGGGACTAAGTGAGGATGAAGTGGAAAGTCCATATTATTCTCCTTCCACATGCCTTGCTATAAGCTGGGAGAAACCTTGTGACCATGGATCTGAAATCCTTGGCTACAGCATAGACTTTGGAGATAAGCAGCCAGTAACCGTTGGGAAGGTTCTGAGCTATTTGATAGATGGTTTACAGCCAGATACTACCTACAGGTACGCCATGCACAGTTATGCGACAGCCTGCTGTTTCTTCCACAAGAGCAGATTCTTTATTCGTTTGTTTCCTTATATTTTTTTTATTCTCTACCCGAGTCAGCGAAGTACGAGTACATAGCAATGAAGGAAAAGGAAGCTTTATAATGATGATCTTCATAAGCAGATTGAGCTGTGCTGGTTTATTTTATTTCAAGAACAATTTAGTGTGTTTATTACTGTAGATCTGCCATATCTCTCTGGTTAATATGTCAGTTTAACTAAATTCAGATTACAGATTCAGATTCGTATCTGGCTTTTGGACTGGTTGTTTCATAGATGGCCTCTAATCTGTTTGACGATAAAATCCATCCAAGCAAGGACCGTGTCCAGTCTTTATTGACTGGATTGTTTGATCTGACGACAGTTCATCGCAACTTGCAATGCATTTTCTGCAGAAACAAGAAGAATTTGGGTAGCAGTCAGCATGAAGAATATTGGTTTGAAAATCTATCCGTCAATTTTAAATCTCTTTTGAAGAATTTTCATCACTAAAATCATCCCTTATGTTTGGCCTAAGGGTTACTGAAAAATATAAATGTAAACATCAATAATTCTGACATTCTACAGTCCTGTTACAAAAACATGTTCTCAGTTTTAAAACTTAAAGGAGAATGTCATTCCCACTGAATATTTAGGATATCATCTGGCTATGTAGTTTTCTGAATCCGTAAAAATTTGGGTTTACTTTTTTAATGCTGTATATTAGACTACAGTGTTTCTGTGTGCCTTATAAGTATTTAACAATAATGCTGGCAATTTGAAGAGCCATTGCTCTCTGTGTCAACAAACTGAAAAATGAGAAGTTTCTATTGCAAACATATTTCTGGACTTCTACCCACAAAAGTGCTTTTATAGAATACACTGTCAACTCTTTCTGCAAATAAAAAATTGCATCTATTAACCTTTGTTCTGTGCTATAATAAATTAGCATAATGTTAAATATTACTGTAGTGAAGGATAAATATTTATTCAGAAGCCTGCACACACATTTGTGTTTCATAATTTTTAAATTGTGTGGTTGATTGTTTCAGAATTTAATTATGGTGATTACTTTTTTTCAGTTACCTAGATACTAGTTTAGACAAGCAAATGTTAGTCTGCAAAATGAGGTTAGACACACTTGGCTCTCTATGGCTACCTGTGAGATGTGTGAAGAGCCTCAGAGTTCTCTGTTTTCTGCTTTTTCATTTTTAGAAATAAATTTATTGGCTACTTCTTTAAATTCTTATTTGTAAACCTAATGCCAGAATTGTTTTCCATTAAGTATCCAAAAAAAATATATCCCTGAATTTTGAGTTCTACAAACCCCCCAACCCTGTGTCCTTTGACACCTAGTTTTCCCCTCTCCCTTTCCAAGCAGCCCCAAGATGGTGTGCATTTGCAGGTACCCAGAGATGTATTACCAGTCAAAACAGCAAGAGAGGCAGCTGGGCACCATCGTTTTATTTTCACATATCAAAGTGTCTCAGAATGGCTGGGGTTGGAAGGGACCTCTGGAGATCATCTAGTCCAACCCACCTGCTAAAGCAGGTTCACCTGGAGGAATGAATCAGATCCATTCCAAAAGCATGTAAAACTTCCCTGTGGTCATCCTTGAACTCACCTGATGCGGTAGCCAAAGATTCCTCTCTTGAGGGTTGGGTTTATTTACCTTCCCTCATCTCTCCAATGTGAGTATCAAACATTTTGGTACCAGGCCTGCAGGGTCAGGAAGATGAACCACCCTTGAAGTAACTTTTGCATCTTTTCTCTAATGTGAATGATGCAAATATGCTAACGTATTTTTATTTTTAATCAATCCAGCTCCTTAAAACATGGCGAGGAAAATGACACAGCTGCATATTCATGACAGTCTATCAAAGCATAATATTGATAAAAGTCTGCCGGGTAGAAAGTCCCATCTATTTGATATTGTTATTCTCTCTTGAATGTGAATGGTGGAAACAAGCAGTTATTATTTAGAATCTAATTTCAGGCCAATTATTCTCTCTTTTTTCAAATACTAGAGTACGAATTCAAGCCCTAAACAGTCTGGGAGCAGGTCCTTTCAGCCACACCATAAAACTGAAAACAAAGCCTCTTCCCCCGGATCCACCTCGCCTGGAATGTGCTGCGTACAGTTCTCAGACTCTCAAGCTGAAGTGGGGAGAGGGAGCTGCAAAAGCATTAACTGACTCCATTCAGTACCACCTTCAAATGGAGGATAAGAACGGAAGGTTGGTTTTTGCATTGCTTTAATCCGCCCTGTATCACTGCAGTCTGGTGCTTGGGAAATGGCAGCAAAGTGCCAATTTCCATACACTGGGCTGAATTTACAGCAGATATAGGAGGCCATCTCATCTGGACAGGCAAGAAGGGCTCTAGTGTTCTGTGCTAGGAAGTACAAGATGAAAAACTTCACAGTTTTTTTATTTACAGTTCAATATGAAGAATTTAATGAAGTGTTTCATACCAGCGCATTTTTCTCTCTCACAGTTAAGTCTTTCATCAAGGTATCAAGTCTAATCATTCTTGTGAATTTTATATACTTGATACTGGAAAGGGTGAGTTCTTCACTCTCTGTTGTCTTTATATGCAATTATTCTAAGTGGAAAATAAAATCATATAGTACAAATTATTATTTCAAGGGATCCCTTCTCTCATGTTAAATCGGAATGTAAGCTGAGATGGTACAGCAAGTGTCCTTGCCTAGATGATAGAATGAACAATACTGCTGCACTGCGTACCTGTCTGAGTCTCAGGGTAGCGTTAGCTTGACAGTGAGACAAACTAGATCTACCAGGTGAAAATGCTCTGCTGTGATGAAAATAAATTAGACTTGTAACTGGAAAGAAATTCATTGCCGTTACCGAAGACTGGGTCATGTGCAGGTGCGATCTGTTTTGAAGTTAAACAAAAGTAGACGATAACCCCTACAGAAAGAGACGGAATTGTGCTGTGTCCTGGGGATACTAAAATTTGAAGTCAAATGAGAGATGCCAAGATCACTGTATGTAAGAATTAGAACGTGAGGGGAAGTGTCCAGTCTACAAAGCTCTCAGAGAGAGACCTGGTGTGTGCTGTGAGTGTGACTCTGGCCTCCTGTGCGGATCTGAGTGAGCTTCATCACTCACCCATCTCTGACAATGACCCACAAGAGCAGTTGGATCCGTGACTTTCTTAGGTGTAGTAAGGGAGAGTTGCAAAGGAGCAAGAAGCTGACATCTAGTTACCTAATTTTGAAAGCTAAAGATTTTGAAGGAGGAGATAACCAAAAAAAAAAACTGCTCTCATTTCTTATTGTTTCAAGTGCAGGAAGTGTTTCTGAAAATACTTTTTTCATCATTTTTCCCAAGAGACAGGCTGTAGTACTCTTTGCGTAAAAGCGATGTTATTTCAAAGACATGGGAAATAAAAACTTGGCCCTGGAAAGTGAGCTTATTGTATTATAGTAATGCCAGAACACTGTTTAACTCTGAAATAAGTATCTCTGGGTTTCTCGTTAGGTTCTGGGAAATGGTGGGAACAGGTTTCAAGACAATACCGTAGCTACTTTGGAAGTAATTTTCTGTGCTTAAAATAAGCTACTCTTTCCATTTTCAGGTTTGTATCCATATACAGAGGGCCATGCCACACATACAAAGTACAAAGACTCAGTGAGTCGACATCATACAAATTTTGTATTCAGGCATGTAATGAAGCTGGTGAAGGTCCCCTTTCTCAAGAATATGTTTTCACTACTCCCAAATCTGTTCCAGCTGCCTTGAAAGGTAAAAGTCCTCCTTTTGTTATTGGGGGGGCCAGGGGAGGGATGGCAAGTTGATTTTGGTGTTGTGTTGTATTTGGTGTATTTAGAATGCTGAGCTCTTTCCCAAGTGCAGGTAGGGGTAGTAAGGGAATGTCCTTTCATGTAATTACCTAAAGCCTAAAATATTTGCTCAAAAAAAAGGAGAGACTTGAGGTTTATGCATTCTTTGACATAAGATAGTTTGTACTTAGAATCCTTGCTTCCCAGGGAAGAGTGACCAGGCTGTTACAGTAAGTCGAGGTAAAAATCCTTCCTAGTGTGTTTAGAATAATTTTAAACAGAGCACCTGTTGTGTTTTTGCTGTTTTGGGGGTTTTTTTGCGTATGATATACACTTTCAGTCACCAATGGTACATAAACTAGCAATAAGAGACCAATGTGAATTGTTAGTTGTTGTTCCAGAAAACATTATCAGAAGAATACATTTAAATCTTAATCTTTTCTTTTTCTCTGAGACAAAACAGCAGATAGAATATAGAATTTTACAAGTCTAAGTTAGAATATAACATTAAGCAGTGGAGGAGGCAGAGCTGGCTGTCACTTCTGGGTTTTCTCCCTTCAGCGCCCAGGATAGAGAGAATCAACGATCACACTTGTGAGATCACGTGGGAGGTTCTGCAGCCCATGAAGGGTGATCCAGTTATCTACTGTCTTCAGGTCATGGTGGGAAAAGACTCGGAATTCAGACAGGTATGATGTGCTGAAGTTATTTTTTCTCCAGTTAGTATTTGTGATAACTAGCTTAGATTAAAGATTATTGTGTTCCAATGTGTCACCATGCTAACTCCTTGTTACTAAATAATGTAAGTTAACATCTCCTAAAACTCTTGTCACAAAGAGATGTAAGTAATATAAATAATGCAGTAAGTTGCAGCCTGTCCGAGTTACACTGATGTTTGCTAAATACTTAACATGTCAAGTGATGAGGAGGTTGTCCACTAATGGGAAAAACTGGCAAAAAGAAAATGTCTACCCAGTAGTACAGAATTGAGACTTAGGAGAAGAACAAAGGGTTCTCTTTGCACTACAAGCTGTTTGAAGGCAGTAAACAATGTTATAAAAACTTTGACGTTGTCAAAATCATACTTATGTACAGAGAACTGCAGACGGGAAAGACCCCCCTACTTATGCAATGCAGACATTCAGGTGTAGGGAGACTTTTTTAATATAATTCACTGATTATTTTTTTACCATAGGACCATTTCAGTAGTATGACATGCTGTAACTACAGGGGTCGAGCAGTTGAGAGTGTGTTTTAATTTCTGATTTGATTATCCAGACATGCAGTTTGAAACGTCAAGCTACAAATTAGTCTGCATTTAAAAGAGGATGTGCAGTGCTAATTTTGCTTCCCTATAAATGGCCTGATAATTGACATGAAACTGGGCTTGGAAACTCTGTTTCACACTGTTAAGCAAGCAGGTTTCCTTCCAGCAAGGAAACACAATTAATTCTGGTATATTATAATTTTATTATAGGTCAATATTAAATAAGTGTTGCCTGTGCTTTGGTTGATACAGACCTTAATATTTTCATAATTAATAACTTTTAATGTAGTGCTATGTTTGTTATGCCCATTTGTTAAATTTTTCAGCAAAAGATGAACCGTAATCCAAGGTATTTGTTACCTTGCCATGTGAATATTGTTTATTGTAACTTCAAAATTGTAGATGCAACATGAAGTATGTAAGGAAGGTGTGGTCAGTGTTGCTTCTAGACAGAGTCAAATCACGCTTTGATGAGCAATGTGCATTGCCAAACGAGCTGAAAATAAAAGTTACACTTTAAGGCTGAAAATAACAAAGTAGACTGAGTTGGATCATTCCTTTTGCCTCTCTAGAACTGTTCAGCGCAGTAAATTCAAATAAAATGAGAAGACTGGTTCGCAAAAATTAAAATTAGAACAGTCAAGAAGTAAACACCGTGGAAACAGCCTTCAAGATACTTAGATATAGTAGTGACAATTTTATTTGACATGGAGAAAAAATAAACTGCCTGGAAGTCCGTTCCCAGCTGTTTGCTACCATTTCCCTGCCAAAACTTCACTCTCTTCTCCCCCTTCCCCCTGATCTGTCAGCCAAGTTGTTCATGTTGTTGCTCCCTACGTGCTTCAGACAAAATGAGTTAATAATCTGCCATCTGAGCTCCATACATCAGTCAGGCTCTTACAGGAGTTAGGAAGCAACCACATAAATGCCCCAGCAAACACATTTGAGGGGGTTACAACTCATGGCAAGACACTGAGGACAAGTAGCTGGGGACAGTGACCCATGCATCTGATGCAGCTGGAGCTCGAGTAGGATGTGTGTCTGTGGCCTGTTTGCTGTCTACCGAGTGCAGGACACAAATTAGCAGAATTCTGAGGAAGCTGCACTTCCAGTGAGCTGCCCTGTCTGAGCGCAGGAACCATTTATTGAGCGAAAGAAAAGACCCCAGGTAGTAGATCCCAGCTCAGCTGCCTGGTGGTGGGAGGACTTTATGAGTCCAGGAGTAGCCACAGGCGCAGCAAACAGCTCAGAAGAGGTTTCCCGCTTCTTCCACTGAATGGCTGATAGTTTGCATTTGTGAAATACCATGTAACAGTATGGTAACTGTAGGGAAAACTGCTGCATGATGTGATTTTTCTGTATCCTGCTACAAATTAAATAAAGCAAATCCAGATAATGGTGGAGGTGGTGGGAGGTGAAGGGTTTTGAAGAGAGAAGTCGAATTGTACCATCCTACCCGTGTAATAGCTCAGTACCTCTTGATATACCTATAAACACAACATTGCACCTGCGTGCGATTTCGTTGGCTTTTACAGGACTTTTCCCTAGCTGCGAATTAATTAATTTGAGAAAACAGCATTTAGATTTCAGTGAATTAGGTACTCCATGCCAGAGTTGTGAACTGAACGGGAGAGTCTCCTTGTGTTACCCAGCCAGTGGGGAGGCCCATGGAGAGCACCCCGAGAAGTCACCTCTGCCTTGGGAACTGGTGACATGAAGAATTAGAGAAAACTCCTTACAGCCTTCCTGATACAATGTTTATTGGGGTAAATTATAGTATTTTAAATACGTGGTATCTTAACAACAATAAAGTACGTTGGATTAGATTAGATTTAGTGAAGTAGCGTGGTACAGAGTTAATTACCTAAAATCCTGTGATGAGATTGTATATTACATCCCATGGTGTAGTATTAATATTTACATTTTAAGTGGTCACTAAAACACCGCAACACTGGGGTTTCCAACAGAGGACTTGTAGTCCTTTTCCTTCATTTCACCAAAAGGACTGGGGACTTTATCTGGCATTTCAATTGCCTTTGTGAGCTTCTTGTCCATTTTTCTTTGCATGGGTGAAAACACCAGTGAGGAGTCGTGCTTTTTGCGGTTACCTTCACCCTAAACAAAAGCATCCTGAGATATAGATGCATATATAGGGTGGTTTTACTTCACGTGTTCTTTTTTTTCCCCCACACACTTTTTGCCAGATTTACAAGGGTCCGGACTGGTCGTTCCGCTACACGGGGCTCCAGCTGAACTGCGAATACCGTTTCCGCGTGTGTGCTGTTCGCCAGTGCCAAGAGACAGCGGGTCACCAGGACCTGGTGGGCCCCTACAGCGCCCCCGTGCTCTTCATCTCTCAGAGGACTGAACCGCCGGCCAGCACCAACAAGGACACTGTGCAGACCGCAAGGACACAATGGTCACAGAGCGACCAAGTGTGCGCTGCTGTCATCCTCGCACTTTTTGCTATCTTTTCCATTCTGATCGCTGTTATCATTCAGTACTTCGTAATAAAGTGAAGAAAAGAGATTTATTTTAGAACGCTGCCCATTACATTTTACTTTCTCATAATCTAAAAGTAATTCTGTTCTCTTGCTTTTACAAAACCAGGCGTTTAGCACTGGCATTGGGACTGGTGCGAACCTTTTCAGCCACTTTCAGATGCTTACTGGTAGGTATAGGCTGACACACGTTATTCGAACGCAAGCCACAGAAATACGATCTTTTGTTTAATATGCCTTCTTGCAGTACAAACTATACGGGGCAGGCGAGCAGTGTTTAATGAAAAGGGTTTCACCGGTAAACACGAGCGTAAAAATGGTTTCCTGGCCCCGACTTGTAAGGGTTGCGACCGTAACAGGGAAGAATGTGTAGATCGCATTTAAAACTTACACTAACAAACTTGTGCTGTATACAATATTAATCTGATGCTGTGAAAGCAATTTAGCGCTGTATTTCTACCTCCTCATTTGTCTTAATTATTTGGGAAGCAGGATTTACGCTTAAAAACAGAAGGAGCTTTTCTCAGGCAGCAAATAATAAACTGGATGGAAGAGTTTGCATGAAGGAAGCTTCTTATCTGATAAATGTGGAGTTCTTCACTGCAAGTGTATGTTTTCGAAAGACTACGAGGGGGTGGCACAAGTGGTTTATCTTACCCCCAGGATTTGATGTTTACTTAAAAAATGCCTCTTTTACTTCCTATGAATACAGAAGGGAGAGTGTGAGAGAACTTCTTAAACTTATTATTTAAATTGACCAACACATTTCCGAAGTTGACCTTTAATTGGATGCAGTTTATACAGATGTCTGTGCCCTCTGATTTTGGCAAGTTAATAGATACTTTGAGATAAACACCATTACTGAATTTTTGCTGTTTCCCCAACATTCACTTGCCATATCCACCAGAATCAAGCACTGCCTTTCTTCTGTTTGCTTTTTCTTTCTTTCTCTCTTTCTTTCTTTCTTTCTTTCTTTCTTTCTCCCTTTGGGGCACCATATCAGAAGACAAAGTGTAGTAACTTGCACCAGGAAACTTAAAGCTGCTTTTTTCTTGAGATCCTAATGTTTAATGTAATGTCTCTTTGGATACTGTACCAAATTGTTGATTGCATGTAGTTAATGTTGCATTAGAGCACTTTGCAGTTGCATAACTCATCAATGTTTTGTGAGCTTGCATTTTTGTGAGTTCTTGGATGACCAGACTGAATTTTATCAAGTATCCCATTGAACATCTTGCTAGATGTCAATGATTGCCAGTGACACAAAGCTTGTAGTGAAACTATCTTTAAAAAACACACACAAAAAAATCCTTGTCTCATCACACTTACGTTATTTGTTATACACTTTGTAATTAGCTATTTTTAATTTATTTGAGTTACAAGATAGTGGATCATTAATGACTTCTAGTTGTGTTCAGTTTAGCATTTTTAATGGTATTAAACACTTCTGTCAGTCTTAATAATAAAAAAGGAACCTCTGTCTTGTGCTTTGAAGATCTCTGAAGAATTTCTCTTATATTAGAACGGGCATGTATTGTAATTGTTTATACGTCCAATGATCTGTGCTGTAGAATAATGTTGCTGAGTTTCGTTTTTTTAAAAAAAGAAAAAAAGGAATGGCGAAGAACTTGGCCTCCACGTGGCTAGAACGATCTGTCTTTAAAATGTACTGTATGTTTACATTTTCTTTCAAATTTGTCATTTGTACGTATAGGCTGATACCTTTCCCACAGGATACCGTGATAACTGATGTTTTCTAGAACCTTCTTAAAAGTGCCATGTTTGGCAGTGCAAATGAGGTTGCGTGTACCAGCCCGGAGATTTCTTACGGTTGAATGTCTAAAACGGTAAGATTTGTTACTACAGTTAATCTGCAGTGACTTATGTTTTTCATAGTAAAATTCAAATGAGCTCCTATTTTTGATAGTCATTTAATAGTGTATTTGCCATTCGAGCCTCAGTGCGTATTACTGCATTGAAGACAGTTTTTAATGTAATCTTAATTTTACCTCATATACTGTACATTCCAAAAATAAATTTAAAAAGAAGAAAAAAAAAACCTCTAAACTTTTTAAAACGTTATAGATACACTACCAAACATATCACTTTACAATTGTACAACGTCGGACTCCATGAAGACGAACCTATATAGTCTGATAGAAAAAATACATAAACTATGTAGCAAAGTATCTTTAAAAATCTGTGGACAATAAAAGTATCCTTCTTTTTGGCTGGTGCTGGTCGGTGCTGTTGGCGGGTCGCGCCGCCGCCCGAGCGCTTGTGCTCGCTCCGGCGGGGGCGATGCGGCCGCTGCCGCCGGGCGGGCGGGGACACCCGGGGCCGCGCTGCCCTGGGGGCTCCGGAGCGGCGGCCCCGCGGGGCGGGCCGGGCGGTACCTGCGGCCCCGAGCCCCCGGGGCGGGGCGGGGCGGGGGCGGGGGAGCGGCGCTGCCCCCGGCAGGCGCGTCCCCCGGCAGCGGCGGCAGCGCCGGGGGCTGAGGCGGCCGCGCTCCCCGGCGGCATGTGGGGCGGCGGGAACGGCAGCGCGGGCGAGTCCTGGCCGTGGCCGCCCTGCGACGAGCGGCTGTGCCTGGCGCTGCCGGTGCGGGTGCTCGTCCCCGTCACGGCCGTCTGCCTGGGGCTCTTCGTGGTCGGCGTGGCGGGCAACGTCCTGACGGTGCTGGTCATCCGCGGCTACCGCGACATGAAGAACACCACCAACCTGTACCTGGGCAGCATGGCCGTCTCTGACCTGCTCATCCTCCTGGGGCTGCCCTTCGACCTCTACCGCCTCTGGCGCTCCCGGCCGTGGATCTTCGGGCAGCTGCTGTGCCGCCTCTCCCACTACCTCAGCGAGGGCTGCACCTACTGCACCATCCTGCACATCACTGCCCTCACCGTGGAGCGCTACCTGGCCATCTGCTTCCCCCTCAAGGCCAAGGTGGTGGTCACCAAGCGCCGGGTGAAGGCCGTCATCGGCATCCTCTGGGCCTTCGCGTTCCTCTCTGCCGGCCCCTTCTTCTTCCTGGTTGACGTGGAGCAGCCTGACAACCACACCGACTTCAGCCGCGAGTGCAAGCCCACCCCACAGGCTGTGGAGTCCGGCCTGCTGGCCACCATGTTCTGGGTCACCACCTCCTACTTTGTCCTGCCTGTCATCTGCCTCAATGTCCTCTACGGCTTCATCGGCCGGGAGCTGTGGCAGAGCAATGCCCGCCTGCGGGGCCCCAACGCGGTCCTCCGAGAGAAGGAGCACCGCCAGACCGTCAAGATCTTGGGTGAGTCCTTCTTCCATCCCTCCTTGTGCTGGTGGCTCACGGCTGGGGCTGAGAGCGGGGCTGGTCCCACGCAGGGCAGGGATAGCGCAGGAGAACCTCCTAGCCGTGCTGCTGAGCCCTTCTGTGCTCCCGGGGACCGTCACGGCAAGAATTTCACTCCCTCACAGCTGAGGCTTCACCTGGTGTAGCCTTGCACATCCAGCAGCATGACCGCCTTCTGCAGAACTACCCCTTTGCTGAATTTTACCAGGCAGAACCAAATACAAGGCAGTCTGCAACTCAGTAGTTTCTTCCAGTGGGCAGCAACACCTCTGCGTAGTAAATCTCTGCTTCAGAAAAATAAGTTTGATTTTCTTAGCAGCCTTTTGTAGCTCTCCTAGGAGAAAATCCACTGGTTGCCCAAGCAGGCTGAAAAACAGCAGCTTAACCCTTACGAGCCATTTGCAGGCAAATCACGCAATACCAAAGCGCTTCCTGCTGATGCAGGATGCTGTTAATTTTTACTTTGTTTTCTTGGTCATACATTCATTAACCTAGCATCAGGCTCTGCAAAGTTAGAGATCCCAGTCTGCCCTGGGGCTTTAAAGTTTCTAAACAGTGACCAATGTGAAGAAAAAAAAAATCCAATGATTGATTTATGAGCATAAAACAAAATGCCTTGCTTATTTGATTTTCTTTTCTACCTTTAGTGAAGGTTTTAGGGGCTACATGGGAGGCTTCTTCTACCAAGGATGTAATCAGCTGGATAAAAACAGCGTAGCACAAACATCATAAACTAATAAGCCCCAGAGAGTACATTTTGCTGACTTATTTGAGGAAGGTATTTACATTGGAATAGAGACAAGGTTTTCAAACAGGAACACCTGTGTCCGTCATCTCCTCGGAACCCACTGAACCAGACCAATTCCCCCTTCTCTCAAAGAGCCAGCAGCACAATGCTTGTGATGGATTTCAAGCATAAGCTTGCTTTGGCTATATCCCTTTTATTTAAGCTCCGAGAAACACAAAGGATGCTCTGTAAGTGATTATTTATTTGATTTAGTTGCATTTATAAACAAAAATAATAAAAACTATGGATACAGTAATCTGTTTATTTAATTGTTCCTCATCTGCTCCTGCTAATTCGCCATTGCAAAAGTGGTTTATTTGTGTTGTGCCAAAATGCGAGGCAAGACAACAGCTGGAGTGACTCGGGCTGGAGATCCATCTAGTCCAGTTATTTTCTGGGGATGCGAGATTCAGTGGAAAACAAAATAATCAATAGGCAAACTACACTGTAAGTCTTTATGTTACAAACCATCCCGTTGACAGCAGTGGGAGCTCGGTGGGAGCTCGGGTGATGGAGGTGCAGCCCCTACGCCATGGTCTTTTTCAGTGGTGTAGGTATTTTGAAGAACAGCTCTGTAGCGAATGGAGCTGTGGCCACAAACACAGCTCTTCTTATTCTGAGTTTTGTTGCCTTATCACACACATGGCACAACAGACATAGCCGAAGGGAATCTTTGTTGTGCCTGATGTTATTATATGGCTGTTACACTGTTAGTTGTTTCTGTTTTTCTTGGCAAACTCATGTCATGGTTTAGCTGAAGAATTTACCAGTTACCTTTTAAGCCAAAGAGTAACAATCAGACTTGATGCTATTCCAGTTTCCATGGTTTTCCAACAATTTAAAGTTGTTATTTCTATATATCATTTGTACCAGTTAGAAGAACCTGCAAAATCAGCCATGTAAAATTTAGTTTACTAGCTGGTTCAGTAGTTAACCCGCTCCTTAACTACTGTGTATGTAATTTTGTCTTACAGCTGTGGTGGTTCTGGCCTTTGTAATTTGCTGGCTGCCTTTCCACATCGGCAGGATCATTTTTATAAGCACCCAGGACACCGGGATGATGCTGTTCTCCCAGTACTTCAATATATTCGCCCTGCAGCTTTTCTACCTGAGCGCATCCATCAATCCCATCCTCTACAACCTGATCTCAAAGAAGTACAGGGCAGCAGCCTACAGGCTGCTGCTGCCGCACCGAGGAGCAGAAAGGGCTTTCACGGTCACGAAAGACGCTGGTGGCTGCACGGAGAGCAGCGCTAGCACTCGGCACGAATACGCCACCAGCCTCTGAGACCGCAGCCCGCGCTTCTCCAGGCTTTCTCTGCAACGGAGAGGATCTTCCTTTTCACAGGAGAGTCACAAAAGGATGGATATTTGTCAGGGCATGTGGTATTTCTAACCGTTTGTATTCTGGAATACTTACATTTTTGTTAACAGAACAAGCGGAAACCATGAAGTGGTGGGAATGATGTGCGATGCGTGAAAGATAACTCAATAGGAAAAGCTGGAGTAAATTAGCAGTAAAACTGTGGTTTCAATTTATTACATGTTGCTCATGGCATATGTATTCTGTGCAAACTATAGCGTTTTCTAAAAATCTTAACATCGGGGACTGCAAAAGAGGAGGGAGTTTGAGGGAGCAGCTCTGCTTGGGTGCAGAAATGGGTAAAACTCCCAGAAAGCCTTTGCCATTTAAAAATTATTTTCTTATAAATGAGATTTTACAAAACAAGAAGATGGATGCAAAATAAATCACCCACCATCCTGTGAACAACCTTGGAAGAAGGAGAGAGGGGGTGCACGTGTTTTTAGTGCCTGGTGGTGTAATCACAAAGGAAAGTTTCCCAGGCCGTTTCGCTGACTCTTCCTTTGGGAAAGCCTCTCCTCTGCACAGAAGCCTTAAGCCCTTTTGGTCTGACCTATGCGATCAAAGGTCTCTTATACACTAGCAACCAATCCCCTATATCTGTAAGAGTTTAGATATTCCTCATGATAGACCCATAGTGTTTGGTTAATGTTAGTGAAATGTCTCCACTGTGTCACGTTATATACTGCACATGCAAATAATATGCTGAGTTAATTCATCTTCCCACAAACGAGACCCATCACTGAATGTGCCAGGCTACACAAAGGCCTTACTGCTACATAATGCTGCACTGCGTCCAAAGCCAACTCACTGATTTTGCTCCGCAAAGGCTTCAAGTACCAACTTAAAAGACACGGCTTAGGAAGAAGAGCTTGTTGTGAGGAAGAGCTGGGAGGAGTCGCAGGACGGGACCAGAAAAATCTGGACCAGAATCGATGAAGTGGGACTCTACTTACAGGAGCATCACTGGTGTTATGGACATGCTTCTCCTTGGTTGTCTGTCAGCCTTTGTTAATTAATGTGTCTGTGGATCAAAAAAATAACAGTGGTGTTTACTGCAACAGTGTTTGATGCCATGCGAAGGCAGAAATAAACGTCCAGCTCAGACATCTTAAGATCTTAAAACTCAAGCCTTCCCTGGGCTTTAAGAAAATTACCAATTCTCCATTTAACAATCCATAGCTCTAAGTCACTGAATTAAAAACAAACAAACAAACAAACAAACAAACAACAATAACAACTAAAGCCCTTTAAAAAAAGCCCTATCTCATGGCACACACATTAAGCTTTCTTCTCTTGGCTTCCTGCTGAGGGAGAGCAGTCGTTTGAAGGGCTTGATTTGAGTTGCTTTTGCTGGGCGGGGAGGGATGTGTCATTAAGATGTTATATTATAATAAAAGAACAGCTGGTATTTTGTGTTTGTTTGGACAAGTTATTTTTAACAGCAACGCGTGTTGACTGAGGGGAAAAAAGAGCTTTGTCACATTGATCCATGGCTGTCGAGCCTCTTCTGCACGCCTGTGCGCTGCTGGTGAAGGCTTTTGCTTCATCACCAGCTACTAAATTGCACTGGGAGGTAAACGCCTCCCCAGCAGAAATTTCCCCAAAAACAGTTGCATGGGTACCATGAGCACAAGCTGTGAGCAGGCAGAAGGAGGGCAATGCTCTAGTGGGGTTCTTGGAAGGTTCCTTTCAACCCGAACTAAATGGTCTGGTTTTCTGTGTAAGTAAGTCATTTGTATTCCTGTTATAAATACCCTTTTGCACGCTTAGTGGAATAACACGCAGAGCAAACCACCTTGGTGAGCTTGCAGTGCCTTTTTGTTAAGGCCCTGTCACCACTAGAACAAAGGCTTTGGAAATCGATGGAGTTTGGGGAGTTTCCTCAGAATTAACCAGGCACGGCTGTCTCCAGCAGTTGGTACTGGATTGTGTAAAGAGAGGTAATGTAAACAAAATAATAGCACTGTCTTATTTATTCCCATGAACTCTGTGTTCAGATGCAGCTGGGCTATCTTTAGAAGAAACATTTCAGAACACTTTCTGAACTGGCTATAAAATATAAGGGAGAATGGGCAAGCGGTGCAGAGCAACTTTGTTAAGCAGAGAGAGAGAAGTGATGACGTTCATTGGTAATTTTTGAAAGAGAGATAAAATGGGGGGATGTAAAAGAAAAGCACAAAAATAGATTATAAGAAAACATGTCAAGGTACTCTGGTTTTTAAGAGAACATTTAATTACACTGAATGCAAAGGAAGGAAAAATCAGTGATTAGACACAGCCTGTGACTGACCCTGGAGACTTGTTAGAGCATCGTTGTGCTTAGGAAGATGTTAAACCAAGTTTGTAAAGGATCTAAACCTGTTCGTTATTTAACACATGAACAGGTTTTTTTTTCCTGGACGGATCAGAAAGAAACTCCTCCTGTGGATCGCAGCCTAAAGTGACAGCTCCGTCCCAGCATCACTGTGGTGCAGGGGGACCCTCACAAGGTCCCACAGGCTTTGGTGTCGCAGGGTCAGCTTCTCCCGCCCAGGCACCCGCGGCCTCAGCAAAGCTCGCTCACTGTCTGCCCCACGCTTGCAAAGCTGCCAAACGCTGCAATCAAAAACAGAAAGAGAGAGAGCTGGTAGCTCAAGGGCAAGTTGAGAAAAGACACCCGGCAAATCCATGAAAACCCTTTTCTGGGAGGGAGGCTACATCTGCAAACTCTTACTAGTTTGACACAGGGACATAAAGCTTGTGGAAGCTTTACAGTCTAAACAGTTGTGACAGAGAAAGAGCGATGGGCTCTGATGAATAGATCATTAGTACGAGATCTACCCCTGGCTGCTCACTTATCCAGCCTCCCATGAGCCCGCTCTGAAGGACACGGTGGCTGCTGAATAAATATACCGATACCTGCTTTTAAGTCAGTAGTCTGTCACATGTTAGGCTGTCCCTTTCTGCAGCCATAAATAAAGCTGCTGAAGTTACTGGGAATGCACGTTTGCACACTCTGTTAGCTTCAGTTAAGTATTCCCTCCAGTAAGACACAGGTTCACTCTAACAATAGTCAAGTTTTCTCATACTTATGATCCTGGTGTATCAGAAACAGGGAAAGCAGCAGCCACTGCAACAGGTGACACCGGGGCAAGCGCCAGAAAGTCAGACTCGGACAATCTTCCTGTTTTCTATCTATTCATTAATCAGCTACACATGGTGCATATAACTCCACATTAATTTGGGGCATGATATTCCCTGGCTCTAACATAACTTTATTGACATTTGCAGTATGATAACACTATGCCAACATTTCACTTAACATGACTCTAAATTAAGTATGTATTAGACTATCTAAATTAGATAACAGCTTTTAGAAATCTATTCTAAAAATGGAATTTCCATTCTAAAACATATGTGGAAAAGTAGTTGTTGCTTACCGTAAGAACCAGTATTTCTTTCCATTCAACCAGCTTGATTTGCACATGTTGATGCTCATAAGGGAGACAAAGCACTTTTCACTCCTATAAAGCTGACATGTTGAGATTTATTGCTTATTTCCCAATCAGAAAAATACACACATAGGTGTAATGGACTCCTACTCAGTCTCAGGCCAGAGTTCCCACTTCTTCCTGTCACCAGAGGGTCTCAGTTTGGAGCGCTAAGGGACACAGAAGGAGTTGGGACTCTTACTGGGAGCAGACTGGCCTCCCTGACCTATGATATCTGGTTTAACTCTCAGTGTCACGTATTTTGACTTCTTGGATCCACTTTTCTTTCTGAAAAGAAGAAGGAAAATAAACAGATGACACTCCAGGAGCTGCCAGTGGACAAACACTCCCTATCCCACCCCATAGCCACCCTTGAGCCTTGGCATGTCCCCTGGCTGCAGCTGGGGACATAACCACAAGGTCGGCATCCAGCACAGGCTGCATCTTCACATCCCAGCCGCCAGCTGGTTCATGGGGAGGTCTCACCTCGCGTCTTGTGCTGCAAGGGGCAGCTGGAGCCTCCTGAAGTGCCTGAGGCTCATTCGGAGGCCCTCGCTCCCCTTCCCTTCCTGGCCAGCACAGCTGAGTTCACCAGTCCCCTTGGTCCAGAGAAGGGCTGTTTGGCCTCACAGGGACAGTTGTCCTGACTCCCAGACACCATGTAGCTCTGGGTTACCACTTTAATGCCAATACATTGAGATATATCAATAAATTATAGGGCATAGTGCAGTTTTAGGGATGATGCTCTGAGACTCCACAAACCCTCTGAGGAATCTTCTGAGAGTAAGGAAATTTCACCTGAGCACAGCCAAAACATGAGCAGTCCTTAACCAATTTCTCACACACTTAAATGCAATAGGTCATTTATAACACCATTGTCAGGGAGTCAAAAATCAATAGATGCACTTCAGGTAAGCGGGATAGAACTGAGCACCCTAAAGTGCAGTGAAGAAGATTATAGATTCCAACCAAGAAACCTGGCAACCCTGGCAGGTGTGGAGGCAGGGAAAAGTTGTGCTCAATCCCCAGCAAAGTTGGTGGGGACTGAGGACTTCAAATAGAAACACTAAATAAAAGTAAACAAAAATCAAAATAAAAAATAAAATCACAAGACATGACACAGATCTGTCAGCTTTAAACCAAGTAATTCTTCAGCTTCGGGCAATTCACAGCTTTGACTCTCCTTGCCAATCATTCTTCTCTGCTTATCCAGAGGCTGACCCTGCTGCCAAGCACCCCATGGTGCCTATTTCCATACCCACATTTGCTGCAGGCGGGTAGAGGGAGACCCCACACTACAGTGTTGGTGCCCCAGCCCACTTCCATGGTTGGAGAAAGGTCTCCCCTTAAATGCCCCCAAAGCTAATCATCAGCCTTCAAAATCTCTCCCTAAGAACTCACCTTTCTTGTGATGCTTATTGAAAATTCTCCAAACCAAAGCCAGAGCTGGGTATAAGTCAGATATAATGTACTACAACAGTGTCCTAAACCTCGTGATTTGTCAATGCTGCTGCAGTTAGCGACAAGGAGCCCAAATTCAGCACAGCCTGAGAGGCATCATCTGGAAATCACTGAAAGCAGTACAGAGAGGCATAAACGCAGGTAAGGTGAGAGGGTGTACTTACCTGGAATGGAAGGAGAATCACCACCAGAATACGGCTGCTAGACGAGGCCCTCGGATCCCTCTGCAGGAGGCTGGTGCAATTGCTGTGTCACAGATGACAGCCACCCTGGCCAGACCAGGAGATAAAAAGCAGCAAAAGGATAAATACAACTTTTGGGGGTTTTGGTTTTTTGATGTTGTTTTGTTTTCAGAACTTGTTTAAGGTATCCTACATGACAAGGAACAGCATGACAGAACACAAGGGAGGGTGGGATCCCAGGCGCCCTCACACCCAGCCCCAGTAGAAGCAAGACACCTCCGTCAATGCTTTCAGAAACTCGGCTTTCGTGTCAGATGACTATAAATGTTTACATTCCTGCTCAGGGAGTGTCGTGAAGCCCATGGCAGCTTCACAAGCTTCAGTCCCTGCCTGCTGTTGTATCAGGGTACCCACACACTGCAGGACTCTGCAATGTTTCTGTGCTCTGAAGCTCTGCAGAGGTTGCAAAGCAATTCCAGGAAGACTTTGAGCAGCAAAAAAAGTGGCCTGGTTTCTGTTTCTGCCATGCTGATTCTGCTGTTCTGCTAAACTGATTATGAAGGGAAGCATAAACCCAACAATTACATAGCTCCCATGCAACAAATTTTGCCCATCTTAACATGGAAATCAGTTCCCTAATCTGAATTTAGTTCTGCTCTTTGTCTGTGCTGTGCAAATACCTCCTAAAGACAAGCTGTGAAAGAAGAGGATGTCCACAACTACAGAAGAGGAACCTGGACAGAGGCTGAGTTTCCCCCTCTCCTCCACCAGCTGAGCACAGCACAGGGAACATTTTCTTAATCCAGAGGTTCAATTCCGTTGACGCCGAGTCAGGCTGCATTCCCAGCCCCGGAAGTTATTTGAAGCTTGTAGGCATCACCTCTTCTCAGAGCTTCACTCCAACAGACTTCAGCAGAGCCTCCTGGACAAGCCATATCTGTGTCTTATCCCACCCACATCTCCCCAGCATCCTGCTCCTCTGGAGCAAGGCTGTGTGCTGACCACAGCACGAGAGATGGACCGTGCTCGGTCAGGGCAGGAGAGCAGGCTGCCCCGTTTCATCCTCATATGCTCTATTCCCTCCTTACATGTTTTCTCCTCGCTAACTGATTTGGTCTTTTGCAGATGTTAGTGAGAAACAACAGATCTTGTCAGGAGTTCGTAACAGCCAAAGTCTCAATTTTCTTTTTTTTTTTTCCTTTTTTTCAGACACTTCTGGCTTTGTAAAGTGCATGTGTGTGTGAGAAGCAATCTGTCTCCAGGATATCTTTCCATGTGAAAACGTCAAATGCATTCCATTTTAGTCTGGGCTCTAGGAATACTGGATTTATTTCTAAATAGGGAAACAAAATTGAATTATTGCCTCCTTGTCACCAAAACATGGTACAGAACTGCTGAAGGAAACACAACAATAAGAAAAATTGACAAGTAATCTCTGTTACAGAAAGGGAGAAAAATCCAAGCCAGACTATTTGACTGCACACATCACTGTATTTTAACTGCTATCCAAAAAGACAGCCTTAGAAGAAATTGACTCTGTTGGCTTGCAGACTGGAAAAGCAGACACGGTGCCAGCATTGTGCTGGGCAACAGCCTTTGGGACAGTCACAGAATCACGAGTTTTTTCACACACATGACCGGGAACAATATCCCATGCCTGAGCTCAGGGGAGCTGGACTGTGAATGAATTTGGGTCACAGACCCACAGGGTGGTGTGGAGTGCCCAAGTGCTCACATTGAAGCCACTGGAGCAAACTCCAAGTGGTTGCTGAGCATCCAAAGGACCCCACTAGCACTTAGGACCATTCAGGAGGAACCCTACCACAGTGAAGGGATGCTCACCACCTCACAAAACACGTCTGCTGTGTCTTAGTGGTTGCTGTTTACTAGAAAGTATAACCAGGTGAGCGTTGGACTCCAAGTATCTGTAGGTGACTGCAAAAGCAATTGCTTCCAGGCTGTCAGCACGAACCTGGCCCTGTTAGGGGGAAGAAAGAGGCACCACTGGCTGCTTTTGGTGACTGGCATGGAAGCAGCCATTCATAACCCAGTTACCCCTGGTTCCATGTGCTGCCAGCACAGCCAGCCGCTTCACTCTCGCCTCACAAGGGAAGGACTCAGGCCTACAATTTCCACAACAGGAGATGGAGGGTTTGCGCAGCCGTTTCTGCTGCCTCCACTTTGTGGAGCTGACAGATCCTGTCTTCATTGCCATCAAACTGACTTTTGCACAGTTCCTCATCTTGTTTTTTTCAAAGCAATGAAAAAGGCAGTGAGTGCTAAAGACAAAGTCTGGCACAGAGACTTAAAGCCCAAGCATTTAGATGAGGTCCCTGGTTCACCTCCCTCCTCTTTACCCTCCCTCCAGCTTGCCCAGGAGGACAAGCCGCAAGAGAAGTGCCTCACCTTCTCATGGTAAGACAAATATTTCAGAAACTGAAATACTGTGGGCCAAAAGCATTCCCAGGAGCTGAGCCCTCAGGCCCAGATCTCCCACCTCCGTGCTATCATTCTTGGTCTCCACTTGCAGCATGGTCAAAGTGCAGAAACCAGGCTGGGTGACCTCTTGTAGGAGAGCAGGCAGGAGGATGTCCAAGCTTTATGCCCTGTTACATACAGCCATGCTCAACACCAGACCCTGTACTTAAAGCCTGGATCCTGGGTGTCCAGCAACAACCAGCATGCCAGTACCACCACTGCAGCTACCTGCAAAGACCATGTAAGACCATATGTAGGTGGATACTGAGAAAATAGTGAAGCACTCTTCTTACAGCCACCTGAAAGATTGCTCTTCTACTGCAACCCAGGCACAGCCAACATGTCCCGGCTCACACCCTGCGAGGGCGGCTGAAAACCCATCACCTTCCCATGGTAACATCTCCAGGGCTGAGTTCTCAGAGGGGCTCCTGCTCTGAGCAGGTTTCCCTGCACAGCATCTCAGCTGTCACAAATCACTCTCCTGCCACCATAAGCTCTAAATATTTACCTCTCCACTGTGCGCACTTTAGCTTGCTACTTTAGAAAGCAAGCACTCTGCCAGCTGTTCTAAGTTCATTTATACAGGTTTTGTTTGTGTGATATCTGGGTTGTTCTCTGTATCAGAGTTATACAAACAGTTTCTTAAAAGAATTTAAACATGCGGAAAATGTTTGCCATTTATCCCAGCCACTTCTAAAGGATGAATTTTTATCTTTTCCTGAGCCATAGTTTGTAACATAAAACCCTGTCTTGACATCTTGATGTATAGGAGACCATCAAGTGTTTGTCGGCAATTAAGAAGTTAATTTGTGTTAATTGACATGGTAGATTCAAAGCACAGTGGCAGTATGTCAACTAATTCTTGTATTACTGTTTTATCTGCAAAAATGTGTGTATGCACATGCAGCTATCTGAAGGAACCTTACACAGCACTGTGAATTAAATGGATGATACAGGTATAAAATGCAGTCGGTTAACATGGCTCAGTGAAACAATTCATTACTCAGCTGTTGAACATATAAATTCTGGGCATCTACACCAGCAGCTACCCCAGATAACCTGTGCAAGGGCATGGACACAGGATTAGCCTCTCACCCCCCTGATCTTTCAAAACCTTCATATGAGCCAAAACCAATCGCCCTTCTGATACCAGAGCAACACTATGTCTTTACTGTGCCTAAATAAAGACACCCTCACTATACAGCAACATCTACCCTCTACAGGTTCCAACAGAGATACAAACCAGGCACTGGGATGGCTTCACGGGAAAGCAGACACATCCGAGTTCATTGCAGGTAGGAATTAGATCAGTTAATGAACCATCACGAAAGGTATCAGCAAAAGTGGTTTTATTGAAGTAGGATGTTGTAAAAGCAAGACTTAACAAAGTTCAATGGCAAGGTTCACACTATTATAAAGATAATACTTACTGCAGAGGACATAATCATGATTCAAAGTTATGAACTCGAAAACTAATGTGCTATAATACAAGGTTACGTGTGATACCGGTCACTTACCAAAGATCTGTAGTTGGTAAAGGGTCTCTCAGCCTCAAGGAGTAACCATGAGAGGTGTCCCAGCTCCAGGAGAGATCACCACTGTGCAGCCAGCTGCTTACAGGAGAGCTCAAAGGCAGTTCCCTCAGGCTGCCACACTGACAGAATACAGTGGTTGGCTCACAGCCAAATTACCTGTGATGAAAAAGGTAGGCATGAGATTCCTTGTACCCACAGCTTTGTTCCTTGATAAATGAGTCTTGGTAGAACCACCTGCTATTCATGTGTTAATTGCATGGTCGGTGTTACAGTTTCCAAACCCATATGCTTCAGTGCTCACTATGTCACCCTGTTCCTGGGAGGGCTTTTAGAGAACAGGTTGGAACTAGAGCTCTCAGTGCAGTTATGGCCAAGGTCTGTTCTGCCTTTGGGATACTGAACCAAACTCCCATGAGTTTGGTCAAGGAGTTGAGCGCATCGATCACAGAGGTGAAATGTGACAACTGTGGAGAACAGAGCACCAGCAAACCTGACTCTGTAGGTCTGGAGCATCAGAGCTCCCAGATTTACATTCCACTGGAGCATTGAGCTGTGGCAGAGCTGACACACAGCAGATGCCCTTGTCCCTAGGTGAAAGCCTATCCTCCAAAAATTACTCGCAACTCCTTCTTAATGCAATGCACTGGAAGGAAGAAATTGCCATCTTGCTTACAAATTGATTTATTTTCCTCTCTTGTTTTAATTAACATAATTAATTCCTTGTAGTTGGTTTGCTTGATGTCATTTCAGTTATTATTAACATATTTATTCATACTTAACAGACTGATGAGGCTGAAGGATGTATCTGGCTTTGCCTAACAGCAGCACAACAGCTTTCTTCTAGTGACCTGTCAAAAAACATATCACTGGTAGAAACTCCTTAAACGTGGCTTGCAGAGATAAAAAGAGAGGCTTGTATTTGCACAGTGCAAAAAAAGAAACTTTTTCAAATACATACCAGATAAAACTAATACCAGAGGCAACGTAGGCCCACTGATGAATGGGGTGGGTGCCCTGGTGGCAGAAGATACAGAGAAGGCAGAATTACTGAATGCCTTCTTTGTCTCTGTCTACTCTGCTGGAAGCTGTCCTGGGGAGTCCTGTACCCCTGAGATCCTGGATGAAGCCAGGAGGAGTTTGCTTTAGTCGATAAGGACTGGGTTAGGGAGCAATTAAATAGTCTGGACATCCATAAATCCATGGGTCCAGATGGGATGCATCCGCAGGTGCTGAGGGAGCTGGCTGAAGTCATTGCTGGACCGCTCTCCATCATCTTTGCCAAGTCTTGGGAAACAGGAGAGGTGCCTGAGGATTGGAGGAAAGCAAATGTCACTCCAGTCTTCAAAAAGGGCAAGAAGGAGGACCCGGATAATTATAGACCGGTCAGCCTCACCTCTGTCCCTGGGAAAGTAATGGAACAGCTTATCTTTGGTGCCATCTCAAGGCACATCAAGGATAAGAGGGTTATTAGGGGCAGTTAGCATGGCTTTTCCAAGGGTAAGTCATGCTTGACCAACCTCATAGCCTTTTATGAGAATGTAACAAGGTGGATGGATGATGGTAGAGCTGTGGATGTGGTCTACCTTGACTTCAGGAAAGCCTTTGACACAGTCTCCCACAGCATCCTCACAGCTAAGTTGAGGAGGTGTGGTCTAGACAATAGAGTAGTGAGGTGGGTTACAAACTGGCTTAAGGAGAGAAGCCAGAGAGTGGTTGTCAATGGTGCGGAGTCTAGTTGGAGGCCAGTATCTAGTGGAGTGCCTCAGGGGTCAGTACTGGGGCTAGTATTATTCAATATATTCATTAATGATTTAGACGAGGGAATAGAGTGCACTGTCAGCAAGTTTGCTGATGACACCAAGCTGGGAGGAGTGGCTGACACGCCAGAAGGCTGTGCTGCCATCCAGAGACCTGGACAGGCTGGATAGCTGGACGGGGAATAACCTGATTAAATTTAACAAGGGAAAGTGTAGAGTCCTGCATCTGGGCAGGAACAACCCCAGGTTCCAGTATAGGTTGGGAAATTACATATTAGAGAGCAGTGCAGGGGAAAGGGACCTGGGGGTCCTGGTGGACAACAGGATGACCATGAGCCAGCACTGTGCCCTTGTGGCCAGGAAGGCCAATGGCATCCTGGGGTGTATTACAAGGGGGGTGGTTAGTAGATCAAGAGAGGTTCTCCTTCCCCTCTACTCCACCCTGGTGAGACCACATGTGGAATATTGTGTCCAGTTCTGGGCCCCTCAGTTCCAGAAGGACAGGGAACTGCTGGAGAGGGTCCAGCGTAGGGCAACAAAGATGATTAAGGGAGTGGAGCACCTCCCTTATGAGGAAAGGCTGAGGGAGCTGGGTCTCTTTAGTTTGGAGAAGAGGAGACTGAGGGGTGACCCTATTAATGCTTATAAATATATAAAGGGTGAGTGCCACGAGGACAGAGCCAGGCTCTTCTTGGTGGCAAACAACGATAGGACAAAGGGTAATGGGATCAAGCTGGAACACAAGAGGTTCCACTTAAATTTGAGAAAAAACTTCTTCTCAGTGAGGGTGCCAGAGCACTGGAACAGACTGCCCAGGGGGGTTGTGGAGTCTCCTTCTCTGGAGACATTCAAAACCTTCAAAACCCGCCTGGACATGTTCCTGTGCGACCTCACCTAGGCGTTCCTGCTCCAGCAGGGGGATTGGACTAGATGATCTTTTGAGGTCCCTTCCAAACCCAAACATATTGTGATACTGTGAACTCCTATATGAACTGATGAGCCTAGCTGTTACTGTGATGTTTAGTAGCTCACTGGTAAAGCTTTCTATGAGGAGGTTTGTTTTTTTTTTTTTCAAATCCAGAGGGAAAACCAAGGGTCAGAGTGGAACTGCTAGAGATGAATAAAGATCCAAAACCCCAGGAATTTAGCACAGTAAGCTCTTCTTACTAGTTTTGAAACAGATGATTGGCGTCGCTGTATATCATTATACTCCAGCTAAGACTTTGGGGTAGGTGTAAAGTCCAGGTGAATGGCAGTGCAGCAAACCACGTGTCAGGATCTAAAACCTGTAGTGCACAGGTGCAGAAAGACACTGCAAAGCAGGTAACTGCGATGTAAGAACACATTTTCTCAGCATATCAACCCCAAAAGAGGCAGGGATGAGGAAAGAGATTCTCAGTTCAGATATACCATCAAGATGAGGGTGTAGAACCGTACTGATGATGACACAAGAAGCACCAGAAAAGCCCAGCAAACACTGCAAGCACTTCTATATTGAAGGGCTGTTAAATTACTCAAGAGGATACAATCCTTAAGCTCATGAGCCAAGACAATCACACAGCTTTGTAGCACTGAAGGATCACAGGTGCCTTCACAAATGAAAACACTTCAGAGGTCTGAGAACACAAGCGATTTGACAATTTGACCTAACAACTTCCACAGGACATTTTGGCAGAGTGAGCATTAGGAATGGGCTTTGTCTCATCTACCAGGTCTGGGTCTGGGCCCCTCAGTTCAAGAAGGACAGGGAACTGCTGGAGAGGGTCCAGCATAGGGCAACAAAGATGATTAAGGGAGTGGAGCACCTCCCTTATGAGGAAAGGCTGAGGGAGCTGGGTCTCTTTAGTTTGGAGAAGAGGAGACTGAGGGGTGACCTTATTAATGCTTATAAATATATAAAGGGTGAGTGCCACGAGGACAGAGCCAGGCTCTTCTCAGTGGCAAACAATGATAGGACAAGGGGTAATGGGATCAAGCTGGAATATATCAGAGATGAGAGCCTTCCGGGCACTTGGAATGAGAAATTGCAGCAAATGGGTTCACCAAGTAAAGGAGACGGTGGAAGGAGAGGGGTGCTAAGCAATCAGTCACTTGAATTAATTTGGTTTGTACAACACAGGTGCAGGAACAAACTGCAGCTGTTGACAGAAGCAGTAGGTTTTCCAGTAGGTCTGATTCAAGCAAAAAAGGCCCATCCAAAAACTCTTGCCAACCTGTAGAGTGACATACTCCAATGGCAGCTCACAGGCTAACATGCTGGTTAACTGGAAATGCTGAATACCTTGAATTATATCTAAAAGGGACAGTGAGGCTAAGAACCTGTCTTCCTCATTGTGTTCCTCTATTGTGCTCTTCTCCATTGTCATCTTGTCAAAAGAAGCACATTTAGTCCCTGGGCAGGGATGCTTTCTGCACTAGGGTTAGTGCCATTCGCATGTAGATAGATTTTTAGGGAATCATATGGTCTCTCTTGGCCCTGAAGTGAATAAGTGTCCTCCTCACACTCCACGGAGATGCTGTTACCAGCTGCCTTCCAGCTTTTAGCTGCAGCTTTTGATAGGAAGCAAACAGGAGCAGCAAATACTTTAGTCCCAGTACACTGAGAGCTTTTAAGTTCAAGATAAGAATTAGATGGAAAAACAGCATAGAACAGCGTATATCTGCAAATTACACTTCTTCCTGTCTTATGAAGAATGCTACTTATGAAGAAGGCAGTTAGCACAATGAGCTAATTGCAACTTCGAGGCCACTGTTGCTGTGATTTCCACTTAGTTTGGGCTTGTTGAGCTCAGAAAGCTCCACCTCCATGCCCAGCTGTGAATGGAAGCCCTTAAGCACACAAGTCAAAAAGCTGTGGCCTGAATCAACAAGCTACTGGTGAGATAAGCTGTTTCTCCAACACAGTGGAAAAACCACCACGAAATTTAACAGAGCAGGGAGACTTCTTGTAAGCATTGGTTTGTTTTGGGGATACCAGGAGATGATCATACCGAAAGGTGTTACCCACCAGATTTAGCTTGCTGCAGATCTATTTTAACACAAAATGTCTCTCTTCTGCTTTTGGCGATGATCCAGACACATTTGGGAGATCGGTAAGTGAAAACGCACACATAATTTTGTAGCCGTTCATAAGGATGGGTTCTAGAAAGGAATTTTTCCAAATCAGAAAAACATTCATCTTGGATAGTCATGCAATAATCAGTAACTTGCACAACAAAGGAATCCATTTTAGGCCATTTGGGAAACGAAAGGATGCTCAGAGAGAAGCAATTCATAACCTAATCCATGCTATCACCCAGTTTCTAGGCGTGTTCTGACTTGGAGATTCACAAAAGATTCTGTATTTATTCAGGTCATATCCTCATGAATCCTTTTAGTAATTTTTAGTCCTTTTAGTCTAGATGGTCTAAGACTCACTCCTGAAACTCTTCAAGATAGGATGTTTACAGCCACTGGCTCTGAATTTTTTTTAAGTGACAGAAATTTATGGATTTATCTCCAAAAAAAAATTAGCCACAGAGAAGCTTCTACATACCCAGATACTGAGAAAAAGTGACAGAGTCATTAAACACTCCACCACAGAGGCTATGGTCAAAACACCCATAGGTCATAGGTAGATGCCTTGGTTTATACAGACCAGGCAGATTTATGAGGCCTAGCAGAGCTTATTAATGATGGCTGATCCCTCTAGACACCTATGGTGAAAGCTGAATAAACTGCCAGAGCACAAGCCTCAAATCCTTTGTAACACTAGTAAGTAGAGAACAGTAGCAGAGGCTCTGGTTCTTGTTCCAGCTGCATCATTTGCAGCTGAGCCATCTCTTGTAGAAAATAACTGTCTGCAACCCCCTTCCAGTTTGGCTGACCCATCCAGGCAGGGAGCTTCAATCTCCTGCCAGAGTAAACACCACTGAACTCTAAAACTGTATTCTTTGCCACTACATGAGATAGCCAGAATTGTTTCCCAGCTAACCACAGGTGTTTGGAGAGCCAACACGACCCAGACATCACACTTTCACCCCAGTTCCCAGGAGCAGGGGGATGAGGCAGCAGACAAACAATTAATTTTGCATATGCAGGAAGTGGTATGTCAGTCTTGGGCTTTTTCCTGCTTCTCTCGCACTTTCATAGCAATACACAAATATTGAATTCTTTTCAGAGGGTAAGATTCCACATACAATTAAACTACCTCTGAGCTAGGTACAAAGAAATTAAAATATGTTAAACATGGCACTTACACAAACACCTACAACCATAACTTTCAGGGGAGATGACTTTCACAGGCATACTTTTGTTGCACTGTTTCCCTGGCAAAGAGTCCAAACTTTGGGGCAAGCTCTTCTGAGACAGGGTGATCCTGTCCCTGCAGTGAGGCCTAGCTGCTCCCGGAGCTCCATCAAAATGCATCCTCATTTAACATTCCTGAAAACATCACAAGCGCAACTTCAGCTGCAGTTCCCAATCTTTCTCTGAACCACCATTATTTTTAACAGAGTTCCCAGGGAGGAAAAAAACCCTTCTGCCCTTGAATCCCACAAGCATCGCTCCAGGAAAATAGTCTCACACCAGAGAAAAGGAAGGGGAGACCCAAGTAGCAAACTAATTAGGGGATGTTAACATCACCTCAGCTGTGCAGATTTGCCTGCTGGTACCTTGTCTTTTCTTCAGCTCTCCACAGCATTGTCAAGAGATTCGACCAGCAAAAACAAGGCAAACAGTTTGAGTGTCCTTCTGTGGGCACTGGGCTCCTTCTGAAAGTTTGCCCTTTGAGATTTATTTCCTGGAAAACGATTTGGGCATTTATTTTTAATGACTGCAACATATAGCTGATGCTGTTCTTCTTTTTCTTTACACCAGACTCAGTCCACAGCCCTCTTGGAACTTTATGTACTTCCAGCTGATACCTCAGCCACTTTCAGAAGGAAAGGAAATGTATTACATTTCCTTCATGAACCATTCACTGTTTTTTTATAAATGTACCCAGTTTGTGGATGAAGTAACTCCCTTGTATTAAGTTTCAAAATCTTGAAGCTACTGCACACTACAGCCCTTTTCTAATCAGTAAGAATTATCCAGTTAATTACAAGTCATTCTCTTCCTAGAAGATACTAAATACCAAGTCTGGGTATATTCTAATTTAACGCCCATTAACCTGTTAGCCTAGGAACAGAGGCAGTCAAATCCCACTGATCTAACTAGCTTATCTTTCAGAAGCCAAATGCCTTGATATCCAAGAGGTAAATACACCATTAATTATTGACTCAAATCAAGGCAAAGATTGTTTAAAAAACAAACAAAAAAACCCCACAAACAAACTAAAATTTAAAAAAAAAAAAAAGGCAAACAAAACAAAAAACCTCCAGTAACAAAGAAACAGAAAAACCCACCAAACAACCCCAGCCCCTTTTCTGCTCTTTTCCAGCCTTTCTTCTCACCATGGCCTTAAATAGTCGAAGCAGCAACCCCAGAACAAGTCTTCCAGAGCATGAACATTGATTCATACGCAAAGAGCTTGGTATCAGTACTGGTGGCCATCAGCAGAGAGAGCACAGCAGTCACAGCACATATGTTGAGAGATTTTAAAAAGGTCCATTTTCATAGACATGGCCTTGCTAATTTTCCTACATGGAGGTAATTGCCATGTAATAGATCTGCACTGGAAAGTGACAGTTCCTATCAACAAAAGGACACCTGCGGAAGCTCCCCTTATTCCCCAGAGGAAACAAGCAGTAAAGGCGGGTTTTTCTGGGGTAACATCTCACTTGAAGAACAGTCATGCTGCAGGAATGGAAGAAAGGAACACGATTTTTCACACACTTAGCCAAGGTAGCTGAACTAGCAGAACATTTATCAGGGGGCAAGAGAGATGACCCCAACAAACAGAACACCTCACCCTGCAAACCCCCTGTCTGGCAAGCAGGCTGTAGAAGCAACACCTGTGCTGGGGAGCAGATGCTGGCCTGGTCCGGCCCGGCCAGGCCCAGCGACCCTGGATGTCCCTCGGGTCCCTTTTCTGCCCGCGGGCTTGAGGTTTCCTCGGGAGGCCGCCAAGGACCAGGCTGGGGATGAGGGCGAGGGCCAGGCCCGCGGTGCACGGGGCTGATGCTCCCCCTGAGGCCGCACCCAGCGGGCAGGAACCAGCGCGACAACCCCACCAAGACCCCCAAAACTCCAACGTTAAAGCCCCGCTACTGAGAACTCCGCTGGCCAACGGCCGCCGGCCCGCCTCCTCACAAGCCCCACCCTTTCCCTTCGCTCCCGCTTCCTATTGGCCTGGGCGCCCGCCAGTCACGGCGGTTGCCATGCGGACGCCCCCACCGTGCCGACGCCCTGAGGGAGGAGCGAGACGGCCATGGGGGCGGGCCGGGCTGGGACGGGAGGGGGCGGACGGGGGGCAGCGGGCGGCGCCCGCACCGGGACCGGCACCCATGCACGGCGCGGAGGAGGCGGTGGCGGCAGGGGCGCCGCGGATGAGCGCGGCGAGCACGCAGACGGACAGCATGGCCGGTGAGTACTGCTCCGCGCCCGCCGTGTGGGGACTTGGCGGCGGGGGGCCAGGCCGGGCCTGCCCCGCTACGAGGGAGCGGTGCGGAACGGGCGGTAGCGGCCGGCGGGGAGGGATGGGGGGGAAGGGTGCTGACCGGCCTTCGCGGGTGCTGCGGGGCCTTTAACGAAATGACCGGACTGTCCGATTTGTCCTCGGGACGCTTGTGAGGCTTCCCCGGGGCTGTTGGGAGAGCTCCTGTCTTCCCCTTCAATGCTGTTTCATAGCGATCCTGCCCCTGACAGACAATGTCATAAAGTATCTCCCTCGCCACCCCCCTGTTTGCTTGTGCTCTTGTTCATAAGGCTTTTTGGTAACATATGTTTGCATTTTGCATTTCCCTCCCCTGTCAAAATGATTTCTTCTTCCAGTTCTGTACCATGTATACTTCTTGTGTATTAAATGTGCATAGAAGTGCCTGCCTTCTGAGGGGCTTATACTAACCCCTATAACAGGGCCCTTGTACAAATTTACTAGAGAGCAACTTTCTCCCAAGGCTGAGGATGCCCAAATTAAGTGGCTTTTGATTGATTTTTTGTATCCTGTCACTGCGGTCCCCGGGGAGTGGGCTGTACATACAGATCACCCCTGGGCTGTATATATAGCTCTCAGACTGAGGACCACAACTGGGCTGCCGGGCCTCCTTGATGGGTAAATGGGGTTTGTTTCTTCCTTAGCTGTATGAAAATCCTGCTTCCAAGCAAGCAAAGAAGATGAACTCTGAAAAGGGTTTCTTGTTTCCTTTCCCCGGACATCGATGCCACTGATTTCCTCCTTCTTGATGATGTCAAAGCACAGTGTTAGTTTTGTACTTGTAAGATGACATTTTAAGCCTTTCAGACTTTGACCCGGGGACTCCAACATTGCAACTGTGGCATAATCCTGTATCTCAGCCCCGTCCGGATGCATAGTGCCCTGCTCCTTTTTGCTTGCAGGTGTGGGAGCAGCAGGGTTTTTGCCACTGGATTTCACAGTATTCTTTCCCTGGAGCATGTTGTGCCTCGCTGGAGCAAGATCCATAACCTGGAGGAATGAATTCATACCTTTATGTGAAGTAGGGAAGCTGTGTAAAGCAGGGAAGCTGTGAGGACTTGATATGCCTGAAGAGTGCTCCTTTCATATATGGTTTTGGTCTCAGTAGCAAAGAGCCTGATTCCTTTTCTTCCCCAGCCTTCTGTAGTTGCTTTTAATTCTGTAAGATGTCTTCTGCCTTTTTTTCCAGACCACTTCAGTTAGTATTCTCTGTTGATCTTAAGGGGACATTGAATTACATAAGTGAATAAAAACGTGGATACATAGATATGATAACTGTGACCACAGGTCCTTCATTTTTCATCATAATATTCTCCTGCTTCTCATTATAAATTAATGTCAATTCACAACAGGGTTGTGAACCAGTAGATTCTTCAGTTTGCTGAGATTAGGTCCAAGAAAAAAAAGTAATTCAAACTTGTTTCTAGTGTATTCTGTTTTAAATCTGCTCTGTATGCCAAATTGTAACCCATTTTAGAAAACATGATGGTGTTATGTGTGAGTTGGTATAAATTGCACTTTTTATTTTAGCTTGCCATTTGGAAACTGTACATGTGTGTGCTACAACAGGAGTGAACAGGGACAGTAATGAGAACATGTAACATGTGTCTGGTGGTGCCAACCAGGTGCCCCTTGCAGCGGATGTGCGCAGTGGGGAGTGTAGCTGGGCAACCTAAGGAGCAGTGGGCAGTGTGACATTGGGTGGTGCTGCTGAGGGGTCTAGAGTTGCTTTCCGAAAGCACTAATAAATTTACTCTCACTTCTGTGTGAATAAAGCTGCTAAAATACTGTCTGAAAATGTTGCTCCAGTCATGGATTGCATATGTCTATGTCCTGACCTAATTGTCTGAGTTCACAGATGTGTCATTAAACTAACCCTTTTCCCTACTGAAGCGATCTTACTTAAAGAAATGTTTTTTCTCTATTTCTGCCTCTGCCTTTTCCTCCTTTGCAAAAACTTAAACATTTGAAGGAAGGGATAAAACCAGAAATAATGCTGTTGTCAGACAGTGCATGAGAGACCTGCAGAGGAATATGTGTTCATTGCAGCTCTCTGTAAGCATCCCTGAAATAGGGACCAGAAATGTTTTGAAGACTTAATCAACTTCTTGCCAGGTGTGAGGCAAGATGATTTCACATCTGGAATGGTGCAAGCATCGGTGAGGAGTGCAGCACTTCTTCCTTTTTCGATTGTGGGACACTCAGTAGTGCTGAGCTCTGGGTCTCACAGGGCAATGCCCAGATTCTGAGTAGAAGCACAACACAGCATGAGGTGGTTGGTCCAAGAAAGGGTTCTTTGCTACCTCTTTGGTCATTTAGTCAGGACAGCCCGAGCAATAAGTTTAAATTTTTGTAAAAATCCAACCTAACTGATGTAACTGGGAGGTTTCACAATGGCTCATCCACTCCTGCTGTGGGTATCAGTGTAAGACCATGATGCATACTAGATGTTTTTGCTCTCTTCTGTGGTGAGCCCGAAGCTGAATCACAAGCTGTGTCTCAAATTTCTGTAAGCATCTGTGAATCATTGGAGCACATTAAGTCATGTGGGATCTGATCTGTGATTTCTGCTGTTTGCCTCTGAGTAGAAATAACTCGCTGAATTTCAGTGAAAGTTTCTTCACTTTCTCTTGTTGCACAGATCTGATCTCTGCATCCAGATGTGAGCATCCTGAGTTGACAGCTACTACCCTGAAGAGGACAGTGTGGATTTAGCTGCTGTAATAACAAAGTGGTTGATGTAACAGGTTCTGTAGCAGCTGTGATGTAGAAGACTTGGAAGATATTTTTCATCAATATGGGGTTGCTTTATAAGTATTATTTAATATTTCTTTTTTTTCTTCTAATGACAGGTCAAATGCCAAGACTTTCTAAGGTCAATCTTTTTACTTTGTTCAGTCTCTGGATGGAGCTCTTTCCCTCAGATGAGCAACAGAAAAAATCACAGGTAAAATGTCTACATTTACCATTAATTGGTCTTTCTGAACATATACTAATAGCTCCTGCAGTGAATTTAATCTAACTGCTCTTACATGACAGATAGTCGGGGGGTGGGAGGTGGAAGTTTTTCAAATATTTCTTAGAAGCAGAAAGAAATCCACTGGTGGGAGAAAAATAGCAAAAAGATTAAACAACTTGCTATCTTTAAAAACCATTGAAAAGCAAGGTATACCCCCCAACAGGTGAAACAGTAAAAAATGCTCATGGGTATTTCAAAGAGCATAAGAAAGAAGAACTGGTGTATACCATGCAGTTCATAGTATATACCAACTATAAATTTAAAACCAGTGTGGTTGATGGTGTAGAGATATTCTTTACAGTGTCGATGTTCATGATTGTAAAAGAGTTCTCTTATACAGTGGAGGTGTGCAAAACTACTTCAAACATTTGCTGATGAAGAACTTGTAGACAACTACCTTAGTGACAATGAAAAGAAACCGTCCTTGAGAATGGGTCTCGTAAATAGCTGCCAGTTACACTTCAAAGCAGAAGGGCATTTTCAGAGTGTCCTGGAACAGGATGTTTCATTTCATGGTCAGAGTTCTTACTGTGCTCTTTAGAGTGATTACTACTTTGTGCAGAGCATGCTCATGTGCTAAGATCCATAGCACATGTGTCAGCCAGGACAAAAAGATAGGAATATAATTTGAGTGACAATCAGGCCTAATTTTCAGAGCTGGGTATGTCCCAGACTAGACCTGAAAGAGGGACAGCACCATAAAGACTTCAAAAGCAGTTTCAAATTTAGTAATTCAGTTAGGAATGGCTCTTGGGTTAAATGCAGGGCTATAGTACAGCCTCACTTCTGTAACCACAAAGAAGTGGAACAATGTACGTATCTAAGGCAACAGTGTTCTGGTAGAAGCTGGATTGCATAACGGGATCTGTTTCACCAGCTTCATCAAACTAGCCTGCATCCAGTTTCCTCACACTACATGTGAATCCAGATGTAAAGGCTCTTGTTTGTGGTACGTAGACTTTTTCCACAGAGGATTCGTTTCTGTAAATGAAGAGACAGAAATAAAGCTAGAGAAGCTATAGGCTCCCAGGATGGTCAAGTTTAAGACAGAAATTAAACTCATGAGCATGTACAGATGCTGGATGATTCACAGGGATTTTCAGCTATAATTGACATGATTTTCTATGCTGCTTCTGGATTTTGTTATGGGAAAATAATGACCAGAAAAATCAGGAATTTGTGACAAGTCACTTGATGTTGGAAAAAAGTAAAATAATAATAATATTAATGCATTTTTCTATAGGTGAAGAAGAGTGGTCTAGTTGTGGTGAAAAACATGAAGATTGTTGGTCTTCATTGTTCCAGCACAGACTTGCATGCAGGACAGATTGCACTCATAAAACACGGATCAAGGCTTAAAAACTGTGATCTTTATTTTTCTCGAAAACCGTGTTCGACTTGTTTAAAAATGATTGTAAATGGTAAGCAATGACTGTAGTAGAGTAGGAGTAAATGTTATACTTGTGACTGGTGGTATCAGAAAGCCTGTTTGCTCTGATATTTTCACTGACATTTTCCAAAAAGGCTGACAACAGTATTCAATGTGCATTTCCTGGAGCTGATGATCAAGAAACTCAGGTTTGCTACTGAGACACTATTTCTCTGTGCAACTATTATTATTGGTGGTGCTCGTCTCTTGGGTGTGATGCACTGCTGAGATTCTGACATACCTGTTGCAGGTTGCCATGGCAACCCTAAGCCTGATGACAAAGCCTAGATTGCTACATTTTTCCTTGTCCTCCCATAGCTTGTCAGTAGCACCAGAGGGAGGCTGGTTCGTTATGCAGAAATCACAGGGAGTACTTTAGGGTTTCCATTTCCCAAGGGAGATGAAGACAAGGCAGGTTATTCACCTCCTGAAATGGGATCTGCTGGTACAGCCCTTCTGCAAGTATTAGTTTTTAATCTCAGCACCAACTTCTATCAGGGCTTTTTTGTGTGGTGTTATTGTATCTGTTGTAAGTGAGATGCAAAATTAGGCTGCCACAAGGATCTTGGAACTTAGGAAATGACAAATTTGGTCTATAGTCTGATTATCAAGTCTGATAAGCTCTTGATACTTGTACATGTTAGCATTTTTGTTGTCCAGGTGCCAGTGAAACAGCACTCACAGCCTTAAAGGAGTAAAAACAGTGTTAGGCAATAATGTTTTGAAAATTAGGTTTATGTTCCACTGTGCTTGCATGGTTCCTTTTGCTGCATTGTCTTCTCTTCCAGCTGGGGTGAACAGGATTTCTTACTGGCCTGCAGATCCTGAAATCAGCTTGCAGAACGAGGCATCCAATCCCATGACTACTGATGATGCAAAGCTAGATGCCAAAGCGGTAGAAAGACTGAAGTCAAACAGTCGTGCTCGTGTGTGTGTGTTGCTTCAGCCCTTGGTGTGCTATATGATGCAATTTGTTGAAGAAACTTCCACCAAATTTGATTTTATTCAAAAAATAGCAAAATCTCAGCCTGACTTGAATACTGACTTTTATACTGTGTGTAGACAAGAGAGAATAAAAGAGTATGAAAGTTTATTCCTAATTTCAAGTGAAGAAATGCACAAGCAAATATTGATGACAATAGGACTGGAGAACCTCTGTGAAAATCCATACTTCAGCAACCTTAGGCAAAATATGAAAGATCTTGTCTTGGTCTTGGCAACAGTCGCTGCCAGCGTCCCCGTCTTTGGATGCTTTGGATTTTACAACAGTGAATCACGGCGAACAAATGAAACAGACCATCAGGGTTTGCCCCAAGAAATTGCAAGGCACTGTATGATACAAGCCAGACTACTTGAGTACCGGACAGGTGAGTTGTTCCAGTAATGAAGGAAGAACGGGCGTCACAAGTAGAGCAAGTTCCTGATTTCAGTCTTACTTTCTCCAAATACGTTCTTGAATTCCATTTCTGCTGAATTCCATTCCTACATCTGTGAAACAGTAGCAGCAGTAGTAATAGAAAATTCACAGGGGTACATAGTGTTGCATGTGAAAACACTGAGCTTTCCAAGAGAAAATCAGGGCAGGTATTTCACACACAGTGCTAGCAAAGCCTGCCCTGACAACATGTCCAACACCTATCTGAAAATAGAATACAATGACATTTAAATTCTTCAGGCTGCTCTGAGGCTATTTTTTTTTTTAACTGAGATTTTCCAAGATGTTATCAAATTGTTATCAAATAAGTGCAAATATTGTAACTATTACCTACAATATATTGCAGATGTTACCTACACTTCTGCAGAAAAGAGCAGTGAAATTATATCCTTCCATTAGGCATTAAGTATGGTTATATTAAGATTCCTAGTTCCAATCTTATAACTAAAAGTAATTATATATCTGATATGGGTTTTCTTTGCAAAGATGCTGGAGTTGTGATGTACAGGCTTTCAGGGTGGAAGGGCAGTTATTGACTCTGTTTTGATACAGATGACTTCTGTTAGCTACTTTATTCTGGCTGGGTAATAATGCAGTGGTAAGTTCATCCAGATGTTACAGAATATGAAGACTTAAAACTTGATGGTACTCCTTAGTGATGGTTTATTCATCTAGACAGGATAGTTGTTTTTTTAAAAACCCTTGTAAACAAATAAGTAGTACATATTTACAGCTTAAAACAAAACTAATTCCCCAATATGCACACATAAAACCAACCTATCAAGTCAGGTGCTGAATGTGCCTTTTGAATTATACAGACTTTGTCATTTGTGAAGGTGGGTCTTCATATTGTAGAACCTGTACCTTTTTTGGTCTTGGTTTGATGTTTTTTTGGGGGCTACCCTCTGCAAATTTGGTCACCAGAAGTTGTAGATGAGATTACATTTCATTTTTAGAAGTAATTTAGAAATTTTGTGGAAACAGTTGTGAGCATTATGTACAACTAGTGTTGTACAGAGCAAGACAGAATGACCCATCTTGAGTACTTATTTGTGGGGCAACAAAATCCAGTTTTATCTGTGCTGTTCAGCCTGGACTCAGGTCTGGTTTTTGAGCAAACTTTTATTCCACTTTAGTCCTGTAATGAAATAAAAAGAAATAACAGCACGTACACACATATTTCGATTATAGGATGTTTTATAAGCTGGCTTAATATACATCGATGACTAATAAATACACAGAATATAAATAAAGTCAGCGCTCACAAAACATATCCTTTGCAGGAAGGACCCTCTTTGAGTGGGTATGTGGTAGTGATACTAAGGATGATGGAAATGGTTAATTGAAACAGCATTTTCTACAATATTAATCATTGGAAGCCTGAAACATTTTTTTTCTCCTTGATAATGCTCTGTTTTAACTGGTTAAGACTCTCATCAACAGCTACTGGGGAAGATTTCAAGCTTCCATAAAAATCTTCCAAGTCACATAATGGGGACAGTCCCATGGTGGTGACAGAAAACACCCCCCAAAATCCACTTGCTAACATTTTGTCTCTGAATTAGTTATAAAATACAACTAATTTTGATAGGAATTCAGACCACAGAACCATAAACTTAAGAATGGCAGAAATTAAGTATTAATAATTAAATTAACTAGTAAACAAGACAAATGTTTTGATCAGTTTGCCATCTTATGTCAGTGAACCTGTCCACATATATTCTTGGCACGCATTTTATTATCTGATATATGTATTGGTTGCTTCTTAGCATTTGTGAACAGATGTATGTAGACAAGTCTTAGAGTGGCTGGCTTTGCCGTTAAAGCACGCTCAGCTTTTGCAGCAGGCTGAAAGGGTGAGGGAGCTGGGTCTCTTTAGCTTGGAGGAGACTGAGGGGTGACCTCATTAATGTTTACAGATATATAAAGGGTGAGTGTCACGAGGATGGAGCCAGGCTCTTCTCAGTGACAACCAATGGTAGGACAAGGGGTAATGGGTACAAACTGGAACACAAAAGGTTCCACTTAAATTTGAGAAGAAACTTCTTCTCAGTGAGGGTAACAGACACTGGAACAGGCTGCCCAGGGGGGTTGTGGAGTCTCCTTCGCTGGAGGCATTCAAGACCCGCCTGGACACCTTCCTGTGTAACCTCATCTGGGTGTTCCTGCTCCGGCAGGGGGATTGGACTGGATGATCTTTCGAGGTCCCTTCCAATCCCTGACATTCTGTGATTCTGTGACGTGACTTGGAAGCTCTGAATCTTTCTGCATTTCCTTCCTCCTGTCCATGAAGCAGCAAGGAGTGTTATTCCTTACTCTAGTATGTCATATGTTAATGTACAGGTAGCTTAGAAGTGCTTTATTTGTTATTTACTGCTAAAATGTTATGTATTTTAGAGGATCATAAAACGGGAGTTGGAGCTATTATTTGGGCAGAAGAAAAATCGGTAAGTATTGAAAAAGTTACTTTTTCTTGCACTCATGGTTCACACACTTCTGTTGGCTTTGAGCTCGTTATTTTGCTTATACATGTGCATTTTTCCTACACATGCACAGTGCTATAGAAAGGCTGCACTTCTCACTCTGTGGTTAACCAAGTTAATGACTGGTTCATTGTTGTGGTGTCAGGATGAAGTGGAAGTATAAGTGAGTTTACTAACTGCCACAGTGTCCCTGCCTGGCTTTTCAGGCTGCTTGCTTCCCTGGTCATTGTCAGTCATTCCAGGTGTTGTGGCTACAAAGTTTTGCCCCAGCTGTTGCTCAGGCAGCTTGTGCCTACTCTGCATCGGCCCTCCTCTGCTTGGCCGCTCTTTGCAGCTCTTTTTTGGAGAGTTCTCAGTGCAATCACAGCCTGACAATCTGTTGAGGATTTTTGTTGCAGTTGAAACGCTGTACTGGTGTTATCACGTTCCGTTTTGGATCGAAGTGATATTTCTCTACAAATGTTATTGTTATCCTTGTTTACATCCAAACAAAGTTTTTATTTCTTTATGTCTCTGATTATGTACATTAGCAGTCCCAGGAAGCCTCATTCTTCATGCAGCTACAACATACTCTTCATTTGTTTTTCACACTTCAGTCATCAGTTACCTCTTGCCATTTTGATTCTTGTTCTGCTTTCAATCACCAGTTGCTACTTGATCAGCTCACTGGTCACTGGCTCTGTTCAGAGACATGTGAAACAGTCTTTGGCACATGAGGGACTAGCTCCAGCTATCTTTAATTTTGTACATTGCAGAAGGGCTTAAGGACTGAATCCTTCAGGCTTTTTTGTTCTTGCTGTCAGTATTGCATGCTAAAAGGAAAGCCTCTAATGCCTGGTGCAGGGTGTTGCCGTTTGCCCACGTGGCTCCTGTGGGGCATACTGGAAAAGCTGTGTACAGACATGGAGCAGTCAGCAAGAGCTGAGCTCTCTTTTAACAGCTGTAACTTTGCATGAACTGATGATGTGAAAGTATACATTGCATAACACTTTGACTTGGTACTCAGTTTAAATGTCTCCAAATTCGATGCTTTGGTTACTGTTGCAGAGAAGCTGTGATGGAACAGGAGCAATGTGTTTTGTAGGCTGTGGTTACAACGCCTTTCCTGCTGGATCTGAATATGCCGATTTTCCACACATGGACGATAAACAAAAAGATCGGGAAATCAGAAAGTTCAGATACATTATACATGCGGAGCAGAATGCCTTGACATTCAGGTAATGGGTTTATTTTTACCACAGAGAAGAATGAGATGGTTCAGAAACAATTCCATGACAAATGGATGATGTCAATATGATGAAGTGTGGATTGCAATCACAGTCTAGTTTATGCCTATGATGCAGAACTTAGATGTGCACAGACAGTCAACTCCTGGACTTCAAACTTCTCGTTAACTTGGTTTTTAAAGGATATTCACTCCAATGCATGCCACCCGTCCTTCAGATACAAGCCACTGCCTGTGCTTCCTGCTAGGACCATGCTATAACCTGAAATACAAAAGTGTGGCAATTGTTGAGGCTTTTGACAGTGGTGTGTGGAGAGGTGGGATGGGTGTTTTATTCACAGATAGTAAAGCCAAACCAGATATTGCCATGTATTCGTGCACTTGATTAGGAATAAGTTGCTTCTAAGAGTATATAACACAGCACTTTGCTTGCTCTTGTGAAGTATCAAGTTTGTCACCATTCAAAGCAAGATAAAAGCTCTGAAATTCTGTTTTCTGACTGCTTGTAGGTGTCGAGAAATAAAGCCAGATGAGAGAAGCATGATATTTGTGACGAAATGTCCATGTGATGAATGTGTCCCTTTAATTAAAGGTGCTGGTATCAAGCAGATCTATGCAGGAGATGTTGATGCTGGGAAAAAAAAAGCAGACATATCCTATATGAAGTTTGGTGAACTTGAAGGTGTAAGCAAATTTACAGTAAGTGTCTAAATGTACTATATTCTAAAAATTCTGGGTATCATTGGGGTAGGGTGGAGTGAGCAGTCATCTGCAGCCAGCACAGAAGGGTGTTTTCTTGTGCTGTTTAAGTCAAGTGAGTGTAACTGAGAGGTTGCTCTATCACGACACTGAGAAGAAGTGCTGTGCCAGATAGTGGGGCCAAGTGTCTCTTTTCTGTAACTGCCTTAAGATTTCCCTCTAACGCCTTGCTGTTGTTTGAGGTGGTCTCTCCACACTCTGAAGTTCTCTCCAAGCCTCCCTGTCACAGCACAGCAGCTGATGTGGGACATCACGCTGTGATTTTGTCGGCCCTTCCAGCACCTCCTGCACTCAGGGTGCTTGCCATGACAAACTGCAGTGCTGTCAGCTTGAGAGGTTCATTTCCCCTTCTCAAGGGACTAAATGGCTGCGCATCCCTTAATAATGTTTAATCCTCAAAGCAAGCGTGTGTTGGAGGGGGAGCCTTTCATTTGCTGCCTCACCCCCAGGCATGCCTGGCAGTGAAGGACTGCAGGGTACTTTTTCTTTCTCCCTTTGATTGTCTGTCTTCCGTTATAAGTGAACATTTTCTTCTTCTTTTACCAGTGGCAACTAAATCCATTGCACGCTAGTGCCCTTGAGTTCCGTGACCCCACAGCCAGGGAAAGTAAGTATATTTTCATCAATTAATTTTATGACTGAGATCACTTTTTAAACAAACCTAGATATCTGTAGGATCGATTAGTCTTAATTAATCTTGATTTCAATGGTTAAATTCCGCTATGAAAACTGTGAGATTTTTGAATAGATGAACTAATGGTAAGTCAAAAACAAGCTTGTTTTAACAAATGCTTGGCATTGGTGCACACATTACAAAATCTAGCAGTGCTATTCTCAAGGCCGACAGTGTGCTGGTTTGCATATAGATCATTCCAGACTACTTTATCATGTTTTCAATTTTGTTATATAAAGACTCTTTATAATGTGTTCTATAAAGAATGCCATTCTTTTTCGAGAGAAATTGGACTCCTTTGAGTCATTTGAATATGTTCTGTAGAACATTTCGGTGGTTCTTTTATGATGTAGAATCTCTGCCAGTGCTTTTCAATCAACGTTTATTTTTGTGTATATAATATAAAGACCATAAAATCCTCTCGACCTGCACCCCTGTAGCAAGGGAGCTGTCATCTGAAATCAGAGTTTAGATGAGTCGTGTTTAAGCCTTTATGTGCTACAAAAGGGTCCCACCATTAGCATCTACTGTCAGCTACCAGTCCTTGAGATGTTCCTCATCCAGAGAGAAAAATAATGTGAAAAAAGAAGCTAAATAATTTTTATGCCTCAAGCCTGAAGATATGGAGCATAAAGATAGGGAGTTGGCAGTTACTCAAAGCAGTGAGCTCCATGCTAGGATCGTAAAAAAGACTGAGGGTGTTTTTTGTAGCACATGAATAGCCTTATACTACATGTTAATTCCTAACATGCAGTGAGCTAGAGTAGTGGAAAAGTCTCCTCATTAGCTATTTCTGTATGAGTGGAGGGAAAAGCGGGGAGGGAAGGGCTCAGAGTAGTGTTTATGTCATTAGTAATCACTGCAAAATGTTAGGGCTTGTTTGTCCCTCTCTCTGGTAATGGTTTTTAGACCCAGCTGGAGGAAGATTCATCCTGGGGTACTGTGTTTGATAAACTTTAACAGGGGTCATTCTTCTAAGAATGTTTGTGCTTGCATTTTCAACACTGAACTGTTTTAAGTTGCTATTTTTCCTTAGTACGTTTCTTTTACCATGGTTATTGCATGTTACTCTGTATGGGGAAGAAAACAAGCTCCCCCACCCTAACCCAGCATTATTCCAGTGTGACTGTATGTGTTAAGTATTTAGACTATTCTTACTATAGTATTAATGTTTCACACATGTTTTTTTCTTTAGATGGGGTCCAGAAAACAAAATCACTAGATGACCAGCAGCACCAAAGCAAGAAACTGTGTCTTGGTCACTATTGAATAATTAAGCACTTCTTCAGTCTTGATCTGTACTTTTTATAATGCAGCCTGTTTGCACTTTCAAATAAGGAAGAGTTTTATTTATTGTTTGGAGAGTGATTTTTAGAATAAGTTTATTTATTATGTCTTTAATGTTTTAAAGAATTTGCTGACGGTCTTTTTAATTTAGAAGTTCCTGACGAAAAAATGCTGCTTGTATTTTCTGTGAAAGTAACTGGGTGGCTAACACATTGCAAAAAATACTGGAAGGTTATTACTGGAAGCTTATTACTGGTAGATCGGAGTAATAACAAAATGGTATCTTTTTTTGCTTGGTATATGGATTGAGGGAATGGATTTCTAAGTTCTGGGCTAGCAGAATGCAGAAATAAGCCTATTCTTCAATTACAATTATCAAGGGAATCTTTTAGGAAATGGTAAATAATCACCAGCAATTGTCGTTTCTGAAAGTGGCTTTTGCTTCTCAGGCTGCTTGTATAAAGGAAACAAAGCCATTGGGATGGCAGTGGTTGCCAGGTAAGTGGTTTGGAGATCAAGCTTGTCTCTCCTCTCATACATACCCTCTTCCCTCTGCCATAGCAGGTTTGTTCTATACAGTGGTACTTGCATTGCAGCTCTGTGTGCTTCCTCAAGTGCAGCCCATCTGAACTGATGTAGACAAAAATTAGCTTTGTTTTTTCTCAGCTTCTGGATGCAGGCCTGAAAGAATTTGGCTGTATGCATCGCACTGGCCCCTACATACTCTGTGAAGACTGACAGCATTTAGGTTTTGTTAATCTTCACTAACAGGCTTCTGGGACTACAGAAGTTAATAAAGTGCCAGCTGTCCTGTTGTTTCTTAGATAGGATGATCTTTACCAGTGGAATAGCCCGAATCTTTTCAGGTGCCAATCTCTTGCATGTGGAGCAAGGGTGACTTTAAATCAGCCAGTGAAACTGCAGTCTGACATTGTTGCTAGTTTTGGGGGGGTGCTGGGTAGGTAACGGGTAACCAGAACAGGGAGTTGTACCCAACATCTTTTGAGAGATCACTCTCCTTACTGCCATCTGTTTGCTGCTTTGAATATGACCTCTAGCTGTTTGGTTTAGCAGATGTTCCAAGACTTTCTGTTCAACTCCTCTGCTCAGCTCTCAAGTGCAAACACCTCAGACATTTTTCTGCTGCCACTGGTAGGATACATAAATGGCCTTTTCCCAGTTATTTTATTCATCTTGCCTTTGCTGCCCTCCTTAAGGTCCTGGGAAAGGAATAATGTTTTAAGATGCTGCTGTAGGTTCTGTTTGCTTCTTTCAGGCTTTGGAAAAGGTTGCAACTAGATAGTAAAGCTGTGATCGGATAGCGTGCAAAGCATCCTTAATGTGGCATTAATTATAGGGAGTCCATTCTCACCCAGTTTAGCTACTGGTCCTGTAACTTAAGGTACAGCCCTTGATGCCTGGAGCTGCAGCAAGGAGCTGTGATTCTCCATGGCTCATAGTGTAACGTTGTTCTTGAGTACCTGGACTTCGGAACTGGGAATGCTCATATCCTCTTACCACCATGACAATGTGCTCTCCCTGGAGCTGGAGAAGCTGCTGTTTCTCTGAGCCTGGTTAGACTGAAGGCTGCTCTAGGGCTGCTGTTTGAGGGCGGTGAGTGCAGCGTTAGCAGCAGAAATGTCACAAGGCAGCTGGCAGACCTCCTGCCTCGCTGCTGTCTTGCCAGGCAAGGTACACATGGCTTCATTTCCCAGGACCATGTAGTGAGCGAAGGAGAAAAGTCTGATCCTGTTTGTCAACCAAGGGAAGGATGGTGAAATCCATTTTTGCATCACACCTCAAGAGTCCTTTTTCACAGTAGCTCATGAGGAAACCACTTCACCAGGTCTTGTAATCCAGTGCAGAGGAACCCGGGTCATGAATTTGCCAGCAGATCCAGCTGCAAGAGCCCTATGCCTTTCCTGTCAGATTGAGAGTCTGGAGGCTGGGAATTAAGTTGTTGGTTTGGATGCTGTACAAGCCACAGAAAGACAGGGTTTTTTTCCTCTCATCAAGGATTTAATAGTTTCATTGTTTGTAACTTCCATATGAGGTTAAAATCAAATGTTGGTGTTTCATAAACAAGATTATAATCTGGTTTTAAATCATAAATATTTTACTTTGGCATACTTCCGTCCCCCCACCCCCAGCTTCTTGTAAGCATCTTGTGTTAGAATCATTACTCCTGGCTTTTTCTGCAGATCAGAACAACACTGTCCAGGTTAAAAAGTCCACCCAACCCCACCCACTGAAACCTTCATGTTTCTATAATCTATTGGAAATGTTCTGCTACTTGAGTTAGGACCAGGGGAAAAAAAAACAACGGGCAGGTTTAAGGCCCCTTCAAGTTTTACAGTGATGAGTCAGCTGGTATCAAAATTGGTAAGGAAGTCTATGTCTTCATAGGAACAGCTGACACTGAAATGTCCCTGGAAATGCCATAGATGGCTTGAGTACAGGGAAAGGTAAATCAAGATACAAGTCAAATATCACACACATTAAATAACTGCCCTGCAGTGAATGCTGCTGGTAACCTGTACTTCGTGAGGAGTTAAGATTCTACCTTTTTATTGGTTTTTAAAAAGAAGATTTTTGTACAAAACTTGGCATGAAACTTGGAACTGCTCATCAGGCTGAAGGCTTGGAAGTCCGGCTTTATTCCTGTCTTGCCATATTTCTACAGATTCCTCCAGAGGCTCACAAACTTCTATAGGCTCTGATTATCAGTATAACCCTATTTCTTTAATTTTTAGTGAGATTACACAGTAGGGTCCTTATCCTGGTCAGTAGGAACTATGTGAATGGGGTTTCTCTGTCAGCCTGTGGACTCTGTAGGTGCTGCGGTGCATGTCATCTGCTTACCAGGGAGAGCCACCAAAGACTGGACGTCTCCTGCAGTGCTTATTTTGCAAATGAACACTAGGATGTTTGTTTTTCATTAAAAAGAGCAATGTATTTAAAATCAAGAAATGTAAAAGTTATATATTTTGTATATTTTATCAAATTCCCATATGCATTTTTTTGTCTCTTCATTTCACAGCAGTTATTTTAATAGTAGGCATTAACTAGTAGTAATGATTTGGCCTCTTGACTGACAATTACAGAAATTCTCTGTTAATTGTCTGCCTTACAGCAAAACATGTTTTCTGCTAATAAATGAATCGGACAGTAAAGTACTGAAGTACATTTTCAAGTGCTTTGAGTTATTAGAAACATTACAGAGTGCTTTGAGATGCTCACACCCTTTACCTGCCCGGTGCAGTCCTTGCTCCTGCAGTCCCAGCTGCTTGCTGAGCAGCATCACCCCTTCTCCTCTGACTGAAGAAATGCTCTCAAGGTGAGACTGTGCCCCCTACCAGCCCAGGGCAAGGGCTGGGATCCCCTCCCTCGGCCCTGCAAGCGTTAATGAGTATTAATTACCTTGTCCTAGGGAGGGTAAGGACTGCCTCAGGAAGCATTTTGTGAGCTGACACAGGTGATGCTGAAGGCCTGACCCTTCAGAGGGTTTACACCCACCAAGCTCTAGCCTGGGCACAGAGCCACAAGGCCTGTTACCTGCTGGAGTGCATTGGGGCTTTTCCTGCCTGCAAACCAGACTTCAAAAATGTGTTTGACTTTAATTTGTTAGATCCACTACATGCCATTGCTTGGAGACTAGAAAAGCAAAGAAGGTAGACGATGTGTGCCAGGTTCTGATAGATCTGGATTACCATTTAATGAAGATGGTCACAGTGCCACAAGCGCAGAGCTGAATTCCACTCTGTCCAGAAAGGTAATGGCAGAGAATTGTTGTCAAACATTTACAGAATCATAGAATAATTTTGGTTGGAAGAGACCCTCAAGATCGTTGAGTACAACTGTTAACCTAACTCTGGCACTAAATCATGTCCTTAAGAACTTCATCTACACATCTTCTAAACACCTTCAGGGATGGTAATTCAACCACTTCCCTGGGCAGCCTGTTCCAATGCCTGACAACCCTTTCTGTGAAGAAATTTTTCCCAATATCCAATCTAAACCTCCCCTGGTGCAACTTGAGCCCATTTCCTCTTGTCCTATCACTTGCTACTTGGGAGAAGAGACCAACACCCTCCATGCTACAACCTCCTTTCAGGTAGTTGTAGACAGTGATCAGGTCTCCCCTCAGCCTCCTTTTCTCCAGGCTAAACAGCCCCAGTTTCCTCAGCCGCTCCTCATCAGACTTGTGCTCCAGGCCCCTCACCAGCTTCGTTGCCCTTCTCTGAACTCTCTCCAGCACCTCAATGTCTTTCTTGTAGTGAGGGGTCCAAAACTCAACACAATATTTGAGGTGCAGCCTCACCAGGGCCAAGTACACGGGGATGATCAGTGCCCTAGTCCAACTGGCCACGCTATTCCTGATATAAGCCAGGATGCTGTTGGCCTTCTTGGCCACCTGGGCACACTGCTGGCTCGTATTAAGCCAGCTGTCGAGCAAGCTGGCTGTCACTTTTTGATCTTCCTTGGGATCCATCTGTTTTCCCAGACATAGCTCTCTGCAAATAGGCCAGTTCTGTATGCTGTATGTGTACACACAGGCAACGCCAGCTCTTCAGCATTTTCAGATATTGGGCAGAATATGGTGCTCGGTGTTTTACAGTTTTGTTCCCTCTTTGAAGTGGAAAGGGGCTGGTAGCACAAGGCATTTTCCACTAGAACCCACCTCCTGGTAATGTGATGGATACAAGTAAGGCCAAGATAGGAGTTGTAAGGAACATTTAACGAGGAACGGTTGTTTTTACATAACTGAGGACCTGGCACCTGACCCCAGCAGGGGGGGAGGACCGAGAGACATCTGACTATGAATTCTTAATGTAATACACAGTCTCTTCCTCGAATATGTACTGACACCTGTATACATACCCATCCCTGTATTGATAAGTTAATTTAGGGGAAAGTGTAGCCAAAGTACCAGGAATACACATCTTAAATAGATTGATAAGGGGAAGCGTATTGTGTGCTGTTGGGATAGTCTGTAAATCCTAATGAACCCAACCAATAGGGAACGGGAGGGAAATTGCAGCTGGGATTTTGGGGAGATATAAGCAGAGGCTTTTTGCTCTATTAGGTGTGCCTGCCTTTAGGTAGAACACCCAGTCTTGCAAAATCGTTATTAAAATATGCTTTGCTGAGAGATCCTGCCTGGGCCTATTATATTTGCAAAAGAATTGTTTCCTACAGGGGTCATCACCTTCAATCCCTCGGTTGAACCTCGGAGTGCTGATGCGCTGTCAGAGGCTGATCCCACAGCCCCGCGTTAGAAGGTGCAGGGCAGCACCGCGAAGCCCTTGGTGCAGGGAGGGAACGGGCAGAGAGCCGCCGTGCTGCTTCTGTGGCTGGCTTAACGAGTACCAGCCAGAGAAACCCACACAGCTTAGTTCCCTAGCCCTAAACTGGGGCTATTTTACTTCATCTGCGGCAAAAATAAACGCGCTCCCGCCCCTCAGCGGCGGGAATCACAGGGCCGCGGGGTGCGGTAGCGAGCGCGGCCGCCAGGGGGCGCTGCCGGCCGGTCTAGGGCGAGCGGCCCCGCTGCGGGACGGACCCGCCGCCGCCGCGGCTGCTCCGGGCTGGGCCGCGGGGAGCGAGTGTCCGTGAGGCTGCCGCGGGGGGGGTTGTCAGTACTATAAACACTGCGGCAGGCGTCCGATAGTCCTCCTGCTGCAGCCTGCGAGAGGCAAAGGTGTGCTGGTGCTCGTGGGCCGTGTCAGGACACTTGAAGCAGCTAGAAAATGATAAATTGGAAGAGGAAAAACTTGAGGCTGGCGTGACTGTTGTTAAGTATCACAGTATCACAGTATGTTTGAGATTGGAAGGGACCTCAAAAGATCATCTAGTCCAATCACCCTGCTGGAGCAGGAACGCCGAGGTGAGGTCGCACAGGAACATGTCCAGGCGGGTTTTGAATGTCTCCAGAGAAGGAGACTCCACAACCTCCCTGGGCAGCCTGTTCCAGTGCTCTGGCACCCTCACTGAGAAGAAGTTTTTTCTCAAATTTAAGTGGAACCTCTTGTGTTCCAGCTTGATCCCATTACCCCTTGTCCTATCATTGGCTGTCACTGAGAAGAGCCTGGTTCCATCCTCATGACACTCACCCTTTATATATTTATAAACATTAATAAGGTCACCCCTCAGTCTCCTCTTCTCCAAACTAAAGAGACCCAGCTCCCTCAGCCTTTCCTCATAAGGGAGGTGCTCCACTCCCTTAATCATCTTCGTTGCCCTAAAGTAAAGGGCAGTAAAGGGCACTGCTCGCCTCCCAACAGTACACAGATTCATAGAATCATTTCAGCTGGAAAAAACCCTCAGACCATAACCTAACCTAATTCTTAGCACTAAACCATGTCCCTAAGCACCTCGTCTTTAGACCTTTTAAACACCTCCAGGGATGGTGACTCCACCACTTCCCTGGGCAGCCTGTTCCAGGACATGCAGAGGAAAGCTCTGAGCTTCATCCCTGGGTTACTTTGCAGAGTGACATGTATCTTCTGAACTTCATGGGGTCTTCTCTTTGTACCTGAAATTTTCCACATTGTTTTTCTGAGGAGCCAGGCTCTGCCTCAGCACCAGCTGGTCTTCCTGAAGCTACAGGACCACTGTGCATTCCCACCACTGTTGAAACAATAGGGTCTGTTCCAGCTTCAATGTAGGTGGTACTTCTACAACATGTTAGTGGCTACAACTAGAGGTGTATTAACACAAACAAAACCCTTGCAGTCTGCCTGTATTTTTCTCCTCCTTCGCCTTCATTGCTCAACTCTCTTTACTTTGGCTCTAGTGAGGTCACCTCACTACTTTGCCAGGAAATTTTCCCCCAGGGCAGCTAAATCTCTAACTTGTAGAAATAAATAAGGGGTTGTTGAAGCCTGGAGAAACCACAAAGCGTTTGAACAATAACTTTTGCAAGAACCAAGCCTTAAGGACACGTCATGCAACATTTTCCCACTCCTCAATATCCTTTCAGAAATACCTGCAAGATGTATTTAAAATAGTAGGAATGCCTGTACATTCACCTGCTGCTGGTCTTTCATTCCCATTTTGGGGCAAGACAGATTTATCTAGCAAAGGCAAAAAGCAGCAGCAGCAGAGGAGCCCAGCTGCATGGCTGGAGGTGGTATTTATTAGCAGGCGGGCTGGGTCTTTTGTTGGAATGAGCATATGACTCTCTTCCCTCAGCAACACCTGCTGCCCCCTGGGACATGTTGCTCTCTTGCCTGCCAGTAGGTCTGTCCCCAATGTCCCCTTCCCTTGAGCCTTTGACAGGAAGGATGAGCCGTTGCTGTCAGCCCATAGTGAGAACCTGCTCTATCCCACGAGCTAATTGTGGCTCTGCCCTTGACAAGGCGAGTCCATCTGTGAGTATCATTTTTCCCCCACACCCAGCTTTAAAATGGGGAGGAGGTGCCTTTCTCCGCTTTCCCCATGAGAGGTCATGAGACCTGCTCCCGGCCGGCTCCCTCTTGTCCTACGGAGCCTGTTGGGCATCTGAGCATCTGCCAGAGCAAATGGCGGGTTTGTTTGCTCGCCGGTAGCTGCGGGGCAGGGCTGTGCCTGGGTGTGCCGCCTGCCGAGGAGCTCACCCGCACTGCGTGTTTGCACAGGGCTCTGAACAGATGCAGCGGGCTCCGCTTTGAGAACGGTATTTTTAAATCTACTCCGAGCCCTTGTCAAGCCAGCTGTTCCACAGGCGAACGGAAGGGCATTGCCAAAGCTGGGTGTTAGGGGAGGTAACGTACTCGGCAATTTGGAAATAAAGGGCCTCTGTCCATAAGAGTTGAGCAAGGCACTTTCATGGTCCCAAAGAGATGTTCCCGTCCTGTCAGCGCCCTTAGAAGAAGTAAGTCCATTCATCAGCAGACTGGTAGCTCCCCCCAGGAGAGCTGTGCTGGGGAGTTGGGTGGGTTTTGTTTCTGTAACTACGGAGAGCTGTGCTCTGGTGCTGTGGCTGGGCTGGTGCCTGTTGTGCAGCCGAAGGACTTTTTTGTGCCTGTCACCTTCGTGGTCAGGTGCTTGTTGCCTGACTACTTGTAGCAGGCCAACGTGCTGGAGGTGCCCGCTGGCATGAGGTGACAGTTGAAGCAGGTAGGTCACACGTTTGGCCATGGGACAATGGGGCTTCCTTCCCAAATCTGCACGTGGGGAAGAGGCTCATCGCCCCTACGAGCAGCACTAGCAGGAAGCAAATCAGGCACACCAAGGGCAGGAGGAGGCTGAGGAATGAGCCATTCCTCATATGCTGCAGATGCCTTAAGTCTCAGAGACAACAAGGGCAGTGCTGTGCTTTCCTGGGAATAAAGCTCGGTAGCAAAGCTCTCCCAGCTGCTGCTGGTGCTATACTGTGACGAAAAACAGCTACAGAGCTCCCATAGCAATGGTAAACTACAGTGCTCAGCTGCATGATGCAAGGCAGAAGGCTGTCTCACAGGATGTGCTGGGACACCCCCTGGTCCCCAGCATCCCAGTCAATACTAAACCAGATAGGTGTGGGTTTTGGGGGAGCCCCCTCCCTGCTGTGACAGCTGGGGACAGCCAGGGCTTGGCCAGAGCCGAGCTGGTGCTGAGCCCTGGGCACAGCTTTGCCCCTGCGCCTGCCGCTCGTGCTGCGTGTCACACAGCCTGAGGTGGAAAAAGTCATTGTTACTGTGGTTTTGCAAAGCCACTTACAACCAATGCCACAGCAAAGGGGTTGCTTGTTCGATCGTTTTTGCTCCTGTCACACTCCTGGAATGAGGGGCCAGCACAAGACAGGCTCTGTGGAGCAGGACAGTGAGTCGGGAGGGCTGGGCTCATCACCTGCCTCTCCCCGGGGCTTGCAGGGGAGTGGGGCCAAGTCACAGCCCTGGAGATGCTGAACCATGCAGCCAAAACTCACCTTGTCCTGGGTTTTCCCTCAGCCTCGTCCCATGGAGCATGCCCGGCACCAACTGTGCGCAGGAGTTAGAGCCGCACAGGGAAAGTGGTACGTGCCAAAATGCAAGTCCAAAAATGGTGGAAGGCCATGGAAACCTCTATTCTTATGCAAGAGTGCTTAGACAAGAAGGTACAGTTCCCTTTCCTATCACAGAGACCAAAACCCACATCCCCCCTGCCTCAGAACAGCCCGCACTGTCAGGCAAAAGACATTCTGCAGAAAGGTGCTTCCAGCCAAAACGCTGAAGTGCTTCTGCTTCAGACAGAAAAATGAAGCATTTGTTGGCCCAGAGAAAAAGCCTCTCTACTGACCAAACACCACTGCACTCTTTGGAAAGAGGCCTGGGTTCTCTTAGCCCTGCTCCAATTTAATAGAGTGGAGCACACACTAGAGAACAAATGTGATCCAGACCTCCTCTCCCTCATGTGAGTGCTTTTATCATTAGATTACAAGGTCTAAGTCATTCTTTCCTTCTCATCTCATCTTGTCCCTGCAGCGTGCAGATTAAGAGGCTCAAGCGGTTTTAAGACCCACATTTCTTGAAGGCCAGAGTCCTGCATCCTCCCCCAGTTCACACCTGCTGGTGTACATGCCATTACAGACAGGGGAGGCCATGGCTGCTTTTAATCAGATCTTTCTGAGTAGCACAAGCTGCCCAAATCCCAGAACAGAGGCTTACGGTTCAAAGATTCCTGGCAGTCTGCTGTATCAAGCAAGGGTTTATGTGCAGGATCGTACATCGCATGTTGGCAGAGATTCACTCGTATGAGCCAAACCTCCCTCAGTGCCGGGTGGGGATTGGAGTAGAGAGGTTGCAGCCCAAGCATCCTCCATCTCCTTTCTCTCTCCAGACTACACTCATCTTCCCTGTCCTTACTCTGATTAACTGTGTCCTGCAATCACACAGCTACCCCCACATATTCATTTCAGAGAAAGTGTAAGCTCCTGGTGGGAGCTGTTGCTTAGGGAGAAGAATCACCTTGATTGAATGCATCAAAGGAAATTGGAAGTTCTATTGTTACTTGAAAGTTGCATTAGAAAAGACCTCATTTTCACTTAATTAGGGATGTGTCCCCACCTGCTGTGAACTATTATTATGGTGCTTAATTTCATCTGCACCATTTATTTTGCTTTTTCTTCTTTCAGATAGCTAAGCAAGCTCAGCTTCGGGAAGACTCAGTTATTTTGAGGTGCGTTGGCAATTTTTACTTCAGGACTGGCTTCTTGTAGGACAAGCTGCAAGGGGCCTGGCACATCATTTTACTGTAAAACCACTTGTTTTTCCCGCTCTTGCAGACACATGTCACACACATCCCTTTTTCACAAGGTCCTGCTGGAGGGCTGCTGGCGCTGGAAAAGGCTGCCCATGCTGGGATGGGGCCCGGCACTCTGCTCCCTGTTGGCCTCCCACAGCTCTGCCCACGCAAACACCGGGGGGTGTGGGTGTTACCTCACTCCTCCTGTTACACCCCGGGTTTCATGTCTTCAATGGCACTTGTGTGTCCAGACCAGAGCAGCCACAGCACTGACGTACTGGGCACGTCCGCATGGGTGACACTCCCGATGTCCGGGGCAGCCCCTCCCCAGCCACACACCCTTAGACACTTTTTCCAAGCATGGGCTGGAAGCCCCATGTTCTGATGTGACTCCAGAGGCTGAGGCAATGGCCACGTGTTAATCTCCGTGTTAATCCAGTCCTGGAGACAGCCCCACCCCAGCAGCTCCGCGCACAGCCAAGCGCCCTTCGCTTTCAGGCTCCGAGTCTCTGAGGATCAGACTTAAATGACCAGCTCTGCAGACCACGGTTCTGGAGATGGTCCTTTATCGACCCACACGCTCCTGCAGACACTGAGTGCTCCCCAGGGGCTGGGAGCAAAGGTGGCAATTGGGCTGTAAGCCAAACCGCAGCCGCGATGCTGGCAGAGCATGTCAGCTCAAAAGACAGCGCTCGTCTCTCTCTCCCGCTCCATCTGCTGACACAGCCGGGCAAAGGAGTGAAAGAATTGAGCAGTGCACAGAGTCTGGCTATGTATCCAGAAAGGCAAGCAAAAAAATACCCCAAAAAACAGAGATAGAATAAAAGGTGATCAGTAGTCATGCCTTTAATAGCTTGTAAATATATATATATATATATTTATTTTTTTTTAATTCCAGGCAACTAAGATGTACATTTGTTGTGTGTATCTGACATTTAAAAAAAACCAAGAGTCCACAATCTGTTCTGTTTCATCCCTTTTCTAAAACACATAAGTTAAAGTATCACTCACTCCAATATACAACAGTTCTATGAAGGAAAAAAGTCTTGTTCTGTTTTTACAATTCACTGTCACCTTTTTAACTGAAGCATTAGCTAGAGTTTTAGCTACATAACTGTCTTACAACAAACGGGAAAACTCAGAACTTCGGCTGTTCAGAAAATTCAAGAAATTTCCTCTCCCTGCTCTCAAACTTCACTTCCTAATAAAGCATCAGAATAACATTTTCATTTCCCACTAGAAAACGAGAGACCCCAAGAACTCTTTGAACACACTTGGGAAACACTGTTTGGACTACAGAGCTTATTAAACTTAAAACATTAACAGTGCAATGATTCCCCTTAAACACAGAACCTGAATTCACATCGGGACCAACAAGGAAGAAATTTTTTTGAACAAGGAAGAAAATTCTTACACTCAGGGTGGTGAAACGCTGGCCCAGGTTGCTCACAGAGGTGGTAGATGCCCCATCCCTGGAGACATCCCAGGCCAGGCTGGATGGGGCTCTGAGCAACCTGATCTAGTTGAAGATGTCCCTGCTCACTGCAGGGGATTGGACTAGACGAGCTCTGAAGGTCCCTTCCAACCCAAAGGATAGAAAATGCCAGAGTGCAAGTAACCTTTGGTGCCTGAGGCTGCTAAATGGGCTCCCACACTTGGTTTAGGTGCTCAATAAACACTGTCAGCTTTGAGTGGACCTGCAGACTCTGGGACCCCAGGCTACTCAGACATTCCAGCATCCCCTTACTGAACTTGGCTCAACCCCTCCTCGCACAGGAGGGATTTAAATCCAGATGGGAAGATGCTGAGGACGCTCCTCCTGCACCGGGGCTCAGCTCTTGGCACGATTCAGCCACCACCCAGTGTCACTCCCACTGAAACTGGGGACAGATTTCTTGCTGATTTTAGTAGGTGCAGGATCACTTTGTTAGCGATATAGCATAGGCCTTGATGGAGGGGGGTTGGTCCTGCATTCTCCCCATTGAGGAGTATGTGGGCACTGTGTACCTGGGGCTGTTCCTCATCAGTCTGCTTGGGAGCTGGTGGGAACAGCCTGTGTTCTACCCCAAGGCAGAGGCAGACAGCAACAGCTCATCTGGCTGATGTCTTCATCCATTTCCTAGCACTGAATAGAAAACCTCTGATCTAGGGGAAAAAGAAGCTTAAAGACGAAAGAAAACAAAATAAAAAGCAAAAATGTATACTGCTTTTTCATCTCTCACTGCTTTGACTAAAAAATTTGATTCGTAAGTGCAGCTAACTCCAGAGACAAATGTACTCTTTCACAGTCTTGTGTGTGAGCGGCGCTAGAACAAAGTCACAATTACAGGTGCAAAGGAGCAACATTACAGTCCCCCGGAGACCAACTCTGTGCACACACCAACAGCTTGAGTTTGCTGATAAAGTGAAGCAAAGAGGTTCATTCTTCTTGAGCACTCAAACCAGCTTCTATTACAGAGAGATTCTAAATTGACATAAATAATTAGTCTTGATTAAAAAGAATATATTATTCTAGATTTTTGTGGTGGTGTGGGTTTTTTGTCTTGTTTATTTATTTTTAGTTTTCATGTAAAACCCCTCTACTCTTGACATCTAGGAACAAAGACAAAATAAAACCCAGGCACTTGCTGTGCCTTCTCAAGCACTATTGTGGTATTTAAGGGACACAGAGAAACTTAACAAATGAGATTAACACCTACAGTGGAAAACAAGAGTAGTTCTTCATGCTGTTGGCTTTTTCAAGTCTCGGATTTGCTTAATCAGGTAGTTCTTCTCATCAGTGAATTGCTCATCATCCGTCCTCTCCTTCTGGAAGTTACTCAGAAACTCAATTAGCTTGGGTTGGTTTTTCAAGAGGATCTCCACAATAGGCTGTGTTTTGTTTGGACTGGCCACAAAAACCTAACACGCAAACAAAACGAGGCACAGTGAGACACAGAGAGAGAGAGAGAGAGACACATCAGTCACAATATCACCCTAAATTATTTTTTAAGAAGTCACCTGAAGGCTGCCAGGCAGCTGCTCTTCCACCACACACCTTGTCCCAATGCAGAGAGAGGAGTTACAAACACGTTGGTTCAACAGCAAGCTGAAGCAAAGTTATGCCTGCATATGGTATCGCTTCCCTTTAATTTTGCTCTTTGTTGATAAAGCATTTGATTGTAAACCCAGCTGTTGAGAGCGAACTATCAATTCTCAGCCTCTTCCACATGCAAGACTTAAATACACAGAAATTAATTATCAGGAGAACGGAAAAGCTTTGTGTCACTATTGATATCATTTCCATACTAAGCCAGGCCTAAAATTAGACTTGCCAGCTTTGTTTTGGTTTGGAAAAATAAGTCAGAGGCTCCACTTCCCTCTGCCTAATCCATTCACGGGAGCGTGGAAATTTCCAGCAGCAGGAGCAGGAACGCTGTGGTGCTCCCAGCGCCTGCGCTGCCCTCGCCGAGCAGAGGAGGGTGGCCACGCATGGAGACGACGTTTGAGAAGACCAGCACCGTGGGCTTACTGGTCTTCTCAAATAGTAGTTTTTATGGATTAACCTAGCCATGTGGTGCTTTTTCCTCCTGTAAAACTTAAAGCCGCAGAGTTCTCCAGCTCTGAACACGATCCCCTATGCCACAATGCTGTTTAACATTTTCTCTGCCTTACGCGCTGGCTGATGACAGGAAACTTAGGCTGGTTGTAAAGGCCAGTGGTGACAAGCTCTTCCCAGGGACCTCAGGATGCCACAGAGATGGGGGTTCTGTGGACATCAGCCATGGGGGACAGATGGGGTGGGGGGAACAGGGGTGCAGCACACCCCTGGCCACCCCGGGAGGAGCTCCCACATCTGGCTCACACCGAGGTTACCATGGCTGGTCAACAAAACACCGCCCAAGCGCTTGTGCAACAACATATATAACTTGAGTTATTCTCTGCCCAATGAGAAGAAATTAAGGATGGACAGAACTGGAAAATGTCCAGTTTTCCTTCAAGCCTGTCCAAACTAGAATGAAAACAAACATCTGCTGACTGGACAGAATGGCATGTTGTCAGGCCCAGCACAGCCGGCACCACCTTTTGCCCAGCCCCACAGCCACTGCCTCCAGACTTGGGGCTCCGTGCAGGTTCATTTATGTCTGCTGAGATTGTGCCCACGTGAGAACCTGGGTCATGTCCAGCCACACACGCAGGTGCTGTGTGATGTGATGAGGAACATGCACACACTGTCCTGGGGGGCTGAGTTACAGGCCCTTGCCCCCAGAAACAACACCCAGTAAAGCCTGGGAGAAGATTCAGACTGGACCCAGCACCAGGTTTTGTATCCCCCAACTAGGGGGTTTTATATAAGTGCTGTGGAAAACACCACGTGTGAGGAATGTGTGGAAGGCACGGGGTTCTGCACACATCAACAGTGCCACAATAAGTACTTCTGCCCGGACAGGGAGGTAAGACTGTTTTTTTAATTCCATAAAGGTGAGGCAAAGCATCTACTCTTAAACCTTGTAATTCTGAGGCCAAAGAGCCCTAATCCCCACCCTTTTGTCTCCTCTGGATCCCTCCTCCTCAGATCACTCCTAGGAGTCCCTGTTTCAAGGTACTTTTCCCTCTGCCCTGGGGAAAGAGCTACGACCTCCCCCATGCTGGGTGAACTGGCTGGATGGCAGAGCTCAGAGGGTTGTGATCAATGGTGCAGAGTCTGGTTGGAGGCCTGTAGTTAGTGGGGTTCCCCAAGGGTCAGTGTTAAGTTCAGTCCTGTTCAACCTGTTCATCAATGATGTGAACGAAGAGACTGAGCGCACCCTCAGCAAGTTTGCTGATGATACCAAACTGGGAGGAAAGGCTGACACACCAGAAGGCCGTGCTGCCATTCAGCGAGACCTGGACAGGCTGGAGGACTGGGCAGAGAAGAACCTAATGAAGTTTAACAAGGGAAAGTGTAGGGTCTTGCACTTGGGAAGGAATAACCCCAGGCACCACTACAGATTAGGGGTGGACCTGCTGGAAAGCAGTGCTGCAGAGAAGGACCTGGGACTTCTGGTCAAGAACAGGTTGACCATGAGTCAACAACGTGCCCTTGTGGCCAAGAAGGCCAATGGTATCCTGAGGTGCATTAAGAAAAATGTGACCAGCAGGTCCAGGGAGGTTCTCCTCCCCCTCTACTTTGCCCTCGTGAGGCCACATCTGCAGTACTGTGTCCAGTACTGGGCTCCCCAGTTTAAGAAGGACAAGGAATTACTGGAGGGAGTGCAGCAGCAGCTAGAAAGATGATGAGGGGCCTAAAGCACTTTTCTCTCAGCCCAGGCCCAAAGTCTTTTACAAAGTTTTTCTTGGTTTACTGGCCAGGCCCATGGTCCCTGTGACAGTATAATATACACAATTATTCACACTCTCTTTGCACAGGCCTCCATATTGCCTTCCTCTCATCACCCTGAGCTAAAATCTCAAATGATTTCTTTTTATGCCTCCTTGCTACCTAAAACTTCTCAGGAGTAGCCCCAACTCACAAGGATCCCTTCAGAGCAGCCCCTCTGAAATAACAGCTTTCCTGCATGATGGTCCAAGCACTCAAGTGCAACATCTTACCAGGGAGATGTCTGTCAGTCAGTGGGTCCGACAGCCCAAGCTGTCACTACACTTGATGGACTGTTAATAGCTGATTGCTCTGTCACTGCCTGCAGCATCTCAAAGCAATATGCCTCCCCTTGCAAATAATTTTGAGATGCTGCTATTCATGCATTGATGCCCTGTATGAGAAATTAAGGGTTTGGGGATGTAAATCACCATCAAATGTACTTTTACAGTTTCCAGTCTGTGCCTTATCTAAGGAACACAAATCATGTGTACAAACGTTTTGCTCAGGCTGAGACTGTGGCAGTTGATGCTCTCGGCTCGAGCAGCCCCACGATGCATCTCCCCACGTGCTGACCTACAGCAGGTCATCACACTGATAGAGGCTGGATACTTCAGGATTTGGGCCACAGTTAAGTCCTAAGTAGCCTGGACAAGTTTCCTTTGAGAATAGCAGTACCTAATCCTACAGATAGGGATGAGGAAAGTAACCGTTACAGATCTTCATTGAAAGCTTTTAATTTTGGATTTCAGTTCCCCCTTTGTGAACAAGAGAAGAAAACCATCAAGCACAGCGGCAGCACCCACATTTTCAGAAATAATCTGATCACAGTGCAAATGCGATCCATTAAAGAAGGCCTGGCCTTGAAGTGCTGAACATCTTCCACCATTTAATATTAGGCCTCCTTATAAAGATAGCTGAAGGCTGACTCTCAAATGAGTAAATCTAAATCATTCTTCTTGTAAGAGTTATCTGGCCTGGAAACAGAACTGGAACGTTTTAGTGGTAAACCTAGTAAACACCAGCATTTTATATTGGTCCTACAACTGGCATTACCATAGCAAAAAATTAAAGAACTTGGCTTAATAGAAAACATCACATCCTGTTTATCTTCCTGCTTGATTATTTATAATCTTCCCCTTGCAAATCAAGCATTCAAACAAAGATCATCTTGACTGCCAGTCTTGCTCAGTGTCAACAGGGACTCGTAAAGAGAGAAGGTTAAAGGACCAGAAAATTCCTGAAATGTTATTCAATACTTCAGCTAAGCAAACAGAATCAATTCTGCCATATCAACTAATCAGCTTCACAAAGGCCAGGATTAGGACCACCATGAGACTTTACTTTTAAAAGAGCCCCCTTCATTCAGAACTCTGTATTGTCATAGAGAAGGAGACAAATCCCTGAAAACAGAAATCGTTATTCATGTTATCTGGAACATTTCTACTATAATGAAGTTCAACTGAAGCTAAAACACTCCACAGAAAATCTCGTTTCACCCATGGTTTTATTAGGAAAGGTTGCATGTTCTAGAGCACTTAAGTCAGATATATGAGAGAAGACAGAGATCAAAATAAAGACAGTACTCATGTCAAAATTCCAAGACTAAAAATAGCTGCTTCAGCACAGTTCCGTTTTGTGAATATCTGCAAAAGGCCTGGAAAGAAAATCAGCTCTGAAGCTTCAAAAGTTGTCCAGAGTGGAAATGTTGAGATTTCTTCAAACAAACACCAAAATCACTTCATTAGAGAACCTGACCTTGTTTCCTTGCAATTAATAATGAGGCATCACCACCCTCTGTGACTACAGCAGGGCAAAAGCTATTACAGAGGCTGGATACCCTGGACTGGGTATTTTAAGACTTACTCTGGGGTCATGCAGAACCTTACTGTGCCAGGAAACTGCACACAGAAGTGCCTTATGCTTCATGTTGCTTATAGTACAATGCTTCACACAACACGTTTTGCCCTTTAAACTCTCCACCTAAGAAACAGAGAGGACACATCCCCACAAATGTGGTTTCAGCTTCATACCAAGAGGAAACTGTCAGTATGGTCCAATTATGCGAGACCGTTTGCAGAGCAAGCTGCAGGAGGTTGCTATGTAATGTGCACGAAAGAGCATGGAAAAATGAAACTAAGGTCACAAAACACAGTGTACCCATTATATTTTTAGATTTAAGCAGTAAAATATATCTTGCTAAATGTCTGCTTCAGAACAAGAAAGTTGCATAATCCCAATTCACTGCTACAGAGTGTTTTCCTCAAAATAATCTCAGTGTTTATGTGAAAGCCAAGAGAGCTCGTTATTAGCCTTTATTTCTAAATGCCGAGGGTTAAAGGAATATCTTAACCGTGTTCACGTATGTCTGAAAGCTTTCGCAAACTCAAAGCAGCCTCCACTAATAACTCACAAATCTGCCACAGGAGCTGGAGAGCCCGTCCCAACATTTGGTCCCCAAAGTGTGCACACTCAAGACTGAGACCTCTCCACTAAAATCAGTGCAGAGAAGAACCAGTGACCCTGGAAGCTTACAGCTCTAGGTGATCACATTGGATTATTTATGGAGCAGGAGGGAAGAGGTGAGGTGTGCCAGCCTTTTCTAATGATTAAATACTGGCTAATCCTTATGTATGCATTGTCTGGGATCTCCAGCTTTACAAAGCAGCTACAGGCCTTTAGGATGGTGCTGCAAGGCAGAAGCTCCATTTGCTCAAGCAAAAGGAAGAGAAGGAGCTGAAGCTAGGAGGAAGACCAAGCATCTCCTCAATGGAGAATGGAAGCCCACTGCAGGTGGGCTCTCTGTCTTCAGTTTCTCACCCAAAGCACGCTGGATGAGTGAAATGTTCTTAGAGCTTGAAGGGGTACTGACGTTTTCAGCCACAAAATGTTCCTGCAAAGTATTTTTGCACTAGAGGTGTTCATCATTTTCATCTCTGTCTTACAGTTTTGAATCTTCAACAGCTAGAAATTGCCTCAGGGAGGTGAGAGTCACATGCCTTTTTTTGGGTCAGTTGGGGCACGGGAGTGTTGGAATCTGAACGCTTACAAAACAAGCACTTTTTCATTTCAAATGTGTCTAACTGGTGAAACATCTAAATCAGGTAATTTAAACCCAAATCTTTTGGCAGCTCAGACAGAGCAGCAACTATCTGCTTCTCAGCAGACCTTTGATTTCAAATTACTGTCCTTAGCCTACTGTAATTTCAACCAGGACCGCACAGGTATTTTGCAAGCACAATTTAAAAATGCAGGCACAGTCTAAAATTTATGAGATTAAAAGCTGAGGACAAGATTCCTCTCCCAGTTACATTAGCACGGAATTATTACAGATGACAAGAGAACTGGGCTGAGGGACCCTAACCCAGAAACAAGACACAGGGGCATTGCAGAACAGGCCACAACAAGGCAGTAGTGTTTTCCCTCATTCTCTTAAATATTTTAAGATTTCCTTGAGTAGTTCTCAAGAAGTTAGAATTCAATTTAAAAAGTGAAATCAGAAGTAAACACTCTTCTCTAACCCATTCTACAAAGCTAAGTCACCATGTAAATTTCTATAACATACCCTATACCTACCCTGCACATGTGAAAACAACAATATAATCTCAGGGAGTTTGGTACAGACAGAGGACAGAGTCTGGCTCCTTGAACTGGACAGATATGACATTACCACCACATGTTCTTTTTTGCTGGGTACCCAAAGGCCCCAGCGTTACGTCCACATGGTTGCGATTGCAAATGCTCAAGCAAGGCTGTGCCTACAATATCTCCACTCTAACTGCAAATGGGATGCAACATACTGGAAAAGGAAAGGAAGAGAGGAATGGGAAGGCTGAATGGGAGCAACAGCAACGTGTGACGTGGTTGCACACTGGAATCCTTTCAAGTTATTCCAAATTCTTTCAAATGTCTCTTAAAATAAGCAAAATCAGCTGTTCCCAAGGCCTAGGCCATGCCTATCATTAATTCAGGAGCAGCAACAAATGTTTCATACATAAAAGCTTGGCATTTATTCAGAGAGTGGCTAAGAAAGCGCAGTCCTCTGAGATCCCTTCCCTCCATAGACATCGCAAAGGCTGCAAGTGTTTGGAGCCTGACTGCTCTCTTGTCTTGGAGCCACATACCTCCTGATAAGAAGGGGGAGTAGAAGTTACAGTGGTTCAGCTAACTATAGAGGAAGTCAGCAAGAGAATAGCTTACCAAGCTGCTTATTTCAGGGAAATGATTTTTTTTAATCCTCCTTGAAGCTTTTTTTTTTGGAAATGAAAAGCTCTGCGGAGAGGTTGCACATCCTCTAAGCCTCTGCACTGAAGATCTGAAAGCTTTTTTTTTTCAAATCAGAAATGGCAGAAGCACAAAACTCAACAAGTCAACCTGAATTTGTGGAGGGTGATGTCACCTTTTTCGCAATAGCATGCCTTTTGCTGTGACCTGGTATCTTCCTTAACTATCCTGGGGAAGGATATCCTCACAGGCTTAGTATTCCTTTTCTGAAAATCATTAACAACTCTATTTACATAGTCTGAAATTAATGCGTTCATTCACAATTAAAAGTAGTTTTGCATAATAACAATCCAATTTTATAGGAAAACTGTAAACTTTTCATGTATTAATCATCACGAAAAAAGAGACACTGGTTGGGTTTGCTAATTGTTTAAGACTGCATTAATGATCACTGCAAAGGACGGAAGGATTAAACTCATTTCAAGCTCAGATTTAACAAATCTTTCTAATACCTTTAAAACCAAATTGTGCTCACACTTGATGCACAGCGCTAAGACCATCTACTTCTAGTCTTAATGTGGAATGTTAAGACTTTTTATTTAATCTCTATCCAGAATCACATGGGAAAATGACCTAAGAGTTGAGGGAAGGTACTGAGGATACAACCTAAAAGCTAAGATTTTATTACCTGTAGCATCAACGTCATAGCTACTTGAGTGACTACGCACAGCACAAACCGAAGTGATGCTGCTTTAGATCTCAACTGAAGAAAGACGAACAGAAATCAGAGGCTGAGTGATAGGAAGGTTTTCAATTAAGATATTCTCAACACTGGACACTGGAAGTGACTGTAAATCCCAACCATCAGCCTTTTCTTTTTTTTTTCCAGGCTTTCTCTTGCTCACCTTGAGAAACCCTTTTATGAGGAGAAGTCTGACATCTCTACAGCTCATACTAACCTTGAACACGTGGAATGCTTCAAACTGAATGTTGGGGCTTTTATCTCGCAGCAAGTTCATCATCAGCTTGAGATTTTCTGGTTTGCTGATGTATTTTGTCATGATGGCAAAGTTGTGTCGGTCCAGAATCAATTCGCCCAGCAGCTATAGAAACAATTACAAAATAACGCAGGTTTTTCAGTTTACCACATTATTTTTGAATGCAAAGAAAGCACCAATGTATTTTGATGCTTGCCAAAGAGGTTTCAATGTCACTACTTTAAAAAAGAAAACAAGAAACAAGACTTGTTATCATGCAGTGAATTACTTAGTGCCCAGTAATGCTCATCTTGTAAATACGACAGAGAGGGATCCCACATATGGGGAATAGGAGCTGGCGTGAGCCAGCCAGGACAGAAGCAAGTGTAGCACAGCTGTCCCACAAAGATGCCTTCATTTCATGTGGATGTTACATTAACACACCTCTCTGGTCCTATCTGCAGGTCACGTCACACTTGGTGCTGTAGCAGCAAGCAGCACCAGACAGACCATCGTGTTACTCTCAAGTTCAGGTTAACCTACGTTCTGAACCAAAGTACAAACCTGAGGTCAGAAAAAAAAATGATAGTGCTTGTTCCCCAGAAATGGCCCGATGCTTCATCAGAGATCCACGAAAGAAAATTCACAGTGAACTCTTGTGCACTGTAGGAGCAGCATCCCCAAGCACTTATTTATTTTTTTTAGAAAGTATGTGGCTGCTCTGTTGCCATACATGCATCTTCATATTGCGCATAACATGGAGTTCAAATTTAGAAGGAAAGCGCTGAGAAACTTTACCTTCAAAGATTGTCTCTTTGTTACGTAATTCTCAGAATGAAGGAGTTTTTCGTAATCCTCAAAGATCTAGAGTAACAAGAAAACACAAATGTATCTGATTCACGTCCATCCTTCCTCCTCCTGGTCCTTCCCACCCCAGAGGAGCAGCAGAGGCTGCAGCAGTGCCACCCTCAAACATCTCACTGCAATGCCAGCTCCAGCTCTCATCGCCTTTTTTCCTGGCTGGTTACCACACAGTGAATTAACGCCCAGGAACACTCCTCTTCCAAATACTGCAGAGAGAGATACCACATATGGCTTGGATGTATCAGGAGCTGGTGCGAGCCAACTAGGACAGAAGTAAAGCCAGTGCCTTTAGAGCTTTCTCTTACAAGAGGGCAGGACACGTGGGTCCCACACGTAATGTCCACTCACTCATGTCATGGTCATGATTTGCTTTGTGATTCAATGCAATACCCCAAACTGGTGACAGTGCATCCCATACTGACGTACGCCAAAAGCTCCTTCGGTGAGGTGCCACCTGCCTTCAGCACCTTCACTTGTTAAAACCCAACAAGGGCCACTGGGCGCCAAGCACATGCAGGCTTTTGTGGGATCAGGCCAAGGGAATCTTGTGGTCAAGAAGACTGAGTGAGAGGGCTCTGATATTTCAAACCATCTAACAAACAAGCAAAAAAACCCAACACTGCTGTCCAAGAATCATTTTTAAAAATGCTCACTTCCACAAATTATACTTAAAATTTTAATTGTTAAACAAAGGTAGAACAGGGACTCTTCCAATGCCAGTGCTTCAGTACTAAAAGATTAGCAGAGACACTAATTTTGCTCCAGTTAAGCTCCATTCGTGACTCAGCAATAATAAATCTTATCTTTATTTAACCTTCTTGGTAACTCTAGAATGAAATAAATAGCCTTTAGCCTTTTCACTTTGGCCAATTAAATAAAGAATATTTCAGGTAACATGAGAACACAACCTGTAGACTAAATCCATGATCCATATCAGCCCAACTTTAGTTGATTCTAATGGAATTTTTCTGACCCACATTTAGTTCAAAACTGAGCCAAAATTTCAAAGTGAAAAATGGCAGGAAACCAAGGGACTGATTGTTTTAGGATGGTAAGAAGAATACTTGCACCTTAGTCCCCCTGTCAGGTACATGTAACTTCCAGTAATGCTAAAACGTCTTCCAGCACCTTTTCTCCTCTGTCTCAGAGTATTATATATCACACTGGTATGGCCCTAGCAGTGCTGGAATATCACAAAACTCTTCAAAAATGTGCACACCTTTTTCCCCATGATCTATTTACATACAAAGTTGACAGTTCCATTCACATATGAGGAGATGCGATGCATGCAGAGAGGAATAAAACTTGCTTTTAAACTATGAATGCTCCTGAAACCTTGGCGCATACCCCTGTGTGTGTGCAGGGGGGGTACCTGTATTTCAAACACCACGCAAGGATTCTGCTTTACTAAAAGCAATGCTTTGCAGTCCTATGTGACTATTTTATGCAGAGCATGAAGCCCTCTGCTATTGAAAGCTCACTTCTTCCAGCTAAGTATGAACAGATTTTCTTAAAAATTGTTCTATCTTTTACACTTACTGCATCATAATTCTGTTCCAGAAATTCGGCTACCAGCAATTTGTGTCGCGTTAACAGGTCCTGGGGAAGAACAGAAAAAGGTTACCTGAGAGACTGTGCTCATTATATTGTTCGTTGCTTCTCAAATGTATTTTAGTGTATTTTTTTTACCAGGTCATGTTTTAGAAGGTATTTACAATGTGATTTCTATAGACAGAAAGCATTTAAAAAACAAAGCTGTATTGTGCTTTTATTAGGATTTCAAGGGGAATTCAGTGAATGCTCACAGAATCAATATAAAACTATTCAAACACTTGGTCTTTATATTCCTTTTCACTCCCACCTTTTCTTAAGGCCATCGTGCACAGTACTTACAATAAAATGGGGCATGGGAAAGGAAGAAAGTAAATTAAGCCTTTATGGGGGAATCAGCTATGGTCCCAAAGCCAAAACTGATCTACATGCTACACCACAGCTGGAAAATTGTGCTAAGTTTGATCAACTGATATGGCTCATCTCCAATGAACACAAGACAGACTCAAATTCAACCACTCTGTACATACATTTCTTTATTTAAAGCCTAAAAGTTAGGCATCAACCTAAGCCAGCCATGCAGGCTCCCTTCACAGCCACTCCATCACCAGAAAGGGTCCTCGGGTAGGTGGGATGAATCCCTTCTGCAGCTCTTCTTCTGCCCACGGTGGGCTGACAACAAGCAGTAGCGGACCTTTTAGTCAGCTGGACAGGATGCCTCCCATGCTAAAAGGTCAACTAATTCAAATTTAAATTCAAGCAACCTCTCCCATAGAATGGGAACGCTGGTGCGCAGTGACAGAGATGCAAATGTTCAGCTCCAGAGGAAATCAAGTCTCTTTACTGGATGAATAGTTATGAAATGGCCAGTTTGAGGCATTTAAGTTTAATTTTTATCTTATTGCCTCTTTTAAAACATAAAATTGATCACAAAGAATGCCTGATGAAGTCCATTCAAGTCGGTATTTTTCCACTGAATCAGCTTCTGCTATCTTTTTCATAATTTTTTTCCTTGGTTTCCCAACCCTATCAGAGACTGAAGCTGATGAGCAGTTGAAGCAGATGCACAAACACGTCTTCTACAGCATCGCAAATAAAAGAAATCCTTTACATACTAATCCTTTAATTTATTTTTACCATCAATTATAAGAGGAAAGCAGAGTGCTATAAAATCCAGTACGTGTTTTTAATACATTCCTTTATTTAGCAGGACTGCAGTGACAGCGGTTTAAATGGCTGAGTGCAACAAACGTGATTCATGAGTTTTACACAGGGTACTCAGGAGACAAGTACAACATTTTTCAATAGGGGGCACAAATGGAATATAATCCAAAATGAGCTTTTCATAGAAAATCACGAGAGAGCACAGAGCAACAGTATTCAATCACCACTCTTTCCAGCCGTTGCTTGTACCCGCCACAGCTAACTATATCTCTAAATACACGTCATCTTCCTCTGCATTTTTAACAGCTCTGTTTCCTCTCTGCAGTACACCTGGCTGCATTTAATTAAGAGGTACATCTCCAGATCATCAAAAATTCCAATACTTCCCTACTATAAATATCCTCAGACTTTGATGCACATTTAATTGAGCACTCCTCTGGTGCATAGGCTATCCAAGGTTTTCAGCTCTGAACCAGACACCCTGGTGGCAATACTACAAACATAACACAGGGGCGACAGAATCGAAAACATGAGTTCAGTAACCAAGCCAGCGAGAAATCAGAGCACTTATTTCTATGGTATTAGAAATTAGGTAGCTCCATATTTCATGATTCAATGACTTCCACATCAGTTCTTGCTGTTCCAGCTATGCAGAGTAACAGACAAATGAGAGATGAGATGAGCAGCTGGTTTATTTCCAGACCTGACCATGTATCAGGTGCTAAGAGGGAATTTTAAAAGAAAAAATACAGTTCCTAGATTTTTCCCCAAGCATTTTAAAAGGTGATTTCTGACCTATGTGTGAGGATGAACTGTCCTCACACTCCTCTCTTTCCAGTGCACATGAGGATGTGGAATCCTATTTTTAAATCCTGCTAAAAATACACTTGGTTCACAGGGGTTAGAAGTCAGTTACACAGATGTAGATCTGTGAACAACATCAATCTGGTTTTTTGGGGGAGGTTTTGCAGCAGACTGTGGTCCTTGCCCCAACTTAACTGACTCTCGTCCCCATCCTGCCTCCTGGTTGAGGTGAAGACTGTCCATCACCACCAACACAATCTGCTGTCGTGCTCAAAGCAGGGCCTGGAGAAAAGATGTAAATCTGTTCTGTCAAGCTGGGAACAAAGTCCAGGAGCACTTTTTCTGAGCAGAGATAAATATTCTTCCGAGCACAGGGTAAAATGCCAGAGACAGAAGATTTCAATATCTCAGTTACGTAGCATTTTTATACAGTCCTACACTGTACTTTCACTTGTCTGTGTTTCTGTGCTACTTTCACTTTCATCACATTTACACCACAACTTAAAATAAGTGGAAGATGCTGCTATTGATTAAAGAGTGTTTGAACTGGCAATCCTGCTCATTACTGACAAATGAAATGTTATTTCCATCATGCAAATCTTAACCCCATTCAGTAGAGTAGTAAAAAAAGAAGCCAGATTTAAGTATGCATTGAATTGCTGAACTGAATTCTAACATTCCTTACAGTTATTCCTAAGGTCTATCTAATCATGTTTCTAATTAGCTTTGAGAAGAAAGAATTAACAACTTGTTTCTATGACAGCAAGGAACCCGATGACAGAAGGGAAAAAAGAAAAAAAGGGAGTTACATCTATATTTAGAAGAGTCTTTACCTGAAAATAATTTTCTCTGTATTTCTTAAATTATTTTACAGAACTAAATTAATCTTCTCTGCACATAAAACTCATAGGCACCAAATTTTGCTCAGAGACTGTATTAACACCTTGCAGGAAAGACAATGGTCACAAACTCCAAGAAACTTGGCAAGCTTCGCCCAACTTCATTTTTAATACAACTCAGACTCTATACAGAGTCTATGCAGTGCTTTCTCCTACTTACAGCAGTATGGCCCTTACACTGAACTATGGGTCACAAAAGTAAGCATACAAATAAGCTGGAAAATAATCAGTGGGCATGGCGTTAGTCTGAAATTGACTGCCAAACTCAGAATGGTCAGCAAAAATGAAAGGATTTTTTAAAGTGAATTTTAAATGATTCTTTTTATTTACAGGTTGTGGTTATGATGGGTAGTGGTTTTGTCTCCAAGGGAAGGTAGGGAGAAAAAAAATGTTATGCATTTTACAAGAGCTGTACATAGTACATGATTAATTTGAGTTTTAAAAGGCTGCATAAAAGACCTTGAGTTATCAAGATGAAGAACATCTGTGAAATGTAAATTTGTATTGAATTAAAGATTCTTTGCAGACTTGATCACTGTTGTGAATCCTGTTACAAACAGACCAAAGATTAATTATATCCTTTAGTGAACAATAAAAAAGTCACCAGTTTAAAGGCAACAAAACATTCAGTGGCAACTACTGATGGAGTGACATTTTTGACACAACACTGTGATGCAGGCACTGAATAATTTACCTTGAATGTAGCGAAGGCATCAGAAGCTATATCAAATGTTGACATTTCCACATATTTAAAAAAGTCTCTGAACTGTTCCGAAAAAAGTATGATTTTGGCCAAGGGTTCATGCCGGATACACTCTCTCAGCATAATTCCACAGCGTAAGGCAATATTTGGGGATTCATACCTGAAGAATAAAAAGAAACAGAGAAGATCAAGCCTAGAAGAACAAAGATAAGAAGGCACTTTTCTAGCAATGAGGAACGTTGTAGCACAGGGAGGATGCGTGCCAGTGGGGACACGACACAAAGCTAAGGAGCAGACGCACATAAAGCTGCCAGTGCTTTCCATTGCAAACCTTTGTCTTCCCAAGCCAAAACACATCCTGGTGTGAACGTGCACTGCACCTCCTCTCTGCCAAAAGGCCGTGGGGAGCATGTAATGTTTCCACAAAGCTCCCTTTTGGATCGATGAGAAAGCAAAGTCCATACAATATAACAACCTCCCTTTTCAGATTTAATTCTGAGCTCCCCAGTTTATCCAAGAAAAATGTAACAACTCATGACCATCCATCACCTCCTACTCTCCTTCTAGAGAATGTCGTTCTAGAATATTAATGTCTACTGAGGAAGATAGGGAGTTGATGCAGCAAGTCTACACAGGATTAAGCTTTCTGCAGGTGTGAAGATCTTTGTTGCAGTTTAGGAGGAATTCTGCTCAATCCCCCCTCTGCATAGGCTATGACTTTGTTCAGGAGACAAGTATCTGTTCGTCAAGTTACGATCCTGTTACAGCACAAGCACTGCAATAGCCAGGAGCCAGCACGCTGCTCCATCCTGGAAAGGGAGAAGGGGAGGAGGAGATTCAGATCATCTTCTATTTCTATAAGGTCTTGATTACTTTAAAGCTGAAATTAATCTGAAACAAAACTGTTAGAAACACAATTAAGAAAAAAAAAAAAAGAAATCCAACAGTCAAGAAGGACTTAAAATGAACTTCTTCCAGCAATCTTCAGTCATGTGAAAGTGGTGAAGTCCTGGGGGACAGAAAGCACGCTCTGTTTCAATAAGCCGGTCATACTATATCAGAACTGTGTATTATCAATCAGAGTTTATCAGCATCATTTTTCTTTTGCACAATTCATTCTTATCACTAGGCAAAAAAAAAAAAAGAAAAACACAAAACGCCATCTGTGCTATAAGTGAGTGGGCCCTCAAATTTACCACCAGCTTGCAATTTAAAAGAATGGTAGTGTTTTGCGAGCATACCAGAGCGGCATACTTCAACCTGATGTCAACAATAGCTGTCTTAATGAAAAACGAACTACTATTCCAAACAGGCAAATAAAACTTACCACCCTCAAGGAAATGCAGGCACTCAAGCCCTTATTTGTTTCCTTTTGGGAAACATTTGCAAATGTGAATTTATAACCCTCTAGACAATGGAGATTCGCTGATGTTTTCCGCTGAGGCGTGCCTCTCCTCAATGTCATTAACAGGAATACTAATTTTCAAGCAAAAAGAGGCGGAGTTGCTCCTAGGAGCACAGCCAGGAAAATATTAAATAGTTGGCTACAGAATATTTTGGTTGGAATAAGAGCAAATTACATTGTTTCCAGCACAATAACTTTTTAAAACACAAATATCAACAGAATCATTCTTAGTCAAATACCCCATTATCTGGAGGTGGGTTATGGACTTTTGGCTGTTCACATAAGCGAGGGAAGTTGGGTTTGGCTCCTGAAATATGCCTGAAGAAGTTTACAGGCTGCCTGGTCATAACTGGTACGCTCTCCTCACCCACACTTGCAGGCAAAGCTACTAAGCACGAATGATAAAGATGTGGTTCAAAATTACTTCTAATGAGCAATTAGCGCTCTATGCTAATGTGCTCCTGCAGCAGAAAAAGAAGTATAGAGTACGCCTTTGTTTGGATGAGCTTACAACCTAAAGAAACTTCCACATAGTGGCTACCAAGGACAACCAGAAATGGAAATAATGGACTTGAAATATTTTTAAATACTTATTGTAGAGGCTGAAAGAGGCAAGACTGAGAACAGAGATGCATTTCAGCACAAAGGGAATCATACTTGTGTGGCTAGTGTGGAAGATGGCACAAGGTAAGGATCACAGGCAGGATATAGGAAGGCACTGAGCCTGGGAAACACAAGGTCTTGACAAACAGCTATATTCTGATCTGATTTTACACTAAAACTCCTATAGCTTGAGTTTATCCTTGGATACGGAATTTATCCTTGGATAAATTCAAGGGGAATTCTGCAACTTTAGCCAATATACCATTAAAACTATGACTGCACTGTGATATGAAGAGATCATCACAAAACAGATTGAGGCAGTGGCTGAGTACATTAGACAGCATGTGGCAAGAAATATATTCACAAAGGAGCTTATAAATTTGTCACTTGGAAGAAACAATGCAAGTGCCACTTCAAGTCCTCTACAGTCATAGTACTAGAGGGAAAATATTTTCAATTACAAAGGACCAAAGTTATTTGTAGGCTAATGCAATATGCTGACACAGGAGAAAAAAATGGCCCAAACATAACCAGTACTCTATAATACGCACCAAACATTGTATTAATCTGAAATCCTATTCATTCACAAAGCCTGCACACAGAGAAAATAAGATACTATTAAAGCAAGTCCTCATGCAGCAGGAAAGTCAACTTATTAAAAAAAAATTTAAAAAAAAGAAAGAAAAAAAAAAGTAAAAAAAAAAAAAGTAGTGAACTATGTGTTCTATGTTTTTCTGAAGCTGGGAAGCTGGAAGGAAGTAGTCAACAAGTAAAGCGAAGCCTAAAAGGTAAGAACAGTTATCTCAAGCTGGCAGTGCCACAGGAGGATTAGGCAGGAAACACTGGGCGGGAGCTCTGATTCAGGATCCTTCCCACTCACATTATGCAATGAAAAAGCAACCTTTTGTTGAGAATTTTGCATCCAATACAAGTAAAACAATGACGAGTCTTCACAATAATCCCAGGCTGTTTGTTTTATAGCCATAGCTGATCTTTTTTTTTTTTTTCCTCTTCAAATAATGCCATATACAAGCCAGATAAATCCACTTTCCTTTAAGCAGATTTTTATATATTTCATTTAACTTCATCTTCAAGTCACGTTTTCAAGTGGTGGTGTCTAACACATGAAGTGTGCTGATGGCACACCAGCACCGCGTGCTGCCCGCACACAGAAAGCCGCACGTTCGGGGCCCTACCCTTGCTTTGGGCACGTATTTTAAGTTATCATTTTTAAACAGCCCTGGCAGCAGGACATAGGCAGGTAAGACAGTATTGCGTTTGACATCATTATGCTGTTCTGTGGCAGCTGCTCAGACACTGTCAGGGTTGGATAGGACTGTCTTCTAGACTGCTGCTGATGAATTCAACAGAACTTTCTAACGAGAAACTCCAGAAATGGCAGTGCTGATACAGTGCAGTGCTGTGGAGAGATAGCCAAGAAATCCAGAACAAGGAGCCTGAGGACCAGCTAACACAGACACGCTGCTGCATGCAGCAGCAATCTCCAAAAAAGCACCTAAACAATGACATTTGAATATATCCAGTGGTTCTGATCGCCTACAGTAAAATGTCTGTCAGCAGTACGTATGCATAACATAAAATCTTTACTATCATCTTAATATCCCTGGTTGTTACAGATGCCAAAGAATATCTAGGACATCACCCAAAACTGTTTTTTAGCTTTAAATAAAACCCAGACATATGGTAACGATGCATGCGCAACATGCAAAACCAAATTGAGTGAAAAAGTGAGGGCGAGATCACCAAAGCAAAGACAGAGATGAGGGAAGAAAATGATTGTATCTATATTTGAAATTGAAAACAGTTGCACAACTTAGCGACAACTGAGAGAATTATCATCACTGTTCTGAAACAACCAGTTCGAGGTTCATATAAATGGTGAATTTTAATGAACAAACAAAACCAAAATGCATTTAACTAGCTTACTCGTTTCCTCTCTGAGGAAGCTGGCATTTAGTAACACAAAACAAGTCAAGAGTTTCAAAATTAAAGCTAAATCACAACAAATTGCCATACTTGTAAGACTAAGACCTGGCTCAGCCCGGCTGCCCAGCTGGGCCCCCCACCAGCCTGCCCGCGAGGACGGCAGCAGGTCCAGGCCTCCTCCTGTCACAGCAACCAAGAGCTTTGGCCACCACGGCCAACCGCAAGCTCAAAGTTCCTGAAATCCCTAGTTTTGACCAGTTCTCTTGGTTACTTCCTCCCCCCCAACTACTCAGCTGTGCTGGAATGTGGCCAATTTTGAAGGAAATAACTATTTTGGAAGACTCCCATGCAAATCCCTTTCCTGGCTCAGGTCCACCCCTGGGAGAAGAGGGAGGGTGAGGGGAAGTTTATCCTTGGTGTTCCCGCCTTGTCCTACACGAATCTTAGATGGTGTTTGAGTATTTTCCTAACTCTGGTTGTGGAACAAATGGCAAAATCGCAAATCTTCAACCTCAAAAGCAAGACAGTATATATATAAATATTAATATATATATAATTCTCTTAAGTACCATTAGTTTAAAAGGCTTATGTCATGTTTTTGAATGGTTGTTACTAGTGTGACCATACAACTATAGGTGTCCACATTGTTTCATCCTGATCAGCCAATACATGCACTTGTTTCTGCATCATTTCTTTAATCCAAAACACATATATTCTCATTTTCTTCGGGAAAAATAAACAAAATCCTAAAGCTTTGCCTTCTTTGGCTTGTGTGGTTTGGAAAATCACAGGAAAATGAGCAGAAAGCAGTAGACTTCAAGGTGCTGGAAAGGCAAAGCTTGTCACTGAATGGAAAGTGCTTTTGGTCAAAGGCAAAGGAGATAAGAAACCTCAAGAGTTTTAGGCCAACACTTGTGCACTCCTGAATGCAACTCCAGCTGATGTCCTCTCCACACAGCAGTCTGCTCCCCATCCTTAGCCAGCTTACCTTGGGAACCACCAGCTTATAGCTGAGCACTGACTCCCTCAAAGGTTAAAAGACACACACACACAAAAAGCTGAAAGTTGTGTAGTTCATCACTGAATTAATTTGAAGTTGAAATTCACATGTGGTTACAAGCATCGGAGAAGTCTGCTGCACAGACACAACTATTCTTTTTAGGCATTTTTCCTTCTCCCTGTTTTACCACATGGTGGGTCCAGCATTTGACTCCACTTATTTACAGACAGTGCTGTAAGTCACTCCTGCAATGCAAAAAGCTCTAAATGAAGCTCAGCAGTTGTCAACAACACTACACAAGAGTTTACGGCAAGAACTGAAGTACACATCGTGTGGGGAGCAGTCAAAAACAATCACACATAATTACTCCAACATGAAATTTGGTGAAGAAATAACGGCCAATTAAAATAATCCAGTCATTGAAAAGTATGCAGTTAAGTTGAAAGAAAGTCAGTACAAAAGAAACAAAATAAGAAATCTGGAACAAAATCTGAAAATCCCTCGTATTAAAAACAAACACACAAAAACCAACCAACCAAACCAAACGACAACAAAAACACCCAAAAGTGAGGAAGCAGATGAACTGCATTGCCAGCCTGTTCCAGGCAACGCTCTTTAATAAAAATCAAATTAAAGCACCCACCCTTTTAGAAGCATGAATAGGATATGTGGATGGGCACTAATGTATTCCACAGTAGGGCTGCGTGTGCCAATTTGTCTTCTCAAGATGTTGTTAAATATCTGGGAAACATCCTTTTTGCCCTGTTAAAAAAAGCAAAATAGATCTTCAACAGGAAAAACATGAACAAAAGACCATTTATGATAATCTCTATTTAAAGTGGAAATGCAATAGAAATCAAAACAAGTCAGTCTCTTTTTTTTGAGCCCTCCACAGTCCCACCACCTCATACTTGCTGTTGTCTTCAACACCACGAGAAGGCTTCCTCCCTCAGGTGGCTCTGAAGGCTACTGATCCCCCAATTTACACTTTTCTTTTTTGAAATGAAGATGTGCATCCCCCTTGTTCTGTCAAACAAGTCCCTGGCTATGTAAATAGCAACATTACAGTACCAAAAAAAGCAAGCCACTACCCTGAGGCAAACAGGTTTTTGCAGCGTGTACTATTGCTCCAGCAGCCTCCAAATTTAAGCTGTCACGCTAGTACCAAGTACACCACCCCACAGCCTAGACTTACTAAGTTAAAGCTTTTCATTATTCAAATGCAATCAATGTCAAGTCTGATTGCATTTTTGGAAATTGGGTTAAAATTTAAAACTGCACCCATTATTTCGCTATGAAGAATGAAATAACTACTACTCATAAAAAAGGCTGGGTCACACACGTCTCTGTCACAACTAAGATCCTTCATTTTGTCCTAATTTTCTCCTGTATACATGCATCTGCACACTTTGTCTTCAAACGTTTCCCTGTGCAAACAACTTTTCAGAAGGTCTTTCCAAATTATGTTCTACTCAGCCACAGTGTTTGCCAGTACATCTTGCATTAGATGTCCTCTTCCTCCTCCACCACTTTCTCCCCTGGCCACAGGAGACAAGCTGATGTGTGAAATTAATGGAGGGGGGAGACCGCTGCCCCAATGACCAGTAACCAAGGCATTGAGTCAACAGTGGGTCACTATGCACAGGGCAAGCTAAAGCAAAAGGTTACTTACAATCTGTACATGCTCATCGATCTGTCTTCAGAGGACAAACATTCCTTGGCAGGGAACTTATTGAATGTTTGAAGCCAAGGAGCAGATAGTTTCACACGGAGGGAAATTCCCTAGTTTCACCTCTACAAATAAATCACCGCTGAGAAACACAAAATATTCTGCTTTCCTACTCGTTCCAACCCAGCTGGCTTGGATACTCGGGGACTCGGGGAATTAAACAGGAGAATCAAATCAGAGCAGGCCAGTCCATCTGCCTTTGTTTGCAACACTTTTGACCCTTAGACATTTTTTTCACTAGGCTAATGCTTTATAAAGTCATCCCATTCTCCCCTGTCTTTACAACACCCATAACATATGTCTGGAATCCTGTGATCTTCAGCAGCTTCAGCAGTTACTCCAAGACAAAACCAGTGCAGATGGAGAAGAGCTGTTGAAAGGGTAAGGTGAAAATGGCCAAAAAATTCCATGATCCTCTCTGCCATGCCAAATTTTACATGAGTTACTTAATATGAGGTGCACTACAGCATTATAGCAAACAGCAGAGAATACATATATATATATATATATATATATATATGTAATTATATCAACATTTTCTAGAGACCAGCGATGGTAAAAGCCAGAGAAACTGGTCTCTTTGGGTTCTCCTGGAATGAATGAAGCCAGATAGGAGGGAACCAAGGCAGACTTCCCTCACTACCAGACATCTCTAAAAATTGTCGGAATGCTTTTGCATTACTGTTACTTGGATCTGCAATTTGATTTTACCTTACAATGAAATACATATGGCCACTGAAGCACAAGGTAAGGCAGCACGGAGAGAAAGCAGTTAGATAAGAACAAAAAAAGTGCCAAGGATGCCATTATATAAATAACAAATTGCACAACACCTATACTATCATTTAGCTTCCGTTTCAAGATAAAATAAGGGAAAGTTTCTAACGTCACCATTCCTGGGCTTGTGGCTATTAATTGCCTCCCTGAGTGGCTTTACGGTTTGTGAACCTTTAGGCTTACATGCACTTAGTAACATAGCATCTTTTAATTAACTTTTTCTCTGTGCACACTTCCCTTAGCTCTTCAAAGTCCACAGATTCACAGAATGTTAGGGACTGGAAGGGACCTCGAAAGATCATCTAGTCCAAACAATAAATTTTGTATTTTAAGGTTCAAAAAATCCAGCCTGACCTCGATTCTGGGTTCCTGCTCAAACCCAGCTTTATTGCTTCATAAACAGTACCATCAGCAAAATTATGTATTGTATCATGAGTGGCAGAAGCAATACACCTGTGTTTCCTATAAATGAGTGATGAACATGTGCAAGGACATGACAGTCTCCACCTACACACATGCCCACCCCAGCCACATGTGCTGTAAGGTACAGGCAGATGAAATGCACACGAGAAAGGACTCGAGTCTCTGCTTCTGTCTTTTCCTGGGTAGAGGCATTAGCTCTGGTCTCACTCTTCTAAATAACCATCAGGTTTCACGAAGTCTTTGAAAACACATCTTCAAAAAGGAACTGCAACTGTGCAAAACTGGGCAAGCGCTGATCTCTTCTCTCTGGTGACCAGTAACAGAACCCAAGGGAGTGGCAGGAAAATGTGCCAGGGGAGGTTCAGGTTGGACATTAGGAAAAGGTTCTTCCCCCAGAGGGTGGTGGAGCACTGGAACAGGCTCCCCAGGGAGGTGTCACAGCCCCAAGCTTGACAGTGTTCAAGAAGAGACTGGATAATACCCTCAGACACATGGTGTGAACTGTAGGGTTGTCCTGTGCAGGGACAGGAGTTGGACTCGATGATCCTTGTGGGTCCCTTCCAACTCAGCACATTCTGTGATTCTCTGATTCCCTTCAAAAATCACATTTACAAGTGACTTAGAATTTTTCTTTCTACCATTGCATATGGATCAAAAAATTAATTCGTATATTATAAAGTGGTGAAATTGCTTGTTCAAAAGAGAAACGTAAATGCCAGCTGTGGCCACCAATATAACAAAACGGAAGCAGAAAAGTTAAGGAACTGAAAATCTCAGTGAGAATATGAACACAGAGCAACAAATGCTCCTCTGTCGTCGTCTTCAATGACATTTCATCTGCACTGAGAGTATGCATAGCAGTTTTGCTAAATGACTGAAAAAATTTTATCATGGAAAATTCTATTTTGCAATAAAATTATTAGAACTGTTTGTAATAATAGTAATTCAGCAACCCATTTGGTATTTTATTCAGTGCTTGCATTTGAAGGCTACATTTGATATGTCCAGACATAATTTTTTTGTCTGACAAAAGCAATATAGACTGCCAGGCAAATAAAATAACGCAGTAGCTTCCCTTACATGGCGTATTTGCTAACAATATCTTCCCACCACCTCCTTTTTTCTTAAAAATAAATAAATATTTTTAAAGGAGTTTGGGTTGTTGGGGGTTTTTTTGTGTGTATTTAAGACATTTAACAACAACCAGAGGTGGCAGGGAGATGACAAATGAAAGGATCTGAAGAAATTCTAGCATAAAAAAAATAAAACTCCTGAACTCAAGACCTGAGGAAGAGCGGGAGGACTCCACTAGCAACATTTTCAAAAAGGAATAATCAATAAATAAATCTATCTGTCCCTTGGATCCTCGATTTACTGGGTATACAGGGAAGATGGGGCAAAACTAAACATACACCTCCCACCATCTACAAAATTGAAAGAAAAGTAAAAACAAGTAATTTCAGTAAGAGGAGAAATCTTCCACAGAAACTAAATCCCACAAGAGGTGACTCTGAGAGCATCAGATGATCTCCTGGGGACCTGATTTTTAAATTCAGTGGCTGCCCTGTCCTACCTGTCAGGTTCAGACCGCAGTAGCGGAGCTTGGTTCCTGGGGATTTCTCACTGCTCTGTGATGCTCAGGCACTTGTGATGATTCACCAGCACCCGGGAGCCATAAAAATCAGAGGACTCACAAAAGCAGCCCCCGGGAACCACTATCCCATCTGAACCATGGACCACAAGAACGCTATAATGACCTGCCAGCAACAAAGCTTCTTGCCTGTCCCTGCCAGGCAAAGGTCAATTAAAAGGGTTTATATTTATCCCAAATTACTGCAAGATTTTCTACCATAACTCTTCTTGTCCTTATTTATAAGCAAGTTCAGTTATCTTAGTAGTTATCTGCTAAGTTCTTGGCTTTAACAACAAAACTGTCAAGGACTTCCATGGACTAGATAATGAATAAATATTACTCCTTCTCCTGGCAAAAAGATATATTCCTTTCTTTTTTTTTTTAATCTAAATAATTAAGTGGGAGCAACCCAATTTGCCTTGCTACTTGCTGTCAGTTTTTAACACCTTTTTCGACTCCTTTCCTCTCAACTATACCATCTCAATTTTTTCAGTTTTCTTCACACAACATTTTCTCATGCTTCCAATTATTTTCCTTCCCCATGCCTGGACTCCTGGAAACACTCTTCAGAGATGGCGTTTGGCTCTACTTGCACTATCCCAAAGTAAGAGGTTAGTCACTGCAGCTTACGAGGCTGGTCACAGTGTTCTCAGCATTATTTCCTATCTTGCTTGGATACACATGGCAATATTTTTTTTCCTTGTTTTTGTTTTCAGAAAATCCCCCCCAAAATAAATCAGATGCATTGCATTTGCTTCCAGTATATAGGCACATCTATCAGGACACTGATTAATCTACAGCTGCTACTTTCTTCAGCATGCAAAAAACAGTCTCAATGCAATAAAATTATTTAGACCTCAGAAAAATACAGCTATACTCACTGACAACACTGAGACCAAGGAGACGGAAAGGTTTATGGATGCTGACCCACCTCAAAATCTATCAACTGGAGGTTGGCAATAAGTGTCACTAGAAGGCCACTGTTGTATAGCTCTTGAGCCAGCTGAGCCACGACTTCTGTAGGCGGCTCCTTGTCTGTGGTCCCACACAGAATTTCTTTCATTGCTTGCAGAGATTTTGACACTTCCTCTGATGCCTATTTGCCAGCAGATGCGGGTTTTGTTTGAAAAAAAAAAGAAAAAAAAATTGCATTTTATTTTAAAAGACAAGCAGTTCAAAACAAAAGCTTCTAATCGTGCTTACAATGATCATTATCTATTGTAAAATGGTTAAATAATTTCATGTAATCACTGAGCCTGGAGCATCCACCCTGGATCCTGCAGGTCCTACACATACACACAGATATATGCAATTTAAAGACAGTGTGTCTTAATTAACAGACCAGGGGCAGGAGTGCAATTACCAACCAGCACTAGCAAGATCCTTTAAGGCTTTGGAGGCAGGTGCTGCCCCACAGAAGCAGCAGCACTTGGACCATCTCTCCCCACATCCTCTCCAGTGAGGTCCATCAGCACATGTGGGGCAAGAGGTGCCAGACAGAGGTACCGAACTGGCTGGCTTCTCCTGTTGGCAGAGTGGCTGCTGTGCTGCTTCCCCACCAACTGCTCACTGATGGACCGTCCTGATTCCCCTACTGGTAACCCAAATAAATCCTTGTACCCCTACCAGCTTTGCATTGCCATCACCTGTTTCTCCTCATCATGTGTGGTTTTGGCCAGCGTCTCCTGCAAGGGATTTGCCTACTGAGCACCCAGGCATGCCAGTCTCAGGTTGGGAAATTAATTAAATTAAACTAACTGTTTTAGGAAAGCTCCTTGCCACCAAGCAAACTAAAATCAGTCTTTCATCTCTTACTCCCACCTAATGTATACTAATTTCGTGCCATGTTTCAGGCACCTAATGTAGAGGACAAATCAGGAATTACCTTACAAAATATCCTGACCAGAAAATGAAAGAGCAACGTGTATAAACAGGTAACAGTTTGGCGTTCGTAGCAGTCAGCAGGTTTAAATCAGATGTGAACGACACCATCCCACTTCCCACGGGAAATGACTACTGGCCACAGCATGGCAGCTCTGGCTCACCCTCTTCTCCCAGGTTTGCTCCACTTTGTATAAATAAAGACTCATGGAGCAAAAGTGTTATTTTTTTCATGTATGTGTGTGTGTGTGCTTTAAATCCCACCTGCTCTAGCCATAGGGCTATGGAGGCAATGACTCTTTCTGGGTCAGGGTATATTTAACACACGCAACACCCACAGAAAGGCTGGTTGGATTTTTTGGCAGGGAGTGGGAAGGAAGCAAGGGAGAGGTTTGAAAGCAAATCTGAGAATGGCAGGAAAGTGCCAGGCAACATAGTTAAAGATGCTGAAGATAGGACAGCATTTCACGCCTATATTGCAAAACATTTATTTGAAATGAGTATTTTGTTAGTTTAGCAGGGAGGGGAAAAAATAAATTATCAAGAGACACATAGAAAACGCAAGAGTCATTTGTAAAAGCTAAGTGGATATTAATGGATGTTCAAAGCCAGATCGATAATTTCAATACATCTCCCACATATCTGAAAGGAAAAATGTCATGCTTTGAAATACCACCCCATCAATCTGTATAAAATAACTCCACAGTGCTGCAGAGAGACATCCCTCAACTGCTGATCTCCCAACACTTTAACACTGATTTAAATTGCAGATTAGTAAATAAAAATCCTAGAAAAAGCCTAGAAATTAAAAACAAACAATCAAAGCCCAATGAACAAAAAAAACCAACCCAACACTACAAAACCAAACAACAACCAAAAAGCCACCTTCACATTGCATCTACCTGGAAGATTCAAGCATTGATTTTGTGCAGCATAGATGTTCTCCCCCAATCTGTTTGTACCTACTGTCAGTTTTCTGCTACATGAGATAGGGCAGCATGAGCAGCATGTAAATGAATATGGCTATGTGATAACTTTGACCACAGCAGAAGTCTTGTTGTTCTTTACTGTTGCTCAGCAAAAGAGCCTATTTTTACCTCAATGTTAGTGGTATGTCACCAGAGATATCCCACAGAGTCCAGATGGGATTAACAACAGGGGTGCTATCTTGGAAACTAAAGCTCTAAATCTTTATAAGAGCTGTGCAAATATTTTCATATCAAAGGAAAAAGCCATACATTCTGCTGGGCAGGGTGTGAATATCTCTGACATTCTGTGGTTAAAAAAAATACATTCCCTTTCAAGTATATGTAGTCCTTTGTGATATGTAGAAAAATGTCTGCAACACTCAGCGTTAGGTTTAATTATCAAAAAAGAGGCCAAAAAGTAAAGCACTGCAGGAGAAAAAGAAACCACAGAACACCCCGGTGTTGACAGGCACAACTGGGCACAATAGTTGTATTTCTCTAATCATCTGCCATCCCATCTGCTCATCTTCTTGGCTCTTCTACATGCAATTTACGTTTAGTGTTTAACTTCCTCCCCCTTCATTTCCTCTGGATAGTCTGTGGTTTGACATTCAACCCACCATCAAAAGCTATTCCTGGTCAAATCTAAGGACTGCTCTTCTGTGTCTACTCCTCATCATCTATCTGGAGAATAATCCTGAACACAGATTCTTAAATTAACAGCCACTTCTAGCTTCCACTTTGACATTTCCACTTAATCTTACAGCATTTTTAGAATAATACCTTAAGTATATAAGCACCATTTCTGGGATAGAAGCTTGCTCAAGACTCAGAAGAGAGGTGAAAAAAAAAAAGACATTCCAAGATCCAAAGACCTGAGATCTGTCCAAAACAAATAACAAAGCAAATACATTACCTTGAACATGTGAAAAATACAAGATGACAGAAATATAGCTGCAGAACGGCTTGTTGTAAGAAGCCAGACCAGTCCTGACTCTCTTTAGGAAAATTTGCAAAACCCAACAAAACCCTCTGCAGCACACCCTTTCCCCAACAATGTGGCAAATAGAATTTTGTGATTAAAAAAACCCAGAGATTTGCTAAAAGCTCCAAAATATATTATGACCTCCATACTACTGCTTGTTCTCCACCAGTGGCAACAGCAACAATAGCAGAATGCTGCAACTCTCACTTCAGCAGAAGTTATAGAGCAAAACAGTCTCATGAAATATCTAAGCACTTTAAGCCATTCGTCTCGTTCTTGCATTTAAGCACAATCTTATTTCCAGAAGATTTTCCTTCTGTCCTCTACCTATGAGTCCTTTATATCATGACTGAATATGTGTTGTTATATTTAGAGAAGTCGGTGATGAGCAGAAGGAAAAAAGAGGGAGAGGAGATAACTGAACACAGAATCCTAAACTGAACAGCTTACATATATTATATACAAATGTCAAAAGTGAGATAGGCTGAACTTCGGACAACAAAAGTTGCAGACAGGGACAACAAAGCACAAAATGAACTGCAAGCTGATTCCTACCACATGCATTTATTTAACGTTTGCATTGCTGTCACTGTACAGATATCAGAATCTTGACCTCCTAAAGCAACTCACCGTCTTCTAGTCTACAGGCACCTCAGTTCACAACATTCAAACTTGGGAGGATCCAATTTCACCACAGAATACTAAAATTCAAGGTGGGTACATGGGTAACTCACAAATGAATGACAAGTTGATTTGCAATAGCTGTGTAAGGGGGCTGAAGGAGAGCACAACCCGCACCGATCCAGGCAGCGAAGCCAGGATTTTTTCAGTGATAGCATTTCTTCTCTACTTTGGCCCAACAATGGACTAACAAGTTTTTTCCAACAAGAAATAAATCTTTCTCCACAGAGCATAGTTTATAGTGACCAGCAACTGACAAGAAGTTTCTGGGTCCATTTGGAAACATAACATTTTGTGTACATGTGGAAGTCTAACAATTCTTGTATCACTTTGCTAACCTTACTGGACTCAATGACATACAATAGGCTTGAAGCTTGAGAACTGACAGCATAGATAAGCACATATAATGTTTTTAAGTTAAATTACGAACATACTCGATGACCCCTGCTTATAAAGTTGGGAGTTTGTCAGTGTTCATGTGTCTCTCCAAACCTACCAACAGCTTCAACAACAAGAGATGGAAACTTTATGAGTTGAAGATACTTGGTCTCAAGCTTATTTTCCTCATAGATGAAAGTCCTGTCATTGTTGACTTAATGCGATCATAACACAAAGAAAGGAGCTTACGAAGACATTGTTTCCTGAAACTCTATTTTTAAAAAATTTTCCCTGAAAGACCTCAAGACTCTTCTCTCCACAACATAACACACATGTGAAGACCAGTTGATTTTGTTGCAACAGTCCACTCTTTATTAAAGAATGGATAACACTACTATTTCACTACTACTGAAATATTTCCATACTCCAGTGTTGATCTTCCTTGCCCACAGTGCCTATATATTGAGCTCTTCAGTTTAACTTGCTCTGTGCAGTCTAGAAGACAAATTCTGAGTTTTATCCATTTTTTTGACTGATCTCTACAGGAGGGCCAAAGAACATGACAAGGTCCTTAGGGCAGTAATTTAGCATTATTGAGGAATGCTGTCAAACAGTTCATTTTTTCCCTATATTCTGCAATTATACAAGACAGTTCAATAAGAAGTTTGTTTTGTGGGGTTTTTTTGTTTGGGTTTTTTTTTTTTTCCTCATTAAAGGATTACAAATAAATCCTCCAAGACTTAAAATTTCTCTTCTAAAATCTTCCAGAGAGATTTTTAAAAGTAGCATGGAAGGCTAAAACAAAGGTCTTATCTGTTATTTATGCAGAAAGCAGGATTTTTATTTCCATATTACAAGAGTTGGGACTTTCCATACTCCAAGGATAAACTGGTTTAGCTCCAACACTGCTTGTGTGTGATACAGCAAAACAAACAAAGCAGATCTTCTGGTTCAGAAATCAAAACTTCATAAAGACAGTTTTTTAAAAACCTGATTAGCACACCATAAGATCCTTTACCAAGAATCCCCAACTTCAGCAACTTAAATTTCTATCTATTCCAACTGGCTTAATAAAAGTTACCTCTACTTATGAACCTTACCCTTCCCCTTTTCTCAGCTACTCAGAGCAATTTCACATTTATCTTACAAGTGCCAATATTAAGTACTCGTGATTCAGACGTAATATGCTTGCCAGAGGGACAGAGAGATGGATCTCCTGTTGTGCAATGTAGATTCATTGCACCTTTTTAATCCTCTGCAAGAAAGATGTAAAAAACCAAAAACAACAAAAGAACAAAAGGGGAAAAGTATCAGGCCTTGAATAATCAACAGTCAGAGCTCTTACACCTGAACTGCAACTTTTTCAGGCTTTCAGTGGGTTGTCTCTATTTTACCTCTGTTTCACCAACAGGTTAGAGGTTTCACATATATGGACACATGTTACAGGTCAGAAGGACTTATTCTCAATTTTATTTATCCGGGAACTTAATATAACATTTATGAGCAACCATAACAGTGAAGAAAAAACAGATTGCATGAACTTCTTCCACCTTTCCAAACTCAGATACCAAACATACATAAGCAAAATACAGGATGCCTGACACTGGCATCTGTATAGCCATAAGGAAATCCTCAGTTGCTCACAAGAATAAGATGAATAGGATCATACAGCTTCTGTTTGTGTACCTAGTATATTTCCAGGGCAAAAATATCTTTCTAAACTGTTCCTATCTTGCACAGCAGCAGACAGTAACACACACAGACGCCTGCCAGTGTGATGTTAAATACTCCAATGTGTGATTCAGTGAACTGCCAGTATTCCAGGCTATACACTGCAATCAAAACCATAAGGCTCCTTGGTTTGGCTTTGTCTTGTTTTAGCTTACAGTCCTGCTCAAATATATTTGCACTGTGTGATTCAAACGATGTTTTTCTCCTAAAAGCAGAGTGCCAACACAACTCTCTCTATGTGCAACTGTAAGGACTCCCAAGATAAGCCATGAGTAGAATCTGAATCCAACATTTACATAGCTTCAGGATCATCCCAGCTGACTTATTCTTGGTACAATTTCATGCTAAATGGATATATAGGAATAAATTGCAAACATTTAGGACCAGGAAGAATGAACTCTGTAATTTAGCAAAATATTATGGCCTAGTACTCAAGGAACCTGGCAAAGGCAATTTGGCCAAGGAGGCACATCAGGGAAGCACCTTTTAAAAGGTCTTATGATCAAATGGAAGTGACAGGCTTGCCTCACCTGGACATAAATTCCTTTCCCACTGTTAATCCTGAACATAAGACAGAACTACAGGTTGTAAAGTCCTTAAAAATATTTTTTTTTAAAAAAAAAAAAAAAGAGCAAACAGAAGAGACAGTTTTTAAACCAGAACCTGATAGTATCTGGAGCTTCTCCCCTCTCTAGAGCAGCAATAGGCTTTAGCAAAACAGGGAAGTTGAAACATGAAACGCTCCCAAAAACACCAGGACATGCAGAGCGAGAAGGAAGTGGTGCCAAGCCCTTCTTATCTCACTCCGTTTCAATGTGCAGCAATGAAGTCGAAGGCAATTTTGCAACTGACTTTGGCAGCTGCAGAATCGCATCCAGGGGCATTTGCCTTCCCAGTAGTCAGGCAACTGTTCTACGCAAATTCACATCACGTCCTTTGCACGCACCTCATCTCACACACCGGTCCCCGGCCGCTTTATTAGCACAGGGGCGAGCAAGGTGAACAGGAGCCGATAGCGGTTTCACTGTTGCCATGTAAAAAATCAGGATTTATCAATATAAATATTTGTTCTGGAAATCTGAAAGTCTTTTAACTGTAGCTTTATTTAAAGGCTGCTCTCCCGATCCTTCTGAACAGTACACGGAGAAGAAACAGAGGACAGATTACAGTGACCTACCTAAACAAGCAGCCTCATTAAATATATTTAAGTGAAAGGAGAAGATGCTAGACACTTCAGGTTATTTTACAACCAGCTTCACTATGTTTCTGAGCATTGACTAAGGGCGTTGCAGCCTGCAGTTCTGCCATGAAACACTCAGCACAGTGCCCTGAACCAGCTCTAACTCACTTGGGCTCAGCTTCCACAACAAACCCCAGTCTTGGACCAGCTATGCCAGAAACTACAAATCTTTCAGCCCATCTAGGCCAGGCACAAAGATTAGGCCAGGTTTCAACTGACCCCAGACCCATTTGCTGTTCTACATTAAAAGCCTGTGACATTTTGAAGGCTTTTGTTGCAGAACGGGTTCAGAAAATGTTACCAAACCTGTATGCGCCACAGATGGCACTGAGTCACAGATGCCGCGCCCAGAGGTGTGTGTTTTGCAGTGATGTGCTCAAGTACATCCTTCAGTCACATGCTGGATGCCACCTGCCCTGCTTTGTGCTGACCGGGCTCGGTGGCTGAACAGGAGACTCTAAGAAGCCAAGATATCACCCCAGTTTTGTGAGATAGTTCAGGTATCCTTGCTATTCATGTTCTTTTACAACATCCATCAACAAAAGACATGGCAGCAGGTCAGTAATCAATGAAGCAGTGTGATCAGCGTGTCACATGCTGTCCATTTGTCCTCACGTTCAACAGTTCTGTCCACCTGATATCACGGTTTCTCCCCTCCTGCTCCCTGTTTACATGTATCCTCCCAACACTACAGGAGTTCGTGCCAGAAAGAAGGATGAGAGTCTAAGCTCTAAAGGCTTAATTTCATAGTTATTTAAATACTTCCCTGCTTTTCTAGTTAATTCCAGAACAGGTATTTCTCACTAAATCCAAGCACAGTTTGGTCTACCTGACTGAGATTAACTTTTTGTGATATTTATAGAATTCTGTAATAAAGCATAATTAATTGTTCTTCAACACATCAAAACCTGAACAGGATATCAGCAATTCTACATTTCACAAGAAAACCTTATTTATTTCAGATGTTGGAAGGGAGAAGGATGCTTGATAAAGAAGGATTTAGTCCATTTTTCCAGCTCAGTCTTACCATAGTTAATCCCCCAATTATTACATTTGATTTGCCAGTGCTGCAATATCTTATTTAAAATACACAGTATTTTAAAAAATTCAAAAACAAGGTATTAGAAAGAGCAATTCAGAGGAAGAGGAGCCACGTGTGGTGGCACTTCTTAACTAGTGGTCTATCAATCCCACAAGAATGTAGCTAAGAAAACTGCAAACAAACAAAACAACCCATCCATAAAATAAAAGTATGAACCAAACATTAAAACTTAGCCTACTTTTCAACTGAAAATGTTTAAAAAGCATTATGGCATTACCGCACATATTAATAGGGTCAAATTCAATCCTTATCTAAGGCAGGTGCTAGCACAGTCAACAGAATTTAGTCAAAGTCTGAATGGATCTGATTCTACAACTAACAAAAAGCATCATTAAGAAAGAGTGCAAACTTCCGTATACTATGTGTGTGCATGGAAATGTGTCTCAGGAAATATGTATAATTGCCTTTATACCTACAAGTGTCTTCTCTGCATCCCATCTATCAAGTTGTGTCCTCCCCGCTCCTCCTGTTACTCAGAAAGTCTTGACTGATCTGCTGCAAAGCTCCAATTACCTCCCTACCGCATAGCTTGGTAGGAATTATCATTTCTGCATTATCTAAAAACAGCCTGTCCGAGGCACAGATGGTTCCTGAAGAAAGTTGCACTAAGTTGTATTAGAAGCATCAACCCTCTCCCTGTCCAACTTCGCAGCGCCCCCCCTCGCCCCAGCTGCCCAAGGCATCTTCACCCCATACTTACGATTTCTCAACTGAGAAAGGAAATGAGGAGGTTCTCTGCTAGCCCTGCAGTTAATTTAGGCTTTGCCACACTTCTCTGCCAATTCCGGCTGCATTAGCAGCTTTTAGCTGTCTCAGCCCACATAACACACTGGCTGTGATACAATAACAGCTCAATCGTCACAGGATAAATCTTGTTTAAGCATCCAAGGCAAGTCCTAGTTGGAAGCTATTCTGCACGTGACCAAAATCAGGGGTGCTATGGAATTGTACCCCAGAAGTCCTGGGAACCTCAGAAGTCCTGGAAACTTCAGTTATATGGTGAGGCAAAATGGTACTTCTCCAGTTCATACGGAATATGGCAAGGAGCCAGAAATCTCAAAAATCTGAGAGCCCTCATCACGAAACTTCTGCATTCATAGGCCCAAAAGGTCTAAAATCAGCTCTGGAATATCTAGTGCCTGTGGCTCTTGCAGGAGCCAGACCTCTGGGCCCTTTTATGAAAGTGTGACACATTTCATCTCCCTTTGGAAATCAAACTCGAGGCAAATTTTAAAACCTTGCCAGGTGTTGAAGAGCACAGAGTGCAGCACTGTGCTTTGTTTTCTTTGCTTTTGTTTTCAGTTTAATTTATCTAATCATACTCATGAAAATACATAATGTTATTTGTAAGTATTACTAATGAGTAAGTATTGAAAAATCTATGTACCTTTGAAAGTCTCCCCATCATTTTTTCTTCTTCAATTCAAATGTAAACAACACTTAGAAAGGGTTTTAACTAAGCCCACAAACCTCTATGGATAGTACGAGATGTGATGGGGCAATTGTTTTTGCAAGAGTTATCTTTCCTGCCATTTTTAAAAGTTTATCATTGTCACAGTACTAAAGATATTCCTTATGATTTATTTCCCTAAACTCAGGAGAATGAATCCGGCTACTTTCTTTAATGGGTATTTATTTCAGGACAGCGCAGTGCAACACTTTCGATGAAAGGCAGAGTTACTGGGCAGTCTCACATCTTCCCTTCTGAAGGGAGAAAGGCCCTATGTGCTTCCTCTGTGTCACATCGCTAAGTCCTGAGTCAACAAGCCACGTAAAGCAGATGTGTAAATACCACCCAAAAAAGCCTGCTTTCTTCACTTGCTGCCTTGCTGCTGAAGTGGCTGCCTTGTCCCCCTTTCCTTCCCTCATCCAATCAGCCACATTCACCTCAGGCACAGACTACATCCCACAGCAATGAACTACAGCAGAAAATACCAAAAACAAACCTCCTCCTGTAAAATAAGCTTTGACATTAAATTCACAAGCTATTTCCACCCTAATATGCCAGGAGAACGTTCCCATATCTTTTGCTTTGTGAGGAACACACACACCAGCTGTTTTGACTTTTATGCAAAATTTGCATTGAGTTCTTGATTTTCTAAGAAGTCTGAATTTCTCTGCCTTTGTCACTGACACCCAAAAAACCAAACCAGCTCAAAGCCAAAAATCCTGAAAACCACAACCCAGAGGACTCATGCTGCAAAGTAAATCAAAAAGCAACCCAAGTCTAGAGCTTCTGCTTTGAATGTCTTCTTTAATCAGGCTCTGAAGGATGAATTCAGTAGGGGACGACACATTCTGTTGGTTTATTTAGTTACTTAAGTTTTAGTTCAGAGTCAAATCCTCTCAGTGTTTTGCAGTTAACTGAAGGTATTTCAGCATGAGACAGCAAGTACTAGAGGCCTCCCTGAAAGCTGTGTGACTGATCTTACATAATTAACGTACTCTGAGCTACTTGCTTTGAACCAAAAAATTTCAAGAGGATTTCACTAAAGGCACAAAGGCCTCCATGCCTACCTTTCGGGTTGGGTTCGTTCTAATATAGACTTCTGCACAAGGTCGGAGAAGTACAAACATGCAGCTTCACAAACAGCAGCTTCACAAAAACTGTCTTGATGTCACTTATCAGATATTTCTGTTTCCACTGACATTAAGCTAAAATAGTTTAGTTTTGTTATTAAAATCACATACTTCTTCATGTACTTCTACTACAGTAATAATATAGAGGGCCAGAATCTCAGATTAAAAAAAAAATACATTTTATATAAGCACAAATTCCCAATTGGGAGCATTTTGTATGCTGGGGTGCATCTTCTCAATGAATCACTGGAAAAGTGGGGAAGGTAACTCAGGTCTGTGTCACAGCGTTAGAGGAGAGCAACAGAATTAGGAAAAACGTAGCACTATAGTTAGAATACAAGTAGCATAGCCCATTTAGGAAATGCTAGCACCCAGAAGATTGGAAAGGATGGATAGACATCTTTTTTATATACAGTAGAATACATATAGGTTTGCTGTTTTATACAAACAATGTTCATCAGAAGTAAGTTTAGCTCTGTAGGCACCTAAACATTAATTGGCAGTCTCATCTGATATCCTGCTAAAACAATTAATTGTATAATAGTTTTCAAATAGCCTTCTAAACTGTTTCACTAGATGTATTACTATTTGAAGCAGTAGGTCACCCTTTGTTTTGGCTGAGGCTCCTAAATCTCAACATTTTCTGTTTGACCCCCAGATCTGTTGTACTTTATGCAAAAGGCCTCCGATTTCAGCAGAACCATTCAAACACAAAGCTACTCACATGTGCAAGTGCTTGCAGAATCAGGGCAGTAAGCAAACACAGTTTTAGTCCCTCTGTTCTACTGTTTCCCCAGCATAAAAGCCTTATTGGTCTTCTGCAGCTTTACCTCATACCTTGTCTGTCTTTTTGTCTTGTTTTTCCAATATGGCCATGTTTTCTTTCAGAATTTTCACAATCTCAGCAGGATTTTTGTGCGATTTACTAAACAAAGGCATGGTTTTTCTTCACCTGGATTTCTTCCTTCAGGATAGGACTGCCTTAAATCAAACAAGAAACAAAAATAGCTTTTAAGGTTTATGAGAAAATGCAATAAAAACACACAAAGACATCATGAACAAGAAAAGGATATGCCTCAGGCACTATATTTTGCTTCAGCTACTCAGTAAAGCAGTAAAATTTCTCACATACAGTTATTGCAAGTTCATCAAGGATTCACAAGCCACTGTTACCATGTGGAAAGCAACTACTCAGCACCTCTGCAGGAGCTGGATGCTCCCTAAAGCCCCGACCTACAGGCCAGCGCTCCAGCAAAACTGTGCCTATGTCCAAGGGTTGTTGGACACTCCATATCTGGCAGCTTCCACTACATTTCTGACAGGGGTTTCTGCCAAAATTCACCAGCTTCATCTTGCTGCAGATAACTAACTGTAGACGCCAGCATATGAAGTGTCTCTTGTTTAGAGCACTGCAAGATAAGGTCCCAGCTTCTCCACCATCGCTCCTTCTTCTTCAGCTGCTTCTCTTTTTCAGCCCAAATCTTCTCAAGAAGCAGCAGTTTAAGTCTGTAGACTTCAAGAACCTGTGGGTCAGATCTCACTTGTGTAAAACATTGCCTGAATTAAATAAGGAATGAAGGATCAGGCCCAAATATGGACACAAATGTTTTCATGACATTTAAATGAAAGACTGAGTATTTTAACAAAAGTGGTTTTGTTTAATTTAAAACATTCTTCCTCTGTATGGTTAGAAGTGCAAACACCACATCGCTGTATTTATACATGAAACAAACCAGGTAGCTTAGTTTCTACATAGCATTAAGTTGTGAATTCCCATGGGTTTTGCTGAGGGTCTGATACAAAGATCTAATGAAGTTAATGAACCAGACTAGGTGTTTAAAAGATGTATAGATGAAGTTCTTAGGGACATGGTTTAGTGCCAATGCTAGGTTAATGGCTGGACTTGATGATCTCGAGGGTCTCTTCCAACCAAAAGGATTCTATGAGTCTATAGATGGGAATATGCTCTGGTTAAGGCAGCACCACCTTCCAGGGAAAGCCCAGTATCATTCTGGACTGCATTCCAGTTTGTATAATAACAAAAGAGTGACAAAAAAAAAAAACACCTCAATCACATGAAAGTACAAAATTCCAACCACAGACGAGCACCTTAAAAAAAAAAAAAAGCTATACAGACTCTGTCCTAATGTCTTATTAAAAACATTTCAAATATTTTTGCAGATTATCATCTTTACAAGAACAGTTTGTAGACATGCAGAAAATATTTTTAAATGTCTTATTTCAACCAAAAATTCCTTTATGCCCAGAGTGCCCAGAATAAGTGAATTTGTGTATAGCTTCTTATTTGTTCCTAGGTAGGTGAGTTTTACAGGACTATTTTCATGTTGAACATCTGAAAGCTCACCTCTTTCAGACTGTCATTTTCAAGTTCTTCACAATTCAGTTCAAACTCATTTTTATTTCTGCAGTTTTGGCTACATAACCTTCACTCCTTGGCTGAGCTCTCAACTGCAGAGTTCTGCTCCCATGGAGCTCACAACCGCAAGGTCTGCCAGCACCATCCGAGCAGCAACAGAGTAGAGTCACCTCCACCTGACAACCTGCAAGACTGAAGATGGGGTATACGAACAACTAACTCATTTGGGTACGTCCAGCGACATACAAGCACTGGAAAATACTGGAATGCCAGTATTATACAATAAATTAATTTTAAATGCTGCTAGCAAGTGCCAAGCACCCCATAATCCCACACATATCGCAATTAGAAGATTAGTAATTCACAACAGACTTCCAGAAGGACTTGATTCTATATGTTTTTATTATCCGTGAAGACATGGCATGAGAATGTGAAAATGCAAAAGAGAAAGTCTGAGAGCAGGAGCTTAACAGACATGCTGCATTTCAGAAAAGAAGTGTTTTCATCCAAGGTAGGGTAGATTTATCAGATTGCTGAAGCCATCCTTTCATCTTCCCTTTTAGAAGTCTCCAGACAAGGAAGAGCAAAAGGGTAGCTAATTTAATTTTTAAATTGAAATGCTCATGAGCTAGAGGTTCTGAGATTTAAAAAAAAAAAAAGTCCACATTTCTAACTGAAATGTTGACTATAAACATACTTTCCTGCAAACAGGTAACTTACATAGCTGTCTATAGTATGGTGTCTGTATTTAAATAATCACTAATTTTGCCATAAAACTCCAAAAGCCAGGCTAGTGCTTTTCCACTGTATAGTTCCAGTCTCACCATCAAGTCACCACAGCTCAGTGATAAAATAGCATTTCTCTTCACTTCATACCCTACCAATGTCCTGATCACAACAGCAAAATCACCAATAATACAGCAGGAAGGGACTCAAGAGATGGTTTATCTCATCCCTCGGCTGAACACATTCAGGTCTTTGCTTCACTTCATTTATCAGTCTTACATACAAAGCAAAGCATCTCCTGTATGCAAGTGGAGGGAGACAGAGAGAAAAAGGGGAAGAGCCCCAGACAGGCATTAAATAATGTTTTTTGATTTACCCCCTTTCAGGACACACTTTTTAACCCATCAGCATCTGGCAAAAGATGATCCATCACTTCAGAAAATACACACTGGCAGCTGCAGATTATGGCCCCTTTTGCTTCTCAATGCAGGAATCTCCCAGGGGGCACATGCTTCTCAATTACAGGCAGAAGCAAATGGGGGCAAAGTCACTTCGCTGAGATTTGGGAGTTGTACTCCTTAGTTCTATGGCTGGGTATTCCATAAGGTGCTCATCAGTATTTCAATTTAAAAATTAAATTAGCTACCCCTTTGCTCTTCCTTGTCTGGAGACTTCTGAAAGGGAAGATGAAAGGATGGCTTCAGCAATCTGATAAACCTACCCTACCTTGGATGAAAACACTTCTTTTCTGAAATGCAGCGTGTCTGTTTAAGGTTATTCCACATGGCAAAACAGCTCCAGCTTTGCTCCTCATGATTGGATTCTCTAGCTTCAAAGGAAGCATAAGCTTTGCTAAAGCTCTTAACACAGCTGGGGCATTTCTGCTCATATTCCTCCTTAGATCAGCTCTCCACTGACCAAGCTTTACTTGGAAAGTCTTCTCTTCGGTAGAGGCACTAATTTGGTTTAATTCCCTATTCCTTTCATCACCTATTTTCAGTTCATTTTTTGGAACTCTTGTGTTTTTTCAGGCATCTAGCCTTCTGTCAAGGTTGCTTGAAATTGGCCAGTACGTTCAGAAGTTACCATGCAAAGACAAGTAGGATGAGAGATGGACAGCATGACCACATAAGCTTCGTTTCCTCAAGAAATCAGTCTAAAAATAACTGAAATACAAAGATGAATGACAACTGACAAGAATGCAACACAGGCTTACCAACAGTAGCTCATACTGCAATCCCTTATAATTACATTTTTAGGCAGAGAAAACACTGCAGAATCCATGCATCTGACATGGAAATACACTCAGTTGAATGTAATTGAAAATAAACTAGTTGAAGGAAAATTACCATGTACAGGATGCCTGATTATCTGAGAAGGCAAGAGCAATTTGGAGATGGGATCTTATTTAGTGAGGCATGAGAATTAAGAGCCTACCCAAAAACTGCAGTGACTCAGAACAGGAAGATACTATCAACACAGAAAAGGACTGGAATATCACTACATGAGAAAGTAGATGGGCTCAAGGACTGAGATAATAAAAACAGCATAAAAATTAAGAGTAACAAGTATCAGATAATGCTGGAGAAGAGACAGAGAGGTGGTAGATGCCCCATCCCTGGAGGTATTCAAGGCCAGGCTGGATGGGGCTCTGAGCAACCTGATCTAGTTGAAGATGTCCCTGTTCACTGCAAGGGGTTGGACTAGATGACCTCTGAAGGTCCCTTCCAACCCAAACTATTCTGAGTCTATGAATGTCTGTTTCAAGCTGAGGAGTCACCATGAGACATCACAAAGACAGGTGCCCCGTGACTACACTGGTATTTTACTGACAAGAGAAAGACAGACACAAATCTGTGATTAATTAAGAAAGTAGTGCATGTCTTCGTACAAAGTCTTGACAGAATTTCATACGGAACATTGTAAACAATCCTAAACACCTGCAGTCAAGTAAAACCAACAGAAATTGGAGGGGGTGCAGAGAAGGACCCTCAGATGGCCAGAAAAACAGGAAGCTAAAAGTATTTGCCTTGGTAAGCTTAGAAGAAAAATACAGGGAAGCCCAAGAAGTTATTTCAGCTCAAATAACAATAACACTTTATTTACGCAGAACTGAGTGGCTATAAACTGCCAATGAATAAACTTAACCTGAAAATATGAAGGTTTCTCACTGTTGGAGCTTTAACATTTTTAAATTACCTCCTCTAGCAGGCTCACTACAGAGCATCTGTTCATAAAGTTTTGACACTGCTGTCTGGCAGGAAGGGACAGGGCTCAATGAGCCCCTTTCTTTCCTACTTTCTTAGAAAACTAATGGTTATTCAACAGCATATGTTTTTATAACATCAGAAACGCATCGTGGACGCTCCTGAATTCTTAACGGGGGATGAGCCAACTTTTAAAACATTTAGTTGTGATGATTTTGTTTCACTAGTGCTCTTGTGAGGAGCTTATGAGACCAAGGAAGTAACAGCTGTATCTCACCAGACCAGCTCCTGGCCTCGGGGGTTGTCTCTCCCAGTCGTGGGGTGAACACCCCGGCACCGCTGCAGCAGGAACAATGTTTTCCAAAGCCTGCTGTTGCCATCAGTGAGAATGGGATGTTTCAGCCACCAGAGCTGGAGAGTCCAGCGCATTTTACGAGCCACACTTTCACAAAAACACCTTCTCGGGTAATATGACTCCACGTTTGTTTGGGAGAAAAAAAAATGGTTTTATTTTAGGTAAGTAACAGAAACACCAAAAGGCAATTTTAAAGCGCCACTTTCCAAATGTTTGGCTGTTTCTGTTCAACTCAAAAAACGAAAAAGAAATATATATCACACAGACTAAAGCAGCAAGTTGAATCCAGAAGTAGATAAGGTTTACGAGACGTTGAGTTTTAGGGTATTCAGTAGCCTGTCAAAAGCAATACAACATCCCTTCATACTCAGGGCATGCCTTCCCTCGGAGGCCTCCAACTCTGCAAACATTTAACCAAGATGGAAAGCACACCTCAAAAAAACCCTATATACCTGCTGTTACTCTGCCGTCTCTGCAAAGGGAGAAGCTGAAGCACAGAAAGATTAGAAGACCGACCCAAGGCCAACATTAAAAAAAACCCAACCAAACAGTGGTTTTGTCAGGAATGAAAGGTAGATCACTCAACACCAAAGCCAGTGCTTTATCAGTCTTCAAAGTATCTCTTCCATCAAGTTATCTGCTCATAAAAGGAATGCACTAATAAAAAAAAAAAATAGTGTACTTTATAGTTGTATTAAAGAACACAAGATGCACTAAGAAATCTGGTTCTGTTTATAAGCACTCTCCCCAGTTTTTTTGCTCTTAGTCATATACTGTCTCAGAAGACAACAGCCCAACGATGAAGGAAGAATACAGATGGTAACATCACTCTGCTCACCGACCCATCCCACTATGAAGTGACTCAGTTCAGCAGCTCAGTCACAAACGCTTCCTCCTGCCCAGAAAGGTGACAATGAGGGCACGTCAGCCCATCCATGCACTCTTCGCAGATGTTCCTCCAGATAAGCCATTTGGTCTTTAAAAATTAATGAGTGAAAAGATTTCCTTCCTTTCAAATATCAGATATCTGTCTTGTCTTATTTCCTAACTTTCACCTACTTATTGATCAGAATTGAAAGATTTTATGAAAATCGCCTCAAGTTGAGCCAGGGGAGGTTTAGATTGGATATCCGGAAAAAATTCTTCATGGAAAGGGTTGTCAGGCATTGGAACAGGCTGCCCGGGGAAGTGGTTGAGTCACCATCCCTGGAGGTGTTTAAAAGATGCATGAATTACATTCTTAGGGACATGGGTTTAGTGACAATGTTAGGTCAACGGTTGGACTCAATGACCTTGAGGGTCTTTTCCAACCAAAATGATTCTATGATTAACTCATACTGGGTGAGAGCTTCTTTGATGAAAAAAAGAACTTTATTTTCCATTTACCTCAGTTTGCCTACGGCTCATATATTTTGGGCCTGAACGAGCACGCTTTCTTCATGATTTTGCCTTCATAATAAAAGTGATGCCTTATTCCCTCATTGCCGCCTTCCGCAATATTTGGGAAAGTTGTTGCAATTACAGAGTCACATACTCAAACCAGGGAATGGAAGTCATCTGATCACCTGGAGAAGTCAAATCCAAGGAATAGAAGCACTCGAAGAAATTAGTAATTCTGTTCTAAATTGAGTGCTTGAATGTTCATTCAATACAAAATGAAAAGCATATATGTCTCTCAGCAAACACATGGGATAAAATGAAACATCGAACAGCTCTCTGGTCACAGAGGACACAGTTTGATAAACACTTTGTCCCGTGACAGTGCCACCCTGCTCCACACCTATTCCCATCTCTACAGCCTCTGTTGGAGTGGTACAGCTGTTCGTAGGGCCACATGGTGAGCCAGGTCAGGGAACTGACCCAGGTTAACAAAAATAGGCTGGTGGGGAAATAAAAGCTCACACAGGTTTTCAGTCCAGTTCTCCCCACAGCCTTACAAAGAGCTGTTCCAGCACAAGAGGGGAAGAAGAAGGTGGAAGAGGTGTGTACAGAGACTAGGCTGCTGGAGCAGCCACTATAGGTCGGGAGTTCACCAGCCAAACCCAGAATGAGGTAGCGATGATGGGAAAGGGGCTATAAATGTGTGATGATACAAAACAAGACTGGAAGTTAATCTAAGTGTCTTGAGTGGGGTACAGAGTACAGACTACACTGGCACAGATAAATGCCAGAATTAAAGTTAGGAACTTCTTCAGTGTTTGACTTCACTGCCTACTGTCCTTTTATTGCAACAAGTCCTGTGCTATCACATCTGTCATTATAAAATATTTATGATAAAAAATATATGCACACTGCAATGCCAGGTAACATTCAGATTCTAAACCCATGCAGAAGCAGCATCTGCATGAACTACGGGGTTACCTGTGATACAGAGGTGATTGATGCAGGTGTGAGTATGGTGCTACAGGATTACCTGTGATACAGAGATACTTCCATTCATGCTAATAAACTAAATAGAAGTAGTAGGTTACCTATGTCGAATAAAACTAGAAAGACAGGAAACCAGCAGATTTTACAGCCATTAAATATGCAGGATCGATCAATCAAGAATATCTGGGGTTCTTATTTCCATAAAGGTCTTTCAAACCTAAAAAAATTAAGAATTCAATTCCATGCCTAACTGTAGTCCATAGCAAAGTTCCCACAAGTTCAGTCATGCAGAAAGATGTCTCTGAAGTACACACAATTCCAAGGTAACAGCCCTTTAACAGCTTTTCATTTACTTAAGTAAAAGGGAAACCAAGTTAAATTTCCATTTCTAGTAGTAATCGTAATTATAGAAATAATGGAAATTGGTAATATAAATAACATAGATAGAAGCCAAGAAGGGATAGGACTTCCTCTAAACCCATTAGCAAGGAATGTGAATACTATTTTTGCATTTTGTCAATATTACTGAAAGTTACCCCTCCACACAGCATTCACTTGACCATATCCTTAGCAAGCCTGCTATGTTACTTTCAATAGCTTCAAAAGACAACAAAATAATTTGCTATAGCAGTAATTTCACTTTACTACTACTATTAGCCCAAGAAAGAGCCTTTGCTAAGAAAAAAAACCCAAACTTCCCTTAAGCTCAATGAAAGTTCTACCTGATAACCACTTCAGGAATAGCCCATTACACAGAATTAGCATTTCAGTTTGACGAGACCTAGCGACTGTAGATAACGAGATGTTTAATTTACATACGTTTCTTGTGGCAGTTCACACACACTCATCTTCCTTTAATCTCTCACCATTACCTTCTGCCTTATGCAAGCAGCCACGCTCTCATTCCTCCACATCTCAAGAGCCAGTCTGCAGCTGCAGGCAGTCAGCGGAGAGGAGCAAGAGCAATGATATATTGCAGATATTTTATTTTTGGAAACCGCACTGTAAATAAAGCCATTCCCAGAGATATTCCATGGACACGGAGCGCTCAGTTGCGGAGCCAGCGCCTTATGTAACAGGAGGAGTATTGTTTAGGGTCGCCTGCTCTAAAAAGCCACTCCTGGTAACACAGTTTACAAAGCTATAAAAAGCTAACAGCGTAACTATCGAGAAGAAGCAGACAAGCGGCTTATTACGAAAAGGATGATGCTCGCTAGAAAATAAAAAAAGCAAAAGTTTTACTAAATTGCTTAACTTTCTGTTACTCGGCGGACATCATCTCGGCTGACACTTACTGTGTACGGAAGGCGGGGGCTCCTACGCAGCCCGGCGCAGCCCCATGGCCAGGTGCTGAAGACAGCTCTGCCGCCTTCCCGCAGCCCACGCTGCCAACAGCCGCCTTCAGTTATCTTCCATTTAATTCCGCTTTATTTTCCCCCCGCGACGATAATCGACATGTGGCAGAGATGAGGGATCCCTGGACTCGGCCTCCCGCGACTCAGCCTCCCGCTCTTCTGCCCAGCGACTGCCAGCCTCTGGAAAAGCGTGAGAAATGCATAAAGGATCGCTGGAACACGCACAGGCGCTCACAAGCAGCTGTAAATTTCCACTCCCCGCTGCCTGCGGCCGGACTCCCGGCCTCGCTCCGGCTCCTCGTCGCTCCTGCTCCAACTAGCTCCGTGCATGGGTGTGCATTCCGCCCCCCGCCGCCCTCCCCGTTTTCCCACTCCCCTCGCTCGCCTGGCTCGCAGGCTCACACACCCCCAAAACTCCACGTCAGAGGAACGCGTGGAGAGGCGAAGAAAGAAGCGATCGCTCCGCCGAGAGATTTCTCTGGGGTTAAGGGAGGAGATGTGAGGATTTCGTATCACTTCAGTAAGTTTCCATTCCCCTCCGAAGTCTGTTGGTGCTGGGGAGGCATCGCTGATGGCTCCTCGCACCATCACGTGGCGGAGGCTGCTGGAATTAAATTATTCACCTTGCCGTCCTGCTGAGAATGCAAATAAGGGAGCCCAACAGCGGGCTGCTGTTACAAGATAACCATAAAATCAACATGCTCACGCACCACATCTTTCAGCAGCGTCCTGCCCGGAGAAGCTGAAGTTAAGCTGCTTCCTGCCCGACTACATAACATGAAGATCTGAATACTTTTCCACAGTAATAATGGGGCGGGGGGGCGGGGGGGGAGGGGAAATCTGCAGTATACTCTAAGTAAAATTTAAATCCCACTGAAGAAATGCATTAGCCTAACATATTTTTTTCAAAGGCTAATGTGATGGCGGGGGGGGAAAGGGGGGAGGCAGAAATCACAGCATTAAAATATTTTGAAACAAGTACTACCAGCTATTATCAGGCATAGAAATACAGCAAAATGCAATTACAGGAATTTTTAATGCTTCACTTTTCTCTCTTGGCAGCTATTGCTCATCAAGCGCCACATATTCCCAAAGGGAATGGCAAGTGGCCTTCTCCCCCACCCCCTCCCTCCCCCGGCTGTCTAACAGGCGATGAGAGCAGGGAAAGGAGGATGCTTCACCAGCCACCACGGGCACTGCGGAGTGGGATTTCAGTCTCATCTTCACCCAAATCTCAGACAAGCCCCAGCGAGGATGAAAGCCCAGCATGCATTTATGCAGAGCTCACCAGCTCGGGGGGAGATTTCACCTCCCACCCCCCCTCTTCCTTACGGCAAAGCCCAACCGAAGTCCCACATTATTATCAATAATTCTGTATATTACAATGTTTGCCTGGGGAGCTGATCTCAGGCCCTGCCGCATACCAGCACTACAGTTGCATCAGATCTTAACTTAAGGCTCACTTGCAGTAGCTATTCACAGCCCTGCTTTAAAAGCAACAAAAAAAAAAAACCCACGAGAAACCTCATTTCTGAGCAATACAGCTAAACCAGCCACCTTTAAAGGGCTAACACCCTTTGCCAGTGATCTCAGCTCCTAACTAAGGCAAACAGGAGTACCCCAAATCCTCACTTCAAAGAGCCAAGAACCAGCAGCCTGCCAGGCTTTGGTCGCTCCCCATTCCCCCTGCTCCCTCATTCTCCCCATATTTGCTCCTGCGTTTGCACAGGAGGTGCTGAGCCGACCTCAGATCAGCAAATTTGTGCTCTAGACTTATCTGTAAAGCATGCCGCCGTCTATGCTTACGTTTTACCTAACAGATCATCAAGATACCTCAGTCCTGTGTTTTCAGGCTGCCCTGAACAGGGCTGGGAACAGGTACTAGTGCTGCTCCACTATCTGCTCCAAAACTGTGGTGAGATATTCCTCCAGCACAGAACTAAAGGTTCCACATTGGACACCCAGGCCAAGTTTCCTCTCCAGGTCACCACCAGAGAGAGCTCAGCGAGGGACGCTGTGGACACCAAGCACGGAGCACGACAAGCTGCCTCTGAAGCAGCATCTTTCTCCATGAGCTTAGCAGGCACATGGGCAAGCAGCACAGGGTGACATTTTGTGACATGAAGGACTTAGGAGGGGGGAAATCCAGTGCCAGGAACCATTTTACAGGCGCCTCGCTCTGCCCCAGCTCAGCGGGGAGAGGGAAGGGGTGCTGCACCCCACAGCACCCTGGCACCTCACACCCACTCTGGGGTTGGCCGTTTCTTTTTTATCAGATATCATGGCCATTGGGTAAACGTCATAGTGAAAGTCAAATGATAAAAACCCTGCCCTTGGGCTACTTCTGAAGATATCGGCTTTTTCTAAGGCAACACAAAAATCAAGCATATTATGTCATTAATTTGCACTTCTAAGAGACCAACTCCTTTTTCTCCTCTCCCAAGGGAAATTATATCCTTTCTGTAGTGCATCCACCTCTACTTCAACAGGTAAAAAGACACCCTTCTGTCATCCCACAGAGTTCAGTATTGGTGGGTGCTACCCTGCAGTTGAATAATCACCATAAAAAGATGAAATAATCACAAAAAAGCTGATGTAGTTGCACATTAAGGGGCCCCACTGGATAATCTGCATATCACAGAGTTGCATTCACAGCACATTCTCAGTAAGCAGCACTCTGAAAGTGTAAGAACTTTATCTAGAAAAATCACTATCCTCTGGTTTGGACTAAATATGACCATTTTCCTGTTTCTGAGGAGTAAACTGAATTTGCACTCAGTTTTTAGTTCAACTCTGCCAATATTCTACCTGAGGAAATACTTCTGGACTTTAATAGGAGCCCTCTAGACACCAGGAGAGCAAGACACATGTCCACCCCCATCCCTGCATTGCAGCAGGAGAAACATCGCAAAACAGAGTAGCTAAAGGGGCAGGGAAAACAAAACCCAAAAACCCTCTGCTTTTTGCAATACTCTGTTTCATCTTCTGTGCAGTTAATTCTCAGATGACAGGAAAAAGCCCTGCAGCATCCAACATGAATTAAGGCGTAATTACTTAGTGCTCCTACCTGTTATATTTTTTGTTACCAAGAGGTTATTAAATAATTCAAAAGAAGTGTTTGCTTCAATTCATAATTTGTAGCCATCTCAAATCTGGAATGATGTAATTATGAACATCCAACAATTCTTTATAGCTTCAAAGTATACTGAAAAAAAAATCTCTGTGCACTGCTAAAGAACTCCAGCCTCCACACACTTAAATTCCATTATATTTGTTTCCTTTAAAGCGAGTAGAGTCCTCAGGCTAAAGCATGGTTAGAGTACTTTTAGAGAAATGTTTCTCCTTGTTTTCATAACTTAATATCACACCATCTAATAAAGACCAAAGGAAGGAAACCCCAGTCCATTATTCCTGCCCTTTCCATTTATTTTCTGAAGTGGAAAAGAGAAATTAGGGAGCTTGAACAATGAGTGTGGTAGCAATAAATTACAGGGGCGGATGATAAACACACAGTACATGTATATTAATTCTGCTCATTTAATCACCCACTACCATTCTGTCTACCTCCTCCGAGTTGACTTCCAGCATTCCAAAGCCCTAAGCAGTCTCAGAGAGTAACAACAAAAGATTTCCTTCTTTTCCCCCATAACTGTTCAATTAGAAGGCACCAGGCCATCAAAATTCTTCTCCACAGTGACAGGTTTAGTTGTGTAATACTGGAAGAGGAACTTTACAAGAAGATAAACTTTAGGATTCTAAAATTATTCCCCCACCCTCCAAAACCTGAAAACTAAAGAACTACCCCTCCCCACCCCGCCATCACAGGATTTTGTCCTACTCTTACAGATCCCAAGATATCAATATTACGGCAATTTATCAGGGTGGGAGGGAACTAAAAACAAATTATATCATCTACATCATAAAGCTGTTACACTTTAACTCCAAGCATTTAGCTTTAAGACAAAGCAATATAAAAAGTGTGCCCAAAGACACTTCTAAAACCTCATAAGAGAGAGACTTTACAGTAACTTTGTGTTTGTATGTTAATCTGCAAGCTTACAGATACTAATTTTCCTCATATCTGCTGCAAGAGAAACGTGGCCACTCCGAATTAGCACCATTAAAACCCATCTAATCGACCCCCAATACAAACACACCCCACCCCCATATAATCTTGGAGGAAGACTAACTCAGAACTTATCCTATACACAGATTCCCTCTAAAAAAGGCCACCAGCACTGAAAGGTAAATTAACCTTTGGCTGCCCATCCAAACACAAATAATTTTAAAAAAGGGTGTATGGTCTATAGAGGGGCGGGCGGGCGGGCGGGCATTTAAAAAGCTTCTGGCCTCTCTCAGGACTAGGAAATTGAGATTTCTTTATTGACGCGTGGGGGGTCAGGGAGCAGCCAGAGGCAGCGGCCGACCTGTAGCTGCGTTTTAGCTGAAGTAGGCGGGAGGGTTTAAATGGATGCTTTGTATAAGCTGTTCCTAAAAATGCAAAGATGTCTTAAATGGTTTTCCTCTCTTCCTCCTCCAGGCTCCCTCTAGTGCTTTTAAGCACATACTGCCTTTCCCTTCCTGATTTATGCAAATATAAGCAGTTGCTAAGGCAATTTAATTTTTTTTTTTTTTTTTTTTTTAAGATCTGCTCTAACTCTAATAAACTGCTCAGGAATATATTATTTATTATTATATATTTTTAATATATATTTTATATATATATAATATTATTATTATTTACCGAAGATGTTATTCATGCATATGTCACTCCAGCAATCATTCACTGACACCGGTCTTTCTACCAGAATCTTTTATGTATTAAATACTTTATATACAGACAAGCATGTTTAGACTTTCATTCATTTTAAAGGCATCCATCAACTCCATTCTTCAAGAAAGTCAGCTAAAATGAATCCCTTTCCCTGCACATTCTCACCCCAAAAAGGAATCCAAATAGGAGGTAACTAAAGTCTAAAAGATGAAAAATAAAACAGATTAAAATTTTATGCCTGCTCTAAAGAGTCACTTATGTTAATTGCATTCCTTATCTACTGTGTTCCAACATAAAACATCATTAAGAATCACAACTGCACTCCCACTTTTATGAGTGGAGGGACAAGGAACTCATGACGGCACCGTGCTTTTTACCTGTTCACATATGCAAACATAAAGTAGTCCTCTAAAATCAGTAACTCCCTGAAGAGCTGAGCAGGTATTTGTAATATAATTAAAGTCTTCACCTCTCCAAACTGCTTCTGTCTCAGCTCTGTATAGTCAATTACTTCAGTGGGCATGGTTTTTTGTTTAAGGTCCATTTACAGAATCTAAATGTGAAAAGGAAAGCTCATTTCAGAAGGAACAAGAAAAAGAGCTTTGCTGAAGATTTAAAATTTAACATCTCATCACACATGTACATGAGAGGCCCAATCTTACAGTTAGCATCACAGCACACTAAAATAAAAGTTATTTACAGTAGCAACAAACAGAACTTATACACAGCCAAATAAGCCCTTTCTGTCTAGTATGCTGGAAGACAGTCCTTGCATCACTGCTGGCATTTTTCTTCATTAGACTGCAAAATTCTTTCGTGTGGATAAGAGAATTTATCTGCCATCTCCCATTTCTGAAATATTCAAACAACATTAATAGTGTTTAGTCTCCTTGCAATTACTGAATTTAGTTGCTGGTTTCCACATAACTTCAGTAAGCGATTTTCTTAATGTTAGGCACAAGTTAGGACAGCATGTGGTCCTGCATGTTAAGACATCCCATTCCAACACATTCATGTATGCAAAAAACCCCATCTATGTTCCCTACAACGTTCCCTGGGAGTGAAAGACAACAGAGCATCCCTAACCAGAACTTTAAACTTCCTAATAGTGCTTAAAGCTGAAAGCTGTATTAGTGCACATTCCTCGCACTATTGGTGATGTGTAATGAAAATACCAGGCAGATCAACTGACTTTTGATAAGCATAATTTCTTTATAAACAGTATGTGGCTCTGTTTCTGACAAGGTGGGAGGCAGTTTGGGATTAAGATGACTTCTCTATTGACCATTCCTATGTCATTTGTCATCAGATGCTCTCAAGACAACTTGCAAACAAACAAAATCAAGCTTAATCTGAAACACAAGTTAAACACTCCTGCGAGGCACTCACTGTAACACCCACTTCGGCATGAGGAAACTGAGTTGGCACCAAACAAACACCCAGAGATGTGCACTCTAAAATGTACTGTTGAAAGAATGTCAGTAGATAGGAACCGTCATTCCAGATCAGACAAGGCTCAATCAAATCCCATCTCCAAGAGCAGCTGACACCAAGTGCAAAGTAGAAAAATAATGATAATACCAGAAGAAGGACCACTCCACTCTGCTTCTGGTAATTAGCACCTTAGAGGTTTCCTGAAGCATTACCCAAAATCACTATGCTAATCAGCTACAAATGGCTCCACACCCATTCGCTTTAAAGATCCTAAAAGAGCAACTATTCCTCTTGGTGGACTTTGAAATCATATCTGAAATACTTGGATACAACAGATTGCTCCAGATTGTTCGTGACTCTCATGACTGAGCAGCCAAGAGAGCTCAGAGAGTACTGTTTTCTCTAGATCAAAAGAGAAATCAGCACCATCAACAATTTACTGCATTCCAGTTAGTTACTTCTTCAGGGCAGCAAAGGCCACAATTTAACCATAGAGCCATAATTATTTTTTCAAGTGATTGCCCCAGGTAAGAGCAACCATTACTACCAGGAAGTCCCATACAGAGGCAGGGTGTTGTACTGGTAAAGAAATTAATCCAGACCAAAAAAAAAAAACCGAGAGTCAGTTCCTATTTGTGTCATACATTTCTACGTGATCTTGGAATGGCCATTTCGTCTCCCCACAAGAAAATGAATGCATTCAAGATCATAAGGTGCTTTGACACTAGTGATGGAACCCAAACAAACATCCTAAGCAGTACCCAGCTTGCTGTGGCCTTTTCTTGTAGACTGGGACAGCAATCTTGCAGTTTGTGGGATGTACGTCTCCAGAAACCATACCCACAGACAGAACAAACTTGAGTCTCTGCTCAATGCAAGTTAAGAATCTTAATAAATCAGAACAGTTGAATCAAAACTAGAATAATATTAGGCTAAAAGTGCTTAAACTGCTACTTTCAGATGAGGAATTACAGTTTTTTCCAGCGTCAAACAATGAAACCTAAGCATTGTTACAATTATTGGCTGTTACAATTAGTGGCTATTACTTTTAAGCAAGTGTTGCTCTAAACTGGCTTGCTCAAAGTCACACAAGAAAATCTCCAGCCGTCAACACTCTTCCCCCTGAAGAAAGAGAACCCAGGTCTTTTCACATTTTGCTCTTTACCAGTTTTTGTCCTGCAAGAATATTAGTTTAAAATATTGGATCAGGATAGGGAACCTTGAGAATTCATTAAGCTCAAGTTGCACACGGAGATATTGTCTTCAAAAGCACCCCAAAGTCATTCCTCCTGACAAACAATTAAGCATATTCATCACTTGTCATACTGCAAATACATTTGTCTTCATGTGACAGATACACGGTCAGTCATGCAACACTGGATGCTTGCAATTTCTGTCTCGCAATACGGATCATAACATGACTACAAGGGGATCATCCTACCTGTTAGGTGACAAATGGTCCCTGTTTCCACGAATCCCCCTATCACAGACTCTAGTCACATATTCTTCTGGTCCCAGGATGGAGCCTCCTGTGCCTCTCTAAAGAGCTATGCAGTCCATCCTCGCCAAAAGTTGACTATATTGAACTAATTAACTGGCATGGTATCCTGTGAAGTTCGATACTGTTACTCCTCACTGGAGAAAACCTAATCGTGAACATTCCCACCCTACTAAAAAGCCATTCGCTGTTCTCCCTATCTGTGTTGCCCAACAACTGACATCACAAATTAATTATTATGTCACAACCACACAAAGTATCCAATTGAGGGCCAAGTTCCTCTAGCTTTAATTAATAAACCAGCAAGCCCATTGTAGGCTGGCGTTTTTTAGCATGGGAAGCCTGTCCTGAGCAAGGACCAACATGCAGCAGTGTTCTTGTCTTCAGCACAGTCTCTGTTTTGGAGGTGTTGCAGCTGAAGCACCTGGGTGTGCTTTGATCCAGTTCTTCTCCTGGGTAGCCTCAACAGTGAAGACCACTGGATACTTGGAAGAAAATAACTTACCATGTGACATAAACAGCACGTTCTAGATATATAGGTTGTATTGGGTTACATATACTGATGAAAATGTTCTTAGCAAACACCACTCTTCTACACATCTCTCAATGAAATCTGGCAGTTCTTTTATTACACAGCATACAGATCTATACTTACAAACATGGCCATGCCCTCTGGAAACAGTTCAAGAAATGACTGTTTTCTCATGCTAATGGTAGTTTATAAATCTGCTCTCTTACTGTGGAAGCAACTGATAATTTTTCTCCACTATGTGAGTTTTTGCAGTGTGCATTCACAAAATCACTTTATCTGCCACCAAAATCTACACTTTGAAACGGTAAAAGACTGCTACTCTCCAATTAAAAAAAAGTCATGATTAACACTGAAAATTAGTAAGGTGTACTCCCTCACAAATGAAAAAGGAGTGTCAAGCTGTATCAGCCCAGACATAAGAAGTTACCCAATATCTTTGCAAAAACAAACAAACAGCTTGTATCATAGTCAGAAACTATCCAAGTCTGAACACTGGCAGAACACATTTTCTAATATCAAATATGCATTCAAGGCCTCATTTCTCTCTCATGACTTTCCTCAATGTCATGTCCAAGACTAACATCACAAGGAGACAAAATTTTCTATCTACTGAATGAAGCAGAGGTTCCTAAACCCAAGGCATCAGAGCCATAGGCCTGGTAGCGGAATTGAAATACAAAACTCCATAAAACATTTATTTCAAAACATCCGTGCTCATAAGGACATATAACTATGCCTGGCATTACTGCCAATTTTGGAGTTTCCACCCAAGTACGAGGGAAAAGAAACAGCTTGTTTTCTGAGAGCAGGCAAGATCCTGTGCGAAGGTCACCGACTAAGAATCATTCCAGTTTAACTTTCCATGACCACAGCAAGACAGACTCTAGTAGCTGTCATCACGGGATGAAATTGCTTTCACGAGCATAAGAATTTCCATTGAAAGATTTCAGTACGCAAAGACTTGTATCCAAACAGCTGCATATTAGCCAAGTAACTAAGGACGTAAACCTAACCTTGTCATTTAACCCAACCACCACAATACCTATTTTTACATTTTTCTATTTAAAAAAGAATGTAGATTACACAGTTAGGAAGTCTAAAAGTAACATATAATAAGGATCTGTGACAATTCACACATAAATTGCAGAGAGGTCCAATGCTTGCTATAGACTTACAAAATAGCTTTATTGGGGGGGAGGGGGGGAAGTTTGAAACTCATCTTTTCCTCTTCTCAAGAAATGAATGTTGTTACTACAAACAAATGGATTTTAAAATTGTAAAGATCTACTCTGGTTCTCACAAAGCATCAATTACTGTCTGACATAGCTCAACAGCTTCTTGAACAAGAGAAGTTTTTTTAAAAGATTTTGGATCTTGACATTAATTTCACGTTTTGGAGAATCTATGAAGTCAATCAATAAGCGAGTGCAATAGTTAACTAGTTAACACTTAAAATATTTTTTCACTTTATGCAAGTTAATATTCTTTTTTTACTTACTGCTTCTGTTTGCAAATGTACCCTCTTTGAAGCTGCCCATTTTGTTCAAGGATAGGTACATGATCAATTCACTTTAACAAACTCAGAATTTACTTCAATGTCACTATCCTCATTAAGTTCATAGATATGTCCTTCCAACACCTAGAGCCAGTACTGGCTTTGATTTAAACATGTGTCTTGAAGTGAATCCATCAAACTCTATTATTAATATATTCCAGAAGTGAGGTAAATAATACTGGGAAGGAAATCTCCTGCGTTCAGTGTATTCAACCACTATCAGCTCTTGGCTGCCACTTATCTACAGGGAGTATCTTGTCTGCTGCCCATGAGCCCTGACACCTTACAGCGCTGTTTTTTAGGATAATGTTCCTCATCCTTAAAGTGCATCCAGCCTTCTTCCATGGTGATTAATTTCCTGAAGGTTTGACTCCATCTTTCAAAAGAGTCAGCTAACATGCTCTTTAATTCAATCAAATATATGACACCATGCCATCATTTGTCATTTTTCTACTCTACATGGTCCAGATAAAACCATCAGGAAGGATACTGCATTTTCTTCCAACTGTGTTTTCATTTGGCTTTTGTTTGGTTTTGTGTTTTTTTTCCAAACAAATATCCAGTGATTGAACATCAGAAAATTTAACCTTAATTCAATATTTCTTCATGGAGTATAACATTTTCAGAAGTCAGTTTCTTAGATGAGATCAAACCCTTTATCTAACTGATATACTAGATATTTTATAATACTTGTTTTCTATTAATCATATTGAATAGCACTTGTTACACACTTAAGATTTTGGATAGTTTTACATTTGCCATTAAAAAAAAATATATATCCTTAGTCTCCAAAAATTTGTAACTCAGATTTTCAAAAGTGTTCTTTCAGTCTTTATTTACTTTGCAATATGATGGATTTGTTCGCTGTTATATGGTTATTTGTGATATTCAGCTTCGTTCTCACTGCAGAGGTACATTAACAGTTCTGTCTTTTCTGCATTGTTGTTGACAACTTTAGTGCAGCCATCAAACGTATGTCACTGTTCTTTTTGTTCCTGGTATTTTTAGAATTTCTCATTAGCCTTAGATCCTAAAGAAAATCTGAAGAGTTTAATTGTCTTTAAAAAAATTACGTATTCCTGCTGCCCTTGAACCACTTCTAAATCAAGATGGGACTCTCAGTATTTGGCTCTGCACATTCCAGATAGCCACATGTTCGCACTCTTCTCCACCCCCAGCTTTGAGAGGGACTCTTGTAAACGATGTCAGAAATACATTAGTGATGTAACAGCACACATCACATCACGCAAAACTGAAGATTTGCTTAGTCCTCCATGTTTTCCACTCTCAGAGACTGGAATGTCACCTACTTCTCCAGCCACCTCCTCCCATGATCTTATGAACCGCCATGAGGAAATCCACAGTTTACAGGGCAGAGAGAGTTCAGCGAGAGGAGAAAAACAATGGGCAGCATCTCTGTGCATGTTTTCTCAGCATTTAACTGCTACCCAAGAAACCAGAATAGCATGAGGGTATCTCAGAAAATCCTCTGGCAACATCTTCCCTTCCATGGCAAAAGAGGGTGAAACACAGATGAATAGCAGGGACATGTATCTCCTCACATTAGTGTTGGGTTTTTTTCTGAAGGGAAAAACCTTTTCCAAACAGCGCATATGCTAAAAACTACCAAGCCAATCTGACCTCAGAGTTTATTCAAGCCTCCCTTCATTCAGACTGCCTTTAACCAAAAGCACTTTTGTATTTTGCCCAAGGCTGGGTGTGATGCTTGCAACGGAGGAGTACAGTTACACACCTAAACATGGATTGTAACATAAAACACAAGAGCTATCAATGGCCCGCTGATGAGGAGGAGCAGGAGCAAAGGTCCTTGTATTCAGAAGGTTCAGCCTTACTTAGCTCATTTGCTAAGATACATTAACCAATTAAAAAAAATACAATCAAAAAACCCACAAACAAAATACCCACCAAAAAAAAAAAAGAAAATAAAATCTCAAGCCCACACTTGCCCAAGAGATTGATTACATGATATACATGGTATTGACCTTAACAGATGACTACAACTACCCTCCAATTCTGCCCTCACCATAAAAATTTCAATTTAGTCTCTTACTTGTAACATCAAACAAATTGAATATTGCTGGCAGCTTCTCCCATAACCAAACCCAACAGTTAGTGAATGACCACCATGAACTGGCAGTCTTTAGCTGATTTGCAGAAGTGAAAGACAGCTGCTAGACTGCCAGTGAACAGCAGAAAGTGAGAGTTCATTAAAAGCTACCCCTGAGGAGGGAAAGTTGATCCAGCAGTGCCTCCCCACCAACACATGGAAAAAAAGGCCTAACAGAGAGCTAAATGTTACATGTTGCTAGGATCACTCAGATGTTGGAAGTGAATTCTCTTTCCACATTATTTTAATCTCTCTATATTCAGCAATCTCCAGTGCCCTGACTGTAAAAGCTCCACACAACTTCCTTCCAACACTTAAGAGCAAGTTAACTGTATTCTTTGCTGCAATACATTTGTACGTATAAATTTGTACAAGTGCCTTTGTGCTAGATTGGCATGAGGTCTTTAACAAAGATCACCCAATCCAACAGCTGTCACTCAACTGTCCATACATTTCAAAGTCTGGTTATACAGCAGCACTTTCTGTCATCTTAATTATCATCTCTTGCAACAGGAAACACAAGGCACAAACATTACTGAGATACCAGAAATTGTTTTTGAACTCATGCTGTAAAGTAATTTAAAGATGCTGTTTCACAATTGAATAAGTTGCTCTAAGATTACATCACTGCCAAAAAGGGAAAGTTCTGCCTTGCCTGCCATCACCTCCCCTGCGCCAGTTCTAGGAATGGCAGCCTGTTGGGCACCGTGAAAATTTAACAGCTAGAAAAAAAATCAAACCCCTCTTACTTCCCTTAAAAATGCAGCTTTTTGAGAAGTTACTAGAACTTACTAAATGCAACCTGTGTGAATTTTTTGGCACTACCTTTATCAGTCATTTTTAAAATGGACTATCCAGGCTACGACACTAAAAGAAGAAAAGAAAAAAAAAATCCATTCACTCTGAACACTTTTTTGGAGGAGAGGATATGCAATTTTAAAATATTTCCACAATATGTGGTAGCAAAAAAAGCTAAAAAAAAACCCCAAATCCTGTCCCTTCTCTCTCATTCCTATACCGAGGCTGCAACCACACATCTTGATCTGCTAATGCAAGGGTTGTAGCACCTCGCTATGAATTCATTAACAAAATCAATTCATCTTAAAATTAATCCTTCACTTAAAACTTACGCTACCAAAGCACAACTCAACTGGTTCATCACAAACTTGACAGAAACCATAGCTGCACACTAAATCAAGCTAACCAGCAACATTTCGTGGACATTTATTTTTTTGGCAGATACACATAAAATCTATTTGGCAGTGCTCAGCACTCAACCTAAAGCTTTTTTTCTTTAAGATGTCAGTCCGCATGCAATCTACATTGGCATTGCTACTACTTTGTAACAAACAGCATATCTATCTACTTCTGTGAAAGGAATGTCAAATTCATACATTAGAGCCACTTAAATAACATTTCTTATTAAAAAGGGTTGCAAAGGTCAAAGGTTTGGGCCGACAGTTCACTTCACTTATCCAGTGCTGCTGAAAGGGCATCTCACACATTTTTAATACAGCTTCTTTGGTTCCAGTCATTCAAGAATTTTACAGAAAAAATATTAAATAAGTTAATTCAGTCACCTCCAGAATAAACTCATTAATCTCCACTACCTGTAAAAAGCAGGAGGGGTTTTTGGTTTAGCATGACTGAGAAAGCAGAGTGGGCTTAGGACAGCTCTGCTGTGCAATAAAGACACAATAAGTTTTCTGCCCATACCAGCACTTCACTCATACTAAAAAAAGCAGTTGCACGCTTCAAACTCAGATAAATGACACTGACAATAAAATTAGAAAGCAATCCATCCATCTCCAGGTGCTCATTTTGCCCCTAGGCTTCTCATCCTTGCTCCTCCTGTTCTCCACACCTTACTGCCAGTTTCCACACCTCTACAAAGTTAGGCCAAACTGCTGATGCAGTACAGTGAGGTGGATCAGGAAAAACCATCAACTAAAAAAACAGGGTTTTCTTCAGCTAAATTAGTTTTCTCAGAAGAGGCTGCGACTAAGGACTACTTAGTCCAGAATACTCTTTTTAAAAGCCCTGTTGTTGAGCCTCTACACGGATTTGCCCTGTTTTCTATGGCTGTAGTCAAATTCCTTTTAGTATATCTGAAACCTTAGAAGTTTCAGTTTTATTTGAAATCAGTCATTCCATCTATACACAAGAATGACCTCAGGTTTTAGCCATATGTCTCCTTTTGATGGCTTTTATTAGGTCAGGTCCAATTCTATGCCAGGCACTCACTGCTTTGCCTTTGTACAGCTGCTACCAAGACCAGGCTGATAACTTTACAACAGCTGGCATCACAAGGACACCTTCCTCTATGCTTTGTTTTAAAAAATAAAAGGCAAATCAAAAAGACGTTGTGGAGGACTCCACAAAACATCTCTTAAGAATGTGAATGTGGCAAACTTACTAAATCTTGAAGATTAGTTGGAAATTTTGTTCTGCTACATATTCATTTAATGAAAATACTTTGTGCGGAGACTTTAATCTGCACGTAAACCCACAAACATAGCCTATCAAAAAGGTCAGAATACTTTACAATCACTAGCTTTACTTCAGAAAACACCAGTGAAAATTTATTTCAGATAAATACATAGCTGTGTTCACATGGAGAAATGACGGTGAAAAGGTTTTAGGCATCTATTTATTTTAGGTTCCTTTCATCATATACATTTACTGCCTAGTTTCCAGAGATCTCAGGCCCTTTCAAGTGCAACTGTAATCATGGGCTTTCAAATCTTGTTAATTCACCCAAGTCACCCAAAATTAGAGGACACAGTTTTAGGTCTTGATCAGTGTATTGTGGTGGGGCTGTGGCACAGAAAAGACAACACATGCTGCTCAACCTATTCCGGCATTATTGCACATCTAAACCAGTTCTTTCTGTGTTCATGCAACTGTCTGGAATCTATGTTGGCAATGAACACTGAGCCTGTAAGACAGAAATATAGCTAAAAATGATAAAGTTTCTACTACATAAAGAGTATATAAAGAAGAAATCCACTACATTACCCGTCTCCAAATGCAGACCTTAAAGGATATGCCAGCTATTGGATGGTTAAGAGTTTCAGCATATTGGGCCAGACTCCAAAACCCTCAAGCCAGTTGGTAATTAACAGACATCGAGGTCCTCCACATGAAAGAAGTCTATTGTTTAAACAGTGACACAAATTTTTCCTTTCCTTTTCATGGCCAGTCTCTGTCTGTGTTTTAAGATTCCCTTAGGACCATAACAGTGTACGATTTTAGAAGCTCCATTCTCAAACAGACAATTTGTTTGACTTTTAGTTGCCAGGAATGCAAACGTGCTTACATCACAGGCAGAACAAATAATTTTACAGCCTGAGTGGCTTCTTGGACATCCCAAATCTCCCCTTTGTTTGATTTAACAGCTAGAAAAATTAGAATCCAAATAACTTGTTAATACTTAAAACCTAACATATATATACTAGCAAAAGAATTACAATACGCAGCACTGAGGGCCTGTAAACAGTCTGTGACAAGTCCAATTAGCAAGCAACATACTTACAGGGCATAAGTATTAGCATGCATCTTCATAAATAATGATGGGTTACAGCAAAACTTTGGTGATAAACCAAAGGACGGTGCACTGAACAAGTTCTGTAAAGCAGCCATGGTCTGTTTTAAATTACCTGTTCTTTGATCTGTCTGTTATCTTAGTTAAGACAAATGAGATGGGTCAAAAACAAGGGACTATTTATAAACTATACTTAAACCAATCAATGTAATAAAACATTATGTTAAACTTGCATTTTGAAATAATGAGGTGTAGGCACTCATCTATAAAAGATCAAGTTAAATCCCTGAGAAGGATAACAGGGAGGATGTGACAGAAAAGGAGCAGGTAAAAGTACTCATCCTTTAAGAAGATAATGATATTTTAAGAAGGGTCAATAAAACAAAGAGCAAATCCAGTCAGAAAAGGACAAAAAGGCAAATGAGAATTATAAAACATTTTCTGAATGCTCATGGTTTTCCAAAGTCCGTGGGTTTGAGTGTTTTGCTGTTTTCTGTACTCTGAATGATGTCTCTGTACCTCACACAAGCCTATTGGGCCACAGGGGGATACACCCAAATTCCCACCCCATCCAAGACGATAAAAACATCCCTGGAGAACTGGATGAAATAGTTCCTTTCGAACCAGCCTCATCTCCTCGCACTCAAAGGAGTCATTTGCGTTCAGCCTCTCTATGCAATCGTTCATCTGAAGTATCCAAATACGACCAGAACTATGTAACGCAAACACATCATTCAGCAACTCAATCAACAGCACCGTTCACCAGGACAGTCAGCCCTTTCATTGTCATCTGAACTGAGGTGCCAGCAGACGCGTCAGCACGCGGAATGGGCTGTCCTCACCTCTCAGTGCAGTCAGTCCAAGTCTAGACTGCAGAAGCTGGTGGGAGAGCCTCAAGCAGCTTATACTGCTGCCAGAGGAGCGCTGCAGGTAGGTTACTGGGATGTCAGGTCAGCATCGCTTGCAAGCTCCTGCCACTCAACAAATTTGGGAAGAACAGAGGTTACTGTCTCACTGGCAGAATTTGCTGCTGTGTTTCAGAAAGCCCATCCTACAGTTCTGGGTAAAAGCAGAAACAAGGAAACTCAGGTATGTTGCAAAACTGACTCAGAGGCATTAATATTTGTTTTAAGGAAGCCATATTTCCCATTCTTTTTGCTTCAAATAACAAGCAAATTATATTACTGATTTGTTTTGTCCAAGACACGCAGTCATATTCTTCCAGCTTCTTCCATCACTCCCAGTTGCTAATAAAAGCTTCTGAGAGCTACTAACACTTTATAGGGAATAACACAGATTGCACCAGTGCTACCTCTTTACTACTCGTCCTCTGCAAGCGCTTTCTAAAATAGAGAAAACTGCATTTCCAGTCACGCTGACATAAAAAACATTTATATGTACGTGAATAATGCAAAAGTCTGACTTTAATTGGTCCTAAATTCCAATTTAGGCTCCACGGTCAGCATTGGCACTTCCCTGCCCTCTTTCCTGGAGCTCCAGCAGCTCGCTCAGGGCAGCGGGGCCGCTCTCAATGCTCCAGGACAAATCCTCCCAAGTAAAACCATCATCGCGGTCAGATTCCTAATACTTACATTGCAATGAGTTATCGCTGGAAAAAGGCTCGAGCTTATTAGCTGCTCATAACCATGAAGCATATGACAACTTTATCATCACAAAACCCCAATCATTTCCTAAGCGTAGCAGGCAAGCAGACATATACAATCCAACTGTAAATATGATTATTTAACAACTCATTGCTTATGAGATACCATCTCCAGATTGCTGATTGATGCTTACCACATAGATTCTAATTATGCTGGCAAACACAAGAGGCCATTTAGGAGGCATTTAAAGAAGGAAAACTTTATAAGAAAATAATTATTTAAGATAACTTCTAATTAATACAATCGTTATGATGCTTGGCTCCATCTTCTCTGCATTTGGTATATCCACCATATACAATTTGAAATGCCCCAACTGTTTCATAACAGTCAGTATTCACTTGCACGTGCACATATATCAATAATTCAGTAAAATAAAATTAATTAATCTGCAATCATAATCTTATAATGCAGTATACTCCAAGGGCAATAAAAGCTTGTAATCAATTTTAAAATAAACAAAAAAAACCATACAGGACAGAAATCTCTCTTTTTAAAGCATAACCCACTATTTTTATTGGGAGATTTGTCAGCACCTTAGTACTGCTGAGCCACTCTGTTCCCAATGATGTTATTGTTAGTTGTCTCATCTCTCTGTGTAGGTAGGTAGTACTCACAGGCTAATCACTGAACTTCAAACACAGGCACAGATGCAGGTGTGCCTATGTAAACATTTTAAAGGTTTTATATAAGTACAAAGCAGGTACTGGAAATCCAAACCTTCTGGAGGATCCTGGGTCTGATCTGGTCATGTAAACATAGCATTCCCCCAGAGGCAAATGAAATTTCTATCCACCCACCCACACTAAGGAAATACTTGTAATAATTAAGTTCAAAGTGGTGATAAAAAAAAAAAAGAAGTGACAAAAAGGTGATGACGAAACACCCTCCACAATTTTTAAGAGTAGGTTAACTTTTGTCTCTCTGAAAAATCCCTTTATATAGCCACAATGCAAAGATTCATAAAGAAAAATTTTAAGAGCGATGTACTTTGACACTTTGAATCAAAAAAAGCAGTAATAATCTAGCACTTCATAGGGTACAGCTGCAACTGCAAACTCAAATGGCAAGGGCCAGCAGTGAAGTCAAGCAACTCATGCACTCATCAAATATTTTAATTTGGTGGACTGGAATCTAAAGCCCAAACACCCTTCAGAAACTTGCTTTTATTCTGCCCCGCTCCCCACACGTGTGCCTGCTGTCCCGCTGAGCTCAGCTGGCTGCCAGGACACCTTCCCACAGGGGCCTAGTGAAGGCCCAGACTGCACCCGGGCTGTGGGAAGCCCCCGTGGGGTCGGGACACAACAAGCCGCCTCTCTCCACTGAGAAAAGCAGCACATCCCCCAGGATCTCAGGCTAGGGGACCCCACCAAGGGGTTACAGCAGCGCCCCGCCCCGCCCCCAGGACGCCCCACCTCCCGCTCGCCCCGCCCCAAGATGGCGACACACCTCCTGTCTCTCGGCTCTGCCCCCACCGCTGCTCCGCCGCCACATGGCGCCTTCCCCTCCAAGCACCGCCCGCACCGGCGCTCCCGCCGGAGCCAATAGCAACAAAGAAAGGTGCACGTCCGTCCGTGAGCGACCCACCTCCTGTGCACCGCCATTCGCGCTTCCGGCCTGGCCCCGCATTGCGCATGCGCACTAGCAAAGCTGTAACCGAGGAGATTCGGCGTCCAATCATCAGGGACTCGCCTGCCCCTCACGGGAGGGGGAGGGCCTATAGGCTCGGCGCATGCGCTCTCGACCCACCCGGCAGAGGGCGGGGCGGTGTGGCGCTAGCGCGCACGCGCAGTGCCCGCAGTGACGGCCTACGGGGGGTGAGGCCGCTCCGGTGGGGCGGCGCCCCCTGGCGGACACGGGCGCTGCTGCAGTGCGCGCTCCCGGCGGAGGGTCCCCGCTTGAGTGGGAGCGCGTTTCAGCCCGGCCTGGCGCAGGTACCGCCGAGCGGGAGCGGGCTTGGGGGTGGCGGCGAACGAGGAGGAGGGCGACTGGCCGGGGTCCGGCCCGCGGCTCCGCGCCGTCTCTCAGCAGAGCCCCAGTGGGCCTGTCCCTGCCTGCGCCGCGGCGGCGGCCGGTACCGGCGGGTGCTGCAGGCGCAGCCGCGCGGGGCCCGTCAGCTTGCGGGGGGAGCGGCTCCCTGCAACCCTGGGAACGGGGTCGGAGGCAACACGGGGTAACTCCCGCGTCCCAGCGCGGCGGCGTGTCCTCCTGTCAGCGCCGCTTTAACCCTTCTCTCTCCTCACCCCCGGGTGGGCTGAGGGACGTTGGCCAGAGGAGGGGGGCGGTGCTGGGGACAGGCCCCGGGGGGTGGGCGAGTGGCCCGGGGTGACTAGGCTCACCCCCACAAGAGGCTGGCCCCGCCACAGGTTTGTCCTCACCACAGATTTGCCTCACCGCAGGTTCAGCCCATGTGGGCCGGGGATGTCACGGAGCCCCCAGGCTGACAGGCCGCTCGGCTCCTGCCCGTTGGAGGGAGGACAGCGAGATCAACGCTCCGCTCGCCCACCTGAGCTGGGCTCGGCGCTGGCGATACCCCAATGAGTGTCACAGGCCCCCATGCAGCCACCCCAGAAGATGGAACAGAAAAGAAGTAAGCCTTGAAACAACAAAAAAAGCCCGTTTTGAACAGTCGTTAGGCAGATCTTGCGAGAAACATTTTCTTTGCTTAGCCTCGTTTCCCAGTCAACTAAATGAAATTTCCGTGCCAAAATGAATGGAAACATTTTTTTTCGGTTATAGCATAAAAAAAAATTAAATAGCTGACTTATAAGTCAGGTATGTTTTATACTCTCTGTGTCAGTGATCATAGTCAGAAATGTGATATCTTCAATGTGGTTGAAGAATGCTGCCTTACCTTTCCCTGATATTATTTCAGTGGAGACATCCTGCTGTATCTTGCATCTGTTGAGAAACAGATTCATTAATTTTTTTAACCTAGAAAAGCCTTTATTTTTCCTAAACAAATCAGTTTATTTGCTGTACTGGCAGCATTAATTTAAAAAGAAAAAAATGTGAGCTAATAGGATGTGGGAATTATGTGGGCTCAGCTGAATATGCTGGAAAGCATGGGTCACTTAGTGACAGTGCCATGCTTGAGGGATAATAAGAAATGACCCATGTAGAACAAAATTGCCTCACACAGCCCATTTCATTTGAAGGTTCTTCAGCTAGGTCTTGACAAGGTGTGGATGGATGTTTGAAAGTGGGATGACTCCTACTGCCAAGCTTTATCATGCAGTGCTCCCACTGATACCTGCTGAAGTATTTACTTGTATAAATGCTGAAAAGCTAAGTAGCTACAATCATTTTAATTTCTCACTTGATCATTTTAATTTCTCACTTACTTGTCCATTGTGTACCTCTTGCAGTGCAGTGTGACTGCTTTGAAGTGAAGAATCTTGCCAGTTCCAGAGAGGAGAAGATTGAAGGTATGTTGTGGTTTAACCCCAGCCAGCAACGGGGACTGCGCAGCTGCTCGCTTACTCCCCACCCCCACCAAGTGGGATGGAGGAGAGAACAGGAAAGGAAAAAAACCTCGTGGGTTGAGATAAGAACGGTTTCATAGCACAGCAAAGGGAGAAAAACTAATAACAACAATAATAGCGGTGTATGCAAACCAAGTGATGCACAATGCAATTGGTCGCTGCCTGTGATGTCAATAGCCCATCAGTTCCTGATCAGTGGTATTTGCCCCCTAGCCAACTCCAGTTTATACACTGGGCATGATGTCATATGGTAGGGAACAGCCATTTGGCCCCTTGGGTCAGCTGTCCTAGCTTTGCTCCGTCCCAGCTTCTCGTGTATCTGGCAGAGCAGGGGAAACCGAAAAGGCCTTGACTACCCAGCAACAACCAAAACATCATGTATTATCAACATTCTTCTCATACTAAATCCAAAACACACCACTATACCAGCTACTAGAAAGAAAATTAACTGTATCCCAGCCGAAACCAGGACAAGGTAGTATAATTTGGATTTATGGAGGGAAAGGAGAAGGTAGTATGTATTTGGCACCACTTCTGGTATGAAAATGCTAACCAGTAGAAAATAGTTTTGCCTCTTATGGTGTATGTGTAAGATATTAGTTGGCAGCACTGTGGATCCTTTATAGGAAACACATACGCAAGTTATTTTTCCAGTAGCTGACATAAGTAGCCCTGGTCTTGGCTGCTTGTTTCTTGCTCCAGCATCATTCCCCTTCACAATGCTGAACAAAGAGATATGGTCCAAAGGATCCTATAGAGGGAAAAGCAAATCTCTCCAGAGGTGATGGCCTCAGCCAGGTTTAGAGCTGTTGCCACCAGATGCCCATCCACACCCTGAGTCATCAGCTGGTGAGATAATTTTGAACACTGATGAGGTAGATGCAACCTGGCTGGGCTTGACAATGGCAGCATTAACACTGGAGAGCAGATGAGTGATGTGGACATCTGTCTTTTTTGAAATGAAAAATTATACTATAAACTTCATATGCAATCTTTGCAAAACCAGATTTTTGCTGCTGGGGTTTCAGAGCACTCCAGCACAAGAACTGGGGAAGTATTTATTAATGTTTACAAATATATAAAGGGTGAGTGTCAGGAGGATGGAGCCAGGCTCTTCTCGGTGACAGCCAATGGTAGGACAAGGACCGATGGATTCAAACTGGAACACAAGAGGTTCCACTTAAATTTGAGAAGAAACTTCTTCTCAGTGAGGGTGCCAGAGCACTGGAACAGGCTGCCCAGGGAGGTTGTGGAGTCTCCTTCTCTGGAGACATTCAAAACCCACCTGGACACCTTCCTGTGTAGCCTTATCTGGGTGTTCCTGCTCCAGCAGGGGGATTGGACTGGATGATCTTTTAAGGTCATTTCCAATCCCTGACATTCTGTGATTCTGCGATTTGCAGGGTGAGTGGGTGAGTGGTTTGAGCACTACACATAGTATATGTTTGATTTCCTTTTGGCCTAGGCAAGATTATAACTGATGACCCAGAAATTAAAAACTGTGTTCCCGCACCCATCCTCTGAAGTAATCTATCTACCGGTGCTATCGAGACTTAGCAAATATATTGAAATATCTGAAAACATGTAAGAAATAAGGGCAGCAGTTTTGATCTGTAGTGGTGGAACCTCTTACTAGAATTTCTGAATGTGTATTTTTAAACACATATTAAATATACATATTTCTTGGTATTTTAAAGTTGTGATACTTTCATGCACAGCAAAAGGGTGGGAATGTCCCAGGGCAGATGTCTCTTGGAGCAATACTGTGGGGTTCCAAGAAGTGTCGTGGGCATTCTTTGTAATGGGACTTCGACCTTTTCACATTTTTTTAAAAGTTCTGTGGATATAAAAGCTCATGACATGATGTTGAGACTTAGTGCTGAATTAGTTGTTTTACAAGATAAAGTACTTTCAGCATTGCCTGTTAGTATTAAATATTATGCGCTTAGCTGCTGGTGACATAAGCAGCTGGTGTGGTAACAAAAGATTGTTACTTTCCTCACTGCTGTTGTGACAATTTTGAGAGTAGCCATAGGCTCTATACTACTAGAGCATTACTTAGTTCCTGGTATCTTAGGCAACAGGAGTCATTCTCTGCTAACGAAAGAATTAAGGAAATACTTTTTTACTTGCTGTACAGGAACGTAAACCTACTGTGGTGACAGTGGAGTCTACCTCTAGAAATGGAGCAGGAAAACAGATTTACTTATTCTTTTATGCTTGATCATTGAAGAAGAGAAACATTAACCATGAGAGCAGGTTGTCTTTTTTGGCATTGTCTGTTGACACTTTGAACCATGTTCCCTTTTCAGAGTCCCTGCCAAAGATGCACCTGCTAATGTTTTCACAAGGGCTTTCATGAATGGGCTTAGTACCTCAAAGATGGAAGAGAAGTGGTTCTGAAGCAGTAGCTTAAAAAACATTTATTTAAACAAAATGTTCTTTATACATAACTCTAGTGCAGGAATGAGGCATGATATAAGGGATGTATGAATTATTGCAACTGGTATCACCTGCTGAACAAAATTTATCAAACTGCTTTTATCTGAAAATACTTTGAACATTTTTTTCCCTAGAAAATATATCAAAAATACTAATGGGACAGGATAATCAACTTGTGTAGCTTGTCTTTTTGTTTCATAATATGTTAGTTCATTCAGTTGAAAATATTCTCCTGTGTCTCTTCTATGAGTTTCAGTGGTAATTAATTTATAGTGGAATAATTTGCTAGTGTTTGGAGAATGGCTCCCACAGCACCCTTTATAGACATGCTGGAAAAATTACTTGAAGGCAGCATCATGGACCATCAGAAGCCACTCCCATTCATCACTTGATTTCTGTTTCGCTTTCGTGACTGGGTTTAGGAATAGGCTTCTGAATGTGAAAGCCTGAAAAAGAAGAAAGCTGCCCTGGCCAGCTTTTCAGAAGTGCCTCCCAATGAAATGAGTGGGAGCCTTTGAGAAGTCCACGAGGAGCTACTTGTACTTTTAGACTTCTTGGGAGGTGTACAGGCTTGTAAATGGAAATTTGCATTTCAGGTGATTTGAAAATGTTCTGGACACAACTGGGAGGTAGAAGAGTGGACATCATATTTGAGCAGGTGCAAAATGTGCTACTGTCACTAAAGGAAAAGATCAAGAATGGAACTGCCACAAACCAAGGTTTGAAATCTTTGTAACAGTTAAGCTAGACTGCAGAGGACCTGTGGCCTGCTTTGTGTAGGGCTGTGTGATATTTGCCACAATTCAGATACCTTTGAATTTAAATTACTTATTAGTTGGCATTTTTAGGCACTTGAAAAAATATACCTCCTTTTTTAAAAAAAGACTAATAATTTCAGGTGAATTTTGTCATTTTCTCATTTTGCCTGTATACATTTTCAAACAATGTGTGGTTCTTAAGCATATGGAACTGAAATGTTTGTTCTTGATAAGTAATGAAATATCTGCAGTGCATCGTGTTTCATTTATCATCAGAAGTTTCAGCCTTTCAAGCTGATGTCAGTGAACTGAATGGTTTTGGCGTGGGATTATAAGTATTATTTCATGTTGGAGACACCATTATAACTTGAAACATTAGTAGAAAAATGTGACAGCAATGCATTTAAGATTGTTCTTGGTTTTCATGGAATTAAGTTACCTTTATCTACATCAAAATCAGGAGTCTGATAAGCCTGAAGATGTACACAGGTTTCTTTTTACTGGTTTATTTAATTCAGAAAAAATACTTTTTTTTTCTTCTGTGCATCACCCGTGTAAATGTAATCTATGGATCTTATTGCTCTTTTATGCAAGAAAATGTATACTAGCGTAAGATGCTTTTTAACTGGTGTAGCCACATTGTACTGCTTTTTATAAATGGGTAGCGCCATTTTTTGTGTACTTGAGTTCCCACACCTTGATTTTTATGACAAAATATTACAGTAGTGTGTATCTAAAAGTTGAACTTGGACCCCCAGATGACACAATCTGACATCTTTAACTTTGAATTTTTCTATGCTTTGTACTGTAAGGATTTAAAACTAAAATATTAACATGGATTTTGCTGACACTTGTCTGTCACCTAGTAATTTTTATCGCATGAGGTAAGAGTTTGAGACAGAACTGGTCTCTCCTGTGTGTTCTTACTATCCAAAGGCCATTTCCACCAATTTAGGAGTAGCATTGATTTGGTCTGACAAGACCTAGCCCTTCTTAGCCAGAAGATGACTGGTCTGATGACAAAGTAAAGAGAGAAACCTTTATGCTAAATTGTCTTTACCTGTATTACTGCCACTGGAAGCTGCTGGTTTGTGTGTGTTTGGAAACATTCTGGCAGCTTTTCAAAAGCCAGAGGATATTCAGTGCAGATTCACAACCCCTAATATGAGCTGTAATTTTATTGTAATTCGTAGACGTGTCTATGAAGGACTGTGGTGCAAAAGGTTTATAACAGTCTGAGTCTTACAATGCTCTAGACTAGCATAATGAGGAAACGTGTCTCTGGAGGACTTACATTTTGTTTTCCTTTTCAGTAGTCCCTAATATCATTGTCCCTATTATCGTTACTTAAATTGCATTTCATATCTGTTCTCTTTCGATTTTTGCATAGAATGCTGGCAGGCTTGGGCACTGGTGAATGAAGCTAAACTAGGTGATCTCTTAAACTTGACAAATGGTACGTGCATCTTGATTATATTTATTTGGTATGTGGATTTAATTTGTCTTGTTTTACTTCACCAGGAGCTTGTTTCCTTTTGTTGAAATCCATAAAATAGATCTGAGAAGCCTGTTAGCATTACAAGGAATAAAAAACGTAACTATTACTGTCCTCAGGTACTGGACTATGGACTCTCAGCTGGGTTTGTAGTTTTGTAGTTTGTGTGTACGTGCATATGGCTTGTATCAAGAGGGTTTGAACCAATAAGCCCTGATGAACCTGAGCTGGCTGCAAGCAGAGTGATTTTGTGCATGGTTCCACCAGCTGTAATATGCTGGTATCCTTTTACCTCAAATAATGAAGAGAAATACAGATTAGTGCCTCATGTGCATGTTTTCTCCATGCCCTTTGAAAGCTACATGGAAGATTTTAATATGTGGATCACTTGATGGTCTGTGGAAAAAGGCATTTTGCCTCAAGTTCATCAGTGCACACCCAAGTTTTTGCCCTTTGGAGGAAGGAAAGGAGAAGGAGGGAGGGAGAGGAGGAGCAGGAGAGGAAGCGTGGGCATGTGTGTTGTGTGTCAGCTAGTCACTCACTTGCACACCTATATGCAAACGTGACTTTTGTATAAGCTATAAAAAGCAGCTTCTTTTTTTAGTAGGGCACTTGCTAGCATGCTCTTTGTTAGCTATAGTTCATAACAATGCATTGTTTTAATGTATTTTGGCATTTATCCCTTTAGTAATTAAGTTTGATTATAAATCAAAATGTGGATTGTTGAAGTTGTTGATTGCATTCACATTTTTTCAGTAAGTGATATGTCTGATGGAGGTGACACACAGGAAATGAAACCCAAATTGCAGCATCTTCTTACAGATGAGAACATTGCAAATGCTGTAGAAGGTTCTCACAGGTCAGTGTGTGTGATAGTTTATTCCAGTCCCTTATTTGACGTATACTTTTGTGCATGTGAGAGAGATCTTAATCTCTCTTGTATTTCTAAATTCCAAGTTTTAAACCCAGTTTTGAATCCTGACAGTTTTACAAGTGAAAATATTTTTAACTTGACCTACATGCAGAACCTGTGGTTTTGAGTAGACTTTTCTAATTGACCATGTGAGAACATTGCAGAATAAACCAGGGCATTTGCTTGTGAATAGAGATCCATGAGTATTACCAGGATTATCAGGGTTAGGATTTAACAATTTTTGAGTTCTCAAGCTTTCCCAGACTGTGCAGATTGTCATGAACATGACTTAGTCTGTCCATATTTAGCTATTTAGCCCCAGGTACTTATTTGCAACATGGGCGTGAAGATATTGTTCCTTTTTTTTTTTTTTAATGTCCTTTCTGTGTTTCAGTATGTAAGTTCTTTCTGGGAAGAAGCTGTTGCCTTTTTTTTTTTAATGCCACTGAATGTGTCTTCATACGATGTTCGGATAGTAACACAGTGTGAACAGTGATTCAATGAAACCTCTGAACTTGAATCAGTTGGCTGTTTCTTTCAACTAGTAATATTGAACCACTAAAAAACTGAGCGTTTTACTGGTTGTCTAAGATTCTGCTCTTTTTTCTTTTTATTTTCTTTATTTTTTTAAATTCCAAATAGCAAAAAGGAAGAGATGGAAAAAACAGGTTCAGGGAGTAAAGAAGCATCTAGTAAAATTCAAGATATACCTTTAAACCGGGGGTATCAGAACCACAAGTGCTCTAGTGCATGTCTTGCCAGCAGACCAGTAGGCTCTTACAAGGGTGAAAATCCTCTTAAGATACCAATCCTGTTTGACTTTCAAAGACGCCACGCAAAAGCAGACTGCCTTTCGAAATCACTGGATGTGAATTATAAAGCTCCTTGTGGCCGAAGTTTGAGAAGCTTCCAAGATGTGCAAAATTATCTGTTTGAAACAGAGTGCAATTTCTTATTTGTTGATCACTTCTCCTTCAACACATACGTTCTGCTGGGCAGGAACACTGTAAATCCTGAACCTCTTGTGTTTGATTTTGACATCAGCAATGGAGCTGAGTCAGTGCCCGTTTCCTTCTGCAATGATCTTGACCGTGCAAGATTACCTTATTTCAAATATCGGAGAGCATCGTGGCCGCGTGGATATTATCTCAACAATTTCTCCAGCGTGTTTGTTGATTCATGTGACTGCACAGATGGCTGCGTTGATAGGTAGGTAGAAAAATCCAATCCCAGGCAAGTGTTGGTGTAAGTGTGAAGGTGCTCACTACCAAATAGTGCTAAATAATGAAGGACCAATACTGCTGGAATATCTGTGATACTTGTAATGTGCCATGCTCTGTGTTGACTGACACTATTGTGTCTTTGTCTTCTCCAGAACTTGAGTGCTCCTACACCTCCAGCCTCTGTTGTAGGGGTGGAAGCATTCAACAGGTGGATTATTGTGTTTCTTTCCCTTCCCAAATTGGCAGTGCTTCTCCTCCAAGTGGAGCTGGCAAGCAGATCTCTCAGCTTTGGGAAAGGAGTGGGGAAAGGAGAGAGTCTTGTGCCAGCAGAGGAAGGCTCATTTTCCTGGCAGGCAGAGAAGGATCCTGCATGACAACTGCTGCTGCAGCTCCTGCTGTGGGATGGTGTCCTGGAGATGGGGTGGGACAGCCTGAAGAGATCACATCGTTTGGGACTTAGAAGGTTACTGAGGGCAGAGGAAGGAACATCCCAGTTCACAACTTCTACATCCCATCCTTTCCCTTGTGTAAACAGAAACTGTGAAATCTTGGAGTCATGAAACACATTTATGTTCTGAGCAGTTCAAATGGTGTTGCTCATCACTGTCTTCTTTCTAAAGCCCAGTAACTCTGGGCTGCATATAACTGTGGGAGCTTGCCACAGTTAACATATGCAAGTTTGGTGATAATGTCCTCTTTCTTGAAGGGTGTTTGCCTTTGACCTGATCTCTGCCTGTAGCTGTTATTTGGTGTCAAATTCATTTTATATTATTGATAGCTGGAGTAGTTGCATGTGCTGGTGTACAGTATAATTGTCCATGACCCAACAAAAGCTTGAAATCACAGCCTCATATAGTGAAGCTTCAGTAATTATTTAGTTTCAGCTGAGCAGTGGAGAACAGCAAGCGCATAGGTTGCTGCTTCTTTGCATTGAACTCCCCCGAGACTTGAGATGCTTTTGGTGTGCTGTTTTGGGGTTCAGGATTTGGTCCATTGCTGTTTGCCCAAACACCAGGGGTCTTTGGAGTTGTCATCTCGTAAGATGGCGAAGAGCAGCATTATTGCCTGAGTCCTACAATCCGTAGTGCGAAATTCTTCACTTCCTGGGGACTAGTGTAGGAAAGAGGTAACAAGGTAGTGGCTGACAGACTGGGAGGCTGTGCCAGCACAGCTGATTTTCATTCATTCATTCAAGCCATTTGATAGTGTACTTTTTATAATAAATTTCTGTCATACTTCAGCTGTTTGCATGTGCCTTTTTATAGAGCTTGACAGAAGAATGCGATTGGGGTGGAGAGAACATGATTAATGTAAAGCAGGCGTAACCAGGCAAGAGACAAAGAGAGGGGTGGGTGCCTGAAGTGGCCTTGTGGAGTAAAAGTGAGAGGAAAAAAATATAGATATGTATAAAACTCTGTGTATCTGTATAGTCAAGTACATTTAAAATTATTTAGATTTATATTTGATTTATGCAGCCCCAAATACATTCTGAGATGTTTTAATGTTATCTTTTAGGTCAAAATGTGCATGCCTACAGCTAACTGAGAGAGGCTGTAATAAAATTTCTCTGTCTGCAAGTAGTAAAACATCCCATGGATACAGTTACAAAAGATTGGAGGGACCTGTTCCTAGTGGGTAAGAAAAACAGTACTATTAACTGTTATTTCATTTGTGTGCTCTTTTAGTGTAAGTACTACAGGACTAAAACAACTGCAATTTCTGGGTTACCGAAACCTACTTTTTTCACAATTTTACTGACAGATCACAGAATGTTAGGGATATGAAGGAACCTTGAAAGATCATCTAGTCCAATCCCCCCCACCGGAGCAGGAACACCCAGATGAGGTTACACAGGTAGGTGTCCAGGCGGGTTTTGAATGTCTCCAGAGTAGGAGACTCCACAACCCATCTGGGCAGCCTGTTCCAGTGCTCTGTTATCCTCACTGAGAAGAAGTTTCTTCTCAAATTTAAGTGGAACCTCTTGTTTTCCGGTTTGAACCCGTTACCCCTTGTCCTACCATTGGCTGTCACTGAGAAGAGCCTGGCTTCATCCTTGTGACATTCACCCTTTATATATTTGTAAACATTAATAAGGTCAACCCTCAGTCTCCTCTTCTCCAAGCTAAAGAGACCCAGCTCCCTCAGCCTTTCCTCATGAGGGAGATGCTCTACTCCCTTAATCATCTTTGTTGCTCTGCGCTGGACTCCAGCAGTTCCCTGTCCTTCTTGAACTGAGGGGCCCAGAACTGGACACGATATTCCAGATGTGGTCTCACCAGGGCAGATCACGGTGATAAGAAATAATTAATTTGACTTGAGTAATAGGAGGCGAAAAAACACGTTTGTACTGCAGATACTACAATTTTCACTCCTTAGTTCAAGATCCAAGAAGAGTGTGAAGCCCAAAAGTATTAGTCCAGGAGCTCAGGCCGTATCTGGCCCATGTGCTGGTTCATTCAGGCATGCCAAGGAGAGGAGGGAGAGGAAAGGGAAACCTGCCACAAAGGAAGATCTATCACAAGACCATCACAGGATAAATCAGCCAAAGAAGTGGGAAGCAGTGGTCGGCCTTTGTTTTTGCCCTGTATTTTTACCACCCATTTGCTCTGTGGCATTAAGAGTCCTACAGAAATATCAGCCAGCTGCTGCTGCTGCCAGGCTTGGTGATGTGCAGCTCTTCCAGGTGTCTCCAAAGCCATCCCAGTGCTACAAGTGTGTGCTTTTTCTCTTATTCAGCTCCCATAGTTTAATATGTGGCGTAGGGAAGGTGCCAGTAACCTCAGGTGTTCAGAGAGGAGTTGTGCAAAGGTAGCTTTCTGCAGTAGCCAAGGGCTGAACCCACAGGCTTACAGAGCCCTTTTCAGTCCTTCGTTGCTGTGTCATGTTAGTTTATCATTGATGTGCAGAATTAAAGCTGCCAGTGGATTCAGAAACAAATACGAAAAAGAAAGCACAGTTGTGAATTCTTTTAAAAATATTTTGTAGCATCCTGAAACTCAAGACAGCTAGAGTGAGGTCCAGGTAGTATTTGCTAAAATGTTTTCCAGCATAGAATAAGGTGCTTCGTAGGCATTTCTGCTGCTTTGTGATTTACTCCTATGAAATAAAAAGGTATAATATATTTTTTCTGGTCTACTTATTCCAAAATCTGAGTGACAGACTCTTAAAATTGATGAAGCAGTGATCAAGCAAGTCATGAGCTTCAGAGCAGTGCTGTATAATGAGTTTTAGCCAGAGTCTTTATCTTTTCAGTCAACTGCCTTATTAATGCTCAGGAGGGAAAATAATGGTAGCAACTTTGTTTTGGTAATGCATTCTTTTATATTGTGTTTTGTTTTGCTTCCTTTTGACAGAATTTATGAGTGTAGTGTGTTGTGCAGGTGTGACAAGATGATGTGTCAGAACAGAGTTGTACAGCATGGCATTCAAGTCAGGTTGCAAGTGTTCAACACCGAGAAGAAAGGCTGGGCCGTCCGCTGCCTAGATGATATCGACAAGGGGACATTTATTTGTACTTATTCAGGTAACAGAAGGTGACCTGTAGAAGATGTGTAGCATAATTCTCCCTCTCCTGTGGCATGTGTCTTGGAAGTTTTTTGAGAACCAAACAAGGAAATATGGGATTGGAAGAGAAATGAGTCAATATAATCTTAACTTGCAAGATGATCAAACAGATAGAAAAATCTTGAAGAACTCTGCAACGTGGTGGTATCAGACAAACAAAACATTCTGGAGCAAAGCCTATCTCAGACTGTTGTTTTTTCCCTCACAGGTCTGTGCACCTTGTGTCAGGGCTAGTATAAATGCATTCATATTTTGCTTTCTTGAATTTTCTTGTATTTTTTTTAGTATAAGTTTGAGCTGTGATTGTGAGTGTGACCCATCTTAACAAACAAACAATTTTTTCAAAAGTCTTTTTTTTTTTTCTTCCAGGCAGATTGATGAGCAGAGCTGAACTTCAGGTATTGGGAGATGCTGGTCAAGAGCTGCAAGAGAAGAGTGCTGTGAAGAGCAGAGGCCATGGCCTTTTTTCTAAAAGAAGAAAACTTGACAGTGATTGTTCGGACTCTGTGATTGAAGTAGCACAGACTGGCAAAAACGATGCTCTTGAGAAGCACGAGCCTTTGTCTCAGGCTGTGGATAATGAAAATAAAACAACCCTGTAAGTTTACCGAAGCAAACTTAAACATAACAAAACTAATATTCTGCAATTCTAGAAAGTCCTTTGTAAAACTTAGAGTAGAACTGAATATCCTCAGCTGAGGGTGTCTTTTTTTTTTCCTCAACTTTTTTGTTAATTTTTGATTATTTCTTCTAGTGGGACAGAGTTTTTCCTCTCTATTAATTTTACTTACTGTATGTACTACTTGACATTTTATAGAAATCCAAGCCATTTCCTGCATGTACTTGATCTGTTCAGGGCATTAATCATTATGCTAATTTGAAAGAGTTAACTACTTGATACTTGAGATAAATGATTTAAAGATGACACTGGAGGCTTTGCTAACAAATGAGCCACTAACTGTCCTCTCCTTTGGGCCTAGTCTCTAACTTCTTGTTCTTTGTAACATAACCTTTCCTGCTGGGCGTCTTAACCTTTCCTGTTAGGAGCCTGACAGCTCCTCACTTTTGTAGTGAATGATGCAAAACTTCTGGTCCTATTTTCATTTTACAGTCAGAGCCTCATAGGCCATCAGGATTCCTAAAACAAAATTATTGCAAAATGACTGTGTGGCATCATCAATAGCGTGCTGTAGTATTTTTCAGAAGGAAGTCAGGAACTGGTTTCGTAAACTTTATTCCCTGCTCTGCCACACTACTTTGTAAACACTTCCTTTGTACTACTCATAAATGATTGCACATTCTTGCTTATTTCATAGTAGATTATTGTGAATCTTTGAGAAGCACCATGAAATTGCAAGTGGAAGCTTTTTTAAATACCTGCCAGTATATTCTTGCTTGCATTTCAATATCTTGGAAAACTAATGAATTAATTTTGTAAATTACATAATTATCAGCAATCAGCTAGATTTTACTTCTACTAATTACTGTTACTAAAAATTGTAGGGAAGCACAGTTTTAAAGTTGAGTTTACTGTGCTACTACTTTAAATCTTGTAAATTTCCTTTCCAGAGAATAAACACATTTCCCATGTGGGCTGTGTAAAAAATATGGCAAACAAAAATACTTTGTTCTCTGCCTCTTAAGCAATGACAGTCCAGCTGATCTGAGAAGCCTTTGGGAGGACATCAGTGCTAAGCTTGACACATCATTCACTCAAACAGATTGCCTTAAAAAGGACAAACAATGTAACCATGCAATAATGTCACAAATTCTTGTGGCTGCTGCAGCTTTTGAATTTACAAAGAGGTTTAAATCTTAAGAAAGTCTTAAAGAGTAACATTTATTGCCGTTATCAGTGGCCCAAAGAGGTTCCACGATGTTTTTCGTGGCAAGAAAACACATATAAATATTGAAGAATAAGAGCTTTTACTTATTGCTAGACGTTGTACAGGTATTAAGATTGGTTTTGAAACTGGTGTTTACTGCTGCACTTTTAACGTAATCCAAATCCATGTGATTTTGGATGTTTTAAATGTAAATACCAGAGACTGCTTCCCATTCTTCCTCAACCTTTTCCTGACATGAAGGAGTGAGGTTTTTTTGTGCGAGACTTTTCTGTATCTGCCATACATTGACTGTCTCCCCCTCTGTCTCCTTCTCTATCCTTAGTCCCTGCAACATCTTTGCTTTCCTGTTTGAATGCTGCACTGTTAAAACTATTGAAATTGGTAGCAGGAAGAAAGCAAAATTCTGTCTGTAGGTGCTCTATTTTGAGATTATCCAATATAGTAAATCAATAGAAAATTTGATTCTCAGCAGGAGAACTGGGAAAGGATATAAAAGCAACTACAGATCTCTCAAGGAAAGTATGAACAACTGTTTTCTTACAAATACTGTTGAGAACCTAACCTAGGTCCCCAGTTCTTAAAGGCAAAATAGTCACAGAACTTGGGTTGAGGCCAGACTGCAGGCCCTGGTGTAGTCTGTTCTTTATGAACTAGAGGGTCCTAGAGAAATGTGTATTGTGAGAGTTACTTATGGGTTTTTTGTCTTTTATAATTTTCTTTTGACCTTTCTGTACAGGGTTCATCCAAGGAATTTAAGTATTGGAACCTCGAGAAGGCCTGGAACTAGAACTGTTGTTTTTCATGATCGCAAGCTAAACATGGTAATAATAATAAGTGGGTTTAATAGATTCATTTTTCACTGTGCTGAATATGTATGTTAATTTTAACCTTTTCATCTTATGCATTTAAATTGTTCTAATGATCTTTCCTCATGAGATTGTGTCATACTGTGAGCTAAGCTGGTGTGCTGGAAGCTATACCCTGTCCCTTCTCCGACATTGTCTGTCCTTCAACATTTTCCCAGAGATCAGCACTAACTACTCTTACAACTTCTCCGCCCTTCACTTACACTCCAGCCTCAAGAGTTTTAAGAAATCATTCTCCTTTCCATCCCCAGTTGTAAATAACTGCCAGGTTAGGGGGTTGGGGTGATAATACTTTTGTGATGTCTCCCTAGAGAATGACATAGGAAGGAGAAAAGAAAATCTAAGGAGTTAGACACAGTTTTATCATGCAGTGGCACAGTTGGGAGATTTAATCTGACCTGAGTGTGAAGTGTTGCATGGAAGTATGTGCAAAGGAGGGAAAACGGGGTAAACTTTGTGTGTTTCATTGGTTTCATTGCACTTAAGAAATGCATGTGGCATTTTGATGCTACCATTTGGTAGTGCTGTCCATTCTGGAGCTCCCATAACAAATCGCCTTTTTGTGGTGAGAGAGGAAAATCTTGCCACTTCTGTTCATCTTATTGAAACTGTGTAAAAAGCATTTTTGAGTTTTGGCTTAGCAAATTAACACAAACGTTTGAATTCTGGTGAAGTTGTTGGGACTTAAGCACTTACCTAAATGCTTTCTTGAGTGGGGAGCTCCTTCCAGGTTATTTGGAAGCATAACTTGAAATTAAGATAAAAGTTGCATTGCAGTAAATGTGTGAACCTTTGAAACTCAGCCATAGCCATGCTTTACAGAAGTTTTGAAACTTCAGTCCTAGAGTCCTAAAAGCCACTTGCTATCCTGTGTTGACCCAGAGTTGCATACAGCAGCAATACATCACAGCCTTTTCATTATCTTTTATTCTGTTTAAAGGAAATTGATACACTGGTGCACAATGCCAGCTCAGATGAAGATAATAGTTCTCAGATTCATCAGTCAAGCAAAACAAAACTAACCAGTGGAACAAAGAAAGGAAAAGAAAGTAGGTTTGCAGAGCTATAAATACTTCACTCTTAGTACACTTGTGCCCCATCAGGTGATAGACTTAAAATGTAGAAAGTGATCTCTGGATGTGGGCAAACCTATTCTGAGAGTAGAATGATGTTGCCTGCGTAATGCTCAGACTGTCTTAAGAGAGCTCAGCGGTATGGAAATTATTGCTGCTTTGCCTGTTACAGTGTATTAACTGGTGCAGGTCAATCTTTTGCCTGCAAAGTCGATCATGGGCCATGATGAACAGTCCTGACAGCAGCTTTTAAAATACAGTGCAATTGTGGGAAAGTCAGTCTTGCAAATCTTTTGTGTCACACGCAATGCATGTTCCAGTCAACAAAAACTGAACAGGATATCATGCGGGAGTGGGAGGTCTTCAGACTGGAGAGGCAGCGTGAAACTGATGCTGTTTGCACGTGCATCTTGTTTCTGTCTTAATTACAGTTTGTGGTTCTCTCAGGAATTAAGGTGGAGAATGATGATCAAATGCTGTGTGGAAGAAATCAGTTTGGAGTGGGATTTGGGAAGAATGAGAGACTAGATCGCTCACAGGAGACTTGAGCCAAGTGCTTTAGGCACCGCAGCAGGAGACATAGTCATTTGCGGGAAGATTGCTGAGAGGCACGGAAAAGGGGAGATGTGTTATGGACTTGTAAATAGCAAGGGAGCTGCGTACATTTTGGAGTACAAAGACGGGTGGGTGGATAAGAATTCAGGGCCAAACAAAAGAAAGACTTTGGCTTTTAACTGGCATTGAAAAATAACTTATGTGTCCGTTGACAGAATCCACTCAGCAGCAGAAGGAAGAACGTCCAATGGAAATTGGACAGACAGAGCCTGCTGACACGGACAGTGCAGAATGCAAAAGAAAGAGTCTGTCCCCACAGGGTGTTGCTTGTGGCACATCAGGTGTGCTGGATAACACATGTATTGTGAGGCCATCCAAAAAAGTACCAGCAAAAGCTGACTGCAAAGAGGAAAATTGCAGGCAGCCAAAACAAGATGTATTTTGTGAGGAGGCTGATGGTGACGGGACACTTCTAAAGAATGCTAATGAAGAAAATATTTATGTACTGGATGCCTCAAAAGAAGGAAATGTGGGTCGTTTTCTTAATGTAAGTAAAAAGTTGCATGTGTTCTCATAGTTGTTTTAGCTTAAATATATAAATTATGCATTTGCATAAGCTAGACAGCTTTTGCAAATAACCCATATATGTGGTGGGTGCATGACAAGGCAGATTGTGTGGCACTGTCTGCACTCTGAAGTGACAACAGCAGGATGGGCCACACCAGCTGTTTGTGCCTCCATAAGATGGTGCATGCTACCCACTAGCTGTAGTTTTTGGCACCACTAGATTCCTGAGTGAAATAGTGCCAATTAATGAGTGACATCTTTCTCCTGAATTTCTGAATGGCCTTTTTTGGGGGCCCACAGAGCAAATGGCATGTTTTTTTAAACCACAAGCCTTGTCTCAGCCTCATTTTTTTGTTCCCAAAGCGTTGTAAATTCTGGCGTATGCTGATTTAGGGTAAGTGTTGTGATATTTAGGAAATTACTGTTCAATCACAGGTTCATGAAGTAGCCTGTCATACAGTGTACATACCTGCTAAATAAGTCTCTGAATTTTGACTTAACAAGGAATAGTGATGAATTACAGAGTACCTCCAACTAAGATGAATTTTTTATAAACATTTCTGCATGTACTCTGCAAGTAACTTATTTCTCTTTATAGGCATGAATAGGTGTCTTGCATATCCTTGCATATATTTAAGCTATTATTCGTTGCAGAGGTAATATGGTGGTAAGATTAGTAGTGCCTCTTGCTGAAACCTTTCTTCTGCATCCATGACCACCCATGTTTCTACATGCACCTGAATTAACTTTCACATCTTGTGTCTCTTTCCCAACAGACACAATCATTTAATTTATAGCTTGTTCTATAGTACTGGTCCCTTGGCTGACAGGGAGATACATCTGTCACATACTGGTTATTTGTGGTGCATCCTGAATCAAAGATGAATTCTCACCATAAAATTCTAGAGGAGGGCTTGATAAAATAACTTGGTGGTTTTAGACAAAAGTGCTTTCATAATATGATGGAAGTAATACTTCAGAGATGTATAGTTGCTGGAAAAAGAAGTGGCCATGGTATTGAGTAATAGAGAATCTGTGTGGGCTGGGGAAGGGAAGGAAGAAACTACCTTACTAGTGACAGATATCTGACACAAAATAGGTTTGTCAGCTGACGATGAGGTGCCTCACTCTTTCTAACTCAAATATTCTGTTTTACAGCACAGCTGCTGCCCAAATCTCTTTGCACAGAGCGTGTTTGTAGAGACTCACAACAGAAGCTTCCCGTGGGTGGCATTCTTCACAAACAGGTATATTTTTGGAAGTTTAATGTTGTTCATTCAAGCACTGGAGGAAAAAGCAGTGCTTAGTTATTAGGAAATAATTATGTTAAGAGGTGGCTTGTGAAGCTGGCACAGGCAGGATGCAGGAATAACCACAAAACCCTGGATGAAATGCAAAGAGTAAAATCATTTCCGTTACCTTGCCAGCTTGGGGATTGCCAAAGCAGCGAAGCTCGGTCCATGCTAGAGGATCTCCGAACCTGCTGTTTTCACCTGTATTTTGAGGATTCACACAGGCACAGTTTTCCATGCTGTGCTTTGATCTTCTCCACAGCAGGGCTGGAATCTCAAGCACGTTTCATAAGGTGCCGCTCAGTAAATCATAGGCCTTTATTACCGAAACACAGAGGTTCCACTTGGCAAGCACACAAAATCAAGTAATAATTAGTATAATATATGTGTTTTTCTTTACCCTGGGTGCAAGTTGCTTGATTGTGTTTACAGTCCTCCTCCACAGTCTTCTGTTATATTCCCACGGGAAGGCAGATGCTTAGATCATGAAACTGTAAAACTACTGTCTTACTGGTGACTTCTTATTTTGCACTGAAGACTGAAGAAATTCAGCTGTTGATTATCACTAATGAGTTTTTCTTAAGTTTTGCACTGAAATGTAAAGTGGGGAAGCTTAATTTTGATGCATCCTTTTCAGTGATAATTTTCTTCAATGGAAAAATAGGCTTAACTCAGAACAGTAATTTTGAAAGCCAAGATTCACTGATTCCAGCATTGTGTCTCAAGGAATGGCCAGCAGATCTGGATCCTATAGGGTGGGATTGGACTCCTGGGTCTTAAGGCTGAGACACTTGGTTGGCCAAACAAGCTGGCTCCAGACCTTCTCACTTTGCATAGCCCAGTGTGTCCTGGGGAGGTAACACTAGGATGCTCAGAGGTGAAAACTTCCTCTGAAAGCGAAAGTTGTGAGTCTTCCCTTAGTGGATAACAGAAGGGGACGTACAGAGAAGTGGTGCCACGGAGGCACAAGAAGATGGCAGCTAAACCCAGAAGGGGAGAGATTAATTGCTTGAATGAAGACAGCTGATGCACATGACAGCAGGAGTGTAGGGTGAGAACTCACAACAGAGAGGACTTGTTCCACACAAACTGACCCCTGGGAACACTGACCCTCTGTGGAGCCTTGCAGCTCTGGTCCATACTGACACAGGTGCTGCAGATCATGCTGTGAGGAGCACTTCCAAGAACTGTGAAGACTATCTTTTGAAATATGTCAGAAAAAAACATTTTATTTTAGCTAGAGTCTTGCTTGCTCAGGTACTAAGTAAAGAAGTGTGTAGTGGAGGCTGAGGCCAGTGGAGAGTGGTAACAGTGGTTGGCAGAAAACACATAGGGAAGAAGACTGTGGAAGGAATGTTCCCCTGGCTGGCCCTCTTGCTTTCTGGCAACCACCCTTTAAACAACTTTTCTACATTAAGGACTGTATCTGGACCACCGAGCTTAATTGTGTGTCTTCCATGAACTTGCACAGTCACGTTTTTATCCATTTTGTGTTTCTGGCCTCTAGAACATCCTAAGGCAACATGTCCCATTTTGCATTTATGTGCTGATTGAAAATTCCTCGTTTTCTTTGTTCTCAGCTTGCTGCCTGGATGTACCTTGTTTTATATTCAGTGAAAAATATCAGACAATTACTCTCTTATTTGTAATACTCATATTTCATTGTATTTTCCCTCAGTCACCCCTCAGCATCTTAGTCTCAGGTATTTAATTTGACATTCCTTTTGGGCATTGAATTTACTACCTTAGAAGTTCCTTGTCTTTGGTGTACAGCCAGAGCCGCTGGGAGCAGTGATGTACTTTACCCCAGGTTCCAGTATAGGTTGGGAAATTACATATTAGAGAGCAGTGTAGGGGAAAGGGACCTGGGGGTCCTGGTGGACAACAGGATGACCATGAGCCAGCACTGTGCCCTTGTGGCCAGGAAGGCCAATGGCATCCTGGGGTGTATTAGAAGGGGGGTGGTTAGTAGATGGAGAGAGGTCCTCCTTCCCCTCTACTCCACCCTGGTGAGACCACATCTGGAATATTGTGTCCAGTTCTGGGCCCCTCAGTTCAAGAAGGACAGGGAACTGCTGGAGAGGGTCCAGCGTAGGGCAACAAAGATGATTAAGGGAGTGGAGCACCTCCCTTATGAGGAAAGGCTGAGGGAGCTGGGTCTCTTTAGCCTGGAGGAGACTGAGGGGTGACCTTATTAATGTTTATAAATATATAAAGGGTGAGTGCCACGAGGATGGAGCCAGGCTCTTCTCGTTGGCAAACAATGATAGGACAAGGGGTAATGGGTTCAAACTGGAACACAAGAGGTTTGACTTAAATTTGAGAAAAAACTTCTTCTCAGTGAGGGTGCCAGAGCACTGGAACAGGCTGCCCAGGGGGGTTGTGGAGTCTCCTTCTCTGGAGACATTCAAAACCCGCCTGGACATGTTCTGTGCGACCTCACCTAGGCGTTCCTGCTCCAGCAGGGGGATTGGACTAGGTGATCTTTTGAGGTCCCTTCCAATCCCTAATATTCTGTGATACTGTGATACATAGTAAAAATAACAAAACTGTCTATGTGCTCATTTAGTTGTATTCACTTATGTGTTTTTTCCTGTTTGTTTTGTTTTGTTTTGTTTTTCCTGTTTCCCAGAATAGACGTTGAAGTTAGAGCAGGTTGTTTAGACTCTGGCTGTATTGCACTGCTTGATAAATTCTTTTCTCTTAGGTATGGGTATTTGCACTCTCCAGAGCTCTGGCAGCCCAAGCAGCATGCGTGTGCCAGACACTCCTTTTATCTCTTGTTTCTCTCCCAACAAGCTGCCTGTGTTATGCTCCCTGTCCCATACGATTTTGGGGTTTGCGTGTGAGTCATTGGTGGCAAACTGTAAGCACAGTACTGATTCACTTAGTTCAAACAAACTGACCGAGTGTTTTATTTCTTAGGCATGTGAAAGCTGGAACTGAACTCACGTGGGATTATGGTTATGAACCTGGAAGCATGCCAGAGGCAGAGATTTCCTGTCAGTGTGGAGTTCAGAAGTGCAGGAAAAAAACCTTATAGGCAAAGCCTTCCTGCTGTTAACATGTCGTGTACCTGAAGATTTATAAGCTGCAAGGGACTACTACACAGCTAACAGTACACTTAAGTCTGTGGTGCTAATTACATTCAAATAAAATGTCTGTCACCTGATCATTTTTTAAATTTACATTTAAATGTCACTTTTGTAGTTTACAGAGTTAGAACTGTTTCTCAAAAGAACAGGCATCAAACTTTTCCGAGATAATTTCTGTGCTCCTAGTCTTTCCCTGCGTCTCTTTTCGTTTGCAAGCAAAGTTCACAATGCACTGGAAGAACTCGTGCTTCTGTGTCATCTGCAGCAGAGACATGGCTGATGCAGTGCAATTGTTAGTTGATGTTTTCTGTGCAGTTCCACAATGCTGAGTTAGCAAAACTTGGGTTTCTGAAACTCATTATGAATGCAAGTCTGCCTGTTTGGGGGCTAAGAATTATTAAAGCCTACCTAACCCTGATGGATCCAGTGGGACAGATGGTCTTGAACAGAGGTGAGATTAATCAGGATGGTTTTGCACAGCTGTGTTCGTGCTGCAAAGTGAGCTGGGCAAGTCCTGCTGCTGCAGGAGAAAAATTACTGAAATGGAGCAACAGATGGACGTGCAGGTATGTGATTTTTAAATGTGGTGGACTCTTGAGCAAAGAAGGTGGTGTTGCAGATGGGTGATTTAGACCACTTGAAAAACCACCACCAAAAGTAATTTTACTGAAGTAAAATGTTGTAGAAGTAAGACTTAACAAAGTTCAATGGCAAGGTTCACTCTGTTACTGTAGAGGATATAATTGTGATTCAAAATTACCAAATCAGAATCAAAGTCACCAATACAAAATCTAGTGCGCTACAATACAAGGTTATGCGTGTTACCGGTCACCTACCAAAGATACCTCTGCAGTTGGTAAAGGGTCTCTCAGCTTCAAGGAGTAACCATGAGAGGTGTCCCAGCTCCAGGGGAGATCACCACTGTGCAGCCAGCTGCTTACAGGAGAGCTCAAAGACAGCTCCCTCCAGCTGCCATGCTTATGGAATACAGTGGTTGGCTTGTAGTCAGATTACCTGCGATGGAAAAGGTAGGCATGAGACTCTTTGTGCCCACATCTTTCTTTGTTCCTTGATAAATGAGTCTTGCAAGAACCACCTGCTGTTCATGTGTTAATGGTATGGTATGTGTTCCAGTTTCCAAGCTTATATGCATTGTTTGTCACCATGTCACCTTGTTACTGTGAGGGTTTTCAGAGAACAGGTTGGAACTAGAGAAGTTTTTGACCTGGTTGTGGCCAAAGCCTTTGCTTCCTTTGGAGACTGAACCAAACTACCATGAGTTTGGTCAGGGAGTCAAGTGCATCCATCACAGGTGGATTTAAAGTTGGCCCTGCTGTGCACCTTCACTTCCTGAATTTGTGGGAGGCCTTGCATGGCAGATCATGTAGAATTGTCTTTTGGTGTTTGCTCATCCATTAGCAGCGTTTTTGTCACTGGATTTCCTGTTCTACAGAGTGGAGAGAAGCACCATTTGCAAGAGTTAGTGATGATTTAGGCAATTGTCTATGGGAACGAAACATGCCTGTGAGAGACTGCTATGGCCACAGAGTAGAGATTTTAAACCTATAGCTATTCTGCAAAATGAAAGAAAAGCGGGAAACAGTTCTTGGCCCTGAGGCCACAGACAACGGGTGGCTTGTGTCCACACGGCTTAGGGTTAGTGCTCTTTTAATTGGGTTGCATCTCTGCTGTGTACCTGTGGACAAACGTGGTACCTGTGGCCCTAAGCTGTTTATTGAGTTTGGTTTGAATGCTTCAAGCTTAAAAAACATGGGGTTGTGCTGCAACACACGATATTCTCAAATTTCTGAACAGCCTGTCAAAAATGGATAAAAAAAAGATATCAGACCTGTGAACCATCCTACTCACCGTGAAACCTCAGCTCTGCTCTCCCATGGCCCTGTTTGAGAGCTTGACATAGCCATCAAGCAAACCCCTCCTCAGCTTTTGTCCCAGTCGTTGTGCCACGGGTTTCTGCGTGGTTTTGTCATGCATCTTCAGGGCTAAATGCAGAAGAGCAGGTTACCCAAAATGTTGGTGCAGTCTTCCTTCAAAGGGTCAGAGCCACCTGCTCTTGCTCTAATCCCTCCCCTTCCACCCCTTTGTTGCTGAGGAGCACCACCATGTTAGCATCAGTCAGCGTTCAGCCCTGTTGCTTCTTGCTTCATTGAAGATCTGTCTCTGAGGAAATATGCCTTAGGATAACGTTGTGCAATGTTAAAACCTCCAGACACATGCTGAACCATGTGGCAAACCCACCGATAACCCAACACTGTTGTAAGCCTTATAAACAAGTGATACTCTTGTCTCTAAGCTAAGTGATATCTGTCTCTAAGCTCAACTTGAATGTGGAAAAACAAATGGGAATGTCATTAAAACATAAAGGGGAGGGAAAGAAACCATACATTTTACTGCTGTTGATTATGTTTCCCAGATCAGTGGTAGGAATTCCGGTAGTGGGCTGGTGAGGAAAAGCTGTTTCTTGCTGTAGAAAACAGACCTGAAATTTCAAAAGTTCAAGCACTTCCTTGCTTTGTGTGGTCTGCAACTATTAGAGAGCCTACTGTCAGCATGGATTTTACGGTAGATATGTGTATGAGATGGGGCTTTTTGCCTTGCTCTATCAGGTCTGTCGTCAGGCTGGTGCTTCTGCATTCTCGTCCTCCATGAGGACACAGTAGATACAGTGGTTGCAACCCAGCTCTAGTCCCTTCTCAGTCTGATGCTTTCACTGCTTATGAATCTAATCAGAAATCACAAGCTATCCTTTTGCACACTTACCTTACAAGGTATGTTTTACACCTGCTTTTGTAATTTTATTGGAGAGGGTTCTGGTGAAGGTGGCTGGCAAGTATCCTCTGCAAATAATGGCTGTGCCAGTTTAATACACATTGTGAGAGTGCTCATCTGAACTTTCTCTCTGCTCAGCTATCGGTTCCTCCGCTTGCCTGTACACAACTCAGGAGAAGAATGTATTTCTGCATATAGCCCCGTGTGTCACCTGTGATTTTTATCATGTAAAAGCACCAAGCACAAGCACTGATGGAAGAAGAGGTGAAACACTGGAAAGCACCTCTGGAATGACACATTTGGGACTTCTTGTCAGCCTGTCAGGGGTTATCAGGAGAGAAGAGTGGCTGATGGAAATTAGTTGCATTGAGACATGAAGCAGAGCTCTGGAGATGCCCCAAAATCAGAGTTTCTGTTGACCTGCAGGCCAACGTAGGTTTTACAACACCAAGGGAGGACCAGCAGAGGGGAATTCTGAAACCAATTTGGGCTTTTTCGGGGCAGTACCTTGTTTCTGTGAAATGGTGTCATCCAGCCATGGAGTGTGGACATAGCTGACACGCTCATGGTGAGCAACATAGTAAGCAGGACTGTCCCAATGGAGGGACAGCAATGTGAAGACATAGAAGGGCTCCTTGACCTACAGGGAAATAATTATTAGCACCCAAGGTGAGTACACAAATGCAAAGACAGCTGAAGATCACCCATGGCATAGGCATAAAAGAAACTGGACTGGAGTACATTACACTGATTTTTTTTGGCAAAGAATTACTGAGCACTAATTTCCAGCTCCACCTATTTCAGCAGAACTCCGTGGCTCTGTAGGGCAGGGATTTGGAAGAGATCACAAGGGATTTGCACTTGGGTTTCCTCCACAGAGAATTATTTTTCTGTGTTGAAGAAACAGTCTTGTGTTAGGAAAATTTTCCTAGTTTAAGACCTATGCACTTGTGAGAGTGCTTGTATCTAGTTGACTCGTTTGAGTACCATCTAGATAATAGATTCAGGTGTTGTGTAGCAGCATCTGAGTGATGGATACAGTCTAATTGCAAGCCCAGACTGAGAAGCTGACTTTATCTCTGAAGGGCTGCATCCAAGCTAGCACAAAGGAATTTGGGAAAACAGCTGGAATAACGCCAGCAGCGCTGAAAAGCCAAAGCTGTTCTATCCAGCAAAGGGTGGAAAGGGTTGAAAAGCTCCATGTTGTGTTTGGTGTGGCCTCCTGATGGGCCAGGACATGCATGTTGTGTTGTGGCTGGTGAGCCATATGGGGGTAGAAATCTAGGGTTTGTTTAATTATCCCATGCAACATAAAGGAATTTCACATGGGCCTAAACCTTGGTCTCACTGCCATGATTTTGCCTTAAGCTTTGAGTTGCAGAAACTTTGCACCTGTGTGAAGCAGGAAGAGGAAATCTCCCAATGGTGTGTGTTGTGTTGAGACCTGCAGAGCCATGAGCTTCTCCTGGTATTGCTGACACTTTGCAGTGACCTGGTGCACGCTCCTCACCTCTTCACAGGGGCAGCTAGAGGGGACCAGGGTCAATACAAACTATCAGGCTTACAAGCAAGGAAGCACCAGCAAAAAGTCTGACAGCAAGAGGCATGGTAGGAGGTCTAATATCTCCATCTGCCCCAGGACAAGCCTGTCTTTGATCTCCTGACCAGGGAAAGCGCAGACCAGTGGCACTTGAACAGCCTGGTCCTTCTTGTACTGGGTGAACACCCCATGGCTGGTCTTGAAGCCAGTGCACTGCAGCCACCTCCTCCTCTGCCGTGGAGGCAGGACCAAATGCAGGGCCTGATGGCTGCAGGACGGACATTGCCTGGCTTTTTCTGCACATTTCCTGAATCAGCTGCTTGGTCAGTTGTCACCCTGCCAGCCCCACCCTGGGCACTGATCATGACAGCCTCATCACATCAGGTCCCTCACCCGCCATCCCTCAGCCCTGCCTGTCCTGATTAAGGGACATGCAAAAATGAACAGGGGGCGATGGGAGGATGCAGGATGTCCGCTTCCCTTTGGAGAATCACAGAATTGCAGAATGTCAGGGATTGGAAGGGACCTCAAAAATCCTTTAGTCCAATCCCCCTGCCGGAGCAGGAACACCCAGATGAGGTTACACAGGAAGGTGTCCAGGCAGGTTTTGAATGTCTCCAGAGTAGGAGACTCGACAACCTCCCTGGGCAGCCTGTTCCAGTGCTCTGGCACCCTCACTGAGAAGAAGTTTATTCTCATAAGTGGGACCTCCTGTTTTCCAGTTTATAACCATTGCCCCTTGTCCTATCATTGGTTGTCACCAAGAAGAGCCTGGCTCCCTCCTCGTGACATATTTACATATTTACATATTTATAAACATTAATGAGGTCACCCCTCAGTCTCCTCTTCTCCAGGCTAAAGAGACCCAGCTCCCTCAGCCTTTCCTCATAAGGGAGATGCTCCACTCCCTTAATCATCTTTGTTGCCCTGCGCTGGACCCTCTCCAGCAGTTCCCTGTCCTTCTGGAACTGAGGGGCCCAGAACTGGACACAATATTCCAGATGTGGTCTCAATCAGGGAAACCCCTGGGGAATTCCCTGGGAAAATGGCTGCTTGACGGTGGCTACCGGAATTGCCGGGCGCGGGTATCGAACCTCCGGCCCGGGCTCCGTCGCGCCCGAAGTCGCGGGGGATGTGCCGAGCGCCGCTCCCTCATCACGTGACCGGCGGAGGGGCGGTGCGCCTCCACCCGCACTACCCCTCACGGCGGAGCCGCAGCCAATCAGCGCCGGGGAGGTGCACCACACGGTGCAGGGAGCAGCGATGGGCGCCTACTGAGCATGCTCGGTGCCGCGGCTGGACACGCCCACTTCCTCACGGCTGTAGAGGGAGGTTTCGCTGACGAGTAGGTGGCCGGTGTCGCGGGCCGGTGTGTGAGGACTGGGGTGCATGGTTTCCGCCACCCCGCGGTAAGTCCCAGTGCGGAAACGAGGGGTTGGAGATGGGTGGTGGAAGTGGGGACACCCGCTGCTCGGCGCCCCCTCAGTGCCTGGCACTCCCCCCCCCCGCCCGGAGCGTCGATGAACGGCCCCGACTGGAGCTCGCGGGAGAACAGGCTTGTTGGGGCGACACCAGTTTTACCTCAGTGAGGTGGTCGTTGTTATGGAGGCCACATGGCAGGCCCGGCCCGTTGACAGCTCACCCTGTCAGGCCTCAGAGCACCAGGGCATGAGGGAAGGCATCGCTGCAGCAGGCCCCATCAGCACCCAGCTGCCCAAATTGGTGGAGACACGAAGGACACGAAAATGGTCAGAGGGCTGGAACAGCTCTGCTGTGGAAACAGGCTGAGAGAGTTGGGCTTATACAGCCTGGAGAAGAGAAGGCTCTGGGGAGACCTTCTAGCAGCCTTCCAGAACTTTAAGGGGGGTTATAAGAAATTGAGACTTTTTACCAAGGCCTGTAGTGAAAGGATGAAGGGCAGTGATTTTAAGCTGAAAGAGGTTATGTTTAGATTGGGCATAAGGAAGACATTTTTCACAAGGAGGGTGGTGAGATATGGGAACAGGCTGCCCAGATAAGCTGTGGATTCCCCATCCCTGTGAGTGTTCAAGGCCAGGCTGGATGGGACTCTGAGCAACCTGGTCTAGTGAAAGATGCCCCTGCCCATGGCAGGGAGGTTGGATTAGATGATCATCAAAGGTCCCTTCCAACCCCAGCCATTGCAAATAGGTGAGAGTTTAGCTCTGGAGAGTAACCCTCCAGTTACCCTCATCACTTGGATCACATGTAATAACATATACCTTTCTAAAGAAAATGGTTTTTTTTTTTTTTAGATCTTGAAAAATATTTCCTCTGTAGCAAGTGAAAGGTGATAAGACAGATGGATTTCTCTGTTGTTTTTGTTTTGGAAGTTTTGTGAAGGCTGAATGTGTTTATGCTGCTGATGACTTGGTGAAGAACAGAGGGGTGTTTGTGCGGGTCATTCTTGGCTAATATATGACCAGCAGTGTGTCTTTCCCCACAAAGTGCAAATGGAGGATGCAGTGAGTGTAGGATAGTAGATGCATGATTTCCTTCTTTCCTTCTCCCTGCTTCAAGAAATCAACTCCTTCACCATGCTGGGGTGAAGAGGAGAGCAGAGCTGAAGCCCAGGCAGTGAGTTTAGGTGGCACACTGGAAGACTTCTCTCCTGACTCTCCTACAGATACACTGAGCGATGCTCTGTGCCTCAGTTGCCTCCTGTGTAAAATGTGTGTATTTTCATGTAAGGATGTTTTCAGAGTTGGTTCAGGAGAGGAAATGCTTAGACAAACTAGTAATGTTTCAGCAAGGTGTAATTGGAAGTGGTGCAGTCCCTGTGCACTTCCTATATTCTCCTTCTTTTTTACTTTCTGTTTCGTTTCCCGATTTCTGCCATTTTGTCACTGTTGGAAAAATGAAACAAACAAACCTGCTTGTAGGAAATGGCACAAGTACCAGAGAAGCAGCCAGACGCTCGTGACTGTTTCTTTCCCTCTCTCACTTCTCCTCTGTCTTCTGTTTTGCTGCTTAATTTGCTGTGGCGGTACTGGGGGGCAGTGGAAGGGGTTCTACCTCTCTGAGATGAATTAGTCACTTTAGGTTCCCAACGCCTGTTTTTGTGGCAGTGAAAGCTGGTAGTGAGGAACTGCAGAAGGACTTTGTGACTCTGAATGATTTGGCTATAAAATAGCAGGTGAAAATCTAAAATAAGTGGAAAATGATGCATGTCAGAGCAACAATCGTAATGCTGATGTGCTCTTTACTGACACCACTTAGGAAAGAGATCTGGGGGACTATAATGCAGAGTTCTGTGAAAGCATCAGGCCTGTACTCAGAAGCAGTCCAAAATGTGACTGAAATATTTAAGAAAAAGAAAGAGAAAAATACAGAATGCCATTGTGACTTTGTACTGTAAATGGTAGACCACCCTTCTGAAGGTTGTTTGCTCCTCTTGGAACATGGCAGGACCAGAGACAAGATTGAGAAGTGACAGGGCTGATCAAAGATGCGGAGCAGCTTCTGTACAAGGGACAACTAAATAGTTTCAGATTCTTCAATTTGAAGAAGAGACAGTGGCAGAAAGAATAACAAATCTGTGTTGTCACAGGTGTTACTGGGGGAGCTGAGTAAGGAACAACAACTTTTTGCCTCTTCAGGCAGGTCCTGGGGTGTCAGTGGAACCCGTGAGCAGCAGCCTTTAGACCTGTGAAAGCAAGGCATTGTTTAGGTAAAAAGTAATTAAACTGTGGATCTGGAACTGTGCCCTTAGCACCTCTTCCTTCTTGCTGGAGAGCAGCCAGCCCAATCCATTGCACCATTTGGCTCAGTGTCCTCCCCCCGGCAGCAGTCTGTAGCAGAAAGCTAGAGAAGAGCACAGGGCTGTAGGAATGCTCCCCTGGGGACAGGACACTGAGCTGAAGGTGGCAGTGGGGGCAGGCTGGCTGCTGTGACCATGAGGAATGGCCAAGAGCTGCCCTCCCACCGCTTCAGGAGTCCTGCAGAGGGGCTGGAGTAACCCCAGGGCTGATCTTGACTGAGTGTCTTCTGTTCTCCTGGAGCACCAGCATTTCTTGTGGAGCCTGTAAGAATACCAGGGACTGTAGACTCCACCTTTAGCCTTTTCCTCACAAAATTCCCAAAGCCCCTGGAGCTGGATCCTCTGACTGGGCCTGAGCAGGGCCTATGTACCTCCATCCGCTCCAGGTATTAGCTTGCTGTAGAGAACTTTTCTAGAGTTCTAAACCATTTAAACTCTAGCTTGCTCTGCTTCTTAATTTCTTTGTGTCTTTGTTTTCTATTCTATTTTGAATATTTCTATTTTTATGTATTTCTATTTGTTTCTATCGTATTTATTTAATGCTTAAGTTCTGAGACTGATGTGATGGTCATTGCATAGGTAGATACTGGAAATCAATCCCTACCTATCTCTTGCTTACAAGAGATAAAAGGATGGGGGGAAAAAAAAAACCCTAGATGTGTGTGGAGGTGAAGTGACTTGCCTGTGATTAAGTCAGTTCTCAGTGGCAGGACTAGAGAGGTGGGGCGGGGGACAATCAACATAAAACCAACCAAAAACCAGAAACTAAAGTTGTACTCTAGTGGTGTTCTCACTTGAGACTACCCCCTCTGTTTTATGGAAGGGAAATGGTGACTAGTGAAAACAGAGGTTGGCTGTTGAAAGCTGCAAAAGACTGTGTGAGATTTACTGGACTGTGAGACTTCTTGCCTGTTTTGTACTTCAACCTTACTGCTTCTCTCTCAGCAGAATAATTTAACTTCAAATCTTCTTGTTTCTTAAAACCACATTTTTCTTACTGTTATCTTACAGGAGTTTGTGCTGTCAGAGGTGACATCTCCACCAAAGGGCAGTTTGGAGTATCACACCCCGTAAGAGTGGGAAATTGTTGAAGATTTCTGCGGCAGACTTGCACAGAAACCACAGACAAAGTAAAACTTTTGCTACTAATGTGTGGCATGATGCTCTAAACTACTGGTGGGGGATGTGGATGAAGACTTATCCAGAAACATTTAGACTGTTTTGTAAAATAAGTATCTGACCTTAAAATTTTGCAGCTGCTGGGGAAAAGAGAGACTGTATAAAGAGCAATTAAGACTTGAGTGGATATGTCAATAAAAAGAGAACATTTGTCCATGGGACAAATCCCAGGGTACAGAGAAAATTCTGTCACTCATGTTAGCGTTCTACCTCATGGAGAGAGAATGGTCAAATCTCTCATTTCTGACTCCTCTGCCACCTTTTACTTGCAAGCTTCTGCATCCTTCTTTGTTACATCCTTGTCACAGTAAGGAATTAGTGTTTCTTCCTTATTTTCTGTGAACTCCTGGAAGGTACTGGAGAAGTCTAGGGACAGCAATTTTTCTCTCCTTGGTTGACTTGCAGACTCACATGGCGCAAAACTAGCTTAAGGAAGGCACTGCTATGGATAACTGATCTTCTGCAAATAAAACAGGTTTCACACCTAGGATATAATGTGCTGGCCTGCTCTTGGGGCTGTTGTTGGAGCAGATATTGCCAACCAAGCTTGAAAACTCTTGTGTCACCTCCCATGACTTGTTAGTGATTTTTCAAGAGGAAATAAACCAGTTTTTCTCCTGCTCTTTACTGCTGGAGCTCTTGGGAGCTGTTTTTCATCCCAGTGCTGTCCCAAGACTGGGCTTTGCCTTTTCTACTCATAGTTGTTGCTGGAGGAACACAGCACCAAGCTTCAGGGAAGGTAGGGGATGGAGTAGTTAGAGGGCAAGAGCTAGCAAGCTCTGCTTTCCTCTGTTCGTCCTGCTTGGTGTATGCTAGTTGCATCAATTGCTTTGTGTTTTGTCCCAGTTTTCCTGCTCCAGGTCTTTTCTGGATAATGGCGAAGATGGTGAGAAGAACATGTGCGTTTTGTTCAGAAGGGGAGGCTGGTTCTGTAATGTATATTGCCAAAGAGAGAAATGTTGCAGCTCATCAGGATTGTCTGGTAAGTGGATTTTAGTTGGTTAGTACCTAAGTGAAATGGCGAAGAAGGACTAAAGGGGAAGTTTCTACTGCTTGTCTATTTTTGACTTTGCAATGATGTCTGAATTAAAAGGTTAGTTACACAAACCAGCAAATTATATTAAATTGAAAAGCTATCAAAAGCAACAGGACTCAGCCAGAACTGGATGTGTTGATTTGTGGTGTTTTCATGCACGTCTGTTCCTGATCAGTGGTTCTGGACACACCTACAGTTTAGCAGTAGGAGCGGTTCTTCTTGAGAGACTAAATTGGATCAGGCATCTCAGTTGTGTACTAAACCTTTGCAGGAAAATATTTGCATCACTTGATATATCAAGGTAAAACACTTCCCAATCTGTGCCTTATATAAAATAAGGAATAAAAATATCAGAAGTTGATTATATAAAAATATCTGAAAAAGCTCTAAATATGCTGTGATCCTAGAACGTATTTGCTCTACTTGCTGTCAAAATCCCCTTTGTTCTGGGATCTTAGTGGAGCTGGTTCTTGGTTTGCAGAATCAATTACAGACACCATATTATCCCTTCAGTGAGCGTCGCTTAGTGCAGCAGATGAGTCTGCTACTGGAACAGCTTTCTGGCTTTCACTGTTCCAGCAGCCTTACTCTTGCAGGTTTTATATTTATTTACATATTATTTTTCTGATATTTTTTAATTATTATTTTTTGTAGAATGTTGCAGAAACATCTGATACCTATTTTAAAGTATTACTTGGATGTTGTGTTTGAAACAGGGTTTGTTAGGGCTATAATGTTGCTTTGAAGTTGAAACATTTTGTTTTGTGGGTTTTTTTTTTTTTATGCAATAACTTCACTAATTTCTCTGCCTTGGGCTTCTCTGTGCTATTTGGCTTTTTCATAGTTAACCATCCCCTTCTGAGCAGACAGACTGTGCCTGCCAGTTGACAGAAGGGTAGCTCACTTTTGTTTGGAATTAGCTGTGTGTAATGATTAGAAAAAGAAGTTGCAAAGAACTTCCCCTTCCTCACTTATTGTCATGGCTCAGTGTTTTTGTGGGAATTACAGTGGCCCAAATGTGCGTGTATGCATCTTCTCTGGGTTTCTCCCCGGCTTCATACAGTGCTCCTGTGTTTCTCATGTGGTCAACTCTTTTCTTTGCAGCATTGGACTGCACAGAAATTTTATTAGAGAGAGATGGTGCATCCAGCTGTAAGGCTGAACATCTGGGCAGATAACAAGGTGTTCAAGGTGTGGAGGTCTGTCAGCCGAAGAGCTTCTCCTGACTCTGAGTAGCCTGGACTTCCAGACTTGCTTCACTCGCACTTCTTACTAACTTCATTTTCTCACCTTGTTATCTCTTCTTAGTTTACCTTCAGAACTGTCCTATTTCTCTTCAGAAATCTCCTGTTAATACATAGACAGAGGAACTTCTTTTGACTGAAAAAGGGTTTAAGCCCAGCTCCTTCTTCAACGTAGGAGAAACCTCTTAAAAAAACAAAACAAACAAAAACAAACAAACAAACAAAAAAACAAACCCCAAAACACTAAAAAAACAGGGAAAAATCAGCCTTTCTTAGGTAGGGCAAGTATAAGAAGAAAAGATGATTTTATGAGGAGCAGCTGAGGGAGCTGGGGCTGTTCAGCCTGGAGAAAAGGAGGCTGAGGGGAGACCTGATCGCTGTCTACAACTACCTGAAAGGAGGTTGGAGCATGGAGGGTGTTGGTCTCTTCTCCCAGGTAGCAAGTGACAGGATGAGAGGAAATGGCCTCAAGTTGTACCAGGGGAGGTTTAGATTTAATATTAGGACAACTTTATCCATGGGTAGGGTTGTCAGGCATTGGAACAGGCTGCCCAGGGAAGCGGTAGAGTCACCATCCTTGGAGGTGTTTAAAAGATGTGTAGATGTGGTGCTCAGGGTCACGGTTTAGTGCCAGAATTAGGTTCTGATTTTAAGGGTCTCAGCCAAAATTATTTTATGTACTCTTCCTCTCTTTTCTCTGGAATACACTGGTGACTGGGTCCTTCTATCAATTCTTAATATTTTCTCTTTTGTCTTTAGTTATTTTCCTCAGGGTTTGTGGAATCTGAAGAGTATAACCCAAATAATCTGGATCTAAGGTTTGATGTGACATCAGTATTGAAAGAACTTAAGAGAGGAAAGCGGCTGGTAAGGAGTTTCTTTTTGAATCTGCACTTAGTCCTATCGTATAGTACTGAAGGTTGTCTGGCCTGTTTTATGCTTCAAAAAAATGCAGAAAGCATCTACTAAGACTAGGGAAATTACAGATTTAGAATTAGAAACATTGTTTTGACATTGTGTTTGGTGAAATGTAGTTAATTCTGTATTAAAATGTGTCGTTTTTTCTGGCCTTTAAGTCCTTAGTCTAAGTTTCCGAAGAGACTTTGATAATGGACTGAGCCCATGGCTGAAACAAAATTGTGCAATCCATAAGTGTAAAGGGAAACACCTTCTGGTTTTAGCAGAAGGAAGGTTATTTATGTGAGGTTTTCTTATTGGCTTTGTCCTCAGCTGCCCTCCTTCCTTCCATCCTGAGTGGAATTCTTTTCACTATGAAGTTAGCCTAGAAAACATAAATACAAGCACTGTTACCAATAGATATTGAAATAACTTGGGCAAGATTTAGGAGAGAGAGGGATGTTGCCCAGTGCTCTCACATGACTCTTTGCATCATTTTACGAAATTCAGCAGTACAAAATAGAGGTGAGACAGCAAAAAGGCAGCTGAAGTAATGGCCGGGGTAGGAGTTTGCAGACACAAACTTTCCTGATACAAAAGTGATGCACAATGAAAGATTTTTATTTTCCCACAGAGGGGAGTATTTGCTTTGTGTGGCAAGATTTTCAGCAGCTGTCGGTCATGTTTACTTGCTAAATCTCATTCTGCTCTAGGTGTGCAACTTCTGTCGCAAGAAAGGAGCCACTGTGGGATGCGAGGAAAGAGCCTGTCGCAGGAGTTATCACTACTTCTGTGCGCTCTGCGATGATGCAACAATAGAAACAGATGAAGTAAATGGAGTATACCGGTATTTAACCAAATATTATCTCACTAATTATTGTCAAGGTTTTGGTGGTGGTGTCAGGAAGAAAGACCTAAAAGTTGTGGGGGGGTTTTTGAAAGGCTTTTTTGACAAGGAAGTATGTTTCCCTTTCAAAGTGGTGTTCAATCATCTGTTCACAAGCAATAGGGAAAATGTTTTTGTTTAACAGGAAAACACCACAGAAGGAATCTACACTGTGTTTAAGCCTGCAACGCAGCTGAAAGATCACTAGGCCAAAACTGGGGAAATCAGTCCTTACTGACCATCTAGCTAGTCTTCAGGGACCAAGATTTTTATTAATGTCACTCGAATTCTCAATTTCTTTTGGTTCACAAGCTTCAATAAATGTGGTCTGAGCACAGAGCAGGTTATACCACTTCTGGATCTGTTCACATTAGGCAAATTATGGTATTTTTCCCTCCTTATGCGAGCAGAGAACTTTTTATTCCCACCAAAGACCTTCAAGTGCACTGCTAGCATTAACACAATTAAACAGACTTTAAATTCTGAGTTGCCATTGTTGTGCTGATGAGCAATGGTTATCAAAACAAGTAGAGCAGAACAAAAAAGAGAAGGCATACAGAGCTATGGAAGTGGCTAGTAAGAGGAGAAGTGAGGAAATAAGTGTAAATGGTATTGTCATCTTGCAAAAATTACATTAGGGAAGTGCTTCCAACTAAAGTGGCCTGAATAGTAAAAGGTATTGTCCGTTATAAGATGGTCCTGTACTTAGGAAGGTTGTTTTTAACTGAGAAATAATAGAATTAAAGGAAGAGGGGAAAAAGCAACCTCTAAAGGTTAATATTACAAATTCAGAGATGTAAGTAAGGTGCCTCCAGTACTTACTAGCTTTCTGATTGAATTGTTAGGCATGCATAAATTTGGGGGTTTTTGTGGGTCAAAATGAGTTTCATGCAAAAAAAGCGTAGCTGATCAAGGAAGCAGACTATGGTTCTAAGGTCAGTGCTTGTATTTTGTTAAAATAAACAAATGACAATAATGAGAAAATGTCCTAGCAAACACAGATCCCTTTAAAAATTGCTTCCAAACACTTGAGCATTAGTCTTGGCAAATGGATTCGTAATGAAGAAATGGGCTAAACCACGCTCTCGATAAGGCAATTTTGCTTAAAAAGTTATTTGGGATCCTTCTGTAAGAAAGGCAGGTTATAGAAGCTGGTTCATGTTCTCTCCATATTATTATATCCAGAAAATAAGGAATATTTCCAGCTGTATTTGTGGCATTTTGCCTCTTCCAAGGAATTTGTGTTGCTCTCCTGGAACCAGAGAAAATAATCCCATCTCGCATACCATTGAAGTATTTTAAGGCATGAATGGGTTGAGCAGCTTTAAGCTGCTGGATCTCAAACAGGGACCCCTGCTTCCTCAGGATTTGGGGACCACCTCAGCAGCACTGGGCAGCAGACAGGGGAGGGTTTGGGGCACAGAGATCTCTGACCAGTAACTGGTGGTGCGGGGCCCTGTGGCTGTGCCAGCACATTGTGCAGGGCTTGTAAGTTCAAGTTGACTGGTGAGCAGATACATCTGAGGAAGTTCTGGACCTGGCCTGAGTGGTACAGGGCAAAGGGGCAGAATCGCAGGAGCTGTGATCAATATTAGTACTGTGGTGTTTCATCTTAACAGCACGGATCTTGTTTTAATAAGGCGTTTCAGTAAGAGTAACTCGGCCACAGCGATTTCCACGCCAGGTGGAATGTGTCTGACTCAGGCTTAGAACAGTGAGCAAGTCCGGAGTGGGGTAATTAAACTGATAAATCAAAGCTTCAGTGTTCAGAGTCTGCTGAGGCTCCAACAGTATGAATACAAGCTTGTCTGTGTGTGTGACTGTACAGCAGGTGATTTCCAAGGTAGGTAATGCTGAACAAAAATAATGATAATTTTTTTAAGCATCTTTCAGTTCATGTTCAATGAAAAGAGGGGGAAATACCTGTTAAAATCAGTCAACATAATTGTTTACATTTTTATTAATACTTCTTCTCTTTTTCTTAAAATTGAACTTAAATTTTAGAGTGTTCTGCCCAAAACATGACCCAGGCAATAGGACCAATCACTATGGTGAGTTTCTTTAATGGCTTCATTGATTTCCTTTGTTTTAAAAGTTTGCATCCTACAGTCAGTAACTCATTTGAACAAAATAAACGTTACTCCACCTTTATGTTGAGTGGTGGATTTCTAGTCTTGCATGCATGGTTTGGTTGAGATCCATGCATATGCACAAAAATCATGAAGGCTTTTTGAAGTGGGAAATGTTTATATTTTATCTTCCCCGACTCTCCCTCAAAACTGACACTGTGGACCTGATCCTTGATGGAATTACTCTGACTGTGTGCAGGCAGGAAGGCCCAAGCAGATTGTAAAGCCCGTGTGAGAGATGAGAGCCATGCTAAGAAGTGATCCACAAGCTTGCACTTGATTAGCAAAGAGAGGGCTGTTACAGGAGTGGTCACCTTGGGATTTTGATCTGCAGTTATGTCAAAACGTTCACATTTCCATCTTCTGTATTCACCGCAGTAGCTTTTTAAATAGGGCCTTTCATTCCGAAGGATCCCAAAGAGCTTTTTAAGTGTAACAGAAGGTTTATACAACCCCTATATAAGGATTGCTTCCTATGCTATGGAAATGCAGCTTTCTTGGGCAGTCCTGGTCCTTGCTGATTCAGAAGTAGTCAGGAATCTCGCTGAATTAACCGACTAAAGCTGCGACTTTGTTAACCTAATGCGTACAATCCTCCTCAAAATGGAGTGGCTCCTAGGCTGGCCTTCACTTTGAAGTTAAGCTCAATGAAACTGAGAGCAGTAATGCTAGGAGTGGTGTGCTCCCGCTGAAGTCTAGCGAAGTTTGGCTTGTCTTGACGAAGTCTGTCTCCACCCTGATGCCACTCAAGGGTCAGGTTAGGTGATTGTCACAGGGTGTGAAGCTTCTTAGCCAGACATACAGTCTGTTTAACACCTGATATTGCTGTTGTTCAAGAACCCAATGCAGCTTCTTATTTCACTTAGTAGTTTTGCTTTTTACTTATCCATAGTTCTGAGGCCTGACATTCCCTCCCTTTTTAAAATTAATTCGATTTCTGTAGTCTCATGGTTGTTGGTCTGTGGGTCTGTCCAGGGTCCCAGGTGGTCTCCTGTCCGAGCACTAGACAAGGCCAGGATTGCTTCGTTTCCAGTATGAGATGAGATTCAGGTGTTAGGCCAAGCCCTCTAGACCACCTACTTCATAAGAAAGGCTTAAATTTTATGAGGTTGAAGTTCTTAGGGTCTTCAACTGCTGCATATACAATGTATGGCCTGTTCCCTGGGAAGAGTTTTCTCCTAGAGGAGATCTTCCAGAGACACATAATCTGGAGACCCTCTGTTAATGAGAGGTAACTGTATTCTGCTGGCAGTGTCTGCCCTGCCTCCTGAATGAGCTTCACCCACCCCTGTCAGAGAGCAGCTGTACCCCAGGAGGTGGGGATCAGCTCTGAGGGCTGGGTAAATGACACTTGGTTCTCCAAGTCCGACATCTCCAGCCTCTGAGCCGCTCTCAGACACCTGTATGGTGCTCAGAACAGCCAGGGCTATCTGCTGGTGGGGTGGCTGAAGAAGCAAGTGCTCTGTCTGGGCCATGTGGGCAAGTAGGGGACACCCGTGCTCAGTGTGTTTGCCGGCAGGCTGGGATGGAAGCGCTCCATGGTGGAGTTTTGACTCAGGATCCAAAGTAGCTCAGCTGTTCCCCTGGGGCAGGCTGTGCCAGCACTGGGCTATGTGGGAGCAGGAGCTGGTACAAAAGGGCTGCCTCTCCAGGCTTGTTTTCCCCAGTAGCTTGGAGAAAATGGGGTCAAGGAAGATTCCTGTCAGTGTTCCTGTGCTGAAATGTCAGGGTTCTGCTATGTGACTGGAAGAAGATCTGGTGCCTTAGGAGGCAAGAGGTCACCTTGCAGTTCTGTACAGCAGGAATGGGATGGCAGTTTGGACTTGAAAACAGGCTCCAGCCTCTGCTTAACTGGAAATGTTGGGTGTGCCCAACACCTGACAAACGTAGAAGACAAGAGAACACTGTGAGGATCAGGAACAGTCAGGCTGCTCTTTTGACTATGTTCCTTATGTTTTATAAGGCATCCCTAAAGCAAGTGTCAGGAAAATTTGAGCAAATCCTACTGCAGATCAAAGATGTCATGTGAGACAACAAGCAATGCTTGGTGCCTGCAGCAGCATTTCCTAGACTGCTGCAAATTAGGCCACCCAGCTTTATTTTGGATGAAGTTATATCCTTTCAGGGCATGAAAAATGAAAATGTACAGCACGACACTCAGAGAAGAGTAACCAAACTCCAGTCTTTCAACTGCCTTCCTGTATCAACAGTAATTCCTCATTCACAGAATCACAGAATGTCAGGGATTGGAAGGGACCTCGAAAGATCATCCAGTCCAGTCCCCCTGCCGGAGCAGGAACACCCAGATGAGGTTACACAGGAAGGTGTCCAGGCGGGTTTTGAATGTCTCCAGAGTACGAGACTCCACAACCTCCCTGGGCAGCCTGTTCCAGTGCTCTGGCACCCTCACTGAGAAGAAGTTTCTTCTCAAATTGAAGTGGAACCTCTTGTGTTCCAGTTTGAACCCATTACCCCTTGTCCTACTGTTGATTGTCACTGAGAAGAGCCTGGCTTCATCCTTGTGACACTCACCCTTTATATATTTGTAAACATTCCTCTTAATAGAGTGATTTCTAGTAGGAAAAACCTTACTAAGTGCTGCCCAATGGATGTAGAGTTCAATGGGAAGGGGGCATAGTAACCGAACTGCATCTAAAAGCCTTGGTTTTGGTGGGTGGTTGAACTCTTCTCTGGCCTTTTCTGCTCCTGTTGTGTCTTCCTTGCCAGACTTACCCTCCACTGCTTGTGATGCTGCAGCTGTTTGCAGCAGCTGCCAGGTGTGATGTTGGAGGGTGGCTGGTGCATGCTGATAGAAAGGACAGAGCAAAAGCAGGTGATTCTGCAGAGATCCCGTACCACATCACTAAAAATACTTTGTAGCATAAATAGTATTAAACTTACAAGTCAAATTGCTTTTGGAGGCTTTCTAGGAGGCCGTTTTATTGATGAAAACCATAATGCCATTTATGTGTCTTTGGGCACCTAAAATAATTCTCTATGTAGTTTTAGATTTGAGCATGTATCAACATTAACAAGGATTGACTGAAAACAAACAGTCGTCTTTCATAAATTTGCCCGATGTTTTTACCACCCAGAGGTAGTGCTGCTGTCGTGGAGAATCAGTTCACTCTGCTGCAACCTAAAATCTTATGTTAAAAGCTGGGATTTGCTTTATACTGAGTTTAAAAGGCGAAGTGGTATTGTAATGCTACAGTGATTTGCACTTCTTCCTAATGGCTCAGGCTTGTAACTTTTCTTACATGGAAATAATGTGAATTCCACTGAAACCTCAGGTATTTAGGGAAGCTGAAGCGTATTCCTGCCTTGCCACCCAAAGTGCCTCACTTTCGTAGCTTTTTGGGAAAAGAGAGAATTTCAGTGATGCGAAAGCGTCAGTCTGAGATTGGCACATTTCTCACTTTGTTGTTTCTTGATTCCTAGGTGCAGCTAGTAAAAGGAGAAGACATGCATTGAAGTCTTCCACCATCACGGAACAAATGGTAATTCTGCCTTTGAGTAGTTCTGAAAGAGGACCCCACATCTGGCTTCTTCTTTAGTGGAGCATTTTGATGGTGGATTCAGAAAGAGACTTCTTCACAGAAGCAGTACCTTTTCCTTTACAGCTGCCTTGTTTTGATCTTGTCATTCTGTCAAAACAAAACTGTTTCCATGTGGAGCTGCTCCAGGCAGAGCCAGCGCTGCCCTCGGGTAACGTGGCACGAATGCGACAGGAACCGCTGAGCCAGGCTGTGATCTTGACGTGACCAGAAGGAGCTTCCCTTTGAGGGCTCCTTCTCTTTGGAAGTACTACGGCCCTCAGATTTGCTTAGGGCTTGACGCAGTTTCCAGGAAAAGCTGCTTTTGGAGGGTCACTTGGCATTTTAAACCAGCACGTCCTTGTCTGGGAGTCTGCACTCAGTAAATGTGTCTGGTTTTCGTTGCTGATCTGGCAGTTCTCAGCTCTGGAGATGGAGATGGCATTTCCAAGGGTTTGGGAGCTATCGAGCGGGGCGTCCCTCTGGTTGCAGGGGCAGTTGTTTTAGGGGCTGCTGTTACAAAACCTGTAAAAACAGCTTATTTTAAGTTTTGAAACTATTCTTTTGGCTTCATGGAAGTATGCATGGGAGCTCCCGTGGGCTCTTGCAGGGGTCCAGATTTCTGCTTCCTAGAGGATTTGGCATCCAGCTTTCCTTGGGGAAAAACTTCAGCCTTTCCCAGGTCTTGAGATGAAAGGGAGGCCATGTGAGGCCTTTGCAGCTTTTGCACTCTCAGAAGGGAAGGTTATTTGTTTCCAAGAATTTATCAGCTAGAAATCCACTTAATTCATGGTACTATAGCTGAGATTTGTGTCACGTGTTACCCACAGCAATGTGCTGTTTCTGCTGCTTTCCAGTGCTAGCAATCTCAGAAATCAATACAAACACTGCAAATAAGGTGTTATCACTGCAGGATAAATTGCTTACCATTGTGTAAGCATTGCATTTTTACACTGGTGGAGTTTTGTGACAGAGCATAAGAATAATTTGTAGTACTGTGGTATGGCATGGAACAGCAGAGAATGACTGTGTCCTGTCCAAAGGAAAAATATGTCCCCTCCTCTCAAATCCTTTCAAATCCTTTGTTTTGATTTTCTTACAGAGCACAGAAGAGACAGCAGAAGAAGACAGTTTACGAATACTGGAAAGAAAAAACAACAGGCATAAAGGTGCGACTCACTTTATAGAACAACTAGGAGATACTGTGATCTGTTGTATTGAAGTTTAGACCTTGGAAACAGTTGATAGCAGTGGTGCTGCAAATGTATTTTTATTATTCTCCTGACATGAGTGACTTTCCGTGCTCTGGCAAGGGAGCAGAAGTCTGATTTGCAGAATAACTGTGCAGCTTTTAATAGTTGTACAGCGAACGAATCTCTGCTTTGGCTGAAAGATGCTGTAAGACCTGAGCTGGTAAATTCACCAGGATTTCTATGAGACCCTTGCTTTATCTGGCTGCTGAGTTCAGCAGTGTGTCTCCAGCAAACAGGGATGCCTCTGCCTAACCCCCTCACCCCACCCCCCCAATCAATATAGTTAAATTTAAAAGGCAATCAGTCCTTCATGTCCATCTCCTTGCGCTGAGCGCCTCTAGAAGGAGGCAAGGGGAGCAGTTCTGGCAGGGCTCAGCACAGGAGGTGTTGCGAGGAGCGGGGTTGAGCGCTGACCCAGCAGTGGGAGGGGAATTCAGCACCCCTAGAGCAGGAGCTCCAGCTCGTGGGGGGAAAATGGGGCTCAGGAAACACTGCTGCAGTTACTGCTGCCATGACATGCTTGTCTTACCTTGTGAGCCCTAGGTGTACACAGGGTGCTTAAGTCAATATAGGATTTTACTGCATACATATGGTGCTACAACAGTTAAATCAACCACTGGACCCATCCTTCAGTTTTGCAGTTTTCATGTTACCCTGAAAGTCCTGCTGTTGCTTGGAAGTTTAGAAGGTATTAGTGGTGAAGGGGTAATGGTTTTAAACTAAAGGAGGAGAGCTTCTGGTTAGACATGACAAAGAAATTTCTTACACTGAGGGTGGTGAAACACTGGCCCAGGTTGCCCAGAGAGGTGGTAGATGCCCCATCCTGGACACATGCCAGGCCAGGCTGGATGGGGCTCTGAGCAACCTGATCTAGTTGAAGATGTCCCTGCTCATTGCAGGGGGTTGGACTAGATGACCTTTGAATGTCCCTTCCATCCCAAACTATTCTCTGATTTTGTGATTATTCACCTTGCCATGGCTGTGCTTGGTATATGGACACGGTATTGGAACAGTAGGTGGTTGCCTAGTGTTTTTCCCTAATTTTTACTACCAATAAAGAATCCTGGAATACTTTGTAGGTCATCTAGTGCAAGTGAAATGACATTTCTTTTCTCACAAATTCCTTCAGTAAAAAGTAACATTGTTTTTAATACTGGCAGACTTCTGTCAGCTGTCTGATAGCTCTTTCCTTTTGAACAGCCCATTGAATTGATCTTACTGAAACTTGTCACTGACTTGCTGCTCTGAGATGAATTAAAATATAGGTAGTTATTTCCCTAGCAATTCAAATCTGACAAAGGAGGTATATAAAATGGGCTGTAATAAATGAGTTTAATGCCTGAATCACTTGGAGTAAAAGTAGCCTTAGTTCTCTTACCAAATCCAATACTTGGATTCCCCAATTCACTCCTTGCACTTTTTTTTTTATCCTTTAGCCTGTTCAGTCTGGAGAATTAGAAGGAAAAAAAAAGCAAGACAAATCACTTGCTTTCCTATATTAGGGAGTATCAGGAGGGTTTAGGAACGATGCATTTGGAGTTGTGGAGATATTTGCTTTTGGTGAATGAAGCCAAATCTAGAGCTTAGGTAATTTCATACCCAGTGTAATGCTTATGTTTGCCTGACCACATTTCTGTTCCTGCTGAAAAGGGCTGAGTAAGTAGCTGGAGGAGCCAGAGCTTTGCATAAGCATTTTACACTGGAAAGGGGACTTGAGCCAAAGTCTGATTATGGTTTCTGAAGCAAGTGAGTATAGGCCACTTTACAGATCACTTCTGGGTAAGAGTGTGGTTTTTTTGTTTTAACAGTCCGAATAGACTTTGTTAGAAAATGCAAGCAAGCTGGGCTTCTGGATGACATATTTGAAGAGATGCTGGACACACTTCACCTGGCGCAGGAAAAACTGATGGATGACAACACTTCAGAAACAGGTACGGAGACCCCTGGGGGACTCCGGTCCCCAAGCAGAAATGCTGATCAGAATACGGGGCACTGGGTCACTTTCCTGAGGAGGCTTCTGTGGTGCTAAATAACTGAGTCCTGACTTATTTCTGCAGCTGCACAGCAGGTCAACAGTGAGTATTTTATGGTATACCCGTGTCAGTAGACGTACAGTAGATGTGTCAGTTGGCAGGCTGCCAACTCAGCATGCTCTAGTAAGACCTTCTAAGTTTGAATTTTTGAAGCCACCTTTTTACTCATTGGCATAAGCATAGGTGGGTTCAGCCAGACTTGTTTTCCCGGGCACTGAAGAAGGGAGAGGTCCTGAAGACAACCAGAAGGTTTTATTTGGATCGCAAGTCTGTGTTGTTCTTGCAGCTTCACAGAGTGAGCAGCTGTCTGGAAATAACAAAACTCTTTTGAGGGAGAGATCCCTGAGTATGTACATTTTAAATCTTTGGATTATTCGTTAGAACTTTATGGTCAACTGTTAGTGTGTATTTGGGGCTTTCATTGGTTTAAACATCAGCTTGTATGAAGCACTTTGTTCTTGGAGGATTCCACTCTGATGTTGCTTTGTCCACAGCACAGTTAAAAAAGAAAATGTCAAACCTTTGTCTCCTGTTGTCCTCCCAGGTTTACAAAGTTATGAATAGTAGCTTTGGCTAAAGATCTCTAATTTATGCAAAATAACTGAAGCACATGCGTGGAAAGTGAAATGTCCCACCCGGCTAAATCCTCCTGAGGAGCAGCTTGTGTGTAACACGGCAGCAGCTGCTGGAAGCCGTCGTGAAGTCCAGGACACATAAGGGGTTCAGAGGTCTTCACCGTTAAGCAGGTCTCTTAACGGTCGTGCAAGCTCTGTAGGCATTTCAAGTTTTGTTTCAGTGGAAGCCCCAGTTATGAAATTGAAGTGTAAATCTGGGCTGGTTTTTAACATGGGACAGTGATGGCACTGTGCCGCCTCTCACGTGATCTGTCAAGAGAAATCGGTGCGGTCAGCCCTGCTGTTACACGTACAGTCCTAATGCGATGGAATGAAATATAACTTAAGTATATCACTTGTGTTTAAATGGACTGTTCATGTGGTGCAAACCCAAAAAGGGAATTACAATAGGTCCCCTTTCCTATTTTCTGTATGAAAAACAAACAAAGTAGAATTGACAGATTGATCCTTCTTTCTCAAATAGATCAGATGAGAAGGAAGACATCTTAAAACCTCAAGCAATCGGTATGATATAAAATAATTACTGTTTTTGCACTACTTCTAATTAGTGCTCTGCATTAATATGAGGGTTCTGTAAACCTTTCCCCTGTAATATTAAACCAAATTTTCTCTTTCCCCAGAGTATGAAGAGACAGTGATGTCACTCTTCGACTGTGGACTGTTTGAAAATATACTGACAAATATTCATTCAGGTATGTGAAAAAAGCTGTCAGAGCAGTAGCAGTTGGGATGGTTTTTGACATTGAAGTTATTGTTCTGAGCATTTTGATAAAATGACCATTTAACATGAAAATTCCAAGAAACGATTTCTCAACACTATATACATAACTGAATAAAAGCCATTGCTACCTGAATCTTTAGAAATACAGTATGTCCAATCCAGCTGGCTGACCTGAAGGGGAGGGAAGTGGCAGTTCCGCAGCTTTAAAAGACCGAAGGGTCTCTGCCCCAGAGTAGCGTCCCTGATCCTTGTCCCCTCTCCCGCAGGCTGCACTCAGCTCCTGCCTCTGCAGGTTATTTCCCTCCCTCTCCGCAGCCTCACTTCTGCAGCTTGTCTGCGCCACAGCTCTGCTCCTGGTTGACACCTACTGTTCAGACTGGCTGTGTGTTTCAGTTAAGAGCACTAAATGCCATGAGCAGACTTGCCTGCACCTGATGATGCTTTTAACTAAGGTGCTTTAAAAAACAGGCTGAGAATGTTCATAGAGTGAAATGAAAACATGGGCAGGAGCGGTCTCTTGGGCCCACCAGTGTGGAAGGAGACACTGGAGCTTGGACTCCAGTCTCAGCTATCGAAAGCAACAAGGTTAAAACTGATTTTCAGCTAGGCAGGTCTCTTGCTCCCATTTCACTCTCTAACAGTTAACAGCGTTGTTCTAAATTTGGCTTTAATTTATCCCCGTGGAAAGCGAAATGGGGTTTAATTAGTTAGCTTTGAGGTTCAGTGTGTGAAGATGATGTTTGCAGTTTTCCCCATTCCACCTTTACTTGACTGAAAAATCCAGGCTCCTCTCTTTAGTCTCCTCTTATCACATTTAAATTCCTCTTTTGGAAGTGGGAGTGACTGGCATTGCAAAGTTATCCAACACAAGGTTCCACCAGTGCCTCATCTGAGAGCATTAGAACATCCCCATTTATAACTCCTCATGTGACACAACCTTGGATCACTCTTATTTCTTCCACAGCTGCATCAATTATTTCATCCTCTTCTCAACTTACTTGAGAAATTCTTTATATTGGCAACTACACATACTGAACCATGTGATTTACTCTCATGTAAAAGTTGTCCTCTTTCAGATTCCCCACTACTGCAGCAGCTCAGTTCCTACTGTATCACAGAATTTTTTTTCCTGATACCATCACCCTACTTTTAATTTCAAGGTCAATAATGAAAACACACATCAAAGTTGGCTCCAAAACAGATCCAAGAGGAGCTCTTAAAATGAACCAGTCAGAAAGGAATGAACACCATGTTAGTTACAATGAAACTGTGGGGAGAGAAGGAGAGAGAGGGCTTTTTCCTTTTTTTTCCCTTGTGTCCCAATCTGTCTTCCAAGGTTTTATTGTAGGTTAAACTAAGCATTGTTAGGCTCTGCAGTGTTAATGCATATATAACATGTATTTTAAATTAATAATAGTTACATATGAATAAAAGCTTTTATCCCCTTCTTTTTTTTTTATCATAGGAACAGAGGAAAAAATCCGGGAGCTTCTGGAAAGCAGGAAAAGACTGGATAACAAGATTGAGCTACTGCAGGAATTAAAAGAAGTTGTCCTTCCTCCCCAGGAGAACACTGCTAGTACATCTAGTACCATGTCTGAATAACCCCTAAGTCTGTCTGTAATGGTGTCGGTATTTAGGATTTTCTGATGATATGAACTATAGAGCACATCTGTGAGTGTCTAAGTAATTCCCCTCCCTTCCCCCAAGATAGGGACACAAGGCGGAACTGCGTGTTTTCCTTTTTTATACTTCAATGTTGCAATAATTTTAAGTTGTCCCTTTCTGTAAATTTTACCATGGACCAATAAGTGTTATACACCAAATGTAGCTTTTTTTGAAGCTTGACAAAACCCTCCAATGAAGACACTTTTCTTGAAGACAAGGGAATATCAGCTGCCACAGCATGCTGGTTAAAGTCACTTTGACTGTGGGTGGTAGCTGCTTCCCTCTCTGCATCTAGACAATGATGTTGGATAGATCATGTTGCTGCTTTGGCTTTCCAAAGAAGATAAATCAGCAGAACTTGCACTCAAAGAAGTCTTCTGAATTATAAACAAGAGTTTTTTATAATTAAATGATTCTTGATTGCTTAATGTATAATGAGCTCTGCTGTAGTGGCAGTGAAACACTGTTTGCAGGCAGACCAGAAATGGTTGGGCATCATACTCTAAACAACATGTACAATGGAAAAGGGATCAAACAATGGACTGTCTTCCTTTCACCATTAAGAAAGGATAACACTTCTATGTGTTTTTATCTTAAAAAATGTTTAAATACAGAAAAGCATTGTTTAGCTACAAAAGGTTAAGTTAACAAAATAAAATGTTTTTCAGAAAGCTGTGTCTTTAGTCATACTCACTAGCCTGCTGTTGCATGGCACATGGCTGAGAAAGGCTTACACTGTCACACTGTGGTGTAACCACACCGAGCCTCCATTGTCCTGATGATCACGTCAAACATGGCTCATCATGACAGGCTGCAGCACCATTCTGTTAAACCAGCGGTACTTGTGCCAGCGCTAGTAAACATCTGTAACTTCAGCTTGTTCTGTATAAAAGTGGAGATCAGCAAGCACAGAACAACAACGTTCCAAATATTAGCTCTTGGGGTAGAGCTAGGAGCTGTGCCAAATAGAGCAAAATCCTGGTATTTTCACTTGCTCCTGCCTAATAACAGCACTGATTTATCTGTCAAGGGGGAACACTGTCATGGGAAAAGCATAAGAACTCTGGCAACATCTGTTTCCCTATGGCAGCAATCAATTGCTGACAAGCTTCAGGGCAGAGGAAAGGTCCCATCCTCTTCTGTTCCATGCCCCCACCAAGCCTGACCTTTAGTCTAGAGTTTGTAATGCAAAACAAGTTTATTAGAAATATGTATGACCATACATAACCCGCTGTAAGTTTACACTCCTATATGGGCTGCTTAGTGAAAAAAATCAGATCCACAGATTGTAATTACTAGATTCTAAATTAGTGCCTACAACTAAATCTGCAGTTTTCTAAAACTGAAATGACAAGTATTTGCCAAGCACAGTGAGATCAGCAGGATTCAGTAATACACAGGCTGGGGGTTTTCTGCGTTTTTGTTGATTTTGTATTTTTTAAATAAAGCAACTTCTATGCTGTATGTAACATGGAAAGCTTGCAATTTTCTTCAAAGTCTGAAGAAGTTTGCTAGTGAACAGGTACAAAATACAAAAAAGTGAATTTTATTATGTGTAGTTTGAATTTATACAACACTTAAATGCAAACCCCCCACTTTCAGAACAGTGTATCCCTTCCCCTCCAAGGGAACCAGTGTAATCTGAAGTCAACAGAGGGATTTTCTTTTCCATCATCAACCACTATAAATATTGCTTGAACAAATTACATAAAGTACACATTACAGTTTATATTAAGGTATACCCAAAGATTTACTTCCAATTAGATTTGCTAGTTACCCATTTCTTCAAAGCCACTTGCATAGGCTTTGAGAATTTATTGTTTTTTGCACGCTTTTCTAAGCACCAAATACACTTGATTAATCACATACAGCAAATGGCAGATTCATTCACAATCATGCAAATGCAGTTAAGAGATATCCGTGCCATTTGCTTCTCTATAATCCCAGGGATTTAAGGATTTAATTGACATCATTCAGTAGCTCAAGGTCAGACTATTCTCTAGCCCCAAAAAGTAAATTGAAAATATGAACACAGGTGGTGCTGGAGTGGAGATTTCTGAGGCAAAAAAGGTAAGTCCTTAACACCAGCTGGTGTCCTTTGCATACTGCAGTGGTTCCTCTGTCTGGAATCCTGAGGTGGTTCCACCATCGAGGTTTGTGAAATGCAAGCAAATATTTTGCTTGACATTTTTACAAGAGTTCACTCCTGAGCACAGACATTTGTTATCAGTGTGGCCTCTCACATCTTCTGGTACAAGAGACCAGGTAGCACTTGCTTTTACCTGTACAATTACAACATCCTGCTACAACTGCAAGAAACCCTACACACACCCCCAGAACTTACAGCCTCATTTCAGTTCTTAAAGGCTCCACATTTACTGGCTCTAGCAATGAATTCCTTTAGGAGGGGACCATCCATTTGCCAAAATGCTGTAGTTTGTGTCACTTCTGTCAAATGATTGACACAAAATTTAAAGCAGAATTCCTCTAAGTCCTAAACAGGAAAAAAAAAAGAAAAAAAAAAAAGAAAGAAGTCTTATTATCTTTGTTTCCATTACAGAAAAATACTCTCAGGCAGAAATGCCTGCATATACTTTATATTTCCAGAGATTAAGATAAACACATTAATGTAGTGGCTCTCAATGTTTTCCCCCACACAGCATCACTATGTAAACACAACAGCAAATAATAATTCTACCCATATAACATTGTTACAAAGGGAAAAGGAGCCATAATTTAGTTCTCATTATATAAATGCAGTCACAAAATCAGCTATTCTGAGCAATCTGTATTTTAAGTTTCCCACTTAAGGCATTTCATCCGCATTCACTGACAGCTACTAAAACCCAACACAGACAGGAGATCTTGGGGTAATGATATATAACCAAGACCGTGGATTATAGAAATCCAGCTCTTTTGTTCCATACCATAAACTCAAATCTATATGTAGTGCTGCTTGACTTCCTGCTTAGTTAGGGGCTGAACTAAAGCCTTGAAGTTGCATGTCACCAGGCTCAATGCAAGCGTGTGCTAAGCGGGGAGTTTTAAAGCACAGTTTAGGCAGAAAGCCTTTCTGTGTAGAAAAAACAAACTCGTGTGAACAAAGTATTTCACAGATGTTCCTCAAATGATTCAAAAGAAGTAGTGTGGCACAATACAGCATAATAATTCTTGCAGATAGTGAACTCTGGATATTTGAGTCTACTTGGCAATGCCTTCCATATGAGGGTTAGAAAAGCCTCACATAAACCATCATTGCACCCACATGATGTCAGAGAGAAAGGATGACTTAAAAAAAAACAAGAGACAGTTGTTGTCAATATAACCTTGACCAGAGAATGTTTCCCACTCAGATTATTTGTTTCCAGCTCCTGCTTTGAGAAGGAAATCTATTCTTCGTAGTGTAGATCTAAGTTGCTACAAGGAAGATGCTGCAGCCCTCACAAAACATTTGTATAACTAGTACTTTATACATGAGAACATGCCCTTCCTTAGCTGCTCGGCAGACTGGGTGCTGCAATAAGGCATAACAAATTTGCAGAGCTCTTTAAGCCACATGAGGTATGAAAGACTGACGCATGTTCGTGTTTTCACTTAAGGTCAACATGGAAAGCTACAGCAACTATGTGCCAATGAGTGTTCTCAACACAACAATATAAAAATATATCCTGGCCTAAAACCAGGCATTCTGAAGCTTCAGCTCTTGAGTTGTGTGGCATCTGTGCAATGAAAAAAGACAAACTTATTAGAACTGAACACTGGGGGTTTACTTTTTTTTTTTTACGTAACAGAATGAACTAGCATGTAAAATAAAATTACATCATACATATTAAAATATTTTGCACTGCTTTATTTAAAAAACCATATTCTAAGTCAATGCAACAAAAGTGTACAATAAATAGAAATAATGTAGTATTAGTTACTAACTTTGGAAAAATTAAAATTCTGTATAAGAAAAGGCTGCATTTCATTTGCAGATGGATGCAATCCCAGCAAACTGTACTTAATATAGACTGAAGTGGATAAAGGCAAAAGGTACATCCAATGATTATTTTTAAAGCTACAATAAGGAGCCAGACCTGACCTAATTACACCCACTTCAGTCAGTCACCAAAAGAAAGTATAGGAGAGTTTCATATCACAGTGGTATTTTAAAATAGTAAAGCAGGTTCTTCTAACTGTTGTCTTTCAGACACACAGTCCCTTCAATGAACTACATCACCCAGGCTATTTCAAGCCCCCATCAGCACTGCTGCATGTAAATAATGCTCTTTACTAAAACCCAAACCCTTGGTGTTACCCATTATCTCCATGATGTAGCACTGCATTTAAGCCAACAGCTCTAACTTCATTTCTAATTTCATTTAGCTCATGAGGTACCACCTAGGCATAGCAACTGGATTTCTTCTACCCTTCACAAATGCAATAAATAACACACTGAGGACCCATCCTGCAAAAAATCTTCTAGGGCTAAAATACGTAAGTCTTTCTATTTTCCACTAACTCCCAAATAAATCATTATTCACAGTAGAGCTGAAGCCACAATGCAGACACTAAAGCAGCCCAGTGGGTAAGGTATATCGAACAAGCAACATGGAACAAGGCTCTGAAATAAGTTAAGACATCTGCATGCCAATTGCTGGATATTAAGTACAAGAAAAAGCAAAGAGTTGTGTTACTTAGTAGCGAAACTGCTTTACAAGGTTAAGTAGCCAGTTTAACAAATCACAAAGCGGCAAACATGATGCACAGGTACCATGCTGAACACAATGAGCCAAAGCAAGCCCAAAAATACTTCTGTTCAGTTCACGAAGCAGCACGTTAGTGATCTAGTAGTGAAATCAGACATAATGCAGCAGGGAAGTTTCACTAGCCTTTCCCACTTTTCACACAATTTTTCCATCTTAAAAATTTATTAGGCTCATACAGCAGTTTTTATCTTGCCATTTCATTAGCATACTATGAAGGCTAAAAGTCGCATTAGGTTTGCATGGTAAGGTTTAGGTAGTTGGGGGTCTGCAGGGATGGCTTCTGTAAGAAGCTACTAGAAGCTTCCCCTGTGTCCAATAGAGCTAATGCCAGCCGGCTCCCAGACAGACCCACCACTGACCAAGGCCGAGTTCACCAGCAATGGTGATGAACTGACCACAACCTCCACCCCCTGTTCCCCTTCACTGCATGTGGGAGCAGGTAGAGAATTTGGGAGTGAAGTTGAGCCCAAGAAGGGAAGGGTGGGGGAAGGTGTTCTTAAGATTTGGGTTTATTTCTCATTATCCTGCTATGATTTGATTGGCAATAAATTAATTTCCCTGAGTGAAGTCTGTTTTGCCCTTAGCTGTATTGGTGAGTGATCTTTCTGTCCTTATCTCAACCCACGAGCCTTTCATTGTATTTTCTCTCCCCTGTCCAGCCAAGGAAGGGCGTGATGGAGAAGCTTTGCTGGACACCCGGCATCCAGCCACAGTCAACCCACCACAAAAGTGTATTTGACTATAGCTAAACAAAACAAAAAAAAGCAGACAACAAAAAAAACACACTGCCGAACAAAAAAAACCCAAATGCACTTGATCGTCAGACTTATCACCATATCACATCACACACGCCACTAACCTTACAAGTAAGTAACTTAAGGCTTACAACACTGTTTTTCATAATATTATGGGTTTTGCTTTGTATTTAAACCCTTCCCTTGTTTCAGAGTTAGTGTTTTGATTCTCAGAAATTGTTTGTCACAGTTTTTCCCACAGAAATAGTAACTCATGAAGTTTGGCACACTGTCATAACCTTTACCATGAAATTAAGCAATGCAAACATTTACAGATACTGAGCCTCAGCCTGGGACTTAAGTCATCTTTAGATATCTCTGTACTGGTTCACCTTCCCAGCACTGGCATATGAAAAAAAAAATATACCTCTTTCATGGCAAATACAGATTTCATCAGTCCAATATTCTCAAATTCTTAAAACGGCAAACAGTATTATCCGGTAGTGAGAGTTTACACGAAAAATATAACCAGTTGCTTTTCACCACAGTTTAAGTCAGAAAGCAACCACCTATTTAAAAGATTGAAGCTTAGAAGTTTACCTCTGCATCATATCTGACAGCAGCAGAGAGCAATGAAAACGCATTTTCCACAGTAATTCCTCTCTTGATAATGTGTTGACACAATTTTTTCAGTCTATTTTCACAGTATGAAGTAGCCAAATCCAAAAGCCCTGCAATAAAATGCAATTGTGTTAGTCAGGTGTAATGATCTCTGCTCTTTCAACAAATTTTTGCTCCTGGGTTACAGGTTGCATCTGTAGTCTGTATGCAATATACTTTTTGCAAGTAGGTCACTATTCAGAAAAAATGTATTTTACCTTCACACAGGAAAAAAGGCCTTTTGTTACCTCCTGTTAATCTCTAAATACACAGGCTGTTCCACTGATTTGCATACCTAATTGCTTACAAGAGTGGAACTGTTGCCAAACAAGCACCACAACACAAGCAAAAAGCTATTACTATAAAAATCTGTGCTTAAATTACAGCTTGCTCTTTGCTCTGCTGTCCAAGTTCCCCCTATTAGATCTACTGAAATTCTTTCATATAATTCTAAACACTAATTGATCCGATTTAGTAAAATATGCAAGTATTGTAACCCATAGAAATAGTTCCTCTCCCAAGCTTGAAAATACTGCTCATAGTTTATTTCTAAATATGCATCACTTTTTCTGTAATAAGTTTGCTACAACCATGTTTTAAAGACAGCTTAGCTAATCACCAGTAAAATGCATCATAGGCTGGACTAGAAGCCTATATTAATACAGTTATTCTGCATCCCCTGCCTCAGTTTTTCCAGATGCTGCTTTCTAACATAATTGGACCATAAGCAATACCTATTGCATCTTCAGGCGGAAGGTCAACACTGTCTGTATACAAGTACTCAAGAAAGGCACGATACACAGGATAAGAAAACTGGTCTATTTCTATCACTTCCTTCATATCCTCATTCCAGTATGACTGGAACATGGTTCTGAAGTGTTCACACCTAAGAGACAAAGACATCATCTGGAACACTATTATATGAACACATGAAGATTACATTACAGCCTCCCCCCGAAATATGTATTTGGTACGCTCTGCAATGTTCACAAATACTTTAAATACACCCCATCACAGCCAGTGGTCCACATTTTGTTTCCTAATACTGTACGCATTGTTACACTTATGCATTAAAACTCTTATTTGATCTAAGCTACAGGAACATCTTTGTATACATTGCAATCAGATCAACTTAACAGTATTTATTATCCTGGAAACAACAAATAGGCTTAGTGACAATTGAATATGGATCATTTTAAGACAAAATTTAATATGAACCATTTTAAGAAAGAGTTTTGATTCAACTCCTTTCACAGTCACTTCATTTAAAGTGATTATGGATATATTAGATGGTTTAGGGGTTCCCTCCCTAACCCTTACTTTCCACCCCCCTTAGATGCAATACAAAGAGGTTATTCTGTATAAATGAAAGCTGTGAAACGTGACCACTACCTGATTTTCAGAACAGCTTTGTGGACATAGATGTACTTTCCATCCACACGAAACTTTAGGTCTGAGGTTTCTGGGCTGTCAAACTCTTTCTTCAGAGATTCTGCTACTGTTAAAAAGTCTTCATGCTCTACAGAGACAATTTTAAATGAACAAAACAAACACGTTAAGCATCTTAAACAGAACATACACATCTCTAATGAAAGCTAGCAGCTCAACTAAGAACATTTCAAGGAAAATAGGTCAGTATCAGGATTCTATTGGCTTAAGCGGTGAAATGGGAAGCATTAATTAATCCAACACCATTTCCTGTTGGCAAGGACTACTCCACAACAGCTACAGGCAGCAGTGGCCAGCAGTTCCTGTTCCAGCTCATTATGCAGAGGTAGCACAGCACCAAGGAAAGTACCTGGAGAACTTCCTTTCTTGTTCTCCACCTGGGCAGCACCCATGAAATTGCCAGCCTCCTGGCAGCCCACTGCTAGTGCTGGGGCAACTCTGCAAACTGAAGGTAACGGGAGTCTACAGCATCACCTGCAACTCACTTGAGACAGGGTGTACAGTACTTCAGCTGCACTGGGATGGTGTGAGCTGAGCCTAAATAGTAAGAAAACATGACATCAGTTGACCACTTTTTTGTGCTGGCAGATCAGATATAGTCTGTGCCTGCAGCTTGTGTGTTAACGTCTTTTACGGGGCTCACTAACATGAACTATCATTGACACCATCATATTCAGTTTATTAGTCAGTTACAACAAAAGAAAATTCAAAAGCAGTTGAAGAAGAATGACAGTATGTTTTTGGTACAACCAAGGACAGAGGACTTCAGCAATTTTGGAAGTGGATTAAAGCTGAGATATCACTGTTCTTTATAGCAAGGCCTACGGCACTGGTCCCCCTAGATGTTCCATTCTGTGTCTCTAGAAATCATATGAGAGTTGCAGCACAAAGTTGAAGGCTTGTGGTAAAGCAAAATCCTAAAGTTTTAGAAAAACTAACAGAAGCCACTTTGAAGCTTCTGTTGATGCATCTTAAAGGCGTGTTTCAAAACACGTGGCTTCTAAGCAGCAAAGGATGGAAAAGTGGATTTGTCCTATAATGGGATGTGGTCTGTCTCCTGTATCCCACAAGACTGCATATTGTTCATCCATATACCATCCACAAATTACTTTTCACCATTAGGAACAGCTAAATTACTTTGTATTTAAAAATAAATACTGCTATAACAAATTGCTGTAACAGAGAAGCCATGTTTGTGCTACAAAAGACCATACAGTCCTCTGATTTCCATGGATCATCTGCAGAACCTGCACCTCATCAGGGCTAACTAAACCATGCTCCAATCCCCTCCATCTGCTCATGTGATTTTTTTTCTAGGTCATCAGCTTAGCTTAAGCTATGCAGTAGATCAACTTTCACTTCAAATACCTAAAGCTCATTCCTCAAAAAAGGCTGCAGATTTGTATTTCACCACAGCCAATCCTGAATGACTGATTCATGTTTTTGGCACAGCCATCATAACTGGAAGTAGAACAATAACCTTTATGCAGAGTTAGCTCTCACTAAGAAAAACAAAAAAGAGTTTGTGTGTTTTTTTTCTTTGGCTTTGTGGTTTTTGTGTTTTTTTGTTGATGTTGTTTTTTGTTTAACTGTGCTGGTTTGACCGAAAATGGGTTAATTTTCTTCATGCAGTTAGAAACCTTTCTTTTTTATAGCTAGCATGCTCATTATTTGGACTTAATTTGAGAACAAGAGATAACACAGAGCTAATGTTTTTAATTGCTCTGGTCTGAGAGCAAAGGACACTCTGAGAGCTCTCCTCACAGGTGTGAAGCATACAGGAAAGGAGGCAGAAATGGGGTAGAACTTGACTGACATCCAGACTGATCAATAAGAGTATTCCATCCCACTAGCACCATGCCTCATATTTAAGGAGAGTTGGGATCTTCCAGTTGGCTCTTCTGCTTTCTTTCATGTCTTCGCTCTTTTTGTCGGAGCCGGGGGAGTTTTTGGTGTGGGACACCAGACCTTTTGCCATTTTGTAGAGGCTTCTGGGCTTTTCTGTCTTTTTCCTCTCTTTTCTCTCTCTGGGATCAGCTTTAGGACCAGGTGTGGCTTGCTGGGACTGGCTGCTCAGCTGTGGATGGAGTTAGTTTGGAATTGCTTTGAGTATCTTTTATTTCTATTTTTTATATAAATATTTACTAGTAGTGTATTAGTATGTTGTTATATTATTAAACTGTGTTTATCTCAATCCAAGTTTCTCCCTTCCCTTTTGATTCTCTCCCCTATTAGGGGGGTGGAGGAGGGAGTGAGCGAGTGGCTATCGTGGTTGTATTGCTAGCTCATGTTAAACCACGACATTAACCTTGTATGAATAAAAAAGGTGGGGAAGGAAAAATGTATATGGAAAACAGAAATTAAAAATGCCCCCAGGATTAATGCTTTTGATTCAAATATTCAGTAAGTAGGATTATCAACAGAGTAGAAGAAGGCCCAAAGGCCAAGAGAAATTAAAATACAGGAACAAAATTCAAATTCCTTGTTATACTCAGTCTTGGAGTACTTGGAGTACAAAAAAAATCAGGAACTTGAAAGGTAATGAAACTGGGGAGATGTCATTTAAACAGCCTTCACCATTAGCAAAAGGCAACAGACCTGGACAACCATCAGACCTCTACAGAGGGCAAGACTGACACATAACCCAGAGGACTAGAGAATGGAGAAAGTGAGAAGTAGGATAAAACAAGACTTGGATTTACCCAGAAGCAGATCATTCCAAGCTAATCTACTCTCTCTTCAGTAAAACTATTCAGTTTTCCTCTATAGATGAAATGCTGTAATCTGGACCTCTATAAATGGGATAGCATGCTAAATGACAAGTTAAACTGGAGAAGCTGGGTTCAGACACACCACATGCAAAGATCTGAGTCTGGAAAAAGGTTCCTTAGGATGTGATTCCCTCCACAAAACCAATTTTGTACAGGGACTAACAAAATTAAGATCTATTGTCAATATGGAAACAGAGTAAGACATGCAGAATGATCATGAGAACTGAAGCAGCAGATTCAAGATGAAAACATCTTCATGTTTTGAACATGAAAACACTTTCATGTTTTCAACAAAGTGCAAGATAAGCACTTTATAGCATATTTAGGGTCAAAAAAGAATTAGAAGCATATGAATTAAAGATAATCAAGAAGAAAGCCTTGGGCTTATTTGCTGGACACAGAAACTCCATCCCCAAGTGTAATCACAGGTAGTATAAGAGAGTTCCAACAGAGAAAACAATAATATTTTGCTCTTGTTATACAGTGACTATCATTTACAAGGCTGCCTGTCTTCAGGGAAAGCCAAACTAAATCAAGCTGAGATAAATCATCTCACAAAATCAAAACTTGGAATTCTGTTACTTTACTTTCTTAACATGAAATGCATGAGAAAGATTCACTCCTACATATTCATATTGGGCAAGCTAGAGACAACACTTAGAATTTTAAGTTGGTAGATACCAAAGTAACAAGCATCATGAACAGCCTTTCAAGTAGAAACAGTTTTAAGAGAAAAAAGTTATGTTTAATGATCCAGGAGTCCTTCCCAATCCTGAGCTGGAGCTCAAACAATACAAATATAAGAAATATACAATATACACAGTGCAGTGGTAAAACAGGGTTTCTCTACAGTTGTATACTGGCAAACAAACAATCTTGTTAACCCTGCTCTGGTTCCTTGGCTACTGAAGTAGACTGCTTTCTTCAAAAGAAAAAAAAACCTAGCTAAAATAATTACTTTTAATTGCAGCTTCTCCATAAAGCAGAAACCATCCTGTCACAGAAGTTGTAACCTGTACTAATCACTACAAACGTAGACAGATATTATAGTGCTGGCTGCCATATCGCAGCCTATTCTTACCTACTGATAGAAGACGCCACATAACGGCGGGGGTAGCAAAGCAAGCAAACACATCGTCAGTGCAGGCAAAGTGCGTGAGGTGGGGAAGGATCACTGACTGCCCACGGCACTGGCCCCACATGTACACCTGGCCACTTTGGGTCTTGGCAGCCGACGTGTGAGCAGAGTGGCAGGCTGCAATCTCCACAACCCTGCAACCAGAAAAAACCTTGTAAGATACTTACAGGTAAGGAATCGAGTGACTTTCCAAATACTTCACCAAAATAACAGCCAACAAAACTATGCATCTACACTCCTGTATTTCTTTCTTTGTCCTGAATGAATGCTATAGTTTGAATGTATCACTATTTAAAAACTGCAGTGACATTTTCAGATTGCTTGTACATTTTTATTGTAATCAGATGTTGCTTTAATCATGTCATTCTCATCAGTTGACATTCCCCCTTTTCTTTCATAACCATGGGAAAGGGATGAAGAAAACTGAAGTTTTGGTTTTTTTTCCTTTAAAACCAATACATATCAGACACTTATTCTCAAGAAGAAATGCTTATGGAGCTTCTGAAGCTTCCAGTTAGGGAAGAGGCAGCAAAGCTATACTAAGATTCTAGCAGAGCATTTTTCAGGACTTCATTCAAACAGATGTTATAAAAACTCTTATTTTGATATTAGGATTCTATGTATTTTTCAATTAACTGTTTATTAAGAAAAACTTCTAGAAACCCTTTAATCTGTTTTTTGTATTTAGACAGAAGTCTGACCTGCTGCTTGTATTTCTGACTTCTTATTTTGCTGTTAGTCTCCTTCCCTCAAAACTGAAATTCAGCATGGAACATGGACAGTGCTTCATTTGAGGAGAGGTGAAAACATGCACTTAACTTCACATTCGTGAAGCGTTATGGTTGCTTTTAAAATAAAGTCCATATAGTATTTTCACTCATCTCACATAGTTCCTTAAATATTAGAGCTGCTGATGCACACTTATATATTATGTTCTCCCATTGCTCACACAATCCCTATCTTGCTATCTGAAACATCACAAGAATTGAGAAGAATCGCATTTCCATTAAAAGGACCACAAGGATATTTCCAGTGTCTCTGTTCACGTGATAAGTGAAAACTGGGGGAACTTCTAGCATTAGTTCAAGATAAAGGCTACGCTTTCCTGGTTTTCCTCCACGTTAAAAATGCAGCAGAGGATTTCACGCCTTTGTGCCAGAAACAGATCAACTTGGACAAATAAATATCTTTCCAAGCAGTCCAAGAATATATGTATCAAAATGTCTATTCCTTTACAGAATAATATCCATGAAGAGGCAGCTTTTTAGGCAAGAAGCTTTTTCAGCACAAAGCCCACATTTTAGGTGCAAAAATTATTTCAAGGTAAAACACAAAGAATCTACAATCACTTTCAGTATATTTATCGACAATTTCTGGCAGATAAAAAACTACTGGGTTGTTGTTTTACACCATCATCAACTTATGAACCTCTATGTAACACTGAAATCTTTCAGCACCTTTACATGAGACACCATAAAGTAATTATTTTAGGGACAACTTATTGTCCATCATAGCTATCCACCTAAACTACGTCCTTCCCCAAACTTTCCTTAGCAGAACAGATTCTCATTTTTAGATTAACTATACTATACTTAAGAAAAGCATAATAAAACATGCACTATAATCTGTATAGTACATGTACAGTATACTTACAGTACACGTACAGGATAACATGTTAAGCACATACTTAACATCAAAATTCAAGAAGCTGGCCTTCATAACTGTTCCTCCAAGCTAACACAAAGTCCAAAAGTTCTTTACAAGCTATATGTGCACTATTCTTCAAGATAGCATCAAATGCCACCAGCAACACATATAAATGACAAAAGAGTTATCTAAATGAAAGGACCAGGAAAAGCAGCATTAATATGCTTCATGGGACATAACAGCTCACCCACTTATAGTACTGTTTCCAAGGGAGCCCAGTCAAGCAAGATACGTAAGTTCAAGTGACTTATCTCTCCCTTGGATTCCAAGCAGAAGTTCTATATTTTTCTCCCTCCTTCAGTCGTTGAACAAATGCCAGTTTTATTATAATCCCATGTTTGAGTTCACATACAATTCTAAATGCACAGTTCCTCTTAGTTCACTGAAGAAATAAATCGCTAAGAAAACTAAGTCGATCTGTTTGCAAACTTACACATTTCTCTTCCAGTCCTTTCTTAAAGGGTATTTCACTTTGCTTCATTAGTGTCAGTTCCTTCACAAATAAGCCAGCCTCACTTCAGTGGTTTCTGTTATGATGGTCCCTTTTTTCTTTACCTCCAACCATTTTTTTAAGCTCTTACATAATCTCAGTACTGTGCAGCTTTTAATTTAAAGTGTGAGAAACAGGAAAAGAAAAAGGAATGACTTCCCTGAATGACAGTTCAGAAATGGAGGAAAAAAAACAAGCACAAGTGTTTCCTAGTTAAGAGGAGATTATAAATTAAGAGATTTACAGGTTAAGGGATTTATAGACTGAGGTTTCCAAATAGAGGTACATTAATCTACAGGTATGGGTCCATTAATCTACACATGGGTCCAGAGAACAGGACTGTGGTCCAAGTTTGTAGGTGAACAGCCATCCCAAATACAAGGATGACAATGGTGCTGAAAGAGGGTGGACAAGGGTTAGGGTTATTCTTTTATGAGTCAAGGAAGCTAAGAAACTACAAAGTATTAGGTGGTACTACTGATAAAAGTGGTATTACCTGTCCCTAGCTCTAGCAACCTTGCAAATTGAGTTCTTTTTACATGGTTGGCTATTGTCAGCCCTTCAGAAAGTTGTTTACTCCCCATGTGTCACTTCTATAAGTCACTTCCCCTCCCCCCCCTTTTTTTTTAATGTAGGCCTCAATACAGCTTAAAAGCTTGGCTTACCAATTTCCCAGCTCCAAATTTTTAATGAAAGGAACCATATTTAGAATAGCCTAACACAGTCATTCATTATCTTTCAGTATCAGGTACGCACGAAGTATATTTAGTTTCAGTAATCATTACAAATCACAAAAAGCACTGAGTCTATACTAAACAGTAAGTTACCATCCTTTCCTATGCTTTTTACATTAGCAATAGGAAAACAATCCAGCAAGCCCCACACACGCATGCTTCCAGTGCTACAGACTGCATAACACATGCTCAGACTTACATATCCAGAAACAGCTTCAGCAAGATTACCTTTCTTTTTCCATCATGATCTGCACCGGGCTTAGCTGGTTACTTTTATTGCCAGTTCCTAGCTGCCCGTAAGTGTTAGCTCCCCAGGCATAGAGCAAACCCTCATCTGTTAGTGCTAGTGTGTGCGCATAGCCACAGGCAATCTGTAAGTAAATGTATAAGCATTACTACTAAACAAAAAGAGAGATGACAAATAAAATTATCGCACACTTTACCTTAGTCTAGCTGATGTTAAATACCTCAGGCATTCTTCATTTAGCACTACAATGTGTTATTTCTCAGTGCTTAAAGCTAACACAAAATACATTAACTTTAGGTACTGGAGAAGTCCCAGCTTTATTGGTTCATTGGTTACTCCTAAATAATTTACTGCACTCTTGCAAAGTCTCGCTAGCCTTTACTTGCTTTCAGTTGCAGACTCTTCACACAAAGAACAGTGATCATCACCGTGTCTTGCAACTCTGAAATACTTTCAGAATTTGATATTTGGAATACTATACAAATTTTAAGAGCTGCAGTTCAACAGCCAACAACCGTTCAACCCAAGTTATGACATGAAACTCCACAGAACCTTACTAAAACCCCAGGAAATCCCAATTTTTAGTTTTATTCTTCAGCTGGAAACAAACAAACCTAGCCAAAAACAAACAAAAAACCCAACCACCAAACAACCAAACCCACACCCATGACTCTCATTTTCCCTATCCCCTTACTTATCACAGATTCATAGAACGGTTTGGGTTAGAAGGGACCTTAAAGACCATCTAGTTCCAGGCTCCCTGCCATGTGCAGAGACACCTTCCACTAGACCAGGTTGCCCAAAGCCCCATCCAGCCTGGCCTTGAACACTTCCAGCGGTGGAGCATCCACAACTTCTCTGGGCAACCTGTTCCAGTGCTTCACCGCCCTCATGGAGCTACTTCCAAAGGGCTAATTAGAATATAAATGTAGATTCTAATTTGAACATCTTGTTGCCCTTAATTTCTTGTCTTTGCCTAGCGCATGTCATTCATTCATCTTTGTAACAAAGATGCCATTTGTATTCATACCATACTTTACTTACAGTTACACTAGCTAACTTTAAATAATTCAGAACATTTACAAAAGCAAGTATTTTACAGCTTACTTGCACTTCCTATATGTCTAAATAGGAACTAAAAAAATTCAGTATTTGAATTGTGACATTTAGAAGCAGGTATAAGATTCCAAAGACACAGTTTTAGCAGATGCTAGCAGCATTACTGCATTTTCATTTGCATGTTAGACATACCTGGAGTATGCACACACCGTGTAACGCAGCCACTCTGCATGGTGTTAGTTGATTGCCATTGTTTCCAAGACCTAGCTGACCATTACCATTGTAACCCCAGCCATAAACCTGATTGCAAAAGGAAAATAAAATTAAACCACTCTCCTATAGAAGCACAGAACATTTATGACTTAGCATCAAGCACAAGTAAAAAATGTACATCTTATTAAAAAAACTGTACACTGTTTCAAGATTAATATAGAGAAGGCAGAAAGATATTAAATATACTGCAATGACTGACTCTATTCCACTTTTCAATCCTGCACTTACCTTTTAAAGAAGCTTAGTAAAATATATTTGTGTTTGAACTACTAGGAATATCACACTAAACTTAACAATACATTAAATATTTCCCATAGCCACAAGATTTTAGTTGACTTCTACACCTTATATTCTCCTTATTACTTTTTCTTTTTATCTTTAAAGAAAACAATAAATTAGTTGTTGTGATCAGCTGATTAGCTATAGGATTAGTTTAAACTAATTTTTCCTTTAGTTTTGTTATGGCGGACACATCAAGACAAATGTATGTACAATGAAATCTCAATCAACCTCAGGGACTTTTATAGTCCCTGCAGTCACAAAGAAAGGCTACACTCCGAGTTTGGTGAAATGTAGTACAATTGAGGTTACAGTTCATAGCTAGAAGCAAGATAGCACCACAAACATGTGAAACAGAACAGTTGCACAACACTTGGACAACATTCAAAAGCTTGGTTTTCTTGCTGGCAATTAAGCAATGTGCTTAAGAACCAGGATCAGCCAGTGTATTCCTGCAGAAAGATTAACTATTTAATTGTGCATGCTTTCAAAAAGTCTAATTAGAGACATATGTTGAACAATCTACTGAAAAAAGGAAAACAGACATGTTTAATACAACTGTTCAAATTCTTGCAGCTGCAGACTCAGTAAAAATTCTGTTCCAGTACAGCATTTGCCGTAAGAAATAATGCTTAGAGCAAAGACAGTATCTCCAGTTAATTGCAGAGTTTTCCTTAAAATGGTCTCACAGAAGTTATCAATATAATTCTATAATTTGAACATGCCATGTTCAGACATTAGCCTCATAAATTTGGGTAACAGAGAGAGAGAGAGAGAATGTGAGAATGCAGCAATGCTTACCTCACCATTGCTTACTACAGCCATGGAGGAGGTCTGACCACAAGCAATGCCAACTACCATTTTACCCTGTAAACAGTTTGAAACTCTACGAGGAGTTGGCTGGTTTGCTGTAGATCCAGATCCCACTTGACCACAGTTATTATAGCCCCAAGCGTACAGCTGTCCATAAAAAACAAACAAGCAAAAAGTTGCAGTGTAAGTCTGGATAATAGTAATAAATTATAATCTTACTGTAGTCAGCATCGTATTGGGTAAACTATCCTATTTAATGAGCTAAAACACTTAAAATTATTTTCAGTAGCCTTATAAACAGCAATAGGACTGATGTAGCAAATATGAACATATTTCTTTTTTTAGCTTCTTGCTACAGAACCAGAGCATCTGACTACAAGAGGAAACAAAAGAAACATATTTCCATATAAATAGTCAGACTATAAGACAAAAGAGCACAGTGAGTGGACTGTCTTCATATAATACTGCCATGATGTTGGAAAAAGGAATGCAAGCCCAAATGTCACTTGTTTCCTAGGCTAAACTCCCCAATTTACAGCTTTTTAGTTCTCTTCATAGAACTCTAAATCAGGTTATTTCTGGACTCTCACCATACCTCTTTTATATCTTTCAAGAGCTATGAAAGGAGATGGTTTTGTCAGCCTATGTTTCACAGTAGCAGAACTCTCTTACACAATGGCCTTAACAAAAAAGCACCATCTCTGCCAGTTCAAAGTTTGCTAGTGGCAAACTAATAATAATTAAATAAAAATATTGGTTCCTTTCATCTAGAAGTCCAGAAAACAGGGAAGTAGTTTGCTACCGAAAAAAAATATAGCTTTGTATTTTCAGTTCCTTCAATTTTTATTATATGTATACACACCTATAGACTATTTCTGATTGTTCATCCTATGATGCTTCACCTAGTTAAATAGTTTTGTCCTCTTAGAAATATCCAGCCATGGACACGCTAGCCAGTAGAAGCACACTGACAGATACCCTAATGTGAAGTCTGCACACCCTTTGGTGCCAGAAGCTGTCTGCTTACTGCGACACCAAACCAAAAGTCAAATCATTAGAAACAAAAACCTGTCACAAACAAACCAACCAAACAACCACAAACCCACAACCCAACATCCGAAAAGTACCCCACATCAACCAAAGAAAAATACCAAAGACAAGAACAAAAAACCTCTCACCAACACAACTTATTTACCATGTCTGATATGAACAAAAGAAAGCATTCGTCCTTTGCTTTTTGTTACTTGTATTTGCTGGTTCTTTGAATCCTACATAATATCTGAAGATGCTCTATAAAATACCTTTATTTCAATGACATGGAAAAATTGAGGTGGAAAATCTCAGAAGCCAGATCAAAATGCCAAAGAACTAATCAGTTTTCCCTCTCAGAGAAGCATAAATGTCTGCAGTCCTTTAAGTCCATCATTTTTTTAAATTTGCACTGTATTAAAATTGCAATGAACCAACTGTACAAATAAATCATGCCAAGTATTTCCACTAATACTTCCAATTTCAATGCCTCTCTGAAACTCTAGATATATCTAAGTCACAATGGCTGTTGCAGATAAATCTTTCTGTAAATAAAACCCTACTCAACATATTTCTCTGCTTTTAGTATAATCAGTTCTGGTAAAGATAAAACCTCAGAGCACAAACAGACTAAGCTACTGCAAGGTACACTACGGATGGATTTGTAGCACGTTAACTAGCCACAAAGGTGAGTGAGCTGAAAATATCAACTCCATGGTAAATACAAACATTCTTTCCCTCTTTCATTGATGTTTCAAGCATGCTACATTTATTACAAGAGACAGTATGGCCATCACTGGCAGCTAACACACAGCAGCTGGTACCGCTAGCTTGACTAGTACATGAACATCCTTGCCTTCCATGCGTAAACCAAATTTTATAGATTAGCCAGGAACATCTTTCCTAAGTGTACACCCTCCTTTCAGATACAACACAATTCACCTAAATTAACACAATGTCTCTTTCCTACCCTCAAAATACTGATTTGCTACTTTGTATTACTGTTGCACTATGACTTCATACTCAATCAACAAACATGGTCAGATTACCAGAATGGAAAGAATTGTGGTTTCCATTTTCATTGTTATAAAGGTTTTAAAATTAGAACTCTTATTTTGTTAAAGCAGAGCTGAAACGAGGCTTTATCCCATGCAGTAACATGCAACTCAAATCAGACACACACATACACTGGTCAAATCTAGCTAACTGGAAACTAATTGTACACGTTTCTCATGACACATAGCCTTAAGTTATGTAAACAGCATAAAGACTCTTTCACTGGCTACACGCAAAGGTATTTAGAGGTGTGCAGAGCAACATTCCTTCACAGTACCAGTGAGGAAATCATGAAGACTACAAGAAACAGACTAAAGGCTACCAATGAATACAAACAACTCAATATACCCCTTAATAACAGGATTGCAAGCAAATAACCATGTTAGATTCTACACCTCACAAATCATTATTTCACCTGCATCACAGCTTTCTGGTCTCATCCTTGTGAGACATACAACAAATGAAAAGACACAAAAGTTTAATAACCTTTTATTCTAATTTTTGTGGTTGGGGTCTTTTCATTGGGGTTTGTGGGTGTGGGTTTTTTTAACTTGTTTTCAAGTCCACTCTTAAAAAAGGACACCCTACTTTGAAGCAGCAGGGAGAAAAGGTTATGTTGTAACGACACTGTAGAGAAACAGAGAACTTCAGACTGCAAGGTCATCTGCACTACTCATTTCAAGGAGATTAAGGAATTTGAACAAGTTTCAACTTACATCCCCATCAAATGACAGCGCCATGGAATGATGAGAGCCACAGGCTACTTCCACCACTTTCTTTATTAACAGATTTGTGCAAACTTGAACAGGAGTAATGCCCTGATTTGTTGTGCCATTCCCAAGCTGGCTGTAACCATTATGCCCCCAAGCATACACTTCACCATCTGAAAAAATATTCAAGTTTGTGATAAAAAATGCCAAAAATTTCAAGGAAGATAGACAGAATTCTAAGAAAGTAGAAAACACTGACATTAAAGTGAAAGGACAGTAACAAATTGTGGAACTATTACAAGAATCATCTGTATACTAAAACAAACTATGCACTTTGTATACAGCTTTTATATACATATATCACAGTATAATCTCTAGATGTATTATGGAAATACATGAAAGTGCACAGATAAGGCTTAGCACATCATAAATTATAGAGAAAAACTCTACAGTTGCAACATAATGGAAATGTAACAGATATTTAATTTACCTATTACAGAATACATTCAGTTCCACTTAAGACCAGTGAGAACCCCTTAGTGTGCGTTGCCCACTTAATACCATTATACCTTAATCCACTCTTGTTAAAATCTGTAACTTATTTTTCTATACCAAATGTTAATTTTCTACCTTCAGTGCAAAGTACAACATGGGGTCCACTTCCATAACTGAGACTGGAAATCTTCTTTCCACACAAGGCTTCTAATTTCTTTGGTACTATTGTGCTCTGATTATCTCCAGTTCCCAAACAATTGCTGCAATTCAGTCCAAAAACAAATACCTGAAAAACAGAGGAAAAGTAATTTCAAGTGATATATACTCAGGTATGCACAGATGTGGCAATATCCACGTCTTCATCAAGGCAGGACAGAGTTTTGTCATGGACTCTTAAGGGCTGAAGACTTCCCTCGTGGAAGTTAATAAGCTCAAAATTCAGTATGGGGACACTTTGGAAGTTAATGAGTCTGAATTCTTCAGATCTGTGCAGGACTGGAAGCCAGGCTTCTCATTTTCAGGAACTGTACTAGAAAAAGTATTAAACTGTGAAAGTGGAAGACACCACCTTTTTCTAAAAGAAGTTTGTAAATAGCTACAGCTGGGAGGCTCATCCTACAGGCAGCTTTGATAGGACTTAGAGAAAAAAAATCCTGCTCTACCCAGTCTCACAAGAAACCCTCCCATTACCACATCCCGGAACATCTAGCTTGCTTCCTTTCAGTAGCACAGTGCTAATTTGTATTGAGTTTCTGAATAATTAAAATCCACAGATAATCTTCTGCTTTATTATTACTTAGCAAGCCATAACCTCATTTTATATCTTCATACCTGGAGCACTTGCACTTAATTTCAAGCTACCACAACTTCTTTTGAATTCTGTCTGTCTTCAAAAGTGCATGAAATCCATCCTGGCTTTTGTCATTTGTTAGTTTTCTAAATACTCCATCTACATTGTCCCCATACAAGACTAAAAAAAAAAAGTTACAAGTTAAACCCAATATGTTTTGAAATATACAAATTTCACACAATGCTTTTGAAAACCTATTAATTTGCAAGTATTCAGTGGACTCCAAAACCAGAAAATTGTAGAGTATATGCTCTGCTTTATTACAGTCTTACCTCATCATTGTGCGTTATATATATAGCTTCATTGGCTGAGGTACCAAATACACATGCTTTCCGAATAGATGCTACTTCTTGAGGCGACAGTAAGGTAAATATTGGCCACTTTCCTACATCCACCATGATGCTGCTATGTGTCATGATGTTTCTACAAGTAAGATGACATTGCTGTAATAAAAACAAAAGTATATTAAAAGGCCTATTTTGCATTTTCACCAACAGGCAATAAGATAATTTCCTTTAAATAAAAGGTACATGTTGTGTCTCTGAAAGTATAGCATTCTGTTCTATATGAAATACGTAATCACACTTCCATGTATTAAGGTGAACAAATAGAAAGTCACTGGTAAGACATTTGAAGAACAGATCTTTTCTTAATAGGATATTTAAGTAAACTGTGCAGTTCAGTACAGCTGAACATCTGCTGTTCTACAAGCAAACCTATTTAAAGCTCGTGATCTGGCAAATATCCACTGGTGACAGAGTGGAGTTTTGAAGAAATTTTCAGAGGGGATTTCAACCAAAATTCCCATTTATAAGATCTTCACTTGTGAAATTTCTTTGTAGTCTTACAATCTATACATGCCATGTAAGCAAGCTGTTGATGTATCTGTGAATCCTGCAAAAAACCCAAAGCTAGGGTTGTTCTGCATATGACCCAAATCTGCCATGTCTTGCCTAATCAAAAGCTGTTATTATGGTCAAAAACCATTTGTGAGAGCACAAAAGCATGAAATAAACTCATGCATTCATACAATTAAGCAGTGAAACACATTGGAAGAATGTGATTAAGTGAAACTGTCATAGTCTGTTACTTAGAAACAAGCTGGACCACATCAAAAGCTGGAAACATGACTGGGTATAGACATCACCTGTCAATGAACACATGTATACAATCCATCCTTCCACAATACTTATTCTTCCCAGTTTCCTCAGGGCAGTTGCACCAGTTCAAGAACAAAGCTGACAGTCAACAGAAACCTACAGAGCTTATTTAGGCTTTCAATGCCACACATGAAAACTGTAACATTACTCATACCCTGAAGGGATTCTGTCACTGACAATCTATGATCCATGCTCAGGGTATCAGTGAGTTTTGTGAAATCTGAAAAGCACTAGGTGAAGAATTCCACAGAATGTCAGTGACACGATACAAATTGCAATAAACCATTAACAAAAAAAAATGCAGCTAAGGAACTATTCAATGGGCAAGAAATGCAGTCTCTATTCAGATGCCATCCTCTCATCAACATTTAGTTCTTTCTTTTCATTTGTTTGCTCCAGCCCTATCCCATCCCCCTATTCTTTGCTCTGTTGCTTTCAAGTCAGGCTTCTTCTTGATGATGCCTGGGTATCAGATATGAACAACAGTGAGAACACAAGACAGCCTCTTTGCTTCTGATGCTTCGTTCTCAAAACTGTGCTGATAGCCAAGACATGGCTTCAGAAAGCTATTCAACACGAGCAGTTAATCCTAAAATACAGGTTGTTCAGCATAGATGTTTTTTTGGAAGAAGGGGGTTTTTTTGTTTTGTTTTGTTTTGTTTTTAAAGTCTGAGAAACACTTAGGTCACAGTGGAAGTACATGTACAAAAAAACCCAACACAAACAAAAACCAGACTTGTATCCTTACCAGATTTTGTAACCTTGCTCCAACAAACCCAGCTCTGCTCTATAGACACCTCCCTCACCAAGAGCCTGACTTCACTCTACTTTTCATATTTGAAGCAGGTCTCGAAAACACCCAAAGTCTCCAGATGGCACATTCACAACAGATGTATTTGTAGAAGAGCTTTTGAAGTCTACCTGATGCCAAGACCACATCACATTCTACACAGCTAAACAGATTTGAATGCATTTAAGCCTTCTTAATTTCTAGTCCAGTTACAAACTCAGGCTAGTTAGCTGCTAAGATTGGTTACCTCACTTTGGCAAATCTTTTAACATATGACAATGTCAATCAATTAAAAGGAGACAGCAATGACTTGGTTTTTTGAGCAGACTAAATAATTGTCCCTTCTAACTTCATGTATTTACTTTGCCCATATAATATACGATGGCAGGACACAAACATCTCATAAACTGGACATTAGGAAAAATATTTTCTTCACTGAAGTTCTTTTCAACACATCCTGTCAATATAAGACATGCAGACAAATGTTATTTTGATGGAGCGTGTCCTGATAAATTAATGTTAACAAGTTTTACAGCACTCTGAGAACCCTTTCTACTCTAAAGGTAACCAGTTTTAAATGTTCTACTTTATGATCTTACTGATCTTTGCACTAGGTCTTCAATCCTCTTGGCTTATTCTTCACTATTGCACGACTCAGTTAATCATTCATTTCTGACAAAACCTATGTGAGTTACACTGCATTTCCCATACCTCAAAGCTCAACTGGATATCTTGTCAGACAAACTAATAGCAGTAAACAAAAGAAAAGCTTTCAAGCACACAGGACTTTCCAGATTAGACATGAGCAATTAACTTCATTCACAGATGAAGAACCTTATAATTTTTGACAGACGTAACATTGCTTTATCTAAAACAATGCTGTATATTTCCAATTTGAATTGTCACTACAATCCTACAAAGTAATTTCAATAGTTATCCCTAAAAGGTTTTTAATTACAACTCATCAGCCACTGGCAGGCTAGTTTCTTTAATAAATCACAATCCCAAATTATCTTCAGGTTTAGCAACCAATAAAAGTTAACAAAAATCCTTAAAACCAACCAAACAACAGAAAATATCTGTTGCCTTTTATACGATGTGTATTGTTTATCTTCAAACATACAACTTCTCCCCATCCTCTACAAATACTAAGTATTGTCCTTAAATGCTGCCATTTGCTGGAGTACCTATCATCATTCAGCTGCAACATTTTCACAGTAGCAACAGCAGCTACTTTTGTTTATGCTCCTGTCTAAATGAGTGACACAACATACAAACCTGAAAGTTCTGGGGTTTATACATGGGCTACTGTTTCTTAGATATAAATGCGCATAGAAAGCTGTTTCAACTACTTATTATCCATTCCCTGCAGAAATAGCCAACCTAGGCACAAGCATCACCTTTTTCCTCTCAAAAGATGGATTCCTTAACCACCTTAGCCACTTTCCTAGCTTTCCAATAAAAGTTCTAGTTGTCACAGGAGGGAAAAAAAGGTCTATAGTGGAAAAAGAAGTATTTGGGGAATACATACTTATATATAGTACTGTAAATGGGAGATGTCAGTAAAGTAACTCAGTGTTATCAAAAAAGAAACCAAATTAATTTTAGCATCCTTTACGACACACTGTACGCTTTCTAAAAACAGTAGACACTCTGCAATATTGTGACTGACCTCTCACACAAATCACATTCAAACTTCATCCTTTTGCAACATTTGCCTGATTATGAGGGGAAAGGCTTGCACAGACTTTCTTCTGGGCAAATCCTTGCTACAGAAGCCTGATGTAGGGGACTTCAGTCACGTTGTTGCAAGCAGCTCCACAAAGAAACAGTGTCCTCTCACCCTTCCTGTACTGCATCAGTAAGAGAGCTAAGGTTATTTTTTATTTCTCCTGATAATCACATCTAGACTGGACCCTGCTACATTACATACTATGCAACCAGTGCACCCTAAGTGAAAGTTTGTAAGAGCAATGTAGTAGCACATGTACCAGATGGAGTCTGAAGTAATGAAGTTATTTTAATCTGTATGCAAATAGCTGTCTCAATATATTAGCTCTCAAGCTATTATTTAGATTCTTCATGCAACATGGCAGCAGCAGTTTTAAGGAGTATCTGTCACTTACATTTCAACATCTAGATTTTAAGTTAATTGCAATTAAAAACTTTATGACTATAAAAGTTATAAGCTTAAACTTGGTGCTCTGGTAGACAGTTACTTTTAGAAACACCATATGTCACTGCTTTCAACTATCTTTTCATTTCTGCTGTATGATTCAGTGATAAACAACTATACACCATGCAGCTCTATTTCTGCTGCAGAACTAACCAGCAGAGGGAGCTTCTATAATATCAGCATCACCTCTTCTAATTGCTTTGACCTCTTTGAAGTTATCCAACAATAACTGTATGCAAACAGGAACAGAAACAAAAGATGATTGTTTTAATTTCAGTGAGGCTAAAAATAAGCAAGAAAGGATGACTTGTTGAGACGGGAACTGAAGCAGCTACATATTGTGATATAGAGAAATTGAATTTGCAGCAGTCACTAACAGTGAAAAAATCTAGATCTGCTCACAAAAAAGCCACATGCTTTCAGAGACCAAAGTCTTTCAAAAGTTCTATGCTAAACTGCTGCCTATGCATTCAGCTTCTCACTATTTTGCTTTCTAAATAAGCAGCATGCAGGCTTATTCTCAGCAATACATGGAGGCAAATATTTATCCCCATCTTAAAAAAAAGAAAAAATGTCTACAAAATGTCTTGTTAAATGATTTCAAATAAAAATTTACAGTTTATAATTCAGCTAAACAAATCCGTGCTGCAGAGAACAATAGCCAAATATGACATCCTACCGGGAAACAGTACCAATTGTTGTTGCAACAAAAAACTATAGTTAACTCCTTGAAGACCTTATTTGTAAAGACTATTTGAACACAATTGTCTGTTTGTATCACTCTTTCCTCAGGCTCCAATGCTGCACTTTGTTCTAGCTCGGTAGACTTAACTCTTGCACAGAAAGAAACTGCAGGCTCAGGCCTTCACTTCTAATTGTCTACGGGAATTATAAACAGCAGTGATAACAAAAAAGCTGGGATATTTGGCTTTAGAACAACAAGAAAGGTCTGTCACACTTGATCCTTTTTTAATTTTAAGTACAACTCAACCAAGAAAGTAAAATTCTAGACATGCTAACCTCCCTCATGTTTTCTACAGTTTTTGGTTTCTAATGTCATAGTTCAGTATTGAGAAACAACAGGGAAACAATACATACTATTGACACTAATCAGATGTGTGAACCAAGTGATTTTATTGCAGCTTTCTTCCTGCCAACAAAAATATATTGAACTCCCTGAAATCATGTGCCTTAACTTACTTTCCTTAGACCTTACATAAGACAAGATTTCTATGACAAAATCTGTGTTCAAACCTCTGCACAATTTATTTTTGGATGTTTTTTATGAGTAATACAGGGAAAGAAAAACCTGCTGATCTAAGAACTGACAACCAGACCTCCTATTTGCTTTGAGTATTCAGCTGAAAGAGATATAAACAAGCAAAAAGCATTATGTACATTAATACTATTAACCATGATACTGCTTTAACCATACAGCAAAAAACCCTTAGAGCAGGATGACAGTCATCCATCCACCATAACAAGACTATAATCACAATCAATCTGAGCAATTATTGCAATTTACTGAACCTATTCACTCAGGACATCTTCTAATCTTCTATATTTTATTCTAATGCATACAGAGACAAGTATTCCGAGGAAAACATTAATTTTAATGCTCCAAAGAATCACTAAATCTTTTTCCTAAAAAAATTTGTGCTCCAAAAACATTTCCATTTAGGATGTTTAGCACCTTCTTCCCATGACCCCATCCCTAGCTTAAACAATTATAAGCCCATTTTACCTTTTGTCAGTAGACAACAGCATGCTTTCCAAAAGGTCAATTAAACTGTCTAAACTAGAACTCTGAAAGTTTCTTTAAAAAATACTCCTTTAATAGTTAATTTAGAACTGTATTAAAAACTGAAGAAACACTAATTGTTTATATAAAGCCCAGTGAGGAGGGAAAAAATATTAAGGGCCTTGCTTTTTCAGTAAGCTAGATCTCAGCCTTCAGGAAGCTGACAACAAAGGGAAGAATGAACTGAAACACCATGAATCAGAAAAAAAAAAAAAAAAAAAAAAAAAACACAAAAACAACAAACGACACGCACAACTGTATGAAAATATTGTGAGCTCTGCCAAGCAGGAAGAGAGACTTTCAGAGAGCTGGACAAAGCTTTGTGGGATAAATTCACAGGCAGACCAAGAGAAAGTCACTGGGATGACGCCCCCACAACCAAGCCCTGCTAACGTGAGAAGAACCCTTTCCCCATCCGGATGGTTAGCACCAGTTTTACAGATCCTCACCGCGGCCTCCGCGGTGACCTCCGTCCAGCCGCTCCCCACCGCCGACAGCTCCCGCCCCCGCCCCCGCCACACCGCAGCCCTCACAGCGCCCCGACAGAACTGCCTGGGTCGGGAGGATGCGCAGCCCGGAGGCTGCGGGGCACCGATCTTGCCCCGCGCGCTGTCCCGCCAAGCGCTCCTCACCCGGCCTCTGCGACATCCCCCGGTAGGCTCCCTGCGGCCCCTCCGCCCGGCGGGCTGGGCGCTCCCGCTGCTTCCAAGGTGCCCCCCGGCAGAGCCGCTGTCGTCACAACCGTTAGAGTCGTTAGGACCGTTACAGCCGCCCGGCGCCTGCCCCGCCGCGCGCCGAGTAGCCGAAGGGGTGCGCAGCGCGCGCCAGCCCCGCCCACGTGACAGCCGCAAGCGCGGAGGGAGGGGTGGAGGAGGCGGAGGGAGGGAGAAGCGCATCACGTGACACCAAGCCTCGGGGAGGGGAGGGAGGCCTCCCGCTTGACCGTTCGCGCGCGCCGTCACGTGGCCGACCGTAGGCGGATCTTCGCCCCCTTTCCTCACCTCCTATTGGGCACTGTGAATATGACCACGTGACCCCTCGTTATCCCGCCCGGCGGCGAGAGCCCGGTTTCCTCAGGAGGGGCGGTGGGAGGTGCTCAGCAAGTCCCTCTCGACACTTCGTTTGCGGCAGCTGTTCCGGCACAGCCTCCCCGCCTCAGCCGGCGTCTCCGCAGCCGTCGCCCCGAGGGCGCTCAAACGGGCCCGGGGGCTCGTGTGAGGCCTCAGGACGGTGCGCGGCGCCATGGTCGACCGGGCCCAGCGAGCAGCTCCGCAGGCTGGTTGTGGTTGGAAGGGTCTCGGCATGGGCAGGCTGGCGGGTATGGCTGGATGGCACCTTTCTGCCGCTGCATCCTCACTGCTGTGAAGTTGAGGGAAAAAGCCACAAAGGTGATTAAGGAAGCAGAACGTTTGCCTTATGAGGAAAGGCTGAGGGAGCTCGGTTTCTTTAGCTTGGAGGAGACTGAGGGGTGACCTCATTAATGTTTATAAATATGTAAACGGTGAGTGTCACGAGGATGGAGCCAGGCTCTTCTCAGTCACAACCAACGATAGGACAAGGAGCAATGGGTATAAACTGGAACACAAGAGGTTTCATTTAAATTCGAGAAGAAACTTCTTCATGGTGAGTGACAGAACACACGAACAGGCTGCCCAGGGAGGTTGTGGAGTCTCCTTTGGAGACATTGAAAACCCACCTGGACGCCTTCCTGTGTAACTTCATCTGGGTGTTCCTGCTCCAGCAGGGGGATTGGACTAGGTGATCTTTCGAGGTCACTTCCAATCCCTGACAACTTGTGAAAACGTGGTGTTGCCACCAGACCAGGCTTCCTGCCCTGGCCGCAATCAGATAGAATCTCACAGGACTGTGGCAGGATGCTGGTTATATATAAGGCTAGTGCCTGTATCACCAGCAGAGACAAAGAGGTCATTATCGCACTCTTTTTAGCCGTCATCAGGTCACACCTGGAATGCTGTGTTTGGTTTTGGTCCCTGCTATACAGGCTAGAGAGGATACAGAGAAGGGCCACAAAGACGATCAAAGGACTGAGAAGCTTTCATACGAGGAAAAGCTGAGAGAACAGGGCTTGTTCAGCCTTAAGGGAGACCTCATCACCATCCATGTTCCAGTATTTAAAGGGTGGCTACCAAGATGATGAAGACTCTCTTTTTACAAAGAGTCACATGGAAAAGAGGAAGGGCAATGGGTACAAGTTACTCCTGGGAAGAGTCTGATTGGATGCAAGAGGGAAATTTTTCAGGATAACTGCAATCAGCTATTACGATAATCTCCCCAGGGAAGTGGTAGATTCCCCAACGTCGAACATTTTTAAGATTCAGCTGGACAGGGTACCAGGCCACCTTGTCTAGACTGTGCTTTTGCCAAGAAAGGTTAGACCAGATGATCCTTGAGGTCCCTTTTGACCTGCTATTCTGTGATTCTATAATTGTGTCTCTTTACAGCTCTCTGTGTTTATAACTGCAGATCAAGTAGAAGACAGAGCTGTGGGGGAGCATCCAGGAAAAGGAAGATTGGAGACCAGCCCTCCCAAGAGAGCTCTTTTGTTACACAAAGTTGTTACCAGGAAATAACTTCCATTTTTCTAAAAATTAATTTTTTTTCCTGATGGTGCACAGGGTCAGAAGGCAGCTGGGGCTTGCAGTGAGGGGGAAGCTGATCGATCTGAAACACAAACCAGTAGGGTAGAGCCCACTGGAAGTATCAATCTATCTTTAGGGATGGTCAATTTAGGAGAAAGCTGTTTAAAGAATAAATTTTTTTTAAAAAGACAAGAAAAAAACTATTTCAGTTCCTGGGAATCAAGTGTGGATGGGTTGCTCTGAGAGGGAATCAGTTATGCTGAAGAAATTCTGCCCTAGAACACAAGGCAAGGACAGCACAGCAGTAGGTCCAGGGTCAAAAGAGATTTTCCATGGCAAGTTCCCACTTGCTGTGCTGTTGAGTGACTTTAGCTGGCATCAGGAAGGCACTGCTGAATAGATTGTACAAATTCTGGAGCAACAAAAGAAGGCGGCATAAATAAGAAGATATGTGGAAAAGTGTCATCAGAGCCTCCACGGGAAGCCCTAAAACGGCCGGAAGGGAACACGCACAACACTTTTTTTTTTTTCTGCTTGTGTTTGTGGTTCCACAGAGGAATCATCTGTCAAGAGCAGCTGCCTTTCTTGACATTGCTAGGAAATGGTGCGAACGTGGAACTCTGTAAACAGAACTTTGATCCTATTTAATACTGTAAACCGATGTGCTTAGTTATGATATACAGACACCCAGTTGTTTTGTCAAGTACTGCAACACAAGCCCCCAGTCACGTCTTTTATTCATGTGCTTTAAGTTTCTTGTTGTTACTTATCACTAATTAGTTTTTACAGTGTGCAATAAGTCCTTAAGCAGTAGTTACAGGCAGCTGATAGTGTGTCTGAGCTTGACAATCAGCTGAAACAGCTAAAAAGTGCTCTGGATGAAGACAAGGTAATTTTATAATCTCATGAACATCTAGTTTCAGTTATTTTAATTTCAGTTTGGCTTCTTATAAAAGCCAACAATAACAAGAAGGAACCTCTCCCAATCATTTTTTTTTCTAGAAGGAAAAGGGATTTGAAACCTTATATCCATCCTGGAAAAGTTATAACAGACTGGAAATGTTATGAAAGCATTAAATAGGCCAACCAGGCAAAGCAATGATATTCAGAGACAAGTTTTGTAGAATAAAAGGAATTATTATAGAATCATAGAATCCTTTTGGTTGGAAGAGACCCTCAGGATCATCAGCTTCAACCATAACCTAACCTAACTCTAGAACTAAACCATGTCCCTGAGAACTTCATCTAACCACCTTTTAAACACTTCCAGGAATGGTGACTCCACCACTTCCCTGGGCAGCCTGTTCCAATGCCTGACAACCCTTTCTGTGGATAAATTTTTCTCAGTATCCAATCTATACCTCCCCTGGTGCAACTTAAGGCCATTTCCTCTCATCCTGTCACTTGTTACTTGGGAGAAGGGACCAACACCCTCCATGCTACAGCCTCCTTTCAGGTAGTTGTAGACAGCGATCAGGTCTCCCCTCAGCCTCCTTTTCTCCAGGCTAAACAGCCCCAGTTCCCTCAGCTGCTCCTCATCAGACTGCTCAAGACAGATAATGTGTGTAACTTGTTGCTGACTTCAGTGAGTTAACTCAGATGTTGATCCCTCTCTTAAACTGTCTCAGTTTACATCTCTTTTGATAACAGTAGCAGATGACTCTGAAGTGCTTTTCTCATGTGACCAACCTGGCAACATTTGGGATTCTAAATGAACAATAACATAGCTTGGAATTACATGCCAAACCCTAATGCAACCTGAATCAGTGGTTTCATTCGTAAGTATATATTGTTGAAACTGGAGATTAAAAAGGTGTGCATAGTCATAGATAAATCCTAGTTTAGGAGAATTTATGAACTTATCAGTTGTAGATTAAAGAGTGTTCTGTTTCTGCAGCTCTGTAAGTGACCACAGTGAAGAATCACAGTGGCAACTGTCGGTGACCTGTCAAAGGACATTAAAAGAAGAAAGCTCTTCAAAGTGTTTCTCTTCTCCTCATATAGTGTTAGTTTTTCCATCAGTTTATTAACTTTTAATTCGAACTGCAGAGTCCTAGGATACGATGCCAGCTAAATCTGACAGGAAAACAATCTGGAGCTAAATGTCACCTTCATGGAACTGGTATCTTATTCCAACTCTGTTCTGCGCTCTTCACCATCAGCTTTCTATGGATGTGAAAGAACAAGTATACAAAAATATGCACAGCTGTTAAGCAAAACCTGTTTCAAAGTGATTCTGCTGCAGAAGGGTGCCAAAGGCCTCAGGGTGCTAAGTCGTCCCCTGATGAAAGCGGGAGCTCTGACGTCTGCGATTTGGCAGGAGCCGATTCCCCTGGAGACCCTTTCCACCGAGGGATGTGTGGGATAACAGTGACACTCTGTGGCCAGCTAGATAAAGTGCAATTTCTGGATTTTCACAACTTAACTTTGCGTTCATCTGTTTTTCCAGGCAGAAAGGTAGTAATGATCAGTTTGTAGCTTTCATTCTTGTTGATAATTTCCAGTATCTTTTCAAGACATTTCCTTTGGTGTTTCAAAATATCCTGACCATGTAAACGAAGACAAAAACTAAGAGAAAATGATCATCCAAAACTCCTGAATCTGAGGAGCACTGAGAGGGAGACTCCACTGTTGATCTGGAACTTGGCATGTTGTGCAAAGGGCATTTTTCAGGTCCATACTTACAGTGTAATTTTAATCACGTTTTTCTCCTGTGGAACAGGAACGAGGGAAGGCCCTGCAAGGGGAGCTGGATTTGTAAATTGCAAAGCCAGAATTTCATCCAGACTAACATGGAGAGATGAGCATCAGGCCACCTCCAAGCTGTAAGTTTTATTTCCCATAGAAGTAACAAGTATTACCTGTATTATATATTGTGCAGGTGGGTGATATGGTTAACCATCATTAGATAGCCTCTGTTGAGCTTCCTCTTGATAGCAACTGAAAGAATAGTAAAAAAAATAATAGTCATTGCTTCATAGGTTTTACATTCAACTAGGATATGTGAAAGAATGGAGTAAAAGCCTTTTTGGCACACAGAAATTTTATATTTTTGTGTGTACCTATTTTTTTCTCTTTTTATTTTTTTCTTTTCAATTAGAAACATTAAGAACAATGGAAGAATTGAAATTAAGGTATTTCAAGATAGAGCTGTATTTTAACTAGTTTCTACAGTGAAAACAGCATGTATGCAGTATGTAGCATAGATTCATGTATGACCTAAACTTGGACAGAGACCAACCGTAAGAGGAAGAGCTAATGAATAGTCTTGGAAAAGGGAGTGATCATGTTAGGATAGGTAAGGAAACCAAAGCAGCTCAGCTTTGAATTGCCCTGAGGAGGAGACAAATCTGAAATGTCAAGAGTCAAAGAGGAAGAGATCTGTGAATTTAAGACATAAGAAGGACCCAGAATGAGAGTTCTGGTGGTATAGACAGAGGAGTATAGAGCATTGTGATTTTATGTGGAAAAAAATAAAAGAATTTGGGTAGCACTTGAATAAATGAGCCCACAGAGAGGACATGCATCCTGGTGACGTTGTAAATAGCTTTGGAAATGATAAATTCAGAGACTGGAGTAAAAATATTTATGAAAAATGCTCTACAGTCATATACACAAGATGCAGTAGTTCACACATCAAGGGAAGGTAGGTAGCTTTCCTTTCCTCATTAGCTGTTGCAACACTTGCCAGCTAAGGGATGAGGGCAAAGTCTTTGCTCTGTGCTGTGTTTCTCCACATCTGCCTCGCTGTCAGGGTGCAGTGAGGGCTCCCAGCAGGGCATCAGGGCAGGATCTGGGAGCCTCCTCATTGCCCCCAGCATCAGGCACCTCCCTGAGAAAAGAGGTGGGCTGAGGCTTTCACATGCCTCTGATCACCTCTTTGGCCACTGCATGTCTAATGGAAGGGGCAGAGCAGCAGTGGCTGGGCAATGCCTGTGAAGCCACTAATGGAAAGTGCTTTGCACTAGTAAAAGGGAATGATCAAGGTGCAACTTGCTTGGAAGTTTTGCCTTGCTTTTGGGGATACTTGTGGTAGTTTGGTAATGTGTAATACAGGCACTGCCTTCTCAAGCAGCATTTCTGGTGGACTCAGCTGCACCTTTGCTACGTGATTAACACTGATTTCCAGTGAATTGGATAGAATTAGACACACCTGCTTCAGAGCTCAGCCTGTTTTGGTGTATGGTACCACTGCCATGAAGACTATATTGACAACCATGCTAACAGTGTCACAGTCTAACCCTGAGTTATCATGGTCTCCCTGTGGAACCATCAGCTATTGGTTTGTTCTCCAAAGCCTGTGTCTCATGTCCTACTGCAGGTCACAGAATCAGATTAATAGAATCATAGAATGGTTTGGGTTGAAAGGGACCTTACAAAATCATCTAGTTCCAACCCCCCTGCCATGAGCAGGGGGCACCTTCCACTAGACCAGGTTTCTCAGAGCCCCATCCAGCCTCACCTTGAATGCTTCCAGGAATGGGGCATCCACAATTTTTCTGGGTAACCAGTGGCAGTGTCTCACCACCCTTATTGTAAAAAAAGTCCTCCTTATGTCCAATTGAATTCTACCCTCTTTCAGTTTAAAGTCTCTTTCTTCCTCCCCTCTGTGGCCCATGGAGTGAGGGCAAAATGCTTTGACAGTGAATATAGTGTTTGGAACAAAATTCCAGTTACTGGAATATTTAGGGCATGGGGAGGAGAGGGGATTCTGTTCTGCAGTACTAGTCCTGATTATTGCTCTTTGTGATGAATATCTAGGCAACAGGTGAATGCATGCCTAGCAAAGAGAACAAAAAAAAAGAACGAACTGAAATTCTATGAAATTATAAATGGAATTAGTGGCCACTGGCTTTGCTTCTGTGAATTTGGAGACAAGAAACACAAGGCAAAAACATTTGTACTGCCCATGTAAGACACAGCCGGGGTAGGGGCTGTCCTCATCTCTGAACACAATTTCTGAATTATTTAGCATACGGCCTTTCTGCTCTGGCAATAGACTCACTCGGAGCTCATCTCATCTGCTTTTACTTGCTTTTTTTTCATTCTTAAACAGACTTGCAATTGCTCCCATGTATTATTTATTGGAAATACAATGCTTTTATAACATAGCTGTGGGTGGAACAGACTCTGTAGGCACAGTTTGTACCCCATATTTGGAATGATTGTCAGGAAGAAAGAAAACAGGCTGCAGTTCAATACGTAGGGTATGAGAATGTAAAGAGAAAGGAAAAAGAGTTCCCTCTGTTTGCCCATGTATTACTCTGTTCTGTGCCATAGAAAACCTGAAAGCAATCTTCAGTAAACCTGTAGCCTAGTTGCATGCTTTGCTTTTTGTTTTTCTTTTTCTTTTTTTTACAGAAGCAGCCTACTTCTGTAACATGTCAGAGAATGATGCAATAAAGACTCCATCACGTCATATTTCAAATACTCGATTATTGATTAGATGGTAGAATCTCCACCCTTGCTTCCTGTATCTATATTTTAGTTTACTTTAAAGAAATTTCAGTGCTATAAATGTCTGGTCAGGTGAAACAGCTGCATACCACAGCCTCCTATCAAGCCTTAGATAAGATGAGCAGCAGCAAATGCAAGCGAAACATGAAAAGATGGAGGCAATTCACTTGACCCACTGATAGATCAAAAAACACCAACTACATTGATCTTAAAGTACAACGCGATATGGGGAAGAAAGTTTTCCCAAAATGGAGAACAAGCAGGTTAAGTAGCCAGAAAACAATTTAACTTATTTTTTAAAAAAGAAGAACTCATACAAATGGGTAACCCTCGGGGAGCAACATGCACTGCAGAGCATGCACAGAGTTCCCTGAAGGATCAAGATCCGCTGCACATAGTAGTTATCTTTTTTTATTTCCAGCTAGAGATCTTGCTGCCCTTTTTCCATTTATAGACTGGTTTCAGAAAAGATCACACATGAACCTATACTGCGTGATTTATCGCATGCGTGCTGGTACATTTATACCATTTAATAACTCTGCAGCAACTGCTGTAAATAAACTTTAGCTTTTGAATTAACCTAAAGCCTGGCCCTAGCAACACACCTTATCTGTACACAAGCTGCACAAAGCTCATGGAGGCTCTTGGTGCCACCCAGCTCTGTGGGTTAACTATGGGAGGGACACGTGTCACAGAAATATCTTGCAAAACACAGCCTGTAGGACCCCTTGCAATTCCACGCAGCCTGTCTGGGCTGAACTTCTCATTCTGTTTTGTTTTTCATTCATCTTTCCTTTCTTTAGAAGGTGGGAAACAGACACATCTTCCCCCCAGGGTAAGAAATATGCTTCTGGTTGGCCACCAGTGACTTTGTCACTGTCCAGACAGTCCCTTCCACACCCTGAACTTCATCCCCAGTGATGGCAACTTGCGACATGGAGGCATCATGTGGAGACCATAGCTGGGGAAACCACAACTCCCAGAGACACGTGGAAGTCGCCCGTGGTCCCAGAGAAGCATGAATCACATTTCCTTCTTCATCGTCAAACAAAGGTGGCTGGAGATCAGGTCCACATTAAAGCCACGACGTGACATTTACAGCTGCTTTCAGTTCTGTGTGCCTTTGAACAGCCTTTCGGGAGCAAACCCCAACCAATAAAGAAGGTAAATACCGGCTTTGTGGGGCCCCTGCCTGGCTGCCACAGCCGCTCTTGCACAAGCGACTCTGGGAGCTGTTTCAGCAGCACATTTTTGCCTCCAGCATGTAAAGTTCAAGTGGTGCTGTCTTGCTAAACATTTTTCCTTTCTTTTAAGATATTTTTTTAGCCCCTCAGCCACAGAGAACAGTCTTTGCTTCAGTAAATACCTTGATGTAAAGAATTTTATAGCTTTTCACCCCAGGGAAAGCGCTCTGACTGGTCGTATTTCAATGAGACATTAAAAAAACATGCTTGTGTGCATTATTTTAAATTGCTGCTTTTACCATCTGCTTAACAGGTAGTGAAAGCTGATGCTACAGAGATCAGTTTTATACTTTCTACCATAAGACTGGCAAAAAAACTGTCAGTTGTTGCTCATGTTTAAATCCACACCCTTGAGCTGTGATTCAGCAAATTCCGAGAGCAACTCTGATCTGAAACCCGGGTTCCTCCTTGTTCTGTCCTGGCAGGAGTGGATTTCCCCTAGAGAAGCCAATGAACAAAAGCTCATTTATTTCTGTATGCAATGAGGAAGAAACTTGCTCCACCATCTCCCCGCCTCTTCCTGCAAGATGTTGGCTCCTTTCTGCACTGATCACTTCAGGTCGTGAATGGGAATGGAAGTTAGCGGCAGCGGAGCTGGGATATAGAAATAGTTGTTTCCAACGGCACTCCCTGGCGCTGCTCCACAGCTCATAAATAATAACCCTCACCTTGTTTTAGCTACGAAGAGAAGCAAAAGCAAGCTGCCTGTGTCTTCAGCAAACCTAAGGTGGTCTCTTGGAGAGGCAGAACTGAGCACTGTTTTTAACTAATATTATTGAGGAAATACGCTTGCTTAATTTTTTTGGCTGCAACTTTTTTTTCCCACGCTTGTGACAGCATCTTGATGGGGAAGCTGATCTCCAAAGGCCATCACAAAAGTGATGCTCGAGTTGTCATGCTAGGGCTCGACTTTGCTGGCAAATCCACCCTTCTATACAAACTGAAGAGCAGCTGGGCTATGGAGACTAGCCCAACGGTGGGCTTCAACGTGGAGTCTCTGCAAACGCCCTGTGGCATCTCCTTCACCCTCTGGGACATCGGTGGACAAGGCAGCCTGCGGGCAAGCTGGCCTGACTACCTGGAGGACACCAACGCCCTCATCTTTGTGTTTGACAGCACGGACACGGCCCGGCTGCCCGAAGCAGTGGCGGCGCTGGAGGAAGTGCTGAGCCACCCCAGCATGGCTGGTGTCCCCGTCCTCCTCCTGGCCAACAAGCAGGAGGTACCGGGAGCGCTGGCTCCTGCCGAGCTAGGGGAGAGGCTGCGGCAGGGCCGGCTGGTGGGGCACCGCTGGGTGCTGCGGGGGTGCAGTGCCTGCACTGGGCAGGGCCTGCAGGAAGCCCTGGCCATCCTGGGAGTGCTGCTGCGGGGTCTGGAGCAGAGGTCCTGAGCCTGAGAGCAAACCCGAGTCCCAGGGCAAACCTGAACCTCGGGCAGACTTTTCCCACTCATTGCTGCCCACAGGTTTGCCATAGAGGATCCCAGCCTCATATGCCCCCTAAACTGAGCAGATCTGCACTTGGCACATGCCACGCGGAAAAACACCCATCCACTCACCACTGAGACCTCTTGCCACCAGGAAGACCTCTGAGCAGAACTTCCATCGTGGAGCATTTTTTGCTCCGTCTCTTGGACTTTCATCACTGGCTGCAGCTTTTCCCACAGTCACTAGGCTCTGCTCATCCTCCTTACATGTGTCCAGTGCTTCAGCAGGGACGCTTTTTGCCAGAGCAATATGAATTACGCCAGAAATGCACACGAGAGACCGGGGCATTACTTTCTTACCATGGCTCTCAGCCCCAATGCAGCTATCTTGATGGGCTGATGCCCACAGGGGGGTGTTTGAACATGCTCCATGGTGCTTCTCAATCAGCTCGAATCACACATTCATCCACTAGAAAATCAGCAGCTGCTAAAAGGGAATGGCTGAACTGGAGCAGTGTAAGCAAAGGACTTAGAACAACCAGCAGCTAATTGGTTTTAATGAGGCATCTACAGGTATAATCTCCAAGCCATGGATGTGAGTCAGGACTGGATGTGTATATATTAATTTCTGTATTTCTTGGTTTAGGTCTTGTTCAATCGTTATATTTATCAAATACTGATTTAATGAAAGCTGTACCTCATTTTCCTTGGATTATATTTAAATATAAAGAAATCAAACCTGACTTTAGATGCTTGGAAACACATCTGCATGACCACTCAACCTCTAAATATCCTCATGGTGGCCTTACCAGCCAACATGAAGCTCAGTTTCGCAGACTTTTGAAACTGGTGAGACCACTCGACAGGCAATGGCTGGTAACTATGGGCGCCCCTGGGCATAGGCAGGTTGGTAACCAAAGGGCTCTCCACTGCATCCGGGGCAGCTGAAAGGCCCCTGGCACCTCATGATGGGCCCAGGTCCCTTGTTGCAGTGATGGTTTTTGTCCAATCATGCTCAACCTGCCATTGGAAAGGCCTATAAAACGTGTGCTTAAGACCTTCCTGTACCCAGAGTTCTGTTATTCAGGGTTTAAATTAAGAAATTTCACAGCAGTCCCTACTTTATTATGAAATTAATGAAAGTGGTGAGGGAAGTGATGAGAAAGGACACAAAATTTTCAAGCAGCAGAAGTCAGCTGCTTTCAAGGAAGAAGTTCCTCAACCTAGAAACACCAAGGAGAAATACGTGGCAAAATCTTCTGTTCATACCAGAGCATTTTACAGTTGTTAAGGAATTATCACCCAGCTTTTACTAGTGCTGTTCTTAGCCTCACTTCATAGGGGGCAGCAGCTGGAATAGAGAGCTTAAACAGTCATGAAGAAAGATAATCTGACATTTACAGGAAGGTCTCAATAAAATAAATCCTTTCCAGTGGAAAAAGTCACCTTTTTTTTTTAGCTGTGTCACTGTAGAAGAACTATTATATGCTATAAAATAGTGCTGCAGTGTTGGTCTGACCTAAGTGGTCATGGTTGTGAGCATACTTAAACAGCACTGAATTGTATAATTAATTATATGACAAACCTGTGTGCATGGTAAGGAGGATAAAAATTACATCTTTGCATCTTTGCAGTTAACACAAGCAGGTTGATCTGCCTTTGCGTTGTTGGTGACGGTCATTGTTTGCTTCTCACACACAAGTTGTCTCCAATGCATGTGGAGTATCTGTCAGAACCAGACTGAGCAGTTTCTGTGACACAGCATAAGTGCTCATCTCTAGACAGAGCTGAACAAACTCAGGTCATCTATGCAGCCTGGTTGCCAGTACATGAAAAAGCTGCATCTTCTCGCGGGCCTTTTGGCCATTTTGAACATCAGTCCTAGAGGCACAATGCAAAAGGCTCTGTGTTGCATTGCCATGCCAAAAAACATTCTCCTTATTGAGTTCACTGGCATTTTGGTCTTTCGTCTCATGTGGTACAAAATAAAGTATTGTACATTAGGGTGGTGGATCAGCAATATTTTAAACTCAACATAGACTGAAGTCCTGATGATGATTTACTCTTAGTTGGCTCTCGATGTGTACATTTGACTCTACAGGATTGTCTGCTGGTGGTTAAAAATGGCACTGAAGCCTTCCCATTCCACCATGGGTGTTTTTTGAACCTTTTAAAGAGAAAAAATAGGCTCCTCTGGCAGCAAACAGAGGTAACCACCAGCCTTTGCTAGATGCCACCAATTAAAAATCTAAATAGCAAGGTAGGAGGCGGTGGAGAAGGGGTTGTTCTTGGCAGCGGGAACCCTAAATGCCTGAAACTGATGAAGTAACATCCCAGTTACTGAAAGTGTTCTCACTTCCCCTGAAGCAGTAATTTGGCAAAATACCCTGTCTCATGGGGCACCGTGTGATTTACCATCCTTGTTTTCTCGAATAAGGCTTTTCTAGATGCTCGGTCACATTACTCAGCTCATTTATGCCTTTGTTAGAGACTGTCAAAACCATGCTGGGTCAAAAAGTTTGAAACAGCAATTTATAATTATTTTCTCCTGCATTGGAAAGCACGTTTAAACAAGTCAATCTAATGAGCCCTGCACTGCTCTAACCAAACGTGTGCGGGATGCTCACCCAACAACACTTGAATGCTTCACTCTCAGAACTCCTGCCTGCCAAAGGAAGCAGTGTGGAAGATTGCAGGAAGAAGTCAGTTCCAGGGAGGGAAGTTTCTTGCCTCTTTTTCTTGGTAATCCTGCAGGAGAGCCTCTGCCACATGAGTCCCTTAAACATCTGCACTTACGGACTCCAGCCAGGAGGGCACCCTCAAACTGACAGTTTCCATCTTCCCGGGTGTGTGATAGATGTCACAGCCTCTGTGCCGATTTCTAAAATATCACAGCTTCTCTCTTACTAACAGGCAAAATAAAAATCCTGAGAACACTCTTGTTTCAGGTTCCTCACAAATTTGAAGTATCCTTTGGGTTATTGGTCCCAGACCCTACACTAGCTGGTCAAGATCCTTTTTTAGCAGCTTTTCTGGATGCTAAGTCCATCCAGTTGCTCCCTCCGATGCTGGCTGTCTCAAAGTTAAAAGGAGATGTTTAGAACAGCAGGATGTTTTATTTCCTTTTTGGTTTTCTTCAGCAACAGGTATTTATTTGGCTCTCTTTATTTAGTAGTGCCCAACAATAGGATGAGGGGCACAGACTGAAGCACAGGAGGTTCCACCTGAATATGAGAAGAAACTTCTTTATTTTGAGAGTACCAGAGCACTGGAACAGGCTGCCCAGAGAGGCTGTGGAGTCTCGTTCTCTGGAGACATTCAAGACCCACTTGGACACATTTCTGTGTGATCTGCTCTAGGTGAACCTGCTTTAGCAGGTGCGTTGGACTAGATGATCTCCATAGGTCCCTTCCAAGCCCAGTCATTCCATGATTGTGAAAAGTATTGCTTGGGTATAGTTTCACTGATGTTTTTCCCCCCTCAAACCACCCTTGTTATAACTTGCATCCCACCTTTGAACTCTGCTAGTAGCTTCCTACAGCTTCATCAGCTCTCTTTAATTGACTCAATCGGTATTTGGTTGCTGATGTGGTCTTCTCTTTTGCAATCTTGAATCTGGTGGCTATGAGCTAAATGTATTGGCGAAAGTGGCCAGCTCATAGGATACCAAGGTTTGGAAGGGACACCTGATCCAAAACCCTTCTTCAGTCAGGTAGCTTGAGGCCTGGTGCTACAGGTTTGAACATCTCTAAGGATGAAGGTTCAACAAGCTGACACCCTCAGAGGCGTTCTGGTGTGTATCAGCTTTTACAGTCACTTAACTGGAAGTGATCATTTTGCATTAATCACCACTTCACTGAGAAGAGCCATTCTGGTGAGTATCTGCCTTTGCATGGAACTGTCAGAGCAGCCTCCTTACCCATGACCATCAGCTCCTCCAGCCCTGGGACCTCCCATCCCTTCTCTGCTTTCCAGGGATCACTGCACTGGGAGCTGCCTCTGGGTCCTGCTGCCTCTTTCCAGAGCACCAAGACACTTGGGTCATCCTTCACACTGTTTATGAAAGGACACAGCTAATTACTCACCGATGTACTAAACTTTCTGTGGGACTGGTTTTTTAAACCAGCTTCAACAAACCCTTTTCATGACTATGCACCCAGCACAGATTTATTTTTTCATTTCTGACAAGGAGTTTTTCATTCACCCCCAGATAGAAGGAAACAGTGAGCTGGAAAAAAAAAAACCCAAACCCAACCAACCGATGTTAAAAACCGGTAGAGGAAGAATGAGTCACATTTTCCCCTTCACCACTACAAGAAGGACAATTCACCTTTTCCCCGGTCTCTTCACGACTTCCATATTTCAGCCAGTCAGTGACACAAAATGGTTTCTACTTGTGCATTAGCCGATTTCTGCTCTTGGCACCGTTTCTTTGTTTCTGGAGGGACCTACATCACATTTGCCCCATGGTTACTAATGGGGCTTCTCTGATGGGTTTCACCACGGTCTTTCTGAAGGGCCTGAGGTCAGAGGGGAACCAGGTGACCCCAGGGCTGCAGGGTGAGGGCAGGAACGGTTTACATTGAACTATTTAAAGAGGGAACAGACGGCCACCAGCAGCTGTGACCGGCTGTAACACTGGGAGAAGAGTTCTGGGCAGCAGCCAGGGACCTGGGAATCACCTGGGGGAAGAAAGGTCAATAATAATTTTTTTAGAAAGTTAAGAAGAGCTTTCTTTTCAAATACAACATGAAAAAAAAAGATTGCAAGGAAAAAGGCTGTATAATGCAGTGGAATATCTTAATTATCACTTCAATACACCTAACAGCTGTAAATTAATTTCCTCCTCTTAAAGAAACCCTGAAATACCACCTATAAAGATAAGCCATGAAGAAGATAAGCCACTCACCAAGAAAAAACAAGGAGTAAAACCATGCGTGACACCACTTCCTTGCCAAATGGTATTAAAAGCCAGCCACGTGATTATGGCTAAGACAAATGACAAACTGCAGTTCAAAACATTACAGCCCTCAAAGAGTTAATTAAATGGACTCCATCTAAACTTCCCAATACTTGATTTTTTTGTGAAGCATTTGCTTGAGTTGCAGCCCTAAGCTTGCTGTCTGGATATCATTAAAAACATCAGATGAAGGCTGGTGTCTGTGTTTGGGTCCCAGCGATGCATCTTTGGCTAGGAGCGCATCATCCCCTCACCTCGTGCTTCACACAGTGCCATTTGTACAACATTACCGCAAAAAGGAAAAAAGAAAAAAAGGATAAATCCTTTTTAAACTGCTGAGAAAGGTGATGCCAACCCAGACATGGAAAGCATGTCCCCCTCTGCCCACGGCCCTGTCTGCCTCTCTGTGGTCAGACCAGAGGTATAAACCCAATCCAATGCTTGTCACCTCCAAAGCTCTAATGCTTTAAATCAGTCCTGCACTGTCAACGTCTTGTGTGCTAACTGCTGTGGGAAACAATCTCCCCGGAGCTGATGGACTGTTCTGAAATCCTCCCTTAGGCCTCAGATTTGTAGTAAATCTTTTTTGGCCTGTGCTGGCTAACCACACTTGAATGTGGCAACACGTTGTTTTTTTTCAACAGGCCACAACTGCTTACACAAACAAAAACCACTTGGCAATTGGCAGCTCTGTGGTAATGCTCTGCTTTGCCTTGGACGTAGGAGCAATATTTGCTTTTTAACCAAACCACAGCAAGGTTATGAAGCCACCAGCTTCTGCAGCGAGAGGACAAAGCCATAGGGGCCTATGTGAGGTTTGATAATGGAGGGAGAGGGCTTTGGAAAGACCAAACCGGAGATTTCCTTGGGTAGAACACCACCAGCTGAGAGCAGAGCTGGGCCTTCGTTTTCTGGAGGCATCTGATCAGGCAAGGGTCTGTTCTGCTCATAAAGATGGGCACTTTACACCTTATTATTTTCTGGCTTTTGACAGCACTTAACAGTAGTCCTTCTCTCTGATAATAGCATAAATGAAGACCAATGCTACAAGTCCATCCTGCAACACACAGGCAGCATTTCCAGAGACGCAAGTTTCGGGTCAGTACAGGGCTGGAGCGGGAGTCCAGCATGGCACCAGTTGTGAGGTATCTGCACAGCGTTCCTCGGGGCTGAGCTTCCACAGGAGTGGAGAAGAAGCTTCCCCCTGTTCCTGGGGAAGGTCAATACAGAGGGAAAACATAACTGAGTGTTCTCCAGGATGCCCCATTTCTAAAAGATGGGATGGGGCCATCACCAGCAAAGCAAGGGAAGCTTAGCAAGGAAGAGCAGATTTTGGGCTGCAATCACGGGAATGTGATTCTGAGGCTTCAGAGCTGCCCCAGGAGTGATGGGGACAATGTTCACCATGCCCCTGAGAAAAAAGCAGCTCTTCAAAGACAGCACGTGGGAACAAGTGGGAGGTCAGTGGACATATCCTGGTGGAGGTGGCTGCAGGCAGCCCCAGGGCTTTGGGTGATGTGGGCACCATGGCCTGGCAGGAGGTACTGGTTTGGCCACATGGTTCCCCCTGGGCTTTCTCCCTTAGAGAGACCTTTATTGTCCTGTATTTCCTCCCTGGGAAGAAGCACTTGTGACTTACTTTAATCCGACGCCACTCAGTCTTTGGTAAAGAAAACATCCTCAATGTTTTTGTTGTTATTTTCTGCCTGATGTCTTCATCCCATATAAAAAAAGTCACATTGCCATCTATCCCCTCAGCACCATCAGCAGAGGCAACAAATGACCTTGCTCTTCTCTCCCCTTGCAGAGCTGAAGACCCCAGTAGCCGTGAGTGTCAACTCTCCAGGGAAGATCACGGCCTCGGCCAGAGGGAGAAGCTCAAAATGCCACAGATGGGTTTCTGGCAGGCTGCAGCTCCCTGCATGCGTGGGGCTGGCCCCAGCTCCTCCTGCTTTTGCCTGTCATTTGATTTCATCACCAGCAATTCCCTGAGACGCGGTCCCCCAACCACCTGGTTCATGGTCACCAGCTCTCCACCCACACAGGAGCATCTCACAGTCTCTGCTGTCTTCTTCATGAGAGATGAATCCTAATTAAATTATTTCAGTTTGGTTTGGACTTAATGGAGCTTCTTGCCATTTTCTTGGAGGTGATGTGCTGCAGGAAAGAAAATGGGTGCAAGGGAAGAACTTCTGAGAACGTGCTGTGAATTTCAAGACTGCATGTCATACCTGTGGTGCTGGTAAAAGCGCTGTGCTAAAAGACATGCCAGCCTTTTGAAAAGGAAAAAAGATAAAGTAGCAATGTAAATAATACATCTGGGGAAAAAACAAACAAACAAACAAACAAAATGCAAAGCAAAGCCCCAAACCATAAAAACCAGGGACAGTGCAGGAAGTTTCAGATGGAAATCAAAAGCTACACCCAAACCAGGCTGTCTCATTAAAGGCATCAGCTATGGAGTTGAGAAAATTAAGAAGTCAGTAAGTAAGTCAGACTGTTTGATTTTGTCATGTCCTGCCTAGATTTCGGTTTATTCATACCTAGTTAGGGGCACAGCAGCATGTGTTCCCAGCACCGCACAATCTCTGTATTCAGCAACTGAACCCAGCACATTCAGTCCAGGGGCATAAGCTGCCCCTGATACTGCAGGACACACTCCGCACTGCAGCTTCAGGACAAAAACCTTCCTAGAAACAGGAACCATCAGTGCTCCAGTAAAAGTTTCATAATAATTTTTAAAGGTTTAGAAGCAGTGAAATTAAAAAATTAAAAAAAAATTAAAAAATTAAAGCTACAGTAATTTTTCTGGGAGATTTTGTCATTCCCTAACATTCTGTGATTCTGTGTGTGATTCTGTGATGTGTGGACAATGCTCACCTGAGTCAGTTGCAGGAACACTCAGTGGGAATCTCACTGTAGCTTCACCCTGCTTTGCGTCTGCTGGCCATTCCCCTGCTGCCTCCTATGGGACTTCACTGACTTGTCCTTATGTCTGTAAACAGAGTGGAAGATCAAGGTTGTGTGTCTCATTGCCGGTGGGCACGGACACCAGCCTATTCCGTTCAGCTCTGCCTGCCATATATTTAAAACGTTAAGCCTCCCCTCAGCATTTCCCTCTGACATTATACTTGAGGGGGCTTTAAATTCTGAGGTTAGGTAGAAGGTGAGCTCTAGGCTAGGACATGGCTCTTGTGGGAGTTTGTTCTGACCTCATCACCCAGAAGCTTTCAGAGAGCGCTGGCAATGCTGGAAAGGTGAAGATGTCCTCCAGAAGCTGCGTTGGTAACCGCGGCAATCCCTGCAGAGCTGGAGGAAAGCTGCTGCACCTTGAGACAGAATTCCAGGCTCTTTAGAAGGCAGGAGGTCCTTGGTGCTGGGGCAACGCACCACATGGTCTTCAAGGCCAAGGACTTCATTGGCAAGTGTCTCGAGCTGCTGTTGTCCCATGGGGGAGCATTTGTCATGAAGCTGCAAGCTGCCAGGACAGGTGGTCTCTCAAATGTGTATGGAGATGCCACCAGGAGGAGAGATCCCCTGCTGAGGAGTCTCGGGGAAGCTCCAAACCTCGCCTGTGACCTTCAAACCCAAAGCCCAACTGGATGAAGCTTCCCAAAATGATTTCTTCACCTTCCTCCTGCTGGGAGCATGAGAAACAACCCCAAATGTACTCAAATAAAGTACCTTGGAGGAGCGAGTTTTCCCCAATCTGCCCAGGCTGCTGCATGGGGACCATGCTTTCCAAGACACCCTGGGGATGAGATGCCCTGATCCAATACCTGCTAATTAGCAGGCAACAGATTACAAAAAGGGAAGCTTGATTTCGATATACAGTCCATTGCTGCCAAGTGGCCACCTTTACTCCCAGCAAAGGCAAAATAGTTTATTCCCTGTTTTTTAGCAGAAACCGAGGAGCCGGGTCACGCGGAGGAGGTGACATAAGCCTGGTGACGTAACTTAAGCTCCTAATGCAGTGATGCATCTACGTTTGATGTTGCAAAAGGGTCAGTAGTCACCTTGTCCAAGATGCAAACCAGCACCAAAAACCTCAAACACCAAACTGCCTGGAGTCTGTTGTTTGGTTCCCAGGGATAAGCAGCCATCCTGCCTCCATGCAGCCGTCCGCTTCGCAGCTCCGAGCAACTACACACCAAGTAAGCCAGGAGCAAGGTACACACACACTGAGCTTCTCAGGTGTAACAGAGGGGAAAAGCCTGACTTGGGATGTCCAACCCTGGGCATGGAGCCTGCAGCTGGCACTGAAACCTGCCCAGCTTTTGCCTCTCTGCCACCACTTTTAGCTCTCACACAAACTTAGCTTGGAAGGAACATTGATGCAGTTTAGCAACCTCTTCTTTTGACAGTTTCCAAGTGAGAGAGGAGAAGAAAAGATCCCTCAAGTCCTCAGCATTAACACTTTAATGCTTGCAGCATTTCTCTTTGAGTAGATAATTGGGGTTGGGGTAAGAGCAAAACACTGAGGAACTCAAGGGTTCCGAGGAATCTTTGTAGCAGTATTCCTGCAGCTGGAAGCATGAGAAGTAGTCCCCAAGTTATGTCAAGAAGAATCACAAAAGTTTAATAGATTTCTATTTCTAAACCTGTAGGAGTCATGTTTTCAAATTTTCTCTCCCATCTTTAAGGGCCAAATCTTTCTTCTATTTAATCTAGGCTAATAGGCAACTGCTTATGGCAGTAAAACTCCTGGAGTATTCCAAGAGCTCAGACATTGACTAAAATACTCAATACAGAGAAAACCGTGACCACTGCAAGCGATGATTTCTTCCTTTCCCATCAATTTTTAAAACTTCATGCTCAGACCTCTGGTTGAGCTCCCCTAAAATCACATCCCAGGCTATCCATAGCTGTGCAAAGCTCAGCACAAACACAAGATGCTGCCTTGCTAAATACTCCCCTTGGACTGTGCCTTTTTCTCAGCAAAGGCTTAAACATTTCAGCATGGGGCCCTGAAACACTGAGATTACAGGCAGAGCTGGAAGTGAGTATTATCACTAGGTGTCCGACTCAGTGTCTGCACATCCAGCTCCTTGTAAGTGTTCACAAATGAGCCCTTTGGACGGAAATTTTTCCATGCAAGATGCAGGCATCAGAATGTGTTTTAGCAGCAGTTGAACCTTTCAATTTATTTCCCCACTTCCAAACATGCAGAAAAAGGTAGTTTTTTAAACTCTCATTTTTTTGGGAAAAAATTTATTTTTAATATTTGTTCTAAACCAGTAAAGGCAACAGCTCAGTGATGTGAAAAATGACAGGTATCAAGGTATGCAAAGGCTGGAAGACTATGTTTTTGAGGAAGCTATATGCATTTTTGGAAGAGTTTGGATGTCTTTGATTTCAACAGGAGAATTTGACAATTCCCAAGACGACTCCTCCACACATTCCATTCCTTGAGTTTTCTTATGTGCTGCCATGCTCTAAAGAGCAAAACCCAAGACTGCACAAACCATTCCCAAAGAAATGATGTCAAGAGACCCTCCTTTGTAATTCCAGGGACAGACTTTGCTGCAGTCACTTCTCCTGTAAACTAGGGTCAGCACGGCAAAACAGGAAGATCTTATCCTTTATTTCCAATATTATAAAATGCAGGCAGAATCTAGAATTGAGGGAGCCCCACCAGGATGTAGAAGTATGAAATGCAGGGGGAAACAGCTGTGAACTACATCAAACAGAAAGGAACAGTGATGGGTCTAATCCCAGAGCAGGAGGTGCAGCTTCCTTAAGTGTCTCCTTGCACAAACCTGGAACTGAACTTGCTGAAGCCACTGGCAAAGTATTTTAATTTCATCCTCTATTTTAATGTACGGAGAATTTGTATGGGGGATCATCTAGCTTCGTGAGGCAGGGTTCAAAAGAAAAAAAGGAGAGAAGTAACTAAAGCTGATCAGCTTGCGAATAATTAGGATGAAGACATGAACTCCTGTGCTGGTTTTGGCTGGGATACAGTTAATTTTCTTCACAGTAGCCAGTATGGGGCTCTGTTTTGGATTTGTGCTGAGAACAGTGTTGATAACACAGGGATGTTTTAGTTACTGCTGAGCCATGTTTACAGAGTCAAGGCCTCTTCTGCTCCTCACACCAACCCAGCAGGGAGTGGGCTGAGGGCGCACAAGAAGTTCGGAGGGGACACAGCTGGGACAGCTGTGGGACATTCCATACCATATGATGTCATGCTCGGTATATAAAGCTGGGGGAAGAAGGAGCAAGGCAGGGGACGTTTGGAGTGATGGCGTTTGTCTTCCTAAGCAACCATTAGGCTTTCCCGGAGATTGCTGAATACCTGTGGGCCCATGGGAAGCAGTGAATGAATCCCTTGTTTCGCTTTGCTTGTGTGCACAGCTTTTGCTTTACTTGTTAAACTGTCTTTATCTACTAAACTGAACCCACGAGTTTTCTCACGTTTACCCTTCCAATTCTCTTCCCCATTGCATTGCAGGTGGAGGAGTGAGCGAGCGGCTGCGTGGGGCTTAGTTGCCAGCTGGGGTTAAAGCACAACAGCTCCCTCCCTTATGTTCCATTTCAGCACATGAGGAAGATCCAACCACCACCATCTCCTGCAGGACTCCATTTAAAGAGGATAGTTAATCCATCCTCCCCATCTTCAGGCGTCCCTAGGCTCTACACTGAGCAATCTGAAAACTCCTCCTGCAGTTCCCGCACTGTGTCCAGGGAAGAGCCTGCCCACGGGCCATCTAAATGCTTCACAAAATGTTTCCACTGAGGTTGTGTGGTGACGTTCACCCTATTTTACTGCTGATGGGTGAAGGCAGAGAGCAGTAAAGACTCCAGCCTTCATTTAAAAACACAAGAATTATGGTTTTAATCTTTTGAGGTGTGATGCACAAGGCTGGAATGTCCCTAACACACTTTTTTTTAAAACTAAGGTTGGGAGAGAAAACAACCCCTACACTCCTTCATAAGCCTGTGTGCTGCTGAAGAAAGGTTTCTCACCAATGTATTTGACAAGGAAGCCGCTTGTGGTGCTGCAGCGGCAGCTGGAGATCTCTGCAGCACACGTCAGACACACACACACACACTAGAATCAGGGAAGTGTGAAGCTGCTCTAGTTCATAACTCCATGTCCTACCATGAGGCAATTTTCCTGAGCACCCTGAAGCAGATCTGAGAAGGTTCCAGCTCACTCTGCTGATGCTGCCACAGAGGGATGGTGACAAACCCCTGCAGCAAAATCTCCCAAGGTTTTGCTATTGGAGCCCATCATTTTCTACTATTTTCTTCCTTTTCTTTCTGAAAAGTACTTTCTAATGGCTTGGCATAATTTGTTGTCCTACATATGTCTGAATAGAAGCATAATTATGCCACAAAAGGGAGTCTTTTTTACGCAATGAAACAGAAGGAACACAACGTAACTAGGCTGCCTTGGTAGAAAAGGTTAGTTCGAAACACACTCAGAATCCAGAGGACATTATAGATCAGACTAAAATAACAAAATGGGCCTGAACTATCATTCAGTCTACTGAGATTTTATTTTTTTAAATATGCCTGTTAGTGGATCTTCTTAGTCATTTCACTGTTCAGCAGATCATCCAAACAAAATGAAAGTGTTTATATTTTTAGAAGCATCAGGACATTAAGATATTCTCTAGGTTTTATTATTTCTAATTAAGATGTCTCCTAAACTAATGAGTTCTTTATTCCAGTGTAGTGTCTTTCAAGTCATAGAGGTAGGACCTGCTGGATAATTAACAGCTTGCAAAAACCCCACAAGATTCAAGAGTTTTGTCAACTAAAAGCTGAAGGAACCAGAGATTAAACTGCTTTTGGAAATAGCTGTTGGGTTATTTGGAGATCGTTATCCTTTATATCCCCCATGGAAGAGCATCTGCAAAGATTAAACTAAGGCGTGGGAAGCTCATCTCCATCATCAACCCACCCACAGAGAGAAGAGGCTTCCCCAGGTGGCTCCCCCAGGTGACAGGGAGCAGGGACGGCAAACCCAGAGCGGCGGAGCCGCAGGTACCTCTCCAGCAGTTCAAGAGAACATGTTTGGGAAACTTCTCCTCAAAAAGCCGAAAACTCCGTACCAGCACAGTATCCAAGGTTTCAGAGATGACTGCATTAGCTTACTTTATTCATTCTTGTAACATACTTCCAACTTTGATGGGGAGTTCTGCTAATACCTTGTCAAAGACAAAAAACCCCAAAGTCAGTCTGTGAAGACCAAGCAGTTTCATAATCTTCAAAATAAGTTCTTGAATTTTTTTATAGTATTTGATAGCAGCTTTTTATTGGTTACAAAACCTAAGCCCATATACAAAATTAGGAACACATTTAGATGCCTCTTTGAAAGAACGTTTTAGTCTATTTTAACTGATAGTTTAAAAAAATAATAAAAACAATGCAATTTTAAACACTGTTCTGAAAACGTAAAAGTGCAGCAATATACTTTGTTTCCTTTATTAACTATGAAATGGTGCAATCCCAATCAAAAGCTGATAAGGTCACAACACGAAGAACTGAGCAAATGCGTTGTCCTGCCTTACCCAGTTCTCCCATGTTCACTTTTAACGTAATGCATTGAGTGCAAGAAAAGGATCAAATCTTCACAGTAGTGGAAAAACGTTGTTTCAGTATCAATTTGTATGGAATCTCTGGGATAACAGTGAGTGCAGGCTGACCAGGGTTTCCGTCAGTCTATATGGCATATAGGGAGACTAAATTGAATTAGAAGGGGGCAAATATTTGTTCACAATAACATCTGCTGGAACTCTAATTTCACAAAAACTTTGTGACCTTACCTAACTTTGACGCTTTATTGTTTAGTTTTTTTTAGCGAACACCACACAGTTTCAAGATTTTAGACTATAGTGTGTGAATAGGATGCAGTTACCATATGAAGCTTCAACTCAACTTTTGGGAAAAGAAAAAAGGCACAATGAACTTCAACTCAATTTTATGTGCACTAGAGTTGAAAAATCTGAGCCACCTTAAAGAGAAATTGATTCTAAAATTTATAAAACCTATAAATAATCAGAGGCCAAACCACTATATTAAAACAGATTATCTAGCAAGTAAAAATCTTGCAGTTTAAACATACGCTTGTATCCAGTTGCGATACAAGACAACTCACTCTTTAAAGTGGCTCCACCTTGGCAGATATATATTTAATGAATGCACACCTGCTATGCGTTGTTCATCAGTGGAAAAACAGCTGATCCACAAAGCTCTGATGGCATCTGTCCTTATCTTCATCACAGTAAATACAACCCACATCCAATAACTAAATTAGTTTAGATTTTTCTATCCCTTCACATCAATGCATTGGGAAATTACACCCAGTAAACAACAGCAACAAAACCAGTTTGTGTGATAGCTTACAGAATTCCAAAAGTATCGACCTTCACCCCAGCAAGACCAAAATCCCTTTGAAAATTACTGGGTCAGACGATTTTCCAAAAGCAATGACCTCACATATTTTATGTAAAGTTATTTAATGTGCGCTGCACATCAGGTTTATGCTGAATAACGGCAGCTTCCATACGGCCTCACACATCAACCAGTTCATATCTTTTAGAATCGTGTGAATAAGATTTGAGACTAATTTCTGACTTACTCTTCCAATACTCCAAGAATGAAGCTTTTATGACGCTTCTAAGTAGTTGCTGGTTTGTTGCCAACCACATCATCATAAGCACTGGTTACTAAGTAAAAAATAGTTTAAGACTAAATTACAGTAAACATGAAAGCTCCACAGTTTAAACCCAATATAAATCAACCATATCCAATTATCAATTTAAAACAAAATATATTGACTACTGAAAGTTGAAAGCAAGATTCTTTTTAACTAATACATTTTTTGGACATTTTTTTTTTCTACGGTCTGGGACTCTTGCTTTCAGCTTAAACAGAAGTTCAAGTCCATAACAGGTTGTAGCTCAGGTAAAATACCATGCACAGCATTTGATTACTTCAAAACAGCAGGAACACACAGGCTGAAGTGAGTGGTCAAATAGGGCTCGCTGTTCTCAAAAATTAGGTATAATGGCAAAAGCTTTACCAGTCCAAATCTATAGTTCATTCTCCAACCCTGGTTTCTGAGGCAGTTAATGAACACACATCAATTACTGATAGCTGAAGTAGTTTTTCTGTTTGTTTTAAACTTAAGTGTTTAATCAATTGCCAAGTGGTTTTTTTAAAGTTACTTTTATTTCAGTTTCACCAATGAATTTCATTTGGCTTGTATGTTTGAATCTATTCTTCCACATAAAGTATATGAAAATATGTTTGTGGAGGACGATGATGGAGGCTCAGAGCAAACTGGGCCCCTGTAAAGTCTTCCAAAACGTACGCATCATACCAAAGTGTCTTGATCCACAGCGCACCATTTTCCAAAGAAGCTACTTTTCCGTGGAAAGCCAATGTGCCACCACTATGGAATATTCTTAACAAAACTGCAGATTGCGGTTGTCAGCATGTGGCACCAGGAAAAAGGCAAAAAAAGGTAGTTGGGACTGTTAAAAAGAATTCTGAAACAGTTTAAGAGATCATGCATATGCATTTACAGTCCATGTGATAGTGACGTTTGGCAACTGCAAAGTGACCGATACATGGCTTGCTTTAGAAGCATCAAAACGAAGAGGCATGTGTGTCTTGGAGCCTTTTGTTTCTTCACTTGGTAGCCATCTGGTGGTGCTTCATACTGGTGTGGGACAGAGAAGCTGCACTTTTCTGAACTTAAAAATTAAATTCTTTCGTTTGAAGGTTGGCTGTTGGGTCGAAGTTGTAAGTACCTCCTTGAGTGGCTTCAGGAATGAGACTGGGATCTTCATCGATCTATAAAATACAACAACAAAAATACATGAGAGGCCAATTCCCTGCATGGTTCAGTACACGTAGAAGAGATTCACAAATGCTCGTCTTTTCTTCTTTTTTAAAATGTTATTGCAATTGCAGTTTTCCCAGTTCAATTCCTCAAACACATTTAAAAGGAAGAACACATCAACTCTGCTCTAATACCATCAGGGAAAAAGAAAACTGAAATGGTTAGAGACTGGGTTGCTGCTTGGTCAAGGCAGTTGCTATTTTAGCTGTATGATTTAATATTTCGGTGCCAATTTTTAGTACTTCTGGAGTTGGCTAATCACTAGTTGTGAATTCCAAAATTAGTTTTGTACTTTCTCCCACTTTTTCAACGTGAAAATAATTTTTATTGGCAGCTGATAGAAATAATTATATAAAGCTTAAAAGAGTACTCAGTATCTCCTACCAGAATCTGAAGGATTTAGAATTAGTCATTTCAGAGCAGTTTTACATAGCTCTCATGAGCACAATCTGAATTTTTTTTAAACCAAAGGTACTTCATTACTCTATAGATATAGAATGAAAGACATCAGTATCCATCTTCACCCAGCTTCTCCAGAGCTGTTAGAATTCGGGTATTTACTGCCTCTAGGAGCAGCAAATAACACAGTCAGTAGCAGCAACACGCACAAATTCAAACCCTCCTCATCCTCCTCCAAACCACCAGCTGCGCCTATTCCCTGAACACGCCACCTCCGCAAACCAGGCTGCTGGATCTAAATGCCTCGTTTCAAACCCTGTGTCATTCTGAAGCAGGTAAGAGCCCTTGTGCCTGGGGTCCGAACAGCTCTCCGAGACCCAGCCTTGGAGCAGTGTGGACGTCAGAACTGACTCACCCAAAAGGTGACAATACCTAAATTGGAAGGAGAGATTAAGGCTTTTGGTAACAGCGAGAATCCTCAGGAGGAAGAGTGGGGGCACGTCATGCCCAAATGAAGATCAAATCTGGTTTCAGAATGCTTTGCGAAATGTTTGTGAGTTGATAAATTAGCCTTCTGCAACACTACCTAAATTCCCATGCTTTTAACACAGTAACCTAAAGCCAAGAAGGCATTAGTGCTGGTCCTTAAAGCACAGGCCTGTGTACTTGATAGGGCTCAGCACAGGAGCAGATGGGATTAACAGTGAAGGGATATCTAGTGGCCAGCAACACCTTGTGAGAATACAGAAGATCCTGAACTGACAGGAGGCAGGAATATTCCTGAGCAGTCAATCTCAACACTGCCAAGCAGGCTAATGGAACCAGTCACTTGTCTTCTTAGGACAATTTTTTTTTTCTGGGTGTTTGGTTTTGCACCAGTTCTCAGACAACGTGGGTTATTTTCCTACTTATATTTACTGCCTGAAAATTCATCTAGTTTTGTTTTAACTCTTATCTCCCCATCATATAACTTCTACAATGTCACGTTTCAGAACCCCCCAGAAAACATGGTAACTGAACCATAGAATCATTTTGGGTTGGAAGGGACATTCAAAGCTCATCTAGTCCAACCCCCTGCAATGAGCAGGGACATCTTCAACTAGATCAGGTTGCTCAGAGCCCCGTCCAGCCTGGCCTGGGATGTCTCCAGGGATGGAGCATCTACCACCTCTCTGGGCAACCTGGGACAGTGTTTCACCACCCTTTGTAAAAAACTTTTTCCTCATGTCCAGCCTGAATCTCCCCTTCTTCAGTTTAAAGTCATGACCCCTGCCCTGCTAAAAAGTCTGTCCCCATCTTTGTTACAGGCCCCTTTTAAGTACTGAAAGGCTGCAATAAGGTCTACTTGGAGCCTTCTTTTCTCCAGGCTGAACAACCCCAGCTCTCTCAGCCTGTCCTCACAGCAGAGCTGTTCCAGCCCTCTGATCATTTTCATGTCCCTCCTCTGGCCCCTCTCCAACAGGTCCATGTCTTTCCTGTGCTGAGGCTGCTGAGCTGGACACAGGACTCCAGGTGGGGTCTCACCAAAGCAGAGCAGAGGGGCAGAATCACCTCCCTCAACCTGCTGGCCACGCTGCTTTTGATGCTCCCCAAGATAAGATTTGCCTTCTGGGCTGTGAGCACACATTGCTGGCTCATGTCCAATTTTTCATCCCCTAGCACCCCCAAATCCTTCTCACAGGGCTGCTCTCAATCCTTTCAGCGCCCAGCCTGTACTTATACTGGGGTTGCCCCAACTCAGATGCAGGACCTTGCATTTGGACAGTATAAATAGCATATACAGCAGTATAAACAATAACCTGAAGTAAAGTTTTGCTCTTGAGTAAAGGGGGTAAATTCAGAATATCAGGCAAAGAATAAATTGCATTAGTGTATGTAAAAAGTAAATGCACAGAAGGCAGTACTAACCTCAAAAGGGTGATTTTCCCCCCTGCACCAACTAAGCTGTGCTCTTCAGTTGGCTATGGAAGCCTCAGAGCCATTACGGAGACTATTTGACACTGCTCACAGAATCATTACAAGCACAGGGAACTTTACATATCTTAACTTCTGGTGACTTTAACTTCACAGTCACATGACGAACGCGTGAACTGAAAGTCTTAAAGTCAGAGCTGGAATCTGCTGAGTTCAATTTAAGAGAAGAACTGAAAACATAATCCTGCTCAGCTGCAGAACTACAGACACCCTGGGTGGCCTAGAAAATATAATTATCATTTGTCTTCAAATTTCTTGAAGTGCCTCTGAGGCACTCTCACAAGCAGCCAGTAGCAGAAAGAGCTAGAACCCAGAGGGTCAAAATACCTAATCAGGGTGCAAGAAAATGTCAGATGGTCTAGATCAATCAGTTACAGTTTTGATGACTCTTTTCAATGCAGAATCCAGATGGAGCAATTAGAGAGCTGAAATAGAGCAATCTATCTGAAAGTGAGGATCCAGCCCTCCTCCCCCCAAAGTCTGATGTATGAGAAAGTAAAAAGGAGAGCCAGAGAACTGTTTAGATGCTAATCGCAAGTAATTACATGTCAATTTACGTGTCAGTGTGACAAAATTAGGCCACTGTCAATCCATTTATTAGTCAAAACCAGAGTAGTTATCTTCACGTTGCTAAATAAAATTCTGGGTATTGAGAAACTCTTCCAAGGCTTTCAATTAAGGGAAGCTGTACTGAGAAAGGAGCAGGAAAACCGAATTTCCAGGTAACCTATATTCATGATGATTGGAACTGAGGAACAATGACGAAGTACTTACTAAGCTAACAGCACAGCACATATACTCTGCAATATTTAGCATACTTACATCATCACCAGAGAAATACTGATCTATGATTTCAAATGCTAGCTTATAAATGTCTTCATTCTCATGCTGTTGCAAGGCTTCGATTTTCTCTAATCCTGAATAAAAGAAAATGGAGAAGAGTTTTGTAAGTTTAAACTGGACTTATTGACTACTTTGGAAAAACTAGGAAAAATAATGAAACATCACTACTGAAACATACTAGAAAAGATGTAGCTCAGTTTGCATATATTATGTATTAGTAGCTATCTTTGTCTCTAAGAGGAAAGAGAAGTAGCTTGTAAACCTTTGCATGTCATATAATATCCCTTTTTATGAAGAAAGGATAATGGAATTGTCTCCCTTTTTAGATAAAACTCTCTGTATTTAAGTTTTTAAAGACCTCTGTCTGCTACATAGCTTTTGTTTCAGCCACTGTGCTTTATGTATATCACCAAAAGGAAGTGGCTACATTTGTGTGCTGCATACGAGTTTAAAACAACAAAGCGACAAAGCCTCACACCAAAAGCAGCTTAAAACACTAGTCCCATTTTCAAACTGGATATGGAATAATACAAGGGAAAAACTTCCAGTGTAGTATGTTCTTCAACATCCTTTTACTGCTATCTTACTATAATGCATTAATTAGCATGTGTTAAAACTTGGATTGCAATATCCAAAAGACTCCTCATCCCACTTTGGCCTGTAATGAAATTATGATCCTAACAACGGCTTCCAAGGCAATGAATTAAAGCAAGAATTGTGTGTTTTACTACAGAACAAAGTACACTCAGTAATCAAATGAAAAGAAATACAATTCTCACTTCAAGCTAAAAAAATCCCTAAGCTACAGAAAGCTCATTCAATGATGGGCTCTAACATGACCATCTCTAAACCAAGCAAAACAGAAAAAAAAAGTCATTTGTCTCATTACAGAAGTCTCAGTTGCTTATTAAAATAGCCCATGGTAAAAAAAATGCTGTAGTAAATATCAAAAGCAGCAAAAGGAAGACAGAATAATATCCCCCAAATTAATTTTTATGAAAGCCAAATAAGCACTTACCTCCACACTCTTCTATAATTTCAGCTATTGTGCTAGCCTCATCTCCAGCCATTATCAGGATGTTTTTCAGACCATCCAGCACCACCTGTACCACTTGAGAATCCTTTACTGAGAGGAGATTGCAGAATGGTGGGATAACATTTTGCTGTACAAGGTATTCAACCTAAATAATGAAAAAACGTGCTTTCAATGTTGTGCTTCTTAAAAATGGCTGCATGTGCAACGTTTTAGTGCCAGCTGAAATCCCAATACACATACCTGATCTTTTCTCCCACTTATTGTCAAATTGCTAATTGCCCAAGCAGCTTCCTTTTGTGTTCCAAAGTCCCCCTGAAAAATAAAATTAATAGCTCATTAAAATCAGCATGGAAACATCTGTCAAGCTTATTATTAAAAATCACAGACTCCTCATGTCAGATTTATAAAAAGAGGATGACAACTTGCATAGCTGATAGTTTGACTGACCTTAGCCAGCTGGTGTATGATCATAGGGATTAGCCCAGCATCTATTACAGCCTGAACTTGTTGCTGGTTTCCTGCTGTGATATTGGAAAGGAACCAAACTGCTTCCTACAATTGGGAAAAAAAAAAAATCCAAAAAGCAAAACACTCTTAAAAACAGTCAACAGATACAAATCAAAACCCCAACCAAACCAAACAACCTCAACCTAAAATCATATCATGACCAACCACCAAACAGAGCCTCCAGGTTTCCTCCCCAATAGCACTTCTAGTGCACAAACTTTTATTGCACTGTGAAAGCCAAATGCACAGGGGATCAATGTAATATCAATATGATTAATTAACAGGGCCAGATTATTACTTGCACAAGAAGTGTCTCCATACACTGGGATCAATACAGACTTAAACCTTAGATCTGCTTTGCATTGCTGGAGTCACAGCCATATTTTAAACTTGAGATCAGTTTTGCAAAGAAAACAGGAAAACTGCTAAAACCTCATATAAAAAAGGACTTATCCTGCAATATTTGACTTAGCCACTCAGGAGTATCTTTCTGTGCTGAAACAAGGAAAAACAGCTCCAGCTCCCATTTTCTTCCTGAAACATGAAGTGGAGCTCCCAAAGCTCACTCAAGGATCAGACAGGACTCTGAGTCTTGAGACTTTACTCAGCTGTTATCTCCTTCAAGGAGTTCATTGGCACAGCTAACATCTATCTGATGGCAGCTATAAATTCCTGGTTACAAAGGGGGATATACTTGGCAAGGCAATACAGAACATCTTAAAAAGGCTCTGATCTTAAGTAAAAAACAACCAGATGTGGCAAGCAGCCAATTATGAAGTACTTCAGGAAAAAAATATAGTGAGTTCCATTTTTTTAGGGATGTGTATTTGGCTTTTACTTGTATTTGCCCCTCACAACATGCACCTCAAACAAAACTCAAAGCATCTAAGAGTCCCCTTATAAAAAAATAATTCCAGTCTTGGCATTCAAAAGGAGCTCTTACCTTGTTTATCTTCTCTTTTGGATGCGTCAGGAGATTTGGGAAATAAGACAAAACATCACAATTGAGAACAACTTGTGTCTGCTCATCAGTACCAGTTACTATGTTGCCTACTGCTCTCAGTGCTGCTGTCTGAATATCCAAAGTGGGAAGGAAAAAAAATTGCATGTTAAAGACATTGCTGTTACTTATGTTAAAACAAAGATCATTTTAAGATTTTTCTTTATAAAAACACTTTGCAAAATACACTTTAGCACTTTATCCTCTGAGCTCCTTCCTAAAAATGGGTACTGTTTCATTAAAACAGAAACACACAGTACAGGATTTTACTGAACAGACACACTGCAGCTCACCTCAAAAAGCATAAAGATTAAGAATTAAAATAATATTAAAACAATAGAGGAGTTAATTAATCATGTATCTGATCTGAGCTACAATTACATTATCTGTTTCTAGGCTTTGACTATGTCTGCCAAGGTTCCTTACTTCTCCATTCAGCTCTCCACTACAGAATTAGAAAATCCATGACTACTTATTTATTCTCAGTTGACTTTCAGAAACAGACTCTGTATCTCTATGTATTGGTTAGTAAATGCTTTAACAAGAGACAGAATAATGGAAAGACTCCTTTTCATCAAGTTAACTGGTCTGACAAATTTCAAGACAGCCCAGTCCCATACAAAGCACAGACTAAACAAGCACGGCAAATGCACAGATCAGTAAAAATGCTCCCAATTGCAATGGTTGGTTTAGAAAAATCAAGTACACACTAACTTTTAGTTTCCCTTTGTCTTTGAAATTAATCAATGAAGTGCAGTTATCCTACCTTTTGTAGCTAATTAGAAATTTACTTCACTAAAAGGACTCAGCATCTGCAAATATTTTAACATTCAAAAGGTCCCAAAATATTAATTGATTTTCATGAGCTATTCAGACAGAATATGCACAACCATGTATGCAGCCACAGAAAAGAGTGCATACAACTTCAATTGTGGAAAATGTAAAATCTGTTGTCATTAAATATTTTTGGACTACAAAAGGAAGGCAACCCCGATAATCACACAATGGAAGTTAATGTCTAACCTTCACTTAAAACTACATTAGAACTGTTTTGTTAGAGTTTTTCTTTCATTTTAATAATGGCTTTTTCCTCAGTGTAGGTAACACCTTTTGTTCAGTTTTACCTGCAACAAATGTAGCTACGAACACCCACATCAGTACTCCACTAATAAACACTCTAAGGCACATTTTTTAGAAAACAGCTTACGAAGAACCGTTCAATAGCAACTGAACCAGACTTACTTGAACTTTAACCTCCTGATGACTCAGAAGGGGAACTAGAAAAGGTACAACTCCTGAATCAATCACCATTTGTATCTGTTCATTTCCACCGTCTGTCAAGTAGGACAAAGCCCAAACAGTGTCCACAAGAATCTACAAATTGGAAAGAATGTGGTTTACACACTGAGCAGTAAAATCCATACAATGGAGTCTTAAATTATTGATAAACATTCCACAAGTCTGGGGTAAAAAAAAAGAGCATGCAATTTAGTTACAGGGAAAACTCAAACATTATGATGAGACCTAATTAGTAAAATGATAGATTATTACATACAACTATGAAAACTGGGGCCATTTGTTCCAGAATAATAATTTATATATGCCTTCTCTCATTTTTTTTAAATAAATACCACATTTTGGTGCACAGAATGACAGCATACATCATCTCACAAAGGTAAACTGTTGGGTTTGATTTGCATCTCAAAGATAGACAATGAGCTCAGCTAAGTAGTTATGCTGGTAAGGTTCCAAAGAAAATACCAACCCAGCCTCCTAGCACTGCTACAATTTGTCAGTTGTGCCGTCTTTTGGTTACAGAACACCTGAGTCCCCTCAGTCTCCAATCCATGTATCTTACACCTTAGAGTTTTTGATCCATAATGCAGTTCTCAAGAGAAACTGCAAACTGTTCTGGATGTCTGTTGTTTTTTGCCTTCATATTAAGAATGAAATCCACAGCAAAGGAAATGAATTATTATACCAAACCAACTAAAGGACTAGCAACTATTGTAATGTGGCAACTGTTCGAGCAAAGAGAAAATTCACAGAGAAATTACTATCATGCATCTTAGTGTCTTAAAGAAAAGGAAGACAAAGCTACTGATGACTTAATAAGGATTATTTGAGAGCCCTCAAAACCAGAAAGGTACGAAAGTTACAGTCATTGAAAGGTAGTATCCGAAGCAGAAACAAAGCCAGCAGAAAGAGGGATATTCCATCCCTTAGAGTTGGTATTAGGGACTGCAGGGAGAGACATCTGGACGCCACTGAGGACATCATCTGTTGAATTATCTGTATCTACTCTATTTCTAACAAAGATACCCATTTAAAATTTCTCGCTATTAAGACAGCTAAATACTACAGCACTGGACCATATGAAGGACCGAAGTCCTGATTCACAGGCTGCTTCCATCCAGCTCCAGGGACCAGCCAGCACAGACTCAAGGCTCTCCTGGCCCAGCGTGCTGCTGCCCTCACCTGCCATTGCCACAGGGACAGCAGAAGGTGCTGCAGTGGAGATGGTATCGCAGCAGAAGCAGTGAGAAATGGTACCTCACCAGCTTGCTGCCCCACAGCCCCGCTGTTGACGAGAGCAGCAGCTGCCAGAAGCACTCACAAGACTGCTGGCTGACCTACCTCCATCACTGACTCATCTCCAAAGACAGGCTTGCTGCTCCAGTACGGAGGGGCTGGGACCAGACTGGTACCTCGAAACTAGCACCTGACCCTCAAGATCAAAAAGATGGGCACCCTAATTGAGATCAGTCAAAACCTGGCATCACATAGTCTTGTATCTACCTCACAAAGCTCTCACACAGTCATTGCTTGTGAGAGATGGCAAATTTGTCGTGAAATAAAAAAAGCCTATAGGCTAGAAGTATGTTTGGGTTTGCTATGAATTTCCATTCGAGTTTGTCCAAATTACGAATTGGAAAGTCACCATGTGCTGTCTCCCACTCATATTATACTGGGAAAGCCCTGGCAAAATCCCAAATTAAACTGTTTGCAAATATTTTGTGGAGCCAAGCCCACTTCACCATTAAAAAAGCAGCAGAAACACCACTACAACAGTGTGGAAATAACAAAAGACAGTTCCAACAATCTTCTGCTCTATCCCCACACTCACTAGAAGGGTTCAATTCCTGCTTCCCTAAATTGGAGAATCACTACAGGGAGCAAGAGTAAAGACATCAAAGTCCTGATGGGAGGAGAGCGGCTCAGTATCCCTCGGTTACATGGATCTTTGCTCCTGAAGTCCCAGTATAAGGCTTCAGGAGGTAAGTCCACTCCTCTAGGGCTTCACTCAGAAAACATATGTAAGCCCATGGATCAGAAATGTGAGAAGTATTGAAAGTTTAGTATTAAAAACATGAATAAAAGTTGTCAAAGGTGCCACAAAACAATAATTTATTCCTGTTTAAGTACCTTTTTGTATGTGATTTCCTTCATTAAACAGGTTGCAAAGTCAAGCACCCAACAGGTTATGAAACTCAGATTTACCCATATGATCACAATTTTCATTGGACTGATATGTAGAATTATATTTTTTTTCTACACATGCATTATATGTCATCTATGCAAAACTATAAAGTGGGGCAGAATTAAAGTGAAGCTGATGGTGAAGTGCTCAATTCCACAAGAGAACTTTTTTAAAATGTGGCTTTTAAATGTGATTTAAAAAACTTTTCTAAAAGATATTTCAGGAATGGTGTTTTCACTTTCTTTTTCATGCTCTGAATGACTACAATTATATTAGTCTTCGTATTTAATTGTGCATTTACTAGTTAATTATACATGAAATGACACACAAAACTAAGGTTGCCACTTAAATACAATCTTGAAGTATTTTCTCTTCAGAGAAAACAAAGAATCTAAATATCTAAAACTTGAGAAATTACTTACGTTTATATCTGTGTGGTAAATGAGAACACACAATGCTGGCAAAATCTGAAAAGAAGTTAATCAGTCACTACAGTAGAATAAAATTGGCCGTACAATCATGACTCCATGTACAGCAGCCACAAAACTTAGCTTGAGAATGCTTTAGCACACTGCGTTCACACACTTCCCAGCAGCTGGTCATTCCCTCAAAGTATACATAAAAATGTATCTATTATATTTAAAATTAGTAAAAATAAAAGCCAGTACTGTACTTCAAAGATACATAAAGCAGACTATATTTTGAGGGAAAACAAGCAAACAACTAGGATAAGACATCCCCCTTGTTATTTTGAAAGCTTTGTTACCACACAATATAATAAAAATCATTAGCTTAATATCAATATATGAAACCCTCTTGGATTAAAGTAGAATTTTGGTTTTGTATTCATGTATGGAGAAAATACAAAACTGAGCTATGAGAAGACTACTTAGAACAGGGCTTTTTATTTGGTAATTATTACTTGTAGAAGTTTCCCCATTCTTCGCTTCATTTTTAAAATTTCATTGAAGTTTAGTTGCAAACAATATTATACTTCACATGGCTTCAAAAACTATCTACATTTTGCAATTTATCTTAAAATTAAGAACTTAACATACAACTACAGTTCTAGTCAAATAGCACCTCTTTACTAGCTGTGCCTACTCTATAAACTGCATTTGCTCTGTTCACCAGCGTAAAAGGATTTTCAGATGCTTCTCTTCTTGAGGACTTGACATTGCATGTTCACAGCTAGTCAAAACAAACTATATTCACTAGCTTACTTACATTTTCTCTTACTGAAAACAATATTTGAATACTTCTATATCACGTTCTTAGCCTTTTTTGGAAAAAAAAATGGAATGTTGAGTATGTTAACACTTTCTAGTGCATTAATGTTTTGTTTTGTCCATTTAAATATATGGCTTTTCAGTCTTACTCAGTTTCAGATGTTACAAATACCTTCATTACAACCTTGGTAAGAAGTATCAAATTGGTCAAATTACTTCATTTAACAACTGGTTAGTGGCACAAGATACTGGCAAAAAAACATGCATAAATTCATAGTGTGACAATGTAAAACATTTGGCCTCTAGCCCACAGTATAAAAAATTATCTGTCTCATAATTCTTTATTTACCTCCTGAACTGTCTCCATAGGCGGTGGGGGGTCCTTATTCCTGCAGAGATTTACAATGACCCATGTGACGTTCCGAAGGAAGGTGATGGGAATGGAGGGATTGATGAAGGACAGAAGAGGTTTGACAACTCCCAGTGATATGACATAATCTCTACACTGAGGACCATCACCTACAGAAATGAAAATTGTTGTAAAAGAAATTACATTAAAAATGGAAAATCTTGAAATGTATGCAATGGCAGGTTGGGATACTGAAATTCTATGTTTCCTCACCAATAATCTACTACTAAAAGGTCGTGTTCAATTAAATATACATACGCGCAGATATGTATGTATATTTTATGAAACACAAAATTTATCCTGTTAATATTTTGTGTAGGAAGTGATACTATTTCTTCAGAAAAAATAGGACGTACATATATAATTCTAGCCACATGAAAAATCATATTAAGCCACAGAATTTAGAGGAAACATAGTCTCATATGATAATGCCAATGTTCAAAAAGTCAAATTCTAAAATGAAACGCTCCCTGAATTCAGATCATTATAACAAAAAGAGTTACCTATAATATTTCCGAGAGCCCAGACAGCTTGCTCACAAACATTCTGGTGTGGTGAATGAAGTAGTCTCAAGAAGAGGGGTACTGCATCTGCAGAATGCAAAAATTGGATTTGTTTTTACCAGAATATGGTATATGCACAATACTTTCAATTGATTAATACAAAACACTTTCTCTACCATACCTAATACATGCTTCTATTATGAAGAGCATAAAAAACCCCTCAGTTAAACATTTCTATATTTATCCAGAGAGGGGAAATACAGATTTGAGAACAAGAAACTCAAACAACAATGCTCCCCACATTAAAAACGTTTCCCCATATTCCTCAAAGTGATATGCAAGAGCCTCAAGCATGTAGGTGCTGGGTTTTGTGTCCTGGAAATTCACATTTTCCAGTTATCCAGGACCATGCTACATACCTAACAGAATGACATGCCTACTCATGCAAACGTGCTTCAAATCTTGACTTTAAGAAAACAGCCTCCTTTCCAAGAGGTGGCTATAGTTAGTTTCCACATGCAGTGAAGATTTAGATCCATCTGCCACTCCTAAGACACGTTTTAATTTGCTCTTATACAACGCAGGCAACATACCAAATTAAGGAAGTGGTACTGATTTTAGATCTCAGTCTCTGCTAAATTCAATACATTTAATAGAGCTACGAAACCATCCCTCTACTATTCCCATGCACTACTTTCCTTCAGACAACTGTCTGAAAGACAGTAATTCTTGCAGCAATTTTTTAAATCTATATATGATCATACTCGTGCTATAGCCTTTCTAAGCAAAGTAAAATAGATCAATTTATACAATGTTGAAGGAAAGAGTAGTTTTTCTCATAAAAATAGCTTCAGAAATAGCTTTAGAAATTTAAAAAAATTGCAAGACAATTTGTGAGCAACTGTGAATCAACGTTCTGTTGATAATTTAACATGTGATAATGAGCCAAAAATCCTTCATGTATTTTCCTGGAAAATAGAGAGCAATGAAGAATAAAGACAACCTAAAATTCCTTCCCCACCCTAGATGAGTAATTCAGCAATTGCCTACAACTGACAAGTTGAGAGTGACGGCAACACACCGTTGCTTAAGAACACTCTCACTGTTCTTGTAACAATCATCCCACTTCTATTGGCTCAAGTGGAATATTCCAGCTTGCTTCTCAGCGATTACTGAGATTACACTTCACTGTATTCAACATATTTCAGACAGGAGAGTCAAGTATGTAGTTTATATGAGATTGCAATCCTGGTATGCTTTCAAAAGTACAAATGAAATTATTTCATATCAGCACTCAGGCAGAAGGACGGTTGGAGAAAGCACGAGGTGCAGGTTATCTCCTTGTCTCAAAAAATGAATTACTTCTGCTCCACACTGGCTCCTGCCAACATCTATTCTGTGTGTATAGTACTTCGCCTCTTTCGCTGGGCCTTCCAATGGCCATCTGTCCCTCTTGATTGCAGGAGGCAATCTTTTGTATTTTTTTATTTTCTTCTTTTGTATTTAGGCCACACCAGCCTCTCCTACAGCTGCAAGGGCCCATTGCTTTGTTTCCTCAAACCATCCCTTATCTGAAGGGAGTAGCGCTGAGAGGCTGCTTTCCCTTACTCATCTTCCAGCCAAAACAGAGACACTTTTAGACTAAACTCCTTTCATTTTGTCTTTTGGAGTAAAACTTGGAAAATGCTTTTTGCCTCTCTAAAGTCATTTTATCATATTTTCTTTTTTTTCAAGCATGAGCTAAACAGATTTTTGGGAGAGAGATACCCCAGCCTGAACTTCTAGTAATTCTTCAGGTAACAGCAACACTTTTGGCTGTGCTATACATATTTTCATCCTAATTTTTAATTTTCCCTATAAGATTTTTTTCTAGATTTTCTCTTTGAATCCTTTTCATTAGATTCATTCATTCAAATATGATAACACTATGGAACTTGAAAAAGGAAGATAATGACTAACTAATGAACAAGCTGGGAGGCATGAAAAAACTCAGAAATAGATTTTCAAAGTTATTTAGACAACAGAAAAACAATCTAAAAACAGAGTTGCCCAAATCACATCAGGATTTTTTTAAACAAATTCAAGATGTCAATTTTTTTTTAAAGGTTTTGGATTTTTATTCAAAGATCATTTGTATTAGCATTCTTATTCTATTGCTCCAGTATTTGAAATATACAGAATCTAACAATTAGTGACATAATTCATTAGCTATTAAAACATACAAAACAGCATTTTTATTTGAAAGGTAGGTTCATACACTTAAAAAATAAATCAAAGAACTAAGTCACCATTTTCCCATATAAAAATAGTGAATATGAATAAGCCAAAACAATTTATTACATATTTGCTTAGAGATAGTCTCCTGTTGTATTCAGCATAAAGGTGATAGTTTTAAGATAAGCGTGCTGATACAAAAAAATCTATATATAAAATCCTGAAAAAGTATTTTGAATAATTTATCTTCAATTAACTTTACTGTTTATTTCCTATCTCTTTTCACAATGGAAATCTCACTGGCTGGTTATGCAAGAAACAAAGGCAGCACAACAAACATGGTGTGCACAGGAGATATTAATCATATGGTCAAGGAAAGAATGGTAATTTTCTTAAATCTGTATTTAAATGAGCAGCCTATTAACAACTTCAACAACACTGATGAACATACTTTTGAGGTAGAAAAGAATTACTTCCTAACATAAGTTTTAGCCATAGGGAAATTAACGGTACAACACTCCAGAAATAAGAATTAGAAAGGACTAACATTTTTTGTCATACTCCTATCATCTGTCATTCTCTATCTTCTTTATAGGAAAATCAGGTCTGGGAGCCTTAATATTAATTGTTAGTGACAAACAGATTAATGTTTAAAAACAATGTAGAAACTTTTTGAAAAATACAAGAGCCATGCATTTCTTATTTTAATAGTTTGGATAACATTCGTTATCCAAATATCCCTTCTTCGCTTTTACCCACAATATCAACCACCCCCCCAAAACCAAATTGTAATACTTACTAGACTGTACAACAGCTTGAGTCTGTGCAGAAGTGCCTGATGCTATGTTAGTCAATGCCCATGCAGCTTCAAATTGTAATGAAGGACTGTAATGAAATAATTATACAGTAATAAGTTGAAACATGATCTGCTGATTATTTTATGGTTCATTTCAGTATTAATAGCTGTATCCACTCTGAGACGCTCTACATTTAAGCAGTTTTTTAAAAAAACCACTAAGCCTAGACATTTCAGAGGAAAAAGCTGTCAGGGGAAAAAAAGAAAAGATACCAGATTCTATGACCTTTTGTAAACCATCCATCATTCTGACTTCCTATTAGTAGCTAAAAAAATAAAAACAGTAATACTTGTTGAAGCACACACCCACCAGTGAAGCTGACCACTGCTCTAGTCAACTAATTATCTCCTGTATGAAAGATTTCTAGCACTCCTCATCATAAAATTTAATTATGCCTCTCTAATGGGTATCACAGACCTCTCCACATTCAGCTGATCCAAATGCCATCCATATTTAGTGAAGAAAGTGCAGCTCTCTGGCTGCCATTAGGACTTCTCAATAAATTAACCATGTCTGACCATAACTAACAAAAACTTGGCCCTTCTGACATGACATCCCATATCAAGTGTAAGCTGGTATACTGGGATAAAGACATTTTTCTGCTCCATCTCAGACAGGGGAAAAGATCAAGCATCAGTATCAAAAGGCAGCATGATACCTGTATTAAAACTGACTTATTAAATGCAGATAAAATTAGTCACAAATATTACGAAAGCTGGGGGAACATCTCTTCCAAGATGCCTGTCATGTGTTGCCTGTGCCAACAGCAGTTTAGTAAAACAGTTTGCATGAAAACTGGTCTCAAGCTCATGATCAAGCTTAAGAGTTCTAGAAGCTATAAAAGAGTTTACAGCTTATGGTGGTTAGCATAACAGTAAGGTGTCAGCCTCTGGGAGGAGCAAAGAATATTTACTGTTAGGTGACTATTTTTCATTTGCATGCTTTTTTGGATCTCTATCAATTATGTTTTGGATATAGCCATAACATCTGCTTCCTTTAAGCTTTTTTTTGTACGTTATCTTCCAAAGCATTGTAAGGTTTTATTGGGGATGAAATTGGATAAGAAACAGATAGGAGGGCCCAAGATGTGTAAATAAGGATTTGTAAAAACAAATAGCACCTGTCAGCAGCTATCTATAAACCTGTAGATTCCAGGATCAAATGCATTAAAATTCTAGTTCTAGGTCGGTCCTTCTTTTCTCCCTCTTGCTATAAGCTTTCCCTTATAACATAAACAGCAGCTTTAACAATCTGCTATACAAAGTCTTTGCAGAATTTACCTCTGCTAAATATTATATAGCAATCACAATTAAAAGGATTGCTTCAGAAAATGTTCAGTTCGGTTCAATTCTGAAAGGCTTATTTAACATACATAAACCATCCAAAAACTAGACTGAAAATTCAAATTAAAATAATTCTTCACAGCACTGAACCATCTACTTCTAGAGCAAACCGGCATTCATGACCCATTTTTAAATCCTATCCTGATTTGAACATTATTGCCAGCTGCCTTCTAGGCAACTGTTTTGTTAAACAACCTAAAAAAAAAAGCTACTCATGCTTGATGTTTTGCAACCACCAAATTATACTCAATATGCCAATTTGCATTCTTAAGTTCATAGCCCTCGTGGCTGCAGAAATCACCTTGAAAATGGAAATGCTGTAAACATATGTATGGTTGCCTGATACCAAAGACAAGCTAAAACATTTACCTCAAATGTGTTAGTTCCCATCTATCTGAATAAGGGGCTCACAGATTGTAGAATACGGCATTTTTCTTACATGTCATTGAATTCTTACAAGTACATGCTCCGTGTTCTCTACCTCCTCTACTGAAGCTTGTTTTCAAGCACAGAATCATGAGAGAGAGCATGTTCGCTGTGTTGTACCATCACAGGAGGGAGCAGCACAGAGCCAGCAGGAAACCCACCTTGCATTGAGAACGCAAGCAGCTAGAAACTTAAGCTAATAACCTTAATGAAAAAGATGACAAGTGTGCTCTGGAAAAGAGTAGTGCCCTGTTCACAACCAGCCACATTCTCTGCCTTCACACAAATACATGCAGTAAGTCTGAGACAGGTTTATTAAAAATATTCAAAACCAATGAGAAATTTAGTAGGGTTTTCTCCAGTAGCTGGATATGCTCATGCAAGCTCTAAAAACTACATTGACATTTCTGTGGCAGAATAAATACTCCTGGAGAATTTATGGTTTATCATCATGAAATGTGGTCAACTGGGTCAGATTATATGGTGCTATGAATCCTCAGTTTCATTTGAAATAACGAGGGGGTTTTTTTGGATGCAGATTTTCAGTAAGGATAAACATTTTTCAAAGTATACTTACTTATCATCCCTTTCTAGGCATTTTACCAGAATAGGTAAAATTCCTGATTTTATTAAGTCATCAATAGGTGGATTTCTGTCGCTGGATAGGAGTTTTCTGTGAAATTAAACATAGAAGTAAATAAGTAACTTTCATAATGAAAAACGTGTGGGAAATATATCTCTGTGCCATTCTTTATTTTTACCTTGCAGCCTGGACAGCACTCAGTTGGATCACTGGGTTGTCACTTGTGGCGTTCTAAAAATAAATAAATAAATAAAAAATAAATAAAACCTAAAAATGCACAAAATACACACTTCTAATTAAAAAAAAATAGCTAAACATAACATACCTGCAATATAGCTTCTAGCGTTACATTTTGCTTGAAAAGAAAAAAAAAAGTTTTAGTAATTTTGTTGCTAAATTATATTATTTTTAAACATTTAATACAACCAAACTGATTTTAACAGAGTATCAGTTCGTAATTCTACTTTACAATGTTTTGAGACACTATCAAAGTTTTAAAAATAAGGAGCTTACTGCTTTGAAGTCAGCATCAACATCAGAATCTTCTAAACTTTCTTCTTGGGGAACATTTCTTTTTTTCAAAAGATGTTCGTCTCTTTTGTTCTGTAACAGAATGACAAAAAAGACACAATGCTTATTACTACAGGGTGATGATATAATGGCCCCTTTCAAAATAAAAGTTAAGACAAGGCTGCTATTTTTAAAAATACATTTGTAACTGCAAATAGAATTTGTAGTATTTCAGCTGTAAGAATCTATAAGCTTGTTAATCACAGAACTATGACAACCCATGACATTTGAATCAATTAAAACTTATAGTTTGGGGATCAATTTTGTAACAGACATTTACCATACACATAGATCTGCAAGACATTAACATTTAGCCACACATAACAGAAATTATTTTCCAGTGTCAGATTAGTTTTCAGCTAAACCTACTTCAAAGTTCCCTGGTTACATGTATTTTCATCTTGTGTGTAAAGTAGCACAATCCATGTACATTGACATTTGTAATAAATATTTCCCATTTACACTGTTAGCCTGATTTCTAACTCAAAATAAAGCATCCTCTAGCCTTAGCTCCTTTAAGGAACTACTGAAGAAAAAAATTACCTTCTCAGTGGTAGAGTACCCATTTAACATTTCTACCTTGCTTAATTAGAATATTTGAACACTTAAAGCCCTAATTTAAAAAGTAATCAAATCATCAATTGTAACTGTAACCAGATGCGTGTTTTCACAAATTTAAAATGTACTAAAGCTATTATTCCAAACGCATGAAGCAAAGTTTTCTAAATTTTAGACTTTATCTTTTGCTTGATATGTCTAGAGGTACAATCAAGGATCGAACAGGCAATTTAAGATTATGATGCAGCACATATATAGCTAAATACCTTTTTGTGGTTTTGTTTTTGTTTTTAATAAGCACATTCAGATTTTAATCTCTAATGAAGAAAAACATTGAAAAATGTGTAAAAAATAGCTGTAACACCTAAAACAAATATACTAACAAGGAAAACCAGGCTTTTCAGTCTCAAACAATTATCTGACAACCAAACAGTACTGATTATAGAGACCATACTATACCATGCCTTGCTTGTAATATATAAATATATATTTTATTTTAGAAAAAAAGAGCAACATGACATCCAAAACTTCTAGGACCTGCTTATTTTTCAGACATTTTAAAAGTAGACGTTTTAAAAATAATTTAAAACAACTTTTCCAGCCTCAGTTTGAAAGGCTCTCAAGCAATATATTAATAATGGCAGCATACTCAGAGCACGTCCATACGGACAACATATTTTGTTGTCAAGTGGTTTTGGAGAGAAGGAAGATGGAAATGAGCAGGCAGTTAAACAGTGTTGCGCAGACAAACTGCATCAGACAGGTACACACTGGGGGATGCTTTCACTATAAAGTCCTAGAATATATTTGATTTTCCACACTCAGTACATGGCACTGCCATTTTAAGCAAAGAAGTGCTAGGGAATAGACTGCCTTGGCTTAATGAATTATTTGGTATACTGCTTCTTGTGGAACTTGTTTAGAAAGTGCTTATATAGAATTCTCTTAGCATAGGTAAAATTTGCTTTGTGTAATTTCTGCAAGCTGTGAACCTTTGAAACTTTCTGCTTCATTAAATAAAAAAGGCCTCAGAGTCTTCAGGCTAGAAGATGAGGGGAGCTGCATCCCTGGAGATAAGTAAAGGAACAGAACTGTGTCTAACACAGAAGATAAACCAGAAGAATGTTTCAGTTTGCCCAGAACTTTTTCTTCAGCTGCAGGTACAGGTCAGGCCTTTGACTGACAGCCCACCTGATGAAAATGAAGAACAGGGAGACCCCAGACTCTAATTTTGCAATTGGCCTGGAGTGCCACATCGGGCAGTGGGGGAGGCTTGGATTGCAGGGCTATAATCATCCAAGTTTTTGTTCTGCTGAGGGTCCCTCTTCAGGAGGCCCCCCAGCTCGAGCTGCTCTACGCTGTACCTTGTGAATAAATTATTTGTTTTAGAAGACTTTCTGGAATCCGTGCCTGAGTCTCTGCTGTGGGGAACCTCGGGAAAAGGAACATCCCTAATGAGGAAACTTCATTCAAACCAAATCTATCTGGCTTTGCTCAAGTACAATTCCTTTTCCTACTGTTCATCTAAACGGTAGCCTATACTTTGGCAACTACAAGGACTGGACCAAATTTCCAGAGGCCTATGCTCAGATCAGCTTTCTCCAGCGCAGGGCTACTACACGCATCTCCTCAGGGAGGAAGGGCCTCCTGCCCACCTCGGATGAATGGCTCCCCCAGGATCAGCTGTGCTGCCAGGGTAAAACAAGCCAGTCTCGGGACAAGGGACTGAAGCTAGAGGAAGGCCCTGTCTTGAGTCAACTGTCCTCCTCTTCCCACCTAGAGGTATCACCACAGTTCATGGGCATGAGCAAGTCAATACATGCATGAACATACAGGAATTTACATATTTATTTAGGAGGATGGCAGGTCCCACAGATGTTCCCTGGCTACTGAAAAGGTGCAGCCTGAAGGAATTGTGGTCTTAGTGCAGAACCATCACCAGCTGTATGCTGGACCAAGTCAAATGATCCATATTAGATCAATGACAAAGAAACTTGACCCTTCCAAGTCAATATCAGTAAACTACCGTGGTACAAGGCAGGTTTTTCCCAGTTCTGCTCTGCTCTGCCTGAGGTATTTGGTTGAATTTTATACATCTCATGCTCATAAAAGTCAGGGAAAGAGATTTGCAGAGTTTTTGAAAAATATGGTTCTTGTAAGAATTGTTATTCACAGATTCAGTTGGTGATATTTGTTTCTCAAACAATTTTTTCAGTATCAGCAGCACTCAACTATGTGTTTTGCAAGATCTTGCAATTAGGACAGGTGATCTTTACTTTTAAATTTTTGTAGAAAAGTCTTTTAGATGCTGGCCTCTTGCAGATTCTTCGATTCAAAAGATGATGAAATTGATTGCTCAAGAACTTACTATTAACTAAACTATTGACTAACTAAGAACATACTATTACTAAACTATTTTAATTGAATTTACTGAAAAGAAAATTCTAGTTAGGAAATGTCACATCTCATTTGATATTTTCACATTTATTGTGTAATTAAAAAAAGAAAAAGCTTTTTATGTGCCCAAACAGCAGATTCTCCCATTTAGGTGTTTCACATCATTGTATTAGCAGATTCCCTCACCACCGAATCCTCTGACCTTACAGAACTGTCCCCTTATTTGGGGAGAATTATGTCACCCACAACATACTCATAGGTAAGCTTAGAAAGTGTGGGTTGGACAAGTGCACAATGACATGGAACATGAACTGGCTGGATGGCAGAGCTCAGAGGGTTGTGATCAATGGTGCAGAGTCTGATTGGAGGCCTGTAGTTAGTGGGGCTCCGCAGGGGTCAGTACGGGGTCCAGTCCTGTTCAACCTGTTCATCAATGACCTGGATGAAGAGACTGAGCGCACCCTCAGCAAGTTTGCTGATGATACCAAACTGGGAGGAAGGGCTGACACACCAGAAGGCTGTGCTGCCATTCAGCGAGACCTGGACAGGCTGGAGGACTGGGCAGAGCAGAATCTAATGAAGTTTAACAAGGGCAAGCGTAGGGTCCTGCACCTGGGGAGGAATAACCCCAGGTACCAGTACAGATTAGGGGTCGACCTCCTGGAAAGCAGTGCTGCAGAGAAGAACCTGGGCACATTGGTGGACAGCAGGTCAACCATGAGTCAGTAATGTACCCTTGTGGCCAAGAAGGCCAACAGTATCCTGGGGTGCACTAGGAAAAGTGTGACCAGCAGGTTGAGCAAGGTTCTCCTCCCCCTCTACTCTGCCCTGGTAAGGCCACATCTGGAGTACTGTGTCCAGTTCTGGGCTCCCCAGTTCAAGAAGGACAAGGAATTACTGGAGGGAGTCCAGTGGCAGGCTATGAGATCATGAAGAAAGACAGAGAGCTGGGTCTGTTCAGCCTGGAAAAGGCCGAGAAGGGATCTCGTCGATGTTTATAAATATCTCAAGAGTGGGTGTCAAGAGGATGGGACCAGACTCCTTTCAGTGGTGCCCAACAATAGGATGAGGGGAAACGGCCACAGGCTGAAGCACAGGAGGTTCCATCTAAACATGTAGAGAAACTTCTTTACTTCGAGGGTGTCAGAGCACTAGAACAGGCTGCTCAGAAAGGTTGTGGAGTCTCCTTCTCTGGAGACATTCAAACCCACCTGGACACATTCCTGTGCAACCTGCTTTGGTGAACCTGCTTTAGCTGGTGGGTTGGACGAGATGATCTCCAGAGGTCCCTTCCAATCCCAACCATTCTGTGAGAGAAACTGGTACACTACCATTCTGTGTTGCTCCCCACAAAAGAACCTATGTTTGCACAGAATGGATGCACTTTGGGGAGCTTTGACTGAAGTGTGTCCAAAATGCAGAGGATAAGCAAAAGCCATTTAAAGGGATATTACTCCACTGCTGTCATATGTGGAAACTTAAACAAGGCCAAAGCCTTCTCAGTTTTGTTGAAATTAAATAGATGGCATCCATTTGGAATGAAGATCACATTATTAAAATGGATAAGAATATTAGATATTCACATAGATGTGGGCTGCATCTATCGTGCATGTTCCACCCTCAATACTTTTCATCCCCAAAAGACATTAACCATTAACAGTTGAAACCATATCATGCATTTTCTAGCTTGAAAGATCTCCAAGTTTTTGGATTCAAAAAGCAAAGTCAGACTGCAACAACTGTGGTACTGAATGTGTATCCCTCTCTTCAAGATACACAATCACATCATTCTGAGTGATAAGGGTTTGTCAGGGTTGTGCCTCCACTAGAGTGTAACATAAGGGCTATTATATCCAGTTACTCCAGAGAGCAAGAATGAAGGTATATCTTGAGATCCTCTCTCAAACATCCCAAAATACCAGGATGGCAGTGGCTGGAATATAGCTGGAACAAAGCAAGAGTCCCACTATAGGTGACCGAACAGCATCCTCTCAGAATGACAGGAATGAGCCGCATGGCCTTCTGCAGCCAAATAGCTAGAAAATCACCTTCCACAAACACGAGGCAGAAAGTCTGGAGCATACCAGTGGACAAAGCACTGGATTATTTCATGCCACTTCACCCAAAGATCTTCAGAAAGACTACCTGCCTGTAACCATTATCTGATACACACTTCATGGTTAATCACTCAAGTACTGTTAGCTGAAATAATTCCCTTGAGTAGTATTTAGAGGGGCATGTACAAATTGTCTCTGCTTGGGGCTACAGAATTGGTGATGAACACTTTTTTTGGTAGAAATCTCTCAGGAACTTGGACAAAGAAGAAAGGAGGGCAAGTTGTAAATGAACACATATTTACAGAAGAACAGCAGGAAAACAGTAACTTGCCTCTCTACTTCAAGGAACTGTCCATACCTACACTGAGGCAGTGGGTATCTCCAAGCAGTATTCCTCACAAAAATTCAACTTCCCTGGAGGAGAGTCCCTTGAATCCCCAGGTGAACAGATACTGAAGGACTGTTCTCCTTCCTAATGGCAGCAGCATGCTGAGAGGTAAAATAAAGCAGAGATCCACCTAACTGTTCTGCCGCTATCAGGAACAGAGCCATCCCACTGGGAGGCCACCGATCGGTGAAGATCATAACAAAGGAACAACCTTTCAAAGTCTGGCCACCAAACATATATAATCTAGGTTTAAATTCCACTGTGAGACATGGCCCATTGGCAAGAGAAAAACTGCATCAGACTAATTAGAAATCTCAGCACCATAAGACAGCAACACTGAAAAGCCTTCTAATTGTAGCTGGTTGTTAACAATGGCCATAATAGACACCATAACTGAGCCAACCAAGAGCCCAGTTCTCACTTGTTCCAGCAAGCAAGTTAATAGCTCCTTAGAGAGCCTTTATACCTGTATACACAACCATCCAATTCCTTTAGCAACATGAGCATGCCTAGGAGGATGCTTCCTAATGTTAATGTTGACCAAAACAAATATGAGTAAGCAAGTGTATTCTAATACCAAGATATTTTACCCTCCTTAGGAGATACAGCTGAACTTCACAGGACATAATTGACCACAAGTTGATGCTAGAATTTCTGTGAATGCAGACAACGTTTTCAGGTTGTCAGTCATGTGGTGCCACAAAAAATGACCTTAGCCCCGGAAAGTATGAGCAAGCAAGAATGTTCCTGTAGCTACTCACTGTTTGCAGATGGTTGGGCTGAAAAACAACTGTCAGAAACACACCTAAAGGAGCTTTTACAACAGCCTGAAGCAGAGAAGCTAGCGCTAATTCAAAAGCACTAAAACTTTCTTACTAGGTAAAAGCTATCCTTATTAGCATTTCTTATAAAGTCAAAATGTTCACAGAACCTTCCGGTCCTAAGAAGTGGCCCTAAGGCTATTTGAAACAGTTCTGTTTGTTTGGAGAAGCATCCAATTCCTGGACAGCTAAACCACTGTATGCAGTAACTTGACAGACAAATCCCACCCCCCTGCATGAGGTAACAGAATATGATTTGCAGCTTAGCATGACCATACTGTGACAAACTAAAAAGTTTTTGCCTAAATCACAGCACCGGCCTCTTCTGCAGGCTCCTGTGGTGAAAATGAAACCAAATGAGCACACTTGGATACAGCCATCCTGTTCAAAGCATGGTGAGAGAGCCCTTTCCAAGAGAGAGGTCTCAGACTGGAATCCCTGATGAAGGCTAAGACCTTGTCACCAACAAAACTGAGAAGCTGTCCTTCAAAAGTGAAGATCCTCAACCACTGCTTGAACCATGCATGATATGTACAACCAAGTCTGAAAGTTCACAAACAGCTGGTTATAAGCACGTCCACATTCTGGTAGAGATCCTACGAACACTGTCTACAGAGGTTTCAGTATGAACGAAAGGTATGTGGACACATTTGCCAGGCAAAAATGCTGAATGGTTAGAAACAACAGGAATGATACCATGAGTATGACGATCTGCTGAGAGTTTTTGATGACAGATACCCATTGTTTGCTTCACTGACAGTGGGAAGGTCAGGCTACTTGAACAGTAAATATGCAAACCCTGCAGATCCTGGTACTTCTTGCTTACCTTCTTGGAAGATGGCCACAGGATTTTAAAAAGTTCCTATCAATGCAAACAAGTTTCAAAGACAACGTGATTAACAGAAGAAGAATCCTTGTGAGCAACAAGGATGTTCATCAGCTCTGCGCAACATTCCACTTTAGTACTATAGCACATGACCAATAGGATATGCTAATGGAGTGGTCAAAGGTGTTAAGCATAAATTTATACATGGTTTTCAGCATTTGCCACATGGGATAACTCTGTGAAGAGTCTCAACTCTGTTGGGAAGATTCAAGATCACAAGAGAAAAGAAATACACAAAATCTTTGCCTTCAGGTAGCAAACACCATTATTAAATGCTGCTTCAGATCAGGGAGAGGCTTAGGAACTCAGCAACCAGTAGGATGAAGTTCTTTTGATATGAAGTTACGATATTTATGTTTGAGTCCTCTGAGGACAAAGAGTAGAACTTAAAGAACATCTCAACATTAGGAACTGAAGTGCCATCCAGCATTAGCTTTATTCACAGGTGAAAAGCAGCAGTTCTTTCATCTGCTCTTACATCCTAGGAAAGACTAAAGGATCAGGCCAGTGATGGAGGTAGATTCAGGTTGTCCAGATGTCCCTTTTAAGCTACCATGGTTTCGACAGATTGAGCTGAACTTCTAGGTTTCACTTACATGTAATGTCCAATTTTGGTTTTGGGGAGCGAGAGCACCTGCCACAGTCTGTCATGAAGAAAAAGAAAATGCCTACCACTCCAACCTCATCGTGGTAAAGGGATGCTCTGAAAACCTCTACTGAATACCCTCCAAATCAAAGTTTTCACAGGTGGCCTATCTAGTCTGAGTAAATTTAGTAACAGCTTTTGGATATGAACCTTGGGGAAGATTCCATTTCTTTAATGGTTGGGAAAGGACTATTAGTTGGCTCTACTCACTGTCTTAGAACTGATTAGCACCTATGGAGATTTAAAAAAAATAAACCCGAACTGTAAAAAGGCTGAACAGGTCAATCTGATGATCCTACAATCCATGGATATCAAAATTACATCCTACATGCTCAGTGAACTATGTCCCTTGCATCCAAAGGCAATCAAATCAAAGTGATTCCAAGACTGTTCTTCAGATAAAAAAGCACAGCTACAGATATGCAGTTGGAAGACGAGGGCTAGTTCTCTACATTTGAGCTCTGCTAACTCATTTTTGTGACAACAGACAGCAGTCACAATGTTCCTGTTGGGCCAGTGCACATCTTGGAAGATGAGCAGGTTGACTAAAAATAAGTAGACATGTACACGTACACCAGCATGTGGCCCCAAGCAGAGATTGCAAAGGCTGAGGCTGGTTAAGTTAACCAAAGCAAGCTCTTACTAAAATGGATTCAAGCAATCCTCCAAGGAATTTCTTCATAGCCCTTTTCCACCAAGTCTCCAGAAGAACACATTGAGGACATAATTTTCCTCCTAGGGTCTTTTTTTTCAATTTGAGGAATCAGTTAAGGCAGAGTAGACGCAAGCTCTTTCCTAAGAATTTGTGCTACTTACACTGGATAGAGAATCCTCCAGAAGAAAATACTAATAGTGCTTCAGTCTCCCTGTGATTATAGCTGTTTCTTCGAACTTGGTGGACTTAGACCTACAAAACGTACTTTACAGTGAATGAAAGGTTACACTTTCACATTCAACTGGAAAAAACACGTAAACAAAGCAGGTTTTACTGTCTTGAACATGAAAATGTGGACTTCTTTAACTTTTTTTTTTTTTTTTTGCATTTTCAGACTTCCTGGGAATCAGAAAAATATTTTTCCCACCCTAGGTCTCCCAGCAAGATAAAGACAGACTCCTTTCCTTAAGGCTCACTACTTTATTTAGGTGCTATTGTGGATATAAGCCATCTTATTTAAGAAAGATCAGAGTAGGGACAACAAGTACAGTATGCCAGAGAAACAGGTAAAAAAGACATATGCCCACTGCTCCTTAATCCACCACTTGTTTAGCAAATAATTGCTTTGCCTTGCATCTAACTTAATTGGCAATTAGAGCTTTCATGAGCTCATGTCTATGAGCTCTCAGAGGCAGTGGAGTTTGCCAAGAAAGTAAAAAATAAACCTTGTGAGAGATCCTGGAAGTTTTTAGCATTCCAGTTAGTTAGCAGGCCTTAAAGGAGGACAGGATCCCCTGTTTCTGCTGAGGAGTGTTAAGGCCTCCTCTGAAGGGTGGCATCTGACTAAATGACCATAGCATTGATCACCTTTCTTAGAGCATACAAGCTGCCCAGCTCAAGCTTCCTCCTCACCAAAGGCCAAGTGCCCAAGAATGAAAGGCGCTCTCACAGCAATGGACTTACAGGCTTTGTCAGGTATGGAACCTTAAACTGAATCCTAACCATTACTCACCCACCCCACTCACCTTTAGTGTGAGACTAATCAGCTAGGTTAGCCAATTAATTCCAGAGTCCCTGTTGCTAACAGATCAGCCTTTTGGTTTCTGTAATGCTAAAATTAAGTGTTAAACATTCTAAATCAGACTTTGCAAAGACACTATACCAAGAAACTTACATTTTAAATCCTGAGACAGCCTGCATGACCAGAACTGACATCGTTATCTTGTCTGTCTGGCAAGAGAAATGTGCTTTGGCCCATTGCTGCACTAACAATATAGCCAGAGACGATCTTTCCAGAAGTTTAGTAAGTCTGTTCCCAAAATGCGTAAAACACGTGTTCAGCAAGGCCAACATGGAATCAGAAAAGGGCACCTGACCACCAGGAGCATCATCTGACTGGCTCGCAGTGCCAAGCCTTGCCTCAGCCAGGATTCTGCCAGATAACTGCTATCCTTTTATGTCATAGATAGCTTTGTTAGCTCAATTCCTAATCAAAAAGTAAGAAAAGTGGGAAAAGGAAAAAAAAAAAAAAAAAAGGAAAAAAAGTAAGGCTTCTTTCTGAAGAAGAGCTGCAGTGTGGTGTGAAGATAGTGAACAGAGATAATACATTTTGAAACACAGAATGTGTTTCAAGTGCACCTTGATGTCTGTAATCTCAAAAGAATAAACACCTCACACTAATCCATGCAGAAGTTGTTTACTACTGTTCAAAGCTGTGAGGTTTTTTATTTATTCCATCTTGCAAAACAAATATGTAAGCAACTTTATCAGATCCATTCATTTAATATTTATATTACGGTATATTCAAAAGACAAACCCATTACTATATAGTGTTTCACCAGAACAGATAAAGAATATGCTCAATTTTCCTGTTTCTTCAAAAGCCAGGTGCACACACAGCATCTGGATAGCTGGAATAAAGGGAAGATGACTCTTTGTTTTGAAGAGGCACTGGTGGATTACTAAAGTCACACCAACACAAACATTTCCCGTGTTTGGTATACTCTTGCTAGGGTAGCAGTGTTAGCCACGAAGATGAAGACTGAAGCAATGATATTACAGCTTATCCTTTCCACTGTTGGAGCTTAATAAAATACATCCCTTTAGATTTCAGTCCCAATTCTTTACCAGAAGCAACAGCCTCATATCTGCCACAGAGTTCCCACAGCAAACCAGTTGCCCACAAGCACCAGTTCAACTGCTGCAAACCAACAATTCGGACACATGCTGAATCTCTTAGTAAAGCAGATTTCTTCTGCTCCCTGCAGTGAAAGATGTTCAGCAACCACTCCAGAAGAATGCAACTTCCTGCGTTTAAATGTTCTGCAGCTGCTGTTCACTCTTGATTTACAGTCTGACATACATCCAGTGCTTAGGCTTCTCTAAATGTGTAACTGATCTTCGCACATGCAGTTTTCAGTGAAAAGTCACTAGCAGCTCACAGGCTTCCTCTTCCTCATTTTCACTCATGTATTACTGGCACATACAAGACTCCTTGCACACAGAACAATCCATTTCCTTAAGTGTATGACTTGCTCCCCACCATGCTTCTGTAATAAAATGACCTTGAAACTGTGACCCGTTACAAAAAACAATTATAAGAATTAAATTAAAATTAAAATTCTCACTTTGTACTGCAAAGCTCTCTCCAAAGTCTGCACTGGAATGCTTGCATACAGTCTCAATTTAATGAGATGTATGTGGATATGCTGCATTAGCTAAGCCATCTTTTACAGCACTGCTTTGCTAGCAGGCATTGGCCGCCCAAGTGTTATGAATGATTCTTCCCAGTGCAAATTTCAGTTACATAGCGAGTTTACACTGAGTCAACACACTAGTTCTGAACAGAGAAGGCCGTTATAATGTCAACATAAACTTCGAAACCAAAATTACCTGAATCTCATTTTAATAAAAAACTGGCTAATTTCCTTTTTCACTTGGCACCTGCCACTGTATGTAAAAGTCACTTTCTCCACACCTTGGTCATCTGCCAGTACTGGTAAGGCCATAGCCAGCTTAAGCTACACAACACATTCAGACATCTTCAGCTAGATTCTTTGCTTAGGAAAATATGAAGGCATTAAACAATTTTTAGATGACACACCATGTTCATGTTATTATGATTTTTTTTTCCAGTCATCTGGGTCCAATTAGGTTTCCTCAACTAACTCTTATAGTCTCAGGATAAATCTTACAGATAGTTATTGTAATGAGATACAGAAGGTTTTCTATAAGACCTGGGGGAAAAAAAAAGTCTCTTCAAGAAGAACTGAAGGATCCCAAGAACATACTAGCACAACATTTTTGATAGCTCCTACACAATCAAGGGATAAGTGCAGACACAATTTCTCAAAAACAAGTCAGGCTAATTTTTATCAAAATAACTTCCATTCAGAAACACTTCACCTTGATTTTAGCAAGGTTTTAATTTTCTCTCTCAGTTTGCAAGTACTGAAAAGAAAATTTAGATGAAATTGGGTGGGTGTGCACCTCCAAGTATGCCCCAGACTGTCACTGGTTCAACTGGCAAACTGGAGATATGCATCACATGGGAGACCCAAAGGAGATTGTCCTACAACTAGAATACTGAAAGCACACACTTTCATCAAGTCATTCATGAAACTATTAGAAAACATGGGTGATACCAAGGTGGGGAAGTCTTAAAGCATTCTGGGGAACAGAATGGGAATTCAGGTTAAGAAAGTCTGGGAATAGCAGAGACAACTCAAAAGACAAGAAGCAATCATGTTTAAAACTTCTGCATTTATTTAACTATGCAAATAGAGAACATAAACAACTATCTTTGCTTTGCAGTACTGTAGGAAGAAGTGTCCAAAGAATGTAACAAATCACAGACTGAGTGCAAGTCAACAACATACTCAATATAAATAAGAATACTGTGTGAAAAATTGTTTTTCACTGTCCCATTTAAACCTCAGCTGTGGCCTGCATACATCTGCACTTCCAGAAAGATACAGGCAATTTGGATCTGAGGAGCAGCAACAAGTCAAATCTAGGAAACAGAATGTTGAAGGAAAGGGCCAAGAATTGAATTTGTCTCAACAGGATAAAGCTAAAGGGGCCAGTATCAGTCCTCAAATATATTGAAGGTACCCAAAAGCAGATAAAAGTTCACCCTTTCTCTTTATACACATATCCCAAGAGTGGTTTAGCTTGTGAAAACGTCCTCCAGCAGCAATCAATCCTTCAAGGTGCTTAGAAAGGCTGTTGGCAGTGTTATGAAAGATGAGGGTGTAACACATCTTGTGTTTAGGCAGAGCACTGAACTAGATCACCTCTCAATCATGTTCTTCCCAGCTATATTGGCATTTACCCAATACAATCAAAATCTGAGCCTAAAATTAACTCCCCTCTATAGCACAGAAGCAGTAATGTCCAAAAAAAAAAAATAAATGAACATACACGCTTTCTAAATCCTAAAGCTCTCCCTTTAACCATTTGGAGACTTTAAACATTTAAACTGATGACACCTTCACTGTAATGATATGGGAACTGGTACAGAAGCTGAATATGGATTATTTGCAAGTGATACACTGGAGTACAGCAGTACTGTTCCGCTGTACTGAGCTTAAGGACTTGGAGAGTAAAACTAACATTAGAATCTGCAGTTAGCAATCTACAAATTTTTTTATCTAAGTTTGGGGCCATGAAGCAAAGCTTATGGCAAAATATTTACCTAGGACATCAGAGCACTATTAGTAAAGTAACACAGTTGACAAACAAAAGCAGACTCACCTTCCGCAACTCAATTGTAACTTCATTTCTGTGTCTTCTCATAGTCTGTAAATAAAAAATAGAAAATATTTGCATGTAAAGTAAGAAGTGTTTTGGTTTAGAGTCAATTGTTTCTAGGTCAAAAGTGCAGTTATTCATCAAAAAGATACTGAAACCAGTGTGTATAATTTATAATTCAACCTTTCTTAGCAAGATGCATGAGTTGGTTTTTTGGGTTTCTTTTCTTTTTTTTTTTTTTTTTTTAATTTTATTTTATTTTTAAAGACTACATCTTACAGAAAGCTTTGTCATGAACTACAATAAGTATCACAAAGGCAGAAAACATTGACTTCCTCATGGAGTCTCACTGGAATGACTCTTCAAGTACTTACATGTGCACATCAAAAAAAGCAGCAAATATAGGTTAGACAGTTTCATATTCACATACGATCACTTTCACAACCTAAACACGTAACCTATGCCAGTTATCTGGCCAAAGTCAACCATGAGTGACAGAAGATGACTGAGTTCAATGCAAACAAGACAGATAAGGCTTGTGGTAAAAGAAAATGAAGTACAGTGACACTGAGTCTACTTAAGTTCTATAGCCTGAACACTGTAAAGGAAAACCAGCCCATAAACATCTCAGCTCCTTAAAGATACTGGGAACTCAAGATACATCCCCTACAGTGCTTCTTAGCTGAAAGAGATCACAAGCCTGAGAAAGAACAATTTTAGCCTAGTAAAGGCAATCTCCCTGCATTAATTTCACAATCAATGGAAAAGACATGTACCAATCAGAACGCAATAGAGAGAAAATCAGGACTGGATGACTGCTGGCAGCCGACAAAGATCACCCACGCTAACTAAAATTAGCCTTCAAAATATGTTCTGTGTCCTATCCTTGCTACTGACCTTCACTGCTGCTATCACGTTCCTTTTGAATTTGGGCAAGTAACTTCCCTAAACTACAAAGTCTTAGTGAAGACCAGCAGTACACAGAACACACCAGCACTCCCCATCAGCCATCTAAAGAAACACCAAACATGCTAAAGCTCAAACACAGGTAAATAAAATGAGCAAACTTCACACCATGAATCTACACAGGATGCAGTTTCAGTGCTCAGATCACTACTTTAACTTCACTGTTCTCAACCAGTTTGCATAGCAGTATTCATTTTATGACCTTAAGTTGATTTGAGAGCATGGAAGGTGTAAGGCTTGTTTTCCTGTCCACTGCTTGATTAACCAACTCACTCAAGTAAACACAGACACAATTCTAATTTTAACATCTACAAGCATCAACTACACTACTTTAGATAAAACAAGTCCTCATTGCAGTAAGAGGACACTCACACTACAGTATCTAACAGAACTATGTTTTTCTTCCCCCTCGTTATTTTGCAAAACCATTTGATTCTTGTGAACATCTGAGCCTGCTGTAAACACTCAGTATGACAGGACTGGACTGCTGGGGAATTGGGAGGACATTGGGTAGGTGGGGAATGGACAAACTGAAGAACCTGAAGTCATTGCATGCAACTAGCAAGACCAGTCATTCAAGTTTCTCATTATATTAGAATTTCATATTTGAATTATCTTAAAAACTGGATCAAATTTAAGGGCACTAAACACCCTAAAAATGTTTTTCAACACTTCTTCCCCATGATAACTCCCATGTCAATGGAAAAATGTTGTTAGGCAAAGCTGTCTTAGATTTCTGCTATAAAAGCTCATTTTCTCGATCATTCCAAACATGCTAGACACCAAAAGTCCTTTATGGAACTTCCCACTACAAACAACCCCCCCAACTCCACTCTAAAATCTAATATATTATTCCTACTTACCTTAAATGTTAAGGGGTACCCAAATACATGAGAAATTAGTTAACTTGAGTGTCTATTAGCATTTTCTCCCCAAAATCGAGTACTGTATGTGCCAGATTTGAAATCTCAGTGATTTAATGGATGCAAGACACAATTTACTTAAGTTTGCTCCTGGTTACAATTAATTTTTTCATTTATCTATGGAATAATATTCTAGAGTATTTTCTATTGAGCAAAAAAATCAGACCAAACCTGAAGCTTTTTAGGGGACAAGCATAACATTTGCCAACTACCATTCTTCTGGAAGCAAGGCAGATTTAAGAAAGATTATATGTTGTGTTCAACAGCTTAGTATTTTTCGTTTACAAAAAGACCAATACAACGCAATCCCAGTCAAGGCATTACTATTCATTTCATCAATTTACTCTAAAACCTCCTTTAACAATGCTTCGACTAAAGACAGTTTCTCAGAGTCATCCATCCATAAAGGCTCTTCTGGGAAGACTGTAAGCTTCTTTCTAAAGGCAAATAATTCACTCAGCTTCTCAGTTAGGGTTTTATCTTTGTTTCATACTTCCATTATTTCAGCCCCACTGATCCTACCCTATTGCAATTCTGTCTCAATATTTTTTTACTAGTTTTTCGCTTTTATCAAACTGTTCTTCAAAATATTTGACTACTTCATAATGGTTTTACATTTAATGTGCAAGAATCTCTCATCTTTTCCTCATTTACAAAGCTACCACTCTTTAGAAAGATTCTTCAAAAAGGTTATCAAATACGTGGATGTTTTGCTGACTAGTGGCATACATTTTCTGAGCTTTAATACCCATCTTAAGGCAATCTCCATACTACCTAGGCTTTATCCTTTCAGTTGTTCTTCTGTATTTCCCTTTTTATATGTAGCTTCTCTTTCAAAGCAGATCTGGTTCATCTGCTTTTCTTCCTTCCTCCTTTAAAAGACAGAATAGGCAGCAGTCACCATTAAGTCCAGAGCTGCTTCTCTATTCACAGAGCAAGCAGGTTGATAACTGGGGATATCACTTAGCCTCAGCTTCACAGAAGTGCTTAGTTTCGTCTGGCCTCCACTGAATTAAGGTCTCCCAGTCTTGCAGAGCTTCCTGCCAGCATGACATCTTTAAAAAGTCAGCATGTTGGGGTCACCAGGATCATCCAAGAATCAGTAGTACAGTGTTAGGACTACTGGAAGTCTTCCTACAAGGATAGGTATTGAAGTTCTCAAAGAGCCTATGGTACATTCTGGCAGTTAAACTTGGTTGCCATGGTGGGATCATGACCAGGGCCCTCAGCTAGATGTATGCTGACATCATTTCTAACTTGATGATACTCGTATTCCACTTCCATGTCCCTGATATGAGATGACCACTGCACACCAATATATTTAAGACCACAGAATCCACTTCCTACATATAAATTGTTGCAATTATAGACTGTACATGCAAAACATGTATGCACTTGACAATGGCCTGATTTCTCAGTTTTACACCTGCTACTTAACTGGGATTTATTCAGGCTGTTACCCATCATGATCTTCTCTTTACCACAAGAGCTGCTACACTAGTGATGAACTGCTCTACAATAAACTGCTGCAATTCTGCAATTTGGTTCTCTTTGCCTAGAGAGACCACACTCTTAAGATCAAAAACATGCTTCAACTTCATTACATTGCACAAAATCAAGGTATACGTATAGCACCATGCTACATATTGGACTCTCCTGCTGGGGTTTTGTAAGCTTTATTTTAAAACCCGCAGACTGATAGGCACAATTTCTAATCTAATCTGTTGCGGGGACAGGGGGTGGGGACAGGCAGGGAGGTTTGGCAAATCCCGAATTTTATTCCCCCAAAGTCAGACTTAAAGCGATCCAGGTCATTTTTTGTCCCGATTTGGCATTTCTTAAAAGGTAGCTATTTAAAGCTTGTGTTTCTGATGAAGCATTTTAGAAATACAACAGGTTATCAGGACCTTCCTACAGCCTTTGAAAAAGTTAACATACTGTAATCCAACAGTATATAAAGGAAGCAGTCTTAAATACCACTGCAAGCCTCCCTTTAAGGAAGCATTACCACTGTAAGCAGAATACCACACTTTTATACTACCTGCAAGCCCCAGCATGCAGGGAACTGACAGGCTTGCTTACAAGAGATTTATACAGTAGTAGAAAGGTTAAACATTTTCCCCAGCTAACACAGGTCAGCTGAAACAGAGAGAAGAGACAAAATTATTCTGCAACTTAACCCCACAGATTCATTATCAGCTTTCAGGCTGGGAGGACAACCATCTGCCAAAGTCTATATATGCTACACTAGTTGAAGCCTAACAAGATGTTACCGATGGATCTAATAGAGTGTTTGACATGCACAGCATCTGACTACGGTCACTTCTCAGCTTAACATACTCAAACAAGTAACTTCACACCACACCGAAATAGCACATCTCAAAACTACCTCCCCAAGACAAATCTGAACTGTTTCACTGAATTAAGAAAATCAGACTCCAAATCTCAGAGAGGGAAAACTTGGCATAAAGAAAACCCTACAATTCACAGAAAATTATGACAGTTTATTCTTGCAAAATCTGAACTGTGAGGCCACACCTAAACACAAGTGTACTAATGCACCACACACAAGGTGCAGAAAGTAAAAATGAATAACTATCAGTCAGCATGTACTATTGAGAAACAAGAAAATACAACACTTACCAGGTTGTGCTACAACATTACATCTCAATTGTTACACATGACTCAAGTCAGACTTAAGTTCATAAAGCTTTTGTAACAAGAGATTTCTTCTCCCCAGTTCCCCATCTGTGAAGAATACTTACCAGTGTGTTTGACAGGTTGACATAACCACAGTAATTCACCAAGTACCTTAAGTTTTATTACAAGTCAGAAGTATTCAGCAGTATTTCTAATGTCAAGTTCCTCTGCATGTTGTTATAAATAAAATAAACCAAATAATAATAATAATAATAAAAAAAATAAATCTATCAGATCCTGTTAGATAGATCAGTGTTCTCACTTCTACCTTGAAATTCTGAATACTATTCCAAAGCCAGATACAAAGCATTACATGCCAATATCTCTCCACAACACCTTCCAGCTGAAAGAAAAAGGATCCTTAGGTTCCCTCAAAGTATCAAAACTGAAATTAATTTAATATGCCCATTTAAAAAAAAAAAAAAAAAAAAAAGAATCACTACACACATTAGGGCTGTTATGTCAAGGGCTGCAAGGAACCTTCTTTCATGGTGATACAAACCACAAAAATGCTAAGCTGACAAAAAAGACACTTGACCTTGAAAACAAAGCAAGCCTCAAGTGAATGTCCAAAATAAGGTTTCAAAGAATGCCCTGTAAAACTGCCTTTGACACTCTCAGTGAGCAGAAGTGACACAGAATACAGCTTTTCTCATCAGACCAGTGTTTCAGCTGCTATCAGCTGGTATCTCTCTCCCAAGAAGAAGCTGACAAGAAACTCAAAGCTCAATTTCAAGGCATCTGTGGAGAAGAAATGCTTTGGTTTATGACAGAACAAAAAACTGTACATAAAACTCCTGATATCAACAGTAAGCCTTACTGTCAGCACATTAAAGAATTGTTTTGATGTAATTAAACATTTGGGACCCTCTGGTTCAACTATGTCATACTTCACAAGTATTGTTTGAGAAACCCTGTACAAAGGTGTAGGAGATGCTCACTACATGTTAAAGAGCAAGCATCACTGCTGTAACACTACCACTTTATGTCTTAAGACAGCCCATGCACACCTTCCTGGCAAATGAACAAAAAGATTACTTGGAATTTTTGAACAGCATTAAGATTCTAAGGAGAGAATAAAGTCTAGCAAGCTTCTCTGGCTTCTTGACCCTTTGTTTAACATAAAAACCATTTAACTGCGTAAGACATGTAACTGCCAGAAAGGCAACTCATATAGCTTCTGTAAACTAAAAAAAAATGAAATTAAAAAGAAAAAAAAAAAAAAAAAAATCAAGGCATCCCAAAAATCAATCAGCTGTACCTGTCTAACATACACCAGAACAAGATAACATTTTTCAAAACCCTCTGTAGCCAATACATAATGCAAAGAGTTTTTCCTGAGGGAGACACAACAACAACAAAATCAGAGGAAGCCAACAAACCCCACCACGGCTATACAAGACTACAAGAACAAAATTCAGGCTAATTCCAAAGGACAAACTCCTATCTGAGACAAAGCAGTCAAAACAATCCTATTTATGAAAGAACAATTTAAAATACTGGTACTACTTTATGCAGGTTAGATCTCATTCACAATGAAATAACTGAACTAGTCTTAGGGTTTCTGTTAATTTGAAATTTCTACTCAATATCTAAAAATCAATCTTAATTGATTATAAGCACTTTAAAGTCCCTTAAGTCTATCACTTTCAGAGACAAGAAATTCTGGATACTCAATAAGATTACTTCATCCCCAGTTACAGTACAAATCAGAAAACCAAAACTATTTATATGTGTGAATGATACAACTAGTGAGAAGCTCAAGTCATTACATTCCCTTTATTATGCTGGGATAAAGATTTTCTAAATGAAATTAAAAACGAAGTGTCATGTACAAGGTGTTTAATAATGTACATTCTCTGCACAGAAAAAAAAATCAAATGCTGCAATAGTTTTAAACATTTTAACCATTTTTAGCTACACCAACTGTATCAGATGGAAGATTAAAGTATAACCATAATCTAACGACTAAAAAGTCTACCTACCATTGTAACAATGAGATCTGGAGCTCAGTGTGGTGCTCACCCTGACTAGCCATCTCATTAAGTGGGATACTTGAAGTGTCATCTTTTAATTAACACATTTACACCCCTTCCACTGCAATAGGAGCAAGTCCAGATAACACCAGAGATGGAGAGGCAAGAAACAGATGTTTTTATGCCAGCCAGCACACCAATATTGCCAGGACAGCTGGCCTGACAGCTGCCCTGCAAGCAGCTCGTTGGCTGCCCCTGCTCTCCTGCAGGCCAACCAGCACACACTGGTCTCCAGCCAGTTCACAAAGTGGGAAAGCCAGGCTCATCTTGACAAGACAAACACCACACAACAAGGTCAGTTTTGGCTATTCTGTGGATACACAAGACACGTTTCCAGGAACTGTGGTAAGATGTGCATTTAGTTGCTTTTTAAAGTTCAGCTCCTGTGCTGGTTTTGCCTGGGACAGAGCTGATTTTCTTCCTAGTAGCTAGTACAGTGCAGTGTTTTGGATTTATACTGGAAACAGTGTCAATAATACAGGGATGTTTTAATGATTGGCTGAGCCATGCTGACACAAAGTCAAGGCCTTTTTTGCTGCCCACACCACCCTACCAGCAAGTTGTCTGAGGGTGCACAAGAAGTTGGGAAGGGACATAGCTGGGACAGCTGACCCAACTGACCAAAGGAACATTCCATACCATATGATGCCATGTTCAGTATATAAAGCTGAGGTAAGAAGGAGGAAGGGGGGGACATTTGCAGTGATGGTGTTTGTCTTCCTAAGTAAATGTTATGCATGATGGAGCCCAGCCTTCTTGGAGATGGCTGAAGACTTGCCTGCCCATGGGAAGTGGTGAATGAATTCCTTGTTTTGCTTTTCTTGTGTGCACAGCTTTTGCTTCACCTTTTAAACTGTCATTATCTCAACCCCCAAGTTTTCTTGCTTTTACTCTTCTGATTCTCCCCCCCATCCCATGGTGGGGGATGGCAGGGGGACAAGCGAGTGGCTGTGTGGTGCTTAGTTGCCCACTGGTGTTAAACAACAACAAGCTATTAAGTGGAAAAGATAACAAATTCACCGACTGATTCTAACTTCTCTGTATCTACAAACTTCTTTAAAAGATAACTGGTCATTTAAATTCTTTATTTCTGCTCTTGCCTCTTAACATTACAGGAACCGGACTCATAGAAACAAAGATATGTGCTTACAGGAAAGAGCTGCCCTGAATACGTAGCTGGGGTAGCAAAGTAGCTTGATTAAACATATACAGTACCCAAAGAGCTTGGCATTTGCAAGTCAATTCCAGACTCCTTCCACCTGCCTAACTGAAAGAAAAAATTTGGCCCAGTTCCAACAACTGGATTGGATTTAACTAATAACTTCCCTCTTGCATATGAGCATACGCTAGAGCAGGGGTGTCACACTCATTTTCACCAGAGGCCACCTCAGCCTCATGGCTGCCTTCAAAGGGCCAAATGTAAAGTCGAATGTAATTTTAGGACATTTGGCTCTTTGAAGGCAACAGCGATGCTGAGGTGGCCCCCAGTGAAAATGAGTGTGACACCCCTGCTCTAGAGTATAGTTTAAATACAATGTAGGTGTGGGTGCAATACAATGAAAGGAGAAGGTGTTTGCATTGATAAAGTAAACACTGTTCTTCCCTAGAAATTGCCTTACTAGCTTTTTTTCCTTATTCCTTCTCTGACACCTTTTAATGAGCATGGAATACTGCAATGCACATGAAAATGCAGAAGCCTCAGGAGCTGGGCTGGTTTTGGGCAGAAAAAAAACCCCTCAGGTGCTTTTTTGTATACAATAGTTGAGATGATTAAGGTTGTCAGCTGCCTATTTTCGGTTAACAGTAGAAATTAAATATTCCATATTTGCACAGGAACACAATTTGTTAATATATATAAAGCTGAGGCTCAGAACAATGACACTGTTCTACTTGTTCTGGCACAGCTGGCTTCAGCCAAAAATAAAGAGACAAATGGACACTGATAGAAGATGACACTGATGTTCTACCTGTTCAGACTTTCAAAGTGCGTATAGCTTAGTCTAAGAATTGCAAGCAAATCACAATACATGAAGGAAAAATTCTGGGATTACTAAATCAAAATTCTGGGGCAGCATCATGATGGTCTGAATGCAACTACTTAATCACAACTGAAAGAATTAAAATCAACAATGCTGTGCATGTTGATCCCCTCTATTTCTTTTGAATGTGCAAAAAGATTTGACATCCATGCCAAACTAAACCAAATGTTTAGCCAAAATTAACCCTTCCTTCTAGGTTTATTCCTTCCATCACAAGCATCATGGATTATTACTCAACCTTTTTTTGCCTCTAGTGTATGTTCTAGGCAGACCTTCCCCACACCTAAGTTTGAGATTTACCTAATTACCAAGTACTCCCATAAGGCTCCAAATTGTCTTTCTAAGAAAAACAGTGATTTTTTTTTTCAGTCATATAGACTACGAAGTTAGAACAACTTCACCTCTGGCTTTGTTATCATAGCTCCATATTAAATTATGCTGACACAGTTAGAAATGCAGGCAGGGGGCATGGATTCCAGAGTACAAGCAACAGATCACAGAATCGTAGATCCACCAAAGCAGCCAAATACACTTAGAATGTGCCTGTACCCTGATCTGAGACTCCAAGAGTCTTATTTCATTTGATTACTGGTTGACCTGAATGGTGTTTGCTCTTCTTTTATGGAAACATTCTATAATTCTGGAGAAAGTAATTCTGGACTCAGTTCAGATTCTCTGTGTGCTGCAGAACCTTAATACTATAAAGTTTCCTTCTGGCTTGTAATTTTTAATGCAGCAATGGTACATTAGGAGCAGAGTGCAGTATTTATGCTATTGTATTTTATGCTGTAATCTGTCTGGGACTTGTGCTCCTCAGGGTTAGGAAAGGCCACTGAAGGATATCTAGTTCTTTTGCAGCTCAAACTGCTGTGCTTTTGCTTTTTTTTTTTTTAATCCCCAGTTTGGGGCCCCTAAAATGAATACCAGCTGCTTTTTGCTAGCCAATCTGTGGCAAGATAACTCAAGTATCTATGTGAACCTGGCTAGTCTCAGCAAACTGGATGCGTGAGATATCCACTGTGATTCCTTTACTTGGTGATGGGTAATGACTCACGAAAGTTGGACATGCGTGTCAATATGGAAAGCCACAAGCCTCCAATTATTGTTGCTGATGGTGCTGACTCACCTGAAAGCCCTATGGAAGCAAACAAAGCTGCCCATCCACATTATCTACTTCTATTGCCCCAAAATATATTGGCAGAAAAGCAATTGCTAAGTTTATTTCATACCAGTTCTTTTGTAAGCATATTCTTCTAGGTCCTGATATCCTCTATGCATTTGTTTAACCTGCATACTGAGCTACTACCAGTTAAGAAGTGAGATGTGAGCACACGTTTTAATTTCCGTATACCAATTACCCAGTTTACAAGTACAGACATATCAAACAATCCTCAGGAGACTGGACCTGAAGCAATTTAGTTGGCTGCATTCAACAAAAATTGCACCAATACTGAAGGATACAAAGCAGTCCAGGATATAATCAACGTGTTATCTGCTGTTTTAATATAGAATAAAAGAAGAGCTGGTATCTCTATTCAATATCAAAACTCAGCTGGGGGAAGAATGATACAATCTAGTAGATTTCCAGTTACTGCTCTTGTGTGAATCAAGGACATTATACCTAGTCAAAAGTTGTACAGCATTTCCATTCAGATGTAGATCTTAACACTATTAATCACACCTTTACTGACATCAGACCAAAGACCACAATGCAGCTATATGGCCTTCACCTGAAGTCAAACTGAAGTCTCCAGGTAATCCCACAACACACCAAGCTAACTCATCACTGCACAACAGTTGGTCTGCACAGACCAGCAGGCAGGCAGCAAGGATCACCAACTAATTCAAAATATTTGGTTTGTCCTGTGGTCCTAGCAGGGCAAGGAACCTGTCCATGTAGTCTTCCAAAGAGCTGTGGCAATGCAGCCACTGCTATCTCCACTTTGACAAGAGCCCACCATGAAGAACTTCACTGTGGAGTTTGGTCATTTATGCAACAGCCCAAAAGAAACTACTGGTCTGAAGGATAATTCTATCAAGTTATTTGTTTGGTTTTTGTTTGGTTGGTTGTGCTTTTGTTTTGTTTTTTTTCCCCCTGTACTTTTTGAAAACAGAAGAGCATACTTAATTTTACAATCATGCCAGCTCTGCCTATCTGGGCACTGTGATGTGCCCAATAAGCACCAAGAACAGTGGATAACCTAGACAGTCAAACAATTCCTATTCACACTTTTTTTAAAACTTAGAAGATTAAGGCTTGACACAGTCTAAATAGGTACAAGTATTTGAAACTTGTTACAGTTTTGTCACAGGAATCTGCTTTTGCCAGTACACAAATTTCTATTAAGTTATGTGAACACTAAAAAGATATTTGTTATTTTCCCATATTGCACAGTGTAGCAGATGCTTTAGAATCTCCTGGAAATAGAAGTTTATCCTGTCCTTGAGAGAAAACAAGCAAAGCACCTGACTCCTAGGTCTCTCTAAGACATGACACCACCTCTGTCTTCTAGAATTTCTAAGCAAGCATCCCTCCCATTCCCTTAGCGAGGGAGGAAAGTACACCAACCTGTCTACTCAAGCAGAACAGCTGATTGCCATTGCAAAAGAGCAGGAGTCCCTTTCCTCTTTTATAGTCTAGAATACCCCAATTCAGAGGTATAGGTACAGATTGTTCTAACAGATGTTGGCAGAAAACAAATGCACCACAGACTTCTAATGCCATACTTCATAGCAAAAATACTGTCTTTTCTTGTGTGCAGGACACAAAACCAGAAAGTAGCAGAGCAAAATTAAAATGATTATTCATGGTAACTAGCTGAAAACATCAGATGAAAATTTTGATTTTTAGATCAGCATAAAGATTTAAATAAATTCTTTTAAATGTAAAAACTTTTATAAAAATAGTAGATAACCACTTTCAAGAATCTAATTACAAAATCAAGTGTTTGGTCAAAAAGGTCTCACAGACTTCTGGGGCAAATGCCACAGAAGACCAGACACTCTTAAGCTTGCCAAATATTTATACTAGTTTCCCCTAGGAAGAAAAAAAAAAAAAAAAAAAAAAATAAAACCTTCTAGACTAAATACTAGCCAGATACCTTCTTGTGCAATCTATGTTTGAACAGACACTCCCTTTCCAGATACGTGAAGTCTTCAACTGTAATATCAAAGTACCTGACAACTATTCTATGATTCTATGATGTATTTATAAGCACCTCCCTGTGAAGAGAGAAAAAAGTCCTATTATTCCATCTATAAAATAGGAAACAATAATTGCAATTTGCATATATTCATAGGGTGCCATGAAAAAAACAACAAATCAAGTCCCTACAGAGCTAGTCTAAATTCAACCACAGCAAGGTGGTTTTTTTTTTTTATAATATTACATGGCTCAAATGAAATCAGATTTTTTTAATCTATTGTTTGAAAGATAAAAATCAAAAGGCAAAAAAAGATTAAACATGTTCTAGCTGTCTAATTAAATCTATGAAGAGATGATTCTGCTCAAGATGCAGGATAAAACAACAAACCCAGCTGACAACCCAGGAAGAAGATGGAGCATTAGGAATTAGAAAATACACTCCAATAACATTCCACAGTCTCTTATGAACCCTGTCAGCAACCATTCTGATTTAATAATTTTAGTATCCTGAAAGCTAGGTGCTTCTACCTCACTTTTTAACATGATATAAGCCCCGATTCCATGTTTCTGCTGTTTGAACATTTGGGGTATCATACTTTTTCTCCTTCAGGATACCTTCAGTTTCTAAAAATTCCAATTTATACATCCTTCCATAGAAAGGGTATCAGCTAGCCTTAAGAAGTCACTTAGACCACCAGAAGCAGTCTGGTTTTGATGAACAAGAACCAGTACAAAACTCCTTCAAACATCACAGCTATAGAGCCCACCAAAACACAGGTCCCACAGAGGTATAGTGGGCCATATCCCTACTGGCAATGGGCATGAGGAGAGGGTACTGCCAGATTCTGAACTGGTGACTCCTGATGCTCGAAAGCACCATCATCTTGGTTGTCTATGTCAGAGCTCCTTAAACATCTCTTCTTGTCTGGAAGGTTGTTCTTCGCTGTTGTTTATTCAGTGTTATGAAGACTACCCATTACCAGCCTACGTTCTCCTTGCATGCCTGACAAACAGTGGTTAACAGGATCCTGCTGACTCCTAGCAGGGCTCTCTCATTTCAAGATTCTCTCTTGATGTGGAAAGCCTTCTATATCTGGATGCAAGTCAGGTTTTTGGTGCAGAGAAATCACTACCACTGACGTTGCATCTAACAGTTGTGTGCAGGGAAAGCAGCAAGAAACCCCGATGCCAAAAAGCTTCACGCAAAGACAATATCTGCTGCTTAGGGTGACCTTAGCTTACCTGGGTGAGAGCTACAATGTCTCTCTGCATAATTCCATCAACTTTCTGACTTGCGCTGTAGTTGACTAGGAAAACAAAAGGGTCAGGGCATCCTGAGAACTGCAAACCTGAAATCTCACACTGCACCTGGCCAGGAATCCCTTACTGCATCTCTGAAAACCTGGCCAGAACTCGCTCGGGCACCCTGTCTGACCACCTTCTTCTCCTGCAAACATGCTTTAACTATGTTCCACACCAGCAGGTTTGCAATGATGCTCAAGCACTCACTAAAATACAGGGTGTTTCAAAAAGACAGACCTGATTTTTTACTTACATCATTTTGAAATTGGGTCCCCCTTTTTGAAACACCCTGAATATCTCTATCAGGGCTAACAAATGAGGAAGCCATTTCTCCAAGTCGATTTTGCAAATCACCTATTCCATCACTACCTCCAAAGTCCATCTTACTGTATCTGAAAATAACCAAAGTTAAAAACACAAAAGAAGAGATCCTTAGCTGGTTAGACATGACAGAATATAGGGAACAGAGTAATTTAGTAATAGGTCTTTGAATGGGGAAGATATTAATTTTGTCTCCTGTTCTGCTGCTATTTTTACAGTATATGTTCCTATTTTGTAATTGCTGTATTTATTAAACATACACACAAAATAAAGCTTAAAACTCACTGTAACATTTGTTTGACCTGAGAAAGGAGATGAGTGTCAGCTGACCCAGAAGAAACAATGTGGAGCTTCCCCCATAGATTTAATGGTGTCAACCTGACTGTGAAGAGATAATAATCCAACAGTTAAATATCACAAGACAAGGCGTACCTCCTCCCCTTCACACTGACCTCTATGAGCCAGCGCTGGTCTTCCCCAGACATGAAGGGCTTGGCTGAGGAAGCCAAGGGAGCAGAAAATTAAGGAAATACTAAAAGCTTTGAAACTACTTAACTCCAAGGCACCGCCAGCTCTGACACAGGACTAACTTCTTGGAAGAAACTAGCTCTTTTGACTACCCATGTCAAATTTTGTGAAATGGGAAGCAAAGCCCACAGATTCTACTGTTACAGAATTAATCGGGAATACAAATTCAGTATCAGAGTTCCACAATGCTGGGTATTTTGGAAGGAACTGATAGATCCTATTCTTAGAAAACATAGAGGTTTAGATTTCTTTTTCATTTCATGTCAGTTCATTTGGAAATTTGTCTTAACTACTTGATGACATGCCCCATCAGCTTCAATCAGTTTGTTGTTCCTTCTGGCCTAACCTTATAAATTAGATGCCTAATTTCACTTCCAACCCCACAATAAATACAGATTTGATCACTCACTTGTAGCTGGTACATCCTCCTAATCGCTGCCTTGTCAGATAACACAGTTTTAGAGGACAAAATGTGCTGCTTGGATTTGTGCTGGAATTGTGAAATATTATGAAAACCTAAAAGGATTTATGTGAAAATAGCTAAAGAGCTGTCAAAACTAGTATGCCAGTTATGCTGCTACCAACTTTGACCAGACTTTGACAGTTTACAAGTTAGAAATCAATCCCTTAATAGAAGCAGCTTTAGAGATATCAGTGCAACTGCTATGGCGTTACAAATACACAAGAATGAAGAAAAACAGATTCTGTAATTACAGGAAGATTAGCTAGGGCTTGGTATATCACAACAACAAATAGCAATAATTGGGCCTCAATACAGCAAGCAGCGATCCCAATCAGCTTATGAAGATTATGTTCATCATGAGATGCCATCTCCAAATTGTTTTCTGAAATAAACTATGGCTTCCTAAGGTATCTGTGTCTTTAAACATTTTAAAATGCAACACATTCAATTGATTTTTGACCTCGCAAGGAAAATACAAGACAGCATATTTAAGTGGAGCTAAATGTTGCTTGCTTTCTGCCAAGAGCCCAAAACATTTAACGGCATTGTACTACCTACTTGCAGATTAACTAAAGTTTGGAGAATTCTGTAGCAATAGCAACCAAGGAGGCTTCACACATCTACCTCTTACTTCTTACCCATGTTATTTTTTCCAAGGTACAAACACACACCTGTATTCTCCCAAAAGTATATTGGCCTGAGAGTGCAATAAGAAGCTGCAGGAGTCAGAGCTTAGAAACTCTGTGTGAAAGTGCTGGATCTTCTATTAAATCCAATTCTCAACAGGAAGCTACCTGACAGCTGTGTTTTCACTTAAACTATTGAGATTCACTGAGTCCATGAGATTATTAAGACAGCAGGTCTACAGTATCTCAAACCAACCTAAATCAGCTGTCCCAGCCCTATTCCCTCCCATCTCTTCCTTTTGCCAGTATCAGTTCCTGTACCAACAAAGTGAAAGGCAGAAAGCTGATCAATTTGTAAAAATTTGCTCCTGAAAGAAACCGAGTTGTTGTAGAGTATCTGGGAGTAAAAGGCTTTCTGGGATTGCTACAAGCCTTATTTGCTTCACGTAGTGTTTGAGGAGAGTACAGCAAAAAAACCAGTCAGTATCAGGCAATGAGCCGGTAGCATCACATCTGCTCATTCTTAACATTGCCCAGCTATGGTACCTCCACTACAATAAGCCTTTGACCAGAACATGGCTTTAAGACAACCTATACCTTTCTCAGATGCCCACAAACTACAGATTTGGCCTCCCCAGAATGACACTCTTCTGCTAGCAAAAAAAACCATGGCAGCATGACAGAAAAACGTGAATAAATTCAAGCATCCTCAAGAACTAGATCCACACTGTTAGCAAAGCAGCAACGGTAAATACACTGAAGCTGCCAGAGCTGATGATTGAGATCTGGGCTATGCGCAGTTTCTTCTTCTGCCTCATCTGGGGTCAGAATAAAGATACAGAATGTAAATGAATCCTTCAAAGTCCCTGGACCCAAAGGTGATACAGAGCAAAAGCTGATCCAGTTGCCCCCAAAAAACTCTAACTGGGGAAAAGACATGAGTGGCCAGGACTTCTGAAGCTTAAAATCAAACAGAGTAGGAGTAGATGAAAGATGACAGAATAGCTATATCTCCTTTTGGTGAATAGTCTTCAAAAATTTTCAGGAGGTTAATCCTATGGCCTAAACAACGTAAGTTCAAGGACTTGCATTCTTGACTTATGATTAGGGATGTGACAAATATACAAAAATGAAATTTTAATCCCCATCATTCAAGTGCTTTTACAGAAAGATATTTAGGCTATAATGTACTAAATCCTCACTAGTTCCTGTTGGTTTGGGTCTTTTGTCCTTTTGTTTGGTTGGTTTGGGTTTTGGCTTTGTTTGGTATTTGGTTGTGGGGTTTTTTTTGGTGGTGGTAGTGTTTGGGTTTTTTTGTGTGTGTGGTGTTTGTTGGGAGAGGAGGATGTTTAGCTTTTTGTTGTTGTTTTGTTTTTTAAATGAGTGCACATGGAGCTTTATTATTGAACCAGTATGCATTTTGCTAATTACATGACCGTATAGCCTCACTGCATTACATGCAAAAATAACAGTAAGTCATGCAGACAGCCCTACAAATTATAACATCTCCATTCATCAAGAATTTTTCCTCAGTTTTAGTCAGGGATGCTGACTAATCCCGACAAAAAGAAATGGGCTGGATTGTTTGATTTGTCACCTTAAACATCAGAACAATGATCCAACATATGGGTGCCTGCTATTGTAATAAAGAATAAGTAACACTTCTAGTCCAATAAGTTCGAGTAAAAAAGTCTAAGAAGGATATTACTAGGCAAAGAATGAAGCTGAAGAACTGTAAACAGAAAAATCAGAAGGCTCAAACTAGGCTTTCTTTTTTAAAAGCTAGTCTAGCTTAGATGTCAACATAAACAAAAAAATACAGCAGTTACAAGGATTATCACAAATTAAGTGACTGCAACTTTTCAGTCTTGTCCTATAAAGACTCAATTGTATTGGAATAATCAGTGCCATACACTTAGAAGAAACCCACTGAGACTTAAGACTACATGCCTATGATCAACACAGGAACACCTTCTCTTCATATATGAGACAATTTAAAAAGCCCTTTCACATCTCTGGAGAATATAAAATTGAGAAGGTTGTGCAGAGAAACTGTTCTGGCAGTCGTTTGTCCAAATGAAGCCACTAGTGTCTTGGCTCCTTTTCATTCAGCTCTGCAGGTTCAGGTTAGCTCTGTCTGCTGCTAATCACATGTCAGTACCTATAAAAATAGAAGAGTCTCACTAATAAAAACAAGAACACAAACTCGTATTACCTGAGTAATGCTTCATTTCTGGCATTTGATTTTCCTATTATCCCTTTTGGGGGCTAAATACTTTTTGGAATTATTAACAACCTCAAGATCAGAATTCCAGTTCTATATACACAACCTATCTCCCTAACAGAGGAAGCCAACACAAAGGTAAGAAACTTCCACCCAGACCTGAAACTATGAAATGTGCAGGTCAAGGATTCAGAAGCTTTGACTTCTGCTCAACAGATCCTTTTCTTTGCTATCAGAAAAGGAGCATAGTGAGAAGTTGCATGGGGTACTGAGACCTGTCTCAACATAAAACAAAAATAGTTATCTTTTCTTTCCCTTAAAACTGCATTAACAAAAAGCAAAGACAATTACATGGTATAAGAAACCTAGTAATAAAATCTGAGTTAACTACAAATTAAAGAAGTAAGTATTTTGGTCTGCCAGAAGAGTCTGTACCCAGAGGGGATCAGTAATAACTCATCAGTATTTATAAGAAGCCAAAGGAAGATTACTAAAGAATGTATTCAAACCTGATGAGTTTAAAGGTAGTGACTGTCTCCAGGCAGAAGGTGACTCAAATGCCACTGTTCTCAAACTGAACTTGAGAGCATATCTTAGGAATATCTTAGACCATGATTTATTACTCCATCATCCTAACCATTTATTTTATCTTTGGTGGAATTTGACAAAATGTGTAGATCAATGTCAATGATAGCACTGATGCCTCCTGGTTTCCAAAGTTAAATACAGAAAACTGGAGGAAGAATCTCTATTAAAAACTCCTTACTGTAGCACAGGCACCAAAACAATTGTATTTAATTGCTGACCATTGGGAATTATGTAGAATATTTGATTTAGAAAATAAACATTTTGTGGAGAACCGGTAACTTTCACTAAATACAGACAATTTGTCCAATCAGCAGGTCAGCCTGTGTACCAGTATTTCAACAGAAGCACAGTAAGTAATGTCAATTATACAACACTGCTGTGCTCCTTCATTCTCCACTATAAACTGAACTTATATTGTTTTACTTCTAGAGAGTTAAGTTAAAGCTTACCTGGAAGGGTACTTCTAACACAAACTTATTTAAATAAGTACCAGATCAGAAAAGAGGCAAAAAGGAGGTCTGGTAGAAAATTTCAGACATTTAACACAAATTAGGCTATTTTGAAAGACGCTGACACATTTCTAATCTTGTACAGTCCTTTAAATGAATCTAAATTTCATTTTAGCCTATCGCTATGTGTATACAACTTGTACATACTTCTGTGTTTCATCTGTTTGTTGCCCCTAAAAGAAAGATGCTTCTTAGATTTTAACCCTTTTCAAAAGCATGGATGAAACCTTTAACCACATTAACATTGTTGGAGCTATCTACTAAACAATCTCAGGCTCAGCCACAAAAAGAAGCCAGTCAGCACACTGGAAGATAACCCTAGAGGATATACTGCTCCCTAACAGCAAATACCCAATTCCAAAATAATTAATCCCCTTCAGGAGCTAAACTACCTTAGCTGGTCTGGTATAGCTAATTTCAGTAAAGCTCAGGCAGTCAATTCCCTTCTTCCCGCCGTAGAGGAAGATATTTAATTCCCCTAATCTCGGGCATGCTATAATATAAGCAAGTATGGATGGTAGATCAGTTCACACTAGGCACAAACATACCTAACCTTTCCCTGTTTAGAGGTTTGATGGATTCAGGCCAGTGACTGAGAAAGCAGCAGCAAAGTCAGTAATCAAGACAGGGAGATGAGACAAGGACAAAATGAATGAGGAGTAGTAGGAAGAGTCTCACTGGATGAGAAGGGGAAAAAGAAACCCCTCACGCCTCCTCCTTCCCCTGAAAAGCGAATGCTAAACAGAAGGATGGGCAATTTTTAGTTACTTTCTAACATTTCCTAAGGTTAGCCAGAAGTGTTGAAGTTACCATACCCTTTACACACAATATTTTCTGTGAAAAAGATTCACTGTCACCAAGTTAAACAAAAAATAAGATAAAGATAAGTTTACACCCTGAATGTCATCTTAAAGACACTGCTGCTGCTCAGCCTGACCTGCATAAAATTGTCTCCACCCAGACAATAGCAGCAGAGGTGTGGATTCTGCTAAGATATAAAATGTGCTTTCAAAGGACCAAAAATCAAGCCCTGCTGACCACAAAATTAAGTGATAAAATCAACAGAGGCATTGAAAATGCCCTCAGGTGAAGTCAAAGTAACCTGACACATTATCTAGGTTTTCACCCTAGCGCATCCTAATCCGATTTCAATACTAGTCTGATTCCAGAACAACTCCCTCCCCGCTCCTTTCCTATTACAGAAACTTAAAAACAAGATCTGGGATTGCCTCCCTTTTCAGTTGTGACTAGAACTGAAGATGTCCCCGGTAATGTCACATAGATTCAGAAGACCTTCGGAATACCTCCAGAGAATAAGCTTTCAACCACCCAGGGTCTCTCAAATTCGGGAAGAGTAAACTAATACCCCATTAGCCTTAATAAGCACCACACTCCTTCCCGATTTAGCTGGAGACGCCCAGCAGACGATTACTTTTGTGCCTACAAGTATTAAGGAAAAAAAAAAAAAAAAAAAAAAAAGAAAGAAAGAAAAAAAAAAAAGGTTGATTTAAGGCAATACAGGAAGCAAAATGGGCCAGCACGGTACCCGGTAAAAAGGCGGATCAGAGTGTGGGAGCGGCCCCTACCACCAGCACAGGCCTCCGTGTGCGGCAGCGGCACAGCGGGGCACGGGAGGACGGGCAGGGCAGCCCCTCGCCCCGGCGGAAGGGTTACCACCGCCCCGAGGGGCTGGCACAAAAGGCAGCCGACACCATTGTCCACCCCACCCGAGCCCCGATCCCGCCGCGCACGGGGGAGGGGGCCCGGGGAGGAGGCAGGACGGGAGGCAGCTGGGCCGGGAGCGAGGAGCGCTGCGGGAGGAGGGGACGCGGGGGGGGGGCGGGATGCATCCCCCCGCCTACCGGCCCTGCCCGGGCACCGCCGTCGGCGCGGGGGCCCAGCGGGCTCTCCCGAAGCCCGGCAAGCCGAGGAGGCGGCGAAGGGGGCGCGGCGAGGCCCGCCCGCCGGGGTTGCGCTTGGCCCGGCCGCGCCAACCCTTCCCCCCGCCGCCGCCTCCTTCGCCCCCCGCCGGCCGCGCCCGCATGACGGAGGAGAAAAATCCCCCGCGGGCGTTTTCCCCGCCGCCGCCCGCCCGCCCCGGGCGACGGCTCTCCGCCTCCTTCCCGCCGCCCGCCGGCGGCGACACGAGCGCGGCCAGGCCCCGGCCCCTCCTCTCGCCCGCCGGAGGCGGGGGCCGGGCCCGGCCGGGGACCCCGCACCTACCTCCACGTCGCGGCCCTTGTTCTTGAAGCTCTTGATGCGGTGGTTCTCCAGGCCCGCGGCGGCGGCGGCGGCGTTCTCGGCCATGGCGGCGGCGGCTCCCGGCGGCGGCGGCTCGCGGCTCCTGTGAGGCGGCTCCGGCGGCGGCTCCCGGCGGCTCGCGCGAGGGGCGGGCGCGGGGGGAGGAGAGGGGGGCGGGGGGACGCGGGACGCTCCGTGACGAGCGCGAGGCGGGGAGGGAGGGGGGAGAAGAGCGAAGAGGGGGGGCCGAGCGCGCGCGCCGTTGCTGAGTGACGGGGAGAGCGGCCGCGAGCCCACGTGACGTGGCGGGCGGGCCCCGCCAATCGCGGCGCCGCCGCCTCGCCCCGCCCGCCCCGCGTGACCGGCGCAGGGAGCCCTACGGGGCGGGGGCGCCGGTGCCGCACTGCATTCTGGGGGGTGTAGTCCTGGGGGGCGGTGGCCTCGCACGTGGAGCGGGCGGGAGCGCGCCCTGCTGGGCGGGCGGGGCCGCCGCCGGGCTCACGGCTCCGCCGCGGAGTTCCCGCTCGATGCTCAATCCTCTTGGGCTCCGGGAAACGCCCAGGGCGGCCGGGAGGCCCTGGCAGCGGTGCGGCCTCATGCTTCTGAGGGGCGCCAGGGCCTTACATGCCCCGTCCGGATCAACCCTGATGGGGCTGCGGTGGGTACAGGGCACCCCGGTCTCCAGGAAGCTCCCCGAGCCCTTGTTAGCTGCTGGTTTGTCCCCGCAGTGCGCTGTGCGGTGACCTCGCTGGCGTGGCTCACCCGCAGAGCCGGCCTCGGGTGGCTCTGCCAGCCAAGGGTGCACGGCGGGCCGCTCCGCACCTCCCTCAGCGCTGACATCCCTGTATGGTGCCTGGCATATGCTGCACGACAAGCACCCAGCAAATCCAGATGTTTTGGGAAGCCCCAAGTCTCCTTCAGCTCCCATGCCACACAAGGGAGCCCTACCTGGGAAGAAAATCCTGCACTTTGCGAACGTGCCCTTCGTGCCACACGTGCGCGTGGCAGCCCTGTGCGTCCCCGGGACGGTGTGCCTGCTGCAACGTGGAGCGCAAATAGTCTCTGCCAGACTAACAAGTTGCACCCAAATTGTCAAAACTACAGCAATCCCCCCGCCTGGGTCATTAGTGCAGGTCGAGATGGAGAGTCAGATGGGCACAGCAAGTTGGGTCAAACACAGCACCGCAAAGTCACACCTGGCATTTGCAGGCTAGAAAGAGGATGTGTGGGGGTGAAGTAACTGTAGGCAGTGGTAAGCAGTGATCTAACACCTTCCATAAAGCAGAGTATTATTTCTTTGGAGGACAAGTATCCAAGAAAACCAAAGCCCCAAAATAATGAAAACATATAATGTTAATATCTAACACACCTTATACTGCATCAGGTTCTGCAATAGGCCCTTATAGCTATATATAAGCTTTCCATACACCTCTTTCAGAGTCACTTCCTTTAATTGATAGCTCAGCTTTTTAATTGCCTTCCCCTAGCCCCTCTTTATGTTGTTCAAATGACTGTAACTTGTAACTCACAGTTCTGGCAAAACAAGGCTTGCAGCCTGGTGGAGATGAATAAAAATCTGGAAGACTAATGTTCTTCTTCACTGTCGTTCAGCTGTTTGCCAAATGTTGTTATCTGAGGGATCAATGTAGCATTTGCATCCCTGTTGTATCCAAGTATTTTCGGCTCCCAATGCACTTTCCTCTGTGTCTTTTCTCAACGGCTTTGTCTGGGTGTGCTGCACCATTATTACTAGCAGTGGAAGAGAAGAAGGAGCCAGGAGCAGGCAAAGCCCAAATGGCAGACTGATGTGACCAGCGTTTGTCAAGATCATTAACGTCAGAGATGGCTTCTAGGCTCTGGCACTTGCATTTTTGAAGGAGGATTGCATCCAGCTGTCTTCAAGGGAGCTGCTAAAGCAGATTCAGTAGCTGAGAACTTTGCTTTACCTGCCAGGGAAGGTGGCTGTAGCTGCCAGCTGTGGCTTACTCTGGCCTGCTAGGACATCAGAGCAATGCTGATGTGATCCCTGCAGGCAGGGGTGTTGCAGTTGTCCTCTGGAGGAGTTCCTCACCATTACCACAAACAAAAGAGGTTTGTTCAGCTTGTAATCTGTGTGGTAAAAGGAAAACTTGCAAATAAAAAATGGATTGCCTCCATACGGGGAAAACTCAATTTACCAATCCATAAATCTATACCCATTCTACTAGATAGTATTTATAGATACCATCGTGGTGATGTCTTTTCTTTCCCATTTCTTTCTATCCATATAAAAGCCTTTCAGAGTATCTATTAGTGCATTTCTGTAGTCTTAGTAGACACTCAGGAATTGAACACCTCTTAGATAGAGCAACATGGAAGTTTCTTGGTGGAGCTCTTGACTGCATAATTAAACTTGCATGTACTCAGAGAGAAAACATTTCAGTGTAGTTAAGCAAATACTACTTTTTGGCACTTTAATTAACAGACGATACTGAAATATAAGGAATGAGTACTTCACTGCTTTGAAAGCGGAATGAACAATGTGTTTCACTGTGGTCATTCTTCCTCACTATATGAGCTTCACATCACGTCAAGACCTGCAAGATATATGTTGGGGCCATGAACCCATTAGTGGAATTTACTGACCCCACACAGCCTCTCCGCTCTCCATTTCAGCCCCCTGCCCCAGCGAGGCTGCAGCAGTGCTGGTCTCCAGCTCCACCGCACCCCTGGCCCAGATGTGCAGGCTCATGTACTGGCTGGGCTGAAATAGGGCTCCTGGCTGATGGGAAGAGAGAATGGGAGGAAAACAGTCTGGTTAGAGCCAGCGAGGTCTGTGGGTGCCTTCAGTGCCACAACAACATAAACTTCATAGCTTAAGGAGCTATGTGGGGGAGAGATCTTTCATACTTCAAAATGTGGGGCAATAACAACTCTTCAGGTGTCCCATTTCTGAACAGTATTGAGCCGTGCTTGGTTTTGGGATGACCTGTTGGCTTCAGCAAGACAAAATGAACCCAGCAGGTGATATTGCCATATTTTAGGAAGTACAGGTGGTCAGCTCAGGAACCACCTGCAGCTCCAGAGTCAGAGGCCACTCACCCTGTGGTAGGCAGTCATTTGTTCTTCTGCAGTCAGTGATTTTGTCTATATCCACCAGTCAATACAGCTGCAAGAAAACCAGTATGTAAAAGAAATATAAAGAACCTGAGCCATGTTCTTGCTGGCAGTCTCTCTAAGAAGGATTGCGGAGATTTACATGCAGTGCTTCAAGATGCTACCTGCTGTCAGTCCCACCCTGCTAGCAGATGTTAGAAGGCGAGGCAGGAGAGGCAAATAAAACGTGTCAGCTCCTCAGCCTCTCTGTTCACAGCCACAAGCAGCTGAAGCCAAGACCTGAGGGGTGGAGGAGGTGTGGATGCCTCCCCAGCAGAGGAATGGGGCAGGTGTTGAGGTGGTATCATCTTAAACCACTGCTGCTGACTTGGCTACAAACCATCTGTCAAGAACATGCTGTAAAATCATGCAACTTGTCATTATAGAAAGGTACAAAGATTGTCACTTAAGCCATAAAGTTATCCTAAACCACTTGTGGGTCTCGTGTCTTCCTTGCCCATCTCAAAATGGGATGCCTAGGCATCTCTGGCTTGGGTTGCATGGCAGCTTTAACTATGTATTACCGTTGACATGGTAGACCAAGAGAAAGCTTTTTCCTACAAAATTTTCCACTGTTTGTGTGCTCTGTAACTTCCAGCAGGCATTAACTTTCACACCTTGCTTTCTTGTGTCTGTTAGAAGCAGTATAACTGGCACAGGCTCAGACATATGCACAGCCGGGGTCCCTGCTCCGATCGTCTCCAGCTGTTCCCACTGTACGGATAGCTCTCCAGCAACCAGCGTCTCATCGGATGTTGCTCTCTGACAAAAAGGGATGAGTAATGCATGAAGTAAACTGAGGCAAAGTCCCCTACAAACAATGCCCTCGCCATCCATTTTCCCTTAAGATACATGTATCATTTTGGTGAGTTATTAATGTACATTTGCAGTTCTCTCCTATCACTGAAGTAAAAATTGGTCTTCATAGGAAAAGAATTATGTTCTTACCTCATGGTAACGAAGGCTTAGTAATGAATGTGAAGTAAATCCTGGTAAAGACTCCAGCTTTGTCAAAGGCTGACATCAAATACTGTGAATGCTAAGAGGTAACACGCACTCAAGGAGACATGATCTAGGTCCATCAAAGAGAAGCCCATGGAAAGTTTCTGTGTACAAAGATCCACATACCCAGGTCAGGAAACTCCTAACATGAAAATGGTTGGAAGTTGGGAAAGTGCTGGGGAAAGCATCACTTCTTTTCCTGTTCTTATACTTTTCTTAAAACATCCATTTACTGGTGACTTTTGGACATGCAATGCTGAATAAGACAGGCTTCTGATCAGACCCACAATAGTCCTGAGATTTACAGCAGAAAGTGAGTACTCAGTGAACCACATCACTATGAACTTGGCACCTGAATACTCTCAGGCTACAGTGTGGTCTTCCAGTTTCAAAGCAGTAGGTTATGAGTGTCACCAGGCTGTCCTGTTACTGCTTGGCCCCTTTCACGCCAGGGTCTGGGTTCTCCAGTCACCCACCCTGGAGGCAGCTTGCCATGCGTCAGACTTCAGTGTGGGGTGAAAACAGCTGCTCTTTTGGCAGAAAACTCCAGTGACAGGCTAGGATAGTCCACACAAGGAAACCCTGTCCTGGCTACAGTGGGGGTATGTATGTCATCACATTTGGCTCTCTGATGTCTTTTCTCAGTCCTTCAACAGTGTCTCAATGGACCTGGCAGTCTTAAATACCTCTCTGCAGTGGTGCACCATATCCTGCTACCCATAGGCAGCACAGCCAATGGCACTTTGCAAAAACGGCTCCACTGGGTTGCCAGGAGGTGTGTGGGCTGGTGAGGTGCTCAGGGAAATGAGGACCCTCCTCAGTACGTCTGTGCCAGGATCAGTCCCAGAGAGCTGCCCTTGCTGCTGGGAGAAGTCGCTTCTGGGGGCAACACGAAGTGCTGGTGAAGGAGCTGGTGTGAGGCTGGCCTTGGAACAACCAGTGAACAGCCCAGGGTTGGGATTTATAAATGCCTCGTTATCTGCAGACCAGGAACAGAAGCACTGAGGGAGCAGCTGGCTGGTCTGCTAGCGTTTCCAGAATCTGGGGGATGTTGTTAGTGAAGGAGGAACTGTAAAACCTCTGGTTATTCATAGGTCCTCTGTGTTCAATATGAGCCAAGTTGCTATCTCAGCATTTTTGTCCACACTTTGAATGGGAGAAGAATTAGGGGAAGCTTCTCCTGGGACAGAGCATCACTTTCTTCCTCCACTATTCTCACAAGAAACCCCTTTGTAAGTACACACCAGTTCCTCATCTTCTGCTGTTTCCTGCTGTTGGGCAGCACCACACAAGAGGGTGAGCTGGGGTTGAGAGTGACAGCAAGGTGGGCATGGGGAGGGGCTTCATGGTCAAGGGCCTGTTGCCACAGTACCCAAGCAAGAAGAGCTTGGCTGGGTGATGGTAGCTGAGGTCAGCCAAAAGCACAATCACCAGACAAGACCATAGTGATGAGGTGGGTCCCGGGTCACACCAGGGTCCAGACTGGTGAGTTATATGGCCAGGTACAGGCGTAGCTGCAGTGTAGCTCAGGCAGAGACTAAAGGGCAAAAGCCCTGCTTAAAAGCAGTTCCTGAGATAAGGAGAGCGAGTTCCCACCGAGGCTCCTCACAGCGTGTTCTCAAACAGCTCTTTGATTCAAGGCCAGCCAGCTGCACTGTCAGAGCTGGCCCTGGGCCCAGGCAGCCCAAGCCTCGGTAGGAGGGGGATGTGCTCGGGGCCTGGGAACCCACCTGGAGCTGAAGACATCGCTTTCTGCTGATGTCTGAGCTCCAGGCTGCCACAGAACCAGAGGGGTCGCAGAGACTTACACCATGGCCTGGACAGCTTTCCCAAATATAAGGCAGATGGTGATCAGGAACAAGAATATCATCCTGCCCAGAGCTTTGATCCAAGCAAAGCTGCTGAGATACTGTTTGCATAGCCATGGGTTCACCAGCCTTCTGGGCTTTTGCCTTGGGATGTAAGTGCTCAGGAGGTTGGGCTGGGCTGGGCTGTGCTATGAACAGCAAAACCTGATGGGCTTGCTGGTTTTCCTGGTGGGAACAGCTTCAGGCGATCTGCTCCATGTCCCAGAGCCTTCACCACAGGCAGCCTGGAGATGCAGCAGTTGAAGCCCAGGTCCAGAGCCAAAAAGGGCCAGGAAACCCCTGACACAGACTATGCTGTGCCTGAAGGAGACAGCAAAGGAATGCAGCTTACCAGAAAGGTCCCTGAGGACCTGGGAGTGCCTGTCTGGAGGATGGCTCTCTTAATTTATATTTCAAAGTGGATAATTTAATTGGCATAATTGGGAGGCTTTTTTCTTCTCTTCATTATGGATGCACAGAATGTGGTAGCACAAAGACAATGAGAAGGAAGCATGTCTGGGAGGGAGATAACTGCAGAAGTGGTCTGCAACCAGATAAATAATGTCATCCTATTCAGGAAACTACAAGGCTAATAAAGATCTCCTTTAACCTTGCCAGTCACAGGGTCTGGGGTACCACATTCCTCACCCTCTGGAGCAGGAGAGGTTTACTTCCATGTCATGACAAAGGGGAGAATCAGTCCTCCTGGGTGATATCCTTAGTGGTGCAAGCCCATAAGTTAGGACCCTGGGGCCAAGATGCAGGTAGCCTGGTGCCAGCTGTATGACTGTGCATGGCTTCCCAGGTGTCCGTCCTGGCCCATCAGCCACAGCAGTGCCAGGCTGTGATGACACTGCTGGGGGAACCCTGTCTTGATGCATCCTCTAAGCAAAAGGAGTCCTCAAAGCCTTTGTGCAAGCTGTGGGGACTGCAGCAAGGTGGAGAGCATCACAGCAGGCGAGGGAAAGCCTGTCTTTGGAGCCCTGGGACTCAGAGTCAGACACTCAAAGTCCCCTGTACTTCATCTTGCAAGAGTCATGAGCCCAGCTGAAAGCTGCTGCTCTCCATCTATGGGGAGGTGGCCATTGGGCCCCTGGGGACAACTGTCATCAACCACAGTACATATTTCAGCCTGCAAGCTCTAGCATGAGGAGGATCCGCCTGCTATGAAGCCTCTGGCCTCTTCTTGAAGACTGCACGTGAGTGTAGGTCAGTCCTCTGTGGTCAGACCTCATCAGCATCACTTGCAGCGGGGTGATGGTACTGCGCATTTTGGTGTGGTCACAGTGTTTGCACGAGATGGATAATGCAGAGCTGGGTGTGTCGGCCAGGCCTGATGTTGGTGAGATTCGGCAGCAGGTGTGCAGCTCTGCTGTCACAGCCCACTCCTGCTGGCTGACAGGATGTGCATCCATGGCCCATCCAGCCCAGAGGTATTGAAGCTCCTTTGGAGGTCCTGCAAACCAGCCTACATACCCAGCTCAGGGCTACAACGGGACCAGGGGAGACCTGATGGGCTCTGGTTGGCCTCCCAAAAGCAATCCAGACAGGACAGCCTCATTTATTAAAATATCTCTGGAGCACTGGTAGTTTGCTGAGTCAGGCTTGAGCTCACAAACTCCCTTGTGTTGACAGCCCCAAGCAATGAGAGTTTTGATGCACATCAGACAACTCTTTGTACTCCAGCAACACAAGGGAAGAAGATGGCTTTTCTCTTGTAGCCTCCAATGTGGTGGTGCTGGAGGATCACTTCTGAAGTAACCAAACTGCAGGTTTGGAGCTCTGTGGTTGGAGTGACCGTCATCATCTCCAAGTCATAATGCCAAGCCCAATGTACTGCCAGCTTCCTAAACACCACGGTGCTGTGACGCTGCCCTTTTGAACAGGAACTGAGTGATACACATTAACTGACATGTGTTAACATCCATGCAGGGATGGGGAAATGGTGGTTTAATCCACATTAGCCAGATGTATTTAGCTACCACGGATGTGAATAGCCAGCATGTTACTATCACAGAGCACGATGCCCCATTTCAGATTTTGGCATGTGTTAGCAATACATTTTTCTCCCAAACACAGTCACTGAGAGCTGCAGAATTTACACGTGCACTGCAGAATATAGGCATTAGTTGAGCAGAAGTTATCTCGAAGTGGAATTGCAGTGACACCAAAGTATTTGATGCTCACGTTGTTAAAGGTTATCGGGAGCCTTCACTTGGATTTGATCTGATTTCACCAACTCTGATTAAGAACTTTTTGTATAAGAAAATTTAATGCAAATAATTATGACAGACACAGCAAAGATTTACTGAGGTGGATCTGGGTGGGGCTTCTGGTCCCCGCCACTCCTCTCGGTCCCAGCAATACAATGTGCATTTCCACGCTGTGTACATGTTGTGCAACCAGCACCTCCCCGCACCCACCCAGAGCAGGCTGTCTCCATCCCTGGTTAATGCAGCTCTGATTACAGCATCCTTAGAAAGGCGGATTTTCTTTTGTGCTCTCATATCCAAGTATTAACCTGCCCTGACATTGCTTCCTTTGCAAGAGCTGATAGCACAGCCTGAGACCGGTTTGCTGCAGAGATTACGCAGAAGTAGAGGCAGGTTCTAATAACTTCTGTTCTGCGAAATAAGTTTTAGTTTCCACTCCAGTATAAGTTTATACATGTGCATATAATAGTTTGTTTTGCCGTAGAGATCAGAAAGTCCCAGATACGGTGCTATGTGAATTTGGAACAAGGGACACTTCCCTTTGTGTGCCTTGATGGAAGAAAATTCATGTGTATTTATGCTCCTGGTACCAAGTACAGCTGGCTCTTGCCACCATCTCCTGCTCATTTGAGGAAATGTTCTACATATTTAAAGCCTGCAAATAATTATACATTTGATACCAAGCTCTTACGAAAAACATATCATATTCTTGTTTCAGTAACTTCTTCAGTTTGTAAGAAATCATCAAAACGGCAAGTCCCTATACTTACACAATGAAGCCAGTTTCACATGATTATTGGCAGAAATCACAATTTTATTTTAAAACCTCCTGTGATCTGATCTCAGGATCTATTTGGATCATCAGTCCCCATGGCAATAGCTTCTCAAATCCTGAAAATAACAATGTGCGTTGCTATTTTGACTGAATAAACCAGACACCACACACGTGTAAGGCTAAGCATATGGGTGCATGCTTAAAGAGAGGGGGGTTGGCTTTGGTCATGAAAGTAAATGGCTGTTTTCTGGACACAGGTAGAGATCTGCTCTACTTGATCAGGTATGTCAAGTGAGGGAATGCTATTTTTACACTGTCACTTTTTAAAGCGGGTATCCTGCATCCATCCATTTGAACAGCTTTCTAATGATACGTGCACCAGGAACCCATTAGACATCGCTTGTCCCAGCAAAATACCACTGAAATGGTGTCACAGAAGAAGGAGGCAGGAAAATGTGGCCTTGTTTTCTATATTCCGGCATCCTCCCTTTGGACTGGAGCTGTTAATCAAAACAGGAAGCCTTGTGAGTTGTTTTGGTTAAAAACAGGAATTCGTTTTCATCTTTGATGCCACTTCAAGTATTGGAAGATAATGTAGGATGAAGGAAGAATCAACTACACAGACAGTGTCTTTGCTCACAGCTCTCTGCCTTTCTGATGGACCTGGACTTTGTTCAGCGAGGGTGCTCCAGCAAGGCTGTGCCTGGATGGACCTCTTCCCACAGGCCACCAGCTATCACAGGGACCTCGCATGCTGGTTGCTCAGCTCTGCATCACACTTGAAGCTCACCCCTGCGTGATCCCAACGCAGGAGTGTCAGGGGCTGGTGACACCATGTCCCATGGGAAGATGGGCACCATTTTCTGCAGGTGCTCTCCTGCTGGCTGGTGCTCAGCTGCTCACAGCCTCTCTCAGGATGTTGTGTGGAGGATGTTGAGACACTTGGACCCGTGAAAAGATTTATTCATGAGGTCTGGAGCTGGTGATGTGCATTGACTCCAGAGGTAATAGCTGCTTCTGGAGAAAGAGAGGAGGGAAAGGAAGGGGATTTCCATGCTGATGACCGTCACTTCTCACAGGAGCCTGTCGTAACAGGATTGCAGGTACAGGGCCATAAGAATAAGACAAGAACAACATGAGTTGACAATGGAAAACCACTGCCTAGGGCCTAGAGAGAACACAGCAACATGGGGGGAAACACGGAGCAGTGAGGAGGCTGCAGAGCTGCAGACAGGAGCCCTTAATGTCACACAGGTTGAGGCACTTCAGGCTCTGCATGACACAGTGCAAAGCCGGGGCATGGCTGAGAAGCACATGTGGAGCCAGGAGCTGGGAAACGCTCCCAGTTGGAGCTGTACAGCTCTAAATTGTCTCTTTTTATTATTGCAAGCAGCAGAGCGGGTGACGACAGCCACTTGCTACAATGGCATCTCACCAGCTGTGAGTGAGCTTGCTGAAATGCAAGTGTCTTCAGCTCCTTGCCCTGCTCTCGTGGACTGGCTGGCACAAGGGCACCTAGGTGCATCCCCATGGGATTTGGCCAAGGTGACCGAGGCCTCACGGCTCAGTGGCAAGGATGGAGCAATGCCACGCTTTGCGCTGGACTTGTTGGGGCCCTGCCGGAGGCGATCAGGATCCATCACCTCCAAGCTTGGCGTGAGGTGTCCAGCTGCATCCCAGAAGCACAACTGCAGCTGGCTGCTGTTCGTGAACCTGGCGTGCACTGATGGATTTTCATCCCAGGGCAGGGACAACCAAACCACCTGCTGGTGGACTCACCAACTGCTGGTGTCCAGCACCAGGTGTGGAGCTAAGCCAGACCTGAGTTTTACTTTGTCTTCAGGGATTTCTCAGCTTTTCTTCATCAGTGCAAGGAAAAGGGCAAGGCAAGGGGCAAGGCAAGAAAAAGGACAGAAGGGCAAGGCAAGGCAATGCAAAAGAAAAGAGGGAAAGGCAAGGGAAAAGAAAGGGAAAAAAAGAAAGAAAAAAGAAAAGAAAGGAAAAAAGATAGAGAGGAGAGGAGAGGAGAGGAGAGGAGAGGAGAGGAGAGGAGAGGAGAGGAGAGGAGAGGAGAGGAGAGGAGAGGAGAGGAGAGGAGAGGAGAGGAGAGGAGAGGAGGACAAAGAGGGAAAGAAAAGAGGGGAAAGAAGGACAAAAGAAAACTAATGAGTGCTATAATTCATACTTCACTGCTTGTCAAGCTGCAGTGGATTTAAAGTGCAACCTCAAACAGCATGAGTGTTGGCAACGCTCTATCTAAGCTAAGGCATGATGATGACAATATAACGCAGATAAAAAATGTGAGTGTGGAGTAATTGAGAGAGGAGGGAGCTTTTTGTAAGCATTTGGTTACAGATAGTTTTATGATGATTCAACACAGTCAATGTAAAATCTGGCTGAGTTGAACTGGGTGTCAGCCAGCCTGGTGTGGCTACTAAAATTTAGATGAAATTGGTATTTTATCCCAATTTATTTAGGTGGGGAGGGAGGTGCTGCCTTTTGGGAGCATCTCCCCAACCAGCCCAGCCGCAAGGGCTGGTTCTGCTTCCCTGAGGGTCCCCACCACAAACCAGTACAGGCGGTTGGCAGATTGGTGGTGAGCCAGGTCAGAGAACTGATCCAGGGGGAAAAGAGAAAAAGGGAAAGAGGTGGGTTTTATTGTTTTGTTTTCTGTTTTTTGGTTGGTTGGTTGGGTTTTTTGTTGTTTTTTTTGTTTGTTTGTTTGTCTGTGTTTGTTTTTGGTTTTGGTTTTTTTTTTTAATTTTTTAAATTTTATTTTGCCAGGCTATTTTTCCTGCCCACAGCCAGCTACTAAGCAAGACACCACCAGGGCCTCCCAGAAGTCCTCCAGCAAACCTGCAGCCATGTAACTCGGTGTTCCTCTGCTGCCAAGGTAAAACCAAGCAGGGAGGAAAAACAACAGTGGTTAACCCCAAAACCCTGTGAGACTTCTTGGTCAACTTTGAAAAACGGTAGCGACAGGGGCCACCATTTGGAGGGACTCCTGGATGGGTCCCCTTCAGAGAGCCCCTGGGCAAGACCCTCACCCTCTGCTCCCTCTTATCCCTGGTCAGGAGTGCTGCTCGCTTTGTGAAATGCTGGGCTGCTGTCCCCCTCCACTCTGCACAGCACCGCATCCTTGTCAGCACTCGGCAAGTTGGGACTAAAACAAGAGAGAGACCAAGTGGAAAAGAAATCGAAAACCACCCTCCTGGCTGCGGGGAATTCCTTCCCGGGCAGAAAATCAGCACCGGCTCGTTCCTGTCATGCCAGGTATTAAGTGAGAGTTCAGATAATTATGTCAGTGCTACAGATTTTATTTTTTAAAAAAATATTGTATAGAGCGTGCTTGGTGAATCCCTGGCATTGCCATCAATGTAAAAGGAATAGGGCTTCCTTGTATTTGAAGAGATAACAGTGCTGCAGGCTACAAAAGATAACTGTGCTTTTTAATTGAATCTTACAGCCATGACAGCAGTTGCAGGGGGTCTCTCTGCTCCAAATATGCTCAACCTGCATTGACTGATGGCTGCTATATCTGAAACCTCGTAGGTTGCTGTGGGGAAAGTGCCAGAATAAACATCTCTGCTTACCACAGAGGCTTGGAAGGCTGAGATGCAGTTGGATGCAAATATCTTATTTGATAGCTGGTAGGTTTGAGGGTTTGTCCCGAACAAAGGTACTCGTGGTGATTTGCTAAAATTTACAGTTACATTTTTGAGTAATATCAAGCACTGGGAATATACATTGGAGTCCTGAAGCTGGAGGGGAAATCCTTGTGGATTATGAGGAGGGAAGAAGGCCACTCAGTCTACGCCTTCCCTTTACATTTAATTGTTACAATTAACAGTTAAGGCAGAAATTATAAGATTTCTGTGCAGATCATTAGAAACCCATATTGGTAGGGAGAGAATGAAATATGAATGCGTTTTGTAAATCTAGTAGAAATGCAATTCAGGAGGATGAATGCAGCTGTTAAAACTTCACGTCTTAGATATATTTGACCAATATACACATGTTATTTGGAGCTGTAATTTTTCAAAGTTCCTTATAGCATAAAATCAGCAATGAATCCCTCATAGTGAGTATTTATTTAGTGTCTACATTTCAGTTCATTCCCCAAGAGGATGCCAAGAAGCGAAACAATGAATTAGAGGGCAGATGCCTTTCATCACCTCTCCTTAATTGCTGCCCAGGTTTCATTACCGGCAGATTGGCAGAAGACCTCTGCAAAGACCAGTCACAGTGATGCCATGGTGATGGGCATAGGAAACATCAGCAGCAACCTGGATAACTGTCACAAGTGTATGTCTGAACCAGACTGTTACAGCGGTGACTTCCCAAGGTGCCAACCCTGTCACAGCTCAAGGAATTGGCTTTTTAAGCCACCTGTGGGAAGTCAAAAATTGGGAGAGGACCCACAGCAGATGCTTACTGCTAGAGAGGGAGGGGCCACAAATCAGACCTAGGCTGGTTGCCACCTTTCCTCTTCTACATACTCGTCAAAATAATGGGTAACGTCATGTCAACCCCTTTTCAAACACTGCCCCATGAGTTTTAACTATACATTTGCTCCAAAGGCAGAGTGTCTGCTCTGCTCCATGATCAGCCCTGCACTTGGTGGCACCAGGCCCCTTCTTTGTCACCTTGGCAGTTCCCACATGCTCACCATTCTCACCTACTGTATTTTGATTATGACATTCAGCAAAACTCATGTCCTGGTCCTACAAATCTCTTTTTGAGCAGCAGGGATACAACATAGGGGAGAACAAAGAACCAAATTTGCTTTCCAAGCATCATCTTTTATCTTTAGATTTAACAGGTTCAGGGTACTGGTGGCTGGTTTTGTTGCATTTGGATTTCTTCATGGTGAGTTTGGCTGGCATAGGGGTTTTTTTGACCACTCTGATGGTATCTGATGTTGTTTTCCCTCACCTTCCTTTCACCAACTTGTCCTTGAAATGATAGATTTATGCATAAGAAACCACACGCCATGTCATAAAAATGCCTGATCTTGACTCAGCTTACCCAGATCAGAGGCAGATTTAAGCCAAATCACAAGCGCATCCCCTCTGCTTTTGGTATTGATTTTAACTGGGGAGAAAGTAGGAAGATTAAAGGTAAATTGCCTCCTTTAGCCTCCACACACCAGCCTGCCTGAGCAACGCACGTGGGTGGTACAGGCTGTGCCCATCACCTTCATCCTCTTAGCACAAATGCACATACTCTGGGGCCAAAGACTTTTAAAATATCCTCAGCCCAGCAAAGAAGCACATATAAATGGTGAAATTATTGGCCATGAATCACGTATTCATTATTTTAAAGAGAAGACGGTGTCCTTGGAAATTGCTGAGGGATGCGAGTCACCGTCTTAAAAGCATTCATGGCTTTTGGCGCAATGCAGGATGAAAAGGTTAAGTAAGCAGCAACACTTGTTGAATTATGTGCCAAAGTGATTTCACAACAGCGTGACTTTCAGTGCACTGAGTGTCTCCTGGCGATGGACACGGTAAACTGCTGACGATGTTGGATTTTAGGTGGGCTTACAAGGAAGACACTGAAGCACAAGGGTTGTTTCTGCTGCACAGGAAACATCAGTGTGCCTGGGGGAAAACGTGGGTGAAAAGTTGTTGCATTTTTGTGCCTCTTCCGGGTGGCAAAAAATGAAGTTATACAAAAATAACATGGTTTTATCACATTTTGAGCTTTATACCTGCTCCTCAAAAGAAGAAAATCTGAGAACTATATGCTATCTCTTATATGCTGAGAATGTCTCCGGGTTTCTCCAGAACTTCCAAGCTGCTGTGGATTAACAGCTTTCCTCAGATGCTACCCTAAAAAGCACCACCTCCTCTTCTGAAGTGACGCCCAGGGTTTTATCTCTGTGAGGGCCAGGAGCTCTGTCTGGGCAGAGGCTCCAGCTGTGCAGGTCTGCAGGCGGGGTGAGGACCATGAAAGCCACCCCAGGTCTCCAGCAAAGCCATCCCGCCTGTGGCCTGGGCTGTATGTCTGCATGCGTGTGTGTGGCAGCTGCCCAGATAAATCTATGAGCTCAGAGTTGTGTAATGCGTTTCCTTGATGGATCATCTTATAAAATCTCTACGGGATCCTGAGGCAACCTGACACCTGTTATCAGCTGGAGGAGCAGAATCTTCTTTGGAAGGCGACTTGGCAGAGGAGGGCAGGGTATTTTTTCCCCACATTTTTCCTTTCTGCCTGGTCACAGCAGGTTATTTGACAATTGTTTAAATTGGCTAGAGAGTAATTGTATTTCTTTTGAATAAACCCAAGTTGAAATGAAAGAAAACTGTGTGATCTTAAGGCTGTGGTGTAGAAAGGAGGAGGAGAGAGCAGAGCTGTAAAAAAATAACACTCTGTCTGAGCAAGGCACAGGGATTTAACCCCTTATATCCCCATTAGGCTTGCACTGAAGAGGTGAGTCTGGTTTAAGCTGGAGGAGGGTCTCCATAGCTTCTGCTGTCACAGGGAGCCTGGAGCAACTCTTGCCTGGCTCATGCTTATAAACACCTGTTTCATGGTGGGGTGGCAACTACCTCCCCACGCTGTCCTGCTTGTTCTCGTGCCTGCTCCCCCCAGTCACTTCCCACTCACAGTTACTTGGATGTAATAGGACATTGCACCCTGGAGCCCAGAGCTGGGTTTCTCCACCCCAAGGATTTATGGTGCCATCTGTCCTCTCCAGAATGCTGAGGACAAGGGCTGACCCCTCTGGGACAGCCAATTTTGGGCCAGCTTGGTGACCCAGGATGTGTCATGTCTTATGAGGAGCAGCTGGGGGAGCTGGGGCTGTTCAGCCTGGAGAAAAGGAGGCTGAGGGGAGACCTGATCGCTGTCTACAACTACCTGAAAGGAGGTTGGAGCATGGAGGGGGTTGGTCTCTTCTCCCAAGTAACAAGTGATAGGATGAGAGGAAATGGCCTCAAGTTGTACCAGGGGAGGTTTAGATTGGCTATTAGGAAAAACTTCTCTACAGAAAGGGTTGTCAGGCATTGGAACAGGCTGCCCAGGGAAGTGTTTGAGTCACCATCCCTGGAGGTGTTTAAAAGATGTTTAGATGAGGTGCTCAGAGACATGGTTTAGGTTAGGTTAATGCTTGTACTCGATGATCTTGAGGGTCTCTTCCAACTAAAATGATTCTATGATTCTGTGTTGGCTATGAGGTGCCACATGCCTGTCCCCAAAAGGCACTGCTGCGGCCACTGCAAAGGGAGGCAACGGGGAGAGCCCAGTTCTGAAGGGGAAACATGGATGCCCTGAGCTGGTGTGCTGCGTCATGCCAGGTCTCAAGACGCCGGGCCAGGTGAGCTCCAATGGGTCTATGCAGGCACCAGGAGCATCGCCGCAGCGTGTGGGGCTGTGGATCTCACACCAAGAGCCAGCCAGCCCCAAGCAAAACGTTGGGGCACGGAGTGGCAGGTTCAACCCTTACAGGAGCTAGGATTGTGCAAGTAAGTTGGGAAGCTGAAAGCTGGACTCCAGTGGCATCAGTTGTGCCACAGAAACCACAGTCAGGCCCTGCTTTGGCTGTGCTGCATCTTAGTGCTGGTTTCATCTGATGAAGAAAATTTTCTTCAAGCCTGGATAAGCTAGCATTAATCAATTAGCACTGAAGTATTTGATTTAATGCCTATTTGCAACTTTAAATATTTTTAAAATAACTAAGTAGTAAGTTATTAGTATCTTTTTTTACATCCTAATTGCAGGAACACAATATTTTTGCACTGATGGATTTGTAATTTACAGTGTTGGTTAATTCCTTCTCAATATTGACATTCCAAGAAGCAAAATAAGTATCAAGACAAAAAGCAAAAAGACCAAGTGAAGAATATTTACACTATTGTTTGCCATGTTACTCTTAACATAGCCATCACTATCCTTATTATACATATTATCGTTAATCATTAGCCATGCAATGTCCATCTTCAGGAATGCCCTGAACTTATTTCTTGGGCTTCCCTTCGGCAATTTGTATGTCCTGGGGAATTAACTGCTATGAAATTGAGTTATACATAGAAATGTCAGAAAATATGAACTTAAAAACCAGCAAGGCATAAAGATGAAAAAATGAGGAGTGGGCAAATCAACATTCAGTGAAGATAAGACACTTTTGTTAGTATTTGATTGTGGCTTTTCCCTTCTGAATGGAGTACAGACTTAAGATATCATTGTTAGCATGTCTGCTTGCTTCAGAAAAGAGAAATTGCAAAACATTGGTATTTTGGTTCTTATATTTTCCTCTCTCATTCTCTATTTAGGAGTTCATCTGCCTGTATTAACCCTAGGAGCCTTAGGACAGGTTAGCACAGCTGGCTGCCTCTTGTGACTCAAACTGAAGATAAAATGCCTTCTTAGGTACCCGGGTTTATTTTTGATTCTCACAACTCAGCATTTTTGCTGACTTAACACAGGTGAGCGTATCTGGGCAGATGACACATGGCACATGATCCCAGGTCCCTTTGGGGTCCCATAGCACCCAGCGGCTGTTTTGCTGTAGAAGGTGCCTTTTGAGGTACACCACACCAAAGTCTTACTCTGGAGAAAGATTTAGTGGTTGTGGTTAGCTCAGGCCACGGCTCCTGAGACTAAACCCAGAGTTTTGAACCTCAAAATCCTGACCAAGCTCCTGCTGAAGCTTGGAGATGGTTCAGACTTAGGGCCACAGCATCAAGGCACCTCATGTTTGGAAAGCAGAAGCAGCAAGAGCCCAGTGACAAGAGCCCAGACAAGCCCACCCTGGAGGGCCTGGGGCAGAGACGCCTGCTTTGGGTGATGGTTCATTGTGCTGAGCACAGCTCCTTGTCCCCCTGGACATGGCCCTCCCTCCTGTCTTGGTCAGATCTGAGCTACCACAAGGTTACCCTAATCTGCAGAGGGACAGCTTCAGGCACCAGCAAATGGGCTGAGCTGAGGAAGCACCTTCTCCCCTCACATAAAGGATGTGATCTAAAGATGTGATCTAAAGCAAAACCCTGGGCCTGCAATTGCTAAAGGTCTCCCCACTTGCCACGTCAAAGCTCCTCTGAGACCCATCCCCATCAGTGATATGGGAACCACAAGCATCCACCTCTGGGCACAAGCTTCTCTTCTTGGACATGTGGGAAAAGGTTACTCTAAAAAACTCTTATTTGAGCTAAAAGCAGTGACTTAAGTACATTGCATAGCTATAATGTATCTTTAGAAACATAAATATACATAGTATATAAACATAGTATAGAAGCATTTGTGTTTGTTACAATGTAGTATCAATATGTTTCATATATAAATGCTCTACATGTACATACAGATTTATCTAATCTGTGTAATTTTTGTTTATGTAGACACATTATATATGAAATATGTATTTGTTTATGTTACATTTTGTATTTGATATACCTAGTGCTGTGCTGTCCTTTCAGTTGTGGGTGGAGAGGTTTTGACCTGTGAAAAGTGCATCTTTGAAGCACAACGTGCAGAAAGGCAGAACATGACCCAGCTCCAGTCGGTTTAATCCACCCCGATGGTTGCTCCAAATTTCCTCCTGAAAATGCCATTTTGAGGTTTCACTAGGAGAGACACAGAGATGAAGATGTGGAAGATGGGGACTGGACTAGACGAGCTTAGGAGGTCTCTTCCAACCCAAACTATTCTATGATTCTATCATTCTATCATGATGGGCCCTGCTTTCTGCAGGAGGGGTGGATGGTTTTGCAGCATGTTCCTGGCAAAGGAGACAGGTGAGCAATGGTGAGTCTGTGTGTTCATGCACTGGGGTGGAGTGGCCTGTCTGCTGGATGTTGTCAGCCCATGCTGGCCTGCACAGAAATTCATGGAAGGGAAGAAAGGGTGAGGGAAGGTGCTGAGGAAGATTTGAACATGCTGGGGCTTGGGCAAGGATGGGATTCCTGGTGCTGCAACTCACCTGCCACAGGATGCTGCGAACGCAGGGAGCATCACTGAGGTGCCACAGGCAGGGTGGCCATGCAAGGTTTGGGGCTGCTTGGAGATGACCAGGCTGTTGCCCTTCACATTTGGGAAGGCAGATTCCCCATCAGTCAGGTCAATGCTCCCAAAACAACAAGAAGATGTCAGTTTTGTTCTGAATCCCAGCAGAGGGAGGAAAAAAAACTAAAAACCTGGAAATATTTGTGACAAGCCCCATCTTCTTGCAAGGAAGAGGGGGAATCACCCCACAGTGACTTCCTCCATCTGGGTATCATGCAATGGTGGTGCCCGTGCAAGGGCCAACTGTGCCCTCGGCAGTGTGTCCCTGTCTGTCCCCCTGGACTGCAGATCCCACGTGGGGGCTGCTTGGGCAGAGTGTGGCCAGGAATGGCCAGATCTGGTTCCAAAGAGCCCATCTGAGCAGGGCTGCTGTTGGCAGGGGGAAACCATCTGGCTGGGACGGAGGAAGAGAGCCTGTGGCTGCGGAGCCTTGTGCGAGGTTCCCGTCTGTCGTGCGGAAACTTGCCCATGCAGAGCTGCTTTGGAGGGCTCTGCCATGTTTGGAGGGAGAGAGCAATTATCTGCTCTGTCAGTGAGTTCTCAGATTGATGTATACCCTGCGCCTTCCCCTAAACAAGCTTTCAATACAGAAATCGCAAAGCTGAAGAGATCCTCTGCAATTAGGGGAGAAGACATCTCTCTTTCAGTTAACAGGAGAAAAAGAGCCGAATGAAACCACGCATTGTTAACGCGCTTCGGCTTAGTCACTGGGGTGGGTATTAAACAAGGCAGACTTGGTTGGGATAAAAAAGGAGTTGAGTATGGTGAGATTATGAAACAATAGGTACTGATAGAGAGACAGCCCAGAGCCAGCCGCAGAGCAGAAGCTTTACTGAATGCCTGGGTTTGAATGAATCCTAATGATAATCATGGGCTACATGGCAATTCGTTTAAATAACGTGCCTCCTGCTTCCTCCCAGCCTGATAGAATGAGCCCGTACATGTTAATTGCTTCGTTCTGAAGAGAAAGCTCCTTTCTGTGTGACAATATTATATATTTAATTTTTGCTGTTTATTTACTCTGCCCTTCTTCAAGCCTTTTGTTGTCTACAAAGGCATCTGCTGCTGTCATTTTGCATTTCGAACAAAGGTGTTTGCATCTAAGCTCTGAAGCTGTTACAGGGAATTCAACAAGGAAAAATGGAAAGGACTGATTGCTGCCCAGGATGAGCCAGATTTCAGGAGGGAGGAGAAGCTGGTGAGCCAACCTACATGTCAGAGGTAAGAACCCCAGCACCGCAACTCCTCTGAACTGTGCAAAGGGTTGGGGCAGGCTGCAACTCGACCCTCTCAAGTGTCCCGCTCTTTTCCAAGCAAAATCGGGTGTGAAGACTCAAAGCACTACCAGGAATGCATTACGTAAGATTAACATCGAGTGTGTTTGCTGGGCATGCACATCGGAGAGGTTGGCAAGCTTAAAACAGGTTTCTCGGAAAGCAAGCACAATAATAATAATAGTAGACCAAGGTTTTAGCAAGATTACTCACTGATTACATGCCATTTTGTTGCTGAAGCACAAGTGTGGTCTGCCGTGCTCTTGCACTACCATAATATTGGTGGGGACAAGAGCAGAATCAGTAGCACCTTTCTGGGCATCTGTAGCCAGACTTCTTGGTGCTGCTGCTAAACTGAAATCCTGGGTCTTCTCTCCCTGCCCCTGCTCAGTTACTGCTGAGAGCCTTTCTCAAAGGGTGATTAAGCCATTATTGCTGCAAATTTGTTGTCTTGTATTTTACGGCCAAAAAGGAACAGGGAATTCAATCCCAGCTGCTTTTGTGCACAGTAGTTTATAGGTGCGAATTAACATCCACTAAGTTGTGTTTCATCTCATGTGAGTCTGTCCTCTCCGGTGAACTGCTACATGAGCTCATTTCATTTGCAGAGGTTTTTAAAAATGTTTTTATGGGGCTCATCTCAAAAAGTGGTTGTGAAGGTCACCCTGTCCCGAACCAGCCTATTCCCCAGAACACTTGATACTCAGATTTACCACTTAATTTGGATATTTCATCTTCCACCAAAGCCTGCTGATTAAAATGATGCTAGCACACTGTAGGATATTTACGAAGGGGTTACCATGATTAGAAAAAATAATTAGAATATACTGGAAAAAAACAGGAATGCTTCTTGCAAATGCAAATAGTGTTGCTAGTAGCTATTTTCACGGGTCTGAAAGCAGACAGAATTGCTATTTGTTTTCTGCAATTACAAAAAATAGTTTTTTCTTCTTCATTAACATGACTAAAGGCATTAGAAATCAGATTTCAACAGCAATGTATCCAAATGGTACCGTAGATTTATATGCAATACTATTTATGACTATTAAACATTATTTAGAATAATGCCTTTATGAGTGGTGGGGCATATTGCTGTGGCCCCTCAGGAGCAATTTGACCGCTGCAGCCTCACATAGTAGCCAAGTGCTGGAGAAGGAGCAAGTCCCTGCTTGCTGGTGTCCCTCGTCATCCCCTTGTGAAGCTGGCAGGAGGGCTCGGACTTCCAGCTGACTCCCAGGCTGGCCTCTGCCTGCACCGCAGGAGGAAGGCTTAGCGCCATTGTACAGGCAGTTCTCTGGGGACCCTTCTCTATGTTGGGTCCAGAAACTCATTACCAAGATGAGCTCCTTCCCAGCTGCAGGAAAGAAGGCGCTCCATGGAGCTGAATCCTCCCTGGCCCTGCACGGCCCATGTTCAGACTGCACTGGGGGAAAAAAAAAAAGATAATAAGTTTCGGTTCCAAGTTTTAACAAGCTTATAGCTATAACTAATGAATGTCTCGAAAAGGATGCAAATGCATCTGCATTTAAGTCGCTCTTTTTCGCATGGTTTTTGGTTTGTTTTCACTTAGACATTGAAAAAATCAGGTACTTGTCAATGAAGGAGACATGGTTTTATGTGGCTTACAAGACAGATGGATGCATTACGTGTCCTACCACAGTCGCTCTGCAAATCTGCTCTTGCCCGTGCTCCTTTTTGACATGAAAGATGTGGCCATACAATGATGCTTCTCAGAACAGGAATTAGGAATGTTTTACTTTCTCAATAGATTGAAAAGCAAAATGCCTTCAATTGTAGGACCTTGCTCCATCAAAAAGCATTAGAAAAGGAATTACCAAAAATCAAAAAAGCTATTTGTGCCACAGATTTGCAGCGTAGAATGAGTCTGAAACATGCAGCTCTACAAAACAGTTCCCAGATTGTACTGCTGCTCCTGACAGACACTCAGGCCCCATCCAAACACAAAAGTTGTTTCACTTTCATTCTTCTAGTACACTATAACCCAGATGCCTCTCTCCTCACCGAGCATGGAAGCAGATACTACAACAAAAAACTTATATTCATAAAAAAGGGGGAAATATGTTATCATGCCAAAGTACACATGCATGCCACCATGAATTCCACCTCTGTGTTTCAGAGGAAAACTCTACCCTTCTCCCAAATCCTGTAGTCTTTTCTTCAACAACAAAAGAGCGGTGTGCACACTGGGCTTTAGGCTCTGCCTAGAATAAAAAAAAAAAAGGCACTTTTTCTTCCCTCAGAACCAACATAACTGCTGAACATACTTTTTCCTTGGTGTTTTGCAGCTGAATGTGTTTCTGGTCTGAATTGCTCATGACAGTTTATGAAGCCTACTGCCAGCATGAGGAAGAGGATGAGGATGGACACCCTTCTTGGTGCCAATGTGGACTTCTCAGTCAGTTACATGAATATTTCTTGAGTCTTTCCAAAGACTCTGAAATTGCTGCACGAGAGCTCTATGCCTTTGCCTGTTTTCCAGGAATGGGGATCAAAACAGTTATTCTCTCTGCTCCTGTTAAATACCTTTTTCCAAATACTCCCTTGGGAATGGACCACAGAGTGAACGATGTTTTCTGGAAAGCTGCATGGGTCACAGCTGACCACTACTGCTTTGAGGTGGAAACGCTGTGGTGATGCCTCTTCTGTGTTGCCCGCACGATTTATTTATTTATGCTTGGCTCTGCACTTGGAGTTTTTGGCCAGAACATGGGGTAACCAGGCTCCTCCTCAGCCTGCAGAGTTTCAAACCACTCACCTCCAGGACAATCCATTAACAACAGGCTCCTTCCCTGGGTGAGGTTGTCACTTCACATCTCAGGTCTTGTGCTGAGAAGTGCTTCGTGATTTGCACTACACAAGGGCTGGGTAATTACAGGGTATTCAGGAAAGCACCATCACACGCCTGCTGTCTGCTGTGGTCTTCCCTACAAATGCACTTTTGGCTGCTGCATTTATGGCTCCTATTGGACGTGGTGTTGGGAGTCTGCACGCTGGGCTGAGCAGATTTTCAGCTTCACCCAATATGGACATTTTTTAAAAAGATGTCATCTTCATAGCATTTAAAAGAACATGGGGTGGCTGCTGGTAGTTAAAAGGAGAGTCAGAGCAATTTGAGATGCCCTCAGCCACCTTCAGGCATCATGTCCTAAGCAAGAACCACCAATGCTCTGAGCAAAAGGTATAATAAGTGCACAAGTATATTCCAGATCCTGTCCCCTTGACATCCTGGTAGAAGGCATGATTTACATGCTGCCATCAATGTGAATAAGCCAATGAGAGTGTTTTAACTTTTGCGGCCCCTTCAACACATCAGGCTAAGAGCAACTCGACAAATACACGTTACCCCTAGTCTGGGGAACAGCACCCCCTGACACTTCAGGTGCCTTTCCCAAGTTTTCTGACTTGGGAAAGGGGAAAAGGCAGTCCTGCTGTCACTTGTTTACTACTGACTCTGGCTGGCATCAACCAACCATTGCCCCATGGCACCCTCCAGGTTCATTGTGCAATTAATACTGGTTTGCAATGAGGCCATTTTCAAGTTAATTTTTAATGCCTAAACATTGTGCTGTGCAGGGCACTGCTTTCAGGACTTTGTATATTGCTGGAATACGGGTTTTGGCAACAGATTGGGAGAAAGCAGACAAAGGCTGCTGAAAGAAGGCACCTTTTCCAAACCCATACAGACCAAAAATAAAAAGCCTTGCTAAAGTTCTCCTGATTAAAACAACAAGAAAAGGCCTTGATGAGACATACTGAACAGAAAATGTGTATAGAATTTTTATTGATTACTGATTTACTCTGTTATCTAAAAGTGCTCTTCATGGGATCAGAATACATGTTTTGCAATGCAGCCATGGCATGCCTGGATTTGTGTAACCACATTTCCAGAGCAAGCTGTCTGTGTCCTAACCTGACGCGACTGGGAATGTGTGTACAGCACAGGGAAGGGAAGCCCAGAGTGGGCAGGGGGCTGACTGGCAGGGAAACCAGCTGCGCCTGAATCAGGGTTGTTTTCAGCCTTCCTGCAGGCCAGCTTTGACTCCTCCTGCCTGTTCTTCTCTAAGTGCCATCCTCCTTACAGCTCTGCTCAGTTATTGCTCCAGTAGCATCTTTGTATACGATCAAAGTAATTTTGCTGAGAAATAAGGGCGTATGCTTATTCCTGTCCTCAGAGGATAAGGAAACCAGGACCAAATGAAAGCAGTGTGGCTAAGAAGGGCATTGAACTAACTAGAAAACTATGTTAGATATATTTTCTGGAGCACACAAAGAAGTGGAGCCTGGCTGCAAGCGAGCACGACTCCACATGACAACAAGATCATGGAGACCGAGAGAGGAACAGGGCAGCAGCCGCTGCAGAGTTACTTACTCTAGTGCAAAATGACTCCAGGCTCTAGGAGGAGTCCAAGCCATTGAGCAATTCACCAGTCAGGGTAACACCAGCAGCTGCAGATTCTTCTACGTCAACGCAATAGGATTTGCACTGGTATAAATCATGCGCGTCACTACATTCAGAGACAGGAAAATAAGGAAGGAAGAGAAACAAAGGGCAGAAATAGAGATGGCCCTAAAAGGGAACTTACTTTCTTACAGAGCAATCCTGAAAGCAACAATAAGGTACTAAAAAAAAAGTATGGCTAAGCCGTTCCTTGCTACACAAGGTCACAGTCTACCTTCCCCCACAGCCGCCCTCAGTGGGAGGCTCATTGTGGAGCGACGGATGCAGAGCCGAATTGACAGGCAAACCTGAGGGACCCAGCCGCTTCCCCAGGATGGATCTGACATCTCTGGCTCTCACGATGAAGATAAAGGGTGAGGGAACAGAAATATTATGATTGCCCTTCTACAGAGGACAGTGAATAGCAGCAGCATTAAGGCTGTCTGCACGACAGGATGGCTTTATCAGTACTGGAATAGCAGTACTGGTGCCATCCTGCAAAGCACGTCTAGCGAGGACGGAGCTATTTCAGTAAAACTCTCCTGAATGCAGCGAGCAGTGATGCGGCTACAAGAAACGTTTTTGACACTTTAACACTCACTAGCCCAGAAGCTCCTTCCCGCTTGCGTGGCTATGTTAGCTGGAAATACCAGCCCTTCCCTCTCCTCACCGATAAAAGTGGTTCACCTGATTCAGGCATTCTGTGTGACCTGGGACAAAATCTTTAAGGTAGAGCTCTGCCAGAGCCCTGCCAGAGAGGTGTGCTTTCCCACCAGTGACTGTCACTGACTCTTGCCACCCCACCAGGACAGCAGCAGCAGCAAATGCAGAACATGCAGGGGATTTTGGATTTGCCCTCACCATTTAGTCCAGCTCTGGCTCCTCTCCCTGGAGCCCCAACTTTCAGTGTGCCGATGCCACTGAGAAGCCTCCAGGCAGTTCAGTTTGCTTCCTTATGCTGACCAGCATGGCTCTGCAAAGAAAAACTTCAGCAATACATGGAGTTATACTGGAAAAAAAGCCCATCTGTCACTACTGCTCACTCCGTTTGAGGCAATTATTCAAGCTGCAACAGCAGAACTCTTGCTGCATGACATGTGTCTCCCATCAGGGGTTTAGCTGATAGGGTTATGTTAACCATTGCTTTTTATGTATGGACAAAGTTTCCAAGAATTTGGGAATTGTCAGCGTGCAACAAATAAATGGCTGGCGTATCACTTTTTTTAATACTAGTGGGAAAATGGGCCTTTAGAGCAGATTAAAACAAGATGATGAATTAGATGAGAAGCAAGAAAATGGGCTATAAGCAGCCCAGTCCTCTCCTAAAGAAATTTTTGGCAAAATACAGACTCTTAAGATAATTAGATGTCTCTCCCTTTACTGTAACATCTGAAGGTGTGTTCACACCCCCTACTCAGGGAGCTTAATTTAGGAGTTATAACTACTACACTCAAATTAGTCATGAGTGATTCACACTGCTCAGACTCGATTCCTCAGACAATGGAGAGATGGAGTTGTGACAGGTACAAGCTGTCTGAACATGGCCCCGGCTGCCTCACACTCCCCGGATTTGTTCTCCTGACATCCCCCCAAAGTGGGAAGCACTATTTCCATCCTACATACAGGAAAAGATGGCTTTGTCTGGAGCACGCTACCAACTTAGATGAAAAAAAGCCGCTTCCACCAGCTTATCTCAATTTTGCCAGAGTTTACTTTGGCCTAGAGCTACGCTTTTTCCAGACAAAACCCTCACTGAACTACCACAATCATTATTCAGTATAATGCTTTTTTTCTCTTATGAAAAGGTCATAAGCCATCTTATACTGAGCACAGATATTTTAAGGCAAAAGGGAATTTAGATTTCCCAACAATGGGGATTTTCACATGTACTGCTTGCCAATATAGTGAGTGCATGCAAAAAATATGACTCAAGTCTTCATGTTTCTTGAAGCTAGGAACTGTCTTGTCTGCTAAACGTGCCAGAGTTTTTCATGGATGTGACTTGGCTTCTATTTTTGCTCTCCCTGTATTATCTTGAGTTAGATTGCCGGCACAGTGCAGCCTGAATACATATACACAAAGGTATAAATTCTTTTCTTGACATGTTCTGGAATTAGGGAAAAGTGACCTTAGTTTTATTTATGCTCTTCTCTTCACACTGAATTTCTGGCGTTTTAGCAGATGACTCCCCACAAGAATGTTCTTTCAATCTTATCTAATCCCCAGCTCACCTCTCTTGACTGCAGCAAAGGAAATTCCAATGTCTAAGCTGCTATTCCTCTTCCCTGGAAGTGTCAGACGTTTGGACCACGTAGGGAGATAAAGAGCTCTTCTGCTGACTCATCTTGGTGGCCACATCAGGTGGGCTTCCTTAGGTCCAACACAGGGCTGGAAAAGGGGCTAGGAAAAGCTAAAATATCTGGATGGGGGAAAAAAAAGGGAAAAAAGGCCTCTCATACAAGGCAGTTCAGGAAGGTCCTAACAACTCTTTGTTCTTGCAAATACTCAACACACAAAATTTCAATGTTCAAGCCACCAAGATCTGTCCCAACAGAGAGTTTACATGAAGCACTCAAGAAAATCAAAGGTCTGCCACTGTACATCTGAGAGCCCTTCCTAACCCTTTGAGCTTTTCTCTAGAAATCCAGGTCCAAGGTGTTGATAACCTGAAAAGTATTTTATTGTGGAAGTAGGCAAGGGAAAGAACAGTGAAAAGGCACTTAGATCTATTCCAAATTTCTGTTGCAGGCTTCCTGCATATACCTTTGCAGCATTACTTCTGGACATATTTATGCAACCAGGGCCTTCACTACAGCAAGAGGTAATCATTAACCCGCTCTCCAAAAGCAACATTGGCTCTTAACACATGAGGTATCTTGAGGGATCCTTGGGCCTCAAAGCCTGGATTCTGAGGGACACATAAGAATCTGTGTTTTGCTGATTTGCTTGTGGGCCTTTGTGAGATGTTATCTCAGCCATGAGCTTCATCAGTTGTCAGAGTACAAAGCAACACCAACACAAACTGACAAAGAAGATGAGTGAATACTGCAAAAATAATCTAAGAATTCACTCAGGGAAGGTCAAGAAATTCACGTAAATGACTAGGACCCGGTTGCTTCTATTCTTTGTTTTGTTTTGTACACAGCCGTATGCACAGTAGTGCATCCCCCCCGAAAAAAAAAAACAGCCTGAATACTCCAACAAGTGTGTATTCTCATGAACTTCTGCACCTGAATAGCAAGTCCTGCCATCTCTGAACGCTCTTTGTCGGCCCAGGAGCAGAACTGCTCTCGCTGGGATTTAAGGCACCCAATGCGCATCACAAAGTTTCTCTTTGCAGAGCATGTATGTTACTGCATTCCTGGCATGATTCTTTTATGGAAGGGGACCTCTTCAGGCAATCCTTGACAGGTGTTTCTAACTTCATAGTATCTAATTAGGATTTTAAGCTCCTTGAAATGGTACTACCTGACTTCATCTACCCCTGAAGCACCATAAACGTTTTCTAGTATTATAAAAATAACAGCACAACTGATCTATATGTAACCTCTGTTACATGCCGTGTTAGTTCTATTGATTTGTGGATGTGCATATGAAGTCTAGTTCAGACTTTGTATCTTGCTGCCATGGTATAATCTCAAATGGGCTCAGTAAACACACAGGATTAGTCAATACAAAGTTTTGCACTCAAAGATATAGGGTGCCTAAATCATAACATTCAAAGATTAAGAAAACATTTGGGTACAAACAATTAGTGGAAATACCTGAACCATTTCACTGGGAGGCATGATTCACTCTTACTAAAATGAATTTGCTACTAGTAAGTATATTGCTAAACCTTAACTGAAAATTACATTCTAGTGCAACTTTTAGAAACAGGTATTGCATCTCAGTTCCCTGGGCAAAGCTGGGACTGGGAACACATCTGGGGAAACATCTGGGTTTGTTGCCCGATGTTGAAATGACATGGGACACAAGTTAATTCACATTCTGTTTCTGTGGCACATCTTACCTCTACCCATGCTTCTCTTATGAGCTATAGCTGCAGAACCTTTTCTCAGGTGAAAACAGTGCTCACTTTCCATTTTGATAAGCAGACGGTAATAATATTTTATTCACACCTCCCTTTCTCCCTTATTTTATACAGTTTCCCTGTGTCATCAGTTACAAAGCAAGAAGTTTTCTGATTTTTATCATAAGAGGTGTAGTTACGTTGCATAGTATTACAAATGCATCTTACTCTGTTTAAGATGAGAAATTAACAACCTTGAGCTATAAAAGCAGGCTCTTTTCTTATTCTTTGGTGAATTTAGCAGCTGTTTTGAATATCCTATATTTACCAAAATGTTTTCCATTTCAAACACCAGCTTTGAAGAAAATAGCCTTCTCTGTACTTTAAAACAAGCCTACATTAAGCTTGAGGTAGCAGCTTTTACTGTTAAAATTCTTAAACACAGCAAACTTCAAAAAAAGTTGTTTGTTGCATGCAGTTAGATGAAGTGATAAGAATTTCTTTAAATATGTCCTCCTTCCCCCAGGAACATAAGAAATATAATTCCACAAGAAGCACTTTCATCTCAGTAGTCTTTCATGGAAAAGAACCATTGATGAAGGCATTGTTGAAAGATATTAAAATGATGTCCTCCTCCTTTTATACATATATAAACATAAATATATATATATATAGATAGATAGATAGATAGATATATAATCATTTCAAGTTTGAAGAGCTGACAAACTTGATTACAGAAATGTTATAGTATGTGTCAACTGGTATAGCAACATCACCTCAAGGAAGAATCACAGAGCGGTTGAGGCTGGAAGGGACCTCCAAAGGTCATCTGGTCCAACCCCCCTGCCCAAGCAGGGCCACCTAGAGCCTGTTGCCCAGAACCATGTCCCGACAGCTTTTGAAATCTCCAAAGATGCAGATCACCTTCCTCAACCTGCTGTCCACATTTTGTCCAATGCAGCCCATGATCCCATTCACTTTCTTTTCTGTAAGGGCATGTTGCTAAGTCATGTTTAACCTGGTGCCCACCAGGATCTTTCCTGCCAAGCTGCTTTCCAGCTGGTTGGCCCCCAGCATGTACTGGTGCCTCGGGTTGTTCCTACCAGGTGCAGGACTTTGCACTTTTCCTCATTGAACTCTATGATGTCCCTGTCAGCCCATTTCTCCAGGTTGTTGTGGTCCCTCTGAATGGCAGCACAACCCTCTGGTCACCTCAAGGAAGAATCACAGAATGGTTGAGGCTGGAAGGGACCTCCAAAGGTCATCTGGTCCAACCCCCCTGCCCAAGCAGGGCCACCTAGAGCCTGTTGCCCAGAACCATGTCCAGACAGTTTTTGAAATCTCCAAAGATGCAGACTTCACAACCTCCCTGAGCAACACGGGTCGATGCTTGGGCAACCTCACAGTAAAAAAGTTTTTCCTCATGTTTAGAGGGAACCTCCTATGTGTCAGTTTGTGCCCATTACCCCTGGTCCTGTCACTGGGCACCACTGGAAAGGCCTGGCTCCGTCCTCTTTGCAGCCTCCCCTCAGGTGTGTGTATACATTGATCAGATCCCCCCTGAGCCTTCTCTGCTGAACAGTCCCAGCTCTCCCAACCTTTCTTCACAGGAAAGACGCTCCAGTCCCTTCATCACCTTCATGGCCCTTCTTTAGACTCTCTCCAGCATGTCCATGTCTCTCTTGTACTGAGCAGCCCAGCACAGGACACAGCACTCCAGGTAGAGCAGAAGGGAAGGATCACCTCCCTCAACCTGCTGTCCATATTTTGTCCAATGCAGCCCATGATCCCATTCACTTTCTTTTCTGTAAGGGCATGTTGCTAAGTCATGTTTAACCTGGTGCCCACCAGGATCTTTCCTGCCAAGCTGCTTTCCAGCTGGTTGGCCCCCGCCATGTACTGGTGCCTCGCGTTGTTCCTACCAGGTGCAGGACTGCACTTTTCCTCATTGAACTCTATGATGTCCCTGTCAGCCCATTTCTCCAGGCTGTTGTGGTCCCTCTGAATGGCAGCACAACCCTCTGGTCTGTCAGCCACTCCTCCTGGTTTGGTGTCATCTGCAAACTTGCTGAGGGTACCTTCTGCTTCATCATACAGATCATTCATGAAGATGTTGAACAGGACTGGACTCAGTATTTACCCCTGGGGTATACCACTAGTTAAGGGCCTCCAACACTACTTCATGCCACTGATCACCAACCTCTGGGCTTAGCCATTCAGCCAGTTTCCAATCGACCTCACTGTCCGCTTACCCAGCCCACACATCAACAGCTTGTCTATAAGGATCTTATGGGAGACAGTATAAAAAGGTCTTAATAAAGTCCAGATAGATAATATCCACTGCTCTCCCCTCATCTAACAGGTCAGTCACTTCATCACAGAAGTTTATCAAGTTGGCCAAGCACAACTTCCCCTTGATGAAGTCATGCTGATTACTGATATTTATTTGTCCTTAATGTGCCTGGAATTGTTTTCCAGGATTAGCTGCTCCATCACCTTCCCAGTGATCAAGGTGACTGGCCTGTAGGTCACTGGGTGCTCCTTCTCACCCTTCTTGAAAATAGCAGTGACATTTGCTTTCCTCTAGTCTTCAGGTGTTTCTCCCAACCACAACTGATCAAAGATTATCCAAGAGTGGCACCACAATGACATCAGCACACGAGTGCATCCCATCAGGGCCCATGAACTTCCAGATGTTCAGTTTGTTTAAGTATTCTCTGACCTGATCCTTCTCCACCAAGGGTACATCTTCCTTGCTCTGACCTTCCCCCTGGCCTCTGGGATTCCTGAAGTCTCATCTTGCTAGTAAAGGCTGAGGTAGAGAAGGTATTTGGTACCTCAGTCTTTTCCATGGCCTGTGTCACTGGGTCTCCCACCTCACTGACCAGTGGGTGCACATTTTCCCTAGTCATCCTTTTGTCTTCTATGTACTTACAGAAGCTCTTCTTGTAATTTTTGACATCCTGAGCCAAATTCAATCTCATTTGTGCTTTAACTTTCAACTTTGTCCCTGGATGCTCAACACCTCTGTATTCCTCCCATGATACCTGTATTTGCTTCTACCCTCTGTATGCTTCCTTTTTGTGTTTGAGTTTGGCTTGGAGTTCTTTTGTTCATCTCTCTTGGCCTCAAGGAGCAGTCCCAGGCACTCCCTGCAACCTGGAACTTGGAGGGCTGCATCAGCCACCTGAAGCTCAGTTTGTGTGGAAGCCTCTGCCCTTGCAGGGACAGCTGCTCCCACATCTACTGGGGAAACTGAAATTAAACATACAAATGTTTTGTATAACTTAAGATGATGTATCTGATCACAGGAAAGCAGAGCGGATTTCAAGGGGAGACTGTAAAACTGCACTCAGATCTCCCGAGCTTTATACCATCCTGGTGACACAAGGGCATAGTTCCTTTCAGGTTGAAAAGTTCTACCCAACACTGTCATGTAATAGCAAGGCTACAAGCAAGGAAAACACGGGCCACTAGGAATGAAAAGACAGATGCAGAAAATCATAAGGTGAAAGGCTTTGAGAAGGCTGTTTGTATTTGAAAATCTCAGATAATTTTTAAAAATATTTAAATAAAATAATTCATTTATGCAAATGCATTAACCCAGGAAGAGCCAAAACAACAAAAAAACCAAACATCCAGTATGAAGATTTTCTTTACAATAAAAATTTTTCTAGGAAGTATATTCAATATATGACAAGATGGGAAAAAAGCATCTCACAATTTATATTCAAGGGCATCACATTTTAGAACAATGTCTTAGCCATTAATCACTTATAAATGATTCACAAAGAAATTAAATACAATATTCCATAAAAGAATAATCTAATTTACAGTTTAAATGTAAGGCTTCACCATAACATCTCATACCCTTCACCCAGCTCTTTGCACACCCAAGTTGAGTACTTACTCTCCTATCACAGTAACAGAGCAAGGTGGTCCTCAAAAACACAGGCAGTGCTCAGGTTTACTTTTCAAGTTCAACAAAAAAGTATGACTAGAAAGTGTCCTATTATTTGTCACAGTAAAAGCAAATGAAAAGCTAGGAGAAACAGATGTTATATTGAGAGAAGAGATTAAATTACACCTTGCAAAAAAGCCCAAAACTTACCTAGATGCTAGTTATGTCATCGTATCATTAGTTATTGTGCACAACTGGGACATCGCAACTCCAAATCACAGACTAGAAACACAGTGCTTCCTTTAAACGAAGTACATAACTTCCATGTGAAAAAAGCTGGGGAAAAAAATTGTGAAAACTATCCATCTCCATAGCTATCATATGCATAAGAACTATCGGCTTTACAGAGTGCCAGTTCATTCAAAATACTGAATGTAATACTGATGTCAATAATATCCCTTAGTCTCCTTATGCATCAAGTACAAATCGGAGAAAAAACGTGCCCCCAAACACTCATTTTCAACCACAAAACATTGCCAGAAATCCTGTATTTGCAACACAGTTACCTGGTGTTGCAGTTAACATTAATTCTGCAGACAACAGTCACAAGTACTTACTAAAAATACAGATATGTTTCCTAGAAGTTACGTGAAGCTTTATTTAAGATGACAATGCTTTTGTAACAGTGCAGGGTGCAAATTTTCAGTATGAAGACATTCAGAAGATTTGCTGCTCGAAGAGGATCTTTTCAAACCCTGGCGGAGGTGTATGATAAAATTCACTGAACTGACAATCCAGAATTGCACTGTCATCAACTGCAGAAGAAAAGCACACAGAAGGAATTAGAGAAGGAACACTTACAGTTTGATCCTCTGTTACACTACCTTACTAGATTATATACTATGCTCAAACCATGGAGATCATTCTCCAATACATCCATGACATATATACAATCAAAAGAAACTTCAATGCATTTGCCAAAGTGCTACACATATACTTCTGCTATTTAATCAGTAATGGTCTTTGGTGAAGTCAATGAGAATGCTACCTGATTTCACTGGGAGCGTTACAAGCACTAACTCCCAGCCAAGGCTGGGATTTGTCCCTCCTAGGCTCAGTTAAAACTCCTAGCAGAATATTTATACGGTTCTATAGCACTTACACAAAAGTGTCTGAGGTACAGCCGCTGAGGGGAACAATCTCCAAGTTCAATTTCTGTTTTACGTTCTCAGACTGGACACTATGTTTTCCTCCTCTATCATGTTTCTTCTAAAAATATACCTATAGTTCTAGTCTGAATTACAGCTAGGGTAAATGTGTAAGAAACTCTCTTCTCTATGGTCAAATCCTTTCCCATGACTAGAGGAAGTTCACATTAAATTAAGGACAATTATATTTCAAGTTTATACCAAGTAAGTACCATGAAAAAGCAATTTACAGGCCTCAGTCGTATATGTATAAAACATCATAATTATCAGAAAATTATGTCCACTTGTGGAAAGTAATAGTAAGAGCCCGGCAACAAAAGGTCATTGCATTCACCAGGCCCAGAACTGCCTCAGCTAGAGAAAGAGACAATTTACAGCAGGCTAGCATGCCACCAAATGCTTTCTGAAAGCGACCTGCATTCTCCACTCTATGTAACAGCATTTCCAAAATGCGTGGAAGGTGCAACATTCAATTATCACACAATTATCTGTTTCACCGCCTGCCAAGCCTTTGCACATTTTAGCAGCGCCATCACGTGGCTTGAGGACACATCACAAAATGAACATCTAAAACAATCTCCACTCTCACAGCTCAGAAAGATACCATTTGTCAGCTACATTTTAGAGACTTCAAAGGCTCTACTACACATCTAGAATGTTTTCTTCCTGTTCATAAATTCAATGTTACAAATGTATCAAGATATAAATGGGAATGTGCCAAAAGTTCATTAGGAACCAACCAAGAAATGAAAAAATTATCCACATCACATAGCTGATGGTACCTTGAAGAGTGAAACCGTTTTGGAAGAGGCTGTTCCTCAGATGAAGCTCACACAGGAATAAAGATAAACTGGAGATGGTTGTAGGTGTCATACAGGGAATCCAACAAACAGTTATCACTTGCTCGAAGTTACAAGGCAACCCAGAGTGCAGCGCTGATTATGCACTGAGCCAAGGGATGTGCTGCCCTTCCCATGAGATGTGAAACAGAATTCTGACTACTCGGGAACTACAAAACCACCGCCAAGTTTCGGAAGAGCAAATTGTTAACACATGTCTTGGCCAAATTCCAGCTTCAATAATTCATAAATTCTTTCCTAAACTGCCTGTGCAGGGATTAATTGGATATGGTGTTTGTTTCTTGTTCAAAACTGCTGTGTTGTATTGATGGTTGCTGGCAAACAGCCACAATTCACTCACCAATTGTTGGATTTCAGAATTGGGCATCTATTTGGTAAAGCAGCAAAGAGCTGTAGCATGATAAAGCAAGCAGCTATACTAGTACTGCATTAAAGTTTTTATCTCCAAAAGAAAACACAAACAGCAATTCAGTATCAATATTTAACACATATTTAACATGCATGGAGTGTATGAAATTAATAGCCATAAATAGCAAGTTTCAGAGATAAACCAGATTAGTCCTCAAGTCTACATTAGTTTGAATTTGCTGTTTTTCTTTTTTTTCATCTGCTTCACAGTTTTTTTTATCTGGCAATTTTTAGACTAAGTGCAGAAACTCCCCAGTTTGTTGCAAGTAGAGACTGTAAGTAGTCAGTAAATGGTGGTATATTTTCTAGGTGGTAAGCAGCATTAAAAATGAGGTGAAAATATACTTTCGTATTTTCCTAGTTTTGTATTTTCATGCAATCTAATGTTGTAGCTGCCAAAAAGAAATGATGGATGTGTGTTCCATCTAAGTGAGAAGAAGAATGCACAGCTTACAAGACAGACTTGGTATAAAAATATTGTCTATACTTGTGAAACAGTTTGAAAATCTCTGACTTACCATAGACCACTGGATAGACAGTCCCTCGGATTCCTGAAGCTGGACAATGCATGTTCTTCCCATTTAAATATACATTTAATTCTACATGGTCATATGTAATGCCCTATGAAGTACAGAAAATTAACAAAAAAAAAGCGTCAACAAGTTTATACATATAAGACTGCTACTTAATTTGGCTTTCTTAGCCACAGGCAAATTTTAACACCATTGTGCAAACCACAACATCCTAGAAAACCTCACTTGAAATATTCCTGCAAAGGACTAGAAGTTAATAAATGACCAGTAACATCTGTATTTTCAAATACTCAGGATTCCTTAATGCTCATTCAATTTGGATGCAGCACAGTAGCACACACTGCATCTTACTACATTTACAGAACAAATTTTGAAATTATTCTTCACTGTGTTCAAGTAACACAAAATTTTCAATTATTTTTAATATTAAGCAGTTTGCAGTCTTCTTGTTTATATCTCCTCATGGAAATAATAAATACTGATGCTATGAATTAAGTTTATCTGTCCATAGTTCCATACAGAATCCTCTCTCGGCTCATTTACTCTGCCAGCAGCAACAGTCCATGGGTTCATACACAATGCTATAAATAGGTTGACTACAGAGCAGAAAGGAAACACTAACAAGGTAATAAATTACTCATTTGTTAGCTAATGATTTTTCTCACTGTTTTGGTATGGCTGAGTGTAGCAACTTGTGTTGTTCATTCAGTACTTCAGGAATCTATTTTCATGACAGAATAAACTGAAATTATTAAAACTGGTGAGTTAGCAGTAACCTGTCAGCTACTTTTTTGTGATTACCTGAAGCTGTTCAGACTACATAGCTTGACCCAACCCTGAAACAGTCTGCAACCCTTCAAAGAAACAATTTCAGAAGGAAATTAAAAGAATAATAATAGTATCTGAGGGTAAAGGTTGGAAGCGTTGATCTTTCTTAATAAGAAATTTCTAACCACAGCTATACAGAGGCAAAGTTACCCAGCAAGAAAAAGTAGTGGTGAGAAACGGTCTGAATTTCATTGCATTGTTACCATGTATTTTTGAAAATAAAACTCTAACAGGACATTGAGAAAAAGACAGCAATAAAACACAATCCTTTGAACAAAGTCACTTAAAGATGTGTTGAGAAACCTGGAACAGTAAGGCACAAAAAAATCTTAAATTCTCCATTCTCTCTCATTCTTAATAATTTTCTCAGTAAGCACGATTCCCTCTCCAGTTAATATCTCTCTTTCCCTACAAAAGTTTGGCCAAAAATGTAGTTCATCTATCACCCAGGACCTATCTCTGCTCAGCTCTGTCCTTCTAATCATTAACCAGTGAGCTACAGGATCTTGAGTTCAGCTGGGCATGGTGTGTAGCTATGTAACGCATTCCAGCACATTATTTGTTCAGGAAGGTCCCATCTCAAACAACAAGGATCCTTGTGATGGGAGTTACCTGTCAGGCAGATACTACAACCAGACTTCAACAGAGCATTAGAGGCCACTTTTCAAACACCAGTAAAGTCTGCTCCTCATCCAGAAACGTATCAATGATGGGAATGAAGGCCACAGACATCCGGGCTGCTCATCGGTTCAAACACAACAGGAGTCTGAATCAGCACTTTCCAAACTAGGAGATGCAGAACGAAGAATTTGACTGAAACCATCAGTCTGACCACAGAGCTGTAAATATGAGCTGTAAATCTGGGAACAGCTGGGGAAATAAAAAGCCTTAAGAAACTCACCACCACATCGCCCTCCTGAGGAAGGCTGTTTGCTGGTAGTCTATTTTTCTCCTCATTGTTATAGTAGAGAGCTCCATCATTCCTCATCACCAGGCTATGGACATCTCGACCAAGTGGAATTTGATTCAAGTTTGCTTTCTGGGTTGCAACTCCAATACCCCAAATCCCTAAAACGTGACATTAACATGGTAAGAAAAAACATTATTTTGAAGACTACCTGACTGAAGCAGGACAGCATAAAGAATGTGGTTTTAACTAGTGCCACAGTGGGACTACCAGTAAATCTCTCTTGGAAATACCAGGTCTATCGTGGGTTAGCCCCAGTAGGCAGCTGAGCACTGCTCAGCCACTCACTCAATCACTTCCCTCCACAGCCCCCAGTGGGACAGAGGAAGCGGAAAAGAAGAATAAAACCAAGAAATCTTGTGGGTAAAGACAAAAATTGTTTAATAAGCAATGGAGAAGTGGAAGAAAGAAAACAAAACAAAGCAAAGTGATGTAATGGCAATCACTCACTACTTCTCACGGGTAGGATGCCCAGTCAATTCCTGAGCAGAAGATGGGTAACCTCCCCAAACCCCCTCCTCTTTCTTTTGTTGCTGAGCATGACATTATGTGGCATGGAATATCTCTTTTGTTAGTTCAGGTCATCTGCCTGGTTGCGTCCCCTCCCAGCCTCTGGCGCACCCCCAGTCGTATTCACTGGAGGGGCAGAGTGAGAAACAGAGAAGGCCCTGGTGCTGTGTGAACACTGCTCAGCAACAGCTAAAACATTAGTTTGTTATTAGTATTGTTTTCATCACAAATTTAAAACACAGCACCATAGGAGCCGTTATGAAGAAAATTAATTCCATCCCAGATGGATCAAATACAAGCAGCCACAAGAGACTGAAGATAAACAACATGTACCCTGAAAAAGAAGGATTAATAGAATTGCAACTACTTAGCTTAACTTTTATTCCCAGAAAAATATTGAAGACAAACTGAGACTGTAGAAGGATGTAAAAACCAGATCCAACTAGCATGGATTTGTGAACAACACAATTTCCTTTTCAACTGGTTAGACTAGTCTTGGAGAAAAAGAAGAAATTGTAAATATGACAGATCTTGATTTACTAACATTTTTGAAGCTCATACAACATTGAAACAGTCAAATTATGAAAACACGGTCTAGACAGTTACAATATGGATGCACAACTGGTTAGAAAACTGTATTCCAGGACTATTCATCAGTAGCATCCTGTCAAATCAAAAAAGAAGACCCAAGTGGGGTTTGAGGTTTTGCATTGAATGCACAAGGTCAGATCCTGTTCTGTATTCACATTAGCGACTTGGATAATGTTACAATGTGCTTATTAAATGTGCTGCCAATACCAACTGACAAGACTGCAAGCTCTTCAGAGGCCCCTCAAGTTCTAAATGATCCTGACAAATTGGTTAAGAGGTCTGAAATAAGGGAAATGCATTTGCTTTGTCTGAACTACGAAGAACAGCAGGTAAGCAGGAATAGCAAGTGGCATAAATACAGTTGTGGCTTGGAAACCAGTTCACAGGGAGTTACCACAGACCACATGCTGATTGTGAGTCTGTGCCCTACCGTTCTGAAAATCTTCTGGATGTATGGTACATATAAAATAGACATACTGTATGCACAGATGAAGGACATCTCCTGATACTGTAGCTGGAGCAGATTATTCATTTGAAGCATCATACCTCAAGACAAATTAGGTCAATTAGAGATATTCTAGAAGAAACAACTAAACTGATCAAAAGTATAAAAACATCATCTACAGCTATATCATCTAACCTCTGTACTCAGCACTGGCGAGGCTGCACCTCGAATTCTGTGTTCAGTTTTGGGCCCCTCACTACAGGAAAGACATTGAGGTGCTGGAGAGAGTGCAGAGAAGGGCAATGAGGCTGGTGAGGGGTCTGGAGCACAAGTCTGATGAGAAGAGGCTGAGGGAACTGGGGCTGTTCAGCCTGGAGAAAAGGAGGCTGAGGGGAGACCTGATCACTGTCTACAACTACCTGAAAGGAGGTTGTAGCATAGAGGGTGTTGGTCTCTTCTCCCGAGTAACACGTGACAGGACAAGGGGAAATGTTGCATCAGGGGAGGTTTAGACTGGCTATTAGGAAAAACTTCTCTACAGAAAGGGTTGTCAGGCATTGGAACAGGCTGCCCAGGAAAGTGATTGAGTCACCATCCCTGGAGGTGTTTAAAAGATGCATAGATGAGGTTCTCAGGGACATGGCTTAATGACAGTGTTAGGTCAGTGGTTGGACTAGATGATCTTAAATGTTTTTTCAAGTAAAATAGTTCTATGATTCTATAAGGAGACAATGAAAAAAAAACCACCTTTGGACTGTTTAATCTACAGAAGACTGAAATGAGGCAAAGATAGAATAAGTTTCAAAAGACAAAATTGCAGAACAATTTATTCTATGACTTATATGCCCAGAATGAAAAGGATGAGAGTGTGAACAAGATTCTGATTAGACTTCAGAAAACCTTCCAATAGTCAGGGTGGCTCCACAGATGATCCATAATAGATTGCATAGGGACACTTCAGAAAATTGAAGTTTTAAGTGAAGTGATCTACAGTTCTCCTTCCTTGGGGCACAGGAATAGAGCAGACATGGCTCATAGGGATCAGGAGAGTTTATTTCCTGTGTTTCTCAAGTATAAGCAGCTGGACACTGTATCTGTGTAAATAATGACCATATATGAACAACATCTGCCGTGGATTCTTCCCCCAACAGAAAGTGTATTAAAATTGCCATGTTAAGACTGATCTGGGGTTTACATGCACTTTAAAACTAAACAAATGGTTTGACTGCAAGGTGTTTTGGACAGATGTGTGTTCCTGCTGCCTGTACTTCAACCCAACCGAATGTGAATGACCCTTACCCAAAAAGCGCCGGGTTCAAGCTCCAGCTGGTATCATAAGGCCTGTCTCTGGACTAACACATCCCTTCTTCTTCCCTCCCCCTACACACTTAGGGAAAGAGCAGCTTCATTTTTACAATGTCTGTTTTTTTTAAAAAATACAGGCTGATTTTTAATGTTAGAATACAGGCAAGCCTGGAGTGCACTCTGTACTAGTGAAGCTGACTGTATTAGTAAAAGCACACGGCTTCCAAGTTTCATCCACTTTCAGCTGCCTTGCATCAGATCTGTGCAAAACAAATACAGAAACAGGGTGCTGAAAGGCTCCTCTTGATAAGGCAGTGTTGGAATAAGTGCTGCACATTTGATTCAAAGAGCAAAATGTAGCACAAGGAGTGTTACCCTTGCTCAGGCAAGCTAAGTGCATGTTAAAAGCAAATGAAGCTATAGCTTCAAATAGCTACAAATACTGCTGGATAAACTGCACTGTTTTAAAAAATACTTAATAGCTACAGTGTTTTATGTGGCCATAAGCACTTATTTACCAAAAAACATTTCCAAAATACGCTAACTGAAAAACATGCATATAACAGCGTACAAAAGCATATGGTGTTTCAGTATTTGCACTCCTTCAGCAATATACTTAACATTCTTTTCAATATTTCAGAGCCATAATGAAAAAAAACAAAAAGAAATTTGCTTTTACACAATGACAACTTATAAAATTCTCCAATGGTCACAAGTTCAAGGATGCAACTAGAAAGATGCATGTGCTCAGTATTTGAGATATGACTTCCAGCAGGCAATCTGACATACCTTCCAAGTTTAAAGTTGTACATTTTTGCTAACTAACCTGTGGACTGGACTTTGAACTCAAAATAGCTCTTGTTCTGATGCAAAGGTGCATTGGCTAAGCAGCCTCCTGTGCCACATATTCTTCTGCCATTTTTCACAATAACAACATCCGTTCCTGGAAGAAGAAAAAAACCCACAAAACTTCAAAATATTTTTAGAAGTCTGGAAGTAGCCCTTAAAACCCCTAAACACTGAGAACAGTTTTTGTTCTTTCTGCCCCAAGTAAGAGCTTAATTAATCTATGAGAATTATGATGATGGACGACACTTTGAAGTAAGAAAAGGAAGGCTGTTGATAGGCTAGTTCATCTTTCAACCAGGATTTATTTATTTAAAATCTATACGCTGCTCTAATTTCACCTCTTGTGTTTTACGGCACCATGCTGATTACAACCTTTGCTCAGCCACTTCAGAAGTATAACTTACAATTTAGTCAGAAAGGGTTCACTGTAAGACCAAAGCCCTGTACTCTGGTCTTTATACACTGCAAGGAAAAGGCAAGGCACATAGGGTAGAAATGTTGGGTGGAATTGCAAGGTGTTTTATTATTTTCTGAAAAAATCATTTAATTAGAATCATGTCTGCCATGCATGCCCATCCTCTACTAAGCTTTCGTTCTCCAGTGAAAGACTTCATCTTAGGCACTCCTGTCATGGTCAAGAACATGGGAAAGAGTCAAGGTGCACTGATACAACTGAATAAAACCAGGCTAATAATTGCACTTGAACACCGGACCCTGGATCATTCAGACTGCTCTCCTGCTGGTCCGTTCCCGGCACTGCTGCAGCTGACCCAGATTACTTCTCAACAAAGCCTGGGCACGTTTTTGTGAATGCTTGTCCTAAGGGTGATGCTCACAGAGGGGTATCGACAAAGACACCGTATGGCTTAGCTCCTTCTGTGTCTTCATCACCATAATACTAGGGAAAAATTCTTTGTGGAGAGGGTGGGAGTGGTGAAGCATTGGAACATGCTGCCCAAGAAAATGGTGGAGTCAACATCCCTGGAGGTGTTTAAAAGACATATAGACCAGGTTCTTAGGGGCGTGATTTAGTGCTAGAGTTAGGTTAACGGTTGGACTGGATAATCCTGAGGGTCTCCTCCAACCAAAATAATTCTATGATTCTAACTTGTCGCCTCTGCTCTAAGCCCCCATCCCTTGCCCAACCTGACCCAGACCTTCAGTCCCCACAGGCAGCCTCCTCCCCTGAGATACCTCTCTGAGACTGAGGCACCTCTCCAAACACTCATTCTGCTGATGAACTCCAACTGAATTTAAACCAAAGTGAGAATTATTTTTTTTCTGAAAGCTGCCAAATCCAGCTAACGAAGTGCCCCAAAGTGACTGGGAACTGCTGGAGAGAGTCCAGCGCAGGGCAACAAAGATAATTAAGGGAGTGGAGCATCTTCCACATGAGGAAAGGCTGAGGGAGCTGGGTCTCTTTAGCTTGGAGAAGAGGAGACTGAGGGGTGACCTTATTAATGTTTATTATGTAAAGGTTGAGTGTCATGAGGATGGAGCCAGGCTCTTCTCGGTGACAACCAATGACAGGACAAGGGGCAATGAGTTCAAACTGGAACACAGGAGGTTCCACCTAAATATGAGAAAAAACTTCTTCTCAGTAAGGGTGACAGAGCACTGGAACAGGCTGCCCAGGGAGGTTGTGGAGTCTCCTTCTCTGGAGACATTCAAAACCCACCTGGACATGTTCCTGTGCGACCTCACCTCGGCGTTCCTGCTCCAGCAGGGGGATTGGACTGGATGATCTTTTGAGGTCCCTTCCAATCCCAAACATACTGTGACTTGCCCAGCACCTCTCAGTGGAGGATGAAGTTTAAGGGCTGGCACACATCCCTACTGCGGCCAGTACAGTTGCAGTGCATTAAAGGGCGACAAAGCTGGTGAGGGGTCTGGAGCACAAGTCTGATGAGGAGCGGCTGAGGGAACTGGGGCTGTTTAGCCTGAAGAAAAGGAGGCTGAGGGGAGACCTGATCGCTGTCTACAACTGCCTGAAAGGAGGTTGTAGCATGGAGGGCGTTGGTCTCTTCTCCCAAATAACAAGTGATAGGACAAGAGGAAATGGCCGTAAGTTGCATCGGGGGAGGTTTAGATTGGACATTAGGAAAAAAATTCTTCAGAGAAAGGGCCGTCAGGCATTGGAACAGGCTGCCCAGGGAAGTGGTTGAGTCACCATCGCTGAAGATGTTTAAAAGGCGTTTAGACGGGGTTCTTAGGGACATGGTTTAGTGCTAGAGTTCGGTTATGGTTGGACTCGATGATCCTGAGGGTCTCTTCAACCGAAATGATTCTATGATAAAACAACCAGCTCTGCCGGGGGCACACAACCCCGGCCCCTCCCGTCTCACCTCCTGCCGCGCCCCGGGGCCGGGCCTGCGGCCTCCCAGCCGGGCAGTCGCCCGCTCGCCCCCGCTGCGGGCGGAGAGCCGGTCCCGCCCCGCTTACCCATGCGCTGCGTGTCGAGATGCACCGCCGGCATCTCCTTCAGCGGGATGTGTCCGGCGCCGCCGCCCCTGCACCAGGAGAAGCAGCAGAACACGGAGGCGGCCATGACTGGCCGGACCCGCGGCGCCGCGCAGACGCAACGGCGGCCAGAGGGGCAGGGGAGGGGCGGAGCCTCCGCAGCGCCCCCTGGCGGGCGGGAGGTGGCGCCGCGCGGCGGAGCTGGCGGGTGTCGCCTCCGCGCTGCCCGGCCTGGCGCGACATGGCGGGACGCGGCGGGACATGGCGGGACATGGCGGGACATGGCGAGTAGCGGCCTCGGCCCGGGGCGCCCATGAAATCGAGTACAGTGTAAAAAAAGAAAAACAACAAGAAACAACACATGCGTGGCGGCGGCCAGAGGCAGCGCTGTGCCCCACTGGCCGCCTGCAGCCGCAGCACACGGCCACCCAAAGGACAGTTTGTACATAGATCTGTATGTACAGATGAAGGACAATTCGTGTATAGATACTTATAGAAAAGAGACTGCTGATCATGCTAGGCAGATAGGTGGTATCAGGTCAACGAACCCTGCACCACTGTGCTGTGAGGGAAGGCACTCCATGGAAATGTACAGAATCACAGAATGTCAGGGATTGGAAGGGACCTCGAAAGATCATCCAGTCCAGTCCCCCTGCTGGAGCAGGAACACCCAGATGAGGTTACACAGGAAGGTGTCCAGGCGGGTTTTGAATGTCTCCAGAGAAGGAGACTCCACAACCCCCCTGGGCAGCCTGTTCCAGTGTCTGGCACCCTCACTGAGAAGTTTCTTCTCATATTTAGGTGGAACCTCCTGTGTTCCCGTTTGCACCCATTGCCCCATGTCCTATCACTGGTTGTCACTGAGAAGAGCCTGGCTTCATCCTCGTGACACTCACCCTTTACATATTTATAAACACTAATAAGGTCACCCGTCAGTCTCCTCCAAACTAAAGAGACCCAGCTCCCTCAGCCTTTCCTCATAAGGGAGATGCTCCACTCCCTTAATCATCTTTGTTGCCCTACGCTGGACCCTCTCCAGCAGTTCCCTGTCCTTCTGGAACTGAGGGGCCCATAACTGGACACAATATTCCAGATGTGGTCTCACCAGGGCAGAGTAGAGGGGAAGGAGAACCTCTCTCGACCTACTAACCACCCCTCTTCTAATACACCCCAGGACGCCATTGGCCTTCATGGCCACAAGGGCACAGTGCTGGCCACTTATTCCTGGCTCCAAGTAACAAGAACCCCATTTACCTATCTCTTTTTAAAATTTATTTATTTATTTTTATTTTTCTTTCTTGGAAAAGTCAGAAGAGACAGGACTCCTCAAAGAAAAAGGTTCACCCCATCAGGGTCTGGCCACCTGTTCAACCCAGGGTCTCTCCACCCATGTCCGTGGTGTTTGCTCCCTACAAATTGCCCTTTCTCCTCATCTTCCAGACCTGCCCGGCTGGTGAGCCTTAACTCTGAACTTTTTGAGTCCCGTTTGCTTCTAAAGTACTTTCTCATCTGTTCGAGAGCTTTGGTAGAGTGTTTTTCCTGATTTACTCGCGACCAGTTGAACTCAGCCGCAGAGACTGCTGCAGGGAAAAGCCAGCACGCTATCTTGTCACTTAACACTTTTTTTGCAAAGCACACTTTGGGGTCAGCTTTGTGTCCCTTTCACCGAGGCAGAACACCACTGTGGCAGTTGCACACGCTCCAATAAGGTCCGGAGCTTTCAACAGAGCAGTTGATGGCTCTTTTGAATCTTTTCTGCCACACCATGCCTGTCCACCTTGGTCCATGCTGACCGTCCCTGGGGCATGGTGACTCCAGTCACTTCCCCCGAGCTGGGGCAGCAGGAGGGTCAATAGACAGGGCCCTTCAGTGCTTCTATGCCCACAGCCAAATCCGACCTGGCTATAAATCGGGGCCCATGCTGAAGACCCCCTTTGGGTGGTCGTCTTGGAGCAGCGGGTCTGTGAACAGAGCCCTGCCCGATGCCACCTAAGGAGACTTCCCATGATTGGGAGCCCTTGCCTTCTCTTTGATGAGTGATTATTTTATTCTGGATATATCCTTGAGTGAGCCCTTGCCCACCCTGGGCAAGCAATTATTTCTTCTGGGTACCCTTGAGTGAGAGAGGTCTCTTCTTTTTATGAGTGTGTGCATGCTGTGGATCATCATCCTTGTGTGGCTGTATGGTAATAATTTTCCTAACTGGTATATTGAACCTGCAGTTTGTTAAGTGTTGCTGGAGTGCTGATTGATTTTTGGATAACCCCCCTGCTTGCATTGGTTTCTGTCATTCGGTTTCGGTTCCGAATTAAAGTTGGTTTAAGCTTACATTTACTTGGAGTCGTTTTGGGGTCCTTCCATGGCAGTCAGGTAACTTGAAAAGCTGCAGCTTGACTTATGGTCTTTGGGTTACACAAGCGTTTCTTTAGCAAAAGCCCTGGAGCAGTCCCTACACCAAGCAGCATACAGAACAGGGGCTACAAAACAGGTTCCAATAAATATAATAAATAGTGATAACATGGCCATAGAACCTGACCTGTGCCTACTTTACATTTTTATTTATCTACAGAAAAATATCCAATAAATGTTGTGCCATGAACTGCTGATCTTGAATGTTTTGCAGGCACCAGATAACTGAAATATTTAAAGTCTTATTTACCTCCAAACCAATTTGGGATGAAATTGTTGTTTCGCATGATTTTCTGCTGGTGTCTTATTTTGTGGCAGTTCATGTATAAAGCTCCATTAACATTTTATTACTGTGTATAATATGCAACTAAGGTAACCCATGTGGTACAATGTTATCTGTCTTGGGAGATGTAGGGGGTTAAGCAGATATTCAAAAACCCTTGTTAAAAGAAGTCTTCATAGCAAGAAATTACTCATTGGTCTGGATGGGCTGGATCAGTCACACTTACCCCTTTACGTGAAACATGAGGTGAAACGCTGTCTTTCTCAAAACTGTGCCTAAAACCAATCTGATTTTAAGAGCAGCTTTAAAATATGCTTCCGTTCTTTTATTAGATTTACTGTTACAGCCCATAAACATTTGGGGTCAAGAGCTCACTTCCTTAAAATATGCCAAATGGGATTAGTCTTGAAATTCTAAGAAGTAAATATTAGGTGGAAGCTGATGTTTATTCATTTCATATGGAGGGCATCACGATTCTCATTGGTAGCTTGTTGTTCACATAATTAGTCCCATTTAAGTCACTGTGGGATTTTTATTGTCTGTCACACACTGTGGGTTTGTTACAGTAAACGACAAATGTTAATATAGTTAAAAAGCAAAACGAAAAAGACCTTAGGAAGAGACTCAACCTCCAAATGACTCCTTGTCCCATTTTTTTTTCCTCTGTGCCGAAAGAAGCAAGTCCTTTCTTTCCCCAAATGAGCACTGGGAATACAAACACATCTTGCCATGTGAAGTCAGTGCTGCCAAATCAGTTGGGCTCAAGGGGCTGGGGCTGTGGGGAGCCTGTGCCTTCGGGCCCATTTCCTGCTCCACGGCTTCCTTAACTCGAGAGGCTGGTTTTACGGGCCAGCAGACTGCAGCACGTGTGGGGCAAAGCGCACACCACAGCTTGGAACAGTTGCCGGTGCTGCTTTGGAGCACGTTGACTCCAGTGCCGATGTGCTCCGCGGGCAGGAAGCCTCGGGGGAACCAGGTAAGTGCAGCTCCCACCCCTGCGCCTGCCCCATCTCCCTCCAGGCGCGGAGCCCGGGTGCTGAGCACCGCGACAGCGGCTGGTCACAGCTCGGTGTCACCATGCGTTTTGCAGGAGCAGTGGCAAAGATGTCTGCGTGCCCTGAGTGAAGGCTCTGGTGCTGGACAAAATCAAGCGGCTAACAACGCTGGTCTGGTGGAAGTAAGTTAGAAGTCAGCTGGTGAGACACATGGTTTGTTCATATGCCTTTCTTGGAGGCTGAGGGGAGCGATTCCAGAAGGATAGTGCTGTATTTGTAAATGTGCTTGTCAGCCTCTTTAGAGCATATTGGAACACCAGAATTTTTGCAGTGCACAAGGAACTGCCCCAAGGAAGTGAAGATCTGGGCTCCAGTGTTTACAAGTATAACTCTGCTTGGTAATGAGGGGTTAATTCAGCTTCTGCCTTCCTTGAATGTGCATTTTTTTCACTGGGGAGGCCAAGTATTTAGGACCCTCCCACACTGGAAGCAAAATTATGCTCAGCATGCCTAAACATGTTTGTTACTCACAGGGTTTTAACTTTATTTCCTTGAACAGTAGCACCAGAGACATTTTGTTAGGGAACCATGTTAGAAGAACAGGAAAATTACCGGTCCCATCCCTTTCACAAATGCAGGTGTATTTGGAGGTCCTGCCAAAATAACATGATATGTTCTTGACGTGTTTTGTTCTCTAGCTCAGAGCTTCATTTACAAAATACAACTGTCTCTCATTAGACCTGCAAAGCTCTCTACTGGCTGCAGATGAGTATGTTTCAGAAAGGTTCCCTGATACTGCCAGATTTGCGAGAGAAAGGGGAACTCTCTCCTGTTGTTACAGCATGTAATAAAACACAACTAATCAATTCTCAGAAAAATAATTCCTCTTCACCCTGCTGGTTAAAACCATTGGGACTTGCATCTCTGCTGCCAGCAGCTTTATGAAGGCATTTACACCTGTGAAAACCAATGGAAAAAGGTAGTTATTAAATATGCTGGAATGGATTTAGTAATGTCTCCGCGCATCTTGCACAGAAGTCAATGATGGTGCAGGACTGGAAAATCAAGGTTTGTTTATTGAAAGCAGTCCTTCCACTCCCAGGGTCAGACCTGTGGTTTGGAAGATGATACAGACAAGGTCTCAGATGAAAAACAGGTTGTGCTTGTACTTTTGAAATCTTCATTATAATGTGTTCTTGTGAGGATTAATGTTCTGTAGGAAGTCTTCTGTTTTATACAGTCAATCTGACAGTTGCCAAGTCATAGAAGAAATTGTATATGAGAATTAATTTTGTTCCTTGTTGTTCTATTTGCTTTGGAGGTCACTTTTCCTTTTCTCTTTATGCAATATAAGCAAAACCCACCAGAGCAGAGCTTTGATCCACAGGCAATCACAAACCTCATTAAAACTGACAGGCACGCTGGCCACGCTTCGTTCAGGAAGGAGCAATTAAATTCTTTCATGGCGTAAGACAGCTAAAAACTAGAAACCGCTGCCCACGGCACAGGGCTACGTAGCCAAGCGCTGAGATGAGCTAACTCATATGAGCAAGCACTAATTTGGGGAAAGTCAGAGAGGTTTCTCCAGGGACTGTTTGCGAACGCGGCAGCGAGAGCCCAGATTGGTTGCAGCTGTGTTTGCCTGTGTGCGTGTCCGGGGCCGGAAACACCTCGCGGGAGCCAGCAGACAGTGGGAGAAGCAATGGTGCATGGCCCTGAGAAAAAGCCAAGGGACAGCTTCTTCTGGGCAGGCATCCTGGCTGGAGCAGCAACTTGGACTGCCGCGCAGTGCTCCCTCCCATTTGCTTCCCCTGCGTGCAAGGAAATGGGACGTGGCTGTACATTCTTTGCAAATAAATAGGATTATGCTAAGGAGATAACAGAATTCATCATCGATTTCCCCCCCCCCAACTTGCAGGAAAGTGATGAATATTAGTTAACTGTGTGGGTCAAAGTTCTGTATGTAAAGCTGCAGGGCTTTTCAGAACTGGTAAAAGGGTCATTGGAGACGCGGCAGGTATCAAGGCAGTGTCTGAAATTTAGACCTCAAAACAGCAGTTGATCATTTCAGTCCCTGATGATCCTTCATGGATTTTTTGTGCCTGGTATTTCTACAATGCACATTAAAAGTAGCTTTTACGGAACAATTACAAGGAACTGCTTTCTCTGATCCCTCGTTTGGAGTGTTAATACAGTCCAGATGTATCTGTTGAAAAGAAATGTAGTCAGATATGATATAGTTGTGAAACATTTATACATGAGGAAGGTGTTTGACACATGGAGCTGTTTTGAATAGTTTCTTTATTTGTGTTATCATACAGCATCTTCTTACCAAGCTGCTATCGGCATCAAAGCTCTTGCAGGTTTATTTCCATATTTAGGTCCCCACAGCAACTACCTCGTGCACGTCAGATTGTCTGTCTCCATCTGAGGGGATGCTCACACCAGCACAGCTGAGTGAAGCAGCGTGCTTCAATACGCCACTGTCCTGATGCCAGAGTTGCACTCTGTGCTCTGACACCTCTGCAACAAGACGTGCAGCCTTAACCTCCTTCAGTGGGGAGTACCAGGCAGGCTCACCACCAAGGATAAGACTGGAAAACATCATGAACTCACCTCTTTTCCTTGCTGTTTCACCTTAGGAGACAATTACAATCTGACAGGTCTTTGTTAGCCTGGCTTCAGAGAATGGATAGGGAACACAAACCTGAGGGTGGGAGGAAGCTGCTTTTAACTCCAGCTACATTTATCAATCAGTTTTGTGTTAGACATCTTCCCCCGCACAGCACAGGGGGTTCCTGGGGCCCGGAATGAGCAGCTGGTGTGGCCGAAGGGCAAGGCTGTGTTACTCTTGGCAGCAGTGCCGGCAATAGCTGGCTGCAAGCATTTGTGAAATTATGGTCTGTGAGGGCACTTCTGGTTTATGCTGACGTGTGTACCGGCTGCCACCGAAACAGGCCTTCTCGCTGGTTCCTCTTGGCACGGGTGTTTGTTTGGCTGTGGGATCAGCTGGCTGCCAAAATTGGTCCTGCTGAAAACTTTATTTTTTATATATTTTTTTTAAACTGGATTAGCTTTCAGCTCTGTTGGCAAGTGGATCTAGCCTAACATGTGGCCACATGAATGTCAGAGCCAGCGGAGAGAAGGCATCAGGAAAGCATGGCTAAGGGAAGGGAAAAGGATGGAATTATCTCTTTTACCAGTAGCACAGTCTCAGCTTGGCTTAACCCCCAGAGAATCTGGCTCAGGGTAAAATTACCTATTACAGCTTGAGTCACTTCAGTGGCTTTCTTCCACAGAAAAGGGGAAAATCTTGTTCCTCTTTTCCTCACTCTGATATTAGACCTGATGATTGTCTAATCTTGCACTGGGCTGGTTTAGCTCATTCAGTCAGCAGAAAACTAACCCAGGCGAAGAGAAGGGAATAGCGTTCTGCTGGCTTAGAGGGTGGAATCAGCTCAGCAAAGCGTCTGCTGCGGCAGGCAGAGCTGGTGCAGGCGGGGAGGGCAGTAGCAGGCAGCTCTGAGGTCACTGACTGAGACACAGCATTCGGCTTCGGTCTTGGAAATCTCCTGTCATAATGCTTAATAGAAGACCCACAATCCGTGTCCTCTCTGTAGTTTAAAGATGACAACAGGTGCTATCCCTTTGTCTCACAACAAACACGGTGTTTGTCTTGAAAAGCTGCAAGTTGCCACTATTTTATAATTCCTTCTAATCTCCTGCCCCTGTATTTTCAACCCTCTCATGGGTAAGTGACAGTTATCCTCACGCTTCCCTTCAAGCTGGACCTCTCCTTTGAGCCTTGATTTCCCTTGGGTTTGTTTCCTTATTAAATAGGGAATATTGCCACAGATCTACTCATGCTCTTTTCCGTTAGCCAGATCTTTTCTCTGAGGCTCCAGTGAATGGCCTCTGATGCTGCTTCAGGAAGACACTCTGCTTTCAGGTGTGGGAATGCGAGCTCATAAATTGCAATTGAAAAAAATCTACAAACAACAAAAGATTTGCAAAGAGTATAGAAAGATGGACTCGCATATGTGTGCAAAACAGTTGGTTGTGTGCAACTCTATTGGTCAGATAGAAGCAGTAAAATTCCCAAATTGTATTTGAGCTTGCTCAGGACAGCCATGGTACACATAGGTACGGTGCTGGCTGGGCACTGTCTCTATGCACCAAGCACAGAAATCCCGTGCTGTGTTTGCCCCGAAGTTTAAGTTTTCATCTTTGGCAGAAGAAAATCCAGGAAACGAGGGACACACACATCTTGAGATAGTCCTAATGAAGAGGGGATATCCCAGGTGGGAAGGCATCCACTCATGCCCATACAGCTCCTTCTTTTCTAAGGAGGTGGAGCAGGACCAGCCAAAAGAATTAGTGAGGAATAAAATGTACTCTAAAAATAAACCAGATAACAAGTTATACCAAAAATATATGAACTTACAGTGAGTGAGGAATCAAAAATGTCATGATGTTGTTAATATCTTTAACCATAAAATTAAACAGATTAGTAGAACTGGGAAATTCTTAGTATAAAAAAGGCTGTCGGAAAAGTAACAAGTACTTGGAAAACATAAAGGTGCAAGCATTGGGATAGCACTTGAAGGCAATTTGGGTAGCTGGGGAATGATTTAAGCTGTCAGTTTTCAGACACTACCTGGAATTACTTATTTTTAATTGTAAAGAAGGTGCCGGACAATTAAGAAGAAATAAGCAGGCCACTGTAGTGCACCTCAAGGTCTTGGTTGCTTTTGTGCAGCAACTCTGTCTTTTGGGACCATTCTCCAGTAGACAGTGGATGAAATGCCCAAGTGTGTGAGCACTCTGAAGGGTATTTTTGAAAATACTTGTCCTTGATCGAACTGTTCCCATTGAGTCCAGCTGAGCAGGCAGGACAGCTCGGATGGAGACAGTAGCAGCGAAGGCGAGGAAGAGGAGAGCTCTTCCTCTTCTGGCTGCAGTAAACTGGGGAACCACAGCCTTGGCGTGTTATTGAACAGCTTTTAAAATCCAGATTCCTAAACAACCGGAAAAAAAGATGTCAGATGTGTGAGGGAGCTGCATTTGATAGAAATGCGGTCTGGCCTGTGCCGTTACTTGTGTGGGTGTCCTGAACCTGAGTAATCTCCCCTGTGCCAATGAGTGACGGGACTGCAGCAGGTGACTGAAGAGCAGAGCAGTGACAGGGATGTGGGATGCAGAGTACACGTGTTTTGGAACAGCTCTTGATGTGGTGTTTCACAAAGCCTAACTCGAAAGTAAGTTCAGTTGGCTTTGTTGCAAGACATGTCGACTGAGAACTAACGGAAGGACTGCAGAAAAGATAAAAATCATGAAGGTTCTCTGCAGTCTCGGCACTTCCAGCTGCAGTTTCATAGTCCTGTAACGAGTCCTCCCAGGCAGATGCGGGATCCCTGCTGCTCGTCTCCCTGGGACTAGTCGGTGTTATTGCAGGAGAGCTGTGCAGGTTTGGCAGGCCATGTTACTCTCCAGCAGATTCCCCAGTAGGAAATGGTACAGCTAGTGTGTTAAAATGAATGCGCCTCCATCCTTTTACAACGCACATAAGGACATCTGCCTAAAATAATATTTTGTTTTTTATTAAGAGCGCTCAGGAGGTGGAAGATGGATGCTCGGCGGGGTTGCCACCCTGGTTAAAGTGTGAAGCTCACACCTTGGAGCAGCAATCCAAAGTCTAATTTAGCAGAGTTAATAAAAAACAGAAACCCGTCAATATCTCGGTGTAGGGACAGGCAACCGCTGCTTTGGGCTGCGGAGCTCGGCCGCCGGCTCAGACAGCAGCCCCCGCCGCCTGCCCGCCAGGCCGCCCGCTCCCCTCCCGGGCAGCCTCGGGGGCCGGATCGGCCAGGGTGGGTGGGCGCACCCGTTCCGGGCCGACGGGCAGCAGCTCCCGGCCGGTCGCTCCTGCGGGCCGGGCCCGGGCCCTTGCCCACCCCTCCGGGGTCGAGCGGCAGCGGCGGGGCGCGGCGAGGAGGGGCGTGCGGCGGGGCGACCGGCGGATGGCGGCGTCCGGCATCGCTCGCTGCCGCTGACCGCGCCGCCGCGGCCGGCCGAGGTAAGAGCGGGGCGCCGGGCCCGGGCGGCGGGGGGCGGGAGCGGCGGCCTCGGGCCCGGAGGGGGGCGGTGGCCGGGGCCGGCCGCGGCTCCGCGCGGGGTGGGCGGCCGAAGCGGCCCGTTCCCGCCGCTTCCCCCGGCCGCTCCGCAAGCCCCGGCTCGCCATGGTGAGTAGCGGGGGCCGGCGGCGGCGCGGGCCGGGCCGGGGCGGTGGCGGCGGGAGGGGCAGGCCCGGCCGGGCGGGCGCAGGCCGCGGCTTTGTGCGGTGGGCAGCAGCCGAGGGCGGCCGCGGCCGTTGGCTTCTCTCTCAGCCCTCCTCCCGCATGGGCCCCGCTGCCCGCTCGCTCTTTGCGGGGCTCAGGGGGACGCCGAGGGCCGCCCTCTGCCGAGCGGCGGTGCCCGACGGAGCGGCTGTGACCGCCGGTGAGGCCGTGGCCGGCGGCTGGGGAGCGCGGCCGGGCCTGGCAGGAGTGCGATCGGTTGCCGGGGATCCACCCCTGGATGGAAGGGGGTTGTGACCAGAAGGTGCGAGGAGCTCCGGCCCGGGCAGAGGGACCGAGAGGTGAGGAGGAGCGTGTGTTGGCGCTGGCCCTGTGTCCTGCTCTTGGCAGGCGGTAAAACCCTGTGGACGAACCGGCTTTCTTGGGGCTGTGAATCCACTGGGTCAGAATTGCTTATTTATTTCTCAAGCGCTTTCTGAACGTGTTGGATCTACCTGGAAGAAAAAGCTTTAGTCATGAAATAACATGTTGAAAGCATGGCCACTTCCCTTAGCTCTGTTTGGCCGCCTGGATCCCTGCTGCCCCTGAAGGTCAATCGTTCACTGTTAAAATGTCTACACTGACCCTCTGTTAGGCTGTGGTTCCTCTCGGTGGGGTGAGTGGCGTTAAGATCGTTGCTGCTAGCAGGAGGAGCTCACGTCTCCCTTCCGCCTTGCCTGCGCCAGGCTCTTTTACAGCTGATTCTGGACACCCGTCTGACAGAAGGCTGGTGGAATGGCTCACAGGAGCTCCTGTCAAGGACCAGGGCCTTTGCGAAGGAAAGGGAGGCGAGCCCTCTCCTGACTAGCTCAGCTGCTTGTGGAAACGCAACCTGACTTGGTCAGGTTTTATTTGGAATACTTGGCTACCATTGCAGGACACTTGCAATTGAAGAGCTATCTTTTTGTTTTGTTTGAAGTTTGGTGAAATTTTGGTTCTGCTTTCAGCCTGCTGCTGGCTGATAAACCCAACTTCAGTGCTGGATGAATTTCTCTCTGGAGCATGGGAAAAAGCTACTGTGGTTGTTTTTGCATTTATGGTTTGATTTGGTTTGCCATTCTTCTTAATAATGATAAAACTGTGCAAGTTGTTCTTTCTGATGGGTGACATATGCTGGATTTGTACCTGGAGAGTCTGTATAGTTCAGCTGAAGGAAGAAACCGCTGTGCCTTTTGGCCCATGTGCTCAGAATGGGGAATTCCAGGGACATCCAGACCTGAATCAGAAGTTACACAGAAAAATTCCCAATGAGAAATGAAAATGTTCCTGTAGTTCAGCACACAAATACCAGGTTGCTAATACAAAGGGATGTTTCAATCCACAGGCAACTTACTCTCTGAAATTAATGTCCTAAAGAAGAAAGAAATTCAGCTGTCCCAACCAGTCATCCAAGTTTTCAACATTGTGGTTTGATGTTACTGGTGGTATTGTAAGAGGTGGGGGGGAAAACTCGTAGACCTGTCTGGTTTTTTTGTTGTTATTGGTTTTTTTTTTGTTTGTTTGGTTTTAATCCGAAGTTTTAATTATGTCATACAATGGTTTTGAAATTCAGTTATATTTATAAAGCATAATTATTTACTTGGATAAGTGGGGTTGGAATGCACCAGGACAGTTTTATTTGGATCGCAAAACCTTTCTGTATATGTTTTTTATATTTTTAGGAGCATGAAAGTCTTCAGTGTTTGCCCTGCAATTTTGATGGAACATGTTGTAGTAAGCGTTTTCTGCATTGGTTTGCAGCACTCGCTGTCAGGCATGCAAAGCTGCTTTTCCAGGTCCCTAGCTAAAAAGTAAAATCCCCCCTGGTAAAGGAGACAGACCAGAGCAAATATTTTCCATATTGTGAATTTCCATTTACTGGAGATGGAGAGCTGTCATTTTAGTTTTGTAGTTGTTTTCCTCCTAATGTGTGCGCAAAACTGATCTTTGTGCTAGTACCATGGCTAAGAGCTGTGAGTACAAGTTGGAAAGAGAGAGACAAGCAGGAAGACTCAAGAGTATGGGAGCAAAATTATCCTCATCCCGTCATCCCATTCTTTTTAGCAGTAGCAAGAGGGTGGAGGACAAACCTTGGTTGTTCTAGCACTGAGAGGCACTTCAAAATTAATTTATTACAGAAAATGAAGCTTCCGAATGGGATCTGCGGTCTCATGGGAGACCTTTGGCGGTGAATGGAGTCATTGGAGTGTTTCTCTGGGTCTCCATCCCTGGCTGTAACGGTGGCTCCTTCTGCCTGATGATCTTAGTCCTGAGGATAAGTAGAGAAGCTGGCAACTTTTTGAAACTCCCCTTAACCAAACAAGCAGGGGGAGTACCCGTCCTCCTCATCACTGGTGAAGCACGGGAGGTTTGCTTGTACCTCTCAAGAACGGCTCTTTTACTGCAAAGTCTTGCTAGTACTGTATCTGTCCTCTTGTGAAGGAAACTCAGAACTGACCTTGCCTTTCTTCCCTGTAGTTGTCTTTGCTTCTATATTTCTTTTAGTGCTCTTCTTGTCCTGTACAGCATAGATGTTCCCTTGCAGGTCTTTTGGCTCTCATGTTGGCCACTTTATATCTGAGGGGACAGTAGCCTTAGAAATAACATCAAAACTAATTAAAAGAGCTCATTCATGTGCCTTACTGTCACAGGGCTACTTTGATGCTTTTTTTTTTTTGTGGTACATGTTGAATTTTATTACATATATGTATGAATACATATTGTATAGTATGGAATGAGTTTATACAAGGGAAGCATCTTTCTAATGATAGCTCAAAACTAAGTGTTTGAGGGTTTTGGCGAATAAAAAACATCATCCATTTTGATCTTTATTAGCAGCTATTATTTTTCTTAGAGCATGCTGTAAATTATAAGGTGTCTGCATCTGAGCACTTGGCTTTGATTAGAGGCACTGGGAGAGTAGTGGGCTGGGTCCCTTCACTGAGACTTTACAATACAAGGGAGCACAAGAGAAATCCTCTTCCTGTACGTCCCGTCCACAAAAAGAACTTGCTGAGGCACGAACGCTGTGACAGTGGAACTGGGAATGGAGATTGTGGATGGGTAAAAATGGTTACCAGTTTTGTTTCATGATGAATTATGAAGGATTCTGGGCAGTCGTTCTTTGAAGTATTTGAACTTTGTGCTGAGTAGCTCAGCGATAACATATTTGCTTGGTTATTTTAAAATATTGCAGGAGTGAGAGAAAAGCTAACTTTTTAAGTGAGTGGTGACGCCCCTTTGTCTTTGCAGGTAGAGCAAAGGGCCACACCACATATTCTGTGGCTGAAGAAATTCTGAAGCTGGTCTTTTCCAGTCACCTTTAATATTACCTTCTTCCAGTAGCAGTGCATGAGGTTTGAAACTGTAAGCTTTGGAGGAGCTGAGCAAGCAGAGAGTAATCAAATCTTAGCAAGGCTTACCGGCTGGGTATCTTTTGTGAAAATCCAGTTTCTGGGTATTGCATCAGTGAGGAAAGATTCAAGTCTTGAACTCTTGCTATGAGTACATGAGTTATTTTCATTCAGAGTCCTTGCTGGGTTTGGCAAGCCTTCTTTTCTGGCATTTTTAGTTGAGACTCCAGAAATGGTTCTGCCTGGACAGTGAGCCGTTCTTGTGCCTGCTGTCTGCTGGCCAGATACCACAGCTAACTGGACTGGCTGCAAGAACCCAGCAGAGGCTCTATCTTAAGGATATGGGAGAAGAAAGTGGATCCTTTTCTCACTGAGCTGAGCCTCAGATGGAGATAAGTTTTTGCATGGTTTCCTGTGAGGAGAAATAAATGTTATAAGTTCCGTTACTATATTTTTTCTCTTTCCTAGGATATGATGGAGCTCCTAGAGGAAGATCTCACCTGTCCCATTTGCTGTAGCCTTTTTGATGATCCTCGTGTCCTGCCTTGTTCACACAACTTCTGCAGAAAGTGTCTGGAAGGAATTCTTGAAGGAAATGTGCGGAATGTGCTTTGGAGGCCCTCCCCTTTCAAATGTCCCACATGCAGGAAAGAAACTCCCGTTACTGGAGTCAACAGCTTGCAAGTCAACTACTCCCTGAAAGGTATCGTGGAGAAGTATAACAAAATCAAAGTAACTCCGAAAATGCCTGTGTGCAAAGTACACAGCGCGCAACCCCTTAACATTTTTTGCCGGACAGACATGCAGCTCATTTGTGGGGTTTGTGCCACCCGTGGTGACCACACGAAGCACGTGTTCTGTTCTATTGAAGAAGCGTATTCCCAGGAGAAGCGGGCTTTTGAAACCCTGTTTCAGGGCTTTGAAACCTGGCGTTGTGGAGATGCCCTCTCGCGGCTGGATACCTTAGAAACCAGTAAGAGGAAAGCTCTGCAGATGCTGACCAAGGATTCTGACAAAGTGAAGGAGTTCTTTGAGAAACTGCAGCACACACTGGAGCAGAAACGAAATGAGATTCTCTCTGACTTTGAGACCATGAAGCTTGCAGTGATGCAGGCCTACGATCCAGAAATCAATAAACTGAACACAATTCTGCAAGAGCAACGGATGGCTTTTAACATCGCAGAGGCCTTCAAAGACGTGTCTGAGCCCATCATATTTCTGCAACAGATGCAGGAGTTCAGGGAAAAAATCAAAGTGCTCAAAGAAACCCCTTTACCATGTTCCAGTGTGGACATCAGCCCTACAATAAAGAGCTTTGATACCAGCCAGTGGAATGGAATAAAACTAGTTGATGTGGACAAACTTTCCTTGCCACAGGAAAACAACACTCTTAAATTCAAGATTCCTTCGGTCTTTTCACGCAGATTTATATTGACCTCTCTTGTTTGCTTGCTTATTCTTGCTGTCACCAGAATGTCCTTTGTGGAGTCAGTCGTTGACAATCTCCAGTGCTGGAAATCTCAATTCTTTACAATTAGCTTGTCCTATTTGGCAGATACAGTGGAGATCGCAGATCATGCAGTCTTCTACTGGGAACAGATGACAGATGGAGCTTCACTTCTAAGAGAAAAGTGTAAAAACTATACGTTGGTTGTACTGGATAATGTCGCTCAGTTTGTGTGCAAATATAAACTGTTGTGAAGTCCTTACTGAAATGTGACAGAGATCTGGTGAAGAAAACATAGAACTTTGTAAAATTAATTTGTTTTAAGCCTTTCAGTGAAAACATTTGAAGATTCAAAATGTTTCCAAAACTTTCATATTGTTCATGTAGTTTGAGCACTGGTAAATTGGAAGGTGAAGTGGAACTTTGAAAAACACACTGGTTCTAGATGCTTCTTTCAGTGGTGATTATGGGAATATTATTCACTGTAAATCATTTTTCTTACCAAAATGCAAGGCCAAACTGTGTAATTAGTTTAATGTAATTGTAGAGTAAGATAAGAAGTGTCACTTCCTGAGAGGTCATAGTTAAAAAGGTTTTTTTCTAACTGGGAAGTGGTTTGTAAACAGGAAGAACAGTTGTGATTGCGAAGAGTGCTCTACTGAGAGGCTTGGTTAGCACTGCCCTTCCACTGCAAAATACAGAGCGCATCGTGCGTGTTCTGGAACTGCTTTCTATCTGAGGATGTTACTCCTCACTTGAAATAGATGTATGTATTTTTTTGTATAACCAATTGTCACAATTATCCTGTGCATCCAGATTACTGTAGGTATTGGTTATTGTTTACATGTTCTATACTAAAATACAACTTCAGGGCAAACGTAAATTCTAGGGGTAAAGAAAAATCAGTTGAGGTTGGTCAGAGAAGAACAAACTGCAAGTTAGTACCTACTTTGCAGCTTACTTTTCCAGCATCAAATTGTTGGAGTATTTGAGCTGTCTTGTTAGATCCATGTTTCTCTGAAGCCACAAGTTCTTAAAAAGGGGCGTTAATGTCACCAGTGGAGCGGGCTGAAAGGCAGGTGGGGGTCAGCCCCAGGACGGCAGCTGATGCTCCAACCCTGCAAAGCTGGCAAGTGGAGCAGGTTCTCTCCTTTTGCTCTGTCTCTCCAGATTGCAATTCCAAGAGCTGGGGAGAAAGATGTGGTGATTCCCTGGAACAGAGTGTATAATGTGACAGGAGTATGGGCGCTGTTGGTGTTTGGAAATGCTCTATAGGATTGGGATATATATAGGCTCTTCTACTGTTACTGTATTTTCATGTACCTTGTTTGAGGAGTGAATTGAATTTTCTGACTTAGCAATAGGATAACAGTGATTTAAAGTGAACTGTAAGCTTGAGTTCTCTCAAGTGCCCTTCTTTAAGAGCATATGATACTGAAATATATTGCTTGAAGCACATCTGACCTCTGTTTGCAGTGGCCCTATGAACAGCAATATATTGAATGAAAACATTTAGTTGACATTTCTGGGAAACAAATGTAATGGGTGCCATACTTTGAGGATGTTCCTTGGCCTCTCTTAAGGCTTAGTAAGTTGTGGTGGTCAATTCAGTGTCTTGCAGTAGTCCTTGCAAGCTGTTTGTTTGGAAAATAAAACATTAAATTCCAAGAATCAAAGTTTCCAAGCAACCAAACCCTGCAAACAAAACTATTGTACATGATATTTACATCTTTGTTGCCTGAGAGTCCTGTTGCTGCTCCACACCTCACTCCAAACACTTGCTAAAAGCACTGAATGGTTCTTGCAGCTGCAGGTGCCTTGCCGATCAGGAGAGATCAAGTCACAAACATGTAGATCAGAGAGTTAAAATTCTTGAGTGGCCAAGATAACGATGAGTAATCGAGAGGTGGTCGTTCTGAGCGTGGGAGGTGTGAGATTTGTAACCCGGGCTTCCACCTTGCAGCAGTTCCCAGAGTCCAGGCTGGCACGGATGTTGGATCATGATGACCAGGAATTCAAACTGGTGAATGGAGAGTTTTTTGTGGACAGAGATGGAACTTTGTTTAGTTACATCATGGACTTCTTGAGGACTCTCCAGGTCTCCTTACCTACTAATTTCTCAGACTACCAGAGGCTGCAGAGAGAAGCCGAATTCTATGGGCTCTACCTTCTGGCTGACGTCCTGAGCCAGGAACACTTGCTGAGGCCGAGGTCGGAGATCTTGGAAGTGCGTTTTTCTCTCCAAGAGATGCAGGCCTTTTTCCGGATCTTCGGCTCTTGCAGCACCACTGTTGAGACGCTAGCTGACCAGATCACTGTGTTTACAGGGCAGCAGTCAGGACAGAGCTGGAACAGCCCTTTTTCTTCTCAGAAACCACTTGTTCCACTTCCTTTGGAAAGACCTTCTCATCACGACATGTTTTTTCAGTGTGGTACTGACTGCTCTGCTGGTGACCAGTTTGTGGCCAGGTACCCTCCTCGAGTGTGACTTCTCATTATGGAAATGTCTTCATGACATGCAGTTCATGGAGTACATGCTACATGCTAGCAAAGCTTGTCCTAAAGAAACTATCGGACAGCTGAGAGAAAAGAGAGATGTTTCCTTCTTTCTGCTAGTTTAATGTCATATTTTTTTCTAGTTCTGGAATACCCAGTTGAACTTCTGTTACACTGATTTGCCTGTTCTTCAGCTTTCTAAAATACTGTTCTCAATGCTCATTTTTGAGTCCTGTTGGGTGTTTCTCTGCCTTTTCCTCCTCACTTGCTCTCCCAGGCTTTAGAATTTCAGGGTATCAACGACCTTCAGAAGACTTGAAAAACACAGAGTAAAATTAAGCAAAGGAAGTAAATAAGGACTGAATGACTGGAGAAGCCTACAATCTCCACTAGCTCATGGTCTTTCATATGGAAAAGAGGACAAAGAGAATGGCTCACCAGGGTTGAAAACACCAGTAAAACTAAGATGTCAATTCAGGGACTGGAAAGCTTTTGTAGAGCCTTTTAGTAGTGGGGAGGGAGAAGGAGTAGATTATTAACTATATGCTACACAGTGGGTTTTCTTTGAATTCAGAGCCAGGTTCTGTTTTTATTGCGATTACTGTATATCAGTGATTTTTGTGATAGCAGTATCGTATTCTAATGATAACTTACGTTTTTAAAACAAGCTCTTACTAGATATCCTTATTGTATGGAGACCTGTTCTTACAGTTTAAGAAAATGTAACCTAATTTGTCCTCTGTGGCTGTTAGGACAACTGAGATTTTATGGAAATTTCATTGAAATTTTTCCAAAAGAGTTATTCTCTCTGACTATATGAATCAGCACACCAGTCCTTTGATTATTAAAAAAAAAAAAATAATCAATAAAGATTATCTTCTAGCTTTCTTTAGTTAAGCAAGTAGAAGAAAAGCTACTTTGCATTTGCGAAGTAACATACATTTATGTGCCAAACCTTAATTTTATAATGTGTTAGTCATTTGAATGGACTAACAACTGGTTGAGTAGGTTACTTTCTGCATCTTCCACAGTGAGGAAAATATTTCTGATTCTTTCCTTTCTTGCTTCAGACTTCGTAAAAATTTTCCTTTGCAGATCAATAGAAAAGCTTGTCTTGATTAATGGAACAAGCTGAGTTTGATTATGTTGCCTTTTGAATTTCTCTTGACTTTGTGGTGACATGGACTCTTTCGCCTTTTTTGTGCTTTCCTTGAATGTTTGGTGTACTTTCTGTGAACTCTGGAACAGTTTCACCCCTGTCAGCTTATGTATTTTGGAATGGTATTTTTACCTGACTTCTGTTCCTCCAAATGTCTGGATAGGTTCTTAAACTGTACTTTATATCAAGTAAAATCATTCCAGGCAATGTGAAAATGATTTTCATACTTGTTACCACAAGACCTGCTGTACAAGGTAACTTTGCAATAAATGTCACTGTTTGTAGTGAGAGATCCCGTGTCATGACAGGTGATGCTGTTGGGCTGAATGTGGCTTCTCTGTCCCTCCCATCATTTATGCTTTCTTGAAAAACTTGCAGCACTATAGAGAGCATCCCATTCACCTCCGTGCAATGAAACAAGGTGTAGTTTATCACAGCTATTTCTTAAGCAAGTTTTATTGAGATGCTGAGAGGTGTTTCCTCTAATGCATAAATGGACAAGCTGGGAATTACTGTTCTTATAACAAGTGAAAGAGTTAAAGTGTCCTTAAAGGAGGAAAAAAAACCCCAGAACCTTGTTTGCTGTAAACCTGTGCAATTGTGCTGACTTGCATCATCCAAGGACCTGGTTTGTTTAAAAAAAAATAATCTGATTCCATTCTTTAAGAAATAATTAAAGCGTGTTGTTGTAACTGCTTTTTTCTTATTTCAGGTATGTTTCCATAAAGCCTGATGACAGAAAGCTGATTAACGGTACTAATGTGCTGGGCTTGCTGCTTGACACTTTATTCAAAAATGGATTTCACCTCGTAAGTACCAGGACGGTCTCCAGTGAAGATAAAGTCGAATGCTACAGTTTGGAAAGGATGAAGAGGCCAGCGTGCCTTACAGTGACGGTGAACCAAACCCCGGGGAGCTCCAGGGTTGCACAAGCAAAGAAAGTGCAGAAAGGGAAATAAAACTTTTTGCTTTCGTCTTTCAAAGGTGGAAAAGAGCTTTGGCAGCACTAGTGGCCGTTTTTGCTGGGTTGTTTGAAACTGCAACTATTGAGGGAAGTAACAAACACTTTTTGTTTTCAACTATTGAGGAAAAAACCCCGCCTTTCTTGCCTTTTACCGCTCCACCCTCTTCAACTCTTATTTAGTCAGAGATTCAATCCTGGTTTTGTGGACCAGATTCCAGCATTTTCAAGGGTTTTTGTTTGGGGCTAAAATTTTTATCAGTACTGGCAAAAATCAGCCATTCCTTCTAGAAAATAATTTTTGTGTTCTATGCTAGTCTGTAAGTAGATTTTAAATACATGATAATACATGAAGAAATAAAAACTTGACACAGCTGTCGTCCCAGTGGTTTGGAGAAGTGACTGGAGGAGGAATGCAGACCTCAGCGATTGAATATTGCTTCTCCTTTCAAAAGATACACATACACTGATGCCGTCAGCTGAAAGGGGTGTAGTGCAAACATCCCACGTCGAGTCGCTGTGTGGCTCCAGACATGAGAAAGTGGCTTTGTGAAGCCACCAGCAGTGTTTGTGACATAACGGTGTTACTGTCTCTTGCAGAATACCCCTCTGTCCTCTCCAAAGGCATTAAAGCTGCTCTTCAGTGCTGAGAATTCAATGACAAAGGTCTTTGTGAACAAAGTATCAGTTAATTTTTAGAGCTTTAACTATAAAAAGCATGAGAATGTGATGATCCTTCGGATGGAAGAATTAGTGCAGTTTTAAATAAAATAGTACAAAGGATTTCTTAACACTTGTTAAATGCAAAACATATTTAGGGGGAAGGCTTGGCAGAAGTGGCTTTAAAAGTCTTGGGAATGTTAATCCTGTACAATGCTTTATAAAGATGCCAAAATTACCTAAGGTACCAGGAGAGGTAAGTTAACAAGGCCTTATAAATTAACAACCTTTTGTCTTCCCTTCAAGGCAAGGAAAGAAGATAGCAATAACTTCAGAGATTTGTTACTTGAATCTGACTTTTGTTGTTGATGCATCTTTCCAAAGTTACAAACAGCCAAGTAGAACTCATTTGGGCTTTCCTGGCTAATTAGATCTGGCTTTTCATTAGCTTTAAAAGGTGAAATCTTACTTTATTTGAAGCATCTAAAAATGGGGATGAGTGGTGGGAATCTTCTTGTGGTGGGTCTGCTTCTTGCCCTTGGGAGTTTCAACGAAATGGATCTTCCCAGAGTGCTGGTGCCACTATGAGACATCTCTTGCTACCACTGTGGTGCATTTTAGCTTGACACAAGTTCAGAAGTTCAGTGGCAACAATGGGGTCCTCCTTGTTTGTTCTAGAGCTTTCTGGGTTGAGAATAATGCGATTATGGGACTACATCCACTAACCTGCTTACAGGTTATGTAATAAATGTTGAGGAATGTAAGTGTGGATGCTTTCACTTCAAATAGGATTTTTTTGTCAGTAGTGTCAAGATGTTAATATTTGTCTTAATACAAAGCATTTTTCACAGAACCACCTCACTGGAACAACCTGGGATGTGGTGGAGTCCCCATTGCTGGAGGTTTTCAAGACACGACTGGACAGGGTACTAGATAGTCTCACCTGGGCTCCCTTTTCCACAAAAGGTTGGACCAGATGATACTTTGAGGTTACTTCCAGCCTGGGCTGCTCCATGATTCTGTGAAGGTGTGTCACAGAAGGCCCATCGTAGAATCATTTTGGTTGGAAAAAACCTTTAAGATCAAGTCCAACCATTAATCTAGCACTGTCAAGTACACCACTAAACTATGTCTCTGAGAACCTCATCTACGCATCTTTTAAACACCTCCAGGGATGGTGACTCCATCACTTCCCTGGGCAGCCTGTTCCAATGCCTGACAACCCTTTCCTTGAAGAAGTTTTTCCTAATAAACAATCTAAACCTCCCCTGGTGCAACTTGAGGCCATTTCCTCTCATCCTATTGCTTGCTATTTGGAAGAACAGACCAACACCCTCCATGCCACAATCATGGTGGACTTTGAGGTCAGACTGCTGATGGCAGCGTTGGGGTGACACAGCAGACAAGCTGTGTGGGACGGCTGTCCCAACAGGCTGTTGCACCACAAAGACAATGCTCCTTGTTTTCTAAGTTCATTTTGAGGTCCCTGTACTGACTTTCCAGAAAAGTTCCCATTCCTCAAATTGGGATAGAACTAGAACCAATACTGATGAGGAGTATTGAGTGAGTCAGTGACTGTGAATGTTATTGGTGAAGGGACTTAACCAATTATAGCAAGAAACACAAAGGTGACAACTTTTTACAGGGAAAGGAAAAAGAAAGGACTTCAGGCTGTATTTAAACATCCCACCTTAAACAATCGCTGACAGCAGCAGTGTAAACTGAGAGTAGTTTCAGAACGCCTTGTAGTAACAAAATTAGGCTACTCCACCTACCGCAGAAGTAGTGAATTTATTTTCCGTGCTGTAGCAACCCCTGTGAAAATTGAAGTTTGAATTTTTTGTTTAGATAAAGTGAAAGAAAATATTAAATATTTCAATTTTTAAAAAGCCCTGGAGTTTTACCCTATGCCATCACTCATGCTCCATGGCTTTAGCAAAATGAATGTTTGGTACAACCATTTCAGTAACTATTTATGATGGGCTAGTACTGAACACTTTCTAGTTCCCCTTGTGGGTTAATTTTTATTCAGCACAAACCTTGCTCTATGAATGTAATATTTTGGCTCTGGGAAAATATACCAGTGCAAGTTCCTGTCCTGTAGAGAGCCATACGTGCTTACCTGGACCTTGTGTGACAACGTACTGTGAGGCTACGCAGCTTTTTGAAGCGAAGCACACAAGCATCAGCCAGTTTGGATTCCCAATGTTCTGGCGTTTGCACTCACTTAGCACTGAACTGACAAGTGCCACCTTTTGTCATTTGTGCATCTGCAGGAAATGTGATGAGGCTCTTATACAATGCTTTTGGGTGTGTTTTTATTTTTTAACTGATAGTTGCTTAAATAAGTTTGAGAGCATGTGTATGTGTGTCAGAGACTGGTAGGATAACCATGGCTTTTAATTTAAGATAATTTGATATTAAGCTGGTTTGTCAAAGAAAAGCACCTTGCTGGATTTTGTTGTACAAAAAGTGGAAGCAGTGATGGTAGAGCTCCAGGTGTATCTTCAAGCTACAATTATATGTCAGTAATTACAGAGGAAGGGGTGAAAGCATGTCTGTTTGCAGACAAATGCATATAAAAATAGCATCAATTTACTAGAACGGTCTTCAGCTGGCCTGGATGGCTTCTGCCCTCCACCTTGCAAGATTATTTATGCTACAGTAAAGTGTTGCTGAACCAGGATTGTGATTTTTCTGTGCCTTCTTTGCAGCATGTGCAGCATGCGTATCACAGTTATTTGGAAGTAGTGGCCAATATTTTTTCTGCACCTGCCATTCTGAGGTCCTGAACCAGCAGGGATGCAGCAGGGAGCAGCCTGTGGTGCATCAGCAGCAGAGCGTGTGACGCTGGTGCATTTCCCGCTCTGCTCTGCAATGGTGCAGCCTCACCTGGAGCACTGTGTGCAGTTCTGGGTGCCACTGGGATGAAAAAGATATTAAGCTGCTAGAGTGTCCAGAAGAGGGCTATGAAGTTGGTGAAGGGTTTGGAGGGGAAGCCATATGAGGAGCAGCTAAAGTCACTTTGGTTTGTTCAGCTTGGAGGAAACTGAGGGGAGACCTCACGGTGGCTACAGCTTCCTCACAAGGGGAGGAGGAGGGGCAGGCACTGATCTCTTCTCTTTAGTGACCAGTGACAGAACCTGAGGGAATGGCAGGAAGATGTGCCAGGGGAGGTTCAGGTTGGACATTAGGAAAAGGTTCTTCCCCCAGAGGGTGGTGGGGCACTGGAACAGGCTCCCCAGGGAGGTGTCATGGCCCTGAGCCTGACAGTGTTCAAGAAAAGACTGGACAACACCCTCAGACACATGGTGTGAACTGTGGGGTTGTCCTGTGCAGGGACAGGAGCTGGATTTGATGATCCTTGTGGGTCTCAGGACATTCTGTGATTCATTCTAAGAGAACAGCTGTACACACATAGAAGTGAATGTGGTTGATGGGAGCCCAGACTAGCTATGAGTCTGAGTCATTTTAAAAGCCGCCTGGTCAAAACCAGATGATGCATTAAACTGAGTACTTTCACCCAAATCTTGGCAGGTATCTCACTCTGGTATCTCCCTCTAGTATCTCATAACACAATCTCTGCTGGACCAGAAGTATGTTGTATGTGACTTGGTCATGCTTTTACATTCAACAGAACCAGGAGCTTTGCTCACTCATATCTAGCTCTATTTTTGATTAAATAGGAACGGGATTTTGAAACATTTAGACATTTTTTCCAATGAGGTTGGAATTTGTGATCCCTGACATGATCTACTTCTTCAAGTCGTTGCCAAATTTCTCAAGAGAATTCCTTTTTCCTGGGAAGGTGCAAAATTTGCTGATTTCAGTAAAGTTACTGCTGTATTTGCCTTTTTATTCTGCCTTGGATTCAGTAAAAATGTGCAAACTGCTCCGCTGCTTGAGATGCTTGGAGTTGATGGCCGTAGTACTCACTTACAGCCCTCAGTGAGCTCTCTTCTGCTCTGACACACAAGAGGACCACCAGAACAGTAAATTCACTAGAGGGGAAGGAAGCTAAAAGGTAAGAACACCATCATTCCATCCTACACAGACTGAAATTTACATGGCAGAAGTAGATAAGAGAGAACAGCTTGCTGGATTTGCAAAAGACAGATGATTCAGCAAGACACCACCTCATTTGTCTTACATTTTCTTTCTTATTTTAGTCACTTTTCCCTCTTTCATAGTTGGATTTCATCCTGTATTTCTATATTTAAGACTATCAAGGGCTTTATCAAAACAGTCCTCTGGTGCCTGTTGGATATCCCGACAGGACAAAGACACCACACTTTTTTTGTCCCACCGTTCTTGCACCGTGTTGATTTCCTTTCATAGTATTTGATTATATTTTTGTGCTTTTAAGTAACTTTTTGTCCGCTTCTTCACATACTGGGAAATTCTCTTATGTCCTTCTGATGTCTTTTGGTGACATGTCATTTATTTACCACATGAATTGTTCAGGAATCTGCTGATACCAGGGAGGAGAGAGTCTGACGTGAAACACCGTCCTGTTCTTCAAGTATTGATTTCAATATGACAATTCAGGAGGGTTTTTGTTATTTTAGGAAGTGAAGTCACTGCATTCTTACAGGTTCTACCGCTGGTGCTCCTAAGACTGTATAACTGATTAAGACCAGAAGTTTAAATAAAGCTATTGCAGTTTATACTATGCTTAGACTAAAAAAAGACTGATCTCTTAGTGCTGGTCTTAGTATTGGGAAGTTTTTCCCTTTACTAAATAATTCCAGACTGGTTTTCGCTTCCATGCGTAGTTGAATCTCATGAAAATAGTAGAAGGTTCCACCCTAAGATGAAGTATATGAGGAATTAATAGCTATAGGGCAAAAGAATGATACTGAGTAATTGCATCTTGCCCTGCTTCTAGAGGCTTGCAAACAGGGGTAGTAACTTCTGCTTCTGACTTCGGAGGAGCTTTTCTCCACATTGGGCTGTTCCCACTTTTTACCTATTTTAGTTAGGTTCCACTTTTCCAGTGTTCAAATATAGCTCGTATAATCTGAGCTGAGCAAGGCTGATGTGCTTTTGTCTGTCCCTCGAAGTGAAAAGCCAAAGGTATGTCCAACACAGACTGGGTGACATTCTGTTTTGATTCACAGCTGAATTCAGTAACAGCCACCAAAGTGGATCAGAAATCCTCTTTGAGATCACAATGAAGTGTTCATAACTTTGATTTTTTTTTTTTTCTTAATTTGTTCCCAAATTGCTGGAAAGTGTTACTGAATATTCATAGGGAAACAAGCTGGGAGGTATCCAAGAGGGGCAGGGAGGCTCTGCCTCTTACTCCTTCTCTCTGTTTTCTGCAGAACAATTGCCAGGGTTTAGCTTTACAAGGTTTATTTTTATTGATTTTCAACAATAAACAGTGGGAGTATTTACAATAAAAGATTTATAGTGCATCATGAGGAAATACAACTCCCTACCAAATATTATATTGATCTATTCCCAGATGCTACTGAAACAGCGTATAAAAGCCCAAATCAAGCCCAGTGATGGAGAACTTCCTCTCTCCAGTGACAGATGTGTATGACTGTTACGTCTTCAGAAAACAATAAAAGGGAAGGGAGTGACTCTGCTTCTTTGACCGTATCTTCATCAGCCCAGTTAAATCTGTCAACTCAGTGTAATCCACATAAATAAAGAATTTGGGAACCAAGGGTACTGCTAGTGCATCTGAAGACTCCCATTCTTTGAAGCTGCCTCTCCTGCTGCAGTCAGGCCATAATTAGTCACAGAAGGCCTTGTTGTGATGAGTAAATGGATGGACCAACAGCAATTTGAGTAGTCTGGAACTGGCTGAAGATATGCCTGGAGCCCTGAATATTCTCAAATGGGTGGGTGGGATGTAAATCACCAATCATCGCATAAAATACAAATAAATCTGACTTCTATTAAAAAAAAAAAAGAAAAGGAATGTCGGTTTTCTAGACCACGGTGTAGTTTCTGCTGAAATAACCCCCTGAAGTGTGATCTGATGTGTAAATTTTTCCAAGAATCCTTCCTCCAGTTCTGCTCAGTTTCCATTCTAACGCAATGGTTCAATAATTGGTGACTTCTTTCTGGTCAGAAGGATGATGGATGTAGCCCTAAAGGTTAGAAACAGTGATGTGAACAAGTCTACTTAAGAGAATTAATTTAGGGCTTTGCTTTCTAAGCAAGTTTCTGCTACAGCAGTCAGCTGAGTGCTTGCTGAAACTGTGAAGAATTAAAAGTTGCAACATTGTTCCATTCTGATTCTCCATTGGGGGAAAAAAAAGGCAGAAGATTGGAAACATAAAGTCTGGAGTTTTACTAGTAATTTGGAGTCAGGATCTCAACTTCCTTTGATTTTCAAAGGCAGTTTGTAGCTTTCATTGAGGGCCTTCTGAAAAGACTGGTCTACAGTTTTGGTTTTTGTTCCCCAGTGATAACTAAACTGAGTAATAAAATAATTGCTGACATACCATTTTATTGACAACGTTGTATTCGACAGCAAACAGAAAGCATGCTGATTCTCACGTCCTTTAATCTTTGTACCTTTTTACTAGCTTGCTGGTTGGACTGGTCACTGGTGGAACAGAGGAAAAGGCTACATGATAAGGGCAGGCAGAGATCCCCAGGAGAAAGCAAATTCACTTATTTCCCATTACAGAGAGGGAGTTAAGGGATAAAATTCAGCTGGAAAGAGCTGCCGCCTTTGTGTGAGCAAAGAGACACAATTTATTGTATTGAAGGGAGGACAGTTAACAGAGCTGTCAGAAATGTCAACGCCACTGGACAAGGAAAAGCAGAGTATCTTATGGGGTGAATGAATGGGTGGGCAATAGTTGCTAAAGGAACGTGAAAACAACACAGAATGAGCGACTTGTGTTCATGATACTACAGGGCTGTTTTATTTTTTCCAATGTATTGGGTAAGTGTATCTGCAGAACATCTTACACCAATGTTTTGCATACCGAAGAACGAAATTTCTCTCTCGGAGGTCAGTTCTGCACCTGCGCTATGAAGTGAAACACTGTAGGATCTGGCCATAAGGTGGGTTAAACACGTTGGTACCTCACATCTGGAAACAGAAGCTAGGCTTCTGGTGGCCAACCAGACAAACTCTGAAAACCAGAAAATCAGCACTGCTTCGGCGGTGCTGGGCTTATAAGCCTCCTGGATAATTACTGGATATGTACTGTTGATGGCCTTTGTTTCCATTCCAGTTGCATTATGGTGAGCAGTAACCCTGTTATTAATAAGTTCCTAATTTTCCATAAACTGGAAATGTGTCTTCTGGAACACAACGTTTTCTATTTTGTTTTCCAAATTTGCAAATTGATCCTTAGGCCATACAATTTTCCTTTGCTACCTATTATTGTTCAAAACACTGTCTTCTGAAGATGGCATAGTAATCTGTGGATCCCTGGAATACACTAATGGCTTAATGGTTAATATGCCCATGATGAGTATGCAAATGAAGAACTGTAACTCCGTGGTACCTGATGTAACTGAGATTCTTCTCCCAGCTTTGGTTGGGCTAATGATGTTTTCTGCTGTTATTCAATAAGAGTTTTCTTTGACAACTGAAGTGTCATAGTGCGATCCATAAGCAGTCCCAAGATCTCTACAGATACACGTGGAAATGGATGGGCAAAAGATCATATTTTTGCTAGACTCATCATTCATTTCAGATATTCTCTACAGAACCTTGGCTCGAAAATGCACTAACCAACCGCTCTGTTGGTTATAGCTTCCCCTACAAGCTGTGCTGTGGCAGTCTCTTGTGCTTAGCTATTGAAAACCCAACACATGCTCTCACTGAACCCCTGAGGTAGGCTTGGAGATTCAACAGAAAAGCTGAGTATCACATGAAATTGTACAAGACCAAAGGAACATCAGTCTGCTATGGTTTTCATCACCTATGTTCTTTGGAGGCACCTGTGCTGACTTCTTGTCTACTCTCAGTGCCAAGATACAGCCATGAGTGGAGGATCTAATGACAGTTCATAGGAGTTCACATCTGAAGCATCCAGGACATGAAGATGTGGATTTCTGTTCATCTGAAATAAGTGGTGACAAGCACACAGACCCTTTACTGGAGGTGAGGACTTCTGATGCAAATACCACACAGTGCCTTCAGGCTGGGTGGATAACAACATGGAAAGAACTATTCTGAAAACTCTGAGCAGAGCATTTTAACGTGGTGATGAAAAACTGCTAGCTGACAACATGACTCTGTACCTGATCTTTCAGATGTGTGTATTCATGTCTCTTGAGATATGGGACAGGCAAAGTGAACACTGTACTGGAATGGAGTCATTACCACCTTTCCCCCCTCTCTTAAAAGATAAAGTGGAATTTCTTTTCCATAGGAAAAGAAGTGATGTTACTAATGATTAAAATGCTGTGGGACAAAACAAAGTCAATGGGTGACTAAAATAAAATACACAAGCCTGTCTCTGCAGCAGCTGGTAGGCACTGACCTGTTAGAAACTCACTTCAGTGGTTGAAAGGAAAAGATGGAACATCCAGTTTAAATGGTGAGACACGGGCATACTGATGAAAGAAGCAGGTGAACTGCTACACACAAGGGTTTGTGTTTTTTTTTTTTCTAAGTTTTGGGCTGCTTTGCTGAAGGGCACATAGGTTTGTATGGTTGGAAACCCTACGCTCCGTAACACCTGTGCTTGGGAACTGGGGTTTTCTCTCTTGTGGACCTGAGAATAGCGTGCACAACCTTGTCTATACAAACAGATTGCAAAGCATTGAATAGCTGCTTGTACTTCAAAAAATCCAAGAAGAAGTTGTCTATAAAGATATCTGTCTCTGGAAAAGTTGTTATTGCTATAAATGGTCTCTACTGCATCATACGTAAATTCCTCCCTAGACATCCGTGACAATTTCTACCGTTTTAAATTAGTACTTACAAATATGAATTAATAATACCCTATTTAGCCTGTACAGCTTCGTAGTCTAGGACCCTCATTTTGGGAAGACAACTCTTTCTGCAGCAGAGACAAAACTTTGTCTTCTTTTTGCTCCAAGTGTCAATTTTGCTGTAATTGGAGACAACTTTCCTTCCAGAGAAGGCTGTCCTGAGACAATGTTCTAGTCTGATGGCATTTAGTAATGCTTTTGGTATTTGGTAAAAGTGTCCTGCCAACTGGATCTTTGAAGGCTTTGTACTCATTGGATGCAGGTAATGAGTCAGGAGCTGCCTTGTAGAGAGAGAAACAGAGAACGAAATGCGGACACGGATGCTACTCGGACAGTTGGTGACATAGCAGCAATAGGCTTTCTTCAAAGGCTGAAGTTGAGGGTCTAGATGGTACCTCAAGGACCCTTGGCCTTTAAGAAATGTTAATGAGAATACAGAGATGCTGAAAAATGCAGGAAGTTCCATCTCTATAAGATGCCCTGTGTGAACCACACCTGACCTCTCCACCTAGCATAGAATGTCCAGCTAAAGAGAACCTTACAGAAGAACCTTTCAGTCCTCTTCTGGGTCTGACTAAGCACCGGAATATTTTCTGTGGAACTAGTGCCATAGGATGTTGGAAATTTAGAGAAAGTGATCTCTCAGTAGCAGCAGAATAGAGAATGGTTGAATCAATACTGAAGGCTGGACATCCGTGGAGGCGTATAAGGGGTGATTCTGAGCCTGATTCGACAGAGAAGTGCAGGATTGCTGTCTGCTTTCAGCTGAAGGATCCAAAGGTGATTAGACCTTATCAAAATTAATTTTGGTGTCATTGTTACTCATAATTTCTGCTCTAGCATCAAGGCTGCTGAGGGATTCAAGAACTGCAGACCACACATCATGAAATATCTAAGGTAATTACAACTCTGCATCATTGCACAGTCTGCTGTTCCCAGGTTTGAGCTATGCTTAACTTCAGAAGAATTTAAGTAGGAGAAAATCAGGATCTGTTTTGCAAATGTTCTGTTCCTTGTCACTCTCCAATCAAGGTCTAGCCATGTTAGGAGACTTGCTGACAGCCTAGAGCAAGAAGTGGGAACAGCAAAAGAGTTCTGGTCTTTCTCAGTGTTTCTGCTCAGGCAAACTAGAACCAGAGGCCAGGTGCCTGTATCATCTGTGACATCTTGAGGCAAGATGTTTTACTTGCTCAGCCTTCTTACAAAATTCATGTGATGCTCATTAAGCCAAGTAAAATGCATTTTATGCAGGTAGTCTTTAATAAACACCACTACATTACACAGCAAGTGAATGCTAGAGAGGTTGTGCTCATTTGTAGGGTATGCACCAATACAGAATTCTCTCCCTAGGCTAAAGCTGTTTCTCCAACAGAAAAATAACAGAAACATTACAATTTCTAAAACTAAACCTAATTTTAACAGCTATTTAAATGTTAATATAAGTATAAATTAGTGAATAATGAAAGACTACCCAGTATATCATTGGCTAGTGAAAAGCTCTGCCGGTAGCCACCAGGCTAGAACAAGAGTTTGGCAGGACCAATGCTGCTCTTGCACAATGACACGTGGTTATTGCTGCCACAGGTGCAGCTGAACAACGTCCTCCCCTACGAGAATACCAGATGCAGGGGCAACAATGGCACGTAGTGCCTGTGAACAAATGCACAAACACACACACAGAAGAATTCCAAGTATTCTTAAAATGTATTCGAATCCAGGAGGTTTTTTTTGTTTTGTCTATGTAGTACCAAGGGGAGGATGAAAGAAATTGGCAAAGGAAAAGAAGCTCCATATAAATTATTTGGCTTTAATATAGAGGGTGACAGAGAAATTCCTATCCTGAGGACATGCTTTATGGGGAATCAGAGTAGTTTCACCAGGCCTAGATGTCTCAAAGGAAGAGCCTGTTGGCAGCCTGAGAAACTCAAACACTATAAATCACCAGGACCAGATGCTATTTTTAAAGGAACTCTGAAATAAATGTGAAAAAATAAAGATACAGTTAAGAATTTGTCAATTACCATTAAAAATATCCACTGCTCTGGACAATCGCTCATAACTAAAGAGAAAAAAGTGCAGTTTTAGAGGTAACTGCCTGAGGATACTTTCATAGCATAACATAGTGCCTTTCTCAGGCTACTTACTTTATATCTGAATAAGCATAAAATAATGGGATCTCAATATCACGGCTCTGCAAGTAACCTTTATGTCCTAAGCTACTAGAACTGCTTCAACAAAATAAAAGTTACAAATACTGCAAGAGCCTTGAAGAAGTCCTAAAGTTTAATCCTAATTTGGAAATGGAGTAACCATTCCTCAGATGAGGAAAAATGTCATTTTTCTCATGTGGGTAAGTTATTTAAATCTTCTTCCACTCGGAACAGGCTCTTATCAATTCCACTGACTTGGAAGGGAGATTGTAAACCTTCCTGAAAAATAAACCAACCCCCACAAACAGACAAAAACCACTACAAACAAACACCCCTCCTCAACCCTAAAACAAAACAAAAAAAAAAAATAAAGACAAAAAGAGTGAAGGAAGGAAGATGTGAATCCCTTTGCTGGTTGTTGAATAGCCATGAACTTCTTTAACTCTGCTAGTTCCTCCCTGCTTTCCTTTTTCAGCAGCTTTAGAGAAAATAGGAGCATAAAGCAGTTTAAAGTCACCTTTACTGGTACTCTCTTTAGCAATAAAAACCAGAATTCTGGGATAATAGAGGTCTGTAATGCAATTCACAAATATTCAGTTATCTTGGTGTTCATTTACTGGAAACATAAGGTATTCCTTTAGTGAGCTTTAACAGGTACTTGCATTTATTTTATGCTCATTTTACTGTTACTTCAGGAAACATCTTAGGAAAAGAACTTGCAAGGAACCGCACAGTTAGTCCAATAAAAGCAAATTCCACTACCCTTTGAAATCCTACCTGCAGCTTGCTTTCATCTGCTAACAGTAATAGTTATCACTGCCAACAACCTTTGAACAAAACCGTTCTGTGATTTCTATTCTGTTTTGCACATATCCTTGATTTAACAAGAAAGATGGGGAACATCTGTGGGCAGCTTCCACTGGGCACTTTTTCAGAAGCAGGAGATGTGAACTTGAATCCCCTTGGGCTTCTGAAGAACATGCAGCTCAGGTTTTCTGTTTCTTGGGAGAGTTCCCTCACCTTGACACTGCTTCAGCCAATTTTTTAACTTCTTCTGATGGAATTTTGTAGGTCATAATTTTTAAGCAGCTTTTTGGTCTGTCTCTGCCTTTTCTATTCTCTCTCTTTAACCACAGTATGTATTCTTACCCTCTGCTGTTTTTGCCAAATGTTATACAATATCTGATTACAATCAATCTTTTAATGTGTACAGAAGGGGAAGGAGAGAAAGAAAGAGGTCTCAAGCACTTTGGCTTTCTCAGCATCCTGCTACTCTTCTGTTCTGTGTTGTGGCAGAAGACTAATTCTCATATAAATTCCTCTACTACTGTTGACGCTGTGGAGTTTTAGGCACAAATCTAATTCTTCAAAAGAACATGAGCTTTGATAACCTAGGCCATACCTGGTGCAGAGAGATCACGTCTGTACTGTTTATTTCAGAGCAGAAGATCCTGTGCCTCCAAAGCAGGGTTCTTCCTGGAAAGTTTCATTGGGTCACCTATTTCCACCCTTTAAGCATAGATGCATTATCAGATTCTAGAAAATAAGTGCTTGCACACATTCATGCAGTATCTACAGCACTCCATCACCACATGGATATACAGGACTATCACAAGGCAGATTTTAGGTTCCCTTCACAAACACTTAAACAAAAAAAGTAAAAACACCTAAGAAGTGTCCTTCAATTTTCCAATACTTTAGACACCTATTTCTTTTGAAGAACAAGGTTTTTGGTATCTTAACACAGACTGGAAGTAAGCAGCCAACTGCACTGGTAGCAACTTAAGCCACTTACAAAAGAAGAGATTAAAGCAAAGCAAACATAAATTAAAATACAGAAACTTCTTGGTAAAACTGTACTTTGTTAAATAGCAGAAGCTCTCAGAGACATGCATAAGAGTCCCACTCATTAGATAAGGCTTGAGCCTCTATCTGGCTAGTTCCCTGCTAGCTTACAACTTTTATGTTTTAAAATCTATTACTTGCATTATTGACAGAAGTTTATCTAAATACTTTGCATTAGCCAGAATGCAAATGTGACATTACAGTATGCTAGTCTTAAGTTTGATCACAAGGACAAACTACTGTTCTACATTTTCATTGCAGCTCTTTAAAATAAGCTTCTATAAAGACATGAAGAAACTGAATGCAGAAACTCTATTTAATCAAGCTTTGACATTTATCCCCTACACAAGAGAGATAAAACTTGAATCAAAGGTAATTTTTACAAACACAGTTTGTTTTCCCCTGTTTGTGATATGGGAATGAAAAAATAGCTTTTTGAGTGCAAAGAATTGCTGAATTCAAGCACAATTTACTTCTGGAACCTCCACAACAATACAGCCAACAGGGGGCTGTCTGGCTACACGATGTTATCAAATCTGCAGTGAAATCCTTTTTATGACTGTACAACCTACTCTCATCCATGCACGCTTCCTAAAACTAGTTGTCACACAGGTCTTTTAACCAATTTCATATCTCCAAAACAGTAGAGCTCTTTTTCTGCTACTTTTCATCTGATACTACTTGAAATCCCTTATTTTTGTGTCTGAAGATGAATAATATAGTTTATATATTTATTGATGTGTCTGAAAATAACAGATACTGCTTATTGGAAAAGAGGGGGACTTTCACATTGTTTTGATGACAGGAAAGGTGTGTCACATCTGCTTCCACATGTATCTGTATGAGCATTTTGGTGTTAGTTTCATACGTAGACACCAATCTTCTGTAAAGAGGTAGACCAAGATGTTGTTAGGGCTTTGATACTGATTTGAAGAGTAGATAGGCAAAGTCTGTCTATAGGAGTATCAAGAAAGGAAGAATAAGGCCTAGATTATTCCTTACATTGGATTAAGCAATGGAAATGAACTTTAATACTGGAATGCCATTCTTGAGAGTAGAAGGAACATTTCCTGGGCGCCAGCACTGTTGCTCACACAGCAAACACATTTGGTTGGCTGATCTCATCAAAACTAACCCGAAGTTATTGAGTGAAACCACCATGGAAATATCAGAGCCAGACTAATGATGAAGGAAACAGGAAAACTGTGTCAGTTCCGAACTTGCCTGGCTCAAGAATCACAGGACTGTAGAACCACAGTCATATATTGTTGTTGACTATTCTAGCTGGTCCAATAATATATTCCCTCGAGTTTATCTTTTGCCTTTATTTCAATAAAATATTAAAAGTGTATACATTTGAGACTTTATATGCTATAATTTTTGCCTTATATAGTTCAAATTATAAAATACTAAAAAAAAATAAGTATTATAAAAGAGATTCAAAACTTTTTTACTTTTAAAACCACTTAAAAGTGTAAAAGCTGCTGACAAAAGGTTCCTTAATAGGTAATAAAGCCACATGTTTGCCCTGCAAAAACCATAGGGAAATGTGAAGTTTTCTGTTGATGGCTGTTCCTATGGCTATAAACAGCAGAAGAAAACTTGACGGATACATTATTCCTATCTCTTCACAGAAGGTAAGTAAGTCAGCCTGTAGCTACTCAGCACTGTATATTTAAAGATTCAAGCTAGATAAATGCTGTTATAATTAATTTGTTAATTTCAGAAATTTTGAACATAGGGTTCCAATTTTACATTAAGACACAGAAGCAGTATTAGATAAATTTCATCTGATTTATTAACATAGAGCTATTACAAGTGAATCGAATTTGGAAAAAGTACTGAGTTGTTGCACCTGAGAGCCATTAAATAACTTGCAACAGAAATAAATGGTTTAATTCTGGGTGAAAAAGTAATATTCCAGTGAATTAGCCCCCTCATGGAAAGATGAACAATGCCACTCATGTCATTGCATTTTCTCAGACACCTCTTGTTTCTGTTTATAGTTAATCATTGTGTTCTGATACACACTTATAACCACCACCTTCAAAAGCAGATTTACATATACATCAGATGTAAGTTTTCCTTCAAATGCATTTTAAGCTCTTTTTTTTTTAAAATAAAGGATTGCTGCTCTGCTTCAAGTTAAACTGTGGTAAAATAGATCACCACTTCGGATATATTTCTGTCAATCATTTCTCATGACTTCTATGACAGGAGGTGGTGATAAAGAACATAATGAGAGTCTAAACGTTTCAATCATTACTGCTAGTATTGCTACCTGATTAGGAGAGACTTCCCTCAACACTTAACAAGATACCATGATTAAGGAAAAAGCTGAAACATTTTCAGATCTCTATATCTGAATATCAAGTACAGAACCATTCTCACTCAGTAAAGTGTGCCACTTGCAGTACTAAGAAAACTGCTTTTGTAATTAGAAGAACAATGGCCTGTAGAAGTCCTGAATACATAGGTGTAAGTCACTTTACATTTTTAAAGATGCACTGTTTACACTTGTGCATAAGAAATTAAGTGTTACAATTTAACTAGGTCATTCCTTCTGCAACATAGATCTGCACAGGTAAATTTATTATAAAATACGTTGAAGTACAAACATGAGCATTACCTTCAGCATCTAAAATATTTTGCAGAATATTGAAGGTTTTACTTGTGAAACCACATTCCAAAAATGAGACAAGTGTTTAATTATAATAGCTATAGGTGCGAAAAATGAACCAGTGACAAGATGGGACACAAATCAGTATTTTGAAGTTCACAGAACTAGATGACTAGACCATGAATCAACAATGTGGAAACTCAGTTTCTCAGCTTGAGCTGATAACAAGGAAAGTTAATTGCAGATCTGGTCTTTAAAAGATGCACAATACTCACCTCTTCCTCTGTGACCAGAGTTAATAAGTAACATAGAAAACTCCATGAGAAAATGCATCACTGTAGTATAGATACTAAACAAAGGGTTTTTTAAATTTTTTTAGACCAAACAAAAAACCAACAGCCCTTCAAGATAAGTGACTATTATTCCTATTTTAAATGTGACATGGAGATGTAGAAACTATAGTAGTATGCAACAGTTTAAGGTACCCTGTTTAAGAAGATAGACTGTCAGACCTAACATTTTATTTTATTTAACTGAAATTACATCTCAGAAGCTCAGCTGCAAATCTGAACGGCCAGTGTTTCAAACAGACATGAAGGTCTTAAGTCAGACACCTCTGAAGTGACGAATACAAATACTACAAAAACAATAGCCTGGTAACTTGTTTAGTGTCATATAGGAATAGGGGCAGAAAAATAAACATCATATCTAATTCTTAGGAATTCTCATTTGACATAACCATGAAACGTGGTTTCCTCTACTTGCAGTCTTTTGCTGCATTGCTTATAGAATTTCCTATCAATTTCTGTAAAACATATAGCAGCATCAGGCTTCTTGCTTGCAGAGCCCACAAACATCTTTCCTGGCTCAGCACCACACCAGGCCAATCCCATCTTTAGATTCAATATTCTGTATGATCATGAAGATTGCTTCATAGCACACTAACACCAGGGGGCAAATGAAGATTGCAGAATCTTAAGGCAGGAGTTACCTAACTTATCAGTGTTTCATTTTGTGATCTTCATGTTCTTTTTACAGTTTTTACAGTTAAGTTATTAGATTGTGTTTTGGTTTATTTTCCCCAAAGAGCATTCCCCACTTTGAGTTCCAATTCCCACATTAGTTGAAACATTTCATTTACTTCCATAAAGATGATGAGAGAATGACAAAGCATCTTTTACATGAGAAAAAGCTGAGAAAGCTGGTACTCCAGCCTGGAGACGAAAAGGCTTGTGTGTGGATATCTTATCAAAGTTTATAAATTTCTGCTGCTGGGGTAAGGGAGAGCAAAGAAGACATAGCCAGGCTCTTAGTGTTGTCCAGCGACAGGATAGGAGGTAACAGGCACAAAACGAAATGCAGGAAATTCTACCTGAACAGGACAGGTTGCAGAGTCTCCATCCTTGATATTCAATACCCAGCTGGACACAGCCCTAAAAAACCTGCTCTGCCTATCCCTGCTTGGACTAAATCTCGAGAGATACTTTTGAGCCTCAACTACTCTTGTCATTTTCGGATTCCTTTTTAGGACCAAAATTCATGAAGTAGCTGAGAACACTAATAAGGTTGCCCTTTTCTGTGTGGAATGAGATGAGGAGGATGAAATCAACAGTGATTTAAGAGATAACAGCTAAAGCTACTAAACAGTCTGCATTCTCTTCTGGATCTGAAATCCAGAGCATTTTAGTGAATATTTGGAATGATCCGAGGTGTGCAAGCCCCTTTCCTCAAGCCTGACTCGTGTTCTCTTTGCTTCAGGCCAGATCCCTTCTGTTAGGCTGCTGCTTCTTCCAATTCAAAGGAAAAAACAAACAAACCAACAACTTTTCCCAGCCTCTCCCAATCTTTTCAATATTCCAGTTTGTCATATCGGTCTTTCCTATACCAGTTCTCAGCTCCAGTCTAACCTTTCAACATTAGATTTTTCAACATGGTCCTCTCACTAGTTGTCTTCACTCCTATACAGCTGCTAGTCTACTTTCAAGCAGGCCTATCTTTTCTTTCCCTTCTACATGAATTAAGCTTATTTTTCCCATACAGCAGCTAAGCTTGGCAGAAAATAAGCACCTGAAATGAAAACAGCAAGCCTTCCTTTCTTACATTCAGGCACAATCCTTAGGACCCCAGAGCTGCAATGCAGAGGAAGTTGCTATGGCATTCCCCATGCAGGTAAACCTCTGGAAAATACAATAGCTAATATTATTTAAGGCAACTGTGAACCATGCAAGAAATATGATGTTCTTTTCAAAGGTTTAGGATCTGAATAATTTGAATGGGCCCTCATAAACACTTGAAGTCCTTTTCTTAATCCAGACTTGAACTTTGGTTCCTCAGTTGAACTGTGGTTCTGCAAATCCTCAAATTGTATTTTCATCATCTCACTAAACTGTTATAAGCTGCTAGGGCCACCAAACAAGACAGTGTGACCTTTCTCCTTCTGCTTTGTCCCACTCCCTGTCATCCCCTGACCTGTGCCAGTTACAGGGGTTTGCAGATTGAATCAGAGGGAAGGAGCCCATTTCACCATTCACAAGAAGGTCTGCATTGGCACAATGAAGTAGACAGGAACAAATTATTTGGCCACTGGACTTTAACAAAGCCGTGCAAACAGACTTACTTGTTGCATACTTCCAAATCTTTCTGACTCGTCTTTAGATTCACATCTACTCTTGGAAGCCCTAGAAAAAAAACCTAGCGACTTTATAATACTGGATCTACAAGAGTAACAGGATGAACACCTCAGTTGTACTTGGCTAACAAAAATCAGTAACCTTGAGAAGGAGGAGAATAGTGGAAGAATAATGTATTTTTCTTTTAAGACCCAGAGAGTCTGGTCTTTCCAAACATATTTTAAGTTTTCAAATGGCTGAAATGTATATGCAGGTCTTTAGTATTAAGCAGTTACAGGTAAGCAAATATAACATAGTGCTACTCAAAGAAGCTTCAGGGAAAAAGGTATCCAACTTTGAGCCAGATAGCATATTTTTTCTGAGTAGTCAACTTCCTTTTGGCCACATATCTTAAGACACCTGTTGCAGGTATATGTATACACAGAAGCATCTACTTTATGAAAAGTTGTTGGCTAATACCACATGGCTTTACTGCTGGGCAGTGCTCAGGTCTCAACTAAATTGGAAATTTTAGCTATTTGTAGTTTCACCAGTTCAAATCCATAGCAGGGGCAGACAAGAAAAGTGTGATTTTTACCAGTGCATACACCAGGCTGAAGTTCTATATGGTAAAATAATGCAGATTTATGAGTTATAACAACTTGGATTCATATTCATCTAGTCATGTTTGTACCTGTGCAACTGCTCTAGTAGCAGGCCCGTGAAGCCTGAAGTCAAACCAAATCCCCAGTGCAGATAAGCTTTTTTTCTCTTTTAAAACATCTATGTGATGTATAAACTTGAAGCTGTGAGTACTTACTTGGAGAAGGCATGTGTATTTTAATGGTAAAATAAAACAAGGCTGATAAAATGACATTAGCGAGTGATACTGAGTCACGATAGTGAACAAAATAAAATCTTAAAAGGAAACACACTTTCAGACCTTGACTGTATCTAAAATTAGTGACATTTACATAACCATTAGTCTACATTTGACTCACCACACAGTTCTTGCATGCAGTTTTTAAAAGGAAAGGACCCAAGTAATTTCCATTCTCATTGCAGTGATTTCAATCATTTCAATGAAAGATTTCCCTGCAAGAGAAACATCTTAGTGGAAGATGAGAAAAAAAAAATAATAAGTTCACAGTCAGATACACAATTTAAACTTCTAACCATAAAACTGTTACCTGTCTATAGACATGGTGATTTAAGAAATGAAGTGTTCTATAAGTTTTGTTAAAAATTTTGGAAGACACTTTTGCTTTATGTGCTCACTTTGCTAAAAACATGACAAAATATTTCCCAGTTCCATTCATTAAGAAAATGCTGCAAAAATTAACACAGAGTTTTAAGAGATTTAATAAAGAAATACTGACATTTAAAGTAATACATTTTTAATACTTGTTTTAAAATACATAGGCACACTTACCAAGGCATTATTAGACAGATGTAGCTTGAGATGCTTCCTTTAATAAATTCAGCTTTAATGTAAACCAAACCATTCGCAGGTGTATATGTCTATTCTGTATTTATCATCAGATACTATGAAGTCCTAAATATTGTTTCTGAATAGACGAAAATACAAACGAAAGCCAAGAAAATGTTCATAAACAATCAACATATAAATTATAACAACAAAATAGCATCAGGAAATACATGAAACATCCTTTTCTATGACTCACATGCAGAAGTGGCTAGCCTTACTTCAGCAGCACAGTTAATACTGGAGATATTTACAGTCTTAACACCAATATTTACGTGCTGCTAAAGTATGACAGACATCAGCATCACAAGATTGACTAGTTCATAAGTGATATTTCTCTTCAGGACGATGAAATCCTTGTATTTTTGAGGCAGCACAATATGGCCTGCACCTTTTCAAAACCCACAAACCATTATGTGCTGCTACGTTATGCCAAGGTGTCTACCATACTTCAAGGAAATGGAAACATACGCTGAAAGCAGAATGCAGAATTTTCTTATTGAACAGTAGTTTTCCTGTACTGACATCAGCTGTATTAATAAACTACAAAATGTTTATAAAACAATTGTCTATTGCCAAGCTGACTGTTTATTTACAGTGAAGCTCTAGACTTCATTGTCAACTGTGCATAATACCTTAATGGGACATGAAACAGGAACTGGACAATTGTGTGTCTAATTACAGGAAATAAAGATTTTACAGATGTTTACTTCAAAACAAAACAAAAAAGTCTGGGTTATTTTCTAACCTAACTTCTGGTCATCTGGAAACCTCTGATCTGAAAAAGACAACTGTCTAAGAGAATAAGAACTAATTTCAAAACAAGCTTCTGTCAAGTGTTGTATCAGTCCTCAAGCCATTTGTCACCTCTGTGGGTTACCCTTGCCACAGTTTTGGGCAGACACATTTACAAGTGTTTCTTAATTTCAGAGGAGGAGAAAAAAAAACAAACCCAACTAGATTGTTAGCAAGAACAGTAACTCATCTGTTATTAGAAGCAGGAGAGGAGTTCATCTATCTCCAGCCTCAAATGATTGTACTACTCTACTTGAAGAGGTAGGGAAGAGACTCGAGTTCACATCCCTGCCAGGTAACGTTTTCCTATACTAAAGTATGCCAGCGTTTCAAGTGTGTACAGTACTTCTACTGCTTCCCTAGATAACAAGAATTATGCTTTCATTAATGTTTTTATACCAAATTATTGAGACAAAAGCTACTTACACAGACCAGACCCAAGTATTCCATTCTGTTGTAATGAGCCTTCTAGTCAGTTCACGATAATACGATTTCTGTAAATCAACAGGGCTATCTGTAAGCACAAGAAGTTCGGCAGGCCGCAAAGGGGGAAGTTTGGCAAGTTTTCCTTTTCTCCCTTCCTATTTTTGCTCCTACAATAACACAGCAGGATGATCTCTGCTAGAAGCGTCTGTTGCTACAGATGTGCCAATTAAAGTGAGATTTGCCAGCGTAAGTTTACAGGTAGCTGCAGCAACACTGAGGTTTTTATATAGCCATCTATGTGTGAATGCTACTTTGGGAACTGCATAAAAGAGCCATTTCTGGTATATTTTATACATGCATGACTATATTTACATTCTCCCTCCCTCCCTTACTACCTATGTTTGTTTGTTTTTTAAATAGGAGCTAAAATAGGCAAGCTAGGTTATATAGACACAACTTCCTCAGTACCTTGGTGAAGTAATACCTGAAATAAAAATAAACATAACTGTAAAGGTATGCTGTGACAATTGGTCGCTCCCCTGAAGAAACTGTGCTGGGCATATCCAAGAGAGGAAGAGGTAAAGAAAAATCTCCACTGTCTATATATAACATGAAAGGCAAAGATAAAGAAAAAGATAGATGCAAGCAAAAACACTAGCAGTAAGAGACTTACTTAAACTTTTCTGGGAAAAAGAATATGAAATACATTCTCCAGCTAGAGAAAATACTGTTTCTTACTTGTAGATTTACCTCAAAGATTGAAGGGAACTCTTTAAAATAAGACAGCTCTAACATTTAATACCTTTGGAAGTACACTTCTCATTTGTATGTTCAGGCCAAATTCTTCATTTGTAAACTATGTGTTTAACTACATACTGTTGTTTCAATTGCCTACTTGTTTTTAGCCTCTAGCTTAAGCATGGAGGTTTTTTCTGTTGCATAAGTAAATCCTTCTAAAATTAAACTACAAACACCATGAAATAAAGGCTTGGCAAAACTATTATGCTATTTTCTACAGTAAGTACACTAGTATGAGAACTTGCAGGTAATTCCACCCACAACATGAACACAAAACCTGACATGCATTACAGGACTGGTTTTTTGGTTTGTTTTAAAACCTGACTACCAAAAACGCCCCAAAACAAAACTAAAAACAAAAAACAAAACAAAAACATAAACCAAAACAAACCACCGAACACAACATGACTGTAGATCTTCTACATTGCTATTAAGGATATATTTTGTCTGTAAGGAGAATAAGCAAGTTTTCACATAAAATCGAAGACATTGTATGAGAGAGAAGGAGTTGAAGAATGGGAGAAACATGGAAGGAAAAAGACAAAAATAAAATGTTTACTGATAACTAAGCCAGAAATCTACTGAAATCCAGGAGGGTCTGCACAAAGCTTTGTAGGTCTATGTTTTTGTCATAAAGCAAATATAATCATGCTACCAAAAGTGATTCTCCTACCTCTAGTACCTTTAAGACTGGGATCTGTGGGTGAGACAGACAGAAGAAATACAATAATCATCATCATCATCATCATAAAAGCCAGGAATCATTTATGCAAGCAGCTTCATTAGATCCCTCCAAGTCCCTGAAAGTGAGAGCTCTGCTGAGGAAGATGGAAGAAAGAAGGATTCTGAAGATGCAGAACTGAAATTCCATCCAAGTAGGCTCTCTACACATACACAGAAGTCAGGAATGCTGTTAGAAAAAGCAACTAAACTGTTACCAAAAAGAAAGAAAGGGTGTTTGTGTGACTGGGGCGTTCCAAATTGAGGAAGGAGCCTTTCCTTGATTTCATTATCCTTAGCTGATTTATCAGAGATCAAGCCTAGTATAAAATATCATGTTCAGTTTTTATTGGTTTATGGTTAAGAGTTTACAACAACACCAAGACAAAACCAATCTCTTTCTGACACCATGAAAACCAGTTACAAGTGAATTTCTGACTACTATAACTACTAATAAACTCTGTGTAACATATTGTATCCAAAAAGGTACCACTAGTCACCAATCTGATAGTTCGGTGATTTGGAGTAAAACAAATCAAGTTCTTTCTATTAAATACTGTATATTGTCTTAGATGTCCAAGAACACAATCTAAGACTAAACATTTACCTTGTGCCTTTTACTCATACAACAAAAGCCATCTCTTGATATTTCTTGCCCCAAACACCTTCCCCATTGATGGTGTCATAGCATTTGCACACAACCATATTGCATTTTGTGTTACTTCCTCATTGAAGTGAAGAAATGCAAATCCACTATGAAAGCAATGCTATTGCTTCACTGTTCATTGTGACCCTTTCCCAACCTTATTTCACTTTAAAATTGGAAATCTGAAGGTGAGAAACACTGAAAGACTGTCAGTGTTCCAGTTTAAAGCATTACATTTGTCCACCGGTGCTAATTGCCCCCATAGCATGGACATCAGCAAGTATATCTCCGGATCTCAGTTTTCCCTGTTCAGCTTCGTAGTTTAAACTGGAAATGAGATGGGGTTTGCACTCAGATGGCACAGGAAGAAAATGGGCCAGTTTGGACAAGCGTGTCCTGTGTGTTCCAGAAGAGGTAACTTACTCAGACAGTAGACCAAATATTTTGCAGTGATTGCTTTTTTGACAACTGCTGGTGTATTTGCAAAGCTCTCACAGCTGACAGTTCACTGCCACTAATACACCATTGAATATGAATAAACACACCAACAGTTCAGCTCTTGCTGCAAATACATACATACATATATTTTTTTTACTAGATTCATCCAAGCAAAAGATAGAGTTAAAGAGATAAAGTCACTTCAGCATTAAGAAATCTAAACAGTTCTATTCTCAAACATCAAAATTGTAAGATCTGGAATTATAGGTAGCTGTATCTTGATAATATATTGTTTACTTCCCTACTCTGCCCCCGCCAGTTGTTTAAACTGTTGTAGTTTTTTATTTTTGTCATATACTTACTCAACACTGTAATATATATACTGCGAACACACTGGAATTTATAACTCTTGCATTTACTTCTAAATGTAAGTTTTAAGAATAAGCAAGTTTTATATTCTTTTACCTCTGCCTTCTGGTTGTTAAGGACTCTTTCCTCCTAATTCTTAATGTCAGCAGCCTTTAAAGTGATATGCATATATTTCTTAAAAATGAGGAAAGATTCAATGGAAATACTTCAAAGCATTACTTTAAAGGTATCAGTGTGCTTTTGGCTACTATTGTGTTATTATTTGTTTCAGGTATAGCCTATGATATTCAGTTAATTCACTTAATTGAGACTACTTAGTGGTCACAGAGCAAAAGAATTAAGAGAATAAAACTGTACACCTTATTTGCTACTCCCCTGAAGTAACACTAAGATTTTGAACTCACATTTAAGACTGCAATTCTAAAAAATAATCTGTCTATAACCTAGCAATTCTGTGCTAGTTTGTTTTGTTTTTGTTAAATTACTGTAATCCAGCAATGAATTAGCTCCACTTCACTTCAAAAAGGAGCAGTCATTCAGGACTGAGTTTATACACCCTCTCCATGTATGATAGATCTTCCCATACCTCCTACCAAGCAGCTGAATATTTCTAAGACTATTATTGATTTGTATTTAAAAGTCACAGTTAATACTTTGGGTAATTTTCTGAATACAAATTTAAGGATCATGAACCAACGTATTTAGACTAGCTGGAGAACTACCGCATAGAATCACAAAGGCAGCTAAAAACAAAAACCAGGAAGTAAAACATCAAGAAATTCAGAAGTATAAAAATACCTGGAAATCTGGAAGTGCAGTTATGGTCTATTGGCATCATATTCAGTTTTAACTCCTTTTTACTTCATCTCAGCGCTCCAGTCACTACTTAACACTAGCTTGACTCACATATTCGTCTGTATTAGATGCATTTTTCCCCCCACTGCAATCACAAAACCAAACCTAAGTGAAGAGAGTTATTTGATACTGCCATATCGATGCTTCTATTGGAGCGCTGAACAGCAACCAAAATGCAGGGGATGTATGTGGAAGGCAAGAGACTGAAGGTAGTTAGTTCTGACTTGAACAAGTACAGGATGTCAAACAGTTTTTATAGCTTGCTAGCTCAAAGAGCAGAACTAAGAGAAGATGATGCAGCACACCAAAATATCATCAATGCATGTTTTAGTATATTATCAGTATATTTTAGTGTCACCTCTAGCTTAAAAACAAAATTGAATAAGACTAACTCCTCCCACTTCTTTTCCCAGCTTCTAAAGAGTGTTTTGTCAGACGTTGATGCAGTAACTAGACTGCTATATGAAATACTTCACAGGGAACTTGTACAGTGTAACAAGCTCTGGGTTCTAACATTGTGTAGAAGTTGTATTTCAGAAGAGCTTTCTAGGTCCCTCTTGACAGCTCTGGTATAGCTTGCACACCATTTTTAAAAATCTGTCTTTCCTGAACCTTTGGCACACACACAGGAAGAAAACTGTGTGAACACTTTCAATCTGTACCAGCATTCTTTCTGCTTGAAAGGACACATACAAAATTAAGAAAAACGAAGAAGCTATTGTCTAAGTTCTATGAAGTTTTATATTCCATTATAGTTGTAATTAAAATGTTCTTTTCCTCCTGATTTTATCACAAAAAATATTAGTAGTCTAGTGGGTTTATGAAAAAGAAAGTCAGGTCTGTCTTAAAATACTGCCGTTTCTGTATTAGTATTAAAAAAAAAAAATCATAACACCTTTTCAAATTAAAAAATATTTTTTAAAAAAGGTATTTTTTTCCCCCCCAAGTTCTCCAAAAACCATATCCTTAGATTATACACTATTACCTTCAGAAAATATTATCCTGTCACTTTAGTTCAAGTTTACAAACCTGAAGTATATAGAATAATTACTGGTAAAAAAAAGAAAGAAACTGGAACAATTCTTCTCAGAATAACAATACCCATACAATACAAACCAGCTATGTAATAGAAAGTTAAGATAGCAAAACAGGTTTTCTTCTTAAACAGTTTTGATTCTTCCTAAAATATAAATATACATATCAAAACATATAAGCTAACTATTAGTTTTCTGTCCTTCTCATTCATTTCTAGTTTTCTTAAAGAAAAAAAAGAGAAGTTAATTCTATTACATTCTCAGAAGATTTACTCATTTAGCCTGGGAAGCAGTCGCAGGCCTAGTGTAAAATGTGCTTCCCTAAGCTGGCACCCAGTCTTCTGGGAAAGCAAACCATGCAGCTGGTTAAATCTTCTAACTGTATAATGCAGAGCAAAGCATTTCTTGTCCTCAATAGCATAGTTAATAGTCAGGTAGCATTTTGCAGGAACCCTGGTGGTCTGTGCACAGGATCAGTTTCCAAAGTGTTAATCAGGCTGTCTTCATGGTTGCCATCTTATCTGAAATTGGTCACTTATCATAAATCATAGAACAGTAATATAGCAATCTATATTAAAAATGTGGCCTGATATGTAAATGCTACTACTTGCACTACACAAAACCATACATATTAAATTTTGATCTCATTACATCTCAGCATTGTATGGAACTATAATGCCCTTAAAGACAAAAACCAGGCCCATAGCTTAGAACTCAACCCCACTTGTAAAGGGCTAAATTTGCTGCATGTCTCCTTTCAAAGACTTAGGGTCAGAGTGACAATGCCATAAAATAAGGGTCAAAGCACAAAAAGACCAAGGCCACAGAACAAAGAGCTTCTCGTGTCCTGAAAGAAGTTGCTTTTTGTGAGCCTGCCTTCTGGCTCAGACAGTAAATTTGTCTTTTTCTTGACATCATCCTTACCTGACTGCTATAAAATGCCAGACAACTGTATGACTTTTGTACAAAAGGTTAGACTGAATCATGAGAAGAAATCAACTCAACTGTTAAGGGAATTTGCTAGTTAACAGCAGGTGAACACCTCCAAGTAATCACTGTAACTTTTCCAACCCTTAGCTGTATTTCTACAACTTCATTATTTAATGACTTCAGTAGAAGTTTCAAATGTCCTTAACACATTTGGGGGTACAGATTCCTAGTCATATTATCCACTTTGATTATCGTTTATTCAATGGTAGCTGAAGAAATATGCTGCTGCAGCAACTCAGAAGGCTGTTTTAATCTTTTCCCTACCCCTCTGTGAAATATTCATAGAAGACAGACCATCTAACACACAGACATGTAAACACCCTTTCAAAAATGTTCATGGGTTGGCTCCCCACTTCCCCATCAGGGAGACCCACCACTCACAGAACTGAGCTAATGCAAAATAAAATGGTGCTCTCTAAGGCTGACACAGATTTCTAAGCAGTGAAATCCATTTTTTCCAGCTAGAAAATAAACTTAACTTAGGATATGTTTTTTCAAAACAACAACAGTTTTGCCAAATGAAAGGAACTTTATTCATTGGAGAAAAAGAAAAAAAGATAAGGATGCTCAGTGCCTCTTATGGCTTTATATTAAGCTAGATTTTCAATATTTCACCAACAAAGTTTAAAGTAAAACCATGTTGAATTAACTAGAAGTTAATATATTAAAAAAAAGATTTATAATCCATTACCTAAAGCACACTAGCAGTCAAGAAAAAAAAAAAATCAAAATTGTACTCTCAGCCCTATAAAACTGTCTAGTAAATATCCACAAACCAAGAAGACATTAATATCTCAATAATTAGCATTTTACTTTTTTTTAATAAAAAGGCGAGTTCACAATACGTTCTTTGAGCAAATATCAGTATTGCAAGAAGTCTCCCTCCATCATAACCCAAACCTCTATGAAAGAATCTGAATTATCTCTGCATTGTCCATTATCTTTTTTTAGCAGGTCTAAAGCATGGCATTTATGAAAATCAGATCTTCCTGACTTCAAATAATTATTTTCCCCTTCAAAACAGATGGCTTCTGCCCTCAAAGATACTATATTTAATTTTCAGGCTTACTAACTTACTTAAAAGCTGGAACTGGAGATTCAGATATGTGGAATTAGGTTAAAAAGATGTAAAAAAAACTTACCTTTCAACTGTGGAAATCTACAATGGGTTTTGAATTTCTGTGCCATCAGAAATGTTTTCAAAAAGCAGAAGAGATCCTTTGCTTTTACTCTGAATTCAGCTAGAATATGTCTGATTTGTATTTTAAACAGTAGATGTAGCATTTAAGAACATCTGACTTTTTTTCTTCCTAAAAATTTAATACAATTGTAAAATATCTTATTATATGACAAACCTAGTGTAAGATATGAAAGGCCTACTCCAATCATCCTACACTTTCTGAAGGAAATGATTACTCCTCATCTCTCAAGAAGCACTGGTGTGAGTATACTGATTTTCCTTGTGGTGAATAGCAGCCCACAAGTTAAGGAACTGATGCAAACTGGCAGATTTCCCCTTCTAATTCTGAGTCATATGCGTCATCTTTTTTGTCAAAAGCTGGGAAGAAAAAAAGAGTCTCTCTTGCAGCCTGCCACATGAAACCACCTGCTTAAAGATAGAACAGACCAATATTGCAATACTGGTCTGCACATTGCTGGTACTTACACATTTGTTCTTCCTTTGTTCAAATAAACACATTTCTTAATTGTAACTTAACAACAGAACTTCTCTCTCTGATTTAGGATCAAAAATGAAGTTGGTAAAAGGAAAATAAGGAGACAAGAGCCTTGTTGGCATGAAAATGCTTATGCTTAAATTGTTAATGTCTTACCTGCAAAAGACTAAGGAATCAGTTCCTTTAAAACTTACATGTATGCTTGATTTAAGCACTTCGGTATTCACTATAAATATTCATGTTATCAAAATCAAGAGTTCATGTGTGTGATTAACTCCTCTTTATCACTGTACATGATTATCAACTAATTCATCAACATCCCCCACTCCCAGCAAAACCAAAAACCTCCCCCGAAGCCCAGACAATCTAACAACTTCAGTGGGTTAAATTCTACTTTTTTTGTGTGCATTTTCCAAATTAAGAGGTGAAAAAACTATTTTCTTCTTTCACAGATTCATCAAAGTCAGTCATTGTCGGACTATATACTGTGTGATGACACAATCTCTCTTCCCAAGGCTCCAGCACCGATTATGGTTGGGCACATCATTGTCAGCAGATTACATATATTCAAATTGCACTGGAGTTGCTGATCAGACCTGCAGAAGACAGGTGTAAATGTTTACTGTAACAGTGCATAGTAGTATTTCTATAGATTTGTGGCACTGCCAGAGTGATTGTAATTAAGTATTATTTATAAAAGAAACGTTGAGAAAAGCTAAAGCAAAAATAAGTTTTAGATATTTATAAGAAGTTGTGCAAAAAAATGCGAAGATAATACTACTTGAAAAAACAGCATGGAGATTAGGAATGATCATAGCATTTTAATCTTACATGAGCTTTTAAATATATAGAAGTATAGATAAAATACATATTATATGATATATATGTATATAAAAGACAGAGAGGTAAGTATAAACACACACATAAAATGCCCTTGGGTTGAAATTTGTACTGTGACACAAGTATATACATGGTTGGGTGCATACATTTCAATATAATGAGAGAATTTGCGTTGCTAAAATAAGAATTGAGTGCTTTTCAAGAACCATGACATCATTTGCATTGCAGGTTATTATTTACAAGCATTTAGGATGTTCTGTAAATCTATGATGAACATTGCAACTGTGAAAACTGTAATTTATTATGTAATGCACTGTTATATAAATTGTTTAGATTGTGCATAATATACACAGATGATCTTTCCTCCTTGGTTAAATATTAAATACAGCACCTGATTCCTCATCTTCAACCTTTTTTTTTTTTTTTAACATTTGATATAATATATTGCCCTTGATAAAGTTATGGACATAAATTACCTGCCTGGTGCCTTATGCTGTTTGTATTGTGGTGGTTTTTTGTGTGTGTTTTTGTTTGTTTGTTTGGGGTTTTGGTGTGGTTTTTTTTTTGGTGTGTGTGGGTGGTTTGTTTTGTTTTGTTTCTCTAAAATGAATTATTTTTTACTGTCTTATTAATTAATTTGCATTATCTTGCATTATTGTGTAAGAATTTTACAAGAATATTTTTTACTCACCATATATTCAATTTTCCTTGATACTTAACAAAAGGCATATAAGTTGCATTGCAACATTACATTACCTCCCAAACCTTAGTATCTTTCAAAGGGTTCAATGTGGTACATAAGAGCAAATTAAAAACAAACAATCAAAAAACCACCACTGACTAAGTTATGCCTTTTTGACAGTGGCAAGACTGAGTGACATAAGACACTGTGGAAGATGTTTCTTAACTTCTAATTCAGCAAAGCATAAGAACTGGCTTAACTTCTTCCTCATTCAGTGGAGCACTCAAAGATCCATTTACTGGATACGAAAAGCAAGTTAAATAAATGATTTAGGAGGGTAATCACGAAGACCAGCTCCTGCCTAGGGGTGACCCTGGCAAGGTCTCCATAGGCTCCCCTTTTTTTCAACTCTGGGCCACAGGCACGGAAACCGTTCTGGGGTAAACTGCTGCTTTGAATTGCCCTCTAGTGTTAGCATTCATGAAGTCCTACCTCAAAAGACAAATTCTGTTCAGGTTTTTGCATAATGGAAAGTGGGTCAGCAACATAAGTTATATTAATCTAAAAATAAAACAACAACAACAAAAATTTGGACAGCATTTGGAATAATCACTTTCAGGTCAGAAAACTCCAAGACTGATGAATTAAGTATTACACACCAAAAATGTCAGAAGAAATCTGTATATCTAAATAGCAAAAAACCAAACCAAAACAAGGACAATATATTTAAGAGATAACTTACTAACATTCTTGTATTTTACATTTCTGTTAGTTTCTTATGCAGTTTCACAAAAATATCAATTTCTGAAACAAACACTCGGTATTAACAGCCAAATTCACTGTAGTAACAGTGACATAGCTGGGATAAGAACCTTAACAAAAATTGAAGAGTTGCTGGTGTAAAAAAAGAACACAGTCCAACAGTACTAATACCCTGGAAGGAATTATTCTCTCACTGCTAATTCAAGAGTCTCCTAGTTACACTCTAAACCTGGATGCAAAACAGGCACAATGCAGATGAAGATCCAAATTTTAAACCTGCTAATTCCAGGAAGAAAAGTACAAGCATTTTCCTGTGAGTTTATTTCAAACTATATTTTATCTGCTCTTGAACTGATCAGAGGGGTCATGAATTGAAGACTTTAAGAAGTGTGGAAAACATATTAGTAACTCTTGCATATTATCCAGGCTATGGATTTCTACATACATAGCATTAAAGACGAGCATATGACCCTCTGTTTAAAAAAATACTTTGGTCATAGAGAACTAAAATCCCTATTACTCACTCTGCCTCAGAACTGAAACATATTATTAGAGTTAGGTGATAAAACAGATGAAGAAAAATACACATTTGACTGCTGCTTGTGCAACTCCTGTGCTTGATATTAAAAGCATAATTTTCTCTTGTCCTGAGAACCCAGAAAAAATATTTTGTTTTTGAGGAGCGTGGGGACAGGATAACCAGTATATAACCAGCATTTTGATAAGGAGGTTTTTATGCCTGTGCAAGATACTGACAAGTGTGACAGTATCAACAGAGAACTCTGTTCTGCATAGACTTTTTAATACATATTTTAATTTAGAGATAGACTTTCTCATAAGAGCCATTACAATGTTTCACAACAGATGGAGCATCCTCCTTTTCTAATTCTAAGTTTTGATCTTGACTAAAATATGGACTAGCTTGTAAAAGATGCAAAGTGTGTTCAGAATTACTAAAGTGTTAACACAATTAAGACCATGGTATCTACCTATTCTACCAAGAGAAAAATTTGCTCCAAAAGAATACAGACATTCTAAAGCAAATGTTTTCATTTATCAGATCCACTGGATGTCCTGTCTAAATCTAAAAGTGACTTATATTATGCTATATATATTTTGAAGTAGGAAATTATCAGTTATATTTAGGAAGATTACAATCATATTCATAATTACAATACTTTCAAAATGTTTATATTAACTTTTATATAATACTTACATCTATTTCTTTCTGTGGGTTGAGGGGGAATTAAAAAAAAAAAAAACCAACACTCTTCATATCAGCTAAGAAGTGGATGTAGAAAATAATGAATTTTTTTTGCTTGAAGGCTTAAAATATACCCCAGCAAAACCCACAAAACAAAACAAAACAAACCCCAAGAGAACACTCACAGGAAATAAAAAGCAAGCTCTTAAAATTTAGTGGGTTAATGGAAAGGTGTAAATATTTTAGAGATATTTGCACACTACTAAGATTTTTAAGTACTGCACAAGTTTAAAAATAGTTATTGCTCATTTTATGCTTTGAATATATTATTGTAGTATGTTTTGTTATAAAGCACTAATTTTCTTAAAATATGGCTGTAAAATTTAGAATAATGCAACAGAAAAAACTTGTTGTCTGAAAAAAAAATCCTACCTCTAACAAACTTGGAAAAAAATTTACTGTGAATATCCATGCATTTAAAATAAATTCAACATTTAAAAAAAAAGCTAGAAACAGTGGTTTGTTCAAACACACTACTCAGCAGTTGCATCTTCATACATGGCCTTTTTCATGTTAGTGTACCTACAGCAGTCTGAACCAAGGTGGATTAATGAGACATCAATACAGAAGCTGAACATTTAAGAACTCTGATTAAATTTCTCATTTGCCCAATTATATTTTAAATGTATGGGTTTACATAAACTTCTACTTAGCATTTTGTTGAAATAATTAAATAAATAAAATCTAAAATAATAAAAAGGGTAATACCTTACTTTCATATATTTGTGTTTGAATGAGAATAATAAGCACTTAACTATCCCAGTTAGCATGTTTTAACTATTTTTCCTTAAGAATGTGTATGTCATTTGTTTTTCTTTTCCTATTGCCTTGCAAAACCATTTTATCAACAGACAAGGAAAAATGAGGTGTAAGTATACCAGTCTTAAATCCTTCCTATATACATGTTTCATTAAATGTCTAATCTAATAATAAAAGTTAATGTCTATTTAAATCTAATAGTATACAAAACTCCATTTAAAAATAATGTTAGGGTTGGATCTAGTTTAAACTAACAAAATCCAGAAAATTCAGTTGTTTCAGATTTCAAAACTGAAAACAGCCATGCTTAAGATATCATGGCTGATTTTACATGTTTTGTAATAACTAGGCAGGGGTTGCATTTATAGCTATGTATCTCCTTCAGGAAAATTATTTAAGTTGCCTTTAATAGCAAGAGAAGTCCTCAAAGAAAGCATAGACGAGTTGACAAAGTAACCTGCAACAGTGCTTTTAGATGAGCAATAAGCAAAACATTGTCAGCTTTCAAATTGTGATTCAGTCAACAAGGTCTGTAGAGTCTCAAGCATGTATCTATAGTACGAATAGTAAAAGTGGCCATGAAAAGTTACACATGTACAGACTTCTTTGCTGAAGTGCTTCTCATTTTTATCTGTTCAGCTTCATTACAATTTGATTTTGCAAAACAGTTTACAAAGTCAAGCATACAGTTTGCAACAGCCACACCAACAATTTTTAAGGGGCCAGCACTGCAGCCCTTATTTCAGGCTCAACCTCAAACAAAACAAGTGGTAGTTTTGCTAAATAAGAACTGCAATAGCAGAGGCTAAGAATAAGAAAATAAAACAAACACACCCCACATCTCTCTCGACAGTTTCACCTACTCTTTGGGTCAGGAAACAGCCATGCTGACTACCAAATACAAAGCAGTTCTAGAAAAAAAAAAAGCCAAATTTCAGAATAAAAATGTTCTAGAGCAAATCAACACTTAGAAAGTGGGTTCTAATGATAACTGAGAACTGCAGCTCTCTTGTAAGCTATTTGAGCTTGTAAATGAGTAAGACTCAATTACTATATTACTGCAAAACTCTTCTCTTTGGACTCCATAACAATTATTTAGACTTGTCTCGAAGTTCAGAATACTTTATTATCTTTTATTCATTAAATTAAATAAAGTTTGCATCTAATGAGAACATGATTCTGCAAATCCTTATTCCTGGTAGTGAGTCATTAGGGCTACTTGTGTATTTAAAAATTTGCAGGATTAGGCCCAGAATTTAAAACCCCTTTGATTTACAGTTGTGAACCAGAAACCATATTTTTTTTCTGAATAAGAACCTATGAGAAACGCTCTGAACTTGTGTCAGACCAAGGAACACTCCATCAAACTTTCACCTTTTAAATATGTCACAAGGGAGCCTTAGATACCTTTGCCTTGCAATATAATCCTGATTTTCATTAACAAGAATGTAATTGCTTTTGTACAGGAAAAAAAAAAGAGAAGGAAAAAATGAACAAATTCAAAGAAGTGTTCTGTGAAATCCTAATATTCCTAAGAGGACAAAAAGAAAAAAGGGAGAGGAGGAAAAAAAAAAAAAAAGAAAGTTTAAAAAAAAAGGCAAGCCAGAGCAGTTTCTGGACAGACTGTGAAATATTTATTTATTTGGGAGCATTTTAGGCATGTTACCCAAACACTGTTGCAGGATTAATAAAAATACTTTCACTGTGATTTTTTTTAATCACAGAAAGAAAGACAAGATTAAAAATGAAAGAATTACCTATGCAATAATCACAAACTACAAAGCTTGTAAAGTTATGTTTCACTTCCTATACTTTCTGTATTCGAAGTTTTGTTTCTCACTGATAATTTTCCATAGGAGGTCTTAACTACCCTAAAATCATAATATTATATGAAAAAAAAATTCAAAACATGTATGCCTCAACTACTTCTGTAACAGGAGGTATTTTACTGGTAAAAGGCAGCAATTCTTCAGTTACACTAGACATTAGTTACAACACTGAGGAAATACGAAATTTACACCTCACTGGATTTGCCTGTTATAAATTAGCAGTAACTGGGATAAACTAAAATTTTGGCTTTTAAAACTTCTCTTATTTTATGGTACAATTACTTTCTACAAAAAAAAAAAAGTGCTCTTGAAGGCAGATTCGATTAAGGATAAAAACTGGATTCCAGCTGAAAGCTAGAATTGCTAAAGTCACAACATGGTCATAAAATTTGTTGTACTGTACTATATTTTGCTGAAGATAAAGTCTTACAGTTTTCACTCCTGAATTTAGTATTTAAACAAATTTACTAAATCCAAGAGCAGTTACTATTTTAATTTCAATTGTTTATGTAAATGGTTAGTTAAGATTATTCATATACAAGTAGATAGGCTATGATTACTCTGAATGGATTTCTCAGTTTCAGCCAAATTAGTACTTCTAGTGCAAAGCAGGACTTGCAATATGAGTGTAGCATAGTCCATATTAATTATTCTCAAGTGTTCACCGTTTTACTATATAATATCTATTTACTGACAAATGGACAAAATAAATACAATTTCTGACCATTCTGGTACAGGTGTGGGGCTCTGAAGACCATTTTTTCCTGTTTTCTGCATCTTTGCTTGTCAGGCAGCTTGTTTATTAATGCTTTTAAAATGAAATTTTGCACAGTACCTTGAAATTCACTCAGCTAGTCTCTATTCTTTAACACACCCTCCCAACAAAAAAAATAAAGTTATTTAAAAATAAACACTATATCATCCATACTTCGGTTTTGGATTAGCAACATTTCAGTTGGAGTAATTCCCAAGGCAAGAACATGAGAACAATACTATGTGGAGAATTTATATAACTCCAATGATCAAGGCTGTTGCAAACTCAGCTTTTTATACATATTTTTGAACACTTCATTTCCTTCTGAGCATAGCTTGTGCGAATACTTTTACTTAGTCTTTTATAATTTCACAGAAGGAGTGTAAAGAAGAATTATTTTAACAAGTAAAGAAATATTGAGCAAACCCAGCAGAACAGGCCTATTTTGAATAATCTAAGTTATACCACTGTATACTTTTTAAAAATAAAAAACACATGTAATAAGAGAAATGTTAATATAATATATACCATGCTTATGCTCCATCAACCTTCCAGAGAGAGTTTTTCAGTCACAGGAGTAAGCCATTCTCCAAAATCAGCTCTCTATTGAAAGGTCGAAACCTGCAATAAAAATGTCATGTATTATAACATATTTCTAACACCCACAGTTTCATGGTTGATCCCCAAACATAGATGTAGGTCATCGGCTTGACCCTCGCACTGTCTATGTTACAGGAAATCCTAATTTTAAAAATACTTTTTTTTTTAAGCAAACTGACTTGATTAGGAACACCTGTGATATGCCTACTTATTATCAGAAGCCTCCTGAAACAAATCAGATTAGCATGTTTCTGCTTTCATTCTTCCCACAGCATTTTAAGATGAAAGAGGAAGAAAAAAAAAGGGGGGGGGGAGGAGGGGAGGGTGTTGTTCTCCCTCCCCCCGCCACCAAATCTCTCCCTCCGCCCTCAAACAAGCAAACAGGTAAGTATAAACTACTCAATGGAGATGTGATTACTGCTGCTATATTTCCTAAAATATGCTGTTGACTGTTAAGTATTTAACTTCCAGTATTTTTCTTTGAGGAGCTTCAATTTTTTTTGCTCTTCAAGGCTGTACCATTATTGCCTTTATTAAAATGTAGCCTACGAAGATTTGCTACTTTAAAACATATAATTGAAATATTACAGTGATAAAACACACTTTGAGTGATGAAATAAAATTTTAAAACTTAAAACACCTCCCCCACAACACAAAACCAAACAAACAGAAAACCAAACCATGAGAGTAATTAGCCATGATCAAGTAAGAACAAAGTATAACTTGATAGAGGTAGTAACTATAGCCAAATATCTACTGGAGGAAATAATGCATTCACACAGCCAAATTCTTAAATTTATTCTAACTTTATTTTGACTTTTTCACTGCAGATACCCTGACGAGACACATCCTATGCCTAATAAACGAGCAGATGCCTAGATCAGGTCACCTGTTTACAAATATTTCCATAAATTTGCTCTTAATTCCTTGAGCATATTCCAGAAATAGCTAAAAGTTGCCTCACAGGCGTGGAACTATAATTAAGCACCCTGTTTTAACAAGAAAAACGGATTTGTGATTATTTTCATGTATTCCACACATCTTTTGTTACACCTTCTAAAAAAAAAGTTTCTGTTCTTAAACCAGAAACACAACAGTTCTTCTGAAATGCCCCCCCCATCATGTTTATATTGAGATTTAACATACTTAAAGATAATATTGAAACTGGACCTACATAAAACCACTTAAAATTAAAATACAGGCTTAAGCCCTATTTGATGTGTAATTATCTTTTTCTCAGACCAAATCTTCAAGTGAATTTTAGTTAATGCTAAATAAAATAATTAGTTGCAACTAGATTCAATGTTGAAAAGTTTATTATAATCTATTTACTGTGGATACACTCATTGCAGTGTCTGAAAACAAACTAAATAGTCACGGGGTGAAGGGGTTCTATTTCTAACAGTGGTTTCCTTTAGACATTATTAACGATCACTGAAAGTCACTGCTATTTTTCAGTTTTGAGCAATCTAACAATATCGTCCCCAGTTTTAGAAGATATCTTGAGAAACTTATAACAAAATAAGAGCTAAATGTATATAATGCACATTTTCTACTGTTGTGTATATGTGGTAATTAATATGTATGAGGTCACCCTTATACACTAGCAACAGTTCATTATTGAGATATGGAAAAGTGAGTAGAATTACATAAAGTCATGAAACTTAGTATGCTCTATAAAGAGAACCCATTTTTAAAATGATACACTAAATTATTATTAGATGCAAATATTAAAGTAAAAAAAACTGCCAAACTTTAAGTGTTAGCTGCACTAGAGCTCAAATTCTGCTGCCTTCCTCCAATATTCGTGCAAGCCTGCTGGAGCTCTCACACAGCAACATACGAAGCTAAGATCAAAACTATTTCTCAGTTGTGATACTATCAACTGTCTAGTGAATAGATATAGTCCAAAGTTTATTAGAATTAGAGTGTTTAAAAAACTTACAATAAAGGGTTAAAAAAAAATAATTACAGACATTGCCTTACACCCTATTAAACATGGGCAGAAATTTTTGTGCCTAGCTTATTCTAACCATTTCCGAAATTGTCCAGCATCCAAAACTAAGATATTTTTCAATAAAGTAATTCCTTCTGAAACCTAATTTATCTAGCTTGTTATGTATTAACACATCAGTTACCTAAAAATTCTAGGTAACTCCTGCCAACAATGCACAAAACAAAAATAAAATCGCAAAGCAACACTTTCACTGAGTAAAAAAAAAAAGTTACCAGAAATCTGTGGCTACACATCTCTACTCTGTCTGATGTCCCCTTAATATTTGTGGGGCATATAATATTTTTTCTATCTTTAAAACACATTATAAGTTCTATTAGAAAAATAGATGGTTGTGAAAAGAGTCACACAGTACTATGTACAAGAGTAATTCAGGCAGCCTGCTCAAACAAAGTTTTCCAAGTATTAGTGATAATAGGAAAAAAAAATGAGATTGGGTGTTTAGAACTTGTAATAATATATGTGTAAAAAAAATTTTAAAAAGACCTGTGGGAAACACTTATTGGTCTACACAAAGTTATTTTTAGTTTTAAAAACTTCATCATAAAAATATTTTTCTGTTTGTACATAAAAGCCTATAATTTCATTCCCTATTTCCTTCACAGACAGTCAAAACTAGTCCAAGATGCACTCTGCCTTTGACAGTTTGTAATGAATGTAAATTACTGGAATGATTTGCAATGGGCCTTTAGGTGTGGGTGGATGACTGTAGCTACAAAACAGAATACCTGCAGCATATTCGTAGAATATAGTGATAAGCTTCTCAGCTCTCCTTTATATATTCAGTAGTTAATTGCTTCCCAATGCCAATAACAAAAACCAATAAGGTCCTATAAAAGAAATGCTAACTGTTACATGACTACTTTTTATGTAAAGAAAGGTTGTGAGCTTGTTCATATGTAAAAGTGTTACAGAAAAGTGTTGATACACCTGTTAGGGATGGCTTTTGACATTTGAGATGGATGAGATGTGCACCTTGCCTGCAGTGTTCACAAGCAGAGTGTACATAGACAGGTAGTGTATATGCAGCTCCAGTTTGTACTTCACTGCAGAATCTGACTTATAAAGATAATTAAGGAAATAAAGATTACAATTTAGCAGCAAAATTCCTTCCATTACATTTTATTTTTAATGGAATAGTAGAAAGTTCAGAATTCCAGAAGCTAAGCTAAAAAGCTTAACAACCAACCAACCAGAGAAAAAGAACCCTATAACATGTTGTAATCGTATACATAGTCTGCTTTTAAAATGTTACTACAACAGGTTTCCCATGCAATATTACCCTAACACATGCAAAAATCACATATAGTCACACTTTCAAACTACTCTTATTTCTTAAAATTAAAAAATCTCAGAGTTACTGCAAGCTTCAGTAGATTTGTATCTATAAAATGCAAGGATACCTCTTGGAAACCTTCAGTACAACTTAGTGGGTTAAAAAAAAAAAAATAAAAAATTAAAAGAGACAACAGAAGCTTATTTGGACTTTTTCCTAAGAATCAGGATAAAGGATTAAGACTGAAAAGAAATTAAAAAACAAAACAAAACAAAACACACAGACGACACAACAAAAAAACCTACAACTACCCCCACACTATGCTATATGGTATACCTAAGCAATATTTTATTCAGCATAAACCTTTAGCTTTCACTTATTGATATAATGTAAATATATATGTTTAGATCTTTAAGTTCATTTGATATTTCCTCTGAAAGTAACTTTTCCAGGGCCAAGTAATCCCAGTTAATGTTTGACATTTTAACTAAGGTAAAAAATGCAAGCAGTTCTACGAGAATCTATTTAAGCTATGTGATTTTTTTTCCTCAAATATCTCAAAATAAGGAGTACATCAAATATGAGAGAGGAAAACCTACTTAACATACACTATATATTGATATTACATTGCTTACTGCTTTCATTTTAGCCACACCCACCCTTATGTAATTGTAAAATATGGGAATGGTGCAGCTGATAAATAAAAAAGCTGAAAAGAACAGTTGTTTTTTGTAGTCGAATATGTGCTAAGCACAGATTCTAATTAAAATAAAAATAGGTATAAATTGTATGCTACTGAACATGACTGTCAAATAGTGGGAAAAATGCATATGCACCTGTACAGTACTGAATTATAGATTTATTTTTCTCTAAATTTGCTTTGAGTCAGGACAGTTATTTCCTTGAAAGTGAAAGTCAGTGTCTGTAAGCGCACTTCCACTGTTGAATAGTGTAAATCTCTTCAAATCCTGATATTTCGAAGTGTACACAGCTACAATGAAACAGCTTTGTGCACATTCCCATACTAACTGTTAAAAACATTTCTGAAAGCATTCTGAAGGAAACGATGTAAATCTAAAGAAATAAGTGTTAAATTTCAATAGGATCTTACTAGTATCACAGTTTCAGAGATTAAACTGAATTTTCTAGCTATCAGGGCATAAAGGTACAAATTTCAGAGACAAACGAGGCAGTTATTTACAGGAAAAAATAACTGAAAAAGTGTAATTTGTGTAGTGGATTAAAAGAATCCAGTGAAACTAAGGATTCGAGGCAGAAAAACCTCCCAGAACTATTGTATTTCTGTGTTACACAGAAAATACCTTGAATCATAATCCAGTTGCCATGCTGGAAAATCTAAGTTTTGCATTTCACTTTAAGACTACACGCTCTCAGCCATGTACACAGAAATCTTTTGTACAGCACTTCTGCACCCCAACTCTTCTCTACGTCCCTCCTACGTTCTTCGGTTAACTCGTTATTTTCAGCGGCGAGGGTGCTCAGCGCAAGGCGGCCGGGTCTGGCTTTGAACGCCGGGGAGGGATGTGCGCGGGGGGGGGAAGGGGGTTGGAAGTAGGGGGAGAGGAGCGGGGAAAGGCTGTGACCCGGTCCAACCTCCCATCCCCAGCCTCGCGTCCCCGCAGCCAGCCAGGGGGGGCAGCAGCCGGTCCGGTATCTGCTGAACGGACGCCTTAACGGGGGCCCGATGCTGCCCCTTCGCTGCGCATCCTGCGCGCCCGCCAGCTCGACGGCAGCCCCGAGCGCACGCCGATCACACGGCATCGGGGAAAATATCCATACGCCTTCCTGCCTCCGGAAAATAAATACCAAAAAAACCCCCCTCGAAAACAACATAACACTAACAAAAAAATAGAAAATAAAAATAATTTAACCCCCCCACGGTCGGGTGGCCGAAAGTGAAGAGGGAAGTAGGAAGAGGAATAAAAAGTAACGCTAGAAATTGTAGCTGGGAAGGAGCCCGCTGGCCTGCCAGCGCTCACCGCGCTGCTATGGAGCTTCCTACCCGCGTTATCCCCGCCTGCGCTCCCACTCGGGAACCGCCGCCACGAAAAGATGTCTTGCGTGTGTGTGCGCAACTCCGAAAACGCGAGCGCCCACGCCAAACCCAGCCCCGAGAGGGTTAAACGGCGTCGTGAAGGAAAAGGCACCGTGTCACATATTAAGTGTGTGCGGCGGGGGAATCGCTCGGCAGATAGACTGCGAGAGCGGTTTCGGCGCCTATCACAATAAGCACGATTGCGCTCGTACAGCTACGAGAGACCGAGAAGCTGCCGGCCACCGAGAAATGACATAGAAACAGCCACCAAAAAATAGCTAAGCCAATGACAAATAGCGACCCGGGTGACAGAGACAGAGAATTTTGTAGGCGGAGAAGAGGAGGTGAATGGCCAGTTCTGAGCCCAGTCTAATACTGCGATATCTATGGGGAGGGTATTTACTCGGTTTTGGGGTGTGTGGGAGGAGAAGAAAAACACCTACAAATAGCTGGCACGATTCAAATGGCCTCGGATTATGTTTCCCCCCTCTAGTTCAGGAAGGAAACTCGCGTTTTAACGCTGATATGGGGAAAAAATAGCCCCGTGCAATAGGCGATGAACAGCACTTTGGCCCTTCGTTAATACCCAAAGGGACAGAGATGATAAATGTGATAGCATGTGGCAGCATAACCGTCACCCAGGTTTCTGCTAAAGGCAGCTCCGATATCGTGACACGGGAAATCAAGCGCTTAAGTGGGAGGTGGAGAAAGCGCTTAAATGAAGAAGTTAATCTGCTAACATGGAAAGGAAACAAGCAGAGGAAAAATGCGAAGGTTGTCCTCATATTTGGGGGAGGGGGAGGAGGGGGAAAGAAGGGAGAGGAAGAGAAAGAGCGAAGGGGCATTAATCCGGGTTACGAAAACACGGGGAAAGAGGAAGGGGTGGTGGGAGCGGGAGCAAGAAAGGGAGATGTGCATGTAAGTGGGGAAGTCATCCTGGCCGCTGCTGCAGAGCTGGGAAGCAGGAGCCGCCGCGTCCCGAGCGCCGCTCCGAAATTTCCACGGCGGAGAGGCGGGGGAGAAGGCGGGAGGGAGGGATCCGCGGGGGGGTGGGGGTGGCATGGAGCGGGGGGAGATCAGAGGAAAGCCTGTCATGTTATGTCACGGGAGAGCGGGGCGCACACCGGGGCCGCGACGCGACCCTCCGCTCCGGCTGTCCCGCGCCTCCCGCCCGCCCCGAGCTCCCCCCGCCGGCCTCCGCGCCGCTGTCCCCCGGGGCGGGCCGCCGGGGGTGGGAAGCGGGGCTCCCGGGATCCCCGCTAGAGTGAGATGCTGCCCGCCGCCGCCCCGGGGAAGCGGGGTTACCTGCCGGAGGAGGCAGCCGCTCCCACCCTCTGAGGCTGAGGGAGGCGAGTGACAGATCCGCCCAGGAGCCAGCGGCGAGACCTGCTGCCGCCTCCGGGAGCCTCCCGCCTGCTGCCCGCCGAGCTCCTGAGGCGACTTTCCCCGGCAAGCGGGCGGCGGCAGGGCACAGGTTGCCCCCGCTTTCCGAAGACGGGCTTCCCCCGCCCGCCCAGTTCCCTCTGCCCCAGCCGCGCCCGGTCCCCCCGGCTCTTACCGCCTATGCCGGTGGCGGCACCCGCTCCGAGGCGCGGCGGCGGTGGTGGCGGCGGTGGTAGCGGCGGCGAGGGGGAAAGGAGGGGGGGGCGGAGGGAGGTGACTTTTGGCAGCAGGCGGCGGGCGGCCCCGCGAGCCGCGGCTCCCCCGCGGCAGCGATGCGATCGGGCATCACTCGAAAATGGCGCCGAAAGAGCAGGGCTCTTCATTCAAATTCGTTAGAGCCAGCCCCGCTGCCCTGGGGCATGCCGGGAAGGGAGGGGGGGCTGGCGGGGGAGCGCGGCTCGGGCTGAGGCAGCGCTACGGACACGGCGCTCGCTGTCAATGCCGCCCCTCCCCCTCCACCCCCCCGCACTCCCCCCGCTCGCAGCCAGCGCGCGCTCCACGCCCTCCCCGCTAGCGCGCGCTCCCGCGCTACCAACCCAACCGCCACTAATGGGGAGGGGGGGGGAAGGAGGAGAAGGGGGGGAGACAGGGAGAGAGAATGAGTGGGGAGAGAGAAATGTCACCCGGAGTCCCGGCCCGTGGGGGAGAGGTGGCGCGTTAGAGATGTGTGTGGGAGAGAGAGGGGGAGCGAGACCTCCGCCGGCCCCGCGGACTTGTCAAGGTAAAGGCGCCGCGGGAGGGGGGGGCAGCGCGTTTTGGGAAGGTAGGGAAAGGAAGCCGGCGGGGGTGGGGGATGTGCGCCTGAGGAAAATATGAAGAGCGCCTCCCCCCCCGCGCCTTCGAGGACCCCCGCGGCTCCCGCAGCGCTCAGGTTGCAACCCCCCCCGCCCCGGGCGCGCACCCCGCCGAAGCCGGAGGGTTCGAAGCGCTCGGCGCTTGCCCACATCGCGCGGAGGCACCCGCGGGCCCGATCCCGCCCTAGCAGCCGCCGCTCCCCCTCCCCCTCCCGCCGCCTCACGCGCTCCGCCGCACCGGCTCCGCGGCAGCGGCCCCGCTCCCGCCCGCCGCGGCGGCAGCGGCCCCGCGACCCCCCCCTCCCCACCTCCCGCCCCAACCACCACCCCTCCCCGCCCCCGCCCGGGCTTGCGAACAGCCTCCGGCGGAGCGAAGCTGAGCGGGGCTGTGTGGGCGCATCTTAGGGCAGATTGGGCCCGGAGTGCCGTATGCTGGTCATTTGAAAAAAAATATCTCTCGGAGGAACTTGACGGAGCGAGGTTCAACTCTGAGAGCGCTCCCGCCTCGGCTGCTCGCAGTGCTCGGGGGGACAAACGTGAACTTTCATTTTCACGCCGAACCCACCTCCCCCCCTCCCCCGGACCCAAGTTGTGACGGATCATAAGGTACCTGATAGTTGGGTTAGCGCTCCTGTCCCCATTTCACAGACGGGGAAACCGAGATGGAGGTCGCTGGCTGCGGAAAGCCAGGGAGGGCAGGCAGGCTGCGGTGCCGCCCGAAGCACCGGTCTGCACTTGACTTTTGACTGCTGAGGGATTCTCTCCCGTGTGTGAGCTCTCCGCGGGCTGTGCCGACCCCTGCCTTTGTACAGACCCAACGCATCCTTGCGAGCGTGCGAGCGGCTCCTCTCGATTTTTTACTTAAGTGGTATTTTTTTTTTTTTTTAATCTGGTCCCGCTTTTTAAAAGGGAAAGGAAAGCAGTCAAAAGCCGAGGCCTCAGATCTGCGAGCAGTTGTTCCCATGACTTTGGGCAAAGATTTTCAAAAGTACATAATGAGAGTTTGGGAGCTCTGTTCCCACTGACTTTCAAAATCTTCCCTGCACGTCTGTGAGCTGGTCCTCTCAGACTTAGTTGGACTACTTGCAGACGAACGTTAGCAGGCTCAGGGCCTAATGCTTCCCTTGCTTCCACTGCTCCCTTTTACAGCTACACTGACAAAAATATAAGCAGAACAAGTTTTGAACGGAGAGGTAATTTCTGTCTTTTTTTTTTTTTTTTTTTTTTTTTACACCAACTGACACAGTAGAAAACAGCAAGCTTTTGGGCTCAAAAAGCTTAGACCATCATGGCTACGAAAACGGCTGCTACTCAGAAAATATGTAACTCTGGAGCTCCTTAGTGAAAAAGTAGTAAAAGGCAACATGTAAGTAATTATATAGCTAACATACATTTATGTTACTATATTTTCCTCGGATTTCAGGTTCAGTATTGCTAAAGAAATTGATTACTAATTTTTTAAGGCAAGTTCTCAGTGAAAATTAGATGAAAAAACTTCCTTTGCAAAACCTTTCTGTTAAAAAGGAGAAAATATAAATTATTTGCAGTATTTTTACATTTTTGCTGTTATTTTATTAAAATTACCATGCGTGAAATTTTCAGAAAGTGTGCCTTTCAACTGGAAAGAATGATAGCAAATGTCTTCTATTTTTTTTCTGAAGGTTATGTGCCTGTGAGAACAGGGATTTGCAGTAGGAATAGCAGTGAAAACAGTAAAGAAAAATATAAAATTATGTTGTTGCTGATACCACTTCTCTGTACTTAGATTATGTATAGTTTTGCCCTAAAATAATTTTAGTTATTATTTTTCACCCATTTTTCCAACCGTAATATTAGAATAAGATATAGATGATATTATGTCATTCTGTTTAACAGGATATGATATCCTCTTGTATGAATCGCACTATTGTTCTTTCAGATGTCATTCCTGAGGTTTCATTAAGATTTTTAATGAAAGTGTGATTTTTACACCCTCTAATATCCAATATTTGCTCTCAGATTCCATACTTAATGCACATAGGTCCCAATACTGTACAGACTGAAATGTATATTATTATGTGTAAGCACACTGAGTAGTTCTCTTCATTATTATGCTCTTGTATTTCAGACTTAAGAAGCTAATAGTGATATTACACAATCATTATTCTCGGTATTACTTAAGACTGCACAAAACATAAACCTAATGTAATCATCTTGATTTACATCTTCCATTCATATTTCTGGGACTTACGTTACATAATGCACTGTTATAGTAATTTGAGGATCAGAATGGGTAAATATTTAACTGAGTATCAGAAAAAGTGAGAAAGACAATTGCCATAGTCTGAAAATCTATGTAATACAAGGTGGATATTGCATTCTCTGACTGTAGCATCTGGGAGAGGGTCATCAGTTTGTTTTCTCAGTGACTAGTGAAGTCAAGAAGTCACAGCAGGAACCCAGCTGAGGACGGAAAGGAGACGAAAGGGCTTTTGAGCCTCACCAAAAGTGATGTCAGTTCTTTAGATCAAATTTCCATTCCAGACAACTTGGGCTCATCAGAATGGTAGAAGTCTTATCTGCTGTGGTAGCAAATATGAGGTTAAGCTGCAGTTTCTATAATGGACTCCTTTCCTCACACAGTTGTCGTTACAGCACTACCTGGACAACTTCTAGTAGTGCTTGTCCTCTGTTATAGATTCTTATCCTTGGAACGTGTCATTGTATTGTCAGAGAATCTCCTCATGCTGTAATAAGTGACATGACGAGCGTTTGTCATATTATCTATTCTCTTGTCACCAGGGGAAGGTGCATGTACAATTGAATGTTTTCAGCTTATTTTATTTGTCTTTTCTTCCATATATGTATTATGTATTTATGTTAGTGAGGCAAGGTCAAAGTAATATTTTGTTCTTCAAGCAAAATGCAGTTAGGTTTCTGATGGCCCTTAGCTCTTAGGCACATTCATTCCATATATTTGCACCAGCCCTGAGAAAGTTCTGTCTCTAGAAATCGTACCTTCTTCCCGTTTTTTGCACAAGTTCTCTTATGTCAGAAGAGGGAAACGTTTGACAACTGGATGCAGTCTAGAGACTTAGTAGACATTTCTTTAGGAATCCTGGATTTAGGCCCTGGAGGATCTTGAGACCCTGAATTTGTAATTTAAAATCCTAGAGAAAATTAGTATAGAGTGGAAGAGAGTGACTTATAATAAACCACATTGCTGAGGTGACATCCTCTCAGCTTCCTGCATTTGGAGTTTACAGAGTTTGGAGTATCCAGTTTCATACTTGGATATACTGAATTGCCTAGGTCCAGTTGAGAGGTGGCAAAACCAAAGCAAGGTACTTCTCTGCCAAAATGTCACGGAAGCTTATAGCCTAGTTAGGGGTGATTAGAAGGCTGGAGGCTGTCTTCTGACTCAGGCACATATTACTTTACAAATTACCTTGCTGTGTGTTTTTAAGATTTATTTTACAACCATGAGGATTAGAGGAATTTGTTGTAATAAAAGCCGGCATTGTGTCGTTACCATGTAACTTTTTAGTTAGATTCTTTGGCTTGCCTGGATACTTGCATATTATTTCATGACCTTCATCTGGTCCATTTCCTAGGTAAGTTAGACTAGTTGGAGGGCACCAAGATAGATCCACATGTAGTAATTGTAATAATCTTTTTTCAGTAACTGCACATCTACATATTACTTTGGTATTCTGTGTTTATATGGCATATGGACATACATCCCACGGGAATTCAAACATTTTTTAAACTTATTTTTCTAATATGAGCCCTGCCTTGCCCCTGGTGCTCATCCAGCCTTCTAGATCCCTGTTACAGGTTCATATAAGCCTCACTGCAGACCTTCTCTGTAAGTTTGATATCAGTTGAAGTTTAAAGTTTCAGTTTAATAGCCTTGTAACTGCAGCTGAACATCCTCTTTCATGTATGAGTTTCCTTCTGTAGCCTGATTTATCCTGACAAATATAGGATTTGGAATTCATTACTTTCACAATTTCAGTCTGCTAGCAATGACAGGGGTTGTAATCCAGAAAGGACAGAAGTGTACAGCATTTGCTATTGTATGGTGAAAACAAGGTTCTGAATTTGCCGGTATAGACCTGATCTAGGGATGCTTCTGTAGGCAGTAAGGACTGCAAGAAGTATGTGCTGGTTTAGAACTTGCATCTGCTTTATTAGACTTCCTATAAACTTCAGATGAAAGAAAACCTAGCAGGTTTTGTACTGTAGACTACCTCCCAATTTTTCAGTAGCCAGCTTTCAATTTAACTTTTCTTTTTCAACCTCTAAAATGCTCAATGTAGCATAAAGACTAATGGTGTAGTCAAAATGTTGGATTTACTGTATTTCATTCAGATATTGTAATGTTGACTCTAACATAGCTATAGGCCTGACTCATAATCATGAACATATCCCTGAAGATTTAAGAAAGATTTGTTATTAAACTTAGGTTCCATGGTAAGGTTTTGCCAATGTGGCCTGGCTGTAACTTCTAAATATTTTAATAATTTTATGGATTTAGTGGTTGTGAAAAGTGCTGGCTTGGTATCTGTGAAAACTGAAGCCTATTCTTTATTCATGGATTAATTACAGCAGAGCAGTTGCCAAGTGATCTTCTCCACAGCACCCATGAACTTCAGCTTTGAACTGAAGAGGACTCATCAAATGGTGAGAAAATAGTGTGGTTGTCATGCCTATTAAGTTGAGGGGATGCTCTATATTTTTTTTTTTTTCTTCCTAGCATGGATTTTGCTATTTAATAGGTATTGAAGTTAGATTTTTTTTTGTAGGGTAATTGCTGGGACCATAACCTAATTTCTCCTCCTCTCCCAAGTATTTCAGCTGTTAATTTCTCAAGCTTTGCTATCTTCTTAGCTGTCCTTGACTTTTCAAAAGTAATAAGTTAGTGATACTCTGAATTCATGAGCTAATTTCTCTATTAGTTGGTTTAGCCTTTATCTTGTGCACGTGCTTAACTCTGTTCACATTAGTAGTTTTATTAGTAGCGCTACTTAGAGGAGTGAAGTTCAGATATGTGGAATTGTTTGAAAGATTGAAGCCTAAACTTTGCAGATATATATGCCTGCATTTAAATTAAATGCTACTGAAATGAATGCAGGAGTGAGGGATCTGGAAATGCTTTAGCTAATAATAATTTGTTTGCTTTTATGCAGTTGAATTTATTTATTTTCAAGCAGCTTGATGTAAGTTGTTCATTAGCTTCTCTAGTTTCTTAATTTCTGGGAAATTTTGAAATCTGAGCTTCAAAACATTTATAAAATTTTAGTAATGCTCATAATTCTCCTGAGAAAAACAAAACATTATTGTATTCAACCATTTAATGAAAAAGTGACTGTATCCACAGAGGAACTAATTCTGTCTCTAACTTACTGTCTTAACGCCCTACTTTCATCAAGTAATGACTCTTATATGTGTGGATTTATTAAGCACACTTCTTAAAAACAGGGAGTTTCCTTTTTTACAGCTATAGATAAAGGGTGGAATATTGGTAGCAGGGGGTGTGTGTGTAAGAACATAGTTGTTTAGTGTTGATATTAGCTTTCTGGTCATTTAGATACATGACAGCTTAAAATAGCAGTGCACAAAATTATCCAGATCGTAGTGTTTAGAAGTTCACAGAGTGCTGAGAGATGCCCCAGACCTTTTTTAATTCACTTTTTGATCTCAAAAAGTGGCTTAATTTCTGTTTTCCTTTAGTAACTGTATTGTAGAGTAAGGAGTGAAAGGGACAGAACCTAATAGCATCTTATGATTTCCATGTTTTCTCTTCTCTCTCTATGGTTGTTACCATAGAGATTGGAATATGGGATGTTAACCCTTTCCCAGCTGTTTACCAGGTTGGGTTTGGAAGGGCAAATGTGTTTGCAAAAAGCAAAAGAGATGGTGAGCCCTTTGTACCAATAACTGAACTGCAGCCTGTGTTAAGAATTACTTTAGTACTGTTACCAAACTCTGAAGTAATTTAACCTTTGCCAGTTATTTACCATTTAGTGTATTAATAATATTTAATACTTAAGCCAGAAAGAAGCAGTAGTTTTCAGGCAGAGTGCATTGAGATATAACCCACAGGTCATTTTTTTTTTACTACAGATTCAACAATCTGTTTCTTTTTTCTTTCTCAGTCACTCTTTCTTTAGTTTTCTTCTTGAGACTTGATTCTTGAATTAACTTTAAGCACTTAATTATTTACATTCTGCTTCATCAAACAATTAATCTTCTACTTAAGTCACAATACTTGCATGAGTATGGCTTTTGAGGGAAGAGTTCGAATCCACATTAGTCTCTCGCTCTTGTACTTGACTTTGCCCATCTGATAACAGGTAGGGTCAGTCCAGACTAGTACCTAAGTGTGAGTCTGTATATTAGCAGAGTAAGAAGTATGGGCTCAGATTTGAATTCGTGCTTGATACTACAGACATAGGGAATGATTACAAGATAATTTACATTTGTTTTCAAATGTAAGCACTTCTTTAGTTGTTTAGCTGAGCTGAGTTTAGATATTCCACGTGCTTAAAGTGAAATGGTTCAAGTTAAGTGGCTTAAAGGTTTTCCTAAAGCATTTTTGGAATTGATGTACTTTTACTTCAATAGAAGAAAAGATAAGCCAATGTCAAACAGTTTTGAAAATCCCATTCTCATTGCTCTGCTAAGAAGATAATTTTGTTTCTTTTATTCAATCTCCTTTTTGGCTAAATCACTTTCACTTCCCTGACTCTTCTTATACCCATTGTTCCTGCTAACCTCTCCTCTAATGTCCAGTTTTCTATTAACTTTTCCACACTGACTATTCTTTGTCTCTCTTTACTAAAGTTTTGGAGAGGTCATTACACTTTTTTTCAGTTTCCTTACTTCCATCACTTCCTGGAATCCAACAACAAATAAACCGCTCTGATTTCAACGATGCCTTTTTGGTGAGAAACATACAGGTCAAAATGTAGTGCTAGAGGAGTAGAAAGGGTAAGCAGAGCATTGTGGATGCCATTTATGAAAAAGGGAACTGGAACTTGCGTATTATTAAAAATTATTCTCTAAATTGAGATTTCAGGATCTGGATCCAGACAGTAGGATCAGGATTTTAAAGTGATTCTGTAAGAATAAGTATGCTTGTTCTAGAAAAACAAAACAAAACTCAAAAACCAACAAAAAATCCCACGAAAGTCCAGGTATACTGAAAAGATTAATTAGACTTAATGTCACTGTTCTTTTATTGAGCTATGTATCACTGAACTTTTCTTGAGCCTTAGGAGAGACAGCATGGAATTGGAAGAGAAGTGGGGATCTTCATGAAGGGCAGTCAAGTGCAGTTTTGGTAAGTTCAAAAAATAGATACAAAATTCTATTCCTGTTACGTTTTCACGTTTATGAAGCAGCGTGTATTTAGGGCCCTGTTCACAGTGTCAAAACAAAGCCAATTTTATTGAAACAATTTCTACATGCTCTGGATTCATTTATGCTATCACTATGTAAAAATCTGTGTTCTGTTATAACTGAGTTTGTGGTGTAACTCCTGAATGAAAACAATAAGTGACATAAAATTAATCAGTTATTTTCACAGTGATTATGCTACAATGTTTTCATGCCCAATTTTTGAACAAAACAAGATATACAGGATTGTGTTGTCTCCTAATAACTTTTGAATCCACCACTTAATTTCAGCTGCATTTGATACAGAGACAGAACTCACAAAGTCATGTTTCTACTATTTGAGTGAAATTTAGCAGGTGGGAGTAGAAAAGGGACTCAGATTGGTGCTCCCGGGGTAGAAAAAATGGATCCAGAAAGTTTCTGTTCTATTCAGCCTGTTGACTTGCCAGTCAGCATTCTTTGTTAGTCTGCCAGTTAACGCATGTGTAGCTCAGACCTAGCCACAGTGTAAGCTGCCTCTTTTTCTTTGAGAAAAGTCATAAGCTGGTGTTTTCTGCAGGAATTTAGGGAAATCTGTTTGGAAGGGAAGGGGAAACCAGCCAGGATAGTGTCAGCCTGCGATTACTGCATAAGAGTGTTGGTGGCACATACAAGCATGCTGATAGGAAACTAGACTTCATTACTTCTGCTAGTCCTGAAAAAAAAAAAAATAGTGTTTTTGCCAGGGCCTTGTAGTCTCCCAAAACATTTATGAATCATTCCATTTTATAGTAGTTTCTATACCTGGGTTAGATGCATGTTTTTCCTATCCACGTCAGAGAAGGGAACTGTTGAGACAGCTTCAGTATGTTTAATTTCTTTGACTGGATGGCAGCTCTGAGCTGTTCCTTAGACTGTCAAAATTATAAAACTGTATTTTCAGCTCGCCCCAGAAACTGACCACAGCTATGTGTCCCTGACCCATCCTACAACCTACACTCTTGGAACAGTACAGGAAACATGCATTGTATTCCAATTAACTTCCTTTGTGAAGAAAGATGTGAAGCTAGGCACAGGGACGGAAAACAATATTAGGATCTGGCTGCATCAAGTTACCACATTGTATTGCGACTTGGGAAATGCTAAATCTGTAGCTACATGATTGTCCTGAAAGGTATGGTCTGTCCTTTCTTCTCAGTGAGAAATGGGCAGATTACACTTGACAGAGATATTGGCTCACTCACTTTGCAGGCTCAGGTAGGCAGCACTAACTTGGCAGATGTCTGATATTTTAAAATTTTCTGTGTCATGGTAGATGGGAACCAGTTTTTAAACAGAACTTAGCACTGTAGCACTGCTCTTTAGAAACAGTTGAATTTCTCAGAATAACAGAAGCCTAAGAGTCATGCATATGAAACAAAAAATTTAAAAGCAGTACATGAGAAAAAACACTCCAAATCCAATATGGTAAGACAACTGCCTTGAAATTTGTCATGATGTTTGAAATATGTATTTTAAATATTTTCATTTGTCCTTCTGCCCAGTTGAAAACCATCAGCCTGGCAGGAAGGAATGAAGAACTGCGATGCTCTTATCCATTTTATGCTTATTTTCATGTCTGTTGTTTCACTAAATCAAAGCCAGGAAGAGAACAACTGGTGAAAAAAATAAAAGACTGCATTCCCTTTATGTGCATCTTTTGATTCTTTGATTCTTCTGTTAGATCCCAGCTTCTTTTTTTTTTTTTTTTTTAATTATTGTTGTTTCCCTAATGCTGTCTGTATTAAAGGAATGAAGAAATGTCTTCAGCATGTTTCTAGGATCTAGTGGTTGTTCTTACAACCTTTATCACCAATACTCTTGCACAGTGTCACCTGTTACATTATTTCATGGAACCTATGACTAACCTGGTTTTAAATGCTATATAGTATATAAAAACATTGTAACTTATAGTATTTTCCTTTTAAAGTTTAACATAGATGTGCTTTTAATAAGAACAGTAAGGTCAAATAATGAATGTTAAGTTCGGTGTGAACAGTGAAGTGGTGATATATTCTTGTTTAACATTATGTTGTATGCTTCCTGTGTTTTAAATAATTACTTATAGTTGATTTTCATAAGGATTTTTTGTTGAAAAAAAATGACCATTTTTAGTCTAAAAATGACAAATATTAAGCTACCTTTTTCCATGTGTTTTCAAAGACCTTGGCTTGCATGCTGCTGTATGTAGTCAGATACTTTCATGATCATGAAGACCTCCGTAAATTCACAGGCCTATACTGCATCCTCAGAATGGGTCTTGTGGGACAGATTTTAAGAAAGCTTAAGCACTGAAAAGTGAGTTGCATCATAGACCAAATAAATTAGGCTAATTTCTTTTTAGAAAATAATAATTAAAGTTTTATATTTCAAATACATATCAGTAAAAGCTCCCATAATGCGCTGTCACTCCATATAAAATTCTTAAGCAATTTTAAGCCAACATTCTTTAAAAGAGGGAGCTAAAAATTCCTATATTAATATGTATGGAACTCCTTTATTATGTGCTAAATGCTGTAATAAAACAGGCTATCAGTAGGTTTTGCTGCATGTTACTAATTTGATTTTTTTTTTTTATCCCAATATTTTTGCAGGTGTGTGAAGGAACAGGTCCTGTTTTCACTGTTGTTACTCCCACATGGGCGGACTCTGTAACTGATTATGTCTGGGTAGGGCCCTATTGAAATTAAGGAGATTCTACAATAGTGCAGGGTTCTTTTTGTGAAAGTTCTGTTGCAAGATCAGGACGCTACTGTGACTCCTTACTGTGAATTCTGTCAGTGTATCATTGATTGTGCTGGAACCTGCCTTTTGGGATAATGTAAGTCCTGCTTTTCCCCCAAATGTACTTTAGACATGAAATAATCATAAAACATTTCTAATTGGAAAAGTAATATCATTTACATGCGTTCTTTTAATTATGTTTTTTTGGCAGTACCAAATAATATATTCCTCAAAACTTCTTAATGGCACTGAGACTTTGTGGATAGTTGGTCACATGATGAGAAAATTCAGCTGTAAGTACATTGAAATGATTGAATTTTTCAATAGTTAGTCTTTACTGATGTTGACAAACTAATACTGATAAAAAGGTGAACCAAGAGGTTTAAATTACGTCAGCTGACTTCAGTTCTTTCTAGAAAATATATACTATATGTCCATTAAGGATTTCATTATTCTTGAGTAATTCACCATGTGAACCTGGAGTCCTTCCATACTGCTATTAGGTAGGGAGTTTTAATTTGTTTTTCTTTATTTTCAGATTAGTGTCTCTGACTTGCTCTATATTTTCACTCAGAAACTTTTTGAAATTTATAGATCTATAAAAACTGTTAATACCACCAATATTTGTGTAGATATTGCAAACAGATTTACTAACATAATTGTTTTGCTGAGTTGAACACTGAAATGTTAATAAATATACGCTTGTGTCAATGTAACTTGATTAAATTAAATGAAACTAATCTGGCATTATGAGTGAATTTGATCATGCATGCTCATTAACTATAGGCTTAGGCAGGAAAGATATATTTTATTGTACCTAAGTACTTGGTGCTTAATCAATAGTAATTACCCATATCATATGTCAATGGATTCACCCAAAATAACTATAAATATCTATGCTTGGATTAAGGAGGAAGTTCTTTTCCTGTAGCTATGGGTACAGTCAGTGCTATGACTTCTATTTTTATATCCAAATGAGCAAAAACTACATGTAGGTGTTTTCCCTGTATAACAAAAGGGGTATTATAAACTCCATGCCCTTTTTTATGATGCTGTATTTCCTTACTGGTATTCAAATACAAGAATGTTTTCAATGGCATCTTAATATCTGAAAAATGGAAGAACTAGAAATATTGTTGAATTTGTGGATAATTATTAAGGGGCTGTAAAGGTCTAGAGGAGTTGTATGTTAGAACAATTAGAGATCCTTTCCCATGGAGTAAGGACACAGATAATAATTGGTATGTAAAGATTAAGGAGGACAGGATATATATATTTTTTTTGCTTGCTTGGCACAAGAGCAATGTGAAATTAAAGTAGTTTGAAGAAAGAGTAAGAACAAAGAAGAAATCATAAACTCACATCAGAAGCAGACTAAAGTGTTCAATTTGAAAAAACAAAAGTGGACAGCAAAAATACGCCTGAAAGGAGAAAAACATGCATAACTACTGGTATTTCTCATTGCACTGAATATATGGTACATTTCAGTTTAAAACTTTCGATCAGTGTTTTTCTCCAATTATTTTCTGTTAGAGGGGAGTATATGGGCTTTGAAGAAGGCTCGGTAACTAGTTGTGAATTACCTGTATAAACTAGTTTAAAAACTTAGAAGTGATTCTTTCGAGATTTTGCAATATAAAATTGAGATTTTTTTTTTTTTAATCTGAAATTAAATCAAGTTTTGAGAACATTGGGTGTTTCATTTTGCATAAAAAATCTTGATCAGCATATTTTGGTTTTAAAATGTTCAGACCTAATGGATTACTGTTTTTACCTTTTACATCCTATTGGCCCTAGTTATTCTTACTTGCACTGAGTTGGGTAAAAGAGAGAAAAGGAGAGGGAGATGAGGTGATTGCAAAAACCTCTCAAACATGGCCCTCCAGCTGCACCCGCCCAGTCCTGAACCAGGTCAAAAGAGGTGCCTCAGAATAGGTCTGGTTTCAGAAGAGAAAAGAGAGGAAAATGACATGCTAGTGAGCGGGTGTGAGGAATCCCGTGGATGTTTTGTAAATATCTACTGAGGCAGATCACCTAGAGGTGACTGCTTCTGCTTCCTGAGATGTCAGCTTCCCAGTACTTTGAAGGAGATAATGCTGGGGCACACTTATGTTCTGCTTGCAGTAGTACTACTACAAATATTATTGGGAAGAAAAGGAACTCCGAGCTGTCTCCTGGTGTAACCAGCTCTCCACTACTCACTGCTGCTAACCCCCATTACTGAGCACCTGATCTGATTGTTTCGTTGGCTTAGCCCATGCTGTAAATGACTGAAGCTAGGAGAGAGGCAAGAAAGCAGATATCAAGACAGGGAGTTGATGTGGAGTATAGGGAGTGGGCATTTGCTACACAGCTACACATTGTGTGGACTTGGGAATACTTCAAGAGCTGGAATATGAAACTGCAGACAAGAGACTGAGTTTCCTTTAGTGGCAAATCGAGGCGATAGCCCTGTTTCTGTGCACTAAGAAGGAGGAGCAAAGGAATGTGCCTGAACATCCAGCATGCTAGTAGTTGTAAGTTGTGAGATCTTTTTCTCTGCTGCTATTTGCACTTGGCGTGAATTGTGACTGTCCTGTCTTCAAGCTGGCTGTAGCATGTTTTTGTTTATGTTGAATGAGGCACTCGTCATATTATGACCTCACCAACATTGTTTTTCTTCAACCCTTGAAAGTCAAAATGTAGTAGCATAGGTAGCTGCAATAATTTAGTAATAGATGTGACATGAAATAGATTTTTCATTTCACGATGTTTATAGGAAAAACAATGTTTTATGTGTTTCATATACCTCCTCCCATCTTCTTTTCCACTCATAAGCAGATATACTGCATGAAAATTTTATTCAGCAGTGCCCTTGGTTCTTTATTTCCAGTTACAACTATTGGTCTTTTGTTAGTAGGTTTTTTTTATATTCAGGTTGTGGCCTTCACAAAACCTCTCTACATCCTCCGTGAATGACACCATCATGCTATTGTTTGTTTTAAGTCATCAATCTAGGCTACATCTGAGTTTTGGGAATCTTTTTCCAGCCCTTTAAGGATGGTCTTTCTTCTCTGTCAGATGATTAGATTTTTTCATCCACGTTTTCCATGCATCATACCTTTATTAGAAAATATTTTTCTTTTGCCTTGACAAATGCAGTCTTGCCATGGTCATTGTCTTGTCAAAGTGCTACTGTAAATATCTGTTTCCAAAACTACTCTTTTGGTATTTTCGTTTTCCTGCTTCAGTTTAAAGGAATAAAGATAAGCTATCTGTCTTCATTTTCAAGGCCTATCAAGACTACTTCTACCTGATACCTCTCCTTCAGTATCAAGAGATTGACTCTGGTTTTGATCAACATATGATGCCAGCTTCCATCATTCAGTCATTAAATTTTCAGACCACAGTGGATATTTTCTCCTCAGCTACCTCTCATGTATTGGTTGACTTCTTTGTAAACAGAACTGTTCACTATCTTCCTTCAAGTATCTTCTTAAAAGTTTTATGTACTGTGAAGCTTAAAACAATCCAACCAGACAACAGTTACATTGGAGGTATATTAATGCCAGTGCTTATCACAGTAGTACTGTGTCATTGGATTTGTAATGTGGCATAATCTCTCAATTGTCTCTTTATGTAGCATTCAAGCACATCTACTTTTTGTTGTGTGTTTATTCATGGCCCCGCATAATGAGAATTGGTCCAGGGCAAGGCCTCCAAAGATTTATGGTAATACAAACAAATAATCATGAATTCTCACTGGATACTGCAGTCTAGCTGTTGGATTCTGCTGTGTCTAATGTCATGCTATATTTAATGCAGACAGAAGGTGCCCCAACTAGAAACACCACAAAAGTGAACAAGAAGTGAGGTGCAGCCAACAGATAAAATACAAGTCCCAGAGGCCGCCTCAGCTGTCAAACCCAAGTCAGTAGGTACTGGCATTGGGTCCTGAAAGCATCCCTCTCTTCTCCACAGCAGTAATAACAGACTCTCCCTTCTCGTAGATGGAAGCAAATGCAAATATTATCAAGTTCTGCAGAGGATGCAAAAGGGTAAAGGACTCTTTCTACTTCTGTAGCTTCCTTCTGTTCTTTAGTGCATTCCCTCCCTGACACAGCATCTCTTGGTACAGAAATCTTGAATAACCACAAGCAGCTGTTCCAGCCATACTGTTGGTCAGTCCTTTTTCAAATACCACCCTATTTCTGTTGAGAAGGAACCTACACTAGTTTTGATTTGGTATACTGGTACATTGCTATCTCCTAGTGCTTTGTTTCCACTGTGTCTTGAAGAAAATGATTCTTCAGAAGAGTTGCAAGCATGAATTCCGTCAGGAATTCCCCAGGTATGTCACCCTCTTTTGGGAAGTGGGTCTGCATGTATCCCTCTTCTTTTAAAGTGACACTGAAATGTGGGTGTATAGATTATACAGAGAAGATAGAATGTTTAGTGCCCAGCTGACACAGAGATGGTAGATTGGACTATGCAGACAAAAATGGCACTGTATATACCAAAGAAAATATAGTCAAATAAATTAATTTTGTCAGAATAAACTACAAAACGTAATTACAAATCCTTCTATATCTAGCAAGAGCTCTGGACTAATTGATGAGGTGGAGACAGTGATTGTGAAATACTGTGGGAGACTGGAGAGGCTATACAACCCGAAAGCTTGATCATAACAAGAGTTCTCAGTTAGCTATATATGACTGGATAAACTTAACATTAGGCCATCATACACAGGCTGTATTTGAGATACCATCAAGAACTACTTTTCGAGAAAACCAGCTAAAGAATCGAGAAAAGGACAGCCCTTGATTTGGCCTAGATTAGCACACAAGAAGTAGCTATAGAAGAGCCATTCAGTAGTGATATATCATACTCAAGTTTCTCTAGGAAAGAAAAAAATATTAAAAAAAAAATCCAGTGTTTTTTAAAAGAGAAGTATTACATATAAATGAAGGTACAGTTTATATAAATACTAAAAGACCCCCGGGAACTTTGCTTTCTGATTCTAACCCAAATGAATAAGAATTGTCCAACACAACTAAACAGTAAAGTAAGTTTTTAGAAATAAACAGAGGTCTTTCAGAAAGTGAAATCCAAGTAAGCAAAGTAGCAAGTTAAATATTAGAACTATTATAAGGCAGGACATAAAGGTTTTGAAATGCAACAGGCTAAAATCCTAGAAGCCAAAGCCTTTTTTTTTTTTTTACAAGTGTAAATTTTGCCTGTGGAGAGGTGAGTTCAATAGATAATTATGGATAAAGGGAACGTTTAAAGACAAAGTCATCGCAGAAACAAATGAACTCTGCATGGCAAGGTTTATTACAGGGAGATTAAGAACATTCCCACATTAAAGTTGTTCTTTATAGGGTATATTTCAGATTTAAAATATCAATAAAATATTTTTGAACAAATTAGTTGAACAAATTAGTAACAGATTGCCAGATAGCCATTCAGTAGTCCTAGAGAAATTCAGAAATAAAATCCATGAGCCATGAACTGTGTTGTATAATCTGTCACTTAAATTACCTTTGATAACAGAGGAATGGAAAGTAACAAATATGACACTGGTTTTAAAAAGGGCTCTAGGGATGATCATGGACTAATGGGCTAATAGGTCTGACTACCACAACAGACAAAATGCCAGTGAATGTGATAAAGTATGTAATGAATAGGAACCATCATATTGGCTTTTGTACGAGGTAGTTTTGTCTGAGATTTGCCAGTTATTTGAAGGAGTCGACAGGTAGAAGAAAGGGTGACCCAAATGTTTTAAAAAAGCTCCATAACCAAAGACTGTTAACAAAATGAAGTATTGAGTCACTTAAAATATTTTGTTGATTAGTAAAGGGTTACAGGATAAGGAACAGTATTGCACCTACTGGGCAGTTTTAACAGCGCCACCTCAGAAAGGTTTGTACTGGCACCTTTGCTCATCTACTCATTCCTAAATGGTCTGAAAAAGTGCAGTGATAAAGACTGCAGATAATAAAAGGAAGATATTCAGTTGGAGTCAGACCTGATGTAGACCCTGAAGGATCTTGCAGCAGGACCTATGGTGATCCAGGAGCTGTGGCTGTCACAGAGGCCAGATATCGCTGACCCTGCTGTTCAGCCACATCTATCAGCAGAGAGAGGCAGCGGCTGTTGGATTACAGCAGCCATCACCCTGCAAACCCTGAGCTCAGCAGGCTGTGACCAGTCCTGCTGCTCAGGAAGGCGGGGACTTGTGGCTGTTCTTTCTAACCACATCGGGGGTGCAAGCTGAAGAGATGATTCTTTGTATTTCTCAGGGTTTCACAGCCCTGATTGAGTTTAAAATGCAGGTTTTGATCCTGGAGGTCCTGCCTGTCACAGGGGTGGAATATCACTGTTAAACTGAAAGGTAGTATCTTGCTGCTGTGAGAAGCCAGGGTTCTCAAGCCATCTTACTGGTGTTCCCATGGATTTTTAGCAGCTCCTGCTAATTCCTGAAATCATTCTGAATGAAGTCGACGCTGGCAAAAAGTGGCAAAATGGTATTTGAAACAGAGAAGTGGCACTGGCATGCTGGTGCATTTCAAGTGTTGGTGAGAGCTGTATATGATACAGAGAAGGATGACTAAGAGGTATGGCACAGCTCTTCTGCAGGGACAGTAAATGGATCAGGATTCCTCAGTTTGGAAGAATATGGACTGAGGAGCAGGTAATGTGAGAAAGGTCTCTAAAACTGTGAATACGTGGAAGTGTTTAATATTAAGTGTTTAATATAAACTCCCTCTTTTCATAACAGAGGAACAAGAGGCCTTTGGTCACTGTTTAGTTTAATTTAGATGATTTTTAAAATGGTGGAAGGCTACTTATCACCGGTTTTATTTGCCATGGTTTTGTGGGTACATCTTTTCAAGTGTGCAAAAGTCAGCTGTTTACTGGTCTTGAAAACTCCACTTGTCTTGAACCAGCCATGGCCAAAATCCAACCTGTGCAGAATTGCAGCTTTTCTGTAAATAAAAGTTTGTAGTCCTCATTGATCACTGATAAGTTTTCAAACATGAATCGAGTGTAAACTGGTCTTGTTTTCCTAAATCTGCAGATATATTTTTTTTAATTGTCTGCTTCTGTTTGTTCCTTTATCTGACAGTAGCAACATTATGGATGGGCAGATCGGTTTTACTTCTGTTGTTTACAAACCTGTGGGCAATGGAGAATGCCAGTTTGCTGCTACTTCAGAAAGCTAAAAGCAGTAGCAGGCCTTAAAATTAGTCCCAAAGGAAATCAGATAAAGAAGCAGAAATGTTTCACACAACAACCACAGGGTCTGGGAGGAGGGGTGGAGTAAAAGGCATCCTTGTACCTTTGAAACAGCTGTAACAATTTCCAAGCTGTGGTCCACAAAGCCCTAGTAGACTACAAGGCTATGGTAAGTTGAACAGCTGTTTGGCTAAACCATAGTTAAGTGTTTTAAATAGTGTTTCCCATTAAAAGTTTGATCAGATGGGTGTATAGTGGGTTTTGAAAAATATTAGGGGCTGATAACAATCTGTTGTTCCAAAATTATGGAAACCACTGTTCTGGGGTGTATGAAAAGGTAGAGAGCACTCCCCACTTTCTCAGCTCTAGGTATGTTGCCTGTCTCTCCACCAAAAGCAACAGCCAGAGGTTCCCAGAAAGGAGCCAGGACAAGCAGTCTGGTAGCGTTAACCCTTCTGTCCCCACTATGTCCTCCTCAGTAACAGAATTGTGGAGTTCTTAATCATTACTTTGTCCTTGAGTATCACTAAAAGTCTTTGCTACCCCTACTTTTCATATATACTCATGACTAGTAGATTTAGATTTGAGAAGTGAATATACTTTTCAAGTCTTTGGGTCAAATATTAAACTTGTCAACTCCACTACATTAAAATATATATCCATCTGTGAATTAATACCTGATTTCTCATTGCCAGAAAAACAGATTTTAAAATTTTCTGTTCTGTCATTAACAGATGGAAACTTCTCGTACAGGTATTAACATGTCTTATTATAATGTTTGTTCATTACTTTAAAAAAATCCCACTTCTATTTGACCAACTTCTTTTAATCTATGTCAGCACCCTGAATGGTAATTTTACATTGTAAACATCTTCTTTGTCCTCATATCAAGTCTCTTAGTACTTTTTTTTCCTACTGAAAAATTTCTGGAATCATAAAGTATTTGTATTATCCCTGCTTTTAGTTGCCCTTGACATAGGTTACTTCCCATTGTTCTGAGTACCGTACAAGCACATCCATAAGTATTTAGTGGAGAAGTTGTCTCTTCCAACATCCTGCGCATCTTTATGTTAGGAATTATAGTGGTGTCGAATTTGAGAAATGCCAAATTATACGCCTTATTCGGATGGTATGAATGTGTTTATCCTGAAGAAATCAGTTGTCTAATCTAAAATGACTGTAGTGTTTTTTATGAAATTTAAACAAAATACTAGAAACAAAAGTTATTGGTTATAGTGTTTTAGAAGGAGCTAAAGGAAGCTGGCAGGTGAGCATGCTCTGTGTAACCTTTTTTGTTCCATGTTTTTCAGTTGTGTGTTTTGATACATGTATTGAAAATAAGGGGGGTTGTCTGTGTTTTTATACTATAGTGCTAAATACCTGTTGCTAACTTACACGATTCTGAAGCTGTCTGCTCAGGCTTAAGCTGCTAGGTGAATATGAGATCAAGGGGAATCTTTGCCTTGTATCAGAAAACAACACGTTAGGCAGGAGAGAGTGACTTCTGCTGTAGTGTGGAAAAGGTTATTTCCCGGTGTCATCTGTGAGTGACAGGAGAGAGGGATTTATGGGTCTAGGCAAGGCAGATGGGTACAGAAGTGGTGATGGAGTCTATGGGTAGGACTGGGAATGAGTGTATGTGAACAAAGAATTTGATATAGGGATCAGAACAAGGTTTCCATGGGAGTTAGAGATACCTCAGGGTCGGTTGGAAGTCACTTTACCACAGAACGTGGATGTAGCTCTCTATCTGAATCTAGTTCACTCCACACTTGCCCTTGCTACAGCCTTCCCTGTGTCTTCCTTCTGAAACTCCAGCTGCTTCTGCAGTTCCTGCACGTGACCCTTTAAAGTGGAAAACCTGCTTTCCTGTTTACTTCAGGAACAGTTGCATGCAAAGACACAGATGGTCCAACAAATCCCTCCCATCTAAAGTTTCTCTTCTGTCCAATTATACTTTCTCCTGCCTATGGGGTTCTGCACTGCAGGTGCAGACAGATAAATGACTCATAGAATAGAATCATAGAATCATTGAGGTTGGAAAAGACCCTTAAAATCATTGAGTCCAACCATTAACACTGCCAAGTCCACCTCTAAGCCATATCCCTAAGAACCTTGCCTAAATGCCTTTTAAACACCTCCAGGAATGGTGACCCAAACACTTCCCTGGGCAGCCTGTTCCAATGCACCTTTCCATCAATATTTTTTTCCTAATATCCAATCTAAACCTCCCCTGATGCAACTTGAGGCCATTTCCTCTCGTCCTGTCACTTGTTATTTGGGAGAAGAGACCAACACCTTCCCTGCTACAGCCTCCTTTCAGGTAGTTGTAGATGGTGATCAGGTCTCCCCTCAGCCTCCTTTTCTCCAGGCTAAACAGCCCCAGTTCCCTCAGCCGCTCCTCATCAGACTTGTGCTCCAGACCCTTCACCAGCTTCATTGCCCTTCTCTCCACTCTCTCCAGCACCTCAATGTTTTTCCTGTAATGAGGGGCCCAAAACTGAACACAGGATTCAAGGTGCAGCATCACCAATGCCCAGTACAAAGAGACTCAGGTGCTGTGGAAGTGCTGGATGCAAAACAATAACACCTCTCGGTTCCAACATACAGTTTGCATCTCCTCCAAGTGGGACATGTTCCGTCATTTGAAATCTGCTGATCATAGATCAATCTTTAGTTCTTTTCCCCCACTTCAGGTAATACTCATTAGAATGTGATAGGGTTTTTTTTCCACATGATAAATTATTATCATTTTTTTTCTTTTATAATGCTTATCTTACTGAACAGCAGAAAAAAAATCTCAGATTTCTAAAGCCTGGTCATCGTTAATTTGCGTTTTTCTGTGATGTATGACCTTCCTAAAAACAAATACAGTAATTAATCCAGTGGATGATTGCTCCTACTGGTGATAAGTTGAAGCTTACTGACAGGATGGCTGCTTTTCTTAATTATTATTTTGCAGACCCCTTAAAATTGTTCGTGAAGTCTAAAGAATCTGCAGAAAGATTGAAAGCTCATGTCTTAGGGCATCCCCCTAAATACAAGTTCTTTTTAAATGCAGGTTTGTTGTTGTTGTTGTTTGTTTGTTTTAAAACCAGATATTTTTGTAAGTCTTAAGCTTTTATTATTTAACCATTTTCCTTCTTAATATATGACTGCACACTTATGTCTATGACTAGACTTAGCTAGCCAAAAGCATGATTTCCGTTAAAGTTTCAAATTCAATAAATAATTAATATTCCTTTCAGCTCCTGACATTACAAATAGGTTAGGTAACAAGATCACCATAACAATAATAAAACAAAGCATACTTTTTTTTGATCCGAGGTACACTTTAATGTAAAACTATTTTGGTGTTTCTTGGGCAGATTTTTTATGGTGGATATAGAGATCACTCTTTTAGTTAGTCAATACTGGTCTCTAAAAATTCGCTCTGCTCTTATTGCTTGTCATATGTCATTTTATCTTTAAAGACTGCAGGAGTTCATGACTACTGAGAGGTAACACCTTGAAGTTTTGGCACTGTCCTCTACAAAGTAACTTATACTGTTATATGTCAGTGAAACATCAAATATTGATACTATCTGTGAAACAACATTTGATATAATGGCTATTAGGTTACTTGAAAAAGGTCTTGTAAAGATGGATTTTGTGTTTAGAAGAGCTGGCATCTAAAAATGTATGTCATGGATACTGTTTGTGATAAATGCTGTTTGTGAATTGCTACAGGCGAAAAAAATATTTACGTACATTTATGTACAATATGCTAGTCTTAACCATAGCTATTTTTATCTCCTTCTAAATATCTTATCATAAACTGGTTGTAAAGTATTTAAAGAGATGAATCATTTCATTTGTTGAAGCATTCAGTGCATCATTTAAAATGGCTACTAAAGGAGAGAAGTGCATGCACGCTTCTCATAACAGCTATGCATAAAAATAAGGTATCAGAGATAATAATGTAGTGCCAAATCAGTAAAAATGGTTGTTATGTTTTGCTGTATGAGCAGAGCTCTTCACAGAGTGGTGATCTCATTCTAGGATTACAGTTATCTAAGTAGATTTTCATTGTTTGATTTTATTCTGGTGATTTTGTATCCGTATGGAAATAAGAGAACAGAAACACCAAATTTTTTGATCTTCAGCCATGGTAAAAGCTTTCAGAACTTGGTATTTCACCCCAGGATTGGATCCATAGCCCTTTTAAATTTTGGAGTTTCAGAAATTGTGCAGGTGAGTAGGAAACGCAAATATGAAAGGAAGAAACTCAAATGGAGAGGAGGAAATTCTTTTCAGAAGGAAGGGAAGGGTGAAACACAATATAATGAGCATAGGAGAAATATTATAATAGGGTGAAAATGGAGAAGCCAGGTAAGTATTTACACTATTAATTTGTATTTAGTGTTCAGACATGTTATGCTTTATGCTTGCATGGAGAACAGATTCAGACTTCAGCTTTCTGACTAACTGCTGTACTGAGCTGTACTTTGCTCTGTACAGTTTTGCTTTAGCACAGTTGCGCCTAAGGAAGGCTTTAAAATGACTTTCAGAGATGACCTGAATCACGAAATGCATTATACTACTAGCAAATGATCACTACCCCAAATGTTTTGTCTTCCTAAGTTAGCTCTTAAAAAAAACCCCATTATTAGACATGAAAAATCAAAGCCAGTTTTTTCTATATTTCTGTTGTTAATTCTAGTCACTAGCATTTGGAGTGAGGCGCAGGCAGGCAGTAATACTTAAAAGTGGCAAAATTTGCATGCAGAACATAGTTGTAATAATGCTGAAATTGAGAACTGAGATTGCTAATTAATTGTTATTCACCAGGACTAGCAAAGTAATTTAATTCATAACCAAATATAGCCATAGAACAATAGATTACTTACATCAGCTTTCATTACAGGTTAGACATCAGTGTGAGGATTTCGTCCATAAGCTGTAATAAAATAAAATAAATTAGGAAATCGGCAAAAAAGTTTGAATCATAAGTTGTTCATTTATGTGCTTAGTTATTCCTTGAGTCTCATGAGTATATATGGTATTATAGCAGAGTAAATATTTATGGAAATTATGTACTTCTTAAACTGAGCAAGTAACTAATATTGCTATAGTGACTGCAACTGGTCTTCATGAATTACTGTGCTAAAAACTTGTTTCTTTTTAAACGTGGTGGTTTGCATCAAATGCTGTTACTGGCCATCCAAGCAACACTCCAGGGTAACTGATCCCCAAGCTGATGTGCAGCAGAGTCTCATCCCCTCTAACACTGCCCCGTGGCTGACTGGGGACACAAAGAGTGAAAATGGGTGGAGCAGGGAGAGTCCTTATGGTGCCAATTCACAAATATTTTTGGAGTGCTAACATCTACTTTTTGGAAGGTAGAGTATTACTTTCTGCTGATAGAGATAGGTCTACATAAGAATTAAGTGTCTGTGTCACTGGACAGCAGTTATTAAAGGCACCTAGTGAAGATATGAATACCTGAAAATTGATATAACTGTACTCTTTGTGGTAATTCTAAAAGGAAAAGGAAATTAAATGCAGTTTTAAATAAAAGACTTTGTGCAGTATTTTATAATTAGCCCTTACTGTAATGTTGTTTTGCATTAGTGTTACCCTGTGTTATGTTACATGACTCTAGAATTGTTTAGATCATATAAATTCTTGAGTGCAAAATAACACTTCAAGTGGACCCATATTTAGATTTTAAAGGTGTCTTTTTAGTTGCATGGTAACTGACAACTCTATGTTGTTCACATGTAATAGGCAGTATCGGGATGACTATTCTGAAATGGTCATTAGTGGAAAACCATGGTATGCATAGGTCTCCTGTGAGGTATGAATTGCCTAGTCCCAGGATTATGTCTCTCAGACTTTCCGTACTAATAAGAAAGTGCAGACTGTGAACTGTCCCTTTGGTGTATATTCCAGCGCCCAGATCAGTGCACAGGGGGAAAGCTCCCTTTCCCATCCTCTTCTCTGATTATTTGTGCTTTGGTATGACAGTTCTGTAGGAGCAGAGTCTTTTTTTATTGCCTGGGCTGGCAAGCTGCTGAAGGTGGGATGAAGAGGTTGTCCCCACAGACCTGCTCTGCACTGAAGCTTCCTGCACAGAGACTGGGCCATGGCCCAACTTTAAAACCAGCCCTTCACCCATCTTGTATGTAATTATAGTTCATTTAAAGTAACCATTATAATGCAAGTATCTGTCACCATGACATAGAATTTCAGCATTTTTTCACAGCAGTATTTACTGTGTTCAGTAACAAATTACTGAAATATCAGCAGTGTCATTTTAAGTATCAGTTAAATGTGTTATTTCCTGAATCAGGTCTTAAAAGTTGGGAATGTAAAATCCCAGTGATATCAAGCTTTGATTTCTGCTTACAGCAGATGAACTTAACACCCCCAGTAGTACATAGCCCTAATAGAAAAGCGCATTTTCTTTCTTTTGGGTCAGACTTCATGTTTGTGCTCAGTATAGTGAACACAAGTAATGTTAAGTAACAAAAGATATTATGCAGCACAAACATGTTCTATGCAGATGAAAGTCATTAGTAAATTTTCTTTGTGCAGAGTAAAGGAAGTTGAAAATGTGCTTTTTCTCGTATTATTTTAGTTCAAAAGTTGTTATCCATAAGTATTTAGCTTAAAGATATGCTGCTAGGTTCACAAATACCCAGTGAACTTCACAAAATTAATCACATTTCAAATACGTGATTCAGAGTCTAGGATTCAGATCTTAGGATGGGATGAATCGCCCTCTGGAGGTGCCCGTTTCAGTCTACTGACTTCACAGGAATCCTGCTTTGAACTGACGAGCTCAAGCTAAAAGTCAAGTGAGTGGCCTGTCACCTTAAGAGAGGAATAACTGTGAGCATTTCGTATCATAGTAGGTCTTTTCTGTAGACCTGTAGACCTTTCTTTTTAAGAATGGCTGCCTTTATTCCTCACTTCTTCTTCTGTTAGTGTTCTTCTTGTGCTGTTTCTAAAATTAATAAACACAATTGTTACCGTTGCTATTTCCTACGTATTTTGTTTTTTCCTGTCCTTTTCAATCTTGTTATCTTTCCCTGTGGTGTGTGTGTTTGTTTGTTTGTTTTAGCTACCAAATCTTCTGATGCTTTTCACTTGCTACCTCTCTGACCATCCTACCTTCCATGCTGAGAGTATCATCTTAACTTCTGATGTGGAAGATTGCTGACACTTTCCTTTGATGCTGATACCATTATTTTCTGTGAGAGACAGTATTGTAGTGAAGACACAGAAAAAGAAGTATATGGCACTCATGTTAATTTTTTATGGTTTTGAATAGTCAAAAAGTATTGTTCTTCTACCTTCAATATAAAATGTGCTGTTTTTCTAATGTACTTTTAATTTAAAGATGTTTGTAGAAATGTAAAATCAAATTTCAAGAATATAAAATCCATATTAAAGACATTTAGATTTAACAAAATATAGCATTAGTCTTTATTTTAAAAATCTAGTCCCATATGGCTCACTTGCAAGAAGTGGGAGAGATTTTAAAAGTTGTGGACTGGTGAAGTCTGACTTATTAAAAGGTGAATATTTTCTTCCTCCCAATGTAATATTTTCTTGATTTATACCTATTAAAGATCTCTCCTTCTCTTGAGCTCTCTGTCTTCTCCTTTTTTTTACTCCTTTTGTTAATGTAAATTTCCTATTCCTTTTTCCACTGGACTCTCCTAAGTCTTTTGGTTCAATACCAATCCATTTTTCTGTCGTGTGCATCCATTAGCCTAAAATACTGCCTTACGCATGATCATATATATTCAAGAATATACTTACTTCTAAACACTGTAAGCATCTGCTATTTTAAGACTCCCAGTAAACCAGATAAGAAACTTAACAATTCAGTGACAGTATTTTAAGTTTTTTATGACACATAGCATCAAAATATGTTGCCTCCTACATCAATAGAATGACAATTATGGGCAGAGATAAACATTCCTGTAAAAATATAGACTTATGGTACTCGTTCAGTATAGATGGTACTCGTTCAGTATAGGAATGCTGACTTAAAAAGAGCATCTGAACAAAAGCAAGCATACTGCATTTATAAATGGTATGGCAGATGTTTTCAGATTTTGTTTGCAGATAAAGAGAAATGCTAATGGAAAGAGTGTTTTGTATTGATAGTATAAGCAGTTAAAATTAAAAAAAAATAATAAAGACAACTAAAACATGTACACACATAAAATCAGGAGAATTTTTGCAAATCATGTTTTGTTATAGCACAAACATTAAATAAAAGTTACTGTCTGAGGGGTAGATACCTACATATTTTATTATCTATACTAAATATTCTTTAGCTAATCTGAATTCTTTGGATTTGAGATAGTGCAATAAAAGGAAAGCCAGATCCACGATAAAACAGAAATAGTCAAGTTCAGAACTTTTCAGTTTAGATGTGTAAAATATGATTCTGAAGTCTCTTCTGATACTCGCAGTAATTTGCAATAACAGTAATAATAGTAACTCACTAGGAGGTGATTGAAGGTGTGGCTAAGAATGTAATGCCCAAATTTTTAAACTAGTGTAGTTATGAGCAGGACGTTGCATAATTTTGAGCCCATTAAAAAGTACCTTCCTTGCCAGATTCATTTACTGAACATGAGGATGACATTACACACAAGGATTAGAAAGCAGAGGAAGTTTGGAATCTCTAAAGCAGTTACACTGATGATGAGGTTTTGTGTTGTACAGTAGTAGCAGTGTTTTTTGTTAGGATGAATCAACTGCAACTAATTTTGTAAAAATTAACTGTATGAAAATTATCCATAGAAAAAGAAAGCATATTGAAAACTATGTAAAACCCATTAGAGTTTTCTGGGCTGTATCCTCAAATGATATAAATTGGCACGCATGAAGTTAAGTCACCACTGCTTACTGAAGATTTGGCCTTTCTATTAACTGTATAATACAATAACAGATCCTGAAATAGTCCCTTACTTAATACTTGTATTCATTTTACAGTAGAGTGATTATGGAATAAGGTCTTACTCATCATGAGAAATAATACAAGTCTAACAATGGCATATTATTGTTAGAAAGAAGTACTTCAAACTGACTTGAATTAGCATAGTTTTAGCAAATTACTTTGGCTTTGAAACTACAGTATTGGTATTGCTTGTTAAGTTACAAAACTATTCCATGGGTAATCGCACTACTAATCTAAAATGTAGAGTTGTAGTTTGACGACAAAATTATTTTTACACTCAAGTTTATGGGTTTTTTTAATTTGCAATTTTTGAGTGATAATGTCTCAGTTAAAATAACCAGTTAAAATGTCCATCTCTTTAATATATGAAGAACAGTGAGGAAGGCATTGCTGGAAATATTAACAAAACAGGAAGGATTTTTCAGCAAATGAATAAGTGTAACCATAGGGAAACACTTGCAAGAGGACAGTAACATTGAGTGACTATTACTACATTCAGATGTGAAAACATACTTCATCTATAAATTCCTGCAGGAAATAATAATGAAAAATTAGGTATTTCTGTTCATAAACACAGCCAAGGTACATGTGGTCTTGAGAGGTGCAGTGCCACTACAAATTCCATTAAATGTTCTTTGATCACATTACAAACAAGTCTGGCTAAGACATAAGTAGAATATAAGTATCTGTTGCTATATAAGGAAGATAAGGTGAGGGAAGCATAATTTATAAAAGAACCACCCTGCTTGCAGATCCTGCAATTCATGTGGCTGGCAGACACAGAAATAATTTCACAAATGAAAATGGAAGATGCAAAATCCATGAAGATCGTGTTGAAGGTTTGTTTCATTTGACTTTCTCCAGCATTATCAGGATCTCTATTATTATATATATATATACACATATATGTATATTACACATACATATATTCCTATGTATATGAAAATAAATGTGTGAAAAGCTGTAGAAGGGGAATTTGTGGACATGCAAGAAATATTTCAAAATAGGCTTACAGGGGAATATTTTTGTGTAGTACTTAAAACAACTGGAAGAAGTAATGAGAGTTAATTCAGTCCTGGGTCTGATATCGATCAGGAATAAAAAAAATATAACAGATCTAAAATGAAGACCTTATGAATGTACAATACTTCTGGTTTAATAAAGAGACCAGAAAAAAGGTAAACATATTGTGAAAATTACTGACAGAATGGTAAAGAGTTTGAAGAGTAATAGCAGAAAGCTGGTTCAGCAGTAACATTGCAATAGAATAAGAGCAAGATTCTGCTGTAAATAAATGTTGAGTGAAGTATAAAGTAGGAGAAAAGAAAACAGAACTGGAAATGGGAACTTGAAGCTTGCCATCATGCAAAGATAAAATAAAACAGAAAGAAAGCTCGGACCATGTGATGCTATCTGAGAAAGCCTAATTATCTGCTTAGCTACTATAGTTTTGCTAATATAATCTGAAAATATATGAAACTTTGAAAGAAACTCTAGAAAGCAGTTTTTTAAGAAATTTCTTTAACGTTTAATATTTTTCTTTGGTTCCAGTAGGGTAATACTGAATAAGAAGAAATCTGAGACCACTGTCTGCATAGAATTTATTTGAAAAGGCAGTTGAAGAGAGAACAAACAAAAATGATAATTCAAAAATATAGAAAAGTGTCTGAAAATACAAAGGGGTCCAGATTCTGTACCCCTGTTCTGCCCACTGGAGGTAGCACAGGTAGCCAAGAGCCATTCCAGCTCACAGGCTGAAAATCCTCCTGCTGTGGTGAAGTGACAGTCGTCTGAACGCTGGGCTTTCCCTGTCCCACACCAACCGCCTCATCCTTCCCCCAGGAGCATGAGAGGGTTCCCCTACTCTCTACCCATTTTCAGCTACATTTAATGTCTTAGGTGACATCAGTGCTAGAAAACAAAGTGGACCACAGCCCAGTCAAGAGTTGGTAGCAAATGACAGCTCCCATTCACATGGCTCACCCATCCGCTCTCCTGAAGCAGAGGTGGCCTCCTCACCAGTCCCTAACCCCTGCTCTTCCCCAAATCTTGCTGTGTCTTACCTGGGCACTTGTTGGCCTGAGCCAAACGCATCCCAAAGAGCGTGGTGAGAGTGAAATGACACGGATTGTCACATGGGAGAGCTCGAGCACGTGCCTGGGCCCTGTTTAGGTCAGTGGAACAGATGTAACCTTATGAACTACATCCAGTTGGCAATAATTAAAACCGTACTAGCCTGCTCTAAATTAAAATTGCAATGGTATGAAAACTGATGATCTATAGGTATCTTTCAGACTACTGTTTCTTGAACAGAAACGTCAATGAATCTGTAAATTTGGATGTAATGTGTGACTTTATAAAAAGGAAAGAAAGCATAGAAAATCTGAAAAATCAGTAAATTAAGATAGCTGGAGGAGGACAATAAAAGGCAAACCGGTATTTATCTGATGTGGTAGTATTTTTAAAAGGAAACTGGAAAGCCAGTTAGATGAATTAATATTGTCTTCAAAATAAGCAAGGTTACTATAAAGAAGTCAGCATTTGTCCATTTGGGTGAATAGATTCATTAATAGTTAATTATTAAAATACTGTTGGGGTCCAACCCATGTAGACCTCCTGAAACATTGTGCATTTGCTTACAGTGTTTTATTCTGAGACTTTTGAGAAGGACCTGGTGCTGAAATGGGCACACTGCAATATAAAATAATGACCTCATCATGCACATGATGGGATAAGTGCTTTACTGAATATTTATACAGATTTCAAAAGGGGATATGCAATAATATCTTGGGATTAACATAAGCTCTGTATTACTTGGACAGTTTTCCAGTATGTGATGTAATTACTATTAGGTTCCAGGTCATATTTTGACCTAGTGAGGTCACCAGTTATTTTCATAATCTTTTCTAATTTTACAGGTTGTAGAAAACTATGTGCAGGATGCAAAAAAAAAAAAAAGGGGGAAATAAAGTTACGTTCATAGACTACTTTATGACCTGGGATTAACTACTTAAGTCTGAAGACAGAAAATAAAAAGGGAAGGCAGAATGTGACAAGTCAGAAAATGTTGGAACAGGATGCGTTAGTATTCAGTTGAATATTGTCTTTTAAGTTACTGAGAGGTAAATAGAGGAAATAAACTGCTCAAATCAAAACTATTTGCAGATTCTGAAAGGCGAGTGCTGAGGATCTCTACTTCCTACTTTACTTTGCAAAATTGATGCTTGAAGTATTTGTCTAAAGTGTGGTAAACTCAAGAAAGTTATCACAATGCCATTGGGTTCATGCAAGGAAAGCTGTCACTGGTTTTGTTAGCATGTTATGTTTAAAAGTATAAATTTAAGGAGCGACTAGATCTTTTACACATGGTGCTATTATGACCATACCTGTAATGCTTGAGGCATTTTGGTATGGTGTCATAGGTAGTTTAAAAGAAAATAAATGCATAACGACGTAATGACTCTCCTGAAAACATGCTAAAGTTACTAAATGTATGTAATCCGCCAACAAAGCAATTTTGCATGGTTCAAATTTTTAGGTGTACAATACTGACTAATTTTAAGTCTAGTATATAAAGGACATCAATGAAATAAGTAAATTGGGCAAGATTTTAGGATGCTGTAGATCAAAGGAAAACGGCCAGAAGTTGAGAAGGAAGGCTGGGAGTAGGCGTTTGGAAACAATTCTTAATAGGAAATGATTCTTAATGACACACTGGGAAGCAAATAGACCATCATAACAACTATTCAGCAATAGATTTGCCTATAGTTAAGTAGTGTAATTTGTTTGGAGAAAGAGTCCTGCAGAAATGCAGGCAACTTTTCTGGAGGAGCTAAGTGGCTATCATGGCTTTACTGTGTTGCCATCAACCATATGTGCAACACAATGGAGAACTAGGTGGGGAAAAGTAACTTCTGTAATATGAATGTATTCTTCTGTACCTTCAGCTTGCTTTGGCTTCAGCGGTGTTATGTTCTTGTAAATAATAGAAGCTACATTTTTAAAAGCAACAGAATATCAATGAAAAATGTAAGAAAGTACAATTTTATACATGTAGTTGGAGAAAAACATAAAGCAAATCTGTCACATATATTACATACATAGCTGAAAAAAAAAGAGTATTCTTTCTTATAACTACCTCAAAATTTTGACATGCAAATGCTTTATATAAAATTCTAATACTATGATCCCCTTGAGCCTAGTTTTAGAAAATCACATGAAACAAACAACCAAAATATTTGAAGTTGTCTGCTTCTCTCTGAATACATTGCATATTCTAACCAGAACTGCCAGAACTGGTAGTTCCTGCTTTGAGGAAAAAAGTAATTTTAAGACTTCTATGAAGAGAGGTTCTAAAAATGTTATGTCGGATAGTGCAGGTACAACTGTTTGCTAGAGACATGTTCATTAAGTGCTTCACCCTTTATCGCGAATACATTCCGTGCTCATCACTTCTCCTTAAGTAATCACTTGTTGCGGGTTTGCCTCTCTGTGTTTCCCTAGGAAGTGGGGGGACATAGTTTTTAGGAGCTGCTGGAAGCTAAGTTGTAGTATGGCAAGTAGGAGATGACTACATCAGAATTTTGGCTGAAAGGTACAGAAATTGTAAAAAGGCTTTTCCGGAGATGGGACGTGGATTGCTCTAAGCAGGAGTGTAGGTGCTGGGAGCCCTTACGCCTATTTATTTGTGTAGTATATTGAAAGCACACCTAGGTATCATGAGATTTGGGTGTTTTGAAGGTGGATATATTAACTAGATTACAAAGAAGAACTACTAAATTTCAGGAATTCATTATGAAAGTACCCTATGAATAAACTATATGAATATTAAAAGACAAAACCAAACCATAGAAACCACTTCTTAGAAGAACTTTCATATGCGACTGTGGTATAGTTGCATAGTCTGTACAAGTGAAGTGGAGCAAAGAAGCAGAAAAACTCTCTGGGCTTGGTGTCATAAACTGCTGCCCAGTTTTTCAATTTTTTAATTTTCTTTCATCTTTCCAAGGAACTAATTTGGAGATTCCTGGGATAAACTGTCTCTGGGTAAAAAAACATAAAGGGACTATATTATCTAAAGGCAGGCATCTGGAAAGAAATGTGAAGAGAGCCAGTCAGCCACTGCAGCATTTAGACCTCTTCTTAGTTCTGTTATCTTACATCTTCTGTTTTACTTTTCTTGGTCCAGTATATTTCTGCTTTATTCAGACAAAGCTCTTTGAAAACAATGCAGAATGTGACATGCTTTTACTACAAACTAATCATCGTGTAATCATCAAAAAGAGACTCCATACTATGCTTCAACTAGCAACGTCTTTCTACCTCCATTTCAGCAGACACCATCTATTTTGAGGCAATAGAGATACAGGCTTTAAGTCAAATCTTCCTTCTAATACACTTGATTCTTAAAGAAAACTAGATTTATGCGTGCCTGTCCATCCAACTATCCGTCTGTTTGTTTATTAAGAATATTATAATTCTTGTTGTAGCTGTTAAATGTAAAAACAAAAGTTATAGGATTAGTAAGCAAAAGGCATACAAAATCCCTACTTCATCTGATTCTTTAAAGAAAATGAAAAAATAAGAAGTGAATTATTCTACATTCAAAGAAAATTGAGTGTAATTACTGATTTCAAAAAAAGTTACTGAAGAGATGCACAGATGCATTTTGTTTCAAGGGTCTGTGGGGCCTACTGCTCTGGAGTACCACAAAATTCCAAGTAACATTGATTCTACCTGGTTTTACAGACGAAGCAAAATTGAAGGACGTTCATGCAAAGTAGACAATATAAGTCAGTGAATAAAATAATTGCATCTGTTTGTTAGAATAAAATCTGGAAAAGGAAATTGATTTTGATATCCAGGCAAAAGTGAATCCATAGGAGAGCACATGAGTGAAAAGGTTTTTGGAAAGCAGGATTTATAAGGCACATTTCAAAATCATTGTATTTGTTTAGCCTAGAGAAGACTGGGGAAAATAACCCAACATCTAAAACTGATTGTGAAGAAGACGGTCATCATTTGTATTTTGTACCCAGTTGTAGAAGGACAAGAACAATTTGTCTTAATTTACAGTGAAGAAGAACAGGCTACATATTTGGAAAATCTTTCTAAGTACCAGGACAGTTAAAGACTGGAACCAGGGTATCTGGCAGTGCTGGAGCATCTTCCTCACTGGCAGTTCAGAACAGATTAGACAGAACATTTCTGTCATAGTAATGCTCTTACATCTATCTTCTTTCATAATGGTTGGCTCCACTCAGTAAATAATCTGGAATATTAAAAAGTAATTTGAAAAAGAAATTTGGAATGTGGAGACGAAATTGCAGAGTCTGAACACGTGATAAATAAAAATGAAAGTATCATTTTTTTTGTCAGTAGATGTATTAATGTATTTTGTATTCCTTTCTGTATTTTAATTTTCACTTAATTCAATTTTAAAGTTCATATACATATAATTTCTATTTTCAGATTGTCAACAAGGATAAAGCATTTTACCTGTTCATGCAAGCAGTACTGTTACTCTGCTTACACTACTTGATTCTCCAGTCAGGAAGCTCGTTTCAGCATTGTCAATACTTTTTTCCTTGGCTTCTAATTCTATTTAACACATGCTCTTCATCTATGTATAGCTTTGTAGATATTTCAGGGAAATATTCTGCATTCAAAACACATGTAGTTTCTTTTATGTCACATATAGATAACTAGACTTTATTATTTGATAGAGTATCTGAAAAACTCTGATTCCTAAGCAAAACCAGAACTTTGATGGTACATTTTACTTTTTGTGGTTAACAGCCTGTTTTTACTGTGCTAAGTAAAGCCTGTTAGTAATAAAAATGAAACCTAGTATCTATGCTGTGATAATGGAACCCTAAAGTGAAATTAGTTACTGATATTAGAAAGTATCACTTGTATTTCTGCTCCAAACCTCAAGATATTCTATTTTCCTGTACTCAAAAACAACAGTAAAGAATATGTATGGTTCACGTTACCAACGTTCGTGGCCTTGATTATAATGTCATTGGGATATATGTTTTTGTTAGAGCATATAGTAAGAAATGTAAGAGAGCAAGGATATTGAAGGAATGAAGATCATTTGCCTATTCAGAATACTGACAGAATTCAGTCTATTCAGAATACTGGCTAGCATGTCCTTTCTAAGAAATTCAATTTGAAGGATGCTGAGAAAACTGTTTATTACTGTGATAATCTGTTAGCTGCTTAAGGACTTACATATTCATGTCAAACAATAAGTAAAGTCTTCAAATTAAAGTATTTATCTTGCAGTGTGTTTTCTTGTGTTTGGTCTGCGACAGGAAGGCTGTGAACATTTGCAAATGGACTTTTATTGTACCTTCTTCCCTCAAATTGTGTTAGAAAGGTTACAGTTATTAGAAGCAGCTGTAATAAATACGTGACTAGTGTACTTTCACTCAGATAACCTCCCAGAGAAGAAGATCTAAGTAAGAAAAGTAGCATCCCTTCATTTTGGAGCTCAGTCTGTCTTGTTAACTTGATTTAGAAGGAAGGGGTTCCAGTATAACTTTTCTATTTAATACTGTACTTCTAAAAAAAATTTTTTTTAGAGGAGGAAATATCTACTTAGGCTATTTGAGAATTAACTTAGAAAGAGGCTACCCAAGGCTTAAAACCTTTATAATACAAGCCAGTCTGGAGAAAAATCGTTGTCAAATTGATATATTTAATTTTGGGAGTCTTACTTGCCAGCAATAATTGACTGCATTATAACTTTGTTTGTTACAGGGAAAGTATAATGTATGTTAAAATTCCTACAGAACTGTGGTACAAGAACATGAATCACATATCGTTCCACCTTTGTATTAATACAGTTTATGTAGAAGAAAAGCAGCGTAGGTCAGAGCAGCTTTTGGAGGAATATGTTTAGCAAATAACTAGAATGTGTGACTCACATTTTTTTACAAGGATAGGAAAATATAATTCCTGGATGGAAGTTAAATGCTGCTTTAAAAAGGACTCTGCAAGTTGAGTGACTTGACTTCTCATGAAAGCCAAAGAAGTGGCTTATGATCCAAGATGTTCTGTGAAAAGTGAATAATGGTTCTGAATTGTGAGATGCCTTAATGAATTGGACAAACTGAGAAAAATGCAAAAACTGCTAAGGCTCCTTTTACTTACAATTGAAATCTACTTGTCAGAACTTGCTCTTCAACATGTATGTGAATGTAATAATTTTTGTATTTGAACTTTCACATTTATGTTTATTGTTTGAAGTTATAACATGCAAACTATATTTTCAGCTTTGCCATTCAGTTTTCTATTGAACAGTTTAATTTTTTTTTTCTTCAGACTAAAGAAAATATTTACTTAACCAAATGGAATTCATTATGATGAGGAATTTAGTTTTCCTGCATATCTTCAGAGGCCCAATGCAGCTACTGCAGCAAGGTGCCTGTGTCTATTTTGGATAGTATGATACTCAGAAAAATACAGAGCTAATAATACAGAAGGATCAAGTGCCTTTTGCAAAGGTGCCAATGAATTTATCGTTTAATAATTTTGAAAATATTGCTTAGAGATAAAATAGGGACATTCAGAAACAGAATAATTAAAGGGCAGTTAGGAAGAAAAAGAATACATGCAGTTTGATTAACTGAAGTAAACAACTGTATGTGAGGAAACTGGAATGATATTTATTTAAGTTGGCAGGAGAACGTGTAATTGGAGGTAGAATTGGGAAAACATGGTGTGTAGTTATTCTGAGTTATTCTATTTTAGCAGATTTAATGATGTTCTAAAGTGGTGGTAGTCCCCTTATTTAACATAACTGCAATTAGACTGGTCAAAGTAGTAGAAGCTATACTTCAGAAAGACAGTCCTATGGTTCATATAGGTTTGAAAGTATAAGCATTAGCATATGAGTGTGGAAGTTTTTTGGCCAATTTTGAGAAATAGATAAGAAAATGTCAGAATTGAGAAAATATTCTTTTCTGGAGTACTAGGAGGTGTATTTGTGTGTAGTTTTGGGCTCTATTGTGTACAGTATAAAGAGACAATTGCTTTTGTAATGCAATTTATGTGTTAGTTTGTATAGCACTTCTATAGTTTTCCATCTAAGCTGGCCAAAGCACAGAGAGTTATTTTAATTGCCTGATTTCTATAAAATCCATGAATAACACATCTGGGATACTTTTGGCTGCTTCTTTGAGTGGTTGTGTAGATAGATTTCATTGCTAGTGTATATGTGTCCCATGAGTTCAAGGACAAATTATTTGGACAAGCGGAGTCCATTAGAGAGTATCATCAGCTACGACTTGAAGCACCCTCATGTCCTCTATCCTTAGGGCATTAAATAGCAACATAAGTGCAAACATTAGTGGTTTCATTATCTGCATTACATCACGAATATGGAAATAATGCAGTGTATGTATTGTGTGATTCACTTGACTTTATCCGTAATAGTATAACCAATTTCATGAAGTAAATTAAGTCTCTTTTTGATCATTAGTAAAATACAGTTTGAGTTAACATACTAGATATATCTCTTTAGATATGGATAAAGGAGTCATAAGTCACTGATGTTTAAGATATTCCCTAGAGTGATTCTTCAGAGAGCAACATGTTCCACAATAACATTTCCTTTTTCCAAGAGGAAACATACAGCGGGGGAGGGAGGGAGCAGTCTTCCCTTGAACAGAAATCAATTTATTCCTAAATTCCACAAGTAAAGCTATAGTTATGATATAAGACAGTGTCTCTTATTCAGTGTCCTAAAAGCTGTGATTCTGAGCTTCTGGGACACATCCATTACCAGGGTCCACTTGTACTGGTAGGGAAGTCTGATAGAGGCAAGAGGAGCGTGATTACCAGCACAAGTTGCTGCCTATGTACATAGCAAGGGATAAAAGGTTAATCAGCAATATGACATCTCTTTGGTTCACATATTTTAAAGTCCAGGGCCTGAAAAGACCTATTTTATTACTTTCATGCTCCCTGCAGGGACCTTGATAGTGACCAGCTTTGTGCTGAGTCCCTTATGTATTTATAGCTCTCATAGTAGTGATTGTATTTTCAGTACCGTGTTGTACATAGTGTTCAGTGACTTGTTGGTCTCGTGGCTTTTCTCTCTCTTATTGTCTAACAAGCTGTCTGGTTTATGAGAAACAATAAACACCAGAAATGGATTCCCTTCTATGACTGATTGCAGAAGCAAATGCACTGTTACCAATCAGTGACAGAGCCTTCTGTATCCACAACATTACAGGGAGGGTGAAGGGGATAGCAGTTCAGTGTCAACTATCAGTGCCTCAGCACTTTCCTTTGCTATTTCAAATTCAGACTGAAGTTGTATCCATAATCTCCAAACCAATCACTAATCCTCAAGGATTTTCAACTGCCAGTCTGCAAGATGTCTATTTTTACATAGGGGTCCATACAGCAGAGAAAAGACATTAGATTCCTCATATGAACACTGAACTACATTACGGAGTGCTATTACTTCAGTCTTTCTCTTGAACCAAGCGGGAATTTTCTGTTGTGTTTCTCCTGCCTCCTCCCAGAAAAAGTAGCCATCATCACAGCCTGTCTCAGAAGACAAAGAACTGAACTGTAGTACCACAACAGATGATCAGTTCAGTTCACACAGGTCTAAAACTATATGGTCAATAGTTCGCAGACTTAAAAAAACAGCAACATGGATTTGAAACACTTGGTTATGGTTTTGCTGTTATACATCATATTACCAAGAGCTTTTTTACTTCCCAGGGGAGAGATCCCAGCCAGTGGCAGTTTGATTAAATCATGTTTTGTTTCCATGTAAATATTTCAGTCAGGACCCTCTGCCTTGAACATTTGGTTTTGTTTTTCAGGGACTTACCAAACAAGTGCTGATAGTCAAGGTAATAATTAATTACATGCTTTGTCAACAAGCCAGTGAGGGGCAAGACCATCTTCAGGAACTTTTACGTGACATATGGCTCTGAATTAAGCCAGGCAACCTTTGGCGTTAGATAGAGTTGGTAACGTTAGAGGCTCTGAGCCTTTTTAACCTTCAGCATATCTAACCATTGCCACAGGGACTCAACAGCAATGATCTGTCTTCCAGAGTTACCTTTTTCAAATGAGGACTTCTAAGTGTGGACTTGTTCATAACTGATGCAAATAGATGTCCCGTTCTAACTAGGGGAATGCTGAGAGCTCCTGAAAAATATGTGTTGTTTATCTGTTTAATAACACAGTTCGCCTGCTTTTTCTTTTTTACCTTTCTTTGTCGTGTGAAACTTTCAGTACAATCTCTTTGCCTTCTTAGCCAAACATACTCTTCTGAAATAATTATCAGATGCTGCAGCCAAACCCAGTATGATTATAGCTGATAGACTGGGCATTGCCTACATCAAATCTGCTGACAGAAACTATTTTGCCACAGTACAGATCATTTTGTGTCAAATAGAGTCACTTCAACTTACTCACAAACCTAAATGAAAAGACTTTCTGTTTGAGTATTGTAGCATCATCAGTCTCCCTTAACCTCCTCTACTTCACTAGTACAGGACTCTTCAATAGCTTTGACACTAACTGGGGTTTACATAATTTCTCTAAAAGTGCATTTTTCTGCAACAGCTGCTCTGCCTATCTTCTGTACAGGGATATATTATACCTTACCTTGTAGTAAGATTTCTGAAAGACCTTCGTTTGTATTTTTGCTGAATAATGGAGACCTGTCTTATGCATCCATATGATTTTTTACTAACAGAAACTGGGATTTCCTGCCTGCTTCAGCAATATTCTTGTGCCTTGTAAAACACAGCGGGGAAAATAGGAGTGTACTGCATGGGTCACAAATCTCCTAGTGAAATAACAGAAAAGTCTCACAAGCTTCTGCTGTTTGAATTATTATGTTAACTGTACCTGCTTAAGGTCTACTGCCAAACTCTAGGAACAGTGTCCTCTTCCTTTAGAGGAAGCTTGAACTGCTTTATCTTCATTTTTCTACTTCAGTTTTCAGATAAACTTTACATTGATTCCTTGAGCTTTAGTTCTTACCAATTTTTTTCTTAGAAGGGGGCTGATTTCTGTGCATGGGCAAATTTTCTTCTCTTCATTTCCACTCCCTACTATTCTTTTAGATTCTGCTTGCGGAAAGGCCGGCAGGGTTTTAAGTGCACAATATGCATGACTGCATCTTTTCCTCTAACGCATCTTCCCTAACAGTGGGAAAGAATGGCTCTCTCAGAATGTGCTCATCTAAGCTTCCATTTCCCCAGGATCTTGGAAGGACTTCTGTGCAATAGCAGCTTCAGCATCTGCCACAGATAGCAGGCAAACTGGTGGCTAATTGGCAAGAGCTAAGAAGAAATAGATTTCCAGCACAGAGGCAATGGACTCTGCTTCAGAGACTTTGTATCACAGTATCACAGTATGTTCTGGATTGGAAGGGACCTCAAAAGATCATCTAGTCCAATCCCCCTGCTGGAGCAGGAACGCCTAAGTGAGGTTGCACAGGAACATGTCCAGGTGGGTCTTGAATGTCTCCAGAGAAGGAGACTCCACAACCCCCCTGGGCAGCCTGTTCCAGTGCTCTGTTACCCTTACTGAGAAGAAGTTTTTTCTCAAATTTAAGTGGAACCTCTTGTGTTCCAGCTTGATCCCATTGCCCCTTGTCCTATCATTGTTTGCCAACGAGAAGAGCCTAGCTCCATCCTCATGGCACTCACCTTTAATATATTTATAAACATTAATAAGGTCACCCCTCAGTCTCCTCTTCTCCAAACTAAAGAGACCCAGCTCCCTCAGCCTTTCCTCATAAGGGAGATGCTCCACTCCCTTAATCATCTTGGTTGCCCTACGCTGGACCCTCTCCAGCAGTTCCTTGTCCTTCTTGAACTGAGGGGCCCAGAACTGGACACAATATTCCAGATGGGGTCTCACCAGGGCAGAGTAGAGGGGAAGGAGGACCTCTCTCGATCTACTAACCACCCCCCTTCTAATACATCCCAGGATGCCATTGGCCTTCCTGGCCACAAGGGCACAGTGCTGGCTCATGGTCATCCTGTTGTCCACCAGGATCCCCAGGTCCCTTTCCCCTACACTGCTCTCTAATATGTAATTTCCCAATCGATACTGGAACCTGGGGTTGTTCCTGCCCAGATGCAGGACTCTACACTTTTCCTTGTTAAATTTCATTAGGTTATTCCCCGCCCAACTCTCCAGCCTGTCTAGGTCTCGCTGGATGGCAGCACAGCCTTCTGGCGTGTCAGCCACTCCTCCCAGCTTAGTGTCATCAGCAAACTTGCTGATAGTACACTCTATTCCCTCGTCTAAGTCGTTAATGAATATATTGAATAATACTGGCCCCAGTACTGACCCCTGAGGTACTCCACTAGATACTGGTCTCCAACTAGACTCCACACCATTGACTACCACTCTCTGGCTTCTCTCCTTAAGCCAGTTTGTAACCCACCTCACTACTCTATTGTCTAGACCACACCTCTGCAACTTAGCAACTAGGATGCTGTGGGAGACTGTGTCAAAGGCTTTACTGAAGTCAAGGTAGACCACATCCACGGCTCTGCCATCATCCATCCACCTTGTAACATTCTCATAAAAGGCTATGAGGTTGGTCAAGCATGACTTACCCTTGGTAAAGCCATGCTGACTGCCCCTAATAACCTTCCTATCCTTGATATGCCTTGAGATAGCACCAAGGATAAGTTGTTCCATTACTTTCCCAGGGACAGAGGTGAGGCTGACCGGTCTATAGTTACCCGGGTCCTCCTTCTTGCCCTTTTTGAAGATTGGAGTGACATTTGCTTTCCTCCAATCCTCGGGCACCTCTCCCGTTTCCCAAGACTTGGCAAAGATGATGGAGAGCGGTCCAGCAATGACCTCAGCCAGCTCCCTCAGCACCCGCGGATGCATCCCATCTGGACCCATGGATTTATGGATGTCCAGTCTATTTAATTGCTCCTTAACCCAGTCCTCGTCAACTAAAGCAAGCTCCTCCATTGACCTGGCTTCATCTGGGGTCTCAGGGGTACAGGGCTCCCCAGGACAGCCTCCGGCAGAGTAGACAGAGACAAAGAAGGCATTCAGTAATTCTGCCTTCTCTGTATCTTCCGCCACCAGGGCACCCACCCCATTCCTCAGTGGGCCTACATTGCCTCTGGTATTAGTTTTATCCGCTATGTATTTGAAAAAGTTCTTTTTGCTGTCCTTGACCCCTCTCGCCAGCTGTAATTCTAAGGAGGCCTTGGCTATCCTAGCTGCCTTCCTACATCCTCTAACAGCAGCCTTATATTCTTCCCAAGTGGCCAGCCCCTGCTTCCATGACCTGTAAACTCTCCTCTTCTGCTTGAGCATACCCAATAGATTCCTATTCAACCACGCAGGCCTCCTGGCTCCCTTCCTTGACTTCCTACGTGTGGGGATGCTCTGATCCTGAGCGCGGAAGAAGCAATCGCTGAATGTAATCCAGCTCTCTTGGGCCCCTTTTCCTTCAAGCAGTCTTGCCCATGGAATTTCCCCCAGCAATTGCTTGAAAAGGCCAAAGTTAGCCCTGCTAAAGTCCAGGGTTGCAATTCTACTTGCTATGCTGTTCCTGCCACACAAGATGCTGAACTCCACCATCTCGTGGTCACTGCAACCCAGGCAGCCCTCAACCTTTACTGCTTCGACCAGACCCTCCTTGTTAGTGAGGATGAGATCCAGCAGTGCACCTCTCCTAGTCGGCTCCTCCACCATCTGCATGAGGAAGTTATCATCAATGCACTGGAGGAACCTCCTGGACTGTGGCTGGATGGCTGAATGGTCCTTCCAGCAAACATCAGGGAAGTTAAAATCACCCACAACAACCAGGGCCTGTGACTGCGAGGCCACTCTCAGCTGCCCATAGAAGGCCTCATCAACTTCCTCAGCCTGATCTGGTGGCCTGTAACAGACACCCACAACAGTGTCACCCCTGCCAGCCTGCCCCTTGATCCTGACCCATACACTCTCAACTCGCTCATCATCCACTCCTGGGCAGAATTCAGTACATTGTAGTTGCTCTCTCACATAGAGAGCAACTCCACCACCACGCCTGGCTGGCCCGTCTTTTCTGAAAAGGGCATAGCCATCCATGACCACATTCCAGTCATGTGAACTGTCCCACCATGTTTCTGTAATTGCCACCAGGTCATAATCTCCCAGCTGAACATAGGATTCTAACTCCTCCTGCTTATTCCCCATGCTGCGCGCATTGGTGTACAGGCATTTCAAGGAGCGAGCAGAGCACTCCCATTTCTCCCTAGGAGCATAGGAGGCCACCTGGTCCTCATCAGTTCTAGAATGCTGCCCCACTGGGACAAGCCCAGCTACAACCCCATCCCCCTTCGAGCCTAGTTTAAAGCTCTCCAAATGAGCCCAGCTAATTCCTGCCCCAGCATTCTTTTGCCCCTCTGAGATAAACCTTTCCCACGTGACACTGTCCGGACTGGTGTCTTATAGAACCAACCATTATCAAAAAATCCAAAGCCCTGCCTGTAGCACCACTCTTGGAGCCAACCATTTAGAGAATGAATTTTCCTATTCCATCCCACATCGTCACTTGAAGATGGAAGGAGTGAAGAAAAGATCACTTGAGCCCCTGAGTCTTTCACCATCCTTCCCAAGACCTTGAAATCATTCTTCATTGCCCTCAGACTACGGGAAGCAGCTTCCTCCCCATCTGTCTGGAAGACCAGCAGCGGGTAGTAGTCTGTTGTTTACAACATCTCTCTAATGCTTCTTCAAAACAACAATAAACGTTTTAAAATCACACGTGAAAAGGATGGATAGGGATCAACTTCTCACCTCTATCAAGAAAAAAATGAGGGTGGCAGTAGACAAGTTCAAAGCAAATAATACAATAATTATATTGTTTTATAGGCCCACGGGTAATATACTCATGACATTCTTTGCCTGGACAGTGTAGATAAAAGAAGTTCACATGGATCCAAGGAGACACTGCACAACACCTTGGAAGAGAGATCTAGTAAAGGTCACTGGCTAGACAAACCACATCAGGCTCAGGAAACACCCCCTGGCTAAAACAAAGTTGGATGCTGGAGCCCATGAGCAATATCAAATGTGCTTGTCCTGGTCCTGCTGTTGTCCAAGAGCGTGCCTGGGTGTGAACTGGCCTATGTCTGCTGCTGGAGATCGTTAAATGGGCCAAGTGTATGCCTGCCCTGAACCAGTCTGACCTCTTTTGTGTTCTTAAAATATGGTTTGTTTATGAATCTTGGCCTATGCACAGTCTTTGCAAAAATGAAATGAATGCTTTCAAGAACTTTTCCCTCTTTAAATTCAACCAACTAGAACCAACTTTAGTCAGTCCTTCCCTGTTTCTGCACTGTCAACTTTGCTAAATATGTAGTCTGTGTTATTTCAAAGATATTATGGCATGTGTTAATGAAATGTCTCTTCCTCATCTCTTTTTCCTCACTTAATCATGCCTTTACCTAAAACAATTTTTCTTCATCTTTGTCTCTTTAGCAACTTGTTGCTACCATTGTAATTTTGAGTAGTGACTTTTCTTGTTTCTTATGCTGGCCTTCAGATTCTCTCTAGTGCACAGAGAAAATATTTGAGCCCACCAAAGAAAATAGGAAGAAAAAATAACAGGAAATCCATGAGATATTGTTGCTTCGATCACGGTAATTTGGGAGGAGCGATTTTACTCTGATCCTTGTTAAGTGAATAAATCAAATCCACAGATCTGTAATGCCCAATCTGTAAGTAGTGTTGCAAAATGCAGCAAGCTGGGATCACCACCTTCGGCATTCTCAGAAACAACTTTCCTTCTCTTCCTTTCAATTTGGGCAGTTGTCCTGAAAGTAGGTTTATCCTCCTAAGCCACTTAACAGGGACAAGGAAATTCAATGGGAAGTCTCTATATTTAGCAGAGATTAAGGTGGTCGATGCTTGTGTTCAGTTCCCTGGTAGCTTAAAGTCCTTCCAGTGTTCAGTAGACAGGCACAAGTGAACCCAGCGAGAGCTTGACGAGGAGGGGAACAGGAAGGGATGGAGACCAAGGGACAATCTAAAGCCCTTCATAGCATCCCTTCACCCCCTGCTACTGGTAAATCTGCACCTGAACAGCCAGTGCTTTAGAAAAAGGAAAAATAATTTGAAAAAGCCTCTCCTGCTTGGCATTTTACTTTTAGCACCTCAGGTGTTGAGCAAATGAAGGCAAACCTCTGTGCCAGGGCTCTGTCTCTTTAACTTTGTGTGTACACCAGCAGGCACAGTAGGAGCCCATTCTGTTTGAACATACTATAGCATAGATGCCTGATAAATTGGAAAGGAAGGAATCCACGTTTTTTATTACTTGTGTGGCCTCCTGGAATTATCAATATAAGATGAATGAGTTCTATATATACGCTTGATTTAAATTAAATGTTTATGTTTTTTAACAAGACCACTTAAAATTAAGTACAGAAGTAGGGCAGCCCATATTAAGGTTAAATTTACTACAGTATTTTAAAATTACACAATAAGAATGTGACTGGCAGAGCGCTTGGAACAATAACCTACAGAATGCCAAACCTACTTCTGATAGCTTTTTTTCTTTCTTTTAATATACTCATCTACTTTATATTAATGGCTGGTATGTTCAAAATTGAAAAATCTGCTGGGAGATGGAAAAGCAGGCAATTTCATTTTTTTTCTCATCGGGTCCATGAGCAAAAACCGTAAGAGGATGAGATGTACTAGTTCTAAGTCTTGAAGGTCGTGCTGACCAGAAACAATCACTTAAGTTCACCAACTAACAGTGATTAGTCCTTGTTGAATAAATCAGTTTTCAGTGCAACATGTTCTGATTTTTTTTTTTCTTACATATTATGTACATCTATGGTTATTTAACCGATGAAGTGCTCTTTTGCTACATTTTAATTGAATTCCATCTACACATGGTTTACAAATTATAATTGGAAGAATGAATCATGTGGTAAAGAAAAAACATTGTTTTCTATCATAAAATGTAAAAATTAAGAATCAGAGGTTAGCTATATAGATGATTAAATAAAAATAGTACAGGCATGAAATAATCTGAGTAGCGAAAAGAATATTCTGTAAAGACGATATATTTGGTTGAATCAGGGCCTTTAAAATGAAAATAAAAGGCAAATGTAAAATTGTACTAGAATAGACTGTGCAAGCGATGTCTTTCTCTTTTCTGTTTTAAAAGGCAGTTAGAATTGATAATTTGACTCGGAGACACAAACCAATCCACCCAGTCTGCCGATAACATGCGCTTGCAGTTCTGGGTCCTAAACAAACACAATATGGGCCTTGCGAGCGCTTTAGAAAGCCCTGGTTAATAATCAGTTGTCCAGGAGTCCCCTCTGACCCGCACGGGCCCTCCTTCATCTCGGAACAAAACCCCAGCAGCTGTTGCTTGTACAAACCATCCCGGGGCAGCGACTGCACCCCTTGCGCTGCCTCTGCCTCCCGCGGCCAGGGAAAACTGCGCCTGCGACTTACTTACCTTCCGAGTAAATCAAAGAAAACTGGGCAGCCGAGTTCCTGAGGTCTCCATCGGAATAAGGTGGAAGGAGATGACCCAGGGTTAGGCGACCCTGACTATCAAGTGTGTTGCCTTGACAAATAGTAATTGCTTGACAATTGCTCTAGGCTTGGAAAACATATGTTATCATGTTCATGCTGTATCCGCTGATAGAGATTGTTTTCATTGCGCATACTGGCTATTTCTAACTCCACTGAACCTACTGATGTGTGAAAACAGAGATAAGTTCAAACTAGAGATCTCATACTTAAAAGTCTGAAACTTGAAAGTCTCTCCTTTGTTTGAGTTATTCCTCTTGGCTAGCGGATGTCTGTCTTTAACTCAAGAATCAGTCTATGTCCAGCATCTTTGAAAAGCCTTTTTTTTTTTGAATGGTATCTTTGTTAGAGCTGGAGAAGTTTCAATGAAAGAATATCTCAGTTTTGTGCTTGGTGAAGGCTATTGTGCTAATTATCTCCTTGTGTAGGTTTCAGCATTAAGGCTGTTGGACACATTAAAGAGCAGTCCACACTCACAGCTCAGTATTTAAGGCAAATACAGAAGTTCAGCGTTGATTACATATTTTATACACTGTAAGAACTTGAATTTTTTGATCTGTAGCATAACAGAACTTCCTTTTGAACTACTGTCTACAGTTACTGTTTCTTCCCCTTTTGGCAAAAGTTTCAGTGATAATATAAACATATGCCTCTTTCAATTGAAAAAGATCTTTTTTCTATGAAATAAAGTATTCTTTTTGTTTGTTTGTTTGTTTGTTTCTGAAAAACTGCTGAATCTCTCCCTGAAATAATCTTATAGTTTTATATGTTTCTGCATATCTTAACACATGATTGCTTAAAGTATCGAGAAACTTCTCAGTGCAAGAAAAGCTGGTAGAGTTTTTAGGGGTATAGTTTGCTAAAACAAAATAAAGGAAGGGGAGGCAGCATGTGACGTATAGCACTCATATGGACCTAAGTGGTTATAGAGGTGTATGGTTGCTGGATTAAAGAAAAGGCGTCAGGATTCTGTCAGGGGTCAGTACATGGTCGCTCATGAGCTCAGGGGCATAGAGAGGTAGAATATTTGTGAAATGATTTGCAGGGGAATGTGTGGGCTTTGATTCATTTTTTTGCACAGCATCAGAAAATAAATAGGATACTGCTTTCTTATTTGATGAAGACGTCAGTCATCTGACTCAGCATCTTCCATTAAACTTCTTTTCTTATCCTTCCCTCCATTTTTGTGTGCCTTTGTATTTCCAGCAGGCTCTCCCTCTAGAATGACGAATCTTGCACATGCGAAAAGGACAGTTTTGCTACTACTTGTAAATTTGTTGTCATATGACTCAACCTACCGTTATTTTAATTATTGCTTTAAATTGAAATGTCTGCCAGTCTTTGTGTTGAAATTGTATATTATTAACAACTACAATAGTAATACCTAGATCTACTATACAGCTTTTCATCTGTAGCTCTCAACTTTTCTTCTTTTTGACACCTGGAGTGAGCTTCTGTTCTTTTTAAAAGTCACAGAGCTCAGGTAGAAGTGGCTGAGGCAAGATTAAGTGGCATTTATACCTTCTCATCGTTGGGCCGCTTGACAGATGCTGCCATAATGATAGAGCTCTTCTGGCCCCTGAGTGCCACTGACTCACAGCCCAGCATCTCCACAGCGAGACTTCCCCCATTCCAACAGGAGGAGGCTTCTGGCTTCCCTCCACCCTTCCTACAGAAGGATCCTTCCCTGGGTCAGATGGGAGGCTGTGAGTGCCCTTTCCCAATTGGGTCTTTGTAGCTCATGTCAAGAGTGTGGAAAACTGGCGAGGATTTCAGTCACCATAGTTTTTGGTTCTTTTATATGGACATATGACGCAGCATAAGAACTCCTTTAAGGGAGATCTTCCTAGCTGGATTAGGCTTTTGACATTCAGTAGGCAATGCTAACAAGGCACCTTGCCTCTGGAACTGTGAATTTTGTATTTTGAATAGATAAATACACAGGTAAAGAAAATGTTGCTGAACACTTATTTCAGATCTTATGTTATTTTAGACTTTTTATAACCTTAGTATATGTAGCCTTAGGATATCTTATAGGCATTATTTTGTCTCTTAGATTCAAGTTTTAATTGTCCCTATCTTAGAATCGAAAAGCCATTGGTGAAATTCTGAGTACAAGACAGGATGATGGGCCTTGTTTGAACACTCATTCCAAACCTTGGCTGAAACACCGTCCATCTTCCACCTTGGTACAGATTTAACGTCACTTGTATGATTTAACTTGAGAAGTCTATAGGAACAATAACTAGTAATCTACACTCAGATGGTGGGATGAAAGAGATAACAATTATATTCTTTAATGCGTTAATCAATCCAGTTTATTTAAGTGTGTTCAGGAAATGATACTGTCGCTTAATTTCTTTTCTCATTTATTTGCAGGTCTACTTTACCTGTAGTGCTGAGCTATTGAGATAGTTTCCTTTTTATGACTTGTGTCAAGCTTGGAGCTTTCAAAACCATGTGTCAAAGGTAAGTTAGCTCAATGATATTCTTATTTGGATATGTCCCTAGAAATATTGTACGTTTACAGGGGAAGTTTTCGTCACTTAATTGAAGGCTCAGGGCTGTTGATGAGGCACAGCCCTGAGTAAGGGACGTTGTGAAGCAGTAAGCGTTCCCGCAGGGAGCTCTGAGAGAGGTTTTCTCCTAGTGCTCTCCAATATAGTGAGGGAGTGCGCGTACTGCACCAGCTTTTAAAATAGTGCAACCTGATCCTTTCTTTACAGCTCAAAGGGTGGGGGTGGGGAGCGAAGGTGAAAAAATAGTAGTGCAGACCCTCCTTCCCGTTTTGGGTCTGATTTTCTCTGATGGGTGAAGAGAGCATTAATTGTGCATGACCATTAAGAGAAAGGACCCTTTACTCTCACCCTTCACAGTTCCTGTGACATAGGCCAGGTTTAATCTAGTCCATGTTAGCAGAAACTAAGTACGCTTACAGAGTTATAATGAGCTTCATTTTAATTTTCCCTCACTGGTATGTAAATTGTTGCTTGTAAGGGATAAAAGTCTGCAGGAGTTACGATACTGAAGGGATTGCACTGATGTGGAGCTCCTTCTAGTTAGCATGCAGTGTTTATCGCACTGTTTAGTGTTGTAAAACTGAAATGAAATAAACTCCAAATCAAAAAGAGACTATTTAATATTTCTCTAACCAACTAACAAAAGTAAATTTTATGAACTGAAGTGAATTACTAAAAAAATCTTTACAAACAAGGTTAGACAATGTGCAAGTCAGGAGATTGGTTTGTTGGTGTTTCACTTGTTGGTAGGCATTTACATGCTATCCAGATATAGTAGATCATAGATCTAGCTTGGAAATACTACCAAAATTAATGTTTAGTCAGTAGTTATGACAGCCAATCAGTACACTGTCATACAGTGGAATCTTTGTGAAATTTATTCTTTCATAAGAAAGGATGTTCATGCACATACCACGTTCAGCCAGAAACAAGAATATTAAAGAGTCCTGAAAAAGTACCGTGGTTTCAATATTGTTTTGCCAGCTAGTGTTGCCTGGTCTTCAGCATATTTATTTTTTACTTCTTTGTGCAGTGTAAAGGGCATATTTTCATCTGCTGAACTACTGCTGATTTCCGAATTTCCATTCATCTTTTACCAAAGATTTATTTGCAGCTGTAATCCATGCTGAGAGCACTTTTTTAACGTGATAGGTGTGTCCTGTGTACACATTATGTACACATTTTAAAGTAATGCCCTCACCAGCTAATTTCATCTATACATATATAGTATTGAGACTGTTAACTGTACATGTAAAAAATATTCATGAAAACTACTACAGTACTTAAGGTATTCTGAAAAATATATTACTTTTTATGAAGCATTAATGCCGAACTTTAAAACAGTTCTATTAGACATCCCTCAGTATAGCTAGAGGATAAGACTCAGAATCCAGAAGTAAGTTCAAGGGAAGGAACTGGGGAAAACAATACTTCTCATTTCCAGATACTAGAAAGGATACCTGCATAAAGATTTCTCCAAGTATGCTATCAGTCTTCAGTTAGAAGGGTCATGACATTACTGTCTAGCTGCTGGAAGGAGGAGAGAGTTTTCTTTCCCACTTTCCATAAAACACCAGTTACTATAAAAGGATAGATGGAGCTGTGCTGCTTTCTTCCTGTACCTCTGGCTTTATTTTTTAAAACTTTTTTTCCTCCCCCTGTATCTTCCCCGTTGTGAATACCTCCTGCGCTTTCCTGCTGTTAATAGTTTTGTCATATGAGTCCAACGATATAAAATGGACATTTCAGATAACTCAGGAGCTGGGTACGGGCCTCTAGAAAGCAGTAACTGGACTTGCAGTCTTGTTAGTTATGCATCGCTGCTGCTTGTTAAAGTGCTGCTGTGCAAAAGCTGGAACACTGGAACTGTCTGCTTGCAGAGCCAGGACCACTATACTGTCTTTATCCATCCAATTTCCAAATGTAAGATAGTAACACCCTTTTCAACTGAAAAGATAGAAAAGTGTTTTAAGTTTTGAACAAAAGCAGTAGAAATTCGTAGCGTGGGCCCTTGTGGCCACCAGAGAAGACTGCTTGCTGTCATTAGGAATTATGAGGCTTCATTTTTTAAAAGAACTCGGGGAGGTACAAAATTATATTTAAAACATAAAAAGTATCAGACACCAAACAGTAGAGTCAAAATGGTCACAGATACAATGCTACAGAAGCAGCTGACAGATAATCTTTTTCAAGAGTGGAAAGGGAAAGGAGTGGTCATTCAGATAATCATATGCTAAATTACTCATTTATGCAATTCAGGTAATCAAAAGTAAAGCAGGCCTATATAAATCAATAATAAACAAGCTATGTTTTATAAAACAAGACAAACAAGTAAGAATCTTAGTCTTGCAGACCTAAAAAGCCTTTGTATTGTAGCGTAAAGTTAAGTAAAAACTACAACCTCCCAGTGAGTTAGTATAGTTTCACTTTTCTTTATACTCTAGTAACCCAACTCTATTCTCCAATGCTTTTTGATTATTAAACCAGAAGAGGCTATTAATGTGCGGAGATATGTATGTGTGTGTGCACATATATATATATGTACCTCCTTCCTGAGTGGATTAATTTAAGACATATATGTAATACAGAGAAAGTAGAGAAAGTATGCCCCTGTTTTATTTACTGAACACTAATACCTTTACATGTGGGATAATGAATTAACGTTTATAATCTCTGGGAGTGTGAGAGATCTGCAGAACAACTAATACCAATCCCAAGGCCAGAATTCGAGAGCAAAACAGGTTTGGGGTACACGGGAACTTAGCTCATGGTGATGGGATTTGGCTCCAGTTCCTGTGCCTTAGTCTGTAAGCCATGTCCCTACCCAAGCTGCTTTTCCAACCCACCGAATACATCTACCTGCCTTTTATTTTCAGAAAACGGACAGTGTTGGGATGTGCTTTATACAGTTGCCACTTTGATCCCTTTCTGTGACAAGCTCCAGAGCTGCAGCATCAGCCTGGCAGCAGCACTTGGGCTCCAAGTGCAGCAGAACTAGAGACCTCCAGGAGCCAGTTACAGCCCCCGGTCACTGGCCAGCCCATTGCCTGTAGAAGTCAGCATGCTGAAGTTGACATTGATGCCTCAAGGGACTAGCTACCAGCTAAACAAAACTGGAGCACAGGGCTAGCCAAGCATAGATTCTCTGTGACCCTGTGTCAGGACCTGTGATCCTGTTGTAAAAGCCAGCTATGTTACCTTCTTGCCCTCTGAGACTCCCAGGGAATCCCCAAGTAAATGAGGAGGGGAGTTATTTACATCTCCTTTGTGCCTCTGTCACAATTTTGTTTTTCTTTTTTTGGGGGAGAAACCAAAAAGTGATGGGATACTTTAAAAAAGATATATTTGTTCCCTTATGAAGGCTTACTACAACAAAGCATGAATAATTTGCCCCATTAATTATAGATAGTGGAAAATGTGTAAGTATCTATGTGGTTAAAGAAGTGAGCGTACTGCCATTGACAGTATCAAAACTGTCGTGTACAGCCTGGAAAGGCAAATGCATTTGAATATCACTGGTGGGTTAGAATATTTAGAAGCCAGGAGGCTATAAAATCTAACTATTAAATATACTGAGAGCAGAAATGCTCATTTGCTTGTGCAGAGGAAATAGAGCAAAGATACACCACAGCAGAGAAAGCTAGCAGGACAAAGGAGATACTATTGACTCATTCCAGACTGCCGACTTAGCAGCTCAACTTTGTTTCCTTTTAACTTTTGTAACAGTAGGAGCTCAAAGCTTCTCAGTCTATTTTCTGCACAAATAGAAACACCCAGACTTCAAAAAGTAGTACACTTTGAAGAAACCCAGACCATTAACACATTAAAAACTGTGTGTGCTACTAAACAGGGCTTCACGGTTACTTGCATTTTGCAGTGAGTAGATGCTGATGTTTTAGTAATAATAATTTTACACTGCTGCATTCTGGCAAACAATTCTCGACAAGTATCAGTTTGTAAAACACTTTTTGTTGGTTTTAGTGTGATACAGATTTATTGACTTTGCAGTGGGTAAGTACGACTCTGATATTTTCACAGACTGAGTAAAAAAACTCACTTCCCGCTCCCCCCCCCCCAGTAGCATATTGCAACAAGTTTCTAACCCTCTAACACTACATTCGTAACATTGGAGAAAGCATACGATATGTGAAATTCAGATTTTTGTCCTCAGCGCTTTAATCTATTTCCCATTACAAAAAAAAAAAAAAAAAAAAACCACAAACCACCAAGACCACCGACAAAAAACCAGCTTTTTATTGTCCACTCTGGACAATTAAGTGTTCAAGGCCATCACTAGGACAGCTTCTCTGCTCACATTTTCCCTGTGCCAAACCCCACCAGGGGCATATTCCCGGGCAGGAGACCAGCTCCTCGCGTCCCAGCTTGCTCCTAAGCGGGTGCCCAAGACTTAAGACGGCGGTTTAACTTCACAGATATCCCCCGCTTAGAAGTACACCTCGCCTCTCTCACAAGAAATCGCTCCTCGAGTGTACAGTATGCGCTTAAAACGTCATAAAACGTCATAAACGCAAATTAATCGGCATCATGTAAACCAGCCCAATACTAGAGCGTGTACATTTGATTTAACTGTTGGAGCATTCGGTCTTGGGCTCGGCTCCCCAGGCCCCCAATGTTCACGGCTCCGGTCCCAGTGAAGGGGGGGGAAATGCGGGCGGGGCTCCCGCGTCCTGCCTTGGCGTCGGGGGCCGCGCCACCCCCCGTTGGCGTGGCGGGCTGTCACTCAGGAGACGTCACAATACGCCTGTGTGAGCGCTGTAAACACTCGGGCGGGCGTGTATGTGTATGAGTGTCGCGGGGGCGCGCCTCCCCCCCCCAACCCCCTGGCGTAAGCCCGATCCGGGGGGGGAGGCGCGCCCCCGCTTGTTTCCCTGCGCGCATGGTAGCGGCACGAAAGGTAGCATCACTGGAGCAGGGATGATGTAATTCTCCCTCTGGCCAGTAACTGCCTGCGCTTGCACCGATCCGACTGGCAAACGGGAGGGGGGGGGGGGGGTGTGTTTTACTCGTATCAGCATCTCCTGACCGCGCAACCCCCCCTTTAAACGCCGCTCCGCTCGTCCCGTCCCCCCCCACCGCCTCCCCGCGGCGCGGAGGAGGGATAGGGGTTGGGGCGGGGAGCAGAGAGGGGGCGCCCCGCGTCGTGTGTGCAGGGTAAACACGCCGGTGAGCGCCGCGCCGGCGGTAAACAAGTCTAAGGTGCCCTCCGCCGCACGGCAACTTGCTGCGGGCGGGGTGTGCCCCCCCCGCGCACACACACGCACACACGTACACACACTTCCCCCTAACAAAAGCCCGTTTAATATCAGCGTCAGCTTTTGTTCGGCGGGCAGCGGCAACCGTCCCCTCTCCCGATCACTTCATTTCACCGATTCCCCCTCCTCCCAAATCCGCGGGTCCCTCACGCCCCGTCCCCCGTGGGCGCATCCCCACTCGCTCCGTGGCTCTTCTCCCCTTCAAACCCCCCCAGTCCCCGGAGCGCCTGGTCCCTCCCGCCCGCTCTCCGGGGCAGCCAGCAGGTAGGCGAGCAGGCAGGGCCCCCCCGCTTCCCTCCCCCTTGAAAAGGCAGTAGCTAAGTGGCACTTACTGTCAGAAGAGGAGGGGAGGAAAGCCCTTCTTTCGGTGCAAAAGCAAAATAGCCACTCGCAGGACGTTGCCAGCACAGGAGACAGCGAGGAAAAAAAAATACAAATAATCTTCCAGTAGCGCGTGTGTGAGAGGAGAGGAGGGAGGATTCGGCTTTTAACCGGAGAAAAATAAAATCAAAAAATAACCAGCCCACCCCCCACTCGGTTGCCTTTTTTTGTGCAGTTTCAGCAAAGCTGCGAGGAAGTTGGTCCTTTTGTTCCACTATTTATAGATTGCGTCAACATTGCGAAAAGGAGAAGGCGGAGCGGTGGCACTTACTCCTCGCCGGGGGGGGGTTAGAGGGGGGTGGGGGTGAAGATATCGGGGTGGAAAGGCGGGACGGACACACACACAAGCAAGCCCGGTGTATACAAGCGACCTCAGCGCTCTTCCCACCCGCAGCCCTCCGGAGCACGGGGGAACCGGGCGGTGCGGCGGCGGGGAGAACCGCGCTGCTTCCCCGACCGGCTGCCGCCGCACAGCACCGCCCCGCGGGCGGCGAGGCGAGGAGCGCCGAACCGAGCGGCGGGGCCCAGGGCCCCGCCGCTCGGTTCGGCGCTCCTCGCCTCGCCCGTATTCTCCACCTTCACCCTCCCCGCGGTGCGCCTCCATCCCCCCTGATAGAACCTGTTGCGACCCCTCAGTTGAAAGCTCCCAGGGCAGGTGCACACACTGTCCAGCTCCGCTTTCTTTCCGAAGTGGCCGAAGGGTTAATTCGGGAAGCCGAGGGGAAAACATTTTAAAACCCGGGGATCGTGAAAGTTAGAAGTCTCTCCTCTTTCGCCACCCGTGAGGAAGGCGGCGAGCTTGAGGGGGTGGGGGAAACCGGCGCTTTTCTGGCCGAAGGCCAATATTTCTAAAGTGAATGTAAACAAAGAAAACTGCAAACACCAGAGGAGGGCCTTCCACCGCCGCCAAGGCTGGGTAACGTGTTACCAAACGGGTGCCGAGCTTTGCCTACCCCCCGTTTCCCTCTTCGTCCTCAGTGCCTACGGTCACCCCGGCCACCGCCCCGCTGGACGGGGGGAGTTTCCGCCGGCGGGGACGGCGCAGGGTAACAAACCTCAAAAAAAAAAAAAAGAAAAAGGCTGCTTTTTAAAATTTGCTTTCAACCCGTTGGGGGTTTTTTGTTTGGTTTTGGGGTTTTTTGGGTGGGTTTTTTTTTGGCTTTTTTTTTTTTGAGAGCGAAGGCTCGCCCCTCCCGCCCCGGGAGGCATATCCGCCGTGCCCTGGGCGGGCGGAGGCCGGGACCGGGCTTGCCCGAGCCTGCCGGGCGCTCCTGGCTGCGGCCTCGGGGTTGCGTGGAGCTGCTGGTAACGTGCTCGGGGAAACATTCACGGAACTCCTGCTCCGTTAGCAAAACCTTCTGTGTTTAGGCGGGGAAATCCTCGCTTGCTCGCACCAAGGCCGAAGGGGTTTCACTGCGGGTTTAGAGAGGAGCTGGAGGGAAGGAGGAAGGCTGGAGGCGTGTGTGGCCGTGACACCGGTTGCGTGATCGCTCTAAAAACACCCGTGATGGACATGCGAGCGATGTGAAATCCAGCCGTCGGACTGGGCGAGGTTTGGAATTTTTTTCCCCCGCTCCTCACTGTCGTGAAATCTATGGGCGGATGATTTTCCCTCTTAGTTATGCTTCGTGACAACGGATGCCTTCCCGATGATGATTTTTCTGGGGGAGAGTGCGAGTCCCTCGGAAAATCTCCCGCCCCGCCCCAGCCCACGCACGGCCCCTGCTTGCTGGGGCGCTTGGGAGCTCAGGTAATGGTTGCGGAAAGCTCCGAGTGAATAAAATAAAATCCGTTACTGTGGTTCCTTTCCTGAACCGTCCCCTGATCCCGGGCTTTCCCTCTCTACAACTTTGTGCTTCGCAGTGAGGTCGCCGTCCCACTTCGCTGCTCTTGCGACAGAACACGAAGCTTGCTCATCCTCCGTGAGCTCTCCGTGGGGACTGTGGATACTTTTTTTCCTGCTCTGCTGTGGTTAAAACAAAATAAAAATAGAAAAATAATAAAAAAGAAAAAAACGAAAATTACCTAGTTCCAAGGCGAACAGTGTTCAGTGTCACTTAAAAGACGGATGGTCTTTTGCGTGCAAAACCCTTGGCAAAAGTGAACTCTTTTAACAGCCCTTGAACCGGTGATGTAAAACTTGATTGGTGGTGGAAAGTAGCAAGTAGTGGTAATAAAGAATAGATACAAACTATCAACCGTGAATAAGCCTTCCTGGAAAGAGCCGAGATCTGGATAGGGAGTAGGGGTCGGCAATTCGCTTGCTGCTTCTCTGAAATTTTAGAAGAAAATGGGAGTGTGACACGCTGGCACAACTTTTTAAAAACACGCCTCTGGGACAAAACTGTTTTTAAAAAAAGAAGAGTAGCATTGCGGTGGAAGTGGATGAAGGAAGATAAAAGCGAGAGATGAAAGGTGCGAGCACTGAGGAGCCGGCACGTCTGCCCCCAGCGCTGCCCGCTTCGCCGCAGTCCCACCGCCCGGAGCCGGGGGCTGAACTTCGGCAGAAGCCACGGCGTTCAGAAATGTCGCAACAGCACTTTGGAAGTCTCTAAAGAAAAGCTGAATTGTTCGAACTTAGGTAACTTAAGGAAACTCGTTATGACCTACATTGCTTTTTCTGAGTCAGCAGCCTCAGCCGCAGCCCCGGCGGGTCCGGCCGCGCTCCCGCAGCCGCCGCGCACCCGCGGGCGGAGCCGCCTCCGCCGCCCCCCTCCCCCGCCGCCGCCCGGGCTCGCTGCTCCACGGGTTTACAAATAAACTCGCCTGGATCGAGACAGTTTCACTTCTGCGTCAGGAGTGCCTCCGCGCGTTTGTTTTTTTTTTCTTTTCTTTTTTTTTTTTTTTTTTCCAGGTTTGCGGACAGAGCACTTTGCCTGCTTCTGTAGTGGTTTACCGGCTGGTTTGTGAGGGAGAAAGCTAATTTAAGCGAAGGACAAGAGATTTTTTCCCCAAGTTTTTAAGAACTGTACTATATTTTCCGAAGAGGTACCGATTGTTTCCTGCACCGGGCAGGACATGCCTTGTAGGGAAAAGTTCCTATGTGTTGCACGCTGCTTTGCTCTTCAGATAGACAAGGAAACTCTGCAGTTCAAAAGCTTACCAACAGCTTTCCATATTATTTCTGTAATGTGATATAAAAGTAGCAATGATTAAGCTCCAAATGTTCACATTCTGAAGACTCATAGTTTAATCCAGTTTGCAGCGAGCTCGGACAGTTACACGGACCTTTTGTAAAACTCACGGTCAGCATCAGGGGGAGAACCAAGAATGTTTTAACATCTTAATTAAAGTAATCTGTGCGCAAAGTTACCGCATCACCCCAGCCGGGCAAGGGACTGGGAGAATCAGCCAGTCCGCTTGCTTTTATGTTCAAAATGACTAAAGAGTCGGGATGAAATGACCTCAAAAAACTCCGCCTTTCGAAAAGAAGCTCTCGGTGTCTCTCCCTTGCCCCCCGCCGCTCCCCCGCGACTCTCACTTTTTATTTATCGCCACGCCGTTGACATCAGCAACCAAACTGAAACGAGAAAAAGCAGCTCCAAATGCCTGGATTTTCCGGTCAGGCGTTTACCGGGTTTGCACGCTGCTCCGAGCGCTGCTTTTGGTATTATGATCATTATCACTGATATATTTTTGCAAACTTTCAGGATCTTATTGGCCAACTACAGCAATTCACCTCATTTCAATATGGGACAGAGACAACAAATCCGAATTCTTTTATTTTTTTTTAAAAAAAGAAACTTTCAGAGCAGTGCGTGGATTAGGTTCTCTGTACTAACAACTTTTAGCAGCTCTGCGTTTCCTGCAATAGTGAGATTTCAGTCTCCCTTCTTAAGAAAAACAGCGAAATTTGGAGATAGCGATCAAAAGCTGCTCCCCGTGCCCCTAAGCAGCGAGTGGGGCAGGAAAACGCCAGCTCTAATTTTGGGGTTCGGGAAAGGGTTGTTTCTTGGTGGGGAGGTGACATCTCTCCCAGCCTCGTTTCCCCACCAGATGTTTGCAGCTGGACACGGGGGAACGTCGCTGCTGTCTCACCGTGGGGACGAGCAGCCACCTCCGCTCTGCGCCTGGCGGGTGCTGCCAACCATCACCACAGAAATTCAGCATCTGCCTGATTTTATTTTTCAAAGAACCCCCAAAATTCCCCCGTGGTGTCACGGAAAGAGCGCGGTGGTAACCGCCGCTTCACAGATCTCCTTGCTCACAAGCCCCAAATGTCAAAGGCGGGGAAAAAGCATTTGTGCTTAGGGAGGAAAAAAAAAATCAGACATAGCTTGGGAGGAGAGGGGTGTGAGGGAAGAAGGGGTGAGAAGGGTTTTGGCTGTGCAGGAGCTGACACGATGCGTTTCCACTTCCATCGAAGCGGGAGCGACTCCGGCATCCCGCTCCGGGGTCCCGCTCTCTTCCCTGGCGCTTTGCTCGGGGCTTGTCCGGGAGCCCCGCGGCTCCCCCGGTGCCGCAGCCCCCGCGCCCTGCTGGGCAGCCCCGGGACCTGCCGGCCTCCCCCTGCCCCTCGCTCGGACGCCTCCGGAGGGCTTGGGCAGCCCCGCAGGGGGTCGAGGGCAGGCGGCAGAGCCCTCTCCGTTCCCCCAAACAGCTCTCCGTGCGATCAAGCCCGCAGAATGGGCTCGAAAAGCGAGACTTTGGGAGACCTGTGGAGGGAGTGGACGTGATCTGCGCGTCAAAGCGAAGCTGAAGGATCAGCAGCCGCAGTTAACACCAGTCACTTCTACCGAGATTTTGAGACTTTTTTTTTTTCGGTCTGGAAACTTTTCTATCTAGAGCAGCGTAATTTCGTAATTAGTTTTTCAGACACCGTTGTCTACATCCAGCGCGTGCGACAAGGTTGTTAAAAGACTGGATGTTTTTTGCTCACGCCGACTGGATCTCTGCAAGACTTAATTAACCCCCTGCGCCTCATCACGTTTCTTTTACCGAACAAACTAGCAATTTGAGCAGCCTGCGGTCAGCTCGGTGCTGCTCTGCATTGCAGGGCTGAAAGGTACGATGCAATGTCCTCAAAGTGATTGCAGACTTTCAGGATATTATCGAGGTTAAATGAAAGTCCCGGGATGGTAAGAACAAAAAACTGGTAGCTGTCCAAGAACAAAATCGTTATTTTTAATTGAGTCGAGTTGGATTTTTTTCCCCTCCCTTTTTCTTTCCTATCGTAGCTGCAACGTAGCTTTGTTTGCGTAATTAATGGAGGCTTTAAAACGTGCTCGTCACGACTGACTGGCGGGAGGATACATATAGCAAATAATGACAACTCCTAGCGAAAGAAATGCGGTGACCTGGGTTTGGATGACGGTGTCCCAGCAACGATTAGTCTTTTCCTGTTTGACTTTTTCTTCTTTTCCTTTTTTTTTTTTTTTTTTTTGAACTTTAATTATTTCAGAGCTGTGTCCAAGAGCAGAGGATGTTATTTCAGAAATACTCTCCGTGACCCCCGAGTCGCCCCTGGCCGGAGAGGGGCTGCCGGGCACCGGGGCCGGGAGCACGGGGAGCTCATTTTCTAGCCGCGAATGTAAAATTTCTCTCTCCTTTTCGTTCCCCAGTTCAAAGATTTGGCTGATAACAACCAAATCTCTGTGTGATCGCTTGCTTTCCTGCCAGGCTCAACATCCAGCTCATCCTCTCGATGTCAGGTTTCCGAGTGCCCCGTTTTCGGACACTCTTTTTCTCAGAGATGTCCTCAAGCCCATATTTTTATGTGTCCTCCCGTCCCTCTGCCGCCCCAGTGGCACTGGGGCTACCGATTTCGTCTCTCGTCAAACTGCGCGTAGATTTGGGTGTAAATTCAGGCAGCTTGAGCTCTACAGACGCCTACGTTATCTTCCTATTTGACGTAATTAAATTAAGTGATTTTAAATCTCGTCGTTACGAACACCAAATGCAAATATTCGGCATCTTGAGTGTCTACTGGTACTTTTATTTCTCTCGACACATGTGGAGTTATTTAGCATATAGAAAGAAGTGAAGAATCACCTCCTTTTAGCAGGTCAAACGGTGAAATTTATCGAAGAAAGTTCAGCGAGTCAGAAGATGCTGAAATAGCGCTGTGAAAAAAAGCAGCAACAACTGTTTTGTGGTGATTTTCTGTCCCGAAGTTTAACCGCCTTCTGGATTTGAGATAGCCGCTTCTTTTTGCTTTTTTACTTGTCCTGACAAGACACCGAGTTCCGAGGGGCCCGATCCTGCTCCCGGGGCAGTTACCGGCGAGGTGGTGGCGGGGCCGGATGCCGGAGCGGGGGTCACGTCCACACTTAGGTCTTGGTCAGGCGAAGCGGTGCGGAGAAGCCGCTGGCAGCCTCTTGCGGATCTGTCTCTCGAGCTGGTTTTGGCTTACGGGAAAATGAGTAGTTACTGTAAAACGTTCAAATTGCTCCGATGGAAACTTTCCGGTGTATTGGAAATACGTAAAGACAGGAACGATAATGACAGAACTTTGAAAAGTAACTTCTGACTCCCTGAAAAGCAAGAAAAAAACCTTTCAGGACCTGGTAGTTAATGATAGTCATTTCCATCCCGCTTCGCTGAAAGCAAACCGCGTGTGTTTGAGGGAGTTTCAGACTTTCCGTTTCCCCCTCGAAGTGCGGGGGAGCCCTCCTTGACCCACCGCCTGTCCCGTGGTCCACGGGCACCGCCGAGTCGCCGTCCCTCTTGCCCGCAGGTTTCCCCGGGAGGACACCGGGCGAACCTCCCGGCAGCGGGGTCTCCCTGCCGCCGGTATTCGTTTTTCCCCGCTCCCCCCGTGCCTCCTTGGCCGCCCTGAGCAAGGCAGAGGGCCCGGGGACCGCCGGACGGGCACGGCCACCGCTGCCACCTGCGTTGCGCTCCCCAGCCGGGTCGAGCTGTTCTGCAGCGCTGCAAATACTTTCAAGTCATTAGTGCTTCTTAGTTGCCTTTTTTTTTTTTTTTTTTCCCTTTTAATTGTTTCTCTGCTTTCTCTACACCAGCCTCTTATCTTTTTCTCGCAGACACTCGACCCAGTGAAACCAGTGGGTGTGCAGGCAGTTGCGGCAGCCCGAAGATCTCGCTTTTTTTCCCTCTCCGCTAAACGCTGCAGTTAAAATGCTGGCAGCGTGGTGATTCGTCTCCAGCTGCTGCTGCTGGTCAGTATTTACCGCTAGACAGTCGTTTATCTCCCGAGTTCAGCTTATTATTTGTTTTTTTTTCCCGGAAGGGAAATGCAAAAGAAATTTGTATTCGGCCATTTTCTGTAAACTTGACACCCCGAGCTGCGGTTTTGTCCGTGCTCGCACTTTCCTGGGACAGCCGAAGCGTTGCTGGCGTTTCCCTGTGCACGGTAACTTTGTAAACACTACAGCTGGGCTGCAAAGCAACTTGTGGGTCCCCATCTACAGAGCCCCCGGCTCCTTTTCCCGTCGGTGTTTCTGTGGCAGTGGTCGTGAGCTGTCCCGGGCCACAATTAACTCCTCTCGTGACCCTGGGACTGTCACCGAGGGGTGCACTCGCCGAGTCCCTCCGTTTCGTGCCGCCCGGCCGATACACGGGGGGCGACCCTCGCCCGAAGGCAACCCGGAGGACGCATCGGAGGAGGATGGATACCCGCGGAGGAGCTGTGGCAGTGCTGGGACAGTTCGGGACTGTGGTCGAACATTGCTGGGATAGCCTGAGACTGTCCTAGAACAGTTAGAGCAGTGCTGAGACATTCTGTGACAGTGCTGGGACAATGCTGGGGCAGGCTTGGACTGTCCTGAGACAGCTAGGATAGTGCTGTGACATCCTGAGATAGTGCTGGGACAGCTTGGGACTATGTCGGGACTGTGCTGGAACAGTTGGGACAGTGCTGGGACAGTCTGGGACAGTTAGGGTAGTGCTGGGATATCCTGGGATGGTGCTGGGACTGTGCTGGGCAGGCTGGGAGAGGGCAGGGCCAAGTAGGAGCGAGCAGCCGAGCCGAGTCGAGGGAAGGCAGGGATAGGGGATCCCCGGCCTCGGCTTCCCCCGCTCCTACCGGGGAGCCCACTGGGGACACCCTCGACCCCGGGGCCCTGACCCGCCTGCCCACGCCGGGCTTCCCAGGCAGCACCGCGGCCTCTGGGCGGCGGGTGCGGAAGGTCGGAGCGGGGCCGGGCCGGCCTGCGGAGCTGGTCCCGGGCTCTCCGGGCAGCTCTCCCGGGGCTCTTGGCAGCCATCTGCCGCCTCTGGCCGTGCTCGCCGGTAATACGCGGCTGCCGTGCTGCGGCGTTCAACGTGTCCGCGTCTCCGCATCTCTTCCATGTAAAAATCAGCGTCTAGCCCAGAGCTCGGAGAAACGGCCGATAACATCAATCCGTTCTGGTTTCTCCCAATACACCTTGTGTTTTCCTCCCTCGTTGTTGTTTTGTTTATTTGTTAGTTTTTCTTTCCCCCCTCCCGAGGACACGGGGCGGCTGCCCTCCGCTCCGCCGCCTCCAGTCCACTGAGAGCGGCACTACCAATGGTTCCCCATAGCTCGGGGGCGACCCGACGTGCTCCTGCTCACAGACCTCCTTCTGCCCGTCCATTTGTCGCGGCAGAATCGGACCCGTTAGGTGGAAACTGAAGGGCAAATGACAAAAAACAAAAAACTGACGTAAACATGAAAATAAAAAAAGGTGGAGTTATGTTTGCATCTCAGTCGTGGCCTTCCAGAGCTCCCAAGCAAGCTGAAAGCTGCTGGAGTACTTCGTGTAACTGAGAGTGTGGGACAACGTTTCCAGGAGAATAATTTAGGCTTATTATATCTATATTATTATATATATATCAAAGACATCAATACTCATTTATTGAAACTGAAAATTATTTGCACTCTGAAATGCCGCTGGCTCTGAAAAAGTGTTTTCTTCATTACTTTTGCTTAGAGATATAAAATGCTGACCTTTCTTGGCCATGGGCATTTAGCAGGCCAAGCTCATTAAAGATGTGTGCTTTGTACAATCCCACAGGACAACTTTAATCGCCGGTGAAATGTTATTTGACTTGGCAATGTAACAGTGGGGATTTGACTCATCAAGATGTAAATTAAGGGTACATAGAGAAAAAAATGTTTCTCTGCGTACATCTGAATGTGTATGCTCTCATGTTAATAGATTAATTAATATTACTTCTCAGTCATAAATTAATAAGTGCTCTAGGGGGAATTCAGGGAAGAGTAACCAAAATGATTGGTGTACTGAAGGGCTAATATATGGAGAAGCATTGTTCAATATCTGTAATGTGTGTCTGCACAGATAGAAATGAAAGTCGTTTAGGTAATGAAATGTGTGTGTTTGTGGCCAAGGAGATTTGCAATGTGCAAATGCAAAGTATTGCTTCTGCCGCAGCGCTCAGTTGCCTAGAATTCAAACTGGTTTTGGGTTGTTGCTTCAAGGTATGCAAACTCTAGCCAGAAATGAGATTTCAGAAGCTTCACAAGCCTGGGCTGTTGTATCACCTAACTCTACGTGACTTAATGTGCATGTTTGTCACTCTTCTGAGAGTCCAGACTTTCTCATGTATTTCGCAGCAGATTGAAGCACCTGATTTGGGACTTTCTATACTACCTTAGAGCCTAGGACCCTGAAATCTGGATATAATAGCACTAGCATATAGGTACTGTACCAGTTTTGTCTCTTTTTTCCCTATATTGCAGTCATTCTTCCCCACAAAGAAACAAAAGGGTGTTGGAGAAAACATTTGAAGGAGAAGAATGTGTCCTCAGGGTTAGCATTTCTTCACTTTAATAGATATTTTTATATTTTTAAAAAATCAGCTATTACACCCTGTTCTTGTTTGTATGTTGCTTACCTGGCTTATAAGCTTACCTGGTAAGATCATGTTTGGGGAGTCCAGAAATTATCTAACTCAGAGCAATTCTTTATACTGACTTACAGTGATTATAGACATAGCATGTTTATAAAATGTGATAGTCATGTCATAGGCATGATGGCTCAAGGATATCAACAAGACAGATTAAAATGATAAAATGTGTATGAAAAGGAAGTCCTTTTAGTTACTAAAAGCATGTCAGTGTAAAATGGTACTAAGAAAGTGTTTGCTCATGACAAAATAGTTACCTTATTTTAGTAAATACAGCTTGCCTTTTATTACAGCTAAAGTGAGTGGCTCAACTATGGGGGACACTACAAAAACTATAACTAAGTTAACACATCAAGACATCTTTGTAGAGACCCTTGCTCTCCATATGTTTTATACAACCATTTCTAGTACACATCAGCTATCTCTGACACAGATTTCAGGAAACATACCAGCAACACCTAATTCACTGCCCAGAAGTATGTTTAGTTCAGAAACTTTGGCAAAATTTTCCGCATGAGAGTCTTATCCATCCGAAAGCATCTTGAATTATTTGGTGCTTGGTTAGCTCAGGTGGAGCCATAGGCCTGGACCCCCAAATGTCATCTGGGATCCTTGGGCATCTGACTCCTGTTTAAATATTTCTTGTTGGGTAGGAGGAGGTAAGTATCTGAGTAGCTTTAGATTTTGAGTCTCATTTTTTTTCTTAGTCGTGTCAAAGATCTCTCATTGCACCTGTAAATGTACATTTACTAGAAAGTAACCCTGGACAAGAATATCCTGCTTCTAATGCAGGGATTTCAGCTGTTCTGATCTAGTGACCTGCACTGCCCTGTTAGAGAACTGAGCTCCATTTTGTAATTGGCAGGAGGTGAGAGCACTATAGAAATAGGTCTCTCACCTCCCGAGAACTGGAGAGAAGCATCAGTCTGTTGAAAGGGTACTTAGAGCCTCCAAGGTTAATCCCATACAACTTCATTTGGAAGGAGAAAGAAGAAATCTCAGAAACAGTGGAAGAAATTATGGGAGGGGGAAAGTGGGAAACAGCAAGATCGATAAGAGGGAGGCAAGTACCTGAGATAGCCAGCGTCATGTATAAAGCAATATATATAACCAGGCAACTTACATAATACTCTCAAAACTCATATTGTAAATAATATAACAACAGAAAGAATCATAGTTGAGGGATATTCTTGCAAGTATGGGTGGGCAGAAGTTTTGTGCTTGCCCTTGGTAGAAACTACTTTAGTTTCAGCTGCACTAGAACCATTCATGAATGCAGAACCACTCAGAAGGACTTCTCCGAGAGCAGCTATTATGTCTTTTTAATAATTTTGAGGAAGAGCTGACTTTTCATTGCTGTCATCATTAAATAGTTAATTTCATTACATTTATTCATTTATTTTTACATTTGGATGGCTACTGCAGGAGCAGGTACAGTATATAACGTATGTCTGACTGACTGGCCTATCTGAACATCTCAGGAAAATCAGTTGCTTGCCCACCTCATGCCAAGTTTGGGCTTCATGTGGTCTCCCAAAGCTCGGCAGTTTGTGGGTCAATTAAGGGCTTCCTATCAGGCAGGAAGCAATCTGGACAGGGGCCTTCCCAGGTCAGCAAATGCCTTCCCAGAAACTCTCACCGAGGAATTATATCATAGTCCTCTGCCTGAATGTGTTTTATCATGCAGAAGGCAATTACATGGAAATAGTTGAAAATACATAGGTTATTGATGTAACATGGGTATGCATGCTCATTGTATCATCTGACTGAAGATATTTAACCAGGCTAACTAGCATAACTATGTTTTTTAGCAGTAGCTCTAAACATTCTCCTGCCAGAATTGCTGCCTTCCAAGACCTTTCTAGAATACATATGTGCACTTGCCACCTTATTACAAAAGCTATCTACCAGGAAAGTTTGTGTTTGTCTCTGCTTCTTCCTTTTGGAGCCCTAGATCTCTGAGGGAGGAAAACAATCATGTCCTGAAACCCCCCTGAAGTTTGTACTTGATATTTTAACTTCCCCTTGCAAGGCAGCTGCTGCATTTGCACGTGTGGGAATCTGGTGAGCCATACAATCTGAGGCTGAGGATTTCTATTCACTAGGGATTAGCTGCACTGTTTTCCTAAATCAGTCACCAGATCTGGATTCCAAATTAACAAAGTGGTGCTGAGCAATAATGTAGACTCTAGGTAGCAGCTTTGCAAATTTATTCAATGAAAGCATTATAAAAGCTGGCTGTCTAACTGCCGTAGCTTTAGTGCAGTGAACTCTGAGAACCGGCGGACTTACTGAATTTATAACAAGTAAAAAGCTCAAGGTTCTTTCAGTGCCAAGGATGCTGAATGAGAAATGCTGCTCTTTGCACAATTGCTCTAAATACAACTACTCACAACAAATAGTTTAGAAGATGCAGAACAACTGTATCACAGAAAACTGTTAGAAGGGACCTCAGACATCACTGAACCTCTCCCTATGCCCTGATGACCTTCTATCTTTCTGTCTTTTCTGTTTGTCTAGCCTGTTCCTAAAGACATCTAGGAGTGGAGATTTCACACCCCCTGTGCAATCTATGCCAGTGTTTAACCACCCTTCATGTTGGAAGCCTTTTCTTGGCATGTTTTCCATAGTCATGTGTAGACTAAACCATGCCAGTCCTTTTGCTTTTTTTTTCATAGGGTTCAGTTTATTTATTTTTTTTTCTCTTTATTTTACCTCTGACAATTCATACCTCTCTTTTCTCAACTCAGTCCAATTTCTCTTTTACCATGTCTCAAACTAGACTCATTATTCCAGCTAAGACTTTGCTGCTGCTGAGGGAACAGACAACCCAAGTCTCCTAAAGGCTCTCTTACTACTTATGTGTCTCACTATGGGGTTTGCTTTTTTAAATCTTATTTTTTTAATTGAAGCAGCAAAGCTGATTATATCCTTGCTGTGCTCCCCTACCTCCTTTCTCTGGGAATGCTGTCTTACTGATTTTTTGCCTAGCCTGTATTTGTGCAGTGTGGAAGTGCAGGACATTGCATATGTCCCCGTTGATCTACCACCTATTTTTAAGACTATTTCTCCAATTTGTCAAGATAATCTGAATTTCAGTCCTGTCTTCCAGTGAGCTGGCAGCCTCTATTAGCAATCATCTGCAATAACAAATGAGCTTATTTTATCTTGCCTCATTCAGGTTGTTAATGGAAGTAATGAGAAGCCTCAAATTTAGCACAGATTCCCGGGGAATCCCACTCTGTACATCCTTCCATTTCAATAACTAACCATTGATAAATGCTTCTAGTGAATGTTTTCCCAGCCAGTTTGTACTCATCCTATACTAGTTTCCTCTAAACTGTGTTTCTCTGTCTTAGGTAGAAGATTGTCAGTGTCAAAAACAGTCAAGATATGACACCTCCTGCTTCTCCCATCTGTTATCCTGTTGCAGAAGGAAACTAGATTAGTATGTCACCACCTAGTCTTATCCAGAAAAGACTACATACGCACTTAACTCAAGCCTTTACAAGGCCTGCAGCAGCGGTTCCCAAACCATGGCCTCAAGTGAAGACGCTGCCTATGAGGACGGGCGCCAACCTGGCTGAAATCAAACTGGAGAAGTGGGGCTGATACGCTGAAGTACGTCTGCCAGAGTTAATGTGGTGTTGCAATCTGGACAGTGGGGCTGCTAGAGCAACCTGGTGGGAGACACTGCCCTAGAGCCTTTTTCCATTCATCTTTTCTACAGGTGAGTGTAGTGTCTTGAGGCACTCGTGTTTGAGCCAAGTGACACTCAGATGCTATTGGTAGCAAAAGAAAAAGAAAACAGATGGATCCCTGAACACACCAAAAGAAAAAGAAAATTACTTTTGTTCAGGTATGTAGTGAAAATGTACTGAAAATATCATACGCAGGCACAGGGGAAATAAAACATGCAGCCAGAGATCTGAAATCTACAGTCATTAACTTGATCGCGCTCAGCAGGACATGCCAAGATGAAACAAATATTAGGGAAAATTTGATACACATGAATATAATTTATCTTTAGAGGTGTACATTGTACACCATGTCACATCGCACTTTTTTATAGTCAGAAGAGAGAAGTAGGTACCGTAAGTATATAATTCATCTAACCTGTTTTAAAGAGGAGTTGCACCCAGAAATACGCACTTGTGTAGAGCATGATCTGAAAGGTCAGAGGTAGACATCTGTATTTTAGATGTCTAATGTTAAGTTATGCAATTTTTTTTGGTGTCAGGTGCATAACAAATCACTTCTGGTCTCTATTCATCATTATGGAAAGAAAGGCAAAATCTCCACATTGAATATGCCCTATTGATCTGTATTTTGGGACACAGAAATTAATCTTGATAGATTTCTAATGCAGATTTACCAAATAGTATTAAGTACCTGTGAAGATAATTTTACTTCACTTCGTTGATCTAGATTAATTTTCTCAAAGCGCTTTGTGCAGACAAATCCTGAGCGTGTCTTTGACCTGATAACAGAGCTAAATCGTCCGTGCTGCTAATACAGTATCTGTGGATCCAGATGGTGAATGTCACTGATGGAGTTCCAGAAAATAGTGCGTGACCCGTAGCCACTGGCTTCTACGTTGCTACTTGAGGGGCTACAGAAGCCAAAAATGGCACGGGAATTTTATCGTAATTTGACTGATCCGATGACCACGCTAATTTATAAGGTCATGAATATTGAAGTCTGGTAGGATGTGTGACTACTCTTTCAGGCTTGGTATATAAAAGCCCAATGTGCTGAACAACTGTTTTCAAGCGGGTTTTCCCAAGGCACAGAGAAGTGTCATTGTATGTATCCAACTACAGCAGTATGCAGAGCATGAGACACTCAATTTTCAACAGACTTTTCCACCGGGGTTCTGTGATGCAGATAAGACTGTCTGTCCTGAAGCTGAATTGGGAAATTCAACTGAGTTCTAAAGCTTGGTAAAAACTCTCAAGAAATAGATAACAGTAACAAGACAATTGCAGAAAGGAAGAGGCACAGGCAGGTGAAGCCAACACAGACGTAAAAGAACAGTTGACTTTAAATGTTAATTCCCATTTATACTTCTTCAACTCCTGAGCGTTGCTTTGCTGGAAGGCTCTGTAGTATTGCCACAGGACCCTGCAGAAATTGTGGGTATATGCTTGGGCCATCTAGATCAAATTACAAGGTATTTTTTCCACCCTGGCCACAAGATCATTGAAATATTATGTCAGAAAATTGCATTAATTCAGCACAAATGATTGGCATGGTTTCTGAACTATGAAGTTGCAGTTTTCATGGTGATCCCCTAGCCCATCTGTTTTGAAAAGGTCAAAGAATGAGATCATACATCTGGGTCTGTGTTAACATTATTCTGTAGGGAAGTCACTGAAGAAAATGATCTTTACATATGACAGAGATGATACTACTACATTCTTTCAGGTTTTCTGTGGTATCTTTGTTTCAGGAATTTTACAGGCAACTTAAAATATACAAAAATACTTCATGAATCTGCATGCACAGGTTTATATCACTATTTGCTATGTAATATGCATATATTTACTATACTAAGTAATTAATGTGTCTGTAAGTGCAAGACTGCTTTTTTATGTTAACATGATGAAATTCCTCAGTTTGTATTTCCAGATTCAATAATAATGTAGTTATGCACTTCTTTTAATTTGCAAGGGCTGCCCCCATCCTCCTCTGATAAATAAGACAGTACTAGTGACAGCTGACATGAAGAAGGCTGAAGTGCTCAAGAATTTTTTTTCTTCAGTTTTCAATGATAATCTTGGGGATGTTGGTTGAGGACAAACTCAACATGACCCAACAATGTGTACTTGCAGCTCAGAAAGCCAACTGTATCCTGGGCTGCATCAAAAGAAGCATGATCAGCAGGTCAAGGGAGGTGATTCTGCCTCTCCAAGCCACTCTTGTGAGACCCTGCCTAGAGTACTGTGTTCAGCTCTGGAGGCTCCAACATAAGAAAGACATGGAACTGTTGGAGCAAGCAGAGAAGGGCCACGAAGACTGTCAGAGGGCTGGAGCATCTCTCCTATGAAGACAGGATGACAGAGTTGGGGTTGTTCAGCCCGAAGAAGAAAAGGCTCTGGGGAAACCTTATAGCAGCCTTCAACTACCTAAAGGGGATCTACAAGAAAGATGGAGAGGGATATTTTATGGGGACATGTAGTGATAGGACAACGGGTAATGGCTTTAAACTGAAAGAAGGTTGATTTAGATCAGATATGAGGAAGAAATTCTTTACCATGAGGGTTGTGAGGCTCTGGAACAGGTTGTCCAGAGAAGCTGTGGATGCTTCATCCCTGGAAACATTCAAGGCCAAGTTGGGTGGGGCTGTGAGCAACCTGGTCTAGTGGAAGATGTCCCTGCCCATGGCAGGGGGTTTGGAACTAGGTGATCTTTAAGGTCCCTTCCAACCCAGACCATTCTGTGATTCTGTGATTCTATGATTCTGTGATCTCTCTTCCCACATCTCTCAAGCCCCTGAACTTCAAGGCAGGAACTGGAAGGATGAAGTCCCTTCCATTGTTAGTGACAATCAGGTTTGAAACCACCTGAGGAACCTGAACATGTATAAGTCTGTGGGACCCAAAGAGGTGCACAGCAGGGTCCTGAGGGAATTGACTGATGTATTTGCCAAGCCACTCCATCATATCTGGAAAATCATGGCAGTGAGGCAAAATTCCCCGTGACTGGACAAAAGGAGATGTCGCACCCATTTTTAAAAAGGGTGAAAAGGAGGGCCCTGGTAACTACCGACCTGTCAGCCTCACCTCTATGCTCCATAAAATTACAGAGCAGATCCTCCTGGAAGATATGTTAAAACACATGTAAGACAGGGAGGAGACTAGAGAGGACCAACAAGGCTTCACTAAGGGCAAATCTTGCCTGACTAATTTAGTGGCCTTGTACAATGCAGTGACTGCATCGGTGGACAAGGGAATAGCTACAGATGTCATCTACCTGGACTTTTGTAAGTCCTTTGATACAATCCCCCTCACCATTCTTACCTGTAAATTGGAGAGATACAGGTGTGCTGCATGGACTGTTGGATAAGGATCTGGCTGGTAAAATCAGTTGCTCAATGTTCAAGTGGCAACCAGTAACAAGTGATGTCCCTTCAACGGTCCGTACTGGGACCAATACTATTTAATATCTTCATCAATGATGTAGACAGTGAGATTGAGTGTACCCTCAGAAAGTTTTCAGATAACACCAAGCTGAGCAATGCAGTTGGTTTGCTAGAGAATGAAAGTAGCCACTGCCCATGGCAGAGGGATTGGACTAGATGATCTTTAAAGGTCCCTTCCAACCCAAACTATTCTATGATCTATTTTTAATGTGTGGCTATTTAAAATATAATGTTTTTGTCTTGAGAACAGATTGATATTATGGCTGGTGTTTTTTCAAAGAATGACATAAGTCAGTGTGTCTAATTCTGGATATGGCACACTGTTGTAGTCAAAGGCAAGTAATATTTTTGCTTCTGTATCTCTCAAATGGGTCGTTATCACAGAATTATAGAAATCAGTGCTACAGCAGATCCAAAGTCATCTAGTCCTTCCCTCTGATCAGAGCAGAATTAAATATACCTATGTACTCCTTAACAGATATTTGACTAACCTGCTTTCCAAGATCTCCAAGAATGGAGCTTTCAGAACTTCTCAAGATGGTTCATTCCAGTGTTTAATCATTTTAGAAAATCATCCTGTTTTCATACGCAAGTTATATATGCAAGCCTGATCTGTAACCTAAATCTCGTTTGCTGTAATTTAAGCCCATTGCTACCTCTTCCTGATCTTGACTGGAAATGGTTTGAGAATTTTTCTTGACCTTCAGCCATTCTTGCAGCTTTACTTTTATTTTCCATCTTTTCTGATGTGCAGTGCCCAAAACTGGATGTGATGTAACCTGTGCCAAACAGAGTGGAAGGATTCCTTCATATGCCCTGTCAGGTGTAGATCCCATTATATTATGACTGCTTTTTTCATAATTAAATGACACTGATGATTAATCTTCAGTTTATTCAGCTTTAATCCTAAGGTATTTTTCTGAGAACTGCTCCTTAGCCTATCATCTCCCATCCTTCATATGCAGCCTAAGTATAGAGCTTTCTCTTGTCTCAGTAGAACTGCCTCCTATTATTTTTAGACCATTTCTCCATTTTGTTAAGATCTTTTAGTTCATTACTAAGCTAGTCTGGAATATTCACGTATCTGCTAGTGAGAGTTGTGAGGCCTCAGAGAGATTTTAGATGTTTACCCTTGAGTTAAATGTAGGTGTCCACATGTGAGCTGGGTGTCTAAATGCCTTTGTAGTCAAACTAGTCAGTAGAATCAATGGAGATGAGAGACAATTAATCTCATTCTTATGTAGATATCTACATTTGGTCAGCTGACTTTCATTGTACCCTTCATCATTAATTAATGTGAATTCAGTGTAAACATATCAAAGGAGGTCTGTAGGCCTACTGTAGCTTGGAAAACAATATGAAATAACATAATTAAGCTCTCTGAGAAAGACTTTACAGCAATTTTATAGCTTGTGTAGTAGGAACTGGAAGTAGGAGCCCCAATTACGCCTTCCTTTCTCATCTCTTTGTTCACTTGGAACAGCTCTGCCTCTCACCTGCCTACTCCTGTTTTTTAATTATGAAAATATTATGGAGGAATCTTGTTATAAAGCAAGATTAAAAGCTTATTTTTCTCTGAGTCTGTTAAATCACAGAACATATACTTTCTCTGCACAGGACTCCACCCAAGGGTGAAAAGCAGCCCTAAACTGTAAATTTCTGCCTTTTGGTTCCTTGGTGAAGAAGTAGATAAGCCCTAAGTGTTTGCTTGGTGCTTGGTTATATTATTTTGGAATAGTTTGTTACTACTGTACTTAATATAAGAGTTGCCTTTGTTTTTCATTTGTTAGATGCTTCTTTGTGCTGGTTGGCAAATAAATAAAATAGTAGCTAATATATGTGCAACTTCTTTTAATGGTCACCTTTATGAAATTCCCAGGATTTAAGCTGTATGTAGAACAAGTATGACACGGTGGCCATAATTTATGTTTTACTCTGGAGAAATAGACCACATTCTTTCCGAATGTGCAGTTTGTCATTCACTATGAATGCCCAGAGAAGACTTGGGAGTCAAAATTGTTTGTCTTTGTAATATGGAAGACTGTAATGATATTGTCACCTCCTAGGTGCATCTGTGCCATAAAGCTTTTCCAAAATGCAGATGTCTAGGGTGGGATTCTTCTAAACTAAAGGTAGATGTCTGCAATACAAATATTTGTATCTAAGCATGTCACCTTAGGTAACGTTTATGGTTAATAGAGAGGAGTAGGTAATTCTGGGAGATTTTATATCTGACTTGTTTTTGCCATTTCCTTTATGATGAGAAGAACCAAACGTTAGAAGTATGTGTTTCTCTCCTCTAGTGTCCTGTGACTGCCTGGGTTGAGCCATCAGCTACACTCACGACCAGTGTTTCCAGAAGACCAGTACAGTAGCAGCAGTCAGCTGTCACTGAGTCCCAAAGAGAAATGGAGGGACAGCTCTTAGCTCACCTTTCAGTCACCCTCATTGATACCGGAAAAAAAAAAGGACACACAACACTGAGGCCATTGCATTGCAGCTGGCACTGCAGCAGGCAATGGAGGTTGAGCTCTCAGAAGCAAAAGCGTAACTAATTTTAGTTGTCAGATCTTCAGTATCTTCCCAGTCACTGATAAAACCAACCTCTTCAAGGGACATAATGTCCCAATATTTTTGTCTGATACTATATCTCTTCCTTCTGTCCCTGATGGTGTTGATGTTCTCAGATGATATCTCTAGGCTAGAGTCCTTCTAGAAGTGACAAAAAAACCATATTTATAGGGAGAAAGTCCTCTCCTTGGCTTTCCATTTGGCTACAGGAAGTATTTTTCATCATAGGTTGTGGTGAGGAGCTACAATCCAGCCAGTCCTTCTGGTGTCTTTGTTGTGAGGAAAAAATAACTTATCAAAGCCCATTTAGTGGGAACTTCAGCCAGACACTTAAGAGTGCTGATTCTTTGTTCTTTTCTTATTAGGTGGTTCCTAGGTTTCTAAAGGTCCTGACATACATTCTCTACCAATAAGAAAAAATCCCTCCTCATGAGATTTAAGCATGTTGCTTTCATCTTTAATGGAGCCATGTTTGAGCATCTGTCATCATGTTCACTAAATCATCTGTCAATGAAATCCACATTTTTAGTAGCCATTATCTCAGCTCAGGAATAAATAAAGTTCTAGCTTTTATGTCTAATCCTCCGTATTATTTTCAGGTGGATAGGGTAACACTGAGGCCACATCTTTAGTTTATTCTAAAGGTGGTTTCAAATTTCTTATTAATCAGTACATCCACTTCCCAATATTTTTTCCCATGACCCAGTTCACTGATTGAAGGATCAAAATACTGATCCTTCATGAACGTACTGCCTTAGCCGGACAAAGCTCTTCTGCAAATCTGTGATGCTCTTTCGTCTCAAACAGGCTTTGTTGTTCAGGATCAAATCTAAAGAGATGTAGTATCAACTTCAAACCGAGTCTAAATTAGTTAGCAGAATTTATCAGAGCCACATTGGATTTTATCAAATTAGATCCACCAACTCATCTCAAGGCATATACAACTAGAGCACAAGGTTCCACCACAGTACATGTTGGCAGAGTTCCAGTAGCTGAGGGCTATAGGGACACCACGCGATCACTGATACATTTATGATGCAATACTCATGCTGGTAGCACAAATGCTTGAAGGACACTGATTCTTCAGCCTTTGTTCCAGGAGTACTGCATCCAGTTCTGGGCTCCCCAGTTTAAGAAGGACAGGGAATTACTGGAGGCAGTCCAGTGGCAGGCTGCAAAGATGATGAGGGGTCTGGAGCATCTTTCTTATGAGGAAAGACTGAGAGAGCTGGGCCTGTTCAGCCTGGAGAAGAGAAGGCTGAGAGGGGATCTCATCAATGTTTGTAAATATCTCAAGTGTGGGTGTCAAGAGGATGGACCAAACTCTTTTCAGTGGTACCCAATGATAGGATGAGGGGCAGTGGGCACAGACTGAAGCACAGGAAGTTCCATCTGACTGTGAGGAGAAGCTTCGTTACTTTGAGGGTGCCAGAGCACTGGAACAGGCTGCCCAGAGAGGTTGTGGAGTCTCCTTCTCCGGAGACATTCAAAACCTGCCTGGACACATTCCTGTGTGATCTGCTGTGGTGAACCTGCTTTAGCTGGGGGGTTGGACTAGATGATCTGCAGAGGTCACTTCCAACCCAACCCATTCTGTGATTCTGTGACAAGCTCACAGTTACTGGTGTGATTGCACTCCTGATGAAACACCCAGAAAGAATTTTACAGCTGCCAAAACTTGGAGAAAGAAGAGTGGTTGCTTTTGTCACTGTAATTCTTTCATATGTTATTTGTATGTAACTCCCACAACGGTCCTTCTGTTCCCTGGGTGGAAGGCTTGTTGTGTGGACTGAGATCCACTGAAGAACTCCATGGTGAGCCCTTTACATGCTTGAGGGAGGAAAACCAGAGGTGAGCAGGTTGTGCACACACCTTGTTGTGGACACATAGCAACATTAGAAACATTTGAATTCTTATGCAGCAGAGACAGATCCATTTAGAGTGGGTTTTACCCATATAAAGTGTCCTGAAGTACATAGCTACTACGAGGTTAGTGACCCTCTGTATTGTTCCTTGATGTGAAACATGGTGCTGTATCTTTGCTGGGTATTCTCATTGTTATCATCATTAGCAGCAAAGAACCTATGCTTGCTAACATTGCTACTAAGAGTCATGAGTTTTTTCATAGGAATTAGACCTCATTAGAAATCAGAAGCAGGATTCGTTTTGTGTGCTGCTAAATTTTCTTTATTAAACCCAGTGATACATATCAAGATTACATGCCAACCCACAGAAGTCCTTCAGAGTTGTTATTTTAAACCTGTATCAATGAACAGTTTTGTTCTGAAGCCTTTCAAATGTGTATGCATATACATTATATACATAACATATATACTTTATATATGTATATGTAGTAACAAAGCAAGTAGTTCAATGCATTTTATGGGTCCAGCCTGGAGTTCTGCATACACGAACTTGTGTGTGGTCAAGGAGGCTTGCATATTTTTGAACTCTGACTTGGCCTAATAAAAGATATCAGACTACAGTGCTTGCTTTGTCAATCCTGTTTTGCTAGTTCAAAATGACTTGCAAGATTAATTTTCAATTTTTAACATAAAAACCAAGAAAAAGAAGTGTTTACTTACTGCAAGGAGTTGATTCCGTGTTAATGATCCTGAAGGAGGCTTGTACACAAGGTACAGATTGTTGCCAATTTGATGTATATTCATGTTACAGAATATGAAAATGTCAAGTTATACCATCTTGAGGATTTTGTTTTTATAAGTAGGATTGGTTAAAAAAACCTTTAAGTAATCATACTGTGTGTTTGATGGTGGAAATTAGTATGAATGTTTCTGGCAGTGGAATGATGTGATGTGGTTATGGGTTTCTGTTTTCATTGCCTGCTCAATATTGGCCTTTTACAAATACAGATTACCATGTCGATGGAAGGAATTTACAGCTTTGCCCCCCTTGTCTCACTCTGTGTTACAGCACCTTTTTTGTACTTTATGTTACGTGTCCTCCCCACGATATTTTTCTGACAGAAAAAGGAGAAGTCTGTGGGCTGAGGTCCTGAAAACATGTGAGCTTTACTATTTAATTGGATGAAATGAATATTATTTCCCACTTACCTTGATTTCCTGTGGGGTGAAAATCTTGCTCCTCTAAAATCAGTAGCAAGCTTTCGGGTGAATACAACAGGATGGAGAAGTTCATTGGTGATCCCTCACCAACTAGTGATGTTGCACACTAGAAGCTCAGAAAAAACCCAGCCCCTCAATAATGATGACAGTAGAAAGAATGCTTTAAAAAAAATCAGGATTTAGAACTGACAAATAAAATCCATAAATAAAATTCAAGCTGAACAGAAAAGCTATATGTATGATATGTTTAATATTGTTAGTTTTGGGACCTCACGGCCCGGATAGTTAGAGCTGCAAGATCCGTTAATGTTCTGTGGTCTGTTACTGTACATCCCTTACTGACCTCATCTTGTGGGCAAGGAGCTGCTTGCTCTGACTTCATGGAATTGCAGCTGTATTTGTGGAGTGCTCTTGTCCTTTGGCACTCCCTCCCCTGTACATTAATAGGGTTTGAATGCACCAGCATTTTCTCTGGAAGCAAACTTCAAAATTCATCTTTAATCCTGATGCGATGCATATTCAGAATTTTTTCTTTTCCTGGAGTTTAGTTCCACAGGAAAACATACTTGACTGATGCTCCCACCAGCCAGCTGTGGTTTATAACAATAATTAACAGTAAGATACTGCAGCAGAAAAGGGCAGTAGAGAAATGCAATCCAGCAGCTTCAGTTATGTGGTTCTGTTCATTTCTACAGATTCCAAAGTACTTCAAAAACAATATTACAGGCAGGACGGGCAGCTCTGCCCATGAGGAAGGTTTCCTAATGCTTCCTGTTAGAAGATTCTGGTTTCATATTTTTTAGAGCTTTGCCAAACTTAATGTATTTAGACTGAATTTATTTTTATCCAAGGTAAATGCCTAGTGTTTTTCTTCTTCTTTTAATTTTTTTTTTTTTTTTTTGGTAATTGAAAAGTGAGTGAACTATTTAAAAGGAGAAGACTATTAAAATTATGTTTTCTGCTAATGTAAAAAAAAAATTGGACTCCTGTGTTTTAAAAGGTTTAGGAGCAAAGGCAGACCTTTCTCTGCTGTTGAATCAGGCATGTGCCTTTTGCCATCCTCACAAAGCCTTTCAAATATGGTCAACTGTTTCAAGACGTGGAAAAAAAACATGGTTACCAAATATTCCATAGAGATTTACTAAAGCCTAACAGCAAATATTTCCCGAGATTTCATCTCCTCCGCCTCGCACAGCTCCTTCCCGTGATCAGACTTTCCATACACTGTCCTCACAGAACGACTGAGCAGCCACTAGCTGGGTGCACCAAAGGCCAAAACAGAGGCAACCTCTGTAGTGTTGTCCCTGGGCGTTACTTTGAGCTCCTGAGCTCTGTCCCAGCTTAACTTAGTCCATGGTTCTGTGATTTTTTGCTGTCTGTTTCTCTATTAGTCTGTGTGGGCCTGAAGACACCATCGTAGTTGATGGGTCTCTGTGGGTATGATGCACATAGTGGAAGTAGTCTTTATTAGTTTGTTTTTAAAAACAAGTATATGTGAAACATCTCATTAAGATATTATTCAAGCTACATGGACAGCTATCCTAAAATTACAAATAACAGAATGATCTCTGCAGCCTCAATATGCTTCCAACATATGTTTGGGATATAACACTGGCTCTAGTCTTGTAATTGTACTGAGATATTCTCATGTGGCTTCATCCCTACATCTAGCATGGATCTGCTCTGGAGATGGTGCAGCACTGAGGAGAACTGGTGGATGGTTACTGCAGAACTCTGGCTCACTTGTTGAGAAGGTGCAAGGTATTTTCTGAATGAAGCAGGGCATGGTAGAAAAAGAAAACAAGGTCTCCAGGTTAAGGTAGTTGAATTCTGCTCTGGAGAGCTGGACAGTATCCCTGCCTTTTCTACCGTGCTTCTGTGCGGTAATGGGCAGACATTTCCCTAGTGGTTATTAATTGCCAAAAAGAGCCTTTCTGCTTGTGCCAGTAGAATCTGGAACAAGATGATTGTGCAAATGTCATCCATCAATCACAACTCTTTCTTTGGTAATGTTATATATGACATTGCATTTAATAAAGCCTTGATTGAGTCACGTTAGGTAATTGTTAGTTCCTTATAGCTGTTTATAATCCAACGTTCATGTTCTATTTATATTTACACATTATACTGATAATTATTTATAAATTATTATTTGACAATGAATTAGGCAAACTATCTCAAAAATCTCTGAAATTCATCAAAATGTTCAGGCAGCATAGGCGATTGTTTTTCAAACCTCAGCAGGCTTAATTAGATCCTGCAGTTCATTCGTTTGCACTGAAGTCAGCTGGAGTTTTGCATGTGGAAAGTCTGCGAGATCAAAAATTATGCCCAATGGGCACATTGCTCTGTAGAAGAAAATGTCAGCTCCTGTTGGTAGTATTTCTGACTTCTCATAGGTTACACTCACTCTCCCCCCTCACCTTTTCTCTCTTTCTCAATTAGCCTCTCTTGCATTTTTATGTGAGTGGTTTTGAAGGGGTTTTTGGAAAAAAAGCATGATGCATATACAGTACATGTTTTTATTTACATATCATTGAAATGGATATGCAGATAAATAAATAGATAGGGTTTTCTGAGCTTGTGAAATATATCGCATAATATAAAACTCTCTTCTAAGTCTGTTTTGTCAAATATGTCAAATGATATTTCTGGAATTCTATCTCTGGAGTATATTTTCAGCATTTCTTATTGCTGTTCTTGATCTGTGCACTGTTGTTTGACAGTCCCTTAATCTGTCCGATATAAACTGTATGAATAGCAGCATTTAAAAATATGGCTTCAGGGACATTCGACGAGGTTTCTTTGTAAGTGTACATTTGCTAGTTCATCTGTAAATTTATTTTATGAGGTGTTTAAACCTCAAGAAAACCAAAAAGCATAATATTAATACCTAGTTTACATCTATTGAAGTCAATGGGAACTTTACAATTGACTTTAATAGTAGCCTCTGTCCTCTAATTTTGAAAGTGGTGAGGATGATGTACATAAAACCACAAGGACAGTTTTCTGTTTCATCATATCCTATTCTGTTTGCAGATGCCTAAGCAAAGTACAATGTGGTTTGTTCTTGAATTAAACAATTCAGTGTTTGGACCTAATACTGAACTGCGTTCCTACTTTAGCTGGTGTTTTGCTTCTCAAAAGATCATGGGCTGCTCATTCTCTGTGTGGCCCAGGGAGGTGACAAGGTAGGAAATCCAGCCAAGTTTTCAAGAGGCTTTTGAAAATTACGCTTTTGGTTTTAATCTTACATCCGCCTGTGGTATGACTAATGGAAGAAGTTGATGAAGCAGTTTTCTTCCTAATTGTCTTGTTTTTTTTTTCATGTGACCAATTTTGACAGGGTTCCTGGAAATGCACATAGTATCTGTAGCGTATATGTACGTGTTTTCCCTTAAGGTTCTCTGAAGTGTAGTAGGAAGTTTCCATCATGCTGTTGTAATCCCAGGCATCATTTTTGTGTCATTTTAGTGAAAGTAAGTGAGAGTATACCACCACCACAACAACAAAAAGACTCCCAGAATTTAGCTTTTTTTTTCTGTTAGTGTAACAAGCAAAGCAGTCTGAACAGGCTAGATCTGGTTAGCCATTTGTAGTAGTAAATAATGCTGGACAAAAAGTTCCACAAGCTTCTTGTTGAGTCTGCTTCAGGGATATTACTCATTTGGTGGCTGAAAAGCTGGTCTTGCTTCACAGTTTTAACCCTTGTGAAAGATTTAAATATTTAGTTGGTAACTGGAGCTGGTAGCATGCTGTAGACAAGAGGTCATCCGAAGTTTTTTGATGGGGCTGTGCTCAGTTGGAAAATGCCCCTTGTGTGGAGTGAAGATGCTGTTCCCAGGGTGCATCAGCTCCACTGAAGCCCCAAAGGGAGCTGAACCCCATCCCCACCAACCACCTCTTGGGTCTCTGCTGGACTGATCAGACCCCCAGCATGACAGTAAATAACAAAGTGGGTGAAGTCATCTCTTAAGGTGGACGATAGCTACACCAGCAAAATCAGAAAAGAGTACATTCTGGTTCCTCCCTACTCCCAGTTCTCCCCCTCCCCCAGCATAGCCATCTCCCACCTTGTCCTTGCCATGGGCTAGTAGGTCTCTGGTTTCCTTCCCTCTCCTCCTGCCAGGCTGGTGGAGGATCAGACCTTTCTGGTCCCTCCCCAAGCCTCCTGAGGCCACTGTCTCTTCTGGCCACCCAGCCTCAAGGCTTCCTCATTCACAGGCAGCTGCTTTTTTGAGGTACCCCAGTGTCAGGGTAGCTTGGAGTCCAGCAGCCCTGGGTTTTGTGCTGTCCAGTGATGCAATTGCTTTGGGAGCGAGCTGGAAATGTTGTATACAGGCTTTCTCCAAAAAACAGTGTGTTATAAATTCTTCCTCAGAAAAACAAAACAAAATAAAACAATTATTAGTATTTATTGATGGCCTAATACAATATTTGTCTGTGTCAAAATTACTTTGAGAAAAGTTAGTTAAAAGAGATCCTGTGGACATCATTCCAGGTGGCTGCTGTAGCCCTTAGTTCATCTTTACCATCTAAACATGAACAGAAATGTCTTTAGCATAATGAGAGAAATAAATAATGACTGGAAATTATGTCCTAGATGTAGGTTGGAGGAAAGCATGCGGAAGTAGGAACATATTTCTCGAGATAACTATAAACACGGTAGATGAAATATTTCTTCATCAAATGACTTCTCGACCCATCCTATTATAAACTTGGTTTTGGTGAGCACCATGGCTTCTGCAGAATAATAAAATTAAAAGAAACTTTGAAGCAAGTACTCACAAGTCTACTGTGTTTACACTAAATAGAAGAGGAGCAGGACTGTAGTTAATGTTCCCAGTTTTGAAAAGGAAAAAATTGATAAACTACATGAATTAATTACTGAAGTCATCTGGATTGAGAAGCCAAGGGACTGAAATGTGGAGGAGGTGTAGGGTTTTTAAAGTTTCAGATGTGGATACTACCTAGAATTTATATCCCAAACAAAATTAAAAATAGTTGGGAAAAGCACCATACCTAATTTGGTGAGTAATCATCACAGAAAAGATGTTGGTGGGTAATGCAAGGACAGAGGAAAAAGAGGGATCAGCAAAGAAAGTTGTGTCTCAGAAGGCAGGATGTGTAGGAATAAAGTAAACCAAATGAAAGGAGTTTGAGAGAAGCAGCAGAAAGTTCTTCATCTAGGAAGACATGGGAAAGAGAAAGCCTCCTGTGCTGTGAAGATGAACTATAATCTGTGTTGGATACACTGATGATGATCTAGCAACACAGCAAAGTCTGGAGGCTGACTGAGGGTATGGAAATGGCAATTAATGCACCAACAGGGGAACAAAACTCGGGATAATTAATGGGCTCCAGTCAGGTGAGTGATATAACTGTTGTTCCAGAATTAAGGCAGAACAGGTATATGAAACCGTATATCTGAATGTCTTGTGAGGAGAAAAGGGATGGTGTGCCAAGAACACAGTTCCTCTGTGTAAGAAGGGAGGAGAGAGTCACACGGACAAGAGCAGACCTATTAGTCTGATCTCAGGGGTGCAAAGCTTTAAAATGGACCTTGGACAAAAGAAATTTTTTAAATAGGAAAAATAGGAAAAAAAATAATTAAAAAATTACAAACCTTGAACATGGTTTGCAAATCTAGTGCTTTGACTTGCTGGAAAAGTGACATCTTGTAAAATCTAACCTTTCTGGATCTCAGTGAAGAATTTGCTATAGTATAGCAACATACTTGGTATGTCCCCAGGAAATATTTTCTCTGAGAAGGAGAAGACAAATAGGGAAGTAGAGGAATGACGTAGCAGTTCTCTAATCAAGTTTACCTGCTAGTTTGGGTGAGATAGTTGTGCTTTATTTTCCCCATGAACTGACACTACATCCTGTGCAGTCTGCAGTGCTTAGCAGTCCTCTGCAGATGTGGATTCTCGTATTTTGTTCTTGCCAGAACTTAGGATATATCACATTTTGGCTGAAAGTGTATGTTTTTAGATGGAAAACTGTAACAGTTGTTCTGGTGTATTATAAAATGACAAACAACTCAGAGAAAGGGAAACAGTGTAGAAGGGGAAAAAAAAGTCAACGCAAAAAAGTAGAAATGCAAAAATATGCATCACTCAGGGACCTCCGGACTTCCTCTGCAGGGGAACTGTTATGGTTCTGGATCTGTATCACATTTGGCGGTCAAAGTCCCTTATAACAGTAACCACTCCTAAAGGGAAGGAAGGAGAGGTGTCCACCTCTTCTGCTGCCCTGTGTTCTGGGCAAGGAGACTGTCTGCCTCGGAAAGAGCACAGTGAGCTTTTCTCAAGCATGGTGAAGGTAGCTAGTACTCATGGCTGCCTTCAGAGCCTGACCTACAAGCAGAAGAGCAGACAGACGGGTTGGTTTAGGTTTCTGGGAGCTCTGGTGCCCTACACAGCATTTTGCTCCCCGATGTTGCCCCTGTGTGTGCTCCCCTTGCACACCACGGACTTCCAGCACTCACTGGCCGTTTGTACTCTAAAGGAATCAACACACTTCCCCAGTTGCAAGCCTGGGCCTTCTAGATCTCTTTGGGCCAATCTAGGGTAAGTGACATTCAGAAAACAGAAGTTACGTGGTATTTATCCTTGAGGGACAAATACTTGGTCACTGAGAAGTGGCTGCATGGTGTCTTTGCAGCCCAAAGAAGTTACTGCAACCTGGAGACAAGCAGTTCCCTCTGTGTTGGCCACAAAGGACTGTGGTTGGAAGGAGAGGGATTCCTCTGAGAAAGGCATCAAAAAAGCACATGCTGATAAAGTCCCTTACAAATACAGAAATTACGTGGGTAAGACAAAAGCTTTAGACAAAAGAATGAAAGGTAATGACATATTTTTGGGGAGGGGAAGAAAGTATTCTTTGAAGAACAGAATTAACCGAAGCTGGAGGAAGGTGGTTACAGGAGAAAGAAAAGCATGTCCATCAGGTAGAGGAAAAGCTACACATGCAAAACTAGAGAGAAATGTAAACCACGGCATGATGCATGGTTACTTCTTGTTCTTTGTGGGTCAGTTTAAAGTAATACTTAACTTTGATGTTAGAGATCACTTCTGCAGAGCCTGTGGCAGTCCCCGAGGATGTCAGCTGAAGCCAGAATGCCTTCAAGGAGGAGCTTTTCGGTCATAGCGTGGTTTAGCAGCTAAGTAGGTTTGGGTGAGCTGGGACTTATCATAGAGCATGTGCTGTTTGGTGGGGGAAGGGATGGGAAGACTTTTGTGGGAAATGTTGCTGGTAACACATTACCAGAAGTGATGAGAGCGCTTGAAAACATTTTAGCTGCAATGCTCACATCCAGACCATTTTCCTAGTAGCTGCCCAGTAAGAAGTGGGATGGGTCTATGGTGATCATGCATATCTCAAGATTTGGTGAACAAGGCTTAAAAGGTTGAGCTTAAGAATGTCCTGGGTGAAATAAAAAAGAATGGGATGTGAAAGTAATCCCAACACTAAGGTTATTCCATGCTGAGTTCAATAAGTAGGGTTGAGAGAGCAGAAAAATTTGGCCAAATTCAGAGCTCTCATCCTTGTACAAAGGCTTATGTGCATCCCAGGCTGTTTCTATCCCATGCATGCATTTCATTTGCCATGTGTAGCATGAAAAACTGGAAAGACTACTTAAGGGTGAGCAGTAATCTGAGCTCAAAACTCAAGCTGACCTCTAATCTGACAAGAAAAGCAGTGCTACCACTTTGGCATGAGAAGTGTCTTTTTGCTGGATTCTAGCAACAAAACTGAGACAATCACAGTCTCTTGTTGATAATGGTGTGCTTGAGGAGCTGCTCCTTGAGCTAAGTGGAAGCAACTAGAAAACCTGTTTCAGTAAAGCTTCTCAGGCTCTGGCAGTAAAAGGTAGGAACATATTTGCACAAGCATGTTTTCTGCAATTTCCTCTCTACTTTTCAGCTAGATCAAACCTTGTGGGGATGGCCAGGCTCTCACAGATTTGGGGATTATATCAGCGTTTCTGCATCCAGCCTGCTGCTGCTCTCAGCAAAGGGCTTACTCTGAGCTGAGGTCCCACTCCGAAGGCAGCGGGATGTAGCTGGGCACTTTGTGAAGTCATTGCTTTGTTAAGGAGGTTAAGAAGGAGAAACTGAAGTTATGATAAGGTTCCAGCTTTTGATAATCACAATTATATGTGTGACAGACAAGAACTCTATAAACAGAAGTATGTACGACCATAGGTAGGATTGAAGCTTTGATGAAGTTTGCAAAAAATATGTTTAAAGAAACTCTCCAGTTCTAAACTGCATGTTGAAACAGTCTAATGCGTCTTATATTTACCAGTGAATTCCCAGCAAGTTACCTGCTTTTCATGTGTTTGCATTTACCTAAATAAAAACAATCTTTGGAAATCAGTTGTTTAACTATCATAATAAAGCAATATTATCTTCTTCTCGCAGATGGAGAACTGAAGGAAGAGATGTGAAGAATCTGCCAAAAGCCATGAAGGAGGCCAGTGGCAAATCCAGGAACAGAAGCCAAGTCTCCAGCCTAAGGCAGCCTAATACTGTAATCAACAAGAACGTTTGCCTTCTGATGTTACGATGAGCTATGCTGTAGCAATACCTATATATTAATAATTTACCCAAGGGGAACACGTTTGAATGTGTGTGTTTGCCTATGCTTTTATAAATAATTCAGAAGAATTCTCTGAATTCTAGTTCTGAATTGAATTTCTAATACTGTTTTCTTTATAACTGGGGATTTTTTCACAAATATTTCTTGATAGGTCATGTTTAAAACATACAGTTCTCAAAATCTGATTTATTAAAATTACCAGAAGTTAATGTCCAAAAATATCCCAGAGTACCTTCAATAATTTGTGTTTCTAGATATTTTAGAGTCCAGCTACAGATTTTTTTCAGGGTCCTGAGCACCTCCACTTTAGTGGACAATGGATAGTTGGCATCTCAGAAAAAGGAAGCTGCGTATTCCCAGTTAGGATGTTCTTAGCATTGGAAATCACTTGGAAATCTTGCTGTAAATATGTTGGAACCATCACAAGCTCAACTCTGGCTCCAGTTTAGCTGGAGGAAAGGCTACTCCAGTGGACCCAGGCAACAAAGGTGCTGTGAATATAGAAGTCAGTTACACAACCTAATGTTGCCTGGTGTATTGAGTAGTATTTGTCACAGTTTTGGCAAAGGCGCAACTTGCTTTCTGTCCTTCCTAGCTGTGGCCTCCTATACCAAGTCAGCAGGAACACGTGCACGATACTTCTCTTTGAGATGCTAATTTTTTGGGGTATTAAGCACCAATAATTGCATTAGCTGCTGGTTTTACTTGCACTTGAGGGTTTGAAGAGCGCAGCAGCTTTCTGCGTGGGATGGGAAGGGTTTCCATCTGCCTTTCACCTCAGTCTGACATATTAAAACTGTGAGCTTCCCAAAATAGTGCTGGTGTCCAACACTGAAACACTGTTGAAGCATTGTCTTAGTAGTAGGTAGTTTGGTGATTTGCTAATATTAAATCAGACTGGAAAATTGTATTACTTCTACAACATACTCCTTATAACACCTTTGCAGTTTCCAGATCTTTATGTTCAATGGTTTGCCTGGACACAGGTGATGAGCATACTCAGACAATATGTCAGGTTTGCTACAATCAAACCTATATAGTATATGCAATTCATCCATGCTTCTCCCACCAGCAGGTGTCATTCTGGAAAAAGGAAAATATTGTAAATTCCTGAACTGGAGAATTTGGCTGTGACAGAGAAGAAGAAGAAAAAAAGTTGGTTTAAAATATAGCTTTTGAAGGATACTTTACTCCAAATAAAAACCAAAAGAAAGCTGGCTGGTCTGCATTCTTAATAATCTTTGTGCAGCGTGTAGTTGTGACATGTAAACAACAAAGGGCAGACAATTGGTAAGGCAAACAAATGTCTAGTTAAAGCTTTCTTCTGCTTTTTATTCTTCTCTGTGACATCTTCACCACTGCTTACTCACGTCGATGACTATAAAATCAGTGATATTCATCAATCTTTAGGACGGACTTTCAGCTTTAATTCCCCCAAAGGAAACATAGAATTGAGAATTCAGATCTTGTTTACTTCAAGGTGAGCTTGAAGCAATCTCATAGAAGCAACTGAAATCAGTAGAATTTCTTGGGATTTAATCTGAAGCAACCAAAAGTAGTATTTCACTTTCTGCTCCACCAAAACTCTTGGAATCAAAGAGAAATTTACTTGAGGAAAAACAGAACAACAAGCTCCAAGGCTTGGCTGCAAGGAGCACATTAAAGTGGGAATCAATTTCACATTTTTAGAATTTATAATTACAACAAAGTGATGTAAAATAATTGTACTGTAGGCAGCCATATCTTTTTCAAGATGTTATTTAACTACAACTGTCCCAATGCTTTTCTCATGGACAGTATCAAGCACTCAGTTTGCTGAATGAGAAAAAATAGTACATAAAATTATAATTAATAACTTCACTCTAAAATAACTAAAAGCTGTAGTCTTGGGTTTGCATGAAGCCTGTATTAATTTTTCTGATTTTTTGAGTATTTAACTTTGAAAATGTAGTGGAATTCTAAAATTTGAAGTTAAAAAGTATAAGAGTATTGTGAATGTGACTAGTTAATTATGTGCTTTATTTTTATAGGACCCAGGTAACAAGCAGTGATGACCTCCAACTGATTTTTGTACAGTAAAGTATGAAATTTGGATGAAATGATTTCTTTGGAGTTTTAACCTTTTTTTTTTTTCATCTTTTTAGTTAAGTGAAATAATATGAAGTTTTGTTTAGTCTTTTTTTTTTTGGTTTTTAATGTCAGCATTTCATTTTATTAATTTTAGAAGAAACCCATGTGCCTAAACATAGACCTCTTGTGTCATTTTAGAGCCCCTGGGGATCTCACCTGGCCTCTGGCTCCCTGCTCAAAGGTGCAGGTCTCCTGTAGGTCCCACACCACACCTACCAGGCCTGCACATGTACCCTGGACACTCCAGGGTATTCCAGCAGGCATTAGGTACCTTCCTTTAGGAGTCGGAATTTCTCCTTTAGATAAATGCTGTAAAAGAGAATACGCCTCAACATATGCTTAACAAAGTTAATGGCAGCGCAGCTGTGAAGGTAATTTCACCTAAGGTGTTTTATTTAAGTTTAACAAGACATAGAGGAAGGAAAGTAATTTCGTATCTAACAAGTACGGAGTTATTGTGTTTAACGGGATGCTATCAAGAGTCTGTTTTGAATTATGGTGGCTAGGCTGAACCTGTGTGTGAGCTGGGAGCTGCTGTTGCTGGGGGCACACACCACAAAAGGTCCTGGCCAGAAATCTGGGGCTTCTCATCAGGGACACAGTGGCCTGATGTTCAACCTGTTGGGAATCTGGCAAAAGTAAGCTTAGTTCCTCAGTTTGGGGCATGATGCAGCAAACTAATTTCAGTGAAGAAAGCAGGAATTTCAAGTACCAGGGCACTGAGATAGAGGGAATTAGAGAAATACTTGCATTAATTACATACACAATTAGAAACCTATGTTAATCAGGTCCATTTTTGATGGTCTACTGAATAAGAGGGAAGGTCAAAATCTTGAATATATTAGTTAGTGCATTTATATATGAATTGTACAATATGGGATTGAGCATTACTTTTATAACTGGAACAATTTGTTGTATGTAATAAATATAAATGATATATTGTAAATGTATAAAATATATAACTAATCTTAAAAGAAAATTAAAACTATTGGAAGGTAGAAAATTCTGAATAAAATTCACCACGGGCACTAATTAGGATTGTATAGGCACAGAACACTTCCCCATGAGCTTTTTTAATCAGTCACTGGCATTACAATCAATAGGAATTTGGTCTGCTTTTGCAGAAGTTTAAAAATGAAATTGTTACAGAAAAATACATGCTGCAGGGTGACTTACAAAGCAATCATAAAATCTGATCTAGTAATATACAATATTAATTTGATAATTTGTGAACAAAGCAGATGAACTGTATGCATGTACTCATGTACTCTTTTTTTATGTCTTTATCAATCCTTTTCAGGATGAACCCCTAAAGAATGGCTGTGATGGTTGCTTGAAGCAAGAATCAGATATCCTCTTGGTGTGATCCATTTCATTGATCACTGGGAATGTGAGCCTCAATGAAGGTGGAGGAAGCCTCTACAGAGAACTGGAGATTGGTTTGTCCCTTAGGAAGGGTACAATGGCATTTTTAACGTTTTTACCAAATACCAGGGTGTGTGATAAAGGTTTGTGGGTTGGGAATTAATTGAAGGATTATGAAATGGCAAAGAACGTGCATTACGGGAAGCCTTGGAGAGCTACAACCTAAGCACCCTGAAATTTGCGACCAAGCCCACAGGATATCTCTTAAGTTATTGGACCCATCTCAGATGACTGCTGTTTTTGATACAATTTACCAGCCCCAGTAAGCTCCCCCAGCCAGACTGGAAAAGGTATTCCTTTTATTAATCTTAGTACAGGGAACTAAAGTGTATTCTGGGTAATGAAATACTTGGACTATGGAATAAGCTACAGAATTGAGGTTTTTTGTTTTGTTTTGTTTTGTTTTTAAAGGCAGGGTGCCTTTGTACCTGGGAGGTGGTACATGTTTTTAAAAATGCTGTTCAAAAGAGAATGTGCTTATATCTAAACTCTGTTATCTGCAACATAAAGGTTAACAGTTTTATATGTATCAAAAACCACATCTCTATGATGAAACATGAAACGTGTAATAAAAATAATAAGTATAGAACTATGTAAATGACTAAATCATATGTGTAAACCTTAAATAAACAGTTTCATTTCTAGGGGTTACAGAAAACACTCTCAAATTTTATATGGTCTTTCTACCATCCTTAGTTTTTAATATAATTGCAGTTTTAGAATTAATCTGTCTATTCATTTTGTAATATTTGTAGTTGTGTTAAATTTTACTGAGGAATAATTTGGCTTGGGGACACTGTTACACTTTATCCCAAGTGTGGTTCATGTTGTTTGAACAAGAAATGGCTGAGTATTTGTCCCCAATGCCCATATTTTTACTTCACTGGCAGTTGTATATTTGTGGTGACCCTACAGCAATGTGTGCAAAGAATGTATACAGTGGCAGTGCCTCTTCCACAGAGCACCAGGAGCAAAACTGGATGTGGTCAACCCACATATAATTTGCTCTTCTTGGTTGGGGTCTCATGTGGACAGCACTTAAAGGACACTTTTTGTGTCTGGATAAGGTGAAGGTGGGAGATAGATAGAAACCATTCAAAAGCCGTTGCTTATGTTCCCTGAAACGGGCTAAAAAGAACAGCTCTTCTGACACACAGCTTTACACTGAGCATACACAGAGCTGTGTCATTATTAATTCTGAAAATGGGTTTACAATAGTTAGGTAAAATATTTAGTTACTATTTAAATATTTTGATGTATTATAGCTCATACACAAATTTTAGATGTCTACTGCACTTAACATTTCCAATTGAAATAACTAGTTTCGTTAACATTTTTAGTGTTACAAATTAATAACAAAAGGCAGTTAATACAGAGTGCAGTTATGAGACCAAAATACTCGTGGTTTAAATTTAAAGAATCAAATGTTAGCATTTCCCTATAGAGAAAGGTTATTTGGGTAGTGGTGTACTGACATTATCACCACCCACAGAGAGGGGACTTGTTGGTATTGTGCAAGCAGAAATTCAAAAAAGGGAAGAATGTCAGTCTAGAGGGTTTACTTGCTGTAAGTGAATCACACAGGAAAAATGCTCATACCCTGAGTCGTTGTTGTGACCTTTTTTGATGGTTAGAAGGAGAAATAAGCATGAAATATTTTTGTCAAGTTAGAGGGTTTAGGTTGCTTGCTAGGTAAAATCAGTCTTGGTTATTAATGCAGTGGAAAGCTAAGTGATGACCATGGAAATATGATAATAAGTGCTGTTGTAAATTAGACAGGAATTATTTTCTGTGTCTATTAAGAATTATAATCCAATGGGCTAATGATAAACCATTGGGCTGTAGGGCTGCTAAGAAACGTGGAAAATTGGTAAAATAAAGGATAAAAGTATATTTAAGTAGGTGTTTCTTCAAAGCTTCCTTCAGGAAGGTGCTTCTCGATGCTACCATACTGCTTCTGACAAATCATGTCTGTTAAGATAAAAGTAAGAAACAGCATTCATTTAGTGGTAAATAGTGCTATCTGTATCTCTGGATTTCTGTTTAAACAAAGCTTTATGATAATTCTATTTGCCATAGCTAGAAACGAATCTAAAAATAACAGTTACTAATTTGCCACTGTTTAATGTTAGTTTAATCTGACAATTCTGGGATGGCTTCGCCTATTATACCTGGAAGAAACTACATAAAACTGTGTGGTTTTGAGTAGTTTCATGCCAACATGGGACTGCACAGAAAAGCCGGGTCTCAATATCACTGCATGTAAGGAAAGCTTGTTTCTGACCCTCAGTCTGACAACTTGAACATGGACTGAGCTAAACCCCAGGCTACCAGTACTCTGCACTTTGGCTTTTGAAACTTTCTGGATGAGATATAGTTTCAACATAAAAAGCCAAAATACGGTGGTTTACGAGCCGTTTTACTTTGTTTGAAGCTAAAATTCAAAACAAAACTCCTGGGGTATAGAACTGTCTGAAGCAAAACATAAGAAAGTTAACACACAGACTCTGCGAACTGAACAAGCCAGTTTCGCTCAGCTCTTGAAATAACTCCTTTTTGCAAGTTCACTTTTCAATTGCACATGTGTGAGATGTCGAAAACGAGTTGGTTTCACTACCCGGTGGCACAGATGAACATCGCAGCTCTAAAGCATCACCCTCTGTCTGAGCAAGGTCTTGCTGTCTGTCTCAGCTGATACTTTAGACGTCTGCCAAGAGATTAAATTTTCTCAGTCCCGGATGAGTTACATTTAGCTTTTGTTTTTTGTAAGACCCAAATACCAGTCTGTATGTTTTTCGTAGTTGTATCCAGCTCTGAACTAATTTCCTAAATCTCTTAACAGTTCTCTAAATGGAACCCAGTCCCAAAATGGCAGGAGTTACTTCACCTCTGGGGGGTCATCCCAGGATTCATGTATTTCAGGTTCAAAGGCTGGTTTTTCAGAGATGCTGAACACCTGCTGCTGTTCCTTGCTGCTGTGGGAGCTGCAGGTGCTCATGTGAAGATCAGACCCCTCTGCCTGGGGTGCTCTTATTTACAGTGAAACAACAAACAACCCTCCGCTCTGCTTTCACTTTTTGTAAAATTTTAATTCAAATGGCTCGAAACAAACCTAAGAACAGCACCAACATAGAGATACTTTTAGCAGAGCATTGCTGAGTGTGTGCGAGTTCAGACTGGTCAGGGCTCCTTCATTTGCTAGGCAGCTGATCCATTTTCTTTCCCTCAAAATACTGAGGGATTGAACTTCCCAAATTATCACTGACAGAGAAGCAAGGTCTCAGCAGCAGCGGGGCTGAGTCAGCTTCTAGATGTAGATCTCAGACTTTGGCGACTTTGTTGAGAAGAAATGGGGTGATGTTCAGGAAAAAAGAAATTAATATCAGATAATCAGTGATCTTGTGTGCATATCTTTTGTGTATTCGTATGTCAAATTTTTGTGGTGAACCGGTACCTAGGAAAGTGGAGAATACAAGGGGAAATGGCTGAGTTTGAAGGTTTAAGAGTATCTTGAAATACAGCTCACAGACTGAGGTACACAAGGATTATTGTGAGTTGAATTTACAATATAATGTCTCACCTCTGCACAAGACTGCATTCTATATGATGTGAATGTATGTTACTGAAAAAAACAGTGGTGTTGGTGGAATGCAAACATTATGTGACTTTGCATATCACTTGGTATTTTAAACCATAAGAGTTTCAGGTTTGAGTCATAGTCACTTGTAAGTAGGATATATATATATAAGCATAAATGGCACGCAAGCTGTAAGGCTTCTGCCTTGGGGTTATTTTTCCCTCGAATTGCAGATTTGGTTCTCTGTTATTGTAAATCATTATAGCCTCAATGAAAACTCAGAAGTCAGATTAGATGCTTCCAAAATATGAAGAGAAACCTGAACTGGAAACCTTTACAGTCTTCTATTTTGTTCTCTGGCCACTTTGATTTTCAGAACCTGTGTTACACCTTTCTTACACTTCAGCTTCTCCACGGTGCTGCCTGCGTGAAGCTGGCATCAGGATTTGTCCAACCTCTGATTTACCCCATTGGAGCACTCAGCAGCATCTGATCTTTCATTAGAGGCAGAAACTTTGTTAGCACTGCTCACAGAGCACCTTTAACCCAGGATCTTAATTGGAAAACTCCTCTAGTCAGAGCAAGAGCTGGGGAAGATGGCACAAGTGTCTGTTAGCAGCCCCAGAGGCATGTGTGGGAAAAAGTTATTTTTCTTCTTAATTTCCTTCTAGTTCATCCCTTTGACTTAAAACGTGCATCTAGCCAAGCTCTGCAAAGAGTGACTTGCTGAACAAGGGCAACAAAGATGATGGAGTGGAGCATCTCCCTTATGAGGAAAGGCTGAGGGAGCTGGGGCTCTTTAGTTTGGAGGAGACTGAGGGGTGACCTAATTAGTGTTTACAGATATATAAAGGGTGAGTGTCACGAGGATGTAGTGAGGCTCTTCTCGGTGACAACCAATGATAGGACAAGGGGTGATGTGTTCAAACTGGAACACAAAAGGTTCCACTTAAATTTGAGAAGAAACTTCTTCTCAATGAGGGTGCCAGAGCACTGGAACAGGCTGCCCAGGAGGGTTGTGGAGTCTCCTTCTCTGGAGACATTCAAAATCTGCCTGGACACCTTCCTGTGTAACCTCATCTGGGTGTTCCTGCTCCAGCAGGGGGATTGGACTGGATGATCTTTCGAGGTCCCTTCCAATCCCTGACATTCTGTATTCTGTGAATAAAACACTATAAGGTAGGATTAGAGGCTCTGCTTAAGAGAAAATCTGCCTCCGACTCGAGAACAATCCCACCACAAAATAAAATTAACTTTAAAAGTAATGAGATTTTCCACTGTTAACTTAATAGCAGCAAACCACATGTTCTAAACAATGTTTCTTTTTTTTCTTTTTTTCTTTTTTTTTTTTTTTTTTTTTTTTTTGGTATAAGGACTCATTTTTAGTAATAAACCCCAGACTATTAGCCCTGCCGTTTTTCCACTGCTGGAGGAAAACGTGGACTCTTGCTGAGTTGTACAATGAGTATCTCAGAGATATTTGAATCTGCCACCAATAAAAAGACCTAAAATGCTAATGTGGAGGAACCAGGTCAAGGTAGAGGAAATGGAAAAAATGGGGAGAAAGAAGAAAAATCTCTTTGGATCTTTAGCTCTGTTATTTCTTTAGATTGTATTTCTTCTGGGATCCCAAAATCTTCAGTAACAAACAAGTTTTCTTTTAAAAAGTATTAAGTTATCAAAACATTTGCCAGGTCCTAATATTAAATCCTAGCAGTCAGCAATGTTTAAGTTCAGCTATATCATTTTGCTGAGTAAGTCATGCTAAAACTTAAAGTTTTCCCCTCAAAATGATCTTTCCAAATGAGATTGATATTGTGAGAAAAAAAGAAAAAAGAGAAGGACGCCTTCATCACGAGGAATTATGGAATTAATTTTCTTTATACACTCTGTTTGCACAGGACATTTTTGTTAACTCTTAATAAAAATACCATTCAGCTGCTACTTTCATTGTTTTTATCCTGGGACCAATACAACATTGTCATTATTGGATATAAAGTGCTGTAAAAACAAATCTAATTTGTTAAGTTTATTTTGATAAGAAATAAATATAAAGGTAGTGCATAGTTTGTACAGTGCTGCTATCATAGGACTCCTGGGTATAATTTATATAAAGAAAATAAAAAAGCATACATAACTTTCTAGTTGATTTCCTTTAACAGGGCTAATTGAAAACAGTTTCTGTTATTTAAAAGTAATTTATTTTAAATATACTTTTTAAAACAAAGTTCTTATTGATATCCATTTTAAGTATAATATTATCTCAGTGTGGGATACAAGTAAAAGGTCAAATCTTGTAGGAGTATTTTCTGTATGACTCAGTTCTGATCATAGATAAACTTATCAGGGAAACCAAATTAGTTAACCTTTTCAGTACCAAAAGCTTGTTTTAACAGGCCACGATGGTTTCTTTCACAAATACAGAACTTCAAAGCTCATATTTTTGTTCTGAAACGTGAAAAAGAGAGTGCTAGTTTCCCTTTTTTCTATCTGATAAAAGGCAAAGGCTAGTGACTATAACAGGAAATCAGACTTGTTGAGATTCACTATATAGGCACAGAAAGCAATACACTATTAATTTTTAATTAAGAGCTATTGTGCGTAGTGATACAGCAACAAAAGACCACAAATTTTTACTTCAATTATTCCTTTAATTATGGACATTGTTAAAGGAGATATTTTTTCTTGTCCAGTAGCTTATGTATGGATCTGATTACTGGAGCACTGAAAGACACTGTATGAACTAAATGGCTGTATGCAGCATACCTCTAGGAACCAGCCTGTTTCCATATTGCTTGATAGGTTGCTCAATTCCTGTCCCGTTAACTGGTTTGCGACATTTCTCAGAAGTCCCTTCGGCTCTGCTTCCTTCTTTGTTTCCATCACAGCAGCGCAAACAATTCAGTGACGTGGGTTGCTTCCATACATGCAGTCAAACTCAGCACCAGAGACCGCCCTTCTTTTTGAAGCCAAATCATCATAGAATCATCGAATCCAGAGTGACTGAAAGGCTTTGGTGGACTTCTGGCCTGAGACCACTCTCATGTCTGAAAATAAAACTGTCTCAGGTGTTATTGAGCTGATGTTCTCTTCATGGCATTTATGCAGTCTCACATCTATCAGCATGATTTAATGTGGTAACTGGGGGACAGTTTGACTCATGAAGGGTTTTGCCTGCAAACTTAGTCCTGCCACCTTTACTCATTTTTGCATAGCGTTTACTTTCACTGGCTTGCGTGAAGATGTACGTGCTCAACAGCATTAAAAGTGCTGAAGTCTTTCTCCAAAGATCTCCAAGAGAGCTACATTCCAGACATGATCTGGTGGAGAACTCTCGAGATGCAGATATTAATGATATTTCTCATATTCAGTGAAGTAAATGCATTAAAAATATCCAGTGGTGAAGGTACCTAGAAATCTGGTTTTGAAGGTCAGAGCACGCAGAGCACTAGCTGAGCTGTAGCAATATGCTGGTTCTGCACAGCAAAAAGTAACAACAAAAGTCCATAAGGCATGTCCCAAGATGAACTTGAATGAGCTTGGTATGGAAATTTTGCCAGCCCTGGTCATATACAGTGAAATGTTTGTCTCACACTGGCAGTGGCAATGAGCTTTTTTTTCTTCCATAATTTACAAAATATGAGCAAGTAGGTAGTTAAAGCATTTCCATTCTTCCATGAATGGAATAATTTTACATGGTATTTTCTAAGCAGAAAAATAACTGGCACTTGGGGAATTAGTTTGCCACTCTCACAAAAAGTAATTTCATCCAAACAGTCAAAATAGTGCAGTCATCTGGGCAGACAATGCAGCACACTCAGCGCACATAGGCAGTGAAGATAGCCTTTTATTCCATGAACAAGAGGTGGTTGCTTTGGAAAACTTGCTGCATCACTTTTAATTATTTAAAGACCAAATTCATGGTTTCTTCATGGATTCATTAACTGCAGAGTATTTTCTTCTTTGTTCTATTTAAATTTAGATTGGTTATTCATACTTCCTGGCAGTGGTTATAAGAGGAGGATGACTGAGAATTTGGTAGGTGAGTTAATCTCATTTTTACTGTGTCTCTAGAGCCACCACTTTCCCTTCATGTTACTTGACACCAAAGACTCTTTACAGACCAAAGTACCAACCTCTTGCATCCTTCCATCTTTTCTTCTGCCCTGTTTTTTGCTGCTCCCCCTTTATCTTCTGCACGTCTCATTTTTTAGCCCCCCTCACCAGCCTGACATTTGGGTCACTTCCAAACATGCCTCCTGCCTACAGATGTCTGGTGGGATTGTCATCATTTGAGGTTGAGGAGTCAGTAGAGAGTGGCTAGGGAGTCGCTGACTCAATGGGGTGAAGTCCAGAGGTCCCAAGTGAAACCCCATCTCCAGCCCCGTACCTTGAAAATGAGCATGGTTCTAGTGTCAGTAAGGTATCGCTTGAACTTTGGGACTTCTGAAGCCCAGTGGATTTGTATGACAGGTGAGCACAAACTGGTGTTGAAGCCATTCTCCATGTTCAAATGTTGCGGCTGCTTCCCCCTTCAGTGGGTATTAGGGGTCATAATAACATATAAGTTCACACTACAGCCCCACTTTCAGTCCCAGCGCTTGTAGAGGTTGTGTATGGATCTTCTCTTTTCTCGCTGGCCCATTATTTTCATGTGGCTTTTAGAGATGCTGATAAACTTTGAGATCCCTGTTGCATTTGACTTCCTTGGCAAAGACGTTCAGCTGCTTTTCAAGGGGAAAGGCACAGATGTGCACACACCCCCCTTGAAACTGCTTTACAAAATGTGGCCAAGCTATAGATGGTGGAGAAATCTTTTTGATATTCTTGCACTAGTGGTTGTACTAAACATTGGTGTGGACTTTCAGCAGGAATTTTTCCCTGGTTGTGTTGTCTCTACATCCATCTTTCTTTCTTTCTTTCTTTCTTTCTTTCTTTCTTTCTTTCTTTCTTTCTTCCTTCCTTCCTTCCTTCCTTCCTTCCTTCCTTTTCCTTCCTTCCTTCCTTCCTTCCTTCCTTCCTTCTTTCCTTCCTTCCTTCCTTTTCTTTCCTTCCCTCCCTCCCTCCCTCCTTCTCTTTTACACTGAGAGATGACTGAAACAGGCCTGTGATGTTCTACCAGTCTCATTATCTAAGATAATGAGAATAAGGGAGATTGCAGATGGCTCAACGCATCTTTTAACAGATATATTAAAAAAGTTGTCGTGATGTTAGAGAAGTATACAAACCCACCACGATAAATCTTCCTGGTGCACCTCACAGCTTCTGAGTTTTGCTGTGTATTCTCTCTTCAATGCTTCTGCTTCTAAAAAACACCTCATTGGCTCAGGCCTTTTAAATAAAGCACTGCCAAAACATAACATCTCTAAAGTCATCATTTGGTGAGTGGCTGGAGAGCCTATACCTCTCCCCATTGCTGCCCCAGGTCCTGGATGTTCGATGTGCCCAGAGTTCCCTACGATCAGGAGGCGACAGCCCAGCCCCAGGCTTTGCTCAACAGCTGAGCACCCGCTCCCTTTCCTGCTGCAAACCTATGCTGAGCATGACTGTCACACCACCTGCTCTCATCCTGCTTGGGGAAACAGTTTCCAGGTTTTTGCAATCAGTCTTGGAGAACTTTAAAGACTTGCAGGGATATTAGATGCTAAAATGATCAAATACTACAAAGCTTTGTAGGGAGATGTGATTGTTTTGAGACAGGAATGTTATCTTGTTTTTTCCCCAAATGTATATGTTGGTCTCGGGAAAAATATTACCTCTTTCCACAAACTTTCCACAAATTTCCATAAAATCCTTGCATTTTTAGCCTTAGATTATCCTGGCTGCAGCAACAGTAAAAGTACCTTCAGCTTTTCATTTTCTTTTCCATTTCAAGCCCTCTAAATTACATGTTGATGTTCTTACTGCTAGCTGAAGAGGAGTGTATCTCACAAGGTTCCTGTCTTCATGTGGGATGTGGCATTATGCTGAAGAATATGGCCAGAGCAGTGCAATGTGGATTTCACCTGCAGCCAGGTACATGGAGGAGTGGAAGTTGCAGCAGCTGCCAAAGGATCGGTTCATAAAGGATTTGGACACTTGAGATCAAACCCAGGGAGCTCTGAGAATTTTGAAGGATCAGGACCTGGGTGTTTCTTTTGGCTTTAGCTTCATGCCAAGCTGAATCTTCTCTTGCTGACACCCTTTTTGACCGAAGTGATAGAACAATTGAGGGTTTCTGCTTCCCAGTGCCTTGCGTTCCTGAGTACAGATGTCTGTCATTAGTTGTTATGGACCTTAAACCTTTCCATAATTACTGTGGTTGCAGTTCTGCAAATAGGAAGGGATGGTGAGATCCGGTCACTGAGCATGGTCCTGTCGTGTCTGTGGGTTGTGTGGTCTTCTCTGAGCATTGACCAAATGCAGTGTCCCACCACAGCTGATTTTTCCCTGTAATGTATTATCTCTAATAAAACTGAAGCCATTCAATTCACCCATTGCTCTCCCACTGCATTTGTACTTTCTGAGAATAAAGAATCACCTTTTTTTTCAACTGGGAGAGGCAATATGTATGTTTTTAATGTGCTCTTTGACTTATTACCCAGCTGCAGAAAGTGCTCCAGTATGCAAGTACAGGAGATGTGTTTATGTGTCTGGTCATCTCTGGAATGCGTAACCGCCGAGCAAAGGCTGGGAAACTCTTGCGGGACGGCTGTGCCAATGGTGACCTGCCAGCACCGGCAGCCTCATCTCTGGTGGTGAAGACAGAACAGTGGATTCCTCTGCAGTGCTGAGGGTCTCTTGAACCTCACAAGCTGGAAGGTTGTGGAGCAAACATCTCCTGGTGTTTGCTCCAGCCCCTTTGCTCCTTGCAGCCGGCACTCAGCTGTTTGCAGGATTGGGCTTCTGCTGGCTGGAGAGAAAAAACCTGATTTGAACAGGATTTCTGTGTGTGCAAAAGGCCTACTAGAAAACGGTTGAGGCTAAAATGATCACACATGTCCTTCAGCTTAGGAAAAGAGAGCTCTAAGTGAGAGCATGTGTGCTCCGACTGTTGGGCTGAGAAAATGTCAGCCTGATGTGCTTGGGAAGTTCATATTGATACAAACAGGGAGGCTCCCTGCTGCCCACAGATTTCCCACATAAAAGTCCTACTGGTAGCCGTGGGAACTTAGCAGCAGCCACGCTGTGGCTAAAGTCACCACTCTAAAAATGTAGTGAAATTAGTGTTCATAAAAGTGAAAAACACGCCACAAGAATGAAGATGTTCTGATTCACGACCATAAAATTTACATGAGTTCTGGCATAAAAAAGCACTAAATTTTGCAGTTATTCTGGCTTTGGAAAGGCATTGATGGTCAATTTTTAAAAAGATCCTTTCAGCAAAAATCTTTGGCTTTTCACAGATCAATTTTTTTGCACCAGAACAACCTCCTCCACGTCATGCCCATGATGTGATGCTGGTGCTTCTCACAAGCCCTGTGGAAAGGGCCAATCCTGTGCTGCACAGTGGCCCCTAGTGAAACTGAGTAGTTTGTTCCAGAGTCTGCAAAATAATTTCCAGTAGCTGGGATGTTACTAACTTCAGTTCTGCCTTCTGATCTGACTGTCACCTCACCCAAACTATGCCACTTACTTAACATATTTTTAGGACAAATGAAAAAAAACAACACGGGAGGGTATGATGGACCAACAGACTTGTCCCACTGTAAATCGGACATGAACTGGGACACAGAGGCAAAGGCAATACTAGCAATAATGCATCTGTTGTAGCTTAACAGTATCATTTAGCACCATTTTTGGTTCGAAGTTCCGCTTTTTTGACTTTTTCTGCTGTGCCTACTGTAAGGAGATGGGATGGCTACTCCAACTCAGGCTCTTGCTGCTAGAATTTGGATTTGTATGTTGTGTCTCTGTTACAATTACAGAGACTCACCCTCAAACAGGTACCCTTGCCCCTCGCAGCTTTTTTTTCTTGCACCACAGGGATCTGAAACAGCAGCTCTGTAGTCAAAGTGTTGGATGTTGTCCTATCAAACTCGTTCTCCTTGATTTTACAGGAGAGATGCTACAAAGCGATGAGCATCACCCTCGTCTTGTTCCTCATGGTGTTCCCTCTGCCATGATGCTGTTTAGTGGAGCAGTGGCCAAGCTGACCCCTCATCCAGACAGCTATCATGGTTGCCGAATAGACACCACCTTCCCATCCCCACCCCCATGCTGGCAACAGCCTATGACTGCAGCAATCTTAAAAATAAAACAGGAAATGATTTCAATAGGGGATGTGGTGGTTGACAGAGAAAAGTGGGGTAGGTCTGAAGTTCGGTCGTTCTTTCATGTGAGCACTGGGGCCCTGCAAACATGTTGCAGGGGAATGAATGTTTGTGCAGCCTTTCATGTGGCGGAGACACCCCTGCTTGTTTTTGTTGTTGCCACTACCGAGACCTATTGTGGTGGCTGTCCTCTTGACCTGGGTCCGAATGCTGCTGGTTGCAATGCAGCAGCATTTTGCTGGGGCTGCATGGCCCTGGGGTGCTATTGGCACATGCTTGGTAGTGTGCGGGTGTTGCCTGATAATCTGGACTGTGTTCGGGTCACCATGATAACCCCTAGACTTTAACATCGCAAATACTCTCTTGCAGTAACTGCAGCTGGGATAGCTGTGCTCTGGCCAGTAAACAATTCGCTTGCCCACCACATTCCAGTATGAGATACCATTTTGGTTTGATGCCTGTCAGAAACGTCTACCCAACTTACTATTTCTTCTGAGAAGAACCTTTGGCATCTGATTAGATTATTGAATGGGAAGGTTTTGGGTAGCCTGGTCCTACATGTTGCTGAGAGCTCTTTATCCTCCCTGTTTTCTCCCGGGGGATCATCTGGAAGGAATCACAGTATCACAGAATGGTTGGGATTGGAAGGGACCTCTGGAGACCATCTAGTCCAACTCACCTGCTCAGGCAGATTCATCTAGAGCAGATCACACAAGAATGTGTCCAGGTGAGTTTTGAATGTCTCCAGAGAAGGAGACTCCACAACCTCTCTGGGCAGCCTGTTCTAGTGCTCTGGCACCCTCAAAGTAAAGAAGTTTCTCCTCATGTTTAGATGGAACCTCCCATGTTTCTGTCTGTGCCCATTACTTCTCCTCCTATGGTTGGGCACCACTGAAAAGAGTCTGGTCCCATCCTCTCGACACCCATCCTTGAGATATTTATAAGCACTGATAGGATCCACTCTCAGCTTCTCTTCTCCAGGCTGAACAGACCCAGCACTCTCAGTCTCTCCTGAGTGAGTGCTGCCCCAGGAATGCCAGGCAATGGGAGACTCTCAGGCTAAAAGATACTTCTTGGCTTCAGAAAGCTGAGTATTTTTTTGGAGGCAATATGTCTTGGGCTTGGAAATGCACTTTTGGTCTGCTTCCACTAGCTTTGTATTTATACTGAACATTTATTTCTCTCACCAGCTGGGTTAAGTGTTTTTTCCTGTATCATTCAAATGTTTAGAATAGAGGTTCAAATCCTTCTCTGCCTTGAAACACAAACATACCATATCTGGGTCAGGAAATCCTTGACCTCCAAATCACTGGAGGTTGACAGAGTATAGCATGGTAGTTTTATTATGGGCTTGCCCTAGTCTTATACTCTTCCCTAGGCATCTGCTATTGCCAACATTAGAAGCGGGATATTGGGCTAGACGGACCTTTGGTCTGACCTCCTATGGATGTTTTTATGGTTTTTTTGTCTTTATCTGGGGCCTCCAGAGGCTAATAAAGATTTTGTAAATATAAAGAGTTCATTGTGATCCAAGAAGAAGTCGTGAGCATAGGAGGGCTCTCCCAGCCCTGTGCTCCCTGGGAGCAAAGGTCCGATAAGAGAAGTGGGTGTCTGGCAAGTGCTGATGAAACAACTTCCAAGGTCTATCAGTTGTTAGATAGATGGTCCTCAGTGGGTAATGAAAATAACTGTTCCTGGATACTTCTTAACATACACTTCTTCATACAGTGCATGATTTAATAATTTCATACACTATGTAATTTATCATTTATGTTTGCTTCTAGCATTGTCCCGCAGCCTCACTGGAAACAGCAGATCTACCTATCTCCTTTGGCTTCTTAATTGGTTTCCTCAAAGAACAAAGAAGTCTCCAAAGAGGTCCCATGTCCGCCTTGTCAAGCCCTGAAGGCCTGCTGAGAATTGTGAGTACCCGTGCTTGCTATTTGCTGTTATCTAAGTGGAGCAACTCCAATGTCATGAAGCTGTGCAGGGGTGTCAGGCTCACTGAGACACATGGTGTTTGTGGAGATGAGCTGGAGATGAGATCTGAGATATCTTCAGTGCACCAGGAAATGCCAAGGGGGTTTTGAGACAGCAGAAAAGCATCTGACAAGACTCCTCTGAGCTTGTTTTCTGTCTGTTTCTTCTCTCTGCTTGGTCAAGGGGAGCAAATGGGACAGAAATCCCTTGTGTAATTCAGTTTTCCTTTCCACTTTTCAGTTTGTTTCTAAAAGACATTTCTGCATAAGGAGGAGCATCCTCACAGCTGAGAAAGGACCTCAGCCGAGTGATGGGGAAGGTTTGACCAACTGGCCCAGATACATAACCCGTGCCTGCCTCTCTTGAGGGCTTCTGACCCAAAGCTGCTTAGCCAGATGAGAGGAGAGGAAAGAAAAATGGCAAAGTGGTTCCCACAAATGATGTGAAAAACCCGCAAAATAATCAGACAAGGATTTTTAAAAAAACTGTTCATTTTTCTATCTTCCCTTGCTCTTCCAAGACTAGAAGAATCCCCTTCAGTATGACATTAAGCCTGTAAAGGGTCCTGTTCTCTTTCTAGTCAGATGTTGTTGAAGGGTTTAGAGCTGTGGTTTCAAACCTGCCTGAAGCTGCTTAACCTTCACTTACTTTGTTGCAATCCCTGAGTCCTGAGCAGGAGCTTCAATATTGACACTTGTAAAGAAGATGCTATTTTTAAAATCAGGCTCTACATTCATGTTTTTCATGCTCCCAAAATAGTCCTGAAGATTCAGATCTCTGTGTGCCCAACCCTGCCACCCCTGTGCCAGAAAGGGCGACAGCCCTGGCTCTGCAGCCAGCGTGCATCAGCAGCAGGGAAAATTCAGTAAAGCTCATCCAGTTACCCTAGGAGGGAAAAAGAAAGTTTCAGTTGTACAATTGGTGCTTTCCTGAATATTGTACAGCTTTAAAAAAATCCATTTTTTTAAATTAGAATGAGCAAAGTGGCTGCTCCTGCCTAAAAACTTTCTAAGTGACACGTAATCGCTTAAAAAGTATCCGTAATCTGCTTAATGTGAGTCAAGTATCAATGCAATATGCAACCTGAAAAAAACACTTTACACTGAAAAATACTCACTTCTTACAGGGGCAATTGAAGTGGCAAGTGAGGATTCTGCTGTGAAACTGGAAAACACCCCAGAAGCAAACCCACAGCAACTCATGGAGAACGTCAACCTCTCTAGAAAGTTAAAAATACCTAATCGTAAGCAAGCGCTTTTAAAACCAACATGGCTCTCTGTGCATGCATCTCACTTGCCTAATCTGTGGGGATCCTTGTTACTCATTCAGGGAGGGAGGTGAAGATCACTGAAGTCAATAGAAAGATGCAGAGTGATTTCAAGCAGTTTTAGATGTCACACACTTCGTGCCGTCTGACTGCCAGCGTCCTCGATGTTCACTGCCATCCAGGTCTTTGGTGGCCTCTACAGTAGTTTCTGAATTGCAGTGAGAAGATGAATTTCTGATGTTTCACATTTCTGATACATTGGCCTGCCCCATCACCCTCACACTGTGAGCCGGCAGCTCCCACAAACATGGCCAAGGATTTCCAGGTAGACCTGGAAATCATGACTTTTTAACTTCTTACAGTAATAAAAACTAAAGGGCGTATTTCTTACCCAATGGCATAAGGAAGGAAGGTTTATGGAGGGATTAATAGTGTCCTTTACAAATGCTGAAGTCATGAACATGCGCGTGACTTGAGTTCAACCAGGGTCAACACACAGGATTTGCTGAAAGGCAGCAAACACATAGGCTCGCCCAAGTGGATGGGTTTGACTAAGTTTCAGGGCTGGGAAATAAAAAGGGTGAAATTCCAAAGCTACAGTTTACTGATTGATATTTTTTAACACAAATATGTCCACAAAATAGTTGGTGTCTGCAGTCACTTTTTGTGAAGCTGGCTGCAGTCGCCGATCAGGTTACCAGAGGCGAACGCTGCGCCCCGGCTATCTGGGCTCTCTCCACGGCTGGGGCTGGTGGGGGCGGCTGCATCCCACAAAACCCCACTGTGGAGGATGAGTGCCAGCAGCAGCACCGCTCTCCCGGGGTGCTCCCAAATTGGCCCTGGCTGAGTAAACTGGGGTGCTCTGCGGGGCGTGCAGGCGCGGGCTCAGCGCGGCGGTGGGGACAGGGACAGCTGTTGAGCACGCAGACAGCCACCCACCCACAATGTCTGCAATGCACAGCTGCTGCTGGGCTGCATTACAAAGGTGCCTCTGCAGCAGCACATGGGCTGGCTGTGATACCAGGCTCGGGCGATATTTTACAAGTTTATTTTCTGTGGTGCTTGCAAGCACAGGCACGCTTTTATGGCATCTAGAGCATTTCGCTTAATGATTTGGTAGTACGCTGCTGACCAGACAGCACATTTCCAGATTTAGATTATAAGAGGAAAACAGCAAGTGGTAGGTTCAGGTGCAGGTCAGTGGATATATTATACCAGAGCTCCTCCGATGAGCACTGGAGTACTCACGCTCCCCTGGGATCAATACTGTAAGCCGTGCTCAATAGACATGGCCTAAGGTGTTTGCTTTTATGATTACTAGTACCATTCGCACTGGGAAAGCTGCTGTTATCACATTGTAAACATAATTTTTAATATCATGGAATCTTTTTGATTGATATTGGGATTCAAACAGGAATGGAAGATGTTAATTTTCTCCTGTTCTCAAGATGTATTAAGCAGCATTTTAGCTGGAGGTTTTCAGCAAGGAAAAGAAGAGTGCAGAGTTAGAGAGAATATTCTGAATCTGCTGATGGGTTTGTTTTTAAATAGCCACTAGTACCAGTGAGCACAGTTCGGAGGAGGAAAGCAAAGAAAAGCTGCAACCCAGACCATGAAAACCAAAATTGGTGCTGATGGCCACACTACAGATACGCATGGAAAAGTAAATACTGGAACACAATGTCATTGGCATTCAGCATGAACAAGCAGCATTTAAATATCTCGCTTGTAATAAAACCTGAGTTTACAGACAGCATAAACCAACTTACTGATGTGGTTCATATCCACCACCTGAAAGGTGGTGGGAGAGTATCTTCTGATGGTCTGAAGAGCAAAGCAAATCCTGATAATAATGTTTAGTAATTACAAACTGGCCTTGAAGACTGCGAAGTTTTTTTAGATTAAATTCTGTTTAGTTAAACTTTAGATCACCTTTTACAGGGCAATATTCCATTTAAAGATAGACCCAGGGCTGCACGAGCCCCCTCAGCCTGCTCTCCGAGTGTAAATGGTGGTTGCCAAAAGCATGACGGGTACAATATCAATACAGAAACCTGCTTACCGTTTCATTGCCACAAGGAATAAAGCTCCCTTGCTCACTCTCACGGGGCTGAACTGCTTATAAAAGCACAGCCTAAGCCCCAGCCCAGTGTTTGCTGAGTAAGATCTGGCCCATGTAGGAGTCACTCATGAATAACCTGCCCGGAATTACGGTTCAGGTTGCTCACAGATCTCCCACATCTTTTAACACAATGGTACTTTTAATGTCAGGGTGTGTCATGCCCCTGGGGGTTGCTAATCATGGCTTTTGGGAAGGTGGTCCCTGTCCCCAGGCAGAAAGGGGATGTGAGAGCTGCCGCTGCCTGGGGCTGGCAGGGGCTGAGGGACAGGGATGGGGACTGTGCCTGCACCAGCAGGGGGGAATCACCTGCCCCCAGCACAATGTGCTAACTTGGCTCTACTTGACATATTTATTTTTGTGACAAGGAGACTCAGAGTGGCTGGAAAGGTGGCGTATCTGCGGCTTTGATGGCTTGAAGCTCTGATTCATCTTTTGGGAAGGCTGGCTTTGATGCAGCAGTTAGAAACATGATAAGCCACATGCACACTAGCACTTTTAGGTTGATAATGCTTATTTTTCAGGGTGATGCTTTATTGCCCCCAGAGCAGCCCAAATCCCATAATCCTGCCTTAGATCTTAATCAGACAAACCTCCTATGAACCTGCTCCTATCTGGATTAGAAATGACCAAAACCTACAGGTCTTGACCCAGAAGGTATGAAAAGATGCTAAACTAAGATTCACAGAGCTACATCCCTTTTGTTTAACCCAGTTTCTGTATGACACAGGCACATCTGACTGAGTGACAGTGTGGTGCATGTAAGGCAGATGCTGTTCATTGAGAAGACATTTGTGTCATGACCATGCTTCTTGCAACACATCCCACCACACCGGACCCCTCCTCTCACCCTTGCTCTGAGGACGGGGCTATGCCGAGGTGTGGGAGGAAGGGAAAAGGAAATGTGTAGATCTGCCTATCTGAAACAAATGACCTTTTCTTTGGTTGGCAGACAGTACAGCAGGCTTGGGTGGTGGGAGGGCGGGGGGCACCCTGCATACCTGCCCATGCCCTGCAGCTCCTGTCTCCTGCCCTGCCTTGGGACTCCCATGGTTTTGGCCAGCCCTAGGGCAGGGTCCGGCCTCATGGAGGGGTTGCAGCCCCGTGCCATGCGGAGGAAGGTGACATTTTACATTGTGGTCTTGAATGTCGTTGGCAGATGTGGAGAAAACCTCAGCACCTGCAACCAGACAACTGACTGACAACAAAGTTTGTGTTCTGGAGCAGTGCTAATTATTTGAAGCAAAGCTAGCAAAAATTCAAACTCCCAAACCTTTCCTAGGAGATGCCCTTTCCCTTTGCCTTTCCATATCATGCCCCTCCAGCAGATCTGGTTGGCCTCCATGCCCAAACCTGCCCTTGCTGAGGTGCTCCTGGCTGGAGCTGCCATGGGACATGGCAACTTGCTGACACACAGGAGCTACAGCCATGGGGCGTGCAGGCTGTTGCATCAATGAAGAATTAAATGAATCCTAAAAAGGCGAGAACAGCGAGTGAGAACCAATGGTATGTTGCTCAACTGTTTTACTTGCTCTAATCGCTCAGGTTTTAAAGCAAAATAGAAAGCTGTGCTTAATGAACTGCACTACGTTAATGTGTCCTACAGTTAGCAAGAGGTGACAATAGAAGCCTGGAAGGGGTTCCTAAATGGGCTGTACAGCTTTGCAGAAGGCCACCCAAAGGACAGAAAGCAAAGCACTGCTGGGAGCAGGTGTCGTGAGGACTGCAGATGCAGCTGCAATTGCAAGCAGCCTCATTTTGAGTATGAAAACTTCAAGCTGAGAGGCACAAGGACGGGCTAAAAGTGGGGGGGGAGGAGGAGGAAGGCCCATGCTAAGTGCACTCAAAGCACTGGAGCTGAGTTGGCATCTCACAGGCTGAGCACAGCTTGGCTATGCCAAGCAGCCAAACAGCCTCCCCGTGACCTTCCCTGCTGCAGCGCTGCAGACATTGCTTTAAAAAACTGCTGTCGCTGCAAAGAGATTAGAAATACCATGATTCAAGGAAAGCCCAAGGAAAAGTAACATGGAAAAGCCTCCTGCTATAAATGAATGCATTTAAACAAATGCCTCCTGTCCAAAATCAACAGGCATAGATAGAGCTGGTTGTCCATATTTCTACATATTCCGGTCTTTCTATGCCCCCTGTTTGCTGCTCATGAATCGGTGGCAATTTTATCCCACTGTTCATCAAAAGATGCTATACCATAAGGTCCTACATCTAAGCTTATAATTAGGCAACTCTTCTTTTGTAAAAAAAAACTTGATAAATTGGATATTTTGGTCTGCTTGATTGTTCTAAGTTAATTGTTGGATTATTAAATAAGGATTGAATCTAAGACTCACAGAATTCTCAATTCTTTGCAGATCTCAGCAACAATGGGCTAGCAGAAAATAGAAAATTTGATCTAAACACTTAGGAACATGAACTTCTTTCACTCGAGGCTTTGTCTTCTTATGTCTTTGTAAATTATTTTTCATTTCTATGTCACTATAGAATTTTCAGCCTTCCTCACAATAGGCAAGACTTATTAACAGAAGCAGGTCTGCTGTCTTTAAGAGGCTGACGTGTCTGAAAGTGGTAAAATCCATCAAAAAAATACATACCAATGATAACTAATGTTACTGCTAAATATGTGCAAGTAACTTAAACTATGTATTTTAACCTCATTAAATAAATACTAGAATTGTTTCCATTTTATATAAATACTCAATTACATTGATACACAGTGCACAACAAATAGTAAATCTGTTGTTTACTGCTAGTATGAGTTTTATGTCTGGTTCTGTTATTAGTACAAGGTCTATTTTTGGTGAAAATTCTTCAAATGTCAAAACATGACTAAAATGCAGTAAACTGCAAGTGAAGCAACCACATTTGAAAGAATGCAAAAAGTGCTTTGGGAAATTGTTATCTTTACAGTGGTATCTTTGCTCTATATATTTACACAAATACACAGAAAGATATTATATATTAATGACACAGGAAAATCTTACTCATCTCTGTAGAAAAACAGGATAGAGATTTCACATGTGGCTCATCTCTAGGACGATGTGATATTGGTGTCTGTGCTGTTTTCAAGATGCGCTTTATCTAACGCTGGAAAAGGGTATGGTTTGGCTGACTAAACTCTGGAGTGATGTTGAATGATAAAAGTGCTAAGGGGAATTTTTGGGGCGTCTAAAAGACAACGTATTAGACTCTGTAGGTGTAAAAAAAAAATCAAAGAGACTTTTTCTGGTGGTTGTATAAAAAGCTTACTGACATTTTGTGACACAGACCAGCCTACCTCCATACCTTTAACCCCTCCTTGCAAAATGCAGCTGCCTTAGAGCAGAACACAAGCTCGCTTGCACAGAGGTGTTATTTTGGAACTTTGGCTCATCTTGCCCCTCTTTGGGAGTTTTTTTGTTGTGCCATTAGTGCCCCATACTGAAGCAGGCAGTAGTGCACGTAGGCAGGACCAGTGAGAAGGATAAGCATACAAACCCAACAGCTCATCTGGGATTTGCACCACTAGTTATTTGCAAAACACTCAGCATCACAGATGTTTGAGAGTTGAGGCAAACCCTGCACCAGTTTCAAATGCTGGGGAGGGAGAGCTCTGCCAAACCCACCCTGCCATGGGGGCTGCCCCTGGTGAAGGGTGGATCCTCGTCTGTAGGAACTTGCTGAGCTGGGCAGCTTCTGGGAGGAGACCTGGCAAAGAAAGGCAGCCTTAGCTAAAAGAGCCCCTGTACGCACAGGCATGGTGTGGAGATAAAAGGTCAGTGGGCTGGTGTGGATGGATGTGCGAGCAGCACCCTGCAGGAGAGATTTGTGTCAGGAGAAGCAGTTTTTGTGTGATGGTGATGGATGGGTCTAGATGGAGATGAATGGTGATGGATGGTCTGCTCCAGAATTTGCTTCTCCAAGTGGGCTGGGTCCTCTCTGCAGTGAAGCTGGAGTATGGTGGCACTGTTGTTAATGCTGAGGTTTGAGCTAGCTCTCAGACCCAGGATTCCCAGAAGCCCCCCACCCTGTCTCATCTGTGTGCTTGAGGTCTCAGTAAAGCTCAGGGTGTGGGGCTGGACTTTGTCCTGGGCTGCCCAGGTGCAGCCAGCGGTGGCAGGGTCTTGAACCATGGGGAGGCTCTGGGCAGGCTTCATCCTGTCCAACTTGTGAGGCACTTGATGGGGAGAAGGACATGTGCATAGAGGTAGATTTTGATCTTCAAGGGGCTACTGAAGTTATTCTCTGCAGGAGCCTTTTGGTTTTGGCTCTAGAGAGAGCCTGGCATGAGCAGGTTTGCTGTTCTTACTTCCTTGAAGTCATCCAGGTCAAAATACCCACTTTGACACAAGCTGTCACTCCCTATGGGTGTTCAGATAGACTCTTGGTGGCCATAACTCTCGTGGAGGTAAGTGTACTCCGAGATCTTCTCCTCTTGCACTGTAGCTCCTGCTCGTGGGACATCAACCATTTCTACCTACCACTGTTTCAAGGCCTTACTTCAGGGGGAATGGGGAAATTCAGGTCCCCATCAGGTTAAGGAACACAGAGGGAGATTGTTTTCTATTGTATGAAGCCTGCGCTTCCTTCTTTCTGATGTTAGACCTTGATTTCAGGCCACCAGAGAAAAGATGTGATTGCTGCTGTCTATGTGGAGTCCAAAGTCTGTGCCGATGAATTTCCCAAGAAAGTCTTGTTGCTTTCTTTGCTGCTTTCCTAGCCCCTGACTACACAACAATCCCAGCTGTGAATATTTTTGGAAAAATAGCTTGGCTCCAGCACAGTAAATAAAAGCTTGAAAAGTCAGCAGTCCTCTTTCCAACCCTCCAGGCTCATAGAAAGCACCTTGGGAACGAAAAAAGAGCATGATCATAGTTGAATCTTGGGATTTCTTCAGCCAGATATTTAAGGGAACAGATTTGTGGATGCTGAATAACTGGAAATGTCACTACTCTAAATTCAGGGCCTAGCAAAGCCAGAGAAGGAGGTCTACAGGGGGGAGGCAGAATTAAGAGCTTTGAGACAGGAGAAGAAAACCAGGGAGAATTGCTGGGTCTGAATTTTGTTTTCCACCAGCTAATCTCACTCAAAATTCATTTTGAAATCTGAATAAGGAGACTTCAGGATTCTAACAAACACCAGCCTGGATGCAGCAGGCTTAGTGTTTTTTCTCCTTCTCACTGAACCAGGGAGGCTGCCCTGTCAGGTGTGGGTAGCAAACCTCTCATTGATTTTCAGTCTGTTGGTCCTGAAAGCAAAAACATGTCTTTAATGTCACCAGGCACTGTCTCAGAGCCCACAGTGGCTTGCAGGGTATTTCTGTGCATCGTGGCAGTGAAGACAATAGAACATCCTGTGAAGTAACAGCCTTAGCAAAACATCACAACAGAAAATTGTGAAAAACACACTTCTCTGTTCCCTATTTCACACAGACTTTTGGTTATAAACACAGACATACTGGATCTGAAATCGCTTTCTCTTGTGATTTGGCTTCTTTTTAAGCTTCAAACCATTTAAAGCTCCACTCCCCTCCCTCAAACCCTGTTGAAGCTTGATGTGGGAGAATGTAGGCTTTTTTCCTACTGCTTTCAGTCACTGTCTGACATGTTCTGAATGTGCCTTGATGTGTCTGCTGCTTTTAATATTGCTGGCTAACACAAAGCACTCAATTTGTTCCCTCCTACTGACAAACATAATTTGTATTTCCTTAGAGAAATTTTGGTGTATTTTGCAGGGAGATTATATGGGAGAGCAATGTAACAGCTTCCATAAAATCACTGCTTGGTGTTGACTTGGTCAATCAGTTTCCCTATGGCATTACATGCTTATAGACTGGGGCATCTTGCGTGCTAAGTATTGCAGTAGTAGACCTTTACACTTGCAGTTGCTACTCTGAGGTTGATGGAAACTTTATTTATTCCCCTAAACTTACTAGTGCCTATCTTCAGCGCACTTTGGGACACTGTGCTGTTGGAAGTGTAACCTCAGGAATGGAACTTGTTATTGAGGTGCTGCAGCCTGCAGGAACAAAATGGCATTTTTTACCTTTATTTTTTTGGTGAGGCATTTGTTCCCAGGCTGGGAAAAGACTTTTTACCAAAATACACCTCCCCCGTGTTTGGCCTATGTCCATGTCCAGCATTGTTGTATTTTAAGTTTATTACATTTCCCTCAAAGCTGTCTGAACTCTGTTGGTGGGTGAAATCATTCCTTTAACGTCTACTAAGTTTATGGCTGCAGCAATATCATTTTAATATCTTTTGGGATGGATGATGCTCTATGAAGAGAATGATCTGCCAGAGGTTCAGGGTAGGTGTTGACCAGCTACATTGCTCACTCATGCAGACTTTTGCTGGGGTATCAGTATGAAAACAGGAAACGATGTGGGAAATGTTAATAAAAATTGACAACAACAGCTCAAAAGTTGTTTGATCCACTATTCAAGTGTATGTAACTATTACAGGATGAGGAAACAGGAAATATGCTGAGGGGGAGGAGATGAGAACAGAGAAATGTAAAAAGGAAAAAAAGACTGAACTTGAAAAATTCTGAGTCACTCTTCTAAGTCAGCTGGCATGCATGAGGTATTTGTCACAGCACACAGCTCCTCACTTAGGTGTTACACATGTAAAACCTAAGGAGCCAGAATTGAGGTCCTTCAGCAATAAGTTCCATTGTGGCGCTGAATAGGAGACCAAGTTAATGCCAGAAAGAAAAACCCCAAATGAAAATGTTATTTCCAAGCAAGGGTTTTAAAATTTTCAAAACCAAATCAGCTCTCTGTGGTTCCCGTTTCTTCAGAATCTGCATTTGTTCACAGGTTTGAATAAATGAAATGCCATACTGCTACTTCTATGCAAAAGTAGTATTACCACTTCATGATCGCTTTTTTTTTCTCCTCAGATCCCCCACACATCACCCCACGTTCTTTCACAAGTAAATGAGTCAGGAAAAAAAAAAAGAAAATCAAACGACCACACACCCTCTTTTTCCTGCTATGTTGTGTTGCAGTGGCTTCTCTGCCTTCTTCTTGTTGAGGTTTGCATGATGAGTTTCCTACTAACCCACTCTGAAGTGTTACTGAATGAAGTCTACCAAATGTTGAAAGAACTGTTCAGGGCAAAAAAAATATATTAATTTGGATCTAAGAACAGCAAATTCTTCCCTAATTTTACCTTTTTTTAGCAGCATTCAACACTTTTAAAAGTGTTGAAACACTTGAAGCCATGATTCATAGATATAGACAAAGAAACTGGGCTCCAAAGTTGAAGGTGTATGGTAATCAGTAAACTAATTGTGGAGTTCAGGTGTGCTGATTTTTAGCCTCTGGACCATATCCATTGGATGATACTGTTTCCTGTGACAAATACACTGAAAGGAACCATTTTCCAATGTGTAGGCACCTATTATCTTCTTTAAAATGTCCCTTGGTCCTTTGAAAATGGGGAACAATAGTTACAAGACGCACACTTCCTTCTAGCTATGGGCCTGCACAAACCAATGGGACTCTGTGTCTTCAAGAGAGGAGGCAGAAAGGAGATGTCCCTATGTTGGGAAGGCAAAGAAACAAGGACTGTCCTGGGGGCCAAGAACAAGAGTTTCCAAGCCACAGAAGCAAAGGAGATTGTTAAGTATCTTCTGGTGCTTGGGAGCTTGTGTAGGATTCATCTGCCCCAGCTTTGATGAGAGAGTTCTGAGGAGGGTGACGAAGCTGGATCTGGAGCGCAAGTCTGATGAGGAGCAGCTGAGGGAACTGGGGCTGTTCAGCCTGGAGAAAAGGAGGCTGAGGGGAGACCTGACCGCTGTCTACAACTACCTGAAAGGAGGTTGTAGAATGGAGGGTGTTGGTCTCTTCTCCCAAGTAGCAAGTGATAGGACAAGAGCAAACGGCCTCAAGTTGCACCAGGGAAGGTTCAGACTGTATATGAGGAAAAAATTCTTAATGGAAAGTGTTGTGAAGTCATGAAACAGGCTGTCAGTGTTGGAGTCACCATCCCTGGAGGTGTTTAAAAGGTGTATAGACGAGGTTCTTAGGGTCATGGTTTAATGCTAGAGTTAGGTTATGGTTGGATTGGATGATTTTGAGGGTCTCTTCCAACTGAAATGATTCTATGATTCTATGATTCTGTGATGTCACTGCCAAAGTCACAACTAAGACAAGACAGATGCTCCATCCTATAGCAATATATTAGTTTCTGGGCACCCACTGCAAAGGGTAGCAACTCAGATTTCAGTGTTTAGCTTCTGAATTTCTAAGGGCAGATTCTTACCCTTTGTGTCTCCCCTTGAGAACGAGCTTGCCCAGAGAGGAAGAGGATGGGGGCTCACGGGGACTTCCCTTGAGGCAGAGCTTCCTCAAGACACAACAACCCATTCCTCGCTGCTGTTGGTTTAGAACAATGCTTTGCCTACTGCTGGTCTGGCAGATTCAGGGAGCTCTGGCAGGAGATGACCACCTTTGATCTCTAACATAGGCTACACTTTCTTCGGGAAGGTAAGCAGATATACGTGGTGTCTCTTCTTGACAACTCAGACAAGACATGTGACCACCACAGCTTGGACACACCTGTGTGCTTGTTTCCTTCCCTGTGATTTTCATCTCTTGGCTTTATGGGCAGTGGGTCAGGCCTGACCCTGCTTAAGCATCTGACCCATACACACTGTGTGCTTTGCTGTGTTTTTTCATGGAAACAACCACTTTTTGTGGAAGCCTGTTGCTTGTTGATACAGCTATGACAGCTTGACATGTAAAGATTTAATGGAACCACATATTAAACTGCCCCTGCAAAATTTGCCAAGTATCATAATCTGCTAGTTTGTTGTTCTTTGAAATTATTTTAGTGGAGGCTGGGAGAAATGCAGTGCTACAACTCTTGATAGCTCTGTTATGCTAAGCACATAAGCAAGTGTTCTATAGAGTCTGTGTATATGTGTACATACATATGCCCCCACCCACAATTATACCTGTCCTTCATCTGATGTTGAAGGTTTGCCCCATTTAAAGTGCAGAAGTCTATTGTTTATAGTCTTTAAAATACCCCTCCCTCAGGGCCATGATATCACTCCTGGCATCCCATGAACTTCCTCCAAAGTGCTTTCATGTCTTCCTATGTTAGACAGAATAATGAATTGCCAAGTTTATTCATAAGTGGAGTGAAATATCACCTGCATGTTGGACTGTCATGCTGGAGACAGTGTGGCTGGTGATGAGTCCCCTTTTCATCATCTCGCAAAGGCTGGAAAGATAATACACAGTCACCTATTACAAAACAGGCTTTTTATAGAGCATGATTTCTCTGTGACACAGTCTTATTGCATGTGTTTAACTCTACTTTGGGTAGTGATATTAAAAACAAAGTAATCTCATGGCTGATGTAATGCCATGGTGCCCTTCTTTAAGATTGGCTGTGAGCATGAGAGCACTTCCACTAGTCTTTTTTTTGAAAGGCAAAGAAAGCAATATCCAATTTGACCAGTGAGTCATCTTTTATCTCCCTGGCGCAGTTCATTGGTTTCCAATTTGCTCCACCATTTTTAGGTTCTTCTGACCATGTTGCTCACTGTGAATAGGGACAGCCTGCAGCTGGTGTTTGCAGCTGCCTTGGGAAGGCATTGTGAGCTGAGAAACCTGCCTAACACCATGTGTCCTCATGGGCTCTTAGAGGGAAGCCTTGTTTGTTGATGCAGGAAAGAAGGAAAAATAAAAGGTCAAGTGCAGGTAGGTTATGTGCCAGCAGTTTGGCTGGGGCAGTCACTGGTACCAGCAGCAGGGGGAAAAGGTTGGTGTGGAGACAGTAAGAAGGAGTAATGGGTGGAGAAGGATGACACATGCAGGATGCAGGGTGAGGTAATTCTTTCCATTTGTCCTTGGTCCTCCTTTTTTGTCTTGGTGCTTTCCCAGCAGCAGTCTCCTCTTCGAAACTCTTTGTCTCCCATTTTCAGGTAGAAAACCATGGTGGAGGGCAGCAGTCTCAGGAGACCCGTGTGCTGCTTTACTTGTGGACAGAGGGACAGACGGACAGACTACCTTGGATTAATGATCTGAAAACCAAACAAACCTAAACTCCCCCAAAGCAAGCTGTGAAAAACTCCTAATGTACATTGGATTTTTGTGAGTGGAAGCAATAATGAATGTTTTTCTAGAGAGACCTTCTATAAACGATTTCCTTTTTCTGTTCATCTGTTCATTAGAAAATGAAAGTGGATGTAAATGATTCCAGAGAGCACTGGTTGAGATAAAGGCAGGACGTAGATGAGCAATTGGCAGAGATGATATAAAAATCCTGGGGGTGCTGAACAACCTGCATGGCTTAGCTTTGAGGGACAGAGACAAGGTTTGTGGAGGTGCAGAAGATACCTCATGCACACAGCTTATTGCCTGAGTTAGCTCCAGAGATAGCAGTGGAAAATAATTTTCAATAGTGTTCAAGGCCTTACAGGCAGAAAAACCCAGCCCCATGGCACAACATGAAGTAAAAAGTGCTGACTGATGGAGAGCTTGACCTTAAAAGTCTCTTTTCCTATAAGAAAACTCATAGCAATGAACCCTTGGCTGTGCTGGCCTGGTGCAAACTGGCAGACATAATGCATGGCTCTAGTGAGGTGACACAGGCAGCAGAGACTCAGTGTTAAGGCCATCCTTCCCTGCACTGTTTGCTGGTGTCCAAGCTCAGAATACTAAAAGGGACAAGGTGCAGGATAAGCTTAAGAAAAATCCAATTTAAGTGTGACATTTCTCATGCCAGAGAATTGTGACTTATGCAGTCTTCTCAGAGGCTTTACTCTTGCAGTTATGAAGGAACAAGTTGGTGGCACCTGGCAGTGTCTCCTCAGGTCCGCATGCCCTCCCTATACTGCAAGGGTAGCTTTCCTCCTTCCTTTCAGAGCCACCACTGCCTGGGCTCCGTTGTCTGGGATGGCAGTGTGTCTTCTTGCCATGGTGGCTGGTGGCCTGGTGTGAGACAGCGATTCTTTGTTCCTGTGCAGAAACAGGTCACCGTGGTTAACCACACTGACTCCTTTAGGTGCAAACATTTCTTCCTGAGCTTATATGTATTGATCTTCTCCGTGACATCAACAGGGCAGTATGTAGGAGTCAAGACATGCTGACTTCAGTCATTTAAACTTCTGACAAAATCCCACATAAGGAAGCTCTGCCAGTGTAGGGGTTAGAAGCTGCTAGAGCTGGGTATCGACCTGTAGGAATAAATGGCCACTTGACAGCCCAGCAAATAGTGGGGCTCAAGAACTGGCCTGTTCTGTGTAGGGCATGACTTTGGCTCAGGGCAAAAAATCTCTGGGAAAAAGAAGGAAATACTTTTGAGATGGTATTTTGCTACCAGCCTTCTTCAGGAGCTCCAGGAGATTCCTGTGCTGCTCTGTGTCATGCTGAACCACATGTTTTAACCAGAAGAGCTGTAAGTGAACTGTGCAGTGGCCCTAGACTCTGTAGACAAACATGAGTGGCACAAGGCATTGCTGGTAACTGACCTCCAGCAACCCTCATGTCCTACAGCCGCAGAAAACACCTGACATTGAGAGGGAGAACAGGATGCCTTGTGAGGTGCAACCATCCTGATGAAGCTCCAGACAACCAGGAGACAAGAGGAGACATGGCAATGAAAAAATGGTATAGTCACCATGGTCAAGGTGCACCAAGAGGTTCTTTCGTTAATGCTGCCAGTTGCCATGCAGAAATAGGAAAGAAGAACCTGGTGACAGCACCCTAGAAGGCTTTATGTTAGAGACCAATTCAGAAATGCCACCAAAGTATTAGACCTTGTAGCACTCAGCAAAAATGTAAAAGCTGATGAAGTAGATGTGTTTTGTGTAGGTCTTTCTCAGCAGATATATTAGTCTTGCTTATGAACTGCAAGTTTTATGCCAATAATTAAATTGTGAAATACTCTGAAGATTTAGGAAATTATAACAGGAACGAGCTGTACATTTTGTCCACTTTTAAAACAAAATGTTTTTTCCTGTTTTTCCTGGATTAGAGCAATATTTTAGACCATTACAGCTATTTGAATGTTTCTCTATGATGAATTACTTGCATCTCTGAATCAGGAGTGCAGGTCTCTCGGTCAAGTTGCTGAAATGTCATCAATATCTGTGTAAAAACTCATGGATTGGTAAAGCTGGCAATTGACTGATAAAATTCCTTGAACTGCTGTAATGTCTGAGGACTCTGCTGATATGTGGCATATATTATGCTGAAGGCTATGACAACCTGCAAGATAGCTGTGTTTTTGAATGTGTTCTGTTCAGCTTCCCTTACTTGTGCTGCATCATGCCCTTCCCAGACTTTGCATCTCTCCCGAATTAAGGACAAGGCCTGATCATTAAAGTTCAGTAATTTTCTGCTGAGTTGGGATATAAGAACCCATCTGACACATTCTGGTCTGCTCCTGACCACTTTTTTCTAAATCTGTGGTTTTCTCATGCTACTTAATATACACAATGCTTTACATCCCTGTGCAGGTGCATCTTGCGAAGAAGCACAGACACAGTCAATGGCTTAGTAATGCATAGAAGGGGTAGCCAACTCACCTACTCAGTGTTTCAAGCATTCAACTCTACAGAGAAACCTTAGGGAGATTAGCCCTCTGATTCTGATAGGCAAGTTAGGTTTATAAGGTGGGAACGACCCATTTGCTCCACTGTGACAGATTGAGGACAAGCAAGCTCAATGTATTCGGACCCACCGCAGCCTCGTTCAGCCAGCCAGCACTCAGCTCTAGGGCTTGCAGGTGTCTGTCACAGGATATCTGCACAGTGTTAGCTTCACGGTCTATTAGCTTGGGAATTCATAGTTCGTCCTGATATATTCTGTATTATCTGTAGTTTTATTGTTTGGGTTCCTGTATAACACCCTCCTTTGCGATTCTGGAAGAAAAGCAGTGGTGAAATAGTGAATGGAAACGTGGGAAACTCACCTTTCTTGATGTGTACGGGAAATGAGTGAAGTCAGCATTGCACAAATGATGAGTTGATGAACTATGCTTACCTCCATCTATGCTGTGCCACTGAGCAGGGTGTCACTGTGGGGGTGAAAGTGATGAAAGGACTGGATCTCAGGAGGGAATGAAGAAAAGGCTGCAGAAATGGGAGCCAGACTCCTGCCCTCCTCTGCTCTAGCACCAGAGCATCTTGCTGTAGCTCTTGCAACAGCATGAATAACATCTGTCACAGAGTTTAATCTCACACCCTCTCCCCAGGGGCAGAAGTGTGTGCACCGGAGTGTGCTGTTTTGCTGGGAGGGTAGATGGTGGTGGTAGATGGGGAAAGCATGTTCATCTTAGAGAGGAAAAGAGCCAAGACATGGGCCTTGCTGGTGCAGATGGAGGTGATGTGAGCGGTGACAGTGCCTAGACCCTGGGAAGGCCCTGCCACAGCTGTGAGGAAGTTTAGGATCTGTCATAGACATACTTCATCCTCCCCAATACTGCACCCTCTAAAGATGCTGAAGCCACTGCCTGCCTGCAATGCAGTTCCCTTGGCCGCAGTTTGATGCTGTTCTCACCACTAAGCTGTCCTTGTGGAGAAGCACAACTCAGGCCAAGGCATGTCTGCGTGGTGTCCTTAAATGGTCCAAGTCACAAGCTGTAGTTATCTCAGATCTGTACAAAAAGGGACGAATCCCACCAGAGCCTCTCTGCCCTGTTGTCCCCCTCCTTCCAAACCCTCAATGGTTTACCTTTTCTTCTTGCAAAAGGGCAAAATAAAGTGATTTGGGGGGCTCACATGACTTAAATTGAAGTTTTTTTCCAAATATTCTGCTTGTAATCAACAGAGAATTTTGCTGTGTAACCATCTCCTGTGAAGCAGTGGCTGGGCATTTGGTTGTCATATGGCTGTGCTGTATAATTATAGAGCATGTTATAGTTTGATGGATGAAGTCATTAAGAGCATAATAATAAGTACCAGCCTACTACTTTGAACTGCTGTGTGGTGTCACATATTCCTTACAGTGAATTACATCTGTGCACACACTGAATACAGCTTTCCAACCATCTGATGCCTCAGGCTTACATATTGTTATGCTGTATCCATCCAGAACATTTTTCATTCATTTTTAAAAATACACACACATCAAACCAGACACCAGTCTGTAGCTTCCTACCTCCTAGAAAATGCCTTTTTTTGTTGTTCTTGTTGTTTTTTGTTTGTTTGTTTTGAAAGGAAAACTCCAAAAGGAGAGTTCAAAGGCATGATGTGATGCCTGACATAGTCTGGGCACAGAAAATGAAATCTTGGAGAAGAAAGGTGAGACTTTCTGCTGCCATGTGTTGGACCTCCAGCCAGAGGTGATCCTGGTTTTCTGCCTTTTGACTTGACAGGATGCATTTACAGCCTGTGAAGAAAGTGCTTGTCATGCAGGCTTTTACCCTTGAGCTGCATGTTGTGATTTCAGTGATAATCTGTATGGAAATTCCAACTGAGTGACCAAGGTTTTCTCTGGGAGAGCTGGATGTGTGCAGGAGCACAGAGAGGATGGGAAAAGCAGTCCTGCAATAGGGAGAAGTCTGATGGTTCATCCTGGAGGTTGCTCACCAGTGACCATTTCTTCACCACATGAGGCATCTCACTGCAGCCTCCTCCAAACAAGCACTGATATCCCACCTGTCTCCCACTCCAGACTCCTGGAGGCAGTCTGGGATGATCTCCCCTGTGAGCAGATGTGTTTTCCTCCCCTCCTCTGCCCCACCACAAATGACCTTAGATAAGCCTGTGCTACTGGGCACTCTGGTGGGAAAAACTCAACTACTGCACTTAATTACACAGGGCAGACATGTCCTTGCTATGTGGCTGATATAGGGTTGGTTTTCTCTCCTCCACCTGCATCATATTCCCCTTTGGAGGACATCACTAGGCATGAAAAATCAAAATGTGACTATCTTCAGCTGCAAATGACAGCTTAGGTTTGCAGCATAGCATGTTGGTGCCTCCTGGGAATTACAGTGTGGTCAAACATGAAGTGCTGAGGCTGTGATATCTCACTTTTCTATTAGGGGTTGGACGTTCCTGCTGTGCGACAGCTCCCAGGGTGGCTTGGTGTCTCCCTGTGTAGATAGCCACCTTACACTGGAGAAAAGGTAACTTGAAATAGGGAAGTCCGACTCAGAGAGCATAATATCCAAACTATGCTGAATTTGAGCTGGATTTGGAACAAAAACACTAAAATGCTTTGGGTTTAAGGATTTTTTTTTTAATGAAAAGTTGAAATTTAGTCTGGGAAACAATTGCTTTTAGAGGAAAAACAGAACTGAGCAACCACAACTAAAAATTCTGTTTCCTACTGAAAAAGTATCTGGCAAGAATTGCACTTAATCATACAAATAAGGAGCCTTCTTTACTGGCAAAAAAGAGAGGACATATGAAAGAAAAAAATGGCTTGAACAAAATACACTAGGGAGTATTGGTTTGATGATCATATGTAATGGTTGCATCAATCTCAGACTTCCATTCTCTGATCCATCTTTGCAAGGGGCTGAACTGCCTGCTTTAGAAATTGCTGCTACTGCTTGCATCAATTTTAGAGCTCGTTTGTGGGGGTGGCAGGAGAAGAAATGGCCTTTGTAAAGTGGCAGTCATTTTGTATGTCACCCTTTTCTTAGTTCGATGAGCTATTTTTTCAGCTTTTTCATTTATTTCCAAGGTATTATCACTCCACAGACGTGACTGAACTGTGCTGTACATATAACAGTGCCCTTGCACTGGGATATGCTTATGTGAGCATATCCCATATCTGCCCCATGCTTATGTCGTTATCGTCTGCCAAACTGCCTGGTTGCTAGTTGCCACAGAAAGCTTGGGGAGCATAAATGACTTCATAAATGACTTACATAAATGTTTTCCATTTCATCCCTTTCACACTTTCCAAACTTCTTGGGATATAGGGTGAAATCTGCACACCTTGTTTTCACTTCCAGCACTGCTGCCAAGCTGTAGGAGAACCTCCGCAGAGGTGCCTATCCAATCTGAGTGGTGGGTTGTGGTGGATTTTTGGAGCGACCTTTTCAATTCTGATTCAGTTCTGTGGGCTGAGGGATAAGGCATGGCGTGTAACATGGCCTGTAACATGGCATGAGACAATAAAGGTACATCTTATGTGAGGGACAGGCCTGTGCCACTGGGACTTCTCCACACTACAGTACAAGCGCTTTGGGGCAGTGCTGTACTGTGAAGACATGAGTTCCACCTTGATCAGATGTAGTGTCCAAATCTGAGGTCCCTTTGGAGTCAGAAAAGGACTCAGCACTTCCAGGTCAGCACCTCTCATTCTGCAGTAGCTGTCTAAGGTGGGATTTTAACAGTATCTCAGCTCCTTGTCTTGAATAAAAAAGTACTTTCTCCTTTGAAGCAGCTGACTCTTCCACTGGTGAGTGACTACTGTCATCCCTGGAGTCCCTCTCATCATCAGGCTGGAGAACCGGCATGCTGGAACTAATTAACTAAGACACCTGATTAGAAGTGAGTTAATCCACGTGGTTTCCTCTGGGTGCAGGTTAAGAAGTCACAGCTGACTCCGCTTTTCCAAAGTGACAGATTGCATTCATTTTAGATGTTCCTGCTTCGGTTTCTGTGAGCATATCCCAGACTCTGCAAGGCAAGGCAGTGCTCGTGTCAGGTGCTGAACATCAGGTACCTAAAGGGGCTGTGTGGGCAGTGAGCTGGAGCTAAGGAGAAGTTATACATTAGGTTTTCTCTTCATCTGCTTGGATGGTTGCTTTGAAGAACACTTGAGTGGCCTTAAGAAGACCGGGCAGAAGAGAAGAAGACAGGGCAGGAGAGTGTGCATGATTTTCCTGATCCAGAATCAAAATCTCAGTCTACTCAGTATCAGTCCTCTAATTAGAGTAGTGTATAGGTTTGAGTGGTGTTTGTTTTCTTTTTCCATACTGTGGACGATGAATGGATGCCGTGGCAGGTGTTGGCTGTAGGATTTTGTCTGTGGATGGGCAAAGCGAGTCTGTGGCTGACTGGGAAAAGGTAGAACCACCTCCGGGATGTCTCTGGCTTGTTCTGTTCTTGGTGCATGTTTCTGAGCCCTCATCCCTTCTTCACACCTGACCCCCCATCAGGACACTCTCAGTGGAGCTTCTGGCCCTACACACCTACTCTGCTGGATCTGTTATCAGACACAACTTTATAGCTGTGACTTATATAGCTTGTGGCTTAAACCATATGGTCATTCTTTTATGTAGTATTTCTGCTTGCTTACTTTTCATTTTCCCACACCCACTCCATTTATTGTTGGCTGCTTTCCCAGCACCTTTCCTCCAGAGAGGGAGTTACATAAATAGATCTCTGTAGGCTTTAGAAGGCAGATGCTGATGGATAGATCTTCCCAGATAGACTGCAGAGCAGTGTGAAATGCACATCACCTACGTACCTGCAGACACAGGAGTTGCAAACCATGGTCCCCTGTGGCTGAGGAGCTTGATTGAGACGAGAGTGCCACCATGTTGACAGTGCCAACACGGGGCCAGCAACAAACTCTGTGTTTCAGCTGCTGCATCTTATTAAATGGTGTCCTGCTTTGAGTGATTAGTCTGTCTGCAATCACTGGGAATGAATGTAGGGCTCAGGGGGAATTAGGAATAATTGAGGAAATTAAAATCTGCATAATGTTTGCATTTTCCTCTTCATATGCCTTTTATAATGATTTAATATTTATGTACCCAGTATCTGAAAACATGTGGTTGATTTGTTTTCTTGACTTAATTTGCTACTGAAACGTTTAATTACATTTAAGACTAAACACATTAATACACTTGCTTTATATGGTTCAGTAAAACTTAGTAGTTGCACTGCAGTGGTCCTGCCTTGATTCCTCACACACCCAGGGCTCCCCTCAGTTTTAAGACAGCCTGTGGTAGGAATGGTTACTGTGCTGTTATCTCTGCAGGCTTAGCAGCTTGGTTTTAGCCGGGTTTCTTCATACTTAAATGTGTTTTAATCAGAGCTAATAAAACTAAAATCAAGGTAAGGGTCCCTCTAGAGGAAAACTGGGAAAAGATTATCACCACAGCTGAATTCTTGGGGAAACAGGCATGTTATCTGGAAAGCGGTAGGGAGCTGGTAATTTGAGGTTTGGGGTTGTTCATGGGGCTTGCTGGGGCAGGTAGCAGGAGGAAGAACCCCCAGATTAGGTCACTGCTCTAACAGCTGGAGGGCTGAGCAATAGGTGATGTGTCCCTGTCCAGGGAGGGCCAGCTGACCCAGGGAGTGGGGAAGGGAGACTTGCTGTCACCACATAGCTCTGCATCAAGGAGGGAGGACTGCTGATTTTGTGATGGACGGTGTGAAAGGATAGTGCAGCAGGAAAAACAGTTATTGGGCTCGGGGGTTGTGTAAATAGGTGAGATAAATTAATACAGTTGGCAGCTGATGGCTTTAGATCCCATGCCCTGAAGGTCCACGATGGGGTAGCTGATGGCTCCAGCTATTCCATCCAGTCTTTGGTGTGACAGCCCCACACCAGCAGCCCTCAGGTTCACACAGAAACCACTGCTGAGCTGCTCTGCTGCCCTCTGTGCTGTGTCTACAGACCTGGGGCCTGGCAGGGCAGCTGGTTCATCACATATATCAGTAGAGCCATGGGCTGCTGATAGCAAGAAATTGCCCTTAATCAAATTGCAGATGTGGATATTTCCAAACTGGAAGAAGTCTGTGTCTGGTCTGAACTTTCCAGCTCATGCTCCTTCCTACAAAACAGGGCACTGGCTTCCCCAGTGCTATTGCAAGGACCATCCTTCCACAGCATGAGGGAAAGAGCCATGAGCAATTGGAGTCGAAGCTACACTCTGGAGCCCCCAAAAGGCATGAGGAACTTGCACAAAAAAGGCTGATCTCTCTTAAGAATGGAGCAAGCCACCCTGAGCTAGGCCAAAATGCTTTACTTCCTCCCCACATCCCCTCCTTGGAGACCAGGGAACTCATCATTGATGTTTCTGGTACTGCAGTCAACAGATCATTAACACCACCCACAACAGTAACAGTGCTGAGGGTCTAGTGATAGTGGGATGATGCTGATGGGGAAAAACTACAGAGCCTTGGACTTCAGCTATGAAAAGCCCCTGTCCACCCTAAAGACACTGAATACCGAGGGAAAAGCCAAACTGTCTGCTTAAGATCCTTACTGGATTATTTCACCCATTTGGGAAGGGAGTTGCACAGCAGTAAAGCTTCTTTCCATACTTCAGAGTAGATGTCTGAGTGCATGAGAAGCCTGCTCTAGTGTGCATCCTTCCTGCCTGTCTTCATGGTGCAGTCTGGAGACGTGCCGCATTCATTAGCTTTTGGCCAAGGGAATGGCTCCATGTATGAACAGAAAAATTCCCCAGGGAACCCACTGTGTAAACCACTGTCTGGGAGATAAGACTGGACCTCAAAGAAGAAATTGATCTTCTCAGACCATATTATGTCTACATGTCTGAGACCAGACAAGTGCCGAGACCAGAAAAAGCTGTGTACAGGAGGTTTTCATCAGGCGGAGAATTCCGTGGGCAGATAGAGCAAGTTGGCTAATGAGATAAAGGCACAAGAGCACGAGGAGCTAGAGAAACACGGTAAGGGAGGATGGGAGGCATGAAGCTGGATCAGGGTGATGAGACAGAGGGGGTTTCTGGTACAGGCTGGCTCTGCTGTACCAGACATCCTGAGAGAATACTCAAAGACAACACCCACTTTGTGGAAAAAAATGTGGGTTGGATACTGGCGTGCCACACACACAGATGTATTATGCTCCAGAAAAATGTGCTCTCCGAGGGACTGATCAGAACTTTAGTGGGACTTCTCCCATGTACATGTTTGGGGAAAAAAAAAAAAAGAGCTGAAATGACTCTGAATGGTTGTGGACATCTCCTACTTTGAAGTCTATTCCGCTTGAATGTGGCAGTGGTACACATTTGACGTAGCAAAGGGAAGGATTGTGTACCACTAGCTTTTCAGTAGTAAAAGCTGGAGAGAACTTTATTGTAGTTCTCTCTCTTTACGGTTCTCCCTTCCAACACTTCTTGTGTGTAAAAATTGCTCTGCTTAATCCATTGTGGGACCACATCTTCAGTTTCTCAAGACCCCTCTCAGTTGCACTGAGCTATAAAAACACTCATCCCTCTCCATGCCTCACTTCCCATAAGCACACTCAGTTTTCAAAACCAGTGGTCCATGAAACTCATCCTGAAATTGTAAAATAAGGCTGCAAGGCCTTCCTTTTTCTTTTCTTTTCTTTTCTTTTCTCTTTTCTTTTCTTTTCTTTTCTTTTCTTTTCTTTTCTTTTCTTTTCTTTCTTTTCTCTTCTCTTCTCTTCTCTTCTCTTCTCTTCTCTTCTCTTCTCTTCTCTTCTCTTCTCTTCTCTTCTCTTCTTCTCTCTCTTTTCTTTCTTTCTTCTCTTCTCTTCTCTTTTCTCTTCTTTTCTCTTCTTTTCTCTTCTTTTCTCTTCTTTTCTCTTCTTTTCTCTTCTTTTCTCTTCTTTTCTCTTCTTTTCTCTTCTTTTCTCTTCTTTCTTTCCTTCTTTTATGCCAGTTTCTGTATCAAGATGAACTGGCTTTGAACTAGCAGAACTGTTCCACTTCCAGGCTGTGACCTCAGTGACACTAGCATAACACATGGCTCTGCATATGCTAATGCAATGTTTTGTCAACACTTTTGAATCTGCTTCAACTTGTTATTTTCTTTGGCCGTATAAGACTCGGGTTTTAAAAATCAAGTCACCTTCCAGTAATAATATGAAGAGGCTCCAAGGACAGTCATGGAGAAGATCTGCTAGCTCAGAAGGTGCTGTGATGCTGAGAAGGAAGCTTTAGTCTACTACTTCTTGACCTGTTCTGTTTTCCAACCAGAGTAACAGGGTATTTCAAACCCCATTAAGTAGCACACCCTTTGTAGTTACGAGGGGAACCTGAACCTAGGTTAGAGGAAGGGAAAAGTGTGGGTGGAAAGAAAAATCTTTGGATCATATTCAGACAGACATTCTGCTTTCTTACAGTTTGTCTTTTCCTTTTGGGTTCTTGTCAATGTAAGTCACCAAGAAGCTGCTTTCGGGATTTGAATTTTGCCACTGGCTTTTAGGCAGTGAGATGATGGGGAAAGGAAATGTATTTTTTTTTTTTTTTCCTTTGCTATAACTCACCTGATGTTCAGAGAGGAGCAAATCAAGGAAAGAGCTCAGTTTTCACAGAGCTGGACGTAACTCCATGTCAGTGGAAAAACTGTGCTATCTTATAGCAGGAGAAGAGCCCCTGGGAGCCCTCACAGTAATGGGGACCTGGAAGGAAAACTTGAGTCACTCAGTCCCGTCTCCTTTTGCTGTCGTCACCACATCATACGGAACTTTCACACACCGATCACGTTCCATCGTAAAAGTAGAGAGTGCTTTTGCCCCTGTTACTTGTATTATATTGTTGTTTGAAAGCTTCGGTTCTGGTGATGGGGAGAATATAACTTCCACTGTGCTAACACTGGAGAGGGTTTTTTAAAGGAAAATTCTCATATGCCAGAGCTGGATGGCAGCAGACATTAGATTTATGGCTGACTGGGCAGCACCATGCACATAAGCAGGATAGGTGATGTGTGCACACTACGACATCCATGGTGATCAGGAAAACAGGGTTAAATTACATTTTATGGATGGCATGGATAAAATTGTGCCCCTCAAACTACTTTCAGGCTTGAAGATGTGGAATCTGAGTTAAGTTACTGAGGCATGACTAAGTTTTGGTCACGCTAGAAATGTTCCACTGTTTAGTAACCACATCAGAGGAAAATGGAGTTCTGAAGGCCTTGGTGGGTTGGATCCCAAATGTAAATGCAACCACCTAACAGAGTCTGAATGCAGTCAGTTAGACTGTTTTTTAATGCTATCCCAAGGATTAGTGTGAAGGAGACCCTAATTGCAACACTTGGCTTCAAGACATATTTTGTTGTTCCTGAAGGCTCTATTTTTATACAAATATTTCAGTGAAGATTTGAAAACAAACTGCTCTGCTTTGCTATACTGATGTGTTTGCAGTTTGACAAGTATGACCTATGTGATGTGTATGTTGCTTCTGTCTTTGTTCTGGGCCTAAAAAGTATGATTTGAAATGAGTATATCTATTTAAATTGTCACATTTAAGGCAGGTTCATTTGATGACAATTGCTGCAGGAAAATTTTCAAAGCAGAGAAGAGCATAGAGCTGAACGTAAGAAATCAGAGAATCATAGAATGTCCTGAGTTGGAAGGGACCCACAAGGATCATCAAGTCCAACTCCTGTCCCTGCACAGGACAACCCCACAGTTCACACCATGTGTCTGAGGGTGTTGTCCAGTCTCTTCTTGAACACTGTCAGGCTTGAGGCTATGACACCTCCCTGGGGAGCCTGTTCCAGTGCTCCACCACCCTCTGGGTGAAGAAACTTTTCCTCATGTCCAACTTGAACCTCCCCTGGCACATCTTCCTGCCATTCCCTTGGGTTCTGTCATTGGTCACTAAAGAGAAGAGATCAGCACCTGCCCCTCCTCCTCCTCTTGTGAGGAAGCTGTAGCCGCCATGGGGTCTCTCCTCAGTCTCCTCCAGGCTGAACAAACCTGATGACTTTAACCGCTGCTCATATGGCTTCCTCTCCGAACCCTTCAGCAACCTCATGGCCTTCCTCTGGACCCTCTGCAGTAGCTTTATATCCTTTTTATCCTGTGTTGCCCAGAACTGCACACAGTGCTCCAGGTGAGGCTGCACCAGTGCAGAGCAGAGCGGGACAATCACCTCCCTGCCCAGCTGGCAATGCTGGGCTTGATACCCCCAAAACATCTGGGAGGGTGAGGTGCTAAGATGACTCCTCCCAGTACAACTGTGACATTGACACTATTAAAGGGAGTTGGTGCAGTATATTGCACTCCAGATAGGCACTGCTTACTCAGATATGGGTTACACCAGAATAAATATTAAATTGTGCATGAGAGGGAGGATATAGATTGAGATAACAGTTGTAACATGATTTCTTACATTGGCAGTTACTCAAACACAAATTCAAGATTTGTTCTGGGTAACATTCATTATTGGCTTACCCCAGAAATAATGTGAGAATTCCTCTATAACCAGGCACAGTGCGTCATTAACCCTGATGTCAGCCAAAAACCCAAGCAGAGTTTTATGCCCCAATATTTAAAGTACATAGATAACAGAGAGCACACTGCATTTAGCTCAGAGACCAAAAAAACTGCTGTTATAAACCCTGGTGTTGCACCCACTTTCTACAAGGTACAACTCAGAACTGAAACTTGAACAGAAAAATTATGTTTAAAGCTCTCAATGTGCTCACTCTTTCTTGCCTTCCCCCTTTTCATTTAGCTTTTGTCACCCTTCTGCTCGCTTTGGCTGCTCCCCTGATGATGACCAAGAGGCAAGGTGGATACCGTGCTTCTCCCAGGAACAGGTATCCTGTATGTAAACTGAGGTAACTCGAGGCTTTATTTTCCACTGCATGATGATATTTGGATATTCACTGCTCTAGACGAGGGCTGAATCCTTTGGGAGAGAAAGGTCTTGGCTGCTCATCTTCTTAGTGCAACCTGTTGTAAGCAGCATCCTATTCAAAACCCTTAAATTCCTCCTTTTTGACCTGTGGGAGATGGTGCTGGTAGTGCTAGATGTCTGCCAAGTGCACTAGGACATGGCACATAGCACCAGCAGCACCCTTACCTCTCTGTAGGAGTGCAGTGGCCACACGTGCCTGCTGTGGCTCTGAGGGCTCCCAGCACTGCTGCGCACTGGTGCCAGTGGAGGAGGCTGGTCCTCCCAACAGGGACTGAAGAGACCTCGAGAAAGATGGGACTGAAAAGTGGGAAAGAGAACAGCAGTTCCCCATCTTTCCGGGAGAGCATAAAGGCACGTGTGCCCACATACGCACCCATTAAATAGTTAAACAGTAAAATATGCATTTTTCTCTCAATCTTTGGGTTTTTTTTTTCCAAACAATTATCCTATCTTTCACTCTTCCCTGGATCTTCTTCTTCTCCAAAACTCCTCATCTTTCAATATCTCTGTCGAAAAAGGCCAAGATGATTTATGGACTCACCACTTCCCCAGGGCTTCAATGGGTTCTCATGAGTGGATGGGGTGGCCATGGTATCTGTCATCCGTGGCTGTAGAGATACACCAGTCAGACTTTTTTCTTTTGCCTGGAGAGGCAGGATATGGTGTAGATACAGGATGATGCACTTTGCTTTCCTTGTTCATGAATACTGATACACATGGCAGACAGCAGGCTATTTCAGAGGAGACTGCTTCATGTCTACCTTCAAACTCCATAGCATTAAGAAAAAAACCCCACAAAACAACAACCTTAAAAAGGAATAAAGAATGGTTTACTGTAGGGAGATAGCAGGAGTGAGTTATCTCTTTCTGGTGTTGAAATATAGACAAAAGATTTTCTAATGGGGCAGATTAATATTTTAAATACTTACCTGAGAGCCCATCATGATGCACTTTTTGAATAAAACGAAAATTTCAGCCATTTTGAAAGCCAGGCCTTTCAAGAGGCTTCACATTTGGACACACAAAATGAGTTTTAACAGATTGTGTTAGTTAACCTCCTGTGGCCCTCCAGTTCAGCAGAATTTCTATTTTGGAAAATTGTTGTTATACATACATACATACATTTGTTATTTGCTAATTGGCAACCAACTGCCACAGTTGCCCACCTAGCAAATTTATTGATATATTTTCTGGAGAGGAACTGGCAACCCCTTGGGTTGCTGGGCTGATCCTACATCCAGCCCCCCTGTGTAGCCTCTATTTGTGTAAGTTAATGAAAGGAGAATATGTTAGAGAAAAATGTTTTCGCTTTCTCTAAAGCTTCAGCGTGGTTATGGACTCGACCCCTGCAGCTTTCTCCCTTAAACCTTGCCATTGTAGCTTCTGTTTTTTCTAGGATGACCCAAAATGAGTCCATCGATATAATTACATCAGCTCGCTTCAGAAAACATTTGTCACTGCCCTTATTTTCCAACGCATCTCACTCCCCCAACACATCAATGCTCTGAAAATGACATAACTCCCACCTTCCCTGTGTCAGCACCGGGTTGATCTTACGTTACCCTCTCTGCATCCTAGCACCCTGGAATCCAGTCTCAGAGCCTCACTGACACATTTCTCCTGTGAGGTTTTCTCTGCTTCCCCCCTTTACATGACTTCTTGTGGTGTCTCAAGCAGCACCCCATCCTGTGCTGCAGTGCCCTGGGCTTAGCTCCTGTAATGCTGTCATGTTTTGTTTTCCTTACTATTTCCTTACCATTCTTTTCCTTACTATTTTTTTCCTCTCATTTCATTTTATTTTGTTAATAGAGACAGAATTTAGTAGAGGGAGAGGCATCACCCAGGAGAAAACACGCGTGAGCTGCATACCCACCTGGTACCGTTGATTTCTCTTGCTGGTACTAAGTATGTGACTTGTCACCTTGTATCAACAGTTGGCATCATGTTGCCAGTGAGTGAATCAACCCGAATCAGTTAGTGCTCTCACTTGTAATCCTAAAAATGGCTATTAAGGTGAACACATTGTGACAGTGTATGTTTACAAGAACGAAATGATCTTCCACTGCTCTGAACCAAGAAGCGAATGCCAGATGCAGCAGTGCACCTAGTGTCTTGCTTAATAGAGCAGGTGCACATCTGTTTCTCACCTCTGTTTGTCCAGGTCAAAAATCTTCTTGTCGACGGTGTTTGACCTGCAATATCTCTCTGTTTGAAAATTAGATTTTATTTTACTTTCAGAAGTTTAATTATTTAAAGTTTTCAATCTCCTCCAAGGGTTCAGATTTGTTTTCATTAGTCTGCTGTAGCTGTTGCTGGAGGTCATATGCTGGCATTCGTTATGTACCTAAGTAGTCTTGGCTATATGTGAAGAGCCTAGTCCCTTTGAAGTGGGTTTGGTAGGAGAGGATTATCCCTTTTATTGTGGTTTCCTTTAATGCAGTCCCATTGTGTGCTACAATGGTGAGAAATGATAAGCATGACCTTTCCAGCAGTCACTGCAGAGGAGAGCAATGAGGAGACATTGTGGCCATATATCCACTGCACAGACAGCAACGAATGATTTAAAATTTCTGTGCAATGGATCTGGTGATTACATTTAACAAAAATATAGAGTAGTGAGAGATAAAATAAGAATGTTGTGCAGCTTTCTTTGAAATAGCTTGATGTCTCCAGGTACTGGGCTGGAAGCACAGCTGGGTCAAGGGAGTTGAGCCAGTGTAGGAGGGAGTGCTGACTCTGCTTTCAAAAGGTGGAGGAGTTGCTGTTTTTAGCAAGCACAGAGGCCTCAGTCGTTTTTACTTTTTTTGGCCTAGTTAGCCAGAATTGCTCCATGCTTACTCCCCTTTTCTCAGCAAGCACAGATGTTTCTATAGAGAGCCATTTGAGGGGATGTTCTTCCAAGCCTAGATCAGGCCTCTTGTCTACTTCTTCTCCTATGATCTTGTATTTTCGGAGAGAGAAGGGATTTGCTGACAGAGGTGTTAGGGACACTTTTGCTGCCAACATTTTAACACCATCAGAAGAAGGGTCCCTTGCTGAGGAGCCAGTGCAGGAACGCCTGAACCTCCTGCAGGGCATTGTGTGACCACGCCCTGAGATATGCTTCAGTTAAACATCCTGGACACAACCTTGGATAAACAAGGGGGAAGGGAAGGTGGGGACATGAATGCAACCTCCTCAGGGGGCAAAAGTTTGTATGTGGTGCATGGGGTCACCAGCAAAATTAATTTGGTGGTCTTCTGATACTTCTTAATGCATCTGTGTCCACCACAGAGAGCCATACCATTTGTCACCACTGTCAATAACTGTTTAGCAGAGGTCCAAGAGTTGAACAACAAAGGTATCACATGTCAGGTCCGAGATGCACCAGTAGAGTGTCAAAGCCCGCAAAACAATTATTTGAAATTTGACTGGCTTTGTCTTGTGCTCATAAGTCTCTTAAATTTCAGGAGTAATAAACCTGTCCAAATTAAAAAACAGAGTAAAAAAAGTGTTAAGAGAGTTTTTAATTGAAAGACTGGCAAAGCCAGGGCTAAACTATTTTCACTAAGAGATCACTTGAGCTTTTCAATCTACTCTGCCAAAGTTTGTTAAACTATTTTGCTTATTAGCTCTTTTGCAATCCCTTCCTTAACTGTGCCTGAAATTTTAATGTTAAGCCACTAAATCCATTTTACAACCAGAGATTATAATGTCAAAGAAGACACGTTCATGAGTTTAAGCACTGACCCTTGAAAGATGAGACATGAAACACACTTACTTCCTTTGAGACTATATCCTCATCCTATGAGAATCAGTGGGGGCAGGACTGAGTCTACATTGGGAAGTATGAAGTCCGTCTGAGCAAAGGTACCACAGACGTGCTGGCTGTAGCCATTTGCTGTGTTTGATCTTAAAGTCCATGCTCTGCTGGTGCCTCTGCAGCAACAATCATGCACATTGCATCACTATGTTACTAAAATTCCACCTTTAGTAGTGAAAAGTGGGTTTTCAGGAAGGACCAAAGGCAGGTGAAACATTAAGGCACTGCATATGGTTTCCATGTACTTAGAGTGCTCATGTAAGTGTCTACAGCAAGACTGAGAGTGCAATCTGAAAGAAAATTAATGTGCTTACAAGTACAATTTCAAGCTGAAAGTAGGGGTCACTAAGTCAGATTCAGAAGGGACACCTTCTTTGGGATAGTTATCAAGCAGTGGCTGCAGACAAACGAACAAGTTAGAGCAAGCATGGGCTACAGAGAAAATTTAAGCAATCGTTATTAGGCAGTTAGGGGTATAGGAGAGAATTGGAGGCATCTTGTGGGAAGAAGGCTACAGCTGCTACAGAGGCTAGGTGGTTTGATTCACTTAAATCTACTAAAAATGACTAATTCCTACTAAAAATGAGTAATTCTAATAACTGACAAGCATGCTATAGCATTCGCATGACTTTTGAATAGCAATCAAGTTAATTTTCATCTTAACTGTTTACTTTTTCTTTGTGTGTTCCTAAGCGTAGCAGCCACTGGCACCACCTCTTCTTCACTCCCTAGAAGAGAGACAGTGAGAAACAGAGGAAGATTTAAGCATTGCAAGCCGTGATTCATTCTCAGGCTGCACAACCTGCCAAATGATCTCCAGAGTGGCACTGCTGCTTGGCCTGGAAACAGTTTTCCTCCCTCCCCTCCCAAACTAGAAGGAAAGAAACCGATACTCATGGCAGGCAACCAGGATGGCTAGAACGAATATTGGAGAAGTTCAGGAAACTAAATATGGGATCCATGGTCTGGAAAACATGCCAGGACAAAAAAGGATAAAAATACAGAAATAACAAAGGGAAGGAAATAAAAAATAAGCAAAAGAGATTCCATTACCAAAAATCAATCCCTAGGATGAAGTACTCATTAAAGGCCTAATCTTACCTTCCCTATGCAGTGACTGGTTTTGTAAGAGACTGCTAGAGGCTGAACACCCATTCTTATGAGGGAAGTCAAAAGATGGAGTTTGATGTGTTTTTCTGCATAAAGGTTTCAAATCTCAGAGAACTGCAGGAAAATTATTAAATCTTGGATTAGGACAACCTGGCCATAGAAATTAATGGTTAAAATTTCCCCTTGTTTCCAGGAGTCAGGGAAACATGTCATCCTAACCCTGCTTCAGACTCAGCAAGAATCCATTTCAGGCTGTCCTTGGATCATATTCGCAATTACACCCTGCTAATTTATACAATTATTAAAGTCACAGGGCCAAATGTTGCAGCTGACAGTTCTCAGAGGGATGTCAAGTACTGGCTGCTTCACCAAGGTGCAGCCAAGGAGCTACACCCTTTGGATGTTCTCCTGGAAGCACAAGTAGATACCAGGGCTATCATTTTCAGTGTCTTCCTAAAGGCCAAGATGAGGGCCTACTTTGATTCTGATACACAAACTCTGTTGGGGAATCCGGAGCAATTGTATTTTTACTACATTTTGATTTTATGGATCATTTGATGCACTAGAAAAATGTAAGCTTTTCCTCTTTTTCTTCTGTTCTGACTGTCCTTGTAGTATTCCAATAGTGGCAGGGAAATGTTGCTTTGAGGGACTTATTCCCCACAGACTGGGGAGCTCCAGCCCTCACTGAAAGGTAACTTAAAGAGCTGCTCTTTTTGGGTGTCCAAAATAGTATTTTTCATATCTATGTTATTATTCTTTTTAAATCTGAGCTTTTATGTACTGCTTTCTGCTTCTGGTTATGGCAGAAAAGTTTTGGCATTGTTGCATGCCCAAGTAAATCCTACTTGCCTCAGCGTGTCATGGAGATGTTTTTTGGTTTTAATCCATCAGTGGCTTTGTTGATTAAGATAAAGGTCTTGATTAGGCACTGGCAAAGATCTGAGAGCTGTGGAGGCCCTGGAGCTTCAGTGTAAACCACTCTCAAAGCTTGAATCACTTGGGAATCTGACTATTTTTTTCCATGCTAGCATAAGCTATTACAGCTGGTAGACAACTGTTGCCATATTGATTAAATTCTGGGCCTTCATGAATAATAGTCCCTCCTATATGAGTAGGCTGCAAATGCCCCTTCTCATAGCTTGGAGCTGATTTTCCTCTGGATGGGTAAATCAGAGGAGGAATGGAGGTAAGGCAATGAAAGCAGCTCAGTTTCAAACTTCAGTAAGGGGATTTTCAGTTTCACATAGGTGATATTTGGTACAAATGCAAAGAGACTGAATCTTCCTTATGAAGTAAGGTACAACTCCTACATCCATCAAATCCTACAGTCTCTGCAGAGGTCTTCTTGCTGAAAAGAGAGAAATATTCAGCTGACCGACTCAAATACTCTGAGGTCACAGTGTGTTAAAAGCAGATTAAAAGGTCTTTGCAGCTCTTGCAAAATCAATCACTCCCATTAGGAAACGCTGGCGTCTGTTTGTGCTGACCCTTTTCAGTTCAGATGATGCACTGAGGAGCAGCTGCTGTCATGCCCATTGTTTTAGTCCTCATTAGTTGAGGTGCAACACCATGTCTTCTGTATTGTAGCCTTTGGTCTGAAGACATTATTTTCCCTGGCTTTTCTTATTAATATTCACAAGGGAGAAACTGAAGTCTTCGTGATAGCCTCTATTCTACACACAGGGAACAGACACACGAGGAATTTAAGATCAGGATGAATTTGTCGTGTCAGCTTCTATCCTCCTAGGGAAGGGCTCAGCTCACCAGCAGAGAGAGATCCACCAGTGGGGCTGTCTCCACCTGAGCTTCACATCTTGAAATTCTGCACTGCCCTTTCTGTCTGTGGGTGCCTCATGCATGCCGAGGGATTATGCATAGTGAGGCAGACATGAAACTGTCCTTTTTCCTCCACCGACTATAGGTAGGGTGTAGATAAAGTTTTTATGTGAGATGAAGCCTATCGTTGCTATGCTCAGCACTATGTAGCACAGATACATTCAGGTGTGTTTCCACTGGCTTCATTTGCGTTTGTGAGTGCTTATCATTTCAGACCTCTGATTACTAAGTTGAGCACACAGGAAAAAAAAGGGACAAATGATTAGTGAACTCGAGTGACAAGTTTGGTTTTGTTAATTTGACATTGCACAGAAAACCTGCCGCAGCAACAGGGATAAATCCAGTTCTTTAAAGCAGCACTCAGCTGCCTGGGCTGTGAGACCATCATTTTTCTTCCTGCCTCCAGAAGCTGCAAAGGGTTTAACACAAATTTCATAGGAAGACCAGGCTGGCCAGCAAAGCTGTACTCCAGCCTGTTACTGATTTTGTTGGCAACAGCACAGCATTATTAATAAAATGCAGATATAAGTGTGGGAAGATAGAGCTGCATCTTCAGGAGCTGACAGCCCGTCCCTGCAGAGGTGGGATGTGCAGCTGTGCGTGTGATGTGCGCAACTCACAGAACAAACTCCGTTTTAGTGCAACCAGAATTTGCCCCAGTAAGAACTCAGTAAAAGTTCAGCAAGTACTTAGGTATTTGGACACAGTTCTGGAAATATTCCATGCCTTTAGCAGTCTAAATGTAAGAGATTGGTTGATGTGATTCTTGTATTATTTTCCTTTGATTGTTGGGTGCTTTCCGACAGCTCTTAGTGCAAAAAGGGTCGGGGAAGCTCCAGGTGAAGAGCTGCCCATGCTGAGCAGATTTACTCAGGTTAACTCCTGCCTTGCAATTCTAGGATTGGACAGGCAACCTAAATAAATTCCTGCGTGCCCATCAAAATGAAGAATTCCCAATTAAAAGCTCATCATCATAATAATTCTGTGCCTCATCTCTACCTTAACATATGAATTATCTTACTTGAGCCTTACTGGAGATGCGGATGTACAAACGAGAAAAAGCCACATGGATTTTTCATATTTCACTTTATTTTACAGCACTACGATACATAAAGCCCAACTTTTACTTCCCAGTGAAGCAACTTAGCTCCAGAACTCAGCATAACAGCAAAGGTGGAATACTATAAAATATTTTCACGTAGTTGCATTTCACAGTTGTGCTCCATTTTAATTATTGTATTTGAATAAAGCAAACAGGACACATCTGAATGTATGTGCTATCCACTGCATACGTCTTTTACATATATGAGTGGTCTATACTAGATACCAAGAAAACACATAATTAAATGTTACTTTAATTGTTACTAATGAGAATTAAAGTGTACCAATGAACAGAGGCATAAAACAAGATAATTACAAGAAAATACAGGAACCAAGACAACATAAGTTCTCAGGGAACATATTTTATTGTACAAAGAAGCAGCAGAAATGAGGGAAACAGGATCATTACCTATGTGACTTTGGGAGATAAATCATCAGCAAATATTATTTCAAGCAACACCACAGTTAACACAGAACAATTTCACTTTTGTAGATAATTTGCAACTCAGCAACATTCTGTCAACATTTTCTCATATGCATGGTTTGATTCAACTTAGTGAAAGACACTTCCCATCAGAGCTGAAATGTCTCTGAGGTTTTAACGATTTTCCACATGGGAAGGGCACACTTGGTACCAAATGTGTTCTGTTTTTCCAGTATGCCCAAATTAAGTAACTAATTAATAAAGTGTCAATGAGTATAATTGCTTTAAGGCAAGAATGCAGATCTGGAAGGAAAACAAAGTCCAGTGGTGCCTTGCTTCTTCAACAGATGGATTTTTAGACACCCTTAGAGCAGACAGCTTATACGAGAACAAAATGTTAGACTCTTGTTTTTGTTGGCTGTGAATAAATTCATCACAGAATACATGGTTTAAATATGACCTGATGTAATTCCCATTATCCTACTACTAGCTGCTATCTGCTGAGCCAATTTCAACTTCAGCTTGGTTTCTTTTGAGTAAAAATTGCAGACAGACTCTTGTCTTCATTTACTCTGTCCAATTCAGGATGCAAAGGACTCCTGGACACAGAACATAGGGTGTTTTTCATTTTTGTAGTGTGTGACTCAGTTTCAGTGTATGAAACTACTCTTTGCCAATGTGCTATGTGAGAATTGACTCATCCATATCGAAGGTGCAAAGTCCTTGAGTGCTTTACCAATAGCTTTAGATTTTAGAAAGTGTATATTATACCTTCTTGGTTTTTGCTTTGATTTGTTTTTGAGATTTTTGTTCTCATTAATAAATCATACAGACAAACAACGGAACCTTGCAGTTTAGATGTAAATAAGTAATTGGAAAAAAATACAGCAACTTTCAAAGTTTGGCAGCCAAGGAAATCCTTAGTCTTTGTCTGTTACTCATGATTTAAACCTGTGGGTAATTATAAACTGTTCAGCAATTACACAGTGTTAAGGACGAGATTTTTCTAAAGGGCTCAGAGCCCACAATCAGTTGCAGTTTTTCAGAACTGCCCAGCTCCTGTCAAAGCACCAAAGTGAGTAGGTGAATCCACATGCAGACTTCTGAGTTCCTCTTAGCACTTGAATACCCCTTTTCTTTACCCCTACCTGGGCAGTGAGCTCTTGAAAACTTGCCCATCCTCTAGGCAGGAGAAGACAAAACGAAAGCAAAATCCAGGATAAGCTTCATATTAGTGACTTGTCTATTCATGATCCCACAAACAAGCTTTTATTTCTAAGTCTGAGAGATATCCAAGCAGAGATTCAAATCCCTGGGATTTCCAATAGGCTTTCTCCTTTTAACAAGATAACCTGTGTGAAGTGACACACATAAATCAACATTTTTCCCTTTGGAGGGAATGTGAGGTTGGAGTTCATCCCCCTCACTAGCTGTTTGGCATTCCGGAGACCAGCCCTCTCTCATTGTCACCTGTGAAGGGGCCACCTCAGTCGTCCCAGCTCTCTTGGAGATTTATAGTGAATTTGTGTTTCAGAAACAAGTTGATAACCTTTGGACCAACATGGAAGGCCGAACATTTATTGCAGGATTGTTAAGATAACAGCAGACTTGAATGTATACTGCTGCTGTGTTTCCAAATGGAAACAAAGCTCTGCCTGTCTGCTCAGCTACCTGGGCCTTGGTGGTGGCCAAGAGTGGGAAGATCTTGCACAGCTAGTTAGTTGTTTCCTATGACTCTTGTTTTGAGGCAGTAGAAAGACACTTGGCTTTCTGCTGCTTTGTTATCTAAGGAATTCATATACTACTTAACCCCAATAAAAAACCCAAAGCACGACTTTACTGTGTGAGCTCTGCAGGGAGCATCAGCATTCCAGATCTGGGGCCAAAAGGCTTGTGAGCAGATTGTGGGGTGTGCAGAAAACTGCGCTTTTAGGGCAAGCTGTACCATAAGTGAAGGGAAAGGCTGTTTGAAATCATTTAAACAACAACTTGGGTGATTTGAAGTTTCTGGACTTAAAACATTATGTGACAGACCTTTAATTGGTGTAAAGAGAACCTTAATAGGAAGAATATTAGATGTTGCTTCCATCTGCCTTGCCATGTATGCCTGATAATCACTTTTTTTCATCAGTTTCAAGGAGCAGTTGCCTTCTTGGGAAGTGAAGTCTTCTTTAGATAAAAACCTGAACAGAACAGTGGACAGACAATATGTGTATATCTTTTTGGATGTGAGCCAGATGGTAGACAAATTCGCCGTGAAACTGATATTCAGAAGCCTTTTTTTTTTTTCCCCTCTAAATGACTAGAGCAGGACAAAATATGATAACAATACACACTGGAATGTTTATCTTAAAATAGATAGCAGGTCTGAAAACCCCTTGCCTAGTTCAGTACCCTGGAACATCCCTGCAGCTTAACCTCCTGTCAGTGTGAGCTGGAGCAGGGTGAGGAATGCTTCTTGCCTTTCCCAGGCAAACTCTTCTGAGGAAATTCAGAGTGCACAGTTTGCTCAAACTCCTTTTTTTCCTCTTTAGAATTATTAATTATTTCAGGTTGATGCACGAGCTCAGGGCTGGCGAGATTCTTTCCTGGACATCTGCCTTAAATGAGTGCTGCGTATCTCGTAGATCCCAACAGATCGGGTTATCACAGGATGTTCCCCTCATGTCCTATATATCCTATAAACTCACTTCCAGCAACTGGTGTTTCCACCCTATGGAGAACACAGAGATTTGGAATAGTGGAGCTGAAAGCAGGCTTGAACAGGGAAAGGCTGAAGCACAGACATTGAGCTTTGCCCTCCCTCCCTTACTTAGGTTTTAATCAGCCAAAACCCCTACCGAGTCAGCAAGATTTTTCACTTCCAAAATAGCTGTGTGAAAACTAAGGGAGGGCTTCAGACAGATCCAGTACAATAGCTGAAAAACAACACACCAAAGTAAAAAGAAGGAAGATAAGCAGAGCACACAGCTTAAGAAAAGTGTTTTTGCTAGACAGTGAGTCCAATATCCTGCTGCTCCTCTGAAGAAGAAGGGTAGCAGCTAATATTGTCAGTGTGATGGGTTGTAAAGCATCTAATAAAATATTGTAGGATTTCCTTTTTATGTTTTGGGCATGAGAAGTGAATTTGAATAACAGGCAAGGAATGGAAGGAGTTAAAGCCAGTCTTCTTACTTCTGGATTTAAAGTCCAGGCTGTCTGCTTGCTTTTTCTCTCCAGGACAGTAGTCACCTTTTTTACAAAGCTCTTTTGTTAGTATCCCATGTTTTGTTTATGCACAATACTGTCAGCAATATCAGGATAGACTGGTTTGGGGTTTTTGGGAGTTTATCTCAGTAGATAGTACTCCAGTAGATTTTTCTAGTGGTTCTCATTAGTTGACTCTGCCTTATCTAATCAGACTCTGAAGCCAATCAATACAGAAACTTGCCAATCAGTGCTGAAGTATTTAATGTGGTTATATTCTTGAGACTCAGAGGAAAAAAAAGGGAAAGGAGCTTAGAAGTACTTTTTGTTTTGTTCTGGTTAAATGCCGTTCTGAACAAACGGTTACTGGATCAGCTGCTAGGAGCTGATCCCTGCTAGCTTTTCTGGCACCACTTGATGCATTAGGCTTTAAATGTCTTTATTTCTCCTGAGGTGGGATTCTTTTCTACTTTTCAGATTAGCCTTCAGTATTTTGTGGCAATGTATTTACTCAGCCTTCCTAACTGGACTTGCTACCCATGGTTCTTCTCACTAAGGGTCCTGGACTGGTGATGTTTATAGACAGTCAAATTGCTTAATCCCAGGTCTTGGCTTTTTCAACAGTGTAGTTTCCAAGCAGTTGAAATGGAAGAGTTTTAAAACAGCCAACTATCAACATATCCATGGGAGTGAAAGGAGCTTCTTTCCTTGGTGTTTGGGAAGCAGGTATAAATTCTCTACATGCTCTTGTGGGTGCCTGTCCTAGTTGGCTTTACCTGCGCTGCCACCTAAAAGCCATTCCTTGGCTATTTTCCATTGCTGTCTTTGGCCCTGGTTCTCAGCATTACTTCTAGGAGCTCCCCAGAGGTAATATAAAGAATATCCAGAGCAAAAAATGTGTCCGTTGCCTCTTAACATGTCCAAAATGGGTACAACAATGTGGTAGTAGCTCATCCTGAGCCATTTTCCCTGTTTTGCTTACAGTGCTCATAATATACCACAGTAGTGTACACATGTAGAAAACATCTCAGGTCATCAGGCAGTTATAATACAGTGCTATAGGGGCTGCCATTCTGTCATAGGCACTTATTTATCATTATTTTGTTTCCATAAAAATATCAAGCATGGAGACTAACATCAGCCATGAATGATGGTTTTAAGAGAGTTAGTCTGATATAGACTCTGGTGAATCATCTCGAAACTGTTTAACCATGGGAAAAACTGTCCTGGATATAATGTTTTTCATATATTGTCCCATTCCGTTGTAAATGAGCTTGGCTCTTCCAAGGATGCTGACTCACATCTGATCCTGAAAAGTACTGATTTTGGTCATCTGACCAAACCAACGCTCACATATGCCCTTGGTGGGATGTGGGTCCATGAAGACATTGGTGTGAAGTGCTGAGGTGGGCCCTGGAGCCCCTTGTTATGGTTCAATGTTGTGCATTTATCTTCTCTGTTTACTTGGTATACTTTTAGATTTTGGCAATTCCGTCATCCTGAAATGAGGAAACCAAATGAAACCCATCACTCTCACTTCTTGAAACACACCTGTCTTTTTATAAATGCCAGCAAAGGCCATCTGTATCTTTTGATGCTGCAGGTGTCCACAGCTATGTTACAGTTTCAATTTGACTTTTTTTTTTCACTGTGAAAGCTAAATGAGGAGTGTAAAATGTTCCTGATTTAGTTTCTGTGATGAAAACCAAGAGATATTTCAAGCATTTTCAAGCACGGGGAATGAAGAAAAAGGCAAAACATGGGTGGCATGTGAGATTGCTCAACTGTTTCACTCACTGCAAATTGAGGCTAAAATGATGTGCATTTGGTCCCAGTTGAAGAGCATGACTGAGGCATGCAATAAACCCCACATGACTCCTAGAAGCATAGGAATTGTGGTAGATATGACTCGGACCATATTGCTGAATCAAGATATATATTTACAGGGAAAATGTGCAAACAATGGATATCTCTGAGGCTAACTTTGGACTATTCTTGGCAGCAGTGTCTGACTGTACCCTGGCATCCCTTTGGTCAGGGAGCATTTTGGAGCATGATAGAGTATAACCCAGAGGTACATCAATGTTAGGTTGTGGGGACAAATGGGGAATTAGGATTCGAGCAGAAAAACTGATAATGTGGCAGCAATCCACAAATACCCATGGAGAAGAAGGCCCTGCAGGAGAACACTTCTGTGGAAAGAGTAACTGCAAAGTGTGCTATGGGAAGAAAATTCAGATAGGAGGTGCAGCCAGGGGACACTTTCAGACCTCAGAGGCTCGCTCCAAAAGAAAGAAACAGATAAGCTAAAAAATACAGACGAGTCCTTGGCAAACATATGAGAGCAACAATATGTGGTGTCAATATGCTGGCTCTGAATATTTTTTTATCTTTTCTTTGCACAAATGACAATGATTGTAATTGAGATCCATTCTGGAATAAAACCTGCACAACCAAGTTGAGAATTTGGCTTATTTTCTGTCTAAAGTTTTAAGCCACAGTCTTACTGGATGTGTGCTAGGACTAAAGCCCTAAATATAAATGGTTACTGTACTTGGTTTCCTGTTTTATTACAGCTGCAAAAGTGAACCATAATGATTTTTATAGTACATGATAGTATTTTTCAGCTGCAGGACAGAATGAACTCACACGATAACAACTGGCACAGCCTCAAAGTGATAAACATGTCAAGATAATGGCAATCATTTTTTCCTCAAGCATGAGAATACAAAGCAATTTAAACCAGCTTTTTTTTTTTTTTTTCTTTTTCTGCCTTTTAGTATTTCTATAATCAATCACCGACCATAACTCTTTTACTATGACTATGGACACAAAGGATCAAATTTTTACGGCCTGGTCTTAGTTTTCCATCTGTAATCTGCCAGCACCAGTAATTGCACAGTTTAGGTCGAGTACCTGATTACCCCCACAAATCAGGTAACTAGACATCTGCGCTGCATGCTGACATAACTGGGAGAATAAACTAGTTCACAAAACTTGGCACATGTAAAGTCGAAAGTCATACTTCAGGCAAGAGTGAAAATTTTGCTTTACTTGTTTATTGTTGTGGTATCCCCTGGGACTATATAAAGACAGAAAACTTCAAAACATTTGCTTTAAATGTGCAGTTTCTTTCAAGACTCTGCCTAGAACCTAACCTAAAAGTTAGGGATTCTTGTCCATAAGCAGGTAGCAGGTAAATATTCTCTGGTTGTAATAGTGTATTAGATTTTTCAAAACCTTTAATTCAAAACTCTCAGAAATAACCAGCTGCTATGGAATCAGAGTGGACGCCCAGATTGAAAGATGGGAAAAGAGGACAAGGAAGAAGTTATTATATTCATTTACACAATGGAGAGCTGTTACCTGAAGGTATCCACAGGCACCTGTATGGGTCAGAATCTTCATAAATGGTGTAAAAAGGATGGTACCAAGATAGTAATGCTTATGGGTAATTAAAAATGATTTAGGGTAGTAAAACTAAAGGCAACAGGGATTAGTTGCATGAAGATCTTACAACGCTGAGTGACTGAGTCATGAAAAAGAGGCAATGCTTGCAGAAGAGCAGACAGGCAGGGACCAGGAGTTCACTGCCAAAATATGCAAGGTGAGATACAAAAGGGAAAATAAGGCCAGCTACGTACATACATACAACATAATGTCTCTACCTAACTCATATCTCTCAGGAAAGAGCAAACATTTGCTTCCTGCTTACTTGTGGTCAGTAAGACAAAGTGACCATTAGGTGTTGTTACAAAAGGAGTACAGAATAAAAGAGAAACTGTTGTCATCCACCTGTACAAATCAGTGCTCCCACATCTTGAGTTGCGGATGTAGACCTAGTCTGCTGAGGGTGAAAGAGACGGTATCAGGAAAGCTGCAGACTCAGATGTCCCCAAACAGTGGCATGCAGAAGTTGGGAGCATGGCAAGGGATGTTTCACACTGTCCTTACTAGGGTCAAAATAGGGTCCTGCTCTGGGTGACCTGAGCTCTCCCAAATCTTCTTATGCTACAGAGGTAAACAGAACTTGTTACAAATGCAATGCCCTTTTATTAGTCATGCAGCATCCCTTTCAGTTGAGTCAGAGCCTTTTTGGACAGGGCTAGTTGCGGAGAAAGGCATCATGGGGTGGCTTAGTGTGCTGGCAGGTACTCTTGATCTTGGTTGCCCTTAACTCATGGTAGCCCCTCATCCCCCATGCCTCACCGACTCGCGCTCCTCATGGTTTCACCAGTTTGGTCTGGCAGTGGTCTCTCTCCCTGCTGCAGCTTCCTGTCTGCCTGCTGCTGTGGTCCCATCCTCCCCCATACTGGGGACACCAGAGGAGAGGCACATGCTGCCCCCAGTGCTGGGCACAGGGGAATGGGAGCTGCAGAGGTGGGGGAAGAATATAGAGAGGATGGAGATTCTTGTCCTTGCTCTGGATGCAGATACGGCTCTTGGCATCCCATGCTGTCGTGCTGCATCTGCCTCCTTGGTCCCGGTGAAGTGGGCAATGGCCCTGCTGCCTCTCGTGCAAGGTGAACAGCCATGAGAGGCAGAGAGAGGCTCAGGCATGCGGACAGCTAGGGCTGCAGGCGCACACTTGTGTAAAAATTGAAAAGGCTAGCTCATTGCTTATTTTCTGTTTGATACATCATCTTAAAGCTTTTCTACAAAATTATCATGGACATGTTAGCCAAGCTGCAGAACTCACTGCCTGTCCTTTACTATGCTAACGAATACACTGCTGATATTTTCAATTAAAAAAATAACACCCCTGGGAGGTAAGATTTTGCCAGGCTGTTTTACAACTTTCCTTCATGTCCAGCAATATGTACGTGACTCAGCTACTAAAGAGGCATCTAAATAAAGAGGCTTCTCTTGTGCTTTATATTCACAAAACTCTCATTCCAGTGAGCAAAGAAACACTCCACAGCTTTTCTACATGTTCTTTCTTTGATCTCCAGAGTGCTAACAATAAAACATGTTTGTGTGAATCATAAGTGGAGAATTATTTGAGTCTGATTTTTTTTTAGGATTCCTGGTCATAGTTTAATATGACACAAGTGTATAATTGAATTATAAGACTATATAGTTCTCTACATTATTTTCTTTCATTTAGTCTTTAAAAAATGCTTAGCAGAAGTATAACAGCCTTGAGACATTTTCATTTTAAAAGAACTCAAAAGGGCCTAGTACAGTTGTATAATATGGGAAAGAGTTTTAAATTTACTGTGTCTAATACGAATGCATGCTGTCATGCAGAGCCTTCCCAAAAGTATTTCAGTGCATTATCTGAGTGGCAGATGCTTTGAGAAAATGCTTACAAAGTAATTCCAAAGTACAGCATATTCAGACATAGTGCAACTTGCAGATTTGTTTTAACATTTCTGTGCACGGTCTCTTTCTGTGTCTGTACAGCGCTCACATAATGATGTCCTAGTGCATTCTTAGAAATCGCCAAATAAGAATAATGCAAAAGTCATATGAACAGGCATAAACGCACTGTATAAAGTTGTTACATCAAACAAGGCCCACTCTGAGTGCTTTCCAAGTTTATATGAAGGTTGTTTGAGAATTCAAAAGTTTTTTGCAGTAGTTGCTGCAATTCATTCTTAGTAGAATGGTTAAATTATTTGCCATGAGTAAGTTTTGTTAACATAACCACTCTGTCTCCTTGCAAATATATTGGAATTCAGTAGAACAAATGTCTACCAAGTGTTTTGGGTATTGCTTTTGGTGCATGTAGTGCTCATTTTATTCTATGTGGCATTTTAATGTTCTTTGTATGGTCCAGGTGACCACCAGTTATTACTTCTCTCCTCTGATCTGGCAAATCAAAATTTTAAGCAAAGAAATTGGGCTGAAAGCTAATAATCTGCGAAGAGCAAAGGTTACTGGCTAGGGGCATGTAGGAGCACTAGCATAAATAATAACACTGAGGTGAAGGAATCCATTTGTGTGAATGGTGTTGATGAGCAAATAGGTACGGTAGAGTCTGCAATGAGGATGGCTCCTCCAGAAATGAATGCACTGGACTTTTAATGTTGTGTACCTCCAGTTCCAGGGCTCAGTTTAGGAAAGCGTTTAAGAACATTGTCAACATATGGGATTGCACGTTAATAACTACCTTCTTCAAAAGGAATTTGTTCTTAGCTCAGAGCCCTAGTTTCTTGGAATAGGAAGCATGGTGGCAATAGTATAGGGAATGATTTTGAAATGGTGTTAGATCTATGGATTTGAGCAGAGAGACCTGCCAGCTCCTAGTTGTGTCACATCCTGTAAAATATCTTCCTGTAAATGGAGACGGAGCTGTTTCTTTTATTTTCTTTGTAATTTTCATTTTATAATAGAAATGGGATATGTCACACTGTATTTCAAAGAGATCAGTGTTATCCTTTAGTAACTCCATTTATCCACTGGCCTCATGCCTTTTGAAATATCCGTACACTGAAGTAGCCAGATCCTTTAACACTTGCAGTCCTGTAAATCAGGAGTAGTTGTACTAAAGTAAACTAGTTTCACATCAGCATATAACCACTGAAAAGGTAATCAGGCTCAACCCCAAAAGTGATGTTGTACATGATAACACATCCTTCGTATCTTAAAAGTGAATATTTCATTAGAGGGTAATTTTGTGGAAGTTTCACATTTATTGGTTTCCCCATAAGGTAAAGTGGGGATTTTCCCTATGCTGAATTTTCCACTAGCTGTTAGGAGAGCAACATTTGCCTTTAAATCTTTAGCATCCAAAATCACCTGTTCCCTAATTACCATAGTTTAAGAAATCCTCAGGAGAGGTCACACAGTTGACTCTCCCAGCAATGAACATCCTTCTGATGTTCTGCCCAGCCTTGATCTTTGTTTCAATAGGAACACAACCTTCCCCAGGCTTCAGGAGCTCAGTTTTGCAGTGCTCTTATGCCAGTCACTTAGGCTGTGGATCAAGGACTGAATCTCATTCACTCTGTGAACAGTTGAGACTTAAAAGTTTTCCATGTGAACCGTGCCAGTTGTGATCTGACTAAAATATTTATACTAGTGAAAGACCAAATGTAAACTCGGGTTACACCAGGAATAAGCTGTGCTTCTGGGAATGCTTGTATTGCAGGTTAACTGTATTCACACGAAGATAAGATTTATGTAGCAACAACTAGATTTCTTTTCTACTGCTTTATGTAAGTTCTTTTGACCTCCCATTTAAAAGATTTTAGGCTCAGAATGTAGCCTAGATTTCTTATAGCATTTACTGACTGTATCTGCATCGGCAGGAGGTGCAGATCAACAGGAGGAGGTTTGTAAAACAAAATGGTTGTGGCTGAGATCCTGGTGCCTATACCAGACATGCTTCAGTGGGGTTTACTTCTCACTGGCTCTGCTCTGGCCCATGCACAGCATGTCCATCAGCTGCTGTTGCTGGTTGGCTTCATAGGTACACATTCTGCAACAGACTGTCTGGAAAAGAATCCAATTTGTGTGCTCTGAGCCCACTCTGTGATGTAAGCCAGTGCATCAAGGGGGGACAACGTGGAGATTCACTTCAAAGCACGCTCCTGATCTAAACTGGAACCCTGAACTGAATGTACACATTCAGTCAGAAGAATTAAAAACTTACATGCATCCAGACTCGTGGAGATGGAAGAATTATCCTCATGGCCATTTGATGGATGGAGAGGGAATATTGAAACGGAATGAATTTTGGGAAGCAGCCACTGAAAAAGGATCTCAAATGCAGGCTTCCAAGAGGAGAGAAAATGCTGAAAGATGTCACAGAGAATGGCACAACAGTTAGGAGTCTACAATACAGCATGGCAATAGGAAAAAAAGATCAGGATTATTTGGAGGTGCCTATAGAAACACACAAGACTTCGCAAAGCTGTTCTCTTTTGCCCCTAGACTCTAGTGAAAGTACACCTGGACACTGGATTTGTTTCCTGATGCTTAATACTTTCATCCCCAGACAAGCCCCAGAGACACAAAGTAATTCCAAAGAGTTCAAAGTAAAAGCACATCCAGGAAGGAACTGATTTGTGAGGAAAAACTTCATCTTGATTTACATGATTGGTGTCTTTGCTAATTTTGAGTAAAGCTAGCCAGAAGTAATTGGTGCTTATGGAGTCATATATGACTTCTTGTGCCACCTGCTAGTTCTTAATTTCCTCTTCAAGTCATTTAGTACTCACATAGTGGGTTCTTTTCAATGGATCAGTGGTGATTTTTCTGATTTGAAACCAAATAATTCTCAGATTCTGAAACAGCTGAAGCAGCCCAGAGCACTTCTTTAATTTTGCTAGCTTGAATCGGCTCTGCAGTGTGACAGGAAACTGAAAAGCTCCAGAGCTTCCCAAAATTACAAGAGCAGGTTTAGGGATGGATGTTTGACTGGGAATCCCTGAACAGAAAAGCTGTGTTTGCTATCACATTTCAGATAACCACAGTTCCTTCCTCAGCTAATGTATGTTTCTTGGATAAGCAGCAATAATAACCATTGTATGAAAAGGATAGATATTTTTGATATTATCAGGCCCTGTAGATTAGGAAATCAGGAGAGCGGCCAGCACAGGTAATGCAGCTAGAAAATGGGCAGTTCTTCCTTCAAGGTCTCAGATTATATTTTTTTGCAGTACTCTTAACTGATTCCACTTGAGACGTACTGCTTCTTTACCCTTGTAGTCACTTAGCTCAAGGAGAAGGAAACAGAGACAGTTTGTCTGCCACTCTCCAACAAATACGGTGGTTACAGAAAATGGCATTTTGGCTTAATGTTAATTTTTCATGTGATGAGCACACTGAGGAATGTGGATGTCAAAGAATGACATGTTAAGCATGGTCATGGTCACAGCACAGGGCCGGGCAGGGGTATGCAATGACTTGAAGAGCCAATCTGAATCAGAGTATGAAGTGGTATGAAGTAATGAAAATATTACCGAGTCTTCTAGAACATAGTTGTACAATAAGACTCAGTACCAGAAGTCATCAGGTTTTGCTCTCTCTCCTGTTTTCTCTCCTCATTTCCCCTGCTCTCAAATTGTCTCTCCTGATGTGTCTCATCCTCCCAGCTGGATAGCAGAAAACCTGCCCCAGATGCGAGCTGTTGGCTGGAAGCCATGTGAGAGTTTATGATGGTCCTAATGCCTCTGGAAGTAGTCCAGGTGGCATCATCTTCACAGTCATGAATTCATTTTATACCTCTACAGGTTGAGAGTTTTCTCATGCCTAAAAGCCCCTCCCTGGATGGCTGCTGGGGAAACTTTGACCAGGCTTGGAAATGTGACTGTGATATAATTCTCTCCAGTTTAAATTTAAAAGGAAATATTTTCAAGGGTCCTATTTGCAGTGAAGGAGGATAGAAATGGACTTTAAAAAAGCATAAAATGTACTTGTGCTGACACTACGTTGACACATTTAGACAACTAGTGTAAAACAATAGGTAGGGGTTTTTAAAAGCCTGTGGAGAAAGAGGTGCTCCACGGTAGAATCCACTTTGAACTAGACTAGGACCGTAAGGTGAGACATTGCTCCTGGGAGCAGCCTGTCTCAATCCACACACTACAGTTCAATAGCAAGGATTTCTACCTTTATGACGTGTCTGTGTAACTACATAAGCATGGATCCGAGTTTGTTCTCAGGTCCAAACTCACCTGCCAACCCTCCATTGGTAGGCACTCCTGATCACGGCCCTCAGCCCTGGCTTTTGTCCTGGGAGCTCTGTGGAAGGAAGGAAGCCAGGCTGACTTGAGGTCTCAGATCAGGCACAAGCACCTATCCACAGCGTCCACACTGCATTGGCTCATGTGCAGGCCACGATCCAGTCCACTTTCATGGCCTTTTCCTACATACAGTAGGGTGTTTAGAATGAAAACTGCCATCAGATTACAATCCAGCAACCGAGTAGCACCCAGAAAATGTGGCTTCACCTGCCTTGACAAGAAACATAGCCTTGAAATATCTCCTGGCCAGTTGACAATATAATCCAAACCTGAAACTTTGGTTTTGATTTTCCTATCAACCATCTCTACATGAGCCATGCTGCTTGTGTAATAGTTGCTGGAAAGAGGGATTTGACTCTTTTCTTCCCCTCTCCTGAAGCAGAAGTGGTTAAAGAAACTGGCCAGAGTGAGCAGGAACCCAGCACTCAGGGTAAGGCACTCTGAAAGAAAGCAGATGTCTTTCCATCTGTCCTCAGGTGATGAGATGTCTGGCACAATTACTGGTGCAACGTGCAGGACAGACAGAAGCGTTTCAGTTTTGGCTTTGAGTGTTTGGGCTACTTCTCGTCTGGGAGGTGCCTTTTGCAAACTATCTTTTTCATCTGTCTTTAACAGAAGGTGAACATTGGATTCCAACATAAATAGGCAAATCAGAGTCAAATCACTCTTCTGTATCTTTTTAGAAGGTATAAAAAATTTTGAATGTTAATATTGCTTGCTGGTGTGATTTCCTTAAAGCAACAAGGCAACACTCTGACAGAAGGTACTGAGAAGTTGCTTATTGTCATCAAGTATTCTGTTATTTTTTAAAAGCAGGGCAGATTTTATTGTTTAAATATATCTTGTCTTGGAGGCAATGGTGGTAGGAAGCAACAAATTTCATTTTTCTCTACCACTCATGTCAAAACATCTGCATCAAACATTCAGTGCATAGTGGCATAGCAAAACAAATGTAGAGCAGACATTACAGATGGATGGCTTGTTGACAGATTAGCAGATGAGTTTCCCTTATGTTTTTAAAAAACATAGCTCCCTAGACATAATGTACAACGGGGAAAGCTAGGATTAAAGATCAGATAACAAAAAGCAAGGTTTTATTTTCAGTGTTTACTATTCAAATTCCCTGATATCATGAAAGATATTAAGAGCAAGTAAAGAAAAACATGTTGCATCCAACACAGGGAAGTGAAACATGGACATTTTTCAGCACTAAATCTGCAATTAGAGCTGGGTAAAATGTTTTGGCCTTTCAGTTTATGTTGAGAAAAAAATGCAGATTTGTGTTACTGAAGATGCTGGCAAAATATGTGTTGAGTTCATCAAATTATTTTGAGTGAAAAAGAGATGAATTATTTTAAAAATATTGAAGGTTGTTTTCTAAATAAAATGCTTTTTTTTTTTGTTTCCAAAATGGCATTTTGTTTATAAATGTACTGAACTTTAAATACAGGAATTAAATTACACTTTAAAATTAATCAAGTTTGAACCAAAATAAAATTATTTTGTTCTTTTTTTTTTTTTTTTCCCCTGTTATTGTTGATTGTTTGCCAAGAAACTGAAGAACAGATTATGTGCACAGTTCCAGATACAATATGAGTTGTGGATCATTTTAAGTAGGTCTGTTAATTCAGACGTGTTTTAATAAAACACTTGAAATTTTGCTCCCAAGTCAGACAGTAGATTTGTGGCTGGGTTAACTCTCCTATCCTTTCCAGTTCACTAAACTCTTACAAGCAAACCAGCTCTGTTGACTTGCTTAACCACTTTGGTGCTGCCTTCTCAAGTAGACGTGTTATCAATTTCACTTGCTGTGTGAAAGCTGTCTCGTGCACGGTGTGAGGACCAGACGTGAGATTATTGCAGTGGTCATCAAAGATGTTCCTACTGCTTCATGACATGCAATGGTGTGCTCTGCATCCCATTGGATCCATCAGAGACCAGCACTGTTGAATGTGTGTGTCTGTGTGTGTGTGGTTTTGCTTGGGAAAGACTCATCAATATGTTGAATAACTCGACAAGGTGGATGGCAAGCTCTGAGAAGGACACTGTTAAGGCATCTAGGACAGATATTTAAGGTTCTGCTCTGTTACGTGCAGTTTGAGGTAGTGAGGAAAAAGGATGAGGAAGGGGAAGGCATCCCCACAGTAATTTCACGGTGCTTTTCTGGCTAACCTCAGCCAGATAGCATGGGGAAAGCCTTCTGATGAACGCCTTGAGAGAAAACACAGACTAAGACTGCTGCAGTTTACCCAGGCTCTGGATCTATAAGGTGGGCAAAGTCTAGAGTCGATCCTTTACAGTGTGTGAGCACTGCTGGTAGCAGGAAATCCCCAGTCCTCCTTGGCAGCATAAAAATGAAATTAATAGCCAGCCCTTGCATAGCTCTGTGAGGGTTTGGAGACCTCTTCCTTTTCATTCAGTTATCCATACATGGGCAGCCCAAAACTAGCTGGTGGGTTTTACGAAACAAAAATGGAATTATTTTCATGTGTTGCTTGATTTTTTTTAAACTTTCCTTTTATTACATGCTGACAGAAAAATCCAATATATAATTCACTGACAGCCAGCGAGCGCCAGAGCCCAAGAAGTCATCTTACAAAGAAGGATATGCGATTTTGTATTTCCATCAAGCATGCTAGAATAACAAGTCAGCTGCCACAAGCCTTGGAGAACTGGCTGGGATTGGACCTCCTACAGCAAATTGTAATTAAGATTGTAGAAATTTCCCTTTTCAGGACTTGGTTTGCAGAATATAAGGTCTCAATATTTTTTATAAGCTTCCAGTTTAGGCCACTATGCAAGGCACACTAGGATAATGAGAGGGATACAATTACTTCCTCTCTTACCTTCAGCAGAGAAGGTAGATGGTCCTACCACAGTTTTCTGTTCAAATAAGAGGTTCAGAGTGTCTCCTGAGGACCTGGACACATCAATCCATGTCCAAGTCTGTCAGAGTCAAATGTGTGTTGGCTGTTTTCCCAGGGTGCGAAACCTTGGTCACCTTCCGGCAAAATTTACGTGCTTAACTGTAGCACCTCCATCAGGAGTCTGGTCTCCCCCAGGTCCCTCTGAGATCTGTGGAAAGAGGTAGGCACCTTCAAAGGTCGAGGCAGCCCTCTTGCAACCTGAATTGAACTCTGGAGGAGCTTCCTCACCTTCACTAAATATAAAAGATATTAAAATCCCTTTAGTTTTGTCCAACTCTGGCACCCAGTATTTGAAGACTCTTTTTTCATTTAACTATATGGAACTTGATGAGGACCCTAAGTAGTAATTTGTTGAAGAGGCATCCAACTGTGCTCCTTCAGTAATCCCTACAGGACTACTGTTCTTTGGATGGCAGTCAGGATGGGTTCGGAGTGAAGGTGTGGATGTTCCTATTCATTGGAAACCACCGCAATACTCTCAGCTCTGCTCTGATCTGTTTTCTTGCAAACAGGTTGTGCATGTCAAAAGTTGCCTCTTGGCTAGGTGTTTCAGAAGACACTGAGCATTTTGTGTTCACTTCAGTGCCAGCAGGAACAACAGATCATTTACCTGGGTAAGAAGCCAAAACATGAGGTCTAAATATGAAATGTAGAAACTGAGCTACTCTCCAATCCATGGACTCTTCATTTATTCAAAATGGGCATGATTTACCTGTGTGGAAGGCATCTCCTATTCCATCACATGTGACTGTGGTCAGTTCATATTTAGTCATTCAGGGTGGAGACATTGCTTTGAAACTGAGCTGCCTGGAAGGAGAGTGCAGTGGAAGAGGAAAGGGGGAAGGATAATACGTTTCCCTGCAGTATACTTCTGAGCCACCCGAGATTTCTCTGTCTAGTATGGTGTGAGTCCTGTGAAACAAGGGCAACCAGGCCCTGAAATAGTGTAGAGTCCTTTCACCTGCAGCTGTAGGCTTTTGCTTCAACAAATGCTTCCTGCTCAGGAGAACACACTGTTAAACATGAGGCCATTTGAAACTGAATCATAGTTCTTCTAAGTGCAGTTGATTTCATTTTGATGGCCAGAAGTGCTGCAATTTATTTCTGGGATCCTCTTCCCCTTGTGAGTTGCAGTGACGTGGCCAGAGGGGCTGAGAGCCCGGGCGGCTCTGCCTGTCTGTCAGGAGCGGCAATGGTCCCATGTCCGTGTGGCAATCCCAGGTCTGAGAGCTGGGCAGGTACAGGGGACATTTGGCTGTGCCTGTTGTCCAAATAACCATCCTTTATCTCCTCTGGGGAAAAAATGATGGGCTAACTTACTTAGCAACATCTGGCCTATGGGCTACCTGCTGAGCCATGTCATAAATTAAGGTCTTTTAGGATGGATATGTGCTTGTTGGCTGGACTTGTGCATCTCCATATTTATAATTCAACCAATGTGTATTGTTAGAGGAGTTTTCAACACTTAATCTTCAGCATTTCAACCCAAAATGTAGACTTGTTTTATGAGAGAATGCACAAACAACTGCCCTAATTTTTCTCACTCAGGCTTCACAAAGTAAATGAGTTGCAAGAGGTCTACAGAGTAAGAGGAGGTTAAATAAAGTATTTGGCTTTAAAACATGAAAAATATTTAAGGAGACAGAGGGCCAAGCTCTCATCTTATTTCCAGCAAAGCAGAGCAAAGCTGGCTTCAGTGGAGTTGGAGCCCACCTGAGCTCTGCAGCTGTGTATGAATCTGTAGCATGCTAATGTGCAGCCTGGGGGCTCTCAGATGCTGTCAGTGCCAAATCAGCTGGCTTAGGTGCCATATTGATTGCGTGCATTGAGGATACCCACATCAGGAACAAAGGCAGCGTGCACTGCAGTGTGCATTCTCAAGCTTGGCAAAAGTCACTTGATCATGCTGACACATCAATCCTTCCTGCATGCTCTGGTCTGGGGGCCTAACCTTCGTGCAAGGAGCCACTGAACTTTGTGTCACCCAGGATGAGACCCCTAAGAGGTTTACCACTCTTTGAGATAGTTTTTTTCATCCAAGCTCCTCACCATCACCAGGGAGTGGCACCGCCAGCACCGTTTGCCAAATGAGTGGTGAAGCGGGCTTGTCACACCTCAGTGCTCACAGGCTGGAAATAGAACAAGCTCACACCACTCCCACACAAGCATGCATTACACAGTCAAACAAAAATATCTGTACTTTCCAGGATGACTCTGATGATTTTTAATGCCACTGACTCTAAATCATGTGCATTTATATTGCCTCAGGAATACACCCAACTCGTGTTGAGCTGGCTTCACTACCTGGCATGGCTTCACGTCAGCCAAACCACGTGCACTTATGGGTATTTTGGTTTGCTTATGATGCCTGGGAAAAGCTTGCCATGGTCACTGCAGACCACATCTCTTTCTACGTCTTTGTCTCTAATGAATTTAAAACTGGGCCAAAGTCCCCTTGTCACTGTGCTGGTGACCCAAAGAAAGCAGGATTACGCCCACAAGTTAGTACTGCAGAAACTTGATCATATATCACAAAATTATCCCTGCAGTTTACTGCCAGTTTTGTCTGTCTTGAAGTTCAGCTTGAATGTAGACATACGACTTTAAAATCTCCAAGCAGAGATCACCAGCAGTGCTGTAGGAAGGAGGTTTCATTCCCTGTTCCTATTACTCAACTGTGAGCTTTCCTGTGCTAAAACCCACTCAGGAAATGCTGCAAACAAAAGAGGTAAATAGTTCTCGGCATTCCTAGTTGCTTGGAAGGAGTTAAGTTCTGCACGACGGCCGATCGAGTTCTTCTGGCATTATCCCATTAGCTTAAGTCATTGCTGATGACTTCACCCTTGTGGTGACATCAGCCTCTAATCTCGTGAAGGTGAATTCATGTGAGATTGTTTCAAAACAATTACTCCCTGAATTGTAGGCCATTTCAACTGATATATGGATGTAACATTCACTTTTGCAGATTGTAGCCTCTCTTATACTGTGTGTATATGTTTTCCATATTGTATTTCAGCATGTGTGTTATGTCACAAACTGGCATTGCCTGAGATCAGTGGAAGAATGTGTTTGTTCTAAATGCAAAAGTAAAATAAATAAATGGAAAACAACCCACTGATTTTACTATTTTTAAATCTATGGTTAAGACTTCTCTACAGTTGTATATGTGGTTTGTCTGATTCCCTCTGGATGCTGCCTCCCTGTCTCTGCTGGAATATTCCTTCTTCTTTGGCTAGGCTATGTCTTTGCTTAGGAGGGCTCTGGTGATTTCAAATTCTCTTGTCTTTTTCCATACATGGGGAAAAATGTAGACAGATAAACACCCAGGATGGTTACTTAATATCTCACAATTTTAAATAATTTTAGATATCTTTTTCTCACTCCAAACCAAATTAAATATAGGCATAAGTGCATAAAGATGATAGATTGGGTTTTAAAATATTTTCTGTGTTTCTCTTTCCTCTGAATAAGTGACTCAGAGGAAGACGTAGACACAGTCGGCGCTTGTAAGAAGTGGTTTTAATAAGAGGAGACAAGTCATCGTCCCAGCTGTGCAATCCTTGCAGAAGTCAAAGGGCCTGAAAAGAAAGGCCCCATTTGTCCTGAAGAGCAGCACACACATGTACACCGAAGAGGGATAGTGATGTATTTAGACTAGAAGCTCCCCAGACCTAGATAAGACATTCTTCTGTTTGCTTAACTTCATTGTTCTTCCCTTCTCTCATCACTTGTCCTCAGTTGACTGCAGCTGTCCCTGTGGAGCACTACCGTGGCAGCCACCTTAAAAACAGGGGAAAGAGAGTTCCCACTCCCCAAAACCCCTTATGCTTCCAGCCACTGGTAGAAAACCCCTCTTAGCTGCCCTGTGTATGAGTCTGACTGCAGTCAGGGAGCGGGACAGGGCTCAGGGCAGCACTGGCGGCGGGAGGATCCAGACGCTCTCCTCTCTATCTGCCGTATTGTGTGTAGACTTGTTAATGTGACTAATAGCTCTTGGCATTGAGCTGCAGCTCCTGAAGTGCAGAGCTGGCATGTCCATGCACTAATGTTTAAAGTAATGTGTCAGAAAAGTTTTATAGTAGTAGCACAGTATTGTTGGGGGAGAAGAAGCCTGTTTAAATAAAGCCAATAAAATTCTACTATCATCACTTTTCTCTCTTTATTGTTGAGAGGGTGGAAATGGCTAAAGTATTTATTTGGTGTTAGCAGTGTGATGCTAGATTTTTTTCCACATTTGGAAGTGGGCAAGGTAGTGATAAAAAAAATCACTAAAAAGTGAACAAGTTGTCCTTAGCTCCTGGGTGCTCTAGAGAGGCTCAGCCAAAGAGACAGCAAACCCACAGTAGGAACCCAGAAAGGGATTATTTTCTCCTTGAAAAATGAACCCTATTGTGCTATTCCTTTAGGAAGGAAATTGAGTCTCTGGATGACTCGCAAATGTTTTGCCCATTGTAGTGGCCTGTACGTTTCCTGAAAATCCAGATCTGATTTAGATTAGGGCCTTCTTTGGGGGATGGCGGGGTTGAGGGGAAAGGACAGGCTAAATAAGAGGAAATTTATATAGTTTTAGTCCGAGGTCCAAGCACTGTTACCAATTACATGTGTACAAGCTATAAGAGAGAGACTGCATCTGCCTTAGCTGTAGTTCAAGTCATTAAGTGCTTCAGCCTTTTCTTCTGCCCTTTCCTTCCCTTTCAGAGGCAAGGAAAGCAAGAAAAACAGAGAAGTATCTCCCCAAACTGCTCTCTGTGATTGAAACCCATATCAGGGTTAAATAAAGTAGCTAGAGTCTAACTCAAAAGAATAGGCAGGAAAAATTGAATCAACGAGCATTGCTTAAAATGCATTTATTGTGGCTGGCCTTCATGTGGGTATGCAATGAAGCAGAAGAAGCAGAAAAAACAGAAAAGCTAAAGGTGAAAGCAGAAAAAGCCTTTCCTGTCTAAAACTCCAGCTTCCCCAGTCCAGCTGGCTCTTGGTAACTGTTCCCAGAATGCCTGGTACCTCAATTTTTCCTGTGTAAACCCACCACAGTAGTCCATCCCTCAACAGCAGGCCAAAATACTGAAGGCTTGGTTTGGGCCAAACAGTGGTGGTGCAATATTTTTGGTGTTGGGAGCTGAAGTGAGGTCTGGGGATGGGGTTGGAGTGTTTTGGCAGGGGTGGTGTGTGGGTCTGGATGCCAGATGTCCCTGGGCCATGACATCCTCCCATGTGGATGCAATGGCTGCTCCACCAGGGAGAAGGCAGTGGGACCGGTGGAGCTGCTGCAGGGCTATACTGGTGGGCCAGCCATTCTCAACCTCCATGTCCTGATAATCCTTCTCTTCTCCTGGCTGGGAGAGCATCTCACACCCAGTTTACCTCTCTGCCTGCTGCTTCAGTGAGCTAATGAGACACAAAGAAGTAAAGGACATGGCCCTTGTAGTGTGCCCACCAATTCTGAAGAGACTATCCTCTGTGATTTGCTTTTGTGTTGACCATGTGGTTACCAGATTGCATTCCCCGTTTCTGTCTTACAGAAAGAAACTCAATTGTTTTCACTAAAAAAAAAAAAAGCTGGCATACAAAAGACCAGTTCCGTACAGCAGGCTGTGGTTTGTTCTTACTCTCTTTGGTAGCTGGGCAAAAATCATTTGCCTTTCATAGATCTACCTTTTTTCTCCACTGTGTACTAAGTCTATGTAAACCTTTTTTCTACTGGGCATGCTGAGTTTTTTCATCGATATAGGAACCTTGAGGATTCAAAAGTATGTTCAAAAGAATCAGAAACCCTCCCCAAAAGAACAAAGTGCTAATTCATCCTTACATATCTCTGCAGTAGCAATAGGTGTTCCACCACACCATCCTCATTAAATGTAGCATCAGACCTATTCTCAGGAAGTATTTTCTTCCTATCTGGGCCCAGAATCGATATGGAATAAATGTAGTCTAGAAACTATAGCACCATCTCTAAGGGAGGTTTAATACAAAAATTCCCAAACCTGAGACTGCCGGTGTCAAAAAAGCATTTAATTCAAACTTTACATTTTAAATTTGTGATTACTTTTTCCTGGGCTGCATTCTTACTTTTCTTGAACACTTTTTACCCATTCCAACATCACCAAGGGGAGTCTACATTCCAGGATGGTGCCCTTAGGCATTACCAGATTCCAGCAATGCTGGTAAGCTCTGCAAATGTTTGGTTTCTTTGGAAAAGACCTCTTAGGACTAACTGGGGCACCAGGTTTCAGTAATTTAGCTTACACAAAAAAAACCATTACTGATTGAGGTTCAAGGAGCTATGGCAGCTTGGTTAATCACAGATATTTATATGTTTCCATGAGGTGCAATATGTACGATTTGAAAAAGGATTCTGAGGGAAATTTGTTGCTTTCATCATGTGGTGATGAGAATGAGGGCTTAAGAGAATTGAGTGCTGTGCTTGCTGAGTGCCCTATCAAGATCTTGGTAGCCAAAACACATTTATGGGAGCAAGGGGTGAGTTTGTAGCCTGTCTCCTTCTGTTGCTTGCATTTCCCTTAGGTTACTTCTATGGCAATATGGAACAGCAGCTCACCACTTTGTCCACCGTCTCACATCACTGCTGGATTTAGACCTGATTTGCAAAGGTACCAGATCCAGGTACTCAAGAATGAGTAGGATGGTGTCTGGATGTCGCAATGCTGGTGGAGTTCACTACGAGCTGCAGAGCACCTTCCTTGCCTACTTTTTATGCTGGCTTTTAACAGGATTTTTCTGGAGGTTTAAAAGCTCAGGTGGGCACTGTATACCTAGGATGAGATATGGCAGCTGCTGTTTTGTGGAGAACAGAACTAGAGAGTAAAGCATGAGCAGTTTTTCCATTTTTAAGTGAGGCTCTTGCTTTCAGGTAACAATGAAAATTCATGCAGTTGAGTAGCTAAATGCTAGCTAAGATATCTATGGTCTAATCCAAAGCCAGTCAAAATCTATAACTCCTGAAGGGTTTTAGAGCAGGCTGCTGAAGTGCAGAACAGATAAAATACAGATAAAATGTGATATATGTATACTTTTGAAGAGGTGTGGTTTCAATACTGTCTATGAACTCACTATTGACTAAGGGACTATATGGAAAAACAATTAGTTTCCTTCGCTTCTCTAAGACAAAAATACTTTGCAAACAATGTCTTCTGCTTGTCTGCTACAATGTTCAGTGTAGCTGGGGACTGTATTCATGTGCTAGAGGAACATAGCCAAGAAAATGTATTATCTTATTTTGTAGAGCACACTTTCTCCAGGAAGAAATAAATTGAGCAGGACATCTGCACTGGTAAAAATGAGACATACCACTAAGCATTTTTCATATGAGGTTTTGAAAATGCTTTGTAAAGGACAGCACCTCTTAGCTCCATTTTTCAAATGGGGTATCTTAGATACAGAGGATTTTAAGAAATTGCACTAATTCACATAACAGATCTGCAGACTCAGGAACAGGCTCCCCAGTTTTATTTTTTTCTGGTTTTGTTCATTTAGATAGGCAACCCTATGAGTCAAAAAGTAGTGATGATGGAGGGGTCTCAACAGGCTCAGCTGTTTTCCCTTTTCCTTTCTCTCCATCTGCCTTTGGACCATGGGGCAGCCATGGGGAGATCCCCCTTCTTCTCACCCACACCCAGTCCTTGACTGAGATGAAGGAAGAAGAAAAGCAGCAGCAGCTGAGAGGCACCAGCAGAAAGGATGAATGGATGATCTCATATGGCACAGGAGCCTTCCCTACTCAAGCTACCTCTGTTTCAGTATATTCATTTATTGTGAGATATGCAATAGCCACAGTGAAACGTTTTTGATTTCTGTGCACGATGCCATTCAGATAGTCACTCTCACAAGGACTAGATGTTTTTTCCTCCTGCCTGTGGCTAGATTTAGACCTGTCTATGATTAGGCAATAGTTTTTCTCTTGGTGAGATGCTCCTGCTGTTGCTTTCCTAGCAACCCCATATTGTGCCCCTCATGAGTTGCCCTGGCAATAGCCCTGGAAATGAAAATCCTTTGTGTTTTCCCCTAGTAGACATTATCACTGAATAGCAGGAACTTTCTTAATTTTTGCATTAATTCAGCTTGAGCTTTGTTAGAGCAGGAACTGAAGAAATATTGCAGAGAGATCATCTTAGAGATTATACAGATAATACAACAGTCTGCCACTTACAGAAATAAGTAGTGCTAGTGATGGGAAAGGATTTACTATGTGGATTTCAGTCTTCTGTTGGGAATGACACTGGGAACTGCCAATCTCCTCCTCATAAAGACTGTAGATAAGATATTTAATGGCATCTCTCTGTCATTTATGAGTGATCTGGGTAGGAGGGAAGGGAAGGAAGCTGATTAACTAAAGCCCTGAAAGTGTGAGGCTGGCTGAGAGCCCCAGCTGTGTCCTGTACCCACTTCAACCCAATGCAGGGGAAATCTGGAGAGGACTGTCAAGCTGTTAAGAAACAGCCTTCCCACAGAGCAGAAGAGACAGAGATGGAGCAGGGTCTGAAAATTTTACCAAATATGTCCAAATATTCAAAATAAACTCAAACATCCAGTGGCTGCTTAGCCATACCTTTTACATTCAACCCGCAACAATTAGTGTAAATGAAACTCTGATTTATATAGTGGAATAAAATAAATTTGGAGAAGTCAAGCTTGACATTTTTTAGGTCTGCTACATTTTCTTTATTTCTTTATAAGGTTTGATTAATGGGTTTTCATTGTTGAATGTCAATGAGCATTGAACTTGTGCTCAGCACATCACCAAGCATAGCAGTGAAATGACAAAGAACAGAATACATGTGCATACATTTCAGGCATATTGGATCCTTTTCCCAAAATTTTACTGAACTCTGTAAGACCTTTTCCATACTTAAACCTTATACATTATTTCTATAAAATAACTGTAGAGATGGAAAGAGCACTAAGGCAGCCTCTTATGACCCTAACCTTATATCTTACTGAATAAATGCTTTGTGTACTGACATGTGAAAATTTTTGCTAAAATACTGACCCATAGTGCCTCATGTCAGGCATCATAGTCTTTTCTAAGAGGTGTCAAATACCTACAGAGCTCACTGACTTCACTGGAGAATTGGAGTCCTCAAAACTTGTTAAAATCATGCTATTGTCTATAGCTATCTTGGGAAGCATTGGGTTGGTCACATTTGACTACTAGAAACTAGAAAAAATTTATAGGTCACAAGCAAACTGAAAATGCAGCTTTATTAATCCAGGGGGAGAATTAGAAACACAACTAATTTTGAGGCTGAATTAGAACACAACAGAGAAAAAAGAGAAAAGGGAAAGCCAAGTTGGACCTAAGTTAAGGTTACAAAATCCCACAACTGAAGTGATTCTTTGCAGAGGTGTCATTGCCACTGTGCCTTTCTCTCTCTGGGGGTGTCACCCCATGCTATCACCTACACCACAGTTACAGCATGAAGCAACATTTACCATTTACGTATTTTCTGTGAAGGATTTAAACTAATGATGTGGTGACATGACACTGGTGAAACAGGGCAAAAACAATCCAAATTTTAGTTTAAACCAAGGAAGACACATAACAGTCTCTAACTTCCTCAGCCTACGGTCTTGTACATTTTACAAAGAAAACCAGATTTCCTGATCCAACGATCCCCTTGGTAATTAAGGTAACCAATCCTTTCCAAGTGGTGTCATCTACGAGCAAGTGCAGGAGGAACCGGTTGTCACATTCATTTACCCTGTTAATTGTATTAGCTATCGGTGACTGAGAAGGCAGTAACCAAACTCTCCAAAGCACAAGTAAATGAGCCAGGATTCCAGAGCCAAGTCACATTTCATAGATTTTGCAGAGATTATGCCCGATCTCCTGCTCATCATCGTCACATTTCACTCAGTTCCCAGGGCAGGGGAGGAATATTCCTCTTGTCAAAACCTGAGTGCTGTTGGTGGAGAACACAAAGCCTCTTGTGCCTCTGTGACTGTACAGATCGAGGTGATATGTGTTGGTGTGTCACCCTGCGAGAAGCAGAGCCAGAAAGCTTATCCCAGCCTGCCCAAAGGAAAATCCTTTCCAGATCTCAAAGCTGGTGATCCCAAGCATATAAAAGAACCTGATAGGTACAGGTGAAGCTTAAAATATGAGACTTCTTTTGTGATTGTTACCCTTATGTGGAGCTGCAAGTACCATGAACATGGTCAGGCTCCAGAAGGGATGGGCAAGAAAGAACGGCATGGATCTATGGGTCCAGAATAGGCTGGCACAATCATCACAGTGCCTGCTCATACAGATTGCAGAATTCTTCCACTGAACTGAAACAGAGCATACTGTATCCCCTAAAAATTATAATCAGTCTCATTTAAAGGCTCTCAGTCACAGCGGAGCCATGACTTTTGAGGATTATGTGACAGTATCTGTTACATCACAGCATTTAACATTGAATTATTAATGTAGGAACATGATTTTGAGATGCCTGTCAAAAGTATTTTTTCATTTCTGTAACAGACATAGGTGTATTTGGAATAGCAGAAGTGAGCAAACATTTAGTGATAAATGTTGAGAGACAGATCTATGGTTCCTCATAAAGGAACAATTAAGTGCATTCACCATGTAGCACACAATTTTATTAATTTTAATTGTTGCAAGGTGGGTGGGATGTTTGAGTTGCAAGGCTCCTAGTTTGCCCATCTTTTATGAGATGCTTAAAAAGAGAAGGCTTGGCAGGTCTGTGCCAAAGATGTTACTGTGAAGTAGAAATGAAGCAAATGTGGAATTACTAATCAGAAAAATGGATTTCAAGGCTGTGAAAATGAATACGTGGATAAGAATGTTTTGAAAACTAAAAAGAACACAAACAGTTAAAGAAGGAGCTGTTTCTGCAAGAGCTGAGTTTTTAATATGTCATTTGATTCTTGAAAAGTTGCTGAGTTTGTGAGTATGCTAACATGCTGGATTTTCAATGCTTTTTTGATTTTACTAATAAAGCGTGTTAAATGTATATCCTGTTGTTCCTACTGTGTAAGCATATGCTGCTTTCTATGGTGACTTTGTTAACTTTCATGTGGCTGTTTTGAAGTGTTCATTACATTGAAGATCAAAATATTTAATGTATGTGTTGTTATCTAACACTCATCACGTTCTCTAATAAACTGCGGAGATATTCTGCCTTGATTTCTAGTAAGTTGTTAGGGTTTGAGTGTATTTGGGCAAATTTAAGACTTGGAGACTATCTAAAAATAAAGGACTGTTCTTGAGGATTCCTGTTCAGAAACTGGTATTTTCTGATGGTTCCTAGAAGTGAATGAATGATGCTGATTTCAGCGAGAAATAGGTGTATCTCAGACTTTGTTTTCTGGGCTGTCTGAGCCGTGCCCAGCAGCTCTTGAAGGGGAAACTCTTTACAGTGCAGATCATTTCTGAGTCTGTTAAAAAGTGTAATTTAGGACTTTTCAGTGTGGCTAGTGCATGCTATGGTTGTACCCAGAGTAATAAACGGACTAGGTAAGGAGATGAGGTAAAGATGGCTTCATGTTACACATTGCTTTTTCCTGACTCCATAATTTCCTAAAGGCAGACTAGGTTGTAAGTTGTATTTAGCTGTTGTGACACACGTCACCTGCCTCCTGTATCCTACAAATATTCCTTAAACCATGAACGTGGCACAGAAGATGGGTGGCTTGTAGTGTCTCTTGCACTAGAGTTATAATTTTTTAATGCCGACAGTATGGTGAAAGGGCCAAGGAAGGGCTGAGAATCTGGAAAACAGGGCAATTTTTTTTTTAGCTGTGATCAATGTGAATGCTAAGCAACATCACTACTGTAATAATTATGAAAATTAATTAAAATGAGCAAAAGTGAAATTAAAAGGAAATTGAATTGTGTTCACTTCTCATATTGTAATGACTAAGTTGCCCGTTAGTATAATAACTCATACAAAATGTTGTTGCAGACAGCTCTAGTGCTTTGGTAGATCATTGGACTGGGTTTGTCTCATATATCTTCAGCTGCTAATAATACTAAAATTAAAAAACTTACCGGTTCTGCTTAACATTTCACAGTGACAACCACTGCCATACTTCTGTATTTCAGCAAAATGATTCCTTTGAAAACATCAATTTTCTATGCATGCTTTCTATTTATTATTTTGTTAGAAGGCTGAAGTGCATTGACTAGGACTGAAATAACTTCAGGTGAAAACAGTGTTTCTGTTCTTTGGGTTAGCTGTACTCAAGTTTCTTTAAATAATTTGTTATTATATTCTGAATTACTTCTATCAAAGGTGAAAATAATAGTAGGAAGAACTACCTCCTATATGATGGACCACAGCTGAGGATTTCCTTTTCCTATGCGCACGTGCAAAGTCTGTAGTGCATGTGAAATGCAGCATAATAAGGGAATTCAAATTGCAGAAGAGGAAAGAGTCACAGGAGACCTGCATGATGGCTCCCACAAAACACTACCACAGTATATTTTTCACAGGTTTTAGTTAAGCTTTTTTTTTTTTCTTTTTTCTTTTTCTGGCATTTGCATTTTCACAAGGGGAAAAATGAATCAGTCTTGTACTGTTGTTGCTATAAATACTGGCTTTTAGATTCGACCAGTGGGCTGGATCCCTACCGGTTTTAAAGCCAACAAATATGTGAGCTGCATGAATTTCCCGCAGAACGTTTTAAAATTTGTCTGCACTATTCTACATTTTAGAAGAGGAGTGTCACAAAAACAGGATGAAAGCACAGCCCTGTAGTTCTCAGTTGAGCTGGAATATCACAAAGGAATTTTCCCCCAAAATCTTCTTAGAAAGCTGAGGCAGAGACAGTGAAGAGAAGCGCCTTCATAATTGGTATCTCACTTCCCCAGGCTGACACTTCGCTTCCCATATAGCCCAGTTTTTCCACTTGGAAGGAGGTGAAGGTTTGGGATGCCCCTCTGCTTCTGTTTTCTTTATTCCTGAGTCCCTTCATGTACTGTTTCCATATAATTGCTTAATATATATCTCCTGCCTATGGCTCTGACTGTTAAATCATCGCTTTTATTCTAAGGGTGTGCTTTCTTTAAATACTGGGTGTAAAGCTCTTCTCCACCCATTCTCTATAACTCTTCAGCTCTGCTGCTGGTGCCAGTCTTGACAGTCTCTTTATTACCCTCTTTGTGCTCTGTCTCTGCCTCTTTCTAGGTTGTCCCTTAGGAATGGAGTAATTTCCAACACTTTTTTTTTTTTTGCAAGAAGACTACATCTTATTTAACTGCATGCTAAAATCCCACTCCTGCCAGACCCGTGGAGCACTCAAAAGCACAGATGGTGAGTTGCCCTTTTTTGTGTCTGTCCTGCAGGAGAGGAAGATGGAAAGAGAAGGTTTTTCTTTAGTCTGGGCTTTGGCACAGCAGCGGTTATGCCGTCAAAGCTGACAAATAGCAGACAGGGCAGGGTATTAAGATGGTATTCAGTAAACCTAGCTTCAATCCTTGGCTCAGATTCCAGTACAGCAGGTATGAAATTTTCCTTCCTCGCTAAGGTGTTGTAAGAGTAAAACCACGTTAGTAATTGTGGATTGCTGGCATCTGTGGGGTGAGGGACAGACAGTGGTTTTCCAGCTCTGTGCTTAAAACTGCAACAGAATAAAGTTGGGTGTTGGGTTTAGGTTCTGTCCTGCAAGGAGCAGATGAGGGAAGCAGCTCACTGCCATCATGGATGCTCCTGAGATGTTCAGGCACCTCTGTGGTGTAAGAACATGCAAAGGACAGAAATGTGGTTGGTGAACTTAGCTCTCCTGCTGCTAGTCCACTTCTGAACTGGGTCATCCACAAGAATTTGCATCCACAAGCAAGATGGAAAACTGAAGAACATTTGGGGTTTGTGTGTTACAAGATACATACTCTGTTTGGAAGTTCAAAGAAAGGCTTAATTAATTTTTGTTAGGAAGAAAAAGTCCCCTTATTAAATTCTAGTTGCAGTGTTTAAGATTTTTCTTCATTTTATAAACTGTGTTAGAAATAGGCCAACCCCCACCCCCCTGATAAATAGCAACAGATGTAGCTCTGTAGACTTCAGACCATTCCAAAGCCTTTGACAGGACAAACAACACTAACACACTTTCCACTCTCAACCATCAAATAAAGTGTTTACAAATTAGGACATAATGGCCATTGCTTTTCTTCTCTGTAATAAAGTAGAAAGAAAGGACTTAAAATTATTGAATCTGTTACTGAACCTTAATTAGCCCTGGCTCTTTGACACTTTGAAATCTACATCAAGATAAATAATAGAGTTTTTTTTTTTTTTTTTTTTTATACAACGAATTGTTGTTTACAAAATGCAGTGTAGTATGAAATCCTGTATTCTCTTGAGACCCAGACTACATAGTGACCAGGGTTTCAGTCTCAGTTGGCGATTCCAGTTGAATAACTGGAACAGAGTATGGGTAATCATCATGTAAGCACGACCAGCCAGAAATGGCAAAATGCTTAGCAATGTCTCAGATTTGCACTGTCTCCATGGCTTTTTTTCAGGCCACTGGCTCTTAATGCCACTGTGCAGGCGTTTGCATGGCAATACTGCTGTGCTAAATACAGAGACAGACTTGAAAATTAGAAATCGGAGAAATAGACCCTATTTTAGGCTTTGTGAAGCACTAGGAAACTTTACAGTTAACTTTACATGAAAAATATTTTTTTCAAAGTGAATTACCCTTGGATTTGTCAAATAAGTGCATTAACAAATTAAATGAGTACATGATCAGGATAAACATGAGCTAGAGTTCTGTCAGTGGATGCAATTCTGCCACTGACATACAACATTGCATCTTCGCCCCTAAAAAATGCAAATAGACAGAATCTGGCCCTAGGTTGTGTTCAGTACTTCTGATTTCCCTAGAAAAGTGTCTGTGTATAGACTGAATCACTCCTGATCACACCAGGATTTAGTTTGCAAATGCAACAAATCTGAGACGTTTAACTTTGTTAATTCAATGGATCTTAATTGATTTGATTAATATTAATCACTAGGATTCATCCTTTCTTGGCTTCCTGCATTTTCTTCTCTCACTGTTTTATTGACCAATATAACACTATTTCTCTTTTGTTTATGCTATACGGTGCTTGCCTCTTTTCCCCAAGTAGGAAACTAAACAAAATTCTGTGCTACAGAAAGAGGGCTCTGTCTCCATCCTTCCCATTTGAGGGTGCCATATGCTCAATTAAACCCTTCTTTTCACCTTGGTGATTATTTTTTTGTTAAAGATGCAGACGTCCAGAGCTTGCAGACTGAGCTAAAGAATTGAGGTTGGACCTGCACCAGCAGAAGACTCATTGTTCGAGTCATGTTGGTACAGCTTGAGCAAACACTCAAAGCAGCTGGTCAGCTCCAGATGGATTTCATCTCCAGTCAACCGTTACATACAACCTTGGTTCCAATGCTGTACCTCTCTCTGCCCAGACCCTCTGTCTATTCTAATTTTTTTTCCAGCAATTCTCTTTCTCATTTCCCATCTTTCACTAGGTAGATTTTGTGGCTGTTTCTTCTTTGGCAGGAGAAATGTTTTATTCTTTCTTACTGTCTTCTGAAGAGAAGAAAAACAAGTGAGAGCAGACCCCCAAAGAGTTCCTCTTCTTTTTACTCCAGTTCCCTACTTCTTCTTTTTTTCCAATGGAGAAAGGCAGAGCAGAGAGAAATGGAGAAAGTGAAAGCAAAAATGCACTTTAATCTGAAAATGAAAAAAAAAAAAAAAAGAAAGAAGAAGTAAGAAAAAAAAATTCCTTTTCAAATCAAGATAAAACCAATTTTTTATTTTCCTGTATAAAACTCATTCAATAGCATTTCAATGAAGATACATTGCTGTCCTCAGTGAAGTCTCCTTTTTAGCTTTGGAAAGTGTTTGGTTTAACTTTTTCTTTTTTATTTTTTTTTTTTCATCATCAAGTACCAAGCATACTAAGCAGATCTGCACTTTTTTTGTATCTTCTGACAGCTTTAAGCCAGCTTTTTCTTCTGGGAGTTGAGGCTGCATGTGTGTTAGTGCATGAAACATGCTTAGACCTGACCCCCACGAGGCCAAGCAGCCAGTGCCTGGGTGGGCAGAGGACCTCGGTGCCCAGGACAGGGAGGCTGCGTGTGGACCACTCGCTCCTGAACCGTGCCTGGGAACTGCTGGGGGACACTCCAGCTGGCACTGGTCCAAACTGGGCTACAGTTGGATCACTCCAGCAGCTTGACAGTAGGGATGATCCCTCTTTCTAGAACTCAGGGCTCTTTCCAGGCACTGCTTAACTTGGTAATACAGACACAAATGGAGAGTATTTGTGCTTTTTTGTACGTCCACTAACTGTCTGGGTCTTAGGAGTGGACTTTAACTGTTAGTTAAAGCTAGTTTTCAGGAGCAAAGCAGTCTTTTTTCTGCTACCGGTTGCGTAAACATCAACTGAGATTTGAAAGAGGGAGAGATGTGGGTCACAGACATGCAACCACAACAGCTCACCCAGCAAGCACTCTGTGCACCAGTCCTTGTGCTACAGGGCAACAGTCATAGGTGTAATCTTACTGAGAAGCCCAGGCAATGTGGTCTTGGGTCAAAGATGCCTCTTCCAAATCAGATACCCACGAGACACCATACCAATTCATTAGAAGAGCCCCAAGTTGGAAAATGCAGTTAATGTTCTGACCCGATCATCCCCTCCCGTAGAGCTCAGGACAGACTGATTTGCTCTTCCTCTGTTTTAGTCCTGTGTTTGCGTAACTGTTGTTTAGATATCAACCAGATGAAATCCTTACTCTCCTTGCATGTCCATCATGTGGCTGCATTGGCACCCATATGTGTTGGACTGGAGCACAGCAAGAAATTACTGTCCAGATACTTCCACACCAGCTGGTCATTAACGTTATCTCCAGAGCAGAAAAAATATAGGTGATACTCAAAATGATTGCATGCAAAGAGCAAACAAGGGTCTGTTTTCATGAGGCAACAACCCAGAACACTTATCTAAATACCTGCAGGAAGTCAGTAGCCATTAAAATCCCCAGTCTCCAACATGGGCCACAGCCAGATGTGAGCAAATTCTTCTCAAGTTACAAGTTAGTTACAGCCAGAGGTTTAACTATGTGGTTTCACTAGGTAATTGTGCTGTCCAAGTTAACTATTAATTAACCTCCCATCAGATGATGTCAAACCTTGCTGCACAAGAAACAATTGCCATAATTATCACTATTTTTTTCCTACTTCGCTATTGATTATACAGTAAAAAGATAAGCATGGCAGAATTAGATTGCATTTACTGTCCATTTAGGAATGAATTCTCATATCTGCTTTCATTCAGATCTTTTAAAAAGACCAAAATTTCTGTGGAGATATTTTATTTGTATTTTTAGCAGAACTGATGATATCCCATCCTGTGACAGGAGCCACATACTATTCCTTCGGGTAATCTCTGTTCTTCTTCATCTCCCTCTTCATATTCTTTTGATAACATTTTATTAAACAAGTTTTGAAATAAGATTTTACCTCCTTCTGGCAAGGACACTTTCTTGTTTGTTCTGTGAACTGGCAGGCAGACTTCTTCAGAGCTATAAAAATATCATTCAAAATATTCCCCTTTCTGATATAAAATATTGCTATATCTTATATTATTACATTAATCAGGATTTGAGGGAAGGGAATAGTTTGCAAAATTGGGTTCCTGTGATTGCTTCTACCACCAAACTCTTCAAAAATATTGGATCTACAGCTATTTGTTACTGTCTTCTGTTGCTAGCACTTTCTGCAGTGCAGTAGTATAAAATAAGAACACTGTCTCTCCCTGTGTCTGTACCAGTGGCCTTTGAGGTGACCTTTTCAAAATTACAAGCTGGGGTGGTCTGACTGCCACCATTAATTCAGGTTAGCCAAGAAACTGCAATATATATCACTTCATATGTCCAGCATAGCCACAAAATGCACAGACTGCTGAAGTCCTGGAATCCCAGGGCTTGTGTGGACAAGCAAGGACCAATTTTAGCGGTGCCTCCACCATCAGCATTAGCAGGTTGTTTACCAAGTTATTTTGAGAAACCCATGGGAAGTCAAGGAGCTGAGAGGGATCTTCAAAATAGATTTCTGTCACGTAGCATTCATAGAATTTATTGTCTGCCAGTTACCAGAGCTAGGTCTGTGAGCCATGCTGGCAACATCAGACTTACTGACGGAGAGATTAAGTACTCATTTTGTAATTAGTGGGAGTATTACTTTGTTTTTATTGCAGTAATGCATAGGGGTTCCAGCAGAGATTGAGGGCCTCTCTGTGATAAGCATTAGATTTATGTACAATAATAATTAAAGTTCTTGCCTCATACTCCTAAGAAGGTCATCTGAAGGATGCTGAGATATTTCAAAACAAATAAGGCGATTATGAAATAGATCCACCTTGAGCCATTCAGCTCCCAAAGTTGCAAGATCAAGTCGAGACCACACACAGAGCTCCCCCTCTCCATGTTGTTTATGAATGGTTTACAAGGGGCTGTTCCCAGGGGGTCACTACCACAGGCACTCCAATATTATACCCACTTCTAAAACGGCCTCCACTGAATCGTTATTATGAACATTTTTTCAGATGTTATAAAATAACAGCTTCACAGCGAGTTAACTACTCTCTAGCTTAGTTGGATAAGGAACAATATAATTTATGTGCTCTGAGCTTTCTCATGGATTAAATTTATCATTTGGTCAGTGGAAGTGCCCCTGTTTGACAGATGTAGGCCATTATTGAACAATTTGGCCTTCGAAGCAGTGACTGCATTTGGAAAAGTACTTTTGGCATAACCAACCTCAATTTTAGCAATCCATAATATAACGTAATTCCTTGGGAGACCTTCCTTACATTGACAAAGACACAGAATAGGCTACTCCTGAGAACATTTTAATAAATGAGACAGTGAGGGCACTGTCTGTAGAAAAAAATGCTGGGTTGTACTCTTCCACTACTCTTCTTTCACTAAAAAGATGGCCTCTGTCAGCTCCTCCTGAAAATAATTCAATGTACCTGTATAAAATCTTAGAAATAATAGTCATGTTGAAACAGACTTGAGGGGTAGGAGTGCAATGGTAGGGAGGCAAGAAGACACTGTTTGGGGTGTACCTGGTGAGGGGGGGGGCTCAGGTGTGACCATTGGGCAAAAGTGAGTGTATGGGGCATCTGCTTACAAGCTAGAGAAGACTTTGGCAGCATAGCAGTTTTGAGATGGTGTTGTGATACAGAAGGCTTGGCATGTACATATATATTTGAATGTACATGGCCATAGATAGGAGGGTCACACATCCAGTACAGACCCTTTGGCAGAGTAGCCTTACCTAGTATACAGAGTACCATGTTGTGTCACATAAGGTTGTTGGAAAGAAAGGGAACAGTTGCCCCCTTCAGCATACAAGAATCTTCAGTCAGGGTTGGGAAAAACAAACAAGGAGAGAGCAAAGACTTTTCTCTCTTTTTCTTTCTTTTTTTTTTTTTTTTTCTTCACAAAAGGATATGTTTCTGATTAGAAGGGTCAGGGAAATCCAGCAATTAGTGAACATACTGAACATGGCAGTTTGTAGTGGTGACAAGAAAATATGAAGAAAAAGGGGGAAAAAAAAGCTGGTGAAAAGCATCCTATAATATTTAATTTAATGGTAAGGGAGTGAATCAAACTTGGAAGGGCTGGAAGGGAAGAATGAAGACTCAAACGTCTAAGGCCAGGCAGAGGTGGAAAGGAATAAGCCACTGTAAACAATGAGTAGGGAGAATGTGATGATGTAGGAATGCGAATTTAGACACAACCCTGTCCTTGCAGGAGATGTGTTTGCTGAGCCTGTGGCCAAAGTCAGCCTTGGTTTGGCCAAGGACACTCCAGCATGCATCCTTTCTGCAGTACTGAACTGGAAGGGTTTTTCCTTTTTGGTGTGGTCTGTGAATGCTGAAGCATTCAGTGATAGTGACAGTGTCCTCTCTGATACCTGGCTGGAGCATGACCCAGCCTTTTCAGCGAATGCTAAAGGTGCAAGGCCACAAGGCGTGTGGAATGGTAGACTTGATCATATTGGAAAAGGCTCTTCACTAGCTAAGCAAGGCATGGTCTAGAGTATCTATCAGGAAATTTGAGCTACTGACATGGGGTCACAGTCCCATATACAAAGTCCCTTTCCATTGCCCTTCTTCAACCCTCATGAACAACAACAACATCCTGGAGTGGCAGATAGGCTGAAAAACAAGACCGGAGTCTGCTGGGACACTGTGTGCATGCAGCAAGACAAGGGCAAAACAACTCTGGCTGTGTCAGAGGAAAGCTTGGCCAGCAAGAAGTGTACTCGCCAGGGAAGTTCACTGCCACAGGCCACCCTGCCTGGGAAGGTCCTTGAAAGGGTGGTGTGAATGTTAACTTGAATGTTCCCTCTTCCTGGGGAGACCTTAACAACCGGATGTAATCATTCTGTCACCCTCTCTACAGTTCAACAACAAATAAGTGTCTTTTAATGCAGACAATACACTATTCAAGTTAAGTTTGGGTGAAGATCAGCTCCAAATAGTCCTAACAAGGTGAGGTTCATGTGTGCATTTAGACATCTTCATATGCTCCTAGCCTCTGTCGTACCTTTTTTGCCTGTGGAGCATAAGACCAAAGAATTTCTGTTGACCTTGATTAGAATGAAGGAGTAGGCTTATTTTATACTCAAGTCATCTTTGCCTTGTATATTGGCCAACATACAGTCACCACTGGGATGGAGCACAGCAACCATTTTGTATGCAGCAGATCTTACCAACAATTTTCAAGGAGTGGGAGAAGTGGCAAATAACTTCCTTAATTGAAAATTATGTGGGAATTTCACAGTATGCAGAATATAATTAACCACACTGGAATCTAGCCAGGGAACCAAGGTTAACACTGCTCTACTTGCAGAAGTGCCACTGGTAAAGCAACACCTCCTGAAAACTTTAGAACCTAATACATTCCTATAAAATAAATAAAAGGCACGTCTTTGAAAGGTGGTGTACAGCTTTTATTTACATTTGGTCATGCCTTCATCACTTACAACTGAAACAGTCAATCATGGCTGTACACTGAAATCAGAAGTATATACAGCTCTTAATGACATATATTTTTTTAGTGAATCAAAGTTGAGTTAGTATATTGCATTATGCCAAATCTTTATAAAATTGAGCCAAAGTCATCTTATGTATGCAACACATTTTATCAAATGTGTAAGAAATATCTGGAAGAGGAATATTGTTTATATAGAAGGAAGGGGGAAAAGTGAAGTTGGCAGCATATCACGCAAAAATTAGTTCAGTAAAAGGGGAAAAAAAATCAAGCTATGTGCCAGAGTTTCAGTCACAGTCAGATGAGCTTTTCTGAGCTTGCAAGTACTATACAAATGTGAAAAACACGCACTTGGTGCAGGAGGAAGTGAAGAAGGAAATAGCTGATGGAGAAGTCAGGGCTGTTTATGCCAATGGTGACGCTGCAAGTCAGCTAGAAAAAAAGCAGCAAGAAATGTACTCATGCTTCAAGCCCGGATTTATCTCTCACACTGCTGAAGCTGTGCTGTAGATTGCCCAAGTCACAGCATGGGACAGCTATGGGTCTTGTGGAGCAAATAATGCTGCTTCTTTTCCAGAGGGAGGTTGGTTATCATCATGGCTACAACCTAGTAAGCCAACAAAGCCCTACTGAAACGAGGAGTTAACATTTGCATGTGGTGCAAAGCCTAGACTGGGCACACAGAACTGGGTCTGGTGTGAAGGTTCCTAAGAACCTGTCCGGGTGAGCACTGGCAGACTTTAAACTTTGAACGCTCAGGCCTTGTGACTGGATAGTAGTGTGATGAGAGGAAAACCCGTAACCTAAAAGATTATGAGGGTGACATTTTAGAAAGTGAAATAAAGCAAAATTCCCAAAAGATGTAGGTGTGGTGCACAGCTGAAATGATACTGCAGGGTTACAGCAGCTGATGGAAAAGTCTTTGCATCTCATGAATGCCTTGGAAAAAGTCCCCAATCTGTCCTGGGGTGAAGCAGAGCTCACAGACAGGGATTTATTTATCCCTGTGAAAAGCCAGAGGGAAGGAAGACTGTGCCTGGCGGGTGGAGGGGCAGAGCAGGGATGTGTGGGGCTGAGGTTGTGGCCCTGGTTGTCGCTGCCAGCACTGGCACAGACTCTAGCCTTCCCTAATTTGGGGTGAATACAGGGAGATGTATTTTGGACTTGGAGGGCTGAAACAGCAGGAGCCACCTCCCAACAGGCAAACAGGGTGTGGAGCTGCCGAGCAGCTGACCTGGGGGGCTGATAGCCCTTCTTGGCGGGGTTTGGCCAAATGTACAGTGTCACTGCTCAGCACTCTGGGGGCAACAGCACTTAGAAGATGACAGTGAGGAAGAACTTGCATTGTCGGTCTGAGAAGAAGCTCTGAAGCATTTTTGAGTATAACAAAGAAGCAAATCTGCTGCTTGATTCCCAGTTTGTTCAATGAAATAAGACACTATTTACAGTCTTTCAAACTAAATAGTATTGCATCAAAGAAACACCTGGCACTATCAATAATTTCTCCATCCCACTGGGAGGAATAAGACCCTGAATACTGACCGACTGTTTCGGTCAAAAGGTTACAGTGTATGGCTTGCTGCAAAAGTGTTTGCTGTTTTGTGTTTTTCATTCAGTTGCTGAATGCTTCAGATTTCACTAGTGTAGATTTTATATTGATTCTGCCTTTTTTGTTTCCACTATAAGGCTTTTAAGTTGCTGATGGAAACTTCTACCCTTGAGTGTGAGGATAGCCAAGGGTAACATCTCCATGCCAAATATTTGAGAAGATATCATCAAACCCTTAAATCAAGAAAATTACTATTACTGGTAATGTACTACAAGTTACTAGTCACCTCATCCCCTGATGCTGAGGTAGTGGGTGTCAGGAACACCGAGGGGCTGTCAGGGTTTAGGAGCAGGATGCAAAGCAGCTCTTGCAGCCGCTTGCTTATCCCTCTCCCCAGCAGGAGTGGGCTGTGGGGCTCTCTGTGCTGACAGCAGGCACATGGGGAGGATTTTGAGGCACATCGTAGCTATAGCAAATCTCCACTGACCAAAAAACCATAAAGAACCACTCTAAAGAGCCTAAGCCCCCCAGCTGGGCTGGGTGATGGAGGGAATCAAGTGGCTGGAAAACACTGCTAAACAGTTAAATCCAGCAGCGAGTGTTGAAGCAGCCAATTTGCTAAACATGGCATTTGCCTTCAGCCTGGGTTGTCTTTTCGGAGAGCATTGCCCTAGCAAGAGCCACAGGGTTGCTGTGGAACAGTGGGGCATGAAGAAAGGGATTGATATGTGTACCAGAGTGCACAAACCAGGAGTGATTGCTCAGGCAAAACTTGTAGAGATCAGCGCCTTAATGCAATTTCACCGAGGCTTTGAATGCAATTTTTACATAGCATCTTTCTCCTTGACAAATCCAAACCCTTTCATTTGTGATGACTGGCACCAGCCCCCTGTGGCTCCTCCTGGACCGAATTCAAACTATATGTTGTTTTTCGCTGTAAATCTTTCTACCCTACTCCCCTGCCCCCACCTTTTAAATTCTTCATTGATTTAATGCCCCCCCCACCTTGGCTGGGGCTTCCAGACAGCTTTTCCCTGAGAGCTTTTGGTTGCTTGAGTAAAGTGGGCTTGGAAGAAAAATGGTTCCAGGCTGAAAACTTGAAGAGGTCATACATGAGCTCCATACAGAGACTGAAAATTTTGAAGTTGTTATAGCAGCTGTCCCACCTGAAAAAATGTCAGGGAGTGGGATCGTTTTCTGTGTATTTTATGGACAGGGAGTAGGCCAGGTTCCCTGGTATTTGAGTTACTCTGGGGTTGTTCAGCCAACCCCTACACTTCGCAGGATAGTAATCGGATCCCCAGTGCCCTTGAAGTGTGCTTGCACTCAGTGTAGAAAGCAATAGCTCTATGCCAAGCACTAAATGGACTTTTAAGTATGTAAGCCATTTTTGTTCTTGTAAAATCCAGGTTGGATTCTGTAAAAAGACTTGCACACCTTTTTTTCTCCAGAGTTTGATGTGATTTTTCTCTGGATTAAAGCTGAGTGAACTATTCTGAGGGACTAACTACCTCTCCTCTTTTTTTGTTTCCTTCCTTTCTGTTTGTGATTAAGAAAGGATTTGATTATAACTAATTATTTAAAATTGGTAAACCACACTTGGAGCACTATATTGCAACCACTGGGTCATTTGCACTTTGCTAGTCAGCTGAAGTCTTTCAGAAAATTTAAGGCCAGAGGGGACCATTAGATCATCCAGTGTTACCCCCTGTACATCACAAGCCAGTCAGACTCCTACTAAGCCCAATAATGTCTGAGCTTGGCTAAATCACTGAACCCAGAAATGTATCCAGCCTGGATTTGAAGACATCCAGGGATGCATACTCTAACACTCCCTTGGTAGTTTATTCCAGTGGTTAAAAATTGTGCCTTATTTCCTATTTGAATTTGGCTGGAAGTTGAATCCAGACTGGTTCTTGTTACGTCTTTCTCTGCCAGGTGACATAGTTCTTTGGTATACAGCATTTTCTCTCTGTGAAGGTACTTACATACATTGTAATCAATTCACATCCCACTCTTTTTTCTAGCTGTTAAAGAAATAATGTACACAGATTATGCTTTATGATTTTCTCCCCATGAGGCAATTTTAATTTCCTTTTAAAACATTTTAAAAATCTTTTGGCGTCCTCTCAGGTTTTTGACTGTCCTTTTAAGCAGATGGATGACAGAACCACGGAAAATCTTCTCTCTGTCTTGCCAGAATACAGGGAAAGCTTTCTAAATCCTAGAAGTGCACATAGACCTACTGCGAGCATCCTCTCACCACCTGTTTGTGGGCGATGCCCAGGCGCATGCCTTTGTCTGGCCTTAGCTGCTTGTTTTATCAACTGTAAGGGAATGGGGTGACTGAACTCATGACAAAACTTTTTTTTTTCCTGATGATACATTCTCACCTGTGAGAGGTTTAAAAAAGTTTTTGTTTCTGCAAAGAGCTCACAGACAGAAAGGCAATTGTGGTCCTCTCCTGGAGCATGAGAATGTAGAGTCCCTTGGTATCCCCAGGCCAGCCAAGGACTTGAATGTCCACGCCTGTTACCTAAGGCACTCTTGAGTAGATTTTGCTGTCGTTACACCTTTTGTACTGGAGCTGAAGTGCTAAGTCATCAACCATGCGATCTGACCATGAGTGCCCATACAGCAGTTGAATTCTGTCATCATGCTACAGAGCTGGAGCTTTCCTCTCCTTTGGGGACTCTTGTCCTTGACCTAATCTTCACATAGTTGTGGGTGAAGACCATTTGATGAGGAAAAAAACTGGTGAAAAATCTAAAGAGCCTTAGGGCTCTCATACTGTCACATTGCTCCATATTCCTTGTTAGGTCCGTTGCTCTGCATTTGACTGCTTTAAAACGTTCTTTATTACTCCCAAGCTGCTGATGAAAAGTGAGCTGAATAGTGCACAGCCTAGTTCTGATCACTGCAGAGCTCTCCATCAGGTGCACCCATATGGAAAATTTGCCTGCTGATAACTACTTTTGGATATGTCATGTAGCCAACACTTGATTCAGTTACTGCAGCCCTTACTGACTGCGTATAATGCTAATTTTAGGGAGCTGAACACACCCTAGAAGTTGACGTGTACTTCAGCTGGACACTTAAAACCTAATAAACACCAGTCTGACTTCATTCTTAGGATGACAAGACCTTTTCCCTTTGGATCTGTACTGATTACTGATAATTATATCCTTATCTTCCCATTCTTTGGTGATACAATAATTCATTATTGACTTGTAAATGTTCCCCAGATTGAACATCCAGCTACCCACATTTTGGCTACCTGTGCCATGTAGCCTGCGTTTTCTGTGCTTTGGCACATCACTGCACACTTTGAGCACATGGAATGGCTCCAGCATTCGAACAGGCATCAAAATTGAATATAAGTTGGCCAATTACTGCCTTAAGCAGAAGTCTAAGAACTTTTAGGTGTACATTCTATGGTCCTTCATATAAAAACATTATCTTTAGCAGATCTTCAGCACCTTTCTTATTGTGATGGAGTCAAATGTTTCTTATAATTTTCAGATGATATGAGTATGCTCTTCTCGTTTTACCATACTTTCCACACATAGGCCAGCACTGGACGTACAAGACTTCTGCTTCCTTGCTTATTTTTCTGCAATTCAGACATTATCTAGAATGACTTTTTAAATATTGCAAGGATTTATGTGTTTCCTAAAGATCCTTTATTGCTATTATTCAGGCTAGTCTATCCTGATGTCTTTTACTTCCACATAATTTTCCAATAATTCTATTTTTAGTTAACATTAATTGCTTTCTTCCTTCCTCACTCTTCTGTCATATATTGTGCATCTTTTTTCCTGACTTCATCTTTCCATTCACCAGGATGACCTTTTAGTCAACGTCATTGTATTTCTTGATTATGACATTATGCTTTTGACTATTTAAGGAACTCCATTTACAATTTATATTTTTGTTTCTTAGTTTTGAATCCTTACTCAATTTTGCTTTATTTTATTTTTTCCCTCCCCTTCTTAGGGGGATATTCTGTAGTATAGAATAAGTTTTGTATGCATGACCATGTCTCTATAAAACTGTCTTTAAGCAGGCTAGTGTTTGAAACTGGCTTTTTTTCTTCCTTGTTGATGTCCTTTTGATCAAGATCGCTGTTGTAGTTTACTGTCTGTAATTTTAACTTATAATGATGTGTAAAATAGAGTTGTATTCTGTGCAAGGCACTTTTTATTATAAAAATGTCATAGATAACTTAAAGAAATCCTACTAATGCCTTGCTATTTGATATGGAGGGATGTCTCGTCTCCATCTGCCGAACTGTAGTTTTCATACTAGCCATCTGATCTCCAGTTTGACTCATTGGTTTATCAGAAACCTCCAACTCTTTTTGACAACTCACTGCTGGCTGCTTGTTTTATAGGATTTGTCACCCAAGACATATGCTTTTGAGGGTTTTTTTGTTGTTGTTTTTAATTCTTTCTCAGATTTTTTTTTTTTTAAATGTCAGTGAGCTATGCATGATATTCCTGTGGGATGAGAACTGACCCAGGCCAGGAGGAGCTGAGTGAAGACGGCTTTGCAGCTCCTTCTCTTTCCCTCTTTTGGGCCCCTTCAGAGTCATTTCAGTGAAGCAGTTAAACACTTTTCCCGCAATCCCTGCTATGACATTTAGTTCATCGTTCATATTTACAGGGCCACGTGTGAGCTCCTTTATAAGAATAATGAGAATAAATACCCCATGAGGAATCCTGTATATAAATTTCTACACTGGCTTGCATCTTCATTTATCATTCTTTTTTCGTTATAAACTGCAAAAAATGTGCCTGGATCTGGATTGTGAGCAGTTTCCCTCCTGCTACTTCAAAAGACCATATTATTCATGCAATGAACAGGCTTAGTCCTGGACTTGACAAAACACCGGGAAATACACTGTTGGGCACAATTCTGAACTGGCAGGGAATTGGACCAGGTGACCTAATAGGGGTCTTTCATCTCCAGTTACTTATGATTTTCAATGCTAATTAAAACCTCACTAGCTAGTCGGGAAGAACATCACAGCCAATTCAAATAACTTCTGTTAAAAACTTTCCTTCTGTTTATTTTTTCCACTTGCTTCAATTTTATACACATATCAGTTAAAAATACCCTTAATTACAAAAGCGTCCATCTATAAAACTACAGAACAAACAAGCAAAGCAATTTACACGTAGCAACTTGTAATAAAAGTGCAAAGGTCAGGAAATAAATTATTTGGTTTTATTAAGGAAAAATAAAGTAATTTCTCTAGTAATGGAGCTCTGAAGTACTACCGGGGTCTCCAGGTGTGCTGGGATATGGCTGTGCTCTCAGCTCACCTTCTATCTGAACTCTCCCTCAGCTCAGCCAGATCTGGACACTGACATGTGTCCAGTGGGGACATTTACCTTAGTAAACCAACCTTCCAACTTCTGCTGAGCAACTGCTTCAGCCTGATGGCTTGCCTGAGAAGGGCAGCCTAAACCTAGTGGCTTTTGCCTCTTCGTTCGTGTGTGTTGGATGTCTGGAATGTGGGTAAATGTTGGAGACTCATCCTCTCCTGAGCGCTGGGAGGGTGCTATGGGGACCATGGTGCCTGACGCAGCCTCACTGGCCACAGCTGCTGGGGTTGCGCACAAGCGAGGTCTAGGTCTGGTATCAGTCAGTGATGGATATGTTGCAACAATGAAACGCAGGTGTCTGCCATCACAGGCTCACTCACAAACCCAAATGATTTCTTGTGTTTCCTCAAAGTGTCAAAAGCCCTGAGAGACTAGAGAAGATCCTTGCAGAAAACCTGTCAAAAATTGCAAAATTGAATAGGGACAATTGAATGTCCCTATTGAATTGAATTAAAGAGGCATTGACACAGAAGCAGAGAGGATCGCAGAATAATTTTGGCTGGACAGGATCTCTGAAGGTCATGTGGTCCAATCCCTGCTCTAAACAAGACTGACTTTGAAGTTCAACTCTGTTAACAAGCAGGTTGCTCAGGGCCATGTCCAGTCCAATTCTGTATATCTCCAAAGACAGAGGCTCCACAGCTTCTCTAGGCAAACTGTGCCAGTATTGGACCACTTTCATGGTGAGACCTTCTTCCCTAACATCCCAATAAATGTTGCAGTGTGTTGCTTCTTGTGTCCATTGCTCATCATCCTTTCACTGTGCACCTCTGAGAAGAGTAAAAATGTCAAGGTAAATAATAATAATAAAAAAAAAATCAAAGTAGTAATACATAATAATAAACATAAAATAATTCAGACAACCTGTTTACTACCTGGAAATTTTCTATTTAAAGAGAAATATCCCAGAGTGGCTGTTGTCACTGCAATGGTGCACTATCTAGGAACAGTGTAGCAGTTTTTACATTCACCTTGCTAAAGAGGATGTCAAAACTGTGAAGTATGAAATCAATTAAGAAATAATATAGATTACAGTTGATAACAGTAGGTAATTAGTTTTATTTTCAAAAGTGTCAGCTGCCTTCAATCCAGGGGTACATTCAACATTTTGACAAACTGATGCCAAAAAATGAATATATTTGTTTTAAAAACTCATCTCAAGCTGCAGGTTTTTTGGACATCTTATGATAATGCATTCAGATTTGTAAAAGAGTCTCAGCTTCTTGAATAGGAAACAGGCTCCATGAGTTGCCCCCAGAACTGATCATGTCTCCAGGGAACGTGAGGGTGATAAGTGGTTGTTGATGCTTCTGAAGTTAGCTGGGATGAATCTCCCCACCTCATGGATCCACATGGGAAGACAGAAAATGAGAGCACAACTCTGCTTGGTGTGGCATGATGCCTAAGACCATCAGGACAGATAAGTTACGATCTTCCTGACATGTCAGAAATAAAAAAGTGTTAAAATACTTGGGTCCCCTGGAAAGGAATTGCTGCATTTCTGCAAAAACAAAAATTGGAAAACTATTTGGGCTCAACCAAAATAATTTGATTGGTTGCAAAATGTAACCTTTGGATTGGAGGTTATTCACTGTTGTTTTTAACAGGTTTTGAGTTTTCCATTTGTTTTTAAATTTTGGTCAAATTTCAAACAATGAATACTGTTTTGAAAAAAAGGCATTACATGTAAAAAACTTTCTCCTTTTTTTTCCTAGCAGAAAATTAGCCAAATTCAACCTAAATTAATTCTTTTTCTCTTCTGAAACACATGTATGTATTGTCAAAAAAGAAATAGTGCCTGGCTCTGACAAGGAAATCCCAAGGAAAATGGAACATATGGAATGGCTATCCTATAACAGGATGGTTTTCAGACAGAGGCATTTTTGGAGAGGTGGGATACATAGTGAACATGTATGGGGAGCTTCCATTTGCACAGAGAACTGTTGACTGTAGATAAAGACTGAGGCCAAATGACTGAGGATAAGTCAAAGCTTATTTTACTTGCCAAGAAAATAAAAAACAGGCAGTGGGCTAGCAAGTGTTGTATAAGTGTTTGTGACTTGGCAAAGCTGTGGAAGGGCTCCAAAAGGGCAGGAAATGTGGCTGAATTGACCAAAAACAGGCAGTAGCAGGTGTCAGTTTTGTGCAGATTGTAGGAGGTGCAAGGTGGGCAGTGAAGCCACCTAGGCAGGGGAAGGCTCATAAGGTGGGTGATGGTTATGTCTGAGGGTAATGCTGTTGTCTCCTGTGTGGGACATTGATGCTGAAAGTGGGTCTGGACTAATGTTTCTGCACCATCTCAGAGTCCCCGAATGTCATCTTCAGCAAAGCACTTGTGATTGTGATGCCAAGAGTAGTGAGTCCAACTGAGCAGAACCCACACAGGTCTACGAAGCCCAGGACCTCTTTGGTGCAGCATGTTTTTCAGACCCATCAGGCTGAGCTGGTAGGATTGCTTTGGCACAGAGTGGGTTCCTCATACCATCAGGTGGAATGGTCCAGACATTTTGGTATGCAGGGTCCTTCAAACCATTATGTGAGATATCAGGGAAGAGTTGTCCAGCAGGAGCTATTTGGGGGTTGAAAACTGTCTAAACACTGTGATGGCTTCTGCTGATGATTTCCCTGAGACACCATTCCTTACTTTGGGGTGGTGGTGGCTGCCTTCCCTGTTGTATGGGTTGCTGTAAGGATGAACTCAGTAAAGACTGTACTCTCATACTAATGGGGATGGAGTCACACGAGTTGCTTTGATGGAGAAAGATTTTATGGCAAAGCTGCAGAACGCTTCAGGGTGCACTTGGGAAACTGAGTGTTTTTGCTTGAGATACATTTGAAAATTAAAAAAAAATAAAGGAAGGTTACTTTTATTTGCAGAGAGATGTACTTGTTATGAAAGGTATGGAAAACAAGCTTTCCCTGAGTTTCACTACACATACACAGGCTCCGAGCCAAGCAGTGGTCCACAGGAATGGCAGCAGTATGGCAACATGTTACACGCAATTAATTTATATTTCGATTTTCTTTCATTCTTGCCTACTTTTTTAACATTGCCTGTAACTATTCTGCATGGTAGTTTAGAAAGGACCATAAATTTGCACTTTCCAGCAGTCTGGATTTATAAACTGTCACAGTTTATACATTGTTGGCAAAGAAATGTCTGGTTCTTCATAGCGGTTTAGTCTTTTGTTATGTTCAAAGTGATGAATTTGTGCGTATTCTGAACATTAATAGGATGAACAAGTTGGCAATTACCTATTAAATAAAGATATGTTTGAAGGAGAGCCAGACTGGAAAGCAGTTTGTGTTAAACAGTATCCTCAAGAAAAAAGTTCACTTGTATTCACTTTATTCTATTTGTATGTATTTTTAGATGGATTATAATTGTCATGTACATAAAAGAGTTACTCTTCTTAACAGATTCTGGCTCAAGCTGTTAATATCAGCTGTGTGGTGATGACCATTTTACGTAAAAAAATGAATGTCGGAAATTCAATGGAAAGAAAATATTTCTTCTATTCCAGGATGTGGGCAAAAGCTTATGGGTGAAATAGAGCTGAAGGGCAAGAAACATATACATTTTTTGGCCCGTCCTTCCAATATATCCATTGATTTATGTCAGGAAGGCAGCAGAATACGTTCCCATGACTTTACAAGCTCACATGGGAAAAGGAGAACATTTTAATTTAAATTAAGAAGATAGAATTAACCCTACTTGGAGAGGGTTTAAAGTTATTGCAACCACTGAAGTGTGAGCAGAGGTAAGAATCACACAGGTTGCCTCAAGAGTTTCGTACACTATCTTTTTTTTTTTTGTTGTTTTAAATTTCAGTTTGGATGCTGGGTTGGACACAGAAGCTGCTCATTTTAATATTGGTGGTGTCTGGCTCCAAATCAAGACACGTCTGTGAGCCTGCTTGTCTCTCAGGCAGATCAGGATGTGTAACATTATCCTGACAGATGTAGAAAGAAATATATCTTGGAGTAATTTTTAAAATTTTCCACAAAGAAACTGAGTTGTTTTGAAAATGGATGCGACCTAAATAGAAACCCCTTTAGAGGTGGGTGCCTTCAGAGGCCAACAACAGGCCAGGCAGGTGCTTGCTAGCTGAATGTCCACCCACTGCAGGTGATTTGACACGGAAGGGGGAAAGACCCACCTTTTGTTTAAAAAGGTGCTTCTGGTGCTCCCATGCTGCATGTCTCTGACTTCACAGTGGCCACTTGAGTTGATCTTGGACATGGACACAGTCTATATTATGTCTGGGACAACTGGGCATACCCCAACAAAAATAGCTCTTACAGGTTTTTAAAGTGTTTTACTAGAGGGCAGGGGATTTCAAGGAGGGAGAAGGGCTGATTTTGTCCAGAGAAATGCTCTTTTACAGCCTGCAGCCAGCTGGATGCATGATGGACTGATTCAAATTGGAAAGGAGGGAATAAAATAATTATGCTTTCCTAAAAATTAAGGGTCCTAAATTGACTTCACTTAACTTCCAGCCTAAATGGAGTGACTTATGATTTACAACAAGGTGAGATCAGAATCAGACCTGAAATATTGGTGTTTTTTGTTTTTTTTTTTTTCTTAGAAGCTATTTTCATCTCTAGATGTCATGGACCTTTCTGGGTCCCATCTGTTCAGGGGTGTTTGCAGCATTACTCCATAGACAGGGTATTTTTCTGGGCAGAGGTTTCATTTCACTGATCATTCACCAGCCTTAGTGATACTGAACTTACATGGTCTATTTGACTTCACATTTTGGCGTAAGTTGGCCAGTGTGTGCTTTTCTAATGGCCTTTAAATAAGATTTTTAGTGGTAGTGCTTGGTAAAGGAGCCAGATTTCCGGCCCTGAAAAGCAACTTTCCCTGTTACAATGCATTGCTATAGATCTGGAAGTTTTCTTTATGTTGCTGTCAAGTCTGAGGTTTGCTGTGGAAAGGACAGTTTGTGGAGAAAAAAGATAAATTGATCATCAATTTTCTGCCTATTCACTGAGACTGTTGACTTGTGGTTTAATTCCAGCAGCTCTTCGCTGATAGCTCTTGTCCCACTGGAAAAAAAAATTTCTTTGGGACATATGATTTGGCCAGAACAAAATCAGCTCAAGTAGTCATTCCACAAATAGCTTTCAGGAGGTGCTTCCCAGGTCAGATTTATGTGTCTGCTACATCTCTTTCATTCATGTTGTGTGAAGGAAAGGCAGTGCAGTAGGGATATAGTAGGGAATGAGATATCCGGAGCAGATTGGAGAGGTCAGCAGAGATGCAGGGATAGAAGGATGCACAAGACTGCTAACCAAGCTGCTTTGGAAAACTGTATGTTTTCACTCTGTATTACATGGCTTTTACAGAAAGGAATCAGACCAGACAATTTCATCGCAACAGCTGCAAGTCAATGTATCACATTAATGTATATAGCTGCCTCTCCTCGGAGTATCCGTGCAGCTCATGGTGGTTGAAGTACAGCTCCAGTCTGTGGCATTTAATGTACTTGATAATGTATGGACTGATCCTGAGGTAAGGGTTGTCATAGCCTGGAATTTTTTGTGTGCATTCACACCCTGATGGGATCAGCTGACAGATTGCTCTCTGCTGATGAGAGTTGGAGACTAAGGCCCAGAGCTGCAGATGAGCAGCTGAGGGTTTAGTTGCTTAAAGAGAAAATATGGTAGAATTAGGTGTTCAAATCCCAGCTGAGGATCCTCAAAATTTGTACCTTGTTTGTTATTATTAGGAGTACTATTGCTATTGCTATTACTTCACTAGATTTTTGCCAGTGTGGACCAGAGTGGTGCTGCTGCGTTTGCCCAGAACTGCTTCCATCTTGTCAGGGTTGCATGGTGTGGTACCCGTTTCACCACTCAATATAGGAGGTGTCCCTGCAGATGTTAAGCAGACCCTGGTCTGATAGGTGTGATGGGAGTATGGACAGTTAATTTCTACTGACCCTGTAGGGATGTGTGCCACAGCTTCCATCTCCCCGCATAGCACCTCCATCTCTGTTGGTGCAGGGGGTCCTCAACCAGTGTCTTCCATCTCCCCTGGTTATGCTGTAGAAAGAAATGCAGGAGTTATTGTGCCACAGAAGGAGGGTGAATCGCCATGCAGCCTGGGGTTTAGATCTCTCAGCTGGATGTTCAGGACTCTGGGATGACTCTACTGCTTTGACATTACATGATTACTGGTTAAAATATAGGAACTGTTTGGGAATTGGGAGCACAATCTGAATGCTTCTATATTTGTCTTTATCATTAGTCATTGAAGGTGTCTATGGGTGGGATTAATCTCCTCTAACTGTGGATGTCTACATCTGAGCAGAGCAGAGGTTGATATAGATACTGCCTGACACTGGGATGAGATTTGCCAGATGCATTGGGTGACATGCACCATTATGCCCATGCACAGATCAGAGCGAGTGAGGAGAAACAGGCCGCCTCTGTATTTCTGTTTCTCTGCCCTTTACTGGAGAATTGCCAGGTATGTTCACACAATTAATTCCGAGTTAATGCAGTAGAGCAGCCTCCTTCAGTCTAGCAATCAGTAAAAAAAAAAGGAAAACCATAAAACCTACTGCCATCTTGTGTCCCACTGGTGTTTACCAGTTGGAAGGGGAAGAGGGAGAGATTCAGTAATTAGATACACAATATGATACTATTTTACTAAAACCTGTAATTTTAAGGAACATCAGAAGAATTTGGGACCCTGAGAAAGATGTCATGGGAACTGACAGCAGTAGGGAGCCAGCTCTGACCTTTGTCTCCTGGCAAACACTTGTGCACCCACTGGTTGCATGGAAAACCGTGACTATTTTGCTTTGCAAGCACACTGTTTTGCAATGGTTTTGCAGACTGATCCCAACTGTAGTGCTGATTCCAGTCATCTGTGGGCTGCAGATTGAGTGACGGCACAGCAAAGGCCTTTTTTTTTTGAAAGCAACAGTTCAAGAGTTGATCTGGATGAAATTTTTGTTATTCTTTCCTGCTGAAAATGCACTTTTAAGTCATTAAAATTTTCTGAGAGGGAAAGGAGAAGAACAATCAAAATACTTTGTTTTGATATTTGAAAAAAATTCTTCAGTTTGTTTTGAGATTTCTATTTTTAGAGGCTGACCTAACCTTAATTAAAAAATAATAAAGTACTTCCCCTTCCTCTCTCCACTCCCCAGGAAAACAAAAGGCTTTGTACTTACTTTTGTTTGAAATAAACCTTTTGTGAGATTGAAGTTTTGAAGTGCTTTGTTTCGGGTGGATACATTGAAAATTATTTGGTTTTGGTCAACCCCAAACAATTTTTGGCCAGTGAGATGAAAAAAAGCAATTAGTTGCTTAGTCCTTGTCATGAGTTTGAGTCCTGATGCTGCAAGCATGCAAAAAAAATCCCATTCTGAGTTGTGTTTCAGTCAAACATGAGTGTCTTCAGTGGCGACTTAGCCAAACCTCTCCTATGAAGGAAAAACATTTGTTGAGCAGTTGTGGGAAATCAGGCAGAGCTGTATGCAGTAAAAAGAACATAATCCTTCCCTTTGAGCCTTTCGAGGCCTGCAGCTTGAGGCAGCCTTGGGAGATCCTCTGTTGGGTGTTACATGTTCGGGTAATATCCACCAGGCCTGATCCCAGCTTGACAAAAAGCCAAATCCTGGGCGGTGGTAGAGAAAGGGAGCAAACCTACTTGAGGCTGATGATTGGGTGATTCAGATGCAGGGGTTCATTTGCCTTTTGGTTAGAAGCTGGGATGGAAGAAGCTTTAGGGACCTTTCTGGCAAAGGCCATACAATGAATGTTTGTCTCTCACGTTAGTGTATAATTCTGGCTGTGGTAGATGTGGCCACGTTTTGAGATTGAGTGTGTATGGGTGATATTCTTCTTTGGAAAGAAGTCTAAGTGGTCTTGCTTTCACTCACAAACCTAGCTCAATACATGCAAACTGGGTACACCACATGCATTTCCTATGACTGCAAGATGTTGTGCAGCGACAGGAAATGAGCATAGTGGGTACAAATGGGGATTTGAAGGAAAGCTGAGGAAATACAGGGATCCCAGGTTTGTTAACACTAAACTGCAGCTAGTGCAGCATACAGCTGAGTTATCCCTGCAGAATTAAAGCACAAAATGCCTGTGGATTGTCATGCTATACATATGTTCAGCATCGATATTTAAAGCTGAGACAGTAAAAGCATTTTGCAAAATTGCACAAATGGAGAGAGGGGAGAACTGATCATTGCATTTTCATTTGAAATACTTGTAATGTGAAACACAACTGTGCAACTTCTAATCTTAAATGGCCTGGCACCACCTATCTGCTTCGAGCTGCAGGTTCAGACTTGTCTTTTAAATCACAGCCCAATTGGTGTGCCAAGATTTCACGCTTGGTGCCCCACTCACCTGACACTTGCCCACGGGACGTGCGAGTGATGTACTAACCCCTACAGCCGTCTCCTGCTACCCCACACTACCCATCTGCAGCCTCTGTCTCCATCTGCCTCCAGTGTCAGTCCCTGTCTGCTTGTGACCTCTTTACAGCGTACTAGCAAAATTTAAGACAGATGAGGACCTTGTCTTAGTTATTTATGGCATAAGTGGGAAAAAGATGTGAGAATTTTCTTTCTTTTTTTTTGAATGTCAGTTGTCCCAAATGGCTGCAGATGTGTAAATAGATGTAAGTGTTCCACTTCCTCAGGAGTCTGTTTTCTTCCACAGATTTGGCTTTCTCATTGCAGAGCAGTCATTGAATTCTCCATGCCTTTGGAGAAAGTTGGATTTCCAGCTTTGAGGGAAGTTATAAATCTTGGCAACACATATCACAGTGTTTTGAGAAAGATAAAAATCTGCTCTTTCCACAGGTGATTTTCTGTAACCTGTCAGTTCTGCACTTTATTGAATAACTTGGTACTAAAAGCCAGCATGCAGTTATTTTAAAACATTACTGTTAAATGGAGACCTTACAGCCCTTCAAAGCCACAGGTGGAGTGCTCTTTTTTTTCAGGCTAAAATAATTAGAAATGTATATGAAAAGCTCAATTCTGAGTAAATGTCAGATATCACCTAATTTCTCCCATGAAGAAATTCCTTTTCTTTCTTTTTAGTTCAGTGCATGCAACAGTGTGAGGTATACCTCTCTACACCCTTTGCTATCTTGTGCCATTGTAACTTTTATTGACTGTTTTGAAGAACCATGTGTCATGAAGATATCAGCACTTTAATTTGAAACATACCTTTAAATAGACATGTATGGGACATGGAGTTGTTCAGTATGCCAACCTTGCTATGCTGTTTAGCAATCAAATGGTTAAACTTATTCAATGGAGCTGGCAAGCTTCATGTGGCAAATCCACTGGAAATATATTTATTTTTACTGTGGAACCAAGCCCACATAAAATGTCTTGAGCGAATCTGCTTGTGAAAACCTGGATTAATATGGGAGAAAAATAAAACAAGAGTAATAGTATGAATCAGGCTCCTAACTTTTGTTAGAGCACAATATCTTTAAATTAGATAAATACCTCAGCTTCATAAGAACAAACTTTCAAACCATTACAGGCTTATCCAGAACGTCAATAAAACATTTATTGCAAATTAAAACACAATAGAAATCAAATAGCTATTTTTTTTTTCAAGCTCCATGTTTGACTCAAGCCTTCTCTGGAGCTGCTGGGATTTTGATGTGACAACCAGCCTGAGCATCTTGCAGTCCAGCAAACAGGCACCCACCTTGCTCTGCCTTGGCCTCTGGACTGTCGTTTCCCACCTTGAGTTTGGTATGGGAAGACCAGCTTCTCAGCACCATTGAAGCATGAGGTGCCGGGAGGTGCAGGGAATGGTGTTGCCTCCTAGTCCCCTCCTCACAGGATTCTCCTCTTTGTCCAATGATGGACAAAACCTGCTACAAAGCTGAGAAAACAAGCAAATACTGGGGTGGAATCCCCAAGCCCCATGTCTGGTTCAGTTGCTCGGCTGTGACCCTCCAACCCATGGTGTCCTGCAGCATGGTGCCACCAGGCCCTGCGGCACCATGGCCCCAGTGCAGATCTGCCCCATGGCATGGACTGTCTTGGACAGTCACTGCTTACAAACCTTCCCCTCCTCCTCTGGTTTTACTTGCAGCTTTTCTCCAGCCACAGGTTAGTTTTCTCAGTTTTACAGCCAATATCTAAGCAAATTTAAAAGACTAAAACCTCTCTGCCAGGCAGGGACCACATTGTTTTAAGCGCTCATGATGGTCAAGTTTAGTCCTCCTTCTCAGCTCAAGGAGCTAAATGTCACCCTTAATTATGGCAGATATTAATTTAATAGGAGCAGATGTTTAATCATCTCAGGGTCTTCCTCCCACTGTGGGGGGCTGTTATGCTTCAGGCCCATCTGATTCCCCACTACTTGAGCATGCTTACAGCAAAAGCACAGGCTCCCTTGCTTGTGGATGCACCCCACTATGCCCCGACAAACTTCATCTTCTCTCAATTTCAGTGAGATGAAAAAGGAGCAAATAAACCAAGCGAACCATCACCAGGACACGACACTCATCCCAGACCCCTGACTGCCTTTTATTTGTCTCATCAGAGAAGTAATGGCTGTGCATGATCTTATATGAGCACAGGGGGAGGGGTGAGGAGTGCAGGATTTTGTGTGCTGATGCAGTGCTCTTACAGGAACCCCAGGGTTTTCAAATGAGAAAGTGCTTAGAGGCAGTTTATGTAGCCAAAAATGAGGTGGTAAATGGTTGTACTGGGGCCAATATGGGGGCAAGTTGGCGTGCCTATTTATAAGGCTGCAGTGCTGTCAAGATATTTGATACATCTGTGGTTCTGTGTGGGAAAGCCCATGAGAGGTTTGGGTGAAAACGTGAAGCTCTTAAGGATTTTAATATGATTTGTACTGCCATTTAATTTTTAATGAAACTTTGAATAAAGTTGTGATTAAATGACCATCATGAGTGGAAGATTCCACTTTAACATAAAACACAAGAGTTCCCAGAATGGGCTAAGATAGGTTTTATAGTACTGAGGTACGCACCTCTCTCTGAAATGCCTTGGATAATGGATTCTATCAAAATGGAAAAAAAGGAAGGTATAGATTTTAAAAAAATAAAATCTGCTATGTAGTCAGTAGTTCCACATTTTGGAAGAAATTTCCGAGCTTCTGGCATCCTTAAATAATACCCTTTTCACATGATAGTTACACTGCTCCAAATACAGTATAATAAACCATGCCAAAAATTCTTCTGTTTCATTTGCATGAAATTGAACTGACAGATATACCTGTCTATGTTACGTCCAAGAAAATGTCTTGTTAGAAACGTGTGAAAATATATTATATGACAGATGCTGAAAATGTTTCAGATACAGCAATAAATTGATTGTGGTTTCTGGACCAGATGTGAACTCTGTTTAAAATTCATCATGCTGGTCTCTATTCTAGCTCTACACTTAAATAAATGCAGAGAAGTGGCTTTGCTTTTCAATGAAACCCATTATAAGAATAGAAGAGCTTCTTTCCATCCAATAAAGAATAGCCCTTACAGTAAGGCTTGTATCTGCAGAACAATTATTAAAAGCACAAACTGAACTAAGAGACAGCTGTGCCAGGTCTCAGTTTTTGCTTTATTAATGTGCATGAAAATGCTTGGTATGCCAAAGCCACTGCAACCAAGAAGACTGCGATGTGCATTACTTGCAGTTTAGATGGAGATTCACAGCCATAAAGCAACTGAGGAGGGAAAAGAGCGGGTGTTTTCAAGGAATGGTGTTGTTGAAGGGAAAAGAGCCAATTGCAAAGGTGCTGCAGACATGACTGGGTGCTGAGAATCAGTCTGTGCTTCCCAAGCCCCTGATTTTGAAGCCGTGAGTTCGTTTTCCCTGCAAGGGAGCAGGGCGAGGGCCAGACCTGCTTTTTGGCATATAACTGGGAGCTGCACTAACCCAGCTGGGCAATCCAGATTGCTGAAGTCAGGTGCGTAGGCTGCCCCTTCAATCCACAGGCACCTCTGAAAACCAGCCCAGAAAGACTGATGTGCCAAGGCTGGAAAGAAGAAAGAGGAAACAGGGGGGAAATTGGTGTTTGTGAGTATTTCCAGCCACCTCCCAGCTCCAGCACCTGGCTCTGAGCAGCATGTTCGACACCTTGAACTCCACACCTCTGAATCCCCTTGTGGTATGGAGATAGCATGCACCTTTTCCTGGGGAGCTGAGGGAGCAGAGCTTGCCCATCTTTTTGTATTAGTGCCCTGTCCTTAGAAAACCCCTGGGGGAAAGGGGAGAAGCTTGTTCCCCTCTGCGCAGGTCCCTGGTGGGAGACAGGTGCTTTTGCTCAGGGCTGGTTGTGCCCACATCTTCCTTGGTCCGTGGCATTATTTAAACTTACATCACAACAAACCTCTTGTGGTCAATCAGGAGGTCTGTGTATCTTTGCAGTGACAAGTATTATAACATAGGTTTTATGACTACTACCGCTAATTGCAGTCAAGGTGGTTTTTGTTTGTTGGTTTCGTTTTTTATTTGGTTGTATTTTGTTTTGGTTTCTTTGTTCGATTGTTTCCATTCACTCACAAAAAAAAGTCTCTCTCTCTACCCCTCTCTTTCTAAAGGAAAAACAGTTCAATTATTCCCCTACCCTAAAGGAACATCCACAGGGAAGGGAGAAATTACACCTATGGCTATCTCCTGATATGTCACTCTTCTGTTTTAGAGGATATATGAGGCTGTTTTTTGATATATTATTAGAGCTGCATGAATTCCTCTCTGATGTCAGATGAAGATTTTCTTAGAGTGAAGCAGCTCTTCATACATGCTACATCCAGTGCTCACTAGCACAATATCCTTTGTGCTGGTTTAGGCTTGTCAGACACCATCAATAGTGATTATATGTGAATTTTCCTGCTGTCTCTATTCTTTTTGCCTTTAGAGCTTTACATTGAAAAATATTCCCCAAATGGTGTACAGTCTCATGTTCAAAAAGCTCTCTAGTTGTGATAGATTGAGTCAGAACTGTTTAATTTATGTGGAAATTTCTGATATGTATCTGCAACTTCTTTACATGATCACAATGACCCTCTTATCACCCAGTGACTTTCAGTTGTCTGAGCTGTCTGTCCATAAACACTCCTGATACTAGACTGCGTCTTTGTTAAATATGTGTATAGTACTCAAACCCAGCAGAAACCCTTGCCTACCATGGATATAACTTCTGTCCTTTCTGTAACTTGTAATCATATTGCAAGCCAGAATCCCTGATTACATTACAGTTGTTATGTGGGTTGGGCTGCAGGATTTTCTGCTTGTTAAGTACACTGTTAACACTGTTTTGCTGAATATTAACAATCTTGCTATGGACCTATAACCTTTGAAGGTTATAAGGCTGAAAATATTAGCTAAATGTATTTATTTATAGGTAAGCCTGAATATATATAAAAATATAATGTCCATATATATATCTTATAATATATATATATATATAAGCTGAGCATACACATTTTCAGCCTATAACCATGAAAAGTTATGGACTGAAAATATAAGTAAAAATGAATACTTTTGGCAGTTTGACTTGGGCCTATGAGAATCTTTAAAGTTCACAAGTTTTGGCTTCTCTTAGAATTTTTATTTTTAATTAACACAGAAACAAACAAATAAACAAAAGTTCAGTAAGAGTTTATCAGGCGTTCACAAGAGCGAGGAGTTAGATCTTTAGCAGTAGCAATGCATACTGAAAACTCATGCTAAGATCATGTTATTTGGCAAGATTTTTTTTTCCTGGTTATGAGAATATAGCTATAATCCCATCCACAAAAACCACCACTGCCCAGAATAGGATTTAAGTCATGATTGATCAAATGTGAGGCCAAGACGCCTGGCCATCTTCTGATTTAACAAAAGCGAATGCTTTCAAAATTAAGACTGAAACTCAGCCCCTAAGCAGTCCTTTACAAATCCTGCTTCATCTAAACAGTCCTGAAGAGGGTTAGTTGTAATGGAAATGCTGACACAAGCTTAGCTGTAGTGATGCTGTAAGAGACTGTTATGCTAATATAAGCATTACACTTTAAGCAAACATACTGAGTTAGTGATACATTTTTTTCTCTTGAACAAAATTGCCACAGGAACAAAGGTCATATGCCACATGGATGGCAATGTTTATAAGTGACGTATGTATGGCACTTCACAATGACACACATTTTACCACCTTTTAGTAAAAATAAACCCTTATTGAAAAATAACCATCAACTTGTTGGTGGGCCCTCTTTGGCTTGGCAAAGCCTGCTGTTGTTCTGCCTTTTCTTTGCAAACTCTGCTCATTTTCTCTTGGACAAGATAATGATTGCTTTCAGTAGCAACACAGATGGGCACAAACTGCTCAGAGGGACAGGGAATCCCATGGATCCCGATCTGTTTTTTCAACTTAGATGAGCCATTTCTGTGCCTCTATGAACGTTAAGGTTAAGGGCTTCTGTTTGCTGCCCTGGGCGTGAGACACTGAACTCAGCACCATGGAATCCTTTCCATAGACAAATCTGGCTATTACTCTGCCCTCTCTTGATGCTTAACATGTACCGCACTGTACATGCCAAAGTGTCCTTTTGCACTCGTCTTTTCTTAGGCTACAGAAAAATGTAGAAGTTTCCCTTTGCTATACTGGCACCTTCAGTAGGATGCTTTACTATCATTGCATTTTTTCTCCTCTTACCTTTAGAAATACTGCTTCTTAGGCTTCTTTCTTCCAAGTGCTTTTATCTCTCTCCTTTGGAGAGTAATGCAAGGATTTGCTTAACACCAGCATCACAAACAATGACCCCAAAATGCTATTCCTGATTAGATGATGCCACTCAGTACCCAGTGGAGCTGGGCTACAGTGAGGCTTCACTTCTCAAAGTCTTTCTAGGTTTCAATCAGACTTACATGTAATGCAGTCATGAGATTTCAGTCATGTGGAGCACTGGGCCAAAGCCTGGGGCTTTGGGATGGACCATCTCCCTCCAGTTGTAGTTGAAGTTTTAAAAAAAGTGAGATGAAACAAGACACTCCATTCATGTGATTGCAGTCATTTTTGAGTGAATGATGAATCCATGGGCTTGAAGAGCTATGTGTGCAAAGGGGAACTCCTGATACATGTGGTGATGTCCTAACACCCTCACACTATCAAAATGTCAATAGGGCATGTCCTAAAAGCATGAGGCAGGCAGGTATGGTTTGCAGTTCTGTCTGAGTGTCTCTGAACCCACATAGCTAGCCCCAATTAGTCTATTCAACATCACATACCCTGGAGGGAGACTGTATTGGTCTCTCCTGGGGACCAGCTGTCTTTGGCTGGTGGGTAACGCCCAGAATGCCCCGAGAAAGGTTTCTGAGACATTCTTGTGAAATGGATGTGGGAACTGGGGATCTAAATCCCTTCAGCAGAATGAGGAAAATAAGATAATTTGGATTACACATATCCTGGACTCTTTGACTGCTGGGCTACGGGATAAGGAAGGAACAGGACCTGGCTGGCCTTTTGTTCCCTTTCCTTTTCATTCCAGTGACTGAAAATGAAGCAGTGAGATGTGAAACAGAAGCGAAGCACACTTTTCAGGTCCCCACATCCCTTTGTGCCTTGGGAAAATGATTAAGGTTGATCCAACCTGAAGTTTTGAAAACCTTTTTTTCTGGTCGGGCAGCTGAGCCCGGATGTTGGCCATTTTCACTGCTCTTGCTCCGTGAGCACAAGTGCTTCCTGGGGCCAGTCTGACGGCAGCCCCGCGTGACCCCTGCCAAGAGCACCAGTGGCAGGTCTCTCTAGAACAGATTGAATTTTTGAACTCTGCATATGCTATTTCTAGCCACATTGGTGACTTCTCTTCAGCAACTCAATTAAAACAAAAGCAAACGTGGGGTTCCGTAGAAAGGGCAAGTTGCTGATGTTTGCTTATGTGGAGATAATGGGACACAGGGTCCTGTTTTGTGGCTGTTTTTGTGGTTTTGGAGGCTGCCTGAAGCCTTACAGGATAAGCTCCTTCCAGCTCACCTCACGGCCTGGAACATACCACCACCCATTGGTGTAAAACCTGCCTGGGGCACAGCTTGCTTTCATCACCAGAGGGTCCCAAACTCATCCACCTGGTGTTGGACATGGTGACTACCTCTGTCCCATGTGGCTCTCTACTCCTCTCCTCAGAGACAGCAGACATAGTGACAATCTCTCAGACGGGGTCAGAGTTTTTCCAGTTTCTGTTTTCTTTCATCAACACTGGTTTGGGTGTTTAGTGGCAAAAGGGAGCCAAACAAGTGTGTATTCACGGAGCTGCTAGTAATGAGATTTATCAAGCCCCTTAATGTTTTGGGGAGTCTGTTGCATACTTTGAGATCTGCCTGTAGGAAGCCTCTGAGCCCAGATGGGTTTTTGCCCTGTTCTATGTAATTTTAGTATGTCTGGAGTGTACTTGTCAACTACCCTTCTTCCTACAGTGTCAGGTGAACTTTTAGATGTCACCGTCTGTGACTACTGGGTGCCTTGAAGACAAAACATGAGACTGTGAACTTGAATCTTTTGGGAAGGAGAGTTGAAAGTAGAAGGGTTTGATAATGAGTACTATAGAAAAAGATTTTATTCAGTGTTTTAAGCTGAAGTTTTTTAAGGACTGACAGCTTCATGTCTGTGTGGATTGCTTTGCTGAGGTCTTGCTATGAAATGATGAAGGAAGAGTAACCTGTGCCAAAACACTGTTAGCCAGGATGTCCTGGATAAACGGAGATTTTTAGAAAGTGTTATTTATGAAAGTTAACAAGTGAAACCATTGAATCAGTGAGGAATTCAACAATGCTGTTAAATTACCAGAGTGAATTGACTAGTTGTTCATGTGGGCATATCTTCAACTAAGCGATAATAGGTGGGGCTGCAAACTCTTCAAAGTACTGTTATTTTCAAGCTAAACCTCAGATAACCTCCAGTTCTTTAAAAATATCTGTTGCTGAAAATAAGTCCTCAGATAACCTTCATCCTCAGATAACCCACATAAAATCAAAGGTGAGTGACTGCTAGGAGAAACGGGACCTGGAAATAAACTTGCCCTCATATTGCCCACACATATGAGCAACACGCTGCTGCTTACTAGCGGCTATTTTTATGTATAACCCATGTGTTAAACCATACAAAAAGGGCACTTTCCTTTGCTTAGCAGCATGGTCACTGTCTCGCTTATTTAGCCAGAGGTGCCCCTGGTTGTTGTGTGACCTGTGGAGCTGTGGATACTGCTGGAACTTGAGTTCTTACTGTTTGCTTCATTATCTAGGGAACCACATACTCACCTGGGTAGGATCCAAACCATGCCTGGAGGGACCTAGAGAAGGTGGGAATACAGGCTGCATGGGTCTCAGAAAACTGCCCCCAAATGGTCCTTCTGAGAGGATTTCTTTCACAGCTACATGGAACAGTGGTTTCTGCTACCTGCCAATGGAGTTTTAAAAGTTATGTCAGCAGTGACTTCTGCTATCTCAGGAGATGTGAAAAAGACACACCCCCCACAAAAAAACAAAACAAAACAAAACAAAAAGGTCCAATTTCTGTGCCTTCTCAGCACCCTTGCTACCCACTTGAGCTGTGGCCAAAGTTCAGAGCAAGATAAGGAAGAAACCAACCAGTCAGAAAACATTCAGCCAGAAGCCAGATGCACACTGGAGGAAAAATCCCATACTTCCAGGTTCCTGCAGATGAGCTGCTGAAGCCCTACCCCATGCAAATTTAATTGATTACAGTCATAGGAATGTTCGATAGCCCTTAATGATGGAGTGAATATACTGTCTGCCAGGGTGGGAGTCTGCCCATCGCTTGGTGAACAGGGTCAGAAAGCATCTGTACTGATTGCAAACCTCCCTGGATGTGCATGGTCTTTTCTGCAAAGCAAGGAGATCATCCACAGTGCTTGGTAAATAGTTCAGCTAAGTGCAGGGGCACAGGGGTTTGATAAAGCAGTTTGCTGCCCAGGATAGTTCTTTTGGGTGGGATTTGGCAGCTCTTATGGAGGCTGAGAGTAAGGTTTGAATTCATTCATCTGACAATAGAAACCTGAGCCAAAGCTAACACAGAGTTTTATGCTCATTTACAGATCTCTACAGACTAAAGGGTTCATAAAGGAGTTCACTGATACCTTGTTGACAATGGTGATGAAATACCCTGACTTGTCATCCTGGGAGATTTCAACACACACATCGACAAGACTGCAGATACAAAGTCCCACAAACTTACCTCCTGGCTTGCCTCCCAAACGCTCTCCCCATATATCTACACTGACATTTACAGCCAGGCTTGAAGGACCCACTTCACTGGATCTGAGTGACACGTGTCACCCCAACAGCAAATTTCAGTGGGCTGCATGCAGGGTGTGGTGAAGCCCCCTGCTAATGGTCAGTACTAGGAGGAGGTCAGCAGCCAGGATCACAGAGTATGGTTGTGCTGAGTTCCTCTGCCTGATGCTTGTAAACATGCTTCAGAGAGGATGATAGCTGTGATCAACAGTGGAGTTGAGCTCCAGCAGGTGTCCTAGTTTTTGCTGTGCTTGAGGGTCACAGTGTGGGTGTTTGTTTGGTGTCAGCTCAATGGTGACCTTACGGGAACTTCTTGCTATCATCTTATCTGTTTTAATCCACATGCTCTTTAACCTGCTCCATACTGAACATCAATAATGTGGTCCTGAGAACCTGAGAAGCTCCTCCTGCCCTGCATCAACCCCCCTGAAGTACTTACCCCATTCCCCAAAGGCATCTCATTCCTTCCACCCACTGAGGGCACCTTGGGACTGCTGCCCTGATGGGCTGGAGAGGAGGAGGAGGAGGGAGTAGAAAGCCAGGGGCAGGAACCAGGACAGCAACACTGGAAAAACAACATTTGGCATCGTGAATCCTGCTCCGTCCTTGGTGAAGTGGCACGAGAGGCCAGAGAGCCTTCCTCAGCTGCAACAACAAAGCAGCAAACAGTTTCTTGTCTGCCGGCAGGGTTATCTCCAGCAAAAGTGGCCACAGGGAGCAGCCAGCAAGCACATCAGAGAGAACCATAGGCAATGACTTAAGGAATTCACTAATGCCCCAACTGGTGTCAAACCAAGAATGGGTGAGGAGCGGTGGAGGTTGGTTAGCTTTTACAAGGCATTTTCTTCGTTTCCAAATCACTTGCAACCTTTGGGAGATGTTTGCTGGCAAAAAAGAAAAATTAAGCTCCTGCCCACACAAACTCTTACTGATAATTTTTAGATTAAAACAAAACACTCAGTTAGAGATTTTTTTTTCTTTAATTCTAGAGTAACAAATTTGACCATGACATAGTGGGCATAATTTCCTTCTTTTAACTTTGTCAACCTATTTGTTTCCCATTCACTGTTTTGGTTTCCTAATGAACAGCCACAGATTCTCTATGCTGTGCTGCTACTGTAGAAATAACTGCACAGGATCAAACCTAGTTGCTGAAACAGTGATGAGGAAAACGTCCCTTTGCTTTCTGTTGACAGAGATAGCTTGTTGCTAGTCAATTAGGCCTTCAACATGATCATCAGAATAAAGCTGTTAACGTAAATGGAGACACATATTTTTTTAATTACTTGCTAGAAAACATTTAGCCATCATTCCCAAAATGAATGAATCTTGTCTCACAGGTGCAGTTACCAAGAGCTTTTTTTAGTGTTTTTATTTTCATCCAAGCATAACAGAACTTGACTCTAGATCACATACCTTCTGTTACTGAAATCTGAGTAATGCATTAAGTAATGGACGAATCTGTCTGGATTGACTAATGTGGTTGCAGGAGTTTATCCTGATTTGAGATGCATGGATCTGGGATGAGCCGAGCCAGTTTTAATAAAGTGCAGAAACCTCAGGGGACACTGGAAATGGGGATGTTAGGTGCCCACCCTCCCTCCCCACCTGCATGTCACCCACCTACCCCCTTGTCTTTTCTCTTTCTCTGTTTTTTTTTTCTTTTCTTTTTCCTTTTATTATTTTTTATTTTTTTTTTTAATTTTTCCTGGAGCACTGCCTAAAGGAATGAATTAAGTCTGCTAGGGCCTGGGTTGATGTTGTGATGTTTATGGCCCAAATAATGTGATGATTGTTTTATGATGTTTGTGTTTTGGCATCAATGATGCCATGATGTTTGCACTGTGATGTTGTCATCGGGGAGGGCAGGGCCACAGCTACATTACATATATGTATCCCATATGTAGTATAAAACACACATATAAATCATATGAATGCTGCATGCCTGGGGTGTGTTTTTGGGGGCCCTCATCCCACAAACAAGTGCTCATGAGGAACAAGTGTGCAGTCATGTCTGGGCACAAATGGCTGAGGACAGCTCGTAAGCCCAACAGCCTATCAGACTGGTCAGTGTTGCAGGACCTCACACAATTTTCTGTCAAAAGAAATGGGCTGCATTGGCCCAAAAGTGCACAGCTGTTGCCCGCATCTTCAGAAGACCCTCCTTGACAAGATGGAGGGAGGCCCTGGGGTCAGGACTTAGTCCCTGGAGCTGGTGGTGTTCCCATGTGGGCACCAAAACATCCTCAGAGTGATGTGACGTTGCGACGTTCCTCAACACCCAGAGAAACAAGATATCCTCCATGGCTTGAAGGATGAAGCCCTTGCCCAGGAGAGCTGTCTGCTCTGCTCCTGCTGGTTCTCTCACAGGGTCTGCTGGAGCCAAAGCAGAATGACAGGAGATGGAGAGACTACGTGGAACAGCAACACAGCCTAGGGGGTGTAGGTCACTGCGTTTCATCTGAGGGAAAGAGTTTTTTACAGCAACACAGCCTAGGGGGTGTAGGTCACTGCGTTTCATCTGAGGGAAAGAGTTTTTTAGGAAACACCTTGACTACTTGGTGCTCGCTTACGTGTAAATCACTCTTTTTTTTTCTGAGTAATTTCCTTCAGAACCAAAGACTGCCATGACAGCTGCTCATTCCCACTCTATCTTTTTTCAGCTGAAGTGCCATTGAAGACACCGTTACGTAAAACAAAATGTAATGTCTTGCAACGCAAAGCCTCCCTCTTCACCTCTCAGCCATCAGATCAGATACTGCTTCCCTACTTATCTTGTGGGCCTTTAAGTCAAGCGTGAACCGTGTTTCTGCATCAGTGACCACATGTGAGAACTGCGCACTTCATGTCACTTTTTTTTTTCTTCCCTCTTGCTATTGTTATCAAACTTTTGTCACCATTTTCTATTTCAGTAACCAATGTGTAATCTGTAAATGCCAGACCCCTGGTCCCATCCACGGGGCAGATCTAAATGTCCTTCTTTAGCTAAGCTGTGTTTTTTGCTTGATCTGTCGGCACTCTTACCGCATATGCTACAGAAAACCGAGTGCCTTTGTTCTCCTAAAGCAATACTGCCCCAGGCTATCCTTCCAGTAGACATTAGTTCTTTTGTTTGGATAAAAGGGTGTCATCACTCATTCACAATGAGAATATGATTCAGCCCTGTCTCTTCACATCCACAGCCCAGTCTTCATAAATACTTGGTTTTACAGCATATTGAATGTGTATTCAGATGGCTGACATCAGCAGGCCAAATTCTGCCCTGACATGAATCTGCTTCAGTCCTGCTGTTCACATCGGAGGAGTTGCAGGGAGTCTACATCAGAGGAAAATATGATCTGTACCCAGTCCTATTTCGGTGCAGGCTGCCTCTGAAGATAATGAGATGTGAGAGTGCCAGCCACTACATGGAATTATGCTCAAATCAAGAACAAACAATAAAAATAGTTAAGTAAACTCATTTTCCATTAAGCATTTCTGTGATTGCAGGATCACATATGCCTTTGTGAATTTAACACAGCACAGACAACATTATAAGCAAGAAACAGGGTGGTTTTGTCCCTCCTTGATGACCATGAAGACTGCATTTGAGACTTTTGCACTGAAAACCATGGGTCTTTGAGGCAAAATCCCAGCACTGTTATCTCAAGGCCATTAAAACAGAAAAGCTACATCAAAACAGAGGGACCTCTGTATGACCGCAATGCCTGGAACTGCAGCTTGAGCCCCAGGGCCCAGTAGTGTTTGTGCTGGTGCCTACTCCTTCTCACCCTGCTTTCCACTGCAGAGAAGCCTGGTGATACCATCCTGGTGGCAACAGTGCTGTGTCCTGACCAAGTTCTTGCTCCGGGGCCAAGCTGCTGAAGTGTATGTGTCACACACTGGCTGCTGAGGCCACTTCATAATCCCTGTAGATGAGCTCGCAAAGGAGAAACTGAGAGTTTCATGATGTATGGGTTATATTTATATGACTGGAATTTAAAAAAATGAGATAAAAATCTTCAAATGAAATGTTTCCAGAGAGTAACTTCTGGCACTTTCTAAAGTGGCAGGGGTCTAAGCAATAGCCTGATGAATTACATGTGGGTTTTTTTTAATTGAAATTTGGGTCCATACCTACCAAGGAAGCTCCTTAGTGTTACTGTTGTCACCTTGACTTCAGCTAGATAACCACAATTTTTTGTGCTCACCTGAATTTACTGGAAGTGTGCTTTTCAAACTTCCTCATTACCTGTTGCTGCTTCTCCTTTCCACTGGACTGATTGCAATTTGTCTTCTAAGAAAGCTGTATTTGGATAAGGATACCACTAATAAGCACTGAATAATAATAATAATTAATCAACATGCATTAGTGCCTCTTGCTCTGCTCCTGAAACTTAAGATTTGTTATTATGTCTGTAAGACAGGCACTGGAGAATGCAATGGCCTCTCTCTGCCTTGAGGTTTCACCCCTTTCTGATTTTCCAAATCAGAGCTGTACACTTTAGTGTACAGCTGTGTCCCAAACTGGATCTCTGCCAGCTCAAGGGAGAACTGGGGTTGCAAGAAGACTTCTAAAATGTATAAAAATACTTTGACTGCAGTGATTTAACTTGATGCTGGCTTTATTTAAAGATAGTGAGGGTGTGGTGTAAATCTCTATAGGTCATTTCTTTTTTTTCTTCTTGGACGAAAGCTCCTAAAAGTTGCTACAATCAAGCTAAAAGATATAGAGAGATACAGGATATGAGTGACTTTAAAATAATTCCTCGCAACATCTGTTAACACTGAGATGAGCTAATGTTACTTTATTTCATGAACTAAGGAAGTGGAAAAGAGCCTTAAGGAAAACACATTAGGATAAGCTTGAGGATGAACGTAGAGCATATGATGGCACAAGGGTAAGGACGCCTGGATTAACTTGGTTAATAACTCACCCAACACATTTCTAATCTATTAATTTCCATATTTACATTAAATTGCTTGACATAAGAATTTCCTAGACGTAGCTGTGGCTTTCCAGTGTATTAGATGATTTCTGTTTGGTATGGAAGGATTTGTGATCCATCAAACATTTCATGGCCCTATTGGTAGTGTGTTAGGGAGTCTTCCCGACACCAAAATTTATTTTAAGTCAAGCTTGTCCTAACAGTCAGCAAAGCCTCTAAAAACTCATCTGTTGAGCCTTGAAAGCTTTTTAGAGGCTAATCCAATGTCCACTGAATCCAGAGGAAAGGCTCCAGTGACTTCAGGATATATTTTATTTGGACAGTGAAGAGTTGGCTAAAGTGAGTATCTGCTTTGGAGATGTTAATATTCACAGGACTGTACAACATCCATACACGATATGTTCTGGTAGCCATTCAGTTAATTTTGTTAAATAAGAGTATTTTTCATAAATCTGCTGTCAACATTATCATGACAAAGACAGATGTCAGTTCTCAGTTTGGCTTGCGATGCAATCAGTTTGTTGTTAATTAACCTGATTGAAAAATTAATGGGGCACATAACTGGATTAATGGTGTTGAGAGACTTTATGGTTCTGTCTGTCCGTTGCTGAATGATGCAGATGCGTTGGATACCTTATGTGGAAATTGATGGCAAAAACTGTGAAGTTATTCAGCAACTTTTTTTTTTCAGTGTTAATCTTTCTGGGACTGACAGCAGCATATCTGCTATATGAATTCTAACTCTTCCTCTCCGGGAAGAGTGATGGGACTTTGTGAGGATTCTTGCTTGTGTCATCATAAAAGTAGGACCTGCAAAGCTTTCTCTATGATTCACCACAACAAAAGATCTTTTGTTTGGAAAACCAGACAAGGCTGGTAATGGACTGCATACTTGACTAACACGTCATGTACAAACCCAACCACTTAAAATCATGGAAAATTCAGGACATCATAAATCTTACAGCAACTGCATCATTTTATTTATTCAGTTTTTTTCAGATATTTAAAATAAATAAAATATGTTCCTATATAGGCTCTAAGCACTTTGCCAACTTGCAACTGCAAAACCAAAATGCAATATAATTGACTCACTGCTTCTACCAAACTGGAATAAATAAACACTGGAGCCCCATTCATCAACCAGTCCTCTTAAGGCTCCTCAAAGAGCTGCTCCAGCACATGAGTCTTGTAGGATGTCCTAAAAGTCAATAAATACAGATGTTGTCAGACTGCAGGAAGGGATTTATGAAGCCTACGAAGCTTTTGGGGAGTATCTTGCTGGCTGTATCTTCTCCGTTATATTGAAGGGAGCATAATCCAGTCATCAGTACTTCTAATGCCTGCACCTCTGAGAGATGCATCACCAAGTATTTGTCTTAGGAAGGATCTTCCCTGGAGGCTTTGGGTGTCCTAGGCCCAAATCATCATATTCAAATCAGTCAGGCCATGCAAAAGTAGCCGAGATGGGTCCCAGAGCAGAGATGTGCATACCAGGTGTGTGATTGCCTTCTGCACCACAACCTGCTTCCAATTAAATTGCAATGTAGCCCTATGTGAAGGATGTGCTACAGCACTAAGCCAGAAATGACAAAAACACAGATGATGAGTGCAAGTTATCCATCTGAAAGTAAGAACTGTTGTCATTTAGGCAGGCATATGTAATAAAATCTCTCACACTCACTGTCAAGAGTGAATGTAGCCCAGTCACACAGAAAGGACAATGTATGAAAGAGGCCTCTGTACCAATGGTGTGCTGGAGGCTCAGCAGAGGATGGCACCAAATCACAGAGGCAAATACAGACCTACAGGGACCCAGAGAACCTGAGGAGGTCTTGAACCACTGGTCCTGTTAAACTTTGTAACCCTGGTTTCAAAGGAAGAGGCACTGTGACGACAGTCCTGAATTTGTTAGGTGGCATCCTGGGATGTTAATTTTGATACCTAAAGCAGAGTGAGACAACCTGAAGAGAGTGGTGGGTGATAAATAGGTGGGTGCTGCAAGCTGACCATCTTTGAAGACAGAAGGATGGTTTTGAGTGTGTTTGTCAACCTTCTCTGAAAAGAGAGGCAAGTAAAGTTCTCATATATTTTACTCAAAGGAAAGGGAAACAATTTCTTAATAAAGTGATTGACTTAAATAAGGAAGAAGGTATTAAAGTCATAATGAAGGGTAAGTTTCAAAAAGGGAACAATATACTTTTGCTTAGTAGAAAATCAGACTCCTGAGCAAGTTAAGAATAAAACTGTCCAAGGACATGAAGTCAAGAAGTTCAGTTATTCGTGACCCATCAATGTTGGGTAACTGGGCATATGTTTCATGCAACAATACCAAAGTTGGGTGAGTAATTTGCACAAGTAGGATATTAAGTGATTGTTAATAAATAGACAAATATGAACAGTGGATTTTTTTTTGCTTTGCAACTGAACTGAGATATCTTTTTGATCTAGGCTGAATATTTTTCTCATTCTAGGTGTGGATAATAAGAAGATGAATGTGCAATTTTGACCACAAAAATTAACCAAAATCTGGGAGCATTTAAAACTCTATTTTTTAAGGCAGAATAAAATTTCAAACCACAGGCTAGATTTATTAGAACAGTGGGTTCAAAGGGTCATTTTTCAGGGTTCAGGATGCTTTCTCAGGACCACAAGCGTCCAAACTTCCTCTCTGTCAAATGCGGAGCAGAGCCTTGAGTCCATCCTCCCCTAACCACTGAGCAGAGCTTTTATTTCTTCTGTTAGTATTTCAAATGCACTGAAGTTCAGCAAAAACTTCATATGATTATGACAGATAGAGAGAAATTGATTACAGAGCTAAAGCAAATGTCTGCTTATGTGCAAAAGATCATGTCTTGATTATATTTGTGTGCAAAAAGAATAAAATACAAAACAGGAATGTGCTTTCTTGGTTCTTTAAAATGGCCAGTTTTGTAAAGCTGAAAGCAATTATAAGCCAAATCTACTGGGAGAATTTAAACAGAAAAATGTGAATGATAATTGCAAACTGTTTAAAAACATTTCACTAAAAAGCCATACTTGTTATGAAACAAAACAACATATCTTAAGTGAAAGCTGTTCTATTATACACAAACCCACATGCAGCAGTTGGAATAAAGAGTGAGGCAACAAAATTAATCTAAATCAGAAGGCAGGAATGGTGATAAATTCATAAGGGAAGGAAGAGAAATGTAAGTAGAGGTATTTGCACAGCGGTCAAAGATCATAGACGTTAAGGACAAGAAGAAGTTTTTGTTCTATGTTAGGGAAGAAAACTTACCAATGATGTTTCTCTCAGTGGACAGAAATGCTGGAGTTATTTATACCAACACAGAAAATATGAGAGTGGCTTTCTGTATCAGTTGGAAAAAAACAGCTGAATATATATAATCCCACGATAGTGATGACATATTTTCCATTACAACAATAATTCAACAAAATGTTTAAAGAGCAGCTACTAAAACAGGTACATTCAATGAGACCCTTGAACAACTTCCATCCACAAGTTTGAAAAGAACAAGTAAAGAAACTCCTTTGACTACAAATAATGTTTTTTCAGAAGACATTAAACAATATAAAAGTTTGAGAAGACTGGAAAGATACAGTCTTATAAATAAGACACATAGGAGATTAGAACACAAATAATGTGCTTTTCTGTTTGACTTCCTCTGGTCTCAGGTTGATGTCCGACTCTGCTAACAATTCTTTAAAGGAGATTATCATAGTAAAAACCTCTTTAACAAGTGTTTACATAACTAAGTTGATATATTTTTAAAACAAGATTATCATTATGGTCAACATGGCTAAGAGTATTTTAAGTAAGTTACTTTGAATTCTGTATGGCATTTAGCTTGGCACATGATGAAAATTTGATTGAGAAAACAAGTGTTTCCTTAATTATAAACTTCAGTTATATGGATATGAAATCAGCATGTGACACTGAAAGTGGGTTAAATGCTGACACGCTGATTGGTTTGAAAATGCAATCGATGGTGAAAATTTATCATTTACTTGGTGTTCTGAATTGAGTCCTCAAACGTATGATAGCTGTCTTCTCCTGTTCAAGAGCTTTGTCTTGGAGATTACATACAGTTGCTCCTAAAAGGTCATGCAGGAAGTCATCAGAGTGATAAATACAGTCCCAAATAATCTCCTGGATTACTTGAGAAGATGAATTCAAGTAATTTTCTTTTTTTAAATTAGGATTTCAGTAAGATTCTGGGAATCTCTAGCCCTGTCTACATTAGCAAATAATTTGGCCCAACAGGAGTGGAGTGGCAGATTTAAGCAGCTTACATTGGGGTCTCCACATGCGGCACCGTGTTTGATGTCGAATCAGATTTATTTGGGTCCTCATTGATCATCAATTTTTAGTTCAGAGCCTAATGCCTGCAGCAACATCTGGGATGTACATGGTGTATGCTGGGAAGGAGTTTCCCAACTGCTTTCCCCCAGCAGGAATCCAGTTTCCATAAACCAAACCTGAGTGGGTGACCTGCACCCATGTGTGGTAAGTGGGGTTGGGGGAAGGATGCCACAGCTCACCTCTAAACTTCCCCACTGCTCCAAATGCAAATGTTGGATGGGGACAGCCATTGAATCCACTAAGAAAGTGGGACTGAGGGGTTTGTGTGTGAATTGAGCAGGGGCAGGTGGGGGAGACTGTCCTCCAAAGAGCTGGTCCTGAGACAGCTAAATAGGAAGTGGGAGGCTACATCTGTCTCTGGCATCACTGTAGAATGTTGTTCTTAGTGCTGATTTCCCAAATAGAAGAAGGATGCTGCTGAACTGGGGAGGGTTCAGAGAGAAAAGCCACGGGAATGATGAAAGGTCTGGAAAACATGTCTTATTGTGATAGACGTAAGAAGCTCGCTCTGTTTATCTAACAAGGAGAAGATCAAGAGGTGAGTTGATCACAATCTATAAATATGTACATAGGGAACAGAAATTTGATCACAGTTTGCTCTTTGCTGTGGCAGACAAAGGATGTGATAAGGTCCAACTGCCAGAAGATGAAACCAGGCATCCTCAGATGAGAAGAAAGCTGTGTATTTTTAAACAGATGAAAATTAAGCACTGGAACTGCTTACTGAAGGTTATGGTAGATTTCCTATCCTTTGCTATTTCAGAACATAGATTGGTGTTTCTTATTGAAGACATGCTCTAAATTACTACTTAACAACCTTCCCTTCTCCCTTCCTACCAGAGGTTCACCAAACCCCTTCAGAAAAAAAGAAATTGACAGATGGCCTGGTAGAGTACTTACACAACAGCTTTCATTTGCAATCAGCTCAAAATTAGGATGAACTCTGAATGTTTGTTTATTCTCTTTATTTCCCCTGATTTTATTCACTTATTTGTTTACATGTGGGGAAACGCATACAGGCACATGTGATCATGTACACACACACAGGTGTGTCTCCTGATACAAAGCTACTGATAAAATGACTGCAAAAAATTAGAGTAAACTGGTTTGCTAAATTTCAAAGATATTTTATTCCTAACTGAAAATGTCCAGGTTCCTCTAATAGTGATGTAATAAAAAGTTTCATATCAATTTTTAAAAATCATGGCTTGAGTTGAAGTCAACCAAAATGAAACACTTGGCTGAAATTTTTCTCATAGGATTTTTCTCTTATAGCAAATTCAAAATCTTCCTGTGGAAAATTTCAGTTTTGCAGCAAGTGCATTCCCATTATAAAATAACTGAGCTGTGAAACTCCCAGCCGACTCTAGTAATGATGGCCATCACAGAGAGGGGGAGAGGGAGTGGATTTCTTTGCACTCTCTCACTCAACAGAGAGAATTGAGCTTCTCCCTTCCCTTTGTTTTAGCAGTCAAGTTCCCTGCTTCTTCTTAAGCACAAAAACCATATGTGTAAGCATTTATTGCTTGGGTATCAAACTGATAATATATTAAAAGGATTATGATTTACTGCTGTAATTATTGGCCTCCCAACTTTCACCCACAATTATTGTGTGCATATATCTTCCGGCTTGCAAAATCCCCACTTGCCCATATAAATGATGTGATTGCATTACTCTCTACTTTCTTTGCTGCCCTAACTGCTCATTAGAGCAAACACCTCAAAGTGTGCATGTAAATATGTCGGGACTGCTTGGACTATCTGGCTCACTCTCTCTTTTTCTCTCTCTTTGTTACTTTTCCCTCTTTTCCCTTGCCATCATCCCACTTTTTTTCCCGCTATTGTATATGACACTACATTTTTCTTTCAATTTTTCCAAGTGTCCAAACGTTTCTGCCTGGTTTATTTTTGTGTGACACTGTTTTAGAGTGCCCAGTTCATTTCCTCTGGGACCATTCTGCTTTTATATTTCTTCATGTGGATGCTTATTTCCTCCTGCTCAGCTCCTCCAGTACACAGTTTTCCTCCTCTGACTTGAATTTCTTTGTTCTGATGTTATATTTTCCCCCCATGGTCAGATCACTTCTACCTCTCCCCATCTCCTGTTCTTCCTCGTTCCTTTACATTTCTCCTTCCTTTACGTTTCTTCTTCCTGTACATCCATTTTGCTCACCTTGCTCTGTCTCTGCAAAGGAGCTTCAACCTCCAGCCCTCTACTTTTCCCTGTTTATTTTCTTTCACTCTGTTCTTTCTCCTTTTCCTGCCTTATGTTTTTCTTCTCCTTTCTGTGCCTTCTGCCTTTGCCTGTTTCAAGGCTTTTTGCTTGATGGGGATGTGCCACATTCCCCTGGGAGAGGTGAGGGCTGAGGACAATGTCCCCCAGGCTGATCCCACATCTCATGGGTGCAGGATGGAGGTGTTAAGGAACTCAGTGGAAAGGAAATCAAAGGATACTATTGCATGACCTGGTGTAGCAGCTGTGTCCCACCCAGCCCTGCTGCACCCCAGAGGTGTCTGCACTTGAAAGAACTCAGGAGCTTGTCTAGCCCCTTACATCCCAGGGCCCAGGAGCGCACCCCATGCTGGCCATCACTAATAGGCAAGTGAAAGCCCCTCGAGGGCCACTCACCTCCCTCTTGTAAATCCGCATGTGGTTTGAAGGGATACTTTATGAGGTGCCTCTGTATACTTGATCCCTTGTATTTTTTTCCTGCAGTGAAGCCTGAGGTTGTCCTTCACAGCTCCTGCAGTAAACCAGGGCTTTGGGATCCAGAGTCCCAGGGACACTGCAGGCTGAGTGATGGCTTCATAGAAGTTGCAGGAGCTCTCATCAGGGAGCTGCTGTGCAGCCCATGTCTGTCCTCCCCAGAGCACCGCTGCCGAGTGCTAAAAGTCCGGTTAGAAGACAGGTGAGGCTGGTCTGGCAAAGCTTTGTCTCTTTGCTCCTCCAGTGCGCGGGCACTGTATCTCTTGGAGGGTTTCTGTCTGCTGCCAGCAGGGGACAGCAGCTGTTTCAGATCCTTTGTCCCCTCTCTGGTCCTCAGCTGAACTAGCCAATAGCTAAGGTGATCCTACCAGTGAAAACTGAAAAAATAACTAGGAGAGGAACAGAAGACCTTGAAAGAGGTGATGGTAAGGAAGTGCATGGGAAGATCAGCTCCTGTACCTCCTCCATGGCCATTCACTGAATGCCCACAGAGCATCTTCTCTGCAAAGCAGCAGGCCTTGCACAAAGGAAGGTGTAGCTGATAGCTGACATTGCCTTTCCTACATGAGTAATGATAGTGGGACTCTTGGGATCCCCTCTTTGCATCCTGGGAAGATGTATAAGTGCTTTGTGAAACCCAACATCTGTTTAAGATTCATAAGGACCCTCAGAATGAAAATCCCACAGAAATGACCAATGATGTAGCTCCCTGAAAAGAGTTTTTGAGTAGTGATTGTAAATAAGCAAAAAAGGAACTTGACATGCTCCAAAATATCTTTTTCAAAAGTCTCAAACATGGTGGACACAGGCTGCAGCATTTATGGAAAAAACAAACAAACCAGTGCATCCATCCCCCACTCCTCCAGGCTGATGATGTTGCAAGAAGAAAATGAAAGGGCTACAGACAGAGTTTTTGGAGTCACTGTCCTATCAACTAGTGATTATCAGATTGTCTGCCTGTAATGGCATATCCAGTCATATGTTTTCCTCATCAAACCTAAAATAAATGAAAGGAGGAAACGAAGGAGTGTAAGAGTTCAGCACTTCATTCTTCATACTTCAAGAGCTGCAGCAACAAATGCTAAGGGAAAATTCCCATGTGAGAAATGATACCAGTTCAAGGTCAAATAAGCTGATGCATGGAAGTACATTATAAGAAAACTAGAAAGCTATTTTGGGGACAGTCATTGTTTATTGAATGCTTGGAGAGATTGTTTTGATATTCTGTGCCTGAGCGCTGGGCTAGCAGTTAAGCTAGCATTTCTAAGGCAACAGGCTAGGAACTGGCAATTCTTTATGCTGCTCCCGAGGACCAGAGGCTAAACTGATCCTTCTTTTCTGATCCTCAGAAAAGCCCCCATTTTCATACTTGGGACCATCAACATTATACATTCCCGTAGAACATTTCAGCACTGCATAAAGGATTAATTTTTTAATTTCTTAGTGTGACAGACTGTTTCATGGGGAAACACTATATGTTTTTGTTACTACAGTCTCTCACTAAAAGCAGCGTGGAGCCACATAATCCAGGGATAAAGTGTGTAAGAGAGGTTGTACCTTGGAGAATGTAGTACTTCATGGAGCTCTCACACACAGAATGGTGCAAAATGTATTACTGTTTTCCTCCGTCCGCATGGGGTGTGGGGAACTTTTGAGTCCCCCCTTCCTACCAGAGCCACCCCTTATGAATCAGGCACCACAGAAGCCAGGAGAAAGTGCTAATGATGGACAAGGAGGCCAAATTTCAGCAGACATAGGAGCACGACAGGGTGCCTACAACACTGATACGTGCCTGCCCACACTCTCCTTGCACCCCTGCGGTATATATTAGACCTTGGACAATATAGGGGGGTGTCCTGGGACACCTCATGGCAGCATAGGCAGTGCTGAGAGTGGGATCCAGCTAGCCTTCGTGTGGGTCACAGCACTGTCTGCCTTGGGGCAGGAGCATAAGCAGAGAGTGGCCCAGAGGTTGCTATCCAGATGTTTTTCTTTTGGCGTTGTTAGGACTGCAAGCTCAGTTGAGCACTGATTGCACTAACCAAAACTCTGCCTGAAGCTAAACTGGGGGTCAGGTCATGCAGGAAAATTGGTCTCATCTTCCACCTTCCTGCGGGACCCAGTGTGGCTTGTGGTTTCTCCAGGGGTGGCTTTTCCTCCTAGAAACACCACAGTGGGCCTGAGGAAGTCTTCCCAACAAGAGCATCATTGATGGCACTACAGTTCTGTTGCCCATTTCAGATTTACTGAACAAACAGACAGCTTGTAGGAAAAAAATCCCCTATGAGGGCTAATAATAACAACATTTGCGCTGCTCCACCCTTGCTCTGTTCAGTCATTGCAGATGGTGAGGGCGTCCGCACAGGGACTGACCACCACACGTGCTGGGGCGCCGGGCTGCCCCTAGCCTGGGAACGCCTCCCTGTTATTATTAATAATAATCTCGCAAGACTGGCATGTGCTGCCTGGGCTTCCTGTGGCAGCTGAAGCAGAGTTTGTAAAACAGGTCTAATTTTAGAGCAGCCTGGGCTGAGCACAGAGTGAGTCCAGACCCGGGAAATTTTGAGTTTTCATTGTTTCCTCAGCTGTGGGTGAAGAAGTCTCATGGACATTTGGGAGAGTTTTTCCCAGATACGTGAGCCCTCGCCTCTAGCTGCATCTCACACAAGCTCTGTCTCCAAACCCCTGGTGACATCAGCCTCCTTTTTTCCTTTTGTTTCCATGCCTTTAAAGTGGGAGACTGTTATTTTCCTACCGCGCTTCAAGAAGGGAGAAATTAGTTGTTAGCATTAATAATGAATGTTGCTCAAGTATTTGAATAACAAGATGTTCAGGGCTTTGTTTTGTGAGGTAGTGCTTCAGATGTAATGCAATTTGTTTGAGCTTCCTGGGAAATTATGAAATGTATGTTTATGTGTGTGTGTGGAGGGGACAGGAAATCTGAGACTTGTTTTTATACGTGCAGGGAAAGATTTACAGAACTGTGTTTTCTGACGTCGTCTTGCCATCAGTCAGTTTAATGGTGCTGTGTGCTGCTGAGCTTTTAATGTTTTGACGTTTGGCAATAGCAGAGGGAAAACCTACAGTGAGGCTGGTCCCTGCTCGAGTGCTGTATATTTGGAAACCATAACTAGCCCCTGCTATATCACTGCACACGTAGCTCCAACACACTGTCACGTGAAAGGCTGTCCAGCAGCGCGGTGAGTGCAGAGTCATTTTGATTGGCATATTAGAATATGTTGCACAAAGGAAAACACTCTTTGCACAAGAGGTTTTTCTTGTAAACAAACTGACCGGCAGGCTAAAACAAAACTATTGAGCCATAGCAAAGAAAAAGGAAAAGTCACACTGCCCTTGTGTTCATCAGGCTGTTGTCAGTCGCTGAAGTCTGCTATTACTGACCTTAAGTAGCTCTATTTTGTTACTGAAAGAGGTTTTCCATTTTTCTGTATTAATCTGAGCTTAGAATATCCCATGCTTTTTATTGCAGGCTTTCATCTCTGTTGTGTCAACATCCCCCAGAAAACAGGAGTGAGCTCACAGTATGACGTTGTTGGAGGTGACAGACAGCGCCAACTTTATTTTCACTTCTGGTTTTTACTAAGTGGCTGTACAGCATTGTCATTTAATACTTCTATACCAATTAAACCTGGCATTTAAAAATATTGTTATCAGGCTTTAAATGTCTTCCTTTGGTCCAGGAACCAGAACAGGCCATTTGCAAGGCCATTTGTTTGGGAACTGAGCATCAGGAAAGTAAGAAAGGAACGAAAAAGGCTCTTTGAGCACAAGGTGATGAGCACTGGTTACGACGGCTGGATTTAAGTCAGGCATCAGACCACAGAGGAGTTACAGGGTATTTCTATGAAGTGCTTAATTACACTGAAGCTGTATTGCAGATGGACAAGGGAAGATATTCAGTGGTATAAAATAACTCTCCCTATTCTCTGGCCCTGAAGGCAGAGAGTTTCTAGCAGTTTCTCTCCCTGCAATGCTACTTCTTGGATTTTTAGATGTTACGGCTGGAGGGACTTCTGCTATTATCTATTACAACACAGCCTGTGGGACTGAATCACCCCCTAGAACAAAGAGGAGATAGCCCTTCTTTAAATAGCACACATAGTAGAGAGTCTGCCCCATTCCTAGATAAATTGTTGCAGTGCTTAATTCCCTCCCTTGTTAAAATCTTGGCATTGATCTAGTTTGGATTAATCTAGTGTCGGATTCCACCTACTGGATGTCGTGTCTCCATTTCCTAATTCAGAGATTCTCCTGGAATCAGAAATATAATACAGCTACTTGCAAGCTGAAACCGAACAAAATTTGGAATTTTCACACAGTGGGCAGATACGACTTGTCAACATTTGTTTTCACTCCAAACTATGCAAAAAAAGCTGCCTTATTAACATAAAGAAATCCCAGAATGGAAACAGATGAAAAAACAAACAAATCTAAACAAAATTATCATTTTCTTTAATGTAGGACCATTGGTGTTTGAATATGCTGAACTGATTGAGCAGAGCCTTCTTTTGTGTCAGTTCAATATTAAAAACAAATATTTTCCCATAATGCTGCATTGCCCCGGGGAACTGTAGCCTGAACAAATTCTATCGTTATTCAACTTAAGCAGAGGCTTCTTGGCTGGACTACAACTCCTGTAATGTTATATACAACTCAGAATTAAGTGACAAATTACCCTGTGGCTGGACTGTAGGAGAAAACAGGTACCTACGCTGCAGAGAAATGTGTTCAGAAGAAGGTGAAGTTTAAAGTTTCCTTGAACAGAACAAATTGAGGTGGAGTGTGTTATAATGAAATATTTCATTTTACTTGTCCTTAAAAAAAAAAATCAACTTTTTTTTTTTTTCCAATAGAAATTTGTGTGGAAATTTCATTTTGTCTTGTTGAGACAGAATACCCAGCCAGCTCTGTTATAAACCACAAACAAATCACCATTTATTCTCCTACTGGATAAATTAAATTAATTGAGGTTGGGTTTTTTTTTTGTATCTCACTAACAGCTTTTGCCAATTGCAAGTATATTTGTAATTCTTTCTTGAACTCTTTCCAGTTTGTCAATAGTATTTTTTTAAATATGGACATTGAAGCTAGACTTGCTGTCCTTCTGCTGTTAACAGTCCAAGAAACAGTGAGCATCTGCCTTTCCATCCTTGTGTTTTATAGTCCCCTACTCGCACATACCAGGATCACGTTTTCCCTCTTTGTCAGTGCATTGCATGGGGAACTCTTGTGCAGCTCAGCTGGTTATCAGCCATGACCCCTAAATCCTTTTCTAAGTCTCTGTTTCTAAAATATAGCCCACATCCTCAGTGTACAAACTATCTGGGATATTCAGAATTATGCTTAACTGTACTTTTTTTTTTTCTTTTTTTTTTCTTTTTTTCTTTCCCCTAGTGAGCTCAGGTTACCATACAAACCAGATTGCTTGTAGAATAGGTCTGTTTTTCTCATTATTTACCACTCCATGATTTTTGTGTCATCTGAAGACTTTGCAAGGAATGGGTGTAGATTTTTTATACTGGATCACAGATTAATGTATTAAATAATCAGAGTAAATCCAAATGGGCCTCCTGTAAAATATCCCCACTGTAAGAGCACTCTCCATTGAGTTACCCTGGGGACTTCTCAATTTTTAGTATGTTTAGTATGTGCTACACTGTTTTTCCAGAAGATCGATTTTCTGGTATGTTGTGCCATGCTGAACTTGGACATTAGCAGGAGTGTACTACATTGGAAGAGCTGTGTAAGTTGGTTAACCTTTGTAGCTCCTGTCTGAAAACACACAGCTGACTTCAGGGATATAAAGTATTGAATTAGAACTGTCATGTTATTTAATGTATCCACCAACATACCATTTTCCACCCAACTGCAGAACAACCCTATTCTGCCTCATTGTCAAAGACCTTATCCTTTTTTCTACCCTCATTATTGTCTCACACTTATGGGAATTGTGTTTATAACATCTGATGTGTTTATAATGCTAGTGATATAAACAGTGAAAATATACTTGGTGCTTTGATACTTGACTGCTAATGGTATCACATTATTCTTTGCACCTATCAATGCACTCTTCATTGCATTTAAATTTTAACCTGGAAGGCTGATGGATTTTCTTAAGCAGGTAGAAGAAGAAGGCACAGAAAGAGTTTTCAGTGTTTAAGAGTAGAAACAGCTGGAGCTGAAAGTGTGACTAGTGTGCTGCAATCCTGCAGAGGGATACTCCTCTGTAAAACACAGCCATGGTGAGGATATGAAATTGCATCTGGTGTCCAGCCTATTCTTCTTGCAAGGAAGTTTGACACCATCTTCCTATTCACCTACATGAAATATCAGAATTTCCCATGACAAGTCTAGACTGCTGACAGTTTTTAAATTAATAAATAAAGTCTGTGTTAATGGTTTACACTCAGATGACATGAAGCTGAAGTTTTGCTTTCACCTGTCCAACAGATGAGGTGGGTTCATGTTGTGGTTTAACTCAGCTAGCAATTAAAATCATGATAGCTGCTCACTCACTCCACCTGATGCCCCAAGTAGGGGAGAGAGTCGAGAGGGAAGGGAGAAACTTGTGGGCTGAGATAAAAACAGTTTAATAAAATAACAAAATAATCCTAGTATATAATACTAATACTAATACTAATACTAATGCTAATGCTAATACTATATAAAATAAAATATAAAATAAGTGATACTCAATGCAATTCCTCACAAACTCCATCTGCAATGAGCAGCCAGTCATGGGAAGAGAGCACCCTGGTTCTGAACAGCTGATCCCAGGGAGACAGTTAAAAGGCCAAAAAGGCAGAAAAGCCCAGAGGAAAACTGCAAACCAGCAGAACAGCAAAATGCTGAATTAACAAAACTGTTAATAACTGAACTAACAGAACTCCCGAAAAGGATTCAACTGGAACTGAGCTGAACTGCAATGGGTCTAACCATTTGAAAAATCCAACACACATTACTCATGAAACTTGATGTTAATGGTATGGGACATTTTCATTGGTCAGTCAAGGTCTGTCCCATCTATGCCCCCCTTCCTAGCTGCCTTGCACCTGCAGATAGACAGCCCAGAAAGACGTTGGTCTCCCAGACAATGGCTTAGATACCAGCAAGTGCCCCATCCCTGGAGACATTCCAAGCCAGGCTGGACGGGGCTCTGAGCAATCTGATCTAGTTGAAGATGTCCCTGCTTGTTGCATAGGTGCTGGACTAGATGACCTTAGAAGGTCCCTTCCAACCCAAACTAGTCTATGATTCTAAGTTCTTACATGGTCTTCGTTCCTACTCAAAACCACTGGAAAGTTACTTGAGAAAGAAACCATTAACTCTATCTTGCAATGCTGTCTTATTACTCTCAAACTAAATCCAAACAACAACCATGCTTGCTACAAAAAAAGAAGCGTTTCTAACTGTATGTAGAAAATCAGCTTGATTTCAGTCAAACCAGCACAGTTCATTGGGAAACATTTACCAAACCAGGAGCTGCAGATGGCAGTGTCTCTGCTTACGGTCCTGTGGGCTCTGTTTCTTTCATGCCTCCTCAGCAAGAGATGACAGCTGTGACCATGGTCAGGCTTGCAATGCCAGCTTATAACATGTGAGACCACAGGCTGAGCAGCACAGCTGGAAAACCACATGGTGACCTCAGTTCAAAGCTTGCTTTGAGGCAGCAGGTACAGAGAAAGCAGAGTTCAAGGCAACCCATGTTGCTATTAGTAAGCAGAGGCTAGGGCTGGTGGCACCCAATGTGGAGTCTGGGTGGGAGGTGTCTGCTGGAAGCATGTTTTGGGATCATTGTCATTGGGTACCACAAGGTGTTGAGCATCTTCCACTTGCAGTGATTTCTCTGGGACCTGCATTCAGCCCCTTTCAAGAAGCTATAGAAAACTCACATGTTGGTATTCACTGTGGAAACCCCTCTTGAACTTGGTTAGGCATACAGAAAATATGTGGTGGTAAAGGCTCGCGTTGGTAGTACAGGAACATGGGTTCATCATTCTGCCCCTTCATATCAGTCTTGCAGGATGTTCTCAATAGCTACCAATGATGTAGGGAAGTGATCATCCCTGGGTATCCAGAGAGTTCAAGGAAGTGTGCATGATGTGACTGAGAGCAGGAAGCTCATATACAGCAGACCATATATGCAAGATTTCTACAGGGGAATGATTCAAAATCAAAAGGAGTAGAAAGAGCCAGCTCCCTGGTCAATGAAGAGAGAGACTCTCTGATTTCAAGAAGAGGTATAGCTTTAAGCAATATGGCAGAGGGGAACCTCTTTCTCTCCAAGGTAGCCTTAGGCTAAAGTCAGCTGTGGTGGACAGTCCACAGAAAACAAATTGGTGCCATGTGGCTTACATGCACAGTCCTGAAACAACCCAGAGTCATGGATCAAAAACGAAAGTACTCATTGTTTGCACAAAGAGTTTTGCTGAATACTTCGAATACAGTCGTGCGTGAACCTAGGGAAAGCAATGAAAGGGAAAACAGTTGTTCAGGAGCATAATTTAATCTGTTTTTATTCCTTCTTCCTAATTCTTTGGACTGAAAGGTTGTTAGCAATATTTTAGAAGCTGGATACAAAATCTAAGTTAAACTCATCCCTGTTCAGAGGCCCAGCCTTGAGGTTTTTATTACACTAAGGTGCCATGAAAGCCTGGTTTTGAAGGTTGCCCTGGTGCATAGGTCTGGTCATGCTCATCCTCTGTGATCTGGTGATATCTCAGCTGCCTGCAGGCCCCTGGTTTCTTACCATGTCCCTATTTGCATAAGAAAAGGCTTCCTATTTTAAAACCTTCCCTAACCTACAAATTAGTGCAGATGAATGGCCTCTTGTTGGAACTGGAGTGGTTATCCTAGTTCCAACAATAGCACAGCCAATGCCAGATTTTAAACCCTCATAATGCATATAATTGTGCGATATTATACCAGAGGGGAAATTTGTTCTCTAGTCCAGCTGGTGATTAGCTTTACATTGAGGCATTGGGATTGGATACCCCTTGAAACTTTATCCTGGTTAACGTAAATACAGCTGGTATTTTTTGGTATAACAATTCAGCCCTTACTCCTGAGAGCAGTTCCACTGGGACAGACCTGGAAGTCCTTGCTCGGATTTTACTCAAGCAAAACTCTTGCTACCTTCAGTTAAAGTTCTGACCCAGTAAAGTCCAAGTGTGAGCACCAGGAGATGATTCACCAGCATTTCTTTGTTTGTTGGACACTGTTTAATCACTTGAATAAAGACTACAATACCAAACCTCAAACTAGATGTAAATACCTGCTAGAAATGTAGGAACTGCTAAGTCGTATTTTATTAATAGCTCATCTACACCAGTATGCCTGCATCACTGTCAGCAGCCACGACACTTCTTTGAAGGTTACTCATAACTTAGTTTTCTGTGCTTACCTGCTTATTCTCTAGGATTACATTAAACCAATAATTAATGGATGGCTGATAAACAGAACCACAGTACTTATGTCTTTTCCCTTCGGCATAACCACTTCTGAATGTGTTTGGTCCTACTGTTCCTTCTCCCTCTAATCTCTTTGAAACTTATGAACTGAGTTCAGTTCAAAGCATTTACTTTGATGGATATTTCCAAAGGAGGAATTGTCTGCTATGAAAAATTTCCTCATGTATCACCCTGGTTTGTATTTTTAAATTTCATTTTTCTGAAAATAAAATTCCAAATGATTTTTTGACAGTTAAATTGCAACGTTGTTGATGTTTTTGTGTTTAGCCCATTTTAAGAAAAATCTTTTTTCCGTAAAGCCCAATACTGAACAAAAAAAGCATACAAAACCCAATGTCAGCTGAGAGGAAATGAGATTCTTCCTTAACTCTCATTCTGACTTTTAAAAAATGATGGCTTAAAAATGTATTTCAAAATTTATTTTGAAAAATGAAAAATGTCAATGGCACTGTATTTTTTCAAGTGAAATAGGTCTGAAACTCCTTAAGAGCAAATAGAAGAGAAAAAGCTCTGCCCTAAGAAAATCATTAAATCTGTTTGCTATGGATATATTTATTTCAAAGATATGTGGTAGCAGCAATCTTCAAAAGGTATTTGAGAATTGCAAACAAATGTGTCTTCTTTCGCTTGTTACATTTTGTTTCATTTTGAGTGCATTTTTTTTTTTTATTCTAGAAGAGTATGGATAGAAATGTACTCTTGGACTTCTATACACACTGTATTTTATATATCTCTAACATATGTTTTCCTTTGTCCATTGTAAAATAAATGGTCCTGTTTATTCTTTTTTTACTTATATCTCCTGTAGAAATTCCCTCCCACACTATTAATTCTTTGAATCACTTTCATTGCAGCATTTGGAACCATTTTAAATGTCTTCTATGTCTTGTTAAAGAGGATCAAAAAGGACTCCAGAGCTGTAGATGAGAGTACATCTTCAGCCTTTCCATAACATAACAGTCTATACTATGTTTAATTCTTTTTTTAAAAAAATATTAAAGTTGCATCTTCGTGCAATGACCCACCCAAAATAACACCTTCATGCTGAAAATACAGGAGAGTTAGGACTGTCGGACTGGTTGGGTCAGACCAAAAGTCACCGTAACCTAATATTTTTTTTTTAGTAGGGAGTAAAGAGCAGCTGAGCGGGAAGAGCTGAGCACAGGGCAGGATGCTTCCCCCCTCCGCCCTTCCTGCAGTCTGTCTCAGGTTGCAGCTAAGCCATCACTTTCATAGCCACTAATGGCCTATTCTCCACTAATCGGGATAATTCCTTTTTGACCACTTTTATACCTTTGCCTTCCACAAACCTCTTTTGCAATCAGTTATGGGACTTGGCCTGTGCTGCATGAAAAACTACACCTTCGTTTGCCTTGAACTGGTGTAACGGATGCCCCTTGGATCTGGTACTGTGAGAAGCAACAGTATCATTCCCTATCTACATCTGTTGCACCATTTGGGATTTTATTTTATTCTCCATACAGTTCTCTTTATCATTTCCTTAAAGACCCAGAAGGTTCAAAGTAAATGTCAAAGTAAATCTCTAGTGAGGTAGGAAAATAAAGGAGAGAAAGAAACCTCTGATTTACTGAATGTATTACGATAGATTTGATTAAATTATTGAGAGTAAAAACTAATTGGACTTAATTGTGAGGCCAGTTGCTCTAGTAGAAACATATGTAGAGTTTATATATTTGGCTGGTATACTCTGTGGAGGTTATGCTGGCCAATGGAAAGATATAAAGGAACTTGGCAGAGTAAATAATGCAATTCATTGAACTAAATGTTTTGGATAAATCAATGGGCATTGGTATTCATGTCTAAGCACAGGGCTGAAGGGAAATCTTTTGGGGAAAGTTCTGATATTGATGAGTGTACCAGAAGGTGGGAAAGAAAGAAAGAGAGAAAGAAAAAGGAAGAAAGACGAAGGAAGAAAGGAAGAAATGAAAGAAGAAGACAGAAAGGAAGAAGGAAAGAAGGAAAGAAGGAAAGAAAGAAGGAAAGAAAAGGAAAGAAAGAAGGGAAGAAGGGAAGAAGGGAAGAAGGGAAGAAAGAAAGAAAGAAAGAAAGAAAGAAAGAAAGAAAGAAAGAAAGAAAGAAAGAAAGAAAAGCTAAAAATCTCCTTAGAAATAATTTCTCGTTTGCTTTTGTCTTATGAGAGGCTTGTTGCTTAGTTGTGCTGCTTGTGAAAGTGCCAGCTGCTTTATAAATGGATCGTGTTACCCCAACATCTGAGGGTGGTTTTGAATCCCAGAATATCCCATTTTCCAGGGATCTGAACCATACCAACAATGGGGACAGGCCTGTAACACAAGAGCAGCACCCCTCCTCACCGTATTTTCATGAGCTTTTTGGAACTGATATTGGTGCTCTTTGACTTGTTGAGTACAGTGAGATGTATTCAGCAGCTATACTTGTACACAGCCTTGTTGAGAAATTTTACATTGAGAGATATACATGTATTCATTCAAAATGCCTGAATAACTGGTAGTGTATGAGCTTTCTTCTATCTCCTTAATGTCTGTCCTTCAGTGGTGTACTGTAATTTTGAATCAAGTACTAAATTCTCTCTGCAGCCCAAAATTTTCACCGTTCACTAAACAATAATTGCCAAGTCCCTGAGTAAAACATTTCTGCTAAATGCATGCATTACACATTAAAAACTGTCTAAATTGGGCATATCTTGGAATTTAGCATGGAGCTGGCTGGAGTGTCTTATGATTTCTTTTCAGTCTTCAATAAAATTATTCGGAATGAAAGGACACAAAATATCCTAAAGGAAGAAAGGGAGGACATGGCCAGTCTGCATTACAATAAGCTCAGCAGACTCCCTGAGGGAAACTAAGGAAGCTGGTACCATGCTAATTCCTTGCTGGACCCTCACCCTCAAAGTGATGAAGAGGCACACACCTTTCACTGATGTCAGGAACAAAGCCAAGGAGAGGTTCAGATCTTTTTTGGGCTGCACGGGAGCCTCATGTCAGCAACACTGGTGTCCAGGTTGATAGGAAAGGGGTAGGTTCATCCAGCTGGAGAAGTGGACAAACTTCTTCAGAATGGGCACAGAGTAGCAGGACTATATGATGCACCATGTGGCTAGCTGATCCATGCCTTGCACAAGGTATATGATGGACTAATATGCTTATCTTACCAGTATAAAGTCTAGAGGAAGTTCAGGCCCCAGAGCTGTGTGGGGTCCATGGAGATGGGTGGGTTGTGTCCTAGGTCCAGGAGGGAGCATCTTGCAGCAGGCATGAGGGCTGGGCTCAGTGGCTGTGGCTGAGCCCTTGTGGTCAATGGGGAGCCAGGGAGGGTGGCTGCAGCTCTCCGCAAGGAGCTCATCACCTCGCTCCTCCAGGCACAGAGGCTGCCCTTGGCACGCTGGTGGGAATTCATGGCCCTGGCCATGAGCATGAGGAGATGCAGGTAGGGAGCAGGTCTCAGGGGCAGGTTTGGGGCATAGAGTCTCTTGCACTTGAGTAACAGCTCCTCAAGCCCTGTGACCACTTTGGTAGTGCTCAGGTGATTTATCAGTACTTGTCTTAGCACACTTTTTCCTCTCTGACATTAAAATGATTACCTATCTGGCTATCTGAAACATTAGGAATTTTCATAGTAAAGAATCCCTGCCTGTTGCCTTCATTATTGTGTGAATCAAAACAATTTTGAAGATACAAGTATTTTCCATCAAGACTATGAATAACACCACTTGGCAAACAATCCCTATAACAAAGAATAAGCCTCCAACTTTTTTAGTGACTTTACATACAATGTGCCTTAATTACTGGCAAGCATGTCAAGAGCCTATTCCCACATGTGTCAACACTTCCTTAATACACTATAATTCATCATGTTAGCATGGCAGAAACAAGGTACTCTACATCTTTACACACATCCTTCTCCAAGTTCTGGTCCTGAACTGAGTATTAAATGAACAGAAAGTCTTCATCTAGTGAACAAAGAACAGACCACAGCATCGAAACAGTAAGGTCCCCCGAGTCAATCAAAGTCATACATCACAGAGCACTTTATCATATTCTTCACAACACTGTCTAAATCCAAGAAGCACTACTTTACTGTCAAAAGGACATTCACTTAATAACAGCAGTAAATCCAGAAAGGCAGGCTAATTTTAGACAGAAAACTTGGCTAAGAGAGAACCCTATCGTTTCCCACTCCTGACATTTTTATTCATTGAGTTCATTTTCATGCTAGTTGTGTGATTAAATGCAGATAGGGATTTCTTTCCTTTTAATAAAAAAATACATGATTCTGAAAAAAGCCAAAATTGCAAATAAGGACCTGATCCTTTTCCCACAGAAATAAACAATAGTTTTGTTGTTGGCTTCAGTGATGACAGGAATCGAATCCATGATTCTCTGTTGGAAGAAAAGGTTAAAATTCCATTTCAAAACTCTTCTTGGACCATACGTTAACTCTCTGGCAGTTCTGGGGGCAACGAAGAACCAGCATGATTTCTTTTCTAATCTGCCTGCATGTGTGTGCAAATGTATGCAGCAGCATAGGGAGCCATATCATAAAGAAGCAAGTGAAAATAAATCTGTCCTCAGTGTGTTGAAGTGAAATGTTTTATTTGCACTCGTAAACCAAAGTGCTTGCTGTATTTTTGCATTGCCGTTTTATTGTCAACAATGATACAGTCTCCGTTCCTTATGTATAGATCCTTGTACAGAAACGAGGATCTAAGGTGAAGGAAAGAGGTACCATATAGCAAAAGTAAATGTGAGAAACTCTGAGCCTTTTGAAAAACCAAATGCGAGCTCCAGAGAGAGTGTATGTCTTCCCTATTAGTCACTGAATCAAAAGTAACCAGATTTCATATGTATTCAGAACAGGATCCAATTATTTTCTTGGATAGTGATTGTTTGGGTAGAAATTACTGAAATTCCACTAAGGACCGAATTTTGAGCTTCCTTATGCCACTTCAAAAATGTTAGCACTCTGTTGAATCAGCTGACCTACTCTGTAACAAGCTTAAAAGAGATTTTAAAAGGAGGTGCTCAGACAAATGAGTATTTTTAAAATGATATGTATCCTTCTATAGACATTTTTTTAAAAAAAGGTTTTTATTTTAAGTAAAAAATGTTGTTTCCTTCAATGTTGTACCTTGCCCTGTAACAGTGAAAAAGCATCTATATTTCTACCACAGCAGTCCTGACTGAATGGGCTTTGTGGCAGGAAAACATGACAAAGACTCCTCCACCTATATTTCATCTGCTCCATAGATATTTCATGCAGGTTGTCCGTTTCTTTATGGTAGCAGGTAGAGCTGGACAAGTAGTTCCTAATAATTAAATCAAAAAATTTCACCTCCACTTTTCTGTTCACAAAGTTTCCATCATCTGAGCACAATTTTCTTTCATATGATCATTACTGAAATTTATTCAGAGTGATTCATCAAATAATTTCTATGAATAATTCTTGGTCTGTAGTTTGTTTGCAATCAGTTGGTCATGAGTATATTGATACTGGAAATTCAAGCTGTTTTGGCTGGATGCAAAGAATGTTCCCTGAACGACTATGTTTAACATTCAGAATCTTTTTTCCAGTGCAGTTTCTCTCCAACACAAGTCTCAGCTTAACTTTGCATAAGTATTCTGCAATATTAATTTTGGGTGATTTTTGGTGAACATTCCTTGATACAAAAGTAGCAGGTTCACGTACTCACAAAAAATGAATGCAGGAGGATTTGCAAACACAGGTCAGGCCAAATTTCTGTCTGCACCTGAATGAATATTTTCAGGACCTCATACTGAAGTGACAAGGTTATGTTGCAGCTTTGGCGTCATTCTGCTCCTAATTAATTTCACTGTAGTTTTACAATTGACACGAGAGAATGCTAAACAGATTCTGAGCACAGAAATGTAGATGTTTTTCTGATTGCTGTGCATAAATTAATCTGCAGCCTCATTACAACATGTGCAAAAAGGACATGTTATCATTGCTTCATGTGTAAAACGCATTACAAAAACACCAATGCATTTGATCCACAGTAAGGCACACACATAATATAGTGTGGTTTGGATCCAAATATTTTTACTGTATCTGCCAGAAGTTAAAATGACAGTAGAGCTTGTTTCTTAAGGCAATAGTTTGGTTAAATAGGAACATCCAAAGCCTGTCTGACTGTTTCTATATGAGTCTACATTATTTTTTTTTCCCCCAGTTGTGTGTTTCAGTAAACAGAGCAATGTGGAAGGATTCTTCAAGGTAAAGATGGCTTTGAAGGGCTTTGTTTGTCCCTTGCCTACAATACCTTTCTGGAAAAGCTTTCTTGGTTAGGATGGTTAGGTGTTTCTTGCACTGTTGAATAGGATTACAAGGAGTCTATTCCTCAAGGCACTGATTGTAGCCAAATTCTGGTCTGTTCTGTACAAGGTAAAGCTATGTTGCTTAGCTTTCAAAATATAAAATAACCTATTCATCTCAAATCTCAGAGAGTGCATTTAATCCTGTTATTGTCCTTACTAGATGACTAGATAACTGCTGAAGCAAAGTGTTCCTGTATCAAAGAGGTTTATACTCCCTCATATGTGATAGAGTAAGTAGGGAAGAAAGATGCTTCCCCCTCAGCCTTCTCATCAGGTTTAATAGAAAAATATGGGCCAAAAATATTTTTCTCCGTGGAATTAATATTTTTTCATTGTGTATGCTGATAAATGTTATCTGGCAACTCTGTATGAGTTTTCAGCAGCAACTGGAAATTGCACACGTTAGAAATCTCTACTGCAGACTAGCTGGTTACAGCCCTTGCCCCCTGACGAGAACTGTCTGGTTTGATGAGTATGAGCTATTTCATTTCTACTAAAGGAGAGTTATTGCTTGTGATTTCTTGGCTAATAGTAGTTCCTTCAAATCAAGCGCGGGTGTTTTCTTACACAAGCCCTAATGATCTACAGAGCCTACCAGGCTCATTCCCATTTACGCTAAGGTCAGTGTAAGTAAACACCTTCAGCTAGGTTATAAATTACACTTTGAGGCACTTTATGTTGCTAGGATTCATTAACATAAAGTTCATGTAACAGAGAGCCAGGCACAATTGACTTTAGATCTATGACAAATTCAGTCTCCCTATATCAACCAGGGCAGGAACTCATTGCCCTCCTCTGCAGTGTTTTGGGGGTGGACCTTGGTCCTCTCCAGCCTTTCTGCTGTGGGACACAGCTGAGATATTGGAGGATCGGGGCAAAAGAAGAGACTCCCTTTAGCTCTCTAGTTATTAGGGAAGTGAGAATCTCTGGTGCAAGCTCCTGCTTTGATGAAGCAGATTTGAGTCTCCCAGGGTGCAAGTGGCCTTGCTGAGGGCACAGGGTTTATTTCTCCTGCCAAGCTAAGCCTGTGGATGTGAAATGAGTCCTGCAGTCTCCAGGCTGGCAAATCAGGCCAAATGTAGAAGTGATGCCTGCCCCCTCTCTTGTGACGATGCAATAGATTGAAATGTCGGTGTTGGTTTTGGACTGGCCTTCAAATTCTTTCTTCAGAAAAAAAGCGAGTGAATATTTTGAAAAAAGAGAGCGCTGCTCCCTGTTGCCCCTCTTATCCAGAAGCATGTGATGTATGCAAGATGCAAACCCACCCATTTTGTTTCCTGTGCTATCCTCACATCTCCCTGTAGCCAGAATATATCAGCTGGGCTAGAGGGATCAGGAGAAACAATCTCACTGCCTCCTGGCCAGATCATGGATCAAGGCTCTAAATTCCCTCCAAGGAGGCTTGATTTCCCTCAAAGGAGGACACTGAACCTTGATTACTATAAACATGATAAATATTCTTCCTGCTGAGCTTGTGCATAAAGGAGGCAGTGGTACAGCTACAGTTGCTGCTGCTTCTACTTACACTTGTGTTGAGATGGATTTATCCAACATGCTTGAAGAAGCAGGTACTTGTGGAGAAACCAGCTCTAAGCTTTTCCTAGAACTATCCAAAGGCTCATCGGGATTTTACAGATCTGAATTTTGGAGTGAGGTACCTGAGGTGGCTGTTAATCACCAAGGCATTTCATCATTCCCTCTGCTCCCCAGTATTTTAATATGTCTAACTCAGTAATTTTTTCTCTATTCATGAAGATCAACACATCAATGGCACAACCAGAAGATCATCACCTCTTTTTTCTGTGCTGGCATTTTCTTCAGACATAGGAACATTTTTTTCCCAAGACTTTGCTTTTCTAGCCCTCATGTGTAAGGTAAACCATACCAGCAAATGCAAGACCCTTCCTCCTTCACATTGCCTGGCACAAGACAGGCCAGCTGAAAAGCTAGTTTCACCCTGTGTATCACCAAATACTTAGTAATAGACAAACTTCTGTAATTTTGAGTTTCATTATGAAGGCTTTGCTTTTCTATAATATGCAATAGCACATTAAATAATTACAGTGCAATGATAATTATCTAAGTAAGTGCACATTGTGGTTCAGTATCTCTGTTTTTTATTGTTCTTCACTTGCTTTAATTTGGTAAATCCAGTGATTTGAAACAAGTCTCCAGTATTTTGTGTGAAATAGGAAGGACTTATTGTTCAGTTTGTTAACTTAGTCTTAAATAGCAAAAAACCCCTGACCAGTCAAAGTCAGTCAATAATATAAGTGTTTTGGAAACAATTGTCCAGTCTCACTACAGAGGAAAAAAACAACTTGTGCTGAAAAGAAAAGAAATAATTATTTGCTATGTGTGCAAAGCATGTAACAACCTACTGTCAAGAGCCAAGAAGGGTTTACAAGGGTTTACAAGGAATAAGGCATCCATTACCATTCTCTCTGATCTTCCCATTTGCCTCTGCTATTTGGAAAACACTTCCTTCTTTCACCTCTGCTACTCTATCCAAGCCACAAAGCCTTTGCCTTTCCTAGTGTCCACAGCACTCACTCTTTCACTTCTGCTTTTGATTCAGCTTTTACGAAACCTTGAGGTCACCTCTTCCCCTCCTCTTTCATAAGTGTCTAGATGACAATTCTTTTGCTCTTTGTCATGCATTTGGTTAACTATTGAAGTTGCAGGTGATGCAGCAGGACAAGGCAAAGACTGAAGCAGGCTGGGTCTTGCAGGTCTGGAACATTATGGAATCTTCAGAGGATCTTCATCATGTGAAAGGACAAGAAGATGAATAAAAGGCTCAGGATTAAGTATAGAAGAATCATGAAGATGCTTTCCTGGGATTATTCATGAAGGTTCTTAGAATGTCCAAATGGCAGCCCTTATATGCCATCTCCTTCCCCAGCACAGTGCAGTGTTCCACCCAGAGGGTTCTGCCCAAAGCTTCAGAAGGCCTTCAGTGGGTGGCAGCCTCCCTTTTCTGCAGGTAGGGCCCTTCCCCATTTCCAAGCTGTGCTTAGAGGGCGAATTTGCTGTGACAGTGTAGCATAGCTGCCTGTGCTGTGCTCTGCACATGTGAAGCTGGACAGGTGCCTCCAAAGCCCTGAGGAGATGGGATGGGAGCAATGGAGACTGCAAGTACCAGGCAAACCTCTTGTTGTGGGATGTTGCCACATTTGGTGGGGTAGTACTCTCCAAATAGTGTCTCCTTGGAGAAAGGGCAGCATGGGGCTGGATAGAACTGTCTTGTGAGCAAGGCCAGCCCATGTCCTGCCACACAGGCCATGTTGGCAAAGCAAGATATAATACTGTGACTGTCTGGGAGAGCCTTCATTACTATAGACAGATATGTGTGCAACAATGATATAAAAACACCAACCAACCAGCCAACCAAGCAAAAAAAAACCTCCTAAATCACAAACCAACCAAAACCAAAAACCCAAAAAACTGAGAAAATGTTGGTATGAATAAAAACTACATTTTAAAATATAACGGATCCGCTATGCAAAGTAGTCTCCATGAGACCATACAGGATCAAATTTGCACTTAAATCACAGGAACTCTAGTTCTTTAATAATTTCTAGCTAATTTGGGGACTCTTCCTTGCCATATGGTATTTGACATCCATTTTTCTTTTTAAAGTCACTAAAAGCTTTGCCTAATGACAAAACTCTGGAGACTACACCTTTCCCTCTTCACAACCTCACATTTTTGATAAACCTGAGACTTGTCCATCAGTCAGAACATGAGGGGTTTCTTATCCCTACCAATACTTCATTGTGTGACAATGGGCAGCTAACACTGCTGAACAGTATCTCCAGCTAAGCAAAAATGTCTTTCCTCTTGCCATGTGCAAAGACTGCAAAGCTACAGATCCATCAGGCATGCCAGCACCTTCTGTTTAAAATCTATTTTTCCTTTGAGTTTGGGCCAACAGTTCAAAGCCAATTGCAGTTGTTAGGTCCAGACTGCTACAAAATGGCTTTCTTGGGTAGCATCTAATACTTTTCCTTGACAGTGGGCTGTACTGGAGCGCGTTTCCACGTCCTGGCTCAGGGCTAGACACATTCAGCATGTTGTACAAAATGGAGGCTCAAATGGAAAATGGAATTCACAGTTTGAGACTGCCGTATCCCACTGTGTCATGGCATAAATGGTATTCTTTCAGCTGCCTGGAACGACACGCTCACCACTGGTCTCCCTGCCCTGGAGAGAAAAGAGTAAAACTAGATAGGGAGATGGACAATAAAAAAAATATTGGAGGCATGGAATGACTTCCATATGAAAAGAGACTGAAAAGGTTGAGAATATTTAGAGAGGAAATGAAAAAGAAAGGTATATGGTAGAACTATCCAAGCTAGTTAATAGAACAGAGAAGATAAATCAGATGACCTTCCTTACCATTTTTCCTTACACAAAGAAACCCCAGGGGAACACTCATTGAAACTGAGATAGCAAATTAAAATTGATAAAATCAATTGCACAACACATATTTAACTTATGAAAGTCATTATTCTGGGATATCACTAAGATCAGGCAGATTGAGGGAATCAAAGAGGTACAGAATTTTTTGTGTAGTGGAAACACCTGTGGGATCTTAACTATGAACAAATAAATAAAAAAAACCCCAAGGTATTCTATACTGGGTGGGAGACACATAAAACATTCCTCTTGTTTACTGAACCTGGTACTGATGCATCTGGAGACCATTTGGTGTCCTTGATCATGCACTGGCAAACATCTGAAGTGAAAGGAAGGTGTTTCGGAAGGATGGAAATGAGGGATATGTACTGGTGTCGTCCTCTCCATGCCAGTGCTTTGAGGAATGTAGCCAACAGCAGCTCTTGAAACCTCTGGCAACTGCTAGACTTTGATGGGCTGTTGAGTTTGGCATAAGGAAAAGACAGAGTAATGAGACATCAGGGACAGGACCTAATGGTGTGGTAGCTCCTTGTCAGCAAGAATGTCCACAGATCCCAAGACCTCATGGCCCATAGTTGTTCCTGCCATGGATACATACCTATGGGGCCCTTAGGACAAAATTCAAAAAGGGATGCAGATGCCTAATGTATGATTTAGACTGTCATCAGGTGCCAAAATTTGAGCCAAAAAAGCTCTTAAGTTCCTGTAACTCTGCAGCTGTGTACACTGAGAAGCCCTGCTGGTCTGGCTGAGCTGAACCTAAATCTTTCAAGAACTAGAGTTCAGGAGTCCCCATTGCTGGGGAAAGTGCCCAGAGCAGAAGACTGCAGAGCTTGGCCTGTCCTTTCTCTGGCCTCGTGAATGCTCATTTTCTTTTCGCACAGAGGCTTATCTTTATCAGGAGGCTAGGGAGCTGCTCCATCTGCCTCCCAGGGAAACAAACAATTGATAGGTCAATAGTTTGGTAGCTAGGACACCTTCATGGGAGTGAGTGATATGAAGTCTGAGCACTCTAAGATGAAAGAACTTACCTCTCTCGTGCTTTTTGAGGAAATCACAGGCTCATTGCTGAGCTGTTATGTAGAAGAGTCTCGCCATCACCCCTGTTAACGAAAGCATCTCAAGCTTTCATGACTGTCAGGGAACTTCAGGTGTGCTTTGAATATGTTTAGTGGATCCAGCCTCCATGAACTGAGGCACAATCCATGAATCTCATAATCTTTGGCAGAGATGGAGAAAAACTATTTGGCTCAGCCACTATCATGGTTCCATTGGGCATGCTTTGTAGCAGAACTGTTGACGCCAAACTAAGCTTTCCTGTCCAAACTTAAGCGCTTACAGACTCTCAGACATCTAAAGGATTAAGCAAATCTTTTGTGGATCACATATTTGGACATGGGTGACTAAATTCTGCCTAAACTGCTTGAGGAGTTGGTTTGTGCACATTGTAATTTTCCAGTTATTTCCAACTAACCCTTTGGTGTTATATTGGTGATAATTACCTCTCTCTCCTTGCCTGTCTGTCTCAAAGGGACTCCTCAATAGCATAACTTTAGGCACTGGTTTTCAACCAGTAGAAACCATCTTCCCTCTCAAATCATCTCACTGATTAACACAGACAATTTCAGAGCAATTGTTCGCATTCCACATTTAGTTCTGAAGTTTGCCATCTCCCTTTCTGAACTAATGAACAGCTTCTATACCTTGTCAGGTTTTTTCCTAATCATTTCAGCTGTTATGATGCAAGACGTTATTTCTCACTATCAGCTTTACCTTGTTTCTATGAGAGTGTTTTGTGATCAAGGGCATTAAATATCTGTGAAAGACACATACGATGTCACTGAGAGCTGTCAACAGCTCCAAGGAAAACCAAACACTTTGTCTAAATGTGTACCTCTCACAGCCAGAAGATAAATATTCTGACCCTGAGAGGAAAAAGGAATGGATTTTCTAGCATCGACAGAGAACTGAAGAGCTGTGTAGGTAGAGACAGTTATTACAGTCCTGCTGCTCAGCCACTGTGCTCCCCACAGAAAAGCTGTGCAGCTGTTCTGCTATTTTTCACAAGAGACTGACTCCTTTTCTAGCTGGTTGTACCCTGGGGGAGCTCCTCCAGGACTTTTGCCAGCTAGTGCAAGATTTGGGAGGGCCAAAGCCAGCTCCTCATCAGGAGCAGGCAGGAGGCAAAGACTACCTGTTGCAAAGAAATATGAAGAGCAGTGAAATATCCAGGGTGAGATTCATCCTGGCTAGCTGCTGATCTCAAGCGTAGAGACATCCACACCTGTGTTAGTCATCTAGCTCCCCCAAGAGCCCATGGAGATCTATTTAAGACATTCTGTATGAGAGCAAGATGAAGCGTGTCCAAAGTGTCTGTTTCTCCCTTCCATCCAAATACCAAATGAACCTTATAGTAACTAGGTCAGGCATAGACATTTACATCCAACCTATCTCATCCTCAGCAGGCTCTTGCCCAAGATGAAGTAGGTGGATGCTTGCCTCTTTGCTGAGGCTGGCTAGACTACAGAACTAGCTCTTACTCCATACAATGTGCTGCAGCTGTGGAGAGGAAGAGCAGCCATCCCCAACATATTTGCTTTGCTCCCTGCTACTTGTGACAGAAGGGCCATGGCACATCTGCATCTCTCCCCAGTCACATCTGATTAAGGGCAGGCAGATGTGGTTACAGACCCTCTGTACAAGGCACCTCCCAAGGGCTATGAGTGGAAGGCTCTGCTGCAGTGTTTGAAGTAAGGGTGGCCAGTGAGAGCCACATGCCTCTTTCTTTCTGTTTTCACCCACATGACATGTAGCTGCTTATAGAATGAGATCTGGCCCTCTAGGACATACATATGCTTGTATGTGTTGGATGCACACATATAGATGTGTGTCTGTATGTGGTTTATTAAGGATTAAAAATGCTTCTTTTTGTCTCAGACAGCGCTTCCAGTGCTTGCCTTTTCAGTTGGGGAGACTGTGTTTTTAATCTCACTAATACAAAGAAAACAATGGACTTCTTTCTCTGCTAGCTGTAAAGGGTCATAAGTAAAATGAGTTTTGGCAGACTCTTTCCAACTAGACATGCAACCACATGCAAAAATGATTCTAAATTTAGCATGTCATTTGTCAGAGTTAACTCTTCCCTTCCTCAAAGAAAATGAACTTATTTGCTGTCTTTTTGTAGTCTGTATTTGAAAATGCGTTGCCTGAAACTCTGAACTGCAAGAATTTATAATGGCCTTTTCTTGTGGAAGCCTTTATTTCTCTTCAGAGTTGTGATAAATGCAACTTTATCCCTGCTTCTGAGAAGAGGACACGGTACTTTGATACAGGATTTGGTACACTTAAAACCAAGGAAAGTGATTTCTTCTTGTGTTTTGGATGGGTTTGGATGATCATGCTTTTTTGTATGGACTGTAAAATTGTTGGACTCAACTCTGGGTGTTTCTGCAAGTCCTGGTCACCAGCATGAAAGTAGTTTAATGGAATAAGGTTACTGCTCTGAGAAATCACTGAACTTAAGTCAGTCCAGAAATCTTCGAGAAATATTATATTGCACCTGAGACTTTATGCACACAGCCGTTGGTGTAATACCTGTTACAGCAGAAGAAACAGGAACTGACCTTCAGCTGCAACTATTTCCAGCAGGAAAAGAAACACTGGAAACGTCCCAGTCTATGTTCCAGCCTGTGAGGTTTCTGACCTTGTTTTATATAGTTATCAAAGATAAACAAGCAAGGTCTGCAGTGCAAGATGAAGTTCATGTAAATCCTTGGTTTAAGCTAAGAAAGCAATTTCTGTTGAGCAGTGCCAGTAAATATGTTGTGCAAGGTAAATGGTTTGGATGTATGAGAGAAAGTGGGAGATTACCCACTTTGAAATGGAAAAGTTGGTCTGAACTGGTATGATTCTGTCTGTGTTTCTCCCTCTTATTCTATTTTCCCTTCTCCAAATGAGAGAACACCATTCCCAGAAATCCCAGAGGACATTCCTAATTGAAAGCAATGATCTCATAAGTCAATCCTGTATATTAAGTGAAATACTTTTGCATGTCTCCCAAGGGATAAAGTGATTAAACCCACTAGAGAAGGGCCCAGAAGCTCCTGCTGTCCCTGAAAACCTTGAAATTAAAAATCAAGAAGATAAGCTAGTGGTACAGTATTTTCTTTCGAAAGACATCTCTCTGTGAACAACTAGGGCCCACATACAAAAGGACAGAAAATGGATTGCATTTCTGATGGTTTAAGATTCTGCTTTTGTCAACTGAGACTGTTTGTTCTTCTGAGCAAACTGTATGCTACATTGTCCTGTTGTCTGGGATATAATGGAATATAATGTTAGCCTCGGACAGTGGTTGTTGAGCCAGTGCCAACCTCACTAATGAGCATGTGGTTTCAATAATAATATGGCTACTTGTAAGATGGCTGGCCACAAGCCAAGCACTTAATATAGAGGGGGCAACAGATGTAAAAAAGTACCATCCCTGACATGATTGCATTTCCAAAAATTCTCTGGCAAAAAAGTTAAGAATCAGCAAATCAGGATAATGAAGAATCTCCCCATATCAGGAAAGGATGAAGCTCTGACAAATGAATAGAAACCCTATGGGCTTTGTGCACATATGGTAAAAAATAAGAAATGTGAGAACAGGGGTGATAAAGGAACTGATAATTCTTTGTGGAAAAACTTCAGGCTGGTAATGGAAGGTGCTGGATGGTTTTTCTTTTTCCTTTCCTTTCCTTTCCTTTCCTTTCCTTTCCTTTCCTTTCCTTTCCTTTCCTTTCCTTTCCTTTCCTTTCCTTTCCTTTCCTTTCCTTTCCTTTCCTTTCCTTTCCTTTCCTTTCCTTTCCTTTCCTTTCCTCTCCTCTCCTCTCCTCTCCTCTCCTCTCCTCTCCTCTCCTCTCCTCTCCTCTCCTCTCCTCATTTTTCACTTGAAGTTTTTGACATTCTGGACTTGGACCTAAAAGTCCAAGTGCATCAAGACAGTGAAATGAATTACAGTTTAATAATATTCCCACCACACAGACAAAATGGATTCAATTACATAATGGTAGCATTAAATGTTATTAAGAAGGAGATCCAGAGTCTTGAGGCCAGACTTTCAGAAAATCATGATAAGCTGCTTAAAACAGCTGAAATAGCACATTTATAGGTTTTCCAGCCATAGTTTTGTTGAGGCAAGGCAGCACAGGGAAGGAGTCATTACGTTTACTCAGAGGCTCTGGTGTGCTAATCTGTTATCAAGGATTTAGTGTGTAGAAAAGCAGCACCAGAAAGTTTCTGATTTGATTACTACATCTTAACCTGTACGGTTTCCGGAGTGGCTGCTTTTACAGTAGAGAGCACATGAGATGGGTTTGGGTGGAAATGCTGGCTCTCGGGCTCCAGCCACGGTGGCGAGGGACGACCAAGTCAACCAAAAGCTGGGTACTCCCAGCAGAGGGGAGGCAGAGGCAGGCCTGCCTCATGCAAAGGTGCCCAAATTACTCCTGGCCCAGACACCTGAGGGCTCCCAGGTGACAGGAAGGTGCTGAGCTGCTTTCACAAAACCAGACGTGTCTATCTGGGGCTGCTCAGGAGGTCTTTGGGTGGGTGGGACACACCTGACACATGGGACACACTGTGTACTCTCCCAGAGTGGGGCAGAAACAGGCAAATCTTTGGTCGTTCCTACAAACCCCCCTCCAGAATTTTCTATTATTGATATTTAGAATTACAGTTACAGATAATATTTCATGATCCTTAGCCAATTTTCTTCTATTTTTCTACCTGGAGAAAAGGAAGATATGATTAAAAAAGTGTAGAGAAGAAGAAAAATAATGCCACAACTTTTTTTTTTTTTTTTTTTCTTTTCCACTGTTTTTCCATTTTTTCATTTGAGAAACTGGAAGGAAGTTAAAAAGAAAACACATAGAGAAGAAAGAGTGGTCAGGACACAAAGGAATTGAAAACTAAAACAGAAGCATGAACTTTTCTTATTGCCAGCATGCAAATTCATTGAGTTTTTTTTCAGGTAAAGGCATTTTTTAGTTCACAACAGTGATAAGAGAGAAATTTTGTTCCTGAATTTTATGGCTGATGATACTGACAGGATCTCACAAAAGATATGAATTTCTATAATTAATCTGTTTCTAAGAGGGTTTTGAAACTTCTGTTATTTCAGACAATTCTGGTAATAAAGTTTTCCAAATGCTCCAAGCTCCTTGCTCTCTTGATGATGCTTCCCTGAGTATTTCCCCGAATTTGGAGGCACTTACTGAAGTCTGGGTTGTTGTATACTACTTATCAGGGACTATTTCTTTGTAAAAGTTGCTTGAAATAGAATGATATTGGGAGACATTTCAAGTCCTGTTGAGCAACACTTTCATCAGGGTGCTTGCTGATTCACAGTCTTATGATAAAAGGTCTGGTGACCAGGGAATGGCATATATCCATTGGTGGTAGGCAAGAAAACATGTAACTTATGTTCTTCTTTTAACAAAATGTCCAGAAGCACCTCCGGTCATCATTGATCAAATATTCATACCCTTTAACAGTGGTCTGGGGGTTTATCTGGGAAGACCTTGAGGTTTCTGAGTCCCAGTCAGTCCTGTGCAATATGATACCTGGGATGATGAGCATACCCTGGCACTGGCCACTGAGAAACAAGTTATGTGAAGCTCCCCCATCCTTGACTGGGAAAGAGAGTAACAGACCTCCATGGGGTGTTTCATCTCAACCTCAGTAGATGTCTAAGGGAGAGGGATTGAATTGTCCTGCGAAGGTGCTGCTTCTCATGTGTTTTTGTCACAGAGGATGGATCTAAACATTTAGCTTCCAAGAGAAGAAGTTTCTAAAGTTAAATGAGAAGCACCTCCACTCTATGATGGGCTGTTGGCAGTGTTGCATCCTTTACATTCTGTCAATCTGAAAGTGCTCTGCAATTGTCATACAACTTTACTTTCCATGAATTGATATTGCAGATTCCTATTTTGGCTGCAGTGCATTAACTGTATAAACAGTCAAGTACACCGGGCACCACAAAAGCTTGCTGGCTGGTTGCTGCATGCCCCCTAGGTAATAAAAACATGTGCAAAGAACAAAGAGCTGCACAAATCGGCTGCAGATATGACCACACACGTCAAGATGTAAGACGTCATTGAGACAGGAGAAAAAGCCTTTGTAGCAACCAGCACTGGGTGGAACTGGCTAATCCTATTAAAGAGCACCAAACCCCATTGATAAAGGGCCAGCTTTTGTGCTCTCACTTACACTGGGGCAAACCTACTGACCTCGGGAAAAGGAGCTGAGAGCAGAACCTTGTGCAGCGCAAGTCCCGTCCTTGCCTGCAGAGATGGTAGCATGTGTGGTTCATGGCAGGGCTGACATCAAAGTGCGTGTGGCACTGGTTTCTCCCAGCACCCTGCTGTCTGAGAGACAGAAGGCCGGAGGAAGCTTATAAATCTACCCACACCAGGATGTTATGGCATCTGAACGTGTGGATTTCAGGGGAAAGACAATGAGAGCCACACAGATACTGCAGTTCTTGGGAAAATGACTGCTCTGAGCTTTGATCCCCAGAGCCTCTCAGGCTCTCCCAAGCATCCCTGCATTTCAGCATGCTGCAAAGCTCCAGTTGCTCTTTGCTTGGATGCCTGGATGCGAAACTGGGGAACATAGAAAGCGAAGTGCTCACTTGCATGATCCATGAAGGAAGTGCTGACCCCATTTCGAACCAAGACAGGCCTCCAGGGATCCCTAGGAGGTATTGTGCTGATACCTTGTTTTCTGACTGAAGAGAGGTTGCCACCTCTGTTCTTTTAAGTGATCATGCAAAAAAGTGAAAAGGAGACTGAACTACCTTGAATAGTTCCTGTTGTGCTACTTTATGCTCTTCGGGATTATGCTCTTCATCAGTGATGGCTTGTCTCATACAGACTCACATCCCTGTGGCAAGAGCCCTGTCTTATCCCACCTCCTGTCCAGCTGAGAGGCACCATGTAGCTGAGTGCATGTTTGTAGCCCACCTCCATGTTCACTTGCCAACCAGAAAGCCTGTGCTGGCTGACCGGGTTGTCCCTGCCAAAGATAACAAATTACTTTGGTGTGTCCTTCTCTCACTGGGGTCACAAATTTGGTCTTATCTTCTATCTCCTCACTTAATTTTAGGTGGAACTGGAATAAAAATGTATTAGGGTGTGTGCACCAAGGGGAAGAGAAGGGTAAAACACAGGCAGGTAAGCAGGTAGCACAACTGCAGGATTCTTGTTTCCAAAGCTAAAATTAATTGAAGCTTACACAAGCTTTGTTTTGGGGTCAGCCTTGCTTCGAGGAGCAAACTCTGGTGCCAGGCTGTGGGAAACAGCCCTGGGACTGTGGTGGAATGAGCATAGAGAGCCGTCTTCTGCCCAGGGATCTCCCTTGCTGCTTCATTCCTGGGTTGCTGCCTTGGGGCCACCTGCAGGGACATCAGCACAGGAGAAGATACTCCCTCCATTGCCCTTTTCCTAGGGGACTTACAGATCCTTCTCACTCCTTAAATTAATGTCCAGGTGAGGCACTAGCCAAAGAAATCCAGGTCAAGTAGGCTGCAAGGAGCCACAGCACCCTCCAGCCCCACCTGAGCTGGGTGCCCTGGGGAGCCAACATGCCTGATGATATGTTCAGCCTTGCCCAAGTGCCTGCTGATGGTGGTCACCAGCCTTTCCTAATTTCACTGTCTCAGACCACGGTGCCTTTGTGAGATTGTTTGTTTACATGAAAGGTTTAAGAATTTTGTGTCTGTCTAGTTAAAAAAAAATAGATAATTCATGAATTCTTGTTTTTTTTCCACATCGGCATGTTCCCATATACAGAAAGTTTAAAATAAAGGTAGAGAATGAAACTCTGGTTTTACAACTCTGTTTGGAGGCATTTGCCATGTATAGTTACACATATTTAATTTTGCATGAGCTCTTTGCAGTTCACCTCTAAGCAGATGTTCGTCTACACCTGAAAACATGAGAAGGGCTCAGAGTTGACTCAGCCAAGGGAGGAGAGACCAATCAACCCGCAAGTGAATTTTTACAGGGAATGTATTTTTAGACTAAGAATTTTAACACTTGTGTGTGTCTGTGAATCTGGTTGTGCATGAGGCTTTCTTTTTTTCTGTCTCCCAGCCTTGCTCCCTCCTGTCCTCCTCCTGCCTGTTTCCTACCTCTCCCCCTCCCCATCCTGCCCCAGAAAATTAGCTTTCATTGGGCTTTTATAGCTGCACTTTTAAGTCAGTCAAGATTATTTTCTGGTGCTTAAATTCCTAGCTAACATGTCATGGTGCCATTCAGTGCTGGAAATGATGTAATTTATTGGGTAGCTGCTCAATTGCACAAATAGCTGGAAAAACAAGTTTAGCTTGATATAAATAACAAGACACAACAGTATATACAGTACAACACCTTGCCTCCTGCTGCGAATCTCCTGATTTCTGTTATTCTGGTTTCAGCGCGTCTAGCTGCCTCCTCACATTCACTACTATGAAATAAGATAATTATAGCACAAGTAAATATTACCCAATCAATCTACCGTAACAACTGTTAAAACAAACCATCTTATAAATTTTGCTAACAAAATATGCCTCAACCCAATATACACAGAAGGTAAGTTTCTCTGACCTTGAAAAAAATCTCAAGAGCCAAGCACATTGCATGCATAATGAACATCCAGTGATGAGAGGCAGAACTGGGGTCCACCCTGTTTCCACTGACCCCTTGAAATCTCCTTGAGCTCAGTGGTAGAAGGATGGTGTGTTTTGGGACAGCTTCTCTTTTCACGTACAGTGTAAACAGGAGCAGTCCTCTGAAATCACAGTTACCCCTCTTCCCTTAAGCTCAGTGGCTGGTCTCAGGCAAATTAACCCTTATCTTCCCAGGACAACACCAGACTCCAGTTCTTACGTGTGTGATGGCTGCACACAACATCAGCAATGTGGTGCGAGGAAACTGTAAATCCTCTTCAAAACCCAGAGCATCCTTTCCCTCTCCCCACCAAACCCATTTAAAAAGAAAAAAAGGAAAAAAGGAAAAAAAGAAAAAGGAAAAAAAAACCCATAACAACAAAAAAAGAAAGATACTTAGAGGTAAGATACATTTCTCTGCAGAAAGTACTGCATGAGTTCATAATATTGTGTACTGCAGAAGACCTCTCAAATCAGGGGTAAGCTTTTGGACCAACTACAGCAGCAGTCCTGTTTTGAAATGCTACTGGATTTAAGGTTTTAATCCAAGCAGTGCTTTGTAGGTTTGCCTGACTCACGATGAGATGACAGTTTCTATTGGGGTAGGGATAAAGGGGAAAAAGAAGCCAAAATGCCTGATTGTAAAGATTAGTGTCTCTTAGAAGAAAATAAAGATGTTCTGAATCTGTGTGTGGCGGAGAGGGGTCTCAAGGGAGAACCTAATTATGATACACTGCTAGGATACCATTATGCACTAATTACTGAAAAGAGATGATGGATTTGGAAATCTTTGTGTTACTAAATGTAAGCAGAGTAGGGCCAGTGTTGGCAGCTTTCGAAAATCCCACCATGTAGCAAGAAGCAGCCGGATCATGCACTGCCTGGATGTGTCCCAACAAGCACGTTGCTGAGTTTCCAACACAAAAGGTATAGTATGGCCATCTAACCTCTGCCAGATCCAGGCATCAAAGGTTGTTCTGGCCAGACCCTGCGTGGGATGTAAGGTGGGAGGGACAGTGTGCACCATTTGTACAAATGGTCTGCAAGCTGAAGGGAGTGTACAGTCTGCACTTGCAGGAGAGAAGAAGAGACATTTCCTAGTTGATATCACTCAGAAATGTTGCCTTAGATTTATCTCTAAGATCCCCCTAAATGAGGGACTGGAGATATGGACTCCCTCAGGACTCAGTGGAGAGACACAACTCAGAAGGTGATCTGCGGTCCAAAGTAGGCTGAAACAGCTTTCAAAAAACCTGACTAAATTTGGTGTTGTTCTCCCTGCCTGGGAAAGTGCCTCAGGGATGGTGGCAAGACAAGGTCTGGGCTTGACATAGCATGGCCAAACCCCCTGTAGAATCCACCCTTCATCCCACATGTGTTTTGTGGAGGAGGTATGGGGTGGGCTGGAGGTGAAGTATTGCATTCATGCCTGCACTAGTGGAGAAGCAGCACTTATTAGCTCTGGTATGCTCCATGCTGTACATTCCCTGCCAGTCTCTGGAGCATGACTCTTTGCTAGTGCCACATGTCTGCTGGGAAGCCAGATGCACATGCTGCCTCTCAAAGGGGTTTTGCAATGCAGACTAATAACCCTAAGTTTTGGGACCACTGAAAACTCTGGTGTGGCTCATCTTGCTGCCTTTCTATTGTGGTAAACTAAATGTCCTTAAGACTATTTGTTGTTGTAGAACAGCCCATTTCCTTACCGATTGGACTGTTTCACCCACCAAAAAGGGGCACCTGTCCGAATTTCCCTCCTGAAAAACCACTTGCTAATGTTATTGCCTGAATGATGGGAACTGAATGGGAACTGAATGGGAAAGTGCTAGTTGGCGTGGGACAAAATCCATGTCCCGAATTTCTCATGCCCAGTGTCCATAGTGACCTCTTCAAGGTCCCTGAAACTTATCCAGGGCCCAACTGGCCTGGAAAATTTCTGCAGATCTGTCCTAGCATTTGAGCAGAACAGACAGCTAACATCCAGGGCACAGGCACTCTTTATTACACTGAGTCCTAGGGGACCTCATGGTCCCATTTTCTTCGACGTGAAGTGACCAGAGAGTAAGCCTTTATGCATATGGGATGCAAAAATTGCAGAGAACAAGCTGAAATACATAAATGTATTTGCTTTCTGGGGAGTGTCTTCCCCTGGGATTCAGTTGAACCTGCTGCTTCTGGCAAATTTTAAAAACTATGGGTGAATGGTGAGGAACATACAGAAGAAATCTGGAAATTAAGTCCATAACCATGACGCAGTGACCCACTCTGGTCACCTGCTTTTCCATTACCTTTGATGTGTTGTTGGCTAAAAGAGAAGGATGTACTTTTTGTCCCTCCAAGGAGACGCTTTTGATTTGTGCATGCCAGTCATATTCATCCAGCACATAGGGCTGAATGAAATTCATTGTCTGACATCTTTTGGTTTTGCTTTTTGCTGAAAATCTGTCCTTCTCATCCAGTGAGAATTTTTTGCAGGAAAATTCTCAAATTCCTCCCCTCATTCCCGCTTTTTTGGACAGAAGTTTGAATTTTTGAAAGAAATTTTGAATACAAGCAAAGCATTTGTTTATTTTTTTTTGTTTGTTTTGTTTTGTTTTTTTTAATTTTCAGAAGAACAAGCATTGCTCACTCCTAGTGACGTGTTGAGCATGCAACTAGGGAGGAACAACCCCAGGCACCAGTTTATGTGAAGACCATCCTGCTGGTCAAGGAAGGTCCTTCTCCTTTGCTCAGCACTGGTGAGGCCACACCTGGAGTGACGTGTCCAGTTTTGGGCTCCTCAGCACAAGAGAGACATGGACATACTGCAGAGAGTCCAATGAAAGGTCATAAAGATGATTAAGAGACTAGAGCGCCTCCCCTGTGAGGAAAGGCTGAGAGCTGGGGAGTGTTCAGCCTAGAGAAGAGATGGTTCAGGGAGGTCTTCTTGATGTATATAAATACTTGAAAGGAGATTGCAAAGAAGACAAGGTCAGGCTCTTTCCACTGGTGCCCAGTGACAGGACCAGAGCCAATGGACACAAACAGAAACACAGAAGGTTTCCTCTGAACATCAGGAAACATTTTTTCGCCATGAAGGCAACTGAGCAGTGGCAGAGGTTGCCCAGAGAGGTTGCAGAGTCTGTTGGATATATTCAAAAGCCGACTGGACACGATCATAGGCAGCCTGCTCTAAGTGGCCCTGCTTGAAGAGAGGAGTTGTACCAGGAGATGACCACAGGTCCCTGCCAGCCTCAAGCCTTCTGTGGTACTGTGATTCTGAAAGTCTCCTGGGGGATGACACAGTAGTACTGTAGGAAACTAAAGCAGCTGCAATCTTGTCTGTGCTCTCCATAGGGAGCAGTCCTTACGTCAGCTATTCCCAGAATCATACATTGATTTATTTTTTTTGAGGGAAATGCTTGAGCGTCTCCAAAAGAGGAAAAGAAAACATATGCTGAGTTGACAGGAGATGGGGACTTGGGAGTGAAGGTGAGATCAAGGTGTTGTGAGAGGAATCTTGAGCTGGGTCCAAAAGGAAGGAAGGAGTTCCCAGGAGAAGAGCAGTTGCATTGGCAGAGGCAGAGCCTGCTAGACAGCCTGGATAGGGCAGTGTGGGAAGACAGCTGCTCTGCTCCCATTGGAAGTGCTAGCTTGTTCCATGCTGCTTTGTGTCCCACTGTGGGACCAGCTTTTTCCACACTCGTTTCATGCCTGACATTCAAAGCTAGACATGCAAAATGGCCTCAGCACAGCTTTCCAGTAGAAATGCCCAGAGTGAACGTGCAGACCCGACAGAATCCAGCCAGAAATGGAACAGGCTTTGCTGTTTTTAGGGCATGAACGTTTCCTGGTTCAATTGAAAGACCTAGATTTGTTATTTGTTATTGTAAAGCTAGGGGTAATCTCACAAAGCCAAGCTTAGACGAACCAGTCAGCAAAGAAGAAAAGAGAGCAACACACTGTGCAAGGGTGGAGAACAGGAGCATGGGATTTGGGGTGTGTGGTTTTGGGTGTGCATGTAAATTGTTTGTGTGGGCAATTTGCTGTTTTTACAGTGAAAAATCCTGATCTTCCAAAACTGCCTGCTTGGAAAAAAGAGAGTGCAATTTTCACTACTCAGATTTATAATCTGCTCTCAAAAGTATGCCCGCAGGAAGCAAAAATTAGAATTTTCTTCTCAGGACAGTGCTAGCTCAGGAGTTTAAAATATATCTGAGCTAACATTTTTGTGAGTCATCCTGCATCACTGAATAAAGATATACATGATGTGAACACTGCGGATTTAGGAATGAGCCAGGGTTGTTTTGTGTCTTGTTCCGTTATTGGGAATTTTCTGATTCTGACACCCATGATTCTTTAAAGCCAGTCTGTCCCTGATACAGCTCCATGGGATGGGACGGAGAGATTACTTTGGCCCTATAAACACACTGCTAAGATCTGAGCAGCCAAAATACATGACCATGTATTTTTTTTTGGTGCTTTCATGGGTATCATTACACAGAACAGATAGTTAGGTACCAGCTCAGAGTCTTATATACTCAAAGGGAAAACTTAACTTCAGTTTCCATGCATTAAATTATTCTGTTTAACAGGAGATATATCAATACACTACAAAAGGGTGTAAAATATGTTTGGTTTGTAATTACACTAGCTGTGCTGGGAGAATAAAGCAGGGGTTAAATAAGGCCACATGTTTAATCAGAGGTGTCATAGGGCTATGAATACAAGGAAAGCTGATCTTTCTTCATGATATCAATACAATGCAGTCATCCTGTGTGGGTTTTGCATACCATCCTGTCCAGAGCCAAAGAAGTGACTTCTATTTCAGTAAGAATTAAAGCAAAAGCAAAGGAAGAACAAAGGGCTGAGGGAGTTGATCTGGAGGAGATGATAAATCCCACTGCATCTTGTAAAACCCTCCTGGTCTTTCCTCCGCAGTGGCATTATTTTCCCATCATATCCACTTCCTTAATAAACAATTAAGCTCTGTGTTTGGAATCTAAACATATTTTGGGGGATGAGGGAGAAAGGGACTGGGTGGCTCAGGGTTTGGCAGTAATACAGTCAAAACTCTACAGTGGTTTGAATTTGATCCAGGTTGTGTTGCCCACAATTTATGAGCCATCCTGGTGCAGGGGACTCACTGTGTCCCCTCCATACTGTTTTGTTGTGTTTGCTCTGTAGTAAAATCAAGTATGACAAAATAGTGTGCATTTCTTTTCTCACAAATATTGGACTGATTTATTTTGAGAAGCGAATTCTTGCTGATGCGGTTCATGCCCCTCGCTAATGGAAACTCAGCTCAATAGCCAAGTGAATTCTGAATAAATGAAAACAGGTATTGAGTCCTGACATTTGATTATAAAAGTGACAATTACAGAAAATCTATGAGCCAGGAGCTCTGCCACAGGAGAGGTCTTGCCTTCCCTTACCAGCTAAGGCACATGTAGCACTGCCCTGGCCTTTGGGCTGAGCCCTGGGGTGGCAGTGATACAGTACAAGGTCTTTCTCATGCTTTTGGTGGCCTCCAGCCACGAGCTGCACCTAGCATTAATCTCTCTCATGCTGCTCGGCCTCTATGTGAACAGCTTGTGGACAGGCCACAGGCCAAGAGTTATTCAACAATTCTAAGAAATAAATCTGCGAAATCATAAGCTCTCTGCAGAAATTCACCCCTCAAATCAAAAATAAAAATAAATGGAAAAGGACAATCTGGCATACGACTTGCTCTGCATAATTCGCTTGTCTCTGGGGTGAAGCCTGGGCTCCCTTCCTCTGCTCCCTGACCAGAGGCTGTGGGGACAACTACGCTGCTACTATCCATGATGGTAATTGCTTGTGGTCTGAGATCTTCCTTTACTTTTCAGTGCCATCAATCTGGCAGCTTCCCATTGTATGTAATTATTATTATTTTTTTTTCCCCCATATACTTGGAAAATGATGAGATGATAGTTCACCAACAAACAGTGTTAGCGAACAGAACAGCTGGGTTCTTCTACTTCTAGCTCTTTACAAAGGCTTTCTGCACGTCTGTCAAGCCAGAGTGTAGCATGATGAGCTGTTTCTGTTGAGAAACCAGAGTTTACAGAATAAACAGAGTTGAGGTAAACCCTGATTATGGGGAAAGTCTCTGTGTTAGGCTCCCTCGCAGCCTTAGCTCACACTACTGGACTGTATTTTTGGAAACACTTCCAAGACTTTTCCCTTTGTGAATTGGTGCAAATGGCTTGTTGGAGCCAGGCGTGCCTAAATTCTCACCGACTTTTCCTTAATCTCTTTGACTCAAGCAGGGCCTCAGACAGACATGAGGAGATGAAGGGTGTCCCTGGGGAGTGCTCAACCAGCAGGGTACCATCCAGCAGAACCAGCTCAGCGCTTCCAGCTCCCGGCCGCACACATAATTGTATACTTCCCTAAATGGGAGAAGAAACAAAGCAATGTATGTCAATAAGCTAAAGGGAATTATCTCATGTACAAGGAACAGCAAGCTCTGTGTTTTCCCTTGTTTGCTCTGGGATTTTCACTCTTTGTGCTAAATTCGGCACACCAGAGACTGTGTGCAGCCCCCCTTCCCTGAGGGCCATGTTCAGACATATTGGGTCCTTGAGGTGGGAGTAGCACTGCGAGGGGGATTTGGTGAAAAATCAGCTGCAAGGGAAGCAGTGGAGATCAAGCAGTTTTTTTTATTGGACTTTGTGCCTCTGTATAGCATAACCACAGCCTAAGTGCCCTTGAGGCTGCCAGGTCTTCTCACTGGGGCATTGAGACATGGGGTGGAAATAGTTCCTGGCGCCTCTGGCTCCTTCGGCTCCTCTCCAGACCCTGCCTGAGTCCCCACACAATGAAAGCACAAAAACTTTTCATCACGCAACTATTGATTTTTGCAATTACTAATATTGGTGTAGGAGGGATGAGGCATATGCTGGTGTACCTCACCAGCTCAGAAAAGATCACATAATTCAAATGCCGATGTAAGAGCCTGATTGCCCACTCTGCTGTGTGGTGGGAGTAATACAAGTGTCCTTGGTGGGTGTGAAATGCTAGATCTTTATTTGGACAGCAAAAAAGCCCAGGGTCTAGTGTTGACTTCAGTCCTTGCTTTGATGAAATCTCTTTCCTCTTCGTTGTGGGATTACCTGTAACAGGGCTGGGGCAAAATCTCTAGGTTATGTGGCATTAGTCATCGCTCTTTCCAGCTCAGTGGGACTTTGCAGTTTTGAAGCCAGGAGGTGAGTGGCTTTCTAACTAAATACTTTAAGATTTCTGTTTGTTTTATTTTGCTCAGAGGAAGGTTCAAAGATAGAAGTCTGATTAAGAATGATGATGTGATCCCACTCCATTTCTGACTGTCCTTTAGACAGACCTTCAAAGTGAGTTTTGTTTGTATTATGAATCAAATTTCTTGAGATCTGTACTTACAAGAGTCTGTGATATTACCTGGGAATTATTAATTGGGAGATGCTTACTACCTTCTGCTGCTCAAAAACAGCTAGAACATGTTGCTTGTAAAATGTGAAAGAAAAATTAAAACAATTTCCTATTTGCTCTCTTTGAAGTTAAGGGGGAAAAAAACCCTCAGAGTATAGCTGAATTACCACATAGAGTAACATTTTTTTTTTACTAAGTAAAGATCAAAGGAGAGGGAGAAGAGTATTGCAATGAGTTTCCTTTGATGAGTTTGGTTAAAAATCAAGACTTGGTTTGATGGGGGAGATACAGACACAAAGCTCTATGTGCTATGGATTTGCTGAATATGTTAAAAAAGTGCTGAGCAGTATTAAATTAATGCAAAACTGAAGATTACACAAGGGTAAACACTGCAGCTAATGTTTGACTAGAGCTGAACGGAGGGCTGAGTGCCTCCACTTAATTTGCAGACCATGCCCATGGCAACCCCCAGGAGGCTGGGAGTGGAGGAGACAGACATTTTATAGTGAGGAGCCACATTATTATTTTTAAATTTAGAAAAAAAAAAATCCGGCTAAAGTTACTGCTTCTAAACTTTGAGGAGAGGCAACAGAGAGAAAGCAAGAAAGAAGGATCGGTGAGTGGCTTTTGGAGCTGAAAGAGAAAGATTTGCTAATAGCCAGTAGGTGCGAATGTCTCTAGTAAATACCAGATCATAAATAGAACTGAGAAAATCAGTGTTGTTTGAAAGGCATCCTGCAAATAGCTATTCAGCCTGGAAGGGGCTTGCAGATACTGCTCAAGCACGTGCATGAAAAGCATGTTTTCCATGAGCTTTCATTTGCATACCATCCAGCAACAAAATGGTTGTGGTGAATGAACACAATGGTGTAGGGAAAGCAATGAAATACAAAGCGGCTTTCAAGTTCAAACAAATATTTGAAAATCATCTCTTCCACTCCACCCAGCTCAGATCATGACATATATTTTCCTTCCCTAGCAAGACGGGCCATCACCATCATGCTGCCTGGTGGCTTGGTCCTGCTTCTGGAAGGAAGAGCACAAAAGACTGCTCTTGCTTTGCAATTAAGAGTTTTGTACGAGGTCTTCCACTTACAAACAGTATGTTTGAGCCCCTGACAATCTGTTGCAATTCCTATTTGTGTGAGTGGTTTGAGAAGTGGAAGGAAAGTGAGGAGGGCAGCATCAGGCTGGGACTGTAGCTGGTTTAAACTTATTCCTCAGATAACTTTTTGTTGGTCATTGAAGCCCAAAGTGCTTTTAAAGCATGATATGCTCTGTCTTCAGTAGCACAGCAGTGGATATCTTTAGATTGGGTTTTCATCATATACTTTAATTTTCTAGGCTGGGGAATGACCATAATTGCTGAACAATTCAATGTAATGGAATGGGCTAATTCAGCACTTTTTACTGCATTTTTCCACATAATATCTAAAATCTTTTTTTCCACCATAACCCATGTTTATGAAAGCAAGTACTTAACCCGCACATTTCCTGGGCTTGAATCATTTCCTTAATAAGGCATAAAATTTTGCAAAATCACTCCCCTTACATTAACACATCATTATAAGGAGATATCAGTGTTTAGCACGTCAGAGGCATACACTAGTCTGTGCAATGTACAGCTACACCACTCAGCTACACCACTCAGCTTCAGAACCATGTACCATGCCTTTTGAATAATAATTCTATAAAAGCAAGAGCTTTTCTTCTTCTTCTCTTCTTTTCTCTTCTCTTCTCTTCTCTTCTCTTCTCTTCTCTTCTCTTCTCTTCTCTTCTCTTCTCTTCTCTTCTCTTCTCTTCTCTTCTCTTCTCTTCTCTTCTCTTCTCTCTCTTCTCTTCTCTTCTCTTTTCTCTTCTCTCCTCTCCTCTCCTCTCCTCTCCTCTCCTCTCCTCTCCTCTCCTCTCCTCTCCTCTCCTCTCCTCTCCTCTCCTCTCCTCTCCTCTCCTCTCCTCTCCTCTCCTCTCCTCTCCTCTCCTCTCCTCTCCTCTCCTCTCTCCTTATGTTTTTAATTCAGTGTTTTCTTCCTAGCTGTTATAGGTTGTTCTCTTGCAAAGGATGAAGAATGTCAAACATGCTAGCTTTACTTTTAGTTTTGGCTTTGAGTTTAATAAGTAGAAACAAAGCAGCAAGCAATGGCTACATTTTGGAACTGCTATAACCACAGTTCATAAAATAATATTAAAAGATGACAAAAGCCATAAAAATCTCTGTGTTCCCTTTTTTTGCCGTGTTCTGTCAGACAAGAATCTCCTTTTCCAGAGAGACAGTGAAAAGGCTGATACATTACTTCAAAAATTTTTTAAAAATATGGATACAAACTAGAATTTCTCCTGTCATGGGGCTGTGAAGTCATTGTACTTCTGTAGGATGCTTGAGGCTCTAGCACCTAGTGACCTGGGCCCACAGGTGAAGTAACTCCTGGGAGTAATTCCTCTGATATCAAAAGATTTGCTTGCTTGCAATGACTTAAGCATGTGCTCAGGACCTGGTCTTCATGCAGATTTCTCATTGCTATGTGAACTTTGGCTTGGAACAAGACTTCTTACCAGAGCAGTTTTGCTTCAACAGCCTCTTGCATAGATGGGATCACAGCAGCTCTACACCTGCTTACAAGTTGAACCTCTCTCTGTGTCCATTGAAAGGGTGAACAAGTCTCTGCAGAGCGATGTGAGCCTGAGTCTTGCTCTGACTGTGCACTTCTGAGCTCTGTTCACTCGAACCACTGAAGGCACAAGGTGCTTCCTAGGATAAGGTCTCACAACTCTTGAAAAGTATTACTCAAGCAAGTAAAATCTTTCTTCATTTATGATTGGGGACAGAGCTCAGATCTGCCTGTTTCAAGCACTTGGACCATTTTTCCCAGGAGCTAGCTCTTGCTCACAAGAAGGCTGCTCAGCAGCTTTATTCCTGGCTACACCATAGCATGCTCAGGTTTACATTAATAAAAAACTGTAAGATGTCATCATTTCACAAGCTAGCACAAATCAGACTCTTTGCTGGTGTCCCTGAATCTTCTCCCATTTTATGACCACACAGTCTGGGTTTTGAATATTCAAGACACATCAGGATGAAACACTAGAAGATAAAAAGAACAACAGGTTTAATGAAGACCTGAGTGACACAGGGTTAATGAAAAGTAAACACATGAGGGCTAGCCACAACCAGAATTAGCACTGGTAGCCTGTTGGGTCAGTTCTTTATAGTGTATTCAGGGTGAGGACGAGTGGCTAGCAGCATATTACTACAGTGAGGCTATTTGTGTGGGACTGGGTTTAGTTCTCTTGGAAATGTGAAATCATAATTATTGGGTTCATTTCAGTTTGAAGCAATCCAGAAATGATACATCTTCTGAGTGTGTGGGAGGAATATTTCCTTCTTTTCTTTGTCTCTTGCTCTCTCACATGCCCTTTTCTACTTCTTGATCCTAAAGTGTGACAGTAAGAAGTACTGTGATAATTATTCATACCGAATAATTTTGTTGATATATTTCACCCCAGAAAATCTTCAAGCACATTGTGATTTCTCTTGAAAGAAATTGAAAAATGCCATTAACTGTAAGCCACATGGTATGATTTCCCTTCCCTAGTTGGATGACTGGCTTTGTGATGATGGGTCTGATGGGAGTGCTCAAACAGGTCAGGAATGTGGAGTGTGTCCGAATCTTGTGAACTTTTTCATGAGTCACAGGATTTCCACCAGGTCAGAGCCTATTCTTTTGGTTAAAAAAAAAAAAAAAAAAAGAAACTTCATCTTTGTCATGCATTTCAGTCCATATGTGGAAAAATCCCACTCCCCCTCGTTCTGGCTGCCCATTTTATTTTCCTGTATTCTGGGTGAAGAGCAGTCCATGACAGCCCAAGTTGGCCAAGTTCATCTGCATTTCTCAAGTAGTTGTATTAGGGACACTTCATTCCCACAGATTTGGTGCAGCAACCATTAAGTAGAGAGGCCCTGTCAAAGAGTTTGGGGAGAGCAGCTGGAGCAGAAATCCAGCTCCCAGCTGAACACCAGTGAGCCCACTAAGGAAGGAGGTGTTGCACATGCTCCAACTAAGTGAAAATCTTCAAGGTTCAAGCTTTATTCCTGCCCAGATAATCCATCATTGGACAACAAGGAACTGTTGGTGTTATAGGTGAAAAATAGCTTAAACTGTGAATGCTAACAGGCAACAGGTAATTTGGTGTATGCATGTGTGGGTGTGAATGTCCCAAAGTGAGCTTTTGAACTCTCAAGCAGAAGCCTGCTACTTGCTAGCTGCAACTGGTACAGGATGGCTGTCAATTTTGAGGCTAAACAAAAGTAGCATGTCCTGAATTCTCAATGTCTCAATATTGCGTTTGCAATATAGTCATTATTCTGAGATGGCACCTTTTGGGCAATGTATATACAAGCAGCATGCATGTCCCTGTTTTTAGAACTCTTGTTGAGGAAAGCAGAAAATGACAGAAAAGCACAGAAAGGAGAAACAACACTCTCCATGTACACCACAGGTCAGAAGCACAATGGGTCTAATTCCTCTTGATACTGACCTACTGCCTCCTCACATTCTTTTTTCCTGTTAAACAACTGTCCAACACCAAATGCCTCATGGCCCTCATGTACATTTAGCATCAAATTTCTAACTGAAAGCACTACTGGTTTGATATGATTCTCTGGACCTTACCCAGGACCCTATTTCCAGATAATTTTTCTATCATGTTCAACCACACATGGTTACACTTGGGTGGAGATCTAAAAAGATTATTTGTAATTTGGAGAGAATTTTTTCCAATGAAAAGATTTAAAGAAAGGTGCTGAATGGTCTGGGGGGTGAAAAAATCCCAGTGGAAGCCTGGGTAACTAGGGAAAATGTTGATCGCCATGGTGTGGCTGAACTATAAAGGGACAAAAAATGACAGCAAATACATTAATAGCAACACACACTTTCTTTTTGTGTTTCTTTCTTTAGTTTGTGTCTTTCTTCCCTTCCCTTCCCTTCCCTTCCCTTCCCTTCCCTTCCCTTCCCTTCCCTTCCCTTCCCTTCCCTTCCCTTCCCTTCCCTTCCCACCCAGATGTAACGAAGAATAAGGTTGGTTATAACTCTGACAGTGGGATGGAGGGAGGGAGCATCCTGGAGTGATCCAGTCAATATCAGTATTTGCATCAAACACCTTTCCCTGTTTCAGCCTGAGATCCTGCCTGTTGTTAGAGCTGGTGATGGTGGGTCAAGGAGGTTTGTCTAGTTACCAGCTCCCTTTCCAGTCCACTGGGAATTAATTAAACTGAGTCTTGTTGCTGGAGCCCTAATTCATAATTTAGGAAGAGGCTGTTTCTGTGGATGGAGACCTGGCTGTTGGAGGGGTCCTGACAGTGCAGAGCTTACAGTCAATGTGTCCTTACCCTGCTCCTGGGGTGGGTGCCCTCTCTGACAAAGAAGCAAAGACAGAGAAGTAAAAGCCAAAGAGAGGAAGAAAGAGGGAGGGTATGGGAGAAAGCAGGAAAGAGAAGTAGAAATTTAAAAAAAAAAAGAAAGTTTAAAACAAAGTCTCACAAAGAGTCTTTTACTGAGGAGTCCTGAGCTTGGCATAGCACATAAGGTTACCGGTAAGGCACCGGCAGAAGCATACAGGCAGGTTAATGTCCCTAAAATAAAGTATGAGCCAGTAATAACAGGGTCTTACAAATAGCAAGCTACAGCTGGTCAGAAAGTCTGCATAGTAACACACCATTAGATTTAGCAACCACTCTATGTACAGAAACATGTCCCCACTTCTCCACGAGCACTGAGGATGCACAGAAAAGGCTTTTGCTCCAGATGATAACCTCGTGTTGGAGTGAGGCAGTTCCTGCCTGCAGAGGAGGGGCTCTGAGCCTTGGGAGCTGAGGATGCTCTGCTTCATGGTTACATCAGCAAAGCAGGCACCTGAATGTAAAATTCACTGAGAGAAAATCAAAAGGACGGCAGTTAGGGTGACATCATAGCACTTTGTTAACAAGGCAAAGAAATGAGCAGGATAAAGACTATTCTTTCTTGCTTGGTTTCTGTATCTATTGGGAGCTGTGCAGGCATAAAGGTTTTTTTCCAGATAATTCTTTCAACAGCGGAATTTCTCTTTATGGCAAAACTAGAGACATTACATGAAGAGAAAAAGAGATGGAGTCTCTTATGCCTTAAAAATGCAAAAGAAGTCAGAATGTACTTTTTGAAGTAGTTCACATTTTATTTTTGCTAACAAATTCTTTCTTTTTTGGGTTTTAAATACTAGTTCTTCTCCCTGACGCATGTCCATTTGCCTCCTAACACACTTTGGATATACCAGGATATTTCTTCATGAAATACAATCTGAAAATAATCAGCATTTTTAGGGGCAATGGCATCTATTTCTCTGCTCCCTCATGCCATTTTATTATGGTGAAAACACAAAGGAAGCCACCTGGATATGAAATGTTGTGCCTGAAAAAATCCATACAGATGGAGAAATTTAAAAATTATGGGAATGGAACAATAATCTATTCGCATGTATAACAGCATCCATCCAGCAACTGACACGTTGTACAGTCCCTGGGAAACCAAGGGCCGATCTCCTGGGCTCTCTGCCTACCTCTGCTTTTTTACAGTCTCATGAAGGCACTACCAGTTTTTGGAAAGGCAAAAATCTGGTGCAGGGAATTAAGAGTAACTCAAGAAAGGGACTTACACCCTGAGGAGGTCAGCATCTCTGTTAACTGAATATTTACATACCTGTCAGAGGGTCTAGCTGAATGGGGCTGCTCAGGAGCAAAGGCAGATGGTAAAACAGGATTCCCCAAGAGCAGAGGTTTTCACTGAGTGTGGGCCAAGATCAAAGGAAAATGGCACCGCTGGGCTGACCAGGCTGTGGCAAGCTATACCTGTGTAGGAGCAAATCCCTCTGTGTTCTGTCCATCTGCAGTTTCTTGCAGAATAAGGGCTGTAGTTTTTTCTGAGGGACTTGATGATTCAGCAAAATAAAATTAGTCTCTTTTTCTTGGCATGAATACTCTTTTCAAGATGTTCCTTTGCCCAAGTCTGAAAATGTTTTCATGAAGAGATGAAATTCAAAAGGGCATTGGCAAAAAAGCAATCAGCAAGAATGGAGAAGGCATCCATTCCTGCACATCTATATGGCTGACATTATGGGCAATCAAGAAATTCTCAGCAATAGGCTGAATTTATGACATACACAGGTAACATGCAAGGAACACAAGAAAAATAACAGAAGGCAGGCATTTATTGCCTGAAACCCAAGGGGTTTTTTTTCTAAAGAATGTGGTAAATGAGGGAATTAACACTGGGAGTAGACATATGTATTTGTTATGAATTAGACAAAAAAGAACGAACAGCGACAACACAGTTTCAGAAGGACCTGCATCCCAAGACTTCATAACATGGGCTTTCTTTACACACAGGTCCAGACAAAACAGACCCCTTGACTAGGGAGAGCGGTGACTGGAGAGAAAAGGTTTGGCTTTGTTTGCCCCAGAGAAGGACCTTCTCCTGCTGGCACCTCCCAGCTGCTCCCATGTTTGTGTGAATGGAGAAGGCACCTGGCTGAGTGTTTGCAACTGGGATGTGATGCTGCATCTTTATTTGACACTTGACTATTAATGACCAAACAATCACAGTTCCTCACCCCAAATCGCCTGATAATCTTGGGCCTGTTCCCACCGCGGCTTGTTTTAAACCCTTGTAATGCCATTGATTTCAGTGCAGCTAATCTGAAAGGTACACATATGGGAGACAGATAAGAATCACTTCACTCCTGTGCTGAATGACACGGCCTGCACTTCACAGTTGGCAAACGTGCATGTTTAGTGGCACCACCACACACTTGGGATAGTAGATGTTGAAATTACATTAATCTGCATAGAATATTCCAAGCAACACTGCTGCCAAAATACACACCCGTTTTGGTAGCAGGGATGGAAGGAAGCCAGTTCTCCTCCTTCCATGCCCCGCAAAGAGTTCATGCAGTCTTTAGAAAGTTACTGAATGCATAAAGCAGGGGAATGTCATCATCACCTGACAGTAATGATCACATTTCATGGTAAATAATTACCAGCTCCCAATTACAAATGTGAGCTTCTTAAACTGCCATAATTCATGGCAACATGCTTGCTGCCTCCAGCCGCAAATCACCATTTTTGCTAGGGTGTGGGTGAAAGAGCCATCTGTGCTGATTCACAGCGAAGCCTCCAAAAACCCAATTTGTCAATATTATGTTCATCTTTCTGCCCATCTCTGCTGGCCTCAGCTCTTCTGAACAAATGTCCTGTTCCTCTGTCTCAGTGCAGGTCACCAGGACAGACCCCCGAACACACTCATCTGACTCCAAAGCATCTGTTCCCATTGCCTGCCCACAGTGCTGGAAGGGCTATTTAACCCATGCACATTGGTGACCATTTGTTTTAACAAGTCACTGATGTGCCTTACTTGGTTTTCTGCAGCATAGTGTTTATTATCAGGCTAGCAGATACTATTCATTTTTTGGCCTGGCAGTATACTCAACAACAAGGCACCTCAGTAAGCTTGAAGAGCAACAATACTCCTACCTTAGTGTTCACATCTCTGCCGTGGTTCAAGTGATTCATATACAGTGCTACAGCTGTTTCAGCATTCTCATATTTTTTATAAATTAGCTCTGTTGGTGACTAAATCTTATGTCAGTAACCTAAAACCTCAGTATTTACAATATAAAAGAACCACGAGAAACCTCTCTCAGACCTTAAGCTTCTGAAGGATTTAATTTGGGGGAACTTTATTTGAAAATGCAATATCCTTTTCCTTTCCCCTGCCCTTTTCTTTCTTTCCTATGCAGAATTAAAAGAGCAGATCTTGGATGGCAATGCACTGTTTATAAAAATGAGCTTACCTCATTTGTATAAGAAAGGAAAGACTGTCAACCTTGGTTAGAAAGTAATAATTCTTAAAAGAAGTAAGGTTTAATATTATTGTTTTCTCTAGGTCTGAAATGATAGAAGTTTTCAGAAATTTTAAATAAAAATGGAAAAATGAATATACAACTCAGGAAATTAGTGTATCTGAGAATTACTGCCAAGGTTGTTTAAAAAAATATGCCCAAAATAGCTTATCCTGTTTTAGGGTTGGAAATCTTACAAAATTCTTAGAGGAAGCACTGTCAAACTATGCTCCATTCTGAGTTTTACTACAAGTGTAGTCAATTACAACTCTACAGCAGTAGAATTACACTGAAGTATCACAATGCTGAATCAGGTCTTAAGTGTCATTCCTTTATCTGGTTATTTCATTCACCTTTTTAGCTCATGCTCCTTGGCACAATGGTGGGATATTGTCCACACAAGACTGGTTTTAAAATGATTTAGTTAAACTGATGCAAGATGCGGTCACTTCAACTGACTTAAATCTGCTCTGTATCAATTTAGTTTAAGTCATTTCCTGATCAGATTAAGTTAAATCAATACAAACTAACTTTAAATGGATTCCAGTGTTTGCACTGGCTTAACTAATGTGATTTTAAAATACACCTTTAATTAAACCTGTGGCATTCCAAGTGTAGAAAAGGCTTTGCGAGACAGACCTTCCTGTCTGTGATAACTGGCTAATATTTTATTACCCTATCGTGCTAATGGTGACCTGTAAAATGCAATGAGAAAGCAATGTTGCACCCCAGAAGTGTGGCAGTAGGTGAAACTCAGAAAAAATGTTGTGTCTTTGCCATGGCTTGGGGCAGTCCAGATGTAGGAAGATAGTTGTGGCCTGCCAAAATATAAATAGCATATTTACAAGGAAGATGTTGCTCATTTATGGAACAGGACACTCTCTAGAGAACCAATAGCAGTTGGAGAAGGCAGTTGTACCTATGGCTTGGGGGTTGGCGGACGTTTCAGTGCTCCCTTAATTTTGTTTCAGTCTTTTTGCCTGAATGCTTCCCAAAATTCTGTTAGCAAAGGAGAATTTTTCCTGGAAAGAGTGACCATTTTTTGCAACATGGACAGATATAATAGAAAAGGTTTACTCAAAGAGAATACATGAAATTTGCAGGTTATCCCAGGGTTAGAATTGCAACTGTTATTTGCGGTGCTGGGGTGGGATTTTTTTGCTATCTCCATGAGCATTTTTGTGCATATTCTACCAGTCACATAAATTCTGTGCTTGACTCCAACTCAGAAATTTGCACAGTATTTTTGGTTAGTAACCCAAAAGTTTTAGAAACATACGTAATCTCCTCTAAATAATTGATGATCCAAATAACAAACTATCCAGGAAGCCTATGTGTTGTTACTGCCATTTTACTAGCAGGGAACTGAAATGCAGGGAAACACAAAGCTGAGGTCCAGCTCTCACCTTTCCTATGCACAACTGCCCACCACATCTGCCTGGGCTGCTGGGAGGGGTGGGTGGGAACCAAGAGGGGCAGAGGGGGATCCACTCAGGATGACTTTGGTTCCTCCATCGTTCTGCCGATTCTGCAGGGACACTGGGCTCCTCCTGGGCTGATTACATATTCTTAAGCAAGGTGTCTTCTTCTTCCTTTAAGGATTGAGAGAACCAGCAGGAAACTTCATGTGCCTCCACATACTAAGGATATAGATTGCACAGTTTTGTTCTGTTGTCTTTTGTACCATGTTTGGTTAAGTCAAAGCAAAATTAATGTTACGTGATTAATGAGGTATTAAAAAAAAATCTGTTTGCTCCATAGTAGGAAATCTAAAAGGTTTTGTTACTGTGTCTCAGAAGGGTGTGGAAAAAAAAAAGGGCCTGACAGTCTGGCAGCAGTGTGCAAGTTTAGGGACAGTGTTGACTGTTACAGCGGGAAATTACTTGCTCCCTGAGTTACCATGCAATGTCCCAGTTATGTATAAACAGGGGATGATGAGACTCCTCTGTTTTGAAAGAGAGGAGGGTAATCAGAGCTGCTATCTCTGTGATCTTCCCATCTTCTTGGGAAAGCTGGAGCAGAAAAGATGCTGCCTTAATTCCTGGGGAGTAAAGTGGAAAGGCTGTGTAGAAACCTTGCAAAGGCCATGAGGAGATGAAGTAGCTATGGAAGACTTTGACCAACAAATGATATTGAAAATGGTGTAGACATAGCCTGTGTGGCCTCCCACACATGTTTCCCAGCTCTGAAGGGTGAGGACGGGGTGGCAGATGCAGTTCTTCATCCCAGACTAGGTCAATGAGCCCAGACTGAGCTTGATGCTTCTTGGACTGGTTGATTTTTAGCTAACTTAGGTGTTGCTGCGTGATGCAGATACACACCTTCTCTGCCTGAGGAAAGTCAATAGTGCTGCATTGTTCTGTTTGTTGCTTGGTTTCACCGTGGAAAATGCACCTAGAAGTGTCTTTATTTACACACAACACGGATGCAAAGCAGACTTTCTTTTAGATTTGATGTGACACAGTCTGCTGTCCATTGGTCAGTGTCACCCAGGAAGTGCTACATGGTATCTTGTGGCTGTTCTCTCATTTTAATTACTGAGATGAGCCTATGGAGCCCAAACCCCACAATGCAGTGCCCTATTATGACTAAGGGGTGTTTTCTGTCATCACGATAAAACAGAGCATATTGGAACCTGAAGCCTGGAGGGCTCCCAGATGGATAATGTAGCTGTGCTAGTTAATTAATTCAAATTGGTTGGGACCCTGACAAGCTGCCAGTGTGCCGAACAAGCAGAGGTTGAATATGCCCTGGCTTAGGATACTTTTGTAGAGCATACAAGAAGTTAAGGGTGTGCAGCCAGGCACACTATAACAACTTGCATCCCATGTTGTAAACTCTGGTTTTAAAACCTATCTGTATGAGTCAGACGTAGCACACAGAGAATTCAGCTGCTAGTGCAAAGAAAGCGCACACTCAGGATCCCTTCTTCTACTGCGGGTTAAAAGCCTCTGTGGTGGTTTAACTAAAATTGCATTAATTTTCTTTATGTGGTTAGAATCTTTTCTCCTTTGTAGCTAGCATGGCCTTTTGTTTAGATTTACTTTAAGAATAATGAGATAACACTGCTTCTTCCTGGGGCAGAGTTAATATTTTCTTCCAGTAGCTTTCTAGTGTTTGGGATTTGGTATGAAAGGAATGTAAGAAGTCACTGATATCTTGGCTGTTGTCAGGGAAACTGGGGGCTTCTTCAGCTGTCCAGCTGCAGGTGCAAATTGGTGGGAGCAAGGCAGAGGCATGACAGCACCCAGACTGACATCTAGGTTGATCAATGAAATATTCCCTACCATTAGCATCATGCTTGGTATATAACTGGAGTTGCCTTTCCTGGCTGGTTACTTCTGGTTTTCTGGCTAGTTCAGTTAGTTCCATTCCACTTCAGTGTCAGTTTCAGCCTTTAGCTGTTTGGCTGTTTTGCAGATGGCTTTTCGGCATTTCTGCCTTTTGCCTTTTTGTTCCCTCTCACTGGGATGGGCTGTCGGGCCCAGAGTTCTCTCCTCTCTGCGCCTGGATGTTTGGCACAACTAGAGTTTCATGGGGGATTGAAATGGGTATCATCTTTTATTTTATATAAATAATTACTCTTAGCAGTATATTATTATTATTATTGTGTCTCATTAAACTGTTTTTATCTCAATCCATGAGTTTCTCCCTTCCATTTTAGTTCTCTCCCCTATCCCACTCAGGGGGAGGAGTGAGTGAGTGGGTATTGTGGTCTTAGTTGCTAGCTGGGGTTAAACTACGACAGCCTGCCATTAAAATCCAAAAGCCCAACAACACCCACATTGTTATCTTCGTGTTGTGACGGTGCCAATATTTTCAAATGACAGTTGAGGCTGAATACCATAAACACATTGGGGACCCTGTGATACCCAAACCCTGGCCCTTGCAGCTGAACAGCTCAACTGGTATGATATAGAAGGATGGGGTGAGAAACAGAGGCATGGAGAGATGGAGTGAATTCTGCAGGATCATGCAGTAAGCCAGTACCAGAGGCAAGATCAAATTAAAATTTAGTCTAGTGTAAGAGGCTATTCATTCATCATTTGAGAAACAGATGTGAAACACCCTTTGGTGGTGCTCAGACCTGCTCATGTACATGTGTAATGAAGACAGGCTAGAAGTTTGGTCTTCAGCCAGAAACACCTCAGCAAATCAGCCATACTGACACTCCTGCTCTTTTCGTTCACGAGCCTTATGATAACATCCTTATTAAAAACTGCACAGAAGACCAAAAGTTGGACCAAAGTTTGTCCTTGTTAGTGATGCAGCAAAAGTCCGGGCAGAGCAGCTGTGGAAGAATTGCAGGGACCAGTCTGAGGACATGTAAACATAGTTGAATATGCAGGCAAGGGCACACACTCTTGCTTTGCTAATCGCAGGTGATCTCCTATGGAAAGATCATCATTTTTCAAAGGACTTGATCCTAGCCACCACTGGAGTCTGTGCAGAGGCTCCTAGAGATGTCAGTGCAGATGCATCGGGCCTTCAGAGAGACTTAGTGATATTTTGGTGAATAAAAATTCCGTGTCCAGTGCCCATAGAAAGCTGCAAAGATAAAATAGTGCAGTGCTCTACAGGACTGTGAGTTCACACTCACAGAGACACTAAGCTCTAAGCTCCTCACCAGCAACACACCCACATTATTCTTGCAGACTCCTGAATGGAAACTTTCCAAAAACAATACCACAAAATACATATCTGTCTTTCTCTTTTGTGATAGGCAGTGGTGTAGTTAAGGGTAGACTTGGTTAGACAGAGTATAATCACTTTTTATTTTTAGACGAAAAAGTTTGCCTGCTTTTTGGCAGCTATAAGTGTGGGTATGCCAGGAAAAAAACCACAACAGCCCTGTTTACCTTACATAGCTTCCAACCCTTTCACTTACTGAAACTGGCCCTGAGATGATATCCTTTATATACACCATAGTATACACGATGGTGCTGTGATAGAAGCCTTGATAATATCTCAATTGCTCGATAAATCAGATATTGTCTTCACGTAATTGTCTGGGAAGCTAATTAAGCAAAACAAAAGAAAACCAGAACTTTGCCTACAGACTCCTTTTCTCCCCTTGGAGGACCTATTCTTACCAGTGCCAAGGGTGGCTGGCTCTCTCAGCTTGCTCCTGTCTGACTTGTCCCCTGCTGAAAAACATGAAACGTCATTGCTCTTCACAAGCGATCATCTTCATGGCTCGGGTTTCCAGAATTTGCAGCCACATTGACGTAGATGTACCAGTGACAAAAGCACTGTGGTAAGTCTTATCTGGCAGCTGGCTTGCTGAATGGGACCAAAGTGGAACAGACAATTTGCTGTATCTGCATCATACGACTGTCTAACAGTCAAGGTTTTCAAAAAGAGCTGCCCAAAGTAAAACATTTTAGGCAGAAGTACATGAAAAGTGGTCTTTTTCCTGAAGAAACAACCAAAAGTAGAGTTAGGAGAGTAGTGAGCAAAGCAATTTATAGAGAATCTCTTAAAATATGTAAATATCTGTTCCTGAGCCTTACATGCCCAATTCATGGAGCTAGTCTCAAGAGACTAAGGTAATAATTTATCTACATTTTGCTTTGCCCTGCACTAAAATAGTAAGGCCTGATCTTACATCTGATACAGTGAATGGGCAACTTTCCACCGTCATTTGTAGGCTTTGGATCAAGCCACAAGATATCATTTGGCCTATTTTACTCAAAAGCCAGAAAATGTCAGAGTCATTACAATTTTGTTTTGCTTTGTCCTGTTGTGCATAGTCAGTATGACAACAAATGAGGGCAGAAAATATTTTTCCAATAAACAATGCTTTTCCAGTGATTTTTTATAAAACATGTTTCTAAGATAACTTGTTTTCACTGAAATTTGAATCACCTTTATGAGATGACATGCCATTAGTGAGAGGTGTCTTATTTTTGTGTTCCCTAACTTTGTGTGTTTTAGTTAACTTTAATATTTCAGGAACATGGATTCTTCTCCCCCAGAGTCTCCATTGTTTATTTTAAAAAAGAGGGGCACAAAAAATAGCTGTTTGGAGGTTTACTTTTGCAAAGTCGGACAGTTTTTGCAATGTTTGGCAGGAGAGATTCATGTTCATTAAGAAGCCTGTGTCAAGAATCTGAGGACTCATTGCAACCCATTGCATTGCAACTCCCAAGAATCTGAGAACCCATCACCTTTGGGCCCATCCCTCCAGGTGAAGAAAACTGGAGGAGATATAGGTCCAACACCTTATTTGAATCATACTCATAATTTCTGAAAGTTCAGGACTGTCCTGATCCAAGACTAACTTTATTTCCTAATAGATAAAGGAAGCCAGATGTAAAACTTACTTGTCAACCCAAGTCAAAACTTCTCTGAAGTTTATTTTGGGACCGAATAGTTCTGCTCTTTAAATATTTGGGAAGGGGCTCAGTAGAGAATTCGAACTAGAGACTTTATATGATGATGTAGGTTGTTTATCTTTTGCTTTTTCTCCATGTTTATATAAAAAGCAACCATCAGGGTGACTCCACACACTTGGGTAATTATTTTAAATATACACACAAATATGGATACAAATTCAAGATATCTTAGTTTGCTCTACTGCAACAATTCCTGTTCCAAAGCAAGAGGCTTCCTTAACTTGCTATCTTGATTCACTCAACCTGTCATCTCCAATAAAAACTAAGAAAATAGGTGCATCTTGCCAAGATGCCCCCAAGTCGGGGAATTTGAGGGTTTTTATACAAAGAGGGCAGAGGCTGCTCCAGAATGGAGGATCCTGTGGGGGAAAATGCCTGCTGCCATTGCCTCCTTCCTAAACAAAGGACCTCTCTGCCCAGGATTGCACCTGTGGCAATATAATATGTAGGAGGAAGATCTGTTCAATAGCTGCAAGCCAAGCATACTGACTAAACCTATCTGTTCCTCTTTGACACTTTATGTTCTGAATTATGTTCCAGTGGTTGTAAAATGCTAGCCTTCTGGAGCTCTTCCATACTGGAAAATTGCATCATGATAAAACACAACCCCGAGGAATCTTGGTAACTAAGACAATGCTAAACACGCTGCTAAACATTGAACATAGACAGGGACTGTTGTATTTAACATCACATCAGCTGGTTGTGGTTAAGCCCACAGGCTGACCAGCTGCCACAATGCTAAACACGATGGTGTCTTCCTGTGCTGAATATTTAACAGTGTGTTTGCAGCCCTAACTCTCAAGGGTCTTTTTTCTTGCGTGATTTGGTTTTCTAGAATAGGCAAACATTATACTGATATATGTGACTGTTGCAACGTACCAGATCAAACAGGTTGGAACAGTTTACGTGGTACTCTGATTTATGTCAAGGACTACACTCTCTTAGTTGTGCTCCTGACTAGAGAAATTGCAAACACCATGTTAGTTCATGCCTTGCCTTTGTTCTTGCACAAAGTGTATCTGACCCCAGCACAGCTGGATTGTTATTGCACTGGACTGATGGTGAAAATAGCAGACACATGGCACCCTGACAAGCCTTTTTCTTTTTTTATTATTTTATTTTTTTCATAGGTCTTATCCCAGCACAGTAGAAAGAGGAGACAAATACTTGAGTGGTATTTATGTACCAGCAAGATGGTGAGGAAAGAAATGACAAGCATCTGCTTTCCTTCACGTGATTGGGCATGATGTATTGGAAGTACTCTCAGCTCTGTAATGTAAAAGGATAACACAAAGTTAACTCTACTAATGGATCAGTTCCAGAAGTATTTCAGCCCCAAGAAATATGTGACATTTGGATGTCTCTCTTTTTTTCTTTTTTTTTTTTTTTTATTACCAGATATCAGACTCCTGCAGAAACAATAGATCAGTATGTGAATGGTTTAAAAATTGTAGGCCGAGTTTGTGAGTTTGTGCAGCTTGATGCATGACAAACTCACCACAAGACTGTTGGGATGACCAGATATTTGGCTTTTGAAAGGGAATATAAAAACATACAAGAAGTGAAATCAGTGCTTTCCCTGAAAATGAGGTGAAAAAGACCAAATTAATGACACAGATGGCTTCAAGGTAGGAAATTGAAACCTAAGTATTATTAAAATAGTATACGATCTGAGAGATGGTCAGCTCTTATTGCAGTTTTTCCATACGTAGAAAGACTGTTTAGAGTCATTTTCCTCACTTTAGCTTCTGATATCACAGTCACAGAAATTATAGCTTCAGCTGCATTACATAAAATTTCGAAGTTCTTGAAGCTTAATATTTTGAGGTTTCTTTACACCTGCCAGATTTTATTGAAATTAATCAGTGGCTTTTGTTTTGAGGCAGAAATGATGAAAATAATGAAGAAAATGTTAACTTTGTCTTTCCTAAGAAACTAGGGTAAAATGAATTTGCTACATTTTGGTTGATAACAATTTTTTAATATAGATTTTGATTTTTTTTTTACATTTTAAAACCATTTTTATGAGAAGGTAAAAGCAGTCAGTAAAGCAGCTGGTATTAGTAGTGTGGGTCAAAACAGAAGTGAGAAATTCAGAAGATACAAAGGATGTGTTTGAGGCTATGAAAAGAGCATTTGAAAGAGAGAATGGGCACATCTGAGATTTTCATGCAAGCATGTGGGTCTCCTCAAGCAGGAAAGGGAGTGTGTACAGGCTGTGGAAAAGGAGGATGAGCTCTGCTCTTCAGTAGGTTGAAGAGGGGTGAAACAGGAGTACAGAGGACTGTAACAAAACCAAATCTTATGTGGCATCCCTCTTCTAAATCCATTTTCACTGATAAAACCCTAAACCCAGACATATATCCTTCTAAGTGGAACATACATGTGGGGGATCTGGTTTTGTACATAACCACCACAGTTTAGACAATGGCTTATATCAAGTGAACTTTCCTCCAGCTTCATTGTGTTTCCAATATTGTTGGTATATAGTTGGGCTGAAGAGCTCTTCTTCCTGGTGCTTTCTCAAATGTTTCCCCCTCAGTGTAGACCCTAAGGAGAGTCTGTGCATCTTCCCCACATTGGGCTGGGAGCTGGGCTTTTATGTAGGCTGCCACCTGACCTCAAAGCCACTGCTTGGGAGACAACTAATGTCACACAGATGGAGATGGAATCCAAACCTCTCAGAAGTCTGACCAACATGTGACAGCACAGCTATAGAGTAGTTTCAGATGAAGTGGGTATGAAATTGAAGATAAGGCTATTGACTGTGAGGAGGATGAAAAAGGTCCACACTGTAGAAATTCTACACAGAGGAAAGTCTGGGAGAATGAAGATAGCACAGGCAGGGCAACAGGCCTGTTCTTGTTGGCTAGCATGAGGGACTGGCAAGATGTCAGTAAGGCAGTATCAGAGATTTGAACCTGAGCCAAAGTGAATTGATTTGGGGAAGAGAAGATTTAGTAGCCACCAGCATAAAGATGATAAAAGATGTGCTGGGAGAAAATGGAGTGTCCCACAAGGAATGGGCAATAGAGAGAGAGGGAAGGACAAATGGAAGCTGGCAGACAGGCTACTGGGCATGCCAGCTGGGATAGGATGTGGGTGGAAGAAGGAAGACTGTAAAAACATCTGAGAAACTGTAACAGCTTGAAGAAGGAGGATGAAAGAAAAATGGAAAGAAAGGAAGGCCATATTCATAGAGTAAATTATCTGAAGTGTATTGATCCATGGATGGTCTTCAACAGAATTTGACTCCAGCTGAGAGTTTCCAGTGACAGGGAGTGAGCTGCAGAAACAACAGGCGCAATGCTCAGGTCTGGTTGCATGCTATAGAAAAGGATCTGAATATTTTGACTTTGGGATGATTCAGAGATTTGTAAGTGTGCGGAGCCCTGGTAAACCCTGAAGGTGGGATATAATAAGTAAAAGAGATATTTCATTCTCAGTGCATACCAACAGCTTTCACTATGCCAAAGAAATACTGTAGGTACTAATGAGGCTGCAGAAACCCTCTCCTTCATGTCCTCAGCAATGTGCAAACCTGTTGCCCAGATCCAAGAATGCTGCTCATGGAGAGGGAAGCAAGACTGCTGATGAGTGTTTATTGTCAAGGTCAAATTTCCTCATCATGGTGAGAATTTCACTTCCGAACTTCATGGCAAAAAAATCCTCATTTGACCTAAATTTCATTGCTGTGTCTAAATCACAGGCTTCCTAGCTCTTGCTGGACCCCAAAAGTGCTTTGGTCAAAAGGTGCACGGAGACTAAACAGGAGTTTAAGGGAGATTAATTTGGGGTAACGGGATCATAGTCTGAATTTCCCCTTAACGATATCCCTCAATAGATCTGGGTTTGTATCCGCGGTCCCTCAGTGCTCTGAAGGAGGAGTCGGTGTTCCCCAAGAAGAAGTAGCAACAGCAACTAGCCTGCTTTCCTGCGTATGTGGTAGGCTGTGATGGTTATTTATTATCTGTATTGCTGTAGTCTTTAGGATCCTTTACTCTCTCAGTTGCATTCTGATTTTGGAAAGGTAAAAACCCTCATACATAAAGAAGCTACATCACCTGTTGTATCATGTGGGCTCTGGAAAAAAAAGTACCTGAAACACTCAGGATTTTGTGCTTGCAAAGGCATAGGGTTGTGAAAAACCTTCTTGTCTAGGCCAAAAGTTATTCTGTCTAAGGCGATAGCAGAGTAAGCAAGCAGAACTGTTGAAGGATTTACTTGCTGAGCCAAAAAAGCCCATAAGTAGTTGCCCAGTGTTTAGCCTTGCTGAACTTTCATAACACTGTCAGTGATAACCAAGTGGGACCTGCACTGTATGGGCTCATGGAAAAAAAGAGCTGGACTTGCCCTCTGTCAGTTATGAGAAGCCTCTTAGGCCCAAAGTGGTGAAAGCTGTCAAAGTTAAGAAGCCAGTGAAAAGAGACAGCTAAAGACAAAACCATTGCCCATTTTCTTTGACAGAAATGTAGTAAATACAGTAAATGTAGTAAATAGGGTGGCCTCGTAGCATGTACAGTAAGAGTTATGTCATATTCTTCTGAAATGTGAATCTGTGGCACAGGACTACAGGATTCAGAGGCAATGTCACTGCCATGGAGGAAAGCTTTTCTGTTCCAGCATTTGGGTGACAACATAAGCCCATTGTGAGTCAGAGGTTACAGAAAGGTTAAACCAAAGGTATTCATGCTTTTATTTGTAAGTATAAACACAAGACATTCTTTATTCATGCTCATTTTGAATTAACCCTCAGTATTCAAAGACCCACAGGGCTTGGCCCTTCTTTGTTGGATAAAAATTGGGACTGGAGTAGGTTTTACAGGAATTTTCATTTGGTAACTCAGCTGTAAATATGAAACAAGCTATCACTCAAGACCAATTTTTACAAGTGTGGGTTTACTTTTTTGTTTTGCTTTGCTTTGTTTTTCTTTTTTTTTCCCACAATGGAATGGATTCAAGCAAGTATATATCTAATTAGAAGACCAATATCCAAACATTTAGGCAGTTATCTTCCAGGGATATGAAACCCAGCTGGAAATACTCAGTTTTTTAAGTTTTCTGTGACTATTGCAAATTTATGACTAGTGAGAACCTAATTAGATTATTCCCTCTCTTCAGGGGTCACTGAACATCCCCAGTTATCAAGACATACGTGGTCTGAGTCACCAGATCGGGATGGTGAAATTTCTGCGGTGCATACCAAAATACACAAACAGCCGAGAGCTATCAGTCATCCCATCTGTCAGAGGGCTGTGGGAAGGGAAGACCCAGGAGCAGGAGCTTCACAAGACATGCCAGTGCCATGCTGCCCACAGGCTGGGGGCTGAGCATGCAGTGGACGCCTGGGGTTACAAGTGTCAGTGGCCAGAGCTGTCATCCTTGCCCACCTTTTCTACCAGCTGGAGAAGCAAATCCCCAGGCAGGCCTGGTGCCCCACCAGCCCCAGCTGCTGGTCACTTGACAAAACCTCAGGGGAGGAGCTGAACTTAAACTCTTTGCAGTCATATATAGCTTCCCCCAGAGTAAACTATAATTAATATCTCAGGGATTAATATCTCAGGGTATTTACTGTGATTCTGTGATTCTATGTGACAGGTTACGGCACATACAGCCAATCTAGCCAGTTCAAGAGTAAAGGCAAAGATATAGAACATATGTAGATTTGGCTTTAAGAAAATAAATTTAGAGTGTGCCAGAGTGGGAAAAGAAGCTAGTGACAATTCTGACTGTAGAGCAGAAGACCTCAGGCAGGCTCTCTGCTGATCAATGCAGACAGTACGGTGTGATGCCAGCTGGACTGAGATGCTTCAAGATGCAGAGAGACCCCTGTAGCACCTTGCTGGGCATCTCCACAAGCGCAACACTTTTCATGCAGTCTGCATGAACACCTTGCTGTAACTAGGTACAAATTACTTGAGATACCTTGTGATTGCTATTGGGGTCCTTGCTTGCTATTAAAAGGGTTGGTTTTCTGTTCTGCATGCAACTATGCAGTGCAGCAAGCAGTCTGTGAGGCTGTGCCACATACATACATGAATCCAGCCCTCCCCCAGACAAAGTGCAGTTTGCAGTGCTGGTGGCAGAGGTCACAAGGAGCAAAAATCTGCGGTGCTACATCTAAACGCTTTATTTCCAGATGTGCACACAAAGCAAGTTCTCACTGTTCATCTTGATAGGTGGTTTCAGTCTGAAATTCTACATTTGTGCATGGATCTGTAATGGTGCAGAGTTGCTATGGCCTGTCTAACAGTTGCCAGATCTGCTGAAGAACAGTGAGAAGATTAAATTTTCTTCTGAATTCAATAGAGGTCTCCAAACAGTACTTGTGTGAGTATAAGGGGAGTCAAGCCCAAGAAGCCTGTAATTATCAGCTAAATAAATAATGTAATTAGTACAAACTCTGGGCTAGATCCCAGTCTGACTTGGCAGTTTTATTCTGTTTCAGGGAGGTATAAAATAGTGCCAAAGCCCCCAGATCTAGCCTTTAGGGATTCTTCTTTTGTAAGAAAGTTCAGGTGTCATGTGGAGCTGAGGACCTAGCCCTGCAGGTTAGCAAAACACTTCAGAAACTAGTAAGAACTGGCCGAATGGCAGCTTTCTTTTTTTTTTTTTACTTTTAGCTTCTCAAAAGCTTGGCTCTGTTAGTCACCCCAATCTCTTTTTTTTTAAATTTTATTTTTTTAATTTTATTTTATTTTATTTTTTTTTAATCTTTACATACCTCTAAATTTCTTGCCTTTTGGCTGGGACCAGGCATTCAAGAGCCAAATGCTGTTATAGCTGTTTTTGTGTTGGTTCCAGCCCAACTGGAAGCAGGAAATACTAAAATTCTCCTGGGTAATCCTCTTCTCTGGAGACTTCCAGCCCAATTTTGCAGATTCATGAGTATTACATGCTTTAGGCAAAGTTCAGAGATGCAACCGAAGCCAATTGCTACAGATACATAAACATGAGACACATGGGGAAGGCAGTGAGTTTTGAATGCCTGTAACATCACTTGCTATCACTGCACTTGGTTTCACCAGACTGCTGTGGAGTCTATTTAGACCTGAGTTCTCAGCTGTACTGTTTCTGCATACCTCCAAAACTTGCTTTACACTACTTATTGTCTGAGGTTTCAGGTTCAGGGTAAAGCCCCCAGAAGGGCCATTTCAAGACCTGAAAGACCTTCACAAGAGTGAAGCAAGCAGACTGCATCATCCTCACTTCTCATCTTTGCTCCTGGAGCTTTTCCTCTTTTGTGATGCTGTGTTGCATTATACCTCCCTGGCAGTGATGCTGTTTTCACTCCAGGTGACAGACTTGCCCAGCATGACACAAGTGGATGGAGACCCTGCTGATACTGTAAGCAGTGGCATTGTCGAGAATTCAGGATTTGATCACTGTATGAAGGGTCAGCTGAGCTCCACTGGCCAAAACATCCACATGCTGCTGGACTTGTCTTCACATGCTCAAGACTGGCAGCCTGCAACCCTGTGATCACAAGATACAGGCTGGCGCTACAGAAAGAAAGAAATATTCACCACCCTAGTGCACCACAGACCCTTGGTGTCTGGGAGGATCTGACTGGACAATGGGAGCTTGTTCATGATGAAAAGGTCTTGGTGGAACAGAAAAATGGCTAATGTGGGTCACTGTGCACTGGTTGGTAGCAGAAGGGAAACCAAAGGCACATACTCTTTTCTTGGACACCTCAGTGCTCTGTTCTGCTATGGCATCTCATCTCCTGCCCTGTGCAGCAACTGTGCCCCCAAAAGCGTTATGTGAAGATGCAATATCTACACCCTTTCCAAGATGGTGGGGGGGCAGGCACCTCCAGCTACCCTGATGCCAAGCAGTATTTTTATTAACCGTGGTGGGGACGGGACATGCAAACACTGCTGGAGCCCCTCCGAACTGCTTCTGCCAGCCGCTGTCATTGGGGGTGAACAGCAAATTTAAACTGGTTTGTTCTGAGAAGAGCACTCAGAGGCAACAGCCGTGCAAATGCAGTTCCTCTCCATGATGAACTTGAGCTCAGATCTGCTGATGGCAAGCATGTCTAAAGTAGCTACCATGCAATGGCACTACTATGTAATGGAAATTTCTGCTGACAGTGAAAAGATAAAATCCTTTTCAAAAAGGAGAAAAAAAAAGGCTAAGAATAATCTGGGGAGCCGTTGAAGGAATGGGAAGGGATGAGTGCTGAGTTCTCTTCATATCAGTCTGATTATTATCACTAGCGCACAAATAATCCCACATGATACCCCTGTCCTCACTGTGTGCTCAGCAGACAGTATGGACATACAAAGATTTATGGGTATCAGCCACTGTCGGAGAACCAGGGAGATTTGCTTCATGAGGCCTCTTTCTGGGGAAAAAAAACCCCAAACGCTGAGCATGTATTTCTTTGCCTGCTCTGGAGCTGATCAGAATATACTAGTTTAATAAGACTATTGTTTTGTATTGTTTGCATGACATTAGCACAACATTAGTGCCCATTGAAACTGGAGACCTAAGCAGGATACCCAACCACACTAAGAGAAAGTAGTTGTTATGCTTATCAGCTGAACAGACAAGATGAGATATGTCCCCTTTCCAAATGGGGAACTGATACACATAAGCAATGAAGTAATCTACCCCACAGATATTCAATATACAAACACAAGCATGACAGCCAGCTGCAATGTTGAACCACGGTAAGAGGTTTAACAACAGAGAGAACAATAGGCATTGTATACTGTAGGCTTATAAAATAGAAGTTGACGAAAAAGAGTTATTTTGTCCCCTGAGAAACGACAGATTTTTGTCAAACACAATTTGGCTGAAAACTTGAATATGTGCTGATTGGAATATCTTTTGTTTGGTGGCCCTCATTCATTCTAAGGCAAAGTGTAAAAGCAGACACCTCTCCTGGAGAATTTGGTTTTGACCAAAAAGGAAAAACAATTGTCAGTGAAAATTTGCTCCAATGAAAAATTTTCAGCCAGCTCTGTTGCAAACTACCTTACGGTAGGTGCTTCCTTTCTGTTTGCTCTTGCATCCAGCTCTACAAATTTGCACTGCCTTGGCCTTTGCTCAAATACCACCTTCTGCTCATAATATATTGCTGCCAGCTTCAGCAGCTCAAGCATAAATCTTCCTAAATTTGAGTGTTGGGGTGTTGTGAGGGAGAAGCAGGAGGAGAGGGAGGAGAGACTAGCTGGGGACAAGGAGGAATTCAAATCCCAGTTTGAGAAGACAGGTGGCCAGTTTTGGTTAACAAATTGAAAGGAAACAGAGTTTTAGCTGTTGTGGTTGCAGAGAAAATTGAGCAAATGTGATGCTCACAAGCTCAAAAAAACACTCAACTATGGAAAAAGATTCCCGATTTTCAGCTTTGTTTGCAATGCTGGGGGTTGCGGGCCCTGAATGGGTCAGGTGCACCACAGCTCACCGCGCACATTCGGGCAGGAGTTTCTGCCGGCATCTCTGTCCTGGTGCCTGCCCCATGGTGGCCCCAGGATGCTGCTGGCAGATGACTGTCCCTGCCCATGTACAGCCTCTGGGCACCTCCCAAACCTGGGCCTTGCACACCAGCCCTGTGGAGGAGGAGAAAGGAACAGCTGGTTCATTTCACTGCTGAAGGAACCTGAGGCCCTCCCGTGACTTCTCTTCTGCCTGATTGGCTGTGGAGGTGAAAAGTCCATAAGAAGAAGTAAGAAGGACCTTGTAAGGACCATGTATGGGCTTTTTTGTGGAGCAGCTCTGCTGTAGTAATGATGGTTGCGAGCAATACACCTGACAGTTGCGCTGCCCCCTCCTTTTGGACTGTTAGGGGTATTTATATCCCTATGGTATAGGGCTAATTGTATCCAAATACTGCACACTGGTTTTGCAAGCCCTAAATGATGTCTTCCTCTTTAAGGACAAGCCATCTTTGCAAATTTTCTTCCTGCTTGGATCTCCCTTCTCTTTGAAAAGTGAGATTCCTTTTCTCCTTGTGAAACTTCTTCTACAGTAATAACATGGGAAAGATTGGTTTTCTTTATCTTGGGCTAGTAGTTTCCCTACTCCAAACCTTGAGCTTGAAGCACGTTGGTCTCCTACCGGCAGCTCTGGGGACTTTTGGTACAGGACTAATCACTATGAGTCTAATCTATATGTTGAATAATCTCAGCAACTTTCAGCATGTGTATTGCTGGGGAACACGGGTGCTAAGGAGGGATTTGGAGCAGTTTTCAGCTCGCCAGGCTGCCTGCGAGGTGCCAGGGGAAGACAGAGGCAGACTTGAGCAGCAAGAGCAATAACTCTGGGGACAGCTGGCAGGAACAGCAGCAGAACAGAAGTAAGAGGGCAAAAGGGGGATTGTGAAGTGAAGTGGAACTGAATAAGCAGAGATTATTTATTGCAGGAAAACAAGAGCTTGTTCAGAGGGTTCAAGAGAGCCACTTCCCAGCAGAATGGAGGGAAAAAGCTGAGAAATGCTTAACTGGAAATGTGCATCTCTGACGACCAGACCAACCCACCAGAAGGCTATTGGGAACATTCAGGAGTGCAGGGAAATGTGCCTTTCCTTAAATTTCATTGCAAAGGTAGTAGAAGCGGTGTGGAGTCACTAGACATATATTTACCTTAGTCTGATACAATTCTTCAGTGAACAAGTTTGGATGCCAAAATGCCTAAAATGGTGGGAGACCATAATGGTTTAAGCTTTTCAACTCTTAGTCTTAGGCTCACGCAACTAAACCCCACCTATAATGCTGCTGAAAATGGGAACAGAAGTTACTTATAGAGCTACAAAACTGAGTTTTTCTCATTTTTTGAAAAAAGGTATCATTTAATTCTCAGGATCTACTAAGCTTCTGTCATATGTATCAAGACATGCAGATCAAATGCTCTTTATAAAAATAATTTTACAAATTCTAGCATGTTAGAAGGCTATTTAAATCAAAGCTAATACCAGATGTTCTGTGACATAAGCACCATAAATATACAATCAGGTATTTTTCTCTTATTTGCCTGTGACTTTGTGTGAGAAGTATACCACGGAGTAATGGAAAGATTATGCCAAGTGTTTAAGAGAAAATTCCCAGCTTCAAACACTATATAAAATGGAAACATCAACACAGTTTTTAGAAGGACATGTCTCCATGGGGCAGTCTGGGTGGCCCTAGTGGTAAGAAATGCCTCATTGCACACGGTATCTTTCACATACAGTTACTTGAAAGACAACATACATTGTTTGTAAATTAATTCCGTAGCAGAAAATGGATTGAAAGGGTGAAAACCACAAAAATGCAGGGAAAAATGTTTGAAGATCTGCCCAAATCTTTTGAAGTAAAATCAGTTGAATAGTTATGGTAGCATGAAGACTTGTTTAAGTGGAAAAGGCCAGCATATCTATAATAATGGAAATTATTAGCATCTCTATCTCTGCATCATTTGTGTGTTTAAAGCTGTTTTCTGTTTTGCAAGTTTCCAGTACCGAGTTGTATAAAAACCCTTCTCTTCTCACTGAAGCACCGGGTGAGTGAAGAATACTCCATCGGGGTAGGATGCTTTCTAATGTGAGAGCTTAGCGTGTACGCTACTCACAATGAACATGGTACATGTTCCTTGCATGAATGCTTATAAGCAGCTATTGAAAATTAACTACAGTGATTCTCAGGAAAGAGAAAAACTATTTTTGTAAGGTTTGATGTCAGACATCACTGGTCTGTTGTGAAGGAATTTATTCTGGAACAGTGATCTTAGATCATAAGTTATTCTTGACATGAATGCACTCCTGCAAAGGTTTTAGGTACAATCTCCTTGACAGATTTGCAAAACTTTCTATGTTCTGAATTGCCCTTTAAGGTAGTGGGTACTTGATACTCAAAAGGACTATATATGGAACTCGAACGCATGTGTAAGACCAATACACTTAACATTCAGTCCCACTGAATTGGCCCCATTGAAACGGCCACTAGGGCAAGACCATCTGTGTATCACTTATTAGGCACTGAGAGAGCTTGAAGCATTTTTATTAAGTGTTTATCAAAGCATGATACAGACCATCTGCATCATATTATCACCTATTCTCCATTTGTGACCAAAAAGGTATACCTAATACCAAACTTTTCTTTCAACAATTTTAGACTGGCTAACATTTACATTTCTTCCAATCTCAGAGAACTGCTTTTTTATATACTTTTACTAAATGCCTGTATGTTTCTTAAGTTTATATTCATCAGCAGGTGTGTCGAGGGTGAAGATTGCGGGGTGACAATAAAACCCTGGCAGATGTATTGTTAACCCCCTCTCCCCCCCCCACTTCCCCCTTTTTGCCCCTCCCTCTCCCCCCTTCCACTCAGGAGAGGCGATTGGGAGGAAAAAAGAAGGACAGAGAGAAGAGAGTTGGAAAAATTAAAGATGTTTTACTAATGCTACTAGTAAGAATAGAGAAAATAATACAAAATATACAAAACCAATCTTGAAAGTCTCAGCAACTGCAGAGCTGGCACCCAAAGTCCTGGATTAGACTCCACAGCCAACCAGAGCTGGATTCAGTCTCTCACTAGGCCTCAGTTCACAGGGACGACTAGCAAGGTCCTCTCCTAATGTCGGCCATAGGGAAAAGGGACGAGATCCTCGTGATCTCCCATTTTATATGAAGTATTCACATGAATGGAATGTTATACACAGTTGGTCAGTTGTTTCTCGTCGCCCCTCTCGCGAGATGTCCATCCATGCTTATCAATAAGTTTGCATTCCATTGCTAGGTTTTACCAAAACATGTGTCTGGTTCTCCAGGAAAATGCAGTTAATATGAAGGCTTTAGCTGACAGGCAAAATTCACTGAAAGAGAAACTTGTTTTTAACAAAACCAGGACAAGGTGATAAAAACAGTCTGTACTTTTTCAGCTTATTTGCTTGTGAAAATACTTCTAGGTACCCATATAGAAGCTTTATTTTTGTCCTTGCTATTTTGTTTTACAAAAGCTACCATACAAGCACCACCCTAGATTCAGGAGAGAGTACACACACATATATATATACATACACACGTATAAAAACCCTGTACAAACCATGCTGATTACAGCTAAATTGTAAATAGCTCTTCCAGCAGGGAATTCCCCAACTCTGCATTACTCTGTACTACAAAAGTAGCAGATGAGTCAGGTTTCCCAGTAAACAGAACTAGAATGCAACGGCAGTGAGGAAAAGCAACAGCCACCATGAGACTTGTCATGACAAGGCTGTTGTTACCTTTTTGTCTGTCAAGTATATATTAATGAAGGGTACCTCAGTTACTGAGTTATTACTTAAGGGACCAGAGGTAAATCAGAGAGGCTGCGACTGCTTTCCACACAAGCATGTTCTGAGCTGTTAATTCACTAAAATGCTCTAACAGGGAGTTAAAGTTTCATGTATTGCATCATCAGAAAAAAAGCTGCCACTGGCTGGTGAATTGTCTGTCCTGTTTGGGAGCTCAAGACCCCTTTGTGGTTGTGCAAGGCATTGCACAGCTGGGACATGAGGGACTGACCCTTCTGTACAGGTAGAAAGGTACTAGACTAGTAAGGCTGTCTGAGAAACTGGATTTTTGATCAACCACTGAGGTCTCTCTAGAAGAATAAAGTCAGGCAACAGAACTGGTTTAGCTTCACCTGGCATTTTCTTCCAGTTTTCCTGGCTAGAAGTAAAAACCTGAGTGTGATTTGGAGTGAATGGAATATATCAGAAGAAATTATATCTTTCCCTTTTCAATACTAATGAGCAGATCAAAGGAGAAAGAGGACTAGATGTGAAAAATAGTTTGGGAAACACAACAAACATGCCCCTTTTACCCAGTGGTCCAGTGGCCATGGCATACACCCGAATCTTTACATTCTTGACAATCCCAGACTGTGCCCTCACCACTAGGTGACACAGGTGGGACACAGAACATCTCCTGCTGGTGCTAGTCTTTTCCACACAGTGCCAGGGGGACTAAAATGCATCTGTGCCCCCTCCACCAAGTGTTTTGTCATTTACATATGGCAGGACATCGTCAAGAAGAAAGATGGACATTTCTTCACAACCCCAGGAAGATGCATGGGGTCTGTGCAATGTGTACACAAAGCACACATGAGTAAGGGGCTCAATGAATAGAATTTGGATGCTAAATTGCCCCTGAATAAAATTGTACATCTCCTGATACAGTAGTATACCAATCCTTTCAAGCACGTAGGTGTAGCAAGACATGGGAGGTAGTCCTGGATTTGATTCATATCTTAAACCCATGACAACGCAAGAACTGAGGCAAAAGATATTACTAGGCTGGCACAAGAAGGAACATGGAACTCTAAGTATGGTGGCTGACAAATGTATTTTAAAATGCTAGTGGGAGGAGTTTCAGGGGAAAATAGTGAGACAGGGGTGGAGGTGCTTATTGAGTGACACCTGAGACAACAGCTGTATAAGGCAGTTGTGATAATTTTAGGTAGGAAGGGCAGACACCAGGGGGAAGGGAATGCGGAGAGAAGAGCCATTTACAGAAACACTCCATTATTTGAAGTGAAAGCTTGGACATAGGAGGGGATACCAAGTCCTCAGTATTTCTGAATTATGTCTCCAGTATATGTGTGCATTAGATCTGCCAGTCTGTCTCCTGTTGCCTGAAGCCCTGATCTATGGTTAATAACCATTATGCAGTGTTTTAAAATGTAGGAGTAAAGAGCTCATACTGAAATTGAAAAATAACTTGAATTCCTACGTTCCTTACAGAAGTAGTGCAGAGAATTTTACTCATTGTAAAAATGAAATGGGAGGCTGCAGCCCTCAAAACGTATGGTTTGTGTGCAGAAATTGCTTGTGTTTTGTTGAAGCTGGCTTTTAAACCAGTTTAATTAAAATTGGTTGCTTCTGTTGATGCTGGTCAAGCAGTTCATCTGGTATAGCTCCAGCCATTAAAGAATCAGCTGCAACGGAGCCAGCATCAAACTGCTTGCAAAACAAAGTAAGAGCCACTTCAATTTAAGGGAATGGTTTTTAAAACATGCCCTTAGATGAGTGGTTCATGGCAGTATTGATAACGCATTAGCTGCTGGCTGCCTGCGCGGTGCTTCCCTGCCTGCACGCTGTCCTTCCCTGCCTGCGCACTATCCTTCCCTGCCTGCACACTGTCCTTCCCTGCCTGTGCACTATTCTCCCCTGCCTGTGCATTATCCTCCCCTGCCTGCACACTATCCTTCTGTGCCTGTGCACTATCCTTCCCTGCCTGCACGGAGCTTCCCTGCCTGCACGTTGTCCTTCCCTGCCTGCACACTGTCCTTCCCTGCCTGTACACTGTCCTTCCCTGCCTGTGCACTATTCTCCCCTGCCTGTGCATTATCCTCCCCTGCCTGCACACTGTCCTTCCGTGCCTGTGCACTGTCCTTCCCTGCCTGCACAGTGGGCTTCCCTGCCTGCAGCTGGTGTCACGGCTCTGACACAGGCACTTGCTAGAATCCGTGCTCCTCCCTTTGACCTGGGTGCTAACGAAGGTGGGATGGAGCAGCAGGCACATCTCAGCAGGTCTCAACTCAGTGCTTTGGCAGCAAAGTGAATGAGACACTGGTTTTGAATAAATTTGCTTTAAATCCTATTTATTTTTGATCCTCCCTTTCTCTTAATAGCTTGTGATTCTTTTCAGAATCTGAGATTTCTGCAGAAAGCAGTGCTGTGGGGAAGTTTTCTTCATTTATCAGTCTATTTTACAATCTTCTGCTTCACTTTTAAGGCAGACAGATCAATGGAATAGCTACTGTACAGTGGTGCCACCGTTGTAGAAGTGTACGTTCTGTTACATTTTGGTGTGTCTGGCTATTTTTTTGTTGAAGTAACTCTTTTTTTCCTAATACCTCCAGCCACAAAGTAGTTTAATCTCAGCAGATGTCTTAAGCATAGTTCAGCTGCATCAGCAGATATTCCAGCGATAGTATTGCTCCCTTGTGACTCTCAACAGGGATTTTATTTTTTTTATATTTTATTTAAGTGCTGGCAACATGGTTTATTTATAACAAGGAACATATTTCAAGAGCATTTTCTATATTCATATCTATTTCTTCAATCTTTATCTCAGTAAGTAGAACTTCGTGTTCACATTTAGATTTTTCTTTTTCCCTCCCTCCTGTACTTTCTACTCTTCAAACAGCAGCATGGTTAAGAAATGTTTGGTGAAAGTGCTGTTTGACCAGTATTATAGTCTAGAGCAGACTCAGCGGCACTATGCAAACATTTTCTTTACAGCATTAGTTCTTTCACCTACCAGATATATAAAACTGAAAATTCGTAACGCTAGGTTTTTTCCCCATGTGTGTTTCAATCTTTCTGACATCTGGAAAAAGTGGTTTCTGACTTGGTCCTTCCTGCATAACTTCTGTTTAAACTTGATTCACAAAAAAGATATAGTGTTTGCCTAGGGTTTGGGTGATTAAGACCATTTCTCCTTTTGCCTGGCAGTGCTACAACTCTTTGGTAGAAGGAGCTCCAAAAGAACTACTCTGGGAATTGTCACATTTCATGATGTATGATCTTCTTTTTTCTTTTTAATTTTACCACAAGAAAAGAAGAAGCAGTCTCCCATCTGCACAGATCTCCTCAGCCCCGCTGAAGGTCAAGGCTCGGAGTTGGTTAACCATTAAAACAAAAGGCCAAAATCCTGCAGAGTCCTCTCAGACTCTTGCAAAACTCCCATCTCCTTTGGTAGGTGCCTTGCTTGGTTGAATGTGAAGGGCCAAACCCTTAACAGATGAATAAACAGGCTTTGTTGCAGGATGGCCCCTGAAAGTGGGACCAGAGCACTGCTAATTTAACTGCAGGGTTGTGGAAACAGCTGGCATCTTTTTGTCTACTTTGAAGGGAGATTTTGTTTTTTCTTTTCAGTCAGAGCATTCTCACACTTGCAGACCCACTGGCTGGGCCTCATCCCCATTTCCTCCAGGTGCCACTCCTTAGCAGAAGCAGGGCCCATATGTGCTCCCAGAAGACTGACTAGTCTTCGCTATAAATTCAGATCCAGGAGAGCTACTTACATCATTGGTCAAGGAACTAGGGTAGGAGTTTCTGCTGGAAGTTTTCACTGGCATAAAACGATCAGGGTGCAAGACTTCCAGCCCCTGCACCTTAACCATAAGCATAGGGGAAGCTGCTTGAGCTATATAAAATCTGACTCTAGGAGAAGCTGTCTTGGAAGTGGTGGCTCTATGTTTCCAGTCCCTTTGGCTACAGCAAAGTGATTGCCCATAGTGCTAAACTCTTATCAGAGTCCTTAGCATGGGTTTGGCTTGGGCCATCTGTCTCTGCTCCTGAATGGTGGGTTCAGGGTTAGCACAGGGGAGGAACAGCTCCAAGTGAGCAGATTGGTCATGGCCATCCCATTCTGAAGAGTAAGGGAAGTTAGTAATACAGATGTGGGCTGTTTGCAACCTGCTGCCCTCAGTGCCAGAGGCTGGTCTTTGGCATGTTTAATTTACTACTGTCTTTACAAGTAGAGACTTCAGTGCCCCCTACTTTTTCTGTTATGGATGTAGAACAGTACAAAAGAAGCAGCAATGAATGTCCCATAAATCTGATTTACAGTCTTCCTCACTATCCATTGCTTGAAGGAATACTCATTTACTTTGTTCATCTGGAAATGGGACGGTTTTAAAATGCTGGTCAAAAGAACAATGTTTTTCTCTTCCCACTCTCAGCACTAGATCCTGTCATGATTAATAAAGTCATTTAAAGAACTTTTTCCATTTCTCTTTTCCAGCTGCCCTACCTTGCCCTGACCTCAAATTAGTTAAATGAAATGGTGACCTTCCTGAATGTGCCTTCTCTTTCCATGCTGTAATTCCAGGCTTTGTTTCGTCCAACTTAAAACATTGTTATAAGGATTAACAGTCCATCTCCAACACTGCTTTCACACCATCCCATGGCAGCCCTGCCTTACAACTCCTGTCATTCATGACTGTCTCGCATTTTCACAGGAACACCACTGTGGATGATACAAATGAGGAAAAGAAAGAACTTCTCCTCCTCATTGTCTATAATCACAAAGCAGAGTCTGACCATTCAGCTGCAAAAATCTTCAGAGGAGAGTTGTTGAGCCCCATTTTCATTCCTGGTAGTGTAACTCCAGAATAAAACTTTTGCAATGGAGAAGATAATCAAACCTCTTTCCTTCATGCCCATTTCTAAAATATCTGAGATAGTTCTGTTTATAAATAGTACAGAACTGTGTGTTAGTTTATGTTCTCCTCATAACCTCTTTATGGTTACAGGGAAGGTTTGTTGGGGGAAAGGTGTGGTTACATGATCTCTTAACTGGCAGTTTGTGTCATAGACATAGTTATAGCAAGGTAGGGATTGCAGGTGTTGTCTTTCCTTAGCAAGGGTCCTAGTCCTATCCTGACTCCCAGCACTGAGCTGGCTCTGCCCCGACCCCCCGTGCTGCCCATGCACAAGCTGTGCTTGGACTGCCACCACGTACCTCCCACCCTTGCAGTATCGTGATTCTTCTGGGAATGATCACATGTACCTTCAAGGCTTTCCAGCCGATAGTAACCACAAGGGCAGCCGTGACTAACGAGAAACGTGTGAGCTGCCTGCACCGCAGGTAAAGTTGCCCTTGGGTGGCACTGTAAACCCAATCCAGAGATTAGGTGCCTCCCAGGGAGTAACACTAGGATTTCTGCAGCCTGGCAGGTTAGGTGTTCCTCCAGGTGAGTGATGAGGGCTACTGGCTGTGTCAGCCTCAGACCTGCCCTTCAGGTCACTCACAGAGCAGCACAGGTGGAGCCATTTGGGATGTCAAGATCATGTTGTTTACTTCACCAGAATGAAGCTGTGAGAGTCTTAGCAATGGTGACAACTGAGCTGGAGATGGCAGCAGACTCTTATCATGAAAAAGGAGGCCTTTGGTTTCAAACTGTCTTTGAAAGCAGTCTGTTTCCAGAATGTCTAAGGTGCCTTTTCTGAATGGAGACACTGTTGTTTCAGATCCCCTTCCTGCCATCTTGATTACATAGGCCTGACACCCAAAGCCACTTTCACACCAGTATATGCACAGAAAGCCTTCTCTGACTCAGTGAAACTCTCTCTGGAGTCTCAGAGTCTCTGTCTCAGCCTCCCCCTTTGACACTCTGTGCTTCATAGTATCTGGAGCCTGTTGAACTTTGGAGAAAATCAGTACCTCCACCTTGTCATGGTGGTCCATCAGAAAAACAATCCACTTGCCTTGTTCTTCTGAAAACAGGAGGGTAAATTTGCATTGTTAATATTTTACCAAGTACTGGTAGAATTGCAACGTACCTATGAGCCTCAAACAGATGGGTTATGGCTAAATTGAGATGTCTACTTATATTTTATATGTTGAATGTAGCAATCTTATTCCCCCATTTCTAAACTTGGTCAGCAACTTCCCATTAAATAGGGAATGCAAGTATAACTCCTTTGAATTAAGAAGAGACACATTTATTTTATTTTTTTCATTTGCTGGCCTCTCACGTCTTTCATTTAGAAATTTATCACATAATGTTCTCCATAAAATGATATAAAGGCAGGGTAATTCCAGAAACAGAAATTTTTCCAATTTTAAAAACAATTTGTCCTCGTAATGTGTCCAAATGTGTATGTAGTGGGAGAGAAAAAAAAAAGTGATGTGGCATGTTACAACACAGTAACAAAGAATTTCAGCAGGTTGTATAATATTGTATTTCCATTCTTTCCTTTAGCATCCTTGCAAAGATGTGGCATTCATTTAAAAAATATGGTTAGCAACAAAATCCAGACCAATTAAATAAGGATCAGCAGTTTCTGTCTAGGATCATAACTGAAAGTTGGTTTATAGTTTGTTTAAACGAGAAGACTTTAAAGCACAATAGCTGTTTGCAGGAAAATAAAAGAAATGAAAAGTTACAAAGAAAAATTGTTTGCATGATCATTTAAAAAAAAATCCTTAAATAATAATAATAAAAATATTTATTTTTTTTTTTCTGCTGACAAAACAATATTCTGAAAGTTGTGCATGAGAAGTTATTTCATTTCAAGACCTTATAGCCAAAAAACCACGTTGCTCTCTATGCAGCCTAATAGCTGAGCTTCTTAGGAGACTAGCTATCCTAGAGAGTCTTCACACCCTGATATCAGTTGTTTGGTTGCTTCCAGCAAGCTAAAAGTGCAGCCACAGTGAAGGGTGAGTGTTAGACCCCTGCATCAACTGGCTGGTTGAGGTTTGTTCATAAGTGTTGGTGCCCTGGAAGAGGACAAAATTTCTGGTGGGTGCAAGAAAATCCCGTGGTGTCAGATCTGTAGTAAGGTTGTTGGCATCTTGGTAGGTTTTAGGTGAATAAAATCTGTGATTCCCCAAACTCTCTCATCAAGTTTCTCATCTGGCCATCTCCTTTTTGGTCCTGGAAAGCCTCTAGGTGCCAACAGAACCAGGTAGTCTTTGTGCTACTCCATGTTCCCAGCTATCAGAGAAGTATTTCTCATGGTGACCCAAGGGTTGTAATTGCAGAGGCATGTTCCATGTACAGTGAACATGAAACAGGAGTGCGCTCACCATCTGCAGTCCTTGCCTCATTAAAAACCAAACCAAACCAAACAACCCGAGTGCCTTTAAATATTAAGCTGTGAGTTAGGTGCTCTGACTAAGGAGCAGGAAAGCTGGGTACACCACTCTCATCAGCCTGAGGGCATCTGAAACCACATTTACTACTCAACTGGGGAGTACCTTGAATCATGCCCTCGAAAACAAGGTTGTGTGAGAGGGCTCTTCCAACCCTTCCTACTGAAGTGGTGTTATAGTATTACAAATAATGAAGGGTTCATGTGGCTGGAATGAAAAACAAAAGGGAAGATGACTCAGGCTGCTCAAGGTCAGGGTATTCAGCTGGCGTGATGCACCCTGGGGCTGGTCTGCTCATAATTTTTTTTCAAACAGACCCTGGATTAAAAAGAAATAGTCATGAGACCCTGACATATATTCTTCTGTCCAGGATGAAGCTTTTTCTGTTTTTGTTTTGTGTATGCAGATGGGGGAGAACGGCTTTTGAAGACCAGTTTGATGTCAGGAAGACAGAAGAGGAGCAGACTTCAGACTAGAGGTGAGAATGGAGCCTGGTCCTCTGCTTCCCAAGTGAACATGTAGTCACTAGGATATTTATTTATTTATTTTAAAATTATTTCCACTATACAATACTGAGGTTACTAAAAGAGTAACCTCAACAGACCCCATGGAGCACACTGCAAGTGCTGGGTAGCTGGAAGCACCTCCTGCATTTGGTGCAGAAGATTTAAAGCGGGGTAGGGGTCTAGACACATTGCTGCAGCTCATAGTTCCTATTGGTCACTGCAGAGTGCAAGGTTTGCTGTCTTCGGGGTATTTTTAGATAATTTTTCTGAAGCTACCTCTGTGCCTTATTTGAACCAATCTGGTCTTGGATTCTGTTCTGGCGAGCAAGACCCCTGCAGACCCATTTTTGGCTCAGCCTGGCTTTTGAGCGTCTGAGTAAATCCCACTGCTTAATACAATATGCTGTGCCATCTACTTTCCTTAACTAGCCAAGTGTCCGGTATTGTCACTGTTAGGTAACTAATGCATACAGTTTTGACTTTACACAATGCAGTGCAATGCATTTGGCTCCACAATTTGAAAAGGGTCTGCCCTTTGTCTCTCTTTATCAGTATTATCTGACATTGAGTTATGAGCTGCTAATGACCCAGAGATAATGAAAGTCATGTCTCAGAGAGCTCACAGTCTGAAACACTGATGCAAGAAGACAGGACAACCACTCAAGAAATCCAGTGGGAAGAATAATCTGTGGCTTTGAGCATAATATATATTTTAATTACTATTTATTTGGCACTCTGGTAGGGAATATGGAAGAAAAAAGCTTTTAGGAGAGTTTTCAATGGGCTGACGGCAGTGGTTTCATTTTCTTCAGCTTAATTCCCCTTTCCCCTTTAGTTTTTCTTCTCAGAGTACTGGCACTTTGATAAGTGTTGATGGAAAGCACTGTCTTTTATGCTTAATGTGGATGTGAGTAGAGGGGAGAGTATATTGAAAGTGCTGCATGCAAGTGCCAGAAATGCCTGTGGTTCCCACACTGGAAGGAGCAGAAAAGCTCCCCCCAGGAGGCCCAGCAATGTCAGAGGATGCAAAGCAAAGGGAAGGTGGGCTGTAGCCCAAGCTTCTGTCTTTTCCCCAGTTCTGACTAATTTGGAGAGCCTACCATTTAAGTTAGGAGCTCAGTGGCCTGGGATTGCCTTTTGAAGAGGTTTCTTCACAATAAAGCCTTGCAGACTTTGCTTAGGCTGGTCTCCTGTTGGAGCCTGTTGGCCACTTATTCTTCTCAGCTGAAAGAATGTAATCATTCCTGTCTGAATTTTTCAAGATTTACACTATGATCTGGACAAGATTCTGGTGCAAGTATCCTGCAGATATGCCAAAAAAGGAGGCAGTTGTATGTAAACATGTTCCTTATGCATATTACCCCAGAGAGGCAAGCCACTGTCTCTGCTTGCCACTTCAAAGGAGTAGAGTGGGTCTGTTAAGAGAAAAGCAGAATCCTCAAGATGCCTCAAGGGAGAATAATTGAGATTTCCTTGATTTGTACAGACAGCAAAGGAGACAGAAATCTCATGCTCGATTTTAACTTTATACAGCATCCTTTTCTCAAGCATGCTGTTGTGTGCAAGTCTGAAATCTTCAGCTAAAATGCTGTAGCCCAGCAATGAGGCTCCATGATCTTCACAATATGCCTTTGTTTTTGTTTTTATAAGTCAAGAATATGCAGCTGATAAAAGACTGTCAGATTCCCTGCAGAGCACTCCAAGTCTGAATCTCTCTCTCTCATGCAACCAGAAGGAATCAGTCTGCAGATAGCAGTTTTTAGCAAAGATGCTTTATTACCAGGTCTGTAGCACCCACTAGAATGAGGGAACTCATTACTTCTAGAAAATTATTCTGATGTTTGAAGTTCTTTTACAGCCCCAAACTGGACAAATAGCAAAGCTCCACATTTCTTTTTTAATGGAATGAATGCACTGGATCTCTTTAATTACACGGAGGTAGAAATGTATTAATTGCCAGAGGACAAGTCTCCACCTTCCAGTAACAGTACAGATGGACTGGCTCAAGCTCTCAGTGGTAATAAAGCATCTCCGCATGTTGACTAACAGCCTTAGTGCCTGCTGTGATTAAAAGAGTTGGTGGGTATTTCCAAACCTTCCCTATCATGAAGTACCATGAACAGGATCAAATGCTGTACACCTTTGGAATGCTTATTTTCTAATTATACACAGCACTTCTATAGAATCTTACTGGTTTACACATCAGTTGGTCCATTTTCATCTCTACTTCCACACTATCCGCATTTTAGCAGCAGTTGTCTGGAGGATGGAGGCAGTATGCGATGTTTAAAATATGGTTACTTCCATTTTTGAGTGGTTTAAAGTATTATTTGTGGAGTCTAGGAGTTTGCGAGAACCATGGTTGCTAAAAATCATGCTGAAACTGAAGGAGGGGAAGGTGATAATCAGAATAGCCTGATTTTAAGGGGGATTCTGAATTAACTTATTCAGTTGGAGTTCCTTTCTACTCTACTGTTGTCTTTATCAGCTGCTGTCATTCCCTCATCTGTTACAAATGCCTAAATAAATTAAATGGAGAAAAATACTGGATGTCAAAAATATTGGCTAGAACTCAAAGAGATTTGGATCATCTGTAGTGCCTATGGCTTGAACAGGGAACCAGCAATTTTTTGCAACAGAGGCAAAAGCCTGTGCACAGAACCACGTTCCTGGAGTTGAAGGTAATTATTGACATCAGGACTTGCAAAAGCATCAAAACTTTATTGTTAAAAGGAAGATTGTGCATCTGTGAACTGTACGTATATTCTTCTTCCTCTGACCACTGCATGAGTCTTCAAAGACATCTTAGGTATTCCCTGGCCCTGACAATGTTTGGCCAAGGTAATTTAGTTGGTGGAGGGGAGTAATACTAACAACTATTTCTGTGGCTCCCAGATTTTATCAGCTTGAATGGTGCATTAACATTGTTTTGAGCAGTTGCATGACAACTACACACCAGAAAGTGTTTGAAATTTTCTGAGCAAATTTCTGCTTTCTACTAGAGTTGCATCTTTTTGTGTGCTTTTGTGATATCAACAGTAGTTCTTAGAGTAAGGAGATGTTACATAGTCACATCATGGGTGTGTATGTCAGTCCTTTACTGTGAAGTTTCTGCAAAAGGTCTGTGAGATGTATGGTGAAACAGTATAAGGAACCACAATTATCTGACCTCCCATATGCCCTGTCTTCTGCTTCTGAAAGAGACGTGGGGGAGAATTTGTCACGGGGAAGCTACAGCACCATGGTAGGCTGGACTGTGGAAAAGTGTTTGACTCATGATCAACTGGTTGAGCATGTATGTTCTGGCCAACCAAACTGTGTCGATGGAGCCTTGGTCCCTACAAAGGTCTTGATGTCTCGTGCAAGCTAGACAAAGTTGTTGAAGGATATGGGTAGAAGAGAGAATAGACAGGGCATAAGCATGTCACGGTAGAGGACTGAAGAGTCCCGCAGTGAGGAGAAATGAGGGAACTGAGGTAATTGTGGTGGAGCTGTAGGTGATATGAGGATGAGTTCATTGCTGTGATTTGTTTGAGGGTTCAGTCAACCATGAAGTGCAAATCCAGTGGAAATCAGAATTAATTAGTGATGAAGGTCATGGAGTTACTTGTTGACAGTGTGTTGCATTCCTCTGTTTAGCTCCCTTTACCTCATGGGGAAGGTGTTCTTTTCAGAGCTAGTTATATGAAAGGTCATCTTTTTGACCCCAAAATGTTTACGTAATGTCTTTAAATGACGGATTGCTCTGCATCTTAACTTAATGACAGTGGCACTTGAAAAATGTGGTGGTGATGTATGGATGAGAAAAACAAGGCTTAGATCCTGGTCTCATGCCAGGATCATGTTAGTCAGGCTCTGGTGTATTCTGTTTTGTTGTATTCAAGTACGTCCATGGGACGCATCAACAGTGCACTCAGAGCACCTGATTTCTGCAGTCATATTGAACAGTTCATTGGCCTAACTCTGATCTAATAGTAGGATAAATCAGCAGTGATTTGATTTAAATTGACAGAGATAGAGCAATATATTTACCATGGTGATGTCAGAATCAGGTTCCTCGGATTTGATCTGGCTTCAGTGTGCTCATGCAATACTGAAAGAAGTGCTAGCTGTAAAACAAGAGGATCTTTTCTCTTTTTTTCTCTTTTTTTTTTTCCTTACCGTTTTTACAGCTGGTTCTGAAGAGTTGGAGTCTTATGGGAAACACTGTAGACTTCAGGCCTTTATTTATCCCCAGGCCAGGAGCAATGCAAGTAGCTGCAATGTGAGCTTCTCTAGAGCTCTGTAAATGATCTCCCCTTGTTCCCAGAAGATCATCCTCTCAGGGGGTAAGGGACAACTTGAATATAGCCTAGTTTTCGGAGCTGGCTTTAATATTTAGGACCAGTGGGCATTCTGTTGAAAGAGGGGCTTTGCCCTTTTTTTTACACTACACTTAATACTTTCTGAAACATGTCAGGTATGGAAACATGTTCTGGCAGCACTTCAGCCATCCTAACCATCCCTTTTTATCTTTAAATCTGGTGGTTCTGTTCAGTCGCAAAAATGTGCAGCTCTGGGCTTTTTGGGTTGCGACTCTGGGTATTTGTGATGAGGCGCACCCATTATGTTTTGCCACTCACCTCAGTTTCTGATGGTTTCTACTTATATTCTCTGTTTTTTGTCTTTAGTCAGTTAAAGATTACTCTTCTGACTGTGGCCTAATCATTTAATGATTTTCTTGTTTTGGGAAGGATACCACTGGCTGAAAATCTCTGTCTTCTACAAAGAAACAGCCATGGTGCCTACCTTTTACCATATCTAACAATGTCTATATGTTAGATGTGAGCCAGAAGTAATTTCTCTGTCTCTGGATGAACAGTGTTAGCATCTTACTCAGCAAAGAGCCCTTCATTGCTGTGCAGAGGTCCTCAGCACTGCCATCCTGTGACACTTGCAGATCGGCTCATACAGCTTCAGTGGACAACTCAACTGAACACAGGTCCAGGAGTCTTCTTAGGACTTCCCAAAGGAGAGCCTGCTCAGTGGGAGGGACTTAACTTGTCATGTTACAATCAATGGTTTTATTTTAACCTTGAGAAAGTTATTTGTCCCATTTGGTAAGGAAAAAAAAAAAAAAAGTTTGAGTATAACCTGATAACTCTGTTGTTTTAAGGCAATTTTGAGGTGAAAGGAGGGGGAAAAAACCAAGACACTCTCTAAAAGAAAGGATGGAAAAGTGAGAGAGAAAACTCTCAAACTAATTGCGGAGTGTCGTGATACTACGTCTAGATAGGCACATTTGTCATTAAGTTGAGGGAAGGTTTTACCAGTAAAAGATACCACCATGCTTTCTTCCCCCTTCTGGTGGTAAATATGTAAAACTCACCTTCTCTTGTGATGTGGTAATACCCAGTAGACTTTAGATAGGGCTGCTTTTTGTTGCCGCTTGCCTGAGAGCTGTTCTCTTGCCCTGACAAAAGCAGTGTTTATGTCATGTTCTGGTTTGTAAACAAAATGTTCTATTTCAAGTTTAAAATGTAAAATGACTTACCATAAGAGTTTGATTAAAGTAGTTGAAAAGACCAAGAATTGCGTGCATGGAGTTAGTTTTTCTTTGATATCAAAGACCCTTTGGCTTCAGCTTTTATGTCAGATGGGAGAACAACTGTGCAGATAAATGACTTCAGTCTCTGTCTGCCTCAAATAGCACATGTGATGTGAGATGTGCTCAGAGGATTTTACTCTGGAGACTTTTTTTTTTCATGCCAAGTTGATGTAAGAACACTATGAAACAGTTTATGTAGCATTTGGGCTGATATAGAACCAGGTGGGATGCTTGTTTGAAGGCATAAGTGTTTTCAGCCATCCCAGAAAGCACATCTGTAGGTCACTAAAATGCATTCTGTCTTTCTAGATGGTTGCTGGAACCTGATCTGTACTGAGAATTTCACGTGTGAGTAGTGATGACAGTGCTAGCACCTTATAAGTATGTAGCAATGCCCGAAATGTGTGTTCAATCCAGCTCCCTATGGTGTGCCACGTGCCATGTATTTCCCACAATGAGTTTCCACTAGCTCAAAAAGTAATAAATATATGGGTACTTGGGGCTGGAAGAAGCGAACTCTACCCCAGGGTATTGCCATGAGCTTCTGGAGATCAATAAGGGACATTGCCTGGCCAGTTTGATATAATGAGTACTACCAACATGATTAGAGGAATAAGCAGAGGAATTTAATGTTTTCTAACTGGTCTATTAAGATTCCTTGGACAAACTCCACCTAAACTCATATTTTTTCAGAATCATGCTTTCAATATGGTTTCTAGCCTGAGAGTTGTCTTGAAGTAGCTATAATTAAGATGTGTAACTGTGGACTGTACAATTTTTAAGAAGAGCAGGGGTAAATTATGTCCTTGTCTACATATGGTTTATACCTAATTATTCAGTTTCAGATATGTGATTGAGAACAAAATGCCTTAGCTTTCTTTTAGGACAATGAAAAACTAGGTTGTAATTCATTTCATTCTTATACTATGCTCATCTCTGTAGGACTTGAGTGTCTTGTGGTATTACTATCAAAGTAATCTCTGTTGTATGTTTACTCTTTCAGTTTCTTAGAGAGAGAAACAAACATAAGGAAAACTTTTGAGTTTCAACTCTATGAAACGTGTGTTTTTACAGATGCATGTGCACAGACCCAATCTGATATATTTATATCTAAATTACTTTACTTAATGATCACACATGTCATTGGAAGTAGATATGTGTGGTTCAGTTCCATCAACTGATACTCTGAAAATTTGTTTCAGGTTCTCTTATACTTCAAACTTAGTCATCTTACATGGGAGTGTAGCCAAGAGGTCTCATTGTTACATGATGTACTATGAAATCAACACACAGTACAGACTAAACTAAAACTGGTGTTAGATAAACAGACCAAATCATAGAGTAAGTCTGGATGACCTGAATGGATGTGTCATATGTTGCTATGAGTTATTGATGACCTTTCATAATTCACAAGTGGCTCAGGTTACCTCCACCACTTCTGAGCTATGAGATCATTAATAATGTGTGCAAATAAATAACACATCTTAAGTCAGCTCATTGTATTTCCTATTGCTGTCTCTTTCCCTCCATGTATGGTATGTATGCATATAATATTTATTTCAGAAACAGTGGAATTCCCACCAGCAGCTGTTGGGAAGAAAGATATATCTCATAGTTATATCATTGGAGAGCTATATTTCATAGCTATGAGGTTATAGTCATAAAATATAGCCTTTTAATGTGTTAAGAAAAACTCCTGCAGTTATTTAAACCGATAGGACTATTGTATTCAAATTAACTGAACTTCACAGTACAGTCGCATCCACTGGGTCAGATTCTACCCTTACATATACACTGAACTCATTGGAAATCGCAAATGGCATCATCAGTCAGTACAAAACTGACTCTGTAGATCCTCTGGGTATGGTGGAATCACACCGGGGATAAATTGGTTCAGCAAGTATGGTTTTTTGACCCTAAATGTACTGTAGTCTCCGTTATCATTTGCCAAGTCTTCTCTCTTTTAACTTGGGAGTAGTGACTCTCAGCCAAAAGCGAAAATGAACCCAAGTCCATTGAAGCCAGAACTTTCCATTGGATTCAGTAGGCTTTGGATCAACTTCTAAGAGTGGCTGCCATCTTGGAAAAAATCTATGTGAAAATTGTCCTTGATTTTGCTATTAATGATCTTTGCCCTGAAGTTACTTCATTCCCATATTTTTCCAATACTGTATTTAAAAGTCATTTTTCATTCCTCATTGTTCAAGCAGCTTTTGAGGTTTGTTCTCATCAGTGGGTTTTTTACTGTGCTAATAAGAAAAATATTGCAGTTTATAATCTCTTCTTTCATCTTTGTGTTTATTATCTTTTCAGAATGTATGCAGTTCCATGGATCAGTCATGCCAGTGAATGAAGTTTCATCATACCACTCAACCTTCCTGTTTGTAGCTGCACAGCCTTTTATTTCAGTTTCTGATAGGCTCTTCCTGGAAATGCTGTAGTAATTGAACCAATAATATCTATCTATGGGGGAAATAAGCTGAAGGCTATCATGTTTGTATCAATGCATATATGGCAGTGCCCTAGTAGTTCATCGATCGGTTGTTGAAGGCGATTTCAGCACATGGGCAGTAATCCAATGTGCCAGTAGACAAGTATAGCAGTGTTGTTTATCAGACTGGTACCAAACTAGGAAATCTCTGTATTAACCTAATGTTTGTATCCACAAAGTTAGGTTTTCATACAACAGAACCCTTAAATAATAGTATAAGAAGAGGATTCTTATTCAGACTGTATGATCATTCATTCTGGTCTGAACGGGAACATTTTTCTCCCTCCACTGAGCATCTTCTCATGGAGGTTTTTTTTTGCTGAAAAGCAAGGAAGCCCAGAATCAGGAAGTCACTGCTGGTTTCTGTATGGCCCAACCTATTTAACACAACCAGAAGTGCTTTGCTGCAACTTGTAAGGGATTAATTTAATTTAGTTCAAGATGGCTGTCCCGTGCAAAGTCTTGGAGGATTATTTTGGATGAGAGAGATTGAGAGAGGGAAAGTGGTTGAATTCAAGATGTGTTGTCCCTAGAGACAGAATGGAAGGTTTGGATGGTGGTCCCCTCTCTGGAATGAATTGATGTTGGTGTTCATATCAACTATCTGAGATTATAGCTGAGCTATTTGATATTATATAGAATAGAATCATAGAATTGTTTAGCTTGAAAAAGGCTCTTAAGATAAGTCCCAACATTAACCTAGTACTGCCAAATCCACCCCTAAACCATGTCCTTAACCACTACCTTTACAAGTCTTTCAAATACCTTCAGGGATGGTGATTCCACCACTCCTATGACAGCCTGTTCCAATGCTTGACAACCTTTTTAGTGAATAAATTTTTCCTAACATCCAATCTAAACCTTCCCTGGTGCAACTTGAGGCCATTTCCTTTCATTCTATCACTTGCTACTTGGGAGAAGAGACCAACACCCTCCATGCTACAACCTCCTTTCAGATAGTCATAGACAGCAATAAGGTCTCCCCTCAGCCTCCTTTTCTCCAGGCTAAACAACCCCAGCTCCATCGTCTGCTCCTCATAAGACTTGTGCTCCAGACCTCTCAACAGCTTCATAGCCTTTCTCTGAACTTGCTCCAGTACGTTAATGTCTTTCCTGTAGTGAGGGGCTCAAAACTGAACGCAGGATTTGAGGTGAAGCCTCACAAGTGCTCAGTACAGGGGGATGATCAGTTCCCTAGTTCTGCTGATCACATTATTCCTGATACAAGCCAGGATGCTGTTGGACTACTTGACCACCTGGGCACACTGCTGGTTCATGTTCAGCTGGCTGTCAATCAACACCCTCAAGTCTTGTTCCTACAGGCAGCTTTCCAGTTACTCTTCCCTGAGCCTCTAGTGCTGCCTGGAGTTGTTGTGACTCAAGTGCAGGAACTGGCACTTGGCCTTGTTGAAACATATACAATTGGTCTCAGCCCATCTATTCAGCTGGTCCAGATCCCTCTGTAGAGCCTTCCTACCCACAAGCAGATCAACACTCCCACCCAACTTGGTGTTGTCTGCAAACTTACTGAGGGTGCACTCAGTCCCCTCATCCAGACTATTGATAAAGAGATTAAACAGAACTGACCCCAACAGAACTGATCCCTGGGGAAGACCACTCATGACCAGCCACCATCTGGTTTTGACTCCATTCAGCACAATTATTTGGGCCCGACCACGCAGACAGTTTTTTACACAGTGAAGAGTATCCCCATCCAAGCCATGAGCAGCCAGTTTCTCCAGAAGAATGCTGTGGGAAATGGTATCAAAGGCTTTACTCAAGTCAACATCCACAGCCCTTCCCTTATCCACCAGGTGAGTCACCCTGTCATAGAAGCAGATCAATTTAGTCAAGCATAACCATATGCTGACTGTGCCTGATCGCTTGGTTGTCCTGTATGTGCTGCGTGATAGCACCCAGGATGATGTATTCCATGACCTTCCCCAGCACCAAGGTCAGACTGACAGGCCTGTTATGCACTGGATCCTCCTTCCAGCCCTTCTTGTAGACGGGCATCAAATTTGCTAACCTCCAGTCAACTGGGACCTCCCCAGGTAGCCAGGACTGCTGATAAATATTAATAATTGAAAGTGGCTCGGTGAGCACCTCCACCACCTCACTCAGAGCCCCATGGTTCCCATCTGGCCCCATAGACTTGTGCATGTCTAAGTGTTATAGCAAGTTGTTAACTCCTCAGATTATGGGAGCTTCATGCTGCTCCCTGTCCCTGTCCTTCATTTCAGGGGCTGTGTACATGGAGCACAAGTGGTCTTACTGTTAAAGTCTGAGGCAAAGAAGGCATTAAGTACCTCAGCCTCTGTCACTATGTTTCCTCCCTACATCCACTAAAGGATGGAGGTTCTCCTTAGCCCTCCATTTGTTGCTGATGTATTTATAGAAATATCTTTTATTGTCTTTTATGGCAGTAGCCAGATTAAGTTTTAGTTGGGCTTTGGCCCTTCTAATTATCTCCTTGCATAACCCCACGACATCCTTGTAGTCCTGAGTTGCATGCCCCTTCTTGTGAAGGTCATAAACCCTCCTTGTTTTCCTGAGTTCCAGCCAAAGTTCTCTATTCATCCAGGCTGCTCTTCTTCCTCACCGTTTCATCTTTCAGCACAGAGGAATAGCTGCTCCTGCGCCTCTAAGATTTCCTTTTTGAAGAGTGACCACACTTCCTGGACTTCTTTGCCCTTCAGAGCTGCCTCCCAAGGGACTCTGTCAACCAGCCTCCTAAACAGGTCAGTCTGCTCTCCATAAGTCCAAGGTAGCCATTCTGCTGACTACCCTCCTAACATCTCCAAGAATAGAAAAGTGAATCATTTCATGATCACTATGCCCAAGGAGACCTCTGACTGACACATCACCCACAAGTCCTTCTCTGTTTGCAAACAACAGGACAAGTGGGGCACCTTCCCTAGTTGGCTCACTGATGCGCTGTGTCAGGAATTCGTCTTCCACACACTCCAGGAACCTCCTAGACTGTTTCTTCTCTGTTGTGTTCTACTTCCAGAAAACATCTGGTAAGTTGAAGTCCCCCACAAGAACAAGAGCTAGTGATCATGAGACTTCTCCAGACATTATGGAATATTTTGTCTCTTCATCCTGGTTGGGTGGTCTGTAACAGACTCCCACCATGATATCTGTCTTGTTCGCTGTCCAATCTCAGTGCATTCACTGAAGATCCACTTTCCATATCTCTCAAAGTGATCAGGAAACCTGATACTTCCCAGAACTGCCACTGAAATCACTGTCACCAATAGATCACACTGTCTACATTCTTCAAATTGAAGTGTCCTTCACTTTAAATATGATTTTTGGGGGCTGCCCAAAATCTGAGTCATTTTTTCACAGCCAGTTTTTCAAAAATTGTTGCCTCTATGTTAGCAGATACCTGTCTTTCTGCTAAATAAGCCAAGAATTCTGTTAGTTGTACTAACTGCAGAGAGTAAATCACCTTTTGGCCCCTAAATGCAGCAACCTTTCCACTCTAGCCATGGAATAATTGATGGAGTAGCACAGGAAATCTTGCATTCTTGCTGTCTGGTGAAATCATAAATAAAAATGTATTATTTGTTAATGGACTTTGGAGAGGTAACTTAAATCTGGTAAACATATGAGAGCAGCAGCCACGTTTATTCAGACAGTAGAGGAAAATATAGCTTTAAAAATTAATCTGAATATCTTCCTACATGAAATGAAAAAAATGTTTCTAATCCATCTATGGAAATACAACAAATATCTTTTGTTCAGGCTGATCAGCCACAGTACTACCCAAAGGGTCCTGGTCAAACTTCCACCAGTGGAAATCAATGGGGAGACTTTCCATCAACTCTAATAGGGTTTGTTGTATTACTTATTGCTGATTTGAGAATAATGGGAGAGCTGGCAAACCAAGGCTACTCTCATTCCATAGAATAAGGAGCAGATTTACTCATTGTAGGAGTGCATAGATAACTTATTTCTGAAAAGTTTGAATAAGAAACTAAAAACTTACTCATGGCCTTTTTTATGTGAATGGGGAAAATACTACCAGCATGAGTGGGTGCAGGACTGAGGCTTTAAAACCAACAGAGAGAGATGATTTGATAAATGGGCTGACAGGAACCTCACCAAGTTCAACAATGTGAAGTACAAAGTCCTGCACCTAAGGAGCAGCAATCCCAGCTGGAAAGCAGCCTGGCAGAAATTCACCTGGGGGTGCTGGTGGACAACAAGTTGAGCATTAGCCAATAATATGCCCCTGTGGCAAAGCAAATGGGATCATGGGCTGCATTAGACAAAGTGTTGCCTGCAGGTCAAGGGAGGTGATCCTTCCCTTCTGCTCAGCACTGGTGAAGCCACACCTGGAGTGATGTGTCCAGTTCCAGGCTCCTCAGCACAAGAGTGACATGGACATACTGCAGAGAGTTCAACAAAGAACAATGGAGATGTTTAAGAGATCTGAGATCTGAACATCAGGAAATACCTTTTACTGTGAGGGTGACCAAACACTGGAACAGGTTGCCCAGGGAGGTTGTTGAGTGTCCATCCTTGGAAGTATTATAAAGCCAACTAAACACAGCCTGGGGCAGCCTGCTGTAGGTGGTCCTTCTTAAGCAGATAGGTTTGGACCAGATGAGCTCCAGAGGCCCCTTCCAGCCTCAACCATTCTGTGATTCTGAGTTGAGTGGAAGAGAATTAAGCTACAGCAAGTTGTAGCTGTCCTCAAAATGGAGATCATGAAGAGCATATGTTACCTCAACAGAGATTACTCTGTTGATTGTGACTTCAAATCACAACGGGACAGCAATGGTAATAAAATATATGCCGGGGTAGAGGGCAAGGAAACCTAGCCAAGACTACTCAGAAACTGTTATTTTCAGTAACTGTTTGTTATTGGTGTGAAATAAGTGTAAATGGATGAACTTGTGGTTGGTGTGAATTAATCACTGAGGTTAGAGAGAATGGAGGTAAAAGAGAATTAAAATTTTGTGTCTCTTTTTCTTTTTAAAAAATATGTTTCTTTCTACATCAAGGAAGTAAATAAAATCCTTATCACAGAATCACAGAATGTTAGGGATATGAAGGAACCTTGAAAGATCATCTAATTCAATCCCACTGCTGGAGCAGGAACACCTAGATGAGATTACACTGGAATGTGTCCAGGTGGGTTTTAAATGTCTCCAGAGAAGGAGACTCCACAACCTCCCTGGGCAGCCTGTTCCAGTGTTCTGTTACCCTTACAATGAAGAAGTTTTTTCTCAAATTTAAGTGGAACCTCTTGTGTTCCAGTTTGAACCCATTACCCCTTGTCATATCATTGGTTGTCACTGAGAAGAGCCTGGCTTCATCCTCGTCACACTAACCCTTTATATATTTGTAAACATTAACGAGGTCACCCCTCAGTCTCCTCTTCTCCAAGCTAAAGAGACCCAGCTCTCTCAGCCTTTCCTCATAAGGGAGATGCTCCACTCCCTTGATCATCTTTGTTGCCCTGCACTGGAATCTCTCCAGCAGTTCCCTGTCCTTCTTGAACTGAGGAGCCCAGAACCGGACACAATATTCCACATGTGGTCTCACCAGGAAAGAGTAGAGGGGAAGGAGAACCTCTTTTGACCTACTAACCAGCCCCCTTCTAATACACCAGAGAATGCCATTGGCCTTCCTGGCCACAAGGGCACAGTGCTGGCTCATGGTCATCCTGCTGTCCACCAGGACCCACAGGACCCTTTCTCCTATGCTGCTCTCTAATAGGTCATTCCCCAACCTATACTGGAACCGGGGGTTGTTCCTGCCCAGATGCAGGACTCTACACTTTCCCTTGTCATATTTAATTAAATTTTTCCCTTCTCAACTCTCCAGCCTGTCCAGGCCTCTGGATGGCAGCACAGCCTTCTGGTGTGTCAGCCACTCCTCCAAGCTTGGTGTCATCAGCAAACTTGCTGATAGTGCACTCTATTCCCTTGTCCAAATAATTTATGAATATATTGAATAATATAGGCCCCAGTACTGACCCTTGAGGCACTCCACTAGAAAGGATGAATACATGCAAGATAGAACACCTAGAAAAAAATAATATCATTTGAGAACACACACATGATTAGTGACAATTTGAGACCAAGGAAATGAACACCTTTGTAAAGTGTTTCTCTAAAAAAAGATGCTGATAATTTTGCAGAATTCCATCATCCAGTTACTTAAGACTAAAGACAAGAGAGTTAGGAAATATGAACTATGCCTTAGCAGCTAAAAGACTTACGAAACCATGGGCAGTTACTTTTTAAGGGATGCGAACACTGGGAAATGACTGGAACAAGAACAGAAGCACACCAGTAATCCTTAAAAAAGGGAATATTCTTAGCAATTACCAGGTTTTAAGGTACTTTAATCCAAATCACAACATCTGGTAAGGAAAATAATCTTTGAACATCTTAAAGACAATAAAATTATGATCAATAGGCAGCATTGATTTGTCAAGACTAACTGTTGCCAGACAAACCACTTTTATAGCCTAGAGTAATTAGTGGATGAGGAAAATGAGGTAAATGTTATATTGAAGGTCAGAGTCTCAGCTGGAAAAAGAAAGCACAACCATATTGACTTCATCGTACTTACTAAGCAAGCTGAAGATCAGCATTTATATTTTAAAACAGCATTTCTCTAATAAAGTTTTACCTGAAAAATTAAATCAAATTGTTTCTAAACATTTCACATAACATGAGATGTGGGTAAAATGACCTCAAAACTGAGCAATTTTGAATTATTTTAAGTCTTGCAAAGATTGTTTCTAAACCAAGTCTTATTTCCTGACTTTGTTAATAATCCAGGAAAGGTCTAAATGTTATTAATGCAGTGTGGTATGTGCTATGAACATTTGCAAAAAAAGAAAAAAATATACATTGAGTTAGGAAGAAAATCTGGGCAAAACCAGAAATACAATATTTTTAGGCGGGGGGGGGGGAGGGAAATCAAAATACTGATATTCAGAATGAAGAAGAAACCTGACAGCAGTAGTACCTTTTTCCTTGCACAAACAAAGATCTAAGCCCAATTTTATTAGATATATATTTTCACATATAATCTATATCTTCTATATATGCATTTCCATTTGAATTAAATAAATTCTGTGGAAAGGATTTGCATTCTTTTCCTTATATTATTATCTACTTACAGAGTTACTGAGTGTTGACATAACACAGTTAGTGGCATGTTTGTTAATACTCATAACTGAAAATATTTTAGGATATAGAATAAAAAAGAGCAGTCTTTTACAAACTATAAGACAAGAGATAAGATTTAAATGCAGAAAATCAAGGAGAATGTGAAAGGGCAGTGACACAATACTGGCCAGACTGATAAGCAATGGTTTTGATGGAAGTGATGTGAATCTGTTCATCATTAATTCCGTCAGGGTATGCTTCTGCTCTCAGGTCAATGTTGGTCAGAGGTTACTCTCAAGATGAGATTCTTCAACTATTTGATGCATGAGCACTCGGTCATATCTTGGACATTACTCCAGCCCAATGTCTGGAGTTCCCTAGAGAAAAGTCGAAGTTTAGTCACCATATTATGATGATATGATGTAATCATACAGAGTAATTCAAATTACAAAGATCCTCTAGTCCAGCTCCCCTCACAAAAGAGGACAATTTAAAGTTACATTAGGTTGGTTTAGGTCTTAACAACACTTTATTCAAGGCCACAAAGTAATACAGGTAGAAAGGGTGTTGATTGTGCCACCTCTGATATACCTGAGAAACTTTCTTTGTTGCTCAGGTAGATACAAGTTTAGATTTCCAGGTACTCCCATAAACCCCATGTTTTTTTCAATATGAAGTAGGTTTTTTTTTTGGCAGCACTGATAGGAACATCACAAGAAGAAACTGTTGTCATTGTGCTGCAAGCGTAGCTAAGTACAAAGAAGGAAGGGCCTGCTTCATCCACTTGGATGTTTGTGAGGAAATAATCACAAATATTTGTTACTGGAAACTGATGTGTCCAAACTTGCATACAGGTTATATGTGGTATTACTGTTCCCATGCTACAGTTTGTAGTGAGAATATGGGGCAATTATGAAAGTGAAATTTGCCTTTTCTGCAACGTGTGCAACATTTATTTAAAGTGAATTGTTGCAGGGAACATCTTTGCCAAAAAACTTTTTCAGGAGATAATTTAAGGAAAATGAGCACTAAAGAATGGAAATTATGGGATTGAATTAGTTTAATTCAAATGGAAAATGTCTTCATGGTTTCTACCCAGCAGGTAATGCATATGTTTATTGCATTATAGAAATTACAGAGCTAGTTAAATTATTTCACTATTTTTGACATTCTGAAGATCTTTCCATTCCTTGTGATCTGAAATTGATACTTTTTCTGCTTATTTTACAATGTATTTCCACAGATTTTTGCCAGCATTTTTATGAAATCACTTTAGAAAATTCATGTTTACTAATTATTTCTTTTCCTCCTGAAAGTAGGGAAAATAATGAAAGCAACAATGTTAAAGCAGATTTTAAAAATATTGACATATGCTGCTGCCAAAGTTTTATAGGAAGTACTGATACTGCTTGAAACGTTCCCCTCATAAAAGTATAGGCTATTTTTTCAACAACATAATGGCAAAAGATTTACTAAGAGCTATCATAAATCATGGAATTATGGAAAAATTCAGGATGCAGGGGACCTCCGGTGGTCTTGTAATTCAGCTTTCAGCTCAAACCTGGGCTAGCTTTGAAGTTAGATCAGATTGCTTAGCATCTTGTCCAGTAGCATTTTGAGTATCTCCAGGGATGGAGATGTCACAGTTTCTGTTGGCAACTTGTGCTAGTGCTCAAACACCATCATGGTAAAATTTTTTGCCTACTTTTGATCAGGGCCTGAAACAGGACACACTGTTCCAGATGTATCTTCATAAGTAGAGAGAAATAACCACTTTACTCATCCCACTGTCTACACGCCTGATAATACAGCTTGGTATGTGCTTTGCCTTCATTCCCACAAGCTCACAGGGTTAAGTCGAGTTCAGCAGGGTCCTTATCTGCAGAGCTACTCCCCAGACAGTTGGCCCCCAGCCTGTACTGACACACAGGGTAAATCCTCCCCAGGTGCAGGACTTCGCATTCACCTTTGGTGCATTTCATGAAGTTCCTTCTGGCCCATTACTGTAGCTGGTTTGTGTCCTCCAGGTGACATCCAATATATCAACCACTCCTGCCAGTTTGGCATCAGCAGGAGCCTTGCTGAGGGCTCATTATGTCCCATTGTCCAGGCTACTGTTGAGTTTGCCATTTGTTAATCCGTGCTGGTTGCTTGCTGCTACTGTCTTTTCCCTTCATGTGCAGTAAAATTACTTGCATGAGGACTTGCTTCATAATTTCCCCAAGAACTGAGGGAAGACTGATTGTCTTTTATTTGGTGGGATCCTCTTCCTCACTCATTTAAAAAAATATTTATTTCTCTTACTACAGATCCAAAGAGACAGTACTGCCTGAAGCCATATCTGTGGAGACTTTTGGTTAGAGGAATCACATATCATTGTGTAAATAATCAAGTCTGTCCTGTCCAACCTAAAAATATTCTTTTTCCTTGGGAGAAGGGGGCCTTCCTGGGGGACAGCTCTTCAATGTCCCCAGGCATGTCAATGTTGTCTATTAATCATGTGTCTTTCCTGAATACCACACCCAGGCTTTTCTGTTTGCTTGCAAGCATACGCTCAGGTGTAGGCACAGGCTGAGTTTTGGAGGGATTTATGAGAGGCTAAACACGTCTGGCACCTTTACACAGGACAAAGATCTTGTTCATGGACACAAACTGGGCAGAGGAAGGACTCAAACATTCTTGCTAGGTCTGTTTGCCTATGCTGTGAGCACAGCTATTCCTCAGCGCTTTGTGTAAGCTTCAAACCTAGGCCACATTTGAAGAAATATCCAGTGATAAAGATAGAATTGATGTGGGTGGTGGGGTCCCACCCCCTGAGAGAGGGGAAGATGGGTGGTTTCTTGTTCCTCTCTAGTTCAGGGGAACATGATGGGCATGCTCTGTTCCATGGTTTTGTAACTGGAGTTGAAGAGAAGGTTGTAGGATTAGTCAGGCTTTGCTTATTTCATGTATTCACTATGAAAGAAATGCTAAAATAAGAGCTATTGGTTCTAGTAAAAGAAAGCATGTCTTTAGCTTCCTCAGAGACTCTGGGTGACTATAGGCAAAATCTGTGGAAAGGGGTTAGCAAGCAGGCTATAAAATGTTTCAGCTCTAGCTTTATTCCACACTTCCCCCTATGGCCAAGGACGCTCACAGCAATCTCAGCCAGTTTGAAGGACAAGATCAATGAATCATTCAGATAAAAAAATGTTTTCTATTCTCAAATCATAATTGCGGCTACTCCTTTTTTCCTTAAAAGATCATCCAAAAATGAAGGGGACTTTCTCTGCTGTGACATCCCATCTGTGTGCTGGAAACTCCTGTTCCCCTGTGAAAACAAAGGTGGAGGAGTGCTTGCTCCTAACACTCTGCTGACGGCAGGGCTCAGCCTCACAGCTCCCAAAGGAGCCAGTGCAGAAAGTGGCATTACCTCATATGTCACTGTGATATTTTAAAATGGTTGTATAATTACTTTGACTGTTACACTCAGACTGGGTGACAGGACTATGAAGGCTGAAATTTGTTCCAGAAATCGTTTGGATTTTGTCCATTTTTTCCCCCCCTTTTTTCTTTTATTCCATTTGTAGCCTGGGATACACAGCCACTCAAGTTGTTATACTGGGAGGGAAAGTGTGATATAGGGGAAATGGGTGATTCCAGACTCACACACACTTTTCTCTGTTGCTCAAAGTTTCAAGAAAGGGCATGCAGCCACCTGATTTCCATTACCATGACAGGCCTCAAGAAGCATGCATATACAACGCTGGTGGGTATTTTTGGCATAAGGCAACCATCTCCCAACTGTGGTGCCATCGTAGGAGGAGAGACAAAACCTTACTCAAAGACACTGTGTACCTGAGGCCAGCTCCTATAAGATAGGTCACTACCAGAAACAGCAGCATATGTTACCATGTTGAGCACCCCTCTGCCCTTCTTGAAGCAATGTCTGCCAGTTTGTCCCTGAGAAGGCACTTTTTGAAGCACAGCAATCCACACCATGCCCCTGAGGATTGAGCTCTGCGGTTGGGGGGACACAGGGATTTGGTCCTGCCTTACCACTATGAGCTTGGTACCTGTCAATGGCATGCAGTATTCTTATGGAATGATGGCCCAAAAATCAAGATGTAAAGAGACTAACCCATTAAAAGTAAAATCAGTTCAGTGCAAAGTAGATGTCTTTGCCCTTGAAAGGAACAAGGAGAAAAAGAAGTTTTTGTTACCTTTATAATAGATATTTACATTCAGCTTTTAGGCTGTGACATGCGTTATCTGATCCAGACTAAATTGCTGTTGGTTTTGGGACCTCACAGGACCAAGGTTAAGATGAGCACCATTTGCAGCATATGAAGATCTACTGAGTGGTCTGAGATTTTACACAGATTTTGTAAGGCAGAGATGAAAAATTAGTTTAAAGAAATGCATTTGTCACAGTGACATAGAAAGCCCTTTAAGTGTGGACTGCACTCCACACAGAAAAGAGACCACATTAAAAAGGCATTTAAACCTCCAAAAGTCTTTTTGACTTCTGACTTCAAAGGAGTTCCCTCGCAAAACTATACCCACGGTAGCTGCCTCCTAATCATATGGTCAGGCATGAGGGAAGCTCAGCTGATTTATCCCTCAGCTATACAATGAAGCATGTTACAAAATGTAAAATTGGAAAATTATGTTGTGTTCTTAATCTTTCTATGACAAACAAATGGTTTCATTACTTTCCACTATATTCACTAGAAATGCAGACAGTGAGGTAAGAAATAAATTTGGAAGCTAGAAGTTAGTGAGGTTATGTTTTCAATCTTTTTCCAGGGACATGGGGACAAATTAGGCCTCCTTGCTGCCTTATCCAAAGTGAAAAGACAACTGGTCCTCTCAAGCACTCTGATGACTGCAGTTCAGTGACGTGGTCCCTGACAAGGACCCAGCTAGGCAGAAGATGCCAGAGAGAAGCCTGGGATAATTTGGAAACAACCGGTCTATCTCACCCAGACAGCATCTAAATAAAATGGAAATGGAAGAAATGAGGGCAGCAAGCCTGGATCGTGTAAATAACCAACCAGTATGTTTGATGGCTAATCTGAAAAGTAATTGAAATAAATAACTGAAATGCAGACTGTGTTCTACTCTCCGAACATCAGGATTTTTTCCTTCTCAAAGTGAAAAGAAGTTAAAACAAAACTTTGGGGGTAAAAAGCCATAGAAAGTTTTCCTCTTGGAGTTCTGAAGTAAAAGCCAAGAAAATGAAATGCTAGATTCATAAAGCTGGCAGCACCTGGGCAGTCTCTTTGACTGGAAAGGCAAGTTCTCTGCTCAGGTTGCAAGAGAATGTGGGGTGTGCTGATGCAGGCAGCTCTGTGAGCTGCATGCCCTGCCTGGGACTGCCTCCTAACATTGCTCATCCTCACCTCCTGGCATTGTTCTCCTCCTTGGAACATCTTCAGCCTGACACCTGGGCAGAGCACTGGGAAAAACTGAGGGATCGATAACTGATTAAGTTGCTGCTGTCTTCCAAAGGAGTAGGAGACTTTGGTTTAAGTCAGTTCTTTTAATCAGAAAGGACACTTAGTTTGCAGAAACTGCAGCACCATTCACCAGGACCCATGACAGGAGAAAAATGTCAGCACCAACTAATGGTCAGTGCAGGTTTTTGGGATGTGGGTACAGCTCCTCAAGCCAGAGGAAAAAAATCAAACTTGTGTCTTTCATTTTTCAGCTGTGGGAGTTAAGGTTGTGCTATTGGGTAGAAGGTTAACTACAACCAATGTACCTTTATTTACATGACTTTTATTATAAGTACCCAAAAAGTTAAATATTTCAAAACTCTGAAGGACTTACATTCAGAAGGTGTCTAAACAAACTGCTTCTCACAGTTAAACCCGTAGTCTTCATTTGTTTTGGTGAAAACTGTTTATTGAATTTGGTCAAACTTCAGAAAGTCATCTGCCACCCTGTTCATGGTAGATTTTCCTTTCTTCCTTTCTCTCCTTTACAGGGCATTTGAGCTTCCCCGGGATACAGACTGCTGAGTTTGCAGTGCCTGTTATTTGGGATTTCAAAGTGGGAGATTTCTTGCCTCCTCATTTGGATGGGAGCAGTGGACCATCCTTTTTGCTCTGCCTCACCCACAGGGCTGCAAGCACAGAGAGGCCAGCAGTTAAGGGAACCTGAAATCACAGGTGGCTGAAAAATCAGTGCCAAGTAGGTGCCTTGCCTGACTTTGCACGCAATGTTTGGGCAGATTTGAAAGCAGGCAAAAGACATTTAATCACCCAAGTTGGATTTACACCATCCTCAAGCATGCCTAGGTGGTTGACTGAATCCTTTCAGATCTGCAGCTGCTACCTGGAGGAGCTTGCAATGTAGTTTTAGAGAGGAGGGCTGAGAAAATACAATGTGAGGTTGCTCAGAGACTCAGCCCTCGTGGTGCTCCTTCAAAATTGTCCAGATGTTTGCTTAAATTAACCCCTTGTGCGTGACACCGCGGACTTTCATGCCATGGTGTTGACATAAATGCAGGAGTGTATTTTCCTGGGAGAGTTTGCAATGGCCGTGAATTCAGGACACAGCAAGTGGTGAAAAGATTCCTGGGAATCTTCCCTCACAGCTGAAGCAGAGGCCAGCCCAGACAAGGGGTAAGCAGAGGGAAGACAGTGTAAGCATCACATGGAGTGCTGGAAATCCCTGGGAAAAGCACCATCTCCTGACAAGGGGAGCTCCTCCATGTCCTGGTCTTGGCCTGTGTAGAATGAGGGCAGGAATCTTGATGGTTACATGCTGAGCACTGTATGGGAGCCCAGTTACATTAGCTCAGAATTGTTCAGCTGTTGATTGTGGAAATCCTCCCGGGAAAGTGGGTGGTTAGCTTTAAAATGATCTTCATCCAGCAGAGCAAGGCTTTGGTTCAGTTTTGTTAGTGTGGAACACTCCCATAACTTTAAATCATATCAGGATTTGATTGTGTTTAAATATATGTAGTGAACATTTAAGTCCTGTGCAAACAAAGACTAGGCAGAGGCCAAGAGAAGCTGACGCATGAGCAGCCATGTTGTTCCCTCTTCAGTCCAAGAACTGGATTCTTTCACAAAACCTTCTGCGTGGCAGTGATAAAAAGATGAATATTTGACATAGTTGTAAGATAACACTCTGACACCCTGGTAAACATAAGCGAATTAGTGGTTATGAAAGAGAACCCATGACATGGTTGCTTGCAATAACAACGGGTTGAATGTGGTGCCCCAGATGGCACCTTCCAGCCTGATCTTATCATTGGCTGGTACAGATTCATGTGGAGATGTTCAGTAGGATTTAGATTACTGTTTTGTTTATAGAAAATCTCACCTATCCTTGCTATATAATGCACTCTATATATTGGACCTATGCTTGAAAAAATAGTCCTGGATGATAATATCTCTTTCTTTCCCATCAGACCTATTGTCATACCCTTATTTGCACTGGATTAATAATCACTCAAAGGTCAGTGCAGCTACTGGTGGAACAAGCAGTGCCTAATGCGTGGCCCTCGGCTCTGCTGAGTGTCTGGGAAGCACCGCTGCAGCTCAGAGGTGGTGGAGCGGCCGCTGGTGCTGGTGGACTTGCCTGCTGAGCTTGGGGGCTCGCCAGAGAAGTCATGCTGGTGTTCGTGGGGATGCCAGAGACTAACTGCATAGTCAGGAAAACTGCAGAGACTTTGAATCTCTGCAGACTGTAGCTCGTACGATACTAATAAAAAGCTCAGACAGGAGAGTTTACCAGCATAAGTCCAATTTAAAACCTGAAATAGGTGGAATTTCAGTATCCTCTGCAAACTGGCATATTGGACTTTTACAGCAGCTTTCAGAGTCCTTGTCCCTCCTGCAGCATAGCCGGTTCTTATTCACTGAACTTGATTTGTTAGCATGTCTGCTGTGAAAAGGTCTGTTTCTTATTTTTTTTTTTGAGTTATACCTTAAATGTGTGGTTTTTTGGCTACTTATGTTCTCGTTTCTGCAGAACAGCAGCCAAGCAGGGGCCCAACTACTCATTCCTGGCCCTCAGATTTATTCTCATCTCTTTGATGGGTTGAGTCTGGTGCTGCCTGTATCACAGAGCACCTGGATGGGCTGATTGCAGACATTCACTGGCACTGCAGTCTCAGCTGTGGAAACAATTTTACTGGCAGTGGAAGCCCAGTTTCATTGGGGAGGGGCCCATATTTCTTGTTCAAAGAGTGTGAAGCCTCATCAGAGCTCTGTTATCAGATCTGCCAGAATTTTTTTTTCCCTCACTCTCTTCTTTGTCCACCTTCTCTCACTCCTCTAAATCTTCCTTTGCTTCTTCTCAAAGTCCCTCATGTATCCTTTCTGGCTTCTTTGGTTGTTATGTTTCCCTTCATTTTTCTTCACCTGTGAGCTTTTCCTTCACTGCACTTCCCCACCACCTCCTCCATTTTCTCTGCCCCTCCTCTTCATTTCTCAGGAGCCTACTGTTTTTCTTCCTGTGTCCCCACTTATATGCCCTCTCCAGAAGTTCCATAAATAACAATTCCAGTAATGGGATGTATCCCTTGAAAAGACAGCTCTCTTGGAACTCATAGATGCTGTGAGATGCAGGTCTGGGTGGCATCACTGCTGTTAATAGTCTATTAACAAGTGATGCTGGGGACCCACGGTGCCAAGTGTTGTGTAGTAAAGGACAGTAAAGGACAGCTTGTGCTCCAAAAGTCCTCACATGGTTCACAGGCAAAAAGAGATTCCAGCCACATAGACAACTGAAGTTTATGGAAAATAAGGATAATTTCATTCAGCTGTTTAGGCGCATAAAGTTACAAATACATATTTTGTACCCAGCCTGATGTCCTTATGCACATTAACTGTCTAATTCCATTTAACCTATTGATTTTACTGGGATGTAGGGATGACACCCATGTAGAAACCATGGAAGTCTTTGCTCATGGTGATCACATCAAGGCCACACAGAGAGTTCAAGACCATCCATTTCTCTCTACAGTCTCATGGGGCGAATGAAATCTCAGCACAATTTAAGGCAAGGAGAGAAAATAGGGGAGGAAAAACAATGAAATTTTATAAACTGTGCTCATCATGCTGTATTTGACTCTGACTCAAGGGCTGAGACTCAAAAGCCTGTTTTCCTGAGGGTCAGCTGGAGCGGAGAACTGCAGCATAGTCCTTGTATTCTGTAATATTTCGGTACAGTGTTCACAAAATGCTGTTTCAGCTTCACAGATGTATTAAGATGGAAAACTGTAAAGGTCTAAGCATGAATATCATGGTTTAGACTCCTTTGTGTCAGACATGTTTAGACTCTAGGTTCAAATGCCATCTCCCAGTTAGCAGGTTTTTGTGTGCCACAGGCCTTTCTATCAACATATGGTTGTTATTATTTCCTGTCACTTGGAGGTCAGTTGGTTCTTGGCCAAGGAGTAAGTGGACCTGGTAAGTTTGAAAAGCAGTGAAATGGTTAATTTGATAATATTTAATAATGTGATAATATCTGATATGCAGAGGTAGCATGCTCAGGAGTTCAATGGGGCATGGTGGTCTCCCTCAACTATCATTTCAGGATGTCTGTAGAACCAGGAAGACTGTGTATCAGTTTACACTCAGCTTGGTAATCTTACATGAGGCCTGTTTGTGTCTCTTGTGCTGAAGGCTGAATGTAAAACGAACATTGTTAGCCAAGAAAGCAAATAAAGGGAACTGTTTCCCAAGGCATTTTAGTCTGTTTATTTAACGCCTCTGAACAAACCCCCTTCCACATCCTCTGAACCTACTGGCCACTTCAGATAGCTCCATTTCCTGCTGGGTGAGTTTTTTCTAAAACATTTATTCAGCTCCGGGAAATGATGATTTCCTGAATATTCTGAAAATTCATATTTTTGTTGTATTCCTGTTTATTTAGTAGTCTTACTTATTGTGCAAGTGTGCAATGCATAGCAACACTCCTTGTGATGTAACTGCAAGGAAGGAGTGTAACTAGACGCAGTACATCAAAAACCAGTTTAAGTGAAACTAAATCTGTTTTTGCTAATTTATACACTAGTGTATTTACATTAGCATGAGCTGTTACTCTCTATTTATACTGGTCTTAATGAGTTCAGAAATACGCTTTTAAATTTATCCTGCTTTTTAAGAAAAAGTGCCTAAAATTCAAGCTAATGAAGGAGAATTAATGAACTTAAAGGTCAAGATTTTTATAATTCACAGTTTACCTTAGTGTCTTTTAGTTTTCATTAGGCAGCAAACCAACAGAAGGGAGTATATGTTTTCCTCACCCTGCATGGAGACTAAAATTAAGAGATGCTTATTTTGTGAGGTTGAAGTTAACCTGCAGCCAGCACTCCAGCCTGATATGGATTTCACTAAAGACAGTGAAAATTGTGCACAATCTTAATGAAAAAGCCTTTTGCACAAGGATGGGAACCAGGAGTAACTATGCTGAAATCAGAAGAGCTTCTCTAAGGTTAATTAAATGAGATTGATCGCAGAGGAAATCCAGGAATTACACAGCCTTTCCATTAACCCTGTACACTTGTGTCCACTATGCTTTCTTTTTCTCCCTTCATGTCTACTCGTTCTTAAACTTTATCTGCTGGCATTGTCAGCTGTGCCTCCCTTTGGCTTTTTATGGGCAGAACAGATATTATAGTTCATATCTCTGCTGAGTCTGAAGAGAAAGGCGTCATGGGCATGCTGCACATCCATGTCCCTGAATGACGAGCTCTTACAGCACCCAAGTACAACTCACCCCATCCTTAACTGGAACTTCTGCCCTCATGGAAACCACATTCTTCCATGGCCACCATGTCTCCGTTTGAAAAAGATTCTGAAGCAGAAACACACTGAAGACGAGACTTCCCTTTTCTCAGACATCTTTTTCTCTGTTTTGCTCCAGAAAATAGCTTCTTCCTCTGCTGTAAGTCATTTGTTTCCAGCCCTATACTGCCTGTGGTGATGTGGCTGGTTGCTTTCCCCGACATTTAAATATTATTTTTAAAGTTTCCTTCCTTCCTTCCTTCCTTCCTTCCTTCCTTCCTTCCTTCCTTCCTTCCTTCCTTCCTTCCTTCCTTCCTTCCTCTCTCCTATACTCATCCACCCTTTCTCCCCAGTTCAGGTGGGGACATGCTGCTGCTCATGTCTTTATCACCAGACATTGCTGGGGTGTCCCTATCATTGCCAGAGACTGAACTCCTTGCAGGCACTAGAGAGGGGGGTCTGCTTTCAGATCACTCCTTGTGCAGCAATATGATACTACTGCGCCCTTGTCTGAGAGCAGCGTTCTTGTTTTTGACACTAAATATTTGATATCCACATTGCTGAGCTGAGTAATCTCTGAAGATGCCCTTGCTACCATGTTACCTCCTCCCTGCGTTTGGGTTGTGTAACTTTATCATCAGGATGCAGGACTACAACTCTTTGCTTTTGAGTGGGTTTGGACTCTGTTTAACTGACCTGTGATAAATTCACCTAACTTCCCTGTGTCACCTGCTTTCTGCCTCTGCCAAGGGACACTTCCCTCTCTTCCTCCTATCTAACATGGTCAGGCAGGGCTGCAGCACTTTTGTCTTTTCTTTCCAAGAGCCTTTTTCTTCCTATCTTTTCTGCTCCACCATGACTCTAATGCCAGCCCATCAGCTCCATCAGCCTCTTCCCTAGCTTTAACAGGTTGCCTCATCCTGAGAGATTAGTTATGTTTTAATTCTCTTTAGGCTTGGTGAAGTTTACAGAGGACGTAGTGGACCCATAGAGACAGTTTTTTAACTCCTACAGAAGTTTTGGCTTCTTGGCCTCTGTTATCATTTCAGCTGAGGCTGCTGGGAATCATTTGCAGCACCACGTTTAAACCAGAAATTTCATTAGAAAAATCTACCCCAGGCTACTATTGCATTTGTAAAGTAAGCTGCTAGGTGCTCGGAAAGCAAGAGAATCATACAAATAAATAGGTTTAAATTAACTCCAGGTCCTATACTAATGCATGATGACATTTACAGCTGCCTTGGCTTACCCTGCCATCTTCTGGTGATACCTGCTGCAAGATCAAAAGTTAGAGGTGAAACGAGATGAAATATTTTATTACTAAGAACACAAGGGTTGGCTCCAGCCCAACAGAACAGTTTCCTTAAATAGCTGTTTTTAATATACGGCACCATATAAGATTCCTGCAATAAATGTTAGGATTTTAGATTTTGATTTAACTTCTTCCCATAATATATTTATTTTACTCAGTGATACTTTACTAGGCTAAAGAAACATATCTGGCCTGACAATGCCTGCTCTGGCAAAGGTGGGTAAAAAAATGTACCACTCATTTCTCTATTATTATAAAGCAACCAAGGGTACTGAGGCAGCCAGAGCCATTGACTGGCCAAGTATTCAAGACTGTGACTACTTGGTCTCCAAGTCTTTAGATGCTCAGTTACAAACTGCTTCTCAGCCATCCCAAACCAGACTATTTGACACTTTCCACAACAAAACCACTGATCCGTGTTTCAATTCTCTCACTGTGTCTCTCAACCTAATAACTTTCATGATTTTCTTTCTTTTTCTGGTTTTCTTGCTTCTTTCCATTTCTGTTTGCAGCCTGTCCAGAATTAGGCTGTTTGTCTATTTGGTTTTGCCTTTTGACCGGCCCCCAATACTCTTTCTTTACAGAGGGCTCAGCACTCGCCATCCTTTAAGGCAGGAATTGAGTCTGAATTTTTCCTTTTGACATTTAAAGCGCTGATGGTTTGGAAAGTACCCTCCTCACCCAGAGGAAAATTTGGACTTTTTATTGGAAAACCAAAAAATATTCAGTATTTGGCAACAAAGAGATTAGTCATGTCTCAAAACTACAGGCCATTCTTTAATGCTCACCAAAAATGTTCTCTTTTTTTGGTCTGAAAATGTTCAGTTGCCATAAACAGAGGGTTGGGTTTTTTTGGTGTTTCCACAAAATGTTGAAAATTTTCATGGAAAGCAGCTGTTGTGGGTGAAAAAAAATATTAGACAGAGTAATCATATAAAAGTACTCTTTTTACTGTTCAGTAGAGAATTTTTGATGGAAAATTTTGACCAGCCTTGCTTTAAGACCTTTTATGGTGTTGTGTTATGAAAGGATTAGACACTCTATTTGGCTTCTTCACCTATTTCTGTTTATACTTTACTATGTCAATCTCTTTGCTATCCTCAGGTCTGTAAGTCTCCCTCTTTTCATATTTACAATATTTATTTTCTTGCTTTATTTATAATGTTTTGCTTGCTTCTAGTTTTATTTAAGTGACTGGGCATCTTAGTCATGGGGTTTTTGTTAACCTGCCTCATTTCTCCCTGGATGCCTGACTATGCTGCCCTGTTTCCCCCCAAAAAAAGACAGGATCTTATACAATTTTTACTCCAAAAGATGCTTACTTTTTTACATGTATAGCTACCTGGACACTATTTAAATTGACTTTTAAAATGAACTGTAACTAGGGCTTAATTTTGGAGTAGGGCTTATGCTTTGAGCATCCTCAAAAATCCTGAAAAATCATGCCAGGGCTTATTTTTGGAGTAGGTTTTATTTTCAGGGAAACAGGGTATGTGAGCTTGCTCTCAAGGGCTGCTCTGGTGGCATGACGCTTGGTCTTTGGGGTACTTCAGTGTTGCAGACCTTCATGACTCCTTTGATGTGCCCCAATGGCACAAAGCTCTCTTGTGTCCTTGCAGCAGCACACTCAAATTCCTGTCCTCCTTGGTATTTCACTGTGGAGGAACTTCCAATTTACAGCAAAATTTGTCATTCTTCACTAATTGAAGGAGCTCCTACTTGGTATTATCGTGTCATCACTTATCTTCATGGTGTTCAAGTTGTTTCTGCTGTTCTGGCTCTCAACCTTCTTCTGCCTCAGCTCATGTCACCTATTCTGCCCTGGGACTGCGTCCTGAGAAGCACCATGCTCCCACAGCAGCGCAAATTAGGTCTCTAATTATGGCAAACTGCCCAGGCTAATTCCAGATGATGATGGTTTCTGGTACACTGGGAATGGAGGACCACGGCTGTTACAGGAACTCGGGCTTCAGAAAGATGGAGACAGTTTTGAACTGGAGACACTTTGGGATTCCTCCACAAACAACCAGTAACAGTTGTGTTTAGAAAGCATGCAGAGTTGTGTCGGTGTCGAAGTTGCATGCTAATGTTTTTTTCCTTTAATGCATTGAAAGTCTGCAGGGAAATGGCAAGTTAATTTGGCTGATTGGTGTCGTCCCCCGAAGTGTGTTTACCAGAACCAAGACTAATTAGCTCTCCAGACAGTATGTGAATGCAAATATATCAGCTTTTATTTTCCTTCTGCTAACTCCCATCTGACCTCACTCAGCTGCACCTTCAAGCAGTGAACACGTGAGGAAGCCTGCTGTCAGCCTCTGGAGCTCAGAAGCAGGGGATGCAAGGGAACGGTGGTTTGCTGCGATTTGCAAGATCTTGGTCGACAAAGTCAATGCCCACAGTGTGCTGTAGTGGCAGGTCGGAGTCTCCACCACTCATCAGCTGAGGTAGTTTTAATTCTAGCTCAGAAACAAGTGTAAAACCCAATCAAGTCAGGCTACCTATATCCTATACCCCATCCACACTTCAAAGGCATTGAGGAAAGTATCACTTTTCGGTCCAAAGTCCTCTGTCTGCTTTTGTAGGCAGGGCAATCAACCTGAGTAGAGCATTGATTCGGATAAAAGGGGGAGTTTCCTGCATACAAGTACAGGTTACATGCCTTTCCCTCCAGCCTTGCCAGGATCCTTGTGTGCAGGCTCAGGCAATGTCCAGGCTGAGCACTGACCCAAAATAATCTGCAGGCAGTCACATTGTGCTTCATCCCACTGAGTCCCCTGAAGCACCCAATGCTGCAGGACATTGTGAATTTTGCAGAGGTGATGGTAATATTAGAAATAAGAATGACCAGATGATGAGAGGTTTCTAACAACCAAAGATGTGCTCTTAGCCAGTGCCTGTACTGAAGAAAAGATATTTTTGGCATCTTTTTCTAAAGATTCTTCTTAAAGCAGGCAGAGAGACAGAGTCTGATCATGGTGACACTGGTGCAAGTCCAAAGTACCTGCCGTGAGTGACTGAATTATGCTAGATTCACAGCAGGATAATGAGATCAGACCCTGATCTGCAGTGACTGCTCCAGTCTGCAGTAGGTGTATGTAATTCCCATTTGAAAGTGGCAGGGACTGCAGACATAAAGGCTGATGGTGATTATTAGTGTGTTTTACAGGAGACATAACCATCGCTTGAATCTCTATGATTAAAGAAATACAGACACACATGATCTCTGTCTCATTTCAGGGACCGGTGGGACATTGCAGGTGGTGAATGGCAGGCGGTTTGCTCGGGCAGCCACAGCCGTGCCCTGCTGAGGGCTCTGGCTCCCCTGCACACAGCATGGGGAGCCGGCAGCCTGCCAAAGCATGGCAAAAATCAACACCATTTCAGGTTGCAATGCTACAAAGGAAAGCCTGGTTAAGAAAAGTTCAATTCCTTCTTTTTCTTTTCTTTTTTATGGGAAGAAATCATGGTCGTGTCTACAGCAAAAATTCTCATCAGACTGTGTTTCTGAGATATCACACACTTATTTAGTCATGTTTGAAGCATGTGATAGGTGGGTTTTAAATCTCTGCATGAGGAACAAAATAGCTGTTCAGTGAAAGCATACAAGAGATCAGAGCTTGTCAAGACTGTGCTGAAATGCCAAGAGACACTATAGCCTTACAGCACCTAGAGAAATATTCTTTAAAGGAACCATAAACAGCCCCTCAGAAAAGCAAATTGACCATGGCTGAAAGCAAGTTGGTGAAGCAATATGCCCACAGCCCTAGGATACGCTCATCTGAGGGAAGCAGGAGTAGATAGCAACAATGATAGTGGAGGCTGGATAGACATTGCTGAATATGGATCTAAAGTAATTTTTAGTTTAAATTTGGTAGTGAAGTTTTGAAATCAAACTTTCATGCCCTGGCATTTGCCAATGCTTCCTTCACTGTGCTTCCTAATTGGAGAATTCACATTCTGCTGCACTTGAAAGTAAATTAACTTGTTAAGAGATTAATTGGAAAAAATAGAGGTGTTAGTAAGAAATGTGTTTTTTTAATCACACCTTGTGTTCTGGGACAATCTTTCTATGACCCTGCCTTCCGGCTATAGATTTTCCCATCCTATCTATGACAGGATCTCCTAATAAATCCCAGGTTTCTAGGTAAAAAGCCCTTCTGTGTTATAGGTGGGCTTGCTTTAAGTGAAAAATATAGGCCTACCTACCCAATCCCCACGTCTGGCTTCTGCCACGCCATCCCATTCTGCTTTAGAACTAATTAGCAGCAAAATACATAACTTTAGCTGAGACAGCGAGGGCTTAGTGTTTGAGCCTGGCTTTGACGTCCTGTTGAGGCTAATGAGAGAGGGTATTCAGAGCTCTCAGTTGTGGTTTGGGGCTGTGGCAGGCACATACCACACTCCTTATGCCTGTTGGATGGCTGGAAAATTATTACTACCTAGAAGCTCAAAGGCACGGATTTAAAAAATAAACTAAGAAGTGGAAAATGGGGTTTGTGTAGCATCCAGGCATGCTGGGTAGATACAGTGAGGGTTTAGTGAGGACCAGACACTTTATGCTGGGGCTGCAGACCCTGCCCATTTGGGAACACAGGCATGGACAGCATCCAGCGGGATGCCATGGCCTCTTTGCTGGGCTAATGCAAGGAGCAGATTGGAGGGGAGGTGAATTTGGCATGGCCCCTGCCAAGTGTGAGCTGAGGTCTCTGCTCGGGCTAGTTATGTCTGGGAACACGAAACTAAGAGCAATGTTTAGCGGGTAAGTACTTTGATAACACAGAGGGTCATACCTGAGGAGAGTCCCGTTATGAGGACCTAAAATCAAAATATTAACCTGCCAGACAAACACTGAAAAACTAGGTAATAATTCTAACTTTTAATTCCTTTTCCCCTTCTGAAATAAATTATTATGAAATTTGCATTCAGTAGATCACTAACTGAGGGAACTTTTCCAAAATGGGATTTAAACACCCAGATAAATCTCATAGGACATTACCCTTCTGAATTATGTAAGATATTCCTTGGCACACTACCTGTATAACTCAGCCATTAAATGTAGTTTGTCTGTGGAAGGGGAGGGGGAGACTAACAAGACCTGCAGAAATGATGAATTAATTGACTCTGATGAGAGTCACTTGCAGAGTTAGCTACTGTGGTGAACAGTTTCGTAAAACCAAGAAATATTAAAGCTGTATCCTTGAGGAAGATGGAAGTGTTATGACTATAGACAAGGTTTCTGCTGCAAGGGTTGCAATGGGCTCTTTCCATGGTAATAGGAAATGGGCTTTTTAGAGGACCCATGGGAGTCCTGTAGGACTCCTGGCTTCAGGGTACCTGTGATCCTATCCTGTGATCCTATAGTCCCATGTTGTACACTCCTAAGGTATGACAACTCTCTAACACTGGGCATGACATTTTGGAAGGCTACTTAGCATGTTTGTTTCAAAAGTAGACTCAGTTTTTTCCAGAGTTTCTTGGGATTTCTGAGTGACTCATGCTCAACGGAGCAGCAGAGACTTTGGACACACTTGAAAAAGACTGAGGCTTTACCAAGGGTAAGTCATGCTTGACCAACCTCATAGCCTTTTATGAGAATGTAACAAGGTGGATGGATGATGGCAGAGGGGTGGATGTGGTCTACCTTGACTTCAGTAAAGCCTTTGACACAGTCTCCCACAGCATCCTCACAGCTAAGTTGAGGAGATGTGGTCTAGACAATAGAGTAGTGAGGTGGGTTGCAAACTGGCTTAAGGAGGGAAGCCAGAGAGTGGTAGTCAATGGTGCGGAGTCTAGTTGGAGGCCAGTATCTAGTGGAGTGCCTCAGGGGTCAGTACTGGGGCCAGTATTATTCAATATATTCATTAACGATTTAGACGAGGGAATAGAGTGCACTATCAGCAAGTTTGCTGATGACACTAAGCTGAGAGGAGTGGCTGACACGCCGGAAGGCTGTGCTGCCATCCAGAGACCTGGACAGGCTGGAGAGTTGAGAAGGGAATAACCTGATGAAATTTAACAAGGGAAAGTGTAGAGTCCTGTATCTGGGCAGGAACAACCCCAGGTTCCAGTATCGGTTGGGAAATTACATATTAGAGAGCAGTGTAGGAGAAAGGGACCTGTGGGTCCTGGTGGACAACAGGATGACCATGAGCCAGCACTGTGCCCTTGTGGCCAGGAAGGCCAATGGCATTCTGAGGTGTATTACAAGGGGGGTGGTTAGTAGATCAAGAGAGGTCCTCCTTCCCCTCTACTCTTCCCTGGTGAGACCACATGTGGAATATAGTGTCCAGTTCTGGGCCCCTCAGTTCAAGAAGGACAGGGAACTGCTGGAGGGGGTCCAGCGTAGGGCAACGAAGATGATTAAGGGAGTGAAGCATCTCCCTTATGAGGAAAGGCTGAGGGAGCTGGGTCCCTTTAGCTTGGAGAAGAGGAGACTGAGGGGTGACCTTATCAATGTTTATAAATATATAAAGGGTGAGTGCCATGAGGATGGAGCCAGGCTCTTCTCGGTGGCAAATGATAGGACAAAGGGTAATGGGATCAAGCTGGAACACAAGAGGTTCCACTTAAAATTGAGAAAAAACTTCTTCTCAGTGAGGGTGACAGAGCACTGGAACAGGCTGCCCAGGGGGGTTGTGGAGTCTCCTTCTCTGGAGACATTCAAAACCCACCTGGACATGTTCCTGTGCGACCTCACCTAGGCGTTCCTGCTCCAGCAGGGGGATTGGACTAGGTGATCTTTTGAGGTCCCTTCCAATCCCGAACATACTGTGATACTGTGATACTATCATACAAGAACGTAGCATTGGCCTGAATGAAGTTATCTTGGTGAAATAAATTTAATTTGAATGAAATAGACTTTAGAATATAATTCAGTGAAACCAGTGCATAGCTGTGTCTTCCAGAGATGTGAGGAGGAGGACTGTGACAGAGCCAAAGTGCTCAGAGACAACAGGGTAGAGGAGCAGTAGAGGGTAGGACAGTGTCTTCTGCCTCCACTAAGACGCTGTTCCCTTCCTGATTTTGGACACAAAGCTAATATTACCATTAACTCCTCAGGAACACTGACATCTAGGAGTGAACAGTGTGAAGTCATAAAGGGGTGTTGCATGCATTCAGTGCTGTGGCACTGTCTGTATCCCACTGGTGGTGCCAGTACTGCCTTTGGTTTGGATGACGTAGGCTTCAACAGTTTAAGATCAGACTTATCCCCAACAACAGATTATTTAATTGTGGACATGATTATTTGTGTTTAAAAACCACAATGGCACCATGTTGCAGTCTGGTTGCAAGAGATAGTTTGAGAACCCGTGGTGAGGTCAGCTGAGTGACTATATTTTTCGGAGGAGGGAGCTAATAAATGTGCTGAATTCAGAAAGGAACTTCAAATGTAAAAGTAGAGAAGACATTTTTTTCAAGCACACTTGTGCCATGAACATTTTTTTTTAAAAAAGACCTACTGAATTGGGACACAAGGAAAATACTTTTGTTTCCAAAATTAAAATAGAAATTTTATACTGGGTCAAATGTGATGGTTTGGGCTAACCCAAAATGAAACATGCCAATTCAGCTTGTGCAAATGTTTTCTCCCCAGCCACACCATGATTGCCCAGCTCTGCCTGTGACTGACCTGTTCCTCCCTGCTGAAGGTCTGGGGGAGCTGAAGGATGGCCCAGCAAGAGCTTGTCTGCCTAGCCCATTGTGAGGGTTCTAATGATGCCTTCAGAACCGACTCAGGCACCACTAGGGTATCCCTATCCCAAGATGCGCTTAACAGCCAATGTAAAAAATGCTCAATGTCCACAAAATGGTTACAGCTGCATATGTTGACCAGTCCGTAGAGGCACTGACGCAGAAACCCCTCCTCTCTGGGGCCACCTTCAACCTCCCACCCTGATGGTACCTTTCACCCCCCTTGAAGGTTGCTCTGTAGCTGCCAAGTCTTGAGTTAGCTCTGGGTACACTGGGTCAGGATAGAACAGTGTCAGGACATGGAAGAGGGTCTGGGAGGCATCAGCCTTCAGAGAGAAGACAGGGGAGCAGAGCAGAGAACAAAAATGTGGCTTGATGCCCAACAGAGTGGACTGGCTGTTGGAATGCTGTGCCATACCCTGGGGAAGAGAAGGACTTTGGTGGCTCTGGTTTGCATGTCACACCTATGAAATAAACTTGAAATCCTGGAAAAAAAGGAAGGGTATGATTCTGTGAGAGGAATGTATGGCAGCAAATGCAGGAAGAATGATGCTGGGCCAGACTAAAGGTCTGTCTAGTCTGGTAATGAGTTTTTGGCAGCGGCCAACAATGCCTGAATGCCTACAATGAGGGCCCAAGTGTACAACGGTCTGCCAACATCCAACTACTTGTAGTTCAGAGGCTACCTGAGGCATGAGCAGCTATAGTACACCAAGCCACCTTCAGTGAGTTTTTACTCGTCCAGTCTCCCTTGAGCCCATGTACACCCTCTTTCACTGGTTTTGATACAGCTGCCAGCTGCAAGCTCCACAGGGTGCCCTGGAAAGGGCAGTGAATGGGTATGTCCTGCTCACCATTTCCATGCTAATCATGATTACTTGATTTTTTACTGACTTTCCTCCACTCGCAGGCCTTTTATTTTCCAGGCTGAAGTGTCCTAGGGCATTCAGCTGTTTCCTGTGTGCAAACCACTCTGTGCCTTTGACCTCCTTGCTGTTTTTCTCTGAACCTCCTCCAACATCCACTGTACCTTTTTTCAGTGTGGGGGTGGAAGAACAACCAGGACTGTACAAAGTGTTCATGATGCAAGCCTGTCATGTCTTCATACGGTAGAAAATGCTGCTGAGTTAGTTTTTGGCTCAGCCTTGTCAGTCTGAATGGTACTGCAGACAGGGACAGACAAAAGGGCTGTGGTGGGGACAGACCTTCTGGGAAAGGGCAAAGTGCTCCCCAGCAGTGTGGGTGTCTTGTGCCCGGAAGGCCCCATTAACCTGGTGGGCAGAGCTAGTGCAGACTGGTCATGTAGGAGACAGAGAAGGAGAGGATCATCACGAGGCGTTTGTCCCTTCTCCTCTGAAAAGTCTAAAAGCCCTGCAGCCTGTCAGCTGTGATGTACAGTTCCCCATTGACAGTGGGTGCTCTGTGCAGGAGCAAGGGAGATAGGGCTGTTTGCCAGTGGACACAGGCTGGAACCAGGCTGGTTTGATAAAAGCAATGGACTTAGGGAGGGAAAAGAGGAGGGTGACTACTTGTGAAATAGGTGGTCTGTTAGGGTCTGGTGCTGGAGCCTAAGAAAGGGACATTTATACAGGCCACTCAGGAAACAAGCCTTCTTCTGGGATTAAGTATTTTCCTGAAAAAAAAAAGAAAAGAAAAGAAAAAAAAAAAGAAAAAAAAAAGTAAAAGGAAAAGAAAAAGAAAAAAAGAAAAAGAAGAAAAAGAAAAAGAAAAAGAAAAAGAAAAAGAAAAAGAAAAAGAAAAAGAAAAAAAGAAAAAGAAAAAGAAAAAGAAAAAGAAAAAGAAAAAGAAAAAGAAGAAAAAGAAAAAGAAAAAGAAAAAGAAAAAGAAAAAGAAAAAGAAAAAGAAAAAGAAAAAGAAAAAGAAGAAAATGAAAAAGAAAAACAAAAAGAAAAACAGAAAGAAAAAGAAAAAAGAAAAAAGAAAAAGAAAAAGAAAAAGAAAAAGAAGAAAAAGAAAAAGAAAAAGAAAAAGAAAAAGAAAAAGAAAAAGAAAAAGAAAAGAAGAAAAAAGAAAAAGAAAAAGAAAAAGAAGAAGAAGAAAAAGAAAAAGAAAAAAAGAAAAAAAAAGAAAAAGAAAAAGGAGAAAAAGAAAAAGAAAAACTGTGTGAAAACTGAGTACCAGTTATCAGGGACTTTATTACTGTAACTGTTCATGCCAGTGCAATCGGAGAGGTCCATGTTCTGTGTGCAAGCAGCACTGAAGATAGACCCTGGAAACCTGTCTTGTCGGAGGTGTCTCTGCTGTAAGCAGTAACTGCTCTGTCGTCAGGTAAAGGAACAGAAATGCATTTTAACCTAATTTAGTTCGCCAGCATATGTAACACATGTGGAGGAGCTAAAAATCACTTGTCCAATGGAGGCAAAGTCTTGGTAGCTACCTATGAATAAATACTGTTAGAGGCCACCTCATTTTAAAATGAGCAAGGTTTTTGAAGAAGGGACACTAAATATTTTCCCCAAGGTTCAGAGATATTTATTCCAGGTTCAGAGCCCTCAGGATGCTGGGTCTCAATTGCTGCTGTTCCAGCTGTGTCACCTCTGGCTTCAGCAAAGCTACATGGATACACTCCAGCAAGGGAGATGGCTCCTGTCTCATTCACATTGCCTTTGCTTCATAGGTGTGTGGTTTGCCAAAGGCTTTAGCTCTGTGTTTGTGGCTTGGTTTATCAAAAGCAGAGCCAATGCTGGCAGTTGTAAGGGTGGGGCTGCACGCTAAAATTTCAGTGCTTACAATTTCTGTTTCAGATTAAAAAGAGATTCATTTCTGCTTTTCTGTGTTTTGTTTTGCAGATTGCAGGTAGCTTTTATTTACTTGAAAGCATATTTTACGTCTTCTTTTTGAGTGCTTGGAGTAGAGTGGGCTGCATGAAGAAGTGGGAAGAGTTAATCAAAATAGGAGAAGTTTTGACTGTAGCTGTGTGAAAAATGGGCCAGAAAGTGTTTTATACATTTATCTTTGTTTCAACAAAGCCTATTACTTTTTCATACTTCAAGTACATGAGGGGGGGTAGTCAACCTGAAATGGTTTATTTAATCCAAAATAGAACATCTTGGTTTTGGCCTGCTTAATCCTAATAAAAGAAATAAATAAGAAGAGTCAGTCTCTAACTGAAAATATCTTCTAAACATCAATTTGAGAACATTTCAGTTTAAGAATGGTGAAAGAATACACACAGGCTGTAAAAAAAATATTAAAAAAATATTATTTCTGGCCATAAAGCTCTTGTTTTAAAATAAGAAAAATGTCTTGGGGAGAGAGAGAGAGAGAGAAGTCCACTTTCTGGTGCTTGCAGTTAGGTCAGTGACTTACTGAGTAGGACTCTTTCCAGAGAGATATGGAGGTGCACTCAGTGAAACAGTTTCCTCTGCCACATCACCTGCAGCTCAAACAAATTTGGCACTTTTGAGGAACGGGGGCCTTTCAACCCATCTTTGGTTCTCCCTGATGCTTGACCTGACTGATCTGAGGATGTCTTTGTGGTACCATGCCATCCTGGGGATCTCTTCCTTGAGTCTTTGGTTTGAATAACCTTGTCTTGTGTTGCCTTGGTGGCTTTCCCAACAGCCATAAAACTCTCACCCGAGGAGATCTGCAGGGTTTGGCTGCTCAGTGGCTGAGCAGAGCCACAGACCCCATACACACTCAGCTGCCATGAGAAGCAGCATCAGCCTGGTGCAAGCACCAAGACTTGGGCAGCTGAGCTTCCTTGGACAATTATTGCAGTCTGGAAGCCAGATGAAATCTTGATTGAATCTAGCTCATAAAGAGTAACTCACTGAAAACTCCTTGAGTTACTTGCACATATTTTTCTAATAAATGAGCCGTGCAAATACTTAACCCTATTATTACTTCTTCAGAGGAACATATTGATAGTTTATCTTTAATAGTACTCTGAAAGGTTATCTGTGGTGCATTAAAGTTCATAATGAACAATTCAAAGAGGTAATCAAAGGACACCAAATGTGGCAGGTGAGAAGGGAAATAAGGCACCAGTAAATTTTGTGATGAAAAATTTGGAGTGGGTGAATGAACATTTTCCTGCAGATGGAGGTTTTAGGAAAACTGACAGGTGCCTCAGTATTCTGTCAGGAATCAGCCCTGTTCCTTGGGAGCTCACAGCAGCCTCCTGTCTTCATTGACACCTCTGGTGTCACAGCAGCTATGCTTGGCTCCTTGGACCTGTGGTCTAGACCTCAGAGAACAGCCTGGTTAATTGTTCTGGAATAAATAAGCTCCAAATCTTCTAAACTCATTTCCTTTTGAAAGATAACCTGTAGCAGCCTTGTCTCTCTATCTCACAGGATAAACTTTCTTTTTAACATCAGAATTTGCATGCAACGTGGAAAATCCTTGTTCACTGTCTGTTTCCCCAATGGAGACAGAAATGCAAACCAGTGCCCTGGGCTTCTTACTAACCATGGGCCCTGCCAGTGTGTGGGATGCATCCGTGTGTTGCTGGAATGTGCAAACAAAAGACTGTTTGAGAGCCCAGGCATCAGCAGCAGGAAGGGAGAAGGCAAACTGGATGCTCATTTGGTGTTTATGGGAGATGCAAACTACCACCACTAGTTCAACCCTTTTCTATCTTCTTGTGAGCTGCTTGTCATGTTTTCCTGCTCACTCAGTCCCCATTTTTTCCTTGTCTATTAAAATCTTCCATCTATTGCTGCTGCTTTCCCTGTTTCTCTTTTCCCTCGTACTGTGCACCGGGCAGCTTTCCCTCTCCCTGTGCAGGCAGGCGGCAAGGGGCTGCCCGCCACTGCCTGGTCCAGCTGCAGAGAGGGATGCGCTGCCCAGATCTGGGCAAGCGGGCCAGAAGAGGAGCCTCAGCAAAGGTGCCATGGCCCAAACCCCAGCTCTGCTTGTGGCTGCCACAGGAGGGTTTCCACAGTAGCGGTGCAGGAGGGAAGACAGGCACACAGCTGTTTTTTACAGATCCCACACACCTGCGTAAGTCTCTGTGGCTGGGTGTGAAACGTAGGGAGTCCTGGAGTCACGCGCTTCCCTTCTCCTGCTCACTTGCTGCTTATCTTTTGCTTTCCCAATTTAGGAGATACTGGCTTAGGATCTTCCCCAGCTTAATTAAAAAAAAAAAAAGAAAATAAAAGAAGCTTGCTCTGGCTTTTGAGGCATGTGATGTGGGAGCAGCGAGCCCTTGGCGCGGTGGCTGCAGAAAGCAGAGCCCTTTGCTGAGTCAGGCCCTTGATGAGCTGGCAGCGCCGCAGCGGCCGTCTGGTATTCATTGTCGGCAACTTGCAGTCTCAACTTCCTACATCATCTCCTAATACTCTAAAGGATATGTTTCTCTGACTCAGAGCTGAGTGCGCTCCTGCTCCCCGGTTGCTGAATGTGTACCTTTCCATGGATTCACAAAGCATTGGGTTGTCCTGGCCCATAGTGCTGCCACCATCACTCCTGGGTGATGTCTGTCTGTCCTGTGCTTAGACCATCTACCACTGTGCTTCCTCTGGTAGCAGGCAGATGCCTCCAGCCCACACTTGTCTCTGTGGCTGGAAAGCTTTTCCTACCAACTAAAGTATATTCCTCCCATCCTCCTGCTCTGTCCTTTCTGCTATATTCGGTGTGGCATGTACAGGTGAGTTTTTTCTGCCGTACTATCCCCATCAGTCTTATTTTCTCTAGACTGAACAGCACCAGACCTTCAATCTTTCCTCCACAATAAGTTTTTCTTGACCTTCTTGCCTTTCCCTTGGGCTTTCTCTGCTTGCTCAAGATCCACTGTGTTAGAAGATACAGTTTTTAATTTGGCAATCAGCTTTTTCTCAGAGAGCTGGGAGATTTCATGGCAGGTGGTAAAAAACATTTACACTCGAGCCAGATTGAGCTTTCTTGTTACAAAAAATTGCTGTTTACCCCCATGTTCTTGGCCTGGCCTATACATTTGGGCATTGGCTACATATGTAAAAGTAAATTAATGGAACTGGCACTAACTAGCATGAAAAAGATAAGAGGACAAGGAGTTCTTCAGAAAGAAAAGTCATTTCTAAACCAGTGTAATATCCTGTTCATTGTTTAAGAACCAGCGGATCTTCATGTAATAGAAGGTTACATGACAGACCTTCAGTTACTGTACATAGGTACAGCTCTATGATTGAGTTATGCTGAACTACATCAGTGAAAAATTTCTCCCTTTGCTGATATTTTGGGGGCTTTGAAGGAAGAATATACAGTTTAAAAATCACAGTTTTTGTTTGAGTTTTCTGTTTGTTTGAGAGAACAGAGAATTTTTATTTTTTCTTTTTTAGTTTGCTTGTTTGTTGGTGTATTTAAACTTAGAATTTAAGATCCCTGATTGTTGCCTACTCACTGCATCCAAATACAGAGCATTATTGTTTGCGCATGTTCCCCTCTACCTGGAGAAAATAAAAGACTTTAAAATGGAGAAGGCAAGTAAAGAACCTCAAAGCTGGATAGGAGATTTTGAAGTGCAATGCTTGAAACAAATTTAACTTTATTTTTAAAACTGACCGGACTAGATCTAGGTGGGGAGCCTGTGGAGAAATTAGGAAACTGTCCTCATCTTTAAATGATTCAGACCTGCTTTCTCCTTCCAGGTCAATTACTGCCATTCTAATAATTAGAGTTAAAGGTTATTTCTGAAAATAGCTGTAAAGAGAAGATTCCTTTAAATACCATACAGATAAATTAATGTTGTTACCTCTCCCAGTGCTAGAGGTGTATTTTTTAATTACAGTACTGTTACTGTACTCTTTGATGGTCTTAATTCAACCATACACTAAGTAGAAACAATGCTGTTTGCACTTACAGAATTGTACAGCAGTAGAAATACTCTACAAACATTAGCTACAAAAAATACAATCGGGCCATTTTTATTGTAATTAAATAATCGCTTTGTGTAAAAGCAGTGTAAAGTTACATCAAGTGTAAAATATGTTTAACAAAAGCAGTTACTACATTTAATAAACAGTTTTGTTAGAGATCTTTTCCGTTGAACTAGAATTAATTTTAAGTTATTTAAGTCCTTTCCCTATATTGTCTCACAGTACAATGCAGCAGTTAATTAGTGGCACAGTTGATTGATTTTATTGTATATTAACTTAAAAGAAACAGTTATGGACTTTTGAGATAGAAAAGTGTGCATGTCTATATATTGCTACAGTAGCTATCAATGAGATGGTAACATTTAGGCATTAAGAAAATCAATTAAAAATAAGCATTGAGGAGAGTAATTTCCAGTGATGTCTGGGTATTTCTTTCTCTTTTCCCTATCTGGGAGCACACAACAAAGTTGTTTGTTGCCCTTCCTTCTCCACCCCATTGTTATAAACTGTTGTGTAAAATCCTGTTCTGAAATTCTCCTTTTCCCGTGGTATTTCAATTAGAGTAGTTGATCTCCTGGCCTTCTCCAAGGGGGACTGTGCTATCAGAGCTGGCTCTCTTCATGTTGTTTCAGGAGAATTATTTATGGGAAAAGAGCTAAGAAAATAGGGTTATTACTGAGGACTTGGGAATGAAGGAAGATGAACAGAACTGGAGGTTGTAAATTAAATAAAGAATTAGACCAAAGTAAAAACCAACAACCCACAGCAAGTCACAGAACCCATTTAGCTCTTGTTTCACACCAGTTTGCTGTCATTGACCTAAACAATTATACACAGCTATGGGGCAAGCTTTAGAGTCTGTATTGTTGCTGTACATAGTAGGTCTGAGCAAAAGAACAGGTCTGGCAAAAAAAAAATACTATTGTCAAACAAATGTGTGTCCCAGAGCAGATTCCCCATTGAGGGTAAATGACACAAATCTCAGAGTTCAACCGAGCTGTTGTGATTTGGGCTTTTGGAGGGTCTGGTGTGTCTCATTTTTTTGTGTGTTACAAATAACTGATAATTAAGTAAACGGTTACTAAACTTGCTTGAGTATTTTGTGTACAACTTGCTATTTAAAAAACAAAACAAACCCCAAACTTTACATGTTTAGCACAAACCCATACAGTACCATCCATCGAATTGTCTCCGTTTGCTGGATTTATGCTGTGACAAGATGAACCCAAACCTCAGTTTAATGTTTAGGTGCTTTGGAATCAGTCACTGAATTGCAATCCTGGTATCTTGCTTCTTCGACTCACTGTGCAGTGGACACCTTAGTTCAGCAAAGTGGCCTTTTCATCCTGATACCCTTCTGTGTCCTGTGGGCAGGAGAAATGAGCAGACACTTCTTAGGAGAAATGTTGGAAGTTACAGGTAAGTTCATGTCAGTCTGTTGTTGATGTTTTGGAAGCCTGCTGTAAATTGCATAATTTTATAAATTATTTACAATTCACCCCAAAGATCATTGAATGGGAAATTTTAAGAACAAATAATCCAGCCACAAATTAACAATGAAGCATAATGAACTGCCACTGACCAGAGAGACTGATATTTTCATCCAAAGCTCCCTTTCTGTTCAAATGTTTGGCTGAATTGCTTCCCCAGGATTTCTTTGAATGATTTGAATCTCTTGTTGGCCAAATAAATTCTGTTTCCTGTAGCATTTCAGATAAATGAGATTGTACCAAGAGAAAAGCAGAGCTAACACCATTCGAGTCGAGAATTTCTTGGCTTCGCAATTTGTCTTGCTCACTTCAGAGACTCTCCAAGTAACAGAACATATAATATAGCCTTTTAATGTGTGCATTGTTTCCAGCCTTCCTTCTAATGGCAATGCTGTAAATTGAACTAACCGTTCGGTCATGTTTTAATAATTAACACTTTAACACAAAAGAGTCTTTTTGGTATCCTGTCACTGAGTGAAGTTTCATAGGTGATTTAAAAAGTCTGTTTTGTCAATCTGCTCTGTAGTTGCAAGGAAAGAGATTCTAAATTAAACCTAACGGGCCATTTTTTTTTTTTTAAAGGGCCCCAGCCCAGGCTTAATTTGTGCCTGTAATACCATGGTGTGATATGTGTGATTTTACTGCCTCTCTGTAGTAATGGCTCTGCAACAGTTGCTGTTGTAGCTGGAGGCAAAGCTTTGCCTTGGGTTGTGTTCCTTGTGCTGGAGGCACAGCCCCTGCTGCCAGGTGGGATGTCTGTCTGAGGTACAGCCAGTGACACCCGCTGCCCCTTCCTGATTTAATGGGAAACAGGTCAGTTTGGTAGATTTGCCAGATGTTTGGGTCTGATGAGTTCGTTCACCAAGGTGTGACTTGATCCACTGGCTAGAAATTGCATTTCTCATGAGATGATCAGACATTTAACAGACAGGGTACCAGCCAAACCTTGGGGCACTTGCCTAGTACTTCCTTGCAGGAGGTGTGTTTTGGGATTTGCAAGAGGATTCATACTCTGAAATTGTTCAGCAGTGGTCGATCTAAAGATGCATTCACATTGCTTCCTGTCAGGAACATACCCAAAGTACCTAAGATAAGAGGCTGTTCTCCTTAGGTTCATATCCATAGTCAACTGAGGGAAAATGTGCTCCTGTGCTTATTTGCACTCTGGAAAGTGAGAAAATCCACTGTGTAAAGAGGATCATTCCCTTCCCAACATAAACACCTGCCATTATGAGGTGTGGATACTCCTGTTGTCATGCTTGCTGTTGTGACTGAACAGAAGTGAAGTTTCTTTGCTCCTCTTGTGACCATGAGGCATTAAAAAAAATTGTTCGTGTGGCATCTGCTACAACTTTCCATGGTCAGCTTCTGCTTCCCTTCCTCTTCCCTGTTACTATTACTCCTGAGCTACAAGAGACTCTTTGGAGTAGATGGGTTTATGCTCCACAGTCAAGTGCTCTGCAGGGAGAGATACCTGGGCTAGTTTTGGACAGAGCACCCTGGTACCGAACCTGGTCTAGCAGAGTGCCAATGGATGGGGAAACTGGCCCATGCAAGGCTCAGTGATGCTACTTCAGGTGGGTTATGGTGGTAGCCATGCCACTTTTCTAAAGAAGAGCCCAGGACTGTCCCAACAAAGTGTAGCCAGTGACTCAGATGAAATAGGTGATTTGGTGATAAAATGGGAGATAAAACATAAAATCCTGTCCAGGAGAATGGTGTGCTGCTCACTTGTTTACTACCAGAGAAATAACAGTTTGCAAAGATTTAATCCAGAAGAAAACTATCTACAGGGACCACACCCACAATATGAACCTAAATTGCCAAATAACCCACTCTCCTTATGAAATAAATACATAACCACAATGCTGCAATGAAATGGAAAAAGCAATTTTACCCAGAGAATGTTGTTCCTAAAGGCACACAGGGCAAAGCTCAGAGCCCACCACACCCAAAAGTCAGGACAACAGCGAGAAATAAAATGCCAGAAAAATAATGCAATCTTGTAAAAAAACCCAAACAACAACACACACACACACAAATTACTTCTCTCCTTCCCACCCTTCTTCACTTCCTTCTGTTTCTCATCCTAAGCAGATTTCCAGATAGTTGCTTAGCTGTATGGAATTTGTGAAGAGAAATCCAGATCCTGGGCATGTGCAGCACCCCTGTTCATCAAATCTAGACCTGGTCCCTTAGCAAGTAGCTCAACACCCAGCACGAAGCTGGTCCTCAGGGTACTGGGAGCTTCAAAGGATTAGTGTAGACCCACACGCTTTTTTCAGCTGAAACTCTGGCAAAATGGTCTGCTCTCAGCTATTCCTCTTGCGTCACTTGTTGCTGCTCACCCATTCCTGCTAACGTCTTTCTCCTGCAGTCGCAGAATACACGGTTTAAAAGTAGCCTTTATTTTTTTCCCAGCTACCCTGTATTTTTCTTAATCCGAGATTACGTTACTGCTGGTTTTAATATATAAACAGTCAAAACATGCTTGATGAACGGGACTTCCAGAAGTGTTCTCCATTGGCCTAATTCTGCATGTATTAAGATGAGCAAAGACATTTAATCAACTTTAGCAGGAGTGAAATTGAACCAGCAATAATTCCTATTGGAAATCTTGTCTTTTGTGTTGGCAACTTTATTTTTTTTTTCTTTTCTTCAGAATCTGAGATAAACTGACACCACTCTCCCTCTCTCTCTACTTTTTTATGCCCAGTCATGGGGGTCAAGTGGATCTGTCACTATGCCAGTATGCTGCAGTGCCACATACCATCACACCTATCTAACTGTTTGTCCTTTTAGTATCACTTTTTTAATGTTTTTATGCCCTTAATTAGGAGGTTCTTATAAAACCTGGGCAGTCATGTCTCTTTGTTGTGTTTTTTCTTTAATATGAGCTTTCTCAGGAGGTTGAACTCTACGTAAAGGAAGTGAACAGAGATGGGTGGGCCCATTTGGGTTACTTTGCTGGAGGCCACTGATGGAGAAAGTTTGTGAGCAATGATGGCACCGAGGCTGTCACAGTCAAGGTTCATGCCTTAGGAGTGGGACATTGGTGGATGGGCTTGGCAGAAGGAGCCAGGCATCTCCCTGAAGGGGCTGACACATGGGAAAATGTGTTGGTGGAATATTGCTTAATGCCATTTACCAGGAGGAATGAGGCACCAGGGATCTCCTGTATGCATTGCGCTGAATGCATCCTCCTCCAAGGTAAGTTTGTTTAGGAGATGGGAGGACACCTGACTGATGTGTCTCCTCAAAACCATAACATTTGGCTTTGGCCTCCATTCCAGCTAAGACTGGCATCTTCCAGAGCAACAGCACAGTCGTAAGAATGAATGGGGCTCCGAAGTCTCAAATTCTGCTCCTGCTTGGCCGGTGTCCCAGCACTGTGATCCCCGGGTAGCAAAAATCATGAGTCAGCTCCCCCTCCCTCCCCAGCAGCCTGCTCAAGTGCAATCAGGTCATGTTTTCAAACTTTCCTCCACAAACAGGAGGGATGGAAACTTCTCCTGCAGGAATGAAAGTTGAGGTTTGTGTTCAGTCTCTTCGTTCCAAGTTGGGACTTGAATACCAGCTTTACGTTTGTGAAACGCTGGATAAATCAGGAGAGCTGGCAGCGATGGGGAGTGTTTTTATGCTGATTTTTGTGGGGATGGAGTCCAAACTACACCCCAGAATCTGAACGCTTGTGGGTTTGAAATTCAGCCCCCCCACTTTTGAAACTCTTTCTACTCTGAATTATATTTTGAAAATAGAAAAAAAAACGTATTATAAAGTGTACCTAAATGGCACAGCATAATGCCATGAACAGTTAAAGCATGCCCAGAACTTTTAAGCATAACTAACTAAGTGTAAGGTGAAAAATAGGTTTCCTTGAATAACTAATGGATGCACTCCTCTCCTACCCTCAAAAATTAGTTTGGGTGGAAAAAAAAAAAACCAAAACAGAAAACAAAACTTTGGATGCAGATAACAAGCTGATTTGAGGACTAGCAAGAAGTATAGCTCTACAACTGCTCAGAGACCAGTTGAGCTAGATTTTGTGGCACACCACGTTAGTGAAGCTGCCTTCTTTCCAGTATTTGAGCAGGACTGTGTAGAGCTGGTTCAAATGTCTTTATGAGCAGAAACAGAAAGCAAGGATGAGTGTGGGGAGGCTGAAATGCAACACTTTCCTTTTCTTGGCAGGGGCAGCCTGTGATCCACTGCTCCCTGAATATTCCTGTCTTTGACTTTTAATGAAAAGGTGGTTGCATGGTTTCTTTTTCACAAAATTTTTTAAAGCCAGAAACGAGGGAGTGAGATTCAATGCAAAACCAGTGCACCTTGGGGTGAATGAATAATGGAAGAGCATGATTGCTGTGGCCACATGTGGCATTGTTTACTCGTATCACTGTAAATGATTAATGTGGAAAAGCTGCATTTGAACAAGTGAGATTGATGAGAGCTTTACAGGCTATTTTAGTGTAATTTAAAACAGTGCCTATACTGGATGGTAAAAAGAAGAATGAAGACGAGGCAGCCAGTGCTGTCAGCTTTTCTCCTTCCTGATTCAGTCTTTGGCCATGCCCTGCCTCTGCTCTGGAAAACCAAGGCTTTGGATGAAACAAGGAGAAAAACAGAAGGCTGAGGAAGGTTTTGCTCTTGACCGCACTGGCAGATGCAGAGATATTTGAGGTCACTCTTCCACATTAACCCCAGAGCTTGTAGCATGGGGAAAGTTGGGTGATGGTGGGTGCGGAGACACCCGAGCTGTCTGGATGTGTGCTGAGGGGAGAAAGAGAATGCCCAGATGCAACTTAGCCATGTTAGTCTAGCCCTGGGCCCAAAATTAATAATGTCACAGGGCTGAAAGTATCTCCTGTGCAGTGTCCAGGTTACTGAGATAAATTGCATCTGGACTTCATCCTGCTAAAAGAGGTGAGTGTTACACTGTGTCTGGGGGTCTCTACTAATGTGCCTACCTCTGTACTCCAGTTCTTCATACCCTGCAAACATATCTTTAAGGTTGCGTAAATCTGAAAGCCCAGTTTTCATAGTTATTTGAAGCAAAAGACAGGTTACAGGTAAGGATCTTTTCTAGTCCAGAAACAATTTCTAGGAGATAAAATGAGCTGTTCCTTAAGCATCTGTTAATAATTTGTAGGGGACATGGGAAACAACAACAGTCAAAAGGCAACCAAGAAAGTTATCATGGATGACTTCAACCAGAGGGCCGTTTGCTGCTGATCTCCTGTGGCCAATAACAAATTTCCTTAGTGTTTCTATAAATAATAATGTTGTCTTCTCAAAACAGGAAGTCCTGTATCCAGTACAAGGTAACTTGATAGTGGACTTAAGTCTGCTGAATGAGAAAGTGTTAGTTACAGACCCAAAAAAAGCGCAATTGCTGAGGTACCAGAGATCACAGTCAATTTAAATTTACTTTATACAAATAAAATAGGGCATTGACCAGTAATCTGCACATTTGGAACTTTAATAGGGACAGTTTTCCAAAGCTTAAGGCATTTGCTGGCATAACTGACTGAGCACATGTATTTTAAGTGGGAAGGCACTGAGAAAAATCAGGAGTTGTTCAAGAATATTGTGCTAGTTGTTCCAAACCCCATGATTCCATCAACAAAAAAGGGTTATGCAGGACAACAACAACAACACTCCTTAGTTAAACAGAGAAACAATGAAACATTAAAGAATATGCTAAGAAAAAAAAAAAAAGGCCATATCCCAATGGAGTTAAAAAATAGAAGATTTTTTAAAACCTGTTAAGAACAAAAACAGTTGTCTGCCTGGTAAAAGTTGACTGCTAGATATACATGATAAAATCATGAACACTAATACAAAAAGGCAGAAATGCTGGTAAATACTTCTTATTTGTATTTATCTGTGCCCGTCTGAAATCCTGGTTTGTAGCACAGGAATTTCCTTAGCTGTAACAAAGAGAGATATGAAAAACTTGCCAAAATTGAACACTTAGCTTATGCCATGCAGATATAAAATTATTACCTGAGGCATTATCTGAAGCATTAATATTAATTTCTATGATAACTGTAAGAGTGAGGGACTTCTAAAGTCTTGCTATAGATTCACTGCCATTTTGTTATCTGTAGATGAACCAAAGGGCTACAGAAAAATTGATGTGCCCCAAAATGCTGTGGTTAAGAAGTTCCAATTTGGAAAAAGAAGAAGAAAAATCAAACCACAAAACCCAAGTCTGTTGGTCACTGATCATAAGACACATCAACAGACATTTATTTTTCGCTGGGGTTTTTCATTTTTGTGTTATTGGTCTATGAGAAGCTGGCAGAGAGCCAGGAGAAGCTGGTTGCAGTCCCTGGCTCTCATGGGTGAGTTTAACCACCTCAGTGAGCAACATGCCAGTACACCAGCAATCCAACAAGTTTCTGGAGAGTGGCAAGGACTATTTCTTGACACTGGGGATCCACAAGCTAACTAGGTGAGATGCACTGTTGGACTAGCTGCTCATCAGCTAATGGGAGGAGATAGAGAAGACAGTGTTGTACTCCTCACAGAGGTGTCAATTGATATGAGGATAGGAGGCAGCAGACAGTTGCAATGAAGGAAGTTTAGATGAATACCAGGAAAGATTTTCCTCAGAAAGGTGGTAAAATGTTGGCACAAGTTGCTCTGAGAGGTTGTGGCATCTCTGTTCTTGGAGGTGTTCAAAGCCCAACTTCACTAAGCAACCTGATCCAGTTGAATATATTTTGAGCAGATTGGGCCAGATGACCTTCAGTAATCCAACAAAAAATATTCCAAGTCAATGATTGAACTGACTGTTGTGTTTTTTAAACCTACAGAAAAGCAAAGAGAAACAAAATGAAGAAGGAATTTTCAAATAAGATCAAGTATAGCAAAGTAACAATGTTATTAACCATGATTTCTTCAATCTGTACTATCCCTTTAACACACTGTCTATGTTCTCTCTGTAGTGAAGGTAATCAAACATGGGACTAAAATGTTGGATGAGATAGCAAACACACGGCTGCTTGGAGTCTTTAAAAATCAGCAAATCCACCCCTAATGTAGCTGCTATCAGAAAAAATAAATGATCTGTTCTTGATTGTGTTGGGTAACCCTGTACTTAGCATACCTCTTTAATTCCTCCTGCTCATCTCCCATTCTCATGACCATTGCAGGAGCTATATGGTATAACCCTCAAAATGTTGAACTTTGACACCTTGCATAATTACCTATTTTGCTCTAAAATGCTTTAGTCCAGCGTGAAGTCACATGGATCACACAGAAACCACCTGAAGAGAAAATAAAAGGAATAGAAGATTCTTCTTGTATTAAAAAATAGTAGTCTTATTCTTGTATGTGTGACTACTTTCTTATCACCTAGAGAGTCTATACCTCTACAAGGCTCTGGTGGGGTCAGATTGATCTCAACTCCAGGCTTGGGTAGGGTAGTCAAGGTAATCTACTCTACCTTAAATACAAGATTATGTGGCATTTGGAGTACCTCCATACTTTAGCTAGTAACACAACATGTATATTAAATTAATGACTTTGTTTTTTAGTTGACACACTAACCTGGGGTTATAATTACCTTGGAACACAGGGAAAAATTCAGATATCCTAATGAAATGTGACTCAAGGAATTTAATGGCAAGCTCTGAGCATGGTGACAAGACTTCTGGTTTGAAGATGCAAACATTATCTCTTACCAGAGGTACCTGAAGCTTTCTGAGCAGATGGATGATGCACAGTGTACTGTGTGAAATCTCACAGTTTCAATTTTAAATTCATATAACTACACAGCAAACTAACCCGTAGCATGGACATTTTTCTAGACTGATGTTACCAGATAGTTTTTATGATGGTTGTCTAGTCATAGCAGTAAGATAACCCTTTTGAACAAGATGAATGTGTTGGGACACTGTTTAAGTAAAAACACTCCTGAAAAGATTTACACCAGACACTCGAAGCCATGCTCAGTGGATTTATGTTCCCTTGGTTAAATAAAAATTGTCTATTTCTTCTCAAGAAAAGCAGCACTGTGGGCAGGAGTATTTAGTGTATAAGGCAAAAACCAGCAGGTGAAGTCTGTCTTTGTTCTGAATCAGCTAGTATTAGCTAATGAATCCTTCAGCAATGAAGGTTTCCATACATTATGAAACTGAACTGGATAGAATTTGTGGTTTAAGTGCAAAGTCTCTGAAGCCCATTAAGCATATTGCAACCACTTCAGCTATTCAAGACCTTCTGGGTTTTGTTATCAGTCTCCCTTTGATTTAGATATAAAAGTTAAATTGATTTGGGGTTCTTGTTCCCTTTCATAAGAGCCCACAGATTAGGAGACAATGTGTGTAGTATTTGATCAATTCAAACTCAGAGGTTTGAAAAATCAGCTGAAACATTTTCTGAGAAGACCTATTTCTTGGCTCCGTTAGATTTCCAGCGTTTTGAACTTTTTTTTCTCCAGTAAAATAGCATTCACAGTGCAGGAGTGAAAATCCTTATCTTTTTTTTCCTAAGACCTGCATCTTGATATGCTTGCTATAAGATACTACCACGATTCCTCAAGGAGTAACATGATAACTTTCAGCAGAGGAAGGTTATCCAAACTTAGCCAAAATATGGCATTTGGAAAAGTAAGCTGTACATAATTTCTCTAAATGAGACAAATGTAATCAGAATGCAAATAGCTGGCCATATTAAGCTTCCCTGAAAGTTTCATAGACTACTCAGATCAATATGATTTAAAGGTAAGGATTTGCATTTTGCATGACTCAAAGTGGAAAAATGAGCCATAGATCACGAGCTCAAGCTTGTCTACCATGAGTTACCTTAGTTTTATAAAACAGGACGTGATGTTTTGAGAGGAACTGGGCAAAAGTGGCATTGCCTGAGTGTAAACTAGGAGCTTATTCACCAACAAAAGACTGCAGAGATTTTGGTGACTGCATCTCTCTCAAGCTGCTGATTTAATTCCTGCATTTTGCAACTCTTGCTTGAAGTGCTAGTGGAAAAGTGGTGTTTTTAAAACACTAATTCCCACCTGCCTGGTTTTCTTCATTGAACTCTGTCGACAAATGTCTGCAACGAACTTTAGGAGCAATTTTACACGAAATATTATACTGAAATATCTTGAAAAAACAAATGATAGTGTTCTTACACGTTTTCTCCCTTGCTCTTTTCCATTGGCTTTGTGTTCCCCTTCCTGTTTAGATGTGTGGCCATTGGATAATTTCCAAAGGCTCCAGGGCTCAGGCCTTTGGTCCAGACCTCCACCGATGATGGAGGTCTTAAAGGAAGAATACCAGCACAGAGGGTGAGTTTCAGCAAAAGGAAGGGTAACTTGAGTTTTCTGGAGTTTGTCAATAAACCTCTAGGTGAAACTGAAGAATTATGTTTGCACTTTAGGTCACATCTGCTGAGAAATGCCTGTGAACACCAGTACATTAGAGAAATGTATTCAAGAACATTTCATCCTTGTGAAAATATTAGCCTGTTACAACTGCCAAGGTCACTGAGACCCAGAGTGATCTGCTGGTCACGAAAGTTAAAGATGCCTGACGGCTACTATAATTAAGTTATGAGCGCTAGGAGAATAGGGGAAGTGGTTTTCCCACAAATATTTATTTGAATTTAAAAGTGACTTTAGACATGACAATGCTCAGAAATCATCTAAGTTCTGTATTTTTTTTTCTCTTCTCCTTGAAACTATTTAGGTGCTAAAGCTGGATGTGAGTGCCCAGCCCATCCCTGTTTCCACAGCCTTTCACTTCAGCTCGACTGAAGAAGAGAAGTAACAGGTCTCGGGTTTGTGTCAAACACAGTAGGCCTTTTGGATATTTGCAACTATCCATTTGCATCTCATGAGCAAAATCTAGGCTACTACCTGGGTAAACTAACAGACAGCTGGAAAGAGAAATTAACTTTAAATTCCCATCAAGGCTTGTTTGTGGATTAATAATCAAAATAAAAGAACAGTGACATTTGGATAAACTGCCTTGATAATCAATAGCTACTTGTTTTCATATAAATGGATGTCTTAAGGGAAAGGCCTTAAAATTCATATTGACTGTCCATTTGGAAATGCTCTTTTGTGTGCTTTAACTTCTGCTGTTTGGATTTATGTTAATTTTCAGTTTTTCCTCCTGAAATGCTGAGTTAGCAAGTTCACAGGCAGGTACATGCAATACCAAAAAAATTACTATCTCTAAGCCCCACTATAAAGAGAAAAAGACATCTTACACTACTTCGTTGTGGTTCTGATTACATGAAGATCCACAACACTGAGAGTTAGGGAAATCAGGAGATTACCACAAAACACAGGGTGCACACACATGCAAAACTGAACCGCAAGGGATAATGATATGAAAGATTTTGTGTAGCATATAGGATCATTGTGCCTCCAGACTAGGTATTTGACATTTTTTTATTGTTGTTTACAATGGAGAAATACAGAAGTTAAAAAAACAAAAAAAACCCAATAAATGACAACGCCCCCCCAGCTATGTCTTATGTGGTATTTTAACACATACTGGACAAAGAACATTCAGCATTTTAAAGTGTAATTAACCTGCTGCTAGCTGAGGGATTAAACATTACTATTCTCAACTTGAATGACCTTTTCCCCTAAGCTGAGCTGCCCATTTAGCACCCTTAATAAATATAGGGATAATTTAAACCATGTGGCCGCAAATTGAAAACATAGGCTTTTGAACTACGTATTTTCTTTCTCATGTTGGAACTCCTCCCTGGAGATAGACTCAAGTCCCATGATCTTGTAAAAGACAAATCTGTGTATCTTTTTTATTAAGTGTTTCATGATATATATTTTTTCAGCTCCATTGCAGTGGATGCATCTGAAAGACGTATTCCGTTGACAGTACACAATACCCTCAAAGGCTCTTGATCCTAGTTTGAACTCAAACTAATAAAAGGAGGATAATATTTCTATGAAAAAGAATGGGTTTTAAAAGCAGCTTGACAGCTTGGTAGAATACATCAATTAAGTGCATGGAGAAATCGGAGGAAAAATGGGGATCTTACTTTCCTTGCTAGCACTAGAATTAATAAAAAAATATTTAATCTGTCCTTCAACAGGAAAAAAATAGACTTCATTCCCAGCTTGCATACCTTGTGGTTTAGGCTGAAGAATGTTACACTCAAGTCTATATTCAACTACTGTTTTAAATTATAGCCTTTAGAAAATAATCTACCATTCACTTTAATTAATATCAACAATCAAGAAGTCAGTTGAAAAAAAAACAAACCGAACCAAAACCCAAACCAAAACATGCTAATGTGAAATTAAAAATGTTTCTGTCCTTTTTTTTTTAATATAAAAAACATCAAAGAGTCTCATCTATTGGCAGATATGGTACCCCATAACTTTAGGCTTCTTTCATGTTAATCCAAGGAAGGTTCACAACCAGTTTTCTCTAGTTGGTGGCCCACAAGGCACATCTGGTCCCATAATTTCATCTGTGGTCAGAAGAGACACAAAGTGCTCTGCTAGACTGTTTTACCACAAACACTCTTTAGGATCTTCTTCCCCTAAGACAAAATCCTTGGGCTTGTCTTTCCTACCACTGTTTTGTGATTTATCCACATGGAAAAAGTAGTGGCTGAGGTTCCTTTCCAACATTGGGCTAGAGAAGGCACCTTTCAGGATTTGATCTTGCATCCTGTTGGGTGCCTTGGCCAGGCCTTTTCCTGTTTAAACTGGCAATGCCAAGGCAAAGGATCCTGTCCTCCTGATGGAATTTTCTTGTCCTCAGCTGAAAGGTCCAGATGTCACTGAATACAGGGTGGTAGCAAACCAGAAAAACAAAGGAGTATGTTTTGCTCTGCATGAACTCATATGCTGCCTAGGGAAATGGGCGAGTCACCATCCCTGGAGGTGAAGTCCTTAGGGACATGGTTTAATGCCCAAGTTAGGTTAAAGGTTGGACTCAGTAATTCTATGAAATGGTTCAGTGTTACATAGCAGAGAAAAAATCTGGCCTTTGAGGAGTTTGGTGGGCAGGTTTGCGAATCTCCAACTGAGAGTGTGTCCTGGGTTTATCTGCTAGGCTGGTGCCAGGGATCATTTGTATTAGTTAGAAACTTGTCTTCATATTGTCAGCCTGGAATCTGCATGCAGCTCTTGAATCAACAATGTGTCTCCTCTATTGACGATTTTCTGGAACAAACTGAGTAATATTAGGGCACAGTATACCAAGGGTTTATGGTAAACTATGAGGTTTTGGCTCATAAGGTAAAGCAGTTGCAGAGACAACATTTTGTGAACTATATTCCTCTTGAAGAGCAACATTCATTTCTGTTTTGTTATTCTACCACACTAGTACCAGCTCTATAAAGCTGCTCTGTGAAACACTAATCTGCATCAGAGTCTGCCAAAATGTAGCTAATTGATGGTAATTAGCCGTGCTGAGAAGATTTTTTCAACTGTTCTTCTAACAATATATTGAATATATTAGGACTATGCAGTTGTGTCAATACTATGGCCCCTATCCCCCTATCATTGAAAGAGTAATCCACAGGGTATTTGATGTATTTCTTTGCATCTTCTCTTTCATGAGGGTGTAGAATGAGAAAGGAGAAGTCTAAACCTTCAGATCTTAAGAAGAGTTAGTGTAGGACTTTCTGAATTCAGTTTCCATCTCTGCAATGCCCAGAGGCCCTGTGGAGCGATGCAAGTAACAGTTCTGTTCATCGTTGAGAAGCTGGCAATGGGGATGTTCAACTCTGCTTGTCTGGGTCACTGTGTAGTGCCACAGGCTCGCAGAGGAATCTGCTACTTGTGTATTGCCAGCCTTCTCAATTTTCCTTTTTGAGTTTTTTGAAAGTGGTGGGGAAATATGTTTTTACACAAAACTCAATAACTACAGCTGGCAATTCTGTTTAACTAAGCAGGAATCCAGTTAATACATTTTTCTTTTTTTTTTTTTTCATTATTTATTGTTTAAAATTTTATAACTGTACATTCATGTGCAATAGCTTTTGTGAATGTTCCTTCCTTTGTGTGTTGCCCTCCGGTCCCATTCCCAATGCCAGGAGATTACATTTTTCCTCAAGAAAGAAAGAGGTAAATACATGAGGAGGCTCAGTCCTGCAGCCCCTGGGTTCATACTTCCATGTCTCTAACAGAAGAGTGACCCCATGCAGTTTGCTCTCAAGTGGAATCTCTGCTTACGTGTCAGAATTACATCACCTCCATGGCATCAGGAAAACTCTGGCTTATGAAAGAAATGGAGGGCGAGGTTGCTGTACCTCTGTCAGAAAGATTGCCAAATGAAAAAAAAAAAAAAAGTGTTGCATAATCTTAAGTTAGACGTATGATATGGATCATTCTAGATGTGGTCTAGCAATTTGCTGAATGGGGCCCATTCTGAGTTTCTGAAATTGCAGCTTTTCTGTGCGTGCTTTCTCTTGGTCTTGTCTCTGCATTTGACTTTCTTCCACTTCTGTGCTGCTTATATACCTGAGGAATACCTACTGTCAACAAATAAAAAGAGATATGCTGATGGCTGTGGTTTGTTGAGCATCATCTGCTAGTTACCAAAGTTTAAGTTAATGTTTCTATCAAATCCTCCAGCTTTGAAATGGAAGTTTGTCTTGATTCAGTTTATTCCTTATGGTATCAAAATGTGGTGACAGCTTAAAAAAGACAAATAACATACGACTTCAGGGAGCAAAACCAGAGTACAGCATTTTTAATGGTTTTAATTATATTACATCACTGTTGGTCTTTTTTTCTAAGTATTCACTCCTCATATTTTTCTTTTGTTAGTAGCCAGTTGACAAGGGGAGTCTCTTATTCCCTCTTCATATTATTATGTTCGGCTTTGAAAATTCCAGTTGGAAACATTTTGTTTATCAGAGTGATATGAAAAGTTGTTAAGTGGGTCTTCATCAGCTTCAGCTTTTGGAAGACCCATTTGGTTACAGCAAAAGAGTATTGCTCCTCTTTTTCTGTGCTCCCACATTGATTCTCCTGATAGAAAGTCCTCACCCATGTGCAGGGGAGAAAAACGACATCAGGATCCACCCAAGGAAATCCTGCAGAGTGAAACATTTCTGTTTATGAGCAGTGGTAATAATGAAATAGCTGAGCAAGAGCTGGAGCATCCTGGCACATGTGGTCAGCATCTCTGCTTTCAGGGCTGGTGTTCTGCACTCTGGTGACAACACCTGTAGGATAATGCTTCCACCCTGACTGTGCTGGACCAGGTGACATCTGCTGGCCTGGGACGCTGGCATAAATATGGGGCAGGGAAAAGCAGTTTGGACAGGACCCCATCTGGGATCAAGGGTCCATGTGCATGAACTTGTGCACAAGGTAGTTCCTTGAAAGAAAAATGGTGGTATAAAATCACAGCTTTGAGGGAACCTTTTGAGCCTTTGTGAAACTTCCAGCCAGCTCCTGTTGGGACCTTCAAAAGATCTTCTGTCCCTGCAGCCTACAGAATCCTGCGTGGGCCTCTGGCCCAGGGGAACCCTGGCAAATATTCAGTACAACCAATGGTCCTGCCAATGTGTTTGTGGAAGGGAATTTACAAGAAGAGGAACTTCTTTTTTTTTCATCTGGTTTTGGATGAAACCAACCTAGGACTGAACAAGAGGGGAGGACAGAGAGAATTAGTTTTCCCTTTGCCAGGAAACTCTACCATTTTGCCACCTCCACCATGAAAAATTGCTGTATGGCTGAAATCCTGCCAAGGAAGTACCAAGTAAAATGCAAATTGTCAATCAAGCCTTGTGTGCAGAGGCTGGGTCTTTAAAGGTGTTATCTGTCCATCTCATCTTTATTTCCTGAATTTACTGTAGTTGAGTGCTTGAAAGAGAAAATAAAGGAGTAACAAATTACAGGAACACGGAAAAAAAAAAAAATCAAAATAAAAAAGCCTCCATCTTCACAGCTGGTAAATCTATCCTTACTGTAATTCTGTTCCCCATGACTGTTTTCTGACTGGCAGCTCAATAGCCACGTGTGATTTAAAAATATTATTTAAAAAACATTCATGTATATTTTTATGTGTTTAATCCTCATGGTTGTATCTACATACAACAAACATGTACAAGTGCAGTAAAAACCATGTGGAAGGCTTCCAGGAAACTGGAGATGGGCCACCACTGAAAGCTGCCACTATTGACCTGACAATCCTTAAGGGATTGTCTTGATTCACTTGAAATTGCCCCAGTGCAAGGAAGCAGACTGGATGATCTCTTGAGATCCACCCTATCCCTTCACTCTCTGACCTTATTGTGGATTTTCTAGTGGCAGTATACTGTTCGTTATAATTTTTTGCTGTGCCAAGTAATGCAGCAACTTTTGTGAAATGGTTCTATTTTAATAAGCAGACACCTGATGGGAACCCAAGAGGCAGCAAGAAGAGGTTTAGAAAACCTAACCTACAAGGAAAGGTTGAGAGAACGGGGTTTGTTTTTCTGGAGGAGAAGAGACGAAGGGGCATGTGATACATTTTCCAGAATGCAAAGGCTGTAACAAAGAGAACAGTGATTAAAATTGTTCCCTGTGGCTGTTAGGAAAAGGTCAACAGGAATTTAGTTTAATTTGTAGCAAGGAAGATTCAGGTTCCATGTTACAAAACAGTTTCCCAGCTATGAGGGTGATGAAACACAGCCTGCCTGGGGAGGCTGAGGCTCTCTCCTCTGCTTGCCTTCAAGAGCAGGTGAGAATATCATCTGTCAGGGCTCACATCCTCCTTACTGCCTGAGAAGTGAGTTGAATCAGACGGAACTGAGCCTTTTCAGTCTTTTGTCTACAAAACCCACCAGGACCTGTGGGCAAACTGCTATCACTGCCAACTCCTGGCAGGTTGGCTTTGAACTAGTGCTTGTGAGAGGTAAAGTCCTCCAAAGTGCTGGCTTTGTCTACCCCAGCCCTGCTGGCCTAGGTGTCCCAGTGGGTTGACCATCCTCTCAATGCCCAAAGCAACCTCATATGTGTGGGTCTCACCCAGGTCCCCATGCACTCCATTCAGCCTGATTGCGGGATGCTGCAGTGTGCCCAAGTGACCCATTTCAGCCTTGGTCACCTGCCTGAGCTGTAGCCAGCCTTCATGGTTCATCCCCTTGCCCAGGGATGAGGCAAAAACTCGGAGTGACACCTTCGAGAGCTGGAGGCAGAAGGATTATGGATGAACGCCCAATCTGCTCTGAGCGCAGCAACACACAGTTCAGTGTAGCCCACCTGAGAGCCTTGTCCAGCAGCTCCTCAAACTGGCACCCATGGCACTCAGTGAGTCAATCTCTTCCTGTGTCCTGGTTGTGAGCCACCCAGAGTGCTACATATGGCAAAGCTTTTCAGGGGAGCATTGTATATGCTTGTTTTGTTCTCCTCCCTGAGGAGTGCTTTTGGTCACTTTCAGAGCCAAGAAACTAAGCTAGACAGGGCTTTAGTTCACTCAAGTATAACCACACTTTGTTCTCGCTCTGCTCACATTCAGGAACCTTTTTTTTTTCCCCTCAGAAGAACCACCACAGAATAGCAAAACAAGAATTTTACCCTGCGCATGTCTGAGAGAGGCTGGTTCGTCCCCACCTGGCTCCTTCATGAGAGGTTCATGATTCCCACCTCACCCACCTGTGACGCTAAGGCCAGGAGGTACGGCAGCACAGGACATGAGTGGTCAGCTCAAACCAATGCAAATTTGCTACTGGCTTCCCTAGCAGGAGGGTGAAAGCCATCACCATGCTGCCTTGGCCAACTTTCTCTTTTTTGTAATCACAAGTTATTGGAAACACAGCTTACATACAGATACCAGTGCTTGTGAATCCAGGAGTTATTTCTTCTAAGGACCACTTAAAGGAAATATTTCTAACACTGAAAAGCTGAATCCGATGTCCCTTGCAGTAATAAAGGCACCATAAATAAATTTCCTAGTCAAATACTATCCTGATTATAGCAATGAACTCTCCGAAACGGTTCAAATCTCAATTTCAGTCTGGAAAAGGGATTCCACTAACCACTTGTTGATAACAATGACCAAGGAATCCAGCTCGATGCCAACCTCCAATACAGCAGCATGCTGTACTGTGTTTCCAGTATGCAAACAGATGTGGGTCCATGTACCAAAAGGCTGAATTAAAACTGTGGGGGCTCAGGTGCTCATCTGGGAGTTAAATGGTGCCCAAGTGTTTGTAGGTCCCAGGGACTTTTTTTCCACAGCATTACCCTGTTCACCTAGGAGCTGAACTTCACCTCAAACGATGCCCCAGCATGTCCTTTTTGAGACACAGCAGCAGCGAGGCAGGACAAGTAGCCCTCTGAGGAGGTCCCCTCAAGGGGTAAATGTGCCTAACCTCTGGAACCAGTTGCTGGCACCCAAATAAAGGGGCTGAAGCAGGGATTTGAGCAGGCAGCAGTGCCTGAAAGGAACAAGGTCCAGGCAGGGGACCCGGAGGGTGAAAGAGGCACGGAGGGAATGCCAGGCTCCATAATGTCTCTTTTGAGAGTACTGATGGTAGCACATCCACTACAGCGCCTATGTGAAGCTGATCTCAAAGGGATCTTTGTTATGAGGGTTTTGCAAAACAGCTGTGTATTTTTAAAGTTTTCATTATTAAAATATTTTGCAAAGACTTCTTGCAAAACTGCCCTGTTCTGTAGAAAGAGGCTTGGCAGGCCAGGACGGTGAAATGCCAGACCCAGGTTTCAGAGGGTCCTGCAGCAGCTGACACAGAGCATAGAGGTTAATGACGCTGAGCCATGCCAGCTCTGAATGAAAACTAGAGCTAATTTTAAGCTAATTCCATGCTGAATGTTCCTATTGGTCTGGCCACAGGGAGCCGTCTACAGATCATTTCAATCTTGCAATTTTCTTTAATGTTACTGTGTCTCATTTTAGAATAGAGCAGATCCTGCTTTTCAAGTTCCAAATCTATTCTGAATTAATTTACAAACAAGGCAGTGTGAAGGCCTCACTACAGCTAATGATTGATGCTGCTAGTATTTATAATCTCAAGGGTATTTATTTCTTGCATTCCTTTGCACACTTTGACCTACCTCCTGCAGTAAAAGCACATTTTTACTGCAGTTCAGTTCAACTTCAAATGGGAAATTAAATCAGAAACCAAATCAGAATACTTTCTGCATTTTATCAAATGTGATTTGTGATAAGTAGTTAACTTTCCTTGGTTTCACATCTACACTTTTGTAACTTTTTTACCTCCTTCCTCTCTCTTGTCCCCACACGTCCCCTGCCAGCTCTGGTTAATTTAATTTCATTTCTAAAATTTTCAAAACCTGTGCTGTCAAAACACAATTTTTAGCCTGTGCAATGACTTTCCAGTCCTGACAGCCATGGAGGAGCGGGTTTTCAAAGGAGGCCAGCTTCACTGTTGGGACAAGACCAGACCCTTCATATGTTGCAATAGGAACTAATAGAAAAACAATAACAACAATAACAAGAGAAATCAGGTCATTTACACCCCCCAGCTACACCCTTGTGGCCCCTGGATATTTATTCCCTGTTCTGTTTCTGAGTTTAGTGCTGAAAACCTTAACACGCCTATGCGAATGCAGACAAAGCATTTTGATGAGCAGGCTACTTGTACCAAGATTGGGCCCTCTGATTTAGCGTGGATACTCTGCTGCTGTGTTCCTGGTAAAGGGTGTCTCCAGACGGACAGACTCTGTCTCTGCAGACTGCACTGGAGAAGGAGACATCCCAGGTGCTTCTGCCTCTGCTCAGTCCCTCCTGTGCACATTCAGGCAAGTGACCTGCCATGCCCCTGGAATCGTTTCAAGCCACCAAATCAACAAAACTAGTTCACAAAGTCTTTGACTGAATTTATTCTCTTCTGTTTCTAATAACATGGCAGGAAGAGGACGTTATCAAAACCTGGCTCCAGACCCTTCCTGAGTCCTAATCCCGATTACAACTGGGATGGCTTTGGGAGTTGGCTCAAAATTGCTCTGTGGGGTGGAAAGATGTCATCAATCTTTCTTTTTTGTCACTGTCTCTTCAGGGATGACAGCAAAGTGCTCTGTCCTGCTAGAGATGCTACTGTGCTTGCAGTTGAGCAGCAGCATGGGCATGTCCCACAGCGTCTCAGGCCCTAGACTGCAAGCACAGGGGTGGCAGGTTGTGTTCTGGCATCTGGCAGAGCCAAAGCCCCTTCCCATGTCATTCCTCTTTCCTTTCATACAAAGATATGCTTTGAAATTCAGATGGCTTCATTTTTCCCACACCTGAGCTCCTGTGTCTGGTGTCCTCCATGTCACCCCCTTAATTGGATGCTTTTAGGAGCACCCTCCTACTCTGTCTCCTCCACCCCACAAATATCATATTGTGAGTCTAACAGCATGTGACCGCTGCTGCATGTTGATTTTCCAAGACTTTCAGGGTCTTTATCAAGCCATCTCTTGTTTTTTATACCTGGATTTCTTCCAAGCGTTGCCCTACTGCCTTGTATCTCTCTTGTCAGCATTTCTAGTGGTCTCCCTCATTTGTTTCACAAAAGTTTTCTAGCGTCTCAGACTTGGTTGGTTGATATTCTGGTCTACAGTTTTTATTCCTCAAAGTCCATGTATTGTCATCTCAGCCCAGCTGTTTCCTTTGGTTTCTAATAATGAGAAAACTGTCTTTCACTGTGACTGTTATCAGGTAATGCTTCACTCCCTTTGTGCATCTCATAGACTGGAAGTTATTTTTGTGTCTCGAATCAGTATCATAGAATCATAGAATGTCCTGAGTTAGTAGAGACTCACAAGGATCATTGAATCCAACTCCTGTCCCTGCAAAGAACAACCCCAAAATTCACACCCTGTGACTAAGGGCGTTGCCCAAACTCTTCTTGAATACTCTTTAAGGTTATCTCTCTGGCAGTGCTTCTCTAGATTCCCAGGTGTCTCCGTGATCATACAAGAAAACATTAGCTATGCATCTCTTAGCTTCTTCTTGAAGCTCGGAGAGTGGTGCGTTTTTCTGTTACTATTTCCCTTGTGCCACTTAGAAAGTGTGGTCATTTCTTGCATATATGGGTTTTGGTCGTGCTCCTCAGTATATGTAGCTCATTAAGGGACTATCTGTGGCGCTGGGGGCACATGTCAAGGTTGGCATGAGTGCACATGCAAGGAACAAAATCCATCTCCTGGTGGATCTGTTAGCTCTGATTTTCTTATTTCCTTGGTACAAACAAGTAGTTGCTATGAGCAAACAGTGTTCTCGCTTAGTTTTTGTAGTAGGACTAGATGGAGCCTTTGCCCTGAGTAAGGTTAAAATGACCACTTTTCTTTTCCATGTTCTTGCATTCATAAAGCTTTTCTAGTCTTGTTCTGCACTGCCTGCACAGCTCGTGTCAAATTGCTGTGACCTCAAAGAAGTGGTTTTAAGGGTAGATGGGGTGTATCCTGACTATGAGATAGTTAATCTAATGACAGCCTAGACCTGAGGCAATGCTGGCACAGCAGTCAGGAGCAATAATTTTGCCCCAGAGAAGTGGAAGTTGCTCAAGGTAATTTTGCTCTGATCTCAGAAAACCACAGAGTCAAGGTGTGGCAGCAGGGAACAGCTACCTGAATACTTTGAGTCCCTGGAGGACTTTTGCAGCTGATGCTGCAAGCTCTCCTCCTCCTGCTGTTACCCAGGGACCTAAGGTGTATGTGCTGGAGTCACCATCTACAATAATTGTGGTTTGGCTCAGTCTCAGCTTTCGAACCCTTAGTCAGGAATTAATTTGCTGCAAGACACTAAGGCTTCTGTGGTCTTTATGCCTTTAAACCTCCAGGCAGCACCACAGCAGGACACCTTTCTTCTTCCTATTGCATCCAGTCCCTCTCAAAATGCTGTTTTGAGTTGTCTTAATAGCCCAGGGAGTCACCTGGTACAAAAGTCCCTTCAGGACTAAGCCCTGGGAAGAAATACGGCTTTTCAAAATGTTCAAGGAGTTTGAACTCCCCCTCTTTGCACAGCCCCATAAGCCAGAGCACCTTGACACTTGGAGCTGCGAGATGCGCTAAAGGTGGCTCCTTCCTCTCCCCAGCCCTGCCGCTCCTTTTCAGCTTTAATCCTGCAGCCCCTCAGAACTGGCAGCACTTCTTGCAGGGTTCCCTCTTCCAGCTCTCCATTTAAACTGACCAAAGAGAAAGGGACTCTCTCCAGAGGGGTCTCCTGAGGAGATGCTCTGTCCTCCCAGGAGTCCAGGGAGCCACGGGGCCAGGGGTTAAAGGGAGCCTGGGGAGCCACTGGGTGTTAGAGCTGTGTGTGCCCAGCCCACACCTCTCCCCTTGCCTGTCTTTGTTCGGGCTGTGACGGCTGCGAGCACTGAGGTGGTGGGCAGCTTGCCACTCTCCAGATGGACTTGCTGCCTCTAGTTTTCTTCTTTCTTTTTTTTTTGTTTTCTTTTTTCTTTTTTTTTTTTTTTTTTTTTCCCTTGCTGCAGGCTAAATCCTGATCCCAAGGAAGTCAGCGGCAAAACTCTCATCTGTTTCCTGGGGACCCAGATTTGGCCCCTGTATAAATGAGACAGGGTAAAATGGCAAATGGGTTGCAGCAGAATATTTGTTCTGAGGCAGGTAAGTGAAAACTTGAACTGCCTCTCATAATTTTGGCTGCTGCAGGAGCTGAACTAATGCTGAATCCCTTGAACGTGGACTGAATTACCCATGCTCTGAAGACTGCGTTGAATTACCCAAACACATCTTTTCCCCTCAGAGTCTGTATGCAGACCGATGTGTTAAGGTCAAGATCCACGCTTCAGAGAGAAGCAGATGGTCTCCTGAGTGATGTGTTTTCACTGACTGAGCATGAATATGAAAAAGCCTTCTTATTTTCCAAGCATATGAAAGTCAGTAACGTAGAACAGTCTCAGGAAATCTTAATATGTGAATAAACGTGTCTTGCAAGAGTTTATTTTTGTCTTTGTGTTCATTACGGATTCTTAAGATTAAATGATATCCGAATACTATATATCGTTGTTTTTATTAACTTGGTTCAAACATCAGGGCCATGCCAAAAGGCTGTTTCAATTTGTGGAGGTTTATAATAATTCTGACCTTCATAATCAACCAAATAAAAGCAATTCTAGAGTCAGTTCACTTTGCTGTAGTCTCTATATATTACGAACACCAAATACATCAGGGATATTCTGAAGTGTTTATGGCGTAACAGAGCTGTATCACTGGGGTAATGGGATGAAGAAAATAACTACAAATTCTCTGTATAATAAATCATGTTGAGTTTTAAAGCCTGATCCTACTATCTCGCTGCATCATGCAGCCTTTAGAAAGGACCCTTAGGCAAAGGCACTCACTAAGGACTGTCCCCATCCTTTACGTCCCACAAAGCAAATCACATCATGCCCAAGCATGTTGGTGTGTGTTTCTCTCTCTATATCTCCTTTGCCATCAGGCAGTTTGAAGGTCTGTGCCTTTTGCGGCCTTTCTTCCCTCATTCCCCACCCATGCAGGAAAAGAGGAATCAGTGGAACATCTCACCCCATCACCTGCTGGGTTGGGCCCCCAACACACCATTTGGTCCTACTGTGAGCAGTCACCTGGGTGTTTTCCCCAAACTCAGGCTTCAGAGAGAGGCCAGTATGTGCTCCTTCTTCCCAAAAGAGTTGTTTTTAAGAAGGTGAGGAGGAATGTCAAAATGCTCTTAATAACCAACATGACATTTGGACTGCTGGCTTCAAGTCTTATTGAGTTGGTGTAAAGAGAGCCATTGATTTCAGGGACATTTGCTTTAGACTCTAAAATTGCTTGTATCTCTAAGAGGGCTGCAAAGTAGAAAATCAGGGAAAAGGCTCTTAAGCAATTTTCCCCCCCTAATCCTTCACCTGTACCAGCTGTTGGAGAACATCTTGCCAAACATCCTCTCTCATCATGCTCACTACAGAAATTTCCTGAGCTTTTCCAGCCAACCAAAACATTAATTTCTACTAAGACACACACAACCCCCCACCTTTCTCGCCTGCTCAAGTAACATTAAACGTTTTATTCAAACACAGAAAAACATGGAGATTCGGAGCTGAGGCCGCTGCTTCTCTATGAGCACTGTGTTTTTTTAACATTTCTGGCTAAAGATGTGAGGTAAGGAAGAAGTGGAAGTGAGAACAGTGAATTCCATGTTGAAAGAATCATATACAGTTTTTAAACGTCAATTTTAAGGGCACCTGAAGAATTTGCAGTTGCATCCATTTTATGCACAGAAAATTGCATGGTTGTGCAACTTCTTTGTGTACAACAAAGAAGTAGCTGCAAATGCCTGTATAAAATGTCATCTCTGCACATTTACCCACTTGCCAAATGCAAATAGACATGCTTGTGAGTTCTGCAAAAGGGCCCTGTAGGAGTCTGTGTTGAAAATATGCCCTTTCATGATCTTTAGATGTGTTTCCTCAGTTTGTTTCTGTCTGCTTATTTCCCCCCGCAACATCTAAGCCATGTAACTAGGGTAAAAGAAACCCTCTGACAGTCTAAGGCACCCCCAATAATCAACAGTTCATTGGTTCTTAAGAGCATTAAAGGCCAGAAATGAATGCTCCAAGAAACTTTATCTGGGAGCTGACTGACCGATGGACGGAGCAAACCGCGATGGTAGGCATTTAAAAACCCAGCTGGCTGTGCCACACTTGTGATCTTGAGTGTGAGCAGAATGTACTGTACCTCCGCTGAAAAGTCTTGCAGCACAGTCGTTCCTTTATGAATTTTGATAACCGGGTTTCACACCATGCATTTTAAATCCTCCAAGACGCTAACGCACCAATTATCTGCAATTTTTTTAATGTGGATTTTTTTTTCTTTGAGTGAGATAAATGTTTATAGTTGCCAGCATATACTAACATGATTGGCTGAAAATTGATGTTAAAACATTGTTTTCTTTGAAATAGAAGGAAAAATCCTTCTAAAATGACAAATGTCTCTTTTTTGAGAGAGTTGGTTGTTAGATCTGTACCCTAGGCCTACTTTTAACCTCTTTTGACTCAAAGCTTATTAGTTTCTTAAGAAAATAGGTTCCATTATGTGCATCGTAATAGAGGCCACAGTGCATGGGGTTAGCAGAAAGATCTCTCCAGTCATTTTTTTTTAACTCTAGTTCTGATTCACTGCTTGGTTTGGGGGAAATATTTTTGCCAAGTAAGACTTTTTTCACCCTATTCCTAATTGAATGAGCTTAGCCCAGTGTTTATGGAAGCATCATGACCCACCAGACCATTGAATATGCCTCCGAGGCTTGCAATGTCCCTGTGCAGCTCCCCAGACAGCCCAACACTAACCCCAGCTCCCTGTGTCACAAAGACGGGGAGCTGGGTGTCAAATGGTGGGACTCCCAGAAGACAATATGATGAAGGAGATGGGACAAGAGACTCTAAGGGTTGTGTTTCCGATCCTTCTACTGCAGAATTCTTCTGTCCCGAGATAAGTGTTTAGAGGCAATTTTGGGATTCAGAAACTGTGGTTTGGGTGTCCCCTGGGGAAGCGGGCTGAGATGTAGCCATTGGACCACATTTATCAGCTGGAAGGACCAACCCTCTGCTGTCAGCTGGGCTCAGCCACATCTCAGACACTGCAGCAAGCCTTTCAAAAGCCTACAGTGGTGGATGTGCCATGGTTCAGCTGTTGCTGTATGATTCCTGCTTTAGCATTAGTAAAGTGTTTCCTAATCTCTAACCTCAGTCTTCCTTCCTTTAATCTGAGCCAATCTCTTGTTGTCCTATGTGTGGTGGCAGAAAGCCCTCTCTTCTCAAGCAACTCTATTTAATCTTTTTCTCCTACGTCATGTTTTTAGACTTCTGACGAGTCCTTTTGCTGTTCTCTCAACTTAGTACAACTCAGTCATATCTTTCTTGGAGAACAGTGCCCCAGACTACACACAGATATTCACAGTCACTTTGTAGAGCTGAAAATGGATTGCACGTCTCACAGGGTGTAATCCTACTTATGCATTGCCAGTCTGGGGCCACCCTCTTCTGCAACAACACAAAGTTGCTGTTCAGCTTGTAATCCACTATGGGCTCTAGGTGGTTTCCTGCAGAACTGCTCCCCAGGCAGCTGGTCTGCATCCTGCAGTATATAGCCAGTTATTCCTGGTGAGATGCAGAATCTATAAGCTTGTCTCTAGAGTAGCATGTTTTTCTGTTAGACCTTAAAAATGCTGGTTTGCCAAGATCATTTTGAATTCTAATCCTGTCCTCCAAGCTCCTGACAGTCCCTCCCTGCTGGCTGCCATCTGTATATCCTCTCTGTTCCATCATCTGGGGCATGAATAAAAATATTGAACACAACCTAACCTGGGAGAAGCTGTGCTGCACCTAGTCCATATGTCCTTCCACTTCGACTGACAATACGATATTCTCTCTCTCTCTCTACAGTCTTCCTGCCCCACCATGTCTTCCTCTGGATTACACCTCCCAAAGCTGACTTCAATGACAATTTTCCTTATCAGAGACAAAAGCCAGACTAAAGTGAAAGGCTGCTATTCAAACCCTTTCCTTTCTCTATGCTTGTGTTAGCTATTATTAAATCATTATTTGTTACAATAACAAATTCTGAAATGAATAAACGGATAGGTGCATAATTCGTTTGGAGCTAGACGTGGCATTTGCCCTTTCCTGCTCTCCTGCCATAGCCGAGACAGCATCTTTCTGCAAGTGGTGCAGAATAGAGTGTCATATTAACATTAATGCAAATACATTAATACAAAACTTCCAGATGTATTTGAGCTCTTCAAATACATTTTAGGGAACCTTACCTGTTTATTTCTTGATCTTTTCTCTTGGGACTTCTGTTTCTGACATACCTTATTATTTTCTACTCTTATTCCTCCTCAGTGCTTTCCCATGGTCAATCTGCCATGCTTTGCTTCCAGGGGCTGCCGAAAGAGGTAGACCCTTACCCTCGGTAATGTCATGTCCTCAGTGCTGGAGGTTCAAATCACTTCTCTAAAAGTACTGTCAAACTAACCTTCCCATTCTGAAGGTCCAGCGTAGTTCTCTGTCATGACAGCAGCTGTGCAATTTCCCCCTTCTATCAGCCCCTAAAATCCCTCCTCGGGTCAATCTCCTGTGGTCTCAATCTTAGGGCAAGTGGGAGCATTTTAGTCTGCAAGGCGATAGGATTTTCAGGGCTCTCTGTGCCTTCCAGACCCTGGGGGAGAACAGGGGAGCGGGCAGCTCTCCTGGTAATGATGGCAGTAAAGAGGGGCTGAGCACTGGGTTCCTTAACTCCCCATCTGCAGAGGGAAGCTGGAATTTTGGACTTGTTAAATTGCCCTGTCATTATAAAGGCACTGCAGTGGCTTGGATCTAAAACCTACCCAGGCTGATTAGGAATGTGTCAAATGCTGAACCTCTCAAAAGTGCTAATACCTTGCTGCCCTTTTATGTGGTTTAAGTCCTGCATTTGTTTTGGAGCCAACACACAGTGCCAGGAAAGAAGACAAAGCAACCTTTGCCAGTCTTCTCTTTGTAAACCTTCATTGCACAGTGGGAAGCAGGAGAATTTACTTTAACTAAAGCCAAGTCAGTGGTTTAATCTTTGTAAACATGTCTTAAGTGCTCTGCCTCTTATCTTTATGCCATGGCTTTTGTACCAAAAAGAATGGGTAAAAAGCTGTTCATCCAGAAATATCACAGTTCTGACATGAAAACTGGTCATGAATCACTTTTCTGTGGAGCTCTATGTGTGCTTGTGCGTGTGTGTCAATGAGTCTGTGTGTGTTTGTGCTCCTGGGTTGTTGAATCAGCTACTGGTGGCCTACAGTGCAAACACAGGCTGCTCCTGGAAGTGCCAGCATACTTCAGAAAGAAAAAAAAAAAAAAAGATTAAATAGTTAAAAGTGAAAAAATTCTCATCCAACAAAATCTGAGTTCTCCTGGGCTGTTTGGAAAAGTCTTCCAAGGAGCGAAAGGTCTTGTGGACACTGAGGAAGCTGCAAGCTAATTGCAAGAGTAGAAAATGATGTAGTACTCTGTATATGTGCATAAATCAGCTAAAAGTTTTAAAATGTTATTTAAAAAAATGAAATTGTCATGCAAGTCCTGTTTGCTACCTTTTTTGGCCTTTGTAGGGTAGGTTAGCATTGTGGACACTGGTAGTATACTAAAAGCAGGTGGGAAAAATGGTAGTTTGAAGGCTCAGTTTTTCATCTAAGACTTCTGGAAAAATATTTCCTCCCTATTACCTGCAGTTATATGTTTTTATTTAATTTTAGCAGAGTAGGATAGCCTCTTGTATCATACATTGTTCCCCATTACAGCACAAAGAATGTATCATAGAATATGGCAAAATTTGAAGCACAAAATAATACCACATTTATCATGTAGCAATGAGTCACTGAACTTCTAAAATGAAACTCTGAGAATGGCATGTAATGTTGGTGGACCAGAAAAAGCTAACAGTGAATCCCTTAGACACAATGTGAGCTCCAGGACCTACTCTTTCTACATTTGTATGAGACAGTTGTATTTACCTCATCTTTCTGTGCTATGCAGATGCAGGCACCCAGGGCATGTTTTGTTAGGTGCTGTTGTTTACAAACCTCTCATTCAAGTGCATCTTTCTTTTTAATCCTTTTTGATATTAATAACAACGAAGGACCAACTGGGTGCACTGTACATTCAAACTACATTTTACCCAGAAGCTTTGTGGTATACCTGCAGCCAGACCGTTGTGGTTTTCACATCAGAGGGGATCCCTTTGTGCAAATGAGGAGCTTCTGCATCTTCTGAATCCCCGATGAAAGAGGTTACTACATGATGCTGATATGTTATGGACTGATGAAAGTGCTATTTCTATTGAAGTCTTTAAAACAGTATGGGACTGGTTTCCATAGGGTCCAGCAGAGGTTTCCTCAGATTATAGTCATCTGGGGAAAGAAGCAATGGATATTTTTATATCTATATCTATATATGTATTTGTAAATCAAAATAAAAAAAAAAACCCATCTGTTGCACAGGAAGAGAGGCCTGGAGGATGCCTTCCACCTGGCAAGGCAAAGCACTAATTGGAAATCAAGACTGGGCAGCCAGCTGGGGTCTGAGAGATGCAGGGTCTATTTTGTGGAGAACAGATGGGCACCGCGGTGCTTGAGCATCTCAGAGGTGCAGACCTGGGCTAGAGAGAAAGTTCTTTGGGAGCACCACGGAGCTCACCAGGCAAGCCAGGCACTGGGCTGATGTAGCTCCCCTCTTCCCAGACCTGCCATGTCTGAGCGTCATTTGTTTGGGTATCTGCGCCACATGGTGATGTGTGCTCTGCTGAAGTACCACGCAATGCACCACGGTGATCTGCTTGCATGCTTTAAACACTGAGAGGTTCAGCAGGACACTAGAGAGAATCATGGGCTGTTTTCTTGACCTTTTTTGTTGTCAGGGTTTTTACCTCTTGGGTACCCTGTTTTTCCAAAATAGTCCATGTATTCTGTACTAAACCAATCTCAGAAAAAGGCCATTGCAAAGGTTACAAACAAAAATTTCGGTAATACATCTAGGAAATCTCCTTTATTAGATCTTGTCTTTACTACAGCAGAGAGACTGATTATAAAATGAACAATTAGCATGGCTCGAGTATAACTGATGACAGTGGGATTATATTTATTGTTATCTCCAAACAGAATGAAGTCCAAGCCAATAAAGCCATTGTGCCTTAAAGAGAAAATTTCATTTTAGCTGAAAACAACACTGGGAGAAATTCAGCTGGGAGAAGGACTTTATTAACAGGAAAATCTGAATGATGATTGAGAATCATTGGATAATACTTAAGCAGATGCTCAAAAAAGCCACACCCAAGAAAGAAATCTGCAGTCATTAATTTTGCAGTCTGAGGCAAAAAAGCCTCAGAAGGGAAGTAAAACTTCTTATGCATATTTGTACTTGGACCCCAAGAGAAAACGCAAAAAGCGTTTAATGACAATACATATAAATTAGAAGATAGGTTTTGGAGAAGATTGGTAAAAGGAACAACAGGTCACAAGGAGAGCCATGACAAGCAGAGGTAAGGAAAGTTGCCTGTTGAAGAGTATCTTGTTGTATGTTTGGGATTTTATTTAAGTATTTCCAGAACATAAAGGATACTAACAATGAGATGAGTCCATTACGAGATAGAAATAATAAAGCTGCCAATAAGAAAAAAGAGGCTTACTCTGTAATATCTTTAGCTTATATCCAGGCAGTGAGGAGTAAGGCCTAATAATTTATTCATGTTAACCAAGAGTGATCACATAGTTTTTGTTCTAGTTGTAACAAAGGAGGGGGTTAAACAGCAGATAATAAAGTCAGGCAAAGATCTGAGCAACCTGTATCCAGCAATCTATAAAAAAAAAGCCAGCCAAAGAAGATAAATCTTAGCATACTGGGGAAGTTCCAGATGCCTGGGAGAAAGCTAGCATGATAAATGGCACGACCTGGATAATTTGTAGACCTGTCAGCCTGATGCTGATCCCAGGGATTTGAGTTGGTACTGCATAATATTTTTATCAGGCAACAAGGGTGATACAGAATTGACAGGGCACACAGCAGATGCACCAAAGATGGGCAGACTTCTGGACTCAAAATACTCTTGCACAGGGATATGTTCATTGTCTAAAGATGTTTCTGATATGAATGTGTTACTGTGCATAGTGGGAGAGAGCTGGGAGAGAAAGGAAGCAGGTGGGAGTTAGAAATCTTACAGTGATTATGGTGTTCCTGAGGCTACTCACACACAACACACAAAAATATGCTGGACTGGAAAATGTACTTGATGAGAAAGGTCTAAAGGGACCATCAAACCAGAAGGTGGCTTGATTACAACCTGTAGCCATCTATATGTTAACAGCTAACTGGAGACACTGTTCCAGTCTGGCAGACATAAACATAAAACAAGATCCAGTGGCTGAGATTGGAAATAAATTTTTAATTAAAAGTAACTGCCTGTAAGAAAGTACTTCATCATTGGAACAACTCACAATGGATACAGAAAATGTTTACGTTGGAAGTTTTTCCAGAAAGATTTGTTTTATTCCCACCATTGTCTTTGGACCTGAAGCAGGAGCTGATCTCAGTAAGTTCTGTGGTCCATGCAAAAAGGACATTTGAGGAGATATTTCATTCAAGAGAGTGAAAGTCATTTAGGGCTAGTTTAATAGCTTGGTGGTTAAAAAAAATCACAGTGCAGTAATCTAATGATAAAATCAATAGCAACACAGTGGGAGAAGGGCGTTTTTTCACTGTCTTCAATATCTTTTTTAGCACATCGCATTCAAATATTTCCTTGGACTGTAAGAGATACTCCTCATTGCACAGATTAGATCCAGCCATTTGGGAAAACAGGGTGTGGGATGAAATATTAGGGTGTTTTTGCTTTGTTCCTTTCGAGTCATTGTATCTGGCTGTAAAAATATCACTAAGCAAGTTCGCAGTATCACCAATTCCCAATATTACTTCACCCCCCTTTTACCCAAATCTAAAAACCAAAAAGCAAACAAACAAACAAAAAAAAAACCAAAAAACCCAACAAAACAAACAAACAAACAAAAAAAACTCCCCATGCTTTAAAATCAAGAAGCACTTTGTAAGTTAAAAGACAGTTAAGAGAAAGGCCATCAGAGCTGTTGTCTGCCATGTTTCTTTGCTAAACCAGCTCAAACTTGAAATAAAACAGCAGTAGGGGACATGTGTGGACTGTCAAAGATCGTGCAAAGTTTAGTTAAAATCTTTGTGACTGCTGTGATTCATAGATACCAGTCAAATACAAACAAAAGCTTTCTCTTTTGTGACACACGTAGTATTGTGGTTTGAATCACAAAGAGCCCTATTGTTGGGCTATTTTATCTTATCCCTTTTTTAGATTCAAGTGGAGAAAAGGGCTTAAAGAGCTGTTGAGCAGAGCCTGTCTTGCATGTGGAAAAGTGTGGTGTCTTTCTCATCTCCAGCTCCTCTCTTACAGCTTTCTGTCCTTGGTCCTTTCTTCCCTCTCGCTCTCTGCCATCCAGAGGCATGACTGTAGATCATAGAGTCATAGACTCATAGAACAGTTTGGGTTGGAATGGACCTTCAATGGTCACCAAGTCCAACCCCCTGCAGTGAGCAGGGACATCTTCAACTAGATCAGGTTGCTCAGAGCCCCATCCAGCCTGGTCTTGAATGTCTCCAGGGATGGGGCATGTAGCACCACTCTGGGCAACCTGGGCCAGAGTTTCACCACTCTCATTGTAAAAAAATTTCTTCCTCATGTCCAGCCTGAATCTCCCCTTTTCTAGTTTAAAACCATTGCCCCCTGTCGTATCATAACAGGCTAAGTCTGTCCTCATTTTTCTTATGGGCCCCTTTTTAAGTATTGAATGGCAGCAATAAGGTCTCCTTGGAGCCGTCTCTTCTCCAGACTAGTACTTGATTCCATATTTTCTCAGCAAAACTGATGAATGGACATAAAACAAAGACAAGCTATTCCTCTGCAAGTAACCTGTTGCAGGGGCTGTCAAACCCAGCAGCCTAATCAAGGTGAGGCAGCCATCGCTCCTTTGCCCCCAAGGTCTGTTCTGTAGAGGAGCTGAGCAATGTATCTACCACAGGCACACATCCACACCCACACAAGGTGGGTGTGGATCCACGTACACGTCTGGCCGCAAAGATCAACACAGACCGAAACACTCACACAAACATGGGTGGCTCAAATGGGCTAATCCTGTCCCACTGTCTGACAGTTCAGGATCAAGGTCTGTGAGTGGGAAATGAGCACATACATGCAATGTGGTCCCTTCAGCAGTCGGGCTTGGACTGTCAGTCTGCCCAACAGCTGCCCCTGGATCCCTGTCTCCTCAGGCACTGGCACCTGGGCATGCAAACCCCTGTAGCTGTGGCCCCACTCCAGGTACCTGAGGTACAGGTGTCCTCACACGCACACATACGAACAGGTCTCTCTGTTGTCCCCCGTATCTCGTGATCCCTCTAGCAGCTGACTGACAGACCCTTGAGTGACTCCAGGATGTGGTCCAAACCTACAGGCACCTCAATACCAGGCTCCAAAGCCTCTTATCCTACTTGCCAGCTAGTGCAGCTTGGTATTTGTGAACACACACTAACATACATTTCTACACAATACACACATGCTCTGGTGTCTCCTGTCACATGTCCCTCTGACCCTGCTCCTGATCCAGCTGCTGCACTCAGACCCCACACAGCCACATGTGCTAAGTGGGGTACCTGTCCCAGAAAGGTTAGCAATGGCGTTTAATCAGGAGACATGGCAGTCTGTGCTGATCAGGTACATGACAAATGTACTGGTCAGCTCCCTCTCCTGTTGATTCATCTCTGTGGGTTTCGCTCCCCATCTGAGAGGCTGACATCCTCTTGCAACAGCCTTGGGAGCTGGGTCAGGATGCTCTGCTTTGTCTGATCAGGTTCTTGGGATCCCCTGCCTGTCACTGGTATTATGTGCTCTGTCATGATTGTGTAGAGAAGCCTTTAAACATAGAAACTGATAACATGAATCCAAGTTATTGCACCTGGCTACCTCAGTGGCTAGTGGTGCAGCTTCAAAGCCCAGTCACAGCGAAGGGTAGAGAAGAAAGAGACCTGAACTTATGGGGCATCACTGGAGAAATCTAAGGAAAAGTCACTATAGCACATAGACCACCATTAGTCACCTCCGTGTTGATACCTTCTCGAAAGAGTAATGTGCAATTTGCTGCAATTTTGCCTCTGAAAATTTTATATTATGTCAAGATTCCTGATGCCTGGGAAGTCTTTTAGCTGTTATACACTAACGAATGTCAGGACAGGCAGTGACACTTTCTGTGTCATGTGCCACAGAAAGTGCACTCCCAAATCTGCCTGCAGTATCTAATTCCCATTAGTGTCACTGAGGCTCATTCGCTGCCTCTCCTGAAGTTTCTCTTTCTTTCATAAATGAACAGGAGAGAGTTTAGAGAAAAAGAATGTTCATTTTCTTTTCATTAGGCTTGGATGGATACCTCAAGCATGTTTCCTAAGTGTTCCGACTCATCTAAAACATTTAATTTGTTTCACCCAAGTGCACGCTTTGCAGACACTTCAGAGACGGAGTTTGCTGGCAGGGTTTCTCACAGAGACAATAGAAGTTAAATAAATAACAAGCAATATTACATTTGCAGATAACAGACAAGTGTAGCTAATATATGCAGATTACCAAGACTAAGCCATTTTGAAAATCTGTTAATCAAAAATTAGGTCATATCTGGCAGAAGTAGCAATGAGATCTCCGGCCATGCTAATGTCAAAGCGAACTTTGAGGCCTTTTGTCGAAAGCTTGACTGCCTTGTCTGGCCTGGGAATCTGATTTAACATCCATTTCAAAGCAGCAAAACTGTGTGTTCTGGCTGAAAAGAAGAAAAGAAGAAGGTATGATGCTGATAGGTCTTTCATCTCTTATTTGATGTGCATGGAGTCTTTTAAGGACTCTGCCAACTTGCCACCATCCCTAGTAGTCCTTGGTTACCACAAGTGATGATGGAGGATGATGCCATGACAGCATTACCTGCATGAACGGGCTTCTCGCTTGGCACTGACTCCTCTTGTTTTGGGACAGGCTGGGCCTCAGCACTTCTGTCAGTCTAGCTGAGACTGATCCAAGCTCCTCCTTTTCTTTCCTTGATAAGCTAACAGAAATACTCCAGGCTTCAACACTAAAACCTCTGCGGGGAAAAGACAGAGACCTAGCTTTGACTCAGTCTGACCAGAGCAAACATCCCAAAACTGTGTGGGTCCTTCACTAAGAAGCTCAATGTGTCGGTCTTAGATATAACCACCCCCACCACAGCCTTCCATCACTGAAGTAAGTCATATTGAACTCTTCTAGTCTTGTTTGGTTCTCTTAACAGCTGCTTTCTCAAGCAGAACACAGAGGCTGAAACAGAGCAACAAAAGTTTCACAAGACTAATTAACCAGAGGTACTTCTGTCCTCAACTTCTTCACATCAGCCTACAGGCTCCCTCTCTGTTTTTTATTTGATGTTTCTTTGAATTTTTAGGTGGCTCAGGCAGTATTTAGGGTTTTCCTTGGCATCCAAATTCCCAGTGGCTGATAACTACCCAAGAGAAAAAGGAAGCTGGCATTCTTAGCTGAAGTAGAACTATCTAACAAGTCAATCAAGTGATCTCTACAAGCCCAGATCAAAAGTCGGATAATCTACAAGTCACTGTTTTATTGTTTAAACTCTTACTTTTCAGTGATGGATTTCAGTGTTTGGAATTCACTTAGTTTTTCACATTTCTTAGCCCCCCTCTCTTCTTCTCTTTTCCATTCTGGTCACAGAAGGAGTTGTTGAGTGGTCTTAGTCTAAGAAATAACCATCACTCAGAAGAAATCCCAGTTTGCTCTTTCTAGATGTTAGTAACAGTTATTAATATTTACCTTTCCTGCAGTGGTTTTGGAGGGCTGACAGATGGTTTTGGAGCAGTGTACTTACAGATCTTCCAAGGGTGGAGTACTTGTGTTATTTTGCTAATGTGCTTGGCCTCTCCTGTGGCAACTTTAGCGCTCCTAATCTGTGGATGAAATGGAGCCCAAAAGCATGCATAAATTTTTACCAGATAGTTCTGCAATACACTAGGAGCTGGACTTTCCCTTTGATACACACCAGTTAAGAACTACACTCTCATCATCTTTTCCACCTATTTCCCTTTCTGATGTAGCCAGCATGTCAGAATCCTCCACAAAAACATGTCATTTATACTTATGCAATGTAAGGATTTGCTGTTGCAGACAACTTGCTTAGAGTTTACTGGCACTAACAAGAGCAAAGCATACAATGGTAAATGGAAGCTCATTTCTCACGCCAGCTTGGAGCTGAAGGTCTTTGTATTTGCTGTTTCCTAATAGTGAAAATTATATGGTAGGTTCTGCAGGTATCAGCATTTTCTTATAATCATTTCCATATAGCCAAATAGAGAAATTCAAGATTTTGGGGTTTGCACCTGAATTTTCAGGTTTTTAGAGCAAACTAAACGACCTCTGAACAATATCCTCCTACATTTAGATCTTGAAGTGTAAAGCTCTTGAGGGTGGTGACTCATAAAGCATTTCTTCCTTCCTCAGAGATCCAGGCTTGCAAATGGAAACAAGGCCTGCAATTCTAGTGAGGAAGCTGGTATGTGGGGGAGGGTGTCAGGGCCCACAGCACATTACATGATGATGGATTGATGGGACCACATCAACGGGCCTTGAGAGCTGTGTGGCTCTCTGGGTTAGAGGAGATGGCAGTAACAGAGGAATGTCATTAGTTAACCCACCCATGGGGCAAGAGAGACCTCAGAACCAATGAGTAACAGCCTGGAGGTATCTGGAGACTCACAGCTGAAGCCAGCAGGTGAACTTGGCTTTTTGATGAGAAATCAGAAAGTGGAAAGTCACCAAAGCTCCCACCTGCTCCCCCACTTCAATCAAAATCATAAGGTGTCATGCCACAAGACAAACAGAAATAAAATCTGGCTTAACCTGCAAGCTATATATCTAAAAAGCAAGGCAAGCCTTGCTAATGCCATGTAGTTCCCTTCGCAGCTCCTGATTTTTTTAAGTCTGGAAGAAATTACCCAAATCTAGATGTGATATAAGCTGAAGCCAGAGAACCTGCCTATACCTCTTCTGTCACCAGCCCTATGATAGGTCCAGCGGTGCAAATCAGTTGAAGGAGTAAGAAGGAGCAGTTAGCATTTCCTCCACTAATGCTAAAAGCAGCACCAAATGATGTGTGTGAATCATCACATCTACTCTTATACAAGCTAGGAGAAAAATGTGGGAGTCATGCAAGCTGGGATAAGCTGTCATGCTCTGGGACATGAGACATCTCCTAAAGTTAAGCAGAAACGGTTCCATGGGCAAGTCATTACATAGCAGTACATTGTGTCAGGTTTGCACCTTTCTTCAAAGCGTCTGTGTTAACAACTACCAGAGGCAGATCACCAGGTTGCAGAAGGCATTTGACTAACCTGTAACGGCAATTCCTGTCTCACTACAGGCTACATTCTGTTCCCCTTTCACTTTTTCTTTCATAAGGCCATCAGGGTGTTTTTATGCCCCTGTGAGAATTTATCAGGAATGTCACTCAAAGGAAAGAGGTTTACATCCAGTGTTAGGTTTGCCAGATTATGAAATTATGACATCTTACTTACACAACATGTATGAGTGTCTTTGTACTTAATGCACTCACACTTCTGAAAGTTACTGGTCCTTTTGTTTTCCCTCCTGCAAAAATATTCAGAAGACCGTATTCTTAAAAGTAGCAATTAGCACATTGCAGTGGTACAAACGTCAACTAATCCCCATGGTGATGAGATCCCAAAGGCAAAGTGTGTGCTAATAAGCTGAACAATGCCAGGGAACATTTCTGAGCAGTGAGACTCAGTCATCTATACTGCTAATGTGTCATAGCCCTTCCAGGCACATTTTCAGCCCAGCCCAACGACCAATATCTCAAACACTCCTCATTTTGGGACTTAGCATGGGACACTGAACATTTCTCCCAAGTGTGGATGTGGTCTATTTCTCCTTAGAAGATCTGTACAGTGTAAGTGCAATGCAGCCCATCTTTTGCCCAGTGTCCTTATTTCTATAGGACAGTGACAGATACAGTTAATTTACTAGTGTGTATAGCTGAATTTCACCTATCTGACAGATACAGTTAATTTACTAGTGTGTATAGCTGAATTTCACCTATCTCATGCTCACATATTTATTTTCATTCCCTGTACTCCTGCATTTCCTATTCTAATCAGCCCTCTTCTCTGCTTTATCACATTAAAAGAGCATGCTGCCAATGAGCTGGGTAAGGATAGCCATCATTCTTTATGTGCTCCCGTAGGCAAGGTGTTAAGGGCTGCAGGACTGACAGAAGGCCCTGGCTGCCACGTTTTCTCATGTTTAGGTCCCCATTCACACAGTCAGGCATTACATCTGCTGGGCGAATAGTGGAATCTTCAATAGCCAGTAAGCCGAGTGGTGCGTATGAGAGCCCACGGTGAAAGTCAGAGAAGAGCAGGGCGAGCCCCCTTCACAGATGTTACATATGCCCCCTCCAGTGCAAATAGATGCTGTCTGCCATTTTCTGGGATTATGTTCTTAAACCAGCCCTTTCTTAGAAGACATTAGGTGCAGAGGAGACTTTGCAGGCAGGCTAGTAAGTGCTTACTGGCTTCAGGAGGAGCAGGGGGATTAGGAAATATGTATGTGTTTACAAACTTGCAGTGGGAGTAGGTTGCCCTTGTTTGCCCACAGGATTTGCGGTTGAGGCCACAAATCAGCCATTGCTGAGATTTACGCAGTTTCCTCTGATTAAGCCTTGTCTACCCCACATGCCTCACCACAGATCCTCTGTGCAAGTGCTCCACAGGGCCCCTGTCACAGAGGGCCAGACCAAGGCCAGGATACCTCCAAATGCATCAAAATAGGGGCTAAATGAAGCTCACAAAGCATGGAGGCACTGTGGTGTTCCCACGCAGCAGTCCCTTTCTTCCCAGAAGCTCTTGTGTGTCATCTAGTGCTGTGTGACATGCAGCATCATAAGCACAGGCTTCCTCTATCTGAGCACACACCATATGGGTGACTCCGTCCCTCCACATGTGGCTGCAGGTTTCCTGCTGCATATGTTCAGCCTCTCACAGCTGGAAGCAGTAAGAGGTAGTTTGATCTGCATGTTATACGCAGGAAGGATTGAAGTTTGCAAACTTTTAGCACTCTGCACGCTAGCAGGCCCACAACAATCTTTATTGGCTGGTTTGCTTGCTTTATGGTTGCAGTTTCCATCCTCCTGTGAGAAGTCGCATGAGCTTCCTGCAGGAAGAAAACGCTCTTGTCACTTTATCACCTCACTGTCATGGATATCTGCCCACCACTAGCTAGTTCGCAGAAAAAAAAAAACCCAACAAACTTCTCTAGTGTTGCGTGTGTCCATCAAGAGAAAGGGTTGAGCTGGCATTTTGCCATACCTGGCGAGTGTGGGTGTATACAAACTGTCTGAGGTTTTTTATAGTGCATATCAGCAGCGTATCAAAGCACTGAAATATTGTTAGTCATGTTCACCTCCCCACTGATCTTATCACCAAACGCCAATCCTACTAAAGACCATAGGTCTTACATGTGGTATTGCTTAGAGGGTTTTGTTTCATCAGATGAGCTGATCTATAGCCAGAGCTGGGACAGTCTCTAACTCTGGGGTCAGATTCCAGACTTTAACTAGTACTGATGATAAACAAACTGTTTGTAAGAGCTTTTTGAAAGATGACTTTAGCACTGTTTATAGACATGTTTTCTTTAATTTGTTTCATGTAGTGAACCTTCCAGCACTTAGAGAGCTCAATAGACACTGTAAGTCTTGAAAGGTCAAAAAAGTTGAGGTCAAAAAATCCTGCAACAGGTGGAACTCATGTAGGAAACGTCACAAAAAAAATGGGTTTATAAGAGGCCTGTGATGTTTAGAAATAGCTGGTTGTGCCATTCTGAATTGTCAAGTTGACTGACAGTTTTGTCTATGATCTATATAATAGTTACATTAGACCTTTTAAACTGCAATATATTTTTATGCTTTGAAACTCTCCAGAGACATTGAAATAAATCTTGTGGGTTTCTGCATGTTGTGACAAGTGAGTGCATGCTACTGTGGTCAGTTTTAATAGGTATTAATATGGTGAACAGCAAGTAAATTGTAACTGTTTCACAGCAGACAAATTTATAAGGAGAATGGAATGAATCAAATACAGTAATTTGTATTAAAATATCTTTTACATTCCCTGTGTTCCAGTGGAACTGATGACAAGCCTAGAGAAGCATGCTAGGACAAACAGACCAGAAAATTAAATTCTTCTAGCTTTCATATGCCACAGCAGGAATCATTTGCATTTTTTTTTTCTTTCTCAGGCTTTCTTTTCATTTTCCTTTTTGGAGAGAGGATTATGATGTAATCTTACGTTTCTAAATCCTATCGAAAACATTATTATATTATATCCTATCAAAAATATTATTTTTCAGTTTCATATAACTGTGATCTGTTTTATTTTTTGGGGGGGTAAACTCTCATGTGGTATGCGTGATAGACGGCATTTACTAGCATGTGAAGAAAGCCAAATTGTTAAAGTCAGCGTTGCAATCTCAGGACTCTAGATCTTTGGGGAATGTTTATTCTCTCAGTTAAGCATATACATATATTTGCCAGATGTCCAAGATCAAACTGTGTTTTTGACATACAACCCATGCTCAAAGAGGTTGTGCTCAAGCTCTAGATCCCTCTGAAAGCAGAGCACTTAAACACATGGGGCACCTTTGGGCTGATGCACTGGCAGCTTTGAGCTCACTGTGCCCCACTAGTCAGGAGATGCCTCCAAAGGCTCAGAAGGGCTTCACAGCTGCTGGCAATTGTGGACCACCCAAGGTCAATCCTTCCTTAGTATAAAGTGAAACTCCTTCAGCCTGATTTTAAATTTAGTGTTTTGTCTGGGTCACTCACCTAACCATAATCAATGCAGAGAGAGATACACCTGTCAGAGCACCATTCAGCCCAAACTTTTGCAGGTATTCAAGACCCATGGGAAGACTGCCCATCAGCTACAAGAGGATTCCCCAAAAATAGGCTTGGCTAGATGTCTATAGGCCCCAGCTGTTGTCAGGCTGCTGCTGGGGCACAGACAGTTCCATGGAAAGCATGGAGTGACAGAGGTCACCGTAGTTTAGGTTTTTGTTTTCAAGCCCTTTCTTTGCCCTTTCGTTACCTTGGAACAGACACAGCCACTTCACGTCTCTGAGTCAGTCATAAATCAGAACAATTACTGCCTTCTCCATCAGGTCTTTACCACTTGTAAAATAAGGAGTACAGAAATATTTGTGATGGTTGTTACACAAGGCTGATGCATGGTCACTAGTCAGCGTATGCAAAGATCTGTGTGATTCACAGATCAAAGCTGTGGAGCCTGCCTCTTTCGTTTAGGGATTTCCATTGCACTCATCACTTGCTCTGAAGTCCTGACTCTATGAACACTTCTGTATATCCTTAACTTCTTTACGTGAGGAGTTTCATTGGTAAGCTAGGCCCTAATACCACTCTCTGCACAGTTACTTAGTCCTGCTCACTTTATTTATAAACCAGGACTGTTTCTCAGAAGTTCAAAAGCTCAAGGCACTGCACATACTTGTAGGAAAACTCAGGTATGTTTCTCTTTGAAGTGTCCTTATTTCTTGGTAATAAATAAGAAAAATAAATAAAAAATAATTTGCTTTCAAAAGCTAGAAGCTTTGTAAATATATAATAATAAGAAAAAGCTACTAGATCTTTCTTTGTTCCCCCTTTCCTTTCTATTAATATTCACTAATGTTATTTCTCCGGAGAAGGCCTTGGCACTGGTGATGTCTACAGCTAAGTAGTGGGAAAGCTTAAAAAAAAAGATGAATCACATTTCTTTTTCATAGTTTCTTGTTTTTTGTTTATTTCTTTTTTTTTTTTCAGATGGGCTGATACATTGTTCTGCATGCTTATTTTTGAGATATTGACATGCAGCAAAAAGAAGCCTTACTGACTAAAATGTTTTTTCCCTTTTAGAAAACTGGTTTTCTCATCAGTGTCACAACATAACCAGATTTTGAGATTTTATCAGATGTATGGAAATTAGACTTTTTCTTTATAATGAAGCCTCAGTTTATATGGTCATATCATTACATGGAGGCTTGCATTTGAGGAGAAAAAAGCTGCAAGTGGACACAGGACCTGGAAACTACACTCTGACTTTAGGTTTTACATAAAAGCAGCCTGAACTGTACTACAAAAGAAAATAGCTTGTTTTTCAGCCAGTTTCGTGTGAGGGGAGGGGACTTCTAATTTTTAAGTTCTTGAGACTGTTGAAAGTCAAGCTAATAATGACACAGAATTGAGGGGAGTTGTCACTCTCAGGGGCAGAGAGGCCCTGCAGAAGGATCTGGACGAAGTGGAGAACTGGGCAATCACCAACCACATGAAGTTCAACAAGGGCAAGTGCCAGATTTTGCACCTGGGACACGGCAACCCTGGCTGTACATACAGACTGGGGGACAAGATGCTGGAAAGCAGCTCTGCAGAGAGGGATCTGGGAGTTCTGATTAATGCCAAGTTGAACAAGAGCCAACAGTGTCCCTGGCAGCCAAGAGGGCAACCATGTCCTGGGTTCATCAAGCCCAGCATTGCCAGCAGGGAGGTGATTGTCCCGCTCTGCTCTGCACTGGTGCGGCCTCACCTGGAGCACTGTGTGCAGTTCTGGGAAACACAGGATAAAAAGTATATAAAGCTACTGTAGAGTGTCCAGAAGAGGGCTACAAAATTGGTGAAGGGTTTGGAGAGGAAGTGTATGAGGAGTGGCTAAAGTCACTTGGTTTGTTCAGCTTGGAGAAGAGGAGACTAAGAGGAGAGCTCATGGTGGCTACAGCTTCCTCACAAAGGGAGGAGGAAGAGCAGGCACTGAACTCTTCTCTTTAGTGACCAATGACAGAGCCCGAGGGAATGTCAGGAAGATGTGCCAGGGGAGGTTCAGGTTGGACATTAGGAAAAGGTTCTTCACCCAGAGGGTGGTGGAGCACTGGAACAGGCTCCCCAGGGAGGTTTGATGGCCCCAAGCCTGACAGTGTTCAAGAAGAGACTGTCAATGCCCTCAGACACATGGTGTGAACTGTGGGGTTGTCATGTGCAGGGACAGGAGTTGGCCCCAATGATCCTTGTGGGTCCCTTCCAACTCAGGTCATTTAATGATTCCATGATTCAGCGGTGTTGACTTCTTCATTAGACTTGTATTAGGCTAGGCCTGGGGACTGCTTCATGGAATTGATGCTTTCAGCCTATGATAGAAATTGAAGTTTCTTTTATTTGGCATATCTCCTTAGGAGTCAAAACGGAAACAGCTCCCCAAGGAGGAATGGGGAGGAAGAGTGTGCTGCTGCATCAAGAGCCTTTCACCATCTGACTGCAAAAAACCTTGAGGGACCCACTGCCCTCCTGTGCATGTGAAGGAGAGAAGGTGTCCCTGCTCTTCGGAGCCGACCAGCTTTCCCTCTTCTTGTCTCCACCACATGTATGCAATTCAGTTCCTTGTTGTGGTTTCTGTACACGAGTATGGTCATGGAGTGGTCATGCAGTTCTGCTGGTCCGTGACATCATTTCATGCTCCATAAAAGTTGTTGCTTTTGTATTAACCTTTTATACTAGATTTTTAAGGGGGCAAAACAACTTGATTCTGTGAAACAGAAGGTTCAGATCTTTAACTGTAGGCTGGGACCCCTCAGGGATAATGATAGAGTGGAAAGGAAGCCACAAATTTTTGAAAGGAGGAAACCTGGATGTAGGAAGGCTGTATCCTGGTCCCAGCCATGCCAGATCACTCTCCCTGAGCAATACATTTCCTTCTCCACACTGTATTTGTTAAACAGGTATAATCACTTTTGCACGTCTGTCCACCCCATGCATGTGGACTGTCATGTCTGTGTAGCATTACTAATATGTCAAAACCCACATAAATAAATGACAGGTAGTAGTACTTGGGGACTTTCCTTGCAAGCCAGGTGAGTACAACATTGCCTTGAGGCTTTTCCCTGTGTTGTCTTGTGAGAGCTTCTCATTTTCCACAGAGAAGGAAAATTTGCTTGATCCTTTTAATATTTTCTTCTTTCAGACAGTCTCAGCTCAGTTTGGTCTGTTCATGCTCTAGCTTTAAGCATTCAGCCAGGCCCCCACTGTCTCCTGTATTGAAGAAGTGCTGTGCATCACTAATATATTGTTTACAATGTGGCTTGTTTTACATGTACATTATACTATAACTAATAGTTAATAACAGCTAACAGTTATATATAGATTTTACATGACTTGAGAAAAACAGATGCCCTACCAGCATCATATTTGAGTAATAGAAGTCAATCATACAAAAAGCAGGAACAGCTGTAGCAAAGTCAGTACATTCTGTCAATGTCTTCTAGTGTCACCAGTGAGAGAGTCAGCAGCCTTTTAAGGTCACACCAGTCAAAGACTAGCTGAAAGGCCAAGCAGAAGCATCACAGAAGTCATGTAGAGTTGCTCTTCCCCTCTCTTGGCAGCATTCAGGAAAGAGACAGCTGACCTTTGCTAGATCCTCCCCACTTCTTACATAGTAAACTCTCTGGATCTACTTATTTTTAGTCCAGGCAGATGCTGAGGAGGAATCTGTGATGAATTCACTCTCCATGTGAGTGAATTTTCCAGGTATGTTCCCTTTGATGTCTATGCAGAGGATGAGACTCATGGCTGGAAAAATGTCGTTACATTCTCTGTCTAGCACTTCTGTCAAAAAGTGTGACGATCTGCTATCAGATCAAGGTCAAGGCACCTATTGTGTTTTCCATTCACTTGATGTAGTAGTTAGGAAGACCATCAGAGGTTTCTCCTTTACTGAGTGTTATTGAATAGCAGGCATTGAAATGCTGGTGCATTTCCTGGCTAGAATTGATACAGCAAAGTCTAAGAAAAGCAAGGTTGGAAATGACACATATCTCTTGTAACTGATGCCCACTCAGGAGAACCTGATGCTCCACATAGTCAAGCAGAGTCCTGGGCAGAGTGGATTGTGCAGCCCCCAGTGTCCAACACTGCACTGGACAAGTGCTGATGTGGGGAAGAGGGGCTTCCACCTGTCACTATTCCTGGTTTCTAACTGTTCCAGCATAAAATATTGGCTCCTTTCTGCCTCACTAAGATGATTTTTTTGATACAAACAAAGTACTGTGTCTTCACCTATCCTATTTTTAATGGTGTCCTTAATTACGTAAGGTTCCTGAGAAATTAAAATTAACAATTGAGTTAAGACATGATTGGTTGTTTCTGGAAATAAAAAAATAGTGTCTTTTGACATTTCTTTCATGTTTCCTCCTTTCCAAGGGAGACTGGGCAGTAATCTTGTTCCCCTGGAGATCCCTTCTGAGTTTTGAACTCCTCCCTCTGCCTCTTCCCCTCACATGGATCAGTTTTCTCTTTTCTATCAATAACCCAAGCAGCAGTGAAGTTTCACAGAGTACACCCAACAAGACCTGAACAAATTCCTGGTAGCCCAACTGCACAGAGGCAAACTTTCTCCACACACATTGATAGTTCTTTGCAAGTTCTTAAACGCTATAAAAGTTATGATCAAATGATACTATATGGGACATGTTGACAGGCTAGTGTGACTAATTTGTTCTTTGGCTAAGAGCTTCCTTTTTTCAAGATGTTCAAGAGCCCACAACCTTGGTCCATGAGGATCTTTGCTTTCCTACATCTCCAAGGTGCTATTTGTATTGTAGTGGGTTGCTACAGCTGCTGCTCTAAGTGCTCACATAAAACCTCTGGTGGACTGATTGCAAGCCAAAGGAGCCCCTGACCAAACTTAACTCATTCAGCAGCCTGCTGGGGAATAGGTTTTAATGTTTATTTTTACATCTTGTCTTTTTCTGCACTCAGTCTGTACAGTCTGTGACTTATTCCCCCTGTTTCCATGTGAATCTTGATTTGATTGACCATCAATCCATGCACACCTCCTGGAAATACCCTTCAATCCTTTGAGTTTAGGGAGAAAGATACCTAAAAGAAGCCACCTATGCCCAGTGCCAGGTCCCTGGACTGCAGAAGAATCCACAGGGAAAAGGAGTCAACCACCAAAAAAACCCTTCCTTGTGCAAGAACCCATCCTACCACACAGCCAAGGATGCAGGACAAGACATGTCTTTACATCAGGTGGACACCCTCTTCCCTGGGGTTCAGGAGAGCCCCCGGTTCTGCACATCTCCCCATGTCATCCCCACACGCAGCCACGTGTGTCAGCAGTAGCAGAGGGTCCTCTAGCCTCAGTTATACTTTGGAACTACATTTGTAAATCGTTTCTCAAGTTCAGCTTAGGCAAATGCCATTGTAGCATAATTTTATTTTCACAGAGGACAGACTAAACCAATAATAATAATAATGACACATATTATGGACAGCTGGTTTATTTTGTTCCCCTAAGCAAGCCTGCAGCACTGTTTCCTAATGTGAGCCCTGATCCTACAAATCTAAGTAAATTTTACACATGGGAATATTTCCTCTAGAGTTGGTTGAAGCTGCTTAGATGCGCAAAGCTGGTCCTTACTACAAGTATTTTCAGGACTGAGCCCATAGTTTGAGTGGCCCAGTTTAGCCTACTTTTTGCCCATACTTCAGGGAAAAAAAAATTACCAAACATCACTAGAAACAGGGCCAAGGAATCCTCTGTTATTTTCCTGATCAAATATTGATGACTATCTTAATGGTAGTCATGGCAGTAAAAGTACTTTTTTCACTTTGGAAATAGTCTTGCAAAAGTCTGTTGTTCATTGTCTGTGTCTCATCTTACTGATGTAAAAATCTGAAAGGCTCTCTGTTTTAAAATTTTGAAGTAACGAAATTGTTGTTGTTGTTTGTTTGTTTGTTTTCTAAAGCTAGAGCCCAGTAGATGATTACCTAAAGTAGGGAAACAAACAAGAGACAACTTCACAGTCAACTTCCTTAATGTGCTGCTGAACATGGTGAATTTATGTGCTGTGAAGTAAGGGACAGATTCCTTTCTATTTTTTTATTTTTATCTATAATATGTAAAAAGTAACACATAACTCAAATAACAGAAACTAAGAGAAACTGAGGGCTACCACAGGATACTGTAGGAAGTCCTTTATCTCCTTTTAATTAAATGTATTTCCATTGATAATCAAGGTATAAGTTACAGTATTTAAAGTATTCTAAAATAGTCTGAGTTTCTGGATATCTAAATGCCTTTTACCATACAACAGGAATAATATTTGCTTCACAGAGCAGCTGTGACATTGGACTTTATAAATCATGGAGAGGTCCTCACACAGCAGGTATAATATAAAACATTCTGCAGTAAGTGATTAATCTTTTCTGTAATCAGGCCTGAAGACTAAATAATTTAAATTTCTAATAGCTCAGGAAATTTTCAGGATGTTCCATAGACATTTCAGGACACGACCCTCAGCTGGATAACAAAGTTGTAGTTCATTGAGTCTCTTGTCTAGTGGCTGATGATGTCTTCTATTATTTTTCCACATTTGTGGTTTTTCAACTCAATTTTCATATTTTCCTGTCATTGCATTGGGTTTTTTTCTTAGTTTCTGCCTCCTCTGACTGTGATGGAAAAACGCAGTGAGCTATTGTGGGCACTGGCAGACGAGGTGAGGGGAGGCAAATTAACTCTGCACAGAGCATTTGACACTCTCCAAATTTTACAGACTTGTCTTTCCCGCTTTACAACATTCCCACTTACCAACATAAAACATATTTGCATTTAATATAGGGGGAAAACAGTGCAAGTGAAGCAGATCTTGCTGTGACCTTAATAGATAGTGAAAAGTAAAAGGAAAAAAAATGTATTTCAATGCTTCAAGTAGCTGGAGGCCAAAGCCTCTGGCTGTTGTTACAAGAGCAGCGTTAACAAAATTAATAACAGGAGTTGAGAAAGATGACTGAACTGGGGAAAAAAAAAACACAACAATTTAAGGAAAAATGACCATCCCGCTATTAGAGCCAGTCACATACAGGCACAGAATGGTTAGTGTCACAATAATTCTACAGCTGAATGGCAAAAAACTAGCTGTTGTTGGATCACTGCGAGTACATCAACAGCAAAACAAAAAAAGTGGCTAAATAGCGCAAAATATACTGTGAAAACAGGAAGGAAGATCATGTAGGTGGGACCATATGGCGTAAGATTCTTCAGTAACTATAGAACATTCCTCTTCTGAGAATGAAGAAATAAAGCTCAATGCAGAAATGTTTTCCCATGCATTCAAAGTACTTGCTTAATATACAACATGGAGGGAAATAAACTTGAGATTATTACTAGTATCTGTATCTTTGATAGAAGTTTTTGGGCCACATTCATTGAGGAGCATAAGCAAAGATGCACAATTGATGCCAACTACATTAACTATGTGCCTGACCAGAACAAATGCAAAGGAAATTCACCCTGTTGGGCTAAGGTGGGGACCAAACTGTGTTTTTTCTGCTCATTGTTTTCCCCTGAAACATAACATCACTTTTTGGAGGAGAAATTGTACAATAGAGAAGACAAGAGAAAACCTAAGAAGAGTGTGTACGTCGAGTGAGAAAATACAGATGGCTCTTGATAAGAACGAAGAAGCATGAACCCAGCAAAACTCTGTGCAGATACTCTGGAGTATTTGGGTTGTAAAGCCTGGGATGTATCCCTGAGGAGACATGAAACAGGAATTGTTTTCTGCTGTTTTGAGTGGTTTCAGAATTTGGGTCCTGAGTTTGGGTGTTAGTGGGAAAGGAACAAATTTAATCCCTGTGTGTTTGCAAGGAAATGCATGGACAAGAGAGAGGGCTCTGGATTCATGAAGGGCATGTGGGAAGGAGAAGGGGGACAGAAGAGAGCAGCTCATAAAAGGAAGGATGTGGATAGAGTGAAAAGAAAAGGGATTATAAGAAACAGGATTTTGGACCTCCATCTAGAAAGGACAGAGGAGTTGATTTACGCTGAACTGTCTCAGTAGCGAGTAAATGAGACGCTGGCCTCAAGCTTGCAAGGGGTTAAGGTACTGAACAGCTCTACCTGGGAATGCCAACATTGGTACAAGTGGCTTGTAGACCTGAAAATTGATTGAAGTAGAAGAATACATGGTCTGTTTGCGTTCTTGATACAGTTGGCTCAAATGAAGCTGTTCCACTGTAGAACTATAATATTGCCAAGCAAATTTGAATATGGAAGAAATCCCTGACTGTCTGGAAAGAAAAAGGAAAACTAACTAAATACAAATTATTGTTTTGATTCTGATGGAAGAAATACTGTTGTTTTCAATAGATAGGAGAAATTTGTCCTCTGAGTACCACAATGAAGCTGTAAAGAAACCCTTGCCATCCAAGTGCCAAAGGAAATTCTGCACTGAGAGTGTCCTCTGGCTGTGTAAAATACAGTACCGTCCATAAGAGAAGATGTTTAAGGGAGCACCTCATGACATGGCACCATTAAAGACTGTGTAAGGTCTAAGGAGATTTTTCGACTGGGGACATGGTTTTCATTTTCCGATAATGTCCAAGGGAGTTGGTCACCCAGCCTATCTGTTAAATCAAATTATTGCTAAGCACGTCAGGTGTGATGGACCTGAGCAGAGGCAGACCTTGACTCTTCTGGTAGCCGTGCAGGTTCCCCATGTGGTTACAGGAGAGAAGCCCCATTGCTGCACAGGTCTCCTCCTCAGGAAGTAGGTGTCTGAAATGGGCCAGATGAGGCATACTCTGAAAAGCCAGCTTGACTGCCATGACTCTAACAGGAGCTGACAGTGACTGGCTCAGATGCAGAGGTGTCCTTCATGAGGATGGCATGTCAGATGAGGTGAAGCCCACCACTAGGCCTTCCAATCTCCTTTAGTTTTGGGCCTTGGAGACAGCAGCTCCACAGAAGGCTGTACCTTGAGCAGAAAAGCAGACACACATCTAAACACGCTTGTAGGCCAGCCAGGATTTGTGCCAGAACTGATTTTGGATCCATGTGTGCAACGTGCAGCTCTGTGAAGCCTTGCAAGCAGGAGAAAGCAAAAGTGTGTGGGAGGTTTGCACCAGAGAACAATGAAACATCTTTCTTTCGAAACCTGGTTACCATAGAACAAAAAGCAGTTACCTTGAGTGTTTGGAAAGCAGAGTTTCTTCCTAATAAACACTTAGGACAGTGTTTATTCCCTGCTTAATATAATCTCCCTGATACAGCAGACTTAATTGTAATAGTAGTCTTTCAAAATGACATATATTTTCTTCCTCTGAGACCTCCAACATCTATTGAGACTGTCAGAGACTTAGAATATAACCAAATGCAGCTGAAATTTTCCATTAAGTGGAAACTGGAAATGCCTGATGGTTTGCAAAAGTTCAGTTCAGAACTTCTTTCCTTAAGTTATTTTCTTTCCATTAATGTAATGTGTTTTTCATTTTTATACTCATTATTTACAGTATTTCACAATAGGTAATTAACAATAGCATGTAATTACTTAATTGAACCATTCCATTATTTCAATTATCTTTCAGAATCATAGAGAGGCAAGTGTCGTTTAGCATGTTTAAAAGTTAGATCTTCTCTTCTATCTCAAAGTGTCTGCTGCTTGTGATTTTTGATGCTGGCATAAATGCCATGAAATTGTGCAAAAATAACAAAATTAAAACTTGAACATTAAATTCCTTCAAAACTAGATAATGACATTCTGAAAACTCTGAAAATATTTTTTCCTTATAAAAGTGATAAGCCAATAACTTTTTATTAGATATTATGAAAATCTAGCTTTTTTTCAACTAAGTTTAGATTTTTATGAAAATTATACTTTCAAACAGTACAAAAAGTGAGACGGGAAATAAATTTACACTGGTCTATTGTAAAACATTCTTTTCCAGAACAGTTTTCATATTAATTTTGTTTAAACATATAAACCTTTGATCTAGAGCTCTCTCTTCAGAGACAGGCTCGTAATTCCCACTGAGCCTAAGAGACATGTGCATGTCATTGCACGCATAAATCTCAAGAAAGAACTGGGCCTAAAGTTTGAACAAAACAAAATTATCAGATAGCCAGATAAATTACAGTGATGGAAAACGTGACTACGTGGGGACAGCTAAATTAACTCAAATTGCCTTGTGTTTGCCATAGGCAAACACATACCATCATTTAACTCTGAAACTTGCTGCAATGCTTATTTTTCGTATGTTATAATTCTCTTTAGCTATACCTACTGAGTGAGAAACTGTTTTAGAAAAAAAATACTTATTGATACTATTATTTTATAAGTGTGGAATTGATTGCATATTTTGATGTAGCATACAATGAAATGGAATAAAACACAGCAGTATTTAGACAAACAAAATTATGCAGTTCAAAATTTGTAATGTGTTCATCTGGAGGGTAGCATCCGACTGTGCAGAAAAGTTAAAAGAAATTGGTCTTACACACATGTCACCTTAATGAAGAATAAGACCCATCTAATGGGGCTAAATAAGCCCTGCAAAAGCGGTGATCAAGTGGCGGGCAAGGTGAGGGAGAGTCAAGAGAGCCAGGTGGAGTGGTGGAGCTCCTGCACCTTTCAGACATGGCCTCGCAGCTTTGGTGAATGCCACGAGAAGGAAAGGAGGAGTGGAGAGAGGAGAGCACCAAGATCCAGGCACTACCTGGCATTCCTGTTGTCAACCCTACACAAAATCACCTTTACGGCTCCTGGGGGTTATGACTCCATGGGGGATGTATGAGCCCCACTGCGGCTCTGGCATCCAGACCTGGAAACCTCTCTCCCCAGATAACATCTGCTGCTGCTGCTGTTGCTGCTACATCATAGTATTAGTCAAACAGTTTAAGTGGTAGCAGGATGTGCAGGAGTGGAGAAAGTTCAAGTTTAAAGGCAGCTGTCAATACATGATTGAATGGGAGAGAGAATTGTTACAGCTGCACATAATGGCATTGCTTTCTAGGAGAGGGAGTTTTGAGAGTTGGTGGTTTTTTTGGTGTGTTTTTTTGTTTGTTTGTTTTTGTTGGTTTTGGTTTTTTGTGTTTGTTTGTTTGTTTGTTTGTTTCGTTTGTTTTTGTTGGTTTTGAGGGTTTTTTTGTGTTTGTTTGTTTGTTTCATTTAAATAAAACCTTTGAAATTAATTGCTGCCTGCAGTCAGGGCAGTGCGTTAGAGGGAGGTGGTTGAGGAGTCTTTCTGGTGCAAAGAGGCCACAGCCAGAAACATTGCAGACTGATCGTGGCCAGGAAACTTGAAAGTGTGTCAAAACTGTGTGTTTCTCTGCACCACATTTCACATCCACAACCTTATAGTGAAGAGAATGAAAAAGTGTTCTGACAGCATGTAAAAACCCCAAAGTCACTCCCCCCCATCCCCCCATAAAGCAGAAGCCAATTCTGCTCACCTTCCATATGTGAGATAATTTGTATTCATCCAGATGCTGGGGAAGTTGTTGTATTTCCAAGACATCTAGCACATGGACTCAACAGGTTCTGAATAGTCTGTATGATCCTAAAAGCACAGGAAATGCAAACCCTTGAACGTGGCTATGGGCAGCCGGTCCCTATAAAACCAGAAAGCAAAGCAGGACTATAAGGGCAATTATTCAGGATCCAGGTACCTCAGGGGCCAAGCACCCAGCCAGCCTTGACTGTTCAGTGTGGGCATCATGGGTTATCAGCAAGGTATTGCAGCCACCTCCTGTATTTCACCAAGAAGATGTCATATGTTACCCCAGCACCCAAACCCAGACATTGAAGGGTTTTACAAACCACTCCCTCACCTAAACATGGTCCTTGTGACAAGCCTGCTACATCTCATCCTTTGGCTGTTTGGCTGGTATCCAGTTTCTGGGGGTCTGGGGTTTTTTCAGTGCGGGTTTGGGGTTTTTTTGAAAGTCTAAATCAAAGGAACAACTCAGTGAAAAATATCGCAATGGCTAATTTCTAATGGAAGAAACATACAGACTTCAGAGGAAAATACAGCAAGAGACACTTCAGAATGGAAGGATGCAGGTCTCTTTCTACCAGAAAGGGTTTTTTGCCCTTGACTTCTCACAGTGTTCTGGGAGGACAGGAAGGATAGGAAGGTCTTCATGGTTCTTATTGTCACCTACCCTATCTGTGGAAATAGTGATACGCAGAGACACCAGTTCTCTCGCTAGCATAAACCCACAATAAATTTGCTAGTTTTTTGAGCAAACCGGTTAGATTTACTAGCCTGTCCCCTCCCTGCATCACCCTGGTGTCACTGCGGTGCCCCAAGGAGTTGGGCAAAGCATTTAGCCAAGGGCAGGAGGAGGGGAAAACTGAGAGGGCTCAGTGTTGCTGTGTTATGAAGTGACAGATAGAGCCAGCCAGGCAGTGCCCCAGCCCTGCACACGATGATATTCATTTCACACAGCCCCTGACTGTTCCAGTTGGAACGATAGGAGATGCAAACTTTGACTTTGGCGTTTGAAAGAGATATTGTTTGATGGAAGTGTGTGGGTGGCGGGTAAAACAAGCAGCTAAGTGTCAGCACAAGAAGCAAACATTCTCCTTCCCCCCCTCCCCAATGTAGTTTTTGACGTAATGAGCATTGCTCCCAATTTTCCTTCCAAATAGGCATTGCACCCGTCCCCATGGCAACTGTCATGCTCAAAAGATGTCCTGTCAGGAGCCATGAAAGGCCCAGAGACATTTGTATTAGATGGTCACAACCACGCTAGCTAGTGCTTAACAAATACACTATGAGGCTGCATTCGTCAAAATGAAGAGCGCAAACATTTGTGTTCCATTAAACAGAAATTAATAAGATTTGAATAGGAAGAAACCAAACCGGACTGTTTTTTTGTGTATACAGCTGTGTTATGAAGTAATACAGGGAACGTTAGTATGAATAATGATTGCACATGTGCATTCAATTTATTTCTTCTACTTCTTGTATGGTCTCCCTTAACCCTTTTTCTCTATAGGTTTTTCAGAAATCAAACACAGGTTTAACAGATGGGCAAGACAGAGATTTCAACCACCCCTTTCAGACTACCAAGGCCCAATAGCACTTCTTTATTTAAAGGGACTCTGGGTCATTGGGAAGTTGTGCTTTTGAAAAATATTCATGTACTTGATGATTGCGCATATGAATGTAGTGATCTGATTTTTATCAGGGAAAAGAAGCACTCTGGTCTCCAAAAAAGGCAGGTTGGATCCTGAACTGCTGTGCATCCTCCTTCCTTCCTCGGCTACAGGGAAGCACAGCCGATTTATCCCAGCTGGGGATCTGGCCTTGGATCCAGGCATTAAAAAAAAAGAAAGATAACAATAAGGAATCATGTTTCCAGCTCAGCTGAAAATCAAAAGTGAAAGTTCAGGAAGACAGCGGAGCCTCCTCGCACGACAGCCCTTCTCCTGGCTCCCGGTCACCCAACACGATTCAGAGCAGTTCCTTCCACCCGCTGCTGCAAGTAAACAACAAAAGTGGACTGTGTTACACAGCCTGACAATGACAGTCTGTACTCAGCTTTGCAGGCCACAAAAGGCTGTGGTAGCTTTGCTTTCCCCGGTCAGCTTAACCTCGCTCTTTTTCTTCCAAGAAGAAAGAAAACAAAAAAAAAAGGAAAATTGGCCAGGGTCCTGGCTCAGCAATGGGCCCAGGCCAACTGCCTGGTGCATGTGCTTGTACCAGCGCCTGGACTGCCTCTTTCTTCACTGCTCATAACTCTTCTTCACTTATCATTTCCCTGTTTTAACCTCCTAGCTTCACAGGCAGCAGAAATAATCATCCCAGAGCCTGTATTTCCATCACATGAGGCTTTTATTCATACAAGGTCTAGTTGTGTAACAGTTGGAATGCTTAAATATTAGAGCGAGGACTCTTACCTCTTCCCTTCCTTTTCACTTTCCCCTCACACTCCCGTTGCTTTCTTTTCATCTGTGAAACTCTTATTATCTTCTTAAACCTCCATCTCTCAGGCTGAACTGAATAAGGCACTTATCCCAGGGTGGGAGGGGAGGAAGCAAATGGAAAACATTTATCTTTCTAAATATAATTGCAGAACAGAGATTCGCTATTCCATCAGCATGTACATGTCCAGACCTGGACTTCTATAGAAAAGCCAACTTTCACTCAATCCTTTGGATAAGTAGCTGTTCTTCTGGAGAAATTTCGCAATGCCATATTCCCATATTCCTGTCCTTTTTTTTCCCCCAAGCCTTCAGGACAGGACAACAATTAAAGGAGACTAACGGTCTTCCCCAAACCAAACCACTGTGTTCAAACACAAATGAGCTCTGAGCAGCTCTGAATGACTACAACACATGAGATGATGGGCCTTCCTTACCTACACGGAGCACCTTCCACCTTCTTGAACATCTCCAGACTTTAAAGACATCCAGCCTTGGAGTAAGGCAGGAACTTTTGTCCACAGGGCATGTTTTAAATTGGAAAACAGCTATTTGCTGAAAGCAAAATCTTCCTTACAACTAAGCCCTTTTCAGCAAAACTTCTATTCAGAAGCTCCTGACCAAGCTCCCCTCCAAAGAGAAAGGAGACAGCTCCCACAGAAGTGCCTCTTGGTGTGGCTGCTCAATTGGGGTTTTAGAGACTCTGCTCAAGTTCTGGCCCCAAACCCTGAGAAGAGGGATTTAAGTGGTGTCTGCATTGTTCTAGATGTGTGCTTCAATAAATTGTCAGCTATTTCAGTGTGTGTTAAGCAGGTAGTAAAATCTGTATTTCCCTCTTAATATTTCTGAAAAAAAACAAAACAAAACAAAACAAAACAAAACACGGTTTTGCAATGCACTGGATTAAGGATTTTTAAAAAACTCAAACTTTTTAGTGAAACAAAATTCACCATTTATCCCCTTTATTTCCTTTCTTTATCCAGCAGCTTCAAGAAGAACAAACCAATATTCAGTATTCCCATATGGGGTTCAATTTCCCTCCCGATTAGCTTACATACCTAATACTATGTGTTACGAATAATTCTTGCCGTAGTCATGAGCTAAAGTCACAATAATGGATGTCACTTCTAATTCCAAACCTTTTAGGAATAGTCCATATTTCCCAGCCCATACTAATATAAAAGATTCCACGGTTGCATTATCTTGTGTTTGACGTATCACACATATTTGCTCAGCTCAGGCCACTGTTTCAGTGAAGACTTGGAGTCCTTGCAGTTTCCAAACCTGCATACAGAAGCAGCTTTGAATGATGTTGTTGGGCTAAACTCAGGCCTTAGTTTTTTATATCTTTGTCACTGCTCAAATGGACAACATGGTGAATGACAGAAGCCATCAGCACTCAGGAAATGTGGCCTCCACACCTCTTCAGCAATGTGACCTACAAATGCAAGCTTGTCAGACTCATTCTTTCCTCTCTACAGTGTTTTCCTGTAATGTTTAAAATAAGCTTGGAGTTTAAACTTTAATTAAAGAAGTAGAAACAAAGACAGATGACCCAAGAGGAAAACAGAGATGCTGTCTGAGCATGCAGGACCAGGGTTAGGAAAACCAGAGCATGCCTGAAGGGTGATGAGCAAAGGTTTCCACAGGTGTTACCCATCAGCAGCAAAAGATCAGGGAAAATGTGGGCCCACTGATGAATAGGACAGGAGAGCTGGTGATAAAGGACATGGAAAAGGAAGGATCCAGGGAACTACAAACCAACCAGCCTCAACCCAGTCACTGGGAAAGTGATAGAACATATACCCCTGGAAGCCATTTCCACAGGACAGTGGCTGGGAGTAGTCGGCATGGATTTATGAAGGGGAAAACATGCCCTAGCAACCTGATAGTCTTCTGGGGGAGTTAGGCACCTGAAATGGGGCTTAGGCAGGATACAGATACCAAACACAAAATTGCCTTTTTGACATTTCTTTCTTGAGATTGCTCCATAAAAGAGATGGCAAAATCCCTGGCAAGCCTCTGGCCTCCCTCATTTCTGAGCCAACTTCTTTTTATGAGCAGATAGTTAAGTGTCCAAAACATCTGTAGTCAAGGCTGAACAACCTGAATTGATAAAAGTCAAACTGCAGAAAATATATTGCCTCGTGTGTGCTAGCCAAAAATTCTACCCTTGTTTGCTTGAAATCTGTATTTTATTTAGTTAGTCTACATGAATATGTGGTTATGACTGCAGTGTGAAAATTCTGGTATTAGTCTTTATAACAATGAATGCCTTGGCCCAAATATTTTCCTTTATGTCAGTGAAATTTCCAATAATTAATTTTGACACGCTGTTTTAAAATAAAAATACAGAGCCCTTACTGAGCTTCTTGAGCCAAAAATATAGCATAATACTCAGAGAAGCTTGAAAATTTTCCAGCAGACAGGTTTTCTATCAGAAGAGGTTGCTTGATTTGACAAAATGGAAATGTTTCACAAGCGTCTTACTGAAACTTGGGTACTTAATTGTAAATGTAACATTTAACTGTAGCTTTATTGAACTGTCCATAAATTATTACATTCTAGTCTACATCATGAAAACTTCTGAGTTTTGAGTTGAATTGTTGAATTTCTGAATAACAGAGGTGGAGAAGGTGAATAAGGATGCCTCTCACCCAGGACAAGAACCAGAAGGAGGAAGGAGAAGAGAGAGTCAAATGCATCTAGTAGACATCAAGCTGAAAGCAAGCAAAAGGCAGACCTTTTATGTATATTTCAGCTGAGATATTATATCCTTCACTTAAAAAGTTGCTACGCACAAAGACACCAACCTCAGCACAGAAAGTCTCTGAGCCATAACTCCTTGAAGACTACAAGAATATTCTGGTAAATAATCACCGTTTGTTTGGTGTTTGATATTTGGTACAGGATGACTGGTTCAGGGCAAAATGCACTTTCGATCTTATGTTCTCAGGGAGGTAGGAAGTGGAGTTTCTGACTAGTAGCAAAATTTTGAATTTTGTCTCCACCTGAGTACTTTCTGCCCATTTGTTCTATCATTATCTTTTTCAGGATTAAAAAAACCCAACCCAAACCAAACCAAACCAAACCAAACCAACAACAACAACCACAAAACTGAATGCCAAACAACCAACACACACACACAAAAAGCCCCCACAAACAAAACACCACCATATTCAGAGGGTTTTATTGCAAAAGATTTAAAAAACAAACAAACAAACAAAACCACCCACCTTTATTAAATTTCAAGTTTGGGATTTACTTAATAAGCATAAAGGAGAAAATAATGAAGCATATGAGAGGAAATTCAGTTAAGCTCCTTTAAAGCAGGCAGTGACAGGACCAAATACTCTTTTTTTTCTTTTCAGACTAATACTTTGTCCATAATTCACTTAGTTATTTTTGCAAATGTACCCTGCCCTGTAACAACACAAACAGATGCAATTCAATAATGATGCATAACTTATAGACCTGGGTTTCTGCTCTTGAAGTTTGTAATCTGGAAGAATTTAAGTCAGGTATACCCTGAACTTTTGGTAGAAGGGTTTCATCCATTTTCCTCAAGGGACCAAGAGAGGTCAGAAACATGAAAATTACTTAGCTGGGGTCAAAATCTAGATTGGAGATGTCATCTTTAATTTGTAATGTCCTTGGCTTGTCCTATTGGCATGAGAACAAAAATATTTTACTATTTTGAAAAGTTTATTTATTATTACTTTAATGTAAACCTTAAAAAAAAGCAACATGATTAATTATTCTGAGGTTAAGTATGAAAATTGTAAAAAGGAATCTTTACAGTTTATTGAAATCTTTGCTAACCTCCATGTGAAGATATATATTTACTAGCCCTTTAAAACTATGATTATTTTTCCAGGACACTGGAAGGTCTTTTAAGATCTGTTACAATCCGATATGAAATACTTGTTCAGAGAGATCTCGTACCACAAAGTATCAAGCTATTTATTTTTATAATATGCCTGGCACGTATATGTAGCAAGTTTGCAAGTTTTAGGTTGTCATTAATGTTTCTTGAGAAACAGCCTTGGACGGAAGTAATTTTTCTAAATTAAATAAATATGTTGTTTCTGATTTTCAAAAATACCCAAAGGAACTAGCTCACATTCTAGATCAATGGCCTGCAAAATCTCACTTTGAAATATGATGACGTTTTTTACTCAGAGAAGCACAAGATACCTCTGGAAACAAAGAAACTCTCTGCAGAGGATCTGATCCTGTGAACTTTACTCTCTCTAGGCAAATTTTTCCATTGACTTTAACAGGGCTGCTTATCTGAGTTTTTATGTTAGGTGAGTATCAGGATGGAAGACTATGCACAGGTGTCTGTAAAATCAACATTATTTTATAATTACAGCTCATAATTGATGCTTTCCAGGATATTTTGACTTTAAAAAAGAAATGAGGGTTGGCTGTTTTCTTAAGAAAAGGAAAATTCCAACCCTTTAATGGATAAGAATTTTTGAGAGTCAAATTCTGAATAATTTTAGACATGAACCCCAAATCCTTTTCCACATTGTCAGTTTACATAAATTATGTTCAAGACTCCAAGTTAGGAAGCACAGGGGTAGGAAATAAAATCTTTTGAAGACTCTGGCCTCTCTAAAGACAGTAAATCAAATGGTGCTGGAAGCTCTGGGCACAGTGAGCCACTGTGGACACAAATTCAGTTTGTGCGAGGATGTGGCTGTGTCTGTTTCAAACACAGTGACTAAAGCCCTTAGGAATTGATGGAGACAATCCCATGCTCTTAGGAATTGACAGAGAGGATACCACAGAGATAGAGCTGAAAATGAGCTCTTAGTGCTAATGGTTTTGTTACAGAAGGGAGACAAGAGCATCGCAGAACTATTATCTCCCCAATACCATGGAGCAACGGAAATGTCAAGGCACACATGTACATATGGAGAGCAACAGCAGCCCTGAACAAATTCAACCATCATTTAAAACCATGCAACAATGGTGAAGAACCAAAGGCAAAATAGTGTCCAGGTTGTTTATGACTTCACTGTTTGCCTGCAGTTATACTTTGCTTTGGCTTAAATTCATTTGCAAGCAGGGCTTTGTCTTGCGTAAGATACGCTTCTTGTTAGCTTTGGCAAGCGCTACAAAACTATGTCTCCTCTCAGTTCTTTGCCAAAAGGTAAATTGGATGTGCAGGAAGACTTGGGTCTGCTCCACAAAATGTTATCCATAGAAACAGAGTCAGAGAGTCATACAGATATGCCCAGGAATGCTATTAGATCATTAGGACTGGCTTCCCAGGAAAAAAAAAAAGGTCACTTTTTTTGTTTTTGTTTGTTTGTTTGTTTTAAATCAAGTTACTTCCATATACTGCTGTCGACCTGGAGTTTCTCTGAATCACAGTTGTCCATATAGATATCTAATCTTGAGTTGAAGAATTTTGGCCCAATAAGTGAAATGACTTTGTCTTTTCAAAATATTTGCTTTATTTCTCTTGTGAATTTTTTTCATTTTTACTCTCCATTGCTCATCACAGTAGCTTTCTCCACTTTAGTCCCAGAGCAGTGTCTTGTGATGAAAGTATTCATCGTATATTCAAGTTACCTATTCTTCATCTTTTTTCTCAGGTCTTTAGGTCTTGCACTGTGCAGATTTTTTTTTTTCCCAGCACTGGCATATTTTTTCCTGGCTCATTTTTTGCATCTTCTTCAGCTTTTCAATATGACTATAACTGTACATAATGTTCCAACATCTGTGTCCCTGCAGCTATGTACAAATGTAAAATTATATCCGTATTGCCACTGGTTGCTCCACTCTTTTTACATTTAGGTCTTGTTTTAGCTACAGCATTGTAGTAGGAACCCTAATGCAAGTACCTGTCCTTGAGTCCCAAGTCCTTCTCAGAGGCATTGCCTTCCTGAGCCCCAGACTCTGTGGCCATCCTTTTCTTCTTCAGTCCTACAAACAAATTTCTGGGCTTTGCCTGTATCAAAATGCATGATCTTTGTATGCCAAGTCCATGTCATTTTTTACATATGACCAGACCTCACCATCACATGCCACTCTACCAGATTTTATGCCACTAAGATATTTTCACCAGTACTTTATGTAACCCTGTGTGAGTTGACACAGGCGGGACACAGGAACAATCACAAAACCAAAGATTAAATGCAAAGAGTAATATTTTTGTTGTATCACCAGCCAGGGGATCCCCAGAGAAGCACCCAGGCAGAGGCACACAAGTGGTGATGCAGGCACTGCGGAGCTCAGTCCATGTTAGAGGATCCCTGAACCTGCTGTTTTCGCTTGTATTTCAGGGATTCACATAGGTGCAGTTTTCCACTGTGCTTTGATTTTTCCCACAGAGGAGCAGGAATCTCATGCATGTTCAATAGAGTACTCCTAAGCCTATCACAGGCCTGTGTTATCGAAACACAGATGTTCTACTTGTTCAATGCGCAAGGCTAAACAGCAATTAGTATGATACATGTGTTTTTCTACACCTCATCTGCAGGTCACTTGAGCGTGTTTATAATTTTCCTTGCCAATCTTCCGTTATTTTCCCACAACCCTCTGGATTATCAACAGAAAAAGACTAGCGTCATCATCAGTACTAATTCACACAGATTACCAAGGTAAACATTTGCATTATGAATGCATGGTGAGATGGATCATGAACTGGCTGGATGACAGAGTTCAGAGGGTTGTGGTCAACGGTGCAGAGTCTGATTGGAGGCCTGTAGTTAGTGGGGTTCCCCAGGAGTCACTACGCTGTCCAGCTCTGTTCAACCTGTTAATCAATGACCTGGATGAAGAGACTGAGTGCACCCTCAGTAAGTTTGCTGATGATACCAAACTGGGAGGAAAGGCTGACACACCAGAAGGCTGTGCTGCCATTCAGCGAGACCTGGACAGGCTGGAGGACTGGGCAAAGAAGAGCCTAATGAAGTTTAACAAGGGCAAGTGTAGGGTCCTGCACCTGGGGAGGAACAACCCCAGGCACCAGTACAGATTAGGGGTGGACCTGCTGGAAAGCAGCACTGCAGAGAAGAACCTGGGAGTTCTGGTCAACAATAGGTTGACCATGAGTCAACAACATGCCCTTGTGGCCAAGAAGGCCAATGGTATCCTGTGGTGCATTAAGAAAAGTGTGACCAGCCCTCTACTCTGCCCTGATGAGGCCACCTCTGCAGTACTGCATCCAGTTCTGGGCTCCTCAGTTTAAGAATGACAAGGAATTACTGGAGGGAGTGCAGTGGTGGCTACAAAGATGATGAGGGGCCTAAAGTACCTTTCATATGAAGAGACACTGAGACCACTGGGTCTGTTCAGCCTGGAGAAGAGAAGGCTGAGAGGAGATCTTATCAATGCTTATAAATAGCTCAAGAGTGGAGGTCTAGAGGATAGTACCACACTACTTTCAGTGGTGCCCAATGATAGGGTGAGGGGCAATGGGCACAGACTGAAGCATAGAAGGTTCCATCTGAATGTGAGGTTGTGGAGTCTCTTTCTCTGGAGACATTAAAAACCTGTCTGGATGCATTCCTGTGCAATCTATGATGATCTTCAGAGGTCCCTTCCAACCCTAACCATTCTGTGATTCTGTGATTATCATGTGATTTCCCACTGAAAATGCTATTTTAGGATCTGCCAATTATTCAGTTATTCATGTACTCCAGAGTTGCTTCACAGATAATGTATTTTGCAATGCTACATAGATATATAGTTTGATATTAAAGCAAGTAGCATTTCAGTAAGTGTTTTCATAGAATCATAGTATTATTTTGGTTGAAAGAGACCCTCAAGACCATCGAGTCCCATCATTGACCTAACTCTGGCACTAAACCATGTCCCTAAGAACCCCATCTTTTAAACACCTCCAGGAATGGTGACTCAACCACTTCCCTGGGCAGCCTGTTCCAGTGCCTGACAACCCTTTCCGTGAAGAAGTTTTTCCTAATATCCAATTTAAACCTCCCCTAATGCAACTTGAGGCCATTTCCTCTTGTCCTATCACTTGGTACCTGGGAGAAGAGACCAACACCCTCCATGCTACAACCTCCTTTCAGGTAGTTGCGGAGTGATAGTTTCTCCTCAGCCTCCTCTTCTCCAGGCTATACGGTGCCTTTCATCAATGAGCCATCATCAGAAAGTGAAACTGATTTGTTTAATGTGTTTAATTTTTCTTCAAATCGTCTTGACTGGCAATAATTTCACACCTGTTATTTCCTCATTAAAATTGAGTGAAAAGCTTCTTTAAACCTTCTTTTTCCCACTGAGAAAAAATGCAAATTGAAATAGACTGATATATTTACTGAAATCATGTTAATTGTCTCAAATTACTTCAGCTGAAAACAAGAGTATCTATATATGTGTGGATACGAGGAGAACCTAATAAAAAAGGGTTGAAGTGTATTAGGTTGACATTTTAAAAACTGAATATTTGAATTTTTCAGTGTTAACTATTTAATTTCAAAATTTAATTCAGCTTTATTGTAAGAACATTTTACACTTGAATATCAAATACAGTATTTCTTTTTAGGTCAAATAAAGCAATTCTTTCAATTGATTTTATTTTTTTTACAAAAAGTCTCATCAATTTAGAACAATTCAAATAATGGAAGTGCAAATGGATTAGGAAAGACTTTTATTGATGTCTGCTTCTTTTACTGATGAATGTCATTTTGTTTTCTCCATTTTTTTTCCTAACATTTCTGTCAGACAAGAGAACCTCTCATTACTTTTGTTTATAGTTACTTATTTTCTTTCATGAATCCTGGCACAAAAGAAACATCTCCCCATTTACCTGAAATTATTCTGATACATTCAAATCTCTTAAGCATATCTTAAATATAAAGCAAATATGCCAAAGGTTACCTCAGATGCATATTCCTTTGGAACAGGTGATTTTTAATAGCCTCTGTAGGTAAATTGCTCTGTAATACTTGTGTGAGCAGCATAAGCCTCCTTCCACTGCTTGTGAAGTGTCTTATGGATTGACTTGTTTCAAACACCACTGGCTATGTCTTTATTAGAAATTTTGCCATCTCTAAAGAGTGAAATTCCTACACCACTCATAGACCTTTTTTTTCTTTCATGATCCATCTATACAGTTCTACAATGGAAAGACAGGTATTTCGTAGACCCATTTATTTTCTTATGCCTTCACTTTCCTTATTGCTTTTCCACATTGCCATGCTTTATGTCAACATCATCTTTTTCCTGCCACATCTTATATATTGACACTACTGTTGTTTTATTCCTAGTTACATTTCTCCTTCCCTTTCTTTTTTTGTGGAATTGAAGTGCTTTGGTCTGTGCAGTAAGTGTATTCCAAAAAGCCTTATTTCTTACTACTTTCTTTCTGATCTGTGAAGCCTGCAAGAAGCTTTCTCCACAGCTGTCCTAAAACTGCTCTAGCATTTATTCTGCTTTAAGTTATATTAAGCATCATTTGCCTGAACACCCTAAATCAAAGATTTTTATACTACTAGCACAACTGTATACAAAGTACACAGAGTTCACAAATGTGAAATGCTTGAGATTAAAAAGCAAGGTCTGAGAAGGACATACAAATTTCAAAGTTAATTCTTTTCATCATATCAGTTCTCAGTGCTGATGGCTTTGGTTTTTGCCTGAGCATGTGTTACTTAGGGAACTCATTGCAGTAATTTAAAATGCCATCACCAGTCCTGTTCCCTTGCACTCCCGTGCTGGCTGATGGGGTTCTCAGACACAGCTGCACAACGACTTCTGGGTCTAGGTGTTGCTTAACATGCCACTGGCATGGGAGGATGCAGCCAGCCTGAGAGCACGCTATAAAAAATAGGAGTGTTGCCTTTCAAGTGTGATTTAATTGTAGAGAGGAAGAGTACTCAAACAAAAGCTAACTTTATTGACACTGGTGGGGAAAGCCCTATTCTGTGGAGCTGAGTGTGTAAATGGCAGTTAAAGTAACCTCTAACAAGGAGGATCTTAGTCCTTAAATAATGGGATCATGGGGTCATATGAAATCCCCTCTAAGAGGGCAGACTCTTTATATAAATCATGGCAGCATAATCTCTCCAAAAAGCACAAGTAACAAAGAGGGTTCAGTACGTAGATGGTGGGACCACAGGTCACTCAAGTTTAAGTCCCCTCTAAAAGAGGGGAATTCAATACCTAAATGCTGAGAGAACAGTGTCATTGTGTACCATCATAACAATAAGGAAATTATTTTTAAGATGGAAAAAGCAACTCATTTTGCTCCTCCATGGAAGTCTGTTGGTACTGCTGTGACAGGCATATCTATGTGTATGTACAGCAGAAACTGCCATGCCCATTCAGAGAAGCTGCCTGAGACATTGCAATATTATTAACATCATTCCCTCTGTGAAGATGTGTCCTTCTACCCAGGACTCACACCAGGCATGTGGTTTCCACACTATTTCACTGCTCTTTTCACATTGTCATTCTCTGCTAATATCACCCCCTTGTCTCACAACACTGTGCTCACAACGTTTTACAAACAGACCTGACTCCATCATGTGGCAGCTTGTATTTGGTCTGAAATATGGTTGGTTGCCCTGACCAGAGGCACAGGGACTCTCAGAAGCTTCTCAGGACCACCTGGAGACAACACCTTGCTTCTGGGTGTGATGCATGAGGGCAGGCACTGCAACAAAAAAAGAGCAGCTGAATGGAACATGGAGGGAGATGTGGCCTTCCCACAGTATTTGTTTAAAATTAGCCATCCCTTCCCTAGACAGCAGGTCAAAGATCCGGTATGGAGGTGGCATTTCTGCAAGTGGATACATTATGGGTCAAGCTGCAAGGTGGCATTAAGGGAAGCTTGTTCTTCCAGGAAGCCATGGACCACTGGGACCTTGGTCCTGGATCTTTCCCAAGTGATGCTATCAAGATCCTGTGGAGTCCTGTGCAAACCAGTGAACCCCGGGTCTGAACCCATGCAGTGCATTTCTCTGGAGAGCTCAAGCATGTTTTCAGATTGTATTTGCAAGAGCAAAAGGCTCTTGTTTTATCCCATGAATCATCCTGCTATGCAGACTATCACATCAAAGTGAGAGAGCCTTTATACTAAATTTGTAACGTTATAATGTAAGAATCAGATTACATACAACTAACCTCACAAAAAATGAAGTGTATTTTACTGCATGTTCACAGGCAAAACATTTTATTACATTTTTATAATGCAGTCATGTCCAGATCCATAAGTTGCACTTAGGGAGAGAAGAATGTCTCCCATTATGAATGCACACACATCTTCAACTCAAACAAACCTACTTACAGCTATATAAATCCCACGGAGGAGCACAAGTTCTGACAGGTCTTTTATGTCTTCTGCTCAGAAGAAGTGCATCTGCCTGGTGTAAGATCAGAGGGATGCCTTTTGTCTTGAATGGAAGTTACATTGGTATAACTGAGAGTAAAATCCATCTCTGTGCTTAACAAGATTCAGTGTCATTTGGTTTACACTTCTACGTATATTTCTGATAGAAGTGTTGTCTTGGCTTAGTTCAACAAAGACAACTGCAGGGAAAAGCAAGGGTTTCTGTCATTAAAATAATAGTGGTTTGTGCTTTGATCATATAACACACTTGCACAATTCTGGTGAAACAGTAAAAATTATATATACATATATATATGCATCCATGAAGTGAGTCTGTATGCATATATAAATGATACTTACACACTCTTCAAAACTGTGCTTCTACAAGGAGACTGATCTGGTAGCCCAAAATGCTGAGAACCTCTGAAAACACAGGCCACACACTTACTCATTAGATTTCTAGTGCTTGCTGAGGCCTGATCTTGAACACACTAAAATCAAAAGCAAAATTCTCAGTGAGTTCCCAAGTACAGAATCAGGCCTGCTCTGCAACGGCGGCTGAAATATTTGAGTAAGCTTTGCTGGAGTGGAAAAAAAGAGTGGCAGGCCATCTGTGTGGGGGCGAATTTTCATGTTAACTCCACGGTCACAGGAAAAAGCACTGTTTCAGTTCAGAAAAGGGAAAATGCAGGCTCCAATCCAGCATGCGTGTGGGTCCTCACAGTGACTTCGGCAGAGATCATCTTCTTAGAGTTAAGGTATGTGTTTGAGTACTCTTTTGGATGGGGACTAATTACTGCTGGTTTAAATCACAAGAAATGGCCACAGGTACAAGGGCTTAATCAGTGATTAAAGAGATAATAAGGGACACTAACAGCCTGCTTTTACTTCAACATCATTTTTCATTTTCATTATATTCCTTGTTTTCTCTGCATGTGATCAGTCCTTGCAAGGTTTTGAAAAAAATAACTTTCCATAGGTGTCATCGGTGTGGCTACGGGCTTTCCTATTGCTCTGAAGCAGTTTAAGTCAGTGAAACGCTGAGAAAGGCACAGAGTTGCCAGGATTAGGGTTGTCTGTTGGTAGGAATTTTTCTTTTTCCCCTTTAAAAGGAGCTTAGAGCACAAACTTGGAGCTGGATTTGATTATGTGTCAGAAAGGTGAACCAACTCTGCTCGCTTTGCCCCTATTTCTGCTCCTGGAACAGGCCATCTTGTCATGATGTGAGAAGTTCTGGCCCACTGGTGATTTTATAGGGTGATAAGATGCAAAAGCTGAGAGGATGCAGAGCTGAGTCTCTGATCCAGACAGCTGCAGGAATTACTTCTATAGCTCTGAGTTTAATGTATTTTTGTTGCCCATGTCTCCAACAGCTGACCAAGCTTATGAGCTTACTTTTTGTTTTCCACCAGTCCTCTGTCTCAGCCTGAGGGTGCATGAAACACAACTCTTGGCAACCCAAAGCCGCGGAATCCAACATCCCCTCCACCCAAAAATGTTTATATCAAATTCCATCAGAACTTTTAAAACAGCGTTTGGGGTCTTTTAGTCTACTGTTTTCAATAGTTGCATTTTTTTGGCACATGGCACCAACATTGTTTCAAACTTACTTGTTATAAAGACCTGTCTGTGATGCACATGAAGGGCACTATATAAATTAATGTAAGTTGTAAATCATTTCAACAGAACACTTGCTCTTTGAGGCCAAATCAAACTCAAGAGAGGCTGATAGTAAAAAAAACCAAAACAACACAGGGGGATGAAGGGAGAATCATGTTGATCCCACAGGAAGCCATTAACAGTTGTCACTACCAGCCTCTGAGATACTGAAACCCACCAGACCTTTTTTATGAGCAGAGGTATGATTGCCTCCAACTTTGGGCTCCCAAGTGATTTCTTGGCTGCACCTGCAGTCTGTGGGTCAGGGGGATTGAAGGTACAAGGAGCCCAACCTTGGCAGCATTAGGAGAGAGGGAGCGTGTTGGCACAAGTCCTTCTGCCTCTCCCAATTGGATATGCAACTTTCAGGCATCAAACTGTTGTTTTGCTTGCTGGGCCTTCCACGGCAGCCGGGCCAAGCTTCCTGCTAGGAGCCAGGATCTGCAACCTTATGAAAGTTGCAGGGCCAGGCAGGCTGTCAGTATTTTCAGCTGGATCAAGCCCAAAACAATTTTATTTTCATCAGAAATGTTCCCTGGCCCTACCACATGTGCAAGCCTACATGAAACCACCAAGAAGGCTCCCTCCCCCAGCTATCTTATTTAGCTCAAATTCAGCTGCCCAGCAGAACTGTTTCTTATCCAAGCCCTTAGAGACAGGAGAGGAGTGCAGAGATTTAATTATAATCTTTCTCTCTCTCCACCTCCCACAGTACATTAATGCTTTTCATTAGCCAAAGCCAAAACCTTGCTTTATAAGCTGCGAGAGCTGTCTTTTAAAAATAAGTCCAGCATTAAAAGAGTTCTGAATGGCAGTAACAGCAGCGTAACCCCTCGTCCACAGGTGTGGGAGATTCGCTGGAGGATTGCTGGTGGAGAAGCAAGTTTTATTTGAAAGACATCTGATTCCTATTTCTGTCCATTGGCTGATTACCCTTCGCATTACAGCACTTCTGTGCCCACTGACAATTTCACGTACTCATCCAAATGAATGAGAGAAAACCCTCGACATCCAGGAGCTCTGGATGATTTTTATAAGTATCCAGATGTTTAGACTTTTATCTGAAGCTTATCCAAAAAATATGAGGCCACTGCTAGCAGCAGCCTGACAAATATCCACAGCCATTTGTTCTGTGTGTAGGTCTAGTGCATACATTCATATGGACGTATCACTGGGTTAGGTACGTCTGTTGACCTCAGTGGTATAAAAATGCAGGCAAATCAAGAATGACATTTTTGACTCACAATTACAATGTGATTTGAGTGATTCAATTAAGTCAGTGTCTTCTATTCATGGAAAGGTTCTGGGAAAATATAAGACACTAAGTTAATTTTCATTACCTTACAGAATACATAATGTCGATTTTCATATCTGAAAAATAAGAGTTTATTTCCAATACTTCCTTGGAAGGAGACTACCCAGAGGTCAGAGAGCACTATGAGAAAGATGGAGACTGGTTCCTCACAGTGGCTGATTTTCTATTATTTTTCTTCTTTGAACCAAATATGGTATTTCTCCTCATTCCCTTGCTGTCTTCCAGTTTTAATGATATAAACAGGCAATCGGACCTCAGCAAATTACTTGGGTGGCTTCAGGGTTGTTTGGGTTTTGTTTATTCTTTTGTTTGTTTGGGTTTTTCTGGTGGGTTGGTTGGTTGGTTGGTTGGTTGGTTGGTTGGTTGGTTGGTTGGTTTTTATCTGGTAGCCCTTGGAAGCTCCAAGCAAGCTGTTGTGCCAACGCTGTGCATACATGTAGTGTGGTAGGAATACTCACGTGTGAAGAGCTGACAGCCTGCTTGGTGGAAAGACACAAACAAGCAGCAGAACTAATACCTGCCTGGTCAATAAAGGAGAAGTGAAAGTGGCACAGGATTACATGGATCACAGTTGTTGGTTACACAGATTAACTAGGCATTAAAGGCATCAGGAATAATAAACATCCTTCCAAGAGAAGGAGCTGCTATTGGGACGTAGGCTGAATTTAGCTGTTCCAACCGTAAACTGTTTTTGCCATAAACACAAAAGCACAAAAGCTGAAGGAGAGGGAGAAGGCCCTGGAAGCAGTCCCATGAACGGGACACGCTCAAGAAATTTTACACGGTTGACTGGGGGTTTTTCATGTACATTTTGACAGTTTCTTATCTTACATTTTAATAGGAAATCTGCTGAATGTCTAAAATGCCTTTTGGCAGTCGGACCTTTTGTTGCTGATCTCTGTGACTTAAAAACAGTTTAAACTACCAAAAAACTTTGGTGTGGATATGGTGTAGTGGATAGGTTTATTTGGTTTTTAAATGCGTTCTTTTGGATCACTTTTAATCATCACTTACATTGCATATGGCCATTTATGCATTGACAGGTTGATGGGGACTTTAATGTACATAAAACTTTCCCTGTCAGGACTTAGGCGTCTCTGTCAGATTTTATCCTGTAGTAGAGAGGGTTCATGTACAGTTGCTGACAGATAAAATAAGCTCCTCCAGCAGCTGCAGCTCTGCCTCCCACAGATTTTTTTGTCTGCTCTCATCCTGTGTCCCCAGTGAAGCGCTGAGGAAACACGGGAGGCTCTGCAGGGCTGTGTTGGGATGGGCAGGAGAGCAGCACCAGACCCACAAGGGGGATGATGAGTTTGTGTCACTGGGCCATCTCCTCTAGTCCAGTACCAACTCCTGTGATGTTTGGCATCTTTCTTTAGCTCTGTCTGCAGGAAAGGGGAAGCAATGAGAAAAACCTTGTTCTATTCTAAACAAAAATGACTTTCTAGCCTGGATTCCCGTGGAGAAACCTGAAAGGCAAGGAACTTACTTTAAAAAAATTTTTAAAAAAAACAACTTTAAATTTTAAATTCACAAATCATTAATTTTAAGGCTGTCCCACTATCTTAAGGGCCAGAACCATGAATTTTAAACTCTTGGGTTTGAATATGGGGACTCGCCCTCTGTGGTTTGGAGAGCAAGCACTAAGGTTTTTCACAAGCCTGGTGGAATCATGGAGTTCAGGTAGGTAGATATTATATCTAACATGAAAAGGTGTCCAGCATATGTCATTCCCACAGAAGCCAGTGAAAACTGCAAACACTCAGCTTTGAAGGATCAGGCCTTAATCAGTAATGAGTGTCCAGATCTATAAAAAATGTTTCCTAAGATACTTTTCTTCTGCAAGAAATTCCCTGTTGGCAAGAACATTTTCATAACTCCTTAAAGACTTATAAGGAACTGTGGAAGAAATAAAGTGAGGCTTTACTTATGGAAATCAGACCTACTGGAGAGCAACTGGAAATGTTTTTTATGAGTCTTTATAATGGAACTACAGTAGCAGTTCCATGTTGATTTTTATGCTAAGACCCCTTTTTTTTTTTTTTTCTTTTTCTTTTTTAAGCCAAATTTTTTTGCACCTGAAACTTCACGTGTGGTCTCCTGGCAAAGAAGAATGTTTTTGGAAAGTTTAAGGCTGATCTGATAAGCCTTTTTAAGTAAGGAGATTCGAAAACAGATATATTTTACTTCTAAAAAGTTTTCAAACCTTTCCTTGTCCATTTGGAAGTTGAAAACTGCTTACATTATAAAATTTCCATTTTGTTTTTATATTTGCCCGTAATGAGATACAGCTTATGGACATATTTTTTAGTCATTTCAGTGGTACCAACATTTGGATATTTGCTTAAGTCTTCTGCAAAGCTAACTTTGAAAAGTAGACTAAAAATAACGAAGTATGAGAGAGATTATATTGACAGAAGTCTGTCAACCAGGATGAGGATATAAAGCAGTGGACACAATAAAGTTTAATATACTGGAATCTTTGAAATAATTAAGTTAATTTGCATCAAAATTACCCTGACTTCCTTTCACGTTGATGATAAGCATTTTTGTAAATAATTTGCTCCAAGTCAGTTTAACCTAAACTACCGTTCATGTTTGATAACTGATTTCCAGTAGTAGCTGAGAACTGGCATGTGCCCTCACTGACTTGGGACACCAGTAGCAGTTCTTGTAGGGCCAAAATAAGAAATAGGTAGTGTCAATGAGAGCATCATGCTGAATTTTCACATGGACCTGTGAAAGTGGACAAAAATTAAAGTGATCCATAGCTGACAAACAGAATATTTAGAGTTACACTGAATATCACTGAAGAGAGCTTCAAGGCAGAGAAACTTCCTCCCTAGACAACTCTGGGAAAGATCACACAGTAGAGATCATAAAATCATAGAATCATTTCTGTTGGAAGAGACCCTCAGGATCATCAAGTCCAACCATAACCAAACTCTAGCACTACGCCATGTCCCTAAGAACCTTGTCTAAAATGTCTTTTAAACACCTCCAGGGATAGTGACTTCACCACTTCCCTGGGCAGCCTGTTCCAATGCCTGACAAGCCTTTCCGTGAAGAAGTTTTTCCTAATATCCAATCTAACCCCTTCCCTGGCGCAACTTGAGGCCATTTCCTCTCATCCTATCACTTGCTACTTGGGAGAAGAGACCAACACCCTCCATGCTACAACCTCCTTTCAGGTAGTTGTAGACAGCGATCAGGTCTCCCCTCAGCCTCCTTTTCTCCAGGCTGAACAGCCCCTGCTCCCTTAGCCACTCCTCATAAGTCTTGTGCTTCTTCTCTATTTTAAAATGCCTTTGAGTAAAGTTTAAGCAAACTGGTCATGGCGTTTTGATAATGGATATACTTGAACTTGCCTGATCACAGACACCACTGGATCTGGGGTCTCCTCATGACTGCTTACTCTGGACTTTTCTCCATGGCCATAACCAGGTTGTGCAACCCCTCAGTCTCACCACCCTTCCAGCATGCTGGATTGCTGACCCTTCCTCCTCCTTCTCAACATTTTTGATGGACACTTGAGTTGCAGCCCACAGAGACTTCATCTCAATTTCCATAAAGACTGCTTCTCGAGAAGTTCAATGGGTATTCCCACTTCATTTTTTTTCAAGACAAAAATTGTTGTAGGAGATAAAATAATTCATTTAATTTCTGAGAAGAGAGTTTTGAAACAACCTTCCTCCTGGCAGACAAGAAACACCTTTCCTTTCCATGTGCTCCCCTCTTCTTTCTTTCCATTCTCTCTTCCTTTTCCTCCTCCCTCACATTGATAAACCCATGCATGCTTATTTGCTTTATTGACTTTCTTCAGCAAAGAACTTTTCTTTCTTTTTTTTATACTGGTATTTTTTTATGCTTTCCCACATATTTTTAGAGCAATTTATATCCAGAAAGGAGCAGAAACATGAGGCCCCTCTTCTGATCATGACTTCATATCTATTACGCATGCAGCAGAATGTATATTCAGTTTTTTTCTGAATTACAAGATAGGAACAGACCTAATACTTTACCATGTGCAAATATGCCATACTAAGTAGGGAAGGAATTGCCTGCTTCTTCACTGTAAACCTTTGTCAAGATTTGATGAAGAGTGAACACAAGTGAACATCAGCAGAACTCCCCTCCCAGCTGTTCAGTCTCCATCATGAAGCTTTCTGGTTCTTCTGACTTCTCTCCGCAAGTTGCTCAAGGGACCTGGGGCTGTAGCTGCTCAAATTTGGCTCATTACACATTCTGTCAGGTCAAAACCTTGTTTCAATCAGAATGCAACTGCTGTAGGGTGAGATGCTATACCCAGGGTAACAATAACTTCAGCAGCTCTGTATTTCTGTTTCGGTGAAAGACCTTAGCCACCAAAAATAAAAGCAATGTTAGGCAGGCAGACTATAATGTAGTGAGTTGGCTTCTGATGCAAGGGTTCACTTGCACTCCTGATGTCAGTCATATAAATTCTGTGTTTCACAGAAGCTGAATAACAGCATTTTTTCTTTCTTATGCATCTTTGCATTTCTCATTCTAATAACTACGTGTAGCAGAAGTCTCAGTGACTAACACAAAAATCGAGGGCCGGGAGGAGGTGCAGTTTTTCTGGTGTAACTAGAGGTGAAAATCATGAGTAAGCTCATCAGAGCCAATTTTCATGTTTTACATAAACCTCTCAGCAGTATTCAATGCTTTTAGTAACTACTTGACTCTGATTTCTGGAGACTCACCCTTCTTTGCTAATCACGATTTCCAGGATTTGTATGTATACCTTGCAACAGACTGAGATACCCTTTTTATATCATGCTATTCGTGACGAGGCCATGCCATTCAATACATTCTACACAGCATTTCCTTTAATGCCTCTCAGTTTCATGTTGCATTGGTTTCAGTGATCTTGGAATCAGTTCTTGGAAAAGGGTTAGGAAGGCAGCACTGAGTTTATAGCTAGAGATAAGCTTAAGCTGCAATTGCTCAGTGTTTTTTTATGTAGGTTCCAGGGTGTAATAGCATCTAATAACTGGAGATAAAATGTCCTTCTGGGTTGTTTTTTGGCTGAAGTAATTCCTTATGTGGTGTTTGGATGGCTCCTTCAAACACATGATGCAGTTGTCTCAAGTAGTACAATTGTTGAGAAACAGTCGTTCTTAGACCACTAAGCTGTCCACAAGAGCAAATGTGGTGGTGGTGGTGATATATGAGGGCTTGGCTGTATTACCAACTTTCTCAGATTTTGATGGTTATATTGAGTTGCTAATCTGGTCTGCAGGTTTTATACATACATATTATGTATACTGTGTGTGTATGCGTGTATATGTGTATATACTCACGTTCTTTTCTGGAGGTTACCTTTTAGATGTCATCCATAGTGTCCAGGAAAATTATACTTGAATAGGCTATTGCACAGGGGGAGCACTAGCAGGGTAAAGATCATCAAATTTGTGGTAGGAATTGATATGGCAATCCAGGTTTCCAGTTCAAATGATGAACATGTCATCTTAGGTACAGGTTGAGCTTGGTGACAGAATTTATAAACTTATTTATAAATCCTTCTACAGGTATCCCATGAAAAGGCCAGCATCTTGCACGTCACCTTAACTCTCATGTCTCTGCTCATATTCTGGAGAAAATATGGGCTATTGAAATTAAAATTGTGAGTGAGGATAAAGCAAATAAGTTTTCCACTGCCCTCAGGATGATATGCTGTACACTGGTCCCATTCAAGTATATTCAAGTAGAGTTTTGATGCTCTCATGATCTGGGTTTTTGATTTACAAGCTAGTGATATGCTGCATAGCCAGAGAAGTATTGATGTGGAGGTGGTTTCTGTTATGTATTCTATGGCAGAAGACTGTTGTAGCTTGCAGAAAGTTATTACTAGAAGGTACTTAGTTAAGAAGGGGTGTTGGAGATGTTTCTGATTAACCTGGTAATTCTTCAGTACCAATCGCCTTGTCAGATAATATCAGTCTGCCTGGATTCCCTAATTTGTGTCTCTTTCAGTAGAACAACAGTGGATGAGATTCCAGGCTGTATAGCTTTTTTACCGTTGTTTGGGAAGTAACCTGAGGTTATTGTTGAACTCTAAGGTGAGGAGGCACATAGAATCATCCTTGACTTTCTCTTAGTAGCAGCAGATAGTTGTCCATTGTCCTCCTTGCCAGAGGTAGTTACTGAGGTTTAGGATTACCGTATTTCCTTCTCTGGGTTTTGACTTCACCACTGGTAAGCCACATCTGTGGGATCCAGTACTCAAGGGCTAGTCTTCTTCAAGGAAAGGAGGAGTGCTGAGAACAATACCATTTTAGGTATTTTGTGTGAGATTCATCTCACCAACTTCAGTTGTCAGAGAGTTTGATTTCTGCCATTCCAAAACAGGTTCACAAAGTAAGTGGGATCATCTTATCCCTTCTGTGTGCCTGCCTCTCTGGTTGACTCCACACAAAAATAGAAAAGCAGCTGAGATCACCCTTTGGAAGTGGAAAGGGGAAACCGTCATGTCCTTCAGGGTATGGACATGGCAAACTGTCAATTTATTGTGGTTTAACAACTTATTAATCATCTACCCAGCCATAGCAATTGATTGTGCGCGTGTTCCCAGCCCACCCAAGTTAAGTGCTCATTTTAATCATTCTCTAGGGACGCTCATTAGCCTGCGGTAACTTAATCAACTTGTCAGTATCTATTCAGACCTTAATTTCTCAAAGCACATGGTCATATTCAACAGCTTTGTTCCAGAAGGCCATCTAAATATTGGCTAATACTCTACACATAGACTGAGACACACAAAATTAAAAGAATGAGAGAATTAAGAGGTGTACAGTTTTTCTTCTTGTTCCAAGTAAAGAACAATGCAAATGTACAAAAGGAATACCATCTAACTTTCCTTTTGGTGTAAAGTTGACTTTCTGGAGGAAGAAAGGCAATAAAGCTATTAAAACTTTTTAAAAATCATAACAGTCACATGATATTTTTATTTGTTTTCAAACAGGAGCTGTGTGGCTCAGGGGAGGGACACGCTGACCTTTCACTTCTGTGATCTACAGTTCCAGTGCTGCTGCAGGCTTTAAGTGAAAATGAGCCTATTGGTCTCATCCAAACCCCAGCGCATGTTAGCCCACATTACAAAACACCAGAGAATTTGGCATGATCAGCAGTTTCTGCTCAAGAGAGGCCCAGGACTGTAATAGCTGAGGTGTTAGAGATCAGGGCTTGAGAATGTTGGTTGAATTATGTGGGAAAGCAAAATACTTGGTCTCTCGCTTTCATTAGGGCTGCATACACTTGCTCAAAATAAACACAGCATGTACAATAAAAAAAATATTTGTATCACACCAAACAATATTTATAAATAAAGCAAACAGCTGATTACCACGATTCATTCAAAGGTCACAGGCTGCTTTTTAAGCAGACATTGAGCTACACTGGTGAAGCAGTGTAACATCATTCTTATTTTACAGATGGAAAAACTGAGGCACACAGACACCTTCCCATCCAAGACCGCAGAGGAAATCTGTGGCAAGACCAGCACAGGCTCCTGATCACTGGAGTCTGCGTGTATCAGGGTTTGGGGAGGACCACAGAGTTCACTTGCACTCGCTCGCCTGTGGCAGAGCAGGAGCTGAAGAACATGCAAGCAAAAGGTCAGTGTATCCATTTCCTGAGCGACAAAGCTCCAGTCTGAAAAAAAAATATAAATGTAATTAAATATTCTGATTTTTTTTTTCAAATTTTAATTATTTCTTGACCCCAGAAGTCAGTTTTACACCAAGAAGAATTATATGCTACACACTGTTATTTACATAAATTTGCATTGTCTCTAATTTGGAAGGTTTAATAAGAAGAAAATCTGTAGATCACCAGAATCTCAGGCTGATGTTGTCCCCTTAGCACCATGTGATGACAAACTGTTGTAGCTGAAATAGGTGAATGTCCTCTTCTGCCTCTCTTTCCAGATTATTGTTTTTTCCTGAACTGATATACACATCACTTCCTCCTTACATCCTCTGAGCTGTAAACTAAATCAGACATTGTTCTGCGTCCTGGACTTTTGGCTATAAATGCAGGTGCTTGGAGAAAAATCAAGTGTCCAAGAGAAAGCAACCCAGACAAAGCAACACTTCTGTGCAGTGACAGAAGTGGCTTGCATGGGAGTGAACCCAGAGGAAAACCAGTCACTCCATGGCTGGGGACCTCCCTGAGTCTTCTGCAGGGCTGGAGACATCACCACATGTCCCCAGACTGTCAGTCCTGCAAATTATCTTCACCTCTCATTCCCAGGTGCCTGATCAAGTGCCTTGGTCTGCTTTAGGGGGCACCAGTTCTCTCCTCTACAACTTTCATACATTGAAGGTTGTCTTCTAACTTGTTGTTTGCTTTCTGCACAAACACTGTCTTATGAGTCTAGATCCCATGTGAACTCCTCTGCAGGTTCCTTAATTTAAAATAATGACTTGGACACTTGCCGCTTGCCACCCAGTTACCCTTCATTATGATGAATCCCATTAAGTGGAATTACTAGCCGAGGACACAGCCACTTTTACTAAGCACTAATCTGGTGTTTGCAACAGGATGGAGCTGCAGGACTGCTCAAGGTTTCCAAGTAACTCTGCAATCTTTGATCAGAGGACCATCCACTGGGGGCCAGAAAGGTGGGCTTTTCTTTAGAAATTGCACTGGACACCATATTTCAATAGTGTCTCTCATATGAGCTTTCTGCCTGCAAGGTATGGGACAGGAAGCAAAAGGGAGCCACAGAGGACTTGGTGCAGCAAATGTCAGGCTGGCTGTGGAGCGGATTCGGTCTCCAGCACGTATACTACTCCAGCATAGGTGTAGTAGTCACACAGCCACACAGCCACACAGCCTGAGCCACACAGCTCCTGTTTGAAAACAAATAAAAATACCATGTGACTGTTATGATTTTTAAAAAGTTTTAATAGCTTTATTGCCTTTCTTCCTCCAGAAAGTCAACTTTACACGTGATACTACTCCAGCTAAGAGTAGTATCTCTGGCTTGCAGTGTGAAGCACCAGCAGAAAATATTATGGGGGAGCCTCCAGGAAGAAGGCACATCAGAGAGAAGTCACCCTGTGACAAAGTTTCTTAGTGTTGAAACATCTTACCAACTGTGAAAGCCAAAGTGCAGTGGTAGTGTTAATGCTGCTCAGGTTAAATAACCCATTTTCTTCAGATGACCCTGGGGGAGTAGAACTCAGTTTGAACTAAAAAAAGTTTCCCAAAGGTGAGTTCATAGATCACAAAATGTGGTGATGGAAAGAATCTATTCAATCATCTATCCCATCTCTCTGCCAGTTCAGAATTACTCCCCATGATGTTTTTAACATAACTGCTTTTCTCATTAAAAATAAATAAATAAATAAATAAATAAATAAAAATATAATTTAAAAAAAAAAAAAAAGTTTGGGGGGGAGAAATACTCAGTCTATGAGATTTTCTATCAAAAACTGTTTAATTTCTTGACTAATTCTAGTGAGTGCTGCTACTTTGTTCAGAGTAATTCAGTGTGTGCCAGGATGAAGGGTAAACTAACATTTTCTGGAGGGATCCTTCCACCATCTGCAATATGCAGCAGTTGGAAAAATACTCCCAATATTTGGGTTGCATCTGCATTTTCTTAACTGTATTCATTTTTTCCTCTCTTTGAATAAGACTGAGGAGCTGTTCTTCCATGGTACTACTTTATGTGGTTATGGACCACTGGAAAGTGCTAGAAGTCCCCTGTTTCAAATATTACATGCAGATCGAGGCACACCTTTACTAAAATAATGGAAATAAGCCATGGATCTAAGAAGCGTTTTGGACAGTGCAGTTATGAAAGATATCATCCCATTTCACCATGGGGAAGAGGAGTACAAAGTCTCTAACTGACAATTCCACGAGTCTAACATTTTTTTCCCCCCTGAGTTTAATTTATGTTCTTATGTTGCAGAATCTGGATCTCTTTTAAATGTCTGGTTTGACACTGCAGCCTGTTTCACCCCTATCACAAATTTCTTATTGCTTTCTCAGAATCCAGGTGTCCTGAGGAGCTTGCAGGGCTCCTTGGTGATGTGGGTATTTGGGACAACATCGTCCATGCAAAAAAAAGTTCAGGAAACTGAAGACGACACATGTATTACTCAGAATATCCTGTTAACAAAGGTGAATGGTAACCCTTGTAGGGAGGAAGACTTGTCTCTGCTCACTCCGACATTGATGCTGCAGTGGGGATGGGCATCAGGAAGAGCCTGGCTTTGTATGGAGTCCACCCATTTAGGCTTTGGGACACCTCAGCCCGTGTGACAGACACTGCAGCCACTTCCACACTGCTGAGGTGTGAAACACTGGTTGTCAGTGTAACATCAGAACTGACAAAGCTGTATTTTGTCAACCTATAGTAACAAAAATCAAAAGGTATTTGTTCTGCTTATCTCTTGCATTCCTCCCAGTGAAATGGAAGAATGTGTACAAAGTGTCGTGCAACAAGCTGTCACATCAACTTCAAAAGCAATGCCCCACACAAGCAAATTTCCCTACTATACGGTCTTCAGATTTAAGATTATTTAATCAAAGGTGGGAGGATGTAAGAGATTGGTGCTGTTTATTTTGTTGTTGTTTGTTCTTTTGTGTTTTGTTTTGTTTTTTTCCAAAGAAAGTACTTCAGCTGTTTCCAGAATGGGCCTGAGTTTTGACAGCAGTATCTACCCACAGACACAAGGTATGAATTACTTAATTGTCTGTGAAGATTACAGGAGCCTTGTCATGTCTGACTCATTGGTAGCTATTTAAAAAGGAAAACCAAAAATTATTTGCAGGTTCTTTCGGAAAGTGGGCTATTCTAACTTTCCTTCATGTGCACATGGGTACTGCCATGTGTCTCCTGGCAGTACTGTGCCCATCCACACTGGTGTACAGCGCTTGGGCATCAGAATGTTAATAACCTTCCAAGAGACAGTGCAAAGAAATTGAAGAAAAGCTGGAAAATGTGATTTCCTGGGGGCAGGAGGACAAAAGAAGCAATTCAAGTATTTGGGTTAAAGGCTATTACTGTAGTACTAAGCATCTTTTCTTCATCTGATTTTATGTAGAAAACTTTCAGCATTTTCAGAATTGGCATTAAAATGAGCAAGACCAAATAATACTCAATTTTGTGTAGTCTCATACTGCTGATAATTGTTGAGGCCCTTTGTGGGATTCTGAACACAAAACTTACCTGTTGGATGTCATGGAACAGCAAAAGGGGCATAGCCTTGCTGATGAACCTACAATTTTGCACCAGTTCTAAGGCTCTTCTTCACTGGTATATTTTTTTCCTCTTCAGAAGAGGTAGATGTTATACTGGTACATGTTACCACTAGTGAAGGCAGAGCTACACTTGTGGTGTCACCAAAGTAACTGTGATTAAAAAAAAGAAACCTGTCTCTTTACATAGTTATAGTGGTACAAAAACTTCCTATTTATAGAGGGGGCATCATTCAGAAATTGGGCTGAAAGCCTCAGACAACCCCTTCTTGAGATTTCCAGTGCTTTGAGAGCTTTGCGAATATTATGTCTGAAAACAGTCTTCCTGTAGTATTTTGAGTTATTCCCCTTTCAGTCTCAGTACATAGCATGGAAGTGAGCAGAAGCTTCACAGCAAAAAGAAATAGCAATTGTTTACTTAATTATTGATCCTCTGAAAAAGCTTGGGGGGAAAAAGCACAGATGAGTTTCTCTCCTCTTCTCATTTTCTTCTTCTTCTTCTTCTTCTTTTCTGTTCTCTCCTCCTTTCCTTTCCTTTCCTTTCCTTTCCTTTCCTTTCCTTTCCTTTCCTTTCCTTTCCTTTCCTTTCCTTTCCTTTCCTTTCCTTTCCTTTCCTTTCCTTTCCTTTCCTTTCCTTTCCTTTCCTTTCCTTTCCTTTCCTTTCCTTCTTTCCTTCTTCCCTTCCCTTCCCTTCCCTTCCCTTCCCTTCCCTTCCCTTCCCTTCCCTTCCCTTCCCTTCCCTTCCCTTCCCTTCCCTTCCCTTCCCTTCCCTTCCCTTTCCTCTTCCCTTTCCTCTTCCCTTTCTTCCTTTCCTTTCCTGCCTCCTCCCTCGCTCCTCTCCTTCCCTCACCTTACTCCATACTCCTGCTGCCGAATCCCGCCCTCCTCGGCTCCCAGCCCTTCTCACTCCCCAAGGCCGCATCACTTTTTCCGCTTTTAATTCCTCCCACCTTTGCACGCACCCCCACCTCCCTCTAGTTTTCCTTCGGCCCCGCCGGCAGCCCCCCCCTGGCCGCCTCGCAGCGCGCACGGCGGTGCTGCCGGGCCCGGCCCCGCTCCGCTCCGCGCCCGCGCAGCCCCGTGGGCGACTCGAGAGCGCCACCCACTGGGAGGCATCGGGAACGGCGCCCCCGCGTAGCCCGTGCGTCTCGCCTGAAATGGCTCAAAGGCGAGGAGGGGCTGCGCTGCTCCGGGCGGGAGGGACAGCCGAGCCCCGCCATGGTCTAGGAAGTCTAATGCGTTCCGGAGTCGCTGGCGCTTCCCCCGCACCCCGTGCCCGCCACCCCGGGGGACGCAGCCCCGCGCTGCGCCCGGCTCCACAGCCCAGTGTGGATGACACTGCCGGGACTCCTGGGCTCCGCTGCAAGTTCCTGCTGTTTTTCTTGTGTAGGAACAAGGTTGCATGGATCATTTAAGTTACACGCATCCATGTTGCAGTACTGTGAGCTGGGCTGCACAGTGAAAAGTTGGTAAAAGCCCAAGCACTCTTGTTTCAGTCCAGGTTGGGGCACTGAGATCCTTCCTGGGTTGTCTGTTCCTACGCACTGGCTGAGCCCAGACCCAGCCTTTCCTTGCCCATGGGAGGGATCAGCCCAGGGGACACAGCAGGGCCAGGGCTTCAGGGAGGACAAGGAGAGGCACCAAGGGCTCTGGCTGCTGAGGTGCTCTCGGGCTGGGCCCACCAAATGGGTGGCAGCTCTCAGCTGTCATCTCTGCATGCCACACCTCCTCCACGGCAAAACAGCAATGCCTCCCACTGCTTCCCTGACGCTGAACAGTGGGCAGCAAACACATAGATATGTGCTGAACTAAATATCACGTAGCTGCTCATTTGGTGAACACTGTCCATTCTGTGCAGACAGTGGAGCAGGAACCTTCAGATGAAGATTTTGTAATTGTGGAGTGAAAAGCTTTCACATTATGCCTGTGCAAAATGGAGCGAATGGAAAACTGAACTCTGACAACTCTTATTTCTATTGCTTGCTTAATGCCACTACCATGGCAGGGCTCTTTGCACGCTGTCCTTCTGTACTGACCACAAACAAATAGAAGAGAGAAACCAGAACATACTGTGGTGAGGTGCAATCATAAAATAAGTTTTCCTAGAGCAGTTTTGGATGCTTTGCATGACATATTTATAGCACATGCAAATTTGCACATAACTAAACACAAATTTAGCAATCCCTGAATTGTCTGGATAGGCTCAAATGCCAGTGACTTCTAAGAAATGGTATACTCTGCTTAAAATTGTTAAAAATACTCAATTTCTAGCTGTGGTGGTCCATCAGATATTGCACGTTTAGCCTGGCATTGATCTAGGACCAAATATTTGGAGTTGGCTGTGGAGGAAACGTGCTTTAATGTTTGACAAATAAGCAGCTGTGCCTATTTGAAGCTGGTCAGAAGTTTGGAAGGTTAAAGTAGTCCCAAAATAAGGATTCATGAGTGCAGGTGCACTGCTCAAAGGTGAATGACAGCTGAAATTTATTACAGGGATTTAAAATAGGTTACCTAGATGATAGAACTGCTCAAAGCAAAAACAAACACCTGGAAAAAAATGTCCTAGACTTCTTTCCTATTTTAAATCTCAAGCTATTTCAAGCAACTAAAATAAAATGCAGGGCAGTTAGCGTGGTTTATTTAGGAAAAACTACTGAAAAATCATTAACATTTTTTTCAAATTTATTTTTTCAGTCTTGAGATTTCATCATTATTTAGTTTTTGGAAATGAAATAGTTCTACACATGCAATAAAAAGGGTGTGTGTGTGTGTGTGTGTACATTTTTATTACCTTACTGTAGTTTTCCTGGACTACTTTGCCCCATTTGTTAACATGAGCCTCATGTGCTGAGTGTAATGGGAAAATACTTTTACCAGATAGAATCATTGATACTTTCATGCTCAAGGTTTCTTTGCCAGTTCAGCTTCTTATTCACTAATTTCCTGATATAGCAAGTGTATCTTGTGCTTTAAACCTGGCATGCTGGTGGGAAACATCCTGATCCATTAGATGCTACTGTAGGAAGACCCAGCTGAAACAACAGAGTACACATTCAAGCAAGGGCTGCTCACATGAGTAAGGAATTGAGTCATCTGAGCCCAAAAAGACTGGTAAGGAGGAGGAAGCTGTTTCATCAAATGCCTGGTAGCAGGAGATGTAAATACATAACCCATACAAACAGGCTAATTTTGTGGATCATATGCACAGCAGTTGTGCTAAATTGGGTGGTGTTATTTGGAACGCACAACAGAAAAGAGAAGATGCATATGGAGATCTCTGAAACACAGATGCTGCAGAGCAGGATTTTGGGGTGGGTATATGAAATCACAGAGGTGCGAACAGTGTTAGTCCTTCACCTGAACCCAAAGTAGAGTATCTTAGCATAAAAAGTGAGCTTTTATAGGCGTAGAAACAGCACATGTGACATGCAAGCTGGTGACATAGCGTCATAGAATAGTTTGGGTTGGAAGGGACCTTCAAAGGTCATCCAGTCCAACCCCCTGCAATGAGCAGGGACATCTTCAACTAGATCAGGTTGCTCAGAGCCCTGTCCAGCCTGGCCTTGAATGTCTCCAGGGATGGAGCATCTACCACCTCTCTCTGGGCAACCTGGGCCAACATTTTACCACCCTCATTGTAAAAAATTTCTTCCTCGTGTCTACCCTAAATCTCTCCTTTTAGTTTAAAACCCATACCCATCATTGAGGAAGGGCAGCCATTTCTGGGCAGCAGGTTACCTTGCACCATCCTTGCTTCCCATGTCAGGGGCAGGAAGGCACATTTCATTCTATTATCTCGGATTCTCTGATTTTTGACTGCTGCACAGCAGACAAGACACACTGCAGAGAGCAGCTTGCACCCCAGCTCAAGGGCTGGTCACCATGGTGGGAGTCCACGAGCCACAAGGCCAGGAGAGCTGTGAATCCCCACCCAAGAGGCATGCCCAATGCTCATCATATCTTCTACCATGATTCGTCTTGATTAATGTATGATGAAACGGGACCTTTAGCCTCAAGCATGCCAAGGGGTAACTTGATATCAATGTGCATCTGCACTGGTCTCCTGAAAGTGGGTGAGTTGCACATTTTGCAATTAGGATGAGTTAATTGTATGTGCACAGACAGTTGCCACAGCTCAGCTGATGGGTGGTAACTTATTAGACCACAGTAATGTGAACACTTCAAATCATGAAACCATACCCATGGAGTTTGCAGGCTCGGGGCCTGAGAACACACTGCCCTGCCGTTCCATTGCACCGTCATCTCAAGGACAAGGAGAGGAGTTGAACACCTGTGATGTATAATCTGATGCAAGATGAAGTTTCCCAAGAGATTCTAAAATTTCTAGCCAGAATTTCAAAGAATTTAACACTGTTTTCTTTTTAACTGACCTTGACTTAAAATATTCATTTTAAGTGAGAATGTTTAGGAAAGAAAAAGTTCTGGAAATTTTCAGCATAAACACTAATTCTTGTAAAAAAACATGAAGAGTCATATACAGAAGGTATAAACTTCCCCTAAGTCTCTGGGTCTATTTCTTACCTGCAATGGATCTCTGCAGGCCTAGAGCCATCCAGAAGGGAACCTGTCCAATTTGGTGAAACTGTGGCCAGAGTATTTTTTAGATGTAATGTACTTTTAATCTACAGCACTTGCTGGTTTCTTAGAAGCTTGAAGAGAAAACTACCTGCCAAATGTTTTTGTTCCTTTGTACTTGGTCATTAGCTCTGTGCACACACATGTGACTGGGCAGAGAGAGTTGAAATCAGCCTGTTTTGGTTTTTTTTCAGAGCCTTTCCAGTGGCAACCCTGTCAGCAAACACTGATGATGTGAGCTTTGACCTGGTGAGCATAGCCCAGATTCTGGCCCTGGTGAAGTCAATGGGATCTTGCAGAGGATCTTCAGGATTTCAGTGCACTGAGCTAGATATGAGGGACATAGAAAGTCCTTGGGGAAGTTTGTCTTTTAAATGACTTTTAAATTAAACCGGAGATAAAACTGTTTGTGCCTGGGGCTAACTCCCTGCTGAAGGAACTGGAACACAGACCCTGTAATAGGGTGCTCATGTGTGAGAGCAGAGTGAGCAAAACTAGTAGAAGCAACTGTAGAAGCTATAGTAGATACACACACTAATATCTTTGTAGGGTTGGGTATAACACCTTTGTGTGCATCCCCTCTGTTTGTTGCTGCCTGCTGTTATGCTCAGTGTTACCCTTGAGAGCACAATGTTTTGGCAGACACCATGTTCTGCTCTCAGCAGAGCCCTTTTTCCCCTCTTCCCTTGAGGGAGTCACACTTGAAAGAAAGAACGGGAGAAAAAAAAGGGGAAAAAAGGAGATATCTGGTTCTGGCCCAACTTTCATGTTTTTTCTTCCCATTTCTAAATGAATTCTAAGATGAGACATCCCAGGCAAAATTTCAACCCAGGGCAGTTGTCTGCATTCACGCTAAGAACCAGTGAAAAAGTGTTTTGAGGTAGCCTTAATTATAGCTGTGAGAATGACACCAGTGTAACATTTAAAGTGTGAACATAAAATATGGCAAATCAATCAGAGTATGGAACCACACTCGGAAAGTATTCAGTAGATGATGTTCACGATCACACGTTAAAAAAAATTAAAAAAGAAAAAAAAATTACATGTGGAAATTCACTCCTCCAGCCAATGGAAAGAGATACTTTTCTATCTCATAGTCTACATAATTCCCTCACCTGCTGCCCAAATCACAGTTAAAATGAGCTTAATTTATCCCTTTGAAAAAAAAAAAAAAAGTTTTACAAGCCGTTATTCCTGTTCAGCAATCACAGAGACGTTAAATCTTACTGCAAAGAGGGGGGAAAATGCCTCTTCTCAGCATTACAGCTGCAGCTGTTTGACAGAAATAAGTGACTTCATAAACCCTCCTGATTTAGCAGCAGGAGAGCAGAGTTTTATGCTGTCTGCTGCACAGTCACGGGGGCTGAGAAAGCTCTGCAATCTTCACAAATGTTTCACCTCAGTTTATAAATACCTTGCTTCACCGTGTTAATGCCTCTTTTGCTTTGCTTTCCATTCACCTCCACTAGATCATCTACCAAGACCTTTTATTGCTTTTAAGTGACTGATCCCACTGGTCCCACATATTTTTCTTCTCTCTTTTTTTTTTTTTTTTTTTTTTTTTACTGGAAGATACCACACCTTCACCTTTCCATTGGTTTGTTGGCTTCTTACTCTTACAGTAAAATGCAGTAAAGATTTAGCAGGCTGTCTTTATTTGAAGCATAATCAGGCCATATACCTTCTCATGAAAGAGCCCATACTTAAACACTATATTTTCTCTGTCTCTCTCAAATATCCACTCCATAAAAAATTAACTGAAAACACATTTTCCTGAGCTGTGATGAAAACAGGGAGATTTCTGATGGTTGTCTTCTCAGTCTCCACCTTTCTGTATTCATTTTGAGACCTTATTGTTTAAGAATGAATTCCTGTTCCTCCAGATCAACTTCTGAAGATGTTCCCAGCTCATATTAACATGACTTCAGTATAAGTTTGATGTGAGAAGGCTATTCAGTCCTTTGCAGGAACACCGTCTCTATTGGGAAGTCTTCACTGATGTAAAGTCAGCAGGAACTCTTGCTACAGTAAAATATCCAGGATTCACCTTTCAAGTTATCTCTTATCTTTATAGGATGATTACAGCTCATAGGCCTTGCTGTTCCTTGGCCAAGCAGCCTGCTGTTTCACATTGCCAGGAGATTTTGGAGGATTTGTCTCAGGGCAAATCGGACTGAGATACAAGAATCTGAGGGGAAAACTGCCAGCGAACAAATGAGTTTCTCAATGATGGTCTTCAAACACTGCTGGGCTTCATGTAAGTCTTTCTCAAATTGTTGTCCCTCTCTTTGCAAAGCCATACGACTACAGATGTTTCTAAACTCAATGCTATCCTAAAAGCAAAAGCAGAAAGAAGTGAGTGAAAAATAATGCTCCCTAGGCTTTATAGGCATGATTTTCTAAGCAGAAACTTCATAACCACGAAAGTTCATCTCTGATTTACTGTGAAACATCTTTAGTTTTGAGATACCTGTAATGTAACCATTAAATAGTGCTGCAAGCCATCTTGGCAGGAAGCCTCGGGTAGCAGTTTCACCTGCTCACTTTTAAGGGGCACTTTGTTCCCCAGGCATCAGCAATATTTCATTTTTTTCTTTTAACTCTTTCTACCAGACAGAGCTTTACTAGTTGTCCTTATGCAAGTCGACTCCCCCTACCCTGATGGGTCAGGGGAGGGCCTCAGGGAAATGTTGTATCCAGACTTGAAAGCTCCCAATGAGTCCCAAAGGGACTTTGTGAGAGCAACCCTTGCTGAAGCATCCCTTCCATGCTTTGTCCTTCATCTGTGAGGTGACTGGGGTCACCTGCAAGGCAGGTGACCTCAGCACCTCTTCCAGTTGCACATCATAACAAATGATGAAGCCTTCCCAGACCATCAGACGTGGCATGGCCTGCAATGTGAGAAGTGCTGCTCTGACACCTGCCCATGCTAGGGGAAATGCTCTGCATGGGGCAAATGCATTCCTTAATCCAGTCAAACCAATGTCATATGTTACAGCTCATGGAAACCCCTCCTGATGTTTTTAGGAAAAAGCTAAGTGGAGCCAGTGCCCCTCTAAGCAACTATAGTGCTGCTGGCTGTAGGACCTTGTCTAGGGCAAGGGCAACATTCTGCTGCCATTGAGCTGGGCCAGCAGAGGTTTGTGAGCACTGTAAAGTGGTGCACATCTACTATGCACATTTATACAAATACTAAAAAAAACACGTCCCCCTCTACCACCGTCTGCTCCTACCTCTCCTTAAAAGAGGAGTAGGAGCAGATGGTAGAAGCAGAGTTTTAACTCACAATGGTTCCCCCAGCCTGGTTTACTCTAGGAAGTGGTTGTGTCCACACAAAGGAAGGAGGACCTCAATGGTGCGAAGGAGCACGTGGAGGTCAAGAGGACAAGACATCCTCTTCTGGAAGCAGAATTAGCCTCTGTCATCATAAAATTTATGTGCAAACATGGTCTTGGTCACAACCTATGTCTCTGCAGAGTCCCACATGCAATGAACACTCCAGGACAAGCTATAGGGGATGGATCAACCTTGTTCCATAGCATGTAGTACACACCAGATTTTGGCAGCTCTTGCCTCCTTCACTTGATATATTTACTCTGTAAGTAACAGCCCGTGCTTTTAGCTGTGAGAAAATTGAGTTTTAATGTTATTCTTAAAAGTATGAAGGTTCAGACTTGTTGTTGGTTTTACCTTTGTTATTAAAAACAACAGAGAAACCAGTTTTAAAACTCCATTTCACCTAGACAATCCCAGCTTCGTAATGGTAGCAACAAAAAGGGTTTGCATTTGAAGGATTAAAATGTGGTTTAACATCAAAACCAGCGCTGAATGACTGCCCCAGATAGAAGATGGAAAGTAGTAATTACAAAAATACCAAAACTAGCCATCCAGCACCATTCTTGGACCCTTAGGTATTGTACAATAGCAGTTGTGGGTCTGCTGTGGGCAAGGTGAACTCATCGCTCTGGTACGCCCCTGTGCCAGAAAGCCAGGGAGTCCTGAGGTTAGCTGAAAAGCAGTCTTTTTCACATATATTTCCAAAGTTTCCTTTTTCAGAAAGATTTTGATGTTTCCTTTGAAGGTCACCTTTCAAATCTGTTCTGTAAAGTTGCCTTAGGTATAAAATCCCTACTCAAATATATTAAAAGGTCAAATAAATTGCACTAAGTAAACAAGTTAGCTTTGCTAGCTTTTGCAGGTGTCCAGCACATGGCAGCCTTAGGATACATGACAGAGAATAAAAACTTGACTTATCTCTCTCCTTTCAGTAAAAGTGAGCAGTAACTAACTGAAGGAAAAGCAAAAGTTTCAGACTAAAAATTCTTTCCATTTTAACTTCAGGAAATAGGGCCCTTGTGAGCTGAACTGATAGAGAGCAACAGTTCCTGCCGTACTTTGCCATGTAAGTGAAGATAACAGAAATATTTGCAGTGATTTGATTTCAAGTGTTTTCAATTGCAAGACAGGAGCAGATCCTCTCTGCAGCTTTCATTTGTCCATATGTTTAGACAGATGAGTTAATAAAGAACCTCCCCCAGAATAAAAACAGCATGGCCTACTAGTTTCAAGGTTGTCTAATTTATGGCTTAAATTTTTCCACTGCTCTGTGTCTGTTTCATGCAGTTGTCACTCAGTGGTAGGCTGAAGTTTCAGGATGTTTCTGATGGCTCAGCTTTTATTTTTGAACCTTAACATAAAATTGATACTATCCACCAAGTTGCTTTGCACTTGTGAAGAAGCCGCTTTTATAAAGGCTTCCTTAGAGAAGACACAAACTGCTTTCTTCCATCTTTTATTTTACTCAGAGATGCCAACCTGACCCTTCAAACAGATTCCTACAGCTGGCTCTTACAGACCTTTTTCTTCAGCACGCTCGAATTTTAGACCTCAGCCCACTGCCAACCCTCAACATTTTTTCTTAATCTCCATGTGGCCTGGTAGACAAAATTTCCACTGAAGGCAGAGTGGCAGTGGTGGTGCCCTGGTCCAGGTGCTGGATGCTCTTCATGATTGGCGGGCCAAAATCTGGGAGTCAGGGCTGGAGTGCCAGAGCTCCTAATGTCCATTCCTGGTAACTTAGCGCCTCCACCCCCACTGACCTATTTCTTTTTTTTCCAGTATATATTCTCAGGATAGGTCAATTTCTGGAGCAATAAAATGGTCATTTTAGAAAGTGATTCTTATGGCATTCCTTGGGCATGTGAAAGTCTAAGCCGGAGCTTTGTCTCAGAGGCTCTGCCTGTAGTCAGGTGGGAGCAACAGGAACAGGTTATCTGACCGATCTTAGATGGCTCTTATAGGATGAACTGAATCTGGAGTGCTTCTTTCTCTCTTGTGACCCTGAAGGGAACACGGCTTGAGTAGCTTAGTCTTTGAGAAACCTCTGTGGGACAGGTAAGACCCTTCTCAAGTCTGTATCCATCTCTCACCTGCTGTTTTCTAAAACAGTTGCATTTGGAAGATATCTCCTAAGACATACACCACCGAGAATGGTGGAGTTGTTAATAATTTATTGTGAAGTTGCTGTTCCTGTGGAAAAAAATATCCTCTAAGCCCCTAGTGTAGTTCATTCTGCGGTTTGCTGCTGCAAGGCATCTTTCTTACACAGCAGGTGTGAATGCACGTGGAGTGCAGCGCTATCATATTAATAAAATGGAACTGCCTAAGTATATTTCCTCTGAGCTTCCAGAAATATCTTGGAGGCAATTCCTCACTTGAAGAACTTAAAATTGTCCATTTGTCAGTATTTTAAAAAATATCCACACAAACAAGTATTGATGCCTATGGCTTGCAAATAACTTTATGGAGGGTGAGGCAATTTTTTCCAGGATCACTCTTCATATTAATTACTGTAAAAAATGAAGATTCAAAGCTATTAGTTTCAGGAACAACTTCATAATATCAGTGCCTGCAAAATGAAAAACGTGCATGCTGGCACATTTGTTCACATTTGTTCAATCCATGGTGGCAAGCAGGGACTATGCTGCTGTTTTGCTTTCTAATGAAAGCAATTTATCTCATTTCCATCATCCCTAAGCCATTATTTATGAATCAGTCTTCAGTTCTCTCTCATAGGAAGAGCAAGTTGCTTTGGTATTGAGAACAAATCTCTGATTTGTGTCAGGAAAACAGAACCAGAAAACAAGCTTATTAACTACCATTACAAATGTCATCTAGCAACAGCCACCTATTCCACAGTCCTCCCCCAAAATGCACAAATCCCCCAGGTGAAGTGCTCTGGGCTTATGCTGTGCAGAGCAGCTGGCAGAGATTCCTGGCTGCACCAGCCCCCACTGTTCTCCTGAGGAACAGGCCATCTCCAGGTATTCAGCTCACTTGTGGCCAAAGTCAGCAATGTCTGATTGTTAGGCCTGCAATAAACTTGTGGTTTCTGTTTTGTTCCCCAGGGATGGGTCTCAATATAGGAGGAAAACAAAGCCTGCGGCTGGCACTGCAGTGGGCAGGCTCAGCAAAGGCAATGTACTGTCCCCCCGCCTGCCTGCGAGAACCCCGGCAGGGCTGCCATCATGCCATCCCTCAAGTCCCGGTGATGTGACTCACTCTTGGTACAAATTAAATGCCACTGGCCTAATTTCACAGCAACTGCACTGTTTCACCCCGACAGGAGATCCAGGCAAGGGGTCTACAGGTGCATGTGCAGGTCTGCTGATGCTGCTCCTTTTGGCTAGAAGTACCAAGCCTGCTGCCTCAACCTTCTTCTTCTACTGCACCAGGCAGAGCAGCAGCACCGTAGCACAGGGGCAGGAGAAACTTGCACAGTCAGAAGTTTTTTTATTATCCCGCCCTGTCAGTCTGGCACCCTTTAAGGACACTATTTTCTTTTCCCCCTTAAAGAAAACACCATGACTGTTTTGCAAATGGGATGGCTATTTTAACTTCTTAGCGTGATTTATGTTCCATTCCCCACTGGCTGCCGTTGAGATTGGGCCAGTCCAATCTGCCACACATTTCTGATTTAATACTGTCTTCGTGACCCCTTGGTAATTTCGGCACAGGAGGCAGGATGTTATCAAAAAGCTGGAGTAATGCATAGCTGCACCTGAGCACAGCCAGGGCAAGCTGCACGCTGCTATTTTGGGAAGCTTTTATACCTTGTATTTTTCCGTTTCCAATGCACTCACATTGCTGCTTAAAATATAGAATCTCTGTTAAAAAAAATAAAGAAAGAAAGAAAGAAAAAAAAAGCCATTCTGTTCACCTTGGCAGTGTGTAATTACAGGAGAACGAAAACGCGGACATTATTGCAGGGCATCTTTGCGGAGGAAAAAGGGGCAAGGAATTTTCCTGTGAGCGTGATGTTGGTAAACAGCTGATTAGGCAGTGGGTGATGTGGCCGCTTGGGTCTCAGGATCGGGGACAGGGGCCCCTTGCTCTTCTCTGTCTTCATGCAGACCCTTTCCCTAGGCAGTCTCTTTGCAGTTGTACACCAGGCAAAATCAGTGACAACACACTTGCTTTCGCTAGTGAAGGATTCGCTCCCAATTCTTGCCAGGCTGTCACTTTTCATCAGAAGTTCACCCTTTAATTGCTGAGGACTAGCAATGACTAACAGGTACTGGGGCACAGCAGAAAGCATTGTTCCCAATACCTACAGGGGATGGGCTACTTCAGTGTTGTCCTTCCCATACCTTCAATCTATTTTTTTCTTCAAGCCTATGTCTGTCTGTTTTGGGACCATTTTATAGGGTGATTTTTTGAACCAGTTCAGCTGATAAACCAATACCATAAACCAACGAAAGGAAAACAAGGAACAACCCCAAAACAAATGGAAAATGGGAAAGTTGGGATTATCAAGAAAAAACTGAAAGAGACATAATCGTAGCAATTAATGAAACATATCAAATAATGACTACTAGCGTGTCTGAGGGTCTCTGAGCCATAAACTCAGAGCTTTCCCTCAAAAACAGTGACTGGAAGGACATGTTTCCAAGGGCTGCCATTTTGAAGGGACTTCGTCCAACTCATTGGCTTACAGCTTATTTTTAAGGGCTCGTTCATCTGAATTTATGAGCAGGTTGTAATATAAATGGGTCCCTTGAAATCCAATTTACTTCAAAATCAAATCTGCAGCAATGAAACTACTCACAGTTAAATGGGTTGCTTATCCATGATGCAGGGTCTGAGGAAACCTACTGCAGAATTTATGTAACCTCATTCTAGAAAGGAAGGGGGAGAAGTCCCAGAGCTCAATGGGTCATGATAATGGGTTTTCAATGAAAAAAAGGACCTAACTTAGCTTCAAGTAGAACAGGAAAATCAGAATCCAAAGTAGACTGTATTCCCAGTGGTATCTAAACACATGCTTTCACACAAACAAATATTAAAGTAGTTCTGGGAAAGAAGAGGAAGAAAGTAAAGCCTTCATTGAGGTGGCTGTAGTTCATCAAGCTAGCATTTGTTTGTACAAAAAATAAATGTCATTTACCTTACTTATTTTAAATTACAAGCAATTAAGAAGTCCTACTGGAAAACTGGTATTGCAGAGGTCCAACCTGTCACTGCAATCTCATTTTTGAAGAATAGTGTCTAATAATTTCAGCTGATTCTTAACATACTCTTTTTTTCATGTCATGCATATCTTCCAATATCTCCCCACCCATCTCCAGGTGAATTCATTCCTAGTGGACTCTTAGATGGATATTCCTGGAAACTAAAAGTATTTGGACCCACATGTTCAAAGGTTGCCTTTGATTCTTGGTGACTGAGTTTATGACTGAGTTGCATCTTGACTTGATGTAGCTTGGATTTGATTTTTAACAAACTGTGAACAATCTCAAAGCCAGCTGGACTCAGCACATTGACCAAGCACCCATTAAAACAGTATCTTGCAATGTCTCAAAGCCATCACCAAGATACTGAGAAACCTGAAGTCATAGAAAAATATTGATCACCAATATTTATCCACCAGATGAGACTTTAAGTGGTTACATCTTTGCTGCTTCAGTATGCCCCAGCTTCCCACGTTGTGCTGGTCTGTGCTGGGAAGGCTGGCATAAAAGTAGAAGAGCAAATCCTAGTTTCAGCTCAGCTGACCCAGAAATTAGTTTCAACTAATAATGGGGGTTCTGTGGCATGCATCTTTGCTACTAAAATTTGGATAAGAACTGCCATCTTGTTCTACATGGTACACCCAAAAATAATCATAAGGTAAAAGTTTTGGGGCAATGTCAAACTGACTTAGACATGACAGCTAAACTCATGAATTGCAAGCCCATGCCTAGGCTTTTTCTTAGACTTCTTCCTGGGATAATATGCATAGCCAGTGCATCTATTGGAAAACTGAGGATTTTTTCAGGTATTGGTTCACTGGGTCTCATATGCTGGATGTATATTGTGTCAATCTGGAACAGCCATGGGCTCTGCGGGTCAGTCATGTTTCCCTTACAAGTTACTGGTCTCTTCATCTTGTGTTGGTTTTGCCTCTTTTAGAACTGGAGAATAGCTTTATAATTTAAAACTTTATGTGCATTTGTAGAAATTTAGACATATAAAGCCTGCTTCTGAAAAACCTCTAATCTTTCCAGGCTTCTCAGCATGTCAGTAAGCCTTCATTCTGCCCAAAATTGGTTTTGTCCCCTGAACCCTTGTGGTGCAACTACACTGAACTGTTGTTAGCATTCTAACTGTTTTGCAGGCTGTGGCCTTAAATCATTTAACTCTTCCAGTTTGCATGGCAAGACCCAGAGCGTGCAATTATTAGTGCAGCCCACTGCCCTTCCACCAATAGCCCCAGTTAAGAGCACTTATGTGTCTCACTTACTTTTGGGTGGAGAGGAAGAGGATGCTGCTGTAGGAGAGGGAGCAGGAGAGTCTGTTCTACTTCTACAAGCTGGGAAGTCGCTTCTACTAGTCGGGACAGCTTGCTGCGCAGAGCCATCTCTCGAAGCGTCTCACACCTCGCTAGCCCTAGCCAGGCCAGTCTCTCTGGCCTGGGCTCACCTGGGCTGAGAGGAGATATTTTTCCACTCTCGTCTCCATCCTTCGGGCTCTTCCCTGGGACTGATTTCTCTTCCTCCAGCTCCAGACCCCCAAACAGGCTCAGACACTTCTGTCTCCTCTCTCGGGCTGTGCCAAGCTGGCCTGAACGTTTGGGTGTGGGAAGGCTGGGGGGAACTGTGGAGAGGATGTGGGGCTGCGACAGCCCAGAGGGTGCAGAGAGCCCCTGACTGGTGCCTGAGAGACACAAGCAGGGCAGCTGGACTGGTCATTTGCCTTACCACATCCCTTCCCACTCCAGACCCGGCTGCAGCTTTTTAAACTCCACTTGGCCCCTTCCCCACCTCTTTCTTCTTATCTCTGGCTCCTCCGTGGGTGGCCATGCACCCCACCCGCCTCTCCAGCCCTCCCTGGGCTGGCTTGGGCAGGTTGAAACCCGTGCATCCTTGGGAGAGACGGGTGGGTGGGTGCAGAGCTTGTGGCTGCTGAACCTTTTGCACAAAGGGGTGTAAATCCTCCTGTGGTCCCCACTGGGAGCGGACTTGCCAAAGTTGGCCCATTCCAGGAGGTGGAGTGTGCGTGGAGTCAGCCCTCCAGAGGCTGTGTTATAAAGCTCCGTGCTGAAGGATTTTACAACATTTCAATGTGCAATTTAAAAGGAGACCAAGGGCCAGGAGCGAAACTTTTCATTGCAAATCCCTCCCGGTTTTGGGGATGTTCGGCGTGGATCTGGTTGATGCTCCTGCATCCTGCACCAGATGCCTCCCATTGACACCCACACTGACAGGCAGAGACCCCTGGAAACACCCAGCCAGGTCTAGCTGTCAGGGTTTCCACCAAAAAGTTATAGCTGCCGATAACTCAAAATTTCTCAGCTTACCTTCATTTTTATTATTATTATTGTTACTACTCACAAGCCCCAAAAGCATCAAACGCATCCAAATCTGTCAGGCTGACAGTGCCACATTTGGAGTGCAGAAAAAAAGAAAAAAAAGTCTCAAGTAGGAAAACAGTGGGCTGGAAACAGGAAGGCTGAACGAGCCCCACCTGAAATAACTCCAAAAAAAAGCATTTCTGGCTTTGGCAAGTTAGCCAGAAGGATCCTATATGTTTTTGTATATGGTTCCCAGAGGATTTAAAACTGTAAGATTTGATGCTAAACCTATTTCTGTGCTGTGAAACCAAGGACAGCTGTACAAATATTTGCTGTTTTTAATTAAACCTAACATTGCTACTTCCTTCATTTAAGTTAGGTCAAAGGACTGGCAATTTTATGCTTTGATAGATGAAGAAAAACAGTTGTGGGTGTTGTGTTTTAGAAATATGTTATAAAATAAGAAGTCTGAGGGAAAAGGCCTCAGAGGCTATAATAGCTCTGCCCTTGTGCTTTCTTCTCAGATATGTTTTCCTTGTCAAATATTTTGCCTTATCCATATAGCAACTGTTTCTACTGTAATTCTGCTCACTATGTTTCCTTGGAAGACTTTTATCTAAACTTTCCATTTGCTCCCTAGTTAAACTTCAGGTAGCGTTCTCTCTTTGTGTTCTTTAAAAATGTAGACAAATCTGCTTTGTTAGGGGGAAATGAGGAGAGACATGCCTGGTCCCACTCTCTTTGAACCCCATTAGATTGCCACAGCACGCGGCAGAACATCTCACAGCAATTCCCTCTGGGCTGGTCATTCTCTTGCTCCTCAGAGGAGGGCTTTACTGTCACTCTCTCTTCCAAAATCAGGTGTATCAATCCCATCTTAGGGCTGGAGATAAACTAGACTGGCATCAGTGCAGGACATGTGCCAGGCACTCATATGAAACTGCAAATGAGGTAAAAGAGCAGAGAAGTGGATACAGGGGTATAGAGAAGAACACACAGATTTGCAGTTTATCAGCTTGCTCACTTTCTGATAGCTAGAAATATGGTCTTCTTAGGTGGTCTGAAGTTTTGGGGTGGATTAACTTTTTATAAAACTTGGTTTATACAAAAAACATTTAAAAACCTCCTAACTCTCTAACAAACACTTATCAGGAATTTTCTTAGAAAAATATTATACATGGACAATTGCAAAAATGAGAAGTGGAAGTCTGGTTTTGTTTCCAACATCTCCCTCCCTATCTCTTCATTGTTTATCTATGTACCATGTGGAGCCCTGAAGATATTGAGCCATAGGTCAAGTAGAGAGTAAACCAAGAGGAGATATATCACAACTTACTGCTAAAGAAATCGTATGTTGTGACATCTACTTTCATTACCTCTAGTACCTCTCACCTTATTACTAAAACCATGGCAAAATGGGTCTATTAAGTGTTTTTAACAGAGTTCTAGTGTGCATCGATAGATCCAAAGGTTCTTTTCCTGACACAGCTACTGTCTCATCTGCTTTGCTGAGTAAGTCTGAAGGGGCAGAAATGGATATAGGAGCTTTTGCCCCCTGTTCAAAGACATGTAAGGAAAAGTGAAGTTTGTCCCTATCATAGTTCTGCTATAATTGAATGTATTTTTACAGTCAATGAGTTTTTCTCAATGAGTTAACCATCCTTTCAGGAAAATAAGATGGATAGCTGCTTATTTTAATCTGGCAGCACTTTGAGCAAATACAGCATTTTTTCTGTCTCATGTAGCTCAAGGCTAAAAACCCAAAGAGCAAGAAAACTTCTTTCCCCCCTCCCTCCTTCCAAAATGCAAGTCAAGGTTATGTGGGATTCAGCACAGCCCTGGGATTTATGTTGCACCTGTTGAATTCTCACAAGAAATATCAATTAAAATACTGTGACTTTGGAAGGAACGTAGGAAATCTGCAGGGAGACTCGAGCTCCATGGGTTTTCTGCACCTGCAGCAGTCTGCCGCCCCAGCTCGGTGCCTCTCGGGCCAGGAGGGGCTGCCGGGCCGCTACCACGCGCCGCTCTGTCTCCATCAGCGCATGGGGAGAAGCCCATTTCCCCCTGTCTGTGCCATGCTCACTGTTTTTTGTTTGAGTTGGCACCCACTGACAGCATCGGGATGATGAGACATTGCAGACACAGCGCTGGAGCATTCGGTGGCACAGATTTGGGATATTCTCTCTGCCTTTAAGCGTCTGGACTGAGAGGGAGGAAGGGGAGGCTGAGATCTTGTAGTAGTTAACTCCAAAGCCCAGTCACACCTGATAATCATTTTTAAAAAGCTCAGGTGGCTGTGAGTCCGTCCACTTTTGTCCCCAGCAGATGATAGTGGGGTTTACCAGGAATGGTTGAGTTCTGCACTGCTGCTGGCTGCTGCTGTTGCTGTTTGCACATTACAGTGCTGGTGGGATGGTGGAGCAGGGCCTGAGGGAGCACCTGGGCTCAGGAGAGACTGCGTGTCCAGGAAATGTGCTATATGTGTTCCCAGAATATGTTGATCTAATTTGAACATCTAATCACCTTTTTTTTTTTTTTTTTTTTTTTTAATATGTGAATGATATTAAGGAGAACTCTGAATTGTTGTGGAGATGAATAAATACTTCTAAAAGATATAAGCCCTTCAGCTTCAAGGTGAAATCCAACCAGGAACCGATGAGAATTAGGAAGAAATTAGTCTCTGGGGAGAAGGCAATTGCACAGTGTCCCTTCATCATATACCTTGCACTTCTCTTGGGACAGTTCTGGAATTTGGTATGGGCAGAGGACAGATGCATATTCTGATCCACAAGACCCACTAAATGATCTGGACTTATAAACTTCACTGCTACGATAGGTAGCTTTTAGGGTACCCCTTGCTGTTACCCACCTTAGTGGAAGGTGGGTTTCAACTCTCATCTCTTACAGGTCTGGCTTCACTATGATCTGAGAAGCTTTTTGGGGATATGTATCCCATGTCTTCAAGCTGTGCTAGAAGAGGATTCAATGCCTTACCAAGGAAAGAGCCCAAAGAAGAGAGCATCATTTTGTAGCTCTGACATTTGGGGAAAAGAGGTGTTGGGCTCCTGGCTGTGTCTCAGGACTGGCTTGGCTGGGGACAAAAAAATTGGTTATAATCTAAGCGTAATGCAAACAAGGATTTGGACCCTGCCTATGTACTGCCCTCCCTCTACCCTAGCTGACTGCTACAAACAATTATTCACTCTCTATTTATAGTAGTTTCTGGACAGGCAAAGTATTTCCAGCAACATGGCAGCAGGAGATGGAAGAACCATGGAGTGGTGTGGAGGGCATGCTCCTTGGTACCCTCACAAGGACAAACCAAGCAGGACATTCCCATTTGCCTTGTGCAAATATGCTTGGGCTCTGCTGCTGCTGCTGCCACATGGGAAGGTGGGCAGTGAGAATGAGCATTTCACTTATCTCCGTGCTGTGGAAAATAGGTGTTAAAATCCCCTCACTCCTACGTACTCAGATCTTGGCCCCTCCCTTCCCTAGTGGGGATATTAACTACCAGACTAATTAACAAAGCAGAGCAGGAATCGTGGGAATGAACACCACTGAATAAAAGAGCGTCAAGATGGAGCCTGAGCACTGGTCCTCCATACTGCATAACTGCCGCTTGGTGCTTCTTCACTAGTGGCTTTTCTGTAAAACCACCCAAAAATATTATGGTTTTCTGCTGGTAGCTACCTTCACCATACAAAGGAAGGTGGAAGCTACTGCTACCTCAGCATGGAGCTACTGAGAGCTGATTTGCTGCTGTACAAATGCCCACAGGGATGAACCCCATGGGTGTTAAGACAGAGAAATATTTGGATAATAGATGTTAATGGAGCTTAGGTGCTGTGCGATTATATATCCTCAGAAGCTTTCAGAGACCCGTGTAAAATGCTCATGGATAACAAGCAGAGGCTTTCAGGAGCATAGTTTTGAGCATAGGCATGTGATTTCTTCCATGTAATTGTCCATTGTTTTGGCTAGATGGTGAACCTAAGGACAGCTGTACTGCCTTAGATCAGAGTAACTTGAGCCCGTATTCTGACTCCAAAAGTAGCAGGGGATACCCCCAGTGTTTTCCCCAACTGAGGCTCAACCCCAGCACTTTGAGTCACCTTGCAACTGCCCCCAAAATAGGCAACTCATCTGCCTGAATTGTGGCAATGGGGTTCACATTCATGGTGTCCCTCAGGGAAAAGAAAAACAGCGGACGCAATGGGATGCCTATTGATGAATGAGAACAGTCAAGCTGTAAAGTGTTTCCACAGCCTCCAACCGTTCTCAACTTGGGACAGTTTTTGTGCCTGTGAACTTCTTTTTTTGTTTGTTTGTTTAGTACCTCATAGTGGACCCCTCTCCAAGTGCTTGTCTACTCTCCCTTTAAATCTATGCATCCAGTGCCTTTTGGCAAAAAAAAAAAAATCCATGCCCATTTGCTGCCTGAAGAATTTCTTTTGTTTGTTTTCCACCTGGCTCCAGTCTTGTGCTGGAAGGGACAAGTGAGTAGTCAATCCTTCTTCATGGCAGCCAGCATTTTGTAGACCTCTGTCATATTTCCTCTACTGTTCCTTTCCAGCTTCTTCCCATTGTTCTGCTATATGTTAGTGTCTCCACAAAGGGTCAGCTGGGATTGTCACTTGTTCTGAAAACACAGAGCCAGTGCAGTTCACTTATAGAATGATGAACACCTGAATTAGCGTGGGTGGTTCAGCACTGGTGTGGTGGGGACAACCCCCATGGCCGCTTCTGCTGGCTCAGCTGTGGGGTCGGGACTTCGCAGCCAAGGGCCAGAATCAGCAGCTGGACACTGCAGCCTCTTCCACCAGTGTGGCTCTTCCTGTGGAGAACACTTGACCAGAATTAGGTGTGTGTTCCTAGGATACAAATGTAAAAATATTTTCACTCTTGTATGTGTCATTCTGGAGAGACGTTTTGACCTCAGAACCAACCTTTTTATGTAACACCAACTAAACACACATTGCACCTAAGTGGGGATACTCTGTTAGAAATAAATGTGCTTCTAAGCATTTGGAAGTGTAAAGGTGATATTTATAAAGTGACCAGAACACCCACTATGCGCTGCACAAGCCAGTGAAAATAACAGCTGCTGAGTTTTATCAGCTTTAGAGCACCACAGGAGCAGTGCACAGAGCGGTTCATCTGCCATGTGTCAGTGCTGAGCACAGCTGACTAATGCACTGCCGTAACTAAAGACAGGGTAATCATATAGAGACTATAAGTAGATGATAAAATGAGTAGCAGTTTTATGGCTTTTCAAATGCTTTCTCCTAATATCCACATCTGTACTGTATTTGCGAGCGTAAAAGCAATGAAAATTCCTGCAGGACAAAATAACTTTATTCTTAAGAGTATACCTAGGGTGTTGTCTTCCCTCCAGCCCAGTGGTAAACATGTTGATGTTGGAGTAAAGAAAGAGCTGGTATTTTTCCTGCATGAGTGAGGTACAGCTTTATCATTCTGCATTAACTGTTTCAGAAGCTGTACACACTTTTTTTTTGTTGTTTTTTTAACTACTGTGTTCTGACTGTCACAAAATCTTCTTTATAAAAAAATCTGAAACCACAAAGACTTCCGCATAAAATCCAGGGAGTAAAATCTGGCAGGAACTGAAGAAAATGCGGTTACCTGAAGTGACAGTTTTGTTCTCAGAAGCATTTCCACCATAGAACGGCATTATTTTTTTTATTATTTTCTGGATTTTTGAAAGAGATGTAAGTAGCATTTTCTTCAAGGGCAACATCAGGCAAACTAATTTAAGGTGCAGTTCAATAGACACTACAAGTTGATATACAGAGGCATCGGTGCTGAAAGACACCGTCCCACCTTTCCCAGTCTCACCTCGCTTTCCTGCTTCTGCTTTGCCTCCTCCCTTGTAGTTGTGCAAAGAACTCGAGTGAGAAGCTGAGATGGTTTAAGCTTACCCAGTGAAAAAAACCAATCTTCAGGCAGATGCCCTCCCCAGGGCGGCTCATTTTGCAGACACGCAGACTGCTGTGCTCACATGGGGAGGGATGCTGTGAGACAGGAACAAGGGACAGGAGATTGGGGGTTATTTTTCTTAGTAACAGTTTAGCCAATTTACAACGTTCCTCAGACTGCTACCACAACTAACCTGACAGTAGCAATATTAATACTAGCCAGGAACAAGTGACACTACTTATATATTTATTAAAAGCCACAAATAAATATAGTCCTGTGTCTTCAGAAGTGGGGATATGAGAACGGTGTCTTCAGAAGTGGGGATGTGAGAACGGTTTATGTGTTTCTGAAAGTCTAAATACACATTTTTGGCATGGAACAAAGTTGCTAGAGGCTCAGTCTCACCTGTGCTAGCTACAGTTCACTTTGCAGATGTGGTGAAAGATGATTCGTGTGTTAAGAGCAAGTGACTCATAATTGGACCTTCTGGGAAGCATTATGGGTCACCTAAATTCAGCAAGGAATTCAGAGGGAGGAAATTGACCTTAAAAGAGCTGAGGGATGTGGGTTTGTGCTGCACACAGGATATCAGGTGGCAGGAGGAGGAACTGACTCTGACCAGAGGGTCCTGGAAAAGAGCCTGTCTTGGTAAGGACAGACCTGCAAGGCTCCTAGTGAGGATGTGAGCTGGCTGGGAAGGTGGGAGGGAGTCTCTGGAGAATTTTGAACTTTGCATTAATGAAGCTGGCTTCCAAAGGGGGAACATTCTTGGGAAAACAGGAAGAGAAAGAGGTTGAAGCAGAGCCAAATATTAGGCTGGGTGAACAACAGGATTCATAAATCTGTGTGCAGTTTTTACCCACTCTACCAGAATCCTGGTCATGAAAGAAAACGGAGCTTTCACATCTGAAATCTGCTTAGTTTAAATGGGTGTACACTCAGCTAAGCAGCCAGAGTTAAGAGTTAGTGATTGCAAACAGTGATCTGTTTAAGTTTACAGGAGAAAAATTAATGGAGAGGAGAGGAGAGGAGAGGAGAGGAGAGGAGAGGAGAGGAGAGGAGAGGAGAGGAGAGGAGAGGAGAGGAGAGGAGAGGAGAGGAGAGGAGAGGAGAGGAGAAGAAGAGAAGGGAAGGGAAGGGAAGGGAAGGGAAGGGAAGGGAAGGGAAGGGAAGGGAAGGGAAGGGAAGGGAAGGGAAGGGAAGAGAAGAAAAGAGAAGAGAAGAGAAGAGAAGAGAAGAGAAGAGAAGAGAAGAGAAGAGAAGAGAAGAGAAGAGAAGAGAAGAGAAGAGAAGAGAAGAGAAGAGAAGATTATTTCATTTGGAAAGGACCTACAATGATCATCTAGTCCACTGTTTGACCAGTTCAGGGTTGACCAAAAGTTAAATCATGTTGTTAAGGGCATTGTCCAAATGACACAAACCCTGATGGTCTTGGGGCATCAACCACTTCTCTAGGAAGCCTGTTCCAGGGTTTGTCCACCCTCTCAGTAAAGAAATGCTTCTGAATCACTTGTCTAAACCTCCCATGGTGCATCTTTGAACAATTCCCATGTATCCTCTCACTGGATCCCAGGGTGAAGAGCTCAGCACCTCCCTTTCCACTTCCCCTTCTCAGAAAGCTGTAGGGAGCAACGAGATCACCCCTCTCAGCCTCCTTTTCTCAAAACTAGACAAGCCCAAAGTCCTCAGCCACTCCTTATAGGATATTCCTTCCATCCCTTTCATCAGCTTTGTTGCTCTCCTCTGGATGCATTCAAGGACTTTTGCATTCTTAAAGAAACAAAGTCGGGTCAGGTGAATAAGAAGGACAAGACCTTCTTCACCTAACAAAAGAGGCTGAGTCGGGCCTTCAGAGTGAGGCGTGGATAAAGCTACATATCAACAAAAACACTAGTAAGTCTGCTTTCAGTATTGTATCCTTGCTTGCTGTTTATGCACGTGCACTGGGTAAGTGGTCTACTGAGTACACGTTCAACAGTAGATTACTCATTTTAGCTGGATAAAACTTAAGTGTACTGCTCTGAATGGAGTCCTGTATATTTTCCCTCTTGTCAATGGAGAAAAATGCAAGCTCACAAGATGACATATTCTGCTGCCAAACTACCATGAAGCTCTCTATAAATGACATTTCTAGATGACATTTTCATACCTCAAACCAGGTATCTCTTTTCTAGAGGGCTGACATCAAGTAGGTGAATCCTTACCGTAGAAGCTGCTTTCTTCACTCACTGTCATTTTTTTAAAAAATGCAAAACTAATTCCTGAGACACTGAATGTAGCTTGCAGTCACTAATATTGATCTGTAAGTACATTTCAATTGCCCCCTAATTATTTATTTCTGCATCTACACAACTTCCACTTTTATGATAGCAGCTCCCACTGGATTTGACCACAGAGGTATTGTTTTGCCATAGATGGTCCCACGATACATGAGTTCATCCGAATCTGCTGTTTGAAATGAGCATATGAGGGGCCAATTCATTGAGCACAATTTATTCCAGATCTTTACAAAAAATATATGATGCTCTTGAGCCCATACAGATGTGTAGCCAATAGGGAGCTGTCTGGCTACACAAGTTTTTATATATTTTTCAACTAAATCAGAAATCCAAATGCAAAAGTCAGCACTCAGGGATGTCTACATGGATTTGTGACTCTCTTGCCTGAGTTCTAAGGTTATAAACCAACAAAGGGATTAAACTCATATGTACATTTTTTCTTTATGTGACAGACCTAAGATGAATAATATTGCTCATTTACAGAATCAGAGAACATATAAATGGGAAAGGTTTCTTCAAATTGTTGAGGTAAAATCCTGGCCCTTTTGAAGGTAGTTTTAGGCTGGTTTAGATAGCACTCAGTGTCATCATTTTTCACAGGAAGACATCTTTTCTGCCAACTCTGATGTTTTCCCATATGTATTTTATTGTCCATTCCAGCTTAAATACACCCAGAAATAGGACATATGCTGGCAATCTTGATGCATATACTAACATAAACCAAAGTTATTTAATAAAACTGCAATAAAATTCATTTTATTCAGTCCTTTTAGAAAGTCATGTGTGGAAGAAATGGAAGACAGTAGCAAAGCAATGCTGTTGGCAGTGAAAGCACAAATGCTGTGTTTGCTTGGACTCACAGAAGCACATCCAAGGAAAATTATAGCTCCATATATGTACACATTAAGCTCCCGAATCCTGTTGTGCCCCTCCTTCTGACCCTGGTGGTGTCCTGCCCTCGTCAGAGGTGAAAACCAAAACCACCAACAGCTATTGAGGTACTTAGCCAAATAAATGTGGACCATGTCACACTCGCTGCCAAGCCCTTGTGCCAGAAAGGATGGTCTAGACTCGCGGCAGCCACATCTTTGGGAAGCAGGAACCATAGCAGCAAGAAGGTAGGCACAGGCCTGAACTTTGGGCCCTGGGTAACATGGACCAGTGTTACTCTTGTGGATAACCAGCTGCCCCTGCTAGCAATTGCAGTTTCAGGAAGAGGGAAATGCTGAATTATTGCATTTCCATCCATGCATCCATCCATCCTTGCTCCTGCTGCTGGAGAGCTGCCCTGAGCTGGGAGCACAGCACAGGACACTCAGCAGGCAGCACAAGCTCTCTTCATATCTATGAAAAAGCAGCACAGGTTAAAATTAGCAGTGGTGTGGAACATTTGGCCCCACGTGCCTTACAGGTAGGACCTCCTTGCCCAAAGATGTTAACTGCTGGCAGCAGACACAAGCTGTGCAATACCATCTCTGAGCAAGCTCCTGTACCAGGCTCTCGACTACCCTTACTACTTACTACTTTATTTTCTCTCTGGCTATATTTTGGACCTCTCCAAATAGCTCTGTCCAAGACAGTGCCCAGGCAGAGCTGTGGTGAAGCCTGTACCAGCTTTGCATCTCTCCATCTTCTATCATTCTTTAATGCTGTTTGAGAAGGTTTTTCATCCTCAGACTCCCCCATATGCTTTTACATCACAGCCCAGGGCATGAAACATGGACCTCACTGTCTTGCTGCAAAAACATAACTCTGGTGGGCTGCAGCCTTGGCCTTGCACTATTTTAGAAACTTTGAGCTGAAAAGGTTGCACAGAATGATAATGACACCTGATGGCAAGGTGTTTCACCAGGCTTGCAGGAGATCTTGAGCCAAGTTGGTATGGATGCCGTTTGTTCATGAGGAGGCTTGTCCCATGAAGTGTAGATGAAAGCCAGGTGGTGACTTCTAAACAGGCACTATTAACCCAGTTAGATCTTGTGTCAGGGTCCGGATTGAGGGAAATTGGAAAAGATTGTATCTGTTCCAACTTTCAGATGATGCCCTGACTTCCCTTTAGCCTAGGGTGCTTTTCAAGGAAACCCTGGGTTTTCTTGGGGTTGTTCTTGGTGTCACACACCCTACAGCTGGGCAGTGCTGACATAGAGCGCACACGGGGGAAGCTCCAGAAGAAACAGTCCCTGAAATCCAGGATCTCACCGTTGCCTAACCCAAGAAGAAGGCAGGCTGTCTCTTTTACAAATGTCAGGAAGAATCCAGGGTGAGTATGTAAGGCCTGGGAGAAAAGTCTTATATTTGCAGTTAGTTTTTCAGTGTAGAAAGAAGTGATGACAGCCTGTTCACTTCCATCCAAATCCCTCTGTCATCTAGTCCTGGGAGAGGACTAGGGTCTCTACATGGGGCACACTATATTTTTAATCCAATTATAATATGGCTCAGTTTCTGTCCTACAGCTCAAGCTTAAGCATGAATACAATTAGACAACAACTGAGTTTAACAGCTATACCCATAAACTTGATGGTTCATGTAATTTAGATGGGAGTTTCCTTGGAGATTTGTTGGAAATACTGAAGTTCACATTTTGGTTTGGTTTTGTTTTTTCCAAAGGCAAAAATGAAGACTAAAGCTCTTTTGTAAAGGTTATAAATACAAAGCTAATTTCTTTAGAATGAAAGGCCTGTGCAGTGCATGGTCTTATCTTCTAAATGTTGTGAACTGCTGTTAAGTTCAGTGTGGTTGCAGTTTGCAGGATTGGGCCTAGACCCATGGAAGTGCATGCAAATCATTTCCCAAATCTAGTGTTACCTATTTCCACAAAGCAGTTTTTAATTAAGTGTGCGACAATCAAATATGCAATTTCTACAGGCAAATTGAAGAATGTGAATACAAAATTAAAAAAAAAAAAAAGCAAGCCAGTGCTGTTGAACTGTTTGATGACGGAAGTCAGACATGCATACAAGGAAGGGTAAAGATGACCTGCTTGTCTTAGGAGGAGCAACATGAGATGAGAGGATTTGTGTAGCTACCTTGCCAGCCCCAACCATATCAGAGCTACATCTGACCCTGAAAGTACCTTACAGTATAGTCCTTGAAAAGGAAACAAAAACCATCTCAGTTACTGACAACTTCCTAGTGCTTGCTGTAGGTGATTTACATTTTAATGTCATTAAAAATTAACGTCCCATTACTATAATATGAAAATAACCCCAAATTTAATTTTTTTTTTGCTGCCTTGTTAATCTAATGTAATATGTTTTGGGCAGGTAAGCATTTACAAAACATAATTCAATCAAGCTGCTACAGCTAAGGTATGCCCTGACCGAAGAGCACTGAGTTCCTCAGTGTGGAAATTTAGACAAAATACAATGTCCTGTAACCTGAGCCAAATCCAGTTGGCAGCCAGTCATGAGTGGTGTTCGCCAGGGCTCAGTACGGGGGCCAGTTCTGTTTAATCTCTTTATCAATGATCTGGACAAGAAGATCGAGTGCACCCTTAGTAAGTTTGCAGATGACACCACATTGGGTGGTAGTGTTGATCTGTTTGAGGGTAGGGTAGCCATACAGAGGGATCTGGACTGGCTGGATTGACAGGCTGAGGTCAGTTGTATGAAGTTCAACAAGGCCAAGTACTGGGTCTTACACTTGAATCACAACAACCCCATGGAGCCCTACAGCCTCAGGGGAGAGTGGCTGGAAAACTGCCTGGCAGAGAGGGACCTGGGGGTGTTGATTGGCAGACGAGTGAATATGAGCCAGCAGTGTGACCAGGTGGCCAAGAAGGCCAACAGCATTCTGAGTTGTATCAGGAATAGTGTGACCAGCAGGACTAGAGAAGTGATTGTGCCCCTGTACTTGGTACTAGTGAGGCTGCACCTCGAATCTGTGTTCAGTTTTGGGTCCCTCACTACAAGAAAGACATTGAGGTGCTGGAGAGAGTTCAGAGAAGGGCAATGAAGCTGGTAAAGGGTCTGGATCACAAGTCTGATGAGGAGCGGCTGAGGGAACTGGGGCTGTTTAGGCTGGAGAAAAGGAGACTGAGGGGAGACCTGATCACTGTCTACAACTACCTGAAAGGAGGTTGTAGCATGGAGTGTGTTGGTCTCTTCTCCCAAGTAGCAAGTGATAGGACAAGAGGAAATGGCCTCAAGTTGCACCAGGGGAGGTTTAGATTCGATACTAGGAAAAATTTATTCACAGAACGGGTTGTCATTGGAACAAGCTGCTCAGGGAAGTGGTTGAGTCACCATCCCTTGAGGTGTTTAAAAGGCATTTAGGTGAGGTTCTTAGGGACATGGTTAAGTGCTAGAGTTAGATTATGGTTGGACTTGAGGATCCTGAGGATGTCTTCTAATCGAAATTATTCTATGACTCTATGAATTAAGGCAATGATATGCTTAAAAAGAATCAGATTCTATTAGATGTTGTGAAAGGGTGATACAACACACATGTATATCTTAGTCCTGTTCATGTAAGCAAGATGTTATAATTTTCTTAAATAGCTGGAGGAAGTAGTTAATTTTCCCGTGTAGATCTTAATTCACATGTTTGAAGTTGTAATGGGCTATTGGACTTTTATAGTGAATCTTCTGTATCTTCACTCACCTGAAGGTGCCATGGTCAGTCTGAATATCAGTTGGAAGAAGTAAAAAGTCCAAGGGTGTAATTTTCTACTTTCCATTACAGAAAAAAAAAAAAAGAAAAAAAAAAAAAGAAAAAAAAAGAAAAAAAAAAAAGAAGGAAATAAAAAGGAAACTTTAGGTTCTGGCTGACTTAATTTGAACCATTCTATATTTTACTTACCTATAGTTTCATACCGTGTGGTGGGTTATTTAGAGTTTATATTATGGATGGTTATACTTGGTTAATGAAAGAACATTCATAGAAAAGACGTACACTGGATACAATACCAAGTCTATCTCTTCCCAAGGAGAAAAAATTTGCAGAAAACTTTCCCCCGACACCTCCTCCCAAAGATCTGGGACGCTGTCCAGGTATCTGTCTGCTTTTTCTCTGAATTTTCCATCCAGAGCTTGTGAGATGTATGTAAAGCTAATTCTGTAGGTCATTCTCCTGGCAGAGCCAGAGCGAGTTACACAGGGCTCCCAGACCAAACTGGGCAGTCAGCTCAGCAGGTAAATGGGAAACCAGACAGAACAGCCAGATGGACACCAGATTTCTCTGAGTTCACCTTTGGCTTTCACAGAACACACCCTGCTAAATGAGTTTCAGTACTGGGCCTCAAAAAAGGTGGCAAGGAAGAAACAGCCTGGGTCAGCTGCAGCCTCCAAGGAGGATGCGGTGCAGTAATGCATCCAAAGATACCTGCAGAGGGCTGACAGATGAGACACAGGGCTATGGCAGACCAGTGCCTGTCTGGGCAGCAGCTGGAAACCAGGTGAGATACAGCAGCACATCTCAGATGACATAATGTGGTTATGTCTATAATGATGTGGTGTCCTTACGATTTTCTTATAGTGACTTGTAATTAAATTTTCCAAGTGAGCTTAAATAACTCTTAACTGGCTAAATAAATAACCTAAAATGAGATATTTAATGAGAATTTCCCAAATGGAAATGTCAGGTTGGTTTTTTGTTTTGTTTTGTTCTGCTTTTTACAAAATCAGTGTTTTCCAGTGTTGGTGTTACAGAGAGAACCTTTTCTTGTGTGGAAGGTCAACCCAAGCAGAAAATTCCCAACAAGCTCTAGGCTTAAAGTTGTTTTCTTTCAGCCTCTGAGATCCTAAAAAGTACACGCTGGAGCTCCCATGGCTTTTCACCGCATTTCATACTGGCTCATTTGTCTCACTGTTTATGTAGATGGGGGTTGCTAAGAAGTCTTTTTCTGGACCGTTCCATCTCAGATGTCTGGGACACTTTTTACTCCTCCGTTTTGAAATCAAAGTGAAAGGATATTTTCTGCTCTCTTTTCAGTTCTTATCATCATGCCAAAAGCTGTCTTGAATTATGCAGCTTTTGTAAAACTCCTCGAAATGTGTCTATATAAGAACACACCGTAAAAATTGAAGTGAAAGGACCAAATCCTGTGCTGTACTTACTCTCTATTGACGAAGTACTCAGGGGAAGCCTGAATGGCAGCATGTGAATAAAGGCAGAAGAGAGATTAAATTATTCTCAAGGGAAGTTGAGGCACCATTGACAGTCAATGCAGATTCCTAACATAGTGTCCTATGGATCCCATATGTAATGGTGGAGAGACAGTTAATTCTGGACACAGACACAAAATAAAGATCAAACTTCTCACTCACTTGCAAGAGAAACTCCTGTCATTTTTGTAGCAGTTATATGTAGAAAATTTGGATACTGCTAAACAAAACAGTTAACCTTCCCTTTAGCAACTGGCTTCCTCCTGGCTAGTGCACTAGTACTGCCCAGTATGTCATATATGCTGGGTCGTGGCTGGGGAAGACACTATGTGAGAGAGCAAGTCCCCTGTGTGGGGTTGTATCCTCCTGGGAGAAAAGCACGCAGGCTTGTGAATGCCTTCCACAACCACAAGTCCTGAGGGTGACCAGATTCCTTTTTCTCTAACACCCTTTGGCACTGCCATTGCCAACTAAGTTTTAATTTATTTTTTTTTAACTAAAATAAAATCACTACAGTCTTCTTACTGCAAACGCTGCCTTCTGACCACAGCCATTGAGCCTAGATAACGAAGAATCTGGAGATGTTGAAAACATATAAAACCCAGGGACTTAGGATCTCCCCAGAAAGGACAGATATTCTAATTTCTCCTCAATTAAAACTTATTTTTTAAAATGCCAGGACCAGACCCACAATTTATGGAAGCAGACATGTTTACATAAGCATCTGTGGGGATTCATGCCAGACGAGGGACTGGGTCTAGAATTTGAGCCATTTCAAAGAAATCCTTAATGAAACATATCTCAGCTTATGCTTCTGGCCACGAAAAACCACACGCATGAAACTTCAAATATGAATTTTGTTAAACGCTTAATTTATTATTGTGGCAGATGTAATCAGTTAACATTTTGTGGCAGTGGGCTTTTGTCACATTTGATGTTCTGTTTATTCCAAAGAAACTGGGAGGCCATCTTTATACGAGACGCTCTACTAGAAAGCATAAATGTGTCATAGCAGAATTCATGAGGGCGGAACAGCCCATCCTCTGAATCTCCCCTATGAAATGACAGCTCAGTCATACTATTAATGTTTACATAGCTCCCAGGGTTTCCAGGCATTTTTAAGGCAAGTTGTAGGTCTATCTCTCACTTGACAGAGTTTACAGCATAAAAGCGGCACTAGCCACCCCACCTTCTCGGTCCATGTGGGAGCTGTCCCATGAGGGAGAGCAAAGATCTCACTGGCTTGAAAAGCCTCCCTTGTAGAAACCATGAAGAGCACCTGGATGACACACCACCCACCAGCCACACTTGACTGGCCTTAACTCACCTTCCACTCTCACCCCAAGGCCACATGGGGTGATTATAAGGGACTTCAGCCTTCTGCTGGGAAAGAGACTGGAACAGAAAAGGGTTGTGTGACTTTCTTGTCCTCCCATATATCTGCTTATCACCATCGCATCACCACAACACTGCATCAGCACAGGACTCATCCTCTCTGGGTCCTCTCACCTTCCAAGCAGAGTTGCTCTGTGCAGTGATAAGAAGCTTCCCTGCTCCTTACTATCTTATAAACAGAGGATAAAGCTTGGCCTTATGCATGTGACTTTCCCTGATTTTTGAGATACTGACACAATGCATATTTGCAAAGACTGTTCCTTCCTCTGACCATCTGAGTACAGTGTTTGAGAGAATATGTATATTTGGATATGTGAGATCAAAGACTTAGGCGAACAAAGGCTCCAACAGAAAAATAATAAATAGAAGACACTTGTGAGAGTTGAATGCAGTTGAAAGCACAAAGAATCTGAGGATAAATACAGGTTCCTGTGCAGCTGCATGCTTGAAGGAAGAGATCAGCCATAGATACAACAGTTAAGCACAAAGGTAGTGTGCTACAAAGTGTTCACAAAACCATGTTTTCCAGGAGTGCATGAAGTAGCATCTGAACTGAGCACTGAAAAAAATCTGTGCATAGACTATCTGAGCCAGCACTAAGAAAAAGTAATGAAAGTTCCCACTGAGCTTTGAAAGGACCTAGAACAAGCCCCGAAGACCAGAGATTAATTTTCCCAACCTGTCAGGTCTTGCACAAAGTTACCACATGTGGTTTGCCAGTCTGCTGGCCCAGCACAGCCTTTCCCCTCTGGTACCGAGGGACTGTTGACCCATCGACTGATAGGCAAGAGATTTCAAAGGACCACTTTTCTGCAAGGCACAAGAGCACACAGAGTTACTGAGAGATGATGTGTCCATGGATTTGCAGCTAATATTCTCATATTGGGTCTTCCACGTGGTGGTTTACCTCTGTCTCAGCAGAGTACAGCTGTGAGGCAAAGCTGCAACGCAATTAAACATAAAATCACCTCAGAAAATCCCTGCCAAACCCTTAGACATATTATGCTGACCCTCAGCTAACTCTTACCTTACTACTTCATTCTTTCTGAAAAAATAACCTAGCAATTTAATTCTTATATTTTGTTTCCTGCTAAATCTTCTAGTTCATTTACCCCAGAAAAGAAAAACTCCTTCGCTTTAGCTATAATTAAATATTTTGAACATACATGCACCCTAAAACAGTTCTCTGAAAATCTCTACTGATGTACCTGGTAATTTCTAGAGAATACCTTAATTTGGCATTAAATTAGAAAGACGGGTGTATAAATGTCTGAATTTGTGGACTTTTAAGCTCATAAAGAACAGGATTGAACAGTGCTACCAGAACTCATGCCACAAACAGCAGTAACTATGTTCACAGAGCAAAGTAATTGAAATAAAAGAACAAAACACACATGCAGACTGAGAAACGCTTGCCTGAACTAATGCAGAGCACGGCAAATAAGGTGTCTCAAAGCAAGATATACACAAAAATTAAGATGAGCAGAAAACAGAGGAACTGACACATTGCAGGAATTGTATATTTTCCAGCACAGGATCCCATGCAGGTCTACGGGCTACGTGCTTTACAGGAATCCGTCCGGTTAGTGCCTTGACGCTGCTGGTTCTTATCTACACGCTGCCGGAATGCCTGGTGGTTCTAGTTTGCAGTTCATAAAAGCAGTAACACTGAAAGCAACATTTTATTTGTGACCCATTGTGTTCCCATTTTCCCACTGAAAAAGCCTAAAAAAACATTGTGACATTTGTGCGGGGGAAATTGTAATACCTCATCCTTTTTATGCATGTTCACTATCTTTTCTTATTGTTTCCCTTGGGTATTTTCTGTTAAATGAAAAATAACAACAGAATACAATTGAGCAAATATTATTAAATACTAAAATTTAAAAGTACAATGATTATACAGTTAAGTGTCAGTTAGCACAGAAACCCTAATGCATGTATGAGAGAAGTTTAAATTCTGGTGCTTTGGGCTGAGTAAGGCTGCATAGACTGAGAGTCCAGGCTCATACAGCATGGCCTCCTAATAACTTCTTTTGAAACGCTAAGGGTATGGGATATGTACTTCCACAATAAAGATGGGAATGAACATAGTGTTCTTTAAAACAGCATTCGAAATTCCTTTTCTTCCAGAAACATCCTGACTTGCCACTCAAAGTAGGATTTGTCTCCTATAGGTGTCTACCCACAGGTGTTTATCTGAGAGCAAGTTGCTGTTGTAGCCAGCTGAAATCTAGTTAGTACAGTCAATGGAGCTCTTTCTGGTGCCTAAATAGAGGTATCCAGTTGAGATTCTTGAGTACCAGGGCTGACAGATATGATGCACGGTTGTGATGGGATTTTTGGCAAGCCCGAAGTCTGCTGCAGCAGCAGTGGGATGCTACATGATACCCTTTACAATCTCAAATCACTCCTGACTGTGTTTCAGCAACTCAGTGAAACCCACCGACTTCTGGTTTTGGCTTTACTCTGATTTTAATAATTGCACTTTTTAATGTATGATGCTTTTATTGAACTACCTGGGCCTGATCCTGACATGCAGGATAGTTCTGGAAAAGCTGTATGTAAGATTTTTAAAGGGTAATGTGCTGTGCTGCAAAGCAATGAGTATGGATATCGCCTTACAACCAGGAAAAAAAAAAAATCTCAATGTTCCTTCAACCTAAAGACTGCTCTAGTGCTGGTGGCAGCCCTGCTTTGAGAGGGAGGTTAGAATAGATGACCTGCTGACCCCCAGACATCTCTTCCAACCAAATTTTCTGTGATGCTATGGGCCTGGCCTATTCAGTCCTACACCACAGACTATCTTTCTAATCTCTTCATGAGGTCTGCTCCATTCTTGAGTTGAACCAGAAGTCAGTATTTACGTTCTTCATGGCTTTCCTGTGTGAGTTTGAATTGGTTCAGCAATTCCCCAGGCCATGGGATGTGTCTCTGTTTACATTTGTAAAGGGTCTGGCACACCCTCTGTGCCATGCAGAAACACAGGGTCTCAAGAGACTGCAACTATTCTTCGACTGTGTCTAACTATATGGAGGCCTTATATAAAAAATATCTCACTGACTTAAGGAAAACTAGGTGTGGCCTTAAAGCTGAGCATATATTTAAGTGGTTTTCAGAACACAGATAATAAAGAAAACAGCAAGTATTGATTTTAACCAGATCAAGATTCTCATTCTCCCAGCAGCAAATCCTTCATGATTGTGACAATTAATCGAATTTATATAATCTTATTACATGTTTGAGCTGTTAGGAAGTGTGACAGTGGTCAGCTACTAATGAAAGGAGACAAAGGTGTGGGCCTGACTGTGAGGTCCCAGCTGTCCCAACTTCTTGACTGTTGGTTCTTTTCCTGCCTTAGCTCCAAATAGCTCACCCCAGAACAAACCCACTAGAGAGGAAGAGAAGAGCTGTAAGCAGGGTTAATGGGGGCACTGATGGTTCCTAACGCTCTTTTACTTTGCAGTAGGAACAGCCTAAGAGGTCAACACTGATGAGAGAAGCCTAGAATCATAGAATGTCCTGAGTTGGAAGGGACCCACAAGGATCATCGAGTCCAATTCCTGTCCCTGCACAGGACAACCCCACAGTTCACACCATGTGTCTGAGGGCGTTGTCCAGTCTCTTCTTGAACACTGTCAGGCTTGGGGCTGTGACACCTCCCTGGGGAGCCTGTTCCAGTACTCCACCACCCTCTGGGGGAAGAACCTTTTCCTAATGTCCAACCTGAACCTCCCCTGGCACATCTTCCTGTCATTCCCTCAGGTTCTGCCACTGATCACTAAAGAGAAGAGTTTGGTATCTGCCCCTCCTCCTCCCTTTGTGAGGAAGCTGTAGCCACCATGAGCTCTCCCTTCAGTCTCCTCCAAGCTGAACAAACCAAGTGACTTTAGCCGTTCCTCATTCGGCTTCCCTTCCAAACCCTTCACCAGCCTCGTAGCCCTAGAGCTCCTTGGGCTAAAAGGTATCACAAAGGCTGTACCCAGAAGCTGCAAACAACAGTGGAAGGGGAGAAGGAAGGGGTGGATAATCCCAGTGTGGTAGGTGTGCCAGGAAGAAAGCACCCCAGGGGTGTCCAGCATCGAGGGGCTGTATTGCACAGTGTCATGGTGAATACTGGTACAACTAGAACAGCTGCATGAGCAGTAATGCAACAGAAAGACCCAGGATAGGAGATTTATACGTCATTTATCCTTTTCACCTGAGAAATTAATTTCAGAACAGAATGTAATAGCTGGATGTAACCAAACAGACATCCAGCTTAATACTTGTATTTATAATATCTGATAATGATATATTTTTTGGAGAACATAGTGTTGGATTCTCAGTTGACTCATTCGTTGTGCAAGTATCTATTAGATTTCCAACTACCGAGATTTATTTCTTTTCATTAAAAGTCCTCATCATTATTAATATGGTCAAGAACATAAGTAACATTGGGAAAAATAAGTATTAAAGACTAAGAAAAAATATTCAAGTCAATAATAACAGAAGAAAATAAAAATATGTAGTACATATTAAAAATGAAAACAATTGTTATAAATATAATGGCCTTAAATGTTTGCTTTTATGTGACAGATGTTTTTAACAAAATGTCTGTGTTGGCAGTTGGAGCACACTTATGATTTTAATTTGTGTAATATTCCCGTTTAGTATTGATGTCTATTTACAACATCTGTGAAGGGTCTGTAACCTGAATGTGACAGGGAAAAACTAACAGACTGCTATTGGAATCTTTCCACTGGGTCCATGTAACAGACTATTAACAAAAATCTTAAATAGCTATTCTAATCATCAACAGCAATCTTACGCAAATTATATCAGACCCAAAGGACCCGATTAACTTTAAAATGCCTTACAGACCTGAAACATAAATTTTGCTCCTCCTGCCTTCCTCTGTAGACTCGAAATCGGATCATGTCACAGGCACTGGTTTTAGCTAGGCACACACAAAATCAGTATGCAAGGCAGGCTGCAGATATGCAGGCAGGGTTCTACTTTCTTGACAAGGAAAGCACATTTCTGAATATTGAAATTAAGTGTAATCTTCTTTATTTTTATTTTTTTTTCCCCTGTTGCTCTTTTATAAATCTCCAGCTGGAATTCTCATTCCGTAATGACTTCTTTAACCACCTGGAACTTGGACAACCTCCTGGCATGGGGAGGCACTAATATGTCGATGAAATGCTGCTGTTACAGTGATACCACTGATAGAGTTAGATAAAGGATTTCTGCTTCAGAAAAGCCAAAGCTTACTTACCAAGATGATTTCAGAGCACAGGGAAGTGTGAATGATGGAATATGAGCTGTCCTTTGCTATTAATTGATTAATATTTGCATGAAAATTCAAAATGTTAACTATTATTGTTATGTCCCAGAGGTCTTTTCCACACAGTTCTTGCTTGTTCACGCCTTCTAAATCAGGAGCCAAGATTCCCCCAACCTTTTGCCACTTAGGCACTCTCTTCCCCTTTCCTCCCACACATACCCTTTGTTTGACCCCATCTATACTACAATAACTATTTAATTAACAACAGTTGTTAAATTTGTTTATGGCCTAACCTTATAACACAGTTTGGCTGGCCAGTTAGGATGGAGCCAAGCTGGTTTTTATATCCAGGTTAAGAAAAAAGCCTAGGTAGAGGCCTAAGCTAAAGAGCTCTTTTTCTAATAAAAAGCAAAAAACAAAACACAACAAAAAAAGTCATTCCATTTTTATCACCCTTTGGCCTCATCCACTGTGTCTGTCCAAGCTGCATGATAAACAAGTCCATGACAACAGAGTGCAACAGCCACAGCTAAAGTTTGCTGTTTTTCATACAGTAGAGGAGAAGCGGGTGGGCGCGGGGGGAGGAAGGAGGAGAGTTGGCTGGCAGTCCTTTGAAAGCTTTGATTTAAGGCAAAGCTTTTTATTTAAGGCAAAAAGCTTTCTTTGTCTCTATTCCTATTTTCCTTGCCATTTGTCAGTTGGGTCCAGTTTCTGGCAAGAGAAGCCCAGGGTCTCTGAGAAATTTAGGTCTCTGCTTGGGACAGCTGCTTTCTTCTGAGCTACTGATATGGCTCCATGGAAAGGAAATTTCTAGCGTTCTCTGCAATTGCTTTTTCCTTCTCTTTCACTAGACATATTTCATTTCTCTTTTTCTATACCTTTTTATGCTTGTTTGCCAAAGTCCCCCTTGTTTCCTGTGGTTTTATTCCCAATTGCATTTTGCTTCTTACGCATTTTGTCCCTTAAGATTTCCACATTAACTAGATTAAAAGCAGAGCATAAAAGTCTTAGTTTAACAAAAAAAAGGTGCATTGAATGTGGAAATCCTGTGAGGCAGAACTAAAACCTCCTCCTAAGGGCTGATGCTGTTCTAGATATGTTCTATATAGTTCACTAATTGTATATTGCACAATAAAACCAGGGATATTTTTCCATATTACTTAGGTTATCTTCTTTTTCAGAAACACTCAGATAATGGTTTTAGTACTTTAGTATCCTGAGTACCTCAGTGGAAATACCTCTCTCTGAGCCCAGGATGGTTCCCAAGCATTCTGCTGCTTAAGCAAAACTGACTTGGAAAGTTTTATTTTATGTCTGTGAAGAAAAATGTGACCACAGATGAGTCTAGAGCCAGACCAAGGCAGACTCTGAGCATATTTGCACACTGGAGAAGAAGCAAGGTCTCATTGCGTGTGAATAGAAAAAGCTGAAGGAACTCACCTGCTTACCCTCTGAAGGGAGGTTGGTTACTGGCAACAGGGAGAACTGTTCTTCGTTGTGCCAATGTCACTCCTCAGAGAAGAGGATTCAGCACTGCTGCGGGTGCTGTCTCAGACAAAGCCATCCCAGCTGCTTAGAGATTCATCAGCACTTCTCATTAATGCATATCCTGGCCAAACTGGCACTCGACTGATAAACAACAACAACAAAAAGCCCACAACAAAAAACAAAAAGAGTGAGTGTGGGTGGATAAACAGACAAACATTCCATACTGTGAATTTCAGGGTCTTATAGTAAAGTCTTCAGACATTCACTGAAGAAAACTAGGCACGCTCACTCTCAAACAGCCCACTTCTTCTGTCTGTGCAACTGAGCTTGAAAAGGGGTTCCTGTGGGAATTCATCCACTTCCCAGTTGTGTTTGTGGTCGAGCTAGCACAGCACTGGAAGTGCTATCAGAGTATCTCCTCATTGCAGCTTCACCCCAACAAAGTGAGAAGGCACAAAACTTGATTTCATAGGGTATTCTTTGTTTATTCAAATGTGAAAAAGATTTTAGCTTAAAGTCAGTCAGATTTTTGGATACAGGCTCAGCCTGTTTCTTATTTTATTCAAATTGACTTATTTCAAGTTCTGTTAATGTCCTTTTGAACTAGCTGTTCTGCTCTCTTTGTGTAATGAGCTGTATGTGTTCCAAAACAGTTGAGTGCAGTTAAATCACAAAACAATGGTTCTCTGCTGAACTTGAGTGTCAAGCAAAAATTAAAAACGTATTTTGGAGAAAGGTTAAGGAATCATATCTGCCACGTTTGGAAGACTCATGAATACTAATAAACCTGAGTTCAACTGGTAATGTGTGGCTTTCCTACAGAAGTTTGTGTTCAAAAAGTTTCAGTCTTCTGCTCAACTCACTTGTGATGTCCATAGCAGAATCAGTTCCCTTACCCTAAATGAAATCTCGAACTGAACTCTTCTGTGTTTCTTGAATTAAACTGTTCCAGGTAGACACAAATTTTGTACTGGTATTTCCTTATTCATAAAATGTTTTAATGGAGCTAAATGAAAATTTATTGCATTCTTTGCAATATTTTTCTGCATTATCTACACCAATATTAAAGCAGATAAATCACTATATTAAATACACATGTTCCTTAATTGCTATTACTTTTAGCCTGGTTTCCCATAATTCCTGCAAGAGGACAGTCTGTCTGTCCTCATCTCCTGACCTTCATGGCCAGTTTGAATCAACTTAGAAAGAGTAAATCTCAAACTGGAATCTCATCTTAGGTTCTTAGCTTGAACAAACATCTCAGGGAACTGGAGAAGAAGCCCTCCAGAGCACAATTTCCCTCTGCAGTCAGTGGAGAAAGGTAAGTGCCTTTGGGTGCCTCTGAAGGCAGACCTTGCCTGAGAAATTTAGATGCCTAGTCTCAGAAAGGCAGCAATGATCTGTTGTGGTGGGGGCAGAAACACTGAGGAAGGCTGGCACCCCCACTTTCTCAAATTTAAGCTCAAGTTAGGTCCCTCAGTTAGGCAGGCTTGATCCCATCTTAGGCATCTATAGATCACCGAAGATCTTCTGGAGGACAGAGGTCCTCAGACAGTTTGCCCTGACTGAGACAGAGACAGGCTGAGTTCACCTCTTGCGTGGTCTCTGTGGCTGAGACCAGGACCCAACCAGCACACCCACAGCTCTAGATAAGCTGCAGGATACGATGAGTCTCAGCTGGCTGAACTGGTGAAGAGGACCTGGACAGGGGAGCTGGGGTTATGATGGGGAAGGCTGAAGAACAAAGATAGAAATCCATAAGAAACAATTTGTTCCTGTTAGAATTTGTTTGCATTCATTAGTTCCGCTGCTCACAAAATAACTTATTCAAGTATGTCAATTGCTCTTGTTTACTCTTGTAAATGCCAAATGCATTCCAAATTCAACTGCTGGAGTAACAGTTAAGCCTGTCCTTACCATACCAGTTGCTCTTCCAGGACATCAAACACAAATTCTGTCTTGTAGGAATATATCTTTTGGGGGAGGATTTGCTGATATTGCAGTCTAAATGCCTAACTCTTACAGGAACAACGATTGCACTGACTCTTGCTTACATTTTTAATCTTTCTTTGGCCCTTGGCCATTTTCTAAATAAATGAAACATGCTTGTATTGTTCCATCCAGCAGACGGATGATAAAAGTCTGTTTCAGACTATAGGCAAGTCAGTCTTCAGCTAGTCGCTTCTAAAGACATGGAACAAGTACAGCAGTCTTTGAGTTTATTACTACCCTTTCACATTTTAAATCAATTTACAGTCTTTCTTTGTAGTCAGTTTGGTTACTTCCCAAATCCAGTACAGGGGATGTTTTATTGCCAATTCTTCATTTCTGGTATGATGTTCTTGATAAGTGTTACGTCAAAGACAACACTTCTTGATCTGTACGAAATCTTTGATATAGCATCTCACACAGGCCCTTTGTTTCAATAAAGCTATGGATGGTATGTGTACCTTAACAAGTCATTTTTTCTAATGATCTGCTTTGAAGGTTATGAAATACTCATAATGATGTTCCAAATAACAAGGACCCTTTGCCTTCTAGAATCCCCCTTGAGGACATACTTGGCTGAAATCAATTTTCATGTATATTAACAACATAATCTCTCTGCAGTGCTCACAAAGTAATAGACTTACTTGCATCAGTGAAGACACAACACTTCATAAGTCAATATATAATTCAACCGAGAAGTCTTATTTTCAGTCTTATTTAAAAGTAACCTTAGAATATAGCTAGTTTCAACATAATTAACACATGCAGCAAGCTAAGAATTCACCCAGTATCTATTTACTAGTAAGATTAATTTTGTACATGAACTCAGAAGACTTTCAAAAGATAAATAGTATGGGAGCTGAAACCATTAATTCACAAGCAAATGAAAATCTGAAATTCTTAAGTATAAAAATACATCTTAGATATATCTGCATATTTCCTCAGGAAAGACCCCTTTTTCCACCTCAAAATTTTGTGTTGTCAGAAAAAGAAAAACATGGTCATTTGTCAAGGATTCCTGCATGTCTGGCTGTCCATTTGGAACCATGGCAATAGCTTTGCCCAGGCTGTCAGTTCTAGGCACATGGCCACGGTGCATGCACCAGTACCTGCACTCTCCTGTAGTTGTTATACAGTCTGTTTGCACATATTACAGATGCAGATGTGCAGTTTGTTTTCTGCATGTGCAATAAGCCCTATACTTCCAGAAATGTCAGGCTCACAGTGCATGAACTGGCCATCTCTACACAATCTTCATCCACAGCTCCTAGAAAGAGATGAGCCTTACGAGATTAATTTGAATATTGACATCTTGTGCCTGATTGCAGCACACCTATTTGGCAAAAATTCTCACTCACTGGCCACATTGTGAGCCATACTGAAGCATGGCTGTGTCTCTACCAGTAAACAAAGCAGGTCAGGGTACCTTCCACAGCCCCAAGGGAAGATGCATGATGCTGACACTGTACTCTTTCCCCAAAACAGGGTGGCCCTGTGCATACTGCTTCTTGGGCACAGTCATGCTGTCCCTTACATTGTGCTGGGACAGTGTCTGGGAGCTTACTAGTTGGCACAGTACTATGCCAAGAGTTGCTGCCAGTTAGGCAATACAAATAGTTTCTGCATATGCTCTAACCCTGTTTATTTTACTTTTCCTGATGTCACTCACACTTACAGTAAAAAAAAAGCTATAACCAGGAATTACAGAAGAGGCAGGCAAAGCTGTCTGTGTCCTGGCCTCAGAATTGCAGGGAACTGAACGAGGAACAAATAACTTTATTTAAATATATTTCTTTGTCTGTGAGGGCAATGTTTGTGTTCTGCTTTACAGTAAACTCCTTGAATTTAAAATGTGTCTCAAACTGCTATAGACCTGGTTGTTCTTTCTAAATCCACTTGTACAAGTGGCCTCTGCTTACAGATCACCCTGCTTCCACTTGTAAGCAATGTTCAGCTCTCCCACAACCACTGTGCAGCCCACATTCTGGCCTTGTGGAGGTATTTTCATGTATAACCACAGATCAAATACAAGTAGAGAGTAGGTGGATCACGCTTCCTAGTATATATGACTTTTAAAATAACAACAAAGTGATAGCTTCAAATTCACCAGTGAAGGAATTTGCGTCCCATAGCTGATAGAACTTTCCTTTGAATTGTAGCATGAGCTCAGGTTCTTATTAGATGTCAGATGATCCATGCAGATGCCAGCCGTTTTATGAATTCTATCATTTGTAGCTGGGAAGCCTTCAAGAATATTCACACCTGGTTTTCCATTGAAGAATTCTTAGAAGAGAAAAATCTTGGCTATGATGTTGATACTCCACTGCCTTGTGGAGCCTGAACATCAAAATACTCAAGGATGTGTTTCTTCATCTCACAATCTTAAGCTCCCCCAGAAAGCTAATTAATGCCATCTAAGATACCTTAAGATACCTCACACATGAATATGGAGCTGAACGATATGATGAAAGACCTATGGGAGAATGGTGCTCCACTGGACCAAAAGTGAGTGGCTAGATGTTCCCACTCTGCAACCAAATCAAGCCTGGAGTCAATAAATACCATGGATTTTAGACAGCTGTGAGGCTGCCCAGAGATGGGCAGTTTTAGCAGGAGCTAAATGTCACCTGTAGGGTGTTTCTCTCTTCAGCCTAGCTGTGTGTTCTCATAAAATACAAATCGGCATCAAAGGTGGCTGAAGTCAGTGACTACTTACTGAGAGTGGATTCAGACGTGAACATCCGCACAACATGCTCCCCTAAGGCCCTCCTTCCTCACAGGAGACTGGGCTATAAACACTACTCAGAGCTTCCATAATTATTTTTCTGTTCCTGTTAGTTCCCTATAGCCCATTCTGTCCATGGCAGAGGACAGAGACTTTCTATAATACCTGATCCAGAGGAGCACTGTTACGCCAGCCCCAGTGACAGAAATTCAGTGGGTCTGCTGGGGGCCTAAGTCTAGTTTTGAAGCACATGAATTGTCTTTGGTGACAATTGTGCTTGGCAGACTGGCACACAGTATTTACTAGAAAAGAAACTGAGCCTATATGGTAGGATCTCTCTGAAGATGGCACTATAAACAGTTCTGTTCTTTGAGATCCCACCTGGAGGGTTTTCTGCAAGAGTATAAGTCTGTTGGTTTATACATGTATGAACGAAGTAGAAGTTTACTATTTAAGTTTCCTAATTAACTGTAATGGACCTCTGTAAAGATTTCTGAGCATAGAATGCTGTTTTAGTTTTTGCTGGGTATTTAAATTATGAGTGTGTTGCTTTAGTAACAGGATTGCTGTTAGTAAAAAACAGAGAGAAAAACCAAATGGCAGAAATTAAACCATTAAACACAGGATGATTGTTCAGAGAGAATTCCTCAAAGAGGAGAAATGGGAACACAGAAGATCAAAGGGAATTATAGCTGTTTAAAGATGGATGAGGAGAAGGGGAGGAGGCATTTTCTGGACCATATAGATAGCATTCTAGGATAAATAGTACTGATTTGTCTAAGAAATCTAGTCTTCTATTCCTCAATATCAAAGGGCCAAAGCCTTAGGTCTAATAGACTTACACATAAACTCCTGAAATATTCTGGTGCATGGAACAACACACAGATAGGCATATACGTATTTTAGACAGAAAATATCTCCATATGTTTTAAATGCTTGTGTCCATGTACATAGATATATATGTACATGCATCCATGTTTATAAACTGTGGTAGAAAGGTATTTTTCTGTTTATTTGGTTGGTTTTGGTTGGTTGGTTGGTTTATACCTTATGGATACTGCATTTCTATCCATTGATACTGTGGAAGGAAATTGCAGCATCAAGATTGCTAAAGTACTGTTGGTTTATAATAATAATTAATCACATGGCATTCATGAGGCTCACTGTAACATTCAAATTCAAGTCTTTTCTTTTTTGTTACCAACATGAGCGTTTTTTTAATGATTTTTTTTTCTTGCTCTGCTTTTCAAGTTACCTCCTGTTTTCTGGGACCATACTGATGGGCCTGAGAAATGCATTGAAATTCACAGTACAGGAAGGCAGGGTTAATATGGACACTGTTAACACTTTTGATGCAACTACTTTCAGAATGTTCAGAAAAGTCTGAATAGGCCTGGTGATTTAAAAAAAAAAAAAATGTTAGTGTTGGGTTTTTTTGCCAGTGTCTGAGTCATAATCTGCAGGATATTTGCAGTAACTTACTGCTGAGGATGAATGTGTCATGCACATTAAACAAGTGTTGCTACTGTTCACTTTAAGCCAGCTCACAATCTGTATACTCATTCAACTTTTTTCTCTAAACAGTATACATCATTCTGAGCAGTTTTATAAACAGACCAAGTTCTGCTTGCTATAGCAACACACCTCCAATAAGTGAATTTTCTGGTTGATTAAACAGAGGAAAAATAATGTTTCTTAGGTGCTTTGAAACAAAATTGGGAAATCAGCATACCTGGATAAATAAATATTTGCTTGTGCTCACCCCACAATAAGCTGCTCATCCATTCTTAGGGTGTGATGGATGCACAAAAGACAGGAGAAAAAATAAGAGAAAATGACAACAACTGTATGTAAACTGGGGCCAGTCCCGCTAGAAAAAGTGTGTATTAGAGAAAGGTGCTTACCTGCTCATCTGAAGTATTTGCAATTTGGATATCTACCTCTAGATAGGTGGGTTAACTTGGAGATAAACATACGAAGTAGGTCAGATGAATGCTACTCTGTTTCTCTCCATCAAATATCAAAAGACACTAAATAATCAGCTTGAAGCTAGATATTTACAGTATGAAATTAGGTAATATGAATCCCATGGTTTCTGTGGGTGTGCCTATATTGCCATATCTAATTTTTATTTCTCTCTTTTTCTCTCTCTTACTTGTGTTTGACCTGATATACAGGCAGACTTTGAAACCTAGCAGGTTACATCTGTTAAGGCAAAAACTGATAATTTTTACATACAGGTGTGACAGGTGTGACACAACCTTGTTCAGTGCAAAGGACAAAGTGATTTTTGCTCAGAGCTGGTTAGAATATTTTTCATCATTGCTCAAATGCTTTTAAATGAATACTGTTATTTTCCTTAAAATTGACTACTTTCAATAAGAGAAGTACTTGCTTAGATGAATACTGTAATGAAGAACTATTAAAAATATTTTTTTTCAGCTTGAAAAATTGACTTGGAATTTCAATTAGAAATTCAAACATGACTTTGAGAGTTGTCTTACAGATTTGCAATGCCTGTATGGGTTCTTTCTGAATGTTCTTTCTCTATGTTAGACCTCCATATGGTGAGTCACAGTAGAACCTTCTAAGGTCACTAGGATTTAAATATAGGGATTAACCAGCTCTTAAGTACTTCTGAAATAAAAACCTAAGATTGAGAAGCCATTTTGTGAGGCAGGCAAACCTATTCTGGTTAACAAAATGACTGCACACCTGGACCTGTTCCCTCCTATGTGACAGCACATGTGTATTTCATGTGGCCAAAATGGCAATTCTTCCTGCCACAGAATGAGATTGTGCCAAGGCACGTGTGCCAAGATGATCCCATTACCTGAACTGAAGGAGACAGATGTTGCATTTCAGTCACATCAGGGAAGTTTTTGGTCACACAAAGAGGAAGCACTATGATTTCCTTCAGTGGGTCAGAGGCCAGATACTTAATCATTGGTTTATGCTCTGTTAAAGTACACTAAGAATATACCATTTGTCATTTAAATGAGTTTATTTTAATGTCTAATGAAGTATGATGTGGCTGGAAAGCTGCCCAGCTGAACGGGACCTGAGGGTGTTGGTTGACAGCTGGCTGAATATGAGCCAGCAGTGTGCCCAGGTGGCCAAAAAGGCCAACAGCATTCTGGCTTGTATCAGGAATAGTGTGGCCAGCAGGACTAGAGAAGTGATTGTGCCCCTGCACTTGGTACTAGTGAGGCTGCACCTCGAATCTGTGTTCAGTTTTGAGTACCTCAGTACAAGAAAGACATTGAGGTGATGGGGCGAGTTCAGAGAAGGGCAATGAAGCTGGTGAAGGGTCTGGATCACAAGTCAGATGAGGAGTTTAGCCTGGAGAAAAGGAGGATGAGGGGAGACCTGATCACTGTCTACAACTACCTGAAAGGAGGTTGTAGCATGGAGGGTGTTGGTCTCTTCTCCCAAATAGCAAGTGATAGGACAAGAGGAAATGGCCTCAAGTTGCACCAGGGAAGGGGTTAGATTGGATATTGGGAAAAACTTTTTCACAGAAAGGGTTGTCAGGCATTGGAACAGGCTGCTCAGGGAAGTGGTTGAGTCACCATCCCTGGAGGTGTTTAAAAGACGTGTAGATGTGGTGCTTAGGGACATGGTTAAGTGGTAGACTTGGCAGTGTTACTTTTACGGTTGGACGTGATGATTTTAAAGCTCTTTTCAAACCTTAACGGTTCTATGATTCATGTTTCCTTATACAGCTTTATTAAGCTTTTCAGTTTTTGTATCTATCTGTTGTTTTCTTTTGTGTGTGTGTATGTCCACCAATAGTCATGAGGATAAAGGGGCATGATTCTTGCCCAACACGAAGAAAAATAAGGGGGAAAAAGACTGAATAAAATATGTTCAGTTTGTGTCAACACTATATATATATATAAACCAAATAAAACAATAATTTGACCTGTAAGGAACAGAGAACAGTATCACAAACTAGGTAACTCAAAATTAATCATAATTATCCTAGTATATCAGCTAAAGTTACATGTACCAATAGGCCTTTTACCAAGATGAAATGTACACACAGCTGACCCTTTAATGTGCAGATTAACTGAAAGTTATACATGTAAATGTTTGAACCACTGAAGCATAAAATAGATAAATCTGGCCCATAAATGTAATTTGTTTGTTGAAACACTGTAAAGTGAAACAATCATAAGTGGAAACATTTTTGTCTTTTAAATGACAACCTCAACTTAACAATGAATCACCCTTCTTTCTAAACATTGTTTCATTTCTTGCTCCAAGCAAGATTTAAAAGTTGCTTCACTGAAAGCTGGTGTAGGGGAGGAGGAAGGGGTACATTCCACAGCTGAAGGTGGACAAAGGTAGCATTTCTTTGGCAGCATAAAGTGTTTGGCAAAAGAGGATGCTTGTATTTGCACAGACATTTGGATTTATGAGAAGCAGCCCTCGCAGAGATGAATGAATGGGCAGTGTGCAGGTGGAATCTGAGTATATATCAAATGGTTCTGAAATGTGCACAACTATTGTCCTCAGATAGGATGCAGTCCCATATTGCATGCATTTACATCTCTGGGCATGATGATTCATATGGACCCAAATGAGAATACCCATGTGTGTAAAATTAAGATCTGAGTATTTACAATGATATCACCACAGCGGTTCAGATCAGTCTTGTGTTTGAAACTTCAGCATTTTATTTCTGGGAGATATCACTAAGGTTTAAAAGTGTTGGCAAGCCTGGAGGAAAAGTATTTAATTCTTAAGCAAATAAGATTTTAGTATCATCAGCTCTGACAGAAATCCCTAATTAGTATATCTTTGTTTATGATGATATAGTATATCCTCTGTTTATACAGACAGATAGTATATCTCAAATGTGCAAGAGTAAAACCAGAAAGTTTTAAATATTTATTATGTATAACTTACTGCATTCTTTTTAGTTCAAAATGGATGTCATTCCAGAGCCTCATTCAGGTCTATTTGAGAATTTCCATTTGTGGCATTTAAAAGTATCTGAGAAAAATATTTCTATCTGAAAGTTCCTGGAAAAGGACATTATAGAACCCAGGGTCAATATGTATTTAGAGAGTGTGCGAGATGCTCATAAATCAGAAGAAATTAACAACTGGAATGTCCATTCAGTTCAATTGATGTTCAGACTACTCAGCACCTCTGAAAATTAGCTTACTTACCAGGCGCCTAAATAAGGATGGATCAGTGCTTTGAAAAATGTGAGCTTAATAAATCAGTAATGTTTGCTATAACATTTCCATCACACACCACAGTCAGGGAGGAAATAGGATGTCTGGAACAACTGCAGGTTATGCCTCTAGACTTGACCCTGACACACTCTGCATTTGGAGGCTTGCAGGCTTGGATTCCTGGCTTTTCCAGAGCTTTGTTAAGCTCAGTGGTGTACAACAGCCTGTGACTCACTGTCATTTTCAGGACTGGAGGCCAAATTGATGTTGTTATTTATGGAGAACCTTTTCTCCAGATGGAAGGCTTTCCTGCTAGGAAGGTTTCAAACACAGCAACCAGCTCTGTTCTGCTCTTCCAGTGCTCTTGTATGGATCACAGTGGAGCAGTCAGGAGCCTCCTTCTCTCTTTGCTAGCACGAGTACTGAGGAGGGTTTTACAAGACCGATCAGTGAATGTCGCAATCCAAGCACATGGTATGGCAACTTGCAATCACTTTGAAAGCAAGTGATTTCATTGGGGACTTCTTCAAAACACATGGTGTGATGTGGTCTTTGGCACTTAAATCCTGCCCTACTTCAGGCAGAGAAAACAAATCAAGTAATTAAAACAAAACAAATTTAGCTTAATGTAATCTCAGTTATGAATATATATGCTCAAATTTCAGGATTATTTTTTTCAGCCTTACATCAACTCAGCTGTTTTGCATATGTTGCCCTTGGTTAGTTCTGCTTTGTTTGGGGGCATAAATTTCAGTATGTTTTTAATATTCATTTCATATCTCTGAGATTTATAATAGATATGCGTACTTTAATACTTTAGGTAACATATAATATTTACCTCCTGAATCTCTGGGACTGTGGCCATCAACCCATTCTTGTGTTGGTAAAGCTAAGTTTATGTACATATGTACATGTGTATGAAAACATGCTTAAATGCAGATCTTATTTTGTGACTATGGGTCCCTGGACCTATTTAACAGGGTCATATTATACACCAGAGAGGATGACTGTTATGAGGGGACTCTGGCTGTGCCTTGTGCCTTGGAGGACCAGAGCTCCACACAACGGGGGCAGTGCTGGCAGGCTCATCTGCAGGGGGTCTAGTCCAGCTGCCTGCCCAGCGCTGGGCCAGCTACAGCAACTGCTCAAGGCAATGTCCAGCCAGGTTTTTAACACCTCTGCGGATGGATACTCCGCGGTTGCTCAATACAACCTGCTCCAGTGTTCGCCCACCTGCACAATAAAGGCATTTTTTATGTTTAAATGGAATTTCCTGTGTTTCAGCTTGTGCCCTTTTGCCTCGAGCCCTGCCAGTTGGCACCACCGGTAAGAGCCTTAGCTCTATCCTCCTTACTCATCCCATTAAGTATTTATGTACATGAATTAAGATCCCAGCCCCTGGGCCTTCCCTTTTGGCCTTTCCTCACGCCAGGTGTTCAAACCCAATTATCACCTTCCTGAGCCTGCATTTCTGCCTTTAGCTCCACACTCATCATGCCTATTAGCAGCTGTACCCCGCTCAAAACAAAGCCTTCAGCAGAGGTGCTGCCTCCTGCCAGGGCCTGGAGGCGACAGGGCAGCGCCAAGCACCGCTCAGCCATGGTCGCCCGGGCGCCTGGCACAGACCCCTGCGCAGCGGCCACCTCCCGGCCTGCCACGGGACGGGGATAAAAGGGAGGCCTTTGCGCGCCGGCCCTCAGGGTGTGAGGGCGAAGACGCGTACGAGAAACCAGCCCTACTGCCCGTCCGCTCCTGGGCCGAGAGCGCGGACAGACATCCCCCACAAGAGCCCGCAGGCCACTGCCGGGGCGGGGGAAGAGGAGAGGCTCTGCCGCTCTCTGTCCCGCCCGCAACGGCTTGTACCATCCCTTCCAAGCCGGAGGGGTAGACCAGGCGAAGCGGCAGCTAAGCCTCAGCCATCTCAGTGCCCTTTTGCCTCCTGCTCCCCTCTCCCGCCCGAAAGGCGGCACCGTCCTGCCGCCACGCGCGGGGTTGCGGAGCGCGCGACTGCCGTGCGGGCAGTAGCGCGCGGCGCCGCTTCCCGCTTCTCCTCCCTCCCTCCCCGCCCCGTGCGGCCCCGCCCCGGCCGCCATGTTGCGGCGGCAGCGGGAGCGGCGACGGGAGCGCACGGAGCATGCACGGCGCGGAGCAGCGTCCCGCGGACGCGCACCCTGGCCAGTGGGTGCTCATTGCACCAGGTAACCCGGCGGGGCTCCGAGGTGGGACAGGCTCTGCCGCAGCGCCGATCTCTCGTTCTCCGTCGTGCCCCGCTGACTGGCCCTGGCGGGGCTGGGCCTTCGCTCGGGCAGGAGACGGGTGTGTTTCTCCGAGGGCTGGCTGCACACAACAGCCCAAAGACCTGCCCCAGCCCTGGTGTGCTAAGGACGTGTTGAGACACAGCCTTTACACAAGGCCCCGCAGAATAGCCCCCTTCTCCTCCCCAGGGACCCTCACTGTTTCCTGTACTGCATCCCTGCCTTTTATTTTTGTGTGTCGTTAGGGTTTTCCAGAGGTCAGCTCGCCCCTGTTTTGCTAACAGCGTTGTGAGCCCTGAGGAGAGGAGCTGTAGAAGAGAGAGAGATCTTGTCAGCGAGGTCCCTGAAGTAGCCTCACCCTGGTCACCCTGCTGCTGGCCGCCCACTTTCCCTCCATCCCCTTACTGCCTTCCTGCTTTTTTTTAAGGAAATGGTTTAGTACCCTGAGCCTCAGATTTCAAACAAACTCTTTGGAAACCCTAAGTCCTGAGCCAGAGTGAGATCTCGACTGTGCCTCTATAGGCTGAAGAAGCAGCCCCCCACATGGCAGCTCTGCAGATGAGGCCTAGAACACTGCATGGATTTAGTTTCTGCCACTTAGCGCTGAATAAATGGGAATATGTCATTTACATTTCTTTGTGCCTAGTGTCATGTTTTAAAATTTTGAATTCACAGATCACAAAAGGTTTTAAAGTGTTAAAGAAGATGGATGAAATAGTATGTGCCCAGACTCCAAGACACTAAGAGGAAGGAGGCATTTCATAAGTGCCTTTTTTTTTTTTTTTTTTTTTTTAGTTTTATTTCCGAAGGAAATGCACCTTCCACTCTGTGTGGGTCGGGTTTGCACTATGCCTCTTTCTTATGCCTCCCAAAACTTTTGAGTGTTAATTTCAACCAAACCTGATAAAAAAGAGGAACTCTTTTGATGAGCTTTGTGAAAATGCCTGTGATGATGTGAGAAATACTATAAATGGCACCACTGAAGGAAAGGTATAGCAAGAGCTTAGTTCAGCAAAGGCTGAAAACAAAGCAGAAGCTCAGTGTTGAGGTATGCATCCATAAAAAAACAGGTTTCTCTAGTTATGTGCAAAACAGAACCAATTGTTATGATTTCGCTGAATCTTCTTCCTCTGATTTTAACTCTTCAATTCCACTCTTTGGTATCAGACATGCTTGATGCTTAAGAAAGGAATTTCTAAGTGCCGAATTAATTTTTTTTAATATTGACTCTCTGTAGACTAGGATTTAAAGCTGAATACTATATCATATGACTGGTTATGCCAACAGATGTCCATACTGTGCAAATATTTACAAATATGTTTAACTTATGCATGAGTAGTCAGTTCTGTGCAGTTAGTTAAATTCTTCAGTAAGTGTTTGCAGGATTGGAGCCAGAGCTTGTAACTTTCATGAAGCCAGACAGTTTGTATTACCAATTATGCCAGCACAGCTCTGACAAGATTTATATAGTACTCCAGACCCGTAAGAAAGTTTATTAAACCTTAGTAGAACCTCAGTACACATACTGATTTTTTTAAAAGTCCGTGGCTAATAATTTCAGAACTCTACCAGTGATGAGACTAGCTAATCATGAATAGGACTGCTGAAATGAAATATATTTAATGATTTCAGTTTGGTTTTAAGATTCTTTTTCAGCAAAGAGATTTTTAAAGTTAACATCTATCACTTCTCAAAGTTTTACATTTCTTAACAGCTTTGTTGGATGGATCTCAGAAGTTCTTCATTGACCATTTAGCAGAATTTGTAGTAGGAAGACCTGATTACTCTTAGGAATGAAGATGGATGCAGGTGGACTTATAAGAGAAATGCTTTTGCTTTGACTATGTTAAATTTTTTTCATATGGCAATCCATATCTTCATAGCACACACATGTCATAGGCTACATACATGCATAAAAACAATTGGTGCAAATAATTTCAGGATCTAGTTTTGGATGTGAGTTTAATACCATTTGTTAATAAATCTACCAACAGCTTGTTCTTTGTTGAAATCCTGATCATGGCTAGAGGAGTAAGGCAGTTGGAGTGACTGTTTTACCAATGATGTATGTTATCCCAGCCCTCTTGAACTGTTCTAGAGAGCAAGATTGTAATTTTCTGTTGCAAGGGTTTGACTTTATCACTGTATTTCCAGTACTGTAAAACTTTGATCATTAGTGTCCATCTCATGCCTACCCATCTGCCCATCATAGGACAGAGCTACAAACTACACAGGTCAGCAGGTACTTTGCATGGATTATAGAAGCGGGTGAAAGTGGAAAGGAGGAGCAGAGTTGCTTGAGTTGAGAGACAGAGCTGATGTTTCCATCAGCAGGCCAGTGGCCCTGTGCTTCATTTCAATCAGTCTTTGCCTACCCTTGTTCTTTTCTATGGCAATGAAAGAGCCTCATACGCTGTTCTTATCAGTAGCAGCCTGATGACAGTGTTTGCTCTCACCAGCCCTTTGCTTCACCAAGACAGTCAAGCTTGACATGGGACGGTCACATAAGGGAAGTCTAAGTATGGAGGGGAAAGGAGAGCCCCAGACAGTTGTATTTGGGCAGGCTGGTAAGCAACTTCTAGGTGAGGTAGCAAACTTTACTTCTAGAAATGGTAGCCTGCCCGTGTCTTGGCGAGAGCTTTGTTTCTGCTGATACTTTTTTCCATGGAGGCGGAATGATTTTATATGCAAATACAATAATATTTTTGTTTTGTTTTTATAAGCGTAATTGTTCCTATGTTAGGGATTGAAACACCAAGGGCAGGACAAAGAGGAAGCTTTGGGTTGGGAGTTTAGGGGAGAGGAGTTAGGAAACGTATATCTGGTGGAAAAGGTACTATGAGGAGAGGATAGCAACCATGTTAATCACTCCTGAAAGACTGAAAGCTACCAGTGTGCATTGAGCAGCCTTATCGTGGACTTCTAGAGGAAGGCTGGGAAATGGATGTGAACAGTCAAGAGGAAAAATGATGAACAAACAGGAAGAGGGTAGATGGAGGGATTGGACATATAGAGGAAGGTGATGAGGACGGAAAACTTGGTCAGGACGGAAAACTTGGTCAGGACAGAAAACTTGGACATATACGTAGTGGTAGAGTTGTGCATGCTGGGCTCAGAATAGAGTCATCTCTTTGAGCAGTTTCTCCAGTTGCAGATTAACTGTTCTGTGGATACACAGGCACCAGATTTGGCCTAGAGCAGATTCAGCTCAGCACTAACAGTTTATTAGTTCAAGTGCTGTGCCATGTTAACATCTCTGCTGTTTCCAGGGCCAGCTTTGCAGTGCAGCTGCTTTCAGGCAGTGTCTGAACTAATAAGTCCTGATGGACCCAAGCTGGCTCTGTGCAGACCCACTTGGGTGTTTCTGTGCTCTACTCCATGTTCCAGGGGATTTTATTAGCTTGGCTGGAAATCTGAACCTGAGCTTGCTTTGAGCCGGGTAGTTGATGTCGATGGTTAAGAAGACCTCCTGAGTCTGAAGTTTTGGAGGAATCATGGTACAGAGACACCAAAGTGCTAATAAGTCCTGAAGGACCCACATGGACTTCACTGGTGGGTGGCCGAGTTTCCAGGTTGTGCTTTTCTGCATTTCTCATAGCAGCTGGATAATCAGAGATGTTATATTATTTATGTATCCGAGCCTCCCTTTACCCTTGAGAATGTAGAGCTTCCTATACAGGCTTCCTGTTGTGTTGGTCTAGCTATTGAACAGGTACAAGGGAAAATAAGTAGCTCCTAATTATTAAAATTGGGCTATCTCACATCTAGGAAGTTGCTAATTATGTGCTTTTGTAGAGGAGATTCTGTCGGTGTTTACTGAGTATTCATGTACATTTAAAAAAAAAATCTTACTACCTGAACAAATGAGGTTTGGTGTTGTTTTTTGTTTTCATGTGCATATAGGAAAATTCTGCTTGCTTTGTGAGTTGTGTCCATGGAAGTACCATTTTTAATGTTTTCTCTGAAAACCATCAAAACTAGAAGTTATTTCCTAGATATAGAAATAATACTGAGATTCCACCTAATTTCAAGGTTCTAAGGGCAGGGCTCTGGAAAATCCTCAAATAGTGCAATAAAGTCGCTGTATGTGACATAGATCTCATCTGGGCTCTACATAACAAATAAGCCATCTTATGTAATAGCTTCAAACTGGTCTTACAACCAAAATCACACTACCTGCTTAACAGAATGGGTGTGAAGGGCAGTCTCTTTTCAGTACACTTCTCAGGGATAGGTGTTATGTCAGAACTGGAATTATTTATATCCTTCACTGGTTTTAGCAAAGACGTCAGGAATTGACGACAGTTTTCCAAGCCTGGTGTTCGACTGTACGCCTGAAGTTAAGACTGCTGTATTTAATTTGTTCTATGTTTGTCTGTATTAGAAAAAGAAGTAGGGGTTACCTGCAAGCTGAAAATTGTTTTCAACCTTTATTTTTCTGAACTACACAAGTTTAGATGAGTACCTTTTTTTCAGTCTGCTGTTTTCTTAAACAGTAAATTGATTAGCTTTTTTATTTTATGGGAGCTGCCATATGAATAGCACTGGAAGGATTGCAAAGCGAAGGGGAATCTAACAATCCTATTATTTTTAGGAATTGCTTATTTAAAAATAAAAGGAGCAGTTTCACATTAGACTTGGCAGGTTTTTTGGACAAGTCTCATATATGCCAGAAGTCAGATGGAGACAGAAATAAATGGACTGTCATGCCAAACTGTGGGGCATCAGCACACACTAAATTAATCCTTCATTCTTTCAAATGAGACTAAGGAACGTTTGTCTCTGCAACAAGAGAGGAAGCATTTGTCTTGAAAATTTTGGGTCATATTGAAAGAAGATGTCATAGCAAAAGAAGTTGTGGAATACTTAATGCATAAAAGTAGTTTACTTAAAAAGCTAAAGTAGGGCAGGGGTTTTTTTGTTTTTGTTTGTTTGGTGGGTTTTTGTTTGTTTACTTGTTTGTTTGTTTTTCATTATTGCACCTTGCAATTAAAACATGCTTTGATACATGCTTCTGTTTAGCATCTGAAAAACAATTCAATTTTTTTTACTTCAGTAAAGCTTTTGACACAGTCTCCCACAGCATCCTTACAGCTAAACTGAGGGAGTGCGATCTGGACAATCGAGTAGTGAGGTGGACTGCGAACTGGCTGAAAGAAAGAAGCCAGAGAGTCATGGTCAATGGGGAGGGGTCGAGTTGTAGCCCTGTATCTAGTGAAGTGCCTCAAGGGTCAGTACTGGGGCTGGTATTATTTAATATATTCATCAATGATTTGGATGAGGGACTAGAGTGCACTATCAGCAAGTTTGCTGGTGACACCAAGCAGGGAGGAGTGGCTGGCACGCCAGAAGGCTGTGCTGCCATCCAGAGACCTGGACAGGCTGGAGAGTTGGGCGGGGAAAAATTTAATGAAATATAACAAGGGAAAGTGTAGAGTCTTGCATCTGGGTAGGAACAACCCCAAGTTCCAGTATAGGTTGGGGAATGACCTATTAGAGAGCAGCACAGGGGAAAGGGACCTGTGGGTCCTGGTGGACAGCAGGATGACTATGAGCCAGCACTGTGCCCTTGTGGCCAAGAAGGCCAATGGCATCCTGGGCTGTATTAGATGGAGGGTGATCAGTAGGGTGAGAGAGGTTCTCCTTCCCCTCTACTCTGCCCTGGTGGGACCACACCTGGAATATTGTGTCCAATTTTGGGCCCCTCAGTTCAAAAAGGACAGGGAACTGCTGGAGAGAGTCCAGCGCAGGGCAACAAAGATGATTAAGGGAGTGAAACATTTTAGAAATTAGCAGTCTGGGCATATTTTACTTAATCTCTCCCTAAATTGGCATTTGCAACCCCTGAACAAAGCCTTTGCCTGCAGGTAATTTGCACCATTTTTTATGTCATCTCTTAAAAGGCATACCGAGCTCAGCTGTGTATAAAGCAGATCTAACTGGCAAACTAAGGAGCTAGAAGGAAGCACAGCAAATAAAACAACTGAAAAGAGATGTTTTCATATGTAACACCATCTCCTACTTCTTTCTGCCATCTGGCTTGGAAGAGACCAAGTTATGCCAACTTAGGCCTCTCTGCACATGGGAATAGGGCTGATTCAGCCAGTAATACAGCTGCACCAGTGTTGACCCTATAAATACTGAGAAGTCTGAAGTTTTTATCCTTTCAAGTGATAACCTCTTCTTGAACTTCTCAAGATTGACCTCTCCTTCACTGAGCTCAAACCCCTGCATGATCTGCCTAGCATCTAGGTTTCAGTAATGGATGAATTAGTACTGTCCATGGCTGCCAGTGAGGCCATGAACATGGTTTTTTTTGGCCTAAGAAGTGAACTGTGCCAGCATGAGAGGAAGCCAAAAGATGCTCTCAGGCGGAAGTCTTAATATTTAGCTGTCTTGCATAGCTGCGTACTGGAACAAAAGACCACTCAAACCTTCTAGTAGCATTTCCATGTGCAGTTTGGCTCAAGATAGAAAACAGTGCCATTTTTAGATATCGTTGTGTTTTATCATAGGATTTCTAGGTGACACAGGAGCCAGAAAGAGTTTAAGAGGTGTAAATTATGTCACATTACATGTTGTTTTCATAGGGCACCAAATAGTAAAAGCTGTGATTACCAAACTGATAACCATGTTATCATCAGGGAGTGAGCTGAGGTGGGGACCCCAGGTCTGTGCTTTTTAATGGCCTGTGATCTTTGGTCCTTTGAAGCCATTCATGAAACTGTATCCTCAGTCTATGCACACCTCAATTCAGTCATTATGCTAATAGTTAATTACCTTGTAATTTATAAAAATTGTCAAAAGTTTGGGTGGTACTACGTGCTGGATTTTTTAATTCGTTTTTACTGGGCTTTTTTCAGGGCATGCCGCTGGGCAGAGGATACAGGCACTGAATTAAAACCATTTACTCTTCAGGGTTGACTGATTCTAATAAGAACATGGATAAAATTATTATTAGATCTAACATGTCTGTACCCTTAGGCTACATAGTTTCAAGTCTTCCATAAAATGTCCATTTAATGGGCTGCATCATAATGTCTACATCTGACACACCTTTCAGGCATGTTTAAAAGTTAAGAAGGGAATGGAAAAGTCTTGTGTAGCTGATGTATGGTTTAATATCTGTTTTTAAATGAAATCTTTACTTTATATGTCCAGACTTTTAAATAATCCTGTTTTCTTTTTTTTCCTTTTTCTTTTTTTTTTTTTTTTTCAGGGCAATGGTGCTGGGGAGATTTGTGCTGTCTGAGGGCTTTTTCCTCTTACACAATTGACAGATATTTACAGCCTTCTTGCTTGCTTGGCTAGCAACTTTTTACATGGGAGCTCCATGTAACTTGATATTAGTCTGTTACATATAGTAGTCTATAAGCAATTTCTTTCTTTTTTTTTTTTTTTCAATAAAGGTGAATAGACCTTGAATCATCCATAACAGTTTCATAGATCTTAGTGGGAGTTTTATGCACTTTTCCAATTTATTAATGTTGTTCTACCAGCTAACACTTTTTTTTAATGGCCAGATTCATTAGTGTTTCATATCTATCCATTGTGGAAGAAATTATTGCCAGAAATCGTTTGACAGCTGGTTCATTTTCACTTTGTTCCGTTTATATATTTTATAGAATTTGCCTGGTTGTGTGTCTGACCTCCATGAAATATGATAGGCTTTTCTCCTTTTCTGTAATGGAAAGCTTTGTTTAAGCTTTTATAGTCTCTTGTGCTCAGCTTCAGGATTCTGAGGTTCCTAGACTCCACTACAACTGATGGATATATCACCCACATTTTTAGATGGGCTTTGTGTGATTTGATTAATAGTGAATAAACAGTGGACTATGGCTTAAGCAAGGTGTTAGTAGACATATCAGCCTAGTGTTGGTGTTTAATTGTCTTGCATTGTGCATACCTCAGAAGTCCCTCCTCTGGTACAGCTGTACCAGAGGATTCATTCTGCATTGCTGGAGGTGTCCATAAGTTCCATGAAGGCGGAGGCATATAGAGTAATAGAATGCTTTTGGTTGGAAAAGACCTGTGAGATAATTGAGTCAAACGGTTCACAGTATCACAGTATGTTTAGGATTGGAAGGGACCTCAAAAGATCATCTAGTCCAATCCTCCTGCTGGAGCAGGAACGCCTAGGTGAGGTCGCACAGCAACATGTCCAGGCGGGTTTTGAATGTCTCCAGAGAAGGAGACTCCACAACCCCCCTGGGCAGCCTGTTCCAGTGCTCTGGCACCCTTACTGAGAAGAAGTTTTTTCTCAAATTTAAGTGGAACCTCTTGTGTTCCAGCTTGATCCCATTACCCCTTCTCCTATCATTGTTTGCCACCGAGAAGAGCCTGGCTCCATCCTCATGGCACTCACCCTTTATATATTTATAAACATTAATAAGGTCACCCCTCAGTCTCCTCTTCTCCAAACTAAAGAGACCCAGCTCTCTCAGCCTTTCCTCATAAGGGAGGTGCTCCACTCCCTTAATCATCTTTGTTGCCCTACGCTGGACCCTCTCCAGCAGTTCCCTGTCCTTCTGGAACTGGGGGGCCCAGAACTGGACACAATATTCCAGATGTGGTCTCACCAGGGCAGAGTAGAGGGGAAGGAGCACGTCTCTCGATCTACTAACCACCCCCCTTCTAATACAGCCCAGGATGCCATTGGCCTTCCTGGCCACAAGGGCACAGTGCTGGCTCATGGTCATCCTGTTGTTCACCAGGAACCCCAGGTCCCTTTCCCCTACACTGCTCTCTAATATGTAATTTCCCAACCTATACTGGAACCTGGGGTTGTTCCTGCCCAGATGCAAGACTCTACACTTTCCCTTGGTAAATTTCATTACGTTATTCCCCGCCCAACTCTCCAGTTTGTCCAGGTCCCGCTGAATGGCAGCACAGCCTTCTGGCATGTCAGCCACTCCTCCTAACCTGTCACTGTCAAGTCCACCGCTAAACCATGTCCCTAAGAACCTAATTGATGTGTCTTTTAAACACTTCCATGGTTGGTGCTTTAGGGTGAGTTTGACTGTCTCCTGTGAGTGTCTGTCGTCTGTCTTCCCTGTCAATTTAGAGAATGGCTCACTAATTGAGACGCCTCCTTGGGACAAGATTGTGCCCCTGCTTACCCTTGTATTTGGTTTTTGTATCCTTGTAATGAATGTTGCTGTAGGAGAGTAGCATGCTGTACTGGCACATCTGTTAGTAAGCTGACCTGTACTGACTGTGTGTTACCTGCAGCTTATAGCAGCAAGACAGTTAGTAGAGAGTACAGTATTCAGTCAGAAAGGTCTCACCTATCTCATTGTTATTCCTGCAGGCTGGGGGTGTCAAACTCATCTTCACCAGGGGCCACATCAGCCTCAGGGTTGCCTTCCAAGGGCTGAATGTAATTTTAGGATTGTGCAAATGTAGCTACTCCTACATTTACTACATTTATTACTCCTGCATTTATGCTTTTGTAGATGAACATGTTTCTCAGGGCTGAGCTATGGAAACCATTGTAGTAAGTGTAATGGCAATCATCTGAGATTTTCCTTTAGGATTTAACAAAAAAAGCTTTTCCTGTAATGTCCCTCTGCTTATTTTCTGTAGGATTATTTCTTATCCGAATGTGAATCTTAAATAAACAAAAAAGACCTAGTTTAACTCTCAGTTTTGCTAGAAAATTGCTACAGTACTGCTTCTTAAGAAGACTCTATTTAGCTGTAAGAGAACCTTGCCCAAATACAAGGGCTGATAAATATAATGACATTAAAGAAATCCAGTTACCTTTCCTGGCTAAAGGCCAGAACACACACAAGTTAGGTTTGAACACCTAACTTCAGAAATCCCTTGCTCAGCATTTTCCTAGTCACAAAGTGTTTGCGTTCAGATAAAGAGAGCCTTCTTCGCCCTTAAGGCCACTCTAATATTGCATCGTTTTCCAAGCAGGCATTCTCCCAATTGCCTCTTTTTCTCTTCCAACTTGACATCTATTAGAGCCAATCTGTAACAAAAATATACTGCAGATACCTCTGGAAATGAGGTGGGGTATTGCCTACATTTTGAGGAAACCAAAGGTAACAAGAACTTAAAGAAACCACTTTTGCCTTTTCCCCACTTTGTCCTTCTTCCTGTGTCCCTTCTGGTAAACCATCTCCTGTGGCAGCTGTGTGGAGAATGTGACCTATGCTCTGATCCCATCAGCATGAGATACTGGGACTGAAGGCTGCAGTTCAGACTGTTCTTTGGGGTATGATCAGTGCTGTCCTCTCTGCAGTGATGAACCCCACGGAGCTTGGGTAGGACCAAAGAACTAAATGGGGCAGCGGAGAGGGTGCTGGGCCTGGGATACACGGGACTGGCCTTAGTGGCAGAGAGTGTTATCTGGGTCGAGTAGACAGAGGATTGGTGAGGAAGAGATGAGACACTGTATGCCTTCGGTTTGTTATACTGAATGCTGCCTAAGTGCAGGTGTCTCTCAGGCTTAGCAGGGATGGATAAGTTCACTGTGTTACTAGAAGGTTAGGAAAAGAATTTATCAACTAAATAAATATATGAACTTTATTAAAAGCAGCCACATTAGGAAGGATTATCTACTTAATTGTTCACGTTATACACGATGCAACTTAGGGCTCAGCTGGACTCATTCCCAGTGCTCATAAATCTATGCATGAAGAAAGCAGAGCAAGTGAGCGCTAAAAGTTCCTTTGGGGTTTTTTTTGTTTTGCTTTTTGTTTTAAATTTTGAAACTCACATTTAGTGTGTGTATTTTAACATGTTCATGTGAAACACATCAAAGTAAACACATGCAGTGTGTTTCTTTCACTGTCATTAATTACCGTAGTGTTTTAAAAAGTAACAAAAAATACACTAGTGTTAAACTGTGGTAAAGAATTGAAATATATACAGCTCTAGAAATTTGAAGTTGGCCTTTGCCAGGACAAATGTAGCTTGACAACCGTGTGTGTTTATGTATCAGCATATGAAGCAAGTCTGGTTAGCGAATACAGACTTTTTCCATTAAAAATCCCCAATATATATTGAATCTTTTTAAAGCACTTTTCAAGCCACCTGAAGACTCAGCTGAAAATTCAGGGGAATAAAATGACTGTAAATTCTCTGAACAGCTCTGAGAACTATTATCCTCCTATACTTTACCACAGAACACACTTTTTAATCCCTGCTTATGTCTTTATCTGGGCAATTTCTGTTTGTGGCACAACTGAAAAAGGGGAAGGACGATGTGGCACTTTCTGTTCCTTCCAACAGCCTCCCTTGTGAATAGCTGTGCAGCCCATCTCTGTTGCTCCTCTCTGCATTCATCAGGAGCACCGTAACACAAACATCAGCCTGATCACTGTCAATCCATTCTCTGGGGTCTGGATGCTGGTGGTGTATGTGAAATGCTTTAGTAATTTTCCTTGCACTGATGGATGCCTATATGAAAGGAACTGGGACAGAACTCGCAGTGTGCAAGCTAAGAAAGATGATGCTGTCATGTTGCTCTTCAGTCAGATGTGGGAAGTTGTTTTCATAAATGGAAGCTAGACTTTCCCTACAAAGAGAATTTGTATGGAATATATTCATAATTAATTGGGGATCCTTGTAGATGTTTTTTCAGACTTGAGTCAGCATCCTTGTGGGAGCTGTTTCCTTTATTTTATTTTTTTTTTTAATTTTACAGAGAAATTGTACTTTTGTGGCTCTGCTTTTTGTCTTTGTTTTGCTTAAAGACACAGAAAAGAGAACAAATGTCAAAGGCGTAAGCCAGAGGTGCTGTATTCTCTCAGCTTCTTTTTTCTGTGGCGGTAATTAAATGCACTCTTTATTTTTCAAGATTATACACAACAGATTAACAAGTGTGCATATTTTTCACAGAAGTAACAGCCACTTAGACAATTCCTGCCTGGTATTCCTGACTTCCTGAAAGCTTTAGAGGAACACTCTTTCTTCCGGCAAATATTTTACCTTTTGCACTTTTAACTTTTTAAAGTCTGCTCTGTGCTTGGCCTGACTTACCAAAACATTCTCATTGTCTTTGTGACTAATCAGGGCAATGAATCAGTTCATCTCACTTAACCGAGATGTCAAACTTAGGAGCTCTCTTCCCTGAGGCTCTCAAGGGCGAAGTGGATTTCAAAATTTAAATCATCCCCAGGTGTATATCTTTCCTGCAGCAGATAGAGAGTGCCAGAAAGTCTGGAATCATACATAACTTAGGTGCCTTGATCAGTTAGGGTGAATTTGGGCTGAGGCATATAACTTTTAGTCAGAAAATATATGAGTTTTCCAACAGGGTCAATCCAATTAATTCTCAGTGTCTTGGAGAAGCATGGCAGAACGTGAAATACTTCTCAATTTACAAGTTCATAACTTTTTCCTTTCCCTCTACAGAGGCTGCTACTGACCCCCCTAAGACATCTGACAGCGAACCTTTGTTTACAAAACTACGCAATCCAAGCACAGGCAAGTTTTGGAACTGACATGAGCTTGTTAAGATTCTGATTGATTCCCTCCACCACCAAAAGATTCATATTTTGCAAGCTGAAATAATGATGATAGTGTAAGTCTTAAGTGCCAAAGATACTGTTGGTGATGCCAGATTGTTAATGCTGTGCAAACATTTAGGATTTCTTTTATACTTTTAATTGGTTGAACTGTTTATTCATCAGGAAAATTGGCAGCACAAAAAAGAGATGTAATTTAACTTTTGTTTTTAAGTGGATTAGTTATGGGGAGCTTACAGTGTTGGGTGTTGAGCCTGTGCTTTTTTTAAATCCAAATTTAGGCTTCATAGCAATCATCTTATGCTATAAAATAAATAGTCAGAATTAGAAGAAGTGATCCAGTTATACTTACCAAGCTTTTTCAATCTTTTCATTTTTAAATTTAATTTTCTTCTTTCCCTGGTCCAAGTGGTGGCGTCTCTTTTCTTGTTCATAGAGAATGATGCACTAAGAAGGAGTTCAGAATACATTGGAAAGACCCGCAAATGCAGGTGATAGAATGACACCACCGTCCCACAGTTACTTTCTTCCAGTCAGATTGTTCTTTTTGTCAAAGAATTGTTATTATTGTAATAATTGGAGTATGAGATACCGCAACAGAAATGTGCAGTAGCCTTGGTTAGATTAACATTATTTTGTTTGAAAAACACATTTCATGCTGTTTATTTCTCTTTTCATAAGCTCATTTTTCATTCTATAGGTTTAAGTTGTATGGTTTTAGGTTGAAATTCACTGCTCATATTTATATGTTTGTAACTGTAGTCTTCAGTTACAATGTCGCAATATAGTAACTGCTACTTGTTCTTGAAAGAAGCAGCTAGTTAAAAACGACATACAGAATGGGAAGTCACTTTTCATACTTGTTTTTTGATTGTTCTGTTTTATAGTGGGAATATATAGCCATGGCTATTTTACACCTGCTGTATTATATTTGCTTTCTAATGTGTTACGTTTTTTAAAGTGTAGATGTTTCTTCGCTTTTCTCTGCAGTAGAAGAGATCTATTTACCTTGTAGAATCAGAGATCTTTGGAAAGGTTTCTGGGAAAACCTAAAATACAGTGATTGCCTGGGTGTGTTCTTTCAGAATTTACAGGAGCTTATTGATAGTCCTGCATAAACTTTCAGTTTTGTAGCCTATTATAAGTATAGAGTCTGAAAACTAAAGGACTGAGAATACCCTATTAATATATTTTCTGTACATTTGGGTCTAACAGATGAATTGTTGATGCCAGATATTGTATAAATGCACACTGAAGAACTCAGCACACTACAGAATTCAAGCTAACCATTTTGTTAAATAAAGTATGCGTGGTCCTTTTTATAGACAGGTGAAAAGGACAAAATTTCTATCCCTTACAAAGACTATAAACTAGGATTCAGTCTGCAATTCAGAAGTACCACAAGAAGCATTTTTCAAAGTGCTGAACTAAAAGAAGAGAAACAACCATGCCGCAAGATTTAAGCAGCTAAGTGGAGTGGTCAAGTTGTGAGCAAAGCTGCCTAGGTTGTCTCTCCATCCCCTAGAGTTTCTGTCTAATGATACTCTTGGGAACCTGTGGAGACTTTCCTTCTAACATAAGCAAATAAATTAAGGAGCCAGAGTTAGGCAATAGAAGTGGTCCCTTAACCAAGATTTCCTGGCTTACCACCACACTTGCAGACATACTCACTGGTAGGAGTCCTAAGTTGTTCAGTGAGCACTTCTTTGAGTAGTTTGATGTCTGGTGCTGATACAACGGTGGTGTAGGCCCTTGCTGAGAAGTACATGATGATGTTGAAACCTGTGCTCCCCCCTATATACTCTTCCCCTCCTCGAAAGAAAAATTATTATCAGAGAATTGAAAGCATATCCTTAGGTGAGGTTAAACATCTGGTCAGTCTTCTGGGTAAAGGGGGAAAAAATGCGTTATCAGTCATTTTGGGGAAGAGATGTGTCTGCCCATTTTAGCTGACCTCCCTCTGCACCTAGGGATCTGCAGGCTGAGAACAGCAGTGTTGATGTCAGCTTGCAGGAGCTTACATTGAGACTTTTTTGAGCCAGCCCATGATCTATAAGTCAGTGCAACTTTGCAATTTATGTGTTTTGAGCAGAACTGCCATGTTGTAGTTGCAGTTGTCTCTTGAAGATGGATGAGTAACAAAGACAGGACCAGTGCAGCCAACAGACTCAGCTCTCCAAATTTCTGTGGCCCCTCCTGTAGTTCTGGCAACTTCCTGTTTCAGATATGGAAAACGCCAGCCCTGTTTGCAACATATTCGTTACCCCTTCATTATAACCCAGACCTAACGTGAAATGGCAGAGCTGTTCTATGGGGTGGCCTAAAATATGGCTTTCCTTTTCATTTCCAAACTATCAGGATTCTGATGGGCACTTCAAAGCAACTTCGTTTAGCTTCCTTGCTCACCTTATTTGTCTACCCCCACTGAGTCATTGGCAATCCATTTTGATGCACACAAAAAAGTGATTTCAATTTGTCACTTGAAGGTTTAAAACTTTGGTTCCCCTAACCCAGAGTCTGATATCTTGGAGACAAACATGACAGAAAGAGAGAATTTTCTTGTTTTCCACCTTCCCCCTTCAATACAGACAAAAGCTGATTTCTTGAGTGATTTTGATTTGGGTTTGGATCAAAGGCTTTATGTTGCAAGATGAACTATTCACACATCTTATTTATTGATTCAAATTCAGTTTGGTTTATAGAGCTGGTAAATGAACATCTGTATATAATAGTTTTCTTTGTCTGAGTTTTCTTTGTAGTGAGTTTATGTAGAATGTATGTTTGTGTGTCTGTATGCATATAAGGCACATTCTTCAGAAGTATTGGGTATTCTTTTGATTTTTGTGAAAGCTTACAAACACAAACCAGATTTCTTTTCAACAGGGGAAGCAACCCTTTACTTATTCAATAGTGGTGCACAGCAGCTGTTTGAAGTAAAAGCTTTTCATGAGGAATATCGTTCCTGGTTTATAGGTCAGACTGTTCAACAAGGTGAGTAATATAATGTAACCTTCCCCCAACTATAAGTAATGTTCATACACAGACCTTCCCTCTTTTTCATAGTAAATTTACAGGTGTCTTTCCTGGTTGTTTGAGGCATGCTGCATCACATCCCCACCTTCTGACACACTCGTTCGCCATCTGGATTTAACCAGGGCTGGGGGCTTTGTGGTCTTTCTTTAAAAGGCTGCCTTTGGCAGCCTCAATTAGACAGATGTTCATTTGTCTTTGAGGAAACGGGGCGGAGGGGGGGAAGTCATTCAATTGTATTTAAACTGAAGTGCTGTAAAGTACTTAGCTTGCCTTGTCAATCAGACCAGAAAGTCCTCAGTGTAAGTAAAATATGTATTGTCCTACAGAAGGGGAAAAAGGGCTGGAAGGCCTTAGCTATCCAAGCAGAGTGATGTGTTAGAGCTCCAAGTGCTGGGACGTATGGTCTTGCTTACCTCTGTACTTCCCTCTATGAGTGCTGGGATCTCAGGATAGTCCTGCTGTCTGAAGGTGCCATTTCAGTGTTTTGTCTGAAGTGAGCTCGGCTATACCATCCCAAGCATTCTCTGATCCTAGCTTGTGTTCCTGAAAATGAGAAGGAAACTTAGGTAACTGTTTCTGACAGCTTTAACAATCTCTTATCAGTAAGGGTGTCATTGGAGCAGTGTTTCTGTGCCAGCATGTCCATAGACCAAGCAATAATTACTAATTCAGAAGATGAAGGTATATTTGTTTTGTCCTTTTTAACTAGAGAAAAAGACCATTTATAGTAATAAATAAAAGGAATCCTGCCAGACATATGCCTTTAATGGTAATATCCCAAAGCTTGTGTTAACTTTAAACATCCTCTGCAGGTGCATATAGCAATGTAAGCAGTATGTCTCTGAGATTTTCTGTGCTCCATCTGGGGCTGAGCCAAAAGACTTGGTCTGCTCCCTGCTCCCAATTACGTCCACATTGTATTCTCCCCCTCCCTTTCTAACGTCTATTTTGGCCCTTGGGAAACAGTTACCTTTAGGAATTATCACGTCAGTTTTCTTTAAAAGATACAGGGGGAAAGATTGTTCCTGAATGTTAGGACTGCTGCATCTCTGAAATGGTCAAGGGAAGAACACCACAAAAAAGCTGTGTGTTTGCAGTTAAAGCAAATTATCTAGTTATCTGCAGAGAAGGACAAAGGCTTTTATACACCTATATTGAGTGTGAACTCTTTAGAAAAAAATAAAAATACCTCTTATTGGAGATGCAGTGGAAAGCATTTAAACAGAAGCTTTGAGAAAGTGGCTAGTCTTTTTTTTTCCCTCCAGTTTTATTATCAAAGCTTTCACATTTGTAAGTAGTCCTGGTGCTTGCTTTGCCTTATGCAATGGAACATGTTAGTAATACAGATGTTAGACTGGGTATCAGCTTTGTCCAAACCATGTTCTTCCCACCTGATCTTTTGTTAGTTTTAGGGCCATCGCAATAGGATTTTCTTTAATTATGTTAATCATGTGAGTTAAAACAAACAAACAAAAATATTTATTTGCTTTTGGTTTGCTAATTAATGTCAAATTGTCATCAATTATTTGGTCTCATTAGTGAATTTCCTTGATGTCACATTGTTTCCAATTATCTACAATTAAACAAAAAGCCTGACTAAGCCATTGTCCTGCAATGAGCTCCGGATGGGCAGAGGTGTCTGTTTTAATGGGAGACCAAGTTCTTTGTATGTAACTTTGAAGACAACATACTGAGCCATATTTTGTGATCTATTTAAGTTTATTTGGTTCTATTAGGAGACTACATGCAGATTCTTACCTTATGAGATGCAGCTCTAACGCTCTTGAAATTCTTTCTTGCCCTGCCTGTCTCTCATGCCAGCAGTGTTGCCTTGCCCAGTGTTTGAGGTGGAGTAAACTAGATATATCTGGTATCCCAAAACAAGTTTCTGTTACACCTAAATCTGCCAACAGAGAGCAGCTTCCATTTTGCTGTTCTTAATATAGTCCAGAAAAAGGCAAAAGTAGGTGCTAGAAGCCAGCAGACCTGCAGTGAAGCTTGCGCTTTGGTTTGACAGGGTTGAGAATTGAGTTCTCTCTGTATTAGGACAAGAGGTAATGGGATAGGACAAGGGGTAATGGGATCAAGCTGGAACATAAGAGGTTCCACTTAAAGTTGAGAAAAAACTTCTTCTCAGTAAGGGTGCCAGAGCACTGGAACAGGCTGCCCAGGGTGGTTGTGGAGTCTCCTTCTCTGGAGACATTCAAAACCTGCCTGGACATGTTCCTGTGCGACCTCACCTAGGCATTCCTGCTCCAGCAGGGGGATTGGACTAGATGATCTTTTGAGGTCCCTTCCAATCCCAAACATACTGTGATACTGTGATTTTTAATATAAAATCACAAATATTGTTTACCCATTTTATTAAAATAGTGGAATACTTACTGAAAAAAAAAAATTCTCCTCTTCTTGCTCACACTCCTGAAAAACATCCTAAAAACTAAAAAGTTCATTATAATGTGCCTCTTGGTACTAAGTTTACTTTTACAAATCTGTCACTTAGATGGGCGCCTGCTGTTTGTTACACCGATGGACCCTTTATTTCTGATACTTTACTACCTCATAAAGGCAGACAAGGAGGTAAGCCTGCTTTATTTTTTCACTGGAATTCTCAGAAGAAAGAACTATTTCTGACTTCATTTTCTGCAGAAGTTATGTTAATTTTACGAAGAGGAGCTTCCATCGTAACGGAAATTTAAGTTGCATTTAGAGCAGAGATGTCCACCCTAGTAGCATTTTTGTTTGCATCAAGTTTTTTGTTCACTGAAGTATATTCCAGGAGTCAGCTTGCAATCTCCACAAAGCCTAATCACCTCTTTTTTAAGAGAAGCAGAGAATCTTTTTTTTGTCCTTTTGTGAGAGCCTGTCTCAGAATTATTGAATTTAAAATGAGATGTCATCAGAGTAAAACAAACTAGTGCCCTTTCTGAGGCATCAGTAGATGACTCATTTTGGGAAACAAGGGAAGAAGAAAGAAGAATTTGGACGTTATGGGGGAGGAAGAAGAAACATTTTTGTGACAGATGGAACTTGAAACATTGCCTTTTTAGAAGCAGTATTCGTAGAGATGCTGTATCATAGAACAGCAAAGGGATGATCAAATGTCCAAAAGCTGGGTAATTAATAAACGGCTTAATTTATTTATCATGGATGTGGCAAAACCTCACTTAAATTTCCAAAATGTATCAAAAGGCATAGGCAAAGTTATTGATTTATTGTTTATAATCTGTCTGTGGAAAAAAGACTATATGATGTGAATGTTGATCCTTGTTTCTTGTTTCATGGAGGCAATAATTTCACTTTATGCATCCTGAGAGTTTTTGCTCTAAGAGCATTTCGTGTGAGGTTGCTTGCTATTTTCTGCTTTAGATTGCAAGTGGAGAATGCAGAAGAACAATTTTTGTATGGTGAAGAAATAAAGTCATACTAGACATTTGTAATAATAACATCATCTTATGTAATTATTTTTGAATCGTTTATGGTATAAGATATTCAAATGTATTCTGTATTTCTGTGGTCTGTTCCTGCTCCAGGGTGGCCCATCAGAAGAATTTAATTCGCAAGGAATAGTTCAAGTTGTTCTCTAGGCACTGTGCTTTGTTTGAATTCAGCATCCCTTTCAAAGCTTTATACCAAACTTAAATTAGGGAAACAGTAAATCTCCTCTGCCTCTGTGGTAGAGTGTTGAGGTATTCTGAATAAAAGACTATTGCTGCTGTTTCTGTGCATGGAAAGAGTCCTGTACTGCCCTTTACTTTCTCGGTCCATTGTTTTCTAGCTTTTCTAGGTTTCCTAGACCAGGCATGGTGCCAGATGACTGCACAGAGCTGTTTTAGGTCCTTATCAGGGCAAATTTGTGTTCTTTCCATGCCCTGCCCAAGTTAGCATATTCCTCAGTAAAGGGAAGACTTGAGAATTGTGCTGCAAATACCTCACGCAAGGCCAGCTTGGGTGCAGCATGATCACTTCTAGCTTGACCTAATGGCTATCAAGGTACCCACTGGGTATCTTAGGATCATCCTTTGCACCATCCTTTGGTTTTGATGGTAAGGTGCAACGTTGCTTAATGTGTCTTCTAAGGAGAGCCATCTCCTGTCCAGCAGACTTTCTTGGCTTAGGCTGTGTGCCCCTGCACTATGTAAATGTGACAGTCTTGCTTCAGGACACAAGCAGGTTTGTGCAGGTAAGTTATCTATAGGAAACAGTTTATTGCAGCTTTATTTCTGCCTCTCATAACCTTATTTTTGCCATTGTTATTGTGCCTTTTCTTTTTCAGGAGAGAAGAAACTTTAAAGGCTTTTTTGGTTGTGGGGTTTGTTTGTTTGTTTGGGGTTTTTTGTGTGTGTGTTTTTATTGTGATTTAACAATGAATGGTTACTTTTATTAAGCCTCTGGCTGTCCAGCAAGAGGATTTATTAATAATTGAAGCAGTATACCCAAGTGGTTTTTTTCATGCTGACCGCTATAATGACTTCAGTTTTGGCTCCTGAGACCATGCACTGTCTAGGGATGGAGAACTCCCTCAGCATTTGTACTGATGCGCTAAAGGATCTTTCCAAAGGGAAGGCTGCCAGTTGTGCCAGACAGTGCTGAATGATTATGCATTATTTGGCAACGGCAAAATTTGTTTGATGGTTCTGTCATGTGTGGGGCTATTTAAGTTGTGCCAAAATCACTTTATGTACATATTCTGGCCAAACTGGAATTGACTTTGCAGAGGTGAAAGGTTAATTCTGTGTTCCAGAAGCTGCCTTGCTCCTTTGAGATTTATCTTTATGGAAGGAAAAGCAAAATTTGAATGGAAGTTATGACACTGGGTTTAATCCAACAGGTTTTGGTCTAAAACACTACTGGCACATACTGACTACTGTGTCTTATGTCATCATCCAAAATATCCCTCTGTACTTCACATTAGTTTCTCCCCATGTTGTTTTAAATTTGGTCTTTTAAGTGCAGTAATTGAAGAGTTCAGTATTTTGCAGATATTTACTGGTTTGAAATAAATATTTATAGTTTGCTTTGTAACCAGTTTCTGAATGTGTCATGTGTTACCATTCAAAATACAGTCTTCTTTAAATCCTTTATTTTAAAGCTATGGCCATTGCATACGTCTGTATTTCTATATAAGTGTAGTGTGTATATGTGTTTTAACATTATAATAATGCTTTTATAATCCCTTTGATGTATTTTTAGCAGCAAGGAAAGTTCCAGCCACTTGATCAAGTTGTAATAGACTCAGAATACCCTAACTGCCCATTGCTGCTGAAGTGTGCAGATGTTAAACAGTACATACATCATGTAACAGACGAAAAAGGTAAAAAAAGGGGCTGTGAGGCAAAAAAAAAAAAAACAAGAACCAAATTTATTAGTGCATCTTCATTACAAAATAGATTGAAATATTGTGTTTTGCTTTACCAAATACCCAAGGTGCTGGATGAAGATGTACTTTAAAACCAGAAGTTTAGGCTTAGAAATTGTCATTGCAATGTTGTGAGTAGTAATGTGTGGATCTTGGATCATCTACTTTCACTCAAATACTTGTGCAATCTTGTTGCTAAGTGTCATAAAAATGATGAACTGATCAGAGCTGGCTTCTTGACATTATTATGTGTGTTGTGAACCTTCATGGCCTTTTGATAAAAGTTTTGCATCTCTATTTTTTTCATTTAGTGTGGGATGGTCTGGTGTGAAAAAAGTTGACTGTTGTCCATGTGGATTTTTTCTCCCTTTGTCACAATGTGTTCAAGCAAGAAGCGGGAAAGAGCTGGAGAAGAGAGAATATGCTGCTGAGAAAGGAGAACCCACTTTATCTAGCTTTGCATAATTTAGTGTTGTGGGTTTAAGTTCAAATACTTATTCTTTTTAAAGTAGTAACCTTGATTGGGGTGCGTACGTGTATGAGAGAGAAAACCTAAGTGGAAAAAAGTAGCAAGGTGTCAATTCTGTACATAGTGTTGTCAACCTTTTCCCAGAATTCTCTTTGATATGGGGTCTTTTGTTTGAGAACAATATATGCTTTCTAGGGAAGGAGCATTACATAATTTTCACAGCTTGGCAGATCTGCAAAAGATGCAAGACCTCAGTTTTTTATATTCAGTCCTTTAAAGAGTATTCTCCTTATGTTTGCTGACTTCCGGATGGTGAATGGAGCTTTAGTTACGTACAGATGGAGAGCTACAGGAGGAGGTAGAGGAGTCTGAGAACATGGAATCTACCATCAGGTGCAAAACAGCTGACCTTTATGCATGTCCAGCTCCTCCAAGAAGTTGAGGTACACAGATTAAAAGCCACTAATATTAGGAATTTGTTTTTATGAAGCACTCTGCCCTTGTTGTTTTTATATATATATATACACACAGATAATTGGGAAGTGGCTAAGAAAAGGTGATGGAAGAATGAAAACCCTGCTAAGAAGTAAAATACCAGACCTCTTTATTGCTGCACAGAACATCAAGGGGGTAAGGGGGCTGTGAATTTTTTTATGGAAGATTTAGATGCACCAATTTAAGTATTTCCTGTATGATATGGTGCATATGCAATAATGGAGGGCAGTTGCTTCCCCCAGAAAATCAGTTCAAACTTTAGGCAGGACATGTTTCCATTGAAAATTATCACTTGAACAAGATAATGGGAAAACTGTGCAGCAAGACTGTTATTTCATTCTTGCTGGGACTGGTGTAGTTGGAATTATGTGCTGTTTCGATACTCCTGGATTTCGAGAAGAACCTTTGAAAAATATTTAGTTACATTCAGTTTCATTGGGAACAGGCAACATTTTTCTTTGGGTGAGTTCTGACTTCATGAAGACTTCTTTCAGATATGTATCGGAACTGCAAAACTGCTTTTGCCTTCCCATTAAGTGATAAAATACTTCCAGTAAAAACTATTATTAAGCTTTTAGACAATTGCTGTGCCCTGCAGCTTGTCTAATGCTGGGTAAGGAGCTAATGATGAGAGAAGGGGTACTAAATTTCTGTGCCCCCATTTAAAAGGTGAAAAATCATGCCAGATCCTCCTGGCTATCAAACTAAGAAGTCTGTGCAGGAATGTAGGATAAGGTTGGATTGTTCTTCTTAAGAGACGCTTCCTCCAAACAACGGTGCTGCCTTTGGGCAGTATTTCTGTTCCCTTCTTAACAGCAAAATGAAAACTTTAAAAAATTTATTTGCTCTAGACAAGGTCTTGTATCTTGGTCTGACCTCTGCATCCATTCTGAAATCATATTTGCAGTTGTTCATCATAGCATCTTCTGATAAACTGTGTTTTGTTAGACAGTAGTGAAAGTGGTTTACTGCTTGGTGTTTTGCGTTGATATTTTTAATAACGTATTATGTACACCTAAAAGCTTGTGTCGTTTTGCCAACAAATGATGCTAACTGTTAAAGAAGTCATGTTTTCCTGGTTTTTGTTTGGAAACGTAAGGTAGGAATTGCTTTTGTCATTAAAGCTGTACACACATGCACATGCCAGCTGTATGTGGTATTCTTGGATGTGCCTGGATGTATATATATCTGCATGTACCTGCTGCTTCTATTTTTTTTCCAGGTTTGGGTTAGGGGGAAGGTAACAGTGAGGCTTGTTCTTAGGATTTCTTTCTTTTTTTAAAATACCAAGCATATTGTTATGCAACAGCCACATTGGTGCTTGTCTGTCATGCACAGATCACCTTTCTGTTCAGTCCACTTCTATGTGTTTCATATTCTCATGTCTTTTATTGCCTGTAATAAATACCAATATTATGACTAAGGTCCTCTTTTCCATCTCTAAGACCTGTTGTCCACTTTGTAGCCTTTCTCATTTAACAAGTGGGGCTTTAGGGCAAGAAGTAGCTGTTGTATTGAGTCTTCTGCAGCTCTGATCTGTTTGGAAGAACCTAACAATATAATTATTTCAGTCTTAGTTTAATCTTGAGGCATTTAACATCTGTATAACAAATTCTTACCCTAGAGCATTCACAGTTTGCACTTACTGAATTAGCAGGAAGTCCACCTCCCCTGGCCTGTGTTGAAGGGCACTGAAAATTCGTTTTGCTGGATTAAATTCCGTTACCTGCTTTAGTAGTTGGGGAAAAGGTGTGTTGCAGCTCTCTTAATCCAAGTGAGGCAGGTTGTTTGCTAATAAATTCAAACATCAGATAGAAAGCACGATAGAGGGATTTTAAGAAAGGGTTATGAATTCCAGTTCTGGAGGGTTATTCTTTGTTTCTTTTTGCAAGGCAAAAACTGCACTGTGATCTTGTCTGATGTGATTAACATGAAGAGCCAAGAAAACTTACCTGATTAGAATAACTAAGTAATATTGCCAAGCTTGTATTCCCAGAAGGTAGGAAAGAAGAGGCCATATGAGTTTCAGAGCTATGGAAAACACTGAGAAAATGGATGTTAAAATGTGCTTTAGGCAGTTTGCTCAACAATACATCAGGGAAACTTCCAAGTCTACATAGCGATTACCCGATCGCTGAACATATTATTTAATTGTAGAACCACTTATATTCCATCTGTATTTCTCAAACCCAATCTTTCCAGATGTCTCAGACCAGTTTTATAGGCACCAGACACATTAGGGAACAAAAGGCTTTCCAATATATACTCGTATTATCAAACATAGTCGCTAACTCTCACCAATATCAAATGTGTATCACATGCTAAATCCACGTTCCAATATTGAATCCTTTTGTCAGCAGTTTGTGACTTTCATAACTCACTTTAATTCTTCAGAGGTCTCAAATATTGTCAGTTTCTAGAGTTTAATAGTCAAAACTGTCAAGCACACAAAATATTTTCAAACAAAGTGATCTCTGAAGGGTTCAGTGTAATTTTTTTTCACGTTTTAATGAAAATGGCTTCACAGTTCCATGTTTCATTTCCCTAACTGAGTCACTCTGATTCATGCTGTTGTGGGGGAGTCTGCCTGGGAATCCAGACTAGAATTACTTTTCAACATGAGTTGGGGGATGGTGGCCAGAGGATGTCCCTTCCTCGAACTTTCTTAGATAAGAGAGGAATCCACGAATTGTATTCACTGTACTTGGACCCAAACCACATTAGCTGTTTGAGAAGCAGGTTCAAGTATCTAGAGCGTCTCCCCCATTTTCTGCGTCTTTTCTTTCAGAGACATTTAGAGGCTTCTAAGTCTTAAAGACTGCAGCCACCAGTCTACAGCTAATTACTTTACCTGCAACTCATCAATGTCAGGAAGCAAAGTGTATATTAGTGGAGTTTTTTTTCCTTTTTTGCTCTGAAGAATTTTTGGATTTTACTCTCCTACAACTGTTGAGATAGATTTGAACTTTATCTTGTAAACAGCTTTGCTCAGCTTCTCCATACCCCCTACCTTGCATACACAAATAGCATATAATAGCTGTTTGTATGCAATTTGAAAGAGCCAAGATAAACTCCAAAGAGGGAAATACTGAAAGAATCATAAATAATATGTTGATGTTTGCAAAAGGAGAAGAAAACTCCATGAACTGAGTGTTGGATGTGATACTGGATCAGCAAATGACATGAAACAGACATAGGTATTTATGGTAATGGTGTACAGGAGATTGAAAGTTATTGAAATACCTGCTGAAGACTGAGAGACAGTGGGCTCTAAAATCTCCTGTGTAGTCTTACTCCATTTCCAAAACATAGCTTTCTGTGAATTAATACTGAATTTTTATACTGAAATTTCCATGAGCCTTTGTAATTTCATCTTTCCTTTGCCTCAGCATTGTGGACTTGTGTATCTGCAGATAACTGATCTCATGTGAATAGCAAGTGTTCATGGTATGCTAGTTATCAGAGGGGAAACACTTTCTCTTACATCATTGAGTTAATTTATGTTGCTCAAGAAATCATAAATGAATCGTACTTCCACAAAGAGTGTGTTTCACTGTTTTGGATTCTGTATTTTCTTTTGATAATATATCAAACTACATAAAAGAGGGATAAAAGTAAAGCTTTTGCTTTAGCCAGTCTGTGAAGTGAGAGGTGAGAACTGGGAGAACTGATGGGAAAAGGTTTTTTTGAAAGAGTGGATGGTTTGTCTTCACTAACCAACTCTCTGTCCTGGCCCCTCACTAGGTGCTGAAATTCAATAAGTAAAGATTTAAGACGTGATGCTGTTTATTTAAAAAAAAAAAAAAAACAACAAACCAACCTATAGCATTTTGTGTTGTCAACTATATAGTTAAAATTAACAGTCTGGTGACACAGGACAGATTTGGCAAATTACAAGGGCTTGAGAAAGTCTTAGTGAATTCAAGCAGCCCAAGATTACACATGAATAAATAAAATATGTACTTGGCTGGATTAGGGCTTAATTAAAGAATTAGAAAATTGTTCTGACTTGTGCATATCCACTCAGTCTTTATTTTTCCACTTTTCCAATATTTTTGAAACTTATTGCCCTGATATCAAACATGTACAAGCCGCAAATTAACTTCCATGCTGTATCTACAAGTTAAAAGATTTTAAATGTATTGAAAATACAATCCAAACTAGTCATGACTTTCTTCCCCTTACTTATTTTTTTCTTAGAGATTGGCAGTCAGAAATTCCACAAATACAGCCAAGAGAAGACACTGAAGTGGTTAAAGAAAAAGGTATTGTGTTTCTCTTTTACTTTCAAAAGTGCTTTACATTTAAAATAAAAATGCTTGTCAGCTTGTCCACATTTGTGTTTGAGCCATGTGCTATACCTCAGTTCAAGGTACATGTCCTATCCTAGAAGGACAGACATCACAGTAAAGTTGCTGCACTCAGAAACGTGAGAAGTTTGTTACTTTTCTCTTTTGGAGGAGTCTGGCATGAAAGAGATTCATGAAGTGTGGGGAAGCAGAAGAAGCTGAAGTTCAGCTTCTCACTATGTTCTGTATGTAGGCTTTGCATAAAGTGAGGGGGCTTGTCTTTTGCTTTGTCCACTTCACAGATAAGCTAGATGAGAGCTTTGACTGTTGCGGCTTGTAAATTCTGCGATGCTTTGAAGCTGGGCAGAAATGCCTTGGGTTTGTGCTGCAAATGGGTTTCCTTGTGAAGCTCTGACAGAGTCTTTCAGAGTAGTCCTAGTATGGTTGCTGCTGCCCTCATCCAGCCATGCTGTTCCAGAGTTCTAGAGACTGTGCAGAAAATAAACTAGCGTTATAGCTAAGCTTGAGGTGATCTGTGTTTTAGTATAAAGAAGGCAAATCTCATTTTACACAAGCATATATGCCTCTACTATGATGCAACTTTGTGGAAAAAGATTGTATGCATCATGTGATACAAGGAAGCCTTGTCATTTAAATGAGTCGACACAAGCACAGAATCTGGTCTAGTTTCTGCAGTGATGAGGCATGGAGATACCTATTTTGGAATAGATATCTTCATGAATATTTACATCTTCACCTGAATATTTACATCTGAACAGGTACCTGTTTGTGTTGTTGAAAATATGTTCTTCTGCCAGTTACTCCTCTGTTAGGTCCAGTATAGAAGTGCCCTATAAAGTCCTTAATCTTTGATTTCCATCAGGACTGCCTTTGCAATCTGGCCGAGCTCAGGCATCCTCTGTTCTCAAGGCAGGTGCCTTTCTCACCTGTGGAATCATGGCTGTTGCATCTAAGTAGCTCAGCTTATCTTAGGGTGCTGCAAAACCGGTGCTGTGTTGCCAAGGCAACATGTCCAAAGACGTGCTAGTTTCTTTGTGTTTTTTGAGCTCATATGCTAGTCATTACAAATGTATATTAAATTTCACCACAGTCCATAACTTGAGTGTTTTATATGCTTGAAACAAAATTACAAGAGCTTTGTCACTGCATTAACATGTGCATAACAACACTGATACAGACATTTCATTCTGCGGTTTCCTATAGGTAAATCAGACAGTGAAAGCGCTTAAAAGCAACAATGTGTGTGTAGGTGAAAGAGTACTTGAGCCTACATTTGTCAGCATTAAACAGATCACAGATAGTGAAGAAGGTAAGAAAACTAACCATTGTAATGAATTCCATTTTTGTGAAATCATGTATGTGGAGCTAAAATGCATTATTAGAATCTAAAATGTATTTATGTATTAGAATCTAAAATGTACTGCCTTTGCAGTAAATTTATTCTTTGTACAGAAAATTCCATACATGTTGTGATTCTGTGCCTTGACTATTCTGAGTTCTTTGGTATCGTCATCAGATGGCATTGTAATTAACAGTAGGTCTCAAGTGAGGTTCTTTTAGCTTCTCCTTAGTTCAATAAGTTTTTTTCAGTGAAATATATCCTGGTGTGCTTTGCTGGACAGACATAGTCTTGAACAATAGGACACATGCTTATATGTCCAGCCAATAACTGTCTCTGTATTAGAACAGACGTTTTTATTATTATCTTTATTAGCTCGCAAATTCTCTTCATGAAATTCTCCAAAAAGGGAAGAGATCTTAGGAGGACATAGTCACAGATTAGAGTCTCCTGGTCCAAACATTACTTTTTGCGACAAATGTATACCTTACACAACTGTGTGCTTATTAAGGGCAAAAACTTTTAATATGTGTATGAAGTGCCCTGAAACTGACAATCCTGGTACCAAAAAGTCTGGAGTGATCCTGTTTGCTTCCAGTTACCTATTCCCTGGGGAGGGCAGTGTCATGAATGTTGCTGGGATATGAACTTGTGTAGAAAAACCTGAAAATGGAGTCAGAATAAATTCTTTGAATGTTAATTAAAAAAAAATGAAAAGTTTATAACAAGAGAAACAAAAGCAAATTGTTTCTTATTACAAAGACATTCTGAAGTCTGCGTGCTGTTGAAAAATAAGGAGAAACAAAGCAACTTGCTGACGAAGTGGAAAGTGAGTTACCGAGTAATGATATCAAAGGAAACAACATAAATGAGATTTAAGAGGCAACTGGACAGTTTTATAGAAAAGGGATTGTAATATATGGTTTTTAAAAAGAGGCAAAGCTGCAAAACTTGTGACTTCAACTTTACAGTAGCTTTTCATCCCTTCCTCACCCTGTTTTTTAAAGAAAGAGAAAACTGTCCTGAGAGCAACTATCTTGACTATACTTAAATACTTTATCTCTGAAATTTGTAATTAAATAGCTCATCTGCAGTTTTTTCGCCTTCCTCCTTACTTATAGTAACACGAATATAATAGTCTTTTAAAAAACCTTTTTTAGATTTAAAAGAGCAGCACTGAAATAGGGAATACTGGGGGTTAAAAGTAGGTAAGTTTTGAAGACAGTCCCACTGTATGTAGCAAGGTGAATGACAGGAAATCAAATGGCCCTTACTCAACACTTATTTTTAATAAGCATAATTTTCTTGTCTGATCCTTTCACTGCCATGACAGTGCAATTTATTTCTATAGAGAATTGCTTTCAGAGGGGTATTATGAAATTTCAGTACCTTTTCAAATGGCTGGGTATGTGTAGGGCAAAAATCTGGGAGGATATAATGAGTGCAAATAAGGAAGGAGAGGAGATTTAACATGTGAGACCTGAATATTTCATTTGGAAGACAAAGAAGGGAGATGCACAAATATTCCTGATGTTTGACAGGAGGTAAATGACAAAGCAAGGCTAGGGTGAGAACACAGACTTCCTAGAAGGCAAACAGTGGTATTTTAAAATTGGTAAGGGAAGTCAATGAAGATTGCTTCAAGGCAGAAATCCAAAGAGAATAGATTTTGTATTTAGTATAACATAATAGTAGTTGACTTAGCCTCACCATTCAGTGTCATAATGCAGTGAGTGAAGTGATGAGAATATTTTTCTTAAGTGATAAATCGGACATATTAAGTGCTGAGATGAAATTGTCTTGAATTAGAATTAATTCTTGTTCTCTCCTGGCCCTAAAGTGGGTTTAGGGAGTGACAAATTCTTGATGAATCTAGCTGGTGAAGGCAGAAGTGTGGATAGGAGACAGTAAGAATTTGATGTCACTATAGTTGAAATGCATATGCTGGTGTCAGTTTGTTAGTGCTTTCTGCTTCAATGCCAGTTCGCATTGAGCTTTTTAGATTTAAAAAAAAAAAAGAGGAAACCGTCTCTGGCACAGAAGAAATAGCTATTTACCACCCTGATGCTAGTTTACCACGTGCATCTGAACTCTCTAAGTGTGTAGGGATATATGCAGATAGAGCTGGCCTGTTGTGGATGGAATTCAGAGGTGAGATTTTAGCTTGATGTCTGTCTAGCAAATACGTCTGGCAAATACTTCCTGTACATGGCTGCAGTTCCTCCCTAGCAGCCCCAACAACATCAAGTTTTAAGGATTGAGCCCAGGATCAGTAAGTGCTTGTGTAGAACGTGACCAGAAAAGATCTGGTTTAGGACTTCATGTTATAAAACGGTCACTTTTTTTCTCTCAGAAAAACATTTATAGCAGAAGTGCCCTGTACTGAAAACAGCTTCTAGTAGTTCATATTTCCACAGATAATTATCCCGTCTTGCCAGTGATGTTTAGATAGGCCTTGGCATTTTCCATAAAGTACTGAAATTAAGTACAAGACTTTGAAATAGACTCATTGTCTCATCTAATTGTTTTCAGTTGAAGCCAGAAAATGTACTTTAGTACTGAAGCCCTTGCCAAATAATTGTAAGATCCAGATGCTTTAAAATTAATGATTGCATGTTCTGTTGAGTCAGCTTTTTACTTTTGCAGGTTTTTAAAATTTAATTTCTTTGGAAAAATACATGATATCTAGTATTCTCAGAAAGTGAACAGCTTTTGTAAAGTGCATACAGCAGATATTAATAACATGTGCTGACAAAGTGAGTGTAGTAAGTCTTTACTTTTAAAATAAACCTACAAGTGTCATATGACATAAACTACTCAACACAGAGAACCATCACAGTGTATCCATTAGAAGTCTCTTACTATTAATTCAACCTTATGATTTATGGTAGTGCATGCAACATGGCCAAGGCAACGTGACTATATAATGTGAATGTTCTTTTTCTTCTCCTTCACACTCCCTGCCCTGTTCCTGAAGACTATTTACGGTATGCCCACGGGTTAATATCAGACTATATTCCTGAAGATCTGAGTAAGGAGTTGTTAAAATACTTAGGGTAAGTATTGTTCCAGCTAGCTGCTAGTTTTATATAGCATGCATTATTATCCTTTTGGTCATTTCTGTTGAATACTGAGATTTGTTCATCAAGGTTCCAGAGAATTACACAATGAGATTATATTTGCCACTCTTTAAATGTGATTTTTTTCAAATGCAGATTATGTCTGTCTTCTGTTCCTATGATGCTCAGGACCGTGGGCTGGAAGAGAGATGTAATATGTGTCTGATATGTCTGTTATCACAGTTGCATCATGAAACCCTGAGCAATGTATCCCATTTTAAAGCAAGGCAAGGAAGGATATGCAAAGAGTTAAAGCATTTTGTCCAGAATTGTCAAGTATGAGCAGCAGACCGAGGAGCAGAATCCTCATCCCCACTCCTCTTTTCTCTACTCATTCAGTACTGCTGGGGTTTGACTTCACATATCTAACCTGTGTTAGTTTATATTTACATGTGGAAGGTGAGCCAGCATCCTGATCCTGGTGTTCCCTACCAGCAGCAGACTTTCGTTGGAGCATTGCTGGGACCCTGCACCTGCCCCTCAGTTCAGTTCTGCTCAAAGGGTTCTTTTGCAGTGGCCTACGGAAGAATGTGCATTTTGCAGCTTGAAGTCCCATAGCTTAACAGTTTCATTGAAGAGATGTTATGTGCTTTATAATATTATCTTACTAATAGACAAGGTTATCAGGAGTAGTGTGGAGTTCCCTTGTTTTGGTTGCCAGATCTAAGAACTTCTTAAAGGGCCCATGTTTCTGTGTGGTGCCTGGCCCTGTTTTAGTTATCTAAGTCAGAAATATAGAGTCCATGAGCTGCTTTTTTTTGCAAATGCATGCCATGTGTGAGCAGCTGATAACCAAAGCAGCCTTTGTGGGGAAGGAATTATAAGCTTTAGGTTGGGCAAGCCAGCTGTCTTAATTTGTAACTTAGAATCTTTTGTTCTTCAGGCTCCCAGAACTTAAAAGCCCAGCATCAGAGCCACCATTGAAGGTAGGAGAACATTAAGATATGGATAGATACATTGTGTTCTAAGCTAATTTCTCGGAATTATTATTAAAATTAGACTAGGCCAAGCACTGGGTACAATACGATGAGTGAGTTGGCCTTGTGAAAAGCCAGTCTGAAATGACACAATAAATTTACCAGGTACTTCATATTTTGGTTGGTTTTCCTGTTTAAAAAATGGGGAGGGGGAAAGAGAGACATATTTTATGGTTTTGGTCAGCAGTCTTTTCATACGTGCTTTGCTTATTTAGTTTTATTGAGGTTGATGGGACAATATGACCTCATAGGTTTTCTTTCATATGTAATTTATGAGGACCCTGAAAGGGACCTCCTGGGTCATGATTCCCAGACAACCATGTTGGATAATCTCTCATGCACTGACCATTGTTCACTATAAGTCTCATTACGATTTTTTATTTCCATTACTTCTCTTGGAAGACTGTTGTATAACCTCATTCTCTGATGCTCAGAAACCTTCCTGTAAATTCCACCTTGAATTTACTCAGGGCCAATTTATTCCCCTGCGCTTTTGTGCTAACAGTATCATTGTTTTTTTTCGATTGAAATGGCTCTTTTCCCTGCTTAACATTAGTTCTCTCAATGTGTAAAGGGAAAACTTATATCCTTTCTGTTTTCATTTTGTGAAGCCAGACTTGGTTGTGCAAGATAGGTTCTCCATTCCCTCATAATTGCAGGAACATTTCTTTACACCTATTCCAAGATGAACTCAATTGTTTCAAAGCAGGTGACCAGAGTCATATATAATTATTCATTACAAAACCTTTCTTGGTACAGTACGATGGCATTCTTCCCTTCTTCTCTTTACTGGAAGTATTTTATCTCATTACATCTTAGAATCTCACTTGCCTTTATTACTGTGTGATGTACCAGATAGCTCAGTCTTACTGTGAACACTTAAGACACACAATTGGGTTTTCTTCTCCACTTCAGTTTTTAGTTGATCAGCTTTCAGATTTACGAGAAATTCATGCATTTAGCTGCTGTGTACATGACTTGTACTTCTCTACATTTCATCCGTTTTTAATGTTTCCAGTCTTGAAGGTTCTCTGGCTTTTCTATCACTGTGTTAAAAGCTCTTTAGGTGTTCATAATGCAGAAAATGGTAGCACGGTAACCTTTAATTAACAATTAATGAACATTCTGAATAGATATTGTTCATGCCACTCCACTAGGAGTCTCCATCTGATCCAATGACATCTTTTTCTGCATTATTGGCCTTTGTTTCCCCTTTACCTAGTTTCTTACCTACCTTAAAATTCTCATGCAGTCTTGGTTTTCTATCATTTCAGTTGTTTAAGTGGCACCATGTCAAGTCTGCTGGCAGTCCTTCACATTTTTTGTAGCCATGTGTTATCTTTGAGAAACAAAGATGTCAGTAGGCATTACCTATGTTTCATTTTTGTTTACTCTTTATCTTTAATTATGCTTCCTTCTTTCCCTTTTTCTCCCCGCTCCATTCTCCTCACGCCTGCTATCACTTCTTATTCCTCTTGACACACAGATGCGTGTTTGGCTGTTCTGCAGCAATACGGCCCCTACCTGATAGAACAGTTGCCAGGTTTTGCCTCTGGACTAGTGATTTCTGAGACAGTCTCCCAACAGCGTCAGCATATTGAATTTTACTTCTATCTTGAATAGAGTGATTTCTCTTCTCATTTCTGCCTGTATGTTTAACTTCTTCATCTTTATTTAAAATAATTTACTGAGGCAAAAAGATATGTTCCATTTTGAGGCTGCACATAGATTAGCTTTAATATCTATCCAGTCATTACTGTATAGCAGCCTCACTTTTTCCTTTTTTTATTCCCTTTTTGCCTCTGTGGCTAAACAACCTACTATTTGTTTTAATTTCCTTTCCAGGGTCTAACTCAGCTTGACTTTTTGGCAGTTCTCACTTTATCCCAGTATTACCTGACCCCTACAACATTTTTTTTTTTGGCAGTCTTTGTTTGCCTGTCATTGTAAAATTCTGCTTACTCCTAGTACCCTTTTTTTTGGGGGGGTAGGGGGCGAGGGGGCAGGCTATGTGTGCATCTTTGTGAGCAAGTGGAAGCATTCATATAGTTTAATCTGAGAAGCTGTTTCCTTCAAGATTTTTCACCTTGTTTGAAGTAAAAGATCCAAAATCGCTTATTCCATTGTTTTCTTTTACGTTCCAAGTGTCATCCTCACACATAAGTCCTTTTGATTTGGTTTAGAGAAGGCATATGGTTTGCATAGTTTGCCCCTCTAGAATCAAGAACCCCACTTTTTATTATCCTTTCAATTTAATTTAAACTGAGGCACCCTATGTCTATTGAAACTAGCTTACTTACTATACCGACCTTTCCTGTGTTGTCCCTGCTACTTACCAAAACAGTCTAAAATACGCTCATTTCTGGCTGTTTCCGTGACTGTTCTGTTAAGCAGTATGTCAGCTAGCACATGGAGGAATAATTGGGCCCTACTGTTATTAATAGCATTTGTTCTCCAATGTATATCCATGGATATAAGTTTTTTCCATGTGGTTGGACAGTTGTTTTGGCTGTACAGTTACTTGGCCCTTTGATTCAGTTAGGAATTATCTTTATGCATTGTAAGAAATATTAAACACATATCAGGAGCCAACTGATATTCATTAGCCATATAAGCTAATGAATATAAGCTGACTATATTAAACTACGAGTGATGTACATTACATACTTTGTACAAATAGCTTTTATACCACTGGGATAGTTCTGAGAATCTATTTTTAAAAATAGTTTTATTTCACCAGTTTGGTTACAGAGCAAGTGAGACTTAGAACTGTTCAGTTGTTGGGCAGTGAAATCTTGCTGAGGATCTGATTAATTTCCAGAGAGATCACCAGGGTGTGTAGGATGCTTCTGTGTTTAAGTCTTTGCAACTTCAGAGATTAAAACTCTCCTTTATTTCACAACCTCAGAGGAGCAAACCAGGCTTGTACGCTGGAACCTTTAGTCTCCTTCAGATCATTTTTATTCACTTGCATTGATATTTCTGTTCATGAGGACAAAGTATATTGACAGACATAGTATAGGTTTATTGCAAATAAAGAAGGCTCTAACGTTATGGTAAAGTAATCACATGTTTAGAAATGACCTTAAGATAAATTCTGAAGGGAAGAGAGATTTAGAAACTTCAGCTGTTAACAGAAGAGCTATGACAGATTCTCTGTCTTGTAGTACAAGACTAAACTGGGTACAGTCTGGACTCTGTGATTTAATGATTAAATCAAAATTACATGTTCTTTGTATTCGTTGTTAGCCATTGATCTTGTGTTGTAATCATCATACTCTCCAGTTTGTCAGCGTAGGGAGTCTGGCCCTTGGCAGATGATGACAGACATCTACAAAAAATATGTAGCCTCTGCTACAACTAAACAGCAAATATTTTGCTGAAATGCAAACATTTTGTTGTGAGTTTTAAAAACTTAATATCAGATTTCAAAAAGAGGAGAGTAGTCATTATTCATTAGATTGTAATTTGAAAATGTAATCACAGCACAGTAAACAGCCTCCTAGAGAAACTGATCCAGATCCCACTGAAATCAAAAGAAAAGGCTGCTGTTGGATCTGGTTCTAAGAGCTGAGAAATCTAAGCTGCAGACCTGGCTTCTATGCCAAAGGAGTGGGGGGAGACAGATCACAAGCACCATAAACAAAATGAATAAAACAGGATCTTAAAATGTATGGTACCATCCAAGTTGCTTGCAAAATCACTCTCTTTGGCACAAAAACGGGAAGGCCACAGTTTAGATTTCACAGGATATTAAGGACAGGGTAATAATATCAGATATATAATAATAATAAAAATACAGTGTTGTAAAATACTATGTACCTTTTTTTTTTTTTGCTTTTGGAAACGTACCAGGAAGTTTTCACCTTTAAACTAAACACATGCTCACAGTTTATGGAAAGAAATATTCATTCTTACAGCCTGATCATGTGAAGTGCCGAGAACCGTTCACTTCCATTATTTCTGAAGTTAGAAGGCACCCAGCACATGCAGCGTCAAGCTGCTAAGTATACTGTTGGATTCAAGTGATGAAGCAGTCAACTGAACTATGTCAGTGTTTCACTGTTGCCAAACTGTGGAAACTAATTACTTCTAAAGGTGGTGCACAAACAGATAATAGACTAGATGATGATCCACTCATGCTGGCAGATAGCAATAACCCTGGAGCTGCTGCACAGTTCCATGAGACCATGGGGACCAGAGTCTCGGTTCCTTGGCTGTTAGACACTAACTTTCAACAGCTGCTCTGTAAAGATTCTCTAAATAGACTCTGACACCAAAGTCACAATCATGGAAGTTAAAAACAGGATTAAAATCATTTCTAGAAGTCATTCTTCAGAAGGCTAGGGAGAAGAAAATGGCAGAGTGAGTGAATGATCTCTTCTGAATACTGTAGGGATGGTATATGTTCACGTGTGAAGACAAGAATGACAAAGAGAAATCTACTGCAATTTCTTCAGTTGATTGGCAACCCTATTTTGGTGCTATGGTTACCTTTTAAAGCCAAAACTTTAAAGTTCCATGTGTGTACATCATCAAAGTGGTTCACAGAGCAACTTCCTCACTCTAACATTTCAGAAAATGAAATTATCAGATGACCCTGTGGAAGCAGAAGAAGACTATACTAAGTTTAACAGCAACAATACGAAAACCAAAAAGGTAAGCAAGCCTTGCATTCATGCATGTTTTGCTGAAGCATATATTAATATCCAGCATTAGCACAGAGTGCCTGTTTTTCTCCTCCAAACACATCACAAAAACAAATACGAAATGGCAGATGTCTGTAGTTATATCTCCTTGAACTTCTAATTCACATTTCATTTACTTTGAAAGTCTTAATGTCCCATTCTGAGCTCTTCTATGCTGTTACTGTTTGACTGTATTTTATCAGTCGATATTCCAGCGAACCACACAGACTGTGTTAAGATGCTCTGCTAATGGTTGCAAAGCTTTTTGAGACCTTTAGATGAGAAATCATGTAGCTTATTGATAGCAACTGTTAAATTTCAGTTATTTGAAAGAGAAACAAAGATGGCAGCATTCACTTACATTCCAAGGAATGCTAAGAAAGGCTTTATTTTGACCTAGAAATATTGCTTGTGCACTTACTTATGTCAGCTTAATGAAGCTTGAATCAACACAGAGCTTGCCGATCACCAGCTCCAGCACAAGTTCGCAGGCCATTTCAAATCTGAGTCCAGCGGTGCCTGCCACTGTACTATTCCTGGGAGAGCAACAGAGATGTGAAAAGAAATAGATTCTGTCTGTGTGTGCCAAAGTTGTGAGGCTTGCACTGGCTTATTTCTCAGAACACTGAAAGAAAATGAATCCTTCTCCAGTACATTGGGAACCAAAAAGGCCCCCTGTGCTGGTCTTGTGACCTTCAGACTAGTGCTGACTACTCTTTATCCCTTTGCAAAGACAAGCAGCTGGTGACAGATGCATTCCTTCTTCCCTCCAAAACCCCCAGAATTTTTCATATTCAGGGCATATGCTAGTTTTGAAGTAAGGAGAGAATTGCCCCCTGAGTGAAGGTGATAAATAGCTTAAAATGTACTTGTTTCCCCCTTTCCCCTATTATGTGCCTATAGCTTTTGAACCAAGCATAAAGATAGAAATAGTCTGAGGAGAGATAATTTGTTTTAACTTTAAATGTGATTTACTTCTGAAATAATGAAGCACATTGATGAGAGAATCTGGGAAAGAAAAGATAGCTCTTGGACTCTGTACAGTATACTACTCCTTTTTTTTTTAAATACTTTGGCAGTGGCTTTGTTTGTATAGTAACACAGACGATCGCACTGTTGTTGCCTATCTCCAGCCTATCCATAACCTTCTAGCTGATCCCAAGTACTGTAATTGTGAAGTCCTGCAGACTGAGGAATATCATAAAGAAAGGTCAATGCAAAGTTTTCTTAATAGGGAAAACAGCTAGGGATTTAAAACATAACATTTTTAAATAAGAAAGAAAAGAGGTCAGCTCTATAAAACGTGGCTCATAAAATGTGTTTTAGGTGTAAAAGTCTGGGAAGTTGTCCCAGTGGCCTTAAAGTGCTTTGCAAATGTTCATTACCTTCTTCATTCTTAGTTCTTCCATTTCTTTTCCCTTTACTTCACTGTGCAAGAGAGTCTTTGATAACAAATCAGTGTGAATTATTCATCATCTAATGCAAGGCTGTAATTCAGCCTGCTGACAGCATAATCATGAGATTGAGTCAGAGGGTACAGTATGCATCTGTTATATTGCATGCATTATTCCTCTTAATGTACAGCCAGGGATTATCCCAAAGTAAACGTTTGAGTTGGGATGCCTCATTCTGCAGAAAGGAAAGATGTTTCACCTCCTTGTCCTTGTAGTTGCTTCTCTGTCTTTGTCTGAGGTTAAGTAATTCATGACAAGTATTTTTCTGTTTGAATAACCTCAAATTTGTTTAGTAAGGTCTTTCTTCTACAATTTAAAACCTGCATAATATTGTATTTACTTCTGTCTACTAAAAAAGCAATTCAGCTTCCTGCTTGACTTCTGTATTTGGGAGTTTTTAGCTTATACTCCCCTCCTATGGAGATGCTGCTTAACTTTTTCTGTTTATCCTTTCACTAACAGGCAAACAGCAAGATGTCTGCAGCACAGAAGGCTCTGGCCAAAGTTGATAAGAGAGGAATGAAATCCATTTCTTCTTTCTTCAGCTCCAAACCTAAAGCTTCAAAATAAAGACTTACTCTTGAAAGAGTTTTATACAGTGGTTATTTTTATGTTAATCTAAAAATGTCTCCCTTTTTGTTAGTGTAGTATATGCAGAGCATGCAGGGTGGAGTGTGATGAAGAGATCTGTGAGCTAGTGTGGGACAGAGCTGTTACACCTCAGCAGGGCAGGGTGGTACCATGCAGATATTCCAGCCTGGCTCAGTTTTCCACGTTTGAGTGGAAAACCAAGAATGGGAGTTACCTTAGAAACAGGAACAGTGAGGTAGAACAGATACGTGGTAGATGCTCTTCTGGATATTTAAATCTGGAAGTTTTAGGGGTTTGGTTTTTAATAGTTCAAAAGCCTTGCAAAACAGATCTGGGAAATACATCTTTTCATCAACTTGAACAATTCAAGAACCTTTCTTCTAAGAAAATGTCCCAGTTTCTCTGTTCAGAATTTGGAATGGAAGGACAGTTCTGATAGAGGTAGGACACCTTTGTGCTGACTTCTGATCTGGCTCAGGAAGGCAGCTGAGCTGCATTAGCATCGTCCTGTGAGCTGAGGAGCAAGGTTAAGCGTGGTACCACACTGTGCTGCTGCTTGTTCTATAGCAAGCTTGGTCAAGGCCACCACAGTTTTCTTCGTTGCACTCCAATCTGGGCTGGAAACATGCCCTCCTTTGAGTTTTCAATAACAGTGTTTTCATTCATTAGGGGCAGTATTTTTTAAGAATTTCTGGAAATTTTTACCTAGTGTAAAACCAGAGTACCATGGCATCATTAGTTTTTTATGTTGACTCTAACCATCTAACTGCTGATGGAAACATTGCCCTTGGTGGCAATTTATCAAGGCAAAGATAGTGTCTATATTGGGATTTTGGTTGTTTTGAATATGCTAGAAAGAAATTGCAATAAATGTCAATGTGCATATAATGCAATAAAGTGTTTTGTGTAATAAATTTGTGCTTGTTGTATTTGTTGTGTGTTTCAAGAGATAGGTTGAGCTTCAGGACATTTCTTAAGGGGTTCTGGTATTTTCCTGTCTATAAATGTTAATCCTTAAAGAATTTCAACATCACTTTGGACTTACATGATAAATCTGTAACACATGGCTACATAGGGGTATTTTTATGTTTGGTTCCAAGCTCAATAAGTCCTAAAAAATAATTGGGGAAATATTTATTTAAAGGCAAAATGGGTTTTTAAAGAGGCCTTTTTGGAGCTGAACGCATAATTCAAAAGTTTGAGTGGTTTAGATAAGGTTTAGTTTTACGAAGTTTTGCATAAGGTAGGACTATTATGTAAAATGCCCTACTCACTCTTGAGTGTGTTCTTTCCTCATTACAAAGTATTCCTGCATATAATGGAGGGAAAGCTGTCTGCTGTGTTGCAACTCGCCTGATTCACAGAATTGAGATGAAGTCACTGGGATCATTTGTTCAGGTCTAGTCAGTTCTGCACAACACTCAGAGTTGGATCCACCAGTCCTTGCATTGAGCCATTACTGTGGATCTGCTGCAACGTGTGTTGTAGAAAAACACTCTTAAAATATGTTGTTCTTTGCTACGTCAGATCAGTAGAGAATCTACCCATATCCCTTGACAATGAGGAGTTTCAGGGCAACTCAAAGTTTCTTCATTTTTATTAACTATGCCATTTTTCCACTTCAGACATAGCTTGCTGCCATTTACTTGGACTACAGTGGTGTCTGTTGGGTTGAAGAGCTCTGTGGCATTCTCTTCCAACCAGAAATGAGTGAGAAACCTTGCTGTGCATTCCATGCACGTTTGCGATTGTTGTTGGGGGTTGTATGCCTTTCAAACCAGTGGGTTTTTCAATGTTTCAGAAGTAGTTTGTAAATGGGGAAGTCAATAGAGGAAAACATTTGGAAATCTATGGAATTATTGACTCTGATTTCAGAGAAATGTATTTAAGAAATGCACATGCCCTCTCAGTAGTGTAATGTTCTCAGTTTTAAAAAAGTTTGTCTGAAGTGGATTATCTAGACTCAAAATGAATTTCCTTAGGAAAAAAATGCTTCTCAGGCGTTCTAAGGAAACACTACTAGAACTCTTCCTTGTCTCTGAAAATCAGCTCATAGTATTAGCGTTTGAATGTAGTTTGAGAAGTGTGTGATTCAGATGCAGAAACCACTGATTTTTCAGTTAGGATCGTTGTCCCAAGTGATTTGGCGCTTTAATAAAATTCCAGTCATGAATGCTAACTTTATGAAACGATATAAGGGGACGGGGAGCAGTAGGGGACACAAAAATACTCAGGAATCGCTACGTGGAGCCATAGAGAAATTACTGTTGTATCACACTGCCATGTTGTTCAGCTGTCTGCAGCAGAATTTCACTAGCCCTATCAGAAAAATGTCATTTTCTGATACTAACTATCAGACAAGTTTAAAAATTAATAGTAGGTTTCAATACATGTGACAATTTCTTTGTGCACCACCTTTAGAACTGCCACCTTGCTTTTTTCCTACTTCACTTGTCTAGGCTGTAAGACCAGTCCTGGAGCAGCATGTGTTGGTTTATCCAGTGGGTCCTTGCTATGACTGGAGAGAACTGGCATTTGGTGAGCCCAGAATGAGCAATTGTGATCATGAACTTGAAGGGTTAGATTTTGAAAAACATTCAGCCTAGCCCAGGAGTTTAACTGACAGTCAAATAAATGCCCCGGCTTCATATCAGTATGAGAAAGGATGCACCGGTTATGACAACTTCCGAAAACCACTACTCAAAAGTGTGGGATAATGTTAGGGGGGGGGGGGGGGGGGGGGGGGCGGGGAAAGGAGAAAGAACAGGCACATACTGTCATGTTAATTGAGTTGTTTTGTGAAGTAAGCAATATCTCAGACAGTATCTTGGTAAATGAGAGGAAAGGAATTGTGTGTTTATTAATGGAAAACCAGTTCTGAGCAGCAGAAGATGTTAAGAGAGCAGACAAGCATGGGATGGACATTTGAGTGGAAAACCAAGAATGGGAGTTACCTTAGAAACAGGAACAGTGAGGTAGAACAGATACATGGTAGAAGCTCTTCTGGATATTTAAATCTGGAAGTTTTAGGGGTTTGGTTTTTAATAGTTCAAAAGCCTTGCAAAACAGATCTGGGAAATACATCTTTTCATCAACTTGAACAATTCAAGAACCTTTCTTCTAAGAAAATGTCCCAGTTTCTCTGTTCAGAATTTGGAATGGAAGGACAGTTCTGATAGAGGTAGGACGCCTTTGTGCTGACTTCTGATCTGGGGTACCAATTTTTTCCTTTACTGTGCATGACTTTAACATCTGCCGCTGCACTCGAGGACTAAGTCTGGAGTTCTTCCTCTGTGCACAGAGCCATTGTGCTTCAGTGTGTCACAACTCAACTTGAGCTGTCAGCTGTGCCATAACTTACAACAATAGTAGTTTTATTAGTGGCTGTTTTTGCTTGAATGGGAATTTGTGCATGACAAAAAAAAAAAGCCATTTCCAAAAGCCATTAGAGCTTTCACGTGAAAACAAAAAACTCTTTTCCCTTTAGGAACGAATGAAATACATTTAGTAACTTTGAAACTTCCTCAACATGTAGCTGTAAGAAGTTATGAAGAGCCTGTGGTGCCAAATACATAAAACAATATTTCCTACCACAACGAGGATTTAAATATATTTAGTCTGCCTGGCCAGCAGTAGCAGGAGGTCATTATGAAATGCTGCTTTGCTTTGCCGTTTCTTTCTTGGGTAGCTTAGTATGAAACAATGTGCCAGCACCATTACAGAGATGTGGTCTGTCTTAATTTCATTTTCTGATTTAATATGCCATCTCTACATGTTCGTGTCAATATCTAATGAGTTGTGATGCTTTTGTAGTTGTTGTTTTGGGATTAAGCACCTCTGAGATTTCCACTTATTTCAGTTTGACATTGCAAATGGACTGACATCAGTTGGTATGGAGAACTTAATATGGAAATACCAGCACTGACTTAGGGATACTTCAGGGTTGGACTTGCACGTCATTTTCAGTCTTAAGTAATAAAGTTAGTTCTATTCATAGAAGCAATAATTAGTGATTTGAATATTTTCAGTGGAAAAGGTGGCACAGTTGGCAGAATTTGCATTCAGATGTGAAATTTCGAAGAGTTCAGTGATGCTTTTTCAGGTGTTCACTTGCATCTGATGATTTTTAGAGGGAAACTAAATGCATGGATGCTTATTTGAATCGATTAATGTTTATGACTAGGGTTTTCTCTTTCCTTTTTAGATGGCTGTGCAAAGACATGCAAAGAAGAAATGAAAGGAGCATAAGGAGACTCACTAATATTACTTTAATTTGCCATAATCTCAAAGCAGCTTTTAAAGGCTTTTTTTACGCACTTTCTGAAAATACATGCTTGAAGTTAGACATGCCCTGTTCCAAGAAAAAGCAAATCTCAGCAGATTAACATTGTTAAATATGCGGTGTGTTAAACATATACTGCTTCAAATTTTATAGCTTATAACTATTGGTCTATCAGGCCCTTCCAGGAAAGCACTCACGAGCATGCCTAATGTTAAGCACATGAGCAGTGATCTCCAAGTCAGCAGTGTTGTTCGTGTGGGTAAGTGCTTTGCTGGATCAGCGCCTAAAGTCCTGTTAGGTGCTGAGCATCCTGATCCATATCCAGCAAAGCACTTAGATCCACGCTTATCTTGAAGGGGAAGAGCCGGCCTAACTAATATTTGTGCATTAGTGTTCACCATAAAATCTCTCTTGGCACAGTGACTCACGTGCTTAAAATTAAGCACCTGCCTAAGTATTTAGCAAGGTCAGACCAACAGCATCCTTAAGCAAGTCTGAAATAATTACCTGGGTTTGTACAAGTTTTCTTTTTTCGTACTCGGTGCTTTTTAACAGAGTGTATGATTTTAGTGGCCATAATTACAAGTTTTAGAAGCTGTATAGCAAAACATCTCATATGCAATTTTCTCCTTTCTTATTCAAAATGTAGCCAAATTCGGCAAGATGGCCTTTCTGGACTACAAGTCCGATGTTGAGACTTAGAATCATCTGAAATGAAAAAATAAATAAATAAATAAAGTTAACTCTATTTTGTAGGACATTTACATTTAATTTATCTTTTTCACTGAGTTTGATTTAAACAGTTTTGTCCAACCCAGGCTGATTACCCAGAACATGTCACCCGGCTCTGCTTGTGCAGACAGTCTGACTCCCGAAGTGCTAAAGCTTGAGGTAGGATCTGTGTTCAGAAGGGCAGATGGAGAAGCTGTATTTTTATTTTACTTCTTTTTCTCTAAGGGACTGAATACTTAGAAATGTATCAAATAACATGCATTTTGTCTGGAGAACTAAACCCAAATCTATATAATCCTTCAGGTTAAAAATAAAAAAGAGACCTATTTATTTATTATTTTTTTAATCATGTAAGAAATACTTTCTGTGGGGTCAACTTCCACCAAAATGTCAACTTGACTCTACATAAAACATGCAGAAAATGGATGCTAATGAGATCCTTAAGTGATTTGTGTCAGATGCAGTCTGATATTTTTAGCTTAAATACCTTTTTATCAAACTACCGTTGATATCTAACTCGTGGCTACAAAACTTTTTTAAAGTAATAATTGACGGGATTTTGAGTATAATTACTGTGTACATCTGTACATTTGAACTGTGACCCAAGTTCACAGACACCTACAGCAAATGACCAAAATGTTCTGTAAAGCTTGAATATATTTAAAGCATTCTAGATAACAAGTAAATAAAAATTACTTCCACTCTGGTGAATTCTGCCTAAATTAAAGTCAAACAAGAGCTCCAAGAAGAGTTTATTAGGACATTGATTCCTAAATTCCAAGACAAAGAGGCAATAGCTTATTCAACTTTCTTTTGAACTGATTCTGATCAACTCTCTTTCAGGATATGAAGAACTTGAACTGTTAATCATTTGGAAATCATGTAGGAAAGGAAATGTAATCAAAATGCTTATTTTAGAAATTTGCACTGAATTATTTTTGTTACTTTTCTACTTGCCTGGTTAAGCAATGTGCACTGTCCCTTTTCAAGGAAAAAATATTTATTTTAACATAGTTTTCTAGGCAGTACTGCACGAATATTATATGGGTCCAAGATAAAATTTATATTTTTCTAGCTTACATTTTAAAAAATGCTTGATATATGAATAAGATTATGTATTTCAATAAATTGTGGTTCCATTGTTTTGTAAGATTTTATTTTTAATTCATGTACAAGAATGAAATAAATACTTTTGCAATGATTTGTTAATTATGACTCCATTAATTTCAGAGAGAAATAAAACAATGCAGTGCAATCAGAGTACTACTGGCAGCCTCCACAAGAGAGTCAGTAATTCGTAGAATGAGTTGAAGGAAAATAATGAATCCTGAGATAGATACAAGTCTAAAAGTTCATTAAGACAGATTCAGTGAAGCAATTAGGCTAATCCTTGAGAACCTTACTGTACAGATCATAGAATCACAGAATGTCCTGAGTTGGAAGGGACCCACAAGGATCATCGAGTCCAACTCCTGTCCCTGCACAGGGCAACCCCACAGTTCACACCATCTGTCTGAGGGTGTTGTCCAGTCTCTTCCTGAACACTGTCAGGCTTGGGGCCGTGACACCTCCCTGGGGAGCCTGTTCCAGTGCTCCACCACCCTCTGGGAGAAGAACCTTTTCCTAATCTCCAACCTAAACCTTCCCTGGCACATCTTCCTGCCATTCCCTTGAGTTCTGTCACTGGTCACTAAAGAGAAGAGATCAGCGCCTGCTCCTCCTCCTCCCCTTGTGAGGAAGCTGTAGCTGCCATGAGTTCTCCCCTCAGTTTCCTCTTCTCTGGGCTGAACAAACCAAGTGAATTTAGCTGCTCCTCATACGACTTCCTCTCCAAACCCTTTACCAACTTTGTGGCCCTTCTCCGGACTCTCCAATTGCTTTATATCCTCTACTGAAAACCGTATCGGTGTACATAAGAGTTCTTGGCCTAAGTACTCAGGATATTTTGATTTTCATGAACATGGCAGTGAATCTCTAAACAATAGTGGGATGAGGAAAGGGGAAGTGAAGAGAGGGATGTGATATTCATGTCATTTTTTATTTCACTTTCTTCTCACATATATAGGTGCTCCATCACAGACTTACACAGAATGGATAGACAGTTCTTTTCCATGGTTTGTTTTTTTGGTGGTTTTTTTTGTTTGATTTGGTTTGTTGTTTTTTTGGTTTTTTCCTAGCAGACAGTTAATCGAACACAAGGGAAAAGCTTTTCCTCTGCCAAAACATTATCCTGGTATCACCATGATACTGTGCTAAGTGCTGATATGAGGCTCTAAGGCTGTTACGAGAGTTATTGCCATTTCATTTGTAAAATCCAGAGAGCAAGGGCAAATCAAAGGTGGTGGTTGTTTTTTTTAGTTGGCAGTCAAGTTGGTGTATTGGTGTTAATGAGAACCAAGTAAGAAAATCAGTAGGATTTGTACAATTTCATAAACCCATCACTCACCAGCACTTACCTGTAAAAACAGAGTTACCAATGCTGAGCATAAATCAATACAGCAGCTTCTATTTAAATATGAAATAGCACTTATGCTGCCTAGCTCCAATTTGCAAATAAGGCAAAGACTGGAGAAAATGGCACAATGCTTTACATCTTTAAAGAACCGCCATAACTCAAGTGTCTTAAGCTTCACTCTGTAGTACCCTCTGTGTGCACAACTGTTACATTTCTTGGGGTCTGTCACATTGAAAATTGCCTGAATTTTTCGAAGCTCCCTTTTAAAATGCATTTGGTACCCTGAGATAGTAGCCAAGCGAGCAATGTTATCACAGGTAAAACAGGTTAAAAAAATATTTCAACAGCCCACCAGTGCGGCTCATCAATTTTAAAAAAGGGAAGCTAAGAGAAAAGTGAAAAGCTGTGCTTTAAAATCTGGCTTCAGATTTGGGGTTAATTGTTGTGTTCACCCTTTGTTTTTTCACCCTGAGGGCCTGATTTGATTTCAAAAGATGCTGAGCTGGTACAGCCTCACCTCCCCTTTGACTCAGGCCGACCAAGCAAACTGTTTCAGAATGGGGACCCACATTAAGATCACCAAAAATCAAAAGTTTTGTGTAGCCCTATGAATGAGTGAAGCTGGTCCTGGCTGTGAATGGAACCACCAGCACCTTCCCGGTGCAGTTGACGTTGCTGGAGGTTCTTCATACACCGTTCAAACTTGATATAGTAGGAGTGAAAGTGAAAAATAGCTGATATACTTTCTGATCTTGTAGTCAGTCCTATTTCAGAGCAACTGAGCAGAAGGTTTACTGAGGTTGATAGCTGAGGATAACCGAAGCTTCCTTGAAGAAGGTATTAAGGAGTCACTCCATGTCATTTTAAACACCTGAAATTTAGGTCTCTACTCACCTCTACACATCTTCTCTGTTATTAGTATAGAGCATTCTGAAGAAAAGGTGAGGTTTTGTATTCTAGGAAGAATCCACTGGAGCTGGGGCTCTTTCCCATGCAAGATAAGATCAGCCCAGACATTGTGTGTGCCTACATATGTAATTTGTAGATGGCTGTCTTCAATATGGCTGTAGTGCCTTCAAGATTTTAAGGCAATCCTGTATTTGAATTTAGCCTCCAGGCTAGGCAGGGTAGGTCAGCTTCTTAAGATCTCTTTAGCTTTCCATTAAGCATTGTTTCTCTCTCTCTTTCCTCTCTCTCCTCATTTTATAAATACATAATAAACTTATTTTTTACTCTGTTCCATTGGGAGAACCCCTCTCTACCCTACAGATTATATTCTGCAGTGTGTTACCATATAGTTTTCTCTTACAGCCCACTAAAACAATCCCAGAAATTTTGCCCTATCACTCCCTCCCCTCAAATTACTGTTCTGTGTTTCAAAGGGAAGAATTTATTTGTAACAATTTTGCACTCCCACGTCCGATGTCTGAAACCTTCCCGTCAGCCCACAAGGAAGGACTGAGGAATGGGATGGAACTATCTGCATTAGCTGCAAGCAGGGAAGGTAGGTGAGTTGATCTGGGCCTCTGCCCTTCCTTTCCAGATGTACTCTTGTGACTGATTTTAAAGGACTTTTAGCCCCTTAATTTCCAGTTATTGTTTCTCAGCTGTTAACTGCCCCCTGCCCCTTTGGCTGCGATGCTGAGGGTTATTGTGTGAGGCACATTCAGGCTTTCAGTGTGAATTAAAACAGCAACCAACAGCCAGAGGGTCGTAACTGTTTAAGCTGTTAAGGCTCAACTGAAAGAGTATATCCAAGTGTACTTCAGCTCTCTGTCCCTCAGCCTTCAACCTATAAACTGTGAATTATGTCTCCCTGCCTCATCACAGTAAGTTGTGACAGTTACTAGCTCACAGGATTACAGTTTAAATAAAAATACATTTAAAACTGAATCCGGTGAACTCGACCTGAACTTCTTTGAATTCCCACGTGCCTACCGCAAGCAGGAACACCTCCTTGGAGACCAGAGCTACACAGAAACACTGATTTGTTCTGATTTCGGGAAAAGCAATGTGGGATTACCACTTAGTTCGTAACACGGTGTGAGGCAGACAACCTGCTGCAGAGTAACTGGGCCCTGACCCAGGCTCCCAAATATTGATGGAGGGAAGCTTTTGTCTAGATCCAGGTCATGAGTTGTTGGTTTAGGCTGGGCTCTGTGGAATGGAAGCTTTATGGAGGGCTTCATATTGCCATTTGTTCACACAAACCAAGGTTCCTATGCTTTTTGTGCTGCTTTGGTATGATTTTGGCCTTAGTAAGTACGAATTGCAACCTCCGTCCTTCCTGTAGTCTGGTTATACCATAAGACTAGCAAAAAAAACCAACCAACCAAACAAACAAAACAAAAACAAAAACAAAAACATGTTTGTAGGGTTTCAGTAGGATCATTGCTCATGGGATTACTTATTGAATGACAAGTTATTTGGGCAACCTGCAACATCTATGAAGACAAGGAGAGATTCCCCGTGCACACTCCTCTCAGGCAGGACAGGATTTTAACCTTTGCAAGTGCTCTACACCCAGCACAGGCATCAGCGTGTGCTCTGCTCCAGCTCTAAGTAGATAGAGCAGGGGCAGAACCAGAGTGAGATTGAAATAAGGAAATAAGTTTGAATGTGGTGGGGAAATCCAGAAGAGATAGAGACATGATCATCCCACTCTGCTCAGCATTTGTCAGGATGCACCAGGAGAACTCTGTCCCCACAACAGAAGAAAGATGTGGACAGACTGGAGAGGCTCCCAATGAGGGCCACAAAGATGACTGAAAGGCTTTGAAAGATTGAAAGAACCTGACCAATGAAGAAAGACTGAAAGAGTTAGGTCTTTTCTTCCTGGAGAAGGCTCAGAGGGAGACCTCATCACAGTGTTCCAATGGTTAAATGGCACCTACAAAGAGAAATTAGTTTCTCTCTTCATGAGGAGTCACAAGGAGAAGACAAGAGACAACAGGTATCAGTTGCACCAGGAGAGGTTTTATCTCAACATAAGAAAGACGTTTTTTACAGTAGGAACCTTAATTAACTGGAAAAAGTTCTCCAGGGATGTGGTAGAGTTTCAAGATGTGATTGGACAGGGTGCTAGATAATCTCGTCTAGGCTTCCTTTCCCACAAAAGGTTGGACTAGATGATCTTTCAAGGTTCCTTCCAAGCTGGGCTGTTCTATAATTCTATGAAATCTGTAATGGATGTGCTGCCATAGAACTGCAGCGAGTGTGCTATGTTCTTTTTTCCCAGCCAGTTGGTCAGAGTGCAGTTTTGGCAGAGGGGAGACCTTCAGGGAGGATTTTCTGCTGTATTTTTTATTTCCAAGGCAAGTTGTCCCCATGTGCATATGTCAGGCTTGAAGAGATTGACATTTCCCTTCCAGGGCTGCTGCTTGGTAACCAGCAGCGTGGGCCAAATGATCTCCTGCAGGGATCAGACTATTTTTTTTTGAAGAATAGAAATGAGAAATAAAGGAGCAGAGGTAGGAAGGGCAGAGAAGACAGCTTGGACATCACAGAGGAGCAAAGAGGACCACAGTTTAGCACTTTTTCATCTCATTTTATCTGGGAGTTGTGCAGTAAATGTTCTTTACTTGTGCCAGCGGTATGTGAAAACCACTACGTAGCAGGCAACTACTAAAAAGCAGTAACTCATTCAAATGGACATGCTACTCCATGGCAAGAAAAAAACATTACTGGACCTTTTTAAGAGAAAACCACCACAGAAATGAATTTGCCAGCAGCACTTACAAGGATCAGAGAGATTCTGAGTCCAGAGTTTTCCAGAGCCTTTTTCAGCAGTTCTTTATAGAAGACTGTTTATTTTTACAATGTACAAAAAAGGCCTACTTCGCTTTGAAGACCACTGAAAGATGAGGTATCTGTCCCAAAGGACTTGCAGAGTAACTAGCAACAGTGACATCCTCAGATGTCTTCAGACTTGTGTCCATGTGTTCTGCTCTATGTGTGAGTATTTTCAACTATGCCAAAGTGTAACCACACAAATCCTGTTGGGCAGAATTGGAGTTGTGTAGCTAAGTTCTGGCCTGGGGGTTGGAAGCCTTGAATTTAAAAGAACAGTGAGTACTAACATGCTAATGTTTATAGGCTGGCAGAGCCTAAGCTGTTATGCTCACATGAGTGAAGCGAAGGGCATGGGGAGGAACAGGTAGGTCCAGTAGGTGAACACCTGGTTGCACACCTGGTGTCAATGGGAATTGGGCATTTACAACCATGGGCCCACTCTGGGGATTGAGGCATGCTAGGGAGAGGTGGGATCCACCTGGCAAAGTGAAGGAAAAGCATCTTTGCCAATAGGCTTTTGGCACATTTCCCTGTAGTATTCTTGTACCCAGCTTTGGACATCATGGTCTGGATGGGTGGGCCAAGCAAGTGGGTGAAAGCCTGGTTGGATGGCCAAGCTTGAAGGACCATGATTACTGGTCAGAGCCTACCGGGACACATGAGACTAGTGGGGTATCGTAGGTCTGTCCTGGAATCTGTCCTGTTTAACGGCTTTATCCGTAACCTGCATGAGGTGAGGAGTGTGTTCTCATCAGGTTTGCAGAGAACAAAGTAAATGAGACAGGAGGAAGGATCAGGTGGGAGGCATCTTAATCAACATGTGATGCCTTCCCTGGGGGATCAGGAAAAGAATTAAAACCAGACCCTGCAACAAGGGTCGGTGAGTAGGTAGGAAAAGTGAACAGGGAGCTGCAGAAGACAGGGACACAAGGGTTCATGTCCTGAAGCCAATGTCATCAACATTGGCTCCCAGCCTGAGAGTTATGGGTGGCAGTAGGCACAGTTTCCCAGTGAGGCTCCCTGGCCTGCGGGGATGGGGTAGGGTCTCCTCATGCTTGGTGGATGTGGCCAGGTGCCAACAAACACTTCTGCTCTACATCTCTAAGAGCAGCAGATCCTGGAGACATGCACCCAGCTGAACCCAAACCAGCATCTGCGGGTTTTATTCACAGCTCACAAAGGTAAAGGTGGCCTGACTGACCAGAGGAGGAGCTTGAAAGCCCACAGTCGTATTTGAATGGTCTGGGTTGAGTTCTTGGTTTGCTCCAAAAGTCTACTGAGACCTGAGGTGATACATGTACCTGTACCTTTTTTTTTGGCTCATGGAGGGAAGGAAGGATAGAAATCTCTGCTTTTCCCCATCAGCACTTTTGTGATTTCTTGTATTTTTAATGCAAGCTCCTTGATGGGAGGCCCATTTCCTCAGCCATGTCCATGCAGCTCTTGACTTAGAGGAGTCCTGATCTTCTGCTGTGCCTCTGTAATCTCAAATGTAAGAACTTTGCATTCGTGAAGACTACAGGATTTTCCTATCTAAAATACCTATTAAACAAATAAATTCTCCCTGAATTGTGCAAAGTGCTTTTTGATCTTGCCTAGAAAGCCATTTCACTGGATGCTTAGTTTTTTTTATGTGCGCCACTGTACGTCTTTACAGCCCTTACTGTAAAACATGTGTGTTCACTGGTGAATATTTGATTGAAACATTTTAAAAATACATAATTTTTTAAGATTTTCTCTTCCCTAGGCCCCAGATTCCTGTTGATTTCAAGTGGGCACAAGTACAGCCCTTTGCTTGCACTCCCTGGCTCCTGGCTTTGGGCTGCTGGGGGTCTCTGACACCTGGGGAAGTCGTATGAAGCTGATGACCAAGGGCAGAGAAGAGTTACACAAAAGATGGCCAAATAAAGCCTGTAACAAACCAAAAATAACTGGGGGGAGGCTAAGAAGGGGGGAAAGGTGAGTTGTGCTGCACGAGGCTCTAGACGGGCACTGTATCCTGCATTACAACGAGCCACAGGGGACAAGCAGAAGGTCTCCATCCCTATATCATGCGGCACATGGTTCTCACCAGGCAAAGGATTCCCCAGCTCTCTGCCCCAAGGACAACCCCCGGACAGCTCGGCTAGAAGGTTGATGTTTAATAAACTGTGATCCAGCATGGCTCTTTGCTCCTGCTGCACTTGTGGTGGCTACTTAAACCAATTCCTAAATAAACAATGCAAATAGTAAAGACACAGTAGCACGCTGGTTTAACCAGGCTGGAGGTGAAGATAGGGTTGAAAGCATTTATTTGTGTTTTAAAGGACTACTCAAAACCTCATTTTCAAGGATGAGTTAAGTAGCCTCATTGTCATGTCGTGATTGCATTCTGAAGTTAAACAGCTCCATGATCTATGAACTCAAATCACATAGTTAAATACCCCACGTTCCCCCTCCTTGGTCCCCTCCCTCACCCCGCTTTGCTCTTGAAATACATTATATTTCTTTGACAGTCCGCCGAGAACAATGTCTGCTTTTGTGACAGCGACATTGCCAGTGGTGTAAAAATCTATGCGTCTGTCAGGTTTCCCCATGTGAAACATAATTGCTTAATTTCCATTTGAAAGTACATCCCTGACATTAGAACAACGTAGACACACCAAGGATAACAATGATTTTCTGACACCTACAATGGGGCATAATGCAGTAATAAATATGTGTGCAAAATGAATGCTCTGCACACAGAGGGAGCAAGTCTGAATTTACAGCTGCAGATGAAGTGTTCCTCAGGAAAAAAAAAATAAAAAATAAAAAGAAAGAAACCAACAGATTAGCATCAGTGGGAGTCTATGTCAACCAGATGGTTTGCTATGGAAAAAGAGCTCCCCTGCTTTATTTCAGTAACCCTGGATAGCCGGCTGAATGTCTGTGATGAGAAATGATCTCATTCAGTTGTTTTTTTGGTGGTTTTTGTTTGGTTGATTTTGGGTTTTGTTTTGTTGGGGGTTTTGGTGTGTTTTTGTTTGCTTGTTGTTTGGTTCTTTTGGTTTTGTTTTTTTTCTTCTTGCATAACATCCAGCTTGAGCCAGAGCAGAGTAAAAGCTCTGAAAAAAACACAGAAGTTGTCCCCTATCAGTGGCAGGTGATGGAGCAGGAGAGCTCACAGATGTGGGTTCAGGCATGCAGAAAGCCTGGAGGAGAGCACTGCCAGCTGGGAGGAGGGGACCCCCCAGGGAAGGTGCCGCTGGTTCTAGCAGGGCATCCACGCTGCACCTTGAAAGGATGATGTGCTTTTTCCTCCAAATTCTGCCTTCTTTGCCTGGACCCTAAAATGTTTCAAGTGGAGGTCATGTCCCCAGGCTCTAGTTCTGAACATCCTTAGATGCTGGTGTGATGCCAGTCATGGCCAGGCACGTTGGTCCTAACCTACCAATGGACTTGGCAATAGAGCACATGGTTCACGTAGAGGCAGCTACACGGGGCTACTGCCTGGTCCAGGTCACCTCATTTTAGGCATTTTACTGAATACATTGTTAGGAGCAGTTTCCTCTAGAGTCACTGGAGACAGAAATGTGTCCCCATTTGAGTGTTGACAAAGGGTCTGGTGGTGTCTCTCTCTACAGACTGTGGGAAAAATCCTAGTGTAATAAGACTCTCAGCTTGGCCTGAGGTTAAATGAGACGAGTCTAGGCTTAGATACCTACATTCAGGGCACTGACTGCTCTCCTTCACTGGAGCAGGTCAGGACAACCTCACTAGCAGACTATCTGAATTGCACATCGCTTCTGCCTGGAGGCACTGCAGTTTGACAGCTATGTAAGGGACTTGTAACTAGCAGTTTGAAGAAAGCCAAGCATACTTATCTTTACAGACTTTTGAGACCCAATACTAGATTTATAGCAATGGCTTGCCACTGAAGTATCATTTCAAGAAAACCCTTGTACAATGGGTCCTAGGTCAGTCATCTTTTTTCGGATTATGTGCTTCACGCAGCAGGCAATTTGGCTTGGAGTTTCTGGATTCCACTGAGAACTAAGTGCATTTAAGTGACACTGTGATGAGAGTCATTCTACAGAGAGGTTGTAAAAGTAATCAGAGTGATTTGACCTCTCTTATCTGCAACAATGATGAAATGTGACTGTGCACCAAGAAAAAGGAGATGAGAGTCCTCCTTATAGGAGAAGGTGTGATACCATTTGTCAAGACCTGCTTCAAGGCTAGAGCACAATTCACAGGGTAAGAGCTGAATAGTTACTTTTCATTTTTCCTTTGTTTAAATTCTGTGCCCAGTAGAAATTTCTCACAGTAAGAAGGGAGGAGGATGTTTAACTTTGATTTGGTCTATACTAGAATTAATGTGTGTGGAATATTGAGTCCCTGGTTCTTTGCTTGTCTTTGGCAGTGAATGAATGTCTGTCATTGCAAATCTCTACAAAATTACTATTTTAATGACCTGTTTGCTTCAATTAAGGCCTGGCTATTATCTTTCCAAGAGGCAGAGCTTTGGGGAGGGGGAGAGGGAGCTGGAGAAAAAAGCTGATCACTAGGACGTGTGAGTAGAACATTTAAGGGGCCAGCTGAAACCGAGAGTGGATTTGGAAAGGCTGTGTGATGAATCTGTGACATTGCAATATTTCAATCATCACATTTCAGATTCTGGTTCATGCATCATTTGCTATGAAAGTTTTGAGATTTTAATCAGTGTTTCAAGAGTAAATTGATACAGCCTAATCACTTAAAATCTCTGGCACAAGACCAAAGTGTATTATGTTAAGTGTATGTTACGTATTATAAAAGCTGCTTGCTGAAAATTAATTAAGTATTCCCGTGCTAGATAATGTTTCTCCATTCCCCAGAGCCCATCCCTTTGCGTGCGAGTGTTTTCCCAAGTGCAATGCAGATGCCAGAGAAAAGGTGAATATATAACATATGTAAAAGACTGGCTCGGTTAGACACAGCACAGTATCAAGTCTGCTAACTTCCCTGGCTAGATTTGTCTGCATGATGTGTAGGAGGAAAACTGCTGGGTACAAAAAAAAAATTCCATAGAAGCAAAATATAAGAAAGCGTGTGCTGTGACTCTAATTCATGTAAAAAATGGGAAATGTGTTTGCATTTCTCCTGATGACTTATGTGGACTTGGCAGAACAAGCATCCCAAGTAAATGACACAGTTAGCAGCCAGTGAGTCTAGGTAACAAATGTGCCATCATACCATGTATTCAAAAGCTCAGTAAATTCCGATGTTATGCTTGTCCTTTATTTTGTATCTGTGGCAATACTGATAAAAGGAATGCCTTCAGAGATGAGGGGCTGAGCGCACCTTTAATTTGCCAAAACCCAACACTGAGTGGCCACCAGCATTATTTATACCTGGTGCTGACATTCCTGATACAAACGGTTTCCATCTGGAGGAGCTGGTTTCTCAGGGGGACTTGGGCCTCTTTTGCAAAAAGGGGCTATTTTTGGAGGTTCTCCTAACTACCTAGTGCACAGGCAATCCGTTCAAATACTTTTGACCTGAGTTCAAATACCCCTGCTCCCTGATTCACAGCTCTGAGTGAGGGCTCCCCAGGTGGATCTCCCCACCATCAGGATATTCTGCCCTGCATCACGGTTGAAGCTGTCCTGACTCATTGGTAGTTTTTGGTCATTCTCAATGTCAGGCACAAGAAGATGTGTTCACTGCCCACAGCAGGAGCTCACCTCCTTCAACTCCAGTCTCGAGTCCTGCTCATCACCCATTTACTTTCTCTTACCTGCACAACTACCATTTTTAGAAACTGGAACAACATCAACACCCAGACCGTACGTCCATATTTTCACCCTCTTGTAAGATGTCAGTACGAGTCTGTTAGTCTGAACTGGATCCACCAAAGGTTTGAAACTTGTTTGTACACATCCCAGGTAAGAGCCCCCTCTCACTATTGCTTAAGACCCTCAGCCATGAAGTGAGGAGAGAGGCAGCATTTCTTTCAATGGCTTTGTTTAGGACACCTGACCTCCCCATCTGACTTTCTTTCTTTGCCTCTTGGCTTTTCTTAAAGCCCCAAGGCAATGGAAGGAAAGCATTTGTTTGGGGTCACTTCAAATACTTCAGTCAGCCAGAATTAATTGCTTCATTCTGCTGAATATTGGAATTTTTTTCTTTCTGTTTCAGTTCAATGCATAGTCTCCTCCCCAAATGGAAAATCAATAATTCTCAGTGGCCTTAATTAGAGCATGCACATTACCAGGCCTTTTAAGATCAGACATGGTCCACAAGATGGAGGAGGGAGATAGCTGGAAGGAGTTCGTCCTGCTCTCCTGAAGAGAGAACATCCCAAGGCACTCAAGTGACTCCGTTCTGCTCAGAAGGCTTGTAGTCTCTTGCCTCCGTGCTGGGCCTGGTTTGATTAAAACCATCACAGAAGGGTCAAGAGTACACATGCCAGGTGCACAGATACCACATCTCATTTACCGAGCAGGGAAATCCCACATCTGGCCTCCCCCTCGGGGCCTTGTCATTCTGCAGTCATACATCTGCAGCTCCACTCTGTAGTACTCCCTGACCTCTCTTTCAAAGGACAGCTTGCTGGCCCCATCTGCCAGCAGCTTGTTTGTCACCTGGTGGCTACAGAACACCTGAAGTGTGTCCTGTTAGTGGGTCTCCTGCTCCCAAAAGATTCCTCCTGCAGTCTAAGGCTGCAGCCTTTGCCCTATCGCCTGACCATCTGATGGGCTATCTTTGATCACTGGAGAAAGAATGTGAATGTCCTGTGGGAGAGGCTTCATGCTCATGATCACAAGTGATTAAACACTGCAAGGAATTGCAGCTTAGTTGCCCACTCTTACAATAAGCATAAATAATCTAAGCATTTAGTCACTAATTCTCTGTTCATAGTGGCACTTTCTGGTAGGACAATTAGCAGGAAATAGAAATGGGGTATTCAATAAGGTAAAATACCCCCAAGATTCAAAACTGATGTCCTTCTTCAGCCCTGGGACTGAAAGTTCTTCCCTTCAGGAAGAAAGGAATGCTTCAGTGACTATGAAACCTCCATCTTCTCCCGTTGTGTCATTTGGACACAGAGAATATTCCTCCAAAGATAAGAGGCCAAGTTATTTTTCATAGATCATGGAAGAACTTGAAGAACCTCCTCAGAATGTCATTCAAAAGTATTAGTCTTAACACCAGATGCCAGAATACACAAATGCTTGTGCTTCATTTAACATATACGTGAAATGGCACAACCAGGCATAAAACCTAACAAAGAGCTGCAAGTTTTTGGCTGCTGGAGCTGAACATCGCCTTCCTAAAGCTCAGAGTCCATTGCTTCTGTCGTGTTCCTGGCTGTTCATTCACCATACAGCTGTGGCCATCCAACCACACCTGGTCCCATTTGCTGTTCCTTTCCAGAGGGAGGCTGTGAGGTGTGATAACAACAAGTAGACATGAAGAATCCAAACAAATGAGCAAACTGCCTGTGCCAGGCCAGATGGGACATCTCAGAAAGCCTCTTTCCAAACTCCTTTCTCCCTTGTCCCATTGAGCTGGTCCATAACATGAGAATTGCTATGATCAACTGTAATGCTATTGACAGGTCTCTTGCTTCTCCAGCCCCATCAAAGCCCATAAGCCCTCTCGCAATTGTCCTATTCTTCTCTTAGCTTATCTCTGCATCTCCCAGAAGCAGGAAGGGATGGGATGACATCAGGACTTTCCTTCTGTCCTCTATTCTCTGTATCCTTCACCTGGCCAAGGTAAATACCTTGCTGCTGAATACCTGGTCTAGCACAGGCCATGACATCCATGAGGGTACATCTGTGTGACCTTTTGTGGCCGGGGACCACCACTGCTGAGGCACACAACTCTGAAAGTTGTGTGAATGTGGTTAACACAGGCTGCTACACCAGGACATAATAATAACCACAGCTCAGCAAAGCCTTCACTTGATTTCCAGTCAGGGAGAGCAAAAGTGGTCTTGTGGAGACAGGACAGTGTGAGTTAATGCTTGCCAGTTCTGCAGGAGCCATGAGCACTTTTGTGCTCTTACATCTCCCAGGGGTGGGCCTGAGAGTGCTTGTGGGACATTTTCTATGGACAACCTAACAGAAAGGAAAAGACTGTGGAGGATGAGAGCTCCAGCTTTCTCTTGTTCATGTCCTGACTTTGCCAAGTCATGTTGCCTTTCTGTGTCCGCTTTCTCTTGAGAGAAATCAAATGGTGCTTATGCAGTTCAGTGAGGCATCTGGTGCTCCTACAATGAAGGGGCTAAATTGTGTGAAGGAGTAACCCAGTTAACATGAGCTGTTCATATGATCTGACTTTGGGAATGCCTGCAGCAGAAAAGGGAGAAATCCCAGGCAAAATATTCAGTTGTGTCTGTGCAGACATCAAGGAGGGACAGAGATCATCACCAGGAGAATCAAACAGGTGTCAGGGCCAGAAATCACAGCTTTACTCAATTCTGTAAATTTACGGTTTCCTACTTTTTTCTTCCCTGTTTGCAGACCCTTGTAAGTTTTTCTAAGGGCAGGACACATTGCTGTTTAGTGAATTTTAGCCCACTAAAAAAAGGCATTCCTGGTCTCCACAGGTCACAGAGACCCCAGGTTGAAAATATCTGCTATAGCTATAAGTAATAACTCTAAGGTACTTGCTGTTCCAGACCTTAGAGGACTACAGAGTCTTGGTTTCTTAGCCAAAGTATTACATGGGCCACCTACTACCAGATCTCTGGCTCCCCATGCTAAACTTCGTGCTGCGCTTCACTTGTGAATGAAATCAAGCATAGGGAGCCAAAGTCCTTGGTCAATGTTACCTCTGAATCTTTTGTATAGCACAGAGAATTTGAATTATGGCTCCAGACCCAGCTTGTAGATACCTGGCCTCATCCTATATATTTTTATTAAAATAGCCTCTCAGTGAATGCCATATAAGCAAACCAAGGTTTGGGGGCTCTTTCCTCTTTTAAAGGGCAGTCACTGTGTCATGGCATTATATCTCATCATCATCTTTATATTAGCAGCCAAAGAGAAAGGCTCTAGACTGTATTTGATTTTTAAAAAGTAAGTAATAAAACTTCATCTTTTTTTCATTTTGGGACTCAATAGCAAAAGCACCGAACACTTCTGTTTACCTTTTTTATTACACAATATTGGAATTCTTAAAGTCTGGACTGAAAACTCATCTTTTTTTTTCATTAAACTGCTCAATATCAGGATTTCTGCAATTTATTGTTCCTCATTTTCCATGTATTATGACAAAACACTAAGCCTAGGATGTCCGTTGCCATTACTAAAGCGCTGCATCCTTGTCTGATTGGAAAGCCACTCTTCATTGTTCCCTTTTGTATACTCTCCATTAAGCCAACTGGCTTCAGCTGCTGGCAGATAGCAAGTGAGAACAAAAAGAGGTGTTAAAAAAAAGTGCCAGGAAAACGTGCAAGCAGTCCTCAATGTGAAGAGATCTAGCTTGTTATCCACCCCAGAAGAAAACTCCAGCCAACTTGGGAAGCCACCTTCTTAGATGCCTGTGCTGTCCCATGAGACTCGCTTGTTCTCCTGGGCATGGCTGGTGCATTATGTCCTTGTGTCCATCTCTGTCTGACAGAGCTTCACTTCTGACTTATTTTGTCGTCTACCATATCACAAATTCAACAGGTCATATAGCAAAAGCAGCAAAACCAAAATCTTCAGAGCAAAAGTGTGCTATAATTTGCTTATGGGAGACAGAGGAACACAGGCAGAGTGGAGCATATCTAGGCACAGCAAATGCATGTGAGATGGCTTGAAGGAACATATCAGACCAAAGGAGTGCAAAGTACGGGGAATCATTCCCTCCTGCTTTGCAGCTGTTACCCAGCAGACCAGTGGTGAGGATGATGGGCTGAAGGACTGACATTGTAGAAGCACAGGGTGTCTCCACTCTTATATCCATTTTAGTTCCTTGGAGCTGTACTGACTCATCTACCTTCATTTCTCCGTGAAGCCAATAGCAATATTACAATGTCCCTAGGAGATTCCAAACTCCCTCAAAACACTGTTGCAAACTTAGTGATGAAGGTGACGTGATTGAGGTGAAGTGAGGCTCCTGCAGGGCAAATGGCAATTGGAGGGGCAGGTGATCTGACATCAACAGGACTAGTTGACAAAACAGCTTAGGAGGTGATGTCTTGTTCTACACTAAGTAAATGACCCTTATTGTAACTCATCATCAACCCATAAAATTGTGAACTTTGCTGTGACTAGATCAGATTAGTACTGTATTTCATGGCAGTATGTTCAAAGTGAATAAAGCCAAATTGGGTTATAAAACTGCTTCAAGTTGTGTGAAAGGTTCCCACATAGTACAACATGAAATCTGGATTTTAGCACGGTTTGCTGTGGTGGGAACCTACTAGTGGTGCCCTTTAGCTGTGGTTGGGGTTAGTACTAATATAAATCCCTGCTGCCAAATCCCATTGCTGCTGTGCAGGTCCATCAGGCTGGAGCATAACTTTCCAATGACATTGGCGATCACAAGTCTTTGTTCTAGAAACAGACAGGGATCAGGTGCAAAGCCAGGTCAGCAAATAAAGCCACAGCATCTGCCAGCAACAAGCAGAGGTAAATTATTAGGGATGTGGGGACTTCAGTAGCAAAGCCAAATGGACAGATTTTCAATGGACTTTGTTGCCTAGCACCCAGGTTAATTAGGAAGAGTGGAACACATAAAAGCCGTGGAAAAAAAACCTGTCCCTCAAGGTGCTATTTGCCTTAAGAACCAGATGAGGTATGACCCAGCTTTACTAGGCTTACCTGGATGATCTTGAGCCACCTCCCCTTCTGTGAAATAGAACATCAGGACCATTTTGAAACAAGTGTTTGACGTACTCACTGCTAGCAGTGTTGCTTGTGGTGAGCAGCTGCCTGTCTTCATCAGTGTACTCCATAAAAGTGACCGTCTCACCACTCCTCCAGAAGGAGTCAGAACAGGAAGACCAGCAGAGGTGACAATACCTGGTGTCCTGAGGAGCCTGGAAATCAAGGATTCAAAAAAGGAATGGGAGGAAAAGAAGGCTCTTAAGGTCTAGGCTTTCTTACATTTTATTTTCCTTTAATGAGCCCAGGCTTGCTTGCATCCTCACATCTACACAAGGATGTGTGCTGTTGCCAAGCTGTGTTTGTGTGTGCAGCTATGACAGAGCTATGGAGTAATGGGTCCAAAAAGGGATTAGACAAATTGAGAGAGGGTAAGTCTGTGTTGGCTGTTAAACTTGGTGGTCTGGACACAACCCTGGGCCTAGAGACCCTTTAAGTTGCTGGTTGCTGGAAGCCAGGAGAGGGTGCCAAGTGGAGCCTCAGTCTCTGCGTTTCCCATTCTTAAGGATCTTCCCTAGGGATTTTCTACTGGCCCCTTCTAGGATGCTGAGCTAGACAGACCTTTGATATGACCATATTCCTCCACCTTGTTACTCCCATATGTAATTTGGGCACAAAAATGGGAAATGAGCTTAGCTGTACTCCTCAATTCCAGCACCATCCCCAGCACGTGTAAGCTCTGCACTCCTAGCGTGTGCTGGCTAAAGGCTGGCAGCTACACGCAATCCAGGAGGAATTAATAAATCTGTTACTGTTTTCACACTCCTGAGGTTCAAAACATTGTCTTTGCCAGAAACAATAGTCTTTTTGTCTCACTAGATGGGAAGTGGGATCCTGCTGACTTGCTTTCTGCCACGGATGCTCCCACTCTGTCAGTATTTCACTTTTTCTCTATGGCGAGGCCCCATCCCTGCGTGATATAGGAGTCAACAAACAGGCAAAGTGTTTGCATCTGGACTGAGATTCAGGGGCCACGTCATGGTATGTTGCTGAAGTTTGTTTTCTTTGTTTACTGCAGGGTAGGAGTGAACACCTTATCCATGGGCATTTCAAAGACAAGCAGCTAAACACATGTTGCAGTGAAATCCCCTCCTCTCGGGGCCAGAGGCATGTTAGTAATAGATTTTTTCTGTGTCCTGCTGGCAGAAGGTTGGGTGGTACATGGCCCAAGGAGACACACTTTTCTGTGCAAGCATAGGCAGGCTGCCACGTGTGAAGGTGGGGGACAGCCCATATTCCATGTCCTGGGGTAATTCTGTTTGGAAACGGGGCTGAAAAACAGGCCATTTGAGTCACGTTTCTAAACATAAACCATCCCTCAAGTTTTCATTTCCTGCACCCCAGCGAGAGCTTCTATATGTGCTTCTGACCCTTTGCAATGCTCTCCCCCTACTCCCTCGTCCTTCTGCATGTTCATCTCCTGGTCTGCCCAAACTGTTTCAAGACATACTCTCTTATTCCTGCCTCTGCGTGCTTGTTGGTTCTCCTTTCCCCCTTCCACTGACACTCTCCAAAATATTGAAGTAATTGAGACAGAGAAAACTTAAGCTCTTATGTCATTTCATATCCTATTCACATAGGTTTTGTGTTGTGTCCTCCAGTTTCAAGTGCTTGGTTGCTATCTGGTTTGGGCCAAGACAGTATTTCCCTGTTTTACGCGTATGATTTCCCAAGCATGAGGAGTCATAGATCTAATTCTGTGTCTACTGCTTAAATTTTCCTCTCCACCTACTTTCAAAAGACATCCTGCCATCTCATTTTCATATCATTCAGTGTGCTCAGTGACAGCCAACAGGGAAGGAGAAAAGAGGGTACAGCTGGGCAGTGTGATATAAATTGAATTCCTTGAAGGATTTTCTTCGGGCTTCAAATGAAGAATGGCTAAATTACTTGACACTTCAAAATAAATTGAGCTCGCTACCTTTCTCAGAATTCGGAGCAATGTTGGTTTATCTGCTTACACTGGGCCAGTAGGCCCCTGTACGTGCTTTTCTGCTCAGCCAGGCTGCAGTGAGGCTTTGATTTCGTCCTCAGCTGCATGCAGATTTTCCCTCAAAAAGCATGTGGCCCTTTTGCCTTTTCACTTCATCTTTAGTTTCTCTTCTTTAATCTATCATCTTGAAGTTTCAATTTGGCAGAGCTCTGCACGAGAGAAAATGTGGAAGTAGGACAAGGAGGCCAATAGCAACAATGCGACCGAGAATTATCAAGAGGAAATTAAAAACTGAAATAACAGTACAGCATCATTAGTGCTGGGTACATTTTGATGGCCAGAGCAAGGTTACCCAAAGGAATACCTTATCGTTGTAGGTGGGCTTGCCTGTGCTGTAATTGGTTCTGGATGTAAACAGCTCCTTGTGTACTAGGTCTTTTTGTATAGCGTTACATAAAAGAACTTTATATTGTCAGCCCCAATCCTCTAAGCAGTCAATATACCACAGATTGCTACTTCTGATGAGAATCTACCTGGACTGCAAAAGATATCAAAAGCTCAATTATTTAAGAAAGGAGAAAATTTTTAAAAACCTGGATGGAGCGTGGATTCTCTAGATAGTAAACAGCTGTACGAATGAATTAAAACAGAAAAAAATAGTTAATAATGTACAGCACATGGGTAGACAGCTAAACCACATGGAGATCTCCTGCCTTGCTCCCTGTACATGGAGTAACACTCTGCCCAAGCATATAATGTTGCACGATGTGGGCTCAGCAAAGTATTCTGTAATGGCAGATTTCATTTAAGCATGCACATTTCACATACAAAACAAAATAAGGCAACAACAAGGCCTGGAGGAAAAAAAAATAAATAAAAAAGAGTGTGAAGGTCCATACTTGTGGCTTCTGATCCGATTTGTTCAGTTTTTACCAGGAAATCTTTTTCATGAGTGCCAGCTCTGCAACCATTCAGCTTCTGCTCTTTTCTGGCCCATGCATCATCACCAGAAATAAGAAAACTTGCAACTGGAACTTAACAATTCCAGAGTTCTCTCCTACAGCTCCATTAGTTCTTCAGTGCTAATAAAAAATTATTTGTTACTAGCAAATTTTTGAGCAGAAAAGAGCTTTGCAAGGCTTCTCAGGAAGGCATCTCCTCTAAGCATTTAAGACTTCATTTCACACTTATTTTGCTGTTTGTTATTGCACTTTACAGTGGTTATTGATGGTGTGAAATATGTGATGGTGTTATACATAGAGCACAGCAAGCGGCATTTCATGACTCTATTTAATGAGTATTTCTGTCTGTTCTCATGGGAGCATGTGTCGGTAATGCACAATGTAAGTCAAAAAGACCATGGTGCTCAACTCTTAAAATGCATTGCAAAATCACTTTTCCTGCTTTATATAATAAAACAACATGTAAATGTCTTGATCTCACAAACTGGGCATGGTTTTTCCCGCAAATAAAACCAGAATCACTCTGGGTTGCACGATACGAAGAGATGCCCGAAGTGACTAGGAGGTAAGCTAGCCAGCTGAGAACCTTGGCTGTACATAGGGTGCAGAGCAGATGAGCTTCAACACACCGTGTCACCACTGTGACTCACAACCGCTGAGCCAAATTTAGACTACTGAGGCAAAAGTCCTGTTAACACCAACAGTACTTTTGCCTGAGTATGGAATGCAGAGTAAGGCTCTTTATTTGTTCGCTAGGGGAGGAAGTAATGCCACAGTAAGAAAACTGTTCTTGTAAGTTATTTATTGCTGAGTTTGGGGTTGTTTAGGACCTGTGCCAGGTACTAAATCACTGCAGGTCATGGAAATTTTATTTTTAAGCATTGGTCTTTTGGATGCCCCAAAAATTGCTTTAGCTGTGAATTATTCTGAAAGACCATGACCAATAAAAATGTGCAAACCATAAATCAGAGCCAACACGTCCCTGCTGGAGAACCTGAATATAAAATAGGAAACCAGAATGAGGATTACTAGGAAATAGATTCATTTTTCTTCTGCAGGTATGGGTAAGTGTAAATACCAAGCCTAAGTTTTCAAAGGGGCTGCCTCAATTATTCTGCAAAATCCATAGGTACCTGAAAAAAATGTTTGTGTGCCCAAGCAACTTCTCTGCTTGCTCTATATATTTTGCTTTCTTCTCCCCTCTATTCCGTGCTCTCAGTTTATGGTGTGTCCACAGAAAGCCTGGTTCCAGCTTATTCATCCCACATTTAGCACTGCTGTAATGCACTAATCTTGCAGAGCTCCTTCCAAGCTGCACTAGAAAGGACAAGACTGAGATGCTCAAGGACTTTGTAGAACGTCTGCAGCTCAACTTTCTCCAGGTAAAAGCCTTAACAGAAAGAGGAGAAAAGCCTGCCAGCAAAGTCCAAACACAGAAGGCAGTGGATGTCATACCCTTTCCAAGTTATTACTTCACTCAGTACAGCCCATTACTCTGAGAGGCCTTGAGCCCATGGAAACCTGTCCAGACAGGGAAGCACGCTACTGCCGTGAGGCCTGGATCTGCCTGCCAACAATTGACTCTTGTGTCAGTGAAGTATTTGCTAGGGTTTTTACAAGGTGAGGGTTAGGAGAATCTTGTTCTTCCATCTAAGTACCTGGATTTTAGGTGTTGGATGGAAATATTAAGTAATGTGAAAATAATTCTGTTCATATGATGTGTGTCTGTGGGTGGCACTGTTCACACTTCCACTTAAAGCTTCCCTTGATGTCTTTCTTAGACATGCTGGATTGTCTCCCTGGAGCACCTACCTTTTTCCACTGACTCACACATTGAACTGACTGATCCTAGGAACACCCGCCATGTGAAATCTCAAAGTAGCTTGGTGTAGATAATACCAAAATATCCCTTGTTTTATGACTGCTCTAGCCAGAAGTGATGGGAAAGAGACTGCTCAGGTTGGCTTGTTCCATTTGGCACTTCCTTTTCCCTACTGAAAAGCTACTGAGCTGAAGTGGATCCTCCTGGGAAGATCCCCTCCGTCTGTGAAGCTGTGTTGACAGTGTCTCCAAACAAGCGATACTTTGGCATTTTCTCATCAACAGCCCCAGCCAGCACTGGCCCGGAGTGAATCCCACCTGTCGTTGGTCAGTATGAATCAAAAATGAAATGGGATACATCATATCAGCTTCTCATTGTCTCTACCTAGAAAATTTAGCAGTCCTTCTTGAACAAGCATGCCACACACAGCTTTAAACAGGCTATTTCCTGTCTCCCATTCTAGGGACTAAATAACAGTTTACTCCTCCCCAGGAACCTGTGCATTTGCTTGCAGAAACAAAGACAAAGCCTTGGGCTGATGACAGGGAGTGCGTTGTTTGTAAGAAGAAGACGATGATGAGCACTTTAGTTACTTTCCTATCTTGTGACCGTCACACTGGTGATTGCAAGGGGCAGAAGAGAAGGAGGCATTACAGCTCCATTGTACCCATGGCAAACATCACTTCAGACAACTCTCCACTTGACTGTTCTCCTCATTACCCAGCACCCTAAATTCAACATTCCATGTATATACAATCAATATTATGTTTTTGTAGCTAGCCAATAAAGAATTGTAAAATTCTATATTTTCAACAAACAACACTTGCCCTTGTAGAAGCAGCTCTTACAAGCAAGGAACAAGTGTGAAATAATTCATTATGTAAATTATTTTTATCTGTTCATGAGTTACTAAATGACTTTCTGGTTATCTCTAAACACAAACAGCAATAAAATAGAGTTTGTTCCTGAGTACTCGTTTCTCTAAATTGTCAGTGAATGGACAACTTGGCCATTGTTAAATGCACGGTTTTGTGCCTTATTGGATTCTGGACTACAAAGTTCTTCCTTCTGCAAAATTAAAGCCCCATTGCCTGAATTCAGCATGGCGTTTAACAAGAATATTAACCTGAAGTGTAAGTATGTTGACCTCCACTAGAATAGGATGTCTTGCTTAAGTATTTACTGATAAATAACATCTATTTCAAAGCAAGAATTCAGTCATCCATACCTGAATGGGGTCCTCAGTCACAGCATTTACAATCTCTTGGGAAGCAAATCCCATACCAAACACAAGATTGGCTCCTCTTAGTGCATGGCTAGTGATAGGGACTGTGTTGCCTCCACCCACCTGTTTCATCCTGACATCAGATAATTCTACAGTCATAAAATGTCCAATTCCTGCAAGTCACTGAAACTAAAGGATCCTTATTATGGATAGGCAAAAAAAAAAAAAAAAATCTTACAATTTCAAGGATTGCTCAGTGACAAATTTTTAGTTTGTTTTTTTCTGCACGGACGAGTGTAAGGGAAAATGAAAAGATCTGGAAATTCTTATCTTAAAGCATTGAAAAGAATGAGAAAGCTTCACTTTACAAGAATTGATGGTTGAAGTTCTGAAAGAACACTGTCTACCTCAAATTTTCATCCAGTTTCACTCCCTGTGATCACCACATGTTCTGTTTGGTTAAACAGAAGAAAGCTCACAATAAAAACCAACCAACCAAACAAACAAACAAAATCACAAACCACTAAAGAAAACAGCAATAGAAACACTTTATAAACTCTAGGGACATTGCCTAATTAATCAAACTTGGAATACATGGAATTCAGTTTAACGGGCTCACTGGCAGAGCAAGTATCTGTGGATGTCACAATATCATTGAAAAGTATTGTGCAGGAATCAAATTCTCCCAAGGAAGAAGTCGGCTCTTAGGTGTACATTTCTTCATAAAGATTTCTATTATTATTTGACTCAGTCGGTAATACTCTTTGATGTCTGTAATTTGCCAAAATCCTATTAATTGGTTTAATAGCAGAAGAAAAACACCCTGTAAGCATAGGAGAGATTCTCATCTTTCTCTGTTTGGTAGCTGAATTATACTGATGTATGCTAAGTAAAGATACCTCTGACTGGAGTATCTAAAAAGCTTTTGCTTATCAAGTGTTGGATGGGACTTTGCTAAGTTGGTATATTCCAGATTGAAAACAAGCAATACACATGCCACAAATGCCCTCCTTTCCTACTGTGACTACTTCTATTTCTTCGTAACAGTGTTCTCTTCTGAAAAGCTTTGTATCAGTGGTACTCAGGTAGGAATTTATGACGCAAGTCTCATGGCTGAAGTTTCCAGGCAAGGCCTGTTCTTCTCTTGCAGTCATCTGTTCTCCATCATCGCAGCTGTAAGGGTCCCTGATGATGCTTGTATGCTCTGGGTGTTGTAATTCATCACGTAGAGAAAGAGGATACCTTGGGACTGCTCTGGTAAATACACTGTTACAAAGGGAGCTGCAAAGTTTAAGACCAGATATACTAGAGAAACCATAAGCAGCGAAAAAGAAAGGAACCTGCGGTACCCGCATCCACCTTTTTTCCTTCCTTAAGCTGATTCCTTAAGCTTCCTTAAGCTGATGTGTCTTGGTAGCATGGCATATAGCAAGTTCTCTGTCTTTTCTGCCTCCAAATTATTGGAAAAGATCCTGAGCTCTTCCTTTTTCCTCTCCATCTGGTCTGAAAATTCTGTCTCTACTAGGTGCCACTGGTTCATCAGGATAAGGTCCTTTGTTATGTCATGAGGTGCAATGTCATGGAGTTTTATCTTCAACTCCTCTAGTTATGCCACGCTGCAGAGCCTGGTGGAGCACAAGCACATCATGCATGGACTCCATCAAGTTCATGTATCCTTTAAACAAAATCATGGATCAATGCCACTACTAATGCACACATTTTGTTCCTTTACACCTTCCCAGTCCATTGATTAGTCTGTGATAGAAGCAACACAAGCTAACAATGCTTAACATTTTTTAGGCACATCTAGTAATGCTTGTCTCAACATACCAAGACACTTGGAAAGGAAAGCTGCAATAATAGGTTGGTATAAAAACCTGAATAAAGCCTCCTGCACAGGCTGAGGTACAACCGTGACTTGTTCTCATCACACTCCTCCTTGTTTCCATGCCTTAGATGCAGACAATCATCTTCCCTATGAATTTGGCTGTTGCACCTGACCACAGAATATGAGAAGGCCACAACTAGTCATCTAAGAAGAGCTCTCTACATCCCGAAGTCTTTCTAGGATACATATCTCACCCTTGCTGCAACCCATCATCTCCAGTCCCTGCACTATGACACAACAAATGCAGAACTGTTTTCATGGAGCAGAACGAAGGACATTTGGAATGTTTTCCAGACATTTTAACAAGCAACTGTCATCTTCATGGAGAGGTGGACAAGGTGTTTCAAAAGAAACTGTTAGGAACAACAACAGAGCTAACATCGTTGTAACGATGCATTAATGAAAATAATTTTTTAATGTGTTCATTGGCAACCCATCTTTGCTCCCATTGAAATCAGCACTAAAGCTCTCACTAGAAGCAGCTGTGACAATGCAAAGAGAATCTGATCATTACAGAAAACTACATTTAGGATCTTGGGTGCCTGGGAATACAGGGTGCTAACAAGAAAAAATCTCCAGAAGAGCTGATATTCTGTATCACATTTCTTTTTCCATAAACATCTATTCACAAAAGCTTAAGTTGCTCAATTTTTTGTTTGTTAGTTTTGGGTTTGCTCATTTGTTTGTATATCTTGTCCTCTCTCTGCTTTCATTCCACAAAGAGAAAAGTAAAAGCATATCTCTGAGCTTCAACATGGACTGATTTCTCCATGACTTAGATAAATTTTCTCCTTTTGCTTCGAGAACAAATGCTGATGATGCATTTTCTCATACTGAAAATGGGGAAGGTAACTGGTAGATATATGATGGCAAAATATTTATTTAAATGGGTCCCTGGGTTCCATATTCCTGATATGAACTTCTGAATATTCGTATCTGCTTGTTTGATCCACAGCTGAAGGAAGGAAAGTTATGAATAAAGACTAAAAAAAACCTCTTTCAAAATAAATATAAAATAATGCCACAATGAGTGTCTGTAGATGAGTGTGGATGGGGGAGACAAGGAAAGACTGATATAAGGGTGAGATAGGAAATTATTTTTTGAAATAAAGACTCACTGGATGATGTGCAAGCCTGTTTCTCACCCTGACTTTGAGAGCAGGTCCTGCTGGTACTGTATTCTTGAGGAAAGATCTCAGGGGGACCAATGTTTATATCAGCACTGATGATGCTAGATTAAGGCATTTAATGTAGAGATGTCATCACACTTAATGTATGGAACACTGTCACTCTAAGTTCACTTTGTAGTCAAGGGATAGAGACAGGCACTCTAAGAGCCTGATGTGTGCTCTGAACTCTGAAACTCTGAAGAAGGTATTCTGGAGATCTCCCTCTCCACACTGACTATAGAGGAGTCCTCAAGTGACAAAACTATTAACTTCTGTGCTTTGAATTTGGACAGATTTGTGACTCTGCAGATACTAGACTTCTGCTTTAGTTACAGCACCTTCCCTTGGGAAACAGTGATGATGAAGATCACAAAGCCCCAGTCTCCCAGTCCTGAAGTACATCTCACTTTGGGAATGCTGACTGAGTTGGTTTTAATTTCCCAGGTATACCAATGAAAGCATCAAGTCACCAATATGGTATTCCTTGTTTTCCAGGAGCAGGTAAGAAAAAAGTCTGCAAAAAGAATAAGTCTATCTATCTGCATCAATTTCACAGCAGGCTGGGGCAATTTGTGCCAGGTAAGAAGCCAGCCAATAAACTTATTTATCTGAAATAAAGGTTGAGTTCCATGTTTAAACCAAGTATACTACCTTACTGCTTTGTCAGCCACACCATGGGAGGGAAATGCACAGCAGAATCTTCTGTCTTCAGCCCAAAGCTTCTCTGGATAAACAGGATCAAAAATAAGTTATAAGTTCTTTGCAAAAGAACATAATGAGACAAAACAGAGACCAAGGAGACACTAAGAACAGAGAGAGGATTATGAAAGGCATAAGTGGTGCTGGTACAAAATAAGTCTTGCTGAAGGTGTTGAATAAGTCTTTCTGCTCTTTGTAACTTCAGAAAACATATATATAATAAATTGGCCCCAGAGTATCAGTCAATTAATAAAAAGTATTTTTATTTTCCATGAAAGAAAATATCTTAACTAAACTGATTTGTAGAAACTTGACAAACTTTTTCATGGTGTGATTTTTATGGGAAAATAAAAAACAGTTTTGTTTTCAGATTTTCAAGGAAATCTGAACTATTTCAGTGAACCTTCATTTTATTTTGCCTGCAGAAATGTTTTTGTTACACTTTTCATCAAAATAATGAATTGAAAATGTGACTATCTATTTTATTCTTCTAAGGAAAGAAATATAAACTAATCCAGTAGTTTGAAATATTTCTATTAAGAAGGCTGAAAGTGGGGGTATTTTGGTTCTTGTGACAACATGCACATACATTGTCCCATTCTTGGTGAATGCAACCAAAGTAAAAGCAACAGGTTCATATTGGTGTGCCAAGGGAGAGCCATAAAGCATCACAAGGAAGATGAAATCTGCCTGCCTGAACCCAAGTACTGTCACATGCAAATTAGCAATGATCAAATTCATTTTAATTTCCCAAACTAAATATAAAAGTACATAATCAGAAAACTTCAGCTATCATGTTGAAACTGACCTTCAATGCCAACTTTCTGCCCACAGCATGGTTTTATGGAGACTGTAGTAAGTCCAGAAAACAAGTTTTGTGAAAATTCAGCCAGAAAAGGATTCTGCACATCATAATGCAATTATGTTTTTTTATTGCTATACAAAACTCCTTTGTATAGCGCTGGAGGCTACCTCAGTGACTTGTGAGATGATGCTTTCTTCATTACAAATATTCTCATGAACCCAGAAAAGCAATAGTTGCAGTTCATGTGGTTTGGTAGAAATGGCAGTAACTTGGCTGCTTCAGCCTATTGAAATCCTGTGGTTGACCCAAGTGCAGTTATTGTCTAGTTGCCATTGGAAGAGTTCAAAACGAAGCCAAAGACAGTCCCAATAAAACACCGAACTGCAGCACATCTGAGACTGTAAATGAATACATTTTGTATATAAATCTATAATGTTCCAAATCCATGATCCTTAAAAGTGACATGCCATCTTCAGACAGAGTACATATATATGTGTCTGTGTGTATGTATGAAAACTAGTGGTGGTAGTAGACAGCCATCAGCAGTTTATATCTAGAATCTGAGGATATATCATTCTGACAAAGAATGAACGGTTTCTTCCTCTTCGTCATCCTTCCAAACATCAATGTCCCATCTGACACCATCTATCAAAGATGTGGTGCCTTTTTTTCACTTCAGAAACTTCTCTGGAAAGCTAACTGAAAACAATTCTTGTCTCTTCCTTGCATTGTAAAAGCAACTGCAGCAATTATATAACTGCTTAAAAAACCAACCACCTTTCAAGACAAAATGTACACAAAATAGTTGAAAGAAACAAAATCAGACACAGAATATGTATTTTTCCTGAGCATATAACACAATGCACCCCACCATACAAATAAAAGTTAAACAAAAGCTCTACTACAATCAGAATAAAATAAACTCACTGCATATCATGGTCTGGCTACATTTAGACAATAAAATCTCTCCCACCAAAACCAAACTCTGCAATCCTTGCATAAATCAATGACATCATCTTTGATGACTCACTGCCTACGATATTTATATTCAGCAGGCTGTCTCCCTCGTGGGAAAGTGTCTGTGCTGCTGAGACCCATAGTTTATTCTGATCCTTGTACAGGAGGTAAAGAGGATGTTCTCTCACCTTACCTTAATTTCACACACTTTACACAATATCCCAGTAGGATTTCTTTTCTCAATTTCACAACAACGTTGAAGAGTTCTTAGTCTCCCGAGAAGCTTCATCTTATCCTATCTAGGGAACAGAATAGAGAAGAACATATGTGAGTGCGCTCATGTTCCTGTGTATGACATAAATCATCTTGGTAGACTGTTTTAACATGATACACTCAGATAACATGAAGGCTGAAAGATAAGCACTTACTAAACATGAGATGGCAGTGATGCATACAATATTCATTTTGCTTTAGTCTGTGAAATAGTGATGATGCATTCTTTCATTACATACTCATACACTCTTTCTCAAATACTCTCTTACAAATTTTTATTATGTTTTCCCATTATCTGAGCTGGTAACCCCAGGCTTCCTTTATAGTCAATAAGAATAAATAGTTGTTTCTGCAGTGTATTTCATCTCACCTGAAAACAGACACCTAAAATATGACAGCTGAATCACACTTGAGAAGTACCCTTCAGTCATTTATACCTGTATAAAATATAGTCACCTACCTTGACTGAACTCACAGATAATTGCCCTGCATGAATGGGAAGATAAAGGACAATCCAACTCATCCATCTCCATCTCTCTTTAAACTTCAAGGTTGTAATGTGTGTTATATCTAAAATATTGATGGTAGATGAAAAAAAACCCCAAACTGGCAGAAAAAATTGTAAGCAATTTTCCTCATTTCTGTAAATCATTGAACATACCTTGTTATCTTTATGAAAGGCTCCATTTTCTGAATTGTGTCCATTCTTGTTTTCCTCTTTGGGCTGTTAAACTTATGCAGCACAAGGAATAATACATGCTTCTCTTTGTCTTTGCACTCTTCTTCTTGATTAAAAATTTCCATTGTCACTTCACTGTTGAAGAACGCTGGCAAATGACTCTAGGTTACCTGATTTAAAAGCAGTCATACCTTCATATTGTGGCCTAATGATTTAAGTAGATTATTCTACATCAAATGCTGTCATTTTTAAAGTTTATTGATGAAACATCTTTTCTCCCTTTGGCTCAACCTGCATTTTTGCTGTTACCTAGATCATCGACAGGACTATTTGGTATAAAATATCCCAGATAAGGGATAATTATAACCAGATTTAATAATGATTTGTATTCCTGCAACTTCGTAAACCTCAAAAATATTCAGTCAAGGCATAATGATTCCAGATTTACACCAGAAGAACCAAACTCAACATCTGGCTCAGAATTTCTTCCAGAGTAAAAATGTTTCAAACTGTGAAGCTTCTGTGTGCATGTGCTGGTGGGGGTGGAAAGTGCAAGAAAATGGGTGTCTTTCAGAAATGGAAACACCAGGCAATTTTATAATTATATTACTAAAAGCTGGAAAAGCAAGTTCTGTCTCCCACACCCAACATGAAATTATAAAGCCAAAAATACAACGTTCATCTGACCCTTTAAATGCTATCTCAATTATTTTCTGTCTGTGGTATTTATAGAGTATCTGTCACTGCATACAGGCACCAGCTGCATAACCACAGCTATTTGGATATGATAAAGTTAAAGCCATAGGACTAAGAGTAGCAACCATTAATTTTGATTATGATTCCCACTGCCCACAACAATGTGATGCTCACAGTAATGCATACACATGTACAGAACATAAATCCTGGTTTTCAAATGAACAACCAGTGCTGTCTCTTTGCAAGTGGATAGGTCTTAAATACCAACCAAGATCTCATATCTCAGGCACTTTTAAGCATAGATAATGCAAATCATGTGTTGAATCCAATGCAGAGCATTTCTAGACACATACAGGTATGGCTCACAAGTAGCTTAGGCTTTGTTCATACAGCCTCTTCTAGCTTTGAATTTAGAGAACAAGGCACTGTCTGCTCATAAAGAGATGCTATGCTCTCCATTAGCCTGAGCAGTGGTGTCCATTTCTCCATCACCACATAGGTACAACCTCTAGGGTGGGCTTGAACGTACGTGAACTGAGGTCCTCATGAATGAGTGAAGAGGACTTACTTTGGAATGGGAAATTATTCCCTCTTTCCCCTCAGATGGGGGTTACAAGCGTATGATAGACATCAGTGTTCTCTAAGCCATAGAGAAGTAGCAAACTGTCTTTACTTAGCATGTCACAGGATTCTCAAATCAGTAACATTATCATACATAGCATAGGTCATGAAAGTGTTTTTCACTCCTGCCTGGGTTCTGAAAATATAGAAATACAAATTTCAAGTAACATACAGGGAAAATCATCCAATCTAGTTCCCTCTGAAAATTATACTGCCAGAGACAGGGGTGAACACAGGAGAGACAAAAAGCAGGGCCCAGCATTTTCTAAACTTCTTAATTTTGAAGGAACAATAAAGAAACTGCATCAGTCCCTGTCAATAGATCTTTGGAGTGGTGGGCTGAGGGGAACACAGGGGGCATGCAGGGGTTCCTCTGTGCTTTCTCCAGAAGGCGTGATTCCTCAAAAAGAAATGCAAGTGGGGGAAAAAAAAAAGGCCATGTGAGAAAAAAAAATGTAGTCCTTTAGCCTTATTTCTTTATGTTTGTTTATCCTAAACATTTTCAACTCAGTGCACAGCTCTCTTCTCCTCCTCTGTTCACGAAGAAAATCCAGAAATGGTCTAGATTAGAAAACTAGGTGGAAGACCACAAACAATCATTCCTCAGAGCTTGTGTGTAGCCTGTGTCCCTCTGTACTTGAGCTGCTTCCAGAGGACCCAGACAAGATCATGGTCCTGGTGTGTTCAATGCTACAAAAACCTGTGTAAGAGTCTCTGGCCCAGTGGGAGTGGGGAGAATCTGAGAAGGAAAGAAAGATGTCATGTGTTTAGAGGGGTAGTTAACAAGGTTTCAAAAGTAGGTTTCGAATGCCCAGTTTGAGATGCTTCAAAGGACTTGATCACCAAGTATTTTAGCCTGAATACCTAAAATCACTAGAAGTTTTGGAAAACCTTGACCTATCTCACTGTGTTATGTTAAATAATATGTTCTTCTATACAGAGAACATTCAGGATTGAATGCTCATCTCTTAGAGCGCTTCCCTATGTTAAATGTCACTCTTATCTACCTAGTTAAACTCCTGATAAGAGACAGGTCTTGTCATGATTGCTTTCTAGATCTGAAATACTAATGGCATAAAGCAGCCAGTGGTAAATTCAAATATCTTCCCAGTGCAGCTACTGAGATTGATCTAATTTGTAACCCTTTTCTGATGGCCCTGTAAGCATCATCAAAGCAGCATAAAAACTAGAGGAGAATGGACAGAAGTATATTCAGGCTCCCCACAGTGTGCTTAAGTATGTGACTCCTTTCTACTGATGATCAAGGGCAGTGGATTTGAGCAGCTCTGGGTAGCAGGTAGGCTGAATGGCACATCAGTCTAAGACACCATACATGTTTCAAAGAAAAGACTTGCGATTCATTTCAGCTACCTTTGGACTGCTAAAAGTTGCGCATGTCATCAGAGCTAATTGCCTGGAGTCTTTTTATAGAGTGTGAGAGAAAGGTATTTTCAGAAGGTGATTCATCCTGCCCATCCCACCTCCGAGATGAATAGCCTGTATGAACGGCTCTCAGCCTCCAGGGACTGCACAGGGACCCAAGGCACAGCTTATACAAGACACATGAGTCTTTAACTGCTAAGAGTCATCCCAGCCAGAGTTACACAGGTTGAATATGAGCCCATGTACTCTGTACGGAAGAGCTCATATGTATGCACTTCTTTATATCTAGTAGAAAATGCTTATATCAGTCAGTCCTCTTTCTCTGCATCCTCTCGTATTTTGGCTACACTTATCATCACGTTTCTCTTCCTGTTCTCCTGACATTAATGCGGTAAGGCACTACCGGAGAAATACGGTTACACTGTAGGAAGAAGGAGGAATAAAACACACTGTGTGCAAACCCATTTCAGAGACTGAGAGCAGAAAATTAGAGCACAAGCACAACAGCCTGAGTGTTTCTGGCGGGCTTGCAGGCACAACACAAGTAAACATCTGAAAGACAAAACTATCAGCTCAGCACAGAAAGCAAGCTGCCAGATCTAGACAAAAATGAGTGTGAGGCCCAACCTAGGCACGTGTATGCATGCTGAAGAGAGCCAGAAAATCTCTACAAATGTCACCATCCACTCCGGTTTGATATACAGGCCCCAGCGGCCAAGAACTTGACTCTCAGATCTTTTCTGTGCAAACTGTGACATCTCAGACTCACATCAAGAGCTTTCTATATGTTTTGGCTCAGTAGCTGCTCCCAGTTATGTTGGTGGAAGGAACTTCAGATTCACACCAACCTAACAGAGTTTATTTTACCATCTGTCTGTGTTTAGTCTTCATATTAATAATTAAGGCAAGAAATGCAGATTGGGATGGAAATTCTTTCCTGAGGAACAGTGCTATGTGCCACACAAACCACCTCGCAGCCACTGAAACTATTGTTTCAATAATTACTAGTGAGAAAGCTCACTACTCATTTTTCCGTAAGCATCAGCATTTCTAGGATGTCCATTGCCATGGGCCTGTTTTTTACCTTTTCTGCTGAACAAGAGCATAACCAAAAAGTAATGGGCTCAGTTAATAACATGCTGTGAAGTTTGTGAGGGTTTTTTGAGCTATAAATGTATTTTCTGTGGTCTGTTAATGAAATCATCCTTCCTGTCAGTGAAACAGGCCCATGGAGAGGTGAGTTGCATGAGCTTCCCCTGATGGAGTTTTTCCCAGCCCACACCACAGCACAGGGTTATTTGCACAGAGGTCCCTTCACTGGCTCAGGAAACTCTTCCAGACAAGGCCATCTCCCTGGAAAGGATCATCAGCATTTAGTGTGGCCGTAGCTCAGAGCTTTTCTCCACCCAAGACAGGAGTGGTGGGTCAGCATCAAGCCAAGAAGGTCTCTGTCAGCCATTCACCACTTTCTAACACAGGATGTCCAAATGAACAAGCCTGGTTTATGATATGCAAACCACGAAATCCCAGAGGGAAAAGGTGAACCTGTCAATAGGTTAAAGCCATTATTAACCTCACAGACAAATGCATCTGTCACCATCAATGTGGGATGTCTTTGACTCTTCTGAGTTGTTTCCTGATTTACACTGAGCACAAGAGGTTCAACTTCTACAGGGATATGATTCAGCACTGAATTTTGGCACATGCTGATCAGAATTAATTATAACGGTGAAGTGCAGAGCTGTGGGGGCCCCAATTCTATTGATAATCCTCCTCACCACATAATCAGATTTTAACCCCCTTTGGCATCATTACAAGAGTCCCCATCCAGGACCAGTACTTCTCTTCTGGACAATAAAATACTAACTTGACTTTTCCCGGGTCTCTTTACCAAAGTTCTCTATAGCAAGAGATTTCAGACAGGAATTGATAAATCCATAGTAAAGGGAGGGAAAACATTAACATATTATACCTCATGGAATAAAAGGGGAAAAACAGAGCTCTTGAAATGCTAGTTAAAATGTAATGACAAGCCTCTAAAGAAAACAACAATGAGCTCATTTTTGTGTGCATTTGTTTTTTCAATAGCTCTGCTCATTTTGACCCCTGGTTCTACATTCTTTATATCAGTAATTCAAGTTTCCATAAAGAAAACATAGTAAATTTTCAAGACACAATGTAATTAAAGAAAGTTACAAGAAAATAATTTCTGGGTAGTTTGAATCCTTTTAGAACCAATATGGCTAAACTATTGACAGAATAAAGAGGGGAAATTAATGGATCTTATATCAGACTTGAGTGAAAGGCAACTGGTTTTTTTGGGAAAACCACATAACAACTGGCATTTAAACCTGACTTACAAAGCTTTCTATTTATTTTTTTTAAAGTATTCTCTCACCATATAGTTTCATCTTTAACAGTGATATGGAAGACACTTACCATTGTCTAGCTGCCTACTTATGGCTTCTGCAAGGCAGGTGTTCTCGGGTCTTTGTAGCATCCAAGTTGCTCCTGCTTGTTGCTGTTCTGGCACACCAAATGTGAGTTTCTTTTCTTCTTCCTTTCTTTTTTTACAGTTAGTTCTGAATGTCTAGAGGCCATGGTACACAGGACTGAGAGACCCACAGAGAAATACAAACCCCAACGTTTGTCTTTCTACATATCCTTTCACAGCAGAGCAGGGCATATTACTCTGAAGAAAACAAAGATAAAAGCATTTTTGTTGGTCTGAGTCTGAACTAAGTGTTTCAAGGTGAAAACATGAAGATGTTCAGAAGATGTTGAAGGGAGTGGGTGTTGTTTCTAACAGAGCAGCCTCAGTTTTGTAATCTATAGATTCTGGAGGAGGCTACTCACTTCTTTGAGTGCTGCTGTCAAGCCAGCTCAGACACCCTGCATCTGTATGTGTCTCAGGATATGTCTAGGCAGCCAAGTGCAGTCCATTGCCTGCCCAGCCTCTGGGACAAGGTACTCTCCATAAGTCACATGCCAACTGCACCTGGCAAGTCTGGCGGATCTTTGTCACTGTGAGGCATCACACCATAGGAAAAGTAGAAAGACCAAATGCTGTTTTTAAAAAGGCAATGCTTGCACTAAATTTCTTCATACTGAGATCTCTCCTAGGTTATTTCATTTCTTCTCATCTTCTGTTTCCCTTCAGCTCCCTAAAGTTGACAGACTAGCTCCAGATCTACCATAGAGAAACCTGATCTAGTTGAAGGTGTGTCTACTCACTGCAGGTGGGTTGGACTAGATGAACTTCGAAGGTCCCTTCCAACCCAAATTATTCTATAATATGATTCTATAATTCTAGTATTCTGCAATAGTGAAGGATATCAGACTCTGATCTTTCATATTTCACTTCAACAGTTCAGAAATCTTTTTCTAAGGAACAGTAAGGGTGGTGGGATGTTGCCATATCAGCTTGTCTGTGGAAAATGTGTTGTCATGTGCAAGTATCCCCTGACAGAGGGGTACTTCTGCAAGAGCCTTTTGACATGCTTCTGTGAATAGAAGAGCAGCAGCAGTTCTCGTCTTCACACAACATTCATAGAAATTCTGTTTCCTTATGTAATTGCACTTCCTGGAATATTATCAACAAATCCTTAGGGACCAGGTTACATGAGAGCATAAGTAAAAACCAACAGACCTGAAGGAAGACAGCAGCAAGGGCTGTGAAAATCTGACAAAGGTGTGGGACAATTCTTTCTTCCAGAATTATGCCACTTGAGGGCTTAAAGTTAGTAGGCTGAGAGGCAGACAGACTGGGCTAATTCTGGTCTTCTTGTGAGTCTAATTTAATTCTTAGAAGTGGAGCTGTGTGTGCTCTAGCTTGGCTCCAGACCATCTTTTCCAAAAGCAGTCAGGCACCAGTGCAATTGTCAGAGTCACCTAACTCCCACTGATGCTAGTTACGTGCCTTTTGAAAATCCCACTAAGGGTGACTGTAAATCTGGCCCTGAATATACTCACTTCAGTTTATTCAGCTGTAATTATGGGTCAGCTCTGCTCACACTGGAGTCCTTCCACTGAACTGTTCACTTTCCTGGCACAGCAAAGACCTATATCACTGGGGCAAGGGGGTCAAAAAATAATTCTGCGTACTGGAAACTGAAAAGTGAAGCTATTGAAGGGTAAGAATGTGATGAATCAGTTCTCTACAATGAAGTGATACTGAAGCTAGCTTTAATTTAGGAACAGCACAGTGTATTTTATTGTTGATCAAACTCCTTCTCCCTGTGCTGGTCCCCATACAAGTATCTGGAGATGACAGCACTGCATTTGTCAGTTAACAAGAACACAGTGTCATACATCAACTCACAAGCAAGCCCAGACTGAAAGCTTGCATGTGAGCAGTCCCAGTGCTGAAGTTATACCTGAGCCTTATTAATGCAGGGAACCGCATTAATCTGAACACTTTGGGACCACACAATCATCTGAATTAATGAAAGCTCCTGTTGTTGATGTGTAATCATAACCAGTGCAAAGACATATTCCTTTTGCTTTTTCCAGTAAATGAGTGTTTTGGCACAAAACACAGGAAAACAAACAAACAAACAAACAAACTACTACTACAACAAAACAAAAACAAACAAACAAACAAACAAAAAACCACCCAAACTCAGTAAGTTTAGCATGCATTTACTAAATATAAACATACCCCTGGAAGACACAGGAGAAGCTGATGCAGGAGCAGGTTAGCTTTTGACTAATTGAGCTGCTTGGATTAGCAAATTCTGGAATAATAGCATTACAGGCCCCAAGAAGCTAGAAACCTCATATATTGATTCTCTTGGGCCTTGGAAGGAACATCAAAATCAGGTCAGAAACTCTTAGCTCAGGCATATCTCAAGATTGAACATCTGAATCTTCAAATCCTCTGCTTATTATTTTTTAATCCATCTTCATATTTTCTGTGTCTGATAGTGCATTGTTTCTGGCAATGACATTACTTCGTCCATTTGTTTCCAGACACAATCAGAGGCAAATGGTCAGCAGCTCAGACATGATTTATCGAGGTCCCAGTTTATCCTATGATGTCATGGATATTTATTTCCTAAGGAATCATCTATCTGGAAGAATAAACTCATTTACAAAACTAATGTTAATCGGAAACTGTCGTGCAAATGCTTGTGAATAAAGGAGCCTAGAAGTGAATAACAAATACACACATTGACAAAGCAGGACCAAACACTTCCCTTTCACCCCCAGTTCTCTTGCTGATCAGACAAACAGGAGGGCTGCAGAATAGCTGGGAATTAACTGCCACCGTGTGGCCAAGGGACAGTTTTAGCTACCTTTCTAGAAATCTCCTTCAACAGATATTGCTCTGACACAAGTGACATTTCCCAGAACTTACTAGTGAAAGTTTTCTGCTCGATCACACATTTGCCTTCAGCAGCACTTGCAGTGCCTCCCTAGCACTGGCCATAGGCTTCTTGGTGAGGTCTTCCTCCCTTCTCAGTCTCGCTTTAATAAAACGGTGGAACATATAACTTTTGATTCCATCAATTCTTTTTATATTTTCTCTGATAGGTCACCTCATCTTCTGACAAGGGTCACGGTATCATAATCACCGAGCCATTCAGGAGATGGTGCCTGGTCTTGCCTTAAAAAGGATGGATAATTTTTTAATATGATAAGCCTCTTAGTAGAAAAGTTTTTGCCACGCACTAGATTACTGCTAATCAAGTAACAGGCTCTAATCTCTGCTGTTCAGCCTGGTCTGAAGCAGCCAGTCTTATATGTTCTGATTTGTCCTCAAAATTCTTTCAGAGCAACATGTTTTTCTAGCTGTTAAACTCAAGATAAGTCAAGACCCATTCCACTGACTTGATGCAACTTGGTTTCACTTTACCATGGGCCTTACTCAGAGCTACAGGCCCCAAAGTTGGCAAAAGCCCCCTGAGCACATACTGCTGTGACTGGTTGGCTTTGTGCTGCTTTCATGTCCTTGTGGAACTGTTCCACCACGGAAACGGAAGAAGTGCTCTCTTGAATTTGCCCAAAGAGAACTACAAACTGGTCCTACAACTGTGAAAATTTTGAAGACATCCACCAGGTGTTAATATATTATTTTTTACACACCTCATTCATTCTGGAGCAGCTGATAGCTATATATCTTTGCTATGCATTACCTTGGAGGACTTCCTGCATTACTTAATGCAGTGCTGACACCTTCTGCCTTCATTGTAACTTTATGGCACTGAAAGATTCAAACCTGAGTGCACATCTTGTCCAGCTGCCAACTTTCCATTAGCTGGCTATATTTCTTCTGTTTCTGCCAAGGACGCTTACATTTTCAGTTCACTTACATGCATCATGATTATATCGAATTGCTCAACACAAAAGGACAAAATTATTTTGCATTCCCCAGGACACTATTTCTTCAACAGACTTCATCTCTCTTCAGTTACTGGATTCTTGTACACAGTGTCTTTGGTTTCTCATGGACAGATGTAGATGAAATTCATAGCCAGAGCCCCTTCGAACTAGTGCTCAACAATAACACTAGCTAGAGGAATCTGAAATACCCCAATACTTCAGCTGAGCCGAATTTGAAACAACAAAATAAGAGGTGATCTCCTAAAGATCTTGCCTATTACTCCAATGCACTCTGGGAAAGAGCTTTTGGGGATCAGTGCTGCGGTAATGCTCACACACAGTGGCCTTGATCAATAGAGCTCCTAGTTGATGTACTTCATTATCAGGGCCTGGGGGCATGGCTGAAAGAGCTCATTAATAACCTCTGAAAGACATCTAGGTCATACAGAGCTCTGCTGGTCATTATAATAATAATTCGTCTGTATGATTTGCATTGTCAGAGCACCTATAGTAGGTTCTTAACTTCAATGTTGCAATGCCTAAAAATAACTACACATTGCAGGAAGGTCATTTAGATGGCCTAACCAAGGCAGATAGAGCCACTTTAGTGTCAGTGCAGAGTGCTCTGCCTCCAAAGGCCCTGAGGGAATAATTCAGAGCAGCCGAGGAGCACCTTTGTAGGGCAACTGACTGCTCGTGGAAACTATGTAGAAATCTGCCAAGAGTGAGCTGGTGTTAGGCAGAGGCACGGTTCTGTCCCAGGGCAATGCAGAGGGTGCTGCCATCCACACTAAACCCTTCTCTGAGGAGGCAGTTAACACTGGGGATGGAAATACTTTCCTTTCCTCTCTCCTGCTCCCTTTCTGCTCAACTGCCTTGTTCTAGCATAGGTAGCACAACACCCAGGTTCTGGGCTTGAACCCTCAGCTCCCATCTCCCCAGAGAGTGCCCTGAGATGCTATGGCCACTCTCCATAGGCCTGTTAGAGCTGAGCCACAGCCAGTGAGGAGATCACAAGGGTTAATATGCTAAGAGAAGGAAGATACCTGCATTTATGGGATAGGCGGTAGAAAATGTTCTCAGAGAAAAACTGCTTTATTTTACTTGCTTAATAAAATTTTTCTGAGATGATGACAGACTTGAAGAGAGCTTTAAGAAATGGAAGAAACAACCAAAACCAACAAAACACAGAATCAAAACCAAATTTACAAGTATTTTTTCACCCCTTTGTCTCTTATTCATAACAGCAAACACGTATTTCACACTGGAGTTTGTATGCTGGACAGCAGGGGGAACCTTACCCTCTGTCACAGCAGATCACCAGAGATCTCTCCATTTTACAAGGACACACAAGAAGCCACAGGGAAGGTCAAACATGCTGAAGCAATCTGGTTCTGCACAACACAATGCATCCTTAAAACAATAGCAAAAAGATTAGCTACTGCAGTGAGCAAAACCTTGGCACTATGAACATGGAGCACAGACCAGGGTAGAACACTGTTGGAATAATGGTCTTCTTCTTTCATCAGTATTTTAATTATGCACATGCCTAATTTTGTTACAGTAACTCAAAAAGACAGTGAGGTTTTCTGTCAGCATCCATGCATGTTGCAAGTTCTAGTAGCAGAAAGGTGACCACACATTCAGTAAAAATATTCCTCGGCAACTTCAGCATGAGATTCTGCTTGGAGGGGGGTTTCAGGGTGACACAATTGCCAAAAATGTGCAGGTTTTGGCCTTAAATGTTCTTATGTCAAAGGCAGAACAGTTTTAAATACGGTTATGGTGTTCAGTTCAGGGCAGGCAGGACTGGCGAGTTACAAAGGCAACAACACTACCTGTATAGCAAAAACAGACTAAGCATGAGAAGCACCAACAGAAGGGAAGCAAAACCTGGACCTTAATTTAAACTCTTCATGAAGATGTATGAATGATGGCAGTTAGACAGGTCATTTTGAAGAGGATACAGACTAGAAAAAGGGTGGCAAAAGCACCTCCAGAGTTAAAGAGGTACAGAAAGAACTTACCCCTCCCCTTCACAAATACCACTAGAAAAAGAAACAAAATGTTTTAATCAAACAGGAGATGCCAGCTCTGAATGGAGGACAATGTGGTTTTTTGGCACTCTCCTATCTCATGACAGAAAGTGTCCCAGATCAGTGAGATCCAAGAGAGGTACTTCCACCCCGTGGCAGAAATTCTGTTTGAACAACTTGGTCTCAAACACTAGGAACAAAAATCAGCAAGAATTGCCACCTGCTAAATGTTCTGTGTGGTGAACACAAAGGTTATGGAGATTATGATGTATCAGATAGATTATATTGATGGCCAGTGCCTTAGGAAATTTATCCAAGCCTGTGGACACAAAAACTACTGAACACAGAAAAAAGAAACTGCCCATGAATCACCAGCTGGTCATACCAGTGCTGCAATGATCCATCTGCCACAGTGAACCACCAATTGAACATCAGATGAAAAAAATCAGAGACAAAGCATGAGCTGGGGGATATGGCTCAGACTGATGCCTGTGATGGAAATGGTATTCACCTATCTGAAGGGCTATAGTGTAGAATTTCCATAAGGGGCTAGATCCTTTTCACTTTCTATGCTTTTTTACATTGCTGTACTTCAGTAAAACTGGCAGAGTATGGGGTATTCCAAGTATCACATGAAAGACATGTCACCTCTAAGACGAAAGAACCTGAAGAGAAACATTTCTAGACTGCATTCTTCCTAATATGTAGTTTTTAATGATGAAGTAGCAGAATTCCAAACGTTGGGTATGATCTAATGCTGATGCAGTGGATTTGTCTGCAAATTGTCTTCTGCTCCGCCTTTGTTCCAATTTATTCACAAAGTGTTGTTCTCCAAGACATTAAGTTTTTCCAGTGTATACTGGGACGCCTAGATTCGGCAACAGGGTGTTAAAATAGATGAAAACCAACAGGTGGTGTAACCACATGAAACAGTGTTGCATACATTTGTGCATGCAATGAATCCCTTGATGCTTGATGTTGTATCCCAGGACAGAAACATTCCCAATAGCAAACAGAATACAAGATAGCTTGTTTTTTCAAAACACACTGGAGCAATTCCTCAAAACACAGGTTTCTAATGCTGATTCCCTCATTGCAGCTTTTTCTGCTTATACCACAGTCTGCTTGTACCTCAGTGCTGCTGTATACTCTCGGATGACAGAGTCAATGATGGCACACACATTTTTTCTCATGCAAAAAGAGAGAGAAGAAAATTCTAGTTCACTGCTCTGAAGTTGAAAACACCAGTGCAAAAGCTCCAACATACTAGCTGACTTGCTTGAATTGCTTTGCAGTACTGGAGTCAGAAAAAAAATACTGCACCAGGGAGCCTCTGAATCATTGCTTTCAATAACAGCACTAGAAAAAAGGCTTGTCACGTCGGAGTTCTCCCCGAGTTGAATGACAAAGCAGTAGTGTTAGGCACAATGAAATTGATGAGTTAAACCCTCATACGAGTCCAGTGTTGGAATAGCAATGGCTTAAAATATCTCCCAGACAAAGAACCCTCGGTGACCGCACACATCTCTTATAGACTGTAAGAGCTGGGTCAAAGGTCAAATAAATAAATAAATAAATAAATAAGGCATCAAGTCTTCAATGCCCTATTTCATATATTCTGTCTTCAGCTGAAGACAGAATATTCATTCAATATTCTTTCTTACGTGTTTTGGGCTTAAATTTTAAAGTGCTATATGCCCCTTCCACAGCTTTGGGCAAATACATAGGATGTCTTTCCAGCTTTTTCCTAGAGCCAGTTGTTCTTCTCTGGCTGTTTCTTTGAGACTGACTTGCAGCCTTTGCTGTTTGAGCAGTATCTTCTGAGTATCTTCGGGGGGCACGAAGGATCCAGTTTGAATGTAAACTGTGTTCTCTTGTGCTGGTAGCAACTGAAAGATGGAAGATAATCTGGTGTTAACAGTTTGCCGGTGACATTTTTACATGCACAGTGAGAGAACAGGGTGCCTGCTGGGTCCTTCCTGAAGATAATGCTGAGAAACCAACCTGGTTTCACTGCAGGACATTGCTTGGGTGGGTTTCATACTATCTAATATTTCAATGCCTGCAGTGTAAATACATATGTCAGAGCCAGTCAGTCCCTTTATACACACTTTTAGGGCACAGCTAATCTGACCTGTTGCTGATATTCATCTTAGCCTAAGACAATGGAGAGAAATTTCTGTTTCTCTTCACTGATCATACAGGATAGATGATGAGCTCAAACGGGCACATCTTCATTTAGTTAGGAAATGCCATCCTTTCTGAGGGAAATGTACCATTAGTTGGCCTAATCTCCAAATTATTTTTTTTCTAGTTGGAGAGAAAACATTCAGCCATTTCTCAATCAGCAAAATGAAAATCAGATTAAGAAAAAAATATCTATTTTTTTTAGATCTCCTCCAAACAGGGCTTGGGGTAGAGATGCAAGGGTGGAATTCAGCCCTGGGCAGAAGCACCACTGTTCTAGCACTACACATGCTACATCTGCTCCTGTAATGGCCACATGTAAAATAGTTGCACCCTTTCAACAGAGAACAAGCAATATATTGCTGTAGTTTCACACGCTGCATGTAATAGTCCTAGATTTGGGAAGCAAAACTTGGAGGAAAACTGTGTCTATTAAATAGGCAAATGTGTCACTCCTCCCTCAACCCTCTGCACACCAAAAGGAATCATATTTTGGCTGGTTTATACTTCACCATCAAAATCAACATCCACGTTTGGCAAATCCACATCAGGAACTCTTCGCCACCTCTCTGAATCCAGGTCTGCAATAACTGAGTCGAAGAAAGCTATTGCTTCTCTGACATCTGAACTGGCCTGTGGGCCTTTTCTCTCCATGGATGCCTGTTGATCAGATGGGGGTTGGAAAGTTAGCCAAGGGCTGGGCACAATGACTTCTTAATGAGCAAACTGTATAAGGAAACTGCAAAAAATGTATTTGATTGAATACTTCAAGCTGTCAGAAAAGGACACAGGTCCAGATTACTCCACAGTTTGTAGTCATCAAAGAAAGTGGGACAGCCACCTAACAAACGTCCATCTGGTTACACGCTCAACACCAAACATCTTCCACTTGGGCACTGCTAGCCAGGTGTTATAAAATCCCTCAGAATCACCGTATCAGAACATTTAATTAGGTGGTTAAGAGACAGCTGGGCTTTGTGACCAAATTTATTCTACCTAGCGGTAGGCACCTAATGAGACACACATTAGAAATGTAGTCATGCAGGGTTCCTTCTGTAATTAATGCAGGGCTTGAGTATCTTCAGAAGATGAGTCAGGCCTCAGGTAGGCTGAATTCCCCTCTGCAGGCAGCTCTTTTAGCTGCAGAGGGATTGTGGGGTAACTCGGTTACTAATTTAAGCATCTTATTAAAATGACTAGGTTAGGTGAAATGAATCCAGATCTAAATTGCTAAAGTCTTTTTGAAATGGAAAAGGACTGTGAGTGTTAAAATATGAGTCATTCAACAGTGTGATAATTCCCACAGGAAAGCCACAGGGTTTACAATTAGGAGCCTGTCTTGATAAAAAAGCAAATACCTGTCTATAGATGCTGAAGCAGTCATAAAGCCTCAGTTAGCAATTCTGTAGTCCCATGTGGGATGAATATTTCCTGCCAGACTCTACCTAATGAAGGGCTGTATACTTTCTCTGCCGGTCCAAGCTAGGTGTATTGCCAGGCAGCAATACCGAGACAATATGAATACTGCCTTGGGTTTCAAACACGCAAGCAAAAGGTACCTGCTGTATCACATCTCTGAAGGACCAGCTTGCTTCCCATTCTGTGGAGGAAGAGAGATGAGCTAGCTTATTATCCTCCTGACATTATGGGTTCACTGACAACCTCACAAGTATTAAAAGGTAACTGCTACCACACATCGACTGAAAATAGTGACTGCTATTATGACTAGGCCCTTATTGGTTAAAAGACATTTTAAATAAATGCCTATGTACTTCCAGCATCTGAGACACCTCTCTGTTCTTATCTCTCACTAGACCAAATTGGCAAATTTTGAATCCAGTCAGCCTGCAGTCCGGCCCCAGCAGTCTCTCGATTAAACTTCCCATGAGGACAGGGTTGTCTGGGCAAAGTACCTTCCCATTAATCATGCAGCAGGTAGGAGAAAGAAGTGCATTTCCACTGACATGTAATTTAACACAAACAGATAGTTAGGAACAAAACCATTGAAGCCTGTTGATAAGATGAACCTTGAAATCTGTGAACATAAAATTTGTAGTTAGGAAGTGGAGTATTCTGGCTATTCTAGAAGTCTTCTAGACCTTTCTCTAATTTTTGCAAAGCCAGGGCTGTGCAGCTGTGACCTTGCCATTTGTGTTGTCAGGAATGACTCATATGGGTGCCATATCCTGCTGATGTTCCTGTCTGCTCCCAGGGGGATGGCTGGTGGACATTGTGTGCCAGCCAGTACCAGGGCTGTTCATACATAAGAGCTAGCTGGCCACAGAGGACAGAAATCTTAGCCTCAGCCTATGGGATATTCACCTGTTTGCCAAACCCAGGTTAAGCTTTTGGTATTTTTCTTAAGTTGTATTTTCAGTGGCAAATCTCAGAAATTCATAGACCTGCATGAAGCCTACTTGTCCAGAAACTATCTCCCAGCCTCCTGGTCCATGGTTTTAGCACCCTTTTGCACTCATTTTTTCCCACCTGGCTGATGGTCAGTCATGTACCGCTCTGCTACGTTGCTGCTCAGCTCATCAGGGAACTGGAATGCTGTAAATCTCCACTGCCTCAAGCCAATCTTTGTGTGACAGTGCACAAAGTCAATTCATAGACTGTATCTATAGTGTGGAGATTCATCTCCTGGCACCACCAGATGACTCTCCTATATCTCAGTCATTCTCCTTGTATGTTTCTCTGGCCCTAAATAGTAATGTCTTTATAAAATCTTCTCCAGCCCACTGACCTGAGTATTGTTTCCTACTATTATTCCTAGCTTCTGAGAATCACCATTCAAAGCATTAAAAAGATGACATAAAACCCAATAAAACCAAAAGAAATTTCCCCCTGACTGAATGGGTATTAGGTTAAAACATAAAATTAAAAAATGTGGTACCTAGCCCTAAACATGTGAGCCTTGTCTTTGAATAACTAATGCCTACAACAGAGCTTCAGCTTCACCCATTCTGACATTCTGCTGTGATAGAATGTCAAAATGTGGCAATAACTTTTTTGTAAAGTCTACCTGGTCTAATCAGTAAGTCAGCCATACATCCCTTCTTCCCACCATCCCCATTAATATCCAGTTTAAAGACTGCACTGGGTAACCTGTGAGTCTGCTGCCAAAGTCATGTTTCTGGTTGTGTTACCTAAACAGATCACCCCACCTGCTGCAATCCTTTCCTTTGTCCTCACTAAATCGTCCAGAGTCATATTAATGACTGAACTGTCTAGAAACATGCAATTTATAAACCACAACCAGAAGGAATCTTTACAATGCTTTTCTCTCTAGAATACATAGACAGTCTGTACCAAAGATGACATTTCAGTTCTATTTTTGTGGTATCATTACAGTAAAAGGTGAAGAATTACAGTCTCAAAATAACCTGCCAACTTATTAAGAAAGTAACTCTTAAAAATTCCTCATAGCCTACAGGTTACTAGTAGAGCTGGCACTGGTGATAAACATATCACAGATAAGCTATCTGACCAGACAGAAAACATCCTGTTTGTTTCAATGAATTTACAATTATTTTGTGTAAATAATTTTATGCCAATAAAAAGGCTGCCAGTAAACTTAGGGATTACTGTGCCTGTCAGTCATTAACAGCTATAAATAACCATAGTGAAGAATTCTGGGGCACTTAAGTAGCCTGTCAGAGTATCAAGAGTACAGCTTGCTCTTTCGTAACATGTTTTCAGATACTTCCCATACTCTCATACTTTTTTCCTTCTCCTATTTTCTCCCACCTCACAAAAACATAGATATATATATTTCTTTCCATGCCCAGTCATGCATACTTAATTTCATACTACTCAGAAAGAATCTGAAGGTATTTAGCAACATTCTAAATGATGTAACAGTAAAAAGACAAAGAGCTGAGACCAATAAAGCAGAAAATCAACAGAGGCCATACAGGTAATTGCTCATGGCTTAAGAACAAGTATATGGCAAAAGCTCTTAGGAATTACCTTAGAAGACTCTTTGGAAGGAAGTGGAAGAAATGACTTCTTTCCAGTTTTGGATGATTTTGTGGATGTTGGGGAATCTGCAGCCATATGCATGGATTTCAAGTTATTGATGTTGTCAAGGTATTTTTTCCTCAAGGCTAACAGATCCTGTAAGTACTTCAAGCAGTCTTGAGTCTTAGAGTACATCCAGTCTCTGTCTTCCTCTTTTGGCTGAAAGCAAGAGTCAATGCTGGTTGTACTTTTGCATTTTTTTAGTGTTTCACTAATTTTTTCTTGCTCACCTCCAAGGACATACATAGAAGTGCTGCGGATCAATCTCACTGCAGAACCTGTGCCATCACAGTAAGGGATGTCATCTGTCACATTTCTTCGGTGGGAGTTGGGGTGAAATATAGAGTGGATCTTTTTGAACATAGTGTATAACTTCTTGCCCTCTATACCTTTTCTCCTTCAATTCCTTAATTTAACCCTAGATCTGGTAATCAGCAGGTATAACTCAGATAATTTTGCCACTTACTGTATTATCCTTCCAGCTGCTTTCAGTCTAACATGGTATGAAGAACATCATGATAATACAGAAGTGTGTTTTCTATTCCATTTGTGTCACTGACATAGCTTTATCCTTTCCTGGGTTTAAAATATAGCACAGGAGGTCAAATATCATCCTTTGACCGGTTATTTGACTGCTGCTCCCCGTAAGAACCATCAGCATCCAGGCAGCAGTTCCCCCTCCCGCGGCCGCTCCGTCCGCTCCTCACCCCCGCGGTGCCTCCGCCGGCCGGCGCCGCTGACCGTGGTGCTGAACTGCTCCCGCTTTCCGCCCAGCGTCCGGCTGCCTCCCGCCGTGCGGACCCGCAGTCCCGCGGACCTCTGCAGGATGCTCTTGGGTTTTTGGTTTTGTTTGGTTTTGGTTTTGTGTTTTTTTCTTTTTTTCTGAAGAGCTTCCTGGGATCAGTCTGGATAGGTACAAAAGTCTGAGTGGGGAAGAATAGTTTCTGTCGAGTGGAGTTCAGCTGCTGAAAGAAGTCGCTCAGGCTTTCACCCGATGGTAACTAGAAGATGGCTACGGCTACCTGATACCGCAGCACTACTAGGAACAAGGTGGATTCAGATGTCAGGCTCTATTACACTCAATCCAAAGATGCCCTGTGTAAGGGATGCTGTAAAGTAAAACACTCTTCCAAACACTCATCTGGCAAAATAGTGCAGACAGAAACCAATACATTTGTATCTTTCCATGTTAGTTTTTATCCTAGATTAATGTAAGAACATTTAATACAGTGGCTTTGATGACTAGTTTTTGGCTGAAAGCTACTGAGAACATGGACTGTTATTGGCATATTCAAGAATTGCTAGTATTTGTGACCATGACAACATGATGTATGTTTTAGAGATAAGTAGAGACTGAATTTAGTCAGTTCTCACTACTACAACAGTCAACAACTTTTTAAAAGCAAGCAGGAATATCCAGATTTACCATGTTCAAAAGCACTTTCATAATTCGTCCTGCTCTAGCATTGAGTACTTGAGAAAATAATTAGTTTGAAAGCCCATAGATATCACCCCACAGACTCTACAGAGAAAATTTCTGCTAATGCCACTGGAAGTATTGATTGAATGTTTAAGCATCCTAAGATCTCAACAGGAAAGATAGGTTCTAATATAAATTTGTATCCATTTCCTCCAGAACTCTGATTTACAGGATAATAAATATATACTACAACCATCTTAAAACATACACTTAAATTTGCTACACAGGATACTGGTCCGCAATTATAGACTCTATACAATACCAGTGAGCCTCAGAATGGCACTCTAAGTGACATCATAGTCATGAAACCTGTTATTCAAGAAAATCAATGGGAGCTCTAGGAATTATTGACAAAGAGTTGAGTCAATAATGTCAATGGGAACTCCACTAAGCAATTGCTTTCAAGATCAGACATTGCCTTTCAATAGCAGATTGATTTCTAAGCTCATCTAGACTTACAAAGAGCTACAAGGTAAAGAGGAAAAAAAAAAAAAAGACAAAACAAACAAACCCACAAACAAACAAAAACCACCAGCAAACTAACAAGATTCTGTTCATGAAATCACAGAAAAAGATACATCTGTGAAGAGTATATCTGATCGTGTATACCGCAACATGAAACCATTTCATATGGGCCATAGTTTTTTCTACCCTGCTTCAACTATGTTCTTAAAACATAAGTTGACATCTCACTGATTTAAAAAAAAGCTTTCAGGCTCTTAAGAGGGTTCTCAATTTCAAGCATATTCATGCCCAAGATTTAAAAAAGCTTGCTGGGCCACTTTCGTTCTGTGCCAACATGTGTGTGGTTCCCATTGTTCATGGTGGTGTTAAAATAAAGAAGGATTAATAAACACATGAGACAATACAGTAGCTGCATTTTATGCTAGAATTTCATTTGAAGTAATAAAGAGTCATTTACAATTATTTCAGACATGAATAATTTCTTCTGTGCTTTGGTTATGGGCAGTGGGAATACATAATCTTCCTTTCCTGTTGTAAAAATGAACATTAATTTCTTTTCTTCAGAGTACCTACTGTAATTTAAATAGCTCCATGGATTTCAAAAGTTAAAGGACAAAATAATTGATATATTTAAAGGTCACAAATGTCTCTACTGTGTTTTGTGAGAACTGGAATGCCCTATGTCTTCTCAAAATATTTTCCTATAATGCATTTACATCTGAAGATATTTCCTGAATAGTGCTGTCTTGATAGTCAAACTTTGGTCCCCATATACCTGTAAGTGGCCCCATTTAAGTAAACAGCAGGGCAATTATAATTCAGCCACCACAGATCACAGGTCTCTTCCCCAGTGTTACTGCTGGGGACTGAATATGCTACTGTTATCTAAGATGGCTGGTAATTAAAAACCAGGTCTTATTCAGGAATTATTTCCTTCTGCACTAAGACACTCATCAAATGACAAATAGGGTTGAAGAAGAATATTTAGTCTGTTGATTCAAAGTACCAAATTCACAGGCAGCTATTAAATCATAAATAAAGACCTCCCAAAGAAGGAGCTTGTGCGAAGCAGATCAAATAGACCACACTAATCAAATAGACCACACTAAAAATTTAATGGCATCTAAGATTACTAACTTTGACAAGGCAAAGCACATACCTTGTTTGCTCATTTGGCTACTTGAATCTGAATTCACTTACTCAATATTTTTTCTTTTAAGTGACTTTTTTTTTCTTTTTCTCTTTTTCCTTTTCCTTTTCCTTTACCTTTTCTTTTTCCTTTTCCTTTTCCTTTTTCCTTTTCCTTTTCTTCTTCTTCTTTTTCTTCTTCTATTATTTCTTTCAGTGTTTCTGTTTGCTCTGTAGCTAGCAGAGTGGTCTATATTCCATAGACCACCACTCAATCACTCCCAAAACTGCTTTTGTTATCTAACCCTGGCATTCCAGCAGTTCCTGAGCCATTATGACCGGGTAGAAAAATCAAGGTAGAAAATCCAATGTACACATTCTGTTTAACTGTATTAACTATACAGCAGTTCCCCATAAAATCAGATGTATAGATAGATACAATTAAAAGAAAAGCACACCTTTTAACTTTTCCACAATAACTTATTTGTCAAAATGCATTGTTATCCCCAGAATACCATGCTATCATGTATACAAATCTATCTACTTGATTGTTACGTTTCACCCAAATGACTGGTACAAAGGAATGTCAAATCATCCTTGAAACAAACTAAAGCTCTGGTGTCAAAGAAGAAAAATTTTGACAAACTCTAGATGAAAAGGTATTCTTTCTGTATCATAAAGTTTTATCAAGCTGGTTTATCTCATTCAGAATAATATACTTTATTATATTTTAAAAATTAAAGTGAAACCACTCTGCTTTTAAAGAAAAAAAAATCACACATAAAATATGTGAGTGGACAGTAAAGTCATTGAGCCTTGTGTTATTTTAGATAATTCAGAAAAAGTGCAGTTGTCAATCTCTGTTTAACTCTGCTGTGTCTATACAGCTACTTAAAAGAGCAGATTGCTTGGAGAGAGCTAATTGAAACAGTCCAAACAGGAAAAAGAGCGAACAGTCACAACAGGTATCTACTGAAACTACACTTTGCTCCCTAGTCACTTACTATTTATCACTTTGTATATTCCATTGAAGTTCTGCAACGACACACAAAAAATGCACAATGTCCTAGAGAAAAAAGAGAAAATCAACAGATGCAGCAATGCTGAGACAACAGCTCAATACTAAAGAAAAAGAACATCCCAAAGTTTGATACACATATATGGTGGTTACAGTGACATTTACTGTTTCAAAGACCACACATATTTGAAAAGATTAGATGGTGGGGCATTTCCAATACACAAATTAGGTGCTGAATGTCAGTGCTTTTAGTAAAACTTTGTAGTGGCAATACCACAGGACTTCTACCTTTCATTGACTAAAAGGCAAGGTGGAAGAAGAACAGACCTTGTTATCAAGCAAAGAAGAATCCTCAGGAATGGTTGTTGCTTCTCTTTCAGACCATGAAGGTAACAGTCTGGAGGACTTCTGCCTCCCCAGAACTGATATAAGCAACTGCTTGATATTCTTCATCTTTTGGGAAGTTCTTAAAATACGGGAAAGGAGAGCAATTTTGATACCATGCATTTAATATAGCGGTGATTGCTTCTCTGAGGCATGAAACTGGAGAGAGCAGTTTCCCAAGAATGAAGATAAAGATCTGTGCTTCAGCTGATTTAGATGTAAATGCAGTTAAATCCAGATGTGTTGCCCCTGCCAGATTTAACAGTGATCTTTTTTTTTTTTATGAGTACAGGCTTGAGTCATGCTGTCACCCGGGCAACACCGACCTGCAAAACTAACTGAGTCAGAAAATCAAGGCTTCTGTCAAAGGATGAATAGAACTTTTTGTAAATTTGGTACATCATCTTTTAATCTAACCTAAATTTGAATCCAAGTATTTCCATCTGACTTAGACCCTGCATATTCTCCACAAATTTTCACCGCATGCAAAATTTGTATTCATTGAATAGGTTTTGTTGCAGCATAAGGACTGATTGCGACCAACCAAAGTAGTGATTGCATTCCTATGAGGCATGAGAAGTTAAAGAAATGCCATTCATGTACAGAAATTCTTAGGACATAATTATGCAAATAAGACATCAGTCAATATTTTGTTGTTTTTGTTGTTACCCTGACATCACTGTCGGGAAGTTTTATCTGCATCCTCTGACAAAGCAATCAAATGCGCTTCAGTGAATCACCCTCTTCTTTAGAGCTCTCTCTATAGCTGTTTTCTGGCAGCATTTTCAGAGGGTGAGAGGTTACCACACTTATCCCCTGCTGTATCTAGCCTCCTCGTTCCCTTTGTTCCTTGAATAACCTCACTGTCATTAAAAACTCCATCTCTTTGACAAGGGAACTTTGTATTGTCTTCTGTCACACAGGGTCAAGGGACAACCAGTTGGTCTTGCTTGTTTCATTGGAAGAATTCATGTCCTTTTTTTATAGAAACATTGTTAGGATCTTTCAAAGCTTTGTTAGTCTTTGTTGGATTAGTTATTTTCCCACCTCTTAAGTCTTTTGTTCCAAAGATGGCTGAAGAATTACTGTGATGTCTACCTTGTTGCCTGTCACATTCATCAGCCATTGATAAAGTCTTTGCCAGGAGAATGTGATAAATAGCTAAGATTCCTCATGATAGCTCAATGAGAAATGGATGTTGTAAGCAGCAGTTCTTCAAATTAGTTTATAGAAGAAAAACATTTAAATGACCTGTCTGTCTTGATCTTTAACTGGATCATCTGTTTCTCATTCCAATAAATTCTAACACACAATTTATCCTTCCCACAAAGGAAGCCTATAGGAGGATTTATGAGACCAGACAGTATGGATCTTTTGGCAAGTCACAGAGTTGCCAGACCAGTCATGTCCAGGCAGGGTCCACTCGCAGTACCTAGAGACATTTTTGTAGGCGCCGTTGGATCTCTGCTTCCCATTTCTAGCTCTTTCCTGTTCCACTAACCCAATGAAACAGGGCAAAAACTGGTTAAAATGGAGCAGCTAAGAAAGAGCAGTTTGGCTGGGATATCTGAGGAAGTGAAACTTCGTACAAGTGAGATATGAGCACTAGGGAGGATGGAAAGAAAGAGAGAAATAAGTCTTGAGCACTTTCCAACAGTATTTTTGAGCATATTAACTATTTTTCTGCTCATATGTCAATGTCCCTGGTGAAAAACATATCTGTACACAGCCTAACAAAAAGTGGTCTCACCCTGATCCTGTCCCTGCTGCCCTGATATAATTAATTTCAAGCAATTATTTTATTTCCTACATGTTTCTTGAACATACCTCCTAGTACATCACCTTCAGAATCTGCAAAAGCTGTTTCCAATTGGAGCAACTCTGGTTGTACTGAGGAATACAAGGAGCCGGTCAGGACCCTTTCACCGTACACCAGCTACACCTGCAATGACAACCCACAAGGACTGAGTCCTACAATACCATCACTGTTATGGGTGCACACCACCAGCTGTCTGTTCCAATAACTGCTGTTATTGCTCCATGCGCCGTTGGAATGGACAAGGTTTTACTGAGAACAAGTAGCTCTCTGAAGGGGAGCAACCAAAATATGCAGGGTGATTATTAACCAGGATTGTCAGGAGCAGTTTTTGTTGCGTCCCTCTGAGTAATCAGTAAAGAAGTGGGAGAACTCAGACTCCACATTGTTCTTGCTAATTTTTCCAGTTTAAACACAAAATGCTGTCACTGGTAAACATGAATTCTTCCTGCTCGGCTAGTTTGATCTTCTGCCTCTACAGGCCTCAAGCCTGACAGCATTCAAGAAGTGACTGAACAATGCCCTCAGACATATGGTGTGAATTTTTGGGGTTGTCACATGCAGGAACAGGAGTTGGACTCAATGATCCTTGTGAGTCTCTTCCAACTCAGGACATTCTATGATTCTGTGAACCTACTCAGTTCCCACCTATCCTTCCACTGCCCTTGTAAGGCAGCCCTGCCAGTCTGTATTCAGTAAGACAAAGGTGGGGGAAGGAGAGACAGAAGCAGCTGTACAGCCTTAACTACCACTTTCAAGCTTAATTTCAAAAAGCATTTCCCCTCTACCCACTGTGAACAGTTAGATCATACACTCCCAGAGCTGTGGCTATTTGCTTGGGCAAAAACAGGTCATTTACACTCTCCCAGGAATTTTCATCCCATTAAAATAATCTTCCATAGTAGTTGGTCTACTGTGTGGAATATTTAATACATGGAAGGAAATATCCTTCTGAAGCAGCAGCTGCACAAAAGTTGTAGAGACCTGCCACCAGCCTGTTGGGCACAGCACAGTGCTGCTGCTGGGATATCTGAATCAAAAAAGCCATGTGAAGCCCTTTGGTAACTTGCGAAAGTGGAGACTTGAGGTGTCCCTGGAGCAGACAACTGCTTGCAGTGGTTTCAGAAGTGTTAATAAACTTTGAGATGGTTCACCAATAATACTAAAGGATGTAAGACAAAAATAGCTAAATCTTTATCTACTCATGTTGTTAAAGCAATTTGAAAAGTCTGAGGGAAGATATCTGGGTAAGATTTCAGTCAGGTCAGAAAAAATGCTGAGAGACATAGGTGCAGGTGGTCACATATGCTGAACTGGGTTTGCAGCTTAGCAAGGAGTTTGCAGTAATCAGCAAAACCAAACAGCACTTTCCAGGCTACTCCTTAAAATTACAAAGCTTGTTTTACTTAGGCCGGGCTCAAAGGAACATGGAAATTGACGTCTGTGCACTGAAATCAGGCAGAACATGTGCCTTTTACCCAAGGTGGGCAAAATACAGAGGTGCTGTCCATGTTTTTCTCTGAGACCTCCCAATCAGGCAGGAGGGAAGCGAAGCTAGGTTTACTGAAACAAAATATTTATGTGAACTCTGGTGAACTGAAACAGCTGAGTCCTACATGCCTGTAATCTGAGCATCAGCACAAACTGAAAGGAACAGTCAAAATAGAAAGCATTGAGGAAGCCAGCATTCCTCTTGCAATCTTTTTTCTAAAATCATTGTTAAGAAAAAGCATTTCCAGGAAACTGTGGTAATTACAGAAGTGCACAGGCCAAAATAACAGATCAAATCATGGCCAGAGCTGGCAGCAAGCAAAGGTCACTGCATTTCTGAGTCAAAACATAGTCAGCAAGGACTTCATGGAGGATCTTTAACACATCTTCTGGTGATAAGCACATACAACAGGAACATCCAGAAGAATTTGCTGCAGTGGAAATGCACTGCAATCTGTCATCCATAATTCTTCCCGCATAAAGAGAAATCCAATTGTCTGAAAACATGAGGCAGCAGAAACTGAGTTGATATTTCAATTTAATTCACTTCATTTCACCTTATTGACTTCAGCAGTATGAAGAACACTATCCTTTATCACTCAAGTGTCACTGTTCTTCATTTTTTGCATAGTCAATATGGTTATGGCTATTGATGTGCTTATGAAATATGCATTTAGATTCCTCCATAGTGTCTCTGGATTTGCGTCTGTAGGTATCAGGAATTTTCTTGTGATGATTGAGTTGGGTTTTTTCTGTGGGTTTTTTTCAGTTGTTTGTTGTTTGTTTTGTTTTGTTTTGCTTTGGGGGGGCGGTCAAGGGGAACTGAGGTAGGCTAATCTTGTAAAAGCAACCTCCACAAGGTCACAGATCTCCTTCTTTACAGAGTTCACTGCTGTTGCAGAGTCTATAATGTCATTACAGTTTCCAAGAAGGTCTCTATTTGTTCCATCTCATTGGCATATCCTTGCAGAAGTTATTATGAGCCAGATTACAGTTTTAAACTATGTGAAAGAAAAAAGAGTATCAAGACCTCTTGACGGGGATGATAACAACATGGAAATTGTCATTCTCCTCATCCTCCGTGACAGTCCCATTTTTTCTGGGAAATGAAATCTGAAAATATAGTGCAGAGACCAACCAGGCTTTGCTTTCTACCATACCTGAGGTGGTGGGTCGGGCTCCCAGCTCATGCAGTACAGTCATTGCCAGTATATCTGCAGAATGTCCTGCCTGGCTTTCAGTAAAAGAAAACACCCATCCCAGTGAACTACTCGCCTTCCTGCTTGAACCACACTCCGCCTTCCAAACCTCGGCGCTGTTGCTGGTTGCTTGGCCTTTCTCCACCTTTTATTTTCTTGCTCTTCTTCCCAGTCAGTTGCAATTTGGAACAAGAAGGAGGATGTTCACAAGGACCTAGCCATTCTCATTCTCATGATTTGCTGCTTTTTCACCTTTAAGTTTTACCACTAGATGGAAACCTTGACCTCCAGAGTTACTTCTTTAGATTCCTGACCATTCAATTGCACACCCAAGCTCCTTGGTGAGCTGTTTATCTACACTGAGTCAGATATTAAAGTAACAATTTGCTAGAGTCAGGCATTTCTGTAGCTTATTCTTAAATGGAATGTATAAAACCATATAAGCCTACCAGGTGTGGTGGCATTCTCAGATGATATTGTAGAGATCACTATGGCTATGTAAATCTTTACTAACAATATGGAGTTCTACTGGATCGGCCATGGATAAGCAAAGGGAAGAGAACAGGATCACTGCATCCCACCAGTCTCAGCACAGGGTTGTATTAAACTGCAGAACCATTTAGATTAGATAGGGTTCATGTCGACTAGTGGTATGTGAGGCTACATCTCCTCAGATACATCAGATAGTGAAAGGTCGATCCTTTGGCTCTGAGGGCAATGGAGGTAGCATGGATTATGTCTACCCAAATAAATTCTTTACTTGCCCCAGAATATCTGGCTCTGTCTTTAACGCCAGACAGAAAGAACCCTAGTCTGTTCTATGCCCAAATTGCGAGGGGCACTGTGCAATGGAGCGTGAGCTGATACAAGCTAAAATTGCTGATAATCAAGTAGCCAGTGTGGACAGTTGCAGGCTAGTCATGATTCCATGGTGCCATGGACTGGTTCCATCTGCCAGTATAGGTACAATTCTTAAATTTTAGACCCTGAACTGGCATAGATAAGCTAATTCAATGGGTTTACACACATTCAGTGTAGTCAAGGATTTGGTACACATTAGCACAAATCAGTACAGGCTAACAAAACAAAAATTCTACAGATTTGTTTTCATCATTGAATTTCATATTTCCATTTGCCATTGCAAATGCTTTACATGGAACATAGACAGCAAAAACAACCTTCTAATCCACTTCACAGGCAGGTCTTTCTCTTGGGTTTTTCTTGGGGTTAGAATTGTGCTATCATTACCCTGGATGTCATTAATCCCTTCTATTCATTTGAATCACTCTGTTTCATAGTTCTGTTTGGTTTTATTTGGTGTCTTTTTCATGGATTGAGGCAGGAAGAAAAATTATGTACCATCTCTGTGAAGCAATTGCACTGTAACAAGCAATTCTATTGCTTATTACAAGAAGGATAATGCATTGTTTGTCTAAACTAGTCCACACCATATATGTGTTATCTTAGTGGGACAAACTACTTGAAGTCTAAATGTAGTATGTCTGGACTTCAAAAAGGCACTGTAAAAAAATTACTTTTCCTGGAAAATGGTTTGTTTGGTGTTGCCACAACTAACACTGGAGATTATTGTAATTGAAAGGGATGGAACATCTTGGGCTTGGGCATGGTTTCTTTGTCTCTACATTCCCTTTGATTCCTTGTGGAACATACTACATGGGTTAGGGCATGGTCCTACACAAGCTGGAGTTTCTGGCTAAGCTTGCCTCAGCTTCTGCATTACAGAATGATAGGCTGAACTGATAATATTCAGCTTGTATACATCTCTCATATAGTAACAAGGAAGGGAAGAAACTGTAGTTGAATGCCAAAAAAAAAGCACACCAAGTGGCAAGAATCACGAATGGTTGTACTATCTGAATTCATTTCTGAAAGGAAATGCATTTCAGGTGATCAGTGTCCATTTTAAGAAGTGCCATTTAATGTGAAAGCCATTTGTAGAAAAGAAGCAAAAGTCTCATTGATAACGCTGTCAGCATGGAAAGGATGATGTCACTGTATTTCATCATTGCCTTCTGTGGTAGGGCTTGTGTTTATTGAATGGAAAGCTGTAAATAATAAATACATGATAAGCTTCTGTAAATAGTATCTTTTTATTATTCTAACCATTTTTTTGTTTTCCATGATTTGCAGATGCCTTGGATTTTGCAAGCAGAAAATGCACACACAGACTGGACTCTGCTGTATAGGAAGAGGTGAGAATGCCAGTCCGATGATTAAAATTTGAATTAATAATTTATTTCAGTTTTACTTTAATCTATAGTTATAACACAGTCATGTGAGCATTCATTTTATGGGCCAAACTGCTTAATATCTTTTCTTCCATTAATGAGCCAGCTGCTGCTGAGACATTCACCAAATTCAATATATTCACAATCTGTTCCTGAATCTGGTTACTAGTAAAGGTGCCCACAGAAAACCTTTTTTGGACTGCTCGATTTTACAAAGTTTAATGTAGTTTTACCAGTCAGAAATACAAGTCAAAGGCTGCACTGGTTCCTGTGTCTGATACAATTAGGTTAATGGCATGAAGCCACTGGAGTGTGGAGATGCAGGCAGACTTCTCTGTGCCCAGGAGTCAGAGCCATGGTCATGTTTGCCCTTGCTGTCAAAGAGAAGAGAACAGCAGTGACAATGGTGGCTAGAAGGATCTTTCCAGAAATAAAAACTGTCAGGCTCTCCTTGCATTCTCATGCCTGTAGGCAGCTGTCCTACAAAGTACTCCTGCTTCTGAGAAATTTCAGTAGGTTTTTCTGAGTATTGACAAAGAACTATTCACAATAATAGTTGAACAACTGGGTCTAATGAAAGATGTGAACTGCTGTGCTCCTGAGGTCTGAGTCTTTCCTTATGTAGGCAGTAGCATGAGAACATAAGAAGAGATGAGGATGAGGTCTCCCTGCAAGTGAGAACTCATCTCAAATGACTTGAATATCCCCAGAAAAGCCCCTAATATCTTAAACTTTTTGCAGCAGTCTTCCTAAAAGGTTTGTCCCCATTTTCTTCCTGTTCCTTGCCTCTATTTTTATGTTTGTTGTTTTTGTTGTTGCTGTTGTGTTTTGGTTTTGTTCTGTTTGTTTTGATTATTTTTTCCTAGTTTCTATTAGCCTGCTTTCAAGTTGTGTGTTAGTTCAGCTGTAACAAAGTCAATACTGGAATGACCAGCATACTGTCCTCCTTGACCATTGCTCTGGCTATATAATGGCTTTTATCACTCACTCTTGAAGTGTCTGATCAAGATCAAAGACACCAAGTTTGATGTCACAACTATACACTCTTCCTACAATTGCTTCTCTTCTATGGAGGTGTAGGTACGGGCAATTTCCACCTTGAACAATAGCCTCTGTCATATGGACTTGTCTGTGTATTATATGGAAATCATTATTAAGTATTACTGAGGAAGAGCCTAGTTTATATAGACTTGAAGCCTACTTTCATTAGGGCAGTCAGATTTCAGTTATTTATAGACTGGTTCTAGTTTTTTATTTTCTCCTTAGGAAAAAAAATACTCTCTGTCGTAATTCTGTTCTTGTTTCATGGGGAAAAGGGAGTGATTGGGAAGGGCTAGAAAACGTAGAGCAGATTAGGTGGAACATTCTCATTAGTGAGATGAATGATCACCATGCTGCCTCTCATGCGAGGACCAGACTCTGATTTCTCGCTGGGCCTGAGGGTCAGATTATCCAGTCTGTTAGGGATGTGCTACGCTGCATAAACATGATAAAAGGTCAGTTGAAGCCTTAAAGGAGCTAGAGACACCTGGAGACAACCCCTTAAAATGAACCAGAAGTGTGCAGATGGAAGGAAGGTACCTGGATATTATATCACTCAGGTCTAAAAGCAGTCAAAAAGATAAGCCAGAAGAGGTTTAGGTTGGACATGAGGAAAAGGTTCTTCATGCAGAGGGTGGTGGAGCACTGGAACAGGCTCCCCAGGGAGGTGTCACAGCCCCAAGCCTGACAGTGTTCAAGAAGAGACTGGACAACACCCTCAGACACATGGTGTGAACTGTGGGGTTGTCCTGTGCAGGAACAGGAGTTGGACTCGATGATCCTTGTGGGTCCCTTCCAACTCAGGACATTCTGTGATTCTATGATTCTATGATTCAGTCTGTATCCACATGGCACTACACCCAGTTTCACAACCCTTGTTTCAGATGTACCATTACATGAATTCAGTCAGTGTGATTTGGGACTTGAATTGGTAAGTCCACCTGGCCTGGGAGCATCTGCAGCACCTGGAGAATCTCAGTATCATGCTCCATTCCCAGGTACAGACATCCCTCTGATGTCTCCCCTCCACAGAGGTGGACAGGGAGAGGTCAGACAAAGATCTCTGCCAGCACCACAGGAGTGGAGGTCACATTAGGAACCTTTAACTGTGATGTGGGAAAAGAAGCACTTGATAGTTTTTTAGCACTTAGGCCTAGGCTTCCACTAAGTGACAAAAGCCAGTGACTACAAACAGTCCCTTTCTTCTCTTGCCCGTGTGTAGCTTCAAAGCAGTGAAAAAATAAGTCCATCATTTAAAGAGAGATATTCTTACAAAAGAACTCTTCAGCTGCTACAGACTTTTACTGTAACTTGAGTGCCTCCAGGAGTCATGAGACATACAACTTCTGGAGATTTTATTGTAGAATGGAATTCAGATAAACACCAGTAGCACCTTGTCTTCCTTTCAGCTGCATTGTCTGCCCTGGCCACCCTGCCAGAACTGATCGGTGACCCATGAAGATCAATAAAAGATCACACAATAACAGCACACACACTTACAGCTCAGTATTTTAGCAAACTGCTTCTTTGGTCATTGCCATCTTGATCTTAATAATGAAAATTTTCTGGCTCAAAGCACAAAATCTGCCTTGGAGGTACATACAGGGGCTATTGATTTCACTAACTCAAAGCATTCAAATTAGGTGTTTAGGATACTATCTACTTGCAAAAAGTGTACTGCCTAGTACTTAGAAGGAAGCAAATTCCTTTGGAGGTGACTCAGGGGACCTATTTCTCTTCATTGGTTTTAAAGGCAGTCCAGAGAGATAAGATTTGCAGGTGTATAACCTTCACCAATCTGACCACCTGCCCACAAATTTTCTCCAGGAGTCTCTGCTACGTGGGAGTGAGAGAGGTCTCCCAGAGCACAGACACAGTCCTCCAGCACCATGTCCCCAGTGCTGTGCAGGGCAGCAGACAGGGAGCCCATGGCCAAGGGCTTTCCCAAAATAGCCATGGTGACACTGCATCCCCTGTCCCCTAGGCAGGGCACTCAAACTCAAGGAAGCTCCTTTCTGTGTAAGGGTTTTCTGATAACCTGAAATGTAGGTTAACTCATGGAAAAATAAAAGAAAGCCACGTTGTAAGTAAGGAGCAGCCCTAAAATTAGCTCAAAAAAACAATGTGATGAATATCATGAAAATGTTTCCTTATATAACCAGATATATACAAACAGTGAGAAAAGCAAATAGCAACATCTCTCTGTTACTAAATAAATAAATAATCAGCTACTGGGGACGCTGTTGAAAGTAGAGCATGCACTTGGCAAATAAAGAGATCAGATTAGCAGCAGGATTCACAGCATTTTACGTTTACTAATTTATGCAAAATAACAAATACAACACTCATACAGCACTTTGTATCTTCATAGCACTGAGTAAACATCACCTAGGCATATAACTCAAAAAAACCTTCTATCTTCTCAGTGCCCCAGCAAGACCTAGCTTTAACCAGACACATGCTCTATGGGAAGACTGGCTTCCCTATCTGGCCAGCCTTTTGCCTACAAGGTGGTGAGATATAGCTGTGGTCTTCCGTCACTCACACTAGAAGAGAAAACTAGAGCAGATAAATCACTATCTAGTTATTGGATTGTAAACCACTGCTATTTTTTGTTGGCTTTTGAAATGATCCAGAGCCCACATGCTGTTCCCTGAGCCATCAAATATAGCCATTGCACAATTAGTCACAAGCTGTACCCTAAGCTTCCACCATTATCACTCATTAAAATTCTTCCTTACATACAGAATATTTAAACACATGTTATTATATCATGGCTGATATAATGATGGCTGACAATGTGGGTGGGGAGGTGAATAAAACTTTTTTGGTCCATTTACTTCTTCCAGTGCCCAAAACCTTGGCCAAAAATGCAAGAAAGGAAGCAATCACTCAAACAATCCAATAAACATTTTCTTCATGTGGGTGATCTCACAATATAGCAACCACAGTAACTATAATAGTTACTAAAGGAAACTTTTCCACCCCAGATGGATGATCTTATCCCACAAGAAATGTTTGTCTAGCAGAAATAGGCAGTACACTAAGGCAGTTCGTTATCTGCAGTTTATTGGTTAGTATTATAAAGCTCCTTCAAGAATGCGGAATTTTGAGGCATCTATACAGGAAAATACTATCATAAGCCTGAACACAGTTGCCCCATCATCCACATGTAGGCTTCTTCTGTAGCAATGAAGAAACATGCTATGCAATGTAAATCTCCCTAAGGGTGCTTGTCCTTCTCCATTGTCTAAGGAAGGCAGATGACCAGGTCAGCTAAGTTCCTTACCTAACACTGCTCAGAAGAATACCTAATATTAAGCAAAATTTATTTTCTCCAATACCTGTTTGGTTTGGTATGGTCATTGTTCCCCTGAACTACAAAACGGAGCTGCACACAGGTCTTCACCCAATGAACTTGCTCTCTGCTCTCGTGCATAGACAATCTCCATTTTTCTCTTCCAAATCTCCTTTCGGACAAAACACTTTCTTTGAACTTTTCCACAGGCAGTGACTTTTCATCTAGCCTTGTGTGCTGGGCTAGTGACTAATGCATCTGGCTTTTTTTACCTATAATTTAACACTACTAAGTTTGCTGGACAAAGATCTGTTTCTCTCATATGTTCAGCACAGACTTCTGAAAAGTAGAGAGTGGAAGGAGAAGATAACACAGTCCTTGATTACAGCAGCACAGATTTTCCTGTACAGATGTTGAAACTCATAGTAAGAGGCGTTTTCACTGTAGTTTCCTGCAAACACCAGGAAAAGAGTGGATTTTTGAAGGAAGATTAACAAATAGGGTATGGATCCTGAAGGTGAGCTAAAGGGGGTCAAGCTGTAGCAGTCAAAAAAGCAAAAAACAAATAAACCAAACCAACCAAACCAAGCCAAACCAAACCAAACAAACCTAAAAAAGTAATTCCCTCAGGGATATGAGCCACAAGAAAAGGCAGAAGATGGCAATTTATATGAAAACTGGAGGAAAACAAAGGGATGGTGTAACCTTGGATGGGATAAGAGGATCCTCTGCTTTCCTATTAATCACTCCATCCTTTTCTTACACTTTTGAGAGCTTTCTTATCCTCCAAAACTGACACTTGAATTAATGGCTCCTATTCAGAGCAATAACAGAGATGTAGATTTTGAAGAGTGCTGAGCATCTGCAGTGCCCATGGACAGTAAGCTCTGAAAATCTTGTCAGCTTTATGTGGGAATCTAAACACAGACGTAGATACCTAACTTTAAATGGATAGGCTTGAAAGTGAGTGTCTAAATGTAGGATGAGATTTTATTTGATAAATCCCAGGTGAGTAAACTTGGCATCTGAATCATTATTCCATGCACAGAACTTCTGGAGTGCAGTTATGGGAGCAACTTCTGGGCATGCAGAAGTAACTTGTAAAACTTATTTTTACATTCTTTGAGGAAAGGCAAGTGCTTAAAATCATGTACTTCACTTCTTCTTGTGACAGCCTTGGAATACAAATTTTTAGAAGTTTTTAGACTTTTTTCTTTCTCTTAAGTTTTTTCTTAAGGGTTTTTTTTTCTCTTATCATTCTAGTATTATCATGGAAAACAGCTGAAAAGGCACTGTTTATCAGATCAATCCTGCAAATACAGAATACTGCCCACAGTGCATATTCCAAAAATACTGTATAGATACACAACACACTATGCAGTAATAGGCCATAGTAAATAGTCCCAGAAATGCCAACATGCACACACACATATAAGGGTATAAAGGGTGTATATATTCAAAATGAAATTTAACATTTTTACATATTAGTGCCATTTGCTGAACAGATGAAAATAATAAGTAGTGTTACCTTAGAGTTAAGATTAACAGTGCATTTTCAGACAATGAATGTAACTGTTTCATTGGTTTCATGCATTTCTATTTTGCCCAGAATCTGCATCTAAACCACTTCATTAAAGTCACAAACCATTTCTTTGAGCATAAACAACATTCCTCTCAGACAAGAACATGCTGATCAGCTTCCTTGAATAGCTAGTTAAAGGAGAGATGATGAATTTATTCTCCATTCTCTGTGGAGTGGCATTTTTTTTACATGCTGACATGCTGTGATGAGCACTTTATGATGCGTAGCTGACTGGCTCTAATACCACTTGATCCTTTGTAAATTAAGAGGCAAGAGGCGGCAGCCTGTCATGTAACTCCATTACTGGGATTTGGATTAAGAGTGTTTTGCACATGTTATTGTCTTTCTTTCAGCTGCTACATGTTAGGTGCCTTGAGAACAGCTTTTGGAAACCTTTCTCTCAGGTCGTCTTTTTACTGCCCATCTGGGCTCTCTGAAAGGATCTATTTGCCAGTGAGCTGCATGGGCCCAGCTCTGGGGGAAAATCCAGCAATCAACAGGGAAAAAGAGTAAGTTTAGAAATAAATGTTTCTATTTAATTTCCATCTGCATTGCAAAACCTGATCTTGGCTAATAGAGTAAATGCTTTTATTTGCATAATTATTTCTAGGTTCATCCTAAATACCCATTATACTGTGGCAGTGATTATTTTCCCAAGAGATAGTTGGAGGTTGTCTCTTGATGTGATCTCCACGGTGGTTAACATTGTTACCTTTATTCTTCCGGACAATCCTTTTCCCCCTCAAAATGAAACCAACATATTCAGAGAGGACAAAACAACTCATCTGTATACAGGATGATACCTATAAATCACTAGAGGCCAGCTCCAGTCAGTAGCACTGCCAGCCAATAGTGTTCTTGACAGGTTTACCAAGAAGCTTTTGCTACAGCACAAAACTCTGATTGAGGCATATCAAAGCTGAGGACAACAACCATTAAATGCTCTGTCACCTACAGAGTACAGATTTCCAGGAGGAATGAAATTAGAGTGTAACTGCTGCCAAGACAGCTTTCCTCTTTCATTAAGATTTGTTCCCCATCACTAGCTGTGTGATGCTACTAGACTGCTACTAGGATGTGTAGCATTCAGAAAATCAGCCATGTATTCTCATAGTCAAACTGTTACCCCAGCCAGAGGTGGGCTGAGCATACCTATGCTCTGATCCACTTCATAAACTCTTATGATCCCTGGCCCTCTTAAATATCAAAGTTGCATCTTGAGATAAATCAGGAAAGTATCATTAGAAGTTTGCCCTGTTCTTACACTATTCTTAAACATCTGCCTTTGTGACAGATGTTAGTGACAGACGTTAGTGACAAAGATACTGGGCTAGATGGATCTTGGATATGGCCTAGTACAACTATTCTTATAGTCTCTAATAAAAGAAGATTGCAGAGCAGCCAGGGAATCCAGGAAGCACTGCTGTTTGAAGGGAAAGCACTAACACGCTCCAGTGATGGGCAGCCATCCAAAATGCTAAGGTAGATGAGCAGCAATAAACTCCAGGGATAAGCAGATGGCTCCCAAGCTACAGAGCGAGTTTACAGCTACAGATACTAATGGTCTTAAGCTATTTTATGAACTTGTCACAAAATGCCAAAGCCAGCTATTACATATCTGAGTTTCTTAAACATCAAAGCTATTTTCTTAAATTTGATTTATACAAGGCAGAATAAATTATATAACTTTCAGTTAAAACACAGAAATAGCATGCTTTTTTTTCCCTAATAATCCTTTCTGGCTAATGGATTTTTGGGCCAAATTTTCTGCCCTTCGTATTTTTATATAGTCCAGTTATAGTTCTGCAATTCTTTCAGTGCCATTTGAGAACAGCAGCTGAAGTTAAATTGAATCTGGGCTGCTGTGGTCTTGTCCTCAGCCCTGGAGGACCCATGTGCTCCTGGCCATGCTCTTCTGTCCCCCTCTGTGTCTTGCTGCTAGCACTTGTGCAAGCAGAAGGCGAGTCTCTCCAGGAAAATAATTTAGCTGAAGATGAAACACTTCTCTCTTTTGCTGGGCTGTTTTTTAGTCAGAGAAGCTCCTTCAAATTCCCCAGGTAGTGTGGAGATGAGGAAGTGGACATGCGTGGTCAGGGACAAGGGACAAGGGCAGAATTTGCCATTTCAGTTGAGCCAAATATTAGCTGCTGAGGAGCTCTGCTGCCAGCAAAAGTGTGAGACACTCTGGTTCTGCACATCTTTGGATGATGCAGCTTGCAGGTTTACTTGAGATCTTTAATTTGAACTGTCAGCTCTCAGAAAAGGCCACCCTGGTACAAGTGAATCAACCAGAAAACTGGGATGGTTTACATTCTTCCAGCAATTTTCGTGCTGTGAGAGGACATTAAAGAACTGCCCAGCCCATATGTTGGGGAAGAGTGATTCTCCTCCTTTAAAATCCCAGTGATGTTCTTTCTATGGTTCCTGTATAATGCTTTCATTCCTTACCAGTTTCTAATAGAAGCACACATCTATATAAAATATGATTTCTCTTACACACCTGCCCTTCCGTGTGCTGATCAGCCATGATACCTCTGAAGCAAAACCCTCTTGACTCACAATTCACTGGCAATCATTGCCTCCTAATATTGCCCGCACAGGTTGAGACATCAAATATACAAGGTTGCTCCTGACATGAGAGGAAGGATATTTTAGCATTTCTTCTCTCACCATATCAGTAAAAGGAGTAGTTATAGCCTTAATCTAATGAGGGACACTGGACACAGGAGCTCATTCACCAGCCAGAGCAAATGGGACTTCAACATCTCCCTCTACACCAGTAAATCTACTCTTGTTTAGAGATCTCTGGAGTAGAAACAGAATCAAATATCTTCTAGCAAGAAATATTTAAGCTTTATTTTTGTGATCTACCTCACTATGTTTACCATGGCTTTGATTACACATAAAACAGCCATTCCTACTGTTTGCTTGATAAATCAGTTGCTAAACTCAAAATTACTGGATTAAGAGTTCTAGTAAAAACATTTAAACCTAATAGTACTATCTGATTGTCAATCTTATGATTAAAAATTTGTATCACTGGTAATTCCAAACTGGATTTTTAAAAAATGTGGTAGAACAATTAAGAAATAAAATCTTCCTTGGAGATCCAACAGTGTTTTAAATGTAGCTGCTTCCCAGGGTAAAATGTTTTACTGCCACAAGCAGTTGCAAAAGAAAAAAACTCAAGTCCATTTTCCCTTTCAGAAGAGTCTACATATAAGAGCTGCTATAATTTTTACTACTGCTGCCATAGGGGTTTAATCCTTCCTCTTTAAACACCAGTGGGTACAGAATTAGTCCTTGAAAATAAATGTTTCCTTTGCCTTGTAAAGCACACTACTTCATGAAAAAATTCATTTAATATAAGTTACCATGGTTACCAGCATAGGAGTGCTTTTGTAAATCTGATGATCATGCACCAAGTACATGTGAAGGGCTCAGGATGCCCACCAGAAGCCAGAACTGTCTCAATGACCTCATAAAATTGACACTAAGTCCTTTGTCTGTTTTCCTGGTAAACTTTTCATACGTGTGGCACCACATGACACTTGTTAGCACTCCTTTAAACATGACAACTGAAACATTTCCACTCTGCTTTAATGGTTGTGTGCCAATGTCCTCTTACCACTTCCATCAAGAGAGAAACCAAGCAAACACTTGAGCATCCCCTAACACCCACTCTGGCTCAGCTGTTGCCTCCCCAACTCAACAAGTCCACAGAAGACAACCTCATTCTCCATCCATCAGCCAGCACATATCAAAGTAGCTTCTGGCCAAGCAGGCTAAGAGCACAAGGAAATATGTGCATATTTGTAGGTCTATGTCCAGCCATTGAGATCTTGAAAGCATCCCTCCAGTTCCAGTGGAGTCCCAGAAGGCCTTGTTTGGATTGTGGTGGTTCCCTCTTGCAGGGCACCAAGGGATAGGTGCAGTATAACACCAGCAGCTGGTGACCAGAAAAAGGGGCATTCACCTGCATGACCTCCACATCCCTTCACATAACTGTGGCATGGAGCCCTTGTACACCAGGATTTCCATATTCAAGGCTGTCCAAACTACTGCTGAGCTTTTCTAGGTTCCTTAACCTAGTGAGGGCTGGGTCAAGGTTTGGAGCAAAAGCTCACTGCTTATATTTTATCTAGGATATCAGTACCCATCAGTCCATCCACATACCCTGGGAACTGATTCGTCATCGCTTGACACAGAGCCACTGCCCTAAAGTCCAAGCCCAGGTGCTGATCCTGGCACCTTCATGCAGCAAACCCACTGATTACATACACTGAAAAGATGCATCCAAATGGAATCATTTGCAGTGTGAGGACAGGATTAATCCCTTAAAGTCCACAACGCAGAGTCACCTCGACTTCCCCTGAAAAGGGTTTTCCATCACTCAACTTAGTCAAGCCTTCAATCAGATGCTTGCATAGAGATGGGGTGCAGCTCTGCTCCCACTTGTACCCCCACTGAGTTCTGGGCTTCAGGATGATAGAGAAATGGACTCGAAACACTCAGGTTTTTATAGAAGTTGTTACTGAATACTAGAAGTTTTCAATAAAAATTTTAATATACTAGAATTCAAGTAAAAAAGAGCCATTTGCTTATAAAATACATATTTTCTGCACTGTACCATGAACTTTGGTAGGAGTGTGCATGCTAGGGTTTTCAAATGAAACATAAAAGAGTGGGACCTGGGAACCAAACTCCCTTAAACTCCACTGAAAACCCTCACCTCAGTGCTTTGAAGAAACAGCTTTTTATAGCATAGTTGTATTTTACCTCAAAATTGTAGAATTTTAGGAGGTTGGGCGTCTGGCTCGAGACCTACCACAAATGAAACTGACCTCATCATAACCCTTGAAAAAACCAACAACTCAACAGTCTATGTGAGAAACTGCCACAAGTATTTTGGCAGCATTCACCAGTTTGAAAGTCAGCCGTTTCGGGCTGACCTAGCATGAAGCCTGAACCACATGCCAAGCCGTAACTCTGTTCCTCCTTCCAAAACTGCAATTGTCTCAATTTTTTTTTAATCCACAATCCAGTGTCTTAAGTCCAGTAGTGAATGTTCACAAAGCCTTGACCTGCAGAGTACTAATTTCCACTGGGAGCACTAAAGGAGAAAACCTTTTCTATAAATGCCAGATCCTGTAAACTGAGAAGTTCATCACTGCAACACCTAGAGTGCGATGGAAAGTGCCAGGAATGGAATCCAGAACCCCTTATTAGGGGCAAGATTCTGCCTCCAGAGTCAGGTAGCAGAGGATGGAGAGAGCATGATTGTAGTCCATTTTGAAAAGTTTTAGTTGGGAATGAAAAATCCTATCTTTTATCATATTTGTCATTTTTTTCTCTATGGTACTGCATTCTTTGCTAAGCTAGGATCATGGTCTGTCTCTCAAAAACTAGGAGGACTCTCTGATTTATAGCATAATGTCAGAAGGAACTGCAGTGCCATCTGTCCCCTTTTCTTTTGGAACTGCACAGAAAAATTGAAAGATCCAAAATGCCGCATGAAAAGAACAGAATCAAGTGCCCTTATCATCAGAATTTCACCTACATGAAAAGGGACATGTTCTTCTTCTTTCTCCCTACCCTACAGTGAAGCTCTGCCACTGTGTAGAAAGAAATATAGGGGAGAAGGTAGAAATATCCCATAAGTGATACCAGAGTCAGTAGAATATTCACACGGGAAATGAAGAAAACAGCCACTTCTTTTTGCTCACTTCTCTTTGGGCTGGAGAGCCAGACCCACACTCTTCTGCTTGCTCTCCATCCTCACAGTGGGAGCAGGAAAGCTGATATCACAGCAGGCAGAACTCAGGGAGCAGAAAGGAGTTTGAAATCTGAATCCAGGCGTGGATTCATCAGGGAAATTGATGCTTTTGCTTCCTCTTCTGGTTTAGCACATGTATGATCTGATGCAGTTCATCTTTCAGCTTTCCACTCTGCCTTTCTTCAGCTCGAGGCTGCAGCTCTCGCTCTCCTACACCATGTTCTCAGTTACTAAGACCATTATGTGAGGGATGAGGAGAAGGAGGTTCTGCTGCCTGTGTTCGCTTCTGTGAGGACAGAGGTAAGAGCAGCTGGAGGTTGTAGTTAAGTGATGCTTAACTTTGCTGATATGAGCTGAAACAGTTAACCATGTACAATCCAGACATACAGCACCAGCCACATGGAAAGTTTCCTTTGGAAGGCAGATACCTCCTAATTATCCACTGTATAGGACTTATTATGACAACAGATTTGAACACAGTCATAAAAATTCACTTTACATCCTTCTTTAAGTACCTTGAGTCCTATTTTAGATCTGGCCCTAGGCAACTAGAAGTAAGAGAACATTCTGCAGAACTAGTATTAATTTTACACCCTCGGTGTTTGGTTTTGACAATAGACTGCTTTACTTTTTTGCATATTTGAAGATGTTTCCTGATACTTTTGTATCTGAGTTTTTGTGACCACTGCTATTAAATGCTATTTATTGAAAGGCTTGAAAATTGAGGAAATTTAACCTAGGAATATTTTTACTATTATCCTTATTTTTAAACTGATATCACAGCCTCATAAGAAAGTAATTAAAACTTTTCTCTTTTCAACAAACCCTACAGAGGAGATAATGTGAAGCATAGGTAACAGAGAAAATCTAAGTAAAGGCCTGAACTTAACACCTCATTCATTAAAATCTCTGAAATGCTTGGAATTTAATGCAGAGAAGTCTCCTTTTCACCATAATTATGTGAAAGACCAGAATAAAACAGAGTTAAATGAGGCAAATATATAAATAAGAGAGCCTAGATTTTGCGGTAGCTTTACTTACTGTCTTAATTATATATTTCCTTCATATGTTTCTTTTTTCCTTTGCTGGGACAGATGGAATAAATTAATCTTAAATGCAGCATAAAATCTATTCCAGATCCTCTCATATGCCAGTGCTTAAACATAACTAACTAGAATAATAAAAGTCAGAGATGGAAAAGATCTATTAGCTGACCACCTAAAATTTTACATACAGAAATGTATCAACTTAACTAAACCTATTTCTAAATATTTAAGGAGGTTTGGTTACATCTTAAATCAGTTCAACAGTGGCTAGAGTCAATTTATTTCACTTCGAAATCACACTGAAAAGCAAATGGAAGTGACCTGCTCTTGAGCACAGTTGCACTAACTAAACAAATGCACATGTGTAGACTAAGAATCAGAGGGTCAGTAAGGCCTGTCCAATTCTGGTAACACAGATGACTGAAACCTCCTTTTTGGGGTTCAGAGTCCGTCACTGCCATTGCAACTGATGAACAATAAATATTTACCCATTCCCAAAACAGAGTCTGGAGCTGGGAATCAAGCTATACTGAATTTATGTCCCAGGTTTTCCACTCTCTGGACTTGGATGAATCTCTCACATTGTGTCTGAAAACATGTTAATGTCTCTTACCAGAATATGATAATTCAAATATGAGCAAGCTGAGAACCTGCTTATGCCACTGTTACTTTCATAGCCAGGAACAGCATTTTGGTCCTGGTCCTAAAAGAAATCACATGCATTTAATTTAGTGAGTAAACTGGTTTAGATGGCAGTTAACCAGTCACAAGAGACAGAAGATTTTGTTTCCATACATTCCGAACTACTATGTAGGTACCTGTACAGGACTGTTCTGTATGAGCAATTTCTATGGCATACTGTCCAAACTACCATTTAGCAACTTGCTGGGGAAATGATGGAAGAGGGATTGTAATTAAAGGGCCCTATTCCATATCTAAAGCCTTATATTTATGGGAATATCTATGTGAAATCCTTCACATAAACTGAAAAATTTATACTGCTTTCAAAATGACATGCATGCAAACCTAGCCAGATATTCAAAACAGATTAAAGATCAACTTTCCTATAGAATGATTTTTTTCAAACTCTTGATGAATAGTAGAGGCTGAAAGTTTCTTCTAAAGATCACTCGAGACACACAGCGGACTGAATTCCTGTGATGCTAAGAGGCCACATGACTGTGCACAAGCCCAGTGTCTCTCCATGACAGAGCAGATGGAACTCACCAGTTTCATAATAAGCATTTCTGGGTTTGGTGCCTGCTCACTGTTCCTACACTATGCTACGACCACCTTGACAGCTTTTCTCAAGCTATTCTCCTTTCCATTGATTTTACAAGCATCCTACACACACCTAGATTAGAGAACCAGGGTCATACACTATTAGAGACAACAGTGGCATGAACTACACCCAGCATGAGCCTGTTAAACAATGCTAGATGTTACTATTAATTTGTGTTACTTTATACAGCCTGATTGACCACTGGCAAGCGTAATTAATCTTGAAATGAAGGACATCAATGCCATGCAATGTAGACATAACTTAAAAAGTACTGGTGACAAACTAAACCAGTTCAGCGCTTCTTCAGCCAATGTAAGATTGTCTTGTGTAGAATTATTTTACATTATGGTCCATCTTATTTTTCAAATACTGAGTTTTTCCACCTTTTTTTTTTTTTTTTTAACTTCTGATTGCTTTCTTCAAGTGGCCATCTCCTGCAGCTGATAGTAATTTGGTAGGTGGAACAATTTGAAGAGAAAATCTGAATTCATCAAATCTGATATTTTTTCCACAAAACATTAACAGAAGATGTTTGCCAGCTCTGGAGTAGATTTATTTTTTTCAGTTGTCCCACAATATCTAGATTGTGGGGAACACCGACCACCACCTCCCAGTTCCATATTTTAACTTGATCCAGAAGAGACACAAGTGCTGGTCTTCCAGTTTGGAGACACAAGCTGACAAATCAGTTCTGTCCCCTTCTCTTGTTTTCTGCTACAGTCTGAATAACTGAAGAGATTAAGGAAAGACTGATTTTTTTTTTTGGCTGAGTGAGCTCTTGGTTCACACCTATATAGGTGAACACTTGTATTTGTGTGATGGAGAAACAGAGAGGTGTTCACCTCTGAAAACAAAACAGGCAGGTTCACACGACATGCACAGAATACAGTAGCTCACCCACAACTTTTCCCTGCACTCTCAGGTTATTGAACACAACTGCCATGCTACTGGCAGGCTTTCCTCCATCAGCATTTCTCCACAGGCAGCATTCAAAATGCGCCTTTTGCATCACATCATTTTTTTTGCCATCATTACAGAAATTCTCATGGGCTTGGAAAACCATCTCCTGCCTACTTCTCTGTGTAATTTCAAAATTATTGTATTGGATGTAATGAGCAAGTGCTGGGCAGCACTAAGGGAGACTGGAGAAAGCTCAGCATAGCAAAAGACTTCAAATAAAAGGCTGTAGACAGGATATACTCCAAAGACAGATGGATAGTGATGACATCCATCCAATAGGCTCTTTTAACTTTCACTGGAAACGGGGTGTCGCATCTTTTAGCCCTTCTCCCAACTGGAAAAACAAAATGAAGGTGCTGAAGTAGTTTCTAAAATACAAGCCACCTAAACACAGTGGGCTGTCGGCAAGCGTGGATGGAAGGTTTTCTCTGCGGGACGGGAGCACTTGCAGAGACCCGGGCGAGGCGGGCGGCCCCCTTCCCTCCGCCCGGGCTCCCCCGCGGCAGGAGGGCGGCGGGAGAGGGGAAGGGGGGCTCGGCGCCCGCCACGGGCGGTGAGGAGGCCGGGCCGGAGGAGCGGCTCCGAGCCCGGGGCAGGCGGGCCGGGGCGGGCCGGGCGGCGGAGCCGCTGCCTGTCGCACACGGCGGAGCGGCGGCGGCCGAGGCGGGTCGCGGCAGAGGCAGGTGGCGGCAGCGGCCGCTCCCCCGCGGGAGCGCGGGCGTGGAGCCTCACTGCCGCCGCCATGGAGAAGCAGCCCGGCGGCGAGGACGACTGCGTGGACTCGGGAGCCGAGACGGGCGGGTGAGTGGCGGTGGCCGGGCAGGGGGCTCTAACCTTTTTCCCCGGGCCGTGGCTGGAGGGAGCTCCCTCCCGGGCCGCAGCGTCCGCCCGGCGGCTGCACTTGTTGCCGGCGGCCGCCGCCGAGCGCGTCCCGGCAGCGGCGGGGCTGGGGCTGGGGCGGCGGGTGCAGCTTGTCCCGGGCTGAGCCTCCTTCCCACAGACGGGACCGCACCCCGCCCAGACCGATAGTTCCTTCCCTCCCACTACCCCGGGGCCGGGGATCCTGTGCGATCCCCTGGGGAAACAGGGAACGCTCCTGCCGCGGGGCATCACCGTGCTTGGAAAGCCCCAGGGAATTTACCTTCTCCTTCGGTTGAGTTGGGGAAAGCTCCCCATCATCATCCTTCTACACGTGGGGAGGAAGATACTAAGATGTCGTGGCCATGGGCTTTAAGTTTGAGCCCCAAAGCACATGATGCTGCCTCAGCAGTGGGGCCCAGCACAGTGCCTAATGGGCTGTAGACACATTGGTGAGGGCTTGGTGCTGCACCATCCCTGTATGCCAGGATAACTTGTGTTGAGGATAGTCTGGAAGCGTACCCAGCTACCTGTGCTGTCCTTGTGGCAGTGACACCTGGACAACATCAAGCAGACAGAGCTGACTCCTTAGAAGGACCATCACAGAGCCACAAAAGCAGGTTAGATTTGTAGGCACCCTGAAACCGGCTTGCTATTGTCATGATACTCATTGCACCATTCTGTGAAGTGCTTTAATCTTCGCCAGTAGTTGTCCACCCTGTGTCATATCAGAGGCAAGGAGAATTACTTTTTTTTCTGACTTCATGACCCAGCTGCCGGAGGTGTGTTGTGTTTGTTAATTGAATGACTTCTCCTGAGATCATGGAGCTGCAAGGGTGCTCCGTGGGATCCCCCATTCAGCTCCCACATTCAGCCCATCTCGTTGGGAGAGATTGGGAAGTGCTTTCCAGCCTGTCCCACATGCTGCTGCCATGTCATCTTGTCAGGAACAACACTGAGCCTTTGCTCCTTTTCTGACTCTGGAAGGACAAAAGTAGGTTGCCCACTCCTGTTAACACTGTTCTCTCCTAGGTCTTCATTCTCCTCCATCCTTGTTTTCCCAACTGTATTTCTCCCAACTCCTTGTCTGGCGTATCTCCTTTGGTCTCTAGTCTGACTGTTGCGTGAGCATGAAGGTGTACGCATACACAGATACTTCCCTTGGCAACAAGGTCAAACAGTGTTCCTGTTCTTTCTATGACTTTTCCTTCCTACTGTGGCAGCACATGCTGAGGTTCAGGGAGAAAGGTGGTACCTAAACTCAGACTGATACTGGTGAATAATAGCACCTACTGTTGCATCAGGGCACCACACCAGTGTATGAGACTGTGAGCATAACAAAACTGTAAACACAAAATTGTAAAGAGGTTTTTTTTAAAAAAAAAAAGGTGGAAATGGAGTGTGGCGATATTTTTATACACTCAACTATTAATTAAAATAATTTTTAAGTCTCTTCTTTGGTCTGGGAAGTTAAGGAGTTTTTCCATCACCTTATATAGTTTATATAGTTGTAGTATTGTGGACACACCTAATGGGGTGAATTTTAAAGTAGTTTATGTGATGGGAGCTTAAAGGAAAAAAATTCAGGCCTCTTTCCAGATAATGGGATAACAGGGTTTTAATTCATTTTGGGGGAATAGGGGGGAAAAAAAAACAAAAACAAAACCAAAAAACAACAACAACAACCACCACAAAAAAAAAAAAAAACAACCAAAAACAAACAAATAGTGAATTCATGGCTGGTTCAAAGCTCAAAAAATCATTGGTGAGTCAAATTGCTCTTAGTTTGCAGTGTTTATCTGGACTAGAAAAGCTGGGATTTCCTTGGGAGTGGCTCTTGGAAGGATGTGACCCAGCTGGTGACATTAGCTTTTAGACCGCAGTGACCAGCAGGACAGCTGCTTGTGTCTGGTGTTGAGGAGGTGCTAAAACTGATGATTTTATGAAGCATCCCTGTCCCAGGCTCAGCACTGGAAGGGGTAGGTTAGCAGAAGAGTCTGTCTGAGGAATTTGAACAATGACATATGGCAATTAATAACTGCAGTGCTTTGCACTGAAGTTTATTTTGAAAAGCAATGGATCTCTGCATTTCAATTATTATTTTTAGTTCTGTTTAGCAGCTACTTTAGTCTGATAAACATGTTGCGTATGTCTCTTTCACAATGTTTATATTTCAGCTTTCTCACCAAACCAACTGTTCACAGCACTTGCTTTTCCCTTTTACTAGATCTGCTTTTTGCTTTGTTTCAGTCCCATCATAGCTAGTGCTAAACTGAGCTGTTTCCCTTTTTCTCCAATTATTCAATGGTAAAAAAAAACAAACCAAAAAAACTAAACAACACAACAACAACAAAACCCAACCTATTTTGAAATTTGGCCATGATCCTCTGAAAGTACAAGGAGAGACAACTGACAGCATAATTCAGTAACAGTTCTACATGAAGTGGTCCCTTTCTGTCACTCCAGGAACAATAGTGGAAAGTGACTGTAGTAAATCCAGGGCTGCAAGCCCTTGTCATGTTGATAATCATATGTAATGATGTGTGAGCTCTTATGTGGAGCCCATACCTCTGAAGCTGCTTATAGCAGCTAACCAATCTAATACATCAAGTACTCCATGGGACATATGTTCCTTAAAGTTTTGCTGTGGTTTCCAGCTACAAGAGCAGGCAAAACTCTGTGCTACAGGCAAGCCTGGTTACAGTTTGAAGCCTTCATTTTCCTAATCTGCTGGAAAATACCTTCCTCTTACTGCATTTGCCTCGATAAATGGGGTTGGCAAAGAGGCTGCTGAACAAAAGTCGTGCATTATGCGTTCCTGAATCCAATAAGAATGGATTGAGCTGGTGTTGTCAAGTACCTAAATAAAGGGAGTAAAACATATAAGCCAATTAGTTTATATTGGCTGTTTATTAATGAGATTTGAAAGAGTTTGACCATCCTTGATCTTAGAGATTTTGCCTGTACAAGCCGTGGCTTTTTGGGTAATGTGTTCTTGGGCTTTTTAGTATAAAAACCTTACTTTATCTGCTACTGAAATATTTTAGCCCAGAAGAATGTGAGACAGAGAGCTTTCTATGGTAATAATTTTAGTAGTGGATTTGTACTATAAAACCTGACATTTTAGGAAGAAGTAAATGGTCTTTCTTTGGTCTTTGATTAGAAAGAAAACAGGGAAAAACAAGTGGAAGAAAGGAATTGAAGGGAGGATAAATATGTATATTTAAAGAATGGTAGATAAATTGTAAAGAAAAACAAAACAAAACAAAACAAAAGCTAGAAAAAAATAATACCAAGTTACCTAAAATGACTTGTAGAAATATTCAAATTTTCTTGGTTATACAACCCATGCAAATGCCATTATTTCACTGTTCTTTACTCTGAATAGTAAAGTTTTTTGAGTCTGAAACTCCCAAGATAAAAAACTAAAACAATTTTAGGTATTGTTAGGTATGTAATTTTGAAGCAATGAGAGAGATTCTTGCTATCGCTAATGTCAAGGGCAAAGCATCAGCTGAATTCATTGTGTTCAGGACTGATAGCCCGAGTAACGCATAGTGAATGTGGAAAATGCGGAGTTTCTCAGACCTAAAGTCTTAAATTTTTGATTGCTAAACATTTATTTGGTCCTGTTAGCTGTGTTCAAGGACTACTTCTATAGGAATGCTCCCTCCTATTTATCGAGTGTGCATGCCTTAACTGAGCATAACACTTCAGTGAGATAATTGACATTAATGAAAATTTCAGTATATGTGACAATTCCCAGCAGAACTTCACTTGTTCCTTTAAACAGCTGTGAGAGCCTGTCTTAAAGGGTTCACACTTTAATCATTAGCTTACTAATAGTATGAAAGTTTGCCTAAACCCTTCGTTTTTCTCCTTGTTAGGAGTCATTTAAACTTTCAAGGAGTTTTAACTTTTTGCTTAAATTATTTGAACTTGCAACATTTCCATTTATATTTCAAATAATTATATTTTTAGAGAAAGTTGAAGACATTATTGAAGTACAAGGGGTTTTGTTTATTTTGTTTTGTTTTCTGTACAATTAATTTAAAACCTAAATATTGATGATGCAAACTGAATTTGTCAGTAGTTAATTGCTGAGTATTTGATGAATTTTAAGAAGAAGGAAAATCATACTTGATATACCTTGATAGCAGGCAATGGCCAAGGAACAGTTCAATGAAATATAGAGAAGCCTATTGCAAAACAAACAAAAGATGCTTGAAGCTTAGGGCGCTGTACCATGCAGCAGCTATTTTTATAATTTGCTTAGCAAAATCCATTACTGTTTGATTACAGTCATATTGAGGGGGGGTGTTCCCTCCTTTTCATTTTCTCCTGTGGTTCTATCCCTCAAATTAATTTTGCAGAGATTATGTTCGTTTTTTTACTGTGCCATACTTGTTTATTGGTTTTCCTTGTAGCTGCATGTGTGACCCTGGGCAAATCACAAATTATTTGAGCCTATGTTATATGTTAGGTAGAGAGAATTTTTTTTCTTTATTTGGTTGCAGTTCTGTAAAATGCATGAGACTTTAAAGCAGAAAATACAATTGCTAATAGGAGACAAGGCAGCCTATAAAAAAGACGGTGTACCACACTTAAAATAGAAAGTTTTGAGAAAATGTAATTCATATGTGTCCTCAGAATGGGTTGCTTAAATTAACAAATTAGTAGTTAAATAGTTTATTGGAGTGAGAGGTTGTTTTCATGTGACATGTTTCTAGCTTAAAGAGATTCAACATTTATGACTTTGTCATTTGTACGGTAGTCCTTCAATACGACATGTCAGTCTTTTGTCACATATTTCATCCATTTATGAGAAACTCTCAGTAATAAAAATCGCTGCTGCTGAAATCTATTTTAAGGCCTGTTTTTACCTTGGGGTTTCTTCTTTTTTATTTTTTATTTTTTCTGAGGTTTTCACTTCCTATATATCCATCATTCCAGACATGCCAAGGTTAGACAACTTGTCTCTGATTTGGCATTTGAATACTATAATGTTGAGCTATTTGTTGCAAATTGGTGGTGAGGCACCATTTCTAACCAGATCTAATTGGTGGAGCAAATCTGTTTGGTTTAACCGCAGGGCACGCAGATCTGCTAGCATATGGCACTGGGACTAGGCACCAAAAGTGATGCTGAGACAGATTTTAAATCACATTCTGGTGGCCAGGAGGTATAGGCTGACACTGGTGATGGCTGGGTCCCAGCAGGCAGCGAGGTTCACCTCAGCTAACTGTTGCAGTGCAAATGTTAGGTGTTTGGTGTAAGGCTGCTTCTGTTGTTAGTTAAGAGTGATAGGACCCTGACAGGGTGACACACCTGCTGGCTTTGGAAAAGCAGGTACGTGACACCTCAGTCCAGATGCTCACTAAAGTACAGTATGGTCCTGTCCCATCAGATGCGTCTTGAAAGGTTACTCATTGTATGATGATTATGATGATATCTCTCACGTAGGGCCTCTTGCACTGTTTTTGTTAATAAGCTCCTGAATGTGGTAGTTACAGCTGAGGGATGGGAACCCATCTTCTGACTTTACCCCTCGACTAGAAATCCAGAGTAGGGTGTTTTAAGACAAGATGCTCTGAGTTATTCCATTGCAGTTGTCTTGATTACAGAAGTAGAAGTATCACAGAATCACAGAATGTTAGGAATTGGAAGGGACCTCGAAAGTCCAATTCCCCCTGCCAGAGGAGGATCACCTAGATGAGGTTACACAGGAAAGCATCCAGGTGGGTTTTGAATGTCTCCAGAGTAGGAGACTCCACAACCGACCTGGGCAGCCTGTCCCAGTGTTCTGTTACTCTCACCATGAAGAAGTTTCTTCTCAAATTTAAATGGAACCTCCTGTGTCCCAGTTTATACCCATTGCCCCTTGTCCTATCATTGGTTGTCACCGAGAAGAGCCTGGCTCCATCCTTGTAACACTCACCCTTTACATATTCATAAACATTAATGAAGTCACCCCTCAGTCTCCTCTTCTCCAAGCTAAAGAGACCCAGCTCCCTCAGCCTTTCCTCATAAGGGAAAGCAGTTCCCTGTCCTTCTTGAACTGAGGGGCCCAGAACTGGACACAATATTCCAAATGTGATAGATGTATGGTGAAGGTAATGGATTTGCATTGGACTGATATTAGTGGAGCAGATTGTAGTGTGACAGACAGGAATTTGATGAGAAGAAATCCAAGACAGAGCTACAAAGCTAAATCTTCCGACTCACGCATTGTGATTTAGCTGATGTAAAATCTTCCCATGTGCCCTGTGGAGCCCTTTATGAGGCAAAGAAGCTGTTAAATACAGCTCTTAATATGAAACAGTGAAATCTGAAGCAATGCTAGATAGAAAAGGCAAAGGAAATGGGAATCCAGCAGATGCTGTTGCATCAGTCCTACGTAAGTGAAGGGTGGAGACAGCAGAAGAGCTGGTAAACTTTCCACAGTTTCATTTTTTAGGGGGATTAAGGAGTCCTGGCACTTGAGACCTTGGGCATATCATGGTGTAGTATTGCATTAGATTAACCTGAGAGATGTGTGTTTTACACAGCAGACTGCCTTGTGGAGGTGCTGCCTGGCTGGGAAACATAGTTACAGCCATGCCAGTGCGTTAAACAGCATATGGGGGTGTCCCTGAGCACTGGACAGAGTTGTCCATATTGTTGAATACTTAAAATGATTGATGGCCTCAGTTTGGATTGGACCATCTAGCTCTCCCCCATGTGATTTTTGAGTGTGTTTTACTGTGGGCCAGGGACTTGTTTTATCACGTTCTCACGTCCCAGGGACTGTTCCTGGCAGACCACTTGCCAGTCTGTTTTGGAAGGCAAGAGGTTTTAATGGTACAGGTGCAGAGTGTTTCATGGCAGTTGGCCTCAGTCCCAGATGGTTCTATTGAGCACGTTTGTTTATTAGGGTAGATGTCACTGCTGTAGCTGTGTTAAGGTGATGCTGTGCCATGGCTGATCAGCATGCCAGAGTAACCCAAGCACAGTGTGGTGCTGGTGTAGTTACATTGCTTGTGTGATGCAGAGATGGAACGCAATTGTGCTTCTTACCCAAAGAGTATTTTTGTATACCATACTCAGTAACTGCAAGTTGTGCTAGCAGCTACTTACTGATATTTAGTGGTCTATTTCCCTTTCTTGGGTGTTTTGAGGCTCTGTATTACTCATCAACAATGAGGAGTGCAGGCTGATCTCAGAGGATTGCTCAGGACCGTTTGTGCTCACATTTGTATCTTACACTCTCCAATAATGTACAGTCCTGATCCTTCAATGGCGCTAATGGGAATCGAGGTCCCACATTTATCTCAAGCTTCTACATTCCTGTTTTAATGTCTCTTGACATGTTCACAGCTCCTATTTGCTGGTGGCCTGACTGTTGAGCTCAAATTCTTTACAGACTGATGTGTCTTTTGACTGAGCGATGAGCCCTCCTTTTCAGCACCTCCCACTGCTTCAATACTCTTTTTGATCATTTTTTTTCCTCATTATGTGCCTATAAAGGGAACAGTCCTCCATTTGTTCAGCCTCTGCCCTGAATGTCTCTCTCCTTTTATCTATAATATCTATCAGAGGAAGTAGCTTGCTGCAAGACCATGTAATTGGCCTGGAACCTCTGAGGCCCAGTATGGCCCCAGTCTGTCACAATTAAAACCCATGAGTGCTTTACTCTTGAGGTATCCTAATGGGAAAATCCTCTTCCAAGGGAACTGATAGAAACTGATACTCGGGGTGTTTAAAACAGGGATGGAAAGAATAGGAAGGAACAAAGTTGCTTGATGTCCAGAGACTCTATATGACCAAGGAGATGTTTATCTTGTTACTTAATTTTTATAATACGTGATCTTGTCAAAGGGAATGTTTACTGTGTATAGTAGTCTAAAAAGATTAAAAGACTTATAGAACCTTCAGAATTTAGTATCCTAAATAGCTGACTATAAGAAAAAAAATGTATTTTGTAAGCCACTTACCAGCACACGTCATGAATCTGAATGGTTTGTGCCAATATTTGAAATTATTATGGATTTTACTTACACTATTATTTTTGTTCTTAAGGACTAGATTTAAGACAAATAAATTCTAGGATAGAAAGAAGTTGAAGAGAGGACGAAAGGGATTCGGTTTGGCCCTGGGAGCACACAGAGAGACTCATAGTCATCCCATTTAGTTTTAGGCATGTAGCTGAGGGTCCTGCATTAGGGAAGTGGTTTCTGTAGGCTTCATCTCTAGACAACGTCCAGGGAGAGACACACTTCACACCTCCATTTTATTGACTATAGAGGGAGCTTAGAGAAGGTACAATCCTCATTTCATCATCTGAGGTTGACATAAGCCTTTGAGCTTAATTACCCTTTTTCTTTAATTCTGTGTATGTCAGTTATGCAACAAACATGAATTAAATATTAGCTTGAACCATATTAGAATTACAAAAAAACCCCAATACAATTCTAAAGCCGATTAAAATGTGTCTGTGCAATTAGTCTCCAAGCACACTGTTGTCTCTTCCTTTCTCACTCCCCATCTTTTTATTTTTCCTCTTGTCTCATTTTTCATGTCCTGCCTGTATGCAAACTGCCACTTCCTCGGTTCAGGACTCATTAATTCTCCATGTCCTATAATATGCCTGCAGCACTTTGGGATAATAAAATAACAGTGTGAAGTAATAGAAAGCTGCTTCTACTTGCAGTAAGCAAAAGGCAAAATGTTGTTTCCCTTCTATCTGAAACACAAGCAGTGCAGATTCATATTGAATTAGCCACCAACTGCTGAATACATATACATTGATGGACAGCCGCGGGCTGTTTTCATACAGAAGTGCAGACTAAATGAATCCTTGCTTGGGGTGCTTGGAGGCAACTGGATGTATATTGCTTGCCTCTGGGCTTGTGAAGAGTGACATATTACACAGTTTTCAAACCCTTCCAAATATACAGGCTGCCAAATGATACCAGCGTGACTTGCTGCTGAAAAATACCATGCAGCTTTATGGCCCTCACAGCACTACTTAGCTAGCCTCAAGGATCAACTCCTGCTGGCCCCCACCCAGAGCCAGACCAGTAGTGTGTGCATGGCCCAGCAACAGGAACAAGAAGGTCTCCTTCTCTGCTAATGTCATTCCTGCCTCTGCCTTTCCCAGCTACACAAAGGTCCTGTGGGAGGTTGGCTGAGGGGTAGCATTTTGTTTGTGGAGGAGGTGCTATGTAGCAGGTATATATGGGGCAACTGAGAGGGGGTGCTAAAGACCATTAGGGGGGAAGCCGTATGAGGAGCAGCTGAAGTGACTTTGTTTGTTCAGCTTGGAGGAGACTGAGGGGAGACCTCATGGCGGCTACAGCTTCCTCACAAGGGGAGGAGGAGGAGCAGGCGCTGATCTCTTCTCTTTAGTGACCAGTGACAGAACCTGAGGGAATGGCAGGAAGATGTGCCAGGGGAGGTTCAGGTTGGACACGAGGAAAAGGTTCTTCCCCCAGAGGGTGGTGGGGCACTGGAACAGGCTCCACAGGGAGGTGTCACGGCCCCAAACCTGACAGTGTTCAAGAAGAGACTGAACAACGCCCTCAGACACATGGTGTGAACTGTGGGGTTGTCATATGCAGGGGCAGGATTTTGACTGCATGATCCTTGTGGGTCCCTTCCAACTCAGGACATTCTATGATTCTATGGCCTGGAGTCTCTGCCATAGGTGCCAAAGATGTTTCCTTGCTCCCTGGCATTATCAAAGTGGCTGGGAGTCCAGGATTTAACAAAGGAGAGAGAGTGAGCACGAGCTGCAAGCCCCCATCATCAGCTCTCCACCCAGCATTGCACAGACCTTTTTCAAAAGCTACAATAATTTGATGGTATTGGTGGATTTTCTTTTCATTAATATTGTGAAAATTCAGATTGTGTCATCTTTCAGCAATCCAGCAGGACTGGGAAGAAGAGTCTAGGTTAGTTCTTCATGGTCTTTCTCATCTAAACTGCAGTCTTTGGATCTGATCTGCCAAATAATGAGTGCTAAGCATGGGGCTAGGAAATAGGGGCTGTAATTGCTTCATTTCTTCTGCAGAGATATGTCCATATTAAAGCAGCCGCTATAGTTATATGAGATTGATGTTCTTTATTCCCTTGGATGCCTGAGAGCATAGAGTATGAAGGTATCCTGAGAACATGCTTAGACAGTATCTATTTCCAGGCAAATATCTTAGGAGTTAAGGCTCACACGTTTTTTTAATTTAAAGCAATATTGCAAACTTGTTGCAATTATTTGTATAAAACAAGCATTTAGGTTTGAATCCAAGAACTGTGTTAGGGCTCCCCAAACACTTTGCTTGTTACGTTCAGGGCACTGCAGGGCATATGAGCAATATGTTAGTTGTGGCAGAGAGCTCTGGTGAGTGGGGTCTGTTTTGGGGACCCAGAGACGAGGGTAGTGGAAGCCGTGTGATTGTGAACTCCAAAACTAACCACTCAGAAGCCATAAGTAGGGCTTCAGAAGTGGAGTATGATTTTTGTTTTTAATACCCAGTTATGGTATATTTGTTTTACCTGAGTATTTCTGAATCTTTAGGACATAAATGGGCCATGTTTTGATCAGCCCAGAATGGGTTTTTGAGGAGTCTGGGCTTATATGCAGCTGCAAATTTAATTGCATTGTTGCTCAAAATATTTAACTACTCTGACTTTCTCATGGGTAAGCTGTATGCACTGAAGTAGAACCAATGGATGTATGGTTTTACTGAGAGATGTCTTAAAGAGGAAAAGGGTTTCCTGAAGCAAAAAGCTTTGTCATCTAAATGTTTATATTTTGGTACTCATTTTGTGTCTTTCCTGCCAGTTGTGACCAAATAACAATAAAAATTTTGCTCTTTGACAAATTATTTTTAAAAAAGAAGAAAATCTGCAAAGCAGCATTTAGAGGATGTAAAGTAGGGAAGATGAGGAGCATAGTCGAAGTCTAGTAGGCTGTCTGAAGCAGCCTATTTTTTCCTTATTGAGAGCCTTCTGAGCTTTAATTTTTATGCCTAAAATTAGGTAGCGTGAATAGCCCCTAAATAAATCCCTAGTTGCTTTACACACTCCACATAGGTGTTTTCAAAATACATGTAGGATGCTAGTTTTTCTGAGGCCATGTTCAAAACCTGTTCCACAAAATATCACAAAAATAATGCTAAATGGGCATTAAACTACTTTAATATGCAATGTGAGTTAGATTTGGTGCATTTTTCATTATCTTTTTTAGATTTAATATAGTCTAAAATCTTTTTCTTGCAGGTCTGAATACAGCCGTATGTCATCTACCAGCAGTGAGTATAACTTTAAGAATATTCTTGACAAGGATTCTCATATTTTCTTTTTTCTGTTTGCTAATATTTATTAATGTAAACCTAGCGTTATGATGGAGTTCACTTTGACAGAGTAAAGCCCCTGTGCCTTCTCTCCTTGGATCTGTGTCTAGAAACAGTATAGAAATTTAAACTGATTGGATGTTTATGACCAAAATAGGAGCCATGTGTAAAGTCGTAAATATTGGAGGTCACAAGAATGCAAGGCAAAATGAGAACAAAATCTATAGACACAGTGTGGCCAGTGCGAATGGGCCCTCCAGCCAAATGAGTCTGCAGTGATTAATGTCATTAGAGCTGGGGGATGCAGGAATAATTGAATGCTTATTGTAAGCTGATGCCAAGGAAGCATTTGAGAGCAAATTCTATGAAGCATTTCTTTGATTTCAAAGATGATAGACACTTCAGTCAGTGTCACAGTCTTTCTATAGGTTTACAATAGTCAGTTGAATTTCAGGTTATCCAGCTGATAAAAGACGAATCCAGACGCTGCATTATTTTTTCTCTCTTTTTGACCAGTGCAAAATGGCATTATTTTAAGGAACAAGGAACGCTTTTTCAGTCCTCTGTCTACCCACTCCAACCATTTTGTTAGTTGTAGTACATACGGTATTCACAGAACTTTGAAATGCAATAATGCTTATTCATGCACAGCTACTGGTATCTCTCTCTTGTCAAAGTGCAAGGTGATGCCTGTCTCTCCCATTCACACATCGACGTGAGCTTTATTTACGCCAAGCAAGCAGATAAAAAAATTCACAGATGACAAATTGTGTTTTATAATCTGGATCTTTAAGCACCATGAAAATTGGAGGGGAAGAAAGCTGTCAGTTTTTTCTCATTCACACATTCTGGTGCAGCGTGGAGAGGGTTATTTTCCATCTCCCATGGTCTTCAGCAGAGGGCTTTTATTGATTTCAACAAGAGCTGGATCAGACAGTGTTTGTAATGTCTGGCTCTAGAGCTGATGTGACTAGAAGGGAGCTCGCTGTCTTTCCTCCATCTGCTCAGTGTGAGTGTGTGTGTGTCTGAGAGAGAATTTAGTGCAGCTTCTTCCTAAATTCTGTTGTTTAAATTGATTTCTGGATCTCCTCTATCGAACATAGTTTTTGAAATGATTGGGAGGCAAATTTCAGGCAATGAACTTTCCTGTGATAGTAAAAGCATATTGGATTTGACTGATTACACGAGATGTGTGCCCCACCACCTCCTCAGCTCACGATTTTGGGTGATGGCTTGGGGAATATGCTGCCAGCTTCCTCCACTTTTTGGGTGGTGACTCATAATTATCTGCCTCATAGAAGTCTTTATTTGGCAGACAAGTTCAGAAGACAAGGTGTAAGTATAGTATTTTTCATCTAAAAATGTGGGTTTGATCCTTCACAACTTAGCATAACTGCTGCGCGTTCTACAAATAAAAGTAACAAATTACATTTATAAGTCTTTGTTTTTATCAAATGAACTGTTTCTAATGGTAATTTTTGGTTGTGTGGCAGCTACAGTGTGTCCTGTTAACTGTGGTCACCTCAGTGTCTTGCTGGCCACAACTGTCCAGAATATGTGGGCATTACAGTTGTATTTTAGCATCAGTAATTTGTCAGTACAAGGAGGTATTATCATTCCAGCAAAACCACAAAAGCTCAGGAGGCAGGACAGTCTCTTTCTTTCTCTTTTCTGCTTCCAAGGCAAATTATATTGATACAGCTACACAAGTAGCAGTGTTTAACTTTGCATTTTGTGAGGTTTGTGTGGTCGGTTTGATGAGGCAGTGAAAGAGTAACGGGAACAGCTACATAAAAGAATTTCAATAAAATAGAAATGCTTTCATGTTGGAGGCTGGCAGTCAGGGGCTGCACAGTGCATTTGGAGAAAAGATTATTGGGGAAGAGATATTAGGAAAAAAGGTGATTTGGCCATTCTAATTTCTTTGGGGAAAAGATTCAGTAAGTGGTATCATTTGTAGAACAGAAAGCAGTCTAATCAATGATACTGTTAGGCCCTAATATAATACAAAGTAAGTAGTTGTAAATTAAAAAGTGAAGAATCTCTATTACTTACAGCTGCTTCATCTGGAGCTCCTGTTGTCATGAAGTGGAGTTTATCTAAACCAGAAGGATTACAAGCTAATTTGGTTTTACAGGGTCTTATTCAGTGGTACCAATGAGCGTCCAGTTTCATTGTTTAATAAATGCATGATCTTCTAAATTTCAGAATGAACTCCACTGGACAAAATTGTTCCACCAACATGCCAAGAAAAGGACAAGAAAGATTTAGCAGGTGAATTAACTCCAGCTGCCTATGTCACTTGCATCAGTGACAGCAGCTGAACAATCTGCAGGACTTTGCACCAATGCAGAAGTATACGGGAGCCCTAGACCCCCCACATCAGAAGTAAAATCTCATCAGCTGCTATCTGGCAAGGGAAGGATCATTCTGCACATGTGTCATTTCTATAAGGTTTTTCCCTAAGCATATGGCAGCATTTATCGTGGATGACGTACTCCTGCAGCAGTTCAGAGCCCTGCCTGGTGGGTTGGTTGGACCGTGGGTCTTGTGCAGCATCTCAATTCTTTTCTTCTTTTCCCTTGTGTCCTGGCTTCGGGTAACCCCAGAATGCTTTTTACTGGCACCGTTCATCTAACATTTGTGGTTTTGTACAGCAAGTACTTTAGGGAAGAGTACCAAAGTTTGCAGGGTGTGTTTATTTCTGCAGGAAAATGCAGCAGTTATCTGCCGTGCAGGCTCTGGCTGTTGTCAGGGTGACTGAGTGTCATTTTGCCTTTTCTCATTGAGCAGAGTAAATAGGCCATGCAAACCTGTCTGCTGGATGCTGGATTTTGAGGTATTACAGCTTTGAAAGGATCAGCAGTGTGATTTGAAGAAAGAGATGTGCTAAATTAATTTTGGCCCTTTTTTTGTTTTTTTCCCTGAATTCTGGTGTGTGTATCCACTTTTCCTGTTGTTCTTTAGCAGGAGGTGTGCTTTGTCTTATTAGGATGCTTTTCCCATTGGTATGCTCTTCATTAATCTAGAAAAAGTATTAAGCTTCTCTCTGCTCATATTTTCAATTACCTTTTCAATTACAGTTCTCAGTTACCATTAGGGATCCCTAATCGTATATGAGAGGGAATTGTGCTAGGCAGTTTACACACACAGAAGAGATCTTTACCTAAAATACATAATACCAAAATATGCGGCATATCAATACAGACAGTTGGAATAACAAAGAAATAATTAATTAGTGTTGGTCAACACAATAAGCAACGGTCTCTACACATCACTGTTTTAATTATCTGCAAATTGCTTTGAGCTATGTGTTTCAGGGATGATTTTCGGCTAGGGAGAAGTTTTGATGTGGGCTGCTTATTTCCTCCTCTGCATAATCTTTGCATTTATGGTAATGGCTCTTCAGAAAGACTCAAAGCAGAAGTGGGCATTTGGAGGCAAGACTTTTGTGATTTGTAATATTTGAAATATTCCATAACTAGTCAGCTCTGGAGCCAATTTAACCAGGTTGTCTGAAAAATAATTGTGGAAGTGAGTGATTTTTTTTCCCCCTGACATTTTCAGCTAGGCAGTCAGTAGGGAGCTGCCTGGATGCATGTTTGTGCTGTTCCAGCTAAGTCGGTAAATGAAACATAAAACTGGCCCTATGGGATAAGATACAAGTTTGTGGCAGATTTTAGAGCATTTGTGATAGTAAAACTCTGTAGCATGTGGTGGTTCATGTTGTGCTTCTCAGTGAGGTAAAGGGCTTGTCGTTTGCTTTGCAATTGAAAAGCTGGTAATTCACCTTCCCCTGCTCCCCTGCCCTTCATCTAGTAGCTGGGAAATGACTGAGTCCTTTTGGTGTGTTTTTAGGTCATTCATATTCTTCCATGGTAAACCTCAGAGCTGGGATATTGAAATTTTATTTCTGTGTTGCACATACTTTCTAACCCATGGAATTTTACTCACTTGCTGGTTCTAAAAATTAAGCACAGGAGATTTTTGGCAGATTTACAAATATGTGGGTTACTGAGCAGGTTTCATTTTGATAATTCTTTTTTTTTTCTGTTTGTTATTCTGTTTTTATGCTAGTATAAATTCAGATCTTTGGTTTGGGATTTGGTCAATGTTTTGTCAGTGTTATCTGCATCAGCTACCCAGGTTGATTTTGGACCTTGTTTTTTCTACAAGTGGCAAGAGTCCTCATGTGCAACACTTGCAGTCTTTATGGAGGGCTAATAAGGGCAAAATTGCCCTTGTTCTTGATTTCAGAAGCAGGGTGAATTGCTAAGGCTGTGTCTTCCCTCCATGCACCAGCTGTATATTGAAACAAGCTGTCCCAATGGCACTTTGGATGGTAGATTTTGTTTCCTGAGAAGTGTTTGCTCTTTGTGCTGGTTCTGGCCATGGGGGAATAGGAAATCACCGGCACTGCAGTACCTGCTATTTATGAAAAGCCCACTGAAACCTTGTGTTTGTGTATGCACCTTGAACTAGTCCAATGACATACCCTAATCAACATCCTTTTTCTTTCAGACTTATTCCCAGTCTTTTTTTAGACACCTAGCAATTCTCATTAAAGACAATTAGGATAAATTAATGGGATGTAGCCAAGTGACAATGTCCAAATAAGAGAAAAATGGTTGCCCAAAACATAGTGCTGTCCTGAATTTGAGGCGAATGTTTCTTTTTCCAAAGCTGCATTACCTTTCATTCCTGATTCGGTGCTGCATTTCTCTGCTCTTATTTGGAGTAACTGTTTACCTTGCAGCCAGCTGTGAAGCTAGAGCTTCATTAGAAGTAGAAATTATGTATTTGTATGCACTGTCATTCTGAGGATCCATCAAAAGCTACTCAGATGCCTATGTAGTCCATCAGGTTGTAAGAGATCTGTGTTGGGCCACTTGTCCCATCCATGCTTGGAGCTTGCCAGGTCACCATTACATGACAGTTTTCACACTGCTTCCATCCATGTGTGTGTAACAATATGCTGCCTCTCTCTTTTGATCTTTGTCTTTTCTCTCCCCCCTCCCCGTTTTTTTTGTTTCATCACAGCATCTCCTTCTTGATGTTACCTGGCAAGAACTTTCCTCTTCCCTTTCTCTTCAACTTGTTGGAACTTGTTAGAACACTTGTAAGTGTTGCTGGAAAGAAATGTGAAGAGGAAAATGTATACTTGAATAGCAGAAAGAGTCAGATCCAGCCTGAGCACTAGGGCCTTTATAGAGGAGAGAAAGTCAGTGTCTCCCGAAGTTCTCCCATTTCTCATTTTTAAGAATTCTTGTTACCAAACACTCCAGAGACCAAGGGTTCACACCTGTCAAAATGGGCACTAATGGAACTTTTGACAAAAATATGTAGCCTTCCTGGTTGCAGAGATAACAGGAGCTACAGGAACATAAGAATGTGTAGTATTACAGAGATAGTCCAGGTTTCAGCAGGGATAGAGTTGATTTTCTTCCTAGTACCTAGTATAGTACTGTGTTTTGGATATAGTACGAAAATAATGTTGATAACACACTGATGTTGTAGTTGTTGCTGAGCAGTCAAGGACTTTCCAGCTTCTCATACTGACCTGCCAATGAGAAGCTGGGGAGTGCACAAAGGTTGGGAGGGGACACAGCTGGGACAGCTGACCCCAACTGACCAAAGGGTTATGCCATGCCATATGACATCATGCTCAGCATATAAAGCTGGGGGAAGAAAAAGAAAGGAGGGGGTGGTCGGAGTGATGGCGTTTGTCTTCCCAAGTCACCGTTATGCATGATGGAGCCCAGCTTTCCTAGAGAAGGCTGAACACCTGCCTGCCCATGGGAAGTGGTGAAAGAATTCCTTGTTTCACTTTGCTTGCAAACACGGCTTTTGCTTTACCTAGTAAACTGCCTTTATCTCAATCCATAAGTTCTCTAATTTTTTCCATTTCTCTCCCCCATCCCAGCAGGGGAAGTGAGTGAGCAGCTATGTGGTGCTTGGTTACCGTCTGGGGTTAAACCATGACACAGACGTGTAGGTGCCTTGTAGCAATAGCATAGGGAGAAATGGCTTCCCATTACTTGTGTATCATTTCAAAATCTGGTTGCCTTCATTTAACTGTTAAAGGTGATGAAAACTAACCAGGAGCAAGAAGCATGCAGGGTTTGATTTGGGCTTTTAAAAATCTGTCACAAAGCTAAAATTTCATAATATAGTTGCCTGCTTTAAGTTAGATTAGTTTAAACAGGTTCTGACACAGGTACTGGTGGACTCGGTGTCCCCTAAGTATATTTCTCCAAACAATGTAATTTAATAAGTGTAAGGATATAATTGTATTCTTTTAGTGCAACATGAAGATATACTGTAGCATATTGTTTCTTATTTCCATAGAGAACTGAGATGCTTTTACAATGGCTGGCAACGAGTTGCATTGAATACAATTGTAAAAACAACTTACAGTGGGCTTGCCAGCATCATGCTGCATTTCCAGAAGGTGGTATTACAAAAGGAAGACTAATTAAAGTATGAGGAAAAATGGAAGAGGAAATTGGACTCAAATCATGTAGAGTTCTTAGCCTGGAGCATCTGTCAATGTTGCATATTCAGGTGTTTTATATAGTAGTGAAATTCAAAGTGTCAGCTCCTGTGGAAAATATAGTAAGCATCTTCTGCATTTCTTACTCAGCCTGTGTTATGCTGCTAGAGGTAAAAAGCAGTGTTCTTTCCCACCATGGCTGTGTGAAGAAGGTACATGTCACTGCTACATGACACCTAGCAGTCTTTGGCTATGCAAAAAATGCTAATGTAGCTGCTTGTCATCAAATTCCACTGCAGTGAAGAAGCAAGTGCTTGTATACAGGATAGAAAAGTGTGGTACTGAACTGTAGAATAGTACTGAACTACAGAAAGCTGAGGTTGGAAGGCAGCTCTGGAGATCACTTAGTCCAGGCCCTTTGCTAAAAGCAGGGGCAGTGAGAGCAAGTTGCTCAGGGCAACCCATTGTATTTTGAATATTCCCCACAGCCCTTCTGGACAACCTCTTCCAATGAGTGGCCACCCTCACAGTAAAAAAGTTTTTTCTTATGTTTAAACAAAATTTCCTCTGTCTCAGTTTGAATCATCAGCCCGGAGCAACATCAGCAGGCCCTGTTGGTCCCCAGTCCATGATTTTCCCTCTCAATTGCATAATTTTAATAATTTTAATAAGCTTCTTCCTGTTTTGTTATGGTATTTGATCACACAGCACCATTCCCCCTCCCAGATCCACTGGCTTTCCTGTCTCATCCACAAGCATCCACAGATGATGCAACCTGATTTTCAGGAGCTGCTAATGGACCCTTGCCTGTGTCAGGAACGGCACAGAGTTATCACTGCTGCCAAGCACCATTGCCTGGAAACCGTGATGGAAATGCTGATATTGAGTTAACATTGTTATTTGCACTTTTACCTTTCAAGAAATTGAGGTTAGGATGTTGTTCTAGCAAGGAAATAGCACACTGGGGTTTGTCTTAGTGCACATGGTTATTTAGAAGCATAATGAGAGGGAATGTGTCCTTAAAGACATGACTAAAGACAGCCAGTGGCCAGAAAGAGGAGATAAAAAAGAAATGAGGCACAGTCATGTGTAAGGACACACACAAACAAACATTTGACTGTGCTTGAAATCAAATCTAGATTTGATTTTTGCAGGCCAAGTGTGGCATTTATCACAAGCATGAACCTTCCCTTTGTAAATACTGAAGTTCTTGTTTAAACGTATTTAGCTTAGAGTAACCCATGTATCTGTGTTCTTTGTCAAAATCAGAGTTTCACTCTTTGGGATCATTTAGCATACACCATACTGGCTTAGTGCCAGCTTGGGATTTCTCTATCGAGGGGGTGTAAGTGCACCCTAAACAGTTACTGGACCAGAGCCATCAAAACTCTTATTTTTGTTGTCTTCTACGTTACTTTCTGACCACACTCAGTCAGGTTTTTTTTCCTGTCATTTAGATACAGCAGATAAAAACTGGACTAGTTATTAAAAAGAAAAGAATAATAATTAATGTATGAATGACAATCTGAATGTTTTTCTAGCTCATTTTTTGTGCACACATAGTTATATTCAAATCCCAATAGTGGGCCTTTTACCCTGACCAATGGGTTGCAGGAAAGATCTTGGCCTTCCAAGTTCAGCTGGTATAGTGATGAGAATGATCTGGAAATTGTTGAGACATCTGTCTGAACTGTTAAAATCCAAAGAGGGAAGCTAAAAAAAATAAACCTGTCCCATGGCAACTCCTGACTCAGAGGCACCAGTTGTGGTAGAATGGGAAAAGCCATCTGACTCACTGAGTCAAATGTCAAAGCACTTGTGAAGGCTGAAGTTATTAAGGCAGTTTCTACTAGATGTATGCTGTTTTGACAATGCCAACAATTAGTTTCCTCATTTGATGGCTGCAGTACATTATCATGGTGTATTTTATTTAGTTTTAAAATAAATAAAATTTATTTATCCAAGCTGGATGGGGAACTGGAACATTTGGTAATTGGTGTGTGCTACATTCTAGAGCAGTAGATGTCCACTGTCTGCCTCATGTTTGCTGGCACCACATATTTGTTGATTAATAGTTTCAGAAAAAAATCTTGTATCTGTAATTTCTAAAAGATTCATGCAAAGTTGACCAGGTGACTCCTGGCTGCCACCATAACAGCATCAGGATGAAGCACCGATGACAAAGCATTCTTTCTATTACTGCTTCACTCTTCCATCAGCTGGTCTGGGGTAGGCTTTTTGAATGGCACACTGCTGTCAGCTGAAAGGATTATGAGATTCAAAATAGTTTTCCACTACTGTCAAGTCCAAATGGCTCCTTTGTTGTGATGCTAATATTGTTGATTGTCTAGAGACACAAACGTGGCAGTGCTTGACCATGCCTCACATCTGATCTGTCTCCTATGAGGACAGGCTGAGAGAGTTGTTTGGGCAGTGTTATTCAGCCTGGAGAAGAGAAGGTTCTGGGGAGACCTTATTGCAGCCTTTCAGTACTTAAAGGGGCCTATAAGAAAGATGGACACAGACTTTTTAGCAGGGCCTGTTATGATAGGACAAGGAGTAGTGGTTTAAAACTAAAAGAAGGGAGAATTAGGCTAGACATGAGGAAGAAATTTTTTACACTGAGGGTGGTAAAACACTGTCCCAGGTTGCTCAGAGAGGTGGTAGATGCTCCATCCCTGGAGACATTCAAGCCCAGGCTGGACGGGGCTCTGAGCAACCTGATCTAGTTGAAGATGTCCCTGCTCATTGCAGGGGGTTGGACTGGATGACCTTTGAAAGTCCCTTGCAACCCAAACTATTCTATGATTCCGTGATTCTACGATCACGTATTTTCTCAAGTGTAGATGCTTTGTTATTGCTTCTTCCTTCCCACTGGCTGGGTTTCCCTACTATTTCTTTGTGATACCAAGAAGGTTTGTGCAAAAGTGCAAACTGATTAAAAGAAGAGGTCTTCCTGAAAATTATCATTTTTATCTGGATCAGTTCTCTGACAGCCACCAGAAGGCATAATCCTGGTTACTTCTTGTCTGAGGCCTTTTTAGTCTGTTCAACATGCTACTTCAGCTTGCACCTAGACCTGACACATGGGAAGCACTGGAAATGCTTAGCTGGGAATAGAAGGGGGAAGGCTGCCAGCAGTGAAGTCTTAAATCATCTTAAGCCCATCATAAAATCACACTCTTTAACTAGAGTACATTGTGTGAGGTATGGAGCTCATTGGTGGAGCAAATTTGTCAGCTGCTCAAATATACAGTGTTTCTTGGGTTTTTTTAAGGCAATGCTCTTTCTACCCTTTTATAAAAGCCGTATTTTTGAGAGTCTCAGATTTACATGTGAGTCAGATTTTGAGAAAATACAATGCTTGCACTCAAAGGGCTTTGAACAGTATGGTGTTCGATGCAGTTTGAATGCTGACATGCCTTGTACAGCTTTTGGTTTACTGGTGATTGCTGATAAGAGTTTTACTGAATTACTACTACAATTACAACTCTGTACAGAATCTGATATTAATACCAAAGATTTGTGACTGAGTTTTTGTGAAGTACAGCAATCCATATATTTCCTTAGGAAATGATTGGGAAGGACATGTAACTTTGCAAAGCTTAACTCTTCTAAAAGTGGGCATATGCAACCTCTTTGTTCCAGTTTCAGGCACTCTTCCCTATACCCTTCCCCCCCCCAAAAAAAAAAGAGATTACTTTTTTTTTTAATTCTACATACAATATAAAGTAACAATAAAACAAATTAATGTAATAGTTGAACACTAATAATTAATGCACCTTCCCTTTATTTCTCCACTGGACCGTATGTTGCAGCAATATAGGCTGTGACATAAAGTCCCATGTCTTGCCCTGATGGCAACAGCATCACCAAACTCACTGGGGCAAACCCTGCAAGCAGCAGCTCACCGTTGTGCTTCCGTTCCCCACACAGGGTTTTCTGATTGCTGTTTCTTCTTGTGTGCTCCTGAAAGACACAGAATGACAATTGCCATCTGTTTTCCACAGATCAGGAATACTTTTCAGGACATAAAAAAAAAATCCTTACTGTTTCTCTTATGGCTGTTTGGGTATTGAGTCTCCTGTGAGAATTAATCTCTGTGTGATGAAGTCACTTGAGCTCCTAGATGCGCAAATCGAGATAGATTGTGGCTTTTGAGTGAAGACAGCTAAGACAGTGAAGACAGTTTAAAGGTGCCAAATCATGTGAATCTGTTTTGGGGCATGGACATGTGCAGACTGAGACACCAAGACATCTCTAAAATTGTGGTGACCTGTGTGGAAGGAAAAAAGGGAAATAACAACAGTTGACACCCAGGAGAATATCCAGGAAGGTGTATGAGTACGCCAGCATTTTGGGGTTCTTACTTTCCAGCAAGTTAGTAGCTAAATCTGTGGTTGAGGACAGTATTGAAGTAAGAGTTTGGTGCTCTCCAGAGGATAAGTAGACAAGGATATTTTTTTAAAATTGAAATTCTGATTTTTTCTAGCACTGCTGTTGCCAATGTAACACATGGTGTCAGCAGCATATTTTGAGGGAGGAGAACACCAGGTTGCAAGAACACCGTGCAGCAAGAGCATGGAGAAGACCACAGCATTGGTGGAAAAATACTTACCTTGAGGGGCGTTTGTGAGGAATCACCAAGCAGTTCGCTTGCTTGTAACTATGGTGTGAAAGTACCTACTGTGCATTCCTACAGTTTGTCTGCATGAAGACATGTGCCAAGAGAGGTTTAGGTTGGACATCAGGAAAAGTTTCTTCACCTAGAGGGTGGTGGAGCACTGGAACAGGCTCCCCAGGAAGACATCACGGCCCCACACCTGGTAGTGTTCAAGAAGAGACTGGACAATGCCCTTAGACACACTGTGTGAATTTTAAGGTTGTCTTATGCAGGAACAGGAGTTGGACTCAATGATCCTTGTGGTTCTCTTCCAACTCAGGACATTCTGTGATTCTATGATTCTATTATCTTCATTAGAGAACATTTGTGTTGGGTTTGCATGGCAAGGTTTTGTTAGCGGGGGGGGGGGCACAGGGGTGGCTTCTATGAGAAGCTGCTAGAATCTTTCCCTGTGTCAAATAGAGCCAACGCCAAACAGCTCCAAGATGGACCCATTGCTGGCCAAAGCCGAGCCCATCAGCAACAGTGGTAGCACCTCTGGTATAAGGTATTAAAGAAGGGGAAAAAGTTGCTGTGCAACAGGAACAACAGCCAGAGAGAAGAGTGAGAATACATGAGAGAAACGACTCTGTAGACACACAGGCCAGTGAAGAAGGAGGTGCTCCAGGAACTGGAGCAGAGATTCCCTTGCAGCCCATGGTGAGGCAGGCTCTTCCCTTTCAGCCTATGAAAGTCCATGTTGAAGCAAAGATCCACCTGCAGCCCATGGAGGACTCCACTCCAGGGCAGGTGGATGCCCAAAGGAGGCTCTGACCCTGTGGGAAGCCTGTGCTGGAACAGGCCCCTGGCAGGACCTATGGCCCCATGGAGAGAGGAGCCCACACTGTAGCAGGTTTGATGGCAGGACTTGTGACCCCATGGGGAACACACTCTGTAGCAGTCTGTTCCTGAAGGACTGCACCCCATGGAAGAGATTCACGCTTAAGCAGTCCATGAAGAACTTCAGCCCATGGGAAGGACTCACATTGGAGAAGTTCATAGAGAACTGCTTCCCATGGGAGGGACCCCACACTGGAGCATGAGAAGAGTGTGAGGAGTCCTCCCCTGAGGAGGAAGGAGTGGTAGAGACAATGTGAGATGAACTGACCACAAAACATGTTCCCCGTCATCCTGCACTGCTCACGGGCAGTAGGTAGAGAATTTGGGAGTGAAGTTGAGCCTGGAAAGAAGGGAGGACTGGAGGGAAGATGTTTAAAGTTTACTTTTTATTTCTCATTACCCTACTCTGATTTGATTGGTAATAAATTAAATTAATTTTCACCAAGTCCAGTCTGTTTTACCCATTACAGTAATCGGTGAATGATCTCCCTGTCCTTATCTTGGCCCATGAGCCTTTTATTATATTTTCTCTCACCTGTCCAGCTGAGGAGGGGAGTGACAGAGCAGCTTGGAGGGGCACCTGGCATCCAGCCATGGTCAACCCACCACAGCATCCAACTGCAGCTCCACAGGAAGACACTGCTTTGAAGGGAGTGTGAAAGAGGTTTCTCATCTTGTCACTGTGCTATGCAGAATATCCCCTTTCTTATGGCTTCTGAACAACCTTTGTGAGTTTGAGGTGGTGTGCAGAGCAGGGCATGCTGAGAAGCACATTATCCTGCAGCCCTGCATTTGTCGGATGCTATTAAACAGTGGGGAAAGAGAATGGAAGATCTGGTGAATCTGTCACATCCTGCTTGTTCAAAAGATTATTGATGCTGCATAATTCATCAAAGCATGACCTAGCAGTGGGCTCTGCTGCCAGAGGTGTCCAGTAACCGCTTCTGTTGCAGCTGCCCATAAACTGATGCTTCTTGTTTGTGAAAACAGCCTCTGTCTTTGTGTCTGCCCATGAGCCTTTTGATATGCCTAAAAGGGTCAGTCTTGCCTTGGACTCATACAATATGAAGGTCCTGTTCAGTAAGAAATGCTGACATTTCAGCATTTCTTTGTGTTTTGAAATAGGACTGAAAGACGAAAACACTGACATTTTCTGCGCAACAGAAATCTCTTGAGGTTTCAATTAGGAAACATTATAGTGGTTTTTTCTGACATTATTTATGCAGTGATTTTTTTTTACATTCCCACAGTTGAAATATTTTGATTTGTTAACAATGAGCAAATATACTAATCTGTTGTGTTCAGGTTTGAATTATTTCATTACTTCCTGATGACAGCAATTATTTCCTGATAATGAAGTACTGCTCAATGGGAGCTGCAGTTCAGAAGCTTGGTATGTTCATTCTCATCCTCCCTCATTGCCCGATTTACATCTTCTGTAGTGCATCACACAGTTTGGTCAGAATGAAATGTGAGATCTTACTGCCTGATGTACCAATAAAAGAATCTAGTCTGTAATGTGTAAGAAAGGTTCAGGCTTTGGTTCCCAACAAGCAGCACAACACGACAGGAAAATATAATTTCATGTTCCAGTGTTCAGATTCTCAATGCAACATTGCAGGACAGCTCAAAAAATATTTTTGTCAAATATTTATAGGTTGAATACTTGCTCTGAGTTTCCTGGATAGAAGATTTATAATGTAGGTGCCTAGAAAATTGAAACTACCTGCCACAGTTTGTAAATGTACTTTCCCATGCACAAACTGGGGCTGGGATCCAGCCTGCCTAAAATCTCTCTTTGCCATAGACTCCATCCTAGCTCATGTAGTTACCGGGTTTGCCTAACCCTGTAGGTAATCCTCATTAAATATCTCCTGGTGAGACTGACTGACTGTCTGTAGGTCCATACCTTGATTCACCAACAGAGGGTTAGGAGAGATGTTTCAAGGGAGACACGTGCTCACCTCTTTCCTAAGCTCTTCTATGGGCTGGGTTTAGGGAGGTGGTGGATTTCCAGCCACATCCACTGGAGAAGCCTGGAAAATAAGGTGCCATCAAGACTGCCAAATGTGGTGATTTGTGAAACAGAGAAGTGGTTGGAGAATTACCCTGAGAAGGGACAGATCTTAGTGCACAGGAGCTCTAGAGGAATGCACCCTAGGCCTCTCTCAGTGTAAAAGAGGGACCAGACTGCCAGGTCATGGCCAGGTAACCCAGTAACTATTCTACTGAAGCCAAGTGTGCAAAAGTCCTGTGGCCAAAAGGCAAATGCAAGAGGGACACTTCTCTAACCTAGGGTTATTCAGCTGCCATGGGAGAAAACTCTGCTCATTTCTTCTAGGGATGTTTTGCCTCTTGTGTAGTTTAATGTAAAATGCATACATACTCCAGGGAGAAGGGGTTGTAGCTCCAGTTCCCTGTACCTCCAGCTGAGCCAAGCTTCTTCCCAGCTGCTGGGGTTGCTGACCTGAAGTTACACCCATTCATGCCTGCTTTGGCCAGGAGCCCTGCCTTCCTGGCCAGCTGCAGCAAGGGTGGAGTTACCAGGTACCCGAGTCTTCATGGCTCCTCTGAGGCTGCCCCCCACCCTCTGTCCCAAGGGAGCAGAGCACTTAGAGTCATAGAATTAGAGAATGTCCTTAGTTGGAAGGGACCCACAAGGATCATTGAGTCCAACTCCTGTCCATGCACAGGACAACCCCACAGTTCACACCATGTGTCTGAGGGTGTTGTCCAGTCTCTTCTTGAACACTGTCAGGCTTGGGGCCGTGACACCTCCCTGGGAGCCTGTTCCAGTGCTCCACCACCCTCTGGGGGAAGAACCTTTTCCTAATGTCCAACCTGAACCTCCCCTGGCACATCTTCCTGCCATTGCCTCGGGTTCTGTCATTGGTCACCAGAGAGAAGAGATCAGCACCTGCCCCTCCTCCTCCCTTTGTGAGGAAGCTGTAGACTTAACCCATTGAGTTCCACTCCGCCCATGGATGTTTGTGTCACTAGATGACCACTGTTGTCATAGCCATCCCACGAGGTATCTCTGGCCGGGGGAGGGGCTGGACAGCTCAGGATACCAGCAGGGTTGTCTTCTGCAGGTTCCCTACAGTGTGAGGGGTGTGGGAGAAATTAGGAAGGCAGGATCACCCTCCACAAGTTTTCCAGCGAACGTAGGCAACTGGGCTAGACAGGCAGGTACCTGTCCCCTCTGTCCCCAAGATGAGGCAGCCTGAATTTCAGTGAAGTCATATCAAAATGAGGCAGCTGGCACTGAGAGATGTGACAGCACCCACTGCTTTCTGTCAGATTGTCTTTCTGATGAAGATTCTGGTTTCTGGGCAGGGAAAGGAAGGCAGAAGGAACCACAAAATAAAATCAGCCACAAAATAAAAAATAATATGTAGAGAAGGACCCATCCAAAGCTCAATCATAAAATATCAAGCCACCTTCAGATCCCAGCTTCAGGACATCAAGTGTGACAGTGCTTCAGCATTTTGGCTGACTGTTTGCTTTAACCTCTCATGGGTGTTTAATACTACCTAACAGAGGAGTAAAAAGTTTAGAATTGTAAAATGCTCTTTCAATCCTGGTAGTAATTACCTCTTAGCAATGTTAGTGCTTTGCCAACTCAAAGAGAACTAATCCCCTTCTGTCATAGGAAAGAAAAAAAAAATGCAGTAGCTGTGAGAACTGTGCAGCTTATTTTCAAATAGATGCCTCAGCATTTTGATATTTTCTGTGAGATTAACTAGTAACACAGGAAGGCTAATACATATGCAGAGCTTTCATTTGCCTCTGTGACCATTTGCCGGGGGCAAAGTGAACTGTGACAGGAGAAATGGTGTCATGTCCCCCCGCTTCCTTGTCAGTCGAAGCAAAAATACTTGTTAGTAATATAGAAATGATTTGCAACTTATCATCAGTTCAGATGAAGTTTCTCTTAGTTCCTTGCCTCATACTTCTGCGTTTCTTATGCTTTTCTTTTTTCTGACTAAAATAGAAAGAGCTGCCATTTTACAAGCACAGAAGCCACATAATGAAAGGTGTAAAAGTGTTGCAGTAAAAGCATCTTTGCTACCATGCAATAGATACAGAAGGTCTTTCTGTACTGATTTGTTACACTTTTCCCCCTTCAGCATAGTTGCTTCCTGCTCAAAAAAAAGATGATTTGCTCTGCTGTATGTATAACCCTAGCTCCTAATGATGGCTTTGTGCCATGCTTTGGAGCTCTTTGGAGGCTGGTTCTGTGAGCATCTGCTGCTGATGGGCACAGGCAGCGATGGCTGCAGAATACTAATGCTGAAACTGGCTCCCACAAGGCTCCACTTCTGAAAAATGCTTTAGCCATTCAGTGTCTGTGCACCATGCTGAGCAACAGGAGGGCAGAAAAGCCGTGCTCGGGGATTTTTTTTTTCCAGTGCAGAGCAAGAAGCCAAGAGAGACAATGACTCTTTGCTTCACATTGTTGTGCCCAGGCTTCTTTCAGAGCTGCAGTCATTTATACAGATAAATATCAAGCTTGTCACTTATTGCAGGCCTTGATAGCATTTTTGTAACAAAGGAAATGGAGGGAGAAAAGAGCTGAATGTCTTCTATTCCAGTCTTCGAAAATGAATCACTAGGTAGCTATAGTGATTACTTTCTTTCTGATTTTCTTATATCACTGTTCTCTGAAATTTTTTTTCCTTGCTGTCCTGTGTGAAGGACCACAAGAGGACCTCCCCCCACAACCCATTTGTCTTTTTCCATACTGTGACTGTATCTCAAATAATTACCTACCAGTAACAATTGCCACAGCAAAGCCTGTTGTCATGTACTGACATATACTGCTTCAGCTTTTTTCATCCATTAACCAAAGTCACTTTGCATTACCCATTTCCTTCATAGATGCAAGAACTCTGCTGTAATTGTATTTTTGATTATTTACTTGATTTCTTTATATTCCTGTAGGCAAAATGCATGCTTGCTCTTTGCTCTGCATACCCTATCTTTCTGCAGCTTCTAAATTGGGGCTGATGGTATATTTACCAGTCACCTCTGGAAAGCTATGCAGTTGCATCTAGCTTTTCTCTGTGTATTGCAGCTATTCTGTATTCAAGGACAACTAAAATACACTACTTGTATAATACTTCTTTTCCATTAAAACAATTGCTGAAGTATCACAGGAATGTTGTTCTGATGCCAGGAGGGTGGAGGGAGAGGTTCGTACTGATTGCCAATAGGAGGGGAAACAGCCTGTGAGACAATCCCCCTATTAAATGTGGTCTGCACAATGAAAAGCTTGGGAAGCTTTTCTAAGGCTTCACACATTTAGGCTTTGTGCCCAGGCTCAGGGTCTCAGACAGGGAGGTGGTTTCAGAAAACAACACGGGGAGCCATTTCAGGAAAATGTCCAGATTGCCTGCATAATTTATTAAATTGTCTTGGATCTGCATTTGCATACACCTTTATTGGCTTGCAACTCCAGCTGGACAGAAGTGACAATTCCTCCCTTGCCGTTCAACCAGCCATTACTCTGCTTCTGAGCTATCAAAGATGTTTCAGGGGCAACAACAGATAGAGCCCCTGTGAACATTCACGTGGATAACTAGAGGTTTCTTTTTTCCCCTAAGTGTAATTTTTTGTGCTTCTTACTTTTACCAGTCTTCCCTAATCTTATAAAAACCTTGAGGCAGTAGTATTATAGTCTTGATGGTCTGAAGATATAAACAGTGCCGGATTTGTAGGGACAAGTAATATCTTTTCCTGAAGAAGGACTTGTGTGCCTGAAGGCTTGTCTGTTTTTTTTTTTTTTCCCAACTGTATTGGTTGGTCTAATAAAAGATATTACCTTTCCCTACAAACTTTGCCTTACTTATTAAAACAGTTGCCTCCAGGACACAGAACACTCTTAACTGGGTGAAAAGCTCCAACGTCAAGGTGATAGAGTGGATTTCAGTGGTGTGATTTCCATGCCCCAAGCCAACTGGCACAAATTAAAACAAGGTGGGATGAACACTGAGCACTGTCACACTGAACACTGTACCCTGCTAATTCTGCACATCATCGGTGTCCCTTTCACACCCACTCTATGTCAGTATTTTTGCCTTACCTACCTCTCAGCTATATGGGGCAGCTCTTTTCTCAGACAGAAATACACATCGGGTAATGTCTTTTGGATGCTACCTCAGTAGAAACAGCAAGTCTCACAGTATGCTTGACGAAACTTCTCTGTCTTCTGATTATTTTTTTGGTTGCTATATCTCTGTGCATTAGTTTATTGCAGGTGAGCTTGACAGAGATGAAAAAAAAAGAGCCTACTGTGTGACTGAGTAGACTGTGTCTCCTTTAAGGATCATAGAATCCTAGAATCATTTTATTTGGAAGAGACCCTCAAGACCATCGAATCCAACCATTAACCTGACACTGACACTAAACCGTGTCCCTAAGAACCTCATCTATGCATCTTTTAAATACCTCCAGGGATGGTGACTCAACCACTTCCCTGGGCAGCCTGTTCCAATGCCTGACAACCCTTTCTATGAAAATTTTTTTCTTAATATCCAATCTAAACCTCCCCTGGCACAACTTGAGAGTATTTCCTTTCATCCTGTTGCTTGCTGTTTGGGAGAAGAGATTACCTACATGTTGTCAGCTTGATTACAAATCTTAAAGGATATTTTTCTTTTTATACTCTCAGGTGAACTTTCTGTGGAAGGCATACAAGACCCATTCCTTGTTAGTGTACATATTATCACAGACCCAGGTGAATCCAAGACTCTTCAGCAAGCCATCGATAAGCTTCTAGCCTGGATCCATCCAGACCTCCAGCTGTTTCGAGTCTCAGAAAGACGAGTGCCCAAGAAGCGCAGGAAGCCGTGTAAGGCTGGTGTTTCTCAGCCAGCCCTTGCTGTCATTCTGTTTCTGCAGGAGGAATATGGAGAAGAACCAATCTTGCAGCTCCACGAAACCTTTCAGCGGCCACCTTGGCGTTACCACCACACAGAAAAAGTGCATGGGAAGTTCCTCCCTTACATGCCATGCAGCCAGGACTTCTACACTTTGGCTCCAGAGACTCCCCTGTGGGCCATTCGCCCAGTGCACTACGGGAAAGAAATTATCCGCTTCACTATATACTGCAGGAGTGAAAACTTTGTTGACATTTTGAAATTGTACGAGTTAATACTGAAAAGACCCGTGTGTCAGAAAAAAGTGGACTTTTGTGTTTTTCCTGTCTATTCTAACATGGAAATAGACATTCAGTTTTCTTTAAAAAAACTTCCGAAGGGCCAGGTGCCAGTACCGACAGAGTCAGCGGTGCTGGAGTTCAGAGTAAAAGATGTGGGGCAGCTTGTGCCTCTCTTGCCCAACCCTTGCAGCCCTATCAGTGAAGGCAGGTGGCAGACAGAAGACCATGATGGAAATAGAATCCTTTTGCAGGTAAGTACAGTACACAGGTAAACAGAAGCACATTTCTTTGTTTGGTGCAAGAAGCTTAGCCTGCAATGGCAGCCAGAAAAGCAGAGGGTTTTTTTGCTCTGTCCTAGGAGAAAGAGCCAGGACGGTACCACTAAAGAAAGAACTTGAAACCCCTTGCTGTGTGTGACTAAACAGTAAGGCAGCGGATGATACTATCCCGATATCAGTCAGCCTTAGTTTATGCAAAGAGTGATGTGAGATGAGGTAGCTGTTTAAAAGAATGAGGAGGGAAGGAATTATGAGCCCGAGTGGAGAAATGATGGCTGATGGGTGTAGTTTTATAAGAAATACAGGCACAGAACTGATAGGGGGTTATAAAACAGCTTGCAGTTATGAGATTTTTATGGAAGACAAGCAGAATTCCTGATCGCACTCATTATTTTCTAGCATCATAGAGTAACAAGCTGCATCTTCTTTTGCACAGTGGTTGTCAGGATGAGGAGAGAGATGGTGAAGGAAAATAAATGCACCCTGAAGTGCATTTCTCTAAGAGAGACATTCCCACAGACTCTTTTTCAACTAATCTCAAGTGGTTGTAACCAAGTCCTGAAAGAGAATTTATTCATTAGGACATCTGTAGGCACCATATCTGGGCAATGTATCAGCATGCTCTGCTTCATGATGCCACATCCAAGGGAGATAAAGGGAATAACAAGCAGCAAGCTTTTAATAGCTCCCTGCCCTGCAGAGAGGGTATCTGTGGCAATCCAGACCCCAGTTAACATGCATTCCTGCACTGCAGAGTTATTTATTGCTGCTTAGCATTTGGATCAAGGAGCACAGACTCTCACCTTTGGAAAAATGTTGTTCAGATTTTGAAGTAGGATTTTTCAGAGTGAATTGCGTTCATGAAGCTTGTCAAATTGTCTGACCTTGTTTCTGTGGAAGAGACATTGTAGATACCATCCTTCCACTGTACGGACCTCCTAGCATGCAGAGAGGTGCAGACACCCTCCCTGTAGCATAGCACCCCTGGGTGCATAGCTCCTGGGGCTAAAAATCCAGATACTCGGGGCATCTGTGCTCTGGTGAGTCACATCCAGCTGGTGGTGACACCTTTCAGTGCCTGCTGGCAGACGCTGCCCACAGAGACACCCTATGCCAGGGCCGAACAGCACATGTGTAGGGTTCAGGAGGCAATTCAGCTTTTGCCAGTCTGCTAAGACAATCACCAGTTTGTCAGGGTTACTGTTTTCACTGGAGGCGTATCTGTGTTGGGCTGAGATAACTTGTAAACTTAAGCTACCATGAGCCATCACAAAACTTTTACACAACAACCACATGCACCTTCGTCCCCTTTTTCCTATTCTTTTTCAGGAGATTTCTGCTATGCGATATAATCTTGGTTTATGTGATCTTGCACTGGTTTCAAGTAAATTGAAAGGAAGGGGAAAAAAAACAACAGAGCTTCTAAATAAGGGTTTCAATTTCACAAAAGCAAACTTTCAGAAATAACAGGCATCAGGCAGTACAGAGGTAAAGTGAGACTTGCCAAACAGCAGGCTGAGGTAAACCCTGCAAAGAAAATTAAAACAAGATTTTAACCATATGCTCCAAAAGAGAAGGGTGAAAGCCTGCTAAGCATGGCCTCCAAGTGCAATTAATTTTCATTTCTATTTTCAGTGAGGACAATGATGCTGAACAGGAGGGTAAAATGGCAAATGGGAATGAAATTATAGAAATGGATATCACATTACAAGTATGGTGAAGCAAAATGAGTTTAATATACATAAAATGAGCAGAAAACAGAGACTTTGGGTCTAACTTACATGACTGTAAAGTCATGAAGTCTAGGTCCCAATATGCAGGTTTTTAACAATTCTGTGCAGTCAGAAGTGGAGCTCTATGACTAAACCCAAGGGAAAATGTCCTGTTTGTATTCAGATGACTACAAGCCACCGGTACAACACGGCCATGGAAAGAGAAGTGCAGTCTCCAGTGTGTACCAGAGTTAGTGTCCCCTAAGTCTTCTTCTCTGGAGACATTCAAAACCCACCTAGACACAGTACTGTGCAATCTACTCTAGGTGTACCTGCTTTAGCATGTGGGTTGGACTAAATGATCTCCAGCGGTCCCTTCCAACTCTAACCATTCTGTGATTCTGTAAGGAGTGTGGGAAGTGCTTGTGCCATTGCACAAGGTCCCATGGGCCCCACCTGTGTTCAGCCCTGGGCTCCTGAAAGGTGGCTACAGGGAGGTGCAGGTATGGGTAAGGGCTCTTACTCCATACAGAGGAGAGGAGATACTGTCTTACAAATGGAAACTGGAAGAGCAGGTTCACCTGAGCCTGGCCAGAATACGTCTGAAGGCAGCTCCAAAAATATACCAGAGAGTGAATGGCAGGAATGGGAAAAGGCTGTTTCACTGGATGACTCTCCTAGCACAAGAACAAAACAATGTCAATAAATAGGTTTAAGTTGGCAGTTTTCAATATTGATGGCCAACTACATAACAACCACCCAGCAGGTGCAAACAGATTTCTACCCTAATTCAAGACAGGATGGTCAGTTAAGGAAAAGAGATTGTATGAGGGAGGACAAGTTATAGGAAACACAGGATTGGGTGATCCATGGACTCCTCATGTTCTTTTAACTCATTCTGAGTTCAAAGAAAAATATCTACCTTTTAAAGTAACAGGGATACTTTTTGATTTCTCTTGGAGTGCTGCTGTTACAGTATTATCAATGCCACAGGATTGGTAATAACTTTCACTTCTTCCCAGTTATGTGAACCCAAACAATTACATAGTGCAATTTTTCAGTCTGCACATCAGTTGGTACTAAGTAATCAATATATTTTTATTTACTTCATATTGATACTGTACCTTTTTACAGGCTAAAATTACCAGTTATACCCAAAATGACAAATTGACATCCCTATTAATAACAAGCACTATTTAGTGTTTGAAGTTTGAATAAACCTCCATGATTAGACTAATAAGATGTGACCTCTGTGTTTTTCTTGGTGTGCTTACAGGGACTTGGATACTTGCCAGCCACATTGATCCATGCTCTTAACCCATTTTACAAATGCAGTTACCAAAGGGCTTAAATAAAGTCAGTGCAAGAGAAAACAAAACAAAACAAAACAAAACCAAAAACATTATTCATGGGCAGCATGTTTAATACCACAGAAACTATTCCTTCATTTGTAAGGAAACCCTTCAGAATTATTTTGTCGCAGTTGCTTTTCCACATCGGCGAGTTAGCTCCAAGGGTACACCTAAATAGCAACTGACTCAAAGGATAAGCTTCAGTTGGCTTTAGCAGGAGCGTGGATTAGAAGCATGTTTGCATCCTGTGGGAAGACACCCATGCTGCTTCCCCAGTGCTAAACCCAGAAGGAGGAGTTCTGAGGAGCTCTTGGCAGAGTAGTGAGAAGAATATGTAAATAATGTAGCTAAGAATATAGCATATATTGGTATACTGAACATACTGCCAGTTTTATAGGTCTTGTCCAAATTCCTGTCTGCCTCTGGGCATAATCTCTGCAGAGACAGCTGAAGTGCTAATGAACTTGCATGGCTGGCAGTGACACGTGGGAAGCAGGAAAGGTTAATAACTGATGGGCTGGCTTGGCCATGCATGTTTGGGAACCACAGATAGTGAGCAAAGAGAAGAAAGTGCACAGATGGCTTATTTAAATTGCAAGAATGTCTTCGGATAGGATAGAAGGGTACATTAAACTTAGCATTTTGGCAGAATTTCCTATCTGCTCTGCATGAGGGGGGACATGCAGACACTCTTGTGAGGAAGGTGGGTGACAGCAAATGAGTATCTCAGCCGGGTAGTGACTCAGCACTTAAATGTAAGATTTGCTGTTTTAACATGCCAAAGAGTACCCAAGACACCCTGAAGAGTTCTCCTGGCAGATTAGACTCAGGACCTACAGGAGGGCTGTGCCCCTCTGGAATGCCAGGCAGACACCCTAAGAGATGCCAAAATGGACCATACACCTATGTTCAGGCACCAGATTCACCTTGTAATAATTAATTTCTCGCTGAAATTCCTCCCCCTCCACCATCTCTAGCACCAAGAAAGAAACAGATAACATTGCCAAAGAGCCAAGATAAATAAAAATCCCAAGAAATGTGTGGTTTATGACCAGTGTTTGCTAATCTTGCCTGAAACAAAGTAGTGAGATCTGGCATTTTAAGGCTCTTATGGCAATTATTGTGCTAATGACTCTATACTGTTTATGGGTGGCTATTTTCTGCCTAGTGCTGCTTTACAGAACATTTCTGAAATAATAGTGCAGATGTTAACTGATCACAGCTTTTAGTTAGAGATATTTTTCAGACTATTTGCTGAGGTAATCAGACAGGCTTCTTCTTACCTACAGCGTGCAACCACAATCTTGAGTTCAGAAGCAGAATAATCATATTTAGGAAGCATGGTTTATTACCTGCATCTTCAGTTGTGAGAAAAGATTGCCTGTAGACCCAGCTGTTAAGTCTTGTTAACCTGCTGCTGTGCCACCTTGGAGATTCCTCCATCGCTTGGTATACAAAATATGTACTCTAGCTCTATGGTCAGGCAGTACTCATTCCCTAATGTTTTCATGAGGTCAGCTGCAGTCATTTACATACAGGATCACTATGTTACTGTTGAATATGTCCTTGGAGTTGCCAGAAGTCAATCTGGGAGCGCAGATGTCTGCCAGCTGCATGCATAAAGGCATTCTGTGCCAGGCATTTGCAGCACAAAGTACCTGGTGATGGGAAGCAGCATGAAGGTTACATGTCTACACAGACACAGGCAAATATGTTATATAGAAACAAAAAAAAAAAATCATTAAAAGCTTGTAGCTGAAAATCTCTTTTTGTATTCAGTGTAGTATATACAGGTGTCTGTGAGACTCCTGAACTCATCTCTTCATCTCCTTTTGTCTGGGGCCAAGAGGAGAACAAAAGTGTCTTCATTTCCCTCAGTTTACTTACAACATGTATGTATCTGCATGAAAAGTATGGTTGTAGTCAAACCTCACACTCAAGATAGCCGAATACAGAAATTAGAGAGATTGTTTTCCATGATGCACAGCTGATCCAGTGTGTTTTAGGCTGAGAGGTGGGAGCAGAGACTGTGCCTTCTTACAGAGTGCTGGAGATTGGCCATAAGTGAAGCAAGGAACTGAGACAAGAGAGATGTGGGAAATGCAGAAAGTAACCAGTCTGAGATATATGGACAGCAGAGGTGGGTATTACTGACCTGCTGATGTCAAAATAATTACAAGGTCTGAGGTTAGGACACAACTTTTACTTTTTCTCTCTCAGCCCAAATAGAGACCAAGAGAAACATTCTACTCCCCTCTTCAGCACAAGGAATACTTTATCTCTCAATCTTATCTTGGCCAAGGAGAGGTAAATCTTGGAGGCTCAGGGTCCACTCCCATTTCTGTTGAGAGGTTTAGGGCAGAGATCAGTGTGGTCATGGTTGCATTTACTTCAGCTGACCCACCAAACCCTGCCAGGCCTCACCTGTCTTTGAATTTCCTCTCTCCAACACACTGCAGCCTTCCCTCTCCTTCCCCTGATTTCCACTTTGGGTGCCTTGATAATCATCCAACATTCATATGATCGTGATAGAACATGTACATAGTCTAGGAGCATTAGTCAATCTGCTACCATTTTAGAGGCCTTGGAGTTTTTTGGCACCTCTGTCTTATGCCCCTGTGTGAAGCATACAGCAGTGCACTCTCCTGAAAGCTGAAATACTTTCATCTGCCTAAGGTGTCAGCAGGCTCAGTAAAGAAATTGCTTAATGATTTATGAAATGATCAACACAAGGTCAGACTGGATGATGTAATGTACCCCTGTAGTCTTAAACACAGTGAAACCATCTTATCCCTGTTTCTTAAAGCATTACCAGCTACAAACTATGGGCGACTGCAGTCTTGAGTCACTACAATTAAGTACAAGAGAGAAAGATGAGCAAGTGAACCAGGAAGCAGAGAAGGTAAAAAGGAAAGACAAAAACAGGTGAAGAGAGGGAACTTTTGCAGGGAACAGTTGGGTCTGTAAGAAGGAAAATGGAGGTGAGAAAAGAGTTTCAAGCTTGTTTGAATTAGTGGTGCAGCTAGTGCAGATCTGAACACAAAGAGGAAGAAAAGCAAGAAAAGCATCAAGGACAAGCAAGGATGTATAAATGTCACCTTTACAAAAATTGCCTTTCTGTTTAAAGTAGTGAAAATTACAGACATTTGGAGTAAAAATTGGCCCAGTTAATGGAGGTGCCTTAAGCTGATTTAATTAATCTATAAGTCTTTTAGTAGCCTCCTGTTTTATAAAATATTCCACTCTATTTTTCCTTTCCTTTTAGTGCCTAAGGTGTTTAGTTTTTCTTAGTGCTAACAGTTGGCTTTGGGGGTGACACAGCTGAATCAGTCACTAAATCAAATAGGAGGTGATTTATTTTTTACTGGTTTTTCTTAATCCCAAGGTACTTTGTATTGTCTGTAAATGCAGTTATCTTCTGTGGCATAGTAAAATCTCTGATGATAGTACATACAGCAAAAACTCCAGAGAGTGAATATATTTAGCATTGCAAGACACCTACCTGTTCTAGTTTTACAAACACAGTATCTGCCACTTTTCAAATATATTCAACTCAATTTTAAACCTAATTTTTGTATTTTGCCTTTTAGTATTGTGCCCTTCTGAATACATTTTGCATTTCAAGTAAGACTTATTGTGGTGATACTGAGGACTAATCTCTGCCACTTTATTCTCAAGCTGATTCTTTTTTATTATTATTTCTGGTTCAATCTCACTGGTTTTAATACAATTAAAGAAACACCATCATACTCCTTTTAAGCAAGGTGGGCAAAATCTGGGCTCGACATGATGCCATTGCCATACTGGCTGTTTGGCTGGGTTCTGGCCTCAACGGAGCCCTGCGAGCACTGCTTAATACAGATAATGTGTAATGAGATCGCTATCTGCTTTTTTAAAAAGCAGATAACTTTAAATAGACCTCAGGAGTATGCATGGATTTTTTTGTGTTAGGTATAGGCAGCCCAACTAAAGTTGAAAGTACATTTCTGTGAGGTTTGCTCCAGCTTGTTTATGGCATTCACGGATATTCGTCATGAAATTCTTCTGCAGTCCATTGTAGTACACAAAGACTCTAAATCCCTCCAGGCTTCACAAAGATTTGTGCAGAGATTATAAATGAGCAGCAGATTAGCACCACATGAAAAAAAAAATCTGTTCTGCTAGAGAGCTAATCTGTTCAGTCAATGGCTGGTTTTGTTGTGCATCCTTATAGTGAAGTCTGATGCCTCTCTTTCCCTGTATTTGGAATTTCAGTCAAAATCAATGTGTCGGTTTGGATCAAGCCTTTGTCCTCTCCAACAGCTGTACCCCTCTCCAGCATCTCTGCCACACTTGTGCCTGACACAGGCAGCGTGACTGTACTGGGCAGGGCTGCAGCCGGGTATCAGGCGATGTAGAATACGAGCTGTGAGAATGCTGAAGATAAGGACTTAAAAAGGAAAATAATTCAGAAAAATTAAAGCAGATGCAACAGCTTCCAAAGCCAAAGGAATTTTGGGGAGGCAGGGGAAGGCTGTTCTGCTGCAGGGTAGCTGCATGTGCATCACACTATCTTCAAAACAGATCTTGATGTTCTCAGCTTCTCTCTCTCCTGCTTGCTTATTGTGGTTTCACAGAATCAGAGAATATTAGGGATTGGAAGGGACCTCAAAAGATCATCTAGTCCAATCCCCCTACTGGAGCAGGAACACCCAGATGAGATTACACAGGAATGTGTCCAGGTGGGTTTTGAATGTCTCCAGAGAAGGAGACTCCACAACCCCCTTGGGCAGCCTGTTCCAGTGCTCTGGCACCCTCACCATGGAGAAGTTTCTTCTCAAATTTAAATGGAACCTCCTGTGTCCCAGTTTATACCCATTGCCCCTTGTCCTATCATTGATTGTCACCGAGAAGAGCCTGGCTCCATCCTTGTGTTTGTATTTACAAACATTAATGAAGTCACCCCTCAGTCTCCTCCAAGCTCCAGAGCCCCAGCTCCCTCAGCCTTTCCTCACAAGGGAGATGCTCCACTCCCTTAATCATCTTTGTTGCCCTGCGCTGGACTCTCTCTAGTAGTTCCCTGTCCTTCTTGACCTGAGGAGCCCAGAACTGGACACAATATTCCAGATGTGGTCTCATCAGGGCATAGTAGAGAGGAAGGAGAACCTCTCTCGACCTACTAACCACCCCCTTCTAATACACCCCAGGATGCCGTTGGCCTTCTTGCCCACAAGGGCACAGTGCTGGCTCATGGTCATCCTGTTGTTCACCAGGACCCCCAGGTCTCTTTCCCCTACACTACTCTCTAATAGGTCATTCCCCAACTTAAACTGGAACCTGGGGTTGTTCCTACCCAGATGCAAGACTCTACACTTGCCCTTGTTATACTTCATTAAATTTTTCCCCGCCCAACTCTCCAGCCTGTCCAGGTCTCTGGATGGCAGCACAGCCTTCTGGCGTGTCAGCCACTCCTCACAGCTTGGTGTCACCAGCAAACTTGCTGATAGTGCACTCTATTCCCTCATCCAAGTCATTGATGAATATATTGAATAGTACTGGTCCCAGTACTGACCCTTGAGGGACCCCACTAGATACAGGCCTCCAACTAGACTCTGTGCCATTGACCACAACTCTCTGGCTTCTTTCCTTAAGCCAGTTCACAGTTTCTCTTGAGAGCAGTCACACCTGGAAATCCAGATTGAACTCTGTGGGACTGTCAAGCACTGTAAGGTTTAAATGAAGAGGAGCAATCACGTGAACGCACAGGCCGCATGTAGTGCCCTGTGTGCTGTGTCAGGGTGGTACAAGGGAGCACCATCAATGGCCTTGGCACAGGAATAGGAGCTAGTTTTGCCTGAGTTTTAATCTTGCCTAAATCATTGAATCCTCTATGTGATCTCTAACAAGCTACAGAATGTAGATGTAGAGGAGTCTTATTAGTCCATGTAATCCAGTTGTCTACAATATAGGATTAGCCTTTAATCTTCATTCACTAGTATTTCATGAGATGGAGCTTCTGATACTCTACCTGTAGTACAGTTTGTAGTCCAGTATTCTCACAGTCAGGAAAGTTTTCAGTTATGTTGCTTTAATATAAAGATATTTTTAAAATCTCCACCTATTGTTTTTCTATTCTGCCCCTGTCACGAAGAACAGCATTGGAAAATCAGTCTTCTAAATCATAACATATCCAACTAAAAGAAAATCAAGGTAAACAGTTCTTCCTATCAACAGAGCTGTTCAGAAATAAGCTGTGTTAGTGATGCTTCTTGGCCTGGCCTGCAGGCAGCCATCCTAGGGGCAGGCTGTACTTGTCCCCTTCTCCGCACTGATCCACCAGTACCTTCTGCCAGGCCAACTAAGCTTGACCAGGAGCTGTGACCCAGCAGCAGGAATAACAGCAAAGACCTCGTATAAAATGAAATATTTTTATCTGTCCACGGGAACACTGAAAGAGCTAGGGGGGGGAAAAAAAAAAAAAAACAACAAAAGTTTAAAAGAACAAAACCTTAAAACTAGTATCTAACATAAAGTAGATTTTTCTTGTTAGTGTAATTATGTTCCTGTTAGACCAGGAATTTAAAACTGTTTGGCTGTGTGGCAGCAGGTTGCCCCTTCCAAGTGCTCATACTTAGGGGTGTATTTCTGCTTTCTTTTGAGTCTCTGCTTTTTATCTGCATTTTGGTTAGAAAATTGCTACACGAGAGCCCCTGGAGTTTCTAGCAGAGGTGTTTCATCTCACCTCATCCATTTATCCTGGTGTTGCCCTCCATTCCCTCATAGGCGATACCCTGGGTAAACATCCTTTTGAGTACTGGTAATTTGGTTGCACCACTAGTCATTGTGTGTTGCGTATCTACAGTCCAAAACTAACACAAGGTGATTTAAACTGGAGAGTTTGTAAATATTAGGAATATCTCAGGACAGCTATTCTTGAGTCTGTGCTTTATTCCCAAAATGCTTAAGACTTTACCTGTATTAATAAATTAAATGTGCCCAGGAGCATTCCCAGTGAAATCTCAGAGATGGAGCGGCCCTGGGTGTGCTGGCAGGCCAGGCAGGGCATGGCAAATACCTACAATTAGACAACTGGATCAGATGCAGTATCTCTCACAAATGGTGATCGGAAAGACTTTTTCTTTGGAACGTGTCAAAAGTTAATGTCAATAAATAAGAATAACAAATTATTACCTTCAGATAAATGTATGAGACATTTAGTAGTGTTCAAAATATCTCCTCTATACACCAAATTAAAGTGAACACATGAGAGTTATCTCTGCAGGACTCAGTTCAGCTCCAGATTGTAAACACCTAAAACTGGTGTCTAACTGCAGATATTTTTGTGTGAGCAGCAGTCTGTGTTTTCACTGTAGCCAATGGCCATGTACTCAGAACAGCCCAAGGACCTAAACAGCAATTCAGCTAACCAGACACAGGAATTTTTCTTCAGGGGAAACGAAGTTGCTCTCCAGACTCCACTGGCTGTATTAACTCGACAGCTAAGTGCTACATGTGGTATCTGTAGGCTGTATCTTATATACATATAAACAGATGGTATGGTCTGTGCAAGGTAAAGCGAAGGCTTTTGTACTGCTTGCGGAACTCTCCCCAATGCAATCTGTTCCCAAAAGCCTTGTGTTTTCAGGCGCAGTTTTGTCCTATCTCTTGCCAGACGTAGTGGTCCCAAAAGCCTCCTTACCTTTTCACAAACAAGAAGACTGCACTTGCTTGGTCTCTTCTCCCAAGTAACAAGCAATAGGACAAGAGGAAGTGGCCTCAGGTTGTACCAGGGGAGGTTTAGATTGGATATTAGGAAAAAATTCTTCACAGAAAGAGTTATCAGGCATTGGAACAGGCTGCCCAGGGAAGTGGTTGTTTAAAAGATGTGTAGATTAAGTTCTTCGGGACATGGTTAGAGGTGGACTTCGCAGTGTTTAACAGTTGGAGTCAATCTCAAAAATCTTTTCCAACCAAAATGATTCTCTGAAAATATGCTTGGATCCTTGATTTCTTTGGATGCTTGGTCTGCCAGATTATCAACTAGGTACAAAAACACAAGAACATGGCATAAAAACAAGCCATGGTCAGGCAGACCATGCTAGGTTAACAGTTGGACTCTATGATCTTATAGGTCTTTTCCAACCAAAAATTCTATGATTCTGTGATTGTCTCACTGAGGGACAACAGAAGTGTTCTGTAGGTGCTTATGTTCATTCACCAAGCAGGGTGGTTGAGTCCAGGTAGTGTATCTGATACCAAAGCTACTGCAGAGAAAAAAAATAGTGCCTTTGGTTAATGCAGACAAAATATAATTAATGTTTTCTTGGAGAAACCCATCAAAAGAGTGCAGTGATTCGGTTGTGTATGTCATACTGTAATTGCTGGGTTACCCAAAAATGTCCAGTTAAGAAACAGCTGGCATTTCCTTCATGGACACAAGCCTTTTATCTTCCTGAGTAATTTTTTAAACAAATTAACTCGTGTATTGTATAAATAAAATAATGTTGCACGTAGAGATCTAAAGTGATTTCTAATTAATGTTTTGTTGACAATTTGACTCATGTTATTTGACTCTCTTTTACTCAGTTTCTTATCAGTTAATGAAACTGCTGCACTACTGTGGTTAATTTCCCTGTTAATTCCTTTAATTCTTTATGGTATTAAGGAAAGCAGCTTATTATATTATGCAGAAATAGGTTATGAATTAGCATACCTCATTTCCTCATACATATTGGTATATGTATTCATCTACAACGCCTAAGTGAAATATGGTTTGGCTGTCCTATAAATCACCTCTAGCTGGGTAATCATGAATGAACAAAACATTTTTTGCAGATGTGAAAATCCTTTTTTGCCTATAAAATCACTGCAAAAGAAAACAGAATATGGTTATGACATATCTGGGTCACTAAGACAATGTGATGTGCATTCGGAAGATGTTAGAAGCAGCAATGTATGGAGTTCTTTTAGAGAAGGGGGAGACAAAGGACATTCTTGGTTGCCAGGTCTCATCCATTTTTGTCATGTCATATAATCTCTTTGCTAAAATGATCAAGCTCCATCTTTATCCATTACTTGCCCCAGAAGACTCTTCTACATCTGTTGTGATTAGAAACCTTTTATTAGTTTGTGGTTCAGGTTTTATAATGGATAGTAATTTTTTTTTTTTTTCTTGTGGCTCCATCTTTTCCAGTGTGAATTTATTCTTTTTCACATTGGCACGATTTGAGTCATACGCAGCATCGTGGGTGAGGTGTTAGCAGTGTCGTCCCCAGTGCATTAATAGTCTTTTAACTCACTTGAGACTGCCCAGGATTGTGTTTGTCACCGCCTTGTCACTTTAATAGCACATAGTGACCAAGATATCTGGTTCTTTCTCCTCTGTTTTTTCCAGCTGACAAGTCCCATAGCTGAGATTATTGTTTATTCTCAAGGGTATGATCTTGCACTTTATCCCACTGTCCCTTTTGGGACAGAAATCTAGCATTTTGTATTATGTGAGAAAATCCAGTAAGAAGATTTTAAATTTAACTTCTTAAAACCTGAACTTCTAAAAGTCAATAACTTTATGATTGCTCAGACACTAGGGCCTCAGTTCAGTTACCCACACATCAGTGTCTAATCCCATAGGAAGCCTGGCCTCCAGCTGCTTCTTGAGAAGGACATCAGCTCCCCATTTGTCACAGCTGCTGTTCCTGTGCAAATGCTCAAGTATCTGGCAGGTAATTAATTCTGTCCTGGGGATGAGGTTCAGGTCCTGATTCAGATCATAACCATCAGGTTAGGTCTTCAGTCTAGGTGTCTACAAGCACATTCGGTGTCCAAAGCTGTCCTTAAAGTCATTACAAGCTAGAGAATAGAGCAAGTGGGTTCTGGGGTGCACTGTTCAACTAACCAGATGTGAAAGTGAAAACATGAAAGGGTTGGAAGAAGTAGTAAATTCCCATTGAGATGACAGAGTATGAGGTTGCTTGCTAACGGTTTTTGATGTTTCAGTGGAAAAAGTAAAAACATTTATACCACAGTAAGGAAGAAACTAGAAATAATAAAGATGGTAACACACTTCTCCCATTTCTTCATTTTTGTTCTTTTGCTGTCCACTAAGGCAGTAATGTTGGATAACAAAATATGAATGAATCTGAACAAGTCAATAGTAAGCGAGAATTTCAAGCTAGTGTAATTCAACCCACAAGGCCAGTCTCCTCTACCATTTATTCTTGTTGTCTTCAAGGCTCCTTATGTAAATATTTGGGATTTTGGCAGGGTGCTCTCTCTTTGTTATTGAAGGGAAACATTTGCTGCAAGCATACTGAATGAAGTCTGCTTCGTAATTATTTGCAGTGACAACTTCACAATGGAGACTTCTGGTTGTAAGACTGCCAATTCTGTATTAATGTGATCTTCTTTTCTCCCTCTCCTGGCTGCAGCAAGCACGCAGTTGGTGTAGGAAGTCTGAAAAGCAGAACAAGCAACCATATCCATCTGTGTCAACAGATTCCCACTTCACCACTCTGCCAACCTTTCTTCCTCAGAGCCACCAGTCTGTCCCTGAACAACCAAAAGAAATGGGTCAAAACAAGGTGCATCACGCAAACAGCCTTGGTCATTATCTTGGTTTCTCCCAGCAGGACTTGAGACACAGTGATCAAGGAGATTTCACACGCAGATCCAGCAGTGCTTCCAGCATTTCATGGTCATTTCAACGAAGCAAGTCTTTATTCTGCTTGCCCACAGTGAACTCCTCCTCAGCCGCAGAGACCTTTCATTTCAGTGAACCATTTAACTTTTTAAGTACTGGGTCATCTGCAACCAGGTTGAAAACATGGAAATGCAGCCCCAGGCTTAACATTGATGACTTGGAGGGTGCCCAGGAGACTGATGTAGACACGGGGATGAAGCTGTCCTTCTCAGACCTGTCTGTGGTCTCTGCATACTCTGCCCTTAATGGAATTTGCAATGACTTGGAAGCCTCTCTTCCCCCGCAGAAACAAACTGTCAGTAAGGCTAAACAGGCAGCCACCAGTAGAAGGCCTGTATCAGCCGTGTGCAATACCTTTGAGTCAGTTGATGGTTCACTGCCTTCTCTTTCTGAATGGTCTTCCAGCTCATTCACATCAGCATCTCACTCCAAGCAACCCAAACAGTCCTTGAGACCAGCTCCCTGTTCTCTGGATGATCATGCTACTGTTTGTCCACCTTCACCAGCTAATGAAGAAGAATTTTACATCTGAGGTTTCTTTATCCTACAGCTTCCAGGGAAAACATGTTCTACTTGTGAATGACAGCAGTGGGCACACATTGAGCTTGCTCCTTACTGAGGAGAGGTGATGCAGCACAGCATGCTAAATATTTGGAGAATGCACTGGGATCCCTCAAACATGTGTGTCCCCAGACAATTTATAGTAAAGCAGTCTGAACTTGTGCCATACAGCTTTGTACTGGAGGGAACGATCAGCACAGGGGCTTGGCCATGGCAGTGCAAAGTGGATGGTTTATTTGACTGGCCCTTGGACTGGTGGTGAAGGAAATACCAGAAGAGGCAACTAATAATCCAGTTTTCTTTGGCAGAAAATGAAGAGTAATTTGTGACACGAAGCTCCTTTAACTTTTCTGAGAAATTCCCTTAATTCAGGAAAGATGGGAGGAGGAAGGAGTCTTCTTTCCCTTTCACAAGTTCCAAAGGCAGCTCTGAGCACAGCAGGTCCCAGTAGCACATCTGTAGAGTCAGGCAAGACATTTCCTGTGGGGACACACATGGTGCCTTCTAACTTCTGAGAATTGACAGTGCTGAGGTGGGGAGAAGCTTCACTCCTTCCCCAGGGAAGAGGAAGCTCCACTGTATTTCTTCGACAGTCCGGGATGCAAAAAGTGCCAAAAGGGAAACCTTACAGAACATTTTCAAAAAGCCCATCCTTTGCAGCTGGAAGCGAGCCATCGGGGCTGTTGTCTGACCTGCTTGTGGAGACAGTGGTAATCCAAGTAAACAATGTTTGCTACTTCCAACTCAGGCAGTGAAGAGCTTACAGTTTTGGAATACAAATCAAGGAAGGTAAAACAGTGTTTTTATATATTTCTACACCACTAGTCCCAAATATATGGCAGCTCCCTATATTTTAAGGGATTACAATTTTTCTGTTAAAAATAATTAATACAAAAACTTATTTTTTATTCTTCCAGTGTAAGCATACTTCTTTCTGGGTAAAACACACTTCTTCTCAAATACCTGTATCCAAAGGGAAAACAAGTCACATTTTACTGGCTTTTCAAGTGATAATTTTAAATATGCATTCTTGTTAACCTATTTTGCTCCAATTAATCTGGTATTAAAAAAAAAAGTAAGTAGAAAGCTGTTAATATGACAGCTAAGTACCTCCACCAGGATTTAAGTTCTATATACAGATTGTATCACGCATGTTCTGAAAAGTTACATTTTTGACAGAGAAGTGGCACTGATTGCAGCTCTGGTCTATCAAGTGAGAAAATGACCATGTTAAAAGGTATATGTGTAATACTGTACGCAACCTACATACAGGTACAGGTGCGGAAGACCTACAATGGTGGCATTGTGTTAGATGGAATAAAAATGCCTTTATGGAGAAAAATATTTGTTATATTACCAAGGAGTTTTGCTCAGAAGAATTGCTGCTGTGGGAAAAGGAAAAAAGAAAAAAAAAAGCACACACATACTCTAAATAACATTTATAAAAAGTAGAACAGCTCCCCTGGCCCATTTAAGTAAATGCACAGTTTGTACAAACAATTCTGGAAGAAAACCTGGGGGAAATTGAGTACAGGTTTATAGGAGAGTGGGGGGGATTACATTAAACCTGCACCCCTAATCCAGAAGAGGCCAGAGGGACAGTCAAGAGTCAGGATGCTGCTCCTCAAGTCTTCTTCCTTTTACTGTCATTTTTCTCCACACAGGGAAAGAGGCTAAAGTCCAAGTCTCGTCTTTGTGAGATGCTATCATAGCATGTACCAGAGGTAGACCTTGTCTTTCATGCTAAACATGATGTATAAATAGAAAAATAAGAGCACAGGAGATTATCAGCCTCCTCCTGCCCTCCAAACTGTTTAGGCTTACTGCAATCTTGGGTAAACTATTCTCTTAAGAAATGTCTGGGACCAGAAATCGCACAAATGAAGGATTTGTCATGGTGTGCGTGTGTTTACCTGCTCTACACTCCTTGAGAGTCCATGCAGTCTTTGTGCTGACGTCTGTGGCCTTTAGATCAAACCCTCTCTGAACACAGCGGACCCGATTTAGCCAGAGTTGTGCTCCATGTTGTTGTTTGTACCCTGTCAAAATACTTGTAAAGCGCTGTGAGGTCAGACCAGCAGTTTTTCCATCAGCTTGCAATTCACCATGTGGGCAGCAATGCTTGGGACAGTCAGGCTCCACAGGTTTAAACTTATGGTTCATTGTTTTCTGTCATACTCGTTTTAGTATGAAACTAAACGATGAAATAGCATTATATATTAATGGGACAGGCATTTCATCAACACTACCCACTTCCAGATATGACAACTACCAGGATAAATTTGGTTCAAATCTGTTAAAAAATTTAGTATTTCATTATTTGCAACAGAAAAAGACTTTTAAAAATCTTTTTCTCAATATTTTAGTAATATAGATAACATTTGATGTGAACATGGAATCAAAAACTGATTTGAGCTGATGTGTCTGTCTGATCCTGGAATGATGCCAACATCCAGACTCCTGACAAAAGCTGACTGGGGCTTTTAACAAAGAGGAGTCTTTGAAACATCATTCTGCCTAGGATGTGCCTCTGCAAGGAGTTCAACACATCCGGGGGTCCTATCCTGTCACGGCAGGAACCACTGGAGGTCTGGTACTGGAGGTCTGCAGACAAGCACAGGACTGCTCAAGTGTCAATCGTGAGGCTCATGTGTGGCATTAACCAGCAGCTCCAAAAATAATCTCAGCTCCGGATTTTACCACGTTAATCCTAATGGGAAGAAAGCCAAATGAGCTTCCACGGACTCTGAATTTATGCTGTCTCCAAGTATTTCTGTTCTGTTTACTGATACTTAACTAGAAGTGAAAGTTTTCATTGTTTACATTCATGGTGCTTGTAACCAAATTTTGGAATAACTGAGTATCCTACTGTCAGGAAGAACAGAGATGATAGTGTACATAAAACATTTTGTCTATAATAAAGAAAGCCAGATTTTGAAGAGTATTTCATTGAAGGTAAGCTTCAATAATTCTCTTCACATTATTTAAGCAGGGGTTGATTTCTTCAGAGACTTTAACATGTACAAGTTTCATGATATTTACTTATGTATCATATTGTTTTGGTTAAATTATGAACAATGTCATTTGAGAACTTGAAGTTTTCCCTGAAATTTCTCTCCTTCCCACCCCAGAATGCATTGCTCCTTTGAAATAAAATAGAGATGAAAAGTCAGTTGTGCTTAACCTTCTGTGTGTTCATTTCTGACGTACTGAAGACTCACTGACTATTTTAACAAGGCTTCAAAATGAATGCAGTGACGCAAGCTCTCCAGCTCTTGGCAGTGCATGTCAGTGGGCTAATTACAAAATAAACACAGCAAAAATATTGTTATGTTGTACTCAGCATTGCCTCTGCAGACCAGATCTTTTGTTTCTCATTGTGTTATTGTAAATCATTTGGTCCAGTAAAACTGCATGATAAAATAGGAGCTGTGACATATATTGGTAATCTTGCATGCTTAAATCCCATCTTGATTTGTTTCGTGTACACTGGTCTTCATAATAGTCCTTCGCTCTTATTTTTATCAGTGTGTGGTGTTATCTATTACACATTTCTTTATTCCCTTCTTGGGATGTTTCTGCACATCAACTTTAGATTGTATATACAAAGCTATGTAGGCTTGGCTTTGTTTAGTTTTTACAGTTTGACATTTTGGGTTTTATATATATTTATATGGCAGTTATAGGGTCGTAGAAACATCAGGATTTGGAAGAGGCCTCCAGAGGTTGTCTAGTCCCAAGTGTCTGCTGAAAGCAGGCACAAAGCTGCTCAAACCTCAAAGCTTTGAAGTTAAATCAGGTTGTTCAGGACGTTGTCCAATCAGGTTTGAAAATATCCAAAGGTGGCGATTTCACAGTGTCTCTGGGCAATATGTGCCAGTGGCTAACCACTGGCATGGTGAAGAATTGCTTCCAAATCTGCAGTCAGAATTTCCCATGTTCACACTCGTGATCTTTCTGTCTTGTTGTTTCACTGTGTACCTCTGAGAAACTCTGGCTCTGTCTTCTCTGTAATCTCCCTTTAGGTCCTGTAAGACTGCAGTTGCTCCCACAGCATCATATGCTCTAGCTCTCTAACCATCTGAACTCTCTCCAGTTTGTCAGTATCTCTCTTGTACTGAGGAGCCCAAACCTGTACACAGCCCTCTGGATGTGATTTGAGGAGCGCTCAGTAGGCAAAAAGAATAATTTCCATTAACCTGATGACAACTCCCTTGCTTATACCACCCAGTATGCTGCTGGCCTTCTCACTGTAAGGGAGCACAGCTTAATCATGCTCAACTTACTGTTCGGAGGGACCCCAAGATCCTTTTCTGCAAAGCTGCTCCCTGGCCAGTAGGTGCTTAGCTTCTGCTGTCATACCAGGTTAGTCCATGCCAGGTGCAGGACTTGCAATTGTCTTTACTGAACTTTGTGAGGTTCTTGTCAGCACCTTCCTCCAGCTAGTGAATGTGTCTGTGAATGGTAACCCTTGTCTTCTGTGTATCAATCACTCCCCTGAGTTGGGGGTCATCTGCAAACTTGCTGAGGGTATATTTCATCCCCTTATGCTAGACATAGATGAAAACACTGAACAGCAGTGGACCTAGTGTTGACCTTAGAAGAATGTCACTTGCAACTGGCTACCAGTTAGACTTTATGCCGTTGTCCAGTACCCTTTGAGCCTGACAATCCAGTCAGTTATTCACCTGTGTTGTAGTCCACCCATCTAGTCTATGTTTCCTTGATTTGGATACAAGGATGCTGTGGGAGACTATGTTGAAAGCCTCACTGAAGTCAAGGAAAATGACATTCATTGTTCTTTCACCATCCGCCAAGGAAATAATGTCACCAAAGGTGACAATCAGGTTAGTCAGGCATGGTTTACTGTTGGTAAATAAATGCTGGCTGTTGCAAATCATCCGCTTGTCCATCCTAAGCATGGAAATGTCTTTGAGGATTTCTTGATAATCTTCAAGTGGTCTGAGGTTAGACTGATCTACCTGTAGTTCCACAGATCATCCTCTTGCCCTTCTTGGAGTGGGTTATGACATTTTGTTTCTTCTAGCCCTCTGGATCTTCACCAATCACCACAACCTTTCAAAACTGATAGCAGTTTCACAATGACATTGGCAAGTTCCTTTAGCACTGTCAGATGCTGCCTATCCAACCCCATGGACATGTGCATGTCCAGCTTATTGCATTCCTGACTCAGTCCTCTAGTACGATTAGTAATTTTCTCCTCCAAACTTTACTACTAGGTACAGACACATGGCAGGCATGACAGCAAACCTTGAGGTTGAAGATCTTGGGATTGAAGACAGAGTTTTTTCCAATTGGCAAGTTTTTCCAGTTACAGAAGACAGAAATTTTTCTAGTTTGTTTTGAACCAGTTTCCAGTTGTTCAGAGAAGGCTTTGTCTGTCTTCTCTTCTTGGTCAAGTGAGTTGTAGGAGATACCTACAACAATATGCCTTTTGTTGGCTTGTCCTGAGCTCATGACTGTGTTATCCTCTGTTTCCTTGCAAATGTGCATGCATTCATGCCGCCCAGTTGCCTAGAAGACAAACCCCACCAACAACCTTTCCTAAAGAACCTGTATCTAGATATGGCAGCTTTAGTTATACAACCCTCTAATCATCTGGTTTTACATCCTGAGAGTGCTAAGGTCCTTCAGGAGTGATTTCTAGGTTCAGCAGCCTGAGTGTTGGCATTGGCCTTCCCATCTGTCCAGCACAATGGAGCTACCCTGTTCTTGGTAAGACAGTCCCATCTCACAAAGGCCTTTGGAAGCAGAGTAAAACTGTGGATGTGTTAACTATTGAGGAATCAGAATATTGGAACATGTTGGTATTGTCAGTGGGTGGTATTAGCGAGGAGATGAGCATTTTGGGCCTGCAGTTTCATGCCTGGGTAGCAAAGCACTGCAGCGGTCTAGCTTGAACATCTAAGCTGCCTTCATAAGAACATACCCAAATTGTGTGGCTCAGGAAGACTTAGGGTGCTACAGACAGCAATTTTGCAAATGTTTTCCTTTCTTGAATTTGCCCTTTATCATCTGCAGTATCCTGTGGCTACATGTGGAATGGCAGTATGTTGTACAGGAAGGGTTATCTGCCAAATCAGCCACCTGCTAACTCTGTTTGGTACCCTCTAGGTTTGCTCTAGGAAGAGACAGTCAAGAACCATTTCTCATTCATAATTTTTCAGACCAGTCATGGGTTTATAGATTTCTATAAAACCTTCCTTTCTTTTCTCTTTTCAACCTGAGAAGTCCTAATCTGGTTAACTATTCTTCATAGGAAAATTATGCCATGCTTTTGTTCATTCTTAATAACATTTTGCTTTTTTTTTCTATTCTACTATGTGCTTTTTGAGCTAGGGTGTCCATAACTACACATAGTTTTGGAGATGTAGATGCAGATGCACTGTGGGTTTACAGAATGGCTTGAAGATGTTTTCCATTTTATTCTCTGTTCCTTTCCTAGTAATGTGCCTACTGTTTGACTGTGGCTGAGCACTAAGTTATCCTTTTCATAGATCTTTATATAGCCCCAAGGTCCAATTCCCAAGCACTAAAAGTCAGTTCAGAGCCTACTATTATATATGCAAAATCAGGTTTATTTTTTGGATGTAATTAATTTTAGAATTATCTACATTGAATTTCATCTGCCTTTTTATTGCTCAGCTGCTGGGTATTGTGAGACTCTTCCACAACTTCCCCAGTGGTCCATCATCTTTACTATCTTGGATGCTTAATAACCTCAGCAAATTCTTATCTCAAGAAACCACCCTTTTTTCCAGGTTTAAGTCATGTTGAACAATATAAGCTTGAGTACAAATCCCTGCACGACTCCACTGCCAACCTCCTTCCACTGTCAGAACTGGCTATTTATTTCTACCTTCTGTTTCCTGCCTTTTAATCAGTCCTTTCTTCACATAACTCTACCTCCTAAACCACCACAGCATGGTTTCTTTAAGAGGCTTTGATGAAGGACTTTAGAAAACCATTCTTAGCTGTACACCTATTTGTTGATGCCTTCTGAAGCCTCCACAGATTTATGAGGTATGATTTCCCTTTATAAAACCATGTTGATCCTTCCCCAAACTAACTAAAAATTATTTCTGTTCAAATAATGAATTCTCTCTGATCTGAGTGTCATTTGAGTACCGAGCAATCCTCCCTGTGGCATCTTTCTCCAGCTTTCAGGGTTCAGCATAGTGTAAATTGCTAAATTTACAGAATCCAGACTTCCTGAGCCAAAAACTGTGTTCAGATCGCTGTGTGACCAACTGCTACCTTGTGCTACCAATGGGTTTATCCTCCAAGAATTTGTCAAATTTCCTGTTGAATCTTTTTTAATTAATCAGGTTTCCACAGCAGTTTGTGACAATGAATGACACCGAATTCATGCCCTGCATGAGAAGATAGTCACATTTTTTTGCAGCCTTCATCCAGATAATTTGACTGCTTCCTCTTCCAGAAGTCAATGCAGAGTGCGCAGCAATGTTACTTCAGTACCTGGGAAGGATCCTACCACCCTGAGCCCAGGAACAAAATGCTTGTGAGATAACTGTGAGGAAATGTGTTGCATGTGTGCAGGTGGGGGAGGAATTCCATTGCTCCATGTAGAAAGCCCTGCAAGGCATTGTAAATCCTGCGATGGGAAATGTCTACAGTGGTAAATGGAAGAGGGACAGGATACTGGATCACGTGGCTGCTTGTTGGCTCTGTTTTGAACCTGCTCAAGCAGCTTTCTTCAAGACACTACGTGGTGCCCTTCACCCCAAGGACTGTTCCCACTATGGAAGAGGCTACATTAAGCCTGGGTCCCTCTGTCTCCAACACTGTCCTACCAGGCTTTGCATCTTCCTGTCCTCCCACATGTCTTTGGGCATCCCACAGGGCGTGAAACACAGCCCCTTAGGGTCATGCTGTAAAAACACCTCTTAGCTGGACTGCAACTTTATTTTGGATGACAGCTTCCCCTGCAAAATGGGATAATTGTGTCCTAGAGCCATAAGGATCCCTCAGCAGTCCAGGAGGGAAGTCAGGGCAGCTACTCTGTGGGATGACTGTGACCAATGGATGGGATGGCTCTGAAGGGCGTGGACACAGGTCGAACAGTACTGGGCTGGCCTTGAAGCTGGAGATCAGTATTCAGCCTGCTTTTATTTAGCACTTTGCAGATAGACAGTGTTGCTTCAATTTGGCCAAAGAAAGGGCATCTGGAGTCCTGGAGAGCTTCACAACTGAACAGGCGCACCCTGTCTCTGCCTTGACTCAGCCTTTTGCATTAAGTACGGTTTACTTTAGAATCAGTTTTCCTTTTTAATCCCTTTTTTCCTTAATGTGTGAGGCATAAAATGCAAAATGGCATGGTAGGTGGAAGCCATTAATCTGACCTGCCCATAGTAAACGAAAACTGCTGACCATCAGTACATAATGACATGGCAGTGGAAATGGATTTAGCCAAAGCTGATCAGTCAGTAGGAGAAATATCCTGTTTACATCTGCGTGACTGCACAATACCTGTATTTTTTGATGGGATCATGGCAATGCAGCATGCTATTTATTTTGTGTACCTTGCTGGGAAGCCACGAGCCTGCAAAAGTTGCTAGTGCCATCTCGTGGTTTTCATGCACTCCAGTTCCAGCACAAGGACCTGCCAGCCCAGGCAGGTGACACCCCCGGGCACTCAGCGGGGGACCCTACGAGCCCTGTCACGGTGCCCTCCACGCCTCGCAGCAGTGCCTGGCCAGCTTGAGATATGTCCCTGTCCCCAAGGTCTGCCAGGTGCCTTGCAGCAAGCATCCCCTAAGAGCATGGGGTAACTGCAGTGACGTTCACTTCACAGCATGGTAGAAAGCAAGCCTTGCTCCAGCCTCTCCTCCAATGTGACCAGCCAGCCCTCACACCCTCTGTGCCTTGCAGTTCATCATTAGCTGCTGACAGTGCCTGTGCTGGTCTTCCACCTCCCTGCTGTGCTTTATCGCCCTCCCTTTTGTCACAAAGCTGGGCAGCAGAATAACACAGTGGCTTGATGACCCAAACAGCTCTGCCATGCCCTTTTGCTGCACCAAAGCCACGGGCAAGGAAGCCACTACAGCCCACAGGGCAACTGCTCGGGGCTGTGCTCAGGATGGAGCTGAGCATCTGCTGCAAACAAACCCTCAAGCACAACACGGTAAGCTGCCTGCCTGTCACAAATTCCCCTATTTACTTTGATGGAAATTTTAGCCCTCCTGGTATGGAGATAATCTGCTAAGTATGACCTAACTCCTGCCAAGACAATGCTTCTTGTTAGGTTAGCAGTGCCACCACAGTGCTCCTGCTCCTTAGGTGTAATGCACTTGGTGACAGGACCTCCCGAAACTGATACAGCTTAAGAATGCAGTATTTAATACCAATTTTATAATCCCTCTTGTTTCAGTCAATTAACAGCTATATTTTTGTAGCTCATGTGTGCTATTGCATGGACAGATTTTTTCTGGGCAGGATTGTGATTAGGACCGAGTGGGTTTTTTTACGTGGTTTGTCATGGTATGGCTATGACTCCCACTTTTTCCTGCTCTGGGTTGGGTTTTTTTTGATCACAATAAAGCAAAGCTTGAATTAATTACTTGGTGACTTTCATGGATTTTGACTAGTTGCCAGCATTCCCTTGTTATGCCATGTAAATCCACAGAAATGCAACCTCTGCCCTTAAGTTTCTCTCTGAGCACTTTGCTGCATTGCTTTCTTTGAAGAGCTGTTTGCTCTGTGGTTTTCCCACAGGAGAGGTGAGGATGCTCAATCCTACCTTTCTATGTTTGTAAAGACTGTGCAGAAATTTGGAAGAAAGGAGATTTGGGGCTGCCTGTGGCAGCAATAGGCACAGCCGCTGCTGGGGCTGGGGCTGCTGCCTGGCTGGGTGGGAGATGGGGAGTAAAGAGCTGGAGATGAGGTTCAGGGGAGTGCTGGGACAAGACAAAGGATGGGAGGAAGATGGGAGCCAGCTGTGACTTCCCTCTCTTTTTCTAGACCCTAATGGTGCATGTGCTCCAGGCACATGAGTCTGTGCAAGACCTTGCTCTTCAAGGCATGGGGGTGAGATATGGGGATGGTGGAGGAGAGCCGTCAGCCCCAGGGACTGAGGATGCTGAAGCTGTCAGGTTGCCAACACGGCCCAAGTGCACAGAGTGTTTTCCAGGTTTCCAGGACAACCTTTGCTCGGAGCTGACGGGCTGGTTTGCATTTCAACCCCTTCCTTCACAAAGGAATTCCCTTGGGTTTTTGCTGCCTGTCTCCACAGACCCTCCTTTTCCCTGTCTTTCTTTTCTTTCCCTTTATCTTCCCTCTTCTTTGTCTTCCCATCCAGCTCAGTCCTCTCCTTCACAAAACCCCAGGCCCATAAAAATCACACTCAGTACAGCACTAACCCCTCCTTAACCAACACGACCCTAGAGATGCTCCCACTCTTCCCATCCCCCGGTTCCCTCACACATCCTCTGTCTCATCTCTTCAGATAGGACCCAAGTTTGGGGCTGTGCCTGCAGCTCCATGTCAAGAACCGAGCAGCACAGGCCCCAGGCTCCTGTTGTCCTGTCCACTCCTCTCCTTAGCATCTGCTTATTGAATCAATGCAATTTGCTACTTACCTTCTCTCTAGCATGCTGCAAGGTACGAAACTCTGCCTTCAGCATCATAGGGAATCATTCAGTGACACTTCTGAGGATGCAGCTGCAGGTATGCCCTGCTCTTCTCTGCGTATGGAGGCTTGTTGTCTGTTGGACATACCAGGTCACCAGAACGTGCCTTTTCTGATGCTGCAGTTTTTGGTAGATTTTCCAAAGAAAACCTGGCTGCTCTCTGGAGTGACAGCTAGCTTGCAGCCTGACGCAAAAGGACAGCAAGATGGAACAGATTTTTGCCCCAGGCCTTCTCTGCTGCTGTGTTAAGTTTGGCAGCATCATTTGGAAGAGAAGTGAATTAATCTTACTGTAGTTGTGTATGAAAGAGACAGTGGGAAAAAAATGGAAGAAAAAAAAGGATGTGTGAACCCATGTTGATTATTTTGAAGCCATAAACAAGTGGCATCAGAAAAGAATTTGACAACCATATGGACTTTCAGAAGTGTGAAGTCTTCTGAAAATGATAGGCAATCATATAAAGAGTGGCATGGAAAAAAAAAAGGAAGACTTGAGATATGGATGGATGAGAAGGATAGACAGAGGACTGCAATCTGTGATACAGGAGTTAAGATTCTGAGTACATGACAAGAATGCTATATAGAAAAATGTATATAAATTAAATCAAGTTACAGAAAATAATTCTCCCAAAGGTGATAGGAATAACAGACAGTCCTGTTCCTTATTGCTGGTTCTTAGAACTTGACTCTTTGGGCAACTGCAGTGTCAGGGACTGAGGAACAACTTTTCCATGAAAATAATCATTGTTTTCCTGGGAAGCTTCACTGAAAATGCCACATGCAATCTGGATTTTACACAGAGCAAAATCTACAGGTATAAGTGCACAGGTCCTGCTGAAGGGCATCAACTGCTTCCCCTGAGTTCAGTAACTTACATGACAGTGCTAGGTTTGTCCTCTGATGTTCACTAAGGGGATACTTCTTATGCCAGAGCTTGGGAGCTGCTGGCATTGTTCCTGAGAGGTATGTAGGATGATAAGAAAGCAGATTTGCAAATTTTGTAACTTAACTGTAGCACATCTCCATACATGCTGTATGTGCACATCACAGGGACATCTCCATGGGCCACAGGGCCTGACAGATACACATGCATGATATGAATTTACTCACACACCAGGAAAGGAAATAAGTGCTGCTCTGCCATCTTGGGGAAACAGGGGCTATTGGCAGGGGGAACGCATCAGATCTGGACAAAGGCCATCACACTGCATGAGGTCTTACCTGCAATGAGGAGAGAAACCTAGGAAGTTTGGATTCTGTCTGTGGGACTAAGTTTAAATGCTGACACTCTGAGCCTCTTTAGACCCTGAGTGTTTGATGCCTTCCTCCTTCAAGTTATCACAGTGCACAATACTGTGAGACACAAACTGCAGCAAAATTCTGTTTGGGTTTGATTTATAAATGGCTCTGATTCGCCTCTGATTTCAGCTTGCACTTTGGCAGCTGTCCAGGTCCAGGAATTGGTCTCTAATGCTCATCACACCGTGATGGAATGGGAAAAGAAGATGAAAGGTGAAAAACTGGAAGTGGAAAACAAACCAGATGTGCCATCCTAAAGAATGAGGGGAAAAAAAAGTAGGCTGGATGCTCAGAGGAGAAAAGATCTATCATGAAAAAACAGAGACCAGGGCAAAAGCTGGCTTTCATCTATTGATAGAGAAGTATGATGGAAAGAAATTACTGAGGTACATGAAATGCATCTATTGGCATAGTTTGGACATTGGATCTGATGCATCAGTGAAACTTCAGGTGTGAAGTTACTGTGGTTTGGGAAGAGGAAGATGAAGTCACCTGAGCATCCTGTAAGGCACATTACTGCAGCTCACCAAAGCACTGGGGTCTTGACCCCAAAAAATGCAAAGACGGCCGATATAGGGGAGCCCAGAATCAACTGAAAGATCCTAGCTGTCTCTCAAAGGAGCACTTGTGGGATTCAGGAAGCCCTGTAAAATGCGTGGTTGTTTAGCTCAGCGAAGGTCTGTGAAAGTTAGTAATGATCAACTCTTCTTCCTTCAAACTGACAATTGCTTCTTACCTGCAAGACAGTGGCTCCTCCTCCATCAATAACAAATATTCCCTGAGGCACAGAGAAAGCAAAAGTCCCCTGTGAGATGTGGTGTATAACCAGGCTCTTGTATGGCAGCTCCATGATGCAGATCTCTAAGAAGCAGTTAATAATTTCTTATGTGCTTAGTTCATAACTGCAACGACAGCAGTTTGAAAAGGGCTGATGTGCCCAGCAGCTTCTCTCATCTACATCCATCAACAGAGATCTCGCCTCCCTACAGACTTCGTTGGTCTTATACAAAATGGAAAGTTTCATCAAGAGAACTTCAGAGCAGCTTGTCTCAGCTGCCTGGGGAAGGTGGTGGGAGGCAGGCAAGGAGGAGCTCCTGGGAGATTCAGGCTTTACAACTGCACAGCAGATCAGACAGGGGAGGATGTGTATATGTCCCACTCATAGCCCAACTGTGGTGGCCCCTCACTGAGGCATCACATGAAACCTCCCCCGGCAGCAGATAAAGGGAGGTGCATGTGGTTCCTGTTGAGGAGACCACGTGGATCACACGGAGCACTGAGAGAGCAGCTGGGACATGGGAGGATGGATAAGTTGTTCTACAGTGAGCACCAGTAATTACATTTCTGCGGGAATATCTTCACTTTTTTTGGCCTTTGAGCTGTTTCCTCTCTTACCTGTAATGTCCAAAGGCGTTTTCTGCTTTTCTCTGGTGTTTGTGGGTCAGCGGGGTACATGCTACAGTATTGCCTCCTTCTGTCCTGCTTTGCACCCAGAATGAAGAAAGCACAAAAACTGAGACATACACAATCCTACTGTCTGATATTTTGGGTCACTTCTTCCTTGCTTCAATATGCCCATTAGACCACAATGTCTTTAAGAACGCAGTACACATACAGAAATCTTCACATGTATCTTCTGTATGTGCCTCCTAAATACACCCTTTCTCTCTTTCCCTTTGCTTTTCATTAGCCCATTGCAACACCCAACAATCTTTTGTTCCTTGATGGCATTAGCACCCTCACCAGTAAATTTAATTTCCCATGGTCTTCTTCCACCACAGAAGGTGGTACTTGAAGGTAGTCCTAGGAGGGACCAGCAAGAAAGTGACATTGATGAGAATGTGATTAGATGTATAAAGAAACATAAATCTCTTCTGCTATTTAAAAATTAAACTCCTGCAACTAGTTTAAGATGCCATGATCTGTATTTTCAGACTGTGGAGTGACAGGCTAAAGAAAAGCATATCAAGACCCTCCTTATTTCTTTCTTTAATGAGGTACAGGGTTTAGCTGGTTTAGCTTAGATGATTGACTGAGAAGTATTTGGAATTTTTGAGGGTCATAAAGATCAAGGCAAATGGATCAATCAAAAAATAATTACTTTTGACACTGTGACAACTGCTGGCTGTTTTTTTTCCCCCAAACATACTATGAATACTTTTTCTCTTCTTGAAGTGCTGAAGTAAAAGGATTGTCTTATTTTCCAAGGAACTGTAATATTAGCTGTCCCCATACTTGACACAAGCGCTTATGGACAGATGTAGCTTTTCTATCTCTAAAAGAAAGAAAACATTGAAAACCAGAAGTTCCTTAATTTCATGATTCGTTCATTCATCAGCTGGTCCTTTGACACTTTTTCTTAATTAATAGAGTTGTTAGGAAACAAAGCAGCAGGACAGACACACTAAGCAAGGAAAAAAAAAATCCATTGAGAAATAAATGCATTATATTTAATTACAACAGTCATACAGTGAGCATATGTGCTATGCCACATCTCAGGCAGAATCAGCGTATCATTGTGTCCTTGAAGTGACCTTCAGAAAGAGCAATTAGCTTTTTAACACTTTATTTTCTATTACTACTAAATTTTTTGATGAAACAAGATAGATTAACAGTTTAATTTTGTCTTCTTCTGGAACACAGATTTGCCATGTGTATATTTTCAAACATACAACCTCAGGGGCTGGGAATATAGCAGTGCTGAGGGTCTAGCTGGAAATGCTGCTCAGGACAAATGTGCACAGAGAACAACTGCAGATGAAACACCAGCAGCCATCACATCCTGTAGCTAATGGCACAGACCTTCTGCGTGGCTTCATACAAGACCCTCAATCACATTGTGCCTCGGTCTCCCCAGAGTAAAACTGAGGGTAACAACATAGTGTTACTGAACCTAGGTCTAATGCAGAGCTGCTTACTACCGACAAATCTGAAAAAAAAAAAGAAAATTGTTAGATGCATTTTCCAGTAGACTTTAGTTTAAAGGAGGAGAAGGCAGTGCATGTTTTCTGTAAGAGCTGAGACCGCATTTGAGCCCTGAAGTTCAGCTTGGAGCTCTTCTCCTGCCAGCCTCCAGCTGTGTCGAAAAGAGCTCATGGCTGGGTATGAAGCTGGCTGCATGCTGGCAAGAAGGAGGGCAGCTTCCCAAAATCACTGCTACTCTGGATATTATCTTCACTCTCTTAACCTCCAAGAACTGCTGTGGCTCAGGGATGATGCTTTGGAGTTAAGGGGAGGAAAAAAAAAAAAAAAAAAGGAAAAAAAAAAGAAAAAGAAGGGTGTAGCAAGCAAAGAAACTTCATGCTGGAAACCAGCACTGGTTCATGCAAGTACTTGCTCACCTACTTCTAAGGCTTGAGCTGGTTTTGGGCTCTCCTGTTTGGGGTTGTCTGAACAAAGGTAAACCCCAGGCAGTGAAACACGCTGTGCTCAGAGGATTGGAGGTGCCCCAGTCACCACGGTATCTGAAAAACTGCCACCTGGCTCCTTGGTGAATTTACCTAACTTTGGCCATTTCAGGGTCAGCAAGTTACTTTTCAGGATCCCATTGCTGGCAGATTCTTCTCTTTTGACCTTTGTTCTGCTACTTTCTCCATTTTTTCCACCTGTAGGAACATCTGTGGCAATATAGAAAAAAAAAAAAAAGTCCAATTTTAAAGCTGTTTCTCTGAGCTATAAGGGTGACCCTATCAGCCTGCCTTCATCTGATGTAGAAGACTTGAGTGATGATCCCAAATAGGCAGCAGTCCAGCTGTGTTGAGGTGTGTGAGGAGCTGGCAGGCAGCAGGGCAACAGGGCTCTGTTGTGTCCACCCTTCCAAGAAAAGTTTCATTTTAACATATAGGGTCCCTATTCAAGTGCTGGTCTGGCCATTGCCACTGCCACAAAGATCAAGGGCCAGAGCTGCTAACATCCAGCATTAACACTGGGTAGGGGTTATTTTGACTCTGTAACAAGCTTTTCTTACTACCTCACGTATCGAGTTTTCTGTTGCCTTAGCAGATCATAGACCAAGCCTGGTAGAGCCAAGCACCATCATCTCCTGACACCAGTGGGCAGGAGGGTGCAACCGCAAATTTCCACTTGATCTTGTGGAAATGAAATCCATGAATCATCCCCAGCTCTAACACTGCATTGCACCTTTATCCTTGCATGCTCTTTCATACCTAGGGGAGAAATGCAGCTGCCATGGGTAAGACCCTGGTGTCAGAGCCCAAGTGAGCTGCCCAAGTCCCCAGGTTGTGATGGAGGTAGGAGGGAGAGGGCTGGGGAACAACCAGCAGGCAGTGCTGAGCCATCACAGAGGAGTGGGCATTGGTGACACAGGACCAGCCGCTGCAAGGGGAATCAGGTGGATGATTTCCTGAGCTCTTCCATGAAGAGTAAAGATACCTGCTTTGCCTCCTAGTGAAAAAAGCCCCTGGCTTATTAGCAGCTATCTGTCTCTGAAGCACAGTGGAGACACACAGGAGCCTTCCAGGAGACCGATAGTAGCCTCAGATACTCCACTGGGAGAGAAAGGACTCTCTAGCCTCAGTTGCTGCGTCTCCTTGTTCAGGAACTGAATGCCTGCTCCAGGTTTGAGTTGGTAGAGATTGGTCCAGGCCCGTGAAGCATATGTGCTAGGGCAGTTGCCTTGCTGGTAAAGTGAAAAAAAAACCTGCTATAAATGCATTATTTTTTTCAGAAAACTGTCAGCAGGAAAACAATAATGTATAACTGGGGAGAACATGCTCATGAAGAGTGTGATGATCCATTTCTCAGCCACATCAACCAAGTCACATTAAATTGGACACCAGCAGGAGGTGCAACCCCTCCACTCTGCTGTAAATCAACCCCTTAATGCTCTCTCCTGCACTGACTGATTAAATTCAATTGCCAGAGGCATATTTCCTCTTGAAAGAGGATCCCAATGCCATTGTGAATGTATTGATCCACCTTTGGATCTCCTGCTTTCTCCCTGCCCTTATCCTTATGGCTGTAAACTAACCTTGATTTTTCTGCAGCAGGATTCTTTGTCCCATTGCATGGCTGTCCCTTCAGGTCTGCTCAGCTATCACAGTGGTCACAAGGACAGGCTGAACCCTTCTCCTGGACCACTGGGTAGAAATACTGGACATCACAGTTCCTCTGTGGAGACAGTAAGCCAAAGGTTTTCCCTTGCCTGGTGCAGGACACCATGGTCTACCATTGATCTCACATCAGGAGGGAGAGGAGAGCAGGAGTCTGGTTTCAGGGAGGATGTTCAGGGCTTTGGGGTTGCACTGAGACACCTGGACTGTGGCAGCCTGAGAGCTTTGCTGTTATCTCTGTGCTTCACACAGGTCTCCTTTGTGCCTTGAGCAGACATACCTCCCAGATGCTCTTGCTGCCTGCGGTGCCACAGCAGTGCAAGGCTCTCACAGCCTCCTCTCCCCACCACCAGCGAAGACTCTTCTCGTACCCACCTTGCTCACTTTGCGGCATGTTGTTTGGTTTATGGGCTACCATGAGGCTAGGGAAGACCTTCAGCATTCTGTGTCACATGAGAAGGGCAGAGCTTGGCTGCTTGGTAAGGGAAGATGAGACCCGTGGTGGGCAGCGTGAAAGCAAAGATACATGCTCTCTTGCCCCTTCCTGAGGCTCCATCAGACATGGTGTTTGTATACAGGAAAGAAAAAGAGAGAGGACTTGTGTCTACAGAGTTGTGCTCCTTTACTGCTGAAAAAGAAGAAGAAACTGTTATTTTATTTGGATTTCCATGCTTTTCACTTTCTACCCTGTTGCAGAGCAGCACTGACAAAACAAACAAACAAACAAACAAAACCAAAAAAAACCCACCAACAAACAAAAAATAGAAAGATATTAGGAAAAGGCCTTCCAGTTAGTGCTTTCCACTTTTCTTACAACTCCAGCTTCGTACAGTGGTCTCCCCATGCTGTGTTTAAAGCCATATCTGCCTGTAAGTCACCCACAACATGGAGCAATAGACCTCCCTCCGCGAAGCACATGCACCGGCAGATAATCCAGATCAGTTTACCTCTGTGTACCTGGCAGCACGCTACTGTGCAGTGACCAAATATCAGAAGAGTTTGTGGTTAATGAGGATCAGATTAATCCCTGCTGACTGCCTGTCTCTGTGTAAAAAGGGCACTAGAGGTTAGAAAGTATTAAGTACCTTAAACATCTACTTGCATAATGTAAAAACCTACTGAAGATCCAGAGTTTGGGCTTGAAAGTGTTGATGTGAAATTGCTTACTCCTAGATGCATTTAAAGGTGCATCATATCAAACCAAGAAAATCCATTTAAAAGTTTTCAAGAGGAAATGTAACAAATATTTGGCCAAGGAAAACAATAAACCAGCAGCAGAATGGAGATAAGACATCTACAAAGAAAAGGTCTTAGAGATTCTGAATGTTATTTCCAACTTCTAAGAAATTACTTCAGCATATGAAATATAATTTTTGTGGCTGCAATAAAGGTTTTTCTGGGAAAAAAAAATGTACTTAGTTTTCATTTTAATAGTTCCTATATATCATAAACATACAAGAAGTGATAATTAGATAGCTTTAGATTTACACCCAGTCTATGGCATGCCCCATGAAGCCCAGGGGGCTTCACAGAAAAGGCACATTTCCTTGCTCTTACATGTTTGAATTATTCAACGCATTCCTGGCACTAAAATGTATATTTTACTTTCTTGAGATGCATAGCTATCCCTAAGCATGTAAGTAATCACTGGACATATCAAACAACACACATCATTGTTCTTTTCTCTTAATTTTAAATGTAGTGGTATATTTAAATGAGGAAGGATCCTGGGGTTGATTTTAAAAGCTGAGCAGCTATATAAGTGGAGATAACAGTAAAAAGATTTTCAGAGCTGAGAGAGACTAATAAAGGATCTACAGATCTATGGAAAAATGGCAAGCTTGCCCACATCTTCACCTATGCTAGTAGACCATCAGCCCATTCTTCTTTCTTATTTTTTTGTTACTGGCACATTTATATAAGTATTAGGGACATTTATATAATAACAGGATATTAGCGCCTTTTGTGGTCATCTGTTCTTGTGACTTATTCCCCATTTACAGTCATAAGCTTCTCATTGTGACATCACCTTGGCGGTCACAGCATTACCTGCGATGTCACCACAAGCGATTATGGCCTGAAGTGGGGAGTAAGCTGCAAGAACAGATCAGCTCCTAAAGAATGAAGGTTTTGTTCTGCCCTGCTAGCAGAGGAAGAAGGAATCACCCACCTACCCTTTCTCCTCTGCCTGTCATGGTGGAGCAGGACCATTTTTCCACACAGTGTGGGCTGGTAGGGCAAGGACCCCTGCGTGCTGCCTCCAAAACCCACCAAAGCTCTGTTGTGAGGTCTGGTGGAGCAAGACTGGCCAGGGAGATGGACCAGACCCTCCAGAGCTGGGACCCAAAACCGCACTGCTGCTCTTGGGTGTCGCTGAGCCAGTGTTGGGGTGGCACAAATACAGAAATCTGTCTGGAAAGAGACAACCAGGATTTTCAGAAATGCTTGACATATACAGACATCTGTGAACTACAGCTGAACTTTCCCACAATGATTAATGTGTGGTGTGCTCTGGTAAAAAAGCACTGAACATCAGGGAGGAAACTCCTCCAGGGAGGAAGATTTGGGCTGGCTAGGTAGGAGGGTTTGGTTAGTTTGGGTCAACTGTGGTGCATCAAAGTGGGTGCATGACAAAATATGTGCAACATGTACAGATACGTACAACCTTGCTTCTCTGCCCAGCTCAGGAACACATCATCACAAGCTGGGTTGAAAGGGTAGGGCAACTGCAGTTTCACAGTGAGCATAGCAAGGCACACTCAAAAGCCGTGATGGGACACACACAGATGTGCTGTTCCTGCTGCGTGAGCCCAGCAGCATCAGAGCACCATCAAATGTTGCTCACTTGTGTCCAGTTGGTTTTCTGACCTTGTCCTCAGGCTGAAGGGAGGGAATCTGTGGGATGACAGGCAGGATATAAAAGCTGTGGCTCAGAACTAAGTTTGGAATTGTAGATCCACCTGGTCAGTTCAGCCAATGGGACAGGCAAAACCAGAACTGATGAATTGGCCTATGCAGAGCTGCGCTGTAAATAACATTTTTCCACATTATTCACTCTGGAAGTTGTCGTTTGGTCTCACCCCTCTTGCCTACTCAATCAAATGACTCTTTCTGAAAAACAGGCTTCTTATGGGATGTCAGCACTGCAACTTCATAAACATCTTCATGTTTTCATCCTCTCTTTGGTTCCCTGTCATTTCAGCTGGATCAGTAGCAGAAATTGCAGCTGGCAACATGTTCATATGAGGACCTCTTCCAATGCCATTTACTTGGCACCATTTATTTGGCACTGCAGGAGACTGTGATAGCCAGTTAGATAAGCATTTGGGGGACATCTGAATTAAAATCAGCTTTTAACACACTTCATATTCCCTGTCAACAGTAAATGTATTTAAATTGTCAGTTTATGTAGTCATCTGGGAGGAAAATGTGCTGCCACAGTGCTGCTCCCCATCCCTGCTTTTAGCTCACCAGTCTGTCTTGTCTGAGTAAGAATTTCTACCAGGCCCCATGTCAGGTACTGACTCTATCTCCCAGAAGCATTTTAAATTTGCGGATACCAAACAGGTGACTTTTGGGGGCAGAGGTGGCATATCATAGACTGGCAAGTCAACTCTGAACATGCTGATGCAGCACCTCTGAGCCACTGCAGACAGCAAAGTATCTGACCTGTGACAGCAGCCGTCACAGGTCAGCTGTGCACTGGGGAAGGCTCTTATCACACGTTCAGAGGCCATAGATAAGAGGCTTTAGTGCTCTTCATATAGCACTAGAGGAAATATATACACAGCTGAGATTATCTCTTTGGCACTCATGTGCTGTTTTTTTCAGAGTTTCTTAAGCCATCATCCCCTGTGAGACACATTTAGGAGAACTATTGGATTACAATAAGGATGTACAAAATCTTTATTCTCACCTCAATCAGCTTTTTTTACTTTTTTTTTTTTAATTATTATTCAAATAAGTTTAATAATTTAAAAAAAAAAAAAGTGATCTTGTCATTGTGGTTTCTCAGCCCTTTTAAATTCTGTCTGTTGAAAACCATATAATGAGAACAGTCACCATCAGTTAGAAGACTGACCTGATTTGGGCTCTTATTGGGCTCTACGCTTCTGTATGTGGAAATGCATCACTTCATCAGGGTTATGATGTTAACCTCATTCAGTGACAGACAAACTCCTGCTTGCTTTTCTTTGCTTTCCACCAGAGAAAGGCACTGCAGAAGATACCACACAACACATTAGAAATATTAATACCTACCCTGCAACTTGACAAAAGAGTTGACTCCAACACTGATAGCTCACACCACTTGTTAACTTACTGCCTAAGTTTTGGGTTGCACCCACCACCTGTCTCCAAAACTGCCCCCAGGTACATTTCAGGGCCCTTTTATTCCAAGACTCATCCCAAAAGCCCCCATGGCAGATCCTGACCCATACCTGGCTTCTCTGATGCCAGTCCGTCAGCCCTTGCATCCACAAGGGTGCCCTTGGGTGTCTCACAGGGCAGGAAACTTGCAGTATTAGAGATAAAGGAATATGAACCCACAAAAGTGTTGTATTCATGTTCTAGAAAGGGACTGAAAGCCAAGTCCTATGCAGTTTGGTCACAGCCCACCTGTGCCACTGCCTTTCTGCTACTTAGCCTGCAGCTATGGGCAGGGTGGCTACCTCCAGGTGTGTGAGCTGCCAAAAAGCCTTTATCACTGCTTACAGTGCTCCTTTCCACCTGGACCTGGGCAAGAGGGTGTGAGGGCAGTGGTCTGGGGGCTCCTACAGGCTGAAGCTCCTCTGTGCAACTCTGCACTGTGTGTCCTGCCCAGCAGGTCACAGCTGACCAGGCACTGGCACCAAGCCCATCTGTTCAGCAAGGCCGTGCCCTGTGGAGGAGTTTTTCACCACACCAGTGGATGGAGTTTGGTCTGAGATGCCATCACAGGGTTAGCTGGATGGTTTTTCCTTTAATAAAGCCCCACAGAAACGATTCATTTCACTGGACTTCTCCTTTGCAGGCAATCCTCTACAGTGGCCATCCTTCAAAGAGCCAGATTGCATCCTCAGGCTTCATCAGGAGGCAGAGGCAGTGGTGGTTTTTACATGGCACATACATAGCAGTAAGCAAATTCACTTGAACTTGCTTGGCTGGGTGTTTCACAGCTCCACAAGCAACCGCCTCCTTGCAGAATAAGCTCTGCATGAAATGATGAGGCAAAATTTTTCTCATCCTGAAATTCAGCAGAACCTTCTCCCTGATTGAGCAAATGTGTTGCTATCTTGCAGTGTGGGGTTCCTCCTGAAAGGGAGATGTAAGCAAGAAGGAAGCTGGTTTGGATTCAATTTCATTTCCCCAGGGTTATATCTCTTAAAGAGAGCAAGCACACAGAAAACAGCTGCAGATAGAAGGATAAATTCTATTCTCATTTAAGAAGGGGTAAGTGTACAGTAATTCTGCTGATAACAGGGTTGTTGCAGAGCAAAAGGACTGTTGCTGGGGACCAATCTGACACAGGAAAGCAAACAGGAGGGTTTTGAAGAGGAAAACCTGTTTCTCACCTGGTCTTCTCACCTTTTTCTCTTTCAGCCTTTCCCTGGGATAAATTCTGTTCTGGATTTCTGTGTAAAGTCTGTGCAGTAAGAACCCAATCTGGCTAGAGCCCAAAAGCAGAACTGCTCCCCATTTTCTATCAGCAGACACTCCAAACCAGGGCTCAGTTTTATTAGAACACAGATTAATAAATCAGATAAAGCTCTAGTCTCTTGGGAAAAAAAGGCTTCCGAAGAAATCTTCCTCTGCCCACAGTGCTCATGCAGGCTGTGCCTTTCCCTCTGGTTTCTCTTTTCAGTCTTGTGACTTCTATCTCCTTCCAAGGCTGAGCAAGCTCCTCACCTTTTTCCCCAATGCTACTGCCACAGAGGGTTGACCCTGAGTCTGTTTTCCATGGTCAGGGAGCACCCTGTCCCCAGGAGAAGCCTCTCAGCCCATACTTCCCCAGCAGATCCACATTTTCTTTAGGACCCAAGTTGGTGATGAAGGTTTGCATCACACTCCTGTACCCGTGAGCAGAATCTGGCCCATGAAGACTCTGAAGATGAAGTTCTAGAGAACAATTGTCTCTGACCATCTCTCTTTCCCTCGTCTCTCCTTTTGCGTATTTTTCACACCAGACATTGCAGAGCCACCTATGATAGCACCTGTCAGTGCTGAGCAGTGGGGGATGCTTCAACAGTCTGTCCCCTTGCCCACCATGATGGTCACACAGGAGGACATCGAGGGCCCATACAGTAACAGCACTGGCACTCTGCAGAGGCAGACAGGCTCTAACCCATCAGTGAAAGCAGACACCGCCTACCCCTTTTATCCAGCACTTTTCACCAGTTTTGTTCCCAGTTTGGGGGTTTGCTCACAGATCAGGAAGCTCTTTGCTGCTTTCCTTCTCAAAGAGCGATGGTTTCCTCTGCTCAGTGAGAAGACAGGGAGGATGGGCCCCTCTGAAGCCCTTGGACCTGCCCCTGTAGATGCCCAGAGGAACTCCACAGAGACGCAGCATCACGTGCTGCAGCCTCCTGCCCACACACATATTTTCTCTAGACCATATTTCTCCTGGTCTGTGCCTTTTCTCACTTCTCTCACAGGCAGTCTAAGTTATCTCAATGTCAAGAAGCATTTCTCAAAATACAGCTTCTACTTCTGCCCTTTTCTGTCTTTGAAGAGTTATCTTGGGGACAAATCAACTGCATTCCTTTTGAAATGTGTTTCCAACTTCTTAAAAATAAAATTGCAAGCATATTTATTGGTACTTTCCCCAGTACCTTGTGATGCATATCCAGATTAAGACCCAAAGAAGGATGGGATGCCTAAACTAGGACAAAGACAAGTTTAAAGACTCTAAAAATAAATTCCTCAAAAAAAGCCAGAAACTCCCTTTCTCCACAGCAGCCCAATCTTCACACTTCTGTAGGTGCAAGGCACCCTTCTTTTTGACCTGAAATTTCTGCAATTGGCCTGTTTGGTTTGCAGCCCCCAGGTTACGCACCAAACTACCCTCTCTTGGAGAGGTCAGGTCCTGGCTACCTGGGCTCATTTGGCAAGCTCAGTTTTCACTTTCATCCCCAAGTGGCACCGGATTTTCCATGGGCATCCAGTTTTCAGCTTTGGATCCCAGTTTGGGGAAGAGAAACTTAAAACTGAGGCTGCTAAACTGAAGGGCAATGAGATTTTTTAATTTGGCCTGGATCATGATAAATGACTTTATCACTTGTTTTTTAGCCACAGCTAGTTTTACTGACTCTTCCTTCTTTCTTACTCTGCTGCCTTTTGTCTTTCTAATCATTCACTAATGGATTTTCTTTTTTATTCATTGTACGTAAAGCACATTTCTTATTCCCTGTGGCTGCTTTGAACAGAATTGATTCATTTCTAGTTTTCATAAGTCCTCTGTCCTTGTCTGCAAACACGGCTTTTGCTGCTAAGATTCCTCCACATAGTTTCCTAAATAAGTTGCAGAGAGGGAGAGTTTGAAACAAACACCCCAATTTCTAAGTCCTCTCTGTGATGTGACATGAGACAGAATGTTGGGTTTTTTTCTTTCCCACAGAAACTATGCTGTCCTACACCACATTTATACTGGGTCTAATTTTCAATTACATCTACCAAATTTGAATAGTAACAATTTTGCCAGGTGGGAATTGAATGTCAATTTTTGACAGTAATGCCTAAAACCTTCACAGGCTCCCTGTCTTTCTTCCAAGTCTTAATAAATCCACAGGAGAGTATCAAGTAGGACACAGAGAAAATGTCTTATCAGGTCTGGAACCTCCAGAAATGTCACATCAAATCCCGCTGTATGGTCTTCACTAGTGACCAGAGTTAATTTATTTATCGACAGCTCTGAGACCTTGACAAATCACTTGGTGGCTTCTGTTTCGCTCCCTCTGAATACATCTCCAGTCAAGTGGACGCTATTAATGATAACTTCAGCAGACAGGTCCTCATTTGGCAAAATTCTGAAGCCCAAATGTAGTTTGCAGCATGAGGATAATGCCATTGACATCCATCACAAAAGCTACAGCCCAGCCTGTTGTAGTAGACAGGGACTGGTCAAGCTCTCATCCTTCATCTAGCCTAGCAGAAATACGGTCTAAATCCCAGGATGCTGAGGCAGACCTCAGTGTTGGTGTCGATTCCGTCATCTTCTCCAAACAGCAGAGAGAGAGGAACAGCACCAGTGCAGGTGAAGGGAGGCCCATTGCTTCATTCTCATTTGGGCTCTAATTCAATTGTGTGGCTGCTCCTTCCCTAACCTAAACACTATTGCTTGATTGTAATGATCTTTTTCCCCATGTCTTCTTTCCCAGTTGTAACAGGAATGTATACTGTAAAACAGCTAAGTGGATATATAGTGTCAAACTCTATATAAGCTGAAGTTTTATACTCATTTTAAAGCTAAAACCTTGCTTTCCTCAGGTGTCATTGTGAAGCTGCAAGGCTGAACCTGTGAATATGATGGGGGAGATTTGATCCTGTCACACGGAGAAAGACATGAACAGCTGCGATTGCTTTTAAAGCAGTCACAACCACAGGTCTTCTGGTTCTGGTTCATTCAAAGTGTCCCCTGCCTCATTTGATCTCCTTTGAGTGCACTGCTTTGTTGTTTCTTTCCTGCTGGAAACTAAAGAGTGAATGAAAATCTTGCTATTTGGGATGGCATTTAAAAAAAAAAAAAAAAAAAAAAGAATGGCAAATAAAGACATTTTAATTGCATGGGATTTCTGAATAAGGTTTCAAAGTAGGGGGAAAAATAGCTGTGTGCCTGGTACACAGAGAACCCTTTCTCTTCCCCTTTGTGGCAGAGGAATCACTGGAATTCATATAAAAGGAGGGGGGGTGGGAAGAGAGATAGGAGATGCCTTGCTCCGTACCAGCAGGTCACAAGTCTCATGAGGCTCGAGCAGGGCTTGTAAGGAAGTTGCTGACTCCATCTCCATGTGTACCTTTTTGTTCCTTGCCTTGGATTTGCTGGTCAGTGGCATGCTGCTTTGTCTGGCACTCCATAGAGCTTGTAGCCTACAGGAATTTGGACAGAGTGGTACAGACATCGCCGACAAGAGACTCTGATCACTGACTATCCCTTTAAATGCAGTCTCATGACTTAGTCTTTGCTCCACCACCTATTAAAGAAGGAGACAAGACGTACATAGACAGCTTCCATTCAGACACCCAGAAGGACACAGAAAGGCAAGACAATTTAACAGAGTTAACTGTGAGTAAATACGAGGCATTAGAGGTGCTCTCTAGAGCAAAGGGCATGGAGAAAGATTTGTAGGAAATCCTGAAGTGAAAGAAGGCGCAGTATTTCTTAATATATACTTGTATACATGTTCAAAAGGCAAAGTTCTGTAAAGAAAGCTATTCTGCCATTTTAGCATTATTCCTTTAAATTTGAATCTAAGTGTCTCTTAATATAATGTTGACCAATACTTAATTTCCCATAAAAATTGGAAGCAGTGATTTTGTGCTGCAAGCACTGGAGCCTTTTGCAAATACAACCTTTATTCACTGGGATAAATTTCATAGAAGGAATATCTAGGGTGGGGATTCAAAATCAGCCTTTTGAAAACTTGGATCTAAAGACCATCCTGGAGCCTCCAGTTTGATCCCTGCACCTCCCAAGGAGCAGTCTTCCTTCTGGGAGTGCTGGATGTGACCCTCTTTCTGTTGGGGACGGAAAGGAGCTGTGGGTGCTCAGCAAAATGGAGACTGCACTAAAGTGCCTCATCATGGAGGCAGGTAACTAACTTTTTAATAAAGGGGCTCTGTGTCTCCAAGTACTGCAGGGGCCAACCATCCTATACAAGTAGGGCATTCTGGAAAACTTGGTTCTTGTTAGTCAACAGAGTCATCAGCATGCCCCTACTTCTTTTTTCTTTTGGTAGCTTCTGGTTAGACCTGGACAAGTATTTTAACAGTGGTCATTACTATTGCAAGTGAGATCTTAACATTGACAGAAAAAGAAAGTTCCTCTGTCGGCTCAGCCTATTGCTTTTCTAAATATATCTGTTATTAATTGCAGGTATGGTTATCTGGTGAAGAGTGTTCTCAACTTGCCTTCATGTTGCCCATTTCCTTCTCTGCATTTATCCTGTCTGCTTGCTGCTTAGCCAAAGGAAACTGCATCTCCTATGATGAGCTGAAAGAGCTGAAGACTGAATTTGCCATCAATCTCTACCAGCATGTATCTGAATCAGTGAACAGAACCAACCTGGTAGTCTCTCCAGCAAGCGTGGCTGTTTCTTTGGAGCTGCTGCAGTTTGGAGCTCAGGGAAACACCTTCACGGAGCTGCAGGAATCCCTAGGATACAACATTCATGGTAATGTACTGCTTAAAAAAAAAAAGGTTCCTTGCTTACATTTTGCAATAAATTCACAGCTTTACTAAGGAGACAGCAATTCCACACATCATACTAAACTTCTGTCTTCTGTCTCACTGCTAGATGTAGGTTTGGAGTGTTTGTCTGTCTTTGATAGCCAGAAATCAGCTGGACAAAGGAAACTCAAGGGAGTAGTTTATACATGTTATTGCTCTTTCTATCGATCAGTGCTTCCTCTTTCACTGTACCAAAATACGACTACATCTAGAAAAGCTGCTTCCATGGACAGCAGAATTGCTCCTGTTTCCCAGGGGCTCATCATGTCTGTTGAGTCCTGGCCTCCCCCGCATCCTCTGTGAGGAGGTGCCAGGCACAGGACAGCTGTCTTCTCTCCTATCCTATTAAATTTTATGAAGCCTATAAAAAATGAACTATCTTTAAGACTGTGCACCTTTTTCTAGTGTTATTACCACCGGCCAAAAAGATGAAAAGTTGTTAGAAGGAGGCTGGCAGAGAGAGATATACATTAGCAGATGGATGGAGCAATTGCATTTTTTCCTGAAAGCAGGCTAAAATAAAACTCACTGGGAATCTGGAAGGGATATAGAAAAGGCAGATGTCTTAAAATCCAGCATTAAGTCAGCTGAATTTAAGGATGCTGTTTTCATTTTAGGTCTGGATTATCCTACCATCTCACATCACACGTCAAAAGCTATTTTACATTATGGGCACAATGTTTATGAAAAGCAGATGACTGCCACATCTTCAAAATTTGCAGCTTACATACCAGACTTATGTATAGAGATGACACTGCTGTTTCTCAGCATAAAATTTATTTTCAATATATGAAGACCAAAGATAAAACCTGCAGCAATTTCACTGTCCGGTGCTGTCACCTGCCTTAGTCACCATTACCATTCTGTACAGCATTGACATTCAAAACCGACACGGCAGTGAGAGCTAACTCTGGCTGATATTGACATATACAGATACAGCTGCATGTACTGACAAAAGGACAGTGCATCTGTATTGTGAGCAGCTGATATAATGAAGTCTTGCCTGTAAGAATCCTGTTTCTGTAAATTCAGTAGGGTAATTCTAAACAACATTAATTCATACAAGTATTACATCTTTCTTGACACTTCTGGTCATTAGGGGCACAGTTATTAAGAAAGAACTTTAACAATAATATTACGGAGTGAAATTCAGGCACAAATCTCCACACAAAATGTAACAAAAAGAAGTGCAGAGGCTGTTAATGACCTGTGAGCTCTTTTGTGCTGCCTTACTTCTCATGCGGCAAATCATATCAAGCAGACACTTTATCTCCATTTTATTTGTCTGTGGCACAAGCCACATGAGCTTTGGCTTTCAGTGATATTGATGCATGAATGCGAAAATAAAGTAGGATAGGATCTATTGCTATTGGTTATAACAGCACATTTCCAGTGATGGAGAAGGAAACCCCTTCTTCAAATGGTTTAAATCAAATACTTAAATCAAATTTCCTATCAGATGATTAAAAGCAAATCACATACATATGCATATCTGATAAAATTAATTTCTTCCATTATACGTTTGCATTAATGTTTCCATTGGCCTGTCAAACAATAATGAAGAATGTGGTTAAAATCTTAGCAGGCTGAAAACAATGAAAACAGTGATACTTCATTCACTATTCATGGATATTGTGCTCTTACATGCACTTGTAATCTTCTTTTAATATTTGGAAGACTTGTTCTCCTTTATTCTAGTACTAAGAAAAACAATGTATAAAGGGATGTCTCTCTAGACAGCACAGACAAAATTACATGCTTTCAAATGCTTTCTCCTTGCTGATTTATTTTATCCAAGGTAGACTATTTTAAAGCAATTTTGAACTGTTTTCTGAGTAAGAATTCAGGACTTTGGTTAGATAAGCACTTTGATATGACTGAAATTACAAGCTGAGGATACCACACCTCACATTAACATCTGCTTCCAATTTACCATCTTTGATTTCTCACAATCTCCAGAGAGCTTGCCAAATGCTCCTGTACTAATGCAAAACACATGAGAAAAGCACTTTACACCTCAGACTGTGTGAGTTTTCTTGACATCTGTTTGAGGAGTTCAATATTTTATCCCTTAAAGAGTAATAGATCTAAATTTTAATACCAAAGTTCCCACAGGTGATTAGTCTCCTTGCAGGTTGTTAAAGGAGCACTGTTAGGCCAGAAAACACAAACTGGGCTCTCAGGTGGTAGAAATTGGTAGATGTGACACTCTCCCTTTACCCCACCGAGAATCTATGCAGTAAAAGTCTCCTGATGGCAGCTGGAGATTCAAGGAAATCCTGTCCTTGACCTGATGCTCAGCCTGGGACAGGTCAGTCTAGGCAGGATGGACTTCCCCATTAGCCACCTCAAACAATTCATGTCCCAGCTGGCAGCCCAGCCTGATGTTCCTCTAGCACTGCCTACACCCACAGTCATCTGGAGAAACTGGGTGATTCTTCCCTTTGCCTAAGGCCTCCCCTGAGTCAAAACAAAGATTTCCAGCCAGCCCATAACAGTGAGACTAGACATGCCTGTGGGAAGTCAGATACCTGTGAGCTGCCCTGGGCACCCCAGGGTTTCAGGCCAAGGCAGAGGAGCACCTGAGCTAAGTACAGCAACCTGAAGAAGCAAGAGGCACAATATTGACCCCCCCCCCCACTTTGAGACAGTAGTCAGCAATTCATATACAACAGTGAGCTGCTGAGATTTCATGCAGAAATTGGGACACTTGGTGGTGAAATAATGAAAGTCCTGGTGGTCCCACAGAGCCAAGAGGCACTGATGTCTTGTTGAAGAAGAAAAACGCCTCAGACATTTCCCAGTCCTCATGGAATACTTACTTATAGAAGCAGGAACATGCTGAAAATGTCTTGCAGGCCGCTCAACCTCAATAAGACTTTTATTGGCTGGGCACAGGCAAGTCTTCTCCAAAGCACAAGAAGAGATGGGAAAGGGGCTGAACCATGAATATGGGAAGCTTGAGGAAATTTGACAGAAAGCCCATAAACATTGTTCAGACTGAGTTGGAGTCCCAGGCCTCAGGAGGTCACCTTGGCATGAACCATCCCATCACAAACCATTTTACTTGCTGTAGCAAGTAAAATAATGACAGGTAGAAATCTCTGCTTAATCACCTTTCAGAGGAACCTACTAGAAACTATGTCATTTTAAGAATACGAGATCCTCTAAGTTTGCAGGACTCATGCTCCTGTTGGGTCCATAGCTCAACCTTGTATCTGTCACAGAAACCACCACCATTGAACTACCACAGGCTCCCCAGGAACAGGAGATCGGGGCACTATTCAATTATTTTCATTAGTAGACAACAAACTAAGAGTACACATTACTGAATTTCATAGTTGCTTTAAGAAATTTGAAAGACCAGAACAGAGTTTGAAAGGATCCTGGAAATCAGAGAAATGTGTGAAGTGAGTAAGACACAGTTCAACAAGGACAAGTGCAAGATTCTACATTTAGAAGGGACAATCGGCTGCTCAAATCAGGGGAAAATGAGCAAAATAATAGATGCTTTAGGAAAGGATCTGAGGGCTCTCAGAAATTAAAAATATTGACTAGGAAATATAATTATACTAAAGAAAAAGCAGACACTCTTGTGGGTTGTATAAAGAGTTGCCTGTGACACACATGAAGCAACCTGTCAGCTCTATTTAGCATTGCCAGGGCTCATCTGCAATACTCGACCAGTTTGGGGCACCATCCTTCAAGAAACAAAACAACACATGGGGGCCAAGGGTCGCAGTGACAGACCTCGGGCAGTCAGGAAGATGCCTTTCCGGGGGTAGGTGGCATCAATGATGGCAGGAGGAGGAGATGGCTGTACTGCACCACCAGCAGCTCAGCCAGTCATGGCCAGAGGCACAAATGGGAACCTAGAGAGTCCCCAAATGTTCCTTATGAACTGTAAGAGTTGTGTGTGCATAGAGGTGTGAGCCTGATGTGAAGTCAGCCACTTGACGTATCTGCACTCGGTGATTTCTACAGCAACATGAAGAATGCTGAGAGCTTTCCCGTGCCCAGTGCGTCACCATCCTTGACAGTAGTACTTGACAATAATACCCTATAAAGTCAAGGGTGCTTCAGTTGCTACAGTGCCTTAACTTTCAGGTGACATCAGTGTCGGCAATGGAGTTGAGAGCTGCTGAGTGCTTGTGCAATCTTTGCTGTCCTTAGCCTAAGCTTGATAACTGCAGTTTTCCCCTCTCTCTTGCCTGGCAGATCAAAGCGTGCAGGACTTCTTGCAGACATTGTATGAAGGAGTGACGGACTCCAGCCAAGGCACAGCACTGCAGCTGGCCTGTTCCTTCTTTGTGGATGCCAGGGTGCAGCTCTCACCCCGCTTCGCTGCACGTGCTGCGCGCTGGGCAAACAGCAGCCTGCAGCGAACCAACCTCACGGACCCCAACAGAACCGCAGCCCAAATACAGGAATGGATCACCGGTCACCTTGGAGGTAACGTTACAACCCATGAGAATGGTTGCACATGGATGAAATGTATAATAAAAGTAGTGAGAGAAATTACATTTAACCAAGTATAAAGTTTTTTGTCTCACCCCACATTGTCCAAATCAAGGCTGAGAGACAAGAAATCTAATTCCTGTGCTGATGCTCATTTTCTAATGTGAGGAAAGAGCTGGAATAGGTCTGAATCTGTGAGTATAAGTTTGCGTTATCAAGCTGGTAACTGCTTGGCCTGGTTCCTCTAATTTTTAAAATGTCAATCCTTTGCAGTATTTTCAGTTTTAATGAGGAGCAGACTAATTCCCCAGGGACCAAGTTTGCTGCGTTGAGTGTTTCCATGCTGCTGTGGGGGACATGCAGGAGCTCAGCAGTCAGATTCTGAGTTCTAAAAGTCAAAACGGGAAATGAAAAGAATTTACTTTCCAGATAAGCAAGAAAAGTTATGAAATTAAATTCTGTGTTAATGAAAAAATAATTGAAAAAGCAAGTCCTTAGAAGCATCAGAGCAAATCAATCCAATCAGCTTAAGTTGCATGAGTATTAATTTGGCCATCAACATGTGAGGTGAAGTTAAACACACACATTAAAGCTACTATTGAAAAAAAAAATTCTATCCCTCTCAAATGAACTGTAATAAGTAGTCTTGCTTCAATATAGAAAAGTATTGCTCTAGAACTAGATATTAAATGCGAGTTTTATGTGGTGCTCACATGCATATCAATGAATTAAAAGTGGCTTACACTTCCAAGAATCTTTGAGATACCCAAAGCAAGATCAGTTCAACTGCTAACAGGAGAGAGAGAGAATTAGGATTTGAGCTTCAGTTGACTTACTTACTTCGTAAAAGGGTCAGTAACCATGAATCCATTTCATGAGGGATTTCTAGTGCTAACAATGAACCACTCCAAGATACATGTGAGCACATTTGATCTAGAAAACCAGTTAGGGCCAGAACACGACGCTGAACACTGGGCTGCTGTCACCCATATTGTTCAGCCAGTAGCATAGTCCTGGCACAACTTGGACCCTCAACACTGACCAGCTTGAGCTCCATTCTGGGGAGATCATGGGCCAACAGGCAATCCTGATGAGGTCCAGGTGCAAGTGGTGAGTGGGATGTAGAAGGTTTAACAGTGTCTTGTGAGTTGTGCCTCTTGCCCTTAGGGATGGAGAGCAGTCACAACTTGCTTTATTTACTCACACGGACCTGGCTTTTAGGCCTGGGTGAGTAGGATTGTGTGTGTGTGCGCGGGTCCCTGCTTCTTTTCCATGCAGGTGGGGACGTACGTGGCATGCCATTGGAGAGCGCTGGGTCGCCGCTCAGCCAGGTTGCCCTGGTGACCACCATGTATTTCAAAAGCACGTGGCAAAAGAAGTTTTCCTTTATGGATACCCAGATGTTGCCTTTTACCACAGCAGAGGGCTCAACACTGAACGTGCCCACAATGCATCACACAGCCGAAGTTAACTACGGTAACCGTCCTTGATCCAGATTTGCTCTATTGTACAACATGGAACAGTTTTATTTATTTAATTGTTGCAGATAACGCACTAAGATGAGTTACTTTCTCAGCCTGGAGAAGGCTCAGAAGAAATTCCATCAAACAAAGAGACCACTTGGGTCACCATATCAACACCTTATAATCGCAGGCAATCACAAAACAGATCCTGTGTTCAAAATGGTTCCTAAAATATCTACAGTCCATGCCCCATCACAGACCAACACCTCCCAGCACTCCGTAACAAACTTTTCAGCTATAGCAAACAACTGAAAGGCATCGAGATAACGTATCAGGAGAAGGCAGCAGGCAACACTGCAGGTACCTTGGTATACAAAGTCCTTCACAATAGCAGGGAGCTTGTTAAATAAAGCTGCCTAGGAAGGGATTACCAGAGGAAAGACATCTGATCCCATGACAAAGGGACAGTTAAAACCAAAACAAGATCAAGCCCCTACCGTTTTGATTTGTGGGCTGGGTATGAAGTTTCCTGGCCCCTCAACCTGATCACTGCTTGCTCCTTACGTGTGTGAGCACCAGAGAGAGGTTAACATCACCGCGAGCACCAGCACTGCACACCCACCCCTCCTGCCACAGCCTGTCTGTGGATAAAGCTGCATTAGGGTAAAACTGCAAATCTTCAGGGCCAAATTCTGCTATAAAGGCAACAGGAATTTTTCTGTTCTTTATATCAAATCAGTGGATGCTCTCAGCATGGGCTCTAAACAATATAAATACAGATCAAATTTTTATTTGTGTAATATATGAATACAGGACATGCTCCTTTCAAAGGCCTGGGGTTTGTGGGTTGCTGACAGAAGGACTGTAGGCTTAATTTTCTACTGTGAGGAATTCTTCCATTTAGATCTACAATCTCTTCCAAAATATAAGAAGCTCATTTCCTTTCTGTCCTGAATTTCAAAATTTCACTTAGGTAAAAACCTTTCTAATTCCAGGTCTACATTTTTTCAAGACCAACTTATATCTCTCACCATTGTGACAGCTTTATCCTTTAACTTAAATAATTTCTCCTTAGCTTTGATATTTATTCCCAGATGTATTTGCCAGCCACGAAGCTGCCTCTCAATTTCCTGTTAGCTAAGCTGAAGATGCCAGGCTCTCCTACTATATTAAAAAAACGGATAATCCAATTCTCCAGTAGTTCTTTTCTGCACTTTTCCAATTTAAATTAGTCTTTATTGAAAATAAGTGGCCAGGAATGTACATGATACTTTTAATGAGGCCATATACATGTGCAATAAAGTGCTCTTGGTATTTCTATGACTGGCTAAAATACCTTGCATAGTGCACCACAGAATCATCTCTGGGTTGTTACTTAAGGTTGATTCCAGCTGGGCCTTTTTTTCTTTCTCCATTTTTTTCATGCCACTGAGTCCTAGGCGAATCAGAGGGAAATCTCCACAGGTCCACCTTTTGTCATGTTTTTGAGCCATCATTTGGTTTCCATCACTGCAGTCAGCACGGTAACCCCACTGTTTGTCATTGATGAAAGTCTTGAGTGTTGGAAACTCTTTAGAAAGCCACTGGTAAGCTCTTTTCAAGCTGGGAACCCCACTTCTTACTTAGCTGATTGTAGTTTCCCTTTCAAGTACCTGTTTGCTGCCTTTCATTTCTTGCTCTCATTGCCATCACTTCTACCTGTACATAGTGCCACAGTGAAACTATGTTTTATGTTTTACTTAAAACTAGATGGCTGGATCCAAGTCTTTCTTTCAAATTATTCATCAAGACAAAATTTCTTATAGATTTCTTTGCTAGGGTCTACCTATGTTGCAATTCATCTCACTTTCTATTTCCCCCTGTGACCTGATTATTCTTTTCTCCAGAGTATGTTCTGAAACTTCTCAAACAAAGACAAAAAATTTCCCAGATAACTTTCTTTTCTTTATAAATATACTACCGTTTCCCAGTCATGGGACACAAATGAATCTACAGGTCTATTAAGAATCTTTGCTGACACATTTGTGATTGCACATCCAAGTAGTTTTTGTTTTCTAGGGTGGTGATCATCCAGGCCCCAGATTATTATTTGTCTCTCTCAAGTAGTTTAAACTTTGTTTCTGTCACTGGTGTTGTAATACCTCCTGTTATTTCCTCACTTCCTTTAGGAACCTCACCATTACCCTTTGCTGTATCACCAGACTGTTTCTTTCCCATCAGTTCTAGCAATTAATAGGGATGAAGGTTAAAAAAAAAATCAGAGTGTTCAGCAGCACCATTCATCTTTCCCTTTTCTTTTTTTTATGTAACTAAACCATTTTCCTTTCCTGTGCAACAGTCACATCAGTCAAGCTGTTGGCCATTCATTATTTCTATGCCTGTTTATCTCTGCACCATAACTCACCCAGTTGAGGAAACACTTTTTCCTCTCTTTGCGAGCTTGTCCCTACTGTTACATCTTCCTTTGTGGTATTTCTTCTTCTGGGACATCCATGGTGTTTCCACCAGAGTTCTTCCTCCTGCTGAGACTGCCAGCTCCTGAGTGCATTCACACTTCTGACTTGGAAAATTCTCATCCTCTTTGCATCCAAACCTGTTATAAGTTAATTTGCTTTACTCAGGAATGCAGAGTTTCCCCTTCTATAACCCTACACCTTATTATCCTCATTGTTGAGTAACATAAACTACCACATCAACTCATGTCTTTCAGCCCTGGGTGATTTCCTATCACCAGCTCATTGAAGCAGCTTTGCTACTCGTGATATCTGGAATAGCCTCGCCTTTTGTTGCTTTGCGAGCTATTCAGGTAAACAAACAGGCTTCTTGGGAGTAACACACACCTATTAGCTCAGGAACAGAGCTTTTCTCTGACCTTTCTCTTTTAGTAAAGTGAGATAAAGAAATTAGAAGCCTAAAATGACAGAAGGCAGAGGGCTGCCAGTGCTTATATAGGTGGAGATCTCAGGTAAAGACCAGTGACTAGAAATTCGGCAGTCGAGCTGCACTGACTGACCATATATTTCCTCCTGAGCTCTTGCAAACATCGTGTGAAATCATTAGTTGTGCATTTCTGACCATTTGCCTAAACATAAGAGCTCCATCCTGTCATCCTTAAGTAGGTAACTGGAGTGTTAAATATTTGCACAGCAAAGGAAAGTTTACCAAAATACTGGGATTATCTTCTCATCCGGCCTGAAATGTGTGAGTTCCCTGCAGCTGGAGAGACTTTTGAGGGAAGTCAAAATGAGAAGCAGCATTTAAAATTTTCTGATTGTCAGATTTTATAGGGCAAATTCAGTCTTTGTCACTAAAAATGCTATGAACATTTCTAACAAATCAGTTTGAAATTAATACAAAAACCAGGCTCAGTATAACAAAACAGAGGCAGGAGATAACTTTCCTTCATTATTAAATTATAGCAGCTGTCTCCCATCATGATCCAAAATACAGTGAGAAAGATTAGCTGTGGCCTGTTATCGACCTCCGCTTTTATGACATTATTTATCATTTAACACGGCCACACAGAACAAATCAGCCTGGGGACAATTAACACTGCTCTAAGAAAATGTCAACATTACAGTTTACAGATGCCTGTAATACACTGCAGCTATTTTACATATTCATTTTTCCAAGCAATTTGTTAACTATATTTGAATACTGATTTAACCTATATATAATCCTTATGGGATGCTTAAAATCATTTCAAGTAAAGAACACTAAATGATCTGACTAAATAAACTCAACTCTTTTATTTTCTTGCTAATTAATAAATAAGGACTGTATAACCTTTGTGCACAATGTGCTGACCTCAAAATATCAGCATGCCCATAAATTAAACCCCTCATGTCCAGTGCACTACAAATGTAAATCTTCCCTGCTTATACCTTGCAAACCAGAAGGTCTTTTCCCAGCACATGATCCATGTTCTGGGAGGTGGTTTTAACAGCACAAATCCTTCTCCACATTGCATGGCAGGAGGGTTAATCTTAGAGCCTAACATTTAATGGCAGAATAATCAACTTTTTGTGAATCGTATCTAGTCCATATCTGCAAAGCTAAAAAATTATAGAATAGAACCATAGAACGTCCTGAGTTGGAAGGGACCCACAAGGATCATCAAGTCCAACTCCTGTCCCTGCACAGGACAACCCCACAGTTCACACCATGTGTCTGAGCGCATTATCCAAATGCTTCTTGAACACTGTCAGGTTTGGGGCCGTGACACCTCCCTGTGGAGCCTGTTCCAGTGCTCCACCACCCTCTGGGGGAAGAACCTTTTCCTAATGTCCAACCTGAACCTTCCCTGGCACATCTTCCTGCCATTCCCTCGGGAATGTCGTACACTAAACATTTGAGACATCCTACATCTATACATTTATTGGCCAATATTATGAACATGAGCTACCTATATTCTGTTATTATAAACCCTGACTCAAAAAATGTGAGTATATGCCCTTGAAGATACAACTACTGCAGCTGGGTGAAGAAGGAATAGATTCAGTATTTTGGATGGCCTGCAGCAAAGGCCATCAGTTCTTTCCTTGTGACTTGTATTTATCTCCTGGACTGCCAGCTATTGCTGAGTGTTCCTGAAAGGCTGTTTATTGGATTAACAGATGAAAAAATAAGGAAGTAAAATTGAACCTGTTCTACTGTATAACAGTGACCATTACAAACAACTGGATTAATTGCTCTTTGAAATATGGAGCTGAAACTGTACTTTTAAATAGTTGTTACAAATTGTTGTATAACTAACCACAAGCTTGGAAGCCCACCAGCTTTTACTTTTAGACTAGTTTTTATAACCATCCGATTTTGCTAGGTCTTTGTGCCTAGATTTTCAAAAGTAAGGAATTTGTTGCTTAAATAAGCAAAACTCTAACTACTTTATTGCTTAGTGTAACTATTTCTTTCTCAAAATAGGGTTAAAACTGATTTTTAAAGGTAGTAAAGATGGAAACATGTGGCAAAGTAGCTTTCAGTTAACTAAATAGGACATTCCATTTTGGTTTGTTTTAATTTCTACCAGTAGTGAAATTTTAGTGAAAGACATCAAAAAATTTAAGTTTATCCAAAGAACAAGCATTGCAGGAACAGTCGCCAGAAAGTTACTGTCATTGCCTTGGTACCAGTTTTAAAAACTCTGAGCACGGAGGACAGCTATGGTATGAGAAAGCAGTAAAATATCCACGCTCTGTTCAGACAGTGCTTCAGGTGCTATGACTATCCTTGGCATTTTTCTGCCAGGAGATAGGTAGATAGATACAGATAAATAGATATAAATGATACAGATATATCTCACACAATCAGCTCTGTTGTGAGTTAAGAGCACCCTGGGCTGGCTGCAAGAGCCCATGCACCAGAGACAAGCCCCTATATCCCACCACTGCTGTTCTGAATCGTCTGCTGACCCAGGCTTGGGTTGTGGGTTTGGGGTTTTATTCCCCATTTGAATGATGAAATAAGATCTATGTTTGCCCACCCACAGGCCAATTCCAGACTGCAGCTCTGGAGGCTTTCAGCGTGGTCGAGTTACCCTACCTGGGAGAGAAATTCAGCATGTTCCTGGTGCTTCCAAGCCACAGAAGAACATCTTTGTCCCAAATTGAGTCTCAGCTTTCTGCCAAAACCATAAACCTTTGGGCCAACAGCTTAAAGAGAACAAAGATGGACATTTTTCTACCGAGGTAAGTGATATTAATACTGCAAGGTGGCTTCACTACTTCGTCAGAATTCTGTGTGAAAGCACTGAAATGAGCAACGTGTGAGAAAAAAAATCTAATTATTAACAAATAGGGCAACAAAAGCAACAAAGGCAAAAGGCAACAAAGATGATGGAGTGGAGCATCTCCCTTATGAGGAAAGGCTGAGGGAGCTGGGGCTCTTTAGCTTGGAGAAGAGGAGACTGAGAGGTGACCTCATTAATGTTTATAAATGTATAAAGGGTGAGGGTCACGAGGATGGAGCCAGGCTCCTCCTGGTGACAACCAATGATAGGACAAGGGGTAATGGGTACAAACTGGAACACAAAAGGTTCCACTTAAATATGAGAAGAAACGTCTTCTCAGTGAGGGTAACAGACGCTGGAACAGGCTGCCCAGGGAGGTTGTGGAGTCTCCTTCTCTGGAGACATTCAAGACCCGCGTGGACACCTTCCTGTGTAACCTCATCTGCGTGTTCCTGCTCCAGCAGGGGGATTGGACTGGATGATCTTTCAAGGTCCCTTCCAATCCCTGACATTCTGTGATTCTGTGAAATACTTTCAGTTTTGTCATTCATCACATGATCAGAAAAGCTCTAACCCTTTCTTAGGTCATGAAGATGTGAGCTGGGAATGCCAAAACTCCCTGATGTGCTCTGTACTGTTTAAAAACAACCCAGGTACTTCAGTCAGTCCAATAGCTTTTACTCTAAATTTGTTGAGGGCACAACAATATTTTAAAGATCTAAAAAGAGAGAAATGCTCCTGGCCCTTTCCCACACTCTGTTTTTGTCTTTGCTTCAGGAAAGTAAATATATAACCTTTAAAAAAAATTCCATAGTTTATTTTTACAACTTGCTAGTGTACTACAGATGTACTTCACAAAGAACTTGGGGCCATCCACCAGTCATCTTTCTGTGCACAAAGCAAGTTTCAGCCATCCGTTTTCCACTTCAGTCATTTGCTGTTGCTAAAAAACGCACACAGGCTGCTGGAATTTTCTATCAGCTGTTCAAATGAAATGGCACAGCAGGAGGAATCAGGTGCAAGAAGGCCTTTTGTGGCCAGACCTGTTGTATGGATGAGCACAGAAAGGTTTCGTTACACATCTCTTCCACTACATTCCCCACATTAATGAAGTGCTGAAAAACAACGTTCATTAATACTCTCTTTCTCCAAGCTAATCTTTTGCAAATGGTTCAAAGAGTCCTTTGCTGCAGTCAAAAAGATTGTTAAAAAGAGGACACTTGGGGAAATGAAGAGTTAACGTGTCAAGAAGACAAAAGAGGTGGTTTGGTTGCAATAGATGTGGGCGAGGGATTCCTTCTGTCACTGTCTTCAGGTGAAGACAAGCTGCTTTTCTGCCAAGTACACTTAATCAGACAGAAGGCATTGGGCTCACACAGAAATAAATGGATGAAATGCAAAGGCTTGAAATAGATTGCATCTGTTCCACCTTTTAGCTCTATGAAACTAGAAATGCCACATTTGAATAAAATCTATCCTATTAATTCCAGGTTCAGTATTCAAAGCCTTTTTGACCTAAAGACAGTTTTTTCTGCCTTGGGAATCAGAGATGCATTTGATCCCATCACTGCTAATTTTAAAGGTATTTCAGGTAAGAGGTTTGACTGAATAAAAAATGATCACTGACCCAATAGTTATAGACTCTCACATTTGAATGACTCAGTAGACCTGGGCCTTCTGAATTGATTATACTTCTCTCTCTTTGGAAATCTAAACCACAATTCATGCTCAACTGTTCTACTTTATTATTGGTACTTGTATTTTGAACTGTTGTTTTGTAGGAAAGATGAATCTGAAAGGGACAAGGCTGGTTTTGTTATTACTTATATTTCTTTTTACTTTTCCTTCTTTCTTTAAGATTAAACCTGTCAAGACAGCACAGGCCTAGAAAATGGTTAGTTGTTCAGATATTTAGGATGCTTTAATATAACTCTCATTCCTGTATTTGTTTTTAAATAGTCATTTAAGAGTTAGGGATGCTGGTCCAACAAGTCTGTATTCCAGCTCCTGACACCACAAATGATATCAATATATGCCCCTGCTATGTTGTCTTGCTGATCCAGTGACCAGTGTGACCAGTGGATTAAATTATACTTTTGCCTTGCTAAAATATTAGTGTTACAATTGTAAACTGTCTTGGTTTTGGAAGTCTGAATTTATCCCACTTCTTGGAAAATTTTTATCCCTACTTAATATTATATACTAAAAGAACCCAAATTATCTATTTCCTTTTCTTTTTTTCTTTCTTTCTTTTTTTTTTTTGTTTTGTTTTGTTTGTTTACTACTACCAGCAACATAAATTATTTCATCTTAGTCATTTCTACTCATAGCAAAGACTCAGTGGTAGCTGCCCTGAAAGACGGAGAGTTCATGCAGTTCTTGTGCATGTGAGTGAATAAACAGAGGTATGACAAGAAGAAATTCCCCCAATTTAGACAAAGCTGCTTTTACAGAAGAGTTGCTTTCCTGGAATAAACCTCAGAAGGGATGTTACTTATGAGGTTTTTTTAATACCGCTTTTACTGCATTGTTTTATTGCAATACATATCTCAGACCGCAGAGAGAGGCACATTAAAATAGTTTGTCACTGCCCACTTATTTATAAAAGCCTGCAGTTTTGTTTACTGCAAACAAATGTTAATATATGGATGAAGTGCACAAGGATGCATTTTATAAAGTTAACATCTACTTAAATAAGATAAATACTTGGAGGAAATAAACTCCATCATAAATGATCTCATTTAGCAGCTTCTTTTTTGTCTAAGCAACTCAGTGGCTTTCTGCTTCACATCATCCAGGGTAAGGCTTGTAGACATATTCGATCCAGCCTGTGGCAGGATTATACATTAAGGGATATGATGAGGCCCTTCTCATTTCTACTCTTTAGCTACTCAGTTATGTATCATAATTACTACACTGGTGCCCCTGGCCCCACCCCTCCGGGGTTTCAACACCGAACACAGCTCCGGCAGTCTCAGCGCCGCTCTGCGGGACTCGAACCCTGGGCTCAAGAAATCCGACAGACTCTGCCTCCCATGCACAGCTGGGACAACAGGCGCACGCCACCGCGCCTCAGACAGAAAGGGACCTGGGGGTACTAATTGACAGGAAGCTCAACATGAGCCAGCAGTGTGCCCAGGTGGCCAAGAAGGCCAACGGTATCCTGTCCTGTATCAAAAATAGCGTGGTCAGCAGGACAAGGGAAGTGATCCTTCCCCTGTACTCTGTATTGGTGAGTCCACACCTGGAGTATTGTGTTCAGTTCTGGGCCCCTCAGTTCAGGAAAGACATTGAAGTGCTGGAGCGGGTCCAGAGAAGAGCAACACGACTGGTGAAGGGACTTGAACACAAGACCTATGGGGAGAGGCTGAGGGAGCTGGGGTTGTTTAGTCTGGAGAAGAGGAGGCTCAGAGGTGACCTCATCACTCTCTAGAACTACCTGAAGGGAAGTTATAGCCAGGTGGGGATTGGTCTCTTCTCCCAGGCAGTCAGCAATAGGACAAGGGGGCATCGGCTTAAATTCTGCCAGGGGAAATTTAGGCTGGGTATTAGAAAGAAATTCTTTACAGAGAGAGTGGTCAGGCATTGGAACGGCTGCCCAGGGAGGTGGTGGACTCGCCGTCCCTGGAGGTTTTTAAAGTGAGGTTGGACATGGCACTTAGTGCCATGATCTAGTAAACGGACTAGAGTTGGACCAAGGGTTGGACTCGATGATCTCTGAGGTCTTTTCCAAGCCAGTTGATTCTGTGATTCTGTAATAGGAGGGTTATTTCGATGGTCCAAGAGTTACGTGAGACAGAGTTTATAAGGAAGGTTTATCTTTTATTTAACCAATAGATACAGTTGGAAAAAGAACATGTAACTTTTCAGTTCCTCTTCTATATGAAGGAGTAATCATAATTTTCAGAATCACATCTAGCAAACAAATGTGTTACTTCATTTCAGACCTGGAGTAGCTTCTTTATGTCTGAAGGCTTCTATTTTTTTTTTCCTCCAAATATGTTTGATGTATTTAATTTTAAAAAATCTGCCTCTCCACAGTTTTGTCTTGTTTCCGTCCTGGATTTTTAACTGGACAAAATTCAGATAGAAAGAGTTAAAATGGGCTTCTAGTGTTTCCTTTTTTTCACCTATATATCAGACTCAATCCTCAGATTCAGAGGATCTAGTTGTCTATCTAGTGGGACAACAACCATAAAGCTGAAAGAACAAGTAAACATGGGCAGAAACAAGGGAGGAAAAGGTATTCATAATGGTGACTTGAGGCTCCCTGAAAAGTCCCTCCATAGTCAGAGGCAGCTAAATGTGCCCATCCCTACTCACACTGGCAAGGGAGCTGCCTTCCTCTGTCAGTGATACAGAGATCTTAGGAATAGGCTGCCCAGGGAGGTTGTGGAGTCTCCTACTCTGGAGTCATTAAAGACCTGCATGGACACCTTCCTGTGTAACCTCATCTGGGTGTTCTTGCTCCGGCCTAGATGATCTTGGACTAGATGATCTTTCGAGGTCCCTTCCAAATCGCTAACATTCTGTGATTCTGTGACACACTGTCTTCCTAATCTTGCTTTCCTCACTTTCAAGATCTTCCTATATAGTGTCTAAGTGATGCTCTTCTGTAGCCAAAGCCCAGCTCCCACCACTGGACACCAGTGGAAAGGGGCCAGATTGCAGCTGCCTCCATCAGCAGTAATGTGAAGGCACCTCACAGCTCTTCCAAGTGTACAACTATACAGACACAGTCAAAAATCTTGTTGTTCCTGCTCCCCTAGATTAGATATCAGATCTGAATGATGAGAAGTCAATAGCAGAAATGCCTTTAAGCAGAAAAAATATTCCAACTTTGCATTGACCCCAGTGATTCTTTCCTAAGAACTTCACTGCTTCTCTGAAAGTAGGATCTGTGTTTCATGCAGAAGTCAGAGGCACCTGGGCCATCAAGCAAGCTGTGCTCTGTGACAAAGGGCACGTTCAGGCAGACAGATTCAAGACACACGTGAGCATTTTAGCTTATTCTCCAAGCTGCTGCACAGAAGGTCACACTACTCCAAAAGCCACGTAGTCATACTATCTCAGCTACATGCTAAAAGGTCCCTAATATCAAACCAGCTTAGATGTTCAGACTGTCTGTGCTCATCCATATTAGGTACATGTACGAAAAATCAGTAGCCGAGTCAAAATTAGAACTGAGGATCTTCTGTGGAAGCCAGAAAAAGGAATTGAAGGGCAGGCTTATATTGTGCTGTCTTTCTGAACATGATGTGGTGAAGGAACCAGTGGAAGGAATTTGCAACAGAAGAAAACCTAATGATATGACACATATTCAATTCAGTGTGCCCAGGTGAAGTACCTAATGGTTATGTCATCCTTAGATTCTGCAGGAAAAAAAAAGATAAAAGCATTCTGAATTAAGAAAAAAGAAACCTGTGTTCACAATGGAATTCAGAAAATAACTATTAATATTCATTTCTGGGTTTTTTGGCAGAGCAAAGTAGTCTTTATATTTCTGAAGCTATTCACAAAGCAGAGATTGAAGTAACAGAAGATGGTACGAAGGCATCAGGAGCTACAGGTACAGCAAATATACAAACTTCACTTTTCGCTCCTGAAAATTGTCACTGCAGAAACAACTCGTAGTCATTTATAAAAAAATCAAACAAACCAACCAACCAACACCAGCACAGTAGCATTTAAATATATGCCTAACCTAAATTTAAACTTTTATATTTAACGTGCTTCCATTTTACCATTATAATTGCCCATAAGAACTCTCAAAACTCTTCCCTTTCCATGTTTGATCTTAGACTAACATATAAAGACTCAAGTGAGAACCAGCTTTACCAGCCCAGGGAAAACCCAGTTTAAGATGATAAACCACTTCTTTTTCTGTTGGTTAAATCTGCTTGTTCCGATCACAAAATCAAAGAAGGAAAATAATGTTTTGTCCATAGCTCCTGAATTGTTACAGGGTTTGTTTTAGGAAGATGATCCTTTTGGTATCATTGAAAGTCATGATGGGAAAGTTTTGTCTTCACAAAGACAGGTTTGTTTCTTATGTACTTTGAAGTGTGACCTTCATGTGCATTAGTTTCTACAGATCACTTCCACGTGAGCAGCTGGGACTGGCTGTGTGGGGAGATTCAGAGTAAAATCTCAGCTGTGGACTACAGAGTCAATAAATAACCCTCATGAGCTGAATCACATCTCAGTAGAAATCCTCCATCACAACTAACATAAAACAGAACAACTGAAATTACTGAGCTGTGCGATCTTAATTTTTCTTTTTATTTCTGTCGCATGAGCTTTATCAAAGACAACCCATGCTTGTTTGTTTCCCGTTTGGAAGCCTCAGATGCTGCAGAGAGGCTGTAAGTCAGCGTGAAAGGCAGCAGCAGACCCAGACCCCTGTGTGGATTATATGGGCATTGCTGCCATCGGCTTCTCAGAAGCTGAATGTGTCCTGAAGCTGTTCAAACATCAGCAAACCACATTTTGCCTCTGCTTCCCTGGGCTGTGCTCCCTTCAGGTGTGCTCCATGCACACATTGCAACCACTGGTGGTACCTGATGGCAAGATCTGGGTCTCCCCCCTCTCTGCTGAATGGCTTCAAGTTGCACCAGGGAAGGTTCAGACTGGATATTAGGAAACATTTCTTCACAGAAAGGGTTGTGAAACATTGGAACAGGCTGCACAGGGAAGTGGTTGAGTCATCATCCCTGGAGGTGTTTAAAAGATATACAGACAAGATTCTTAGGGACATGGTTTAGTGTCAGTGTTGGTTAACCATTGGACTTGATGATCTTCAGGGTGCCTTCCATCCAAAATGATTCCATGATTCTATGATCCTCCTTGCTTCCAGGAGGAAATCCAGGAGAGACATAGGGAGAGCACCACAGTGTATCTCGATGATGGGGTGGCTCTGCGAGGTGCACCCCCTCACGGCAGACATCCTGCAGTCACAATGCCAAAAGGCACCGGAGCACCCCTGCTCTGGTGCAGCACTTCTCCGACAACAGCTTCGGATAAGACACACGCTGTACATATGTGGGCGCGCAGTGACAATTTGACATAACTAGGTTAACCTTCCTGCAGAGCTGTACAGTTTAATTTTATGAAAATTTTCATCTCTACTGGGGCATTAATATTTTAAGGAATTTTTCTGGTAATTCCCATTAAAAAAATAAATGCTTTTATGTTGCTTCAATTACATACCAAAGACTAAGGGTAATAACAATCAGACATCATATCTTTATCCCATTGAAAGCAATGCCAAAACTTCCCTTAACTCCAGTCACACCAAGCTAAGAAGCTGATTTAGAAAGGTATGGTTATATTTATTACTTTAAAAGCTCTGGATTTAGTCAACACAGTGGCTTGAAAGCTACACGAGACACTTTTAGGAGCACTGAAATAATGCCACTCAAACTAGTTTTACTGAGCTTTACTTGAATTTTCAATTAAATTCCACTGTTAGCGGTGCTGACCAAAAAATAATCCAAATCTGGGGATTTTAATATTGTGGTGGGTTTTGGTTTTGTTTGTTTGTTTGTTTTGTTTTTAACAATGTACTATTAATACTATGTAGGCACAAGGAATAGTTTATTTTAACAAGATGTGTTTTAATAATAGCTGAGCCATCATAATTGTTAAGGACTCTTTATTTAATCTAATAATTAACCGCCAACCAGAGAGGGGAAGGACAGTAATAAACTGAGATCGAGGATACTCTAATGGAGAAATTCCAGGAGGACACAGATATTTCTCTGCTGCTTATCTCCCATTTAGAAAAGAGATTACATTTGTGCCTTGCTTATCTTTTTTACCAGAAAAGCATAGCTAGGGATTGGCAAACAGGTTTGGCAATAGCATGTTACGATTTCAGCAGTTATGGCTGCGATAACAACAAAAATTATATTACCTTTGAAATCCAAAACCAGACAGGCTCTCTTCAGCAACAAAATACACACCGATCCCTTGCATGTAGTCTCACAACACTTGACTTGTTCATTCACCCAGACTGATTTCGCTGCTGGATAGAATTATTGTTTTACTCTTAAAGCAGAGGAGCAACTCAAAACTCAGGTACTACAGATCAGAGCTTGAGGCCACTGTACAGAAGATGGAATGAAAATGCACAGAGTTTACTCATGTTCTTTGTTGCATTACAGCAATGGTATTACTGAAAAGATCACGAACGCCTATTTTCAAAGCAGACAGACCTTTCACGTTTTTCCTGAGACAAACTAACACAGGTACGCACACTCTCCATTTCAGTAGCAGAGTCCTTCATGAGTAGCACTGAAACCAGTAGCAAGTTCTTTGTAAATAACGTGCCTTCCTTTGGACCAGGAAATTACAACCACCAGGTAAACAGCGGGTTTAGGAGTTTTAAAGTACAAAGAA